>NC_051317.1:83458412-85909282 GCF_015220235.1 Choloepus didactylus | reverse complement strand
GCAGATAACTTCTTGTTCTTGTTCTCTAGGTTCATAGGTCCACAGATAGAGGGGAATTGTGCTCCAGGACAGACCACACCTATAACCAAATTCTTTAAAAATATATATATTTTTATCAGAGAAGTTGTGATTTCCCAAACAATCATGCATAAAATACAGGATTCCCACATACCACCCCACCACCAATACCTTGCATTGGTGTGGAACATTTGTTACAATGTTTATGTGATAGTACATTTTTATAATTGTACTATTAATTAAAGTCCATGGTTTAACTGAGAGTTCACTGTTTGTGTAGGATATTTCCATGGAGTTTTAAAAAATTTTTATTCTATTACCGTATATGCAGGTGAATATTTCCTCTTTTAATTACATTCAGTTACATATATCAGTACTGTTAATTGTGTGTACAGTGTTGTGCTACCATCACCACCATTAATTGCCAACATATTTCCATCATTCCAAATAGGAACCCTGCACATTTTAAGCCTTAACTTCCCATTCCCTATCCCCACCCTGTCCCCTCGTAACCTATATTCTAGATTCTGACTCTGTGAGTTTACTTATTCTGATTGTTTCAAATCAGCGAGAACATACAATATTTATCCTTTTGTGTCTGGCTTATTTCACTCAACATGTCTTCAAGGTTCATCTATGCTGTTGTATGTATCAAGACTTCATTGCTTTTTATGGCTGAATAACATTCTATTGTATGTATATACCACATTTTATTTATCCGTTAATCAGCTGATAGAAACTTGGGTTGCATCCATCTTTTTGCAATTGTGAGTAATGCTGCTATGAACATCGGTGTGGAAATATCTGTTTGAGTACCTGTTTTCAGTTCTTCTGGGTATAGACCAAGCAGTGGATTTGCTGGGTCATATAGTAGTTTTATACTTAGCTTTCTGAGGAACTGCCAAACTGTCTTCCACAGCAGCTGCACTATTTTATATTGCCACCAGCAATGAATGAGTGTTCCCATTTCTCAGGTCCTCTCCAACATGTCATTTTCCTTTTATTTTAATAGCAGCCATTGATGGGTGTGAAATGGTATCTCATTGTGGTTTTGATTTTCATTTCCCTGATAGTTAATGTTGTTGAACATCTTCCATGTGTGCTTTCTGGCCATTTATGTATCTTCTTTGGAGAGATGTCTGTTCAAGCATTTTGCCCATTAAAATTTTTTTGTTGTCTTCTTGTTGTTACTAGAGGATTTCTTTATATATTCTGAATATTAAACCCTTATTGAATATGTGGTTTCCAAATATTTTCTCCCATTGTGTAGGTTGTCACATTACTTTCATGATAAAGTCCTTTGCGGCACAACTGATTTTGAGGAGAATGTACTTAGTATTGTTACTGAAATGACTTAAGGCTTTTGGGATTAGATAATGGAATAAAAGTATATGGAAAAAGAACATGTCTTTTAGGAACCAGAGAGTGGAGTATGGTAGTCTGAAGCGATATGAACCCCTCAAAAAACATGTTCTTAAATCTAATCCATTTCTGTAGGTATAAACCTATTGTAAGCAGGACCTTTTGATGAGGTTACTTCAGTTAAGGCATGGCCCCGGGTGGGCCTTTATCCTCTTACTGGAGTCCTTTATAAAAGAATTAAATTCAGATAAAGTGAGAGAAAGCCATGGAAGAAAGAATCTGCAAGCAATGAAAACCAGAATGGAAGGGAGAGACGAGCAGACGCCACCATGTGCCTTGCCATGTGGTAGAGGCATCACGGATTGTTGGCCGCCAGTCTCCAGGAAGAAAGCATTGCCTTGATGAGGACTTGATTTAGACATTTTTCTCAGCCTCAGAACTGTAAGCTAATAAATTCCCATTGTTAAGCCAACTCATTTCATGGTATTAGCTTCCAGCAGCCTAGGAAACTAAAACACCCCCCATACAATGAACCACTTGGGATAGACAATATTTATTTAAAGATTCTGCAAACAAGACAGACTGAGGGACTGGAGGTTCTTCCATTACATTTGTTTTCAAAAAGCAAAGTAGGTCCTGCCTTCTCCTGTTGGTTTACTCTACGCACATAGCACGGGGATGTACAGTTAGGCCAAGGAAGACCGTTTCAGGTGTTCTTTAGGGCCAGAAGATAAAATTCTATAAAGAAGTAAGAAAAAGTTAATAACTTTACACAATAAATGTTTCTAGACTAAATTACTCTGTGTTAGGTACTTTGAGTATGAGGGGAAAAAAATGTGGTATCTACCCTTAAGGAAACAGAACAATAAAAAGAACTTATAAATCTATAAAAATTAACAACAGCAATAAACGGTTGGTATGATAGCTGTGGCCAGGCTGAGGCTGGGAGGTCTACCTAAAAGAAAAAAAAAAAGTTGTAGAGTAATCAGTCTTCAGTTGTATTTCACGGGGTAATAGGGACACATTCAGGCCCAAAGAATTGGAAGAAAATGGATAGAAATCTTATTTCTGTTCATCTGCAGTCTCAGTTTCTGCATTATAAAACATGCTCAGGTAGAAGGCAGTTTAGCAGTCAAGTAACCAGCAAGATTTTTCATTTTGGAAACCTGGATACTTAGGTAGAGGTGAGGCTGACATTCTGAAACTCAAAGAATCTGCTAATGTATTACTCAGGAGAAAAACTGAAGGTTATATTTTGGAGAAAAAGTATAAATACCTTAGGAAGAAAGCGAAATTTCAAACCTTGAGGGCTCCTTGAAAAAAAATCAGAGATGTAGTTCTCAACTGGAGTCTCCTGATGTTGGCTGAGAGTATTGACATGGTGTGCGCTAGTGAAACAAAGCTCCAAGGAAGATGGTGTCCGATAATCATCTGATTATTTTCAACTGGTAAAAAGAACACCCATTCAAACCACTATGTCAAATATTTTTCCCCTCCTTTATATTTAAATTACAAACTTCTGAAAATGCCACAGAGACATTTTTTTTTCTGAAAGGTTTGTTACGAATGGAGAACTTTTGCTAGCAGTCCAGGCAGGAGCACAGATAAACAGAGAAATATAATGCGCTAAATGGAAAGCAGGGACAACAGCATTTAAGAACCAGCTAGATATGTCTTCCCTACATCAAGAGACCAAGAGCAGAACAGAGCAGGCTGTGTGCAGCACATCCCCAGAAGGAGACAGACTCCGCAAAGCCTAGTGCAAATGGCCCAAGTGTAGGACCAGGCTTTCCTGAATGGAGGAGTGAATGATCGGCTGGCAAGGGCCCTACTCTGGCTTGGAGACCTGGTCCAGTACTGGTGCCACAGTGATCTCTGTGAGACTTTGGGCAAGGCACTCACCTTTTTGAGCCTTCGTTCTCTTACCTAGAACTGAGGACATTGGATTAGCTGATTTCCAGGAGTTGCTTCTTCAAGTCCGAAGATTTTAAAAACTTAAAAGCAGGCAGATATTAATATGGTGTCAGGAAACCTTTGCCCTACACTGAATTGTAGGCATAGTCTATTCATATTTGCCTCCAATATAGAGGTTTGCATATTCCCTAAGGAGTTGGAAGAGTCAGAAGGGGGGGATTTGTAGGATTCAGAGCTATAGAATCTATTCTTTATGGCATATCACTCTTAGCCAGAGGATGGAGAAACTCTCCTAAAAACTTTGCCCTCAGGTATGTGTGTGGGGAGTTGTGTACTAAAGAGCTGGAAGAAGGAGGAAGTCCCAGGGGGCCAGGCACTGGCTATTAATCCAAACAAGCCAAAGAGCCTTAGAGCCGCCAATGATGACTCCTTCCTTCACAGGACCATGATTTTCTCTTGTTCTTCCAAAGCCATGAATTGGGTCATATTTTTCTGTGAAGGAAAAGGAAAATAAATGAAAGTGTTTCACAGAATATTTTACAGCAACACATATCTCAGGACTATTTACTATTTTTAGAAAGCAAAGGGAAAGAGAACTTGCCTGTATAAGGGCTTTGAAGATACAGATGCAATCTTGAGAGAGAAGAGGCTGTTATTCTGTCATATCCACATTCAGAGTTTTCCTATAAAGATACTTGAAAATGCAAGCCGTTCAGAAATAAAATCCATGGAGGTGAAATCACACATAAGTAAAATCTGGATATCTATTCCAGTAAAGTTGTCCCTACTGATTAGTTTCTAATCTTATTTGTAGGTAGTTTCATTTAAAATAAACTTTATTGGGGTATAATTTATCTACAAACAGCACATAGATTTTAAATGTCCACATCAATGAATTTGACAAATTTTTACACCTGTGTGATTACTATACCAAGCAAGATATAAAATATATCCATCATTCCAGAAAATTCTCTCATGCTGCTTTGCAGTCATTTTTCTCCATCCTCACTCCAAGCAACCTCTGGTCTGACTTTTTTCATCAGAGATTAATTTTGTCGATCTAGAGAGTACTATAAATGGAATCATACAGTGTGTACGCCTTTCTGCCTGTCTTCTTTCTTACCACATAATATTTTTGAGATTTATTCATGTTGTGTCAGTGATTCATTTCTTTTTATTACTGAGTAATATTCTATTGTATGACTGTGCAATTTATCTATTATCTGCTGACAGATATTTGGATTGTTTCTAGTTTCTGGCTTTAACCATTTGTGTACAGGTCTTTTAAAAAATCAATATTGATTTATTATTATTAACTAAAGCCCATAGCTTTTCAGATTTCTTAGTTTTCCCCTAATGTCCTTTTTCTGATGCAGGATCCCATCCAGCATCCCACATTATGTTTAGTCATCATCTCTCCTTAGGCTCCTCTTGACTCTGACAAGGAAAACTGAAAAATCTACAAGCCCTTTAGTGGAAATATGTTTTCATTTCTTTCGGTAAATAAGGTAGGTATATGTTTACCTTTATAAGAAACTACCAAACTGCTTTCCAAAGTGGTTGTACCATTTCACATTCACATTAGTAATATGTGAGTTCCAGATGCTCTGTATTCCTTAGCACTACTTGGCTTTATCAGTCTTTTTAATTTTAGCTATTGCACTGAATGTAGTTCCAGTTTGCATTTCTCTGATGAATAATGATGTTGAGCATCTTTGCATGTCTTTTTTGGATATTTGTATTTCCTTTTGAATTGTCTGCTGTTTTTCCCATTTTTAAGAAATTGGGTGCTTTGCTTTCTTATTATTGAGTTGTAAGGATTCTTGGCATATTTTGGTCACAATTCATTTGTCAGACATGTGTTGCAAATATTTTCTTGCAGTCTGGCTTGCTTTTTTATTTTCTCAATAGTATCTTTTGAAAAGCGAAAGTTTTAAATTTTGATGAAGTCCAATTTTATGATTTGTAATTTTTGTTCCCTGTTTAAAATATTCTTGTATAGTCCAGGGTTGTATTCTAAATTATCTTGTAGAAGTTTGGTAGTTTCAGTTTTTACAGTGAGTCTATGGTCATTTTTAAATTAATCTTTTTTAATGGTGTGAGTGTAGGCTCAAGGGTTCATTGTGTGTGTGTGTGTGTGTGTGTGTGTGTGTGTGTGTGCATGTGTGTCGCTATCCAGTTGATCTATCACCATTTATTTAAAAAATAATTTATCAATTTAATTATCTTGGTACCATTGTTGAAAAATCTATTGATCATATTTATGTGGGTCTACTTCTGAACTCAATTCTGTGCAAAGATCTTTTTATTTATCTTTAGGGCAATACCCCACTGTGTCAATTACTGTAGCTTTATAATACATCTTGAAATCATTCCTTACTTCTATAACTTTGTGCTTCTTTTTCATAATTCTTTTGGATATTCAAGATTTGGTGTATTTCCATACAAATTTTGAAATCAGCTTGTCTATTTCTACAATAAGCCTATTGGTATTTTGATTTTGATTGCATTGAATCTATGGAACTTTTTGGTTAGAACTGCCTTCTTAACAATATTGAGTCTTCCAATCGATGAGCATGAGATATTTCTCACTTATTTAGGCCTTCTTTAATTTTTCTCAGCAATATTTTGTAGCTTTTCAATATAGAGTTTGTGCCCATCTTAGGCAAAATCTATTCCTAAGTAATTTATGGTTTTTTTTATGTTATTATAACTGGAATTAAGAAACTGCTTTATTGAGAAATAATTAATATACTGTACAATTCAGCCATTTAAAGTGTACAATTCAATGGCTTTGGCATATTCAAATAGTTGTGCACTTATCAGTATAATCAATTTTGCAATATTTTTATTATCCCAAAAAGAAACCCCAAGTCCCTCAGACATCACTGCTAACCTTCTCTCTATCCTGTTCATCAATATTTGTTTATTTCCTTTTACAGAACTAAAATTTGGCTTTGTTAATTTTCTCTGTCAGTTATTTCTAGTTCATTGATTCCTTCTCTGATATTGTTTCCTTCCTTCTACTTATAGGTTTAATTTTCCTCTTCTTTTTACTAACTTCTTTCTAGTTTCCAAATCAAGGCTTAAATAGATTTTAAACCTTTCTTCTTTTCTAATACAGGTACTTAAAGCTAAACATTTCTCTTTAAACATCATTTTAGTTACATGCCACCAATGTTGACATGTTTTCATTTTCACTCACTTAAAATATTTTCTAATACTTTTTGTGATTTCTTCTTTTAGAAGTTATTTAATGTCTGAATATTTAGCAATTTTCCAAATATCTTATTTATTTCTAGTTTATATCCATTTTGACCAGAAAATAGTAAGATTTCTATCTTTTGAAATTTATTTACACTTTTTTATGGCCCAGTGCATGGTCTATGAATTTTGCTGATGTTGGGTAGAGTGTTCTATAAATGGTCACTTGGGTAAAGTTGGCTCATGGTGGTGTTAAGAGCTTGAGTATTCTCACTGATTTTTTTTTTTTTTTCTATAAATGACTGAGAAATAGTGTTCATCTCTCCAACTACAATTGTGAATTTGATCATTTTCCCACTTATTTCTGTCAATTTTAGCTTCATATATTTTAAATTTCTGTTATTAGATTGTTTCACTTTTATTTCTATAGGTTGGAGTTCATGGAACCTGTGTGCGGAGTTTTATTTCTTTGTAAAATAACTTGACAACTGATTTTATTTCTTTGGCAATTGTAGCATACCATTCTGGTGAAAGATGGAAACCTCCCTGAATCAGAGGGACTTTTTGCAGTTTTTTTAAACTTCTGAAGCATATGTAGTAATCTGCCTTTATGTAGAATTATCAGAACTGTCTGATTTACATGAAACAATGAGACAGACTCATGCCCCTGTTTTTGTTCTTCTTCATGTTCCACTGATAGGTGAGCCTGCAACAAGAAGCCATAGTGCAAAAGTGTGAAACTAGCAGGGTAATTGTGAGTCAGAACTGATGAGAGGGAAGAAGTTAGGAAAAGATAACTTGTAGGGGAGTGTGGTGGATTGAATCATGTCTCCCACAAAGATATGTTCAAGCCCTAACCCTTGGCACTGGGTGTGTGAACTCAATTGTTAATAGGACCTTCAAAGATCCTATTTGGTTTAGCAGAATGGATCTTAGTCCTCTATGCTTGGAGTCCTTACAAGCAAAGGAAATTTGGACATGGAAATACTAGCTACAGGAAGAGACAGAAAGAGAAAGATTACCATGTGATGGAGTGAGAGATTGATTCCAGCAAGCCACCACCAGGATGCTACAGACTTTGCAGAAAGCAAGGCCTGCCAATACCTTGATTTTGGACTTCTAGCCTCCAAACTGTGAGCCAATAAATTCCTGCTGTTCAAGCCAACCAGTTTGTGGTACTTTGTTATAGCAGCTGTGGCAAACTAAGGCAGAAAGTAAGCCCCACTTTATAGACACTTAGCTGAGCTTGCCTAAAGGTATAACTTTTTGCAAAGCAAAGCAAAGCAAAACATCTCAGAGATGCAGGCTGTGTCTCCATACTAATAATTACTCCATAGTAATTATTTTTACTTTTTTTTTTTGTAATCTGCCTAAAATTTCTTATTACTGATTCATTTGGCATTAGTTATATAGTTTTTTAACTTTTTATTTTGATATAATTTCAGACTTAGTTGCAAGAATTTATGAAAATTATCTATATATCCTTCACTCAGATTCCCCAAATATTCACATAGTACCACATTATTCCATTGGCTTTTTTTGAGGGGGGGGGTTGTATGAAACAATAATCATTTGTTTTCTCACAAATTTATTTGCAGTTGGGCAGGGTTCTGAGAAGACAGCTTGTTTCTTCTCCATGTGTGCGTCTGTCAGATGGGGTAGCTCAACATGGAGGATCTACGTCCAAGATGGCCCAATCACAAGGCTGGTTGTTGGTGCTGGCTGTGGGCAGGGAGCTCAGATGAAGCTGCTGGGGAGTGCCGGGGCTTGAAACTCCATGTGGGCCTCTCAAGTGAATGCTTGGACCTTCTCATTGCATGCAAGCTGAGTTCCAAGACCGAGGAACCAGACGATGATTGCTGGCAAGATGTGGTTCCTTGTTGGTTGTTGGCTCAGTTTCTTGCTGGCTCTTGACTGGGGGCCCCTGCAATTTCTTGCCACTTGGGCTTCTCCACAGGGCAGCTCGCGTTGTGGTAGCAGCTGCCATCAACTCCCAGAATTACGACGACCCTTTCTTCTTTATGTATGCTTTAAGCCCTCTGAAGATCATCTGTAGTCACCGCCAGTTCTGCTTGCAGTGAGGAATAGTCACTTAGTTTACTGAGTGCTTAGTATACACCCAGTAGTGTATTTAAATAGTCATGGAATTAAAAAAGATAAACAGACACGGTCTTTATCTCTCAGGAAGGATCTCCCAAAAGAGCAAGAGAGAAAACCAGGTAAACAAATAATTCCAGAACAGTCTGATAAGGGCTGGAGGAGAGTCTGACCAAGGGCCACGGGAAGTTCAGCGCAGAGACACCGTCCGTGCGGCGAGGCTGGTGAGGCTTCCGGGGACCCGGCGTTTGAGGTGGGTTTGAAGTTACGCTCGGAAGAAACAGGCTGGGGCAGACTGCCCCCGGGTCTCTCGGTTACCTCATCCTGTCATTTCAAACGCGAGTTCAGAAGGGGGAGAGCTGTGTCGCGAAGTCGGGGCTGGGGTCGGTCGCTTCCGCCCGCGTCCCGCGTCCCCTCCCCCGCGCGCGCCATCCGGCCGCGGGGCAGCCGCCCTGGGCGCAGCGCCTCCTGCCGCCGGGGGCTTCGCGGTCCCTGCTCGGCTCCCTCAGGGATGAAGGCTGCAGCCCACGTCCAGGGAGGTCGGAGAGGGGAGAGGGGGGAAGAGGAGAGAGGAGGGGGAGGGGGAGGAAGGCCAGAGCAATGGAGCTGTTGGGATCCCTACTTCTCCATTGTCTTTTAAAAATGCAGATAGATCAATTTGGATTTTGGGGTTCTCAGTCTTCATCGGGTTGTCTCGAAGATGGTAACCATTGAAAAGAAAACCTGAAGAAATGAGGGAGTAACCCATGTTGAGATCTGGGCTATATCAGACAGTGGAAGTAGCAGGTACAAAGACCCTGCGGTGGAAACATGCGTGATGTCCTGTGACTGGAGAGGAGTGAGCAAGGGAGAGAGGCACTGGAAGATGTTAGCATGGTGGCCATTTAATGGACTGGGTTTATTCAGAGTGACTTGGGATATTATCGGAAGGTTTTGAGTAGAGGAGTGATATCATCTGAATAACATTTAAAAGGACCATGCTGGTTGTGTGGGAAATAGATTATTGAGGGGCATGGGAGCAGAGAGAAGAGTTAGGAGTCTTGACAACATCCAGGTGAAAGATGATGGTAGTGGGAACAGGGCGACAGTGGTGGGGTTGTGAGAAGTAGTGGAAGGATCCAGTAAAGCAGACTGGGAAGATGCCTCCTGTGAGGTCAGAGAAGAACCAAGAGGGAATGGTGGGCTGGAAGCCAAGGGAAAAGTGAAGATTTTCAAGAAAGGATTCATTAGCCGTGTGCCATGTTGCCGACGTGACTGAGAATTGACCACTGGATTGAGCAACAGAAAGGACATTGTGACCTCGATACAGACTTTTCCTGTGGTTGAAGTGGGTTCTCAATAAGAGAATGAAGTGGAGACAGCAAGTGAAGTCAACTCTTTGAAAGAGGTTTGTTGACCATTTATTGTTATAGGAGGTAAATTGCAAATGAGAGTGTCACGACCAAGAAACGGCTTTCTTTGAGGCCTGCATTTAATTGCTTTTAAGACTATGGAGAGTGAAGGGCATTTGTGTTTCGACGACTGAGGAAGGTAGCTTCCTATAAAGTTTATATTTGCTTCAAAGTAAGTCAGTTTCTCTCATTCGAATGTCTGTCGTTTCTAACAAAATGCATCATGGACTATATTGCAAAGCAACCTGAAGAAAATTCCTTCCCCCACTAACTTGAGTTTTGCTTATATTGGGAATACACAGTAAGTGCTGGTTGGCTTGATTTGGTGCTGGACCAGATCCCACAGAGAACAATTCACCTTTATAACCAATCCTCCCTTAACTTTCTACAGTTAGTTTTCTGTGAGTTTCACAGAGTGCCTGGGAAGCTCTGGCTTCCCCCTGCCAGGTGGCAAACCTCACGCCTTGGAACCAATTGGCTTACAGGGTGGGGGTGGTGGGCAGGAGGGATGAAATCATTGTTTTGTTTCAGTGCAGGACTTTCACAGCAAGAGAGTCTATATTTTTAGAATTGGAATATTCTGCTTCAATGTTGTGAACATTCATTTTAAACCTACCATATTTAGTGAAGGTTTAATTATCCAAGTAGGGAAACCACTTTCAAGCCCTCACCTTTCATTCCTTGCTCATCAAAACAGTCCCCTTGCAGCTGAGAATGGCAAGTTCAGCTACACCTGGTTAGGGCAACTGACAAAAATTCCACTGCTTTGAGTTCAGTGTGAGCATGAGAAGCAGGTGAAGACTGTCTTCAGCATCCTCCCACTCTGTTCTAGCGTTCTTCTGTCACCGGGGCCTTACTCCTGCACCATGCCCTGGGTGGACTGGGATTGTTGGGGAGTGTCTTCCCTTCCCACACAGAAGTCATAATCACATTTTCCAAAATAGCACACAGGAAACAGGATCCTTTTGTGCCACGTACAGGTATGTGAGATGTTGGGGACCTGTGATCTGAAGAATGAAATTTCTTGGAATTTTTGGTGATGTCATTCATTCCTTCATTTACTCACTTTCTTTGGCAGGGCCTTCTGCAAAGGCATTCCTAAGGACGATGGAGGTAGGTCAGTCAGAGAGTTGAGTTGAGGAGCTCCAGGCTGGTGAAGGGATGGGTGAGTTTTGATGCAGAGAGGCTCCTGGTGGGAGAATGGGGAAGATCCAACTTCACTAAAAATGCCCTGAGACACAAAGATAATATTGCATGAATTTATATAATTCATACAAATTCATAATTCAGTAAATATTTATTGATTGGCTGTGGGATAGCCACAGAAGCTGGTACTAGTTTAGTGGGGGAGATACATACACATTAATAAAAAAATTTATCCTAATCAGTATATAGTTACATAGTGAAGAGCTCAGGAGAAAAGAAACATTTTATGGTGTATTAACAAATAACCTGATGTGATCAGATCAGGGAAGGCTTCTCCAGGGAAGTGACGCTTGAACTGAGGTCTACAGTGGTGCTTCCCAAACTTTAATGCTATGTAAATCATCTAGAGATCTTGTTAAAATGCAAATTCTGATTCAGTAGGTTTGGGGAGGGGTCTGAAATCTGTGTCTCTAAGAAGCTCCTGCTGCTGCTTCTTTGTGGACCTATACTTTGAGTACCAAAAATTCTAAAGTATAAAGGAGTGGGGTTCTGGAGGAAATAAGCTTCAGACAGAGGAACCAGCACATACATAGCTGGTACATAGTCCGCACACTGCTCTTCTGATCCCCAACCACTGAAGCAAAAGTAAAGGAATTGTTCCCTCTCCTTCCACAGTAAATTCTCAGGTTATGCATTGCTCTGCTGGGATACTCTTGATGTTCACTTTAAACTTCATTTTACCTTTTGTAAATATTGGGCCTCCCAGTTCAAAAGGGCAGAAGAAAGATGATTCTTCCAATCTTTTGTCAGAATTTGCCAGGAAAAGGACAAAAATATGAATTCCACTTGTGACAAGACTAGAAGACTAAACCACAAAACATAATATATGGGGAGGACTGCCAATGCAGGGTAAAAATAAAATTTGAGTACAGAAAGACTCCCTGAGGGAGTAATTGTGAATATAGATCTCAAAGCTGGCAGGCAACCATTTTCTTAAGAAGGCAAAGCGAACCATATGTTCTTTGGGATCATAGGATTAAGCTGTACATGTGGGTACCTGGAGCATCCCTGGACCTCATTTGGCTCCACAGAGAAGTGGAGCAAGCAGAGCTGAATTAGTACAGAGATACAACATTTGTGCTCTGTTTCCTGTTGAGGCAGTTGGCAGAGAGAAGCTGAATTGTGTACTGCTCTCTAGCTGCCAAAGTCGGTTGACTGGAGAAAGTAAAAGCTAAAATGACTCACACACATGGCCTTGTCATAATGAGCTTTACTCTGTACCAGGCATAATTCCTGCTAGTCTGGAACTGCTTATCCCCTCCTCAACATGGACCACCTCAGAGGTTTAGGAAGAGCTCACTTCATTTAAAGATGAGTAATAAAGCACTGGGTCTATCCAAAGATAGTACAAGAAGAAAAGGAGAGAGGGAACAGAGAATATATATGGACAGAAAAGATCCTCACAATAATAAGTTGCCACCTAGAAGTTGAAAATTATGAACAAATAAAGTGCTATCAATTCATAGTACCTAATGAAACAATGAAATGGCTCAAAGCAGAACAATTGAGAGCTCAGGGAAACTATAGGGAAACTGAAAAAGAAGATTAAATTGAACTTTTTGAGCTCAGAAAGAAAGGAGAAAAGGAAAATAAAACTACCATGGAAATTAAGGCAAACTGGAATAAACACAAAAGAGAGTAGACATTGCTGGCATTGCAGTGAGGAATAGTGAAGATAGGATTAAGGAAAACAAGCAAAATAAACTAGGAACAAAGTTAGAATGGATACGGGAGAATAAGAACGATATGAAAGATAAAGGGGTTACAATGTATACATTATTTGTATCTGTTAAGAAGAAACACAGACATATTATTCAATAAAAATACTTTAGAAATAAAATAAGACTTGAATCTACAAATGGAAAGGGCATGCTGCGGCCCAGGCAGAACTGATATGGAGTGATCAACATTGAGATATATCCAAGTAAATTTACTGTACCTCAAAGGCAAAGAAAAAATTCTTCTAGCATCCTGGCAAAAATCAAGCTGTTATAGAGGGCAATATTTCAAGGTGGCATTATAACAAAGCATAAAACACAGTGGGAAATCAAAAGCAAGAGTGGGAATCATTATATAACACATGGGTAACAAATTATGACCTAAGATATGACCATAACAATAAATATAAGTAGTCTAACTCATTTACTCCAGAGACTCACAAATTTATAAATAAAAAAGTGAAATAGAATTATGTGCAGTATACAAGAAACACATCTAAAACAAAGAAGTTCAGAAAGGCTGAAGATATAGTTGGGCAAGGACTCATACAAAGCAAATGCAAAAAATTGAGAAAGCAGCAATCATAACTGTACAGTTGTATTCAGAATCAATAACATTAAATTTGACAAAAAAGGCACTTGATAATAATGAACGATATAATCCATGATATCATTTACTATGAATACATTGGCATAAAAAATTGTGTTACAGTTATAGGAAATATAGGAGGAATGGACAAAAATGCTTTAGCAGTAGGAAACTTGAATTCTTACCTCTCAACTCCCAACAAATGAAATAAAAAAAATCAATTAAGGATATGGACTATCTAAATGATGTAATCAGAAAAACAGCTCTAATAGATGTATATCAAACTATATACTCTGAACACAGATTACATTTTCCTCTTAATATCAATGGAATAACTACAAAATAAACTACATGTTAAGCTGCAAACAAAATTGCACTAAATTTTGCAAAATAGAAATAGTACAGACAGCATTCTCTGTTGATGATGCAATGAATCAGAAATTAATAACAAAGCTAAAAAAAATCCTTTTTTTTCATGGGAATTATATAAAATGCTTCAATTCTTGAGACTGGGTCAAAGTAGGAAATCATAACTGAAATTGAAGACTAGACAACAACAAAAATTAAAACTACTTATTGGAGACTCTGGGGCCTTATTAAAGCAGCATTTAGAGGAAAATGCATAGCTTTGAATACTTATAATGAAATAAGAATTATTTTGAATGAGTTAGGCATCTAACACTAGAATTTAGAAAATAAAGAAAAAAGCAGAATAAAAAATTTATACAGTTAAAAGCAGAAGCAGAAATTAATGAATTAGAACAATTTTAAAATGGCAAAACTAAGTCTGAGAGTTATGTCTGAAAAAAATTGAATAAAACTGTTGGCTACCCTTTTTTTAGGGAGAAAGCTGAAATACATGAAATAAAAATATAAGAAGTGAGAATCACAGATCGAGTTTAGAGGAGATTATAGGAGATTATAGAGGCTTATTTGATCAATTATATGCAAAAATTAAAAAACCTAAACAAAATACATAATTTCTGGAAAAGATAAATTTCCAAAGCTTGCTTTAGAAGGATTTGAAAATATAAAGAGCTCAACTGCAGTAGAAAAAAAAAAAAAATAGAAAAGTTGTCAAAAGGCCACTACTCTCCCCTAAACTACCTGATTCAGATGTTTTCACAAGTCAACTCTTTATAACCTTTAAAGAATCAACCATACCAATGCTTTTTAAACTCTCTATAAAATGAAGGAAAGCCTCTAGTGTCTTTTTATGAAGTAGAGATTACACCGGTGCCAAAATCTGACATAGAACAACAATAAAAAGAAAGGAAACCACAGACCAATGTCTCTTGTGACTATCAATGCAAAAATCTTCGATAAAATATTAGCAAACAGAATCCAGGGTTACAGTAAAAGAATCATACATGACCAAGTGAGGTTATTTCAGGAATGTAAGGATAGTTTAATATTATGAAATCTATTAATATAATACCATATTAATTTTCAAAACAGCAAACCATATGCTCACATCCATGCTTGGCTGAATTTATTTTTATAAAAGTAAAATCCATTATTGATTATAAAAACACACTTCATAAAATAGAAATAAATTTATATCTCCTTAATATAACATATTTGCCTTACCTCAAAAGTCAGCTCATGCTTAATAGACAAACAATAAAAAGTTCCCATTAATTTGGGACATGGATGCCACTATCAACACATTACTGAAGATTAATCTGGAGGTACTAGCCAACTTTTTTAGATAAGAGAAAGAAAAATGAGATGTGCAAATGGGAAAGAAGAGGTAAAATAATCAGATTTGCAAATAATATGACTCTATATCTGGATAACCTAAGAAAAGTAATTGAAAAATTAGTCAACAAAAATAATAAGAGAATTGAGTAATGTGGCTAGATTAAAAAAAAAAAAGACAAACACAATTGATGCCAAGATATAGCGGAAGAAAAGACCATGCCCAGAGAAGCTGATTCTAAAGTGTATATGAAAAAAATATAAAGGCAAGAATCACTAGGAAAAATCCTGAATGGCAATGAGAGCAGGGATGACCTGATGAACTCAGATTATAAGGCTAAAATTATCAAAACACTGCAGTACTGGTGCACGAATACTAATTCAGCAGAACAGAAGAGAAAGTTCATTTCATTTTGTGGATCATAGTAAAAAAGTTTGAAAACCACTCTCCTAATATATCATATGTAAATTTCCCATAAAAATATATGTAAATATATACTTGTGTACGCATAGAACCGCTTTGAAAGGATACTTAAGAAACTAACAGTTTTGGGAGGCTTAAAGATAAGGGTGGGAAGGAGTGTTGTATTTCACTGTTTTTTCTTGCAGAACTCCTGAATTTTGTATCCTTTGAAGGCATTCCCTATCTAAAAAAGTAATTCATTACTTATGTATATTTTTAACCCAATGTACGATATGAATAAGGTAAAAAATCCAGGTGATGGTTATGGAGTGATTTTCTTGGCTCATACAAATGCCTATGTTTGGTAGCTCCCTAGGGCCTAAACACCTCTCAGAGTTCAGTGCTTCATATCAGAGTGGACACTTAGATATCAGATTTTTGTTAAGTTTTCAAGTCCCTACCCCCACCTCCACCCCCGCCTTTCCTCTCTTCATTCAGTCTCCAGTGGGGGGACCATGGAGTGGCTTGCAGGTGGGGACTTAACCACCTTCATTGCCATAAGCTCCACTCAGCTGAAGCTGATGTTCCTTTCCTGAGAAAATCCAGCTAGCTGCCCAGTAAACATTCAGTCTATATAAAAGCAGCGTGCTTGCCAACAAAGGTTCAAGAAAGTCTTCTAGGCCCCACTTTTAGGTAGATTCCTGTGTCAACCCCTTCAAATATAGAAACTCTGGAGCCGTCTTTGCCTTTTCCCACATTTCCAAGAGAAAATAAACGTTCTCTTCTCTTCTGAGAAAAAGCTGCAGTGCACTAGTCAGCACATGGAGTGCTATAAGTGTGTTTAACTTTGGTTTTAGACAGCAACTCAAACATGGGTGTGTTATTTTGCCCTTTGCAAGTATTCCCATTGGCAAAGCCTTTGGTAAGTAACGAGAAGTGGCTAAGCAGAATAAATTCCAGACTTGAGATTCCTTTTTCCTTCCCTTTTGGGAAGAAGCTTTGAAAGCTAAGGGTGGTGGTAGAGTCTTGAAGGCCAGGGTCATCATCAAACATTTACTAAGAATCTGCCAAGAATACAGATCTGTACTTGGTCAATATGCCCACAGTTGTATGGGGAAGGAGTGAGGGGTTCAAAAATGACTGTCTTTGGAGCAAACCTTGAATTAAAAATCCAAGCTGGGGAGAACTCAGTATCTTCAAGTGCAGCAAAGGTTTCCAGAGCAAGAGGACACCTTTTAGGAAAGCAGGACTAAAACTTGACTTTTGACTTAGGGGACATCTGAAAGAGTCCAGGCTCCTGAGTGCTCAGTTTGTAACTCTCTGCCTTTTTATTTTTTAGAAGAAAACAGAATGTTTTTTGTAGCCACACAGCCTTTGAGTTTGCTATAACCAACTGGGAAAACGTCATCTCAATTTTGTTCTTAAAATGGGATAGGCATCGATTTTAAATAGAAAACCTCAAATGAAAAAAAAAAATAACTGGATTTTACCTTTAAATGTGTTTTTTTTTGGTGTTTCCCTTTAGGTTCTGGTAGAAAAAGATGCAGAGATAAGGAATCTGACATGGTTAATTTATTGTGTTTGTATAGACAACAACGAGAATGCTTTTCCTAAAAAATCATTTTGCTTAAGTCCCTTTCTTGCTCTAATCTAAGAACTGCTCATATTATTTGATGTTCCACAGCAAGTTATTCCAAACCCTCATTTCTGTTTCCTCTCCTCCTCTGAATCCTCCTGCTGTCAGCAGGATTCCTATTTCCTTCCTTTGCTGACTAGCTGTGTGGCTAGCTGTTACTTGAGTCCTATAGTGTTTCTGTAAAATTAAGAGTTTCAAATAAGCAGGGTCACAGCCTGTCTCAGAGTCAGGGAGAAGGAGTCTTGTGACATTTGGAAATAAAGCAGAAGATAAGCTTGACATTGGGAGTAACCTACATTGGGCTCTGTTTTCTACCCTACTTAGAAACAAAAAGCTAGTGATGAGCAAGCAGATTCAGGACTCACATTGTTGCCACATGATCAAAGGAAAAAAATATCTCTCAAGATCAAAATAAATATTTTCCAAGCTACCATTGCATCTGTCTTCTTTTCCTCATGTACTGTATTTATTTCAAAATTTCAAATCACGTTAGAGAAAGGCATAGGATTTTTGTGGCTACCCAAGAGCTGCATTTTGAAACTTAAAGATTTTAAGACACTTTACAGCTCTGAAAAATCATATGATTTGTGAACACGTGCCCTTCCTCAGCTCAGGAAGCCATTTAGATAGAGCAAACTTACTTATCTGCTTTATCCAGGCGATGCTTGCTTCCCTCCACAGCCATCTCCTCCATCTGAAATATTCTTCTCTGACACTTCTGACAAAATCTTGAGCCTCCTGGTTTCCTTGCCTGCAATGAATGATTCCACCGGGACTGGATGGTTTACTGCAGCCTGGGAGCCTCCTTATCTTTAAGGTATGGGGCAAAACGCGCAGGAGAGTAGCTGTGTTGTTAGTAGTAGTAATAGTGGTAAAAACAAAAATAACAGTTAAAAAATAATAATAGCAGCTAACATTTGTTGAACTCCTTTTATGTGCTGAACATTTTATGTTCATTATCTTACTAATGCTTCCCAACAACCCTGTGAAGTGGGTGCTGTCATTAACCAACCCAGGTCGTTCACCTTCCAGGACACATGCTTTTCACCAGTGTTCATAACTATTTACCTGTGCATGTTTGTTTTGCTTCTATCTGTATCTGTCCAATCTTCCTCATGAGACTCCTGGAAAGCAGGTTGCATCTCCTTTCATTCTTCTATAGCCCCTCGGAGTCCTGTAACAATAAATGCTCAGACAACATTTCTGTCCAACGTGTGTGAAATACAAGGAGAGCTGAATATGTAAAGAAATACGCGAATTACCATGAGCAAGAACAGTCCTTCCAAGAGGTATTGGCATTACCTCTTAGGGAAAAGAATTTTTGAGCAAGCTGTCACCGAGCCAGTTAACTGAGTCAGAATGAGCTTTCCCCATGTACAGGGTACATTCCACAGGCCATCAGGTGATGTTTAAGGACCAGTGTCCCCTTTGAAAGCTTTGTTCAAATTGTTCCTCTTGTGTCATTTCCTGGCCACAGTTCTGAGTGCCATTCTGAGTAAGAGAGAAGCACACAGCTCACTTAGAAATTATGTTAATGGCTAAATTATGTTAATGGCTAAAAAAGATTTTAGAGTTTGTCCAGAATCCTAGGACTGAGTTATTTTGATGCATTAATTAATTTCAACTTGTTCTCATGGCCATTGGCCTCCTTCCTATTTGCCAATTGAGGCAACAGATTGATTCTCCACAAATAGAGGCTTGTTGTGTCTTGTTGCTTAATTCTGAGATTTTTAAAAAGTAAAGAATTATGTTTATTGATTATGCAAACTGCTGTGCTGTGTCCTCTAAAGCTCTGGGGGTCAGTATCTTACTCTAACAAGACCAACAACACATTTATGTAATTAAGTGATCAATAAATGTGTCTTGATGAAACTGGTGATGATTCTGGAGTAAGAGTTAATTTTAGACATTTTAAAAAGTGCGGTTTCAAGAGATGCTCAGTCAAGGGATTTTGGGGTTGTATCTTGTGTCAGAGAGAAATAAACATAAAAGACAGTTTTTAATAGTGTAAATTCCTTTTAGATATTAAAGATAAAAGAGTGTCACTAGTTATCTACTCCTTTCTTTAGATCAAGAGGCAACATTGTATTTTGGATTTTTACTATCTGTCTGGGTCAGGAACAAGCTGTGATATCGTATTCATTCTTCACCTCTCTTTTCTGATTCAGAAAATTTTGACAATTTCTGGTTTTAGTTCTCTCTTTGCAACTTTCTACCACTTTTGGAGAACGACTTTCTCCCTACCATCTTAGATTGAAAGTGCTTTCAAGAAGGAAAGGACATGATGTGAAGAGTTGTTACATGTGATTACTTCCTCTCCTTTATGTCAGGTACTGGCTAACCTCTCTGTTCCTTTTCTAATGTTGACTTTCCGGATCACAGGAGTGTTGGATAGCAATTAGGTACATAAGCTCTTGAATCACATTATATCTGAATTCATTGTGTGACATTGGGCAAACTCATTTATTAAATGGGGAAATTAGCCCCTACTTTACAAGGTTGACACAAGAATTCAAGCAAAGCACTTTGAACAAAGTCGAGCACCTAGTGAGCATTTGCTGGTAATAACCATATTAGTTATGATCATTTTCTTTCCCTCTGTGCTATTGGTTTCTTGGCCTTCAGCCTCGGCCCCTTCTAATATGTTCTACATAAGGTAGTCAGGTTCATCTTCAAACAATGCTGCTTTTTTTCTTGATGGTTGTAGTTTTATTTTATTAGAGAAGTTGTAGGTTTACAGCAAAAAATAGTTTCTATATACCTCTCCCCCCAACATATACACAGTTTTCACTATTAGTAACATTTTACATTAGTGTGGTACCTTTGTTACAATTGATGAAACAATATTAGTATAATTATGCTACTAACTATACCCCATAGTTTACATTAGGGTTCATTGTGTTATAGAGTCCTGTTTTTAAAATTTTTAATTGTAAAATTTAATTTTTATTTTAGTAAAATACATACAAACTAAAATTTCCCTTTTTAGTTAGTTCAAATATATGTCACAATGTTGTGCTACCATCACCACCATCCATTACCAAAATTTTTACATCACCCCAAACAGAAACTGTTTCCATTAAGCATTAACTTCCCGTTCCCTTCCCCCACGCTGGCCCCTGGAAATCTGTATTCCAGTTTCTGACTCTATAAATTTTTCTGTTCTAATTATTTCATATCAGTGAGATCATACAATATTTGTCCTTTTGTGTCTGGTGTATTTCACTCAACATGATGTGTTCAAGGTTCATCCATGTTGTTGAATGTATCAGAACTTCATTCCTTTTTAAAGGCCAAATAATATTCCATTGTATATACTATATTTTGTTTATCCATTCATCTGTTGATGGACACTTGGGTTGCTTCTATCTTTTAGAAGTTGTGAATAATGCCACTATGAACATTGTGTGCAAATATCTGTTCAAGTCCCTGCTTTCAGTTCTTTTGGGTATATACCTAATAGTGGGATTGCTGGGTCATATGGTAGTTTTATACTTAGCTTTCTGAGGAACTGCCAAACTGTCTTCCATAGTAGTTGCACCATTTTACATTCCCATATACAAATAAAAAATATTCAAATTTCTTGATACCTACTCCAACACTTGTAATTTTCTGTTTTGTTCTTAGCAGCCATTCTAGTGGCATGAAATGTTAACTTGTGGTTTTGATTGCATTTCCCTAATGGATAGTGATGTTGAGCATCTTTTCATCTGATTTTGGCCATTGGTTTATCTTCTCTGGAGAAATGTCTATTCAAATCATTTGTCCATTTTTTAGTTGGGTTTTTTGACTTTGTTGTTGAGTTGCAAGATTTCTTTATAGATTCTGGATATTAAACCCTGATCATACATGTGGTTTCCAAATATTTTCTCCTATTCTGTAGATTTTCTTATTATTTTCATGATGAATTCCTTTGATGCACCAAAGTTTTAATTTTGAAGTCCTATTTATCTATTTTTCTTTTCTTGCTTGTGGTTTTGGTGAAAAGTCTAAAAACATATATACACAAGGTCATGAATATGCTTCCCAATACTTTTCTTCTAGGAGTTTTATAGTTTTAGTTCTTATGTTTAGGTCTTTGATCCACTTTGAATTATTTTTGTATTTGGTGTGAGGTAGGGGATCACCTTCATTCTTTTGCAAATGGATATCCAATTTTCTCAGCACCAATTATTGAAGAGACTATTGTTTCTTCATTGAGTGGACTTGGTATCCTTGTCAAAAATCAATTGGCCAGAGATGTGAAAGTTTATTTCTGAACTCTCAATTCAATTCCATTGTTCTATATTTCTGTCCTTGTGTCAGTGTCACACTGTTTGGACTGTGGTTTTATAATAGGTTTTAAAAGTGGGAAGTGTGAGTCCAACTTCATTCTTTTCAAGGTGTTTTTGGCTATTTAGGGTATATTACCATTCCATATAAATTTTATAGTTGGATTTTTCATTTCTGCAAAGAAAGTTGTTGGAATTTTGATTGAGATTGCACTGAATATGTTAATCACCTTGGGTAGAATTGATATCTTAACAATATTTAGTCTTCCAGACTATGAACATGGAATGTCCTTCCATTCATTTAGGTTTTCTTTGATTTCCTTTAGCAGTGCTTTGTAGTTTTTCATGTATAAAGTCCTTTACATCTTTGATTAAATTTAGTTGCTATTTTAAGTTAAATTTTTTTTCTTGATTTGCTATCAGATTGTTCATCAGCAGAAACACTACTGATTTTCACATGTTGCTCTTGTATGCTGCCAGTTGGCTGAATTCATGTATTAGCTCTAGTAGCTTTGTTGTGGATTTTTCAGGATTTTATATATAGGATAATATAAGGTGCATATAGGGAAAGTTTTACTTCTTCCTTTCCGATTTGAATGCCTTTCATTTCTTTTTCTTGCCTAATTGCTCTGGCTCAAAAGTCTAGTACAATGTGGAATAACAGTGGTGACAGTGGGCATACTTGTCTTGTTCCTGATCTTAGACGGAAAGCTTGCAGTCTTTCATCATGGAGTATAATGTTAGCAGTGAGTTGTTCATATTTGTCCTTTATCATGTTGAGGAAATTTCCTTCTTTTCCTAGTTTTCTGTGTGTTTTTATCAAGAAGGGGTGCTGCTTCTTGTCAAATGACTTTTCTGAATTAATTGAGATGATTGTGTGCTTTTTCTCTACATTCTGTTAATGTGGCATATTACACAAATTGATTTTCTTATATTGAGCCACTCTTACATTCCTGGAATAAATCCCACATGGTCTTGGTGTGTAATTCTTTTAATATGCTGTTGAATTGGGTTTGAAGCATTTTGTTTTTGCATCTATATTCATAAGGGATATTGTTTTGTAATTTTCTTATGCTACTTTATTTGGCATTGGTATGAGGGTGATTTTGGTCTCATAGGATGAGTTGGAAAGTGTTCCTCCTTTTCAGTGTTTTTTTGGCAGGGTTTGAGCAGAATTGTTATTAGTTCTTCCTGGAAATTTTGGTATAACTCACCAGTGAAGGCATCTAGTTCTGGGCTTTTCCTTGTTGGGAGGTTTTGACTACTGATTCAATCCCTTTACTTGTTGGTCTGTTGAGATCTATTTCTTCTTGAGTCAGTGTAGGTAGTTTGTGTGTTTATAGGAATTTCTCCATTTCATCTAGGTTATCTACTTTGTTGGCATATAGTTCATTGTATCCACTTATAATATCCTTTACTTCTCTAGGGTACATGGCCTGTGTGATGAAGTAAGTTCCTAAGAGAAGGGCAGCCAGTTGTCTTTCTGGAGTCTTTGCAAAGTGCCTTTGCAACAGAATTTTCCAATATCCAGGGTTTTCAGTTCCAGAAACTTAATGGGTAAGCCCACTGAGAGGGCATCTGTTTTTTAGGTGAGGACTCATAGAAAGCAGGCAATGAGACAATATATCAATCAGAATGACATGTTATTAATTTGAGATGAGAAAGACAGCTGTCCTAGGAGCCAGAATAGTTGTCAGCTTGTTCATCATATTCGATCCCAACAGACAACCCTCATATCAAATCAATGAACAACGAGGCTTCTAGAGCACAGAATCAGAGCTAGAGAAGTCTATGAAATGATCTGTGTGTTTTATGCCGAGGTAAAATGGGACATTCACCTGTAACTTGGGATTAGCCTTGGCTGAGAGATGTTAAACTCAAAATCTGCTGGTCAAGATTCCTTCTCACCTAGGTAGAGCTTGAGTGGGCATAGTCTACAGTTGCCTCTATCATCTCTCATAAGTTTAGTGGGTGATAACCACTTTTTGTATTCAGTCATTTTTTTCTGTAAGATGTCAGTGTATTCAGCCATTTTATTAGGCAAGTTCTGCTCATCTGGGAGATATTCTGGCTCTCTTTAAGGTGCTTAAACATATGTCTATTCTGATAAATAATTTTTAAATTGTTTGAATTGTAAATCTTGAAGGGTAACCTAACTTCTTGTTTTAGGAAGCTGGCAGAGGAGGGAACATCTCACAGTAGCCTTTATATACCAAAGCCAGTTGAGGAGCACACGTAGGCATACCCTACATTTCATGGCTTTGAACTTTACTGATTGATTTCTCTAGTAATGCTGAGGAAACACTTATAATTCATTTTTCTTAGTGTCTAATTTAATCAATTTTAGCTGCTGTTTTTTTTTTTTTTTTTTGCCATTCTTTGCTGCTTACTTGATTTCTCTGGACTTAGTTAGCATTAATAATAGATTTTTGCAAATACACTGGCATTCAATAACATGTTAGTATCAGCCATTAGCAAAGGAGACCATATATTGAGACCATATATTGGTTAGAATTATAAACTTGAATGTCTGTGAGTCTTCATTTTATACTTATAAATACTTAGCTCACAGAGGTAAGAAATTTGTCCAAGGTCATTTGGTGCCAAAATTGCAATTCATATTATTTTGCATGTATCTCATTATTTTATTTGTATCTTGTGCAATCTATCTGATACAGAATGTAAGTTTATTGAGTACAGGGCTTTGTATCTTTAATTTTATACTCCTAGGGTTTACACATGGTCTAGAGATGGAAAAAGATTTATTGGATAAATGGTTAGCTGATAATAATTAAGAAAGAAACCTGAGTTTCTTCTTGGATCCTCTTTAGATGTTTACCCCAATATAGCATATATAAAAATAAAAATGAATGTATTCATTATTTATTCACCTGTGTTATCCTTGAGGCAATCTGCTAAGCACTGTATTGGACAAAGATAAAGTAAAGTACCTGTCCTAAAGATACAGAGACCATAAACAGAATATACAAATGCCTGCTAGAATGTAAGTGCCCTAGAGAGATACAAATGCTCGACAACAACAAATCAAAGGATGGCGCTCCCACAGTGTGGGAGAATGAGAGAAGGCTCAATGGAGGACTTGACTTGTGACCAGAACCTTTGAGGAGTATCTGAATTCCTGAGATAAAAATGAAGGCAGGAGAGAAGGAAGGCAGGGTGTGCAAAGTGAACGATAGGAAATAGGAATTAGTCATATTTTTTGGAGAACTGCAAGGAGTATCTCTCAGCTGTGGTAAGTGAGGTGAAGGATACTTTTATGAAGGGGAACGTCTCAAACTAAGGATAGGAAGTCAGGTCAGTTTCAAGGCAGCTTTGCTGTTCACCTTAGGGCTTTGCATTTCATTCCTTCAGTCTTTGTTGTTTTTGAATTTGCAAGTGACATTATCAGTCAATATCCAGCAGTAGGAGGAGGCCTAGTTGTGGGGAACAAGAGGATGAGGCTGTGGGATAAATTGGGAGGCGATTTCAGTGGTTCAGGCACAAGGTCAGGGGCGAGTGAACCATGGGGGCTGGCAACAGAGATGAAAAGGAAGGGACAATTTGACAGCCTTGGTGAATGACAGGACGTGGTGATGCGTTTGGACTTATCACAGCCCATTTACGTGTTCTACACAACCATTAGCCTATTAGACCTGGAGCTCCTGGAGGACAGGGCCTGTGTAATCTTCAGTTTGTGTCCCCAAAACGAGCATAGTAGATGCTTGGCAAATATTTGTTGGATAGGTGAATGGATCTCAGGTAGCAGCTTGGGTGTTGGTAGAACTGACATGTTGAAATTTGGAGATGTGGTCTGTTTTCCTGATGCAGTTACTAGGAATAGATTGCAGAAATAACTGATATCAATTACAAGTTTTTGTACATGTGAGGGTAAGAAAAAGAGTAGAAAGATGGTATACTTGACTATAGAAAAAATAAAGGGAAGCAAACGTCAGGCAAGATTGGAGAGAAAATGCATTAGGGGAGATTGGTATGTGGAGTGAAGCCTGGAAGGAAGGGAAGGCCTGAGGTGGACATCGGCTGTGATAGCTAGTGAAAGCTGAAGGGAGAGGAGTGAGGACAGGGGAAGTAGCATACCGTGGGAGGCAGGAGAGCAAGGGGTAAAGAGTGCAGTCTCTGGAGTCAGACTGCTCGCTGGCTCCTCTAATGATTCGTTATATGGTTTCAATGACTTCATTTACCCACTTTTGCCTCAATTTCATCTTCTACAAAATGAGGATAATAGTGATACCTACATAAATACATGCACAACATTTAGAACAGAGTCTGGAACATAGTATGCATAACATAATCATTTATTCCTCTTCTTATTGAAAGCCCACTATTTTAGTTTCCTAGGCTGCTCAAAGTAAGTATCATGAGATGGGTTGGGTTAAACAATAGGAATTTATTCCCTCATGTTTTTGAGGGGGAGAAATGTCCAAATCAAGGTATCATCAAGGCGATGCTTTCTTCCCCAAGACCAGTTGCCGATGATCCTTGGCTCCTCTGTCACATGCAAGGCACATGGCGGTGTCTGCTGTTCTCTCTTTTCTTTTCCAGGTTTCGTTGATTTCAGCTTCTTGCTTTTGTGGCTTTTTTCTTTCTTTTCTGTCTGAATTTCATTCTCTTATAAAAGGCTCCAGTAATAGGATTAAGACCCATCCTGACTGAGGTGGATTGCACCTTAACTGAAGTAGCCTTATTCAAAGGTCTTACGTACAATGGGTTTATACCCACAGGAATGGATTAAACTGAAGAACATGTTTTTCTGGGGTACATACAGCTTCAAACCACCACAGCCCCCATGACCACTTTGTTTTTGTTATTACACAAATGATGAAACTGATGCTTACAGAGTCTTTATAATTTGTCTAGGTGCTCATGGCCACTCAGTGATAGAGTGTACCTAAACTAGATTCTTCACCAATCCATCTGGTAGGCAGAGTCATGCTCTTTCTATTGCAACACCTGCCTAAGCTATGAAGAGATGGTGAGACCACTGGTTGAGCAATTTAGATTTGATCATTAAGTATTAGGGAGCTATGGCTGACCCCTGAACAGGGGAATAATGAAAGGAAAGCAGTAGGTTGGAAAGATGTGCATGGCAGTCTTATGAAAGAGAGCAGGCAGGAAGCCTGAGGTAGTGAGGATTCAGCCCAGAAATGGTTGAGGAATTGGCAAGGTGTGGTAAAGTGGAGTCCAGCTGTGATAGCAGAATTAGCCAAATTCTTGACTGATGTAAGATAGAAAGGATGATATATGATAGAAACTGACTAAAGGAGCATGTGTTGGGGGTGGGAAAGGGGTGCTGGAACTTAGAGCTTCAACTTGAAAGTTTCAAATATCAATGCTAAGAAAGTATTGATACCACAAACAATAATGAGGAAGTGGGAGGGGAGCCACTTTAGTAACTACTCCCTTGAAGAGAAATGACTTTAGTAAATCCAGCTCAGAGAATATTCTCTGAGCATCAGAGGGGCCCTTCATTGTTTTTAGCGGCATTTGGGTTCTGATGGGAACACACTTGGTAGCTTTTACTTCACTGTCAATCCAGCTCTGCTTCCCTCCTTTATTAAGGAAGGAAGCAGACGGATCATTCATTTCTTCCCTGGAGTAGAATGTTTAATGCACACATGGAGCATGTGACCTCTTTTAAAAAAAAAAGTGGTTTGCACCTTACCATAATTCTTATCTATAATGAGTGCGGTGATTTGCATTTGGGGAGTTAGGAAAATCAGTTATGTTGACTTCCTGCTTTCTGTTTCAGCCTCTGAGCAGAACTTCCCATTCGAATGGGACTAGGCAGAAAACACAAAGCTGGAATTATCTCTTGAAGTTGATGTTGCAACCTGATTCTTTGCCATGGGGATAAAGTAAGTTAATGGTCTGAGGTGTTTGTCTCCCCCACTCCTGAAGTTTGCCCTTCAATTGCTCTTGTTTTTATTCCCCAGTGAATTAAATGAGGGATACATTTTGCTTTTTTTCTGCAGGTCAAAGTCTCATAGCTTTTAGTGCAGTGTTCTATTCACCCAGGGGCTTAAAACGTGCTGCTTAGATCAAGCTCTTAACTGGATTTGGAGATTATAGTGGCTTCTCCCTTTGGCAGTTCCTAAGAGTATTATCTTTTGGATTATTTTATTCAGGTTTCCTGTCAGATGATTTTATTTTACCTGCTAGAGTGAAAGGGTGAGGGAGAGCAGATCTCAGTTCTTTCCCTCCACTTCCTTCCTCTCACCCCTCTGCACCCCTCCCCCTTCCTGTCTCCTCTTTCCTTTCCACTCCCTTCCCCCTCTCTGTTTATAGTTTAAAAGTATGTTCACTGAACTATCTCATTTGCTTCTTCATAGTACCCTGTGAGGTGGGTACTATAATCCCCTCTTTACAGAAGGTGAAATAGGCTTCAGTGAACTTCAGCGACTTGGCCAAAGTCACTCAGTCAATAAACAACAGAGCTGAGACTGAATCCCAGGCTTGTCTTTAGGTCTCTCTGGCTTTCTTCTTCCCCTGGTACCACGTTGCCTTTGTGGTAGACGTAGTAGGTGGGATTCTGACAGAAAGGAGAGGAAAGGGTGGCTGGGTTGGGAAGCCTGAGTAGGTCTTGTCTACAACAGAATTGTGTATCCTAATTAACAGAAAATGTTAACTAAATATGTTGCCATGTAGTTCTTCAAGCGAATAGGCTGTTGGGTGGCCTTTGGTGTCATGGACTTTAGGATGATATGACCAAGGGAGTCTTTTACTGCCTGCGAGGAAAATAATTGAAAAATTAGGTGCGGACCCAGCAGTTCATACCTTGTGCTCAGGTGAAGTGAGTTTGTCTGGGACGTGAGCTGAGGATGATAGCAAAAGGATGCATTCATTTCTCCCCTCCCCAAGGCTTGGCAAGGCAAATGTGTGTGTGTGTGATCAGCTACTAGTCAGTGTCAATGCTGAGATCTGGACCTTCATATCTAATCAGTGCAGGAGGGAGGAGAATGGGATTGGAATCAGTGGCTGCTTCTAAGGCTCTAAGGCGCTTGCAGAGGGAGCTCTGCCCCTTGGAAAAGAGCGAGGACTCAGGCAGGGGCACGAGGGAGGCCGTCTTGTTTGGCTTGTCCGTGGAAGTCAGGGGGCTCTGCCGAGGGGGCCATGGAAAGAGCCTGCTCCACCAGGGCTCTGAAAAGGGCTCTTGGATTCCGGGAGAGTCCTCGGGTTGCCTCATAGACACGAAACTCCGAGGGGCCTTCCGTGGCGGGGCGTTGCGGGGCCGGCAGATGTTTCCCCGACGCGGTCTGCGAGCAGGACCCGACCCGGCGGGCTCGCTCTTCCGGAGTCAAGCGCCTCCCTCTGCAGCCCCAGAGCTGAAGCGCCGTGGGGCGGGGGTGATGCTCTGGGCACTGGCACCGGGACCCTACCCACCTGGCTGTGCCGTCTGACCTTTCTCTTTGTGGACTCGCTAGAGGACAGGGAGTGAATAAGGAGGAGAATCAAGTGTTGTGGGAAGGAGGGGCTGACAGTCCTGGGCACGGCCAGCAGGAGTCTCGCTGGAGGAGGAGCTGTGAGAGCAGAATTTTGAGAATTGGGAGGGAACCCCAGAGTGTCAGTCCTAAGGAAAAGAATTAAACAAGGAAAAAAAAAACAAAACATACTCAGGCTTGGGTACGGTTCAGGTGTGGGATTCATACTCCATGTAGCTGGTTGACATGTGACAAGTGCAGTGAAAGAAATGGGGTGGGGTGGGATACAGAGGGACCGTTGAGGCAGAGAAAAGGAGGGGATGGAACACAGTCTCACAACTGGTCGGTGGTGACCGGGCAACACGGCACAGTGTCGAGTCAGGGCTTCTGGCTGCCCCACGACAGCCGTGGAGTAACTTCTTAAAAAGCCTGTGATTGAATTTTTGCAAATTGATTTATGTTTTAAAGGCACAAGGGAATCTCACCACTTAAAAGAACCCCCAGGAACTATTTTTGAAAAGTAAAAATAATTTAAGGAAGTAAACACTCCCTCAACTACTGGTTTTGAATCTCTGGATTTTAATGTATTTGCTCAAAGCAGGATATGGTGTTTCATTTCAGTCCTTCACTGGGAGGGGAAATTCTGTCTTTTATGTATATGGCTTACAGCATTCTTAACTGAGGATAATAATTCATTATTTCTCAGCTGTTTTTACTTTTGATGTGCTAAGAGTTGGGGGAAACTATTGCATATAACTGCGTTTAAACAAAATGAAAAAGCTATTTTCTTTAAAGAACTGTGCTTTTTCAAGGAAAGGCCAATTCTCCAACAACACTTTTGGAGACAGTTACCAAAGGAAAACCCAACAAACAGAGACATGCAGGCTCTGAGTCTGGCTTTTGGAAAATGAACATTTATTCTTTTTTCTAAACAGGGCTCGGTGAGCTCAGTCATGTACACTATGAAAATAATTGGTGTGCGTTAGTACTCTTTGTGCCAGATTTCATGTTTGCTGAAAGGTGATTGGATTCAAACCAGCATATTTAAAGGTCAACTGGTTGTTCTTAGTGCAGAATTTTAACTCTTTAATCACCATGGGTTTTAACCAAATAACCATTTTAGGAAGAGGGAGAGACAGCATACTGCATTTTAACTTTCTGGATGAAAAGGGTATGAGGTATGAGTTCTCAGCTGGTATTTGGATGTGGGTGGGAACAGAGACTAACTGCTTTTTTAAACCATTAAATTTAGGTCAGGGTTCGAATGTGACAGTGCTTCACATAAGCAATGTCCAAATGTCAGGCTGAAAGTTCTCTCTTTTTAATAAGGAATTCAGATTTGCTAACAATAGATCTTCGGCTCTCTGTCTCCTTCTTCCTTGTCTTTCTACCTTTAAGCAACTTTTTTAGTTCCTTGAGAATCTTGGTGGAGGACCCACTGTCTAATTGTCAATACTTAACCCAGCCATTTGATGTTAGCTCTGTTTTGACCTGTGTGTCTTACTGGGCTTTGTGATTTGGAAGATTTTTTTCCCAGTGATTTTGGGTACATGGATTAAATAGCTTATTTTATTGACCTTCAAACAAACCTGTCCAGAAATCTTTTTGCCGGACTTTCCAAAATAAGGTAAGGAATGGACCATCCCAAAGAAATTGGGTGAATTTTAGTCATCTGCTGTTAATGTTCTTGTCTTTTGGGTTAGTGTCCTGGTGAGCCCCTGGAACTTTTCAACATTTCATTATGAGGACTCTAGTTTAGGAAGCTACAAAGGCAGTGTCTCTGTTAGGGGAAAAACTCCCAGTGTATGACATTGATTATTTCTACTAAATGCCACATAAAAATTGACAGGTAAAGGCAGCTGGAGTTCAAGCATCTATTTACCTTTGGTGTGTGAGGATTCTTGCAGTTCTAACTAAAGGCAAATTAGAGTTACCTGGTAAAATTAGAGTCCCACTTTGTTAAGCTGATAATTCAACATTCTCTTCTTTCTTGGTTACTTCATAGTTTGCATTTCATTCTCCATAATTTTTTAGCTGTGATATCATGCGTTAGTTGCTTAAAACCTGTATGTCTCATTTGCTTCTTCTGCAAAGTGGGGATAACCTTCCCTACCTTTGTGTTATTGTGAGAATTAAATGAGTTAATCCATGTAAAATATTGGAGCAATGCCTGGCAATAATAGAGGCTAGATAAATATTAACACTTGTAATTTATTATCAATATTGCTATTATTCTAATCTCTTTCCTTAATTGTTATGCCATGTGGAGATGTTTGACCTTATGCCATATGGAGATGTTTGACCTTCAGGGAACTACAGAATTTGTTCTTGGTGGGGGAAGTACATACCTAGAGATTCAGGTTTGAAACTCTCCTTCTCTCCTCTTAACACCCCAATCTCTTTTGCCTAAACCCTGTCTGAGGTCTGCTTGGAGACATCATATGGGCGATGGTTGTCTTGAACCTGACAGTGGAGAGAGCAAATTGCCAAGGTGGTCCTTGAGGGTATAAGATGGAGAGCCAGACATGGATTAGTGGTAGGGTGACTATTCAGGCACTGAAGGGAGAGTATGGAAAGCACAAGGAGGTAAAAAGGTCATGGGTGGCTTTCAGAAAGGAACTGGTAGATGAGAGCTGGGAAGCAACTTGGAGAAATGCCTCCCTGGACAGCTCTTCTTTATTTTCATTTGTTGCCTCTGCAGCACCTTCTGCTCTCTTCTTAAAGGGAGTGCATGTCGCTTCTAACACCCTCCCTGAGCTCGAGTCCAGTGTTCTTGAACATCCTCTTTTGAAAACAGGGAGCTCTGATTACCTTCATTACGTTGTTGTTCTCATATTGCCTAATTAACTCTATCGTAACCTGTAGTTCTTTCTTAAATTGATTAATAATTAAAATCTTTCACCATTAACTTTCATTCAATTCTATTCCATCACAAGTTTGACAGTCACCAATCTAATGTTTACATCATAGGGAAGATAATTCTGAGCTATTGTAAAAATGGTATAGCTATAAACACCACATGTGATGACACATAGAATTCTGTTGGAAAATAGTTTCCAGAGCATGGTTTTCCAGTATATTTGATGATAATCTACAACAAGGAACAGATTTTAAATCAAAGTCTATACACATGTGCATATATTCGTGTGTATATAGCTTAAGCAAAGGTGTTGTGAAACGATGCTTAATCTTATTGCACATGATATACTTTGATCTTTTCAATCCTATTCCATTTTGTTGAAAATAATGCTGGTCAAAACCCACTAAACACACAGCCTTCAGTTTGAAAACCCCTAATCTAGAGGGTCATCCAATGGTTGCTTCTTGATCTCTTACACACTAGCCACATACCATACATGGGAAAGGTTTGTGGCCATCTCTGTTTTATCAATACATTTTAATTTTTTCAGAATCCAATGGTCAATCCATAGAATTATATTTTGAGGGATTTCCTTCTCTACATCCTGACTTTGAAAAATAAAAAGAATACTCAGGTCAGGAACTAGAACATTATCTGCAAAACAGAAATTCCCCTCTCCTAATAATTATTCTCCCTCAATTCTCCCAAAGAAACCACACTCCTGCTATCTAATGCCATAGATTAGAAATTTGGAAAACATTTTTGAAATAAATTAAAGTTCTAAATAAATAGGGATCTAAAGAAACCATGATAATGGATGAAAATATTATATATCATGATGTCAATCCTCTCGTAAAGTTAACACTATCCCAATCAAAGTGCCAGCAGGCTTTATTTTTATGAAAATTCACAATCTTATTCTAAAATTTATATAGAAACGCAGTTAGACAAGGATAGCAATTGGGCCCAAAAGAAAAACAAAAAGGAAGGAAGAATTACTCTTCCAGATCTCAATATTTATTATAAAGTACAATAATTAAGATAGTCTGGTACTGACATGAAGATAGTAAAATAGCTCTCTGTACTGTATTTCTTTGTATTTGATATTTTTGATGCTGTTGTAAATTGTTATGTAAATTTCACTCTGTTGCTAGTATGAGAAGTATAATGATTTTTCTGTCCAGCAACCTTGCTAAACTCTGATTAATTCAAATACTTTATCTATAGACTCTTGAATAATACAATGGCATTGTCTGCAAATTTTACTTAAATTTTTGTCTTAAAATTTACTTTGTGTGACATGAATATGGCTACCCCAGCTTTCTTTAGGGATAACGTTTGCATAGTAAAACTTTTCCTATCCTTTCACCTTCAATTTTTCTATATCTTTATATTTATGGAATTTTTTTTTTAAGCAGCATATAGTTGTGCTGGTTTGAATGTATTATGTCCCCCTGAAAAGGCCATGTTCTTTGATGCAATCTTGTGGGGCAGACATATTAGTGAGGACTGAGTTGGAACGTTTGGATTGGGTTGTTTGCATGGAAATGCGCCCCACCCAACTGTAGGTGATGATTCTGATGAGATGTTTCCATGGAGGCATGGCCCCACCCATCCAGGGTGGGCCTTGATCAGTGGAGCCATATAAATGAGCTGACAAACAGAAGGAACTCAGTGCAGCTGAGAGTGACATTTTGAAGAGGAGCTACAGCCAAGAGGGACACTTTGGAGAAAGCACAGGAGCTGCAGATGAGAAACATTTTGAAGATGGCTGTTGAAAGCAGCAGACTCTTGCTCCGGAGAAGCTAATAGAGGACAAATACTCCATGTGTAACTAAGAGTGACATTTTTGAGGAACTGCAGCCTAGAGAGGAACATCCTGGGAGAAAGCCATTTTGAAACCAGAACTTTGGAGTAGATGCCAGCCACATGCCTTCCCAGCTAATGGGTTTTCCGGACACCATTGGCCATCCTCCAGTGAAGGTACCCAATTGCTGATGTGTTACCTTGGACACTTTATGGCCTTAAGACTGTAACTGTATAACTAAATAAACCCCCTTTTATAAAAGCCAATCCATCTCTGGTGTTTTGCATTCCAGCAGCATTAGCAAACTAGAAAAATAGTTTTTGTTTAATCCAGTCTAGCAATCTTTGTCCTTTAATTGGAATATTTAATCTGTTTACATTTTGTGTAATTACTGATATATTTGGGTTTAAATCTATCATCTTGTTTTTGCTCTTCATTTTTCCCATTTTGTTCTGTCCCCATATTTTCTCCTTTCTCACTTTCTTTTGGTTTGAGATTTAAAGAAATACTCATTATTATTATTATTGTTATTGTCCATTTTACTTATTTATGTTACTATTATTATTATCCATTTAATGGTAATGATTATTAATATCCATTTATTATTATCCAATATTATCTATTGGCTTGGTAGTTATACAGACTATTCTATACTTTTAGTGGTTATTAGAAATGTTCATTTGCATCCTTGGCTTATTAAAGTCTAATGTGAATCAATACTTTTGCCATTTCCTGGACAGCTCTAGGACATTAATATAATTTAATTTCATCTCCCCTCTCCTAACTTATACACTCTTGGTTATGTGTGTTTTAATTTCATAAATCTATATTTAAGCCCCTCAGAAAATTATTATTAAATACATTATTACTGAATACATTCAGTATTTATTTAGATCTACCCATATATTTAATCCCTTTTTTAGCTTTTCTGTTTTGCCTGTATCTCAGTTTTCTATGTGATCTTTTTTTTTTCTGCCTAAACAGTACTTGTCTTGTTTTCTTGAGTATGTGTCTGCTTTTGAGGAGTCTCTCAGTTTTGTTTTTTCTGAAGATGTCTTTATTTTGCCTTTATTTCTGAAGTATATTTTCACTAGAAGTAAAATTCTAGATTGGCAATTATTTTCTTTTACCATTTCAATGGTATCCTATTGTTTTCTGCTTCCATTGTCAGCCAGCATCTTCTGAATCTTACCTGGATAGGTAGAAATATATTAGGCATGCAAATATTTAGCTCAAAGACTGAGTAAAAATGAATCCATGAATTCATTTTTTATGGCCTTTAAAAGTTACAGATATTTATTACAAAGTATTTTCTTATCTGCACATTGTGTAAGTATTTGATTACTTAACATAGAGATCTTTGTTTAATATGGAGAGTAAGGGACAGTCTGGAATTGTTGAAACATATTCTACAGAGTGTTTTTCTAACTCTTAAAAAGAGAGAAGGAGCATAAAATGTATGTAAACTTAGCTTAAAAGAAGTATGTAGGAGGCGGGGCAAGATGGTGGTGTAGGAAAGTGTGAAATTTAGTTAGCCCTCTGGAACAACTAGCATATAGCCAGGAGCAACTAGTAAACTGGAACAACTGTTGGGAGATGTCTGTAACTGTACAAACATCATACACCAGTCTGGAATGGATGGAATGGCTAAGATCACAGTATAAGAACTGTAAGTAAAGCTCCCCAAACTGAAAAGCTGATATCCCTCCCCCACTGTCATGGCAGGCTGAGTTGGAAGACTTCCCTGTGGGAAAAAGAAGCAATCTACTAAGAGGAAGGGAGGGTAGCTCAACCAAGCTCCAATTGTGGTTTTAATTAACAAATTTGGACTACTGAATACAAGCTATGAGCACAGATAAACCTGGAGCAAACAGGAAAGGAACCTGGAGGTTTCTCCTAGCAGAGAGGAGGTGGGACTAATGGAAAAAAAAAAAAAAAACAAAAAACAGAGGCTTTTGGAATCAGCTCAGCTCAGAATACTGGAAAAGGGTTGTGTCCCAAGAAAAGAGGCACATAGAACTGGGCACCAACTCTGGTTCTTGACTTATAATTGGGGGACTGGGGACTGGCTTTGAAAATGGGATTTCTTTCTTTTTTCCTTTTTTTTTTCTCTCATTCTAAGTAGCTCATTAGAGAAAGCCTCAGGCATTTTCAATTGTCAGTGCTGACCCATGCAAGGGTGGAGTTGTTAGAGAGTCAAGAAGTAATCAAGTGTAGGAGATAAATCCCTAAAGGGCTTAACTTCCCTAAGAAAAATGGGAGGTAGGGCACAGTTCAGGTGGCTGCCCTCCCTCAGAGAACTCAGACCCTAGGGCCTGGGGGGAAAAAAAACAGAAACAGCTTAAGCTGGGCTTCTGACACTTGCAGTTCTTGGCAGGGACAGGGTCTACTGAGAATTAAAGGCAATGTACCTCTTTACACCAGTGGGGAGCTGCAGGCTGACAGGTACCACCTGCTGGGCAGGATAGGAAAAGCACAGCAATTACAGGCCTCACAGGGAAATCTGACAATTTCTGGGTCTCATCCTCAGGGAAACCTGATTCTGATTATACCCTCTTCCTGAGACCTGGGCCTATCCTATCTGGGAAAATCTGTTTGGGGTAATCAAGGAAACCAGATGTTTAGACAATAAAAAATTACAAATCACACTAGAAAAAACAAAGATACAGCCCAGTCAAAGGAACAAACTTACACTTCAAATTAGATATAGGAGTTGAAACAACTAACTAAACATCTTCAAACAAATATGCTAAATCAATTCAAAAATCAAATCAACGAGTTGAGGGAAAATATGGCAAAAGAGATGAAGGACATAAAGAAGACATTGGGCAAGCATAAGAAAGAATTTGGAAGTTTGAAAAAATGATTGGCAGGACTTATGGGAAAGGAAGACACAAAGAAGAGATAAAAACACAATGGAGACATACAACAGCAGATTTGAAGAGGCAGAAGAAAAGGATTCAGGAACTAGAGGACAAACCATCTGAAATCCTACACAAAAAAGAACAGATAGGGAAAAGAATGGAAAAATATGAGCAGGGTCTCAGGGAAATGAATGCAACACGAAGTACATGAATATACATGTCATGGGTGTCCCACAAGGAGAAGAGAACGGAAAAGGTCAGATACAATAATGGAGGAAATAATCACTGAAAATTTCCCATTTCTTATGTAGACCTAAAATTACAGATCCAAGAATCACAGTGTACCCCAAACAGATCCAAGTAGACTGACACCAAGACACTTAATAATCAGATTATCAAATGTCAAAGACAAAGAGAGAATTCTGAAAGCAGCAAGAGAAAAGTGATCCATCACATGCAAGGGAAGCTCAATAGGACTATGTGTGGATTTCTCAGTAGAAACCATGGAGACAAGAAGGCAGTGGGATGATATGTTTGAGATACTGAAAGAGAAATACTGCCAACCAAGAATTCTATATCTGGCAAAACTGTCCCTCAAAAATGAAGGAGAGTTTAAAATATTTTCAGACAGACACTGAGAGAGTTTGTGAACAAGACACCTGCTCTACAAGAAAAACTAAGGGGAGCACTACAGGAAGATAGGAAAAGACAGGAGAAGAGAGGTTTGCAGAAGTGAGTAGAAATGAAGTAAAAGTAAAAAGATACAGGGAAAAAAATAAAGAAGATATGACATATAAAATCTAAAAGACAAAATGGTAGACAGTAGGCGTTACATTGAGTAAAATTAGCCAGAAACAAAAGGATGGATACTCTATGTATTCAGTAATATGAACTGACATTGATGAGTGAAATTTGAGAGTTAAAGTTGAGAACACAGGTTGTCAGGAGACAGAAAGAAGTTAGAAAATGGGCATTTGATGCTGAAGGAGTACATAAAGTTCAACAGGACTGGTTGTATAGATCCAGAAATGGATAGCATAATACTGTGTGATGGTAGCACAATATTGTAAGTACTCTGAACAAAGATGAGCATGAGTATGGTTGAAAGTGGAAGGCTAGGGGGCATGTATGACACCAGAAGAAAAGACAGAAGATAAAGACTGGGATTGTATAACTAGTGAAACCTAGAGTTGTCATTGATGATGATTAAGTGTACAAATGTAAGAATGTTTTTAAAAGAGGGAGAAAAAAGTGAATGTCAACATTGCAAGCTGTTGAAAACTGGATAATATAGGGGAAAATACAATCAGTGCAAACTAGAGTCTATAGTTAATGTTAACATTGTAAGATGTTTCCATTATTTGTAACAAAGGAATATACCAAAGCTAAATGTTTCTAAGAGGGAGATATAAGGGAAAGGTATGGGATTCTTGGTGGTGGTGTTGTCTGACCTTTACATTGTATTTTATTTTATTTTTATTTTTCTTCTATCTTTTATATTTTTATTCTTCATTTTTTCCCCTCCTTTTCATCTTTCTTTGCAGAAGAAATGGAAATGTCCTCATATCGATTGTGGTGGTAAATGCATATTTATGTAATTATACTGGTAATCTTTGATTGTTTACTTAGAATGGATTGTGTGGTGTGTGGATAAAACTGTTTAAAAAATAAACAGAGGGATACAAGTGCTGGAGAAAATGTAGAGAGAAGTATGTACCTATTCACTGTTGGTAGGGAAGTAGAATGGGGCTGCCCATCTGGAGTACGGTGTGGTGGTTCCACAGGAAGCTAAACATGGAGTTGCCATACAGTCCTGAAACCCCGTTATTGGGTATAGACTTGGAAGAACTGAGAGCAGGGACACGAATGGACATAGCACACTGGTGTTTATGGTGGCAGTATTCACGATTCATAATGGATGGAGGTGACCTAAGGGTATATTGATCAATAAACGGAATGGTGAACTGTGGTGTATACATGCAACGAAATATTGAGGGGAGACAAGAAGAAATGAAGTTCTGAGGTATGCAACTAGGTGAATGGACCTTGAGAACAGTATGTTGAGTGAAATAAGCCAGAATCAAAAAGACAAACATTATAATGCCTCACTAATATGGACCAACTATAATGTGCAATCTCTTGAGAATTGAATCTGAGAGCATAACGTTATCAGGGGAAGGCTTATGGTAAAGATTCCTAGATTGTAAGCTCTTACAGCAGTCAGATCCATTGATGAGTTGTAATGGTTATTTCTAAATTCTGAGATGTTGAGTTGTTTGTGTATAATCTGGTCGATCCCTGGAACTTCAGGTATCTGTGTGACACTGAGACTCAGGGCCAGAGTTCAGCAGCTATGACTGTCAGCATTACCCCATACAGCAAATGTTAAGAAGCTGAAAAAGAGATCAGACTTTAATTAGAGATATGAACCAAATGGACTTGGTTAGGACTAAGGTAAACCAGACTAAAGGGAAAAGGATGATATTGACTGTGTTTTAAAACTTCGACTCTGTTTGAGACCAAAGGAAGAGATGTTTATTTGGTGGAAAATCTAAATTTTCTGTAGTATGCTGTTAATGTAACTTGTTTGGTCAGTTTACTCAAATACGATAATTACATGGAATCTTAAATAGGGGTTGAGATCTGGTTGATTTGTTACAGGTTAGCATGAAACCCTGATATACCCCAGAGTAATTTGGGCAGTGAACAAAAAGTATTTGCAAAGCCCCCTTGAGGGACTGGGGAAAAGTTGGAAATGTTAAAATTCCACACCTGGGGAATTCCTGTTATTCACATAAGCATTGGGGACTACCATTGTAGTAGGCCAATCCCTCAATCTCGGGGCTTGCCCTTATGAAGCTTGTTACTGCAAAGGAGAGGCTAAGCTTACTTATAATTGTGCCTAAGAGTCACCCCCAGAGAACCTCTTTTGTTGCTAAAATGTGGCTTCTCTCTCTAAGTCAACACTGCAGGTGAACTCACTGCCCTCCCCCCATGTGGGACATGACTCCCAGAGGTGTTGAGGGAATGACTCCTGGGGATGAGCCTGGACTCCTGGGGATGAGCCTGGAATATCATGGGATTGAGAAATCCTTCTTGACCAAAAGGGGGAAGAGAAATGAAACAAAATAGAGTTTCAATGGCTGAGAGATTTCAAATGGAGTCGAGAGGTCATTCTGAAGGTTATCCTTATGCATTATATAGATACCCTGTTTTAGTTTTTAGTGTATTGGAATAGCTAGAACCTGAAACTGTTGAACTGTAATCCAGTATCCTTGATTTTTTGAAGATGATCATATAACTGTATAGCTTATACAATGTGACTGTGTGATTGTGAAAACCTTGTGGCCCACACTCCCTTTATCCGGTGTATGGACAAATGAGTAGAAAAAATGGGGACAAAATATAAATGAATAATGGGGGGAGGAGGAGTATGAGATGCTTTGGTTGTTCCTTTTTTACTTTTGTTGTTTTTTATTCTTATTTTTGTTTTTATTTCTTGGAGTAATGAAAATGTTCCAAAAATTGATTGGGGTGATGAATGCACAACTCTGTGATGATACTGTGAACAACTGATTGTACACTATGGATGATTTTATGGCATGTGAATGTATCTCAATAAAATTGCTTAAATAAGAAATATTTAAAAGAGTACAAAGATAATTTAAAGAACACATATGCATATATCTTGCTCAAACTTGACTTCCACAGATTTGCAGTGGTTCATTTCCAAACAATAGCATGTAATATTATTCCATATTCTTTTGTCTATGAAATCAGCCCCAAAGATCCTGGCTTGTATTAATTTTCTTGATAATTTACAGTTTTACTTTTACATGGCTGTTGGTCAGCTGTGTTTCATTGAATATATTGGTTGTCAGAAAAGTAACTAAATATTACACCTTCCTACTGAACACGTTGGGTGTATGGTTGTGTTATTTGCTTATGACTTATTTCTTCACCTATAAATGTATTTTTGCTATAATATTATCTTTGTTTAGTATTAATATAGTGCTTGAAATGTGAACTAAGTTTTTTTTTTTTACCTTAAAAATGGTTTTCCCTGTACTGAAATGCTCTATAATACAATGTAGCAATTAAAAATATGGGTTTTAGTTAAGGAACAACCTGAGCTCAAATAGCAGAGCTGTTACCAATTGTGTACTCCTGGAAAGATAACTCCAACTCCTTAGTGTCCTTATCTGTGAAATGGGGTCAATAGTTCCTGCCTTACAATGCTGTTTTAAGAATAAATGAGATGGAAAAGACATTAGTATCATGCTCATATATGGCAGCCGTTATTATTAGCAATTTATTTCTTTAATTCTGTAGTATAGTAGTCCTTTCCAATACATTAGAATAATGTACTGGCAGATGATTTTCTGGTAGGATACCTCTTTATTCTTTGGAGTTTACTATGATAGTCATATTTGGTGAACATGGGAGTCAACAGCCTATAATAAATTCTGTATTTTTAATTTAACAAGCATTTATTGAGTCTCTACAATAAGCTCAGCACTGTTTAAAACATCATGGGAAGAGGGATTTCAAGTATGTAGAAGATTATCATCCAAGTTATCTTGATTCAGCCTCCATAATGGGTGTCTTTTTCTTTCCATCCCTGCTGTCAAGGTTCAACGCAGCCTCAATTTTGGTTGCCTTGACTTTTGCAGTAGCTGCCTTACCACTTGCTTCCCATTTCTTGGGAATCCATTCTTTACACTTTTTTCCAGAAATTATCTTTCTAAAAAAAATCACCTCCTATGTGGGACCCGACTCCCAGGGGTGTAAATCTCCCTGGCAATGCAGGATATGACTCCCGGGGATGAATGTGGACCTGGCATCGTGGGACTGAGAGTATCTTCTTGACCAAAAGGGGGATGCAGAATGAGACGAAATAGTTTCAGTGGCTGAGAGATTCCAAATGGAGTCGAGAGGTCACTCTGGTGGACATTCTTATGCACTATATAGATAAAACCTCTTAGGTTTTAATGTATTGGAATAGCTAGAAGTAAATACCTGAAATTACCAAATTCCAACCCAGCAGTCTGGACCCCTGAAGATGACTATATAATAATGTAGATTACAAGGGGTGACAGTGTGATTGTGAAAACCTTGTGGATCACACCCCCTTTATCTAGTGTATGGATGGATGAGTAGAAAAATGGGGATAAAAACTAAATGACAAATAGGGTGGGATGGGGGGGATGGTTTGGGTGTTCTTTTTTCACTTTTATTTTTTATTCTTATTCTGATTCTTTGTGATGTAAGGAAAATGTTCAGAAATTGATTGTGATGATGAACGCATAACTATATGATCATACTGTGAACAGTTGATTGTATACCATGGATGACCGAATGGTATGTGAATATATTTCAATAAAACTGAACTTAAAAAAAAAATCATACCATGACCATTTCTGCAAACATAGACAACCCATTGTTGGTGGAAAAAATTTCAAACTACTGATCAAGGCGTTCAAGGCCCTTCATGATCTTGTTCCACCCAGCTCCTCCTGCTTCCCTTTATCCATTAATACTGTGTCCTTTCAGGCTGTTCTTTTAGCTAGAAATGCCTTTCTAACCACTTTTCACCTGCCAAAATTGTACTCATTCTTTAAGACCCAAGATAAATACCATCTTATCCATGAAGCCTTCTCAGTTCCCTCCTCTCAAAATTACTTCTTTTATATTCTATTTTTGCACAGCTTTTCTCTCAACCCTCTGTTTAGCACTTACTTCATCCTGCCCTTTATCATGAAGGCTGACCAGACTAATTTGCCAACTGAATTGTGAACTACTATAGAAAGGAAACATCTTATTTGTTTTTCTACTTTCAGGGTCTGGCACATGGGAAGTGCCAAAGAAATGTTGGAGGAATGAATTATTGCTTCATTTCCATGGAAAACAATTACTGACAGCAGTAACAGTATTTGTCCTGTGGCTTAATAGAATGAGTCTCCTGTTTTTTTTTTTTTTTTTCATGATGAGAATAGTTTAATTAAAGTTTGAGAGCAAAATTAAGGTGAAACAGAAATGGCCTATCCTGGAAGCTTCCTAGGACTTAATCACAAAAATGGGGACCACTAGTAAAAATTGAAAAATAATTACAATCACACACAAAAAATTGTCATCATTTTCCATTTCTGAGACAAAATTGCATTTCACAATTTATCAAATACATTTCAATAAATGTCAATATTATGAGGGCCAAAATATATGACAGCCTTTCATCTGGCCAGGTGAGTTATGAACAGAGACACACCTTTTAAATCTAACACTGCACTTGCAGATTAGCCATGCTGGTCACATTGCTAATCAGCTTTGCCGGATCTTTCTCTGAGAGATTAATGTTATTGCAACTGATAGGCTTAGTGAGAGCCAAAAACTACTTGGTTTTGTATTAAACATCCAAATAATAAACATTGTATGAAAAAGTCCTATGTTTTCATATAACACTTTTTGATTATTTAAAAAGCAAGACATTGAAAAAAATTGTGATGTGATCAAAGGGGAGCTTGATCAAAGGAATCAAAGCAGGCTTTAGGCAGTGAGGTATTAGAGGATTGTAAAATACTAGAGTTTCAAGGAAAAAGCAGATCTCTGTTTAGATAACTGCAAGTCTGGTTCTACTATGAAAGAATTGTTAGTTTGGTTTTGGGTTCTCTTAAGAGTGGTAGTGGATTTTCTTCCTACGTGGTGAAAGTAGACTGTGTCTCAATGATGTTCAGTTTACTGAGCACCTACTTTACGCTGGACATTAGTTTAAGTGCTAAAGAGAAATTGATGGGACAAAATTCCTGATCCTCACCTTAAGGAGCTTCTAGTCTAGTTGGGAAGACAGACAATTAGGCGACTAATGACACTAAAGAATGATAAGTGCTCGGATAGAATGGAGTACTGCGAGAGCACATAGTAGGGGTGCGGTGAGGGTGGATTGGCTTCCTGCAGGAAGTGATGTCTAAGCCAAGATCTAGGGGATAAGTTCAAGTTAGGCTAAAAGGGAGGGGTGGGGATTGTAACATTCCGAGACAGGGGTACAAGATATAAAAAGAGACCTTGAAATGGAAACCAAAGATAGAAAATATTTACACGATGCTGCCTGTCCTGGCTTTCTCTCCTGCCTTTTGCAGGAAGCTGGTCCTTCTTTTTTGTGCTCTCTCCCTTGGACTAGCCTCTGAAAATGATTGCACCTGGGAGGCTGGTTCATGCCTCTCTGTTGTTTCAGTAGCTGCTGTATAGGGTTCTCCTATTTGCCTCTCTTTTGATTCCTTGAGTTCCTGCAGAGCTATTTGCTTCCTGGTTGTCGTCTCCAGCTTGTCCTCCCCAGCTTGTCTTCCCCTTACTCCCAGCCCTGACCTCTCCTTCTTATCTTTCTTGAGGTTTGGCCCATGGTGGGATCTGTGGTGTTGGATTAGATGTGCCCAAGTTCCTCTTCATCCCTCCTACCTGTGGGTTGGTTCCCCAGCCCTTATGCTAAGCCCATGGCACTGGCCCTGACCCCTGTTCATTCATTTACGTCCTCCTCCAAACCCAAAGGCTCTGTCCTGTGTCAGGGAAACTTACTGGGCCCAAGTGTTCCTCATAAACAATAATAAATCTAACTTCATTTTAAGAGATGTGTCTCCAAAAATGTGGCCACCTAAGGGTCTGAGGACTACCTGAAGAATAGGGTGTTGAGGAAGTGGAGCAGGAGAAAATGTGGAAGGGAGAATATAAGAAAAGGACACTTGTTCAGGCCTGATTGGAAAGGGAAAAAGGCTTGACATACAAGGCCAGAAATATAGCAGAGAAGAAAAGGTGAAAACAGAGGTGGGTTAACAGGAAAGGAAGATGAAGTAAGGGAAAAGATCTCAAAGGCTGAAGTGGTTTATTCATAAGGAGTGAAGAGGGTGGGAAGAGAAAGAAGGAGAGAAAGGAGAAAGATAAAGGAGGGAGAATTTCCACTCATTGGTTTTGGGGGATTGGAAGGGGAACCCAAGTTCCAAAACATGATGTTATAGTAGTTGAATGGCAAGAGAATTGATGTGTAAATATTTTGTTTAAGCTGGAAAGGTGGTTAATGAATATGCACGTTTAAGCATTTTGTAGCATTATAGTCAATCCAAACAAAACAGCCTTTTATTTGACTTTATTCTCTTTTGTTTAGCTTGGTTTATTTTAACATACATTTACTGGATAATATGCTGGGAGAGTTAGACATAGGCAGGAGAGTTGAGTTACATACAACTTGTGCCCCCAAGTAGTTCCCGATCTAGCATGGAAAACAATCAGATGTATGCATTCAAGAGAATTGACAAGAATTTGTATTTCTGGAGCAGATATCAAATGAACAGGGTTGGAGAAGGTCTTGGCTCTTGTTGAATATCAAAGCAAAGCCATTTTCTGGGCAAAGAAAATAACCACAGATGGTCCACAAAGCAGATATCTATAACATCCCAGCAAAGGTTGCCATTGTTTTAGATTTCCAGGGATTTACATATGGAAGGGATCCTGGAGGTGTGACTTGTGATAGAACCTAACGCCTCGGTAGACATAGGGCTGAACTCGAAACCAAGACTCATCCATCAAGCTGCGTCCTTTTCCACTGAATTGTATATGCTCTGAGAGCTTGAACTGATACTTGGAATCCCAGCTTACAAATGAGCTCATGTTCTAGAAATTCCATAAACGTCAGATGTTGAGAAGGAAGCTCTGAGGTTGCTGAAGGATGAGCTCCAGGGGTCTATTTTGCTGTATATGAGCATTTTTACAGAAAGAGGTTCATAAATTTCATCTGATTCTCAAAGGGGTTTGTGATTCTAAAATGTGTAAGAACCTCTGTGAATATTAAGAAATTGACTTTATATAATAAACAGTACACTGGATTTATGTCAATTTGTGTTGAGTGCCTTTGACATTGTATTTTGCACTCTTTTCAATTTAGCAAAATTTTAAAAAATATTAATTAATTATTGTATCATTGTTGTCCAGAATGTGGTGAAAGAAACCTTACCATACCGTCAGTGGGAGTATAAATTGGTACAAAATTTGTAAAGAGACATTTGGCACCGTTAAGAGTCAGGTAAATTTGCCCTTTAAGAATCTATTCTAAGGAAGTAATTAGAAACTCAGACAAGAATGTATGTATAAAGATATTCACAACATTGTTCATAATATAAAAGCTAGGCATCAAAATGAATGTCTAAAAATTGAAGTAATGATACTTCTACACAATGGAAATGCAGTTTTTAAAACGATATTTTAAAAGACCATGTTATGTCATGAGAAGTGCCCATGATGAGACATTATGTAAAAAAAAATCACAGCATATATTGCATAATTGTGATTTTATAGAAATTATACATATTGTATGTATGTGGTTGGAAGAATATATGCTTAAGAGAGGTTATCTCCTGGTAATGGGACAATAGCTAATTCTTTTTCCTTTTTATTTTTTTTCTGTATTTTTCCAATTATCTAAATGGCCATATATCTTTATAAGTAGTAAAAATGTTGGAACATATTTTGTCATAGTTGAACTATGATTTAACTAAGGGAAGTCTGGTTGTTTTCTCTTAGTTTCTACATTTCAAATGTGTATATATCTGAATGTGATTAAATATATATTTGAATGTGATAAAAGGGGTAAGGTTATATTATATATATAGTAACAGAATAAAATTTTAAAAAATCCATGGAAGTACAATACATAGTGAACCCTAAGTGAAACCATGGGCTATAATTAATAGTACAGCTATAAAAATATGCTTTCATCAGTTGTAACATATGTTCCACACCTATGCAAGGTGCTGTATGGGAATTGTGTGTTTTGTGCATGATTGTTCGGTAAACCCACAACTTCTCTAATGAAAAAAAATGCCCCATAACTTGTTTTGGCTGCAAGTTAAAGTGGAAATTCAGTTATTTCACGTTTCTTCAATTACAAGCCCCTTTTCTTCCCTCAGTGCCCTTTCAGCTTAAAACTTCATGCTCAGCCCCCTTTGCAACTCTGGCCTCTCTTTCTCTCCTACTTTTTATTCTTTCTCTAATCTTTTTTATTTAGTCTGCTTTTCTCTGGCAGCATTAGGCTTTTTCTTCTCCTCTCTGTTGAGGATATGATTTGTATTATTCAGATTTTCAGATATTTACACCCTCCTCCGCTCTTTCTTCTGTTGTTTCTTTACCCTGCTTTTTCATTCTGGAAGCTCCAGGAAGCATTAGTCTGTTCTGAACCTCAAAGTCTTGGTAGTAGTTTTGTATTAATTTTAAAAATTTTGTTCCCTTTGGGATTTCAGAAGTATTTCCCCATTGTCTCAGGAGCATATGTTGTATGTGTGTGTACTGTAGAAATAACTGAAGAGAACAGAGGCTATTTATTCAGAGCTTGAGCTAGTAAAGGAGTCAGGCAGGCAGGGGAGCAGAAATGTGCAGAAAAAAGGATTCAGAAAAAAAGATTCAGTGCAGAAAAAAGGATTCAGGTGTACCCTGATTGGAAGCTGTTGGCATGGAGAGGCTGGAGGTGGACTGACTAGAAGTGGGGCATCTTATGTGATTGGTTAGGTGAATGTATTTGGTTTTCTTTGGTTGGTACTAAGATAGAAGCAGGGACAAAAATTAGGGAAGCTGTCAGTTATTAAGTCCTGGCTATTTGGGGTCGATTGTTATAGGGCCTGTGGTTTGACTTCTGGGATGTTTACTGTAGGTACCTGCAGCCCCTGGACTGATTGTTAGAGGTCGTGGGCCAGCGTTTTCTGGTCTGATACTGATGATAGTGGGTCAGAGTTTCCTGGTCATTGTTCATTTGTATATTCTGTCTCTCAGTACATATGTGTGCATGAGTGTGTATGTATATGTGTGCATAGGCATAGGCCTCTGTGTTTGTGTATGTGTGATTGTGTTTACATGTGATTTGTAGGCCTGGGTGTTGATGCATGTATGTGAGTGTGTGCATGTGTGTGCAAGTATATGCGTATTTGTATGCATATCCTGGTTCTTTCAGGTCCGAAATTATGTCATTTCCTATATTCTCTGCAGAGGCAGCCACTTCAATGACACTGACTTCTTGTTTGCCTGTTTCTGTTTGACAGCCTTTCAAAGATTGATAGCTGGGCCTCAGGCCATACGCATAGGACAGGAAAGTCACAATCCATTCTGGTACTAGTAGGATAGCTTCTGCACATTGAAAGCTTTGGATTGCTGCAAATAGGGTTGGCTCTGTGAGCTTTCCAGCTGTTCCCAGGCTGGTCTGGAGTCAGGCAGGGTAACCTTGAATCTCTCCAAGAGCCTGCCAACTATTAAAGAGATACATATATCAGATATGATGGCAGAACTTGATTTGTATATATATGAATGCAAGACTGAATTGAAATGGTACCTTGTGGAAGAAACTAATGACCAAATCAGGAGACTCTATAACTGAGTTAAAATTCAAGGATAGGATTTATAGGATGAATGGTTCGATGTGCAAATTGTAATTCAAAATAGATACTTGGAATAAGTATTATACTTATTTTATTACCGTAAATCTAAGATCTGCCTTTGAAGTTGGCTCCAGCATACATCCATCAGCACTGAGCTCTGAAAATTTGCCTGCTAAATCAAGCCTATGATGCAAAGAACAGGGCCAAGTTGCATACTGGCTGGCAGTGGGAAAACACCCATGGATATATTATAGAGTGCACAGCTCAGTGTCTTATAATGGAGAAAAATGTATGTTGATATGCTTTCTGAGATTGAGAGCTCTTCATTCTCCATTTAAAAGCCAGAGCTTGGCAGAGACAGGGAAAACCAGTGAGATGAGTGCTTTATCCTAATGTTCTTTTCTTAAAACCCAAAGTCATGGGGGTGAAATTTGGGCCTTATTAGATTTTCTTTATTTGAAACAAGCATATGAATTATACAAGATTCCTCAGTGGGCACCAAGACAGAGATAGAGCCCTGAAGTGCACAGAGGGAAATGAATGATGTCTGTGCCGAAAAATGGGTCCCAGTATACTGTGAAAAAATTGATATTTTCTTCCTGCTGCCTCGGTCTCCCTTATCTATGTTGTCTTATGGTGCTTCCTTCCATGTACTCTGTTCCGTTATCAAAAGCTCCCCTCATGAGAAATGCTAGCTTTCAGAAATGCTCAATCATGGACATCTTTGTGTAAATGTAAGATTTACATTCATTCCATTTAGATATTTGGATTTTACATTCTAACCTTTAATTTAGGACAAAAAACATGTCTTCTACTAGCAGATGGGTGAGCTATTTTATGCTTTTTTGTGGGGTGGGCAGGCTTAAGGGAGGTCTCCTGTATGCAGCCTATGCTTCAACCCATATCTGGCATTAAGAAAACAATTAGACGAAACACTTGGGCTACAGGGATTCTGACTTCTTGTTTAAAAGCCCTCTGCCCACCCCCCACCCCAGTCATTTTTCTAACCATGATAAATTTTAATTTTTGAGTTAAAGTCACTACAGCAACTTTAATATCAAATACCTTTGAAAAAGAAGATGCAACCTGTTTGAAAGGATGGTGGAAACAATTACATTCCAGACTTGGAGCTTATTGAAGTTCATCAACTGTCTAACAGATTCAGTCTGTACTTGGATCATTTGCATTGGCTTCCCAAACATTTCAGTGTGGAGGAGGCTGTTTTGTAACCTGATCTTTTTAGCAGGTAGAATGAAACTGCCTCAGGGACAATATACTGCACTGGCAAGGGATGAAATAAAGTTTCAAGGGCTGCTGTGGTATGCCACCTACGTCCAACAGCAGATGCTGCAGAACAGCTTTTTTAAAAAAATATATTGCCTTTCACATGCCATGCTAAAAATACATACTTCAGAAAACCTGAAAAAACTTGAAAGAACTAAAGAAGCAGGCTGTAGTTATACAAAGCATATGCAAGATCACAGAAGTAAAAACTGCATAAAGTAAAACATGTTAGAGCTTTCTTAAGTTCCAAAGCAGCATTTGATAATATACTCAGAACAGCAATAAAGAAGGTCTCAGAAAGCTGAATAGTCTCTATGAGACTGTAGAGCTATAGAAAATGATTCAGTAACATTGGTGGGTCAGCTGGAATGCTCTTATTCCTGCTGACTTCTGACATCTATTTCTTTTCCCTTTGAAAGTCACCTTCAGATGACCTTATATGATCAGCTCTACCTGCCTGACTTAGACTTGGTCCTCTGTTTGAACTCTGTCTGCACCTTCATGCTATCTCCTGGATGTCCCCTTCAGTTGCTCACTGTGTGGCTTGTCACTCTGATAAGGCTCTAAGTTTATTAAGGGTAAGAAACGTGTCTTTTCTATCTTTGCAATTTCCTCCATAGTTTCTGTTTGCAGTTGGTGTTTAATGAATGTTGCCTTGCTTACTGAATACTTCCACATTACAAAAAAAGTTAATGGAAAGATGTTCAAGTCTGTTTCCAATATTATTCCGTGTGTCATATTCTGAAAAACCTGTAGAAGATCAGGTAAGACAAAAGCAGGAGGAACAAGTTGTAAATACAACAGTGAGAATGCAAAAGACATGAAAAGTAAAGATGATAAGAGGTATAAATGATGCCATCTTATATTTCCATAGCACGTGATTCTTCTGAAAGCATTTTCACATAGTGAAGAGCAGAGGGATAAAGGGTGGGATAGAAATAAGTGCAGGGAATACCAAAGAAATGGAGACACAGAAAAGCAAAACCATGAAATAAAGGCAAAGAAAATGAGAGCCAAGAATGAAGAAATAGAAAAACTTACTAATAACTTGAAACAATTGTTGGCTAAATAGCACACTGGGCAGAGTATCAAATAAATATTTACAACTTTGGTGTTCTTTGTAGCAGGTAAAGTATGTGATCTATAGATCACGGCATGTTTTGACTTGTTTTCTGCCAAGTAGTGGGTGAGTGAGTCCAGGATTCTCTCTCTTTTTCTTCAATTTTTGTTCACTAGAGTTACAATTGATATTAGTGTGACGTGTACCCTAGACATTCTATCTATATCATTAACAAGGTATGGAACTTTGTCTGGTACCCAACTTTAGTAGCTTATTTCAGTGATTCCTCAAATGCTCAGTTAGGCTTGCTGCAGAGAGCACCATCAAATTTTGCTCTTGTTTGTAAAGTTCTGAAAATTTCCTACTCTCAGGAGGTAGGTCTAAAATCATTGTCAGTAATTCTGAGTGTATTAACTTATTGTAAAGAAGTCCAAGAAGAAGAAGAGACTATCCCAGCACTGTTAAAGAATTGATATTAAATCAGTTCTAGAGCTGAAAAAGCACAGGGAAAAAAGTTCTGCCTGTCACTTGTCAGAAATTCTTTGCTGGGATGAGCTGTGTATTTTAAATAACATTTTAACAACCAGTGACCTCCGGCAGCATTCTGGAGGTGGCAGGCTTCTCTCACTGGGTCTCTTTTGCTTTAGAAATTATAGTCACTTCAGCTGAAGGGCAGCTAAATAGCTAAATACCTAATAGCACCATGTTAGGATTAGTAAATTTTTGAAACAGGGTCAGAAAAAAGAGATGCGTTATGGTCACGATAAAACTCACATTGAATTCTTAGAAAGTTTTGACTGTGTCCAAATGAGAAGAGAGATTCTCCTGAATTAAATCTTTCCATTGAGAACACTAGCATAGAGGCAGAATTGCCTTCTTTGCTGCTGAAAGCATGGATCAACTCGTATTTAAAATCCAGAAATTCTGCTTTTCACGCTTTGGGTTTTGAAACAGTGTGGAGAGCTCTAGCTCTGACATTTACTGGCCAAAGTGAATGGGCAAATCATTTAATCTTTTCAGCCTCAGTTGTCTCAACTATAAGAAGGAGTAATTATATCAGTCCTGTTTCATTATAATAATAATTCCCATTTCTAAATGCCTGCCCTATGCCAGGTACTCTGCTGGCGTGTATTATCTTTAAGTCTCTTATCAATTCTGCAAGGAAGGTATTATCATTGATGTTTTACAGCTGAGAAAGCTGAGACTCAGATCAGTTAAGTAAACTGCCCAGTGTAACACAGTGAATAAATGGTAATGCCAGGATTCAAACCTTCATTTTTGTATTCAAAGAGCCCATGCTCAGTCCTCCATAGGATTTTGAGTGTCATTTAAAATGACATGTGTTTGAAGATAGCAAAGTTCCTTGTACATGCATGGTGTTGTTACTGTTATTATTCTGATTAATATAAACTAGTTAACATGCATTTATTGAGTTCCTTCTGGGTGCTTAGTATTGGGCCAAATATCCTTTTGGATAATCTATGGAATTGAATGTTTTCCCTAAAGTAGTATTGCTTAAAGTGTGTTGTATTAATGGTTCTAAAATAAATTTTAAATATTTCTAAGTGGTAACTCTTCCATCCTTGGAACCAGATATTGTTTTTTTTTGGATCCTGTTTGGGGCAGGGGTTGAAGAATAGAAGCAAACATATTAATTTAAATTGCATGAATGTTAAAAGAAGCAAAATCCAATTGTACTTGAACCCAGCCTTCAGAGTCAGCAAATAAAAGCCCCTGGAGTTTTGAACGTTGATAGAGAAACTCTAAGGGAGATGAGAAAAACATACCACATGGGTTAGCAAATCTCTGCTGAAAATACGTGTGATCACAATATGCTCTGGATCAACAGTTTAACTTCCCCTGACTGGTTCTTTGTTTCTTATTTTTAGAGTCTTTATGACCAGCAGGGTTGCTGAAATTTACTGAGAGTCTCTTCTTGATTCAGGGTATCAGACCTCCTGTGTGAAGATGGCTGGGAATCCATAGAACTCTTCTAAAATAAGCACCAAGTTTTGGAAAAAATTTTTTTTCTTATGGGAAATATCCTATTCCCAAAGACAGGCATCAGCATGAGATTGCCCTTTTCCGGGGAGGAAGCTAAGGGGACGTCAGTCTGTCCAAGGTAGACAACTCAGTCTTCTCTTCGTCTTTCAGAAGAACTGCTTCAAGTCACAAATGAAAGTTCATGAAATTTTGTAGGAGAATCAACTGAACCTGGCAAAGAGCTGTCCCTTTTTGTTTCCTCTAAGTTTCCTCATGTATAAAGTGCAGATTAAAAAAACCCACCTGGGAAAGTTGTTGTGAGGATTAAATGGCATTTTGCATGTGCATCTTTTGGCATCAGTCATTGCCATTGAATCCTAGGCCATCCGGAATATGCTTCTCCAGTGGTTAAATATGCTTTCAGTCTCAGTGTGAACTATTTACTCTGTTTGCCCATGTGAATGTCTAAAGAATTAAGAAGAATGTTTACAAATTGAGAAAAGATAGAGGCTTCCTTTCTAAGCTTCACCAAGGACCTAACGTGGGTGGAATAGAGCCCTTATTTAGGTAGGATTGGAGTTTCATGTTGGGATTATCATGAGTATTTTAGAGGGTCGCTTACTGGGATTAATGTGGGATTACTGACCCATGCATTTGTCTGCTGCTAAGACGGGATGGGGTTTTGGTCATATGAAGCTGGGGTCTGGCTGGGCCAAATCAGAAGCCTATCTGGGAGGCTATGGCTGCCATAGGGCCAGCTTTGGTTTTCTTTGGCTCAGAGTTAGAGAGGATGTTTGTAAAGCAAAGAATTGGGTACCACAAGAGCTGCACACTAGTCCTATTGTGTTTTTTGGATTTGGTCATATTCTTTTTTGATAGAGGGAACAAGAGGGCAGCCTGACATCTTCCCAGTCAGAACCGTGCCAGATTTAGAAGCTATGATGTTGGCAAGCTATGTGGTTCAGGCCCCCCTTGTACAAGTTCTTGGGTGTGTGGAGAGGACACTCTTGTCTCAACACCTTTCAACACAATCCTGGCACTTGGGAGGCAGAATCAATGTTTTAAAAGCTATGGGGACTCAAATCTGGATTATGCTTTACTTCTGGCCAGTGTCATCCAGTTGGCTCTGCTTGGAAAATCAGGAGACCACAATTTGGGAGTTGATTTTAGACAAGTCATGTTATATCTGTAGGCCTCCTTGGACTGATGGCATCTCTAGGCTGACTCTCAGCCCAAATAATCTATGAGTTGTTATGGGGTGCATTTGCTTGAGGCACAGAAGTGTGTGCATGTGCATGCATGAGCATGTGTCTGTCATCCCCTGCCACTCCCCCCTCCCACCCCCCACCCCCACCTTGTTCTGGGGCTGTTCCTCCAAACTGTTCTTGTCCCCTCTTCTGTTACCCAAATTTCTCCGTGCAGAAGAACAAGATTAAGTCTGAATGGATCATTGTTTCTTATAAGATAAACAACTGTTAATATAGTCAGAAGATGACCTATTTCTGAAGCAGACAAGCTAGGAGAAGTTTATGGCTTTCTATTTTTCAGACTTAACCAGTTTTCCTTTTTGGAACATACTTTATGGAACTTGACTAATCACCCTGGCCATATGTTGCCGCAATTTCCTTGGCTACAGATTAAAGTTTCCGATAGACCAGCAAGCACATTGGCTCTGCAGAGCCCAGACAATGGGAAAGTAGCAGGGGATGGGAGAAACCACTTGCCCTGAATTTTGGAGTCAGATTCCAATAGAAAATTAGAAAAGGGATAGGGATAAATAATTTCTGGAAGACTTACCAATGGCCAATAAGTAGGAAAAGATGCTTAACTTTACTGATGATCAAAGAAATGCAAATAAAAATAACAATGCTAGTTTGCCCCATCATTTTGGAACAAATGAAAAAGATTGGCTACACCTGGTATGTCTGTGGATGTGAGGAAATGGGCACACTCATCAGCTGGCCTAATACAATCTTTCAGGGGTGGGTAGACAATTTGTACTGAATTGTAAATACATATTCTCTTTGCCCAACAATTCTAAGTCTAGGAGTTACCGTAAGGAGAGAATTACACAAATGTAAAGATATGCTCACGAAAGCATATTCATAGGGAAAACTAGAAATAACTTCTATATTCATCTGTAGGAGACTGGCATAATAAATTATGGCAATACCTATGGTGAAATTCTGTGTAGTCAATAAAAGTGATCATATAGATCTTTATATATTGACATGAAAATTATTTAGTGATGTTTCATTATGAAACAGAATGATCCCATTTATATAGAATTATATTGATAGACTATGGGACATTATTCATTTAAATGTGAACAGGTAAAATTTGGGACTAGCTTTTTTTCCACTTTTATTTGACGCCCATCCTGCCACACTTACCAATTCTGTGTCCTTAGGGAAGTTTATTTAACCTTTCTGACTCAGGTTTTTCATCCCCCCAAATGGGGATAATAATAGCAATCTCTTGTAGGTACTGTGAAAATTAAGCAATGAAACACATGCCAACCACCTGGTATGGAGTAAGAAAATACTTTGATTTTTTTTCCCATCACAGTTTCCATTTTCCTTTCATTGTGTGAGTACAATTAGCTGTGTTCAGATGTCCAAAATTCAGAGAGAAAACTAAGTGGGCTTTGAATAGCTGCCATTTATTTTCATGCAGGAAGAGCCCTAGTTCCAAATATGTGGAACAGTATTTTCCTAAGGCTGTAGTCTGTCAGAAAAAGGCCATATTGAGTCATTGTTTTCTTAAGGCAGGAGACGAGACTGAGTGACTGATGCTGATGGGCAGCTTTTAAAATAATATTTCATTCTTGTCATCCGTTGGCAGTTGAAGACCAAGCAATTTGGGCAGATCTACAGTTTCCCTCTTGGTCTGGAAGAACAAAGCTTTTGTTATTTATGCCCTTAAACAACAGAGCTTTGTCTTATTCCAAAGAGCATGCAAACCAAACAGGGTTTCCTGAAGGGCCATCCCATTTATTGTGAGGAGTGATTCCAAGTGGTAAGTGGACACGTTCAGCCCCAACCACCTGTGGAGGGCCCACATCAGCAACGAAAATAGCTGTGACTCACAGGAGCACAACAACCAATTAGGTTTGGAATTCAGTACTCCTGTATTGCCCTAAAGTCGGTAGACTCAGCTATTAAAAAATCCCCAGTTCCTTTGGGGCCTGCTTCTCTCCTCAAAACAAACAGATAACCCTGTTTCGCTTTCCCTGTTTGAGGCAGAAAAATGAGAATGTCAGTATTTTGAATTGCTTTCACTTTGGGAATTTCTCATCCGTAGAGACTTGTTTCAAATACTTCTGTGGTATCCTTTCTTACCATTTCTGGCTGTTCAGTAGTTTACCTGCATTTGGGTACATTGATTTCCATGAGCTTCATCATCATCGTTTCATCAACATCCTATCATCATCAACATGACAGCTTTCTCTTAATGAACGCTCACCTTATAATAGATACAGTTCTAAAGATGTATTATATCTCCATACCAGCTCCAGGAGAGTTATTGTGTGTGGCATGTTTTGCATATGAGGGAACTGAGGCATAGAGCTGTAAACTTGCCTGTGGTCGTGCAGTTCAAGATCCAAGCAGGGATTTGAACCCAGGGAGTTCGGCTCCAGAGTTCATGCTGAAAACAATGTTATACTGCTTTATACACTACTTAAAGCAAAAAGGTAGTTTTAGCATCAAATATCAGGAATGCAGCTCCCTCAATTTTTCTCTTACTAAGTGTAAGTAAGTGTCAGTTTTTGTATATGTCATGTCATATAGCTTTTGGGTAACTTAGACAAAGAACAAGGCCACAGAAAAATCAACCCTTCTGTTTGGGTCTCATTATTTGGAATAAGAATTTTGACAGACTTAGAATTTAAAAGGTTCCTGTCCTATGTTCATTTTAATTGTGATACGTTTTAGAATTCTGTCAAATGTATTATTAGTATGTATCTATCAGTTCATGTTCTTAGGAGAGACCGAATTACCACATGTGTAGTACCCCTGCTTTTTAATTTAAATTGTTTAAAAAGTTTTGCTTCTTTAGGGTGAGCAGTCCTTCTTGGTGAAGTTTTTTTGAGCAACTATTTCTCTTTCAGTTTACACTAGAAGCTGTTGGCTCCAAGTGTCAGCATTGAACTCTCAGTAGTTCCTTACCAGGAAACTGGTCTCCGGGCCCAGGGCATTTTAAGCAGAGTTTGGCTTAATGAAAATAAGGGGCTGTTTGTCAGCTGGAATGGAGATAATACCCTGCCAATCTGAATTGGTTTGACCCACTAATGTGGTGGGTCTTAATGTTTCTTACAGTTTTCTCATGAGCATTTTATCTACACAAACAGGGCCAGACAAATCAGCTTATGAATCCAGAAATCATTCTTGGGCCAGGTTTAGAGACACTTTTCAGTCAACCACAGCTGCTCTGATACTTGAGATTTGCTAACAGTTCTTGGTTCAGAAAAGGGTTTTGCATTCCTGAGCTACTTGTCTTTTACTGGGATCATCTTAATTCTTGTCTATGGGGTTGTGATAAAGGAAATATGAGTAAGAACTAAACTCAGCTGTTTGAACGACCTTGTGTAGCATGAGCTTCTTAATGCCTGATGTGACAGCCAACAAATATTTATTGATGGTGATGACAGGAGATATACTCTCTAACTTGAATCTGCTAATACAAGTCTTGATTAATTGAGAATGATGCCTGCTAAAAACAGACTCTGACCCATCGCACTAACAATTTTAGGCTCACGAAGATGATAGTATAATAATTAGTAGTAGTATTTTTTTAGTTTCCTGATCTATTGCATTGTTTTCAATAGAGCTAAAGGAAAACAAATGTTGGGCCACCCTTAGACACCACTTCCTTTGTTTCTTCATGCAGTTTTCCTAGTTTATGATTGCTCCAGCTACCAAATATCTAAATCCCAAGCAAAATGCTAAGTAGTAATAATGTGTCAGGCTATAGCAATTTTCATAATTATAGGAGAAGGCAGTGTCAATCTTTAGAAAGCTCTCATCATGGATATGTTTTGGGGTGACCATTACCTAATAATCGATGAAAATCTTGCAGTTCAAACAAAGCCTTTAGTGTTTGTAATGGTCAGGGAGCCAGGGTTAGCTATATGTCAACAAAGGACCTGTACAAAAGCTATGAAGCTGCTAACTCAGAGATTTGCTGGATGATTTGTTGGTCACAGTCTTGGATAATGAGATGGTTGTATTCAAAGCTGTAGGAGGTGAGGTCTTCCTGGGGGAAATTTCTGGACAAGAATATGTGTGAAACGACTTAAGTGCCTCCATTTAGATTATTCTTGGTCTTGTCTGTTGATAAATGGAGATTTGAACATAGGTGTTCAAAGGGATATAATGGAATTTTATTAAGGACATGAACAACTGGAAGATTTGTGTGTGTTGGAGATTCGATGATACTATTACCCTAAGGGCTTGTTTTTCATTTTAGACTAGATAATACAGGTTTTAGTTGAGTAAAGGAGATGACAATTTTAACCACCTGACTTGCTCAGAACAGTTCTTGGTTCAGAAAAGGGTTTGCATTCCTGAGCTACTTGTATTTTATCAGGATCATCTTAATTCTTGTCTGTGGGGTTGTGTAAAACGAAATATGAGTAAGATCTAAACTCAGCTGTTTGAGTGACCCTTGTATATATCATGAGCTTTGTAGTGCCTGATGTGATAGCCATTACATATTAATTGATAGTGATGACAGGAGATAGGCTCTCTAGCTAGAAAGTGCTAATATGAGTCTTTTTTTTTTTTTCAGTTTGCAAACAATTAAACTTAATTTGAACCTCAAAAATTTTCAGAGTGGAACATTATTGTAAGATCCAATGGCAATGGAGCACAAATTCAGTACAGAGCAAATAATCAAGCAAAATGCTATATAAAATATAACTTTGAAAAAAATTAGCTCTCTGTTCATAGAAAAACAAATAAAAGCCAAGCAAATGTAATGAGAACATAGCAATTAACAAGTTTTCTAACAAGCCACATTGTTTAAATTTACATTAATGATATTATTATGATCTTGAACAGTGTGTGAAACTTAGGTTGAATTCAGTCAATTATCTATAGCAAACAAAAAGTGCAAAAATGTCTCTTATGTTACTGTTGTTTATATTTCATCACTAAACAAAATGAGTTTTCCATCTCAGCTTCTTCCACTGGGAGCTTATAAATCCAACAAAATTTGAATATTTTGTAGGTTTTATTGTTGCTTGACAGCATAATGATTGATTTAGTTATTTAAAAGTTTAGAATAAGGATTTTTTTTATAATGCTACACTTACTACAAAAGTTGTTAAACACACTATTTGTTGAAGATTTGAGAGGATTTGTCACTAGGTAAAGTACAGTAAGTATCTAAGGGGTGTGTTGTTGAGGTTACCTGTATGTCAATTCCTTTTTTTTTTTTTTTTAACTTTTCTCTTTTAGTCACCTCTGTAATAATTATGACTTAAAAATGTTTCCACACATCCTTAAATAGTTATAAATCTGAGAAATATACATTGCTATAACCCTTTAAAATGTAGTGGATTATAAGGAAAATATTGTGAAGAAAATAAGAAAAACCTGGGCCAACCGTTTCATGTCATTTTCTGCTCCAACACTCCAACCCTGGTATATTCTTATGTGGCCCATGTGCGAAGGCCGGAGGAGCTGGACAATAAATTATCTCCCCAATTCACTCTCTGAACATAGTTATTATGATTATTATTTTTAGATATGGAAGGCATTTAATTGTGCTTATGAGTGCTTTTTTTTTCTTCCCTGCCTCAACTCCCTTTATTCCTGTTTCTGCATGTGGGTAGAAGGCTGCCCACCTGAAAGATAGCTCAAAAACTGTTCTGGAAAATTATGTTTTCTTCCACAAGTGATGATTTTAATTTCAAGTTTACTGCAGGTACATTAAGCCTCCATCTACTCATGCTCTATAACAAATGGTCCTATAAAATACTGGAATTGAGAAAGGTGAGAAAAAAAAATGAAGCCTTATATCTAGTTGCCTGAGCGACTTAATGCAGATCATTTTCACTCAGCATTTTTCCTCCTAAAAATAAAAGGAAAGATGAAAATTACCTCAGGTTTCTGCTGCCGTGGTTGCCCTTTGGTTTCTAGAGGCGTCTCCGGTCTTTTGATGCTATCACAGTTGGGGTTGCCAAGCCAGGAAAAGATCTTGCTCCAGGTATTGTCGTGTTTTCCCAGGTCACCTGTCCTTCTTCCCCCAGACAAATGAAGCTGTGGCCTTGGAGGGAAAGTGATTCCAGATAAGCAGATTATCGTGTGGGATATCTCATCTATGTTGTTCTAGTGCAGCCCTTTCAGCTTTCCAGAGCCAGTTAGACTTGTTATGAGGAGCTAAGTGATTGGCTGGATCTGGGGCTCAGTTTCATAAATTATAGCCCAGCGTTCGGGAAGCACGAGTTCTATAGTTGCCGTAGTCCAGAGGCCTGCCAGTTCCTGCCTTAACGCATACGTAGTCGTAATTGAGTTTTAACACGGCCTTGGATGTTTCTGTACTAAAAAGCTGACATTGCATCTTCAAGACTGTGTGAGTAATCTGGCTTTTTTTTTTTTTTTTTAAAGCTCAATAAATTAATTACCTGCCCTGAGAGGGAGTGATTGTAATTAGAAAATACTGAACTAGCAGATGATTCATTTTCAAAGTGCTGTACTATATTGTATCAAGTTCAAGATGATTAATTTTAAAGCTTCTAATACCTGGCAGGCTTATTCCAGCTTTTTTTTTTTTTTTTTTTTTTTTTTTGCCATGAATCAGTTAAGCTGCATTTTGAAGGAGACTGTTAAATGCAATGCTAGCCCTTTTGTTTTACGGGGTCAGTAAAGTGATAAAGGTCCAACATTAGTGGGTTAAATCTGGCTGCTGGTATCAAAGCCTTGGATTAGAGAGTCAAGTAAGGTTCATGATTTCCCATCCCTGCCATCCAAAACTGAGAGAGAGCAGCAAATGATAATCGATCCTTTGGTGACACAGGGATATGGCAAGTAGAGAACAGAAAAAAGAGAAATGTAAAGTGATGGCAGCAATACTTTACTTCACTGTAATCTGAAGATGACTCAAGGCATGTTCTACAAATAACTAAAAAAAAATTTATATGCACAAAAACACTCATGTGATATGTTTATGTGGTAGAGAGCTGAATTAGAAACCACTAGTTTGTTTTTAAAAGCCTCATAAGAAATACATCAAACACACATAGACTCAATCATAACATAAGAAACTATGTGGATTGGAATTTGTGGTTTGAGTAGATCAGCTTATCCTAGGGAAGCTGTTGTTAGGTTTGTGTTGTGTTGGGGGTGACTTCTGTTGTTAACAGTGCTGGAGGAGGTTGAAATGAGAAACTAGAAAACACCAGCTTTTTATTAACTTCTATAGCAGACACTGCAGGATACGATTAATACTGAGTAGAGACTGGAAACATAAGCAGTTCACTTTTTACTTTTAAATCATTGACTTCTCCTAGCCTATCATAAAAAAGAAAGAATAAAAGGGATTTTGCCTATGAAGTTAATGTTAGAACTAAATAATTTTTCTTCCTCCCAATAAACAATTTTTAAACTTTTCTTTGATACTGCACAAAGCTAGGTAGTTTATTATAATTTTGTGTTGTTTTTCAGGTTTTTGCCTGATTTTTTTCTCTTTATACCTGCAGATATAAATGTATATTTGTGCTATATATAAGCCTCAAACATAGACTATTTGCACAGTTTTTAAATTATGGGTGCCTGTGGCAAATATAAACTTCTAAGAGCTACAGTTATTACTTGCCAGTTCCTACAAAAATGACATTTTTAGACTTAAAAGCAGTTTATTTTTGGTGTACCTATTTAAATGACTGACATGATTTAACCCGTAAGAGAGAAATATTAGTTGTATTTTTACAAAATTTTATGTTTAGATCACACTAGGGATGCAAAGTTTTGTTGTAGAAACTATTTTTCCTTTCTGAAATATGATCTCTTTTAGACCACACCAAAGAATGAGGTTTAAAAAAGAAAGAAAAATAATCAACAGACATCTGTATCTACCAAATGTATGAAAAAGAAAGATGTAAAAAAATGTAACTCAAATATATTCTTTTAGAAACACATTTCCTGAATGAAGATATGCTATAATGAGTTCCTTTATTTGAAACAGAATAATGAGTTCAGTTATAGAGTTTCTATAACGTAGACACTAATAGCAATAGTTGACACATTCCTTACTGACTGTGTTAGTGGAAGAAAGTAGCACATTAATAAAAGGAGCATAGTCTCACCGCTTGAGGTGGTTGGGGCCCCAGCTAAGAGTATGAAGTGTTGGGGGAGCAAGCTGCTTTATCTGAAATAGCTTCTGACTACTAACTTGACTCCTATTCCCAAGTCAACGTAGCTTTGTTGTCAGCAATCACATTCCATCCCAACTTTTCCTGCCTTGATTCTTTATATTGACTTGTTTGGGCTCTTCCTGAAATGAATCAAAGTTTCTATTAACTTGCTTAGACTCTTATGGAGAGGAATCAAATAAAAATCAAATGTTAATAAACTATACAATTCAGAAAGTGTTTAAAACCATGGCTTAGGGCAATTCTGGTGGGCATGTACTTGGAATAATTACATCTTGCTTTGGTGCTTCCTCTAGGACCTCCATCTCTTCAATTTTCCCTGAGATGCCAAAGTCACATCACTCTCTTGAGAAAGGGCAGGGCATTAAGAAAAGGAGGAGAACACTGGGGGCTCAGTGGACAGAGAGCTATGGGCAAGGAGTGGCAGGAAAAGGAAACAGTGGTATCTGATCCTTCGCCCCTCCACTGCTCTTTATTTTCAAAAGCCATTTTCATCTGACTGAGGAAGTTCTTTTGCAGATAAAGTTTTGTACAACTATGTGTATCTGTCATAGACAGATGGATTTGAGAAAAGATGTATCCAAAAAGGAATGAATTACATCATGAATTTGCTAAGTGTTCATGAATACACATTGGCATTTGGAAACTATTAACACTACCTACTGAAGCAATGAAAAAAATATTATTTCTTGATTGAATTACATTTTCCAGTGTTTGATTTGGTGAGTTTTGTTTTTGGAAAGAATTGCTTTTCCCTAAGACGTTTTTCCAATGTTGTACATAGGACTAATCTTATTGCTTAATCTTGCCCAAGAATTTGATTATTCCCAGGGATGTTTTCAAAAGAGTTGCTATTCTACTTTGAGCATGTTTTAAAGAAAACAAAACGAATGAAACAACACCGCCTCCAAAAAAAAAAAGAAAAAAAAATCCCCACAAAAACCACATTACAAAGGAGTTAAATGCTAATTTGTGTAATTCCCTCCTTTTGTTGAGTATTGAACTATTCACTGGTGGAGGAAGTTTTCATTTAACTTAAAAACAATTAATTATTCCATCTTAATTATATCTTATGTGCAGGTGATATAATTTCCCATTAAATTGGTCATCAGCCAAAATTGTGTTCCTCCAATTTCCATTTCAAGAAGTAGAATGGTTTCGTTAATTAATTTTGGAGTTGAAATCAGTGGGTTAATGAGCAGGTCATTAGATTTTCTAAGACTCAGTCTTTCTGTCTGTAAAATTAAAATAATGATATATACTCTGGTATTTTACTGGATGAGTGAATATCGACATGATAGTAAGAAAGTGCTTATGAAAGAATATTTTAATTTGTAATTTGTAATGTGCTATAATGTAATGCACTGCTATTATTACAGCAGCTTGTTGCACTACAGTTAGCTTCCTTTACTTCTGAAAGCATAGTCCCAATATTGTATAATATTTTTTAAGGCAAAGACAGTCTTCGCTGTTTGATCATGGAAAGTTACAAAGGCTTTTGGAGCCTCAGTCCTTAGATGTAGGTTACCTGGATATTAAAAAAGCCAGTAGGTTATTGTGATGGATAAATATGGTATTGTACATGAAAGCATACTTAGTAAATTTCTAAGAGCTATATAAATGTCACTTATTACAGCTATCAGTAAAGTAATAAAAAGTATATATAAATTATAAATTTTTAAAATGGAAAATATCAGCTGCATTTCTATGTCTGCTTTCCTCAAACAAGAGGGATTTTGTTGTTGGTTAAGTTTGCACCTTGATTTTCCTTTCACTTGGATAGAGCACTAAGCTAGTAGTTGGATAAGACTTCCTTCACACTTTAGGTTTAACACTGTAAATGACAAGGTTTTAGAGGACATAGTTTCCTCACAGGAAAAAGCGAGTTAGAAAATTCAGACCAAAAGATGCTGTCAGATGTTTTATTCCTCCCTCTGCTCTCTTCATTAAACTTCACTAATGCAGTAACCACGTAGGAATTAAGGTGATGCTTATTCCTAGCCCTGATCATCCTAGGAATAAAATGAATAATCAGAATGACTTTCTGAATGATTTAGAAAGTTTATTCAGCAGTTCTGAATCCCAAAGTTTTGGCTAATTCTACTCTGGAACATCATCATGCTTTTTGGGATATTAACCACAGCTGCATCCTACATTTAAGCTGCTTGAGCACACAGTTATAAGTTTGATTATTTCCTCACAGTAATATTAGCCAGGCTGAAGCTGTTGCCCTGCCACCTGTGAAGACTTTTTCCCCCAGGTGAAACTGGAGGGGAAGCACAATGAGTAAAACAAATAAAAATGGAATGGATCCTCTCCCACCCCTATCCCATACAACCCAACTAGCAACGCATGAGGAAACTTTCTAGAAACAAATTTTGTTTGGAGCACAGATTGAAAACTGCCATCTGGGACCATTGTCCTGACTTTCTGGTGCTGTTGGTGATTGAATAAGAGTATTTCTGCAGTAATTTAAAAGTATGTGAAAAAATGTCTTTAAACTTTTTAATAAGAATTTGTTCATTTAGCAGAAATCAGGAGTTAGGTGCCTGAAACATAAAGATGAATAAGACATGGTTTCCTCAAGAAGCTTGTATGAGTCAGGGTTCTCCAGGGAAACACAACTAACAAGAGATATCTGTGAATATAAGATTTTATAATAGTGTCTCACACAACTGTGGGAATGCGTGAGTCCAAATTCCATAGGGCAGGCATCAAATTGACAACTCTGATGAAAGTGTTTAATGAACTCCTCAGACAATGCTTCACTGGCTAGCATGAGAGTGAAGGTCCTCTCTCTTTCTGCCTTTAACGTCTTCAACTGGTTGGATTAAATTCAGCTGATTGAATTCTCTCATTGTGGAAGACGTCCTTTGTTGATGTAATCAGTCACAGGTGCAGTCAATTGACCGATGATTTAATAAACCATCCTTCTGGTTTATTAACCAGCTACAAATGTCCTTGAAGTAATGGTTAGGCCAGTGTTTGCTTGACCAGACACCTGGAAACCATTACCTGACCAAGATGACACATGAACCTAACCATCACAGTCCACACCTTGTCAACTTGGCAGTTATACACATCACCTTAAACCATACTTTATCTCTAAGTAGAGCACAATAACAGACATATATTTCACTAACAGTATCCAGGTGCCCAGGATACAACAGGAAATGCACTAAATCTCTCCAGAATAGGGTGCAAGTCCTTGGGGGACACTGACTCTTAAACTTTATTTCCTTTAATTTAAATACTTCAAAATAAACAATACAGCTTATGCCATATGATAAGGGGATAAGATAGAGAAGAAAACAAAGATATTTGCTTTATGGACAAATACAAACATATTTATAACAAAACAAGGAAGAAATATTCATGCCATCATAGTCCTCATTTCTGTAACTGGTCACATGGCTGTAGTTCATATTTATCACTGCCTTATTCCACTACCCTTTCCATGTTCCCTTTACCCTCAGCAAGCACTTCAGCTGGCTGTGGTTCTTTGCCTGGCAGGGTGACCCAAACCTTCATTCCTGAAGTTTCTTGGCCATTAGTAGTGCTGCCTGGATTGCGTTGTTGCAGTTTTCCATTGAGTTTAATCACAGGGCATGGTAGTACTAAGAGATGCCCTAGGGGATCTCCTGTATTCCAGGAAAACTCTTCTTTACCTCCATTGTGTAGTTGCAATGCTATTTCCCCCTTGATAGTCAGGATCAATTACCCCAGACAGTACAGTAATCCCTGTCCTTGCCTGTTGATTCAGAGGCATGAGAAGTCCAAAGTGGCCAGGTGGCAGTCTTAACTTCCAGTTCAATGGAATTATTGTTGTGTTTCCTGGTGGGAACTCTCCTCCTTTTGGAACTAAGACTTGTAGATCGGCAGAGCTTAGGGTTGCAGGGACAGAAAGCAAAAATTTTCCTAGTGGATCACTAGGAATGATAGTGAGTGTTGCCACTCCTGTTTCTACCCCTCGATTCCTGGCTATGAGAGAAATAGCCCCATACAGTGGATGCTGATTCAGAGCATACACAGTCTCCTGGAGAACACTGCCCCAGCCCTGCATGGTATTGTCACCTAGTTGGTGCCATAGTTGAGTCTTCAACAGGTCATTCCACTGTTTTATCAACCCAGCTACCTCTGGATGATGGGGAACATGGTAAGACCAGAGAATTCCATGAGCATGTGCCCATTCCCTCACTTCATTTGCTGTGAAGGGGGTTCCTTGGTCAGAAGCAATGCTGCTTGGAATACCGTGGTGGTGGGTAAGACATTCTGTAAGTCCACAGATAGTAGTTTTGGCAGAAGCATTGCATGCAGGAAAGGCAAATCCATATCCAGAGTATGTGTCCATTCTAGTGAAAACAAATCGCTGCCCCTTCCATGATGGAAGTGGTCCAAGGTAATCAACCTGCCACCAGGTAGCAGGCTGATCACCTCAGGGAATGGTACCATATCGGGGACTGAGTGTGGGTCTCTGCTGCTGGCAGACTGGGCAATCAACAGTGGCTGTGGCCAGGCTGGCCTTGGTGATTGGAAGTCCATGTTGCTGAGCCCATGCATAACCTCAGTCCCTACCACCATGACCATTTTGTTCATGAGCTCATTGGGCAATGACAGGAGTGGCTGGGGAAAGAGGCTGACTGGTATCCACCGAATGGGTCATCTTATCCACTTGAATATTAAAATCCTCCTCTGCTGAAGTCACTCTCTGGTGAGCATTCACATGCGACACAAATATCCTCATGTTTTCTGCCCACTCAGAAAGGTCTATCCACATACCTCTTCCCCAGACTTCCTTGTCACCAATTTTCCAATCATGTTCTTCCCAAGTCCCTGACCATCCAGCCAAACCATTAGTAACAGCCCATGTATACAAACACACCTCTGGCCAGTTCTCCTTCCAAACAAAATGAACAAAAGGTGCACTGCTCAAAGTTCTGCCCACTGGGAGGATTTCTCCTCACCACTGTCCTTCAGCGATATCCCAGGAAGTGGCTGCAGTGCTGCAGCTTTCCTTTTCAGTTGGTGCCTGCATTTGACGCAGAACCATCTGTAAACCAGGCCTGAGTTTTCTCTTCCTCAGTCAGCTGATTGTAAGCAACTACCCAAGAGGCCATAGCTGTGGGCTTGGAAAGAGAAGGTAATATGGCAGGAGTGGGGGCCATGGGCATTTGGGCCACTTCCTCATGTAACTTACTTGTGCCCTCAGGACCCGCTTAAGCCCTATCTCATATATACCATTTCCATTTTATGATGGAGTGCTGCTGTGCACGCCCAACTTTATGGCTTGGCGGGTCAGACAACACCCAGCTCATGATAGGTAACTCAAGTCTCATGGTAACTTGGTGGCCCAAGGTTAATTATTCTTCTCTACTATGGCCCAATAGCAGGCCAAAAGCTGTTTCTCAAAAGGAGAGTAGTTATCTGCAGAGGATGGTAAGGCTTTACTCCAAAATCCTAAGGGACTGCATTGTGATTCTCCTATAGAAGCCTGCCAGAGCCTCCAAACAGCATCTCTATTTGCCACTGACACTTCCAGCACCATTGGATCAGCTGGATCATATGGTCCACATGGCAGAGCAGCTTGCACAGCAGCCTGGACCTGTCACGTAGCCTCATCTTGTTCCGGTCCCCACTCAAAACTAGAAGCTTTTCTGGTCACTCGGTAAATGGACCAGAGTAGCACACCCAAATGAGGAATATATTATCTCCAAAATCCAAAGACGCCAACTAGGCATTGTGCTTCTTTTTGGTTGTAGGAGGGGCCAGATGCAACAGCTTATCCTTCAACTTAGAAGGGGTATCTCAACATGTCCCACATGACTGGACACCTAGAAATTTTACTGAGATGGAAGGCCCCTATATTTTTGTTGGATTTATCTCCCATCCTCTGACATGCAAATACTTTCCCAGCAAATCTAGAATAGTTGCTATTCTTGCTCACTAGGTCCAATCAACATGATATCATCAATATAATGGACCAGTATGATGTCTTATGGGAGGGAGAAATGATCAAGATCCCTATGGACAATATTATGACATAGGGCTGGAGAGTTGATCTACCCCTGATAAATGATATACCTCTGAGGTAGCACAGTGAATGTATACCTCTGACCTTGCCAGCTGAATGCAAAGTGTTTTTGGGGGTCCTTACTACCAGCTAGTGAGAAAAAGAATTTAGTAGACTGGCCATCTATTTTGCTTCTAGGTACTCTATGATCTACCAGCCAATGCCATAAGTCTCTGCAAATCAGATTATTTTGACTGCTGCCTTGAGCCTGTTTTCCATTATGGTAGCCACACCCACCTTGTCTTTGGCAATTAACTGCTGCCATGTGGCTTCTGCGAATTTGGGATCTGATTATCCCCATTGTATTTAAAGGTTCCAGCTCAGTGACAGCAGTTCCCCTGTAATACTTGACCTACAAATATTCCCCTGATTTCTGCCTATATAAATTGGAAAGTTCCTACGGTTCTTTCGGAGTACAGCATACGTCCTCATGGATAACACTTTGTACCTCACCCTTCAGGGCCTGTTTGGACTTGAGTCTGGTTATAGGTCTTGAAGCAATGACTGGTGGCGGGGGTGGGTCATGAAAAGAATTAGAAGTATCCCTCAAGCCATTTACCTTAGGACATTCCATTGCAATTTCATCTTGTGTAACAAGATTAATCTCTCCAGACAGAGGAGTGAAGGCTACTTCTTTTGGGGAGGTGATTATAGGTTTATCAGGCACTGAAAGGTTAATCTCTTTAGGTGGAGACTGGATGGCAGGCTCCTCAGGGCAGACTGGAGGTGAGGGTGGGGGCTGTTTCCTCAGGGTAGAACATTACAGGTATATCTAACAAAGACTCAGCAGAATCCAGGGTTCCAGTGTCCTCACTGCCATTATTATTGATCCATATGTCCCCATCCCAAGTTTCAGGATCCCATTCTTTTCCAATCAATGCCTTTACTTTAACAGCTGACACCCTGCGAGGTTGAGATTTTAGTTTACGTTGTAAATCTGCTACTTGCACAATGAGACTCTGGGTCTGGTTTTCAGAAATCTCAAGTCTGTGGCCACAGGAAATAAGTTTTTCTTTCAGGGCACACTTAGAAACCTTTACATCTGTCATATAGTGCTTAAGTTTCACATATGAAGCCTTTAGCTCATCCATTTCTTTTATAGCTTTATCCAGTTAACATGGGGATGTTATGGGGCTTAATTTTCACACAGAATAAAACTGAGATATGAACCTAGATTACCTAAAACTAGTATCCAGTTCTCCTCATTTTCATTTTCTTACACATTATACTTACAACATATATTACTACTTAAAATTGCTTAAAGAAAATTGTGGGCATCTTTATATTTTGCAGCTAGGACAATTATCTATGAACATGATATTTAATAGAAGATATATGAATAAGATCTAAGATATACAATGATGATATAAAACCTAAAATTGATAGGGAAGGAATAGAATTTCACCATTCCAGAAAAGTTACTCCCTTTTTAAAACATCTTTTGATTTACTTTCTGCTTATTAGTTAGCAGTTGCAACATAGAATCTGAAATTTCATTAGTTTAAACCAGAAATTTATATCTCACTCAAGTAAAGCCTGAAAGTGTTATTTTCTTGATGGGCAGGTTCCTCTCTATCAAATGGTGTTCTTTTGACACTGCTGTCCTCACAACCAGCTACCATGTCTGTGAGCACTGGCAGAAGAAAACACAGAGGATTGCTCACATTCCATTGGTCAAGCACAGTCACATGACCCCACCTAGTAGAAGAGAGGCTAGGCCATGTGATTCTGTTTCTACCCAGGAAGAACAAATGATTGGTTTGGTAATCAACTAACCAATTTTTACCCTATTTTTTTTTGAGTGTTCTCTAGTATGTCAATAATAGAACCCAAGCCTCATAACCAATAAGTTAAAAGAAAACAAGTATGATCTTTACCATCTGGAAGAAATTAAGGACAAGATATTACTTTTAAATTCCTAATGCCATATGTTCACATTTTCCCAAGATTATTTAGAAGGTTACTGAAAATTAGGATTATCACTATTGCTTTGATTTAACATTTATGTCTTATAAGGAAGAAAGTGGTCATGGGATGTTTTTCTCTCTCCACCTATCCCATCCTCTCCTGTGTCAGGTATTTGAATCCCTTGCTTTGTATGTTTAAAAAAAGGATGAAATGAAAATGAGAAACTGACACTAAAGATTAAATGGCTTACCAAAATCTATCAGCTCCCTCCAATCCCACATTATTTTATAAACTTCGAAGCACATATTTACTTTTTATTGGGGAAAACCAGTATAGAGTGCATAACTTTTGGAGAAACTTTTCTTTCCTGTGTTTGAGCAAGTGGTGGAACTAATATAAACTTGGTTTGTCATCTATTTTCTAGAAGCTAAAAGATTTCTCTCCACTCTGAACTTCCAGAGAGTAGCAAAAATATTAAATTAAAAATAAGAAAGGAACACAGAAGCCTACTGATAACTGACATTATTTTTTTTTTCATGTTATTACTATTTAAAAAAATCTCTCCACAAACATTTAACTTTTTAAAAATAACACATCTTAAACCAATTTTAGTCCTTTACCCAGGTTATATGAGGTTCAAATATTTTTGTTGGGTGTTAAGCCAGTCACAACCTCAGGTATTTTAACAGCCAAATTACTTTCCTTTCATATGAACCAAATTTACAATCAAGCTATTTAAGAAATAAAGACAACAAATAAAATCTGTATTAATTTCATATCCTTACCTAAAAAACAGAAGGACTCATTTCATCTCCTCATATTTATCTGATGGAACTAGGAGTGCCTAAAAGAAATTTTCCCATAACTTCATTTACTTGTTGTTTATTTCCCTGGCTCATTCCAAAACGATTTTAGATGTAATACTAAAAACTAGTAAAATCTCCTTAAACTAATATCCAAACAATGTTTTTATTTTGTGGAATTGAGCAAAAATAATAGATACTTCTAGTCTTTACCCCAAGGCATTGAAAAGCACTGATATGCCTTAATCTTTAGATTATTAAGATTATATTCAATAGCACATTTAAATATATTTTATCATATTTATAGTCTTTGAACACTGGCAGGCCACATATTGGTATAAAGTAATGTCTCAGTATAGTGGGGTAATTGAAAGCATGGTCTCTGGAGCTAAATTCAGATTCTAGCTGTGCTATTTAGTAGCTGTGTTACTCTGGGCAAGTTACTTAATCTCCATGTACGTCAATTTCCTCATCTGCAAAATGAGTTGTCAATAGTACCTACCACATTGGGTGGTCGTGGAGATTAAATACATTAATATATGTAAATAAATTGGAATAGCTTTATCTTAGTTTGCCAGGCTGCTATGACAAATACTACACTATGAGTTTGTTTAAATAATGGAAATTTATTGGCTCACAGTTTTGAGGCTTGGAGGAATCCAAAATCAAAATATCACCAAGGATTCCTTTCTCCCGAGAATATGTAGTGGTTTGATGTTGGATGCTGGCAATCCTTGGGGTTTCTTGGTTTGTATTTCTGTGTCTGCTCACATGGCGATGTGCTCTCCTTTCCCTTCTGGGTTCCTGCTGACTTTCACCTTCTGGCTCCTTCCTGTGGCTTTCTCTTTCTAAGGCCTCCAGTAATCTGGGTTAAGACCCACCATCATTCAGTTGGGCCTCTCCTTAAGTAAAAATAACATCTTCAATAGGTCCTATTTACAATGGGTTCACACCCACAGGGATGTGGATTAAGATTAAGAACATGTGCTTTGTTGGGATGCTTAATTCTACCTACCACAGTTACACAGTAGATGCTTTATAGATGTTTGTTGTCCTACTACTATTATTATTTGGGGAATTATTTCACACAATGTATTTTCTAGATAACTAAATAATAGAAATAATAGAAATATATGACCAGTGTCAAGATTTCTAATTCTAGACTGTTTTTATTGGTGTTTCTAAATGGAATGCATCTCTATGTTTCTTCTGTGTTAAGAATATTAAAGGAAACTTTTCCTTGAACTTGAGAGTCAGCATTAAGATTCAGAATTATCATTATGGTCATAAAAAATGGAGCCTTGTTATAAGCAAAGGATTTTGAGTAAGGTGATATGCAGATGATATTGAGATAATTAAGATGATGTTGAAACAACAAAAAACAACCCAATTTAAAAATGGGTGAAAGATTTGAATATGATCTCTCCAAAGTAGATATATAAATGGCTGGAAAGCACATGAAAAGATGTTTAACATCATTAGCCATCAGGGAAATGCAAATCAAAACCACAATGGGATACCGTTTCTTACCCATTAGAATGGCTGCTATTAAAAAAAAGAAAATAGCAAGAATTGAAGAGGATGTGGAGAAATAGGAATACATATTCATTGCTGGTGGCAATGTAAAATGGTGCAGCTGCTGTGGAAGACAGTTTGGCTGTTCCTAAGAAAGCTATGAATAGAATTACCATATGATCCTGTAATTCCATTACTAGGGATATACCCCAAAGAATTGAAAGCAGGGAGTCAGACAGATCTTTGTACACCAATGTTCTTAGCAGCATTATTTACAATTGTCAAAAGACGGAAGCAACCCAAGTGTCTGTCAACTGATGAATGGTTTAAATAAAATGTAGTAAATACATACAATGGAATATTATTAAGCCATAAAAAGGAATGAAATCCTGATACATGTGGCAACATGGATGAACCCTGAAGTCATCATGTTGCGTGAAATAAGCCAGACACAAAAGGGCAAATATTGTGTGATCTCACTGACTTGAAACAATTAGAATAAGCAAACGTGTAGAGTCAGAGTCTAGAATATAGGTTACCAGAGGATAGGGAATGGGAAGTTAAAGCTTAAAATGTACAGGGTTCCTATTTGGAATGATGGTAATGTTTTGGTAATGGGCAGTGGTGATGGTAGCACAACATTGTGAACACAGTTAACAGCCCTGAAATGTATATAACATTGTGGTTAGAAGGGGGAAATGTTAGACTGTATATATGGTAATAGAATAAAAAATTTTTAAAAATCCATGAAACTACACTACACAAACAGTTAAACCATGACTTTAATTAACAGTACAATTATAAAAATGTGCTAGCATCAAATGTAACAAATGTTTCACACCAATGCAAGGTGTTGGTGGTGGGGTAATTTATGGGAATCCTGTATTGTATGCATGATTGTTCTGTAAACCCACAGCTTCTCTACCAAAGATAAAAGCAAATTAAAAAAACAAAAGATGATGCTTAGAGGTATAAGGAGGGTATTTTGATCCTACACCAACTGGCTCGCACCAGTCTGCTGTTTCAGTCCTGGAGTTAAGTTCTAAAGGTTTGGGTCTTCACTATATTGTCCTATACCAGCACCCCTGCTTCTATTTTGCTGTTTGATGTAAATGAGAAAATAGCCCAGTATCTGAAAATTGTGTAAAAAACGCGGGATTAGGCATCCATTCATGGTGTCATTTCTCCTCTGAGAGTAGATAGAATCATGAGTGCATTTTTTCCTTCTGGGTTAAGGGTTATGTTTTAAGTATGGCTTGGCAAACTATGGCCCACTGGCCAAATGCATTTTTTTTTTTAAATTGTAGAATATAACATATACATAGAAGTGATAACTTTCCAAGTACAATTTAACAAGTAGTTAGAGAGCAAATTTCAAAGAATGTTATGGGCTACAGTTCCACAGTTTCAGTTATTTTCTTATTGTAAAATATAACATATATACAAAAAATAATATCTTTCAAAGTGTGATTTAACAAGTAGTTATATAGGAAATTTCCAAAGGCAAGGGCAAGTTGAGTAGCTGTGGTGGAGACTATATGACCTGCAAGACCTAAAGTATTTACTATCTGACCCTTTACAGAAAAAGTTTGCTGATCCTGCTCTAGAGCTTTAAGGTTGGGTGGAGTCTGAAATAAATCACATGTGACTATATTTAGTAGTTTCAGTTAATCTACACATTCAATTATAGATACCTGAATGCCCTAAGTATATTTTGGATAAATAGGAATTTATTGCAGTTGTCTATGTTCGATAAAGAACAAACAACCCATGATAGAACATTTTGAACATTAAGAGGAGGTAAGGATATGATTGTGAAAGTCGTGTGGGAATCCTCACTTTGGTATTTGTAGCTGTACTGTTAGTACACAGCATGATATAAAATTATATAGCTGTCTGTTTTGTAGAATGTTATTCATAGAAATGTTACCAGTTGGGATGCTTTTCTCACACACTTGCCCAATGTATAACAAATAGTTCTGTTTTCTCTTTTCTCAATTATATCTATTTCTGTTCTTTATCATCTTCTTGAGTGTATCTCTGTTCTTTATCTGTTCTTGTGAAGACTTGTTTTTCTGTTCAGAGTTTTTCAAAATTGTGTTATTCAGGAGCATAGTGTTCAGAAAAGGACCCTGAACTTGGATTGGAATTCTGACTCAGTGGCTTTACTGGAGAGAACATCAGGGAAGTCACAGTGCCTTCTTCCCCCAAATCTCTCCATCTGTTTTGTTCTAGGCTCTGCGTACTGCACAAGGAACAGCAAATGAGACTAAACACATGAGGAGACTCTTTAAATGCATGTTATTATTTGTATCTTTAATAATGTTCTCAATTTAGCCCACTTTCTTCTCATACAAAGATGTATGTGTTTATGGAACAGAAAATAAAATGGATTCTGCATGAACTAAAATTGTCAACTAATGCCGGGTATGAATCTGTGAGTGTGAAGGAGGTTGGGTGAGAAAGCCTCTCCAAACAGCATATGTATTCTTCAGTGCTGCCTTGTTATTCATTTCTCCAATGTGAAATTTTATGCTTTGGTGCAGATCTCCTGAGAAATATGCAAGGAAAAAGAAAGAAAGGAAAAAGATAACCTTGGAAGGGGTGAAGGTTACTGCTAGTTGTAGTAGAAATGTCTGAATAGAAGTATATTCTTTTTGGTTCATTTTAGTACAGTTCTTTAAGTGAATCTGGTATGTGGACAGGAAGGTTGTTAATTTTTTTTTAAAGGTAAAAGAAGGAATAGTTTCTTTTAGAGAAAATAAACTCTAGTGTTGTGGAAATCAGAAGTTTCCTGTAATGAGGCTAGAGGAGAATTACTGAAGGATGAAGAGATCTTATTTTGTTTTGATGGGAGCCCATGAAGAAAACCAATAGTCTACTCAGTGCAAGACATTTACTTGTAAAAGATCACCTCGCTTTTGTAATTTAAAGGGATATTAATAGTTCAGCTTTGATTTACTCTTACTTTGTACATTGTTCCTCATGATTCTGCTGTTTTCAGATGATTTTAAATACTTTAACTGGAATATTCAGAACTTTTTTGCTTAGGTAATTTGTCATTTTAATTATTTTCACTTTTAGAGAAAACATTTTAAATTTATGATTTTGAATTTCAATTTATGGAGAACCTCCTATTTCCATTTTTAATCTCTTGATTATTTGGAGGCTAATTATCCAAATTGCATCAGTTAGCTATTTCTGTGTAACAAACTACCTCCAACCACTGGGTCTTAAAATTATTATCACTTAGTATTTTCATGAGTCTACTTGTTAACTGGGAAGTTCTGCTTATCTAAGCCAGGTTCTGCATATTTCTGCTGGGCTTACTCATGAATTAGCAATTAACTAAGTTGACTTTGAGTAGGAAAGCTCAACGTTCCTCCAGATTCCTTTGTATCCTCTCAGTGGGCCAGTCCAGGCATGTTCTCAAAATGATTTCTGGGGTCCGAGAGTGAGCAAGCCCAATCATGCAAGAAAATAGGTGCTTTTCTAGCCTCTGTGTTGTATTTGCTAACACCCCAATGGCCTAATGGGTCGTGGTGGAATTCAGAGTCAGAGTGGAAGGGAAATAAAAAAGTTATGAAGCAAAGGGTGTGGATATAGAGAGACCATGAATTGGGGCCATTAAAGCACTCAGTGTACCAGAAGTCATTTCACTCTTTCACCATCTTAACTGCCTCTTTCACCATCTTAACTGCTCATTACCACTTCGACAGACTGGGCAGGAAAAAAAAAATCCAAAGAACTCTACCTAGTTCCTTTTAAACACTGTTTTTAAAGCTTGTTGAGGGAGTAGGTTGCCATTAAAGGTTAAAATGAAAATTTTACTTTATTTAATTATTTACATACTTCTTTTCTCTTGTTACCAAATTAAGCATGAGAAATTCTTGAATGATGAGGTTAGTTCTTCCTCAGTTCTATCCATATCTATCCCTGATCTCTATTCTGCCTCTAGGTAATTTCTGTATCTTTGGGCCAATATTCCAGTAGCATTTGGAGGACTTTGGTGGATGGGCCTGTGCGTTTCTAGTCTTGCTTTCACATATTCTTACTTTTTGCTTCCTCTTTCCTAGGATCTGGGCTTGCATTTCTTACTGTCCACTCTAAATGTCCTGGAGAAGTCTCAAAGAAAACTCATTATCCACCCCCTGCCCATTCATTCATGCCTTCAGTCAAACAGATATTTGTTCAGTGGCTTCCATACTGTTTCAGGAGTTAGTGCACTAGTAGTGGTGTAACAATTAGACAAAAGCCTGGAGATTACAATCTAATGAGGGTCAACTGACATTAAACAAATGCATGAATATGTAATTTAATGTTAAGTCGTGATAAGTGTTATGGAGAAAATAAAGCAAGGTGAGCAGAAAGAGTGTTGGTGGGGGTGATATTTTAGAACCTGGTTTTCAGGGCTGGCCTCTGAAGTGAGGGAGTGAGCCATGACGATCTGGGGCAAACTGTACTATAAGCAAAGGGATTAGCAGACACAAAGGCTGCCTGAAAAACATTTGGTTTGGCTACACCGGTACTTCCAGTGGGAAGAGTGGTAGGAAATGTGATGGAGGTGGGGGGCAGCCAGGGGCCAGATCATATAGGCCTTTGTCGACCACAGTAAGGACTTTGCACTTATTCTAAGTGTGATGGAAATCCGTTGGTGGATTTGGGGTGGGGAGAGCCCTGGTCTGATTTCTGGCTGCTATGTGGCAAACAGGCTGTAGGGAGGCAAGGGCAGCAGCTGGGAGACAGTTGGGAGACTATTACAGTCCTGTCGGAGAGAGATGCTGATGGGTTGTGTTAAGAGAGTGACAGTGGAGGTGATGAGAGGATGCAGGCTCTGGAGCATTCCACAGTGTGTTTCATTTCAATAAACCAAATTTAGATATTGAAATCAGCTCTGCAAAGTTGAGCATATGGAGAAGTGTTTCCTCAAGTAGGCCCAGCAGACCTTCGGAGACATTGGAATTAATTTTAGGTGCTATGTTACATGAATGAACCTTTTCAATTTAATAATCTCTCATGATTTTATGTGTATTAGGAAAGAAATATAACTAGCATATAAGACCTTAAATTTTACAGTTATTGCATGGAATGTAGATAAAGTATTAAGTATAGTGCAGAGTTGTATGCAGGAATGGCAAAAATTGTGAGGGTTGTATCTGAACGACTAGATCTAGGGAATATGGATGGGATTATTCAAAGGTTTAGTTCTGAAGGATAGTGAATGGTACCTCTGATAGTTTTACCATAAAGTATAATCATAATTATGGTTATAATTATTACTGTTTATTGATTAGTTACTCTATGTGGGGCTGTATACCAGGCACTTTATAGATGATATTTCATTAAATTCTCATTGCAAAACTGTGTAATGTGGGTAGTAAAATTAAAAAAAAATTTTATTGTGATAATATACAACATAACAGTTCCCATTTAAACCACTTTCAAGTATGCAATTCGGGGTGTTAATTACAATCATAATGGTGTGCTACTATCACTGCCATCCATTACCAAAACTTTTTAGCACCCTGAACAGAAACTCTGCCCCTATTAAGCATTAACTACCCCTTCCTCACCCTCTTCTGCATCTGGTACCCTGTAATCTATTTTCTGTCTCCGTGAATTTGCATATTCTGGTTATTTCATATAAGTGAGACCATACAATATCTGTCTTTTTGTGTCTGGCTTATTTCCCTCAACATGATTTCTTCAAGATTCATCCATGTTGCAGCATGTATCAGAACTTCATTTCTTTTTTATGGCTGAATAATATTCCATTGCATGTATATACCATGCTTTGTTTATCTGTTCATCTGTTGATGGACTCTGGGGTTGCTCCCCTATTTGTCTATTGTGAATAATGCTGGTACAAACATTGGTAAACAAATTCTTTTTCAATTCTGAGTCCTTGCTTTCAGTTCTTTTGGTAATATACCTGGAAGTGGGATTACTGGGTCACATGGTAATTCTATACTTAATTATTTGTGGAACCACCAAACTGTTTTCCACAGTGGCTGCACCATTTTACATTCCCACCAACAATGCATGAGGGCTCCTATTTCTCTGCATCTTCTCCAACACTTGCTATTTTCCTTTTTAAAATATAAGCCTTTCTGGTGAGTGTGAAGTGGCATCTTATTGTGGTTTTGATTTGCATTTCCCTAATGGCTAATGATGTTGAGCATCTTTTCATATGCTTATTGGCCATTTGTATATCTTCTTTGGAGAAATGTCTATTCAAGCAAAGGGTGGTAAAGTTTTGTATTCCCATTCAACAGATTAGGGAACTGAAGTTCTTAGAGGATAAATAACTTGTTCAAGGAAGTCCCTGAGTTTTTGGAAAATTGTAAGATTATAAAAGTAATTTGTAGTTCTGGTCTATTCCTTGCAAGCAGGGACTTAGTTGGTTTTGTATCCTGTTGTATCCTTAGGACATAGAATAGTTTCTGGTATTTAGTAGACATTCAATCAATCCTTGCTGAATAAATGCAAGAAAGAATGAATCTTTTATTTAGGTCTGACTCAGCAGTGGTAAATATCAGCTTTCCTCACAAGATGAATTTTAATAAGAAATCGCCTGGAGTTTTAGTGTGGAGGTCACACTTGGGGACTGTTAATGTGCCCCCTAAATGGAGGTTTTACCAGTATTCTGACCTTGGTCTTATATCTTTCTCCTTATTCTCCCTTAAGAATCTCACCCACTCATCTGGCTATAGCTATGTGCTCAACTCCCAAATCCCGGACTTTGATCCTAAACTGAAGTCATAAAACAAATAAAACAGCTAACAAACTTGGATCCACTTTAGGGGGACATAACCTTAGTCAAGACACTTAACCTCCCTTAAGCCTTAGTCTCTGTCCATAAAAGGAAGAGATGGGAGCAGAATCTGAGCCCTGATCTGGCTAAAACCTATGTGCACCACAGAGGGACAAGGTGCTTTGGGCAAGAGACATCAGGGGGAAGATGACTTGAAAAGCAAATGGAATTCAATTTCTATTCCTCTTGATCACCCTTGTTTTGCTTTCTACCTAGAACTTTCTAAGGATTTAACAAAAAGTCTTCTAGGTAAGTTTTGTCAAAAAGCTTTAATTTTCTTTTCCTTAAAAAAGTTAAAAGGCAAAGTATTGAAATAAGTGTCGTTCAAATACTTAGACTCTGGAGGGAAGCTCAGACTTGCAGTGAGGGAAGCATACCATGCACTCTTTCTCTGTCCCCAGCAGGCAGATCCAGGGTGGCCAGCTCTTGTGCAGAGCCTGTGGTGTGAAGCCAGGTGTGAAGTCAGGTGTCAGACCAGGTGTGAGGTCAAAAGGTGTGAGGTCGGGAGTGAGGCAGGGTGGGGCAGACTGAAGTGACTGGAAAAAGGGGGCTCCTGAAAAGGGGGCAGGAGCTTCCTAATGGATCATTGTTACAGGGTAAAGCAAGTGAGGGGAGGATGGTCCTGAGTTCAGGAGGATCATTTCTCCCCGTTTCCTCACTGAGGTGGGAGCTATGAGAGTGGGGGCACACATTAATAAGGACTTGACATGCCAGGTGCTCATTGGCAGACCTGTAGCCTTCTCCTGGTACCCTAGTAGATGCTGCCCATCTCCCTGATCAGTCCTGTAAGCAGATATTTTTTGAGTGCACTTTTCTGCAAAATTAAGTAATTGGTGGTGGGGGTGGGGGAACACAGATGAAAACCACATTATTACCACCCTCTGTAAACTCCTAATCTGGTAGGTGAAAAAGACACATAAATAAACTTTCCAGTACAAGGCTGAGTAGAGGTGAGCTTTATACAGAGGTAAACACTTGGTTTGGGAGTATAGGGTAAGGTGAACAAATTCCAACCAGGAATTAGGGGAGATATTCTGGAAGAAATAGGTTTCAAATTAGTCCTAGAGGGAAGGATATAACTTCGATGTTTCTCTTTAGGAAGAAAGGGGGTTCTTGTCTAGGCAAAGGAAACAGCCTCATCATGGCCTGGAAGCAGGAAAATGTAGGGGGTATCGGGGGACAAAGTAAACTGAACAGTGGGGAGAGAATATTTCAGGAGGCTGAAATAGAAGGAGAGGGTTATGGATTGCTTTGCATACCAGCTGAGCACTTTAACCTTTATTGGGTCTGTATGGTGACCCTTTCACACTTTGGCAATAGGACTTGGGGAGCAGAGTGGAGGGAGAGGGTCACAATTAAGTTCTGTGTGAGCCAGAGGCAGCAAGGAGATTGGTTACTTTTTTTTTTTTAATTTTTATTTTGAAATAATTTTAAATTTTGAGAAAAGTTGCAAGAATAGTGGAAGAGCTTTGGAAGATCCTTCAATTGGATTTACCAGTTGTTAATATTTTGCCACATTTGCTTAATCATTCTTTGTACTTATTACTAAGAAATTTTTTTTTAATCATTTGAGAGTAAGTTGCAGACTTTATGCATCTTTACCCATAAATATTCGAGTGTGTATTTCCTAAAAACAACGGCTTTTATTTACTTTTCTTTGGTGCATTTATCAAAATCAGGAAACTAAATCATGATATACAACTATTATTTGATCTAAAAGACTTTATTCAAATCTCACCAGTTGTCCCAATTTGTAGGAAGTTGTTTTGTTCTTCACTTTTTAAAATGGTCTAAGTGTCAGTGGAGCAGGCACAAATTAAAGCTCTGACAGTAGGAATGAGACAGCCAAGTCAGAGGTGGCACAATAGGATTTGGCAACAGTGGGTGCTGAGTGTGAAAGAGGAAGTAAAGGTAATAAAGAGGATTTAGTTTATAGGATTAGAAAATTGAATGCCATTAAGTAAAAGGAACTTGGGGCAAGAGATTTGAAAGGCAAGGTGCTCTTATATTCTGGATTTTTGAATTAATAATAGTAATTGGATTTCTACAGAGCTTTAAAAGGCAGAAGGGCAGTATAATGAGAGGCAGCTTAGTGAAGTAGTCAAGAGTATGAAATTTGGAGCCATCCCACTCTGTAGGAATCAGGTTTTGCCACTTATTAACTGTGTGAACTGAGAAAGTTACCTAAGTTTTCTCATTTATGGAATAGGAATAATATTAGTACTTGCCTTAAAGGGCTCTTGTGAGGATTAAATGAGTTATTTGTAAAGTGCTCTATTACAAGCTTGCCTGACACATAGTAAGTGCTACATGTATTTGTTAAATAAATATAAATAAATTGGTTTTCCTCTTTTCTGTTTTGCTAAATCTCTACTAACAAGTCCACAAGTTAAGTAGTGGTATGATTCCTAACTGGGATTCAGATGTTAAGTGGTTTGCCCAAGGCCAAGACTGTTGGTGTAGAAAACTCTCATCCTTTTCTACCTACCATTTCCGACTATACTCAGGCTCTCTGTATGGGGATACCCAACAGGCAATAGAAACGGATGAGCAACTCTGAATTAGGATAAGGGCTGGACACTCTGGAGTTGAGAGTCCTTTGCGTAGAGGTGATCGTTGTGGACCAGCATGTACACAGTTGCTAAGAAAGAAGATATAGAAGACAATACCAAGTGTTGGAGACTGTTGCCTCTTGGAGTGGGCACATGAAGGGGAGCTGGTGATTAAGACTGGGCAGGAGGAGTTAGAGATGTAGGAGATCAAACAGGATGGCGTGGAGTCAGGAAAGGTAGAGATGTGAGAGTTAAGGTGTGCTCATCCTTTCTTTGGGAGTTGAACTAATACAAGTTCAGAGCAGTGATCAGTGGGTCGCCTCATGATTTTGGCAAAAACAGTTACAATGACTTGGTAAAGGTGGAAGCCTAATTGTATGGCTTCTGAAAGAGGTTGGGAAGAGAAAAAATGGATTCCATGAACATAAACTACTTTTTCAAGAAAGTATTCTTTCAGTAAAATGAAGGAGAATTTGGGGAGAAGCAGGGTCAAGAAATGGGCTCTTTCCAACAGAGGCAATTTGTCTTTGTTGTCTAGGAGGGGAAAGGAACAGACTGGTGATACAGGAAATAGTGGGGAAGGTGGAAAGGAGGCTGGCAGAGATAGGGTCAGGAGCATGGTTGGGAGGGTTGGCTCAGAAAAGAATATGGGGGCTCTGCTTAGATATTGGAGGGAAGAAAGAGATGATGTGTCATGATGGCCTGTGGAGGAAGGGAAAATTGAGGTAATTCACTTAAAATTGTCTCAATCTTTGTAGAGTGGATAATGAAGTTATTTGTTGAGAAAGAAGTATATTTAATAATATGAAGACAAGATATATATTAGAGATGAAAAGGGATTGTCAAGTGGTGTGCGTAGGACTGGTTGAGTATCACTGCATACAAGGAATTGTCATAGGACTTTCTGCATCTGGAATTGATACAGAGAAAGTGGATTAAGTTAGTCCAAGCAAGGATTTTAATGGAAGGTGAAGAGTGCTAGAGAATGGTAGATGTCAGTGAGAACTCAGTTGGAAATGGTTGACCGTAGGCTGGGAAGGCAAGAGGAGGTTCAATAGGCTGGGGCAGTTCTTCCAAAGGTTCCCTCTGCATTATCCATAATGACAAAGAAGAAAAGCTTCTCTCTGCCACTTAGAGGCTTGGCTAAAAGTACCTATCGGAAGCTTGAAAATTCTAAAGTTTAATGTTTCATCTTAAAAGTATTTAAAATACCATTAAGAATCTGTATTTGTTTTAATTTAAAATGAAGTATTAAGTTATTTATTACTGAGTAAAATGGACAACTAAAAATATATTCCATGTTTTTCCATGACAACCTACACTGGGATGGGATGGGGATGTAGCCCAGTTTAAGAAGTCTGGGCCAGAAAAGAGAGAGCACAACCAATTGGAGAGAACAATAAAAGGGCAGGGTAAATTTAACAGGAGAAAAAGAGCAGGAAAGGTGGAAAAATGGGTGTTTTGTAGCCAGAGAGGGAAAATAAAGCAATTCTGGGTGATAATGAGGACTAAAGTAAGATCAAGCAAAACACTGAATAATTGAGATGAAGAGATGAAAGCTGCCTTGGTGATTTCGGTCTTGTTGAGTTGCTCTTGACATAGTACCCAAATACAAAATTTCTCTTTTGCAGAAGAGATGAGAAGAGAAACTGATGCTTAAAAAGAAGCGTTTGTAAAACGTTAAGCCAGAATTCATTCATTCATTCATTCATTCACTCATTTTAGTTATTGCTTTGTAAGTTTTTTTTTAATTAGAGAAGTTGTGAGTTCATAGAACAATCACACAAAAAATACAGGATTGTCATATACCACCCTATTATTAGCACCTTGCATTGGTGTGGTATATATGTTACAATTGAGGAAAGTACATTTTTATAATTGCCCTATTAACTATGGTTAACTTTGGGTTCATGGTTTCTGTGTGTAGGTTCATGACTTAAAAAAAATTTATTCTAGTAAGATATATACAATCTAAAATTTCCCCTTTCAGCCACATTTTTAAAAAACATTTGTTAAAGTCAGAGAGAGTAATAGATCCAATTTAAATCTTCTTAGAGGACAGATTTGATATGTGCCTCTTGCTGTGTAGCCTCCATTAAAAGTAAAAGTAAAAAGAAATATACAACTGAAATATCAGTTGTGACTGAGTAATTTTTAAATAAAGGCATTTTTCAGTTTATTGATAAGAGAAATCTTTACTTTCTCTGTGAGTGTCTGTGTCTGGAACAACAATCAGATAATTTGTGGAATTAGTGGCTATTTCAGGAAAGTAAGTAATCTGTCATTTGTACCCGTCTTGTTTCTATATTTTAAAATAAGTTTACCGGCAAATACTACCACTAAACCTAGTGAGTAGATTTTGGCAATGACAGATAACACAGCAGGAAAAGCAATATGTTCAGAATCCTGTTAGCCATTTGTTCCAATAGTTTAAAAATAATTAATTAAACTAATGCCCAGTGTTGATGGCTTCTATAGGCAAATGACTTCAATATTTTCTTTCCTCCTTGTTAAGCTTGAAAAGTATATAAGTAATAAATGTTTATACTTGAAAACAGATAAGTGACAGGAATAGGAATCTTGGACCATCCACAAATGACCACTATGAGTGTTTCCATGCACATCCTTCCAAACTTTGTTTCAGGCTGCTTCCTGACAAATTTATGTGTATGCAAATGGGATTATACATACACACTGTACTGTAACTGGTTTTCTTTAGTCAATAGTCATTTAATACTATTTTGGTGATTTGAGTTTGAACTATGTGACATATCTTGTATGAAGCTTAAGCATATCTGATGTCTTATGATCTATGGAGAATGGGGTTTCAAGTGAGCAGTTAGCCTCACTTTTAAACTACATTAGAAAAATTATCTAAAGCTTATTGAAAAGAACAACAAAGCAAGAGAAATAAAATAGCAGCACACTAGGGACCAATATATTGAGGAGATATTAGTTGAGGTTAGCACGAGTCCAGTAAGGAAGTGGCCTCCATTTTCCACTTTTGTGTTGGGTCTTTTTATTTTTAATTTTTACAACTTCATAGCCTCCAAAGCCATATCAGGGTGATGTGTGGAAATGGGGAAACTGCATGTAACACTGACTTACTCTCTCAGTGAAGAGGTGTTGAGATTTTGACTGTCAAGAGTTCTTTTGTAAAGGCTCTGTTCTGGAGATCTGTGGGAACCCCCCTGGGGACAGGCAGCTGCTGCCAGTGGAAGAGCTGGGTAACGCTGAACTTCAGAACTGTGCCAGGGGTGCAGTGCTCTTTTTATTTTCTCTGCTCTATCAACTGCCAACTTATCTCCTGGTTTGCCTATGATGATGACATCCAGTTGGTGACCCAATTCCCATGGTTTGCCTTTCAATCCACAAGAAGGGGTTTCTATCTGATAGCATTTCTCTAATTTTACTTATTTCATTAATTCTCCTATACCAATTATGTATAAACTTAGGTATATTTCTGATTACACTAAGCTATTTGGAAAAAACAAAATTCAAGTTGATTACTATAATTTCCTCCCGTATTCCGTGTGAGTCAAAGATGAAGCTAGCAGTGTTTCTTACCATTTGAAAACATCTGGCTCATTTATTTTCACAAACAGAAAAATTCCCTGGATTCCTGGAGATATTGGTGTGTTCTCCTAGAAGGGTTGGACCTCTGTTGATTGAGAATCATTACTTTAACATAAAGATCATGGATCATAGCGGGAGTGTGTGTGTGAGACAGTGGAAAGGGGGGGCAGGTGTAGGGAAAAGGAGAGAAAGAAGTGGGTTAAAATTTCTTTCAAAGGGACAGTTTTATGATTGCATTAGGAACTAATGGGTATTAATAAGAAAATGAGTCTTTCTAAAATTTTCATAAACTTGCCACTTGTATGTACTTTTATTTCTGAATAAAGCTCAAATAGTTTCTCGTGGAAGATAGTGAATGCAGAAACATTCCAGGACATGTTGGCATTGGCGGTTGGTTGGCGCTCGGCCTTGGTGGGAAGGACAGCTGTTTGTGGTGCCTCACTGCTGGGGTGTTGGGCAGAGCATCTTCAGTTACCTTTGGGAGGACCCCAACATGGGAAAGGTCCCCACTGGAGAAAATAGACTGTACCCTGGTCAAACAGTGTCCTGGCCCATGTTGCTCTAGCTGAGCTTCTCCAGGGATGAGAATATTTTGCTTTTGTGGTCATCTGGATTTTTTTACTAAGGGTAGAAATGTCCTGGCCTCACCCCAGACCTGCTAATGTAATCTCCAAGGGGTGCTACTTGGAAATCTGTATATTAGAGAACCTCCTAGAGTAATTGTGATGTGTGGTCATGTTTAGGGAGCTGCTAATGGTGGGCAGTAAGGCGGACTTACTGGAAGTACGGCAGGAATAAAGTGTATGTGCGCTTATGTGTGTGTGTGTGTGTGTGAGTGTGTATGTGTGTGAGTGTGGTGCAATAGCTGTGAGATAAAATCAGGTTACTAGAATTTGCCAAGAAGCAGCAAGGGAGACACACTAAGCAGGTGCCAAGGATGTGGTCTTCGGCCTTCCCAGAGACTCCCTCCTCTAGGGCCTGAATTTCTGGAAAGCATGGACTGGTTCTGATTAAATCTCGCTTACCTAGCCCAGTGCAGGATTGGCTCCAGAAAAGCCATCCGTAATTTTTTCTTTTAAAATTCTGTTTACTGTTTATCTTTGACTTCCTATCTCCTGCAGGAATTCTAGATCCAGATTTCTCTGGTACGTTTACAGAAATTTCTGATGGTTCTCTGGTTTCTTAGGTTTTCCTCTTCTTTTCTATGTACTTTATTTAGGATTCCAATCTACAAATTTAACAGATTGAACAACTTTTGTACAAAAACAACAGAGGCTGAAACTGTGTGTGATACTTTCAATTCTATACCCAAAGTCTGTTGTATATGACAAGAGTAAAATTTTATTTACTTCTTGGGTGTACAAAGCAGAAACACTCCCTAATGAGGGGGGAAGCAAAGAATTTGACAGGGAAGAAAAATTCTGGATGCTGGTGGATGGCAATTACTTATGGAAATCTGGCTTAACACCTATACCTAACACCTAAAACTGATAGTGAGGCATAATTACAAGAAAAGCCACTGCCTGCAGTTCAGTGTAGCTGGGGTGACCATACATCCTAGTTTGCAAGACATTCTTGGCTTCATCTTTTGAGCCAGTGCCTCATCTGGTTAGGGCCCCTTTCACTCTCAGCAGTATCCTGGTTTGGATGACAAGTTATGAGGTCACTGTGAATGTAGCAGAGAGAGAGAGATGGAGATGTTTCTTGGGATCACTGAATATCACTCATTTCAGTCTGGGTTTTATCCCATTCCAGGCCCACCCCTAACATTTGTGGGGACAGGAACAAGAGAATGAATGGGGGCCCTCCTGTTCTACAGCTGTACCCCTTTTCTTCCTACTAGAGGAGACTTATAGGAACTTGGGTGCCCAAGCCAGCCTGCTCATTCAGGCTTCATTCACACTCACTCTCCAACTTCAACAACTACCCTCAGGCCCTGGGAGCTGACTTTGAGCCATGTTGGGCTGAGAATTTCAAGGTCATTGTACCTGAGGAATGGTCTACAAGGGAAGTCATGGGCTGCAGGTGGTATGTCCCCCAACCCTGCAGATTCCTGCCCCCACAGGGAGGCTCAATCAGAGGAGTGTGTGAGAGGGATGCTCTAAAGCATCAGCCCCACTTTAGGGTTACCTGGCCCTAAGTGGTCCTGTTTCCAGAATGGCTGTTTTTTTTTTTTTGTTTTTTTTTTTAGAGCTCCTGCTTCTAAGATCCTCAAACATCCCAGAAAAGCAGGTTCACTATGCCTCCTGAAGTGTTTGGGATAAGAACACTTCAGACATGAATAATGCTTGTGGCCCCCAGTCTGATGTCCATGGGTGTCCTTCAACCAGCCTGCCAAGAATCCCTTGTTCTATCCTCAGGCTGTCTTGTTTTTAAATGCCATTTATTAGAGTAATAACTATATTTTTCAGGTTCAGACAAAACTTAAACTTATGTGGCTTAATGTTTCAAAGTCAACCAAAGGGGAGGCAGTTCTTGCTGGTACCTTTCGTTTCATCAATGGAAATTTGGTGGATGTTTTCTTTGCTTGCTGATATGTTTCACCAGGTGTATGGGTGTGAAGATAGGGAAACTGCTCAGCCATTCCAACTGTGGTCTTGTTTATCTGAGGATCAGTCAAATGGAAAGACTTTCCTCTCTTGTAATTACAGAATCAAATCTTTTACAGTGCTCAGATACTTCTGCGTCAATGTGTGGAACTTCTTGAGTAATTGTTAGAGTCAAGGAACACGTTCTTTTTTTGCTCCTTATCTTCCTAGAATTGAACTAGCTCACAGACCAACAGGGCATTTTTCTGGGCTAGCAGCACTTCTTTGTGGATTATTGGGTACTCGTGTACATAGGGTCCCTGTAAACAGCTACATAGATTGTGGACCGCACAACCCCGGAGGTGAATTTCATAAAGTGTATGAATAGGGTTGTACAAAGTGGCAGTCCTCCCTTGGCATGATTTGGCCAGGGACGCCCCAACTATCTACTCCGCAACAGGCCCAGCTTTTTCTCCTCTTTCTCTCACTCTCACAAGAAGATGGAGAAGATGGGTGTTTGAAGAGAGGAGCTGGAAAATCATGTTATTTTCCATACTTTACTCATATTTTACTTGGAAAGCATTAATTATTCCAATAATGTTACAGATTAGGGAAAATAGGAGCCAATTAAGGACATACAGAACTAATTCTTCTTATATAAACCCTGATTTTGGCCAATAGTTGCCCCCAAAATATGCTGTATCCTGGTGATATGTCAACTACTTTCCCTGAGGTCTGAGCGGTTATGGCTTTTCCTTTTTAATAGATGGTTGAAAACGGAAAATTGAAAAGATGCTTTAAATACCCATGTGTTATTGCCAGTTTGTAACCGGTATAACTTGTATCAAGTCACACTGCTTTGGGTTATCAATTGCCCACTAGAAAGGTGCTCTTTGTACCAAGTTCAAAGTAGCTAGTCTGCCTTTATTTAATCTAACTAGGGAATCAACGGAGCAGGAATTTCATGTATGTGTGTGTTATGTTTTTGGTTTTCAGGGGTGGCAGAATTAGGAGAGGCACCTTTGGATGGCTGTATATGTATGAGATGGGTCTTGGAATGCAGCGTGTGTGCTTGTTGATCATCTTTATGTACTGCTCATTATGACCTTTCCTTTGATGACTATTGGAAACTTCCATTCTTAATAATTTAATTTATCCCTACTTATTCCAGCTTTCCATGGCAGCATGAAAACCAGATGTGATGAAGTCCAGATATATTTTAATTCTCTTTAGTCAAACCCAAAAGAGAATTTCTTAGAGACTGTTTTATGTGTCTTGGAAGAACACCAACTGTGGGAATTTTAATGTATAATGAAGCCCAGGGAGGGTTGGGCTTCACTCCAAAATGCTGCAAATAGATACAATTTAAACAAGCAAACATGACACACATTCTTAACTGTTTTACAAGAGGGAAAATATTAGAAGAGAGGTTGTTTGAAAATAGAAACTATCCAGTAGCAATTGAATGGCTCATAGCTCCAGTGGTTCCCGCAAGTGCTCAGCAGGGAGTTGGAAACATATTAGATGTGCAACAAAACATTTGTTAACTGAATAAATGAACACATCTGATTTTCTGAGAAACTCCAAAGCAGAGAACACCTGCCATGAATTTGACGCCAGCCATTCATATTGAGTACCACTGTGTTTTGTGCAATCTCACTCATGCTACTTTTTTCTTAAACTTTCTATTTTGAAATAATTTCAAACTTATAAGACAGTTTCAAAAATAATCCAAAACCCATACAGAGAGTCCCACCAAAGCACCCTCCCACCAGATACTCAGATCCACCAATTTTAACATTTTGCCACATTTACTGTATCATTCTATCAATCCTTCTCTCTATGTCTGTTTGCCTATCAATCTCTCTATGTCTGCCTGTCTAGTTATCATTTATCTATATTTTCTAAACGTATATAACATAGGTTGTATACAATATGTTCCTTGAACAAATAATACTTCTATCACACATGCTATTTGATTTGCTGAGACAATTTTACAGCATTTTACAGATGACACTGTGGGCCCAGAGAGTAAACAACTTGCTCAAGACTGCTAAGCATTACAGCTGGAATTTGAACGCGCACCTCTGACTCCAAGTTTAGGGTTCTAGGATTTCAAAGATTACCTACTGTGCCGGTTTGGATATATTATGTCCCCCAGAAAAAGCCATGTTCTATAATGCAATCTTGTGGGTGCAGACTGATTAATCTTTTTGATTAGGGTGTGACCTCTTGACTGGATGTTTCCATGGAGATTTGACCCTGCCCATTCAAGGTATGTCTTGATTAGTTTGCTGGGGTCCTTTAAAGGGATCTTGCACAGAGAGCAGAGAGATGAAAACGCCCAGATGCTTACAGATGCTTGGAGATGCTTAGAGATGTTTGGAGAAGCTAAGTGAAGACAGAAGCCAAGAGACATTTTAGAGAAAGCCATTTTGAAACACAACCTGGGAGCAAAGGACCAGCAGATGCCAGCCATGTGCCTTCCCAACTGACGGAGGTGTTCCAGACACCATCAGCCGTTCTTCAGTGAAGGTATCATCTTGTTGATGCTTTAGTTTGGACACTTAGAACTGTAAATTTGTACCCAAATACACCCTCTTTATAAAAGCCAATCCATCTCTGGTATTTTGCATAATGGCAGCATTAGCAAACTGGAACATCTACCTTTTCAAAGTCATGGGTCAGGACAGTGTAAGGAAGCAGCTGGAAAAGCTGAAGTGGAATCACTATTCATGCTTACATGTGGAAGAGTAAAGCTAACTATTAAGGATGTTGATGTATTATTAAAAATAAGACTTCACAAGATAGAGACACATAGGATGGATAGGGAATGCTCCAAACATTCTTTAAAAGGCTCACATTCTGGTGACTGGAGGGAGCAGAGAAGGAAGGAAAGTGTCTAAGTTCTTCCAAGCTATTTCTTTTGCTATTCAGGCCCTGTCTTCCACCTGTTAATCAAAGTTTCATGGAGAGATTATGGCAGATGGGACTTTTGGAGGAGTATTAGAAACCAGGAGGCTAAAGACCCTGTAACTCATCCATTTGTGACCTCGTGTTACTTGTAATATTATTAGAGCTTTTTCATTTTATGTAGATCCTGTCCCTTCAACTGCACTGGAAACCTGCAGTTTCCTCTCTCTCTTATACATTTCTTGTAGTCTGTCCATACACAGAGGCCTTTCAGTGGGGCAGGTAGTTGCCTGTATGGTATGTTTCAGGGATTCTAGGAGAGCTCTTGTGCCCCCACTGCCTGACTCCTTTCTTGCAAAATGTGCCTTCTATTGGAGTCATTCCTTCATATTAAGGAATGACATGTTTCAAGACCCCATTCACAGTGTTAATTAACTTGGAAGGATGACCTATTAAGTGGATGACACTCAGCCCATTAGCATGTGGTAGGTAGTTTATTCTATTAATTGACTACCAGCAGATAAAACCATGAAAAGATGAGATAAACTTTTGTTTGATAGTAGAGAGGGGAAATAGAAGTATGAAACTTTCTTGGGAAAGTGGATCTTCTTGTGTTCGCATAAAGGATGTCTCAGGTATGTCAAGGTGAGTAGCTAGAAGAAGGAAGAATGAAGGGTAAGATTCTCCATGACATTTGGTTTCTTGTTTTGGGTCAACTTTGGCCCATGGTGCTTTGTAGACTGAGGGTAAGGAAGGGAAACTGAGGCAAAAAAATGCTCTCTGGTTGCTGTCTAATAGCTCATGTAAGTTTTCTTTGTGATAGCTTATTCCTAAGCAGAGTGTTTTTTCAGTTAGGCATTTCTTGCAGAAGTGGTAGTAAAAAATCAAAATCATTTGACCACCTAAGCTAAAGTAATTTCTTAGCACTTAGGTTGGCTATTGCAACTTTATAGTACAACTAAATCTACTCCGTACAACTGCTTGGACTGTGAGATATGACTAATTAGATTTTCCGGTGAATCTAGTTAAAGGCAGAAATGCATATGAACAGTAACACCCTTAGATCTTGGGCAAGATCTTGGGTCAGGTCTCTGCTCTGACACTCCTCCAGCTGTGCCGCGTACCATTGGGAGAAAATTCTGTAAGATCAAGGAGACAGTGGTCTATCCAAAGTACCTCCAGTCCCCCCACTTCTAAACCATTCAGCATCCTAGAATTCCCTACTCAAATGATCCCAAGACTACTTCCAGGACTTGTGTGGGCTTCCCTTGAGGTCTGGTCTCCCAAGGGTGAAGTTCACCTTGAGTGTGAGCATTCCTAGGACAAACAAGTACACAAGGCTCATGGAATGTTGTGGTCTGGGGCATCCTCATGAGTGAGTGCACACCCCTCACGTTGCAGAACAGAATTGGGAGCTCTGAATTCCACAAGTTTTAGGCATGGGCTTGCAATTTCGAACTCTCCGGGGGGGAATCATTTCAAACAATCAACTCATCTTGTCTATGAAGCTCGCTACTTTGAGTAATTAGGCTTCAGTTGACCACTGAGGTTCTTGTACTGCTTCCTGGTTGACTCTTGGAGCAACAGTGGTTGCTGTTCTGTGGCTATTTATGGTGTAAGAACTCGCGATGACCTTGTTCTTCTCCGGAGACATTCCTTGGGAGTTGCTGCATGTGGTGATGATGATTGCTGTTAGTATTTCATGGACACTGAAATCTTGGTAACTTTGCCTCTTTCCCTGAATACATAAAGATGTGCATGTATTCTAGTAAACTGAAGATTCTAGTTGAGTTCTGTTAGGTAACTTGTAACTGTAGTTTGTACTTGCTGATAATTTGCTTTGTTCAGTCTTATTTTGCCATTTTTCCATGGGCATATTTTATCCTTTTGCCTCGTCTCCATTATGAAGTAAGCTTCTTGAGCTCAGGGAGATGACTTATGCCGCTTTAAAATATTGCCTTTCTTTCTCTGTCTGCTTTCTCCCTCCATCCTTCCCTCCCTCCTTCAAAAGTATATTAAATGCCTGCCATCTCCGAAGCCCTGTGCTAGTTTCTCTTGTGCTAACTTTCTAATGATAAAATATGATTGTTTAAAATTTCATCGTCTAGTATTTAGTAAATCCATAATAGAAAAATAAATTTGTTCCTTCACACATCTTTAAAAAAATTAAAGTTATCATTTCAGTGTCAAAATATTTTGCTTTTTTTTTATTCTGGAGAGAAACAAATACCTGGAAGTTACCATTCAAATAGTGCATGTGAAAATTGTCAAATTTTATGCTCTGTCATTAGAGTTGCATACTGTTATTTAGACCTCTTCCTTGGGTCTCCTACTGTACATAACTTTGTAGTGTCTCTTTTCATTCCCCAAATTCTTTACCCTGCTCCCCTTGCCTCTGGATTCCTGCCTCTCTCCTCACAATTCTCTTTCTCTGCCTGCCTACTTCTCTAGCGTTTATACCCCTTCCTCATGTCTATGTCTCTTTGTCTTTGAGTGAATTTATATCCACCAGGGGAAGGGCCAACCATCTTTTAATATAAAAATGGAATTCAAGTGTGAGGTTTCAAGTCAAAAAGCTAGAGAGTCAAATGGCTTCAAGATTGTCAGAGCCTTTGCCTGTAGGCATCTAGCAGGGTCCTCTTCATTTTGTGCTGGAGAAGACAGATCCAGCAAATTATATAACTTACCCAAGGCTATACAGTTACCAGACTCCATATGTCCAATTTCCCGGTCTAGTCCTGCTCTTAAAAATAACTTCTGAATGCCTGCAGGTGGAAGCAAGTAAGCCACCATAAGTTATAGATTTATGTATGTTTACTCTTATGGTGCCAAGGAAGAAAAAAAAAGGGGCGGCATGAACACAAAAGAACATACGCGATGCCCCATCCTGATAAGTCATTTCCTCAAAGATCAGGCAATGATAACTTAGAAATTGCTAGTAAGAACTACAGGCAAACAAGTTCAGACCAGTTACTGCGGAGAGGAGTGTACTAAGAGGGCACACGAGGTACATTTGTCAACATAAGCAGAGTAGGAGGAGTTATGGACCTTACGAAAGGAAAAAATATTTTGGAAAACGAAGTTGATCGTTTTCCTTAATTTTTGAAAATTAAACTTTGAAATTTGCAACAAAATGTACAACAAATCTATTTTACTGCATAAATTAAAATTTAGCATATTGCAATTTACTTGCATTAATATAAATTTAACGTTTTTCAGGCTAGAGCAGCTGTAGTCATATTCCAAAGATTTTATCATTATTTACAGCTAACAAGACTTTTATGATCCCTTTTTGGTAGTCACTGGTGGAGCAGTTTTGGCACTTTTGTGTGTGTGGAGATCTAGTTAGGAAAATGAGTAAGTAAATAACTTCTCCTAAGAGTATAATCTCTCCTTTGTGACATAAATTCGATATTCATTCACATCTGTGGAATAATTCCCAGTTTTGCAATTAAATAATCTGATATGCACAGCAAACATGCCAATCTTTTTCTAGGAGAATTCAGTCAACTTTCTACTTGAACAAATAAGCTATGCTTTTAAATAGATGCATCATTTTCTCAAAATTGGATTATACAGAGCTGATCTGAGCTGCAATTAGATGGATAATTAAACAATAAAGGTAAGAGGCTTCAAACTCTGTATCTTTACAGTGTTAACTGGAAACTAAAATGTGATTTTTAACTCTAAGGGTAATTTGATCAACACACGTGTACTGATGTGAGGTTCATTCACTTCATATTTTAATCTCAAGATTGCTGTTGCATTTAAAACCAGTTTTCTCACAGGAAAAGACCAAAGTTTGCTTCAATGAATCTGATCTCATTTTATGTCTTTCTGGTATGTGTGTATTTGATTGAAAAAAAATGGCAATGCTATTTAAAAAGACTTTTAATTTCATGTTTTTTCCTCATTCAGCTATGATGCTTTGTTTGCTCTGTTTACTAATCAGGAATATTTTCTGGAGTGATCTTTAAAATGCTGGGAAATGCTTCCTCTTCTCTAACGTAGCTCTTACTTCTGAAATGGCAAAGGTGTTTGATTTTTTTTAAACTTGTTTATGGCACTTATTATATTTTACTACATGTTACAGTAATTTGGCATGCAAATATGTCTTTCCTACTGTTTTCTAAGCTTTTTGAGGGCAAGGTCCATATCTTATTCTTCTTTATGCAGGGCCTCTCATTTGGTTGGTGAAATGCATGTGGAATCAGTGAATGTAGAAAAGGCATACATTGCTCTCTGAGAGCACGCAGGTGTTGTACAGGTGAGAGCTGGCTGTTGGCTGGGTAAGTGATTGGCTGGTTCAGACCTGGCCAATGATTCAGACAATTTGCCATAATAATGTCTTGTAGATTCCATTGTTTCTTTGAGCAAAAATGAAGTGAAAGCATGGATCTGTGGTCCAACCTTTTTCCCAGTGTGATTGAAAATGTAATTCAATTGAATGATTACATTGAAAATGGGTGGGAGATGTGATGACACTTAGATTAGTTGAAGAGAATTCTGGTTTTTCCTTTGGGTCCTCGGATAAGTAACTTTCAGTGCTTTCTTCAGATACTTAGCAAATTCCATTGAACATACTGCCTTTATCCAGGGGTTGAGTATTCTTGATTTTGGAACACTGGAGTCCTGGGACTTTTCTTCTTATTTTTATCTCTCATTATTGGGCCATTTAACTGTTTGTTAATCCTTCCTAAGAGAAGGAATATGAAATATGATTATATTCCTTGGTAGAGGGTGGGTTGCTATTGAGAAAAACTATTTGGACACTTTTCTTGAGCTTTTGAGAATGATAAGAGTTCTTTGTTATTGTTGTTACATATTGAATAATAAAAATTCCAATTTCATTTCACTCTTATGTAGCATTAATTTTACAACAAGCCTAGCAAAACATCACCCACACACCCTGGGCAGTAAAGATACCTTTGTAGGTTCTGCTGCAAAAATTATTGAACTGATAGTGCCATCAGTCCAATTTCCCCCTATTGACACTGCAGAGAGTCCAGGAACAGATCCTATGGAATTAGGGATAAAAGGAAACTTTGCCCTTGGCTTTTCCAAATCCATAAACTCCATTAAACACTTGGAAGTTTTCTCCCTTGGGAAGGATGGGGTGGTTCTGACATCCTTGACATCAACAGACTGTTAGTCAAAATCAGTCTTTAATCCCTTCTGTGGGATTAAAAGGATCCCATACGGAATCCCTTCTATGGGGAAATAGACATCTACTGTCACTTCCTAGAGGCCCACATGCCCAGGAGAGTGGGGAAGACTATGATAGAACTCTATCCCTCCTATTAGAAATCTATTGTTTGCTGTGAGGTCACTTGGAGCAAACTTGGGTTGTCTTAGAAGTAGGAGGAAGGCCAATAAAATAGACAGGAGCAAAAAAGAGATGGTTAAAGGCAGCAGCAGAAATAAGTTCCTTGTTTCGTTTGAGCTCTAAGTGTCTTAGCACAGTGCCAGGCTTCTCTCCACCACAGGGTGCTTGCAGGGCCTGATGATCTACTGGACTGTTGAGTGTCGGTTCATTCATTTGCTCCACAAACATTTGTTAAGTGCTTACAGAACAGAGAAATTCTACTCTTCAACACTTGTAAATTCTAAGTTCCATTTTCAACCCTACCACTCTATGTTGTGCAACTTGTTTATGGGGTATCTGCTTTCACTTTCTCATTTTCAGGTAGGAGATAGTAATAATAATGCCCCAATGACTGCACAGGAGACTGTGGAGGTCGATTGGCAGGTGGCCATCTTATTCCAATAAGCCCATGTAAAGGCAACAGTTATATATTTGTAGTCAAATCAGATAGAACTGCAAACTTTGGTCAGTTTTATTTTCTGCATGTGAAGATTGATATCACCATGTAATGGTCAATTATCTTTATTCAGCTCAAATGCATCAATATGATGCATTTACCTCATAGCTTTGCATTGTGGGAGACACAGAAAGCATAATAGCACCCCCCTACTTTACATTTGGTAAAATTAAGCTTAAGTGATTTTTCCAAATTTATTCTGATGTACAGAAAATTATGGATTTAGGTTTTTCAATCCCTCATTTTAATTGTTCTACAAAGAAATGCTATATGTTAAAGTTATCTTTTTTTAAATGGCTCACTCAGTTTTGGAGTCTTCCACTTCCCCAAGTAAAATAAACAATGATTATTCTTCATTTTGTTTAATTTATGGGGAAGATGCAGTGAACTTTCACAGTTGACTAATAATTGCATTTTCTCTTAACAAAATCTTATTCATTATTTTATACTATTTGTCCAAAATAAGCTTGGGATAGGAGAATTAAAAAGTTAATTATAAATCATGCTTAACTTGGGATTATAGTTTATATCAAATTGGGGTAAAAATACTTTTCAAATAATTAGAATATAATAAAAATTTACTTGATACTAATACTATCATACGAACATTGAATGATCACAACTATAAACTCCTTTTAAAATATATGAGACTGAATGTTGGCCTGAATCTCCATTGATCATATCTTAATGGTTTATTTTTAAAAATAAGTCTCTGAATCAGCTTGTTTATATTTAATTTGTCTCTTTCTCCTAAAAGAGGACAATGAAATTATGGCATGTGAACTTTCTGATTGTTTAGGTTTCAGTTAAACAAGAATTTACTTTAGTTTCTTTTATTATGATTAGGAAGACTAATGGGTTCTTATTTTTCAGTACCTTATTTATGAGGTACTTGTTTCTTTTGGAACACCTAAGAATGCTCCCCCACTGGCCATCACAAAGGCTCTCTGCACTTTGCTCTTTTGAATTTGGGACATTTTACGAAATATTTAGGGGATCTTTAAAAATGGACTCTGGGGAGATTTTAGCAATCAAAAGAATGGTTTCTGTGTCAAAAATCTTTTAAAACATGTTGTGGTGATCCAGTGTGTGTGTGGGGTGCAGCGCAGGGGAAGAGGGTTGGTGGAGGGCAGAGCAAACACCAACAATGAAAAACTAAGTGAGACTTTTCTTCCAACTTATTTGCTAATAATTATTCAGGAGGTTTTATGTAGGCTTTTTGGAAATTCTAGAAGCTTTTTCGTTTCAGACTTAAATATAGTTGGCTCATAAATAAATATCAGATACCTTTTGGAGGCAATAGAAACTAAACACAACGCAAAGGCTACCCTCTGTTGTGTCAGGAGCTTGAATTGTTTTCATTAAAATATCTGCTATGCAAGCACTGAGATTAGATGGGATGTTAGCTGCCCTTTTTGTTCCTGCTATCGAGTGTCAGAGATTTGTATTGTTGGTAGGAACTGAGATTTCATTTTCCTTGGCCACTGTCTGAGGCTGGCTCCAATGAAGCAACTCACCCGTTCCAGACTTTTATGTCCAAGGTAAGACAAAAAGGGAATTCCAAGAGTGAAGCGTGGGTTTGTTGGTGGAGTGTAGGGGAAACCAAATAAGTGTCCTCAGAATGAAAGTGTACATCTTTGACTGCCTGAATGTGTGAGAAATAGAAAACCCTTTGCACAGCCTCAATCTCCCACTGGTGGGATTATCAAGTAGTGTTTATGGTCAAAATGTGACTGAAGGTTTTCTGTAGCAAAATGCTTTATGTTATGTGGGGCGCGTGTCTGTGTGCCTGTCTTAAATTTATGAACTAATAGCATTCTGTTGCAATAAATACTGTCATGTTTTGTAGCATCACAATTTTGTTCTGAGAGTTATTCTGGTCAATGGATGATTTTTCTTTTAAATAAATCATTCTTGGAGTTTCCAAATAGAGTGGAAAAGTCATACTTTAATTTTGGGGGAGGATGCAGTAAACTTTCACAATTGCCTAATAGCATTTTCTCGTAACAAAATCTCATTCATTATTTTATACTATTTGGAATTTCTGTAACTGTCAACAAAATAAATCCAAGCAAGTTTTATGAGTGAGATTACCAAAAAAATGTTAATAAGCTGAAGCATGGAAAAAAAACAAAAAACCAAAAAAAAACAACCAAAACAATTGAGGAAGAAGATATTATAAATAAAGTAAAAATTTAAAAATTATCCTCAGAGAACTATGAAAGAGTAGAATAAATATCCTGAGGTTACCTCCTAGGGTAGTAACAGTAATTCTGCTGAAACCAGTTAGGTACTGGGGAGAGAAAATTCTCACTGCTGATTAAGGGAACTGCACCCTGTAACTTTGTGCCCTGGTGAGTCCTTGGTGTGTACTCAGCTCCCCCTGCTAATGCACAGTGGTCTTAAATAAAACAGAGTGGCAAATATTTAGAATGAGTTTTGTATGTATCTTTGGGATTTTTCCTTCCCCACCATTGGTAAATAGCATATTTCCTCCACCAATCTGTGACCTTTGAGATAACTTCCCTGTTAAACACACTCAATTGTGTGGGTGTTCCCCCCTGCCCCCCCCCCCCGCCTGCTTCAAGAGCTACTCCCCTTTTTTCTGCCTCATATTCAACTGCTTTCAGTGCAGATAAGGTCTTCTGAACAATCTCATGTCTACAGTTTTGAAAGAAGGCAATAAGAAGCAAAGGAATTATCAATCACAAAAATTTTTTGGGGCCTCATATATACACCATCTGAAATAAACAGCATTGGAAATGGGTGAGAACATACCACTTGCTTTGCTTCATATAAATGGGAATGCTTAGGAATATTTGTTAGTGAGCTTGAGGCCACTGGACAGTGTGTAAGTGCTCCTGTGCTAAATTACACCAGGGCCATCACCATGTGTCAGCCCATCAGTCTGAGGCGGTGTTTCCCACTGGTTTTAATCTGTGCCACTCCTGGAGAATTTGCTGAGGCTGCAGGAGAGTAGAGCTGCAGTCCCAAACCTCTTTTCCTGTCCTTTCTTGGTTTCCACGTCCAATGGCATGTTGAATTCCTCTTCCCCTCTTTGTTCTTCCCTCTGATTTGTGGCCCAAAGCTTCATAAGGGAAGGAGCAGGATTAATATGAAGAGACAAGAATAAGGAGATATATCAAGGTCCATCGTGATGCTCCAGAAGTATTATATCAGGCCAAAAAAGGGGTTATAGAAACCTGGCTCCCCATCTGAGTTCTGTTATTGGCATGTTACTGTGAGTAAGCTTGCTGCTTACTTAGTGTCACAGATTTTTTTTCCACTGTTATTTTACAATTACTACACTGACACTGTTGTATCAGTGCAACTGGATTGTACCTCAAATTAATATTTCAAACAATCTATAGTCTCTGGTTTAGATATGTTGGCTTATGGTTGTGGTGGGGTTGTGCCAGGATAGAATATGATAATATGACTTTACAACCTGTTTTTTTTGTTGTTGTTGTTATTGTTGTTTTCATTCAACAAAGTAGTGTGAATGTCTCTCCATGCTTTTACATATTCTATAACATAATTTTTAATGATTATATGATATTCATGTATCTAGTCAAACTGAAATTTTTTGCTATTATAAAATTTTTGTTTATCTTCTTGTAGCTAAATCAGGATTTTCCCATTAGGATACATTTCTAGAAGCAGAGCTGATAGATTAAAGAATATATTTATTTATAAAAGTTTGCTTCTTTTTGCCAAATTGCCCTCCAGAAAGCTTTTTTTCTTCAGTTTATTCTCAATTTATTCTTCTGCCAGCAGTATGTGAGAAGCCCTGTTTTCCCATATCTTAAGTAGTATTGTTTTTAAAAACTTTGCCAATCTGATATTGGGAAAATGGTATCCCAGTGTGGTTTTATTTGCATTTCTTAAATTACTCATGAGGTTGGAAGATTGTTTTCTTTGTGGATTGCCAATTAATGTTCCCTGCTTAATTTTCTATTGGGATACATGCTCTTTTTGTTAATTTTCTTGCAATTCTTAACATAGTACTGATATTAACCCATTTGTATATGGGTTTTCTATAATGTAAATATTTTTCCTTGTTTACTAGTCACCTTTTGCTTTTTTTCTCTGGTGTATTTTTATATGAGAAATTTTTGTGCATGTGATTGAATCTATGAACATTTTCCTTTTAAAGTTTCTGCCTTTGGTGTTATGTTTAGAAAGGACTTTCCCATCCCAAGATTGCATACCCTTTATGTACATTTTCTTCCAGTATGTTTTTGGGTTTCTTTATTTGACATTTAGATCTTAACCCATCTGGAATTTATTTTGGTGTCCAGGACTGTGAGAATTTAACTTTATATTTTTTCCAAATAGTTTTCCATTTGTCCTGACAATAATTTACTGGATAAATTATCCTTTCCCTTTTAAATTTTACTTTCAAAACACATAATACAAAATTCTGTTATCTGCATTTTCTGGCTTTCTCATTGAGTTCTCTCATCTTTTCTTTGGTCAGCATCACACTGTTTTAACTATTGTAACTTTATAATAATACATTTAGATACCCGATAGCGCGAATCACTCTTTACTTAATCTTTTTCAAAAATTGCTTGGCAGTTTCTTTCATCCTCTCCTGACCAGATGATTGTCACTGGGTCTTAAATGCTCTTTCTACCACTGCTCTCATTTGCTTTTAATCTGATCCGAACAGAGTTGCCCAAGCTATTGTTCTAAAACACAAATCAGATCTTATTACTCCCCTGCTTGTTGTGTATAGTTTCAGCTATTTTTAAAAACTAAAAATATTTCCCCATTGCCTACAGCAAAATGCTATACCTGAAGTCCAACCAATTTTTGGGCATCAGGGTGTTTGTGGATACTGCAAACACGTTATTTTGGTGAATGGACATTTTTCTTGAGAAGATTCATCATTTCATTAGATTTTTAAAGGGCCATGACCCCAAAGCATTAGTAGCCAGTGGGATACAGGAGGGAACTCAGACTCCTCACAAAGGCTCATAAGAAGGCTTCCACAGGTGGACTTTGCATGTCTGTCCAGCCTCCTCCCTTACCACTCTCCCACGTCCATCCTGCCCTCTACCCACCCCGAACTACTTGCCATTTACTAAACAGTCTGCTGATTCATGCCTCAGTGCCTTTGTACATGATATTCCTTCTGCATCAACTTCACCCCCATCAACTTCACCCACCTGGAAAATTGTTGCTTGTCCTTCAAGAAATAATCAAAGGGTCTCCTGTTCTGTGAAACTTTGCTTGATCTCCTTTAGCAGAGTGGATCACTCTCTCTTTTAAAACCACTGTATTTAGTCTATACTTTTATTATTACTCTCTACACTTCCTTCTCTACCTAGGCTATGATATCTTGAGAGTAAGGTAACCATTGGGGCCAAGACCTAGCACAAAGTAGGCACTCACTGAATGCTTGTTGAATGGGTGAACAGATGTGAAACATGGAGAAGTGCGAGGGCATAGCCCTGGTGAAGTCACTGGCAGAAGGTTGTTTGAAGTAATATTACTTCAGAAGATCATGTTTTTAGAGGTGAAGGGGCCAGCTCTTAGTCTGACAGAAATGAGGACAGGATGAGTGAAGGCATAAAATAAACTTACAGAGATATATTAAGGAGCCAGATTTGAAGTTCTCAGTAACATTAATGAAAAAGCTTTTTAACAAATACTTTCCTAACTTGCCTATTTGTAACACAAAGCCTACTTGCTGAATTACTGATGCTAAATCATGACTTGGTCACCAAGAGTAATAGAAAGCAGTGAAAGCACAGTGTTGAGCAGGTGGGTGGCTGGGGGCTTCTGCTCTGCTCAAAGGACCCATACCATCCAAATCAATACGTAGCCATCTTATGATTCTGGCATCTTGCACAGTGCCTAGCATATAGTGGGTACAGAATAATTTTTTGATGAATACATTAATGTGTGAGTGTGTAATCTGTGGGTGTGACAGCTGGTCAGCTACCCATGTCTACTCTCTCAACTCTCGTTCTTAAGGTCATAGTCTAATTTTCCTGGAGAAAGTAACTCTGCTATCTTAATTGGTTTCCTTTATACATACTGCTTAATCTTAGCTGGTTCTTACTATTGTTCAGTCTGTTTACTTATTCCTTGTTTGTTTTTTTTTTAAATTCTCAATCTTACTGCCCTCAGTCACCTTGTGTCACCATCTTATTCTTAACAGGTAACCCTTCATTTTTATTGTTTTGGTTGTTGTTGTTTTTTGTTTTTTATTAAAACTCTTTACTGTGATAACATATATGCAACTCAAAGATTCCCATTTTAACCACTTTCACGTGTACAATTTGGTGATATTAATTATACATTCACAGTGTTGTGCCATCATCACCACCATCTGCTATCAAAAAGCCCTTGTTTTTTGAAAATATTAAACCCATCTGACATAAACTCCTCAACTTCACACTTCAGAATCCCTTTGTATCTTTACCCCTTCTCTCTGTCACATGGAAAAAATCTTTCCCATTCAAATGTGGTTCCATTCATCTCTTTGTGCTTACAAACATGCTTAGAGTTAACCTGTACTAGAAAACAAATAACCCAACAAGCAAAACTTTTCCATGAATTTGCTAATTGACTATCTTAACTTTCACTTTTTTTCGCCTCCAAAGTTCTTGAATGGTATGTCTAAACCCACTTGTCTATACCATCTCTCCATGCACTGAAGTCTGAAACCTTGTATTTGATGGTTTCTTCTTTCAATCACCAGACCATAAAGAAACACCATTTCTCAGGCTTCCACCTCTTTCATCTCTCAGTAACATTATAAACAAGTGAAAATTCCCTTAATTTTGAAATGGCTCTGTTCCTTAGTGCCTATCACACAGAACTCTGTATTTACTCTTGCCTTTCTGGCAGTTTTGTTTTTTATTTATTCCTTGGCTCCTGTTTCTAGTTTCCTGACTGTGGAAAGCATTTCAAGTTGCACCATGTGTCTTGGGATGAATCCCAAATCCACACCTTCAACCCAGGCCCATTTCCTACTGTTTGCTGGACAGCTCCAACTGACTATCCTACAAGCACCTCACCATCAACAGAAACTCCACGTAACTTAAAACTAATCCACAGATTTTCTCTTGAGAGAAGTTTTAATTTTTACCTTTAAAAAAATTTATGTTAATGGCACAACCATTTTTCTATTCAACCAGACTTAAAATTTTAGTCAGCTGTGGTTTCTGATTCTTCTCCCTTATCTAACACATTTCAACTTCCTGATTTCACCTTTTAATTGTCTGTTTCACCCAGATTTCCCTATATGTTCCCACTGCTCTGGTGCTAGTTTAAACTCTTGTACGATTTGCCTTTATTATTATATTGACTTTTAAAGGTGCTTGACTCCATTTAGTTGTTTCTTCTCTAGTATATATTTTGCATTGCATCAAGACTAAATCATCAGAGGCACCATTACGCCACATTTTGTTGAGAAATCTTCAATACATTCTGATATCTTTGCAACTAAGGTCAGTTTCCTACATGGCTCATATCATGTACTCTGTAGCTAGTCTGCCCAAATTTGCATCTTATCCCTACTACTTGCTAGTTTTGTGACCTTGGGAAGATTACTCAACCCACTGATACTTCAGTTATTTTAGTGAAAAATGGGGATAATAATAGTGACTACCTCAGAAGGTTGTCATGATAATTAAATGACTACCCTGGTACATAGTAAGCATTCAATAAATACTTCCAATTAGCCTGCCTCTTGAGGGCATTCATATTTGTCTCGGATCAGCTTGCTTGCTGATTGTCTTTCCCAAATACACTATGTACTTACCAATTTCTATGCTTTGGCTCCTTCTGTTTGCTCTACCTGGAAAATCCTTTACTACTCTCTATCACTGCTATTTATTTCAAACTTCCACCCATTATTCAAGATGAACCTCAAATATACTTCACCCCAGCCAAAAAATGACTGCTTATTTTTCTGAAATTTCATGGTACATTTTATATGTCTCATTAATTCATACTAGCTTATATTATAGTTACACATGAACAAATGTTATCTTCCCTGATAGAATATAAGCTCTTTGAGGACGGGGCTTGTGTTCATTTATTTTTCTGTTTCCTTAGGTAACAAGAAAAAGTGTCTCAAAGAGAAATTGAATGATTATTTATTGAATGAATACATGGGGAAGGGTGTGGATTTTGGATGACATATGAGCATTATCAGACTAATGAGAAATGACAAGGGAGTTGTTTCAAACTCATAAATCTAGAGTTAGTACCTCTTTTCACTCCCCGTTAATACTCCCAGTACTGTCATTAGATTGCCATTAATTAACAAAGATCCTGAGGCAGGAAAGAGTGTGGCATGTTTACAGACTGAGCAGCATGGCTGTAGTGGAGCAAATGAAAGAGAAACTGCCATGCGTTAAAGTTGGAGAGAGACGGGAATAGATCATGCTTGAGTTTACAGAGCAAGTTATAGAGTTTAGATTTTTTTCTAACAACAGTGGGAATCCTTTGAAGAGTTTTAAGCCATGGAATGAAACAAACACATCTGATTTTTAAACTGCACTAAGGATAGATGGAGGATGGAAAGTGAGAGGATGAGGGAAGCAGGGAGAATGGGTAGGGGGCTCTTGCAGGTGAGAGACTGCCATGGCCTGGGCTCAAATGATGACAATGGAAATGGAGGGTAGGACATGGAGTTGAGATTTACTTTGGAAGTACAATGGACAGGACTTGCTGATGAACTGTCTTAGGGGAGAGAAAGGAAGCCGTCTGGTACAATATGTAGATTTCTGACTCAAACAACTGGATGGATGGTGGGGCCATCATCTTTCTTGTTTAGCTTATGGACTGAGGTAAGTTTCATCCAGTAGATAATTTCCAACAATCATTAGAAATTTCTTTTCCTGTCTTAATGCCAAGGTCTTACATCATCTGGGGTAGGATGAATAGCTCCTGTGCTGTCACTGAGACCGGTGCTTGGCAGTGCTTGTCATTCAGTGCCCCTTGAAGTCCAGGGGAACCCAGGTGTGGGAAAGCTCCGATGCAGCAGAAAAGCCTTCATGGAGATGTATCCTAAAATGGGTCTGGAATGAATGAAAAATAAAATTAGCATGGGATGGAGTAAGGTTATGTCTGTTGCCCACAATCCATTTATATTAGTTTTCTGAGATTCCTGTTATCCTAGGAAAAATGTGTTTTCCCAGTTGTAAAGGCTTTGATATTTGAGTGAAAATGATGATCACTGATTAGGCTATAGAGTGTTCTAGGAATTTAAAAAAGTATTTGATGGTTGTCAACTGTGAAATTCTGGAGAGATGAAATGTTTTCAAGCTGCTTTATTCTTTTTACAGGCTGCATGATGTTCTGGGGCATATAAGTCATATTGTTTATGCAGCCAGTCCCCTCCTTGTGGATATTTAGGTTGTTTTATTCTTTTGCTATTTCCAACAGTACATACGTATGCAAATATATCTGTAGGATAAAGTCAGGAGTTACCAAATTGCTCATCTACTCTTCTAGCAGGATTGTCTGGAAGTGATTGCTTCTCCCACCATTTCACCAACACAGTGTGCTAGACTGATAGGAAAAATGCTACCTCATGGTAATTTTAATTAATGTTTCTTTTTTCAGGAGTACAATCAAGTAACTTCCCAACATTAACGTTTCTATTATTTTCCCATTGTTAACTATTCTCAAATCTGTGAAATTTTGAGAAAGTGATGAGTGTCACAAAGTCATTTCTCTAAATCTTTCCGAGCACTGAATAGAGGTCACAATTTCCATTCTTGTGGAGAATTGTGTTACTTAGTGAATGGTTCCTATTCTCTAAATACATGTATTTATTGAATGTGTACTGTCCTGGAAGACTGTGCTCTGTCCTAGGCACTGAGGGTACAGACAATGAACAAAATAAACATAAAAGCCTACTCACATGGACCTTATACTCTAAAGGGAAAACATAGTACAAATAAATAAACAGGTATTTTAGAAAAAGGAAGATTTATGTGATTTAAGTGTATGCATTAATTGTTGTTTGATTTAAAATGCTTCTTATGTCAAAGAAATTTAGACTATACAGAAATAGTTATCAGAGTTGAGAAACATGTAACACATTTTCCCCATAATCCCCATGATTCAGAAGGAACCATCTGTCCTGGATATTCTTAAGCTAGTTTTTCATGTTCAGTTTTACATCCTATGGCTGGAGGAACCTCTTTTACATCTCTTAGAAAATGATTCTGGTATAAAAGTTTATAATCTAATAGCAAATATACGTCACAATTCTCCTTTTAGTTTCTCAGCCCATCTTTACTTTCCTTTAATTTCATACCATAAGTGTGTTCTCTAGATAAAGTAATTTACTCTGCCTGGCATGTATTCTCTATTTATATCTGTCAATCATTATTTTCTCCAACCATTAATCCTTTCTTGGAAGTGAGATACGTTTAACTGCTTTCCGTGTTTCTGTATCCCCTTCAGCATTTTCTTTGCAGTGTACCAGGACTGACACACAGACCTATCTCTGAAAGCTAGGGAAATAGAGGAAAGCCCTTCCCTGTGGACCTTGAATTTTCCCATTTGAAGTTTTTTAGGATCATTGTTGGTGTGGTGAGACTGGGGGCTGGAGGTGATTGGAGGGAGACACATGGATCGATTCAGGCTCTACCACTAGAAACCATTATGATGTCTGTGGGCTTTGTCTCTCATGTCTGTATAACAGGGGGGATTATAACACCACTGTTCTGGATTGTTGTGCCTGGTACATAGTAAATGTGCAACAAGACAGCTAATAATAATAGTTATCATATTGGTAATGATAACTTGGTCTGCTTGCTGAACACTCTTCTTTAAAGTGCATCTTGACACCTGTTTGCTTTCCTTGGAAATTTTCTGCTTGCAAAGTCTCGGAATTACAGAATTTTTAAAAAATAAAATAATTTGTGTCTCACCCATTTGAAAATCACTTTGGTTTAGCTTATTTAGCTTACTTTCTGTACGCATTTAAATCTATTAAATCTTTTTTTTTTTTAACCTTCACTTCCAAAGTTAAGGTTATCTACCCAGATCATACTTTTAATTCTGCCTTTAAGACATTCCCCCCCAGATTGAAACAAAAGAGAAACATTTTGATTGCTCTGCCTCACCAAAGTGAGATTTCCCTTATTTGTCATCATCCACTGGTTTCGGTCACTTAGAGAGCCTTTGATCCCCATCATTCTGTAAAATGATTCTGTCAAAAATGATTTTTATTTAAAGAATTTCTTAAATTGCCAAATCTCACAATTTACAAGTCCACATTTATGTTTTCTTTAATCCACAGAATTCTCTTTTTATCTTTCAAATCTTTTCTGTCCAACAAATTCCATTCATCTTTAAAGTTGATTTCAAATACCACCTTGTGAATGAGGAGTTTGCATTCCCAACCAAAAGAGAACTCTCCTTCTCCTCTAAATTTTAAAGCTAGATTAACCATAAAATTTATCCTTCATATTTGGCATTTTTGAGAATGAAAGGGGGCACTCTTAGCAATTCCCTTAGGATAATAGTCATAAACTGGGCCTATTCTGTGTGTACTGTGTGCATTGTCACTCAGATTATTGCCATTTGGGAGCCTGGTTTTAAATACCAAGGACTTTGCACCCACGTCTGTCTGATTCCAAATTCCAGCTCTGTGCATGATTTGGGGCAAATTATTACATTGTATATCATTAATTTATTCTTTTGACTGCTGTCTATTGAGCACCTAATAGATGTTGTGGAAAGTGTGTGGCATTGTTAGCAAAATGATAAACAATATTTATGGTTGTGCAATCCTTATCTATAAAACGGGACTGAGGACACCTAATCAATATTATCATGAGGAATGAATGAGATGTAGTAGAGTCCCTGGTATAAAATAAATGCTTAATGGTGACTGTAATTTTGTTTGTATTTCTCATACAACAATTATTTTATACTCCAATGTACAATCGTAAAGTCTTTAAGGGCAGGAGGCATGTTTTAATAACATGTATATTTCTTAAAGCACCGGCATGGTAGACTCTCATTAGTTTCAATGAATTTGTTGAGTGAATCCACTAAAACACCAAGTATCAATTTTTCTCCAGTTGGTTCTTGCTCTTCTGCTTTGTTTTTATGTTTTCTCCTTACTGCCCTGTTTGGGTTAATTGGATATTGTTTCCATGCTCCATTTTATTTATTCTGTTGGCTTTTGGTTATATTCCCTTTTATTTATTTTTGTTGATTTCTCTAGAACTCACAGTGTTTGTCCTAACTTACCAGATTCTGTTTAGGGTCAATGTTATACCTCTTCACACTTTACACTTGACACTTCACAAATGTAATAACCTTATAACAGTATAATTCAATTTACCTCTGTCTTTGTGTGAAAGTTGTCGTATCTTTTACTTGAACATATGTTATAAACCCCACCTTGGAGTGTTATTATTTTTGATTTAAATAATTAGTGGTACTCAAAGGAAAGTCTGAGAAAAAAGAAAATATAGTTGTTTATATTTATCAATTCATTTAACATCTCCAGTGCTCCTTATTCCCTACGGTAGATTTTGTATCATGTCCCTTCAGCCTTCAGCATTTCTTGCAGTGTAGGTCTGCTGATAATTAATGTTCTAAGCTTTTGTTTATTTCAAAATGCCTTTATTTCACCCTCATTTTTGAAGAATACTTTTGGATGAAGACTCTTCAGCAATTTTGTCCCCTCCGTTCAACAACTTAAAGATGTCATTTCATTGTCTCTTTCAGCCTTCATTTTGTTCTGATGAGAAGTCTGTGATTGTTCTTATCTTTGTTGCCCGATATGTAATGTGTCTTTTATCTCTGGCTGCTTTTAGGATTTTCTCTTTACCTTTGATTTTCAACAACTTGACTTCCGTGTGTCTGGGTGTAGTTTTCTTTATATTTATTCTTCCTGGAAGAACTTCTTGGATCTGTAAGTCAGTATTTATTATCAAATTTGAGAAGTTTTCAGCTGTTATTCCTTCACATATTTTGTTGTTCTCTTTTTGCCCATGTTAGATTATTTCATTTGCCCTACCTATCCCTAAGGCTCAGTTCATTTTCTTTATATTTTCTTCTTTGCTTTTCAGATTGAATAACTTCTATTGATCTCTTTTAGGTTCTGACTCTTTTTTACTACACTCTCTAATCAGCTGTTAAGACCCATTCACTAATTTTTCATTTCAGCTGTAGTTTTTAGTTCTAGAATTTCTATTTGATCCTTTTCTTATAGTTTCCTTTTCTCTGCTTAGATTCCCACTCTGTTCATTAAGATAACATTTTATTTAATTCCATGAGTGCATTTTTCTTTAATTCTTTGAACATATTTATAATAGCTGTTTTAAAGTTTATATTAAGTCAACTGTCTGAGATATTTTTGTTCTACTTCTATTTATTGCTTTTTCCCTTGTCTATGAATCATATTTCCCTGTTTCTTTGCGTCTAGTGATTTTTGATGGACTATTGTGCATTTTGGATAATATGTTGTAAAGACTCCATATTCTGTTATCTTCTTCTGAAGAGTATTCTTGTTTAGCATGCTGAACAATTATTGGCTGATCACCTTGAACATGTATAGGCTTGGATTTATTTGTTAATGCAAATCTCTGGGTAGCTGAAGGTGCTTCCCAAGCCGGTTTAACTTGGTAATATTCAATGTTGAAGGGAGACTGTTTTCCCCTAGGATAGGTTTTGTTATAGGTTTTATTGCAGCCCTGGAACTTACTTTAGGGCATGGGCTTTACTTGTAGAAAGGCACAGACCTTCTGTTTGTGAGGTGGTTGCCAGGGGTTTTAATGAAGTGTTTGTTAATGAGATTGATCACTCTGATAGGGCCTGAACTCCAATCTTGACTAGCACTGTTCCTCCAGCTCTATTCAGCTCTAGTGTCTCTGCTCTGCTTTCAACATCTTAGTGTCTGCTATCTCTCTCCTCTTTAAGGCTTGCCTCATAGATTCCAGCCACATCAACTGCCCTGAACTCTGATTTTTACCTCCTCAGCTCAGCATGACTGCCCTACACTGACTGGACTCTAGCTCTCTATGTCATGTTTGGGAAATTATCCCTAATCAGCAAGGTGGGTCATCATGGAGTTTACCTTGTGAGTTTGCCTTTTCTTGGGGATTGCTCTCTTGGGCTGCCTGTTTGTTTACCATCTGAAAACATTTGCCTCATACGTTTTATATAGTTTTAGAAGAGTTTTCTGTGGGAGTTCTAATCTGTTACCAGTTTCTTGATCATAGCTGAAAGCAGAAATCTGTAGGTGTCAATTTGATTTGCAGTTGTTTCTAACTTAGAATACATGCTACTTATCTTTTTTAAAATTTTTAGAATTTAATCTTTTTTTGATCAGGGAATAATAAATTCACATGGACAAAATTAAAAAGCTACAGAAGAATATTTAGTGAAAAATCTTCCTTTTAACTGGTACCGTTACTCCTTTCCTTAAAGACGAAAGATGGTACCAGTTTCTTTTTTGTGCTCTGTTGGAGATATTCTTTATACATCCATCTTCTCCCTTCTCTTATGTTTTTCACATAAATGATAGTATGATATATGTACTCACTGTACCTTTTTTCTCCCACTTTATTATGTATAAATGATAGTATGATATATGTACTCACTGTACCTTTTTTCTCCCACTTTGTTATGTATCTTGGAGACTGTCTGTTTTAGGCCTCCATGATATTCAGCTATGTAAATGCACCATAAATCATCTTACCAGACCTCTCCATGTTTACACTTTTTGGCTATTTTACACAATTCTTTCATGAACTATCTTGAGCATACCACACACTATTTGGTACATGCCAGTATCTCTGTAGAATAAATTCATAAAATGCAATTTTGACCTCAAAACATATGTGCATTTGTTATTTGTTATTTTGTGAAATATTGGCAAATTGCCCTCCATTGTGGCTGTATTCCACCAACAGTGTGAAAGTGATGCTATTTTTGTTGTCTTCAAATGTTCATTTTCTCTATAGCACTTCTAAAAAATTGGCTTCTGCCTTTCATTCTTATGTTTTATTCTGTATCGGTCAGTTAATAATCTTTCTCTCATTAACTTAGAAGTTTCTTGTTATAACCAATGAGATAAATAGTGATGTTCCATACAAATTAGAAGTTGTCTTATTGTTGTTGCTGTGGTTGCTTTCCCTAATATTTCAGGGTACATACCAGCTGTTAATTTCCATTTTGAAAGTGCAATTTTATTTCAGTTTTGTCAGTGATTTTCCTTTCTTTGTGCTTTAAAACTATGGGTACAGCATATGCTAGGCTGTTCCTCATTCTGAACTTGGCTGTGTCTTTCAAATGCACAGGCTAACTTTATTAATTCTTTATGGAATCACGACCTCTGCACTTTCTAGCATGTTTTCTTTCTTTGTTTTTCCCTTACCTTACTTGGTCTTCTGAATTTGAGAGGCCAAGGGTGTCTGGCACAAGGTTTACTTATGCACTGAACATTCTGAATCAAACGCTTTCTGTGGGAACAGTGACTCTGTTAGAGTTTTTCTACTTTTTGGGACATAAAGTTGTCCTCTAGGTAATTCAGAAGTTCCTTTGATTTTGCAGGTTCTCCTCTCTTTGCAGTTTGCCGAAAAGTAATTTGTGATTTAATTGCTGAGAAATATGGAAGAGTCTATCTTTAATAGTAGCTTGGATTTTTTTTTTTTCTGGTATTCACCTTCAACCCCACCCATTTAAAAATCATAGGCAAGGACATTTTTATTAGCTTTTCCCTATATCCATTAGTATTTCAGTGCTGTGTATATTATCATCATTATGTTGTATTGTAATATATCCAAGGAATGAACCACTGAAAAGAGCCCATTAAAAATAATTTTCTTTCTGTATCTGCCTTTATTTTTTTACTAGCAAGCTTTATTTTTAGAGCAATTTAAAATTTACAGGAAAATTCCACAGAAAGAACAGAGTTGTCATATTAACCCCCTGCCCTGCCCCCACAGTTTCCCCTATTCTTAGCATCTTGCATTAGTGTGGGATATCTGTTACAATTGATGAAGCAATATTGATACATTATTAGTGTTGTGGTAGATTAACTTTTGTACCTCAATTTAGATATGTTTTTAATCTTAATCTGGATTCCTGTGGGTGTGAATCCACTGTAAATTGGAACCTCTTGAAGATGTTATTTTTAGTTAAGATGTGGCCCGACTAAGAAGTCCAGATTACTTGGAGGCCTTGAAAAGAAAAGAAACCAGGATTCAGAAGTTAGAGAACGTCACACAGTAAGAAGCTGAAACTCAGCAGAAACGAGAAGAACTGAAGAATGGAGAGGACACTGCCATGTTATGGCAGGTAGATACAAGCCAATGAGCCCCAAGGATTCCTGGCAGCTAGCACGAGAATGCTACAGATGCTCAGAGAAAGCAAGCCTTGCCAGTAGCTGGATTTTGGACTTCTTTGAGCCTCAAAACCATGAGCCAATAAAGTCCTGTTGTTTAAGCCAAAACCAGTTTTTGGTATTTGTCTTAGTATCCTGGAAAACTAAAATAGTAACTAAAGTCCAATGTTTACATCAGGGTACACAGTTTGTTTATGTAGTCTGTAGGTTTGGACAAATGAGTAATGTTATGTGTCCACCAATACAGTATCATACAGAATAGCTTCAGTGCCCTAAAATTGCCCTGTGTGCCACTTATTCATCCCTTCCCCTAACCCACCCTTCCCCAACTGCTTTTTTAAAAAATTCTTCTTTGTATTCCAAAATTCTTTCCTACCTCCTGCTTGTTGAGATTCCTGTTGCAAGCTGCCTTTGACTCTGTCTTCCTGTCAAATACCCTGAGTGACCTATTATACAAAGTTGTTATGAGGGACTGTAATTGAACAATTTGGAAAGGTCTTGCAAATGTAGTTCATTTTTCATCTGAGAGAGAAGTGTGTAACCGACTTTGGAGAATGCATCAACTGTTACTGCTGGCATTTATTAAACCCTAGGCTTATTACTGTGTTAGGGGAACTGGAATATAACAGTTCAAAAAGTCTTGTTCTTGCCTTCAAGGACTGTGATGGTTGAGGGGACAAGATTTGAAGCCAAGCAGACAGACATAGGCTGGATGACCTTGGGTAAAGTACACTATGACTCAGTCCTCTCATCTATGAAATAATAGCACTCAACCCACGTATTAAATAGGATAAGTGTGGGGTAGAATTCTCCCTGGAATTCGCAGAAGCTCTTTCTCTGAACACGTTTGCTTTTTGTGGCCTTTTCAATTGTTGTCAATCAGTTTTAAAAATCCCAGCTATGGACCAAAACCACTATGGCTTTTACCATGGCATCTTCATGTTCTGATGGTAGAAATGAGTCTGGACACCTACTTCAGGTCAATTGCATGTTTGATTAATTAATACCTATATTGGCCATTTGCAGGTGGTATTACACAGTGTGTTTGGTCAGGACAGCATAAGGACTGTAACAAACCAACCCCTAAATCTCAATGTACATTGTAAATTGGGGGTGGGTTCAGTCTGCTCCTTGATGTCATTCAGGGACCAGGCTCTTTCTGTTTACTGTCTGTACCATATCCTAGGGTGCCAGAGTTTTGCATTATATTCTCTGCATCTGGCCAGCAGACCAGAGAAATGATGAGGGATAGCATGGCACTTTAGGGACTGGGCCTGAACATGGTGTACATTACTTACGCTCACATTCCATTGGCTAGAACAAATCCTATGGCCCCACCTAATACAGAGTCTAGAAAATGTGGTACAGCTGTGTACCAGTGAAGAAGAGAACCCACACATATAGTTGAGTGCCATTTATCTCTGCCGTATAGTTGTACTTTAAAAGATTAGACTTTGAGTGTAGTTGTTTCATCCAGATTGAGTAAAATCACTTAGGCATTCCTACCATGTGACTTTGTACTGCCAGCTGGCTTGGTATGGGTCTGCCCAGAAAAGGAAAGGCTCTGGAAGTTCATTATGTTTTGGTGCCTTTTGGACTGGTATAAAACACAGAACAATATGGGTGCAAAGGATGCTTCTCCTTCCATACCTGAAAGCCATGTAATGTGATGGTTATAATTATGGGTTTTGGAATCAGACAGAGGTGGATTTAAATCCTGGTTCCATGACTTGCTAGCTGCATAGGCTTAAGCAAATAAGTTCATCTCAGCCTCGCCTCAGATTCCTCCTCTATAAAAAGGATTTGCTAAAACCTACCTATGGGAGTTGTTATGAGGGTTATATGAATTAATATTGTAGCCACTGGCAAATAGGTAAGTATATATAAACATCTAGCTGTTATAACTATACAATGGATTACGTATTTTTAAATAATCAGGATAATTAATGTGAACTTAATACAAAAACTACTTTTACTTTTAAAAAAAAACAATTTGGTAGATACCTCAAGATCTTGGAGTGCTTCACAGTCATCATTAAGTACAATATAATAAATTACTATAATGTAAATGTAATTTATTATATTGTACTTCGCTAGGACTAATAATGGAATTCTGGGTGATAGGATCCTTTTTATGCCAGTATACAAAATATGCAGGCTTTGAACTGGGCAAAAAAGAACCAGGGTTACTGTCTTTCTGGGAATAATAAAAATCATTTGTCTTCTCTAGGCAATGATCCAGAAATGCAGGCCACCCGGGAATAAAATACTAAAAGAAAGTGAAATGAGCTGGTACACAGGCAGCACATTAGAATACTTGAGATCACCCAAATATATCCAGATAGAGTAAAGCTCATTTCCACCTCTTTTGGACTTCGCCTTCAAGTTGGTGTGCAAATATGTCATTTATAAAAGGGAGCATTGTGGGGGTAATGGAAGCAAAACAATCAACTGGGGTCAGAGTCTTCGATGGCTATTTTTTCTAAGTTCTTTGTGTTTTAGTTGCTTTACTTGCAAGATGGGAATAATGGAGACACCACCCTTGTAGCATTATTTTGAGGACATGCCTAATTATAGCTGCGTTGGCACCTTATGATTGTGCAGATGGATCTAGCCATGAATGGAGAAAACATTGAGGAAGGAGAAAGAAACAAAATCAAGCCAACAGCTCCTTCATTTGGATAAAAATACTCAGCTAAAAAGAAATTGTTACTCTTAAGAATTTGACTGTTTCATTAAGTTAGTGAGTTAAAAATATTAATCCTTTTTAACAAGATTTGCTTTGGGAAATCTTTAGGCAGACAGTGAACATGGTCTTTGCTATTCTTCTCCAGCAACTTCCTCCTTGGGTGGTTGGGTCAGTGTTGGCAGAATAAGCTGCGTATCTAACTTTAGATTTTTATGTAGGAACAGTGGGGAATGAACAAGTAACACCACTGGAGCATAGCTTAGAACTGTTGCAGGGTACAGGAAAATGCATTTCTAATTTTAGGGTTAATCTCATTCCCATTTTCTTCCATTTAATCCTGGTCTGTATTTCCTTGATTTAGAACTGATCCAGAGCATCTTTATCTTATTCTTGCAGAGCCAAATGGTTTGCACGGATTTAAATATTCACAAATCACATCAAAATTAGAAATTCCTTCCTTTTGGTATGAAATGAATGCCTCCATTATAAAAATTCCCTTTTACTTAGGGATCATTTTCCTATGCTATGATGTCTTGGTTTATATAATAATTCCAATGGTGATAATGATGATGAAGAAAATAGCTAACACTTTTGTGGCACTTCCCTTTATTATCAGTGTGATTTCCCTCTAGTTTTCTCTTCCAGCTCTGGTAAAAATATGTATGAAAGGTCAGGACAGTCCTAGTCCTTAAATAATTTTGCTTTCTATCTAAACAAGTCTTTTAGTCAATTTTTCCTTTAAACATCATAACCTATTTTGAGGTAGGTACTAGTTGTAACTATTTTCAGATAGATTTTCACAGTGAATGGAAAATGAACACTTCTAGAATTATATTCCCATTTATTAGCCACTAAGATTATACCATTAATAATTTTATTACAACTTTTTGTAATTGTGACTCAAAAAAGTTCACTTCCAAAGTTGTTTGACTCCCTTGTAGTACAGTGCAGTAATTAATAGCTCATTCTCTGGAACCACACTACCTGAGTCACAGGTCACTTCTTCCACTTAGAAGTTGCAAAATTGACCGTAGGTAAAGCATTCAGCTTTCTGAGCTCAGTTTTCTCAAATGCAAAATGGGGATAATAATATTACCTACCTCTTATGATTGTTGAGAAGATTAAATGAGGTCATAATTCAAAGCAGTAAGAATAGTGCCCCTCCCATGGTAAGTAGCATGTCTGAGAGTTTTTAAATAAATATGAATGGTTGCTCACTGCTATCATATTATCAGGGGGCAGGTGTCAAGTGCACGGAGGTAATACCTGTGGTGATCAAGCACTGGAACCTTTGATGGCTCTGTCACTTAGTAGCTGCGTGAGCTTTGGCAGGGTGTTTAACTGGAGATGCACTTTCCTCATTATCAAATGGGGAAGATACTTACAGTGTTGCCTGTTATGGTTACTGTGGGGATTAAATGAGGTGATATTTGTAAAGCACTTGTGGTGACTCACAGATTTCATTCATACTACATCCAGATGGCCAGAGAACATGTAGCGCCTTAATTTTGATTTTAAGTAATTTGTTCTTCCTCCCAAGCAAATGTCTGCTGACTAGGAGAAAAATCAATTAAATGTCCAAGTTGCTTTAAATATTAGTCTGATGCATTGATTTTAGATAATGGTCCATCTCTCTAGGAAAAAGTTCTCACACTTTCTGCTCTCTCGTTGTTTTAGCCTTTCCAGGCTCCTCTCCAAGATAGTGTCTGGACATGAGGCAGGAGAGAAGAATCAGGGCTTCTAGGCATGGTGTCCACTGGCCCTGTTTGTCCTCCCAGTTATTGCTTGGTCTGCTGGTGTTCCCAGCTGACATCTGAGCTGGTATAATAAGGAATCTGGTGTCTCTGGGATTGGTTAGGGTCTGGAAGCCTCCCTCGCTCTCCAGGCAGCAGCATCTCATTCCCAGTGGTGTCGCTGGCCCTCTGGATCTCTATCCTTTTTTGGGGACGGAGGCTGGATGTCCCCTGAATTGACTGTCCACACCCATCCTTTGCTAGGACACCATCTCATCCCTCACCAGGCAGGCCTACTGGCTCTCAGATAAGAATTTTGGAGCCATGTTTAATGTTGCTACAGGGATTAAAAAATGAAATGGAGGCAAGATTTGGCTCTTGTGGTATTTTGGCAAAGTATTTTGGCCTGAGAATCTGCCGCTGATCCAGGCTATATGTACTGTGTACATGCTCTGACTGTCAGTGACTGTTCTGGTTAATTTAGAGTTCTTTGATGATCTTTTGAGAAAAAAACAAAAACAAAACCTCCTTATTCAACTCTGATGTGCTCAGTAGCTGCAAGCTGGACAAACAATTGTTTGAAATCCTTGGTGATAAGCAGAGGTATTCTCACGTATTATACAGCTCTATTGTCACCGAACATCTCCTCATCAAAACTTTTACAAACTCCCAACGCTCTCCTTTTCCATCTCCAGCTCTTTTTCCATCACCTCTCTCCCCCTCCTTGTTCTTCAAATTGCCACCTTATTTCCTGTTCCGGTTAGCATTCCATTGAGTCCTCTGCTCTTGGTTCTTAGGATGAGGAGGGCTAATCATGCTGAACTGATAGTACTTTTCAGTCACCGTCTGAGAAGTGGATTTAAATCCCCAAACTCATTTTTTACTACCATCTAGTCCAGCATAATTTACAAGAAATTGAAGGAATGGGCATTAGCTAATTGTGCCACATAGCCATCTTCTCTCAAAAATGCTTATTTTTCTTAACTCAGCTGACAGAAAGAAAATTAAATTAGTCTCCTTCCACAAGCCTGCCAATTGTAAAGCTGAGAGTACTAAGCAGCCAGGAATAAAGTAAAGAAATAAATATAATTATTGTTGTTTTGGGAGTTTTACATTAAACTCCTACTCAATAATCAAATATTGAAGTATGATCATAAATTTTGCCTAGAATTTAAGAGTAGGGCAGCTATTTTGGAACACATTTACAGGAAAATCATGAGCCCGAATGGAATTTGCTGAGGACTATGTATCAATTTACCATCAGGATAGGCAGTATTAGAAACCCTAGACTCTTCCCATTAATCACTGTAGATGTGACATCTCAAACAGATGAGACTGTTTGACTGTATGACTGATAGAAATAGCACATTGACAGTTTTTACTTTAGATAGAGGAAACAATTGAAGGATTTGGGAAAACAGATACATTGTTTCCAATCTCTCTTCTTTTTCCTTTGCGTTTTTTAAAATCAATAATTCATGTAAGCATCCTATACTTAAAAGAATTCAACTTGGTAAGTTTTAAAAGTAAGATAAGGGGGGTAGACACTTGCACTGCTGGCAGGTGTTAGGAATGGGGTAAATTTGGATGGGTGATGCTTATTAATTATTTCATCACTGCAGCTATTATAGTACCATTTACCACTATGTTATTTTGATTTAGCAAGAAATATTTGCTTTTCTCAATGATGGGAAGGAACTTTTATCATTTGTTAATAATGAAACTATAATTTAGGAAAGAAAACAGAAAGTGGAAGACTATCTGTTATACTGCGGGCCATCTCAAAGGCCGTTGCAGAAAGAATGAAGAGCCCCAGTAAATGCAGTTGGTGTAGTGAGAAGGGCGTGGGGAAGTGTTGGAAAGTGCTTGGGCTTTGGAGCTTGATTTACTTTTGAATACTGATTCTACTACTTTCTTTTTGTGTTCTTGACAGGATACTTAACCTCGATAATCTATCATCTATAAAATGGGGAAAAATGATCACTGTTTATTTAGTAAGGGTGTTCTAAAGATTTAAATACTGTAATAGCTTCTATAAAATCCTTGGCAAAGTATCTGCCTCATACTGTAGACTCAATAAATATTCCTTTCCAATTGGATATAGACCACTAGGTTATAATTAATAGACAATACTATGAGCATCCGAGTGTCTCTAAATAATGTGCTATTTGCTGTCTTTTGTTAAGTATTTTTAGTAGGTATTGTAGGTTTCGTGGCTAACTTTGGGTTGGATTTGGCAGCCACCTATTTGGAATGATTTGAGGAGTTCTGGGCAGGGCCAGGGAGCCTCAATGTCCCTCATGATGCTGAAAATTCTACCAGTTGTATATTCACTCCTCTTGAGTTTTGAAGAGATTTCCAAAATACAAGTCCTTAATTATTATAATGCAAATATTCCTGGTGGCTAGGAAGGGGTGAGGATCATGAGGATGCGAGTGATTGGTTAAACCAGAGGTTGCAAACTCTATTTCTGCTTCTCTTGGGAAAATTGGACAATCAGGTAACATATTCTTGCATGGCAACCATTGGCTGCAAGTAGCAGCTGCCCAGTTTTGATGGGACACCCTCTTTGGTTTGCTTCCCTTTCTGCTTGCCCCTATCATCTTACTCTTTGCATCTTTATACATTTGCATTGTTTCCCTGGTCCCTGTAACCACTGAAACCTTATCTGCCCACAGTTTACTAGGGGCAAGAGCTGAGAGGTCAGCCAACTTTAGTTGAAAGAGAGTGGATTGTGTGTCAGAAGGCTTCTATAGTTCTGTCATTATATAACATGGGGCAGATGGCTTCATCTCTGAGCTCCAATTTTCTCCTCTGTGAGAGAATGCCTTAGAGACTTCCCAGTCACTTTACTTTCTTTCATTCTCTGTTCTTGATAGTGGCCTGGGTCCTACCTGAAGGGGTCCAGTATTTGAGAGAGAAAGAACATGACAGGCAAACTCTTTTCTTCACAACATGACCCAGTTATTGGTGCTGCCTCGATTGGCCTGCCATCAATTCCTCTCACACTGTGCAGCCTAATATGGCGGCCACCAGCCACATGTTGCAGTTAGATTAAGTAAACTTAAATAAAATTTAAAGTCTAGGTGCTTAGTTACAAAGTCCCATTTCAAGTGCTCAATAACCACACATGGTTAGTGGCTACCCTACTGAGCAGAACAGATATATAAAGAGTGTTTCCATCACCGCAGAAAGTTCTGTTGGATAGTGCTGGTCTAGAAGCTTTGCGTCTATGAAGTTGCATCCAGTGACCTGACCTCGGAGAGTTTTTGTTTTGTCAGTTGAAAAGAAGTAATGCAATCCCAGGGGAAATCTTCTAGTTTTAATTAAACTCAAGTTAACAAACCCATTGTTCCAAGCAAAATAGTGGTTGCTCAACATTCCATGCTGATGAAACTTACCTCAGCAGTCAACACAGCTTTATTGAATGCCACCCACTCACTGTGTACTACTTAAGTGAGGAATGAATGTGGTACTGTTCTCCAGGTAATGAATATATATTACGTATATATATTATTTGTGTGTGTGTGTGAGAGAGAGAGAGAGACAGAGAGAGACAGAGAGAGACAACAGACAGAGAGAGAGACAAAAAAGAGTTGGATGACTGGGGATATTGCACACAAAATATAGCTTGGTCAGATTGTAGGAACTACAAAATCTCTCTAAATCTTCTTTTCCATCCATGGAAAATTGCAAACACCTTTAACAAAATAATCAGTCTACATTAAAATTCTTGGCCACCTATATATTAATATTGGCATAACAAACCAAAGTGTCACTGAGTTCCAAACTAAACAAGTTTTATAAAGTGGTTTGTCCTGTTTAACCTGAAAAAGATAAAGCATTACTATAGGCCAAGCACTGTGCTAACTGCTTCTCATGCCTTTTTCATTTGAGTCTCATGCCAGTGCGCTGAGGTAGGTCAGCTGTGCATCTGCTGGAGTGATATTATCAGGAAGAGGATAAAGACACAGACTTTGGAAGGGAGCAGGTTGGGCTCAAATCCAGGCTCCTGCTACTCACGAACTTCAAAACTTTGGGCATTTGCTTAACTTCTATTAGCTTTTCTTTTCCCATTTGTAAAATGGAGGATACAATATCTACTTCATATGGTTATTGTGGAGATTAAATCAGATAAGGCAAATAAAGTGCTTGATTCAATACTGGGCACAAAATGTGAATAAAGGGGAAGAAGTCAGCTTTTCAAATTCTTGTAGCTCTAAGCAAAATGCTTTGTACATATTGGGCACTCAGAAAATAATTATTAATAGATAGATGGATGAAAGGATGGAGGTTGCATTTGGTTTCATCTGTAGAGCATCTCCTGCAGTGCTGGTAGTCACCTAAGTGGAATGATTTCAGGGAGGCCGAAAGTCTCTTTTTCCACCCCCAAATATTTACCCACTGGCCCTGGCTGCTGTTTTAAAATTTAAGCATTACTCATCCTATTCAGCTAATGTCCCTGTTATGAGCAGATATTACCATAGAGAAGGAATCTACAGTAAGCTGTTTTATGCCATGGATCTGGTCTAGCTGCTGAGCCTGTCATCTAAGGCAACACCGTGTAGTGAAAACAGCCCTCACTGAGATGTTCTGGCCTCTGGACCTGGCTTCGTCATCACCTAACATCTGGTGTCACTTCTCTGGGCCTCAGGGCCTCAGTTTTTCTATTAATTAAATGGAGGATTAGACTGGATCTCCTGTAAATTGTTTGGTTTGTGGCTCTATAAACAGGCATGTACGATTTTGTGGTGAGGCACAGGCATTTTCTGGGCCTCGGAAGGTGACTGTAGGGATTATAGCCCTGGAAGGAAAGAGGTCATTTATCAAATGTGGTCATGGGTGCCTGATTATTAGAGCTCAAGAGACACACAATGAGAGTGAATAGAGGTCAATAGTGACAATTTTAGGACTGTTTCTTGGTGTTGTTTGAAGTCGTCCTGGTTTATGAATATCGCATAGGAGTCTTGCTCTATGTTAAGTACCAACACAAGTTCATCACAATGTGAGCCTGGGGTGAAGCCAGTTTACCACTCTGTATGTGATCTTCAGTGCTGGGGATAGAGCTGGGACATGTCATGTGCATGTTAAGGAAACTGCTCCGTGGCTTTCCAAAGTGGCACAACCATGGGCTGCCAGGAAGCTGTGGGCTTGGAGAGACCCATAGGAATGAACCAGCTTCTTGGGGCTGTAAGATGTCCCAGGGTACAGGAGTGGAAACATCATTTATTGAGCCCTTCCCATGTGCCAGGCACCATGGTGTCTATTCCATGCATATTATCTCAGGTAAACCTCATAGCAACAACATGGGGTGGATATTATTGTCCTAATGACACAGATGAAGAAACTGAAACTCAGACAGGATAAGTAACCCAGCTGGTGCCCCAACTAGAAATTAGCAGAGCTCAGATGTGAACATGAGACCTTTGAATGCCAAAATGTCTACTTTGTTCCATGTTATGGCACACAGCCTCCAGCATGTTCTTCAAAATATTACTTGCTGTTACAGTTTAGTGTTCTTTGCTCATGGGCATTTTGGATGAAGTTATTGTTCTCACATTATTGCTATTTTCAGACATTTCTGGTACAAAGAAGTAATCACCACCAGTGGCCCATCCTCAACTCTGAGAGACAGCATTTGAAGTTATTAGTTGTATTTTCTAGCTGTCAGAGTTCCAATTTATATTTTTTCTCATAATCTTTTTTTTTCTTTTACATTTGGTTGATTAAGTGTTATGGTTTTGAGTTTTCTCTCCCGGTTTGGAAACTCAAGTTTAGGTTTTATTGGGAATCATTTTTTATTCCTAGTGTTTTAAAAGCTTAAAGAAGCTAGAAGCTCTCTGGATTTCTTATTAAGATATTTCAGGGAAGAGGACAGTTCATTGGGCTAGACATATCTGTTGATTGAGGCAGACATGCAGATATATTCTGGGAACCATTTCAGTGTTCTTTAATAAGCACTGCATTAATAAGGGCTTGGCAAATTGGAGGGGTCTCTGCAGGGTGGGTGTCCGGCGCCGCCCCGCTCGACCCCTGCTCCCCGGCCGGCGAGGGGAGAAACAAGGGATGGAGAGAGAGAGAGAGATGCAGACCACGCAAAACTGATCTGGCTGGAAGTCACGACTCGAGCCACACGGTGGTTGTGAGAGCAATTCTTTTACTGAAGCTAGACAAGCATTCTCTGTTACAGATTACCACGCGTGGCAGAGTGCCTCGCGGGAGAACAGCCTCGATGCGGCCGTCAGGTACGGCTCCTTGTGGGCTGTCTCCCCGAGCTCTGCCCGGGAACTTTCTTATATACAATGATCACTACCAACAAACAGGCACCACGTAAGTGTGTACAATAGGCTAGCAGCAACTGCTGCTTCTTGCGCCATAATGCGGAAGCAGGACTCGAGCGCCATCTTGGCTCACTCGATGGGAGGGGTGTACTCTAGGAGCAGGCTGAAACAGGACGCGAGCGCCATCCTGGCTCACTCGATGGGAGGGGCGTACTCTAGGAGCAGGCTGCAGAATGCCCACTAGGCCCTAACCCGGAAAATGGCTAAAAACGGCTCTCCACATCTCCCCCTTTTTTATTTATTTCAGCCCAGTGTCTCCATTGATGAGTGTACTCCCGTGGGCCTGAACGACCCACTACATGTTTTGGTGCTTTGGGGAGTCTGGACTAGGCCCCTGCCATTTTACGGCAGAACCTCTGGCACCGACCAGAAAGCTTACCTCATATAGAGACCGGAGAGCCCGTGAGCTGGAAACAACGTGACTCTCCCTACAGTACTTCGCCTCGTAACTGGGGAAAGACGATTGGGGCAGGAGAGTGGCAACCAGCGTCAAAGGCGTCACTAGGCATCTCTGTGCAATGGCCAGAGCCCCGTGTGGCCACAACCGGGACCCCGCCTAAGAGACTCGCCTGAGACAAAATTTGAGACAGCTGGAGCTATATGCTATATCCGGGATATGGCCATGGACCTTGCCGCAAACCTGGCCCCAGAGCGCCCCACTCCGAGTGGCCGGGACGGGGATCGATCAGTCTAGAGCCTGCTGTCCATGTGAGGGAGGAGTAAAGGGGTTAGTTCAGCAGGGTGGGGGGCTCAACGTTGACAAGGCGTTCAGGCGATTGTCAATGGCTTCGCTGCTGCGGGCTAGGCGAAGGAGAGAGGGTCAAAGTCCAAGAGTTCAGAGAAGCCGGAGCTCGAGGTTGGTATGACGTTTTGGCGACCGAGAAGGGCCTCGTGGTCGGCGGGTTGACCGATGGCGACGAGGTCGCGGAGGTTTGGCCGTCATCTCGGAGGAGAGGTCATCAGAGGTGGCGAGCCGTTGGAAAAAAATAGCATCCGTTTGTTTCCTTACAAGCTGGACAATTCTGCGGATAATGCAGGGCCCTAAGGTGAGAATTAGAATAATTAGTAGTAGGGGGCTAAGAAAGGGGAGGATATATGGGAGGACGGGAGCGAAGAAACTGGACCAAGGACCGGTAGCCTCACGATCTCTTTTGCGCTTTTCCAGTCCCTCCCGGACTTTCTTTAGGCTGTTCTCTGCGAGACCTGTAGTGTTGGCATACACACAACACTCTTCTCCTAGGGCGGCACAGACGCCTCCCTCTTTGAGAAGCAGAAGATCGAGACCTCGGCGGTTTTGGAGCACCACCTCAGATAGGGAGTTGAGGGAATTTTTAAGATGAGAAACAGCGTCTTGTAAGTGACGGATGTCTTCGTCAACAGCCGCCCGGAGGTGAGTTAGGGCGGAGCTTTGACTGGCTAAAGCGGCGACTCCGGTGCCAACGCCCGCAAGACCTAGGAGGGAGGCAATCGTGAGGACGGTGATGGGCTCTCGCTTTTGCAGTGGAGCAGGGGCTGCAGTTTTTTCCAGGCGGAGGAAGAAGTCTTCCTCACTGTGGTATAAAACCCTAGGGATAAGGATAACTAGGAGGCAAGTTTCTTTAGTTGTATTGAGGGTTTGCACATTAAGGCAGGGGGTAAGTCCTGTAGAGGAGCAGAGCCATTGGGAGGAGTTGTGGGGAGCAAGAAACTTAGCAGAGCTCGTGGGAGACGTGTAACTGGCGCAGGCTGTGAGGTTGGGGGAGTTGCCTGAGCGAGGGTGGATACACTTTCCTGTATAAGAGATTGAATGAAAAGTTAGGGGGACAGTAGTGACATTCCATTTGCACTCCGAAGGGCTGTCCTCTGTGCTTTCTGAAAAGGAGAGGTTGGAGGCAACTGGCTCATACAGAGAGGAGGAGGCGGAGAGGCAAAGCCAACAGGAGGCGGTAAGCTTGGGGTAGGAGACATTTAGTGAGGTGAAGGTTGCTTGGATAAGGCTGAAGAGGGGAGAGGAGTAACGAGAAGGGGGTAGAAAAGGTTGGGGTGGTGAGGTTGGCGATGCGTTGTTTGTAGCTGAGGTGCGTTTTCCGGATGCGTTGCTTATAGTTGAGGTGCGGCTGGAGGGCTGTGGAAAAAAGGGGTTGATGACTTTATTGGGGCCAATGCCCGAAGATGAATGTTGAGCTGCTTCCTTTTTTATGAGAATAAGGGATCCCGGATCGGACCCCGCTAGATGAATTCGGAAGCCCCAGGTTCGACCCATAAGCCAAGACGTATCGGTAGGGTCTTGTACGGTGAGCATTAGCCTTTTAGGACAAAGGTACCTGTCGAAATAGCGATTGCCTGGATTTAGGCAAGGATAAGGGATTACTGTAAGCTTTAGGAATTTGTCAGGGACAGCAGGGTTCCAGCCAGTGGCTAATGTTTCACACCCCCAGTATGCACAGTAGTACTCATAGGGGGAATTGCAGTATGATTTTCCAGGATTTGAAGATGGACACATATAATAATCTTGTATATTTAGGCTGCCTGGATAACCTCTAGGTTTTGGATTAGGAGGGGGGAACAAATCAATGGCATTAAAAACAAAGGAGGGGGCTCCTGCTGTGGTATTACAAAGAATTATCTTGGAGTCTTCCCAACGCGCAAGGATCCACTTCCAAGGCTGGTGGGGATTGGCCTGGGTAGAAGAGGCGAGGGTAAGCATGACCATTAGAAGGGAGGCAATGCTTGGGTAGGGGTTGGGATCACCGGTCCTCCCCCTGGACGACGGGGAGGCGGTCAGGATCATTCTCATCATCTTGCTGGTCGTCACCAGCGTTGAAGGTTGGGTCTCTTGTGTCATATTGGGGTTTTCCCAATTGGTCGGGCTGCAGCTTCTCAGCGCTCTCGGGCGTTGATACGGTTCTCACCAATCTTTCCGGAACCCACACTGGTTGACGTCCTGGTTCCTGTGGGAAGACACAAACAGAGCCTCTGGCCCAGCTGAGCACGGGGTCAGGGCCTTTCCATTGCCCCGACAGGACATCCTTCCAACGGACTAGACCTCTATGCTGAGGACTCGGGGTGGTGTGTTGCAGGGCAGGTGTCATGCCCTGTGAATTTTCATTTAAGAAATTATACGTGAATAAGGCTACAGACAGTTGGGCCTTTGGGGATAGGCCGTGACCTACCCCCTCTTTCTGTTTTTTGAGCAAGTCTTTCAGAGACCTGTGTGCTCTTTCAATGATACCTTGCCCTTGAGGGTTGTAAGGGATTCCATGCTTCAATTGCACTCCCATATTATCACAAAATTTTTGGAAAGTTTTACTGGTATAAGCAGGTCCGTTATCTGTCTTTAACATTTTTGGCTTGCCCCACGCTGCCCAAGCGGCAAGGCAGTGTGCAATGACTTGGTGGACTTTTTCTCCTGTCTCAGCGGAGGCAAACAATATTTGAGAACACGTGTCTACTGACACATGCAGGTATTTGATTTTTCCGTACTCTGAATGATGAGTGACATCCATTTGCCAAATGTCTCCTGGGACGAGACCTCTAGGGTTAACTCCCACAGATGGGATATGCTGTTGAGTAACACAATTTCCACAGGCTCGGACTATGTCTCTAGCGGCCGCTCGCGGTATACTAAACCGCTTAGCCAGGGTACCTGCATTGATATGAAATTTGGCGTGGAACTCTCGGGCTTGCTGATAGGGTGTCAGCATGGGGAAGACGTGTGGCTGTCGAGTGGCCACATCTACTATGTGGTTTCCTTGGGCCATGGGGCCAGGCAAACCTGTGTGGGCCCTGATATGAGTTATGTAAAAAGGGTGTCGCCTGGCCCATATGACTTCCTGCAACTTAATAAAAAATGTCCTTACTGTAGATGAATGCCTAATAGTGCCCACTGCCTCTAGTATCCGTACAGAGTTTACAACATAAGCAGAGTCCGAGACAACATTCAAAGGTCCAGAGAGGCTTTTCAGAACAGTGATGATAACCTGTAGCTCTACCCATTGAGGCCTTTGTGGATGGAAGAGTACTGTTTTTGGAGTGTCCCCCTCGACACAATACGCCCCTGTGCCGGAGCTGGAGCCGTCTGTGTACACAGTGGGGGCATCCGCTAGCGGCTTAGACGAGGTCACCTTAGGAAAAATCACTGGGTGCCGAGCGACAAACTGCAAGAGGGGAGCTTTAGGAAATTGATTGTTAATGCTTCCGAGAAATGCACACCGGAGGACGGCCCACTGATCGATACATCCAGTGAGTACCTCAAGCTGTTGGGAGGAATAAGGCACTCGGAGACTTCTGGGTTGTTGGCCAAAATGCTGTACCGCTCTTCTAACACACTCCAGGGCTAACTCCGCAACCGCTGTAGGATAATGCTCTAGGACCTTCCGGGGGGAAACCCCAGGGTGGATCCAGAGTAGCGGTCCTTGCTGCCACAGCACTGCAGTGGGCTGTGATTCTGTTGGCAGCACGCAGGCCTCAAAAGGCTCATTTGGGTTTATTCTTTTCAGAGCGGCGCGACTGAGCGCTTGCTCTACCCGGTACAATGCTTGCCTCGCCTCGGGGGTAAGGTGTCGGGGCGAAGTTATGTTTGAATCTCCTCTCAACAAATCAAATAGGGGCACCAACTCAGCGTTGGGTAATTTCAAATACGGGCGGATCCAATTTATATCTCCCAAGAGCCTTTGCAGATCATTCAAAGTGCGTATATTGTTTAATCTGAGAGATACCTTCTGGGGGGAGACATGGGTAGGCGTGAGTTTTGCTCCCAGGAAAGTGGAAATGTCCGTCATTTGGATTTTCTCAGGGGCTACTTCCAGGTTAGCTTTTCTGAGGTCACAGACTAAGTGCGACAATACAGTCTCAAGGATTGCAGCATCCTTATGGGCTAGCAGAATGTCATCCATATAGTGAATAATTTTCACATGAGGGAACTGTTGCCGGGCGCCAACTAACTTGGTGGCAACATACAGCTGACACATGGTAGGACTATTAGCCATACCCTGGGGCAGGACCGTCCATTCAAAGCGATAGCAGGGCTCCTCTTGGTTACAAGAGGGCACAGTGAAGGCAAACTTAGGGGTGTCTTCGGGGTGGAGTGGAATAGAAAAGAAACAATCCCTAAGATCTAAGATGACAACCGACCAGTGCTCTGGCAACGCTGAGAGGAGGGGCAGTCCCACCTGAACTGGTCCTAAAGGCTCCATGCAATCATTAATAGCCCTTAAATCATGCAGCAGTCTCCATTTTCCAGATTTCTTTTTGATTACGAATATAGGGGTGTTCCACGGTGACGTGGAGGGAGCGATGTGGCCCTTTTCCAATTGTTCTGATACTAAGGCGTGCAACGCTGCAAGTTTTTCCTGTGGCAAGGGCCACTGAGGCACCCACACCGGAGCCTCGGTTTTCCATTTTAGTTTTATAGGTGTGGGTGGGAATCTCTCCTCAGTGGCCCCTAGGAAAAACCCAAACCTCGTCGGTCAGACTTGGGGGCAACTTGTATAGGCTCCGCACGTCCGTGCAGTGAAGCTCCTAAACCCTTGCCGGGGGTATACCCCATTTCTTTTAGAAGTCGCTTAGAGGTTGGGGAGTAACCGCTAATTAAAGTAACGTCCATTTGGGTCAGGATGTCTCTTCCCCACAAAGACACAGGCAGGGCTAATACATAGGGCTGGAAACTGCCTTGGTGTCCTTCTTCATCGGCCCAATGAAGGGCAGCTGCACTGAGCATGGGCGCTGAAATTTGGCCTATTCCTCTAATGGGCTCTTCCGCCCTGCACATCGGCCAGGTGGGGGGCCATTCTTGTTGTCTTATGATAGACCGATCGGCCCCTGTATCGAGCAGGCCTAGGAAAGATCTGCCTTGTACCTTAATAGCCAGCATGGGTCGAGACTCCAGAGACATATGGAGGCCCTCAAAAACTTTTCCTGAAGACTCAATTCCTTTATCCCCTCTCTGTCTGATTCTGCTTGGAAAGACTGCATGTAAGCTGGGTAAGAGCAGGAGCTGCGCCAGCTTATCACCTTCTGCAATGACTAAGGCGCCCCGCTGAGATTGAACCATAACTTGGGCACGGCCTGTGAAATCTGAATCTACAAGTCCTGGTATAACTGTTAATCCTCTCAGGGCCGTGGATGCTCTCCCCAATATGAGCCCTACAGTACCAGCCGGTAAGGGCCCCTTGAAGGAGGTCCCTACTAACTGGACACCCATGGAGGGGGTTAGCACGAGTCTGGAGGTGGCACAGAGGTCCAGTCCTGCTGAGCCGGGGGACGCACGAATTTGATTGGATCCTGTGTTGTCGAATGGCATGCAAGGGGGTCCGTCGAAAGGGCGGACCCCCTCTTCCCGTTTTTTGGAATCTGCTCGGGGCGGTCAGAGAGGCGTCTACCCTGCGCATCGAAAACCGATCTACAATCTTCTGCGCGGTGGGAGCCTTTGTGGCAACGGCCACACGGCCTGGTTACTGCACCTGGTTCGCCAAACCGTTGAGTGGCAGGGGGCTGACGTCTATTGGGACATTCTCTCTTGAAGTGCCCTGACTGGCCACAGCCATAGCACCCGTTAGGCTTTGCCCCTAAGGCTCTCGGGCTCTTTGTAGCCACCTGTAGGGAGCTAGCTAGCATGGCAGCTAGACCTGCATTAGTTAACGGGCTGCCAGCATCTCTGCAAAGCCGAACCCAGTCCGTCAGCTGTTTTCCTTTGTTTTGTGCTAAAATAACTTTACACTCTTTATTACACTGCTCAAATATCATTTGTTTAACTACAGTTTCTGCCACCCCTGGATCTGAGAAAATCCTCTCGGCTGCAGTCTGCATTTTGGCTACAAAATCCACAAAAGGTTCTGTGGGGCCCTGATGAATATTACTGAGCGAGGCTTGGGCCTCACCCTCACCTGTCAGCTTTTTCCAAGCTCCCACGAAACAACGGAAGATTTGGGCATAGACCTCTTGAGGGTACCGCGTTTGATTTTGGGCATGGGCTCCCCTCCCCAACAGCATGTCTGTATTCCACGCGCCATGTCTTCCCGCTGCGTTCCTAGCCGCTTGTTCCTCAGCTAACTCTTCAAACCACGCTTTCCAATCTATAAATCGGCCTGGTGGCAAACAGGCACGGGCTAACTGAACGATATCTGCGGGCGTATGATTTAGGGCGGAGAGGTTTTCAACCATGTTCAGGGTATAAGGGGCATTGGGGCCGTACTGATGGACGGCCTGCCTTAGCTCTTTCAAAAGTTTGTAATCATACGCTTCATGTTGGTTGTTACCTTGGTGGTTAATAATAACCGGGAACATCTCTGGGGATGGTTCTGACTTAAGTGGTTGGTACCCACCTAGTACACCAAAAGGCCTAAAGGAGAAGGAAGGGACCCACTGCCAAAAATGCCTCTTTCCACATTCAGATGAAATGGGGCCTAGGGGACTTGAGTAATCAGGTCTCTTTCCACATTCTGTGGAGTAATCAGGTCTCTTTCCACATTCTGTGGAGTAATCAGGTGGGGGAAACTGCTGTGGAAACCCTTCCCCCGGCCCGCCCATCAGGGTTTCCGGGTCTGGCAGCAAAGGATAATTACATCTACCGGGCATGGCCACTAGAGGGAGCTCCCGGCGAGGCTCCTTGGTGGGACCGCCCAAGGCGTCAGTCGGGGGCTGGGGTGCAGCGGTAGACATGGGCGGGGCGGAAGGCCTCACGGGTGTGGCGGGGGGCTCCCCCCAATCAATCAACGGACGCTCTTCCGCTTTCTCGTCGGTATCGCTATCTGACTCTGACTCGGAGTCACTGGACTCCGGCGGCTTGCCCTTATAGGAGCCGTCCGCTGACGAAACTGACTGGGTCTCTTGGAGCGCGCACCGTGCCTCTTGCAAGGCGGAGGACGGGCTAAGGCCGGCAGCCGATTCTAGTTCAAGGACCGCACGGACGGTCTCCCATACAGGTACTAGAATCGGGTCCACACTCACGCCCGTCTGACGTGCTCGATCTATGTCGCGACCGAGTTTCTTCCAAGAGGGCAGACTAAGGCTGCCGGTGGAGGGAAACCAAGGGGCAAGAGTTTCAACATCATCGAAAAATTTCTGTAGGGAGCTTTTCTTAACTGAGATACCCCTCTGCTTCAGGAGGGTTTTTAAAGGAGCCAATAAAGGCGAACTTCCAGACTGCCCCATGCTTGCAGTCGGCACTGTACTTCAGTCACTCGGAGAGCTCTTCCGAGTCCCCCGGGGTCACCTGAAAACCCACGGGCCCTAACTCTCAAGTAATAAGACGCACTCACCTTCTCGCGTTGATCAGGCGCGGGAAGTCCGCCGTAAGCCCGATGCGCAGCGCTGCTCTCCTCACGGAGGGACTGTCGAGAGCGAGGCAGGAAGAGGAGCGCTCCCCGTACGGGCCACCACTTGTCCGGCGCCGCCCCGCTCGACCCCTGCTCCCCGGCCGGCGAGGGGAGAAACAAGGGATGGAGAGAGAGAGAGAGATGCAGACCACGCAAAACTGATCTGGCTGGAAGTCACGACTCGAGCCACACGGTGGTTGTGAGAGCAATTCTTTTACTGAAGCTAGACAAGCATTCTCTGTTACAGATTACCACGCGTGGCAGAGTGCCTCGCGGGAGAACAGCCTCGATGCGGCCGTCAGGTACGGCTCCTTGTGGGCTGTCTCCCCGAGCTCTGCCCGGGAACTTTCTTATATACAATGATCACTACCAACAAACAGGCACCACGTAAGTGTGTACAATAGGCTAGCAGCAACTGCTGCTTCTTGCGCCATAATGCGGAAGCAGGACTCGAGCGCCATCTTGGCTCACTCGATGGGAGGGGTGTACTCTAGGAGCAGGCTGAAACAGGACGCGAGCGCCATCCTGGCTCACTCGATGGGAGGGGCGTACTCTAGGAGCAGGCTGCAGAATGCCCACTAGGCCCTAACCCGGAAAATGGCTAAAAACGGCTCTCCACAGGTGGGAGTTTCCTGGGAAGTGCTTGTTAAGATGAAGAATCAGCCAGTGTTCACGTTCAGCAAAGAGACTCTTGAAATGGATCCTGAAGTGAGATGCTGCAGAGAGCCCTGAATCAACATTGATAAGGATCAATGTTGCGTGATTTCCTCTACCTGCACTTGATTATTAGATGCAGAGTCCCAACAGCCCAGTGGCCTTACCATCAGAAGAACCCAGGCTCAGTCTTCCTTCTTAAGATACGGGCAGAAATGTGTGCTGGCACCAGTGACGTGTGTCATTTACCCTTCTGGACTTCAACAGTTGAGTAGACTGAACAAAGATGTTCTTGAAACAAGGTGTTGTTGTTTACCATTAACTTTCCTTTGTTTCTTTAGATTTTGTTATGATGTATGTCTTATGCTAAAGTTTATATCATGCAGTTTAAAGCCTAATAAAATAAACATTGAGGACCCATTACCCACTTATGGAATAGAACCCACCAGAAGTGAGACCACCATGAATCCCTTCTGTTTATGTATGGTTTGTTAAACAAAGGTTTTTATAACAGATTCTTTTTAAAACTAGCTTAAGAGGTCTTAATCTCAACTGCTTGCATTTTGGTGCTGTTCAGATGCACAATTAAATGAAAAATTAGTCCCTCAGCAACGTTTGCCTTTCTATCCTCCAGTGCTACCTTATCCTTACTTCTAATTCTATCTATTCACATATTTTGTGGAAAGATGTTAGGAAAAGTAATTTATATGTTTTTAAATACACTTGGAGTTTGATAAGATTTTACATTTAAGTTTGGAAAAGTATAGTGAAAAACTCCTTTTCAGTCATAATCTTATGCATTTCTGTTTTCCCATTTAAAATTTTTCTGTTGTGAGATTCTGAGTGGTTACTACATGTTATAGTAATTGTGCCAGTTTGAATGCATTATGTCCCCCCAAACACCATTATCTTTCATGCAATCTTGTGTGGGCAGACATGTTAGTGTTGATTAGATAATTCTTTGAGTGTTTCCATTGTGACGCACCCCACCCAACTCTGAGTGATGACTCTGGATAATTTCCATGGCAGTATGGCCCTGTCCACTCAGCATGGGCCTTGATTAGTTTACTAGAGCACCATATAAGCTCAGACAGAAGGAGCAAGCTTGCTACAGACAAGAGGGACACTTTGAAGAATGCACAGGAGCTGAGAGAGGAGCTGCAGAAGAGAGACAGTTTGAAGATAGCAGTTGAAAGCAGACTCTTGCTCCAGAGAAGCTAAGAGAAGACAAATACCCCAAGAGCAACTAAAAGTGATATTTTTGAGGAACTGCAGCCTAAAGAGGAACATCCCGGGAGAAAGCCATTTTGAAACCAGAACTTTGGAGCAGATGCCAGTCACGTGCCTTCCCAGCTAACAGAGGTTTCCTGGACACCATTGGCCATCTCCAGTGAAGGTACCTGATTGTTGATGACTTACCTTGAACACTTTATGGCCTTAAGACTGTAACTTTGTAACCAAATAAACCCCCTATATAAAAGCTGATCCATTTCTGGTGTTTTGCATTCCATCAGCATTAGCAAACTAGAACAGTAATTAAAAAAAAACAAAAACAACTGTGAGTCTGAACATCCTTGTGATTTTCCAGATTCAAAGCCTAAGATACTGTTATGGATCTTGAAGCAGCTCCAAATATGGCTTGATATCATTGATGTTACTCTGAAATAGCACAAATACGTCCTTTCCATAGTAGGTCCATTAGGGATCTGCCTGGCAAGCAGTTGAAACTGACTCTGGCTGGCTTAAGCATGAAAGGAATTTATTGAGAGCTATCAGGCATCTGGTGGGATGACTGTGAAGTTTTGGGCACCAGACTTAGAGTATGGGTAGAAACAAGGAGAAGGCAGAGCCACGGAGTCATACCGCAGAACCAGCCTGCTGAGCCATCACTGCTGGCCCTGCTGGCCCTGCTGGACACTGGACACTGTGGCTTGCGTGTCCTTTGCTGGTATTGGGCCTTGGAAGCTGTTGCTGGTGCTGAGTGGAGCTGCTGCCACCACAGTCACCAAGGTGAAGGCTCCCTGTCCTCTGGGTCACTAGCCCCTGATTCGAAGCCCCAGGGCGGGTATGTGTCAGCTCACGGCTAGATCATGACCTGTGCTATGGTTGCCAGAGGAGCTGGGAAAGAGACTTTGGCTGTTTTAATGGTTATACTGGAAGTGAATTTGTTTCCCATTGAGACTCATGTCATGGGAAATTCAGCAAATTTGGAAGGGATTCAGAGCCTGGATGGCACAATATGATGAATACCTACCATACATAATCAATGCTTTGTACCAGCCGACATTCTCCCTTTTTGCTGCCATCTTTTTTATTTCAAATTATTTGTTAATATTCTGTATTTCAAGAAGGAGAACAAAAGATTAAGAGATAAAATTCAAAATTATTCTATGTTATAGCTTTCTTGGAATTTCTGAAGGCAGTATCCAGAGGTAATATTGCATGGATTACCCTTCCCCCCACCTCATATACTCTCATCTCAAGGACTTAAAAATAGAGGAATGAACCCATCTTCTGAGAGTGTGACTATAAAATAGACCTAGAATGGATTGGATGGAAGGACATAAAAAGCAAAATTTTAAAGTGTGGTCTAAGTGTTGCTTAAACTTAGTCTTTTTCTCCTTTGTTAGTATCAATAATCAAATAATGGAATTTCCTTATTGTAATTCAATGATAAATGGATGCTTAAACATGGGATGGAGAGCTTAATGGTTACGAATGGTAGGCTGGAGTCAGACAGACTTAGGGGCAAATCTTCCTTCAATTCTGGGCAAGTCCCTTCAATTTCTGGGTCTATTACTCATTTGGAAAAGGGCAGTGATAATCCCTAGCTCACAGGTTGGATGTGGCTATTAAACAAACTCACAAATGTAAAGCACTTGGCCCATAGTAAGAGTTCAATAAAGGATAGCTCTTCTTAGTCTGCTTCTTAATACAGGACAGAGGAGGAAATGCGAATTCTCTCAAAGCAAAAAGAGATTGCTTTTGGAGGAACACTCCCTCCTTAGAAGTGTGTAAGTGGAGGTCACTTGATTTCTGCCAGGGCTGTTGTAGACAGAGTTCCTGCATCGGGTTGAGGGGTGGGGATAGTGGAACAAGTGGTTTCAAGGTGCCCTCCACCAGCAGTCCTTTGGTACAGTAACTCTCTTGGGCATGCAGATAGGGTTTAGTCCCATGAGCTGGGCTCTGCCTGTTCCAGGTGGCAAAATGCCAGGTGCCCAGGCAGCATTCTCCAAAGTCAACACCGATCTGGACATGAATGGGCCAGGCTGAGCTGGAAATGGAGTGGTTTGTCCAGCTGGTAACAAGTCCAGAAATGTGGCGGCCACTTTTACCACCATCATCACCACTCAGGCCAGTTTCCCTGACTTGATTTAACCAGTATTTTGAGTGTGCAGTGATTGGAATAATCTGTCAAAGCCATTATGGTCAACATCCTCAATGATGACGTGATACATCTGATGTTCAAGAGACAATCTGCAAATAGGAGGCTCTCCCTGCTGGGCACCAGTAGCAGATTTTCTTAGGTAGTTTTTCATTGCCTTCAAACGGAAAATTTTTTTAAAAAGGAATTTTCCCCACAAAAAGCAAAACCCCTGGGGTACTCTTCCTTAATCTTATTCATTTCTGTAGAGACTGTAAATGTGCTACAGTGTCTAGTTTTGCTACAATGCAGGAGTATTTTAATGTTCAAACCTTCAATACTAATAGATTAGGTAAATTATTGCCTATAGTTTTCTGTGATTCAGCTAGCTTATAAGGGGTTAATTTATCTGATGGTTTCCAATATGACACCTCAGGCTGTACACAAGATAGGGTTAGGATAATGGAAGAAAGGTGGAACAAAAAGACAGAGAAATTATATTAAAGGAATTATAATAACAGAGAACTATTAAGAGAGAACAAGAGAGAGTGGTTGTCAGTACACAAGAAACCTGAATATTTAGATCCTGTATTTGACTGACTCAGTATATTACCGAGAAGAAAATATACAGAAACAACGAATTCCGGGAAATGCACATTTTAAAGTTTTATGAGTAATAGTGTTAAATGTAGGATCCTAATAAAATAGACTAGATCACATGGCCAACTACTTCTGTTTAGGCTAGAAAATGGGTTGAGGATCAGAGTGGAAGCAGCCCTAGTGTTCCTCTTTGTTTCCCCCCACACCATCTCCCTGCCCTAAGTCCACGTCTGAACTTGACTCTTGAAGGCTCCCCTTCTGAAGGTGAGGAAAGGCCTGCCCAGGGTGAACTTGCCAGCAAGTCAGCAGAAGCAAACCTAAGACCAAGGGATCATGCCTCTTACTACTGTCTAAGACAGAGCTGGTGTGGACACCATTCCATGGTTTCTCAGCCTGGGAGCAAAATCTCCTAAGCCTTCCTTGAATAGGAGTCAGTCAAAGATGGAACCAGAGAGAGGTACCAGTTCTTCTCAGTTGCAGTGGTCTCTCATCTGACTTATTTTCCAGCCTCATGGAAGGAAGATCTGACAAGAAAATGAGGGGAGAAGCCAAAGAGAAATGTATTTCAGAGTCTTTTCCCAAGTGGGAGCAACCTCAGCCCGTTTTACCTCCCTGATCTTTAACTGAAGAGACAGAGAACATTTGACTAGATGCAGGCTTATTTTTACTACTCCCATTAGATGGCACCATCTAGGATATGAGGCCCAGGAGTAAAATAGAATATGACAAGTCCATTTTAGCATGTCTGCTCCTTTGTGGGGAGAGCAAATGTGAAGATCTGGAAACATGGGCAATGGATAGTATTGTTATGTTGTACAAAATAGAAAAGAATGTTGCCTCCTTTGTTTAGGTGCCACCCTGCAAGCAGGACACAGAGCTTTGGTGTTCTCAGAGCTATTGACAAAGAGGAGGCCTTCCCAGATGATTCTCTTGGATAACTGTGGGCTGGATTTCAGCTCTCTTTTGCCTTCTTCAGCAGGGTAACTTTGTGCAGTAAACAACCTGTACAGTTCTAGGTGGTGGCCTATCAGTGGTGATGACCAAGTCTGGGGGTTGTGGTTTTGAGAGGTGGAGTGAAATGGTATGGGCAGCCAAGCAGAGTAAAGGGGTGCTGAAGGCATCCCCAAGCAAAGTAGAGGTGGGAGGTTCTGAAGGGGAGTTTGGCTTGTTGTTTTTTTTTTTTTTTTTGCCTTCTTTTAATATTGAAAAATTAGTACTACTACCCTGTAGTAACGGTGGCACACTGTAGGGCATTAAATTATATACTGTGTTTTGCAGACACCAGAGAAAGAGGAAGAAAAGGCACCATCTTTGCTCTTGAGATTTTAGCAATCTAACTCAGCAATTCCATTCTCTCATCCTTTATGCCTCACTACTTATTGCATTTACTTCTAGTTCTTCCTCTCTAAATTGAGAAAGCAGAGGCAAAACCAGACACCATAGATAATGGAATTTTGTGTTGTGGTCTTTGATTACATTTCCCTTACAAAGCCTCAATATTTCATGTTGTTAAAAATAATGTTCTTCGTAGGAAAAATCCTTAATTTGAAAATGTTGCAGATGGCCTTTTATCAGGAGCTATGGACTGTCATAATAAATAGCTCTAATTATGCACCATTGTTGAGGAATGGGCCACCTTAAATAATAGAAGCCAAGCTTCAAAAAGTAAAAAATAAAAAAGACCTCACATTTTAAAAAGACCTCAGGATAATCAACCGTCTTTGGTTGATTGATTTTAAAAGAGCTATTCAGCAGATGAAGGCTGTCAGATTTCTACAGGCATGCTATTCTTGTAGCTCAGGTGGGGATTTGCTGGGACCTGACGATCACCTCTTATCTTGAACAGGATTTGGTTCCAGAGCATCCCACTGTACTTGTAACTTGAGAGGTTGCACTGGGAAAGGTTTTGCGATTAAGCCTTAAAAATCATTGGGTTTTGGAACTGCCCTGAAGGTGGGGATGTGAGAGGGTTTGTTTCTCTGAAGAAATTCTCTGGGGTGGTGAGTTGGTTCTTGCCTTAGACCAAGTGGTTGCCCCAAAGCAAGGTGTGGAGAGCTCCAGGTGAGCAGAGATTCATGGGCTCTGCCAAAGCACTGCCATTGCTGCTGTCCAAGAGAGACCTTAAAAATATGTGAATAGGCTATACCAATTTGGTAACTGGAGACTGGAGATATTTACTTAGTTTGTGTATAATGGTTCCCTGAGTTTGTTACAGAAAATTTAGGGGATCACAGATTTGAATTAATGTACACAAGATTGGTTGAAAATCTAGATGACTGAAACTTACCTCATCTTTTGCTCTAATACTACAACAAAGAAGAAATTATATTGCTGAAAACGTATATAGATTTAGAAAATTCAGGTACATCTGGAAGTAATTGAAATGTAGCCCTTTCAGGGAAACATTTAATGAATTCTCTTTTTCACCATGTGAATTGTTTCCCTAAAAGAGTTAAACTAACTTTTACTGTGAAACTACTTTTTCCCCACCAAATTCTATGGTAGGCTGATGAAGAAAAACAGACTAGCCATTCATTGCTGCCAAGACTTTATTGCTTACCTGACTGTCTCTAATGTTTAGCAGGTACCCAAAAGTGGAAATATTTTTAAATGATGCCCCTGCAGTATTAGGTTTGAGTGAATCCAGATATCTTTTCTGTGGGTTTGGCAAAATGATTATTGTGACATTAATTGTTGGAATTGCAATTTTCTATTGCCAGCAAAATGCACATTGCCAAGTCCTCTTTCCAAATGTATTTTAAGGGACATTCATTCCAAACATTTCTTGTTCCTTTAAATCTCTTGCTCACATTAGCAGGATTTTGTAATTGTACTGGGTGAGTCACAGGGTCCTTTTAATAAACTTCTAGCTTGTTGGGGAAAAATGTTACTCTAATTTCCTCCTCCTCTCCCCCTCTCCAAATACTGGACACAGATGTGCAAGTCTCAAAGGCTTTCTCAGCTTTGAAAAGCCTTTGTCCCATCCTGACAAATTAGAAAGCCTGCAGAATATGGACACTTCAAGGCACCAGCATCCATTTCCTTCTTATGAAGTTGTTCCAATAGGTGAAGCATTCATTTTGTGGAGGTTTAAATTGGTTGTACCTTGAGCCCAAAAAAGCAGGTTCTGGGATTTGTGTAAATCCTTGATTTATTAGAACTTATCAGATGGTGTGTCATTCATCATCTACCAACTCCTGTGTTATGAGCCCTCCTTCCGGCAAGGTCCATCAGAATCCCGGAGGTTCACAACCAGATCCTTGTCTGCTAAGAATGTTTTCAGCCTCAATGAAATTCTCCCCTGGCTCCATAAAAGCAATGGTTACGTCTACCTTAGGGGAAGTACTCTGTTAAATACTTTTCAGGTCTTCGCTTTTTTACTTGAGTAAGAAGTTCAAAATCTTCCCTGAAGTAGTCTTCTTGGGGGAACTTTCAGAAGAAACATTTGATTGTGAAAGTTGGGATTAGGAGCATAAATTGGAGGCTGGCATTCCCCATTTTAAAAAGTTGCTTTAGGAGAACCCAAGATAGTGGCTAGGTAAGACAGGGCAAAAAAACACCTCTGTGAAAAATACTAGATAAAAGCCAGAAAGTGACCCAGGACACCAGTTCCAGCAATGCACCAGCCGGACAAGGTCTGCTAAATCCACAGGAACTGTGCATTTGGTGAAACCGGGAGTCTGCATTCTGAAATGAGTGAGTGAGCTGGCTGCAAGTCTGGTGGCCATGCTGTGGTGTGGGGAAACTGTGGGTTGGTGTTTGGAGATGGACTGGTTCTTTTTTTAAAAAACAAAACAGAACTGGAGACTGACTGCGGATACAATGGTGAGAACTGTGCAGTGAAGCATGGCAGGAGCGGGCTGGGCCAACACCTCGGTGTCTGGTGTGCAGGATAGCCCTTCCCACACCTGTTGCTGATTGTCTTGGGGCCAGGGGAGCAGAAGGGAGCCAAAAGGAGAAAGAAACTGCACCCCTTGCAGCCATCTCCCTGGTGGGCTGGGGACACTCCTGCCCAGGGCCGGACCCATAGCCCAGAGCTGCGCCAAGGGTCCCAGTGTGACGGGGAGTGGCTCCTGTAGCACCATGCACACACCACAATATCGGCCGTGGACAGTGGCCTTTAGGGCACCAAGAGCTAATTGTCCCAGAGCTGGGAAGGCGGAGCTGTGCGAAGAGGGGGAAATTAACACGCCCCATTCAACCATCTTTACAGCAGGCTGGGAACGTCCCTGCATGACCCAGCGGCTCAGGGCTTCCCTGGATGGCTGGTACACATGTGACATGGTGCAACCTTCCCTCAGCAGGGGTCCTGGAAGAGCACAGCTGAGAAGGGGGACCCGCTTGGAAGTCCCAGGGATCCTACGCCAGTGCCAGGGACTTCTGGGTCAGCGGCAGAGACAATTTGTGGCGGGACTGAGATGAAGGCTTGGACTCTTGCAACAGCCTTAAGTCTCCAAGAACACCCAGGAGGTTTGATTATTAAAGCTGCCCTCCCTCCCTAACCGCTTAGACACAACGCCCCACATTCAGGGCGGACAGCACCAACAACACACCCAAACTTGGTGCGCCAATTGAACGCCACAAGAACCAGACCCCCACACACCACAAAGACAAAGTTGGGGAGAACTGACTTGAGGAGAATAGGTAACTCACGGATGCCATCTGCTGGTTAGTTAGAGAAAGTGTACGCCACCAAGCTTGTAGATCTGACAAATTAGAGACTGGTATTTTATAGACCCTGAAAGAACACTATCAAGTAAAGCAAATGCCAAGAGGCCAAAAACAACAGAAAATCTTAAAGCATATGATAAAACCAGATGATATAGAGAACCCAAACCCAAACACCCAAATCAAAAGATCAGAAGAGACACGATACTTGGCACAATTAATCAAAGAACTAAAATCAAACAACAAGGACATGGCACAGGATATAAAGGACATGAAGAAGACCCTAGAAGAGCATAAAGAAGAAATTGCAAGAGTAGATAAAAAAATAGAAGATCTTATGGAAATAAAAGAAACTGTTGGCCAAATTAAAAAGACTCTGGATGCTCATAGTACAAGATTAGAGGAAGTTGAACAATGACTCAGCGTCCTCGAGGACCACAGAACAGTAAATGAAAGAGCAAAAGAAAGAAGGGGGAAAAATTGAAAAAATCGAAATGGATCTCGGGGATATGATAGATAAAATAAAATGTCCAAATTTAAGACTCATTGGTGTCCCAGAAGGGGAAGAGAAGGGTAAAGGTCTAGAAAGAGTATTCAAATAAATTGTTGGGGAAAACTTCCCAAACCTTCTACATAATATAAATACACAAAGCATAAATGCCCAGCGAACTCCAAACAGAATAAATCCAAATAAACCCACTCCAAGACATATTCTGATCAGACTGCCAAATACTGAAGAGAAGGAGCAAGTTCTGAAAACAGCAAGAGAAAAGCAATTCACCACATACAAAGGAAACAACATAAGACCAAGTAGTGGCTACTCAGTGGCCACCATGGAGGCGAGAAGGCAGTGACATGACATATTTAAAATTCTGAGAGAGAAAAATTGCCAACCAAGAATACTTTATCCAGCAAAACTCTCCTTCAAATTTGAGGGAGAGCTTAAATTTCTCACAGACAGACAAATGCTGAGAGATTTTGCTAATAAAAGACCCTCCCTACTTCAGATACTCAAGGGAGCCCTACCGACAGAGAAACAAAGAAAGGAGAGAGAGATACAGAGAAATTTAACAGTCATATATAGAACATTCCATCCCAAATCACCAGGGCACACATTCTTTTATAGTGATCATGGATCTTTCTCCAGAACAGACCATATGCTAGGACATAAAACAAGCCTCACTAAATTAAAAAAAAAAAAAAATTGAATTTATTCAAAGCACATTCTCTGACCACAATGGAATATAAATAGAAGTCAATAACCATCAGAGACTTAGAAAATTCACAAACAACTGGAGGGAAAAATGAGGGGACGATGAAAACATTCCCGGATAATCAAAAGCTGAGGGACTTCATCACCAGTAGATCAGTCCTATAAGAAATGCTAAAGGGAATTGAGCAGGCTGAAAGGAAGGGACACTAAACAATTGACTAAAACTACATGAAGAAATAAAGATTTCTAGTAAAGATCACATGGTAAATATAAATACCAATACCACTGTATTTTTGATTTGTAAATCCACTATTTACTTCCTACAGGATCTAAAATACATAAACTGTAATGATAAATCAGTGGTTTTGGACTCAATGTAAAATATGTAATTTTTAATAAGAACTACATGAAGGTGGGGGAATGGTGGAGTAAAGGAACATTGTTTATATGTCCTATCAAAGTTAAGTTGGTATCAAAGAAAAACAAGACTGTTATAGACTTAAGTGGTTAAATTTAAGCCCCATGGTAAACACAAAGAAAGTATCAGAGAATATGACCATAGAGATGAAAAGTGGAGTATGGGTTACAAGAAGTGGGGGAAGAGGCAATGGGGAGTTAAGAAATGAGTATAGGGTTTCTGTTTGGGGTGAAGGGAAATTTCTGGTAATGGATGGTGGGAAGGTGATAGCTTTGCAACATTCTAAATGTGATTAATCCCACTAATGGAATGCTAGGGAGGGTTGGAATGGGAAGATTTAGGCTGTATATATGTTTCCACAATTGAAAAAAAAAAAAAAAAAAGACAGTCTAAATAGATAATGACAATTAAATGCCAAGAATGATCCTGGATGGGATCTGAGGATGGAGGAGAGGAGGCTCAAAGGGACACAGCTGGGACATAAGAAAAAAAAAAAAGGAAATATAAAATGTAAGCTTTGTATCAATGTAGAATTTCTTGAACTTCTTAGCTGCGCTTAAAGGGAATGCATAAAAGAATGTTCTTGTTCATGGGAAATGTATATGTGAGTTATATTGCTTGTTCAAGGATGTGTGCAGCCTGCTCTCCTATGATCAGAAGACAGAGCAGTAGATGACAGATGATAGATAGGGAGGGAAGCTGGGAGGGAGGGAGGGAAAGAAAGAAATGGTGGTGTGACAGGATGTTAAAGTTGGTGGTTCGGGGTATCAGGGGAGGGGAGTTGGGGTATGCTGGAGTTCTGTATATGGGGCTTGTATTGTTTTTGCAACTGTTCCTGTAAGTTTGAATTTATTTCAAAATAAAATTTAAAAAAAAAGTTGCTTTAAAGAGAAAGCTTTTAGTGACTTTCTGGAAACCAGACATAGTCCTGTTTCTCCTTGTGTCAGGAACCCCAAGTTCAGGGTTAGATACTGAATCACGCCCCCCACAAGAGAAATGTTCAAGTCCTAACCTCTGTTCCTGTGCAAATCATTTGTAAATCTGACCTTTGAAGATGTTATCATTAGTTAAGATGTGAACTCATTTGTGAATAGGGTTTTTGCAGACCTATTTAGATGAGGCCAAATTGGATCAGGGTGGGCCTTAATTCATATGACTGTAGTCCTTATATGTAAAGAAGATTCAGATGCAGGTAGGCAGTAGAAGCCTGGAGTCAGTAGCAATCAGTGGAGCAGACACAGGGAGAGAGAGAGGGCCACATGATGGAGGATTGCCAGAATGCTAGACTCCGGGGAGAGCAAGCCCTGTCAATACAGTGATGTTGGACTTGGCACCTCCAAAACCATGAGATAATAAATTCCCATTGCTTAAGCCAACCAGTGTGTGGTGTTTGTTGTAACAGCCCTGGCAAACTAAGACCATGAGATTAATAAGAGACTGGAAAATGAAAGTGGAGTGGGATTTATAACTGCATTTAGGCAGCATGGTCATATTACTAAACTCTGTATCTCTACTTAACAAACTAACTAATTATTAATGTATTAACTCTTGTATTAACAAATATTCACCGGGCATCTCTTCTAGGCAAAGTTCTAGGCACTAAAGTTACAAAAATGAATAAGACACATTTTTTCTCCCTTAAGGAGCTGTACTGGTTTGTATATATTAGGTCCCCCAGAAAATACCATGTTCTTTGATGCAATCTTGTGAAGGCAGATGTATTAATGTTGATTAGTTTGGAACCTATTGATTGTTTCCATGGAGATGTGACTCAATCAACTGTGGGCAAGAACTTTGATTGGATAATTTCCATGAAGACATTACCCCAACCATTCAGGGTGGGTCTTAATTGAATCACTGGAGTCCTATGAAAAGAGTTCACAGACAGAAGGAGCTAAGAGTGACATTTTGGAGGAGCTGCAGCCACAAGGGACACTTTGAAGAATGCACAGGAGCTGAGAGAGGAGCTGAAACACAACCTAGGAGCAAGCAGACACCAGCCACATGCCTTCCCAGCTAACAGAGGTTTTCCAGATGCCATTGGCCATCCTTCAGTGAAGGTACCCTATTGTTGACACCTTACCTTGGACACTTTATGGCCTTAAGACTGTAACTTTGTAATCAAGTAAACCCTCTTTATAAAAGCCAATCCATTTCTGGTATTTTGCATAACGGCAGCATTAGAAAATTGGAACGGGAGCCTAGAGGAAATATATTATGCAAATAACTATAATGTTTTTTTCTCTGATTATCAAATAAAGGTGAGGATTACCTGCTTCTCAATGTTTTTTTTTTTTTTTTTTTTCCTTTTCTTTTTTTGGGGGGCGGGGAGTGGGCTAATATATAAAGAAACTTTAAATAGGAAAGGTCAAATTCAGGTTCAAAATTGGTTTGTCTGCATAATATTGTCATCAGGAAACCAAATAATGGTAATACAGGACTTGAACTGTGGATGGCATTATCAGTTTCAGTTTTGTTTTGTCCAAAATATGCAAGTGATAGTTTTTGTGAGTTCTTTCAAGGAGGGAAACAATCAAAACCAACTGCAGTACGAAGTAAGGATATCTTTGATGCCAGAGTTCTCTATCATAATAACAATACCTTACATTGTATGGAGTTTGACATTTATAGAACCTTCATAAGCATTACCATATTTAATCCTCACAATAAGCCTGCTAATAAGTTACGTTATTTCAATTTCTCTGTTGAGAAAACAGGGTCTCAGTTACTGTGATTGAAGTAGTTGTCTCAGGTTATAAGATCAGTCATTTTAGAGGGGATCTTGAATGGACATCTCCTGCCTCGAAGTGCAGTAAGTCTCTACTACACCCCAACAAGGATGAATGAAGTGAAATTGATGGAAGAGGTCTGATCTCTTCTTAAGTTGCTCAAGAATGGTGTGGTAGGCAGAATAATGGTCACCTCTAGATATCCACATCCTCATCTGCAGAACCTGTGAATATGTTATGTTATAGGACAAAGGGGAATTAAGGTTGCTAATTAGCTGATCTTAAAATAGGGTGATGAGTCCCACTCCACCAGCATGGTTTGGCATGTGGTGGCTGCCCTTCCTTGGTTCTGGATACACCTGTAAAAAGCTCACCATGAGAAGGTTAGAGAGGAGTGGAAGCTAGTTTGTCCCCCTGGAACAAATAATAAACAACCAGGAACAACAAGTGAATAATCTGGAATACCTGCAGGGAGACAAACGTGACTGTCTGCTCATCATGCACCAACCTGAATTGGGAGGAATGCCTGAGATTGCAGCATAAAATCTGTAGGTAAAAACTGTGGATGCAAGCTGGGAACCTCCTCCCCCCATGGCCAAACTGCAAAGCCTCATGGTACTAGAGAGCAGCACTCTCCCAGCAAGCAAATAGCTTAGCTGAGCTCCAACTGGGGATTTAATTAACAAGCGTGGACTGCTCAGTACAAGCTATGAATCCCCAATAAGCAGACAGAGGCTTTTGGTGATGACTGACCCTGGAGAACCGGAGGGTGGCCGTGGACTGGCCCTGAAGTGGGCTTTCTGTCTCTTTTTCGGCACACCGGAGAAAGCCTCAGCCATTTTCAGTTCCCAGTGCTCTGACCCAGACAAGGGAGGAGACAGCACAAGCAGAGAGACTATTCAAATGCTAATGACCTCTCCCTAGGGGGGGGTATCTTCCCTAAGAGGAAAGAGGTGGGGCCTAGCTCTACTACCCACCCTCCATTCAGAACTGTACCCCAGAGTCTGGGGGAAAACAGCCACAGGCCACACCTCCTTACACCAGTCTGGAATGACAGGCTGATAGGTGCCACGTGCTGGGTGGAAAAGCACAGTGACTTAAGGCCTCACAGGATGTACCAATCTTCTAAGACACCCTCAGGGAAACAGGATATTATGCCCTTCTTCCAAGACCTGAGCCCATTCTGGTCTGGAAAACCTGACTGGGGTAACCAAGGAAACCAGATGCGTAGACAACAGAAAACTACAACCTACACTAAGAAAAACGAAGTTATGGCCCAGTCAAAGAAACAAACTTACACTTCAGATGAGATACAGGGATTTAAACAACTAACACTAAGTCAATTAAAAAAGTTAAGGAACGATATGGCAAAAGAGATGAAGCATGTAATGAAAATACTGGGCGTACATGAGGTAGACATCGAAAGTTTGAAAAAACAACTGACAGAATCTATGGAAATGAAAGGCACAACACAAGAGATGAAAGACGCAATGGAAACATACAACAGCAGGTCTCAAGAGGCAGAAGAAAACACTCAGGAACTGGAGAACAAGGCACCTGAAAGGCTACACACAAAAGAACAGATAGGGGAAAGAATGGAAAAATATGAGCAACATCTCTGGGAACTTAAGGACAAAACGAAAATCAGGAATGCACATGTCATTGGTGTCCCAGAAGGAGAAGAGAAGGGAAAAGGGGCAGAAGCAATAATAGAGGAAATAATCAATGAAGATTTCCCTTCTCTTATGAAAGACATAAAATTACAGATCCAAGAAGTGCAGCATACCCCAAACAGAATAGATCTGAATAGGCCTACACCAGGACACTAAATAATCAGATTATCAAACATCAGGGAGAAAGAGAGAATCCTGAAAGCAGCAAGAGAAAAGCGATCCATCACATACAAAGGAAGCCTGATAAGACTATGTGCAGATTTCTCAATAGAAACTATGGAGGCAAAAAGGGTGATATATTTAAGATACTGAAAGAGAAAAACAACCAACCAATAATCCTATATCCAGCAAAACTGTCCTTCAAATATGAGGGGGAGCTTAAAATATTCTCAGACAAACAGACAATGACAAGAGTTTAGGAACAAGATACCTGCTCTACAGGAAACACTAAAGGAAGCACTACAGACAGAAAGGAAAAGACAGGAGTGAGAGGTTTGGCAAACAATTTTGGGAGATAGTAGCATAGCAATGTAAGTACACTGAACAAGGATGACTGTGAGTATAGTTGAAAGAGGAAGGCTGGGATCATGTGGGACACCAGAACAAAAGACGAAGGATAAAGACTGGGACTGTGTAACTCAGGGAAGCCTAGGGTGCTCACTGTTTGTAATAAAAGGTACAAATATGTTTCTACATGAGGTAGAACAAATGAATGTCAACATTGCAAGGTGTTAAAAATAGGGTGGGATTGGGGGAAAAATACAATTGATGCAAACTAGAGACTATAATTAACAGAAAAATTGTATTATGCTTCCTTTAATATAACCAAAGGCAATGTTACTAAAGCTAAATGCATATGGGGGGAGGGACATAGGGGAAGGGTATGGGACTCCTGGCACTGTGATGTTGTCTGACTCTTTATTCTACTTTAGTTTAATGCTGTCTTTCCTTTTGTTGCTTTCTAGCTGTCATGTTTCTCTCTCCTCTCTCTCTCTCTCTCTCTCTCTCTCTCTCTCTCTCTCTCTCTCTCTCTCTCTCTCTCTCTATTTTGTCCCTCTACCTTCTTTGACTCTTCCTTCTTCTTTGTGGAAGAAATGGAGATGTCCTTATATGGATAGTGGCAATGGTGCTGAATACATAATACGTGACTATGCAGGAACCAACGAGATTGTTTACTTAGGATGGAATGTATGGTGTGTGAACAAAACCATCTTTAAAAAAAAAGGGTTAATGAAGAAACCTTGAGGGCACTACATTGAGTGAAATAAGACAGCCACATAAGGACAAATAGTGCAGAGTCTCACTGATATGAACTAATTATAATATGTAAACTCATAGACATGAAATATAAGTCATCAGGGTATAGAATGAGGCTAAAGAATGGGGAGTGGTTGCTTATTGTGTGCAGAATGTTCAACTAGGTTGAACTTAAATGTTTGGAAATGGACAGAGGTGATGGTAGCACATTATGAGAAAAACTAACAGTGCTGAGTGGTGTGTGAAGGTGGTGGAAGGGGTAAGCTCAGAGTCACGTATGTCACCAGAAGGAAAGTTGGAGGTTAAAAGATAGGAATGTATAAAACAGTGAAACTTGTGGTGGACGATGTCCATGATTAACTGTACAAATATTAGAAATCTCTCCCATGAACTAGAACAAATGTATGGTACTATAACTAGAAGTGAATAATAGAAGGGCATATAGGAAAAAAATATATATATACCTATTACAAACTATATACTGCAGTTAGTAGTATTTTAACATTCTTTCATCAACAGTAGCAAATGTACTATACCAAAACTATGAATCAGTAATGGAGAGGGGATGGTTAGGGGTATGGGAGTATTTGAGTTTCCTTTTTTTGTCTTTATTTCCTTTCTGGAGTAATGAAAATGTTCTAAAAATTGAAAAAAAATTGTGTTGATGGATGCACGGCTGTATGATGGTACCATGAGCAATTGATTGTACACTTTGGATCTTTGGAAAATTGTATGGTTTGTGAACAATCTCAATAAAAAAAATGAAAAAAAGAAGGAGGTAGAAAAAGAGAGAGGGTGATGTGACTGGAAGAATGATCAGAGAGACGTGTCATTGCTGGATATGAATATAGAAGGAAAGGGCCTCAAACTGAGAAAGGCAGCTGGCCTCTAGAAGTTGAAAAAAGCAAGAAAACAGATTCTCTCCTGGAGCCTCCAGAAAGGAATGCTGCCCTGCCAACACCTAGGTTTTAGCCCAGTGAGACCTGTGTCAGAATTCTGACCTACAGAACTATCAGAAATACATCTGTGTTGTTTTAAGCCACCAAGCTGGTGGTAGTTTGTTATAGCAGCCAAACTAATACAGGTGGGGTGGCCATTAGAGCCAGATCTACAGCTCTTCACTTTCAAAGGAGATAATGTATCTGGGAATTCTTTATAAACACCATATAGGGCAGGTATAAGTTGGGTCAATTGTTCATTCTACTATTTATTAACAAATATTGAGTGCCCATCTACTTGGTGTCAGGTACTGTTCTAGACCTAATTATAAACAAAACAAAAAATTCTGCCTTCATGAAACTATCATTCTAGAAGGGCGAATAGGCAAGCAATAGGATAAGTAAAATATGTAATCTATTAGTGTTTTGTGATAAGGAAAATATAAGGCAGAGAAGGTTGATAGGAAGTATATGTGTATGTGTATGTGTGCATGCATGTGTGTCAGTTTGCAAATTTCAGATGGGGCTGCCAGGACAGGTTTACTGAGAAGATGACATGTAAGTAAAGGCCTGGAGGATGTGAGGGATTAAGCCTTCTGGCTGTCTTTGGGAAATTGGTTCCAAACAGAGGGAAGAACAGAGGCCCTGAAGATGGAGGATGCTGGGATGCTGGTGGATGGGAGAGAGAAGGTAGGTGAGAATGTAGGCCAAATGTCCTGGGTGCTTGGTTGATGTGATGAATAGTATCTTATAGACCCCTCAGACTTAGTATTAGAACATCCTCTTCTTGCTGCTAGCCCTCCTTTATTATTTCTGCTGCAGAGTGAAAGCTGACAGTTTCCAAAGTTCTGCTTGAGGGAGCCCGAGGAAGATAGTATCTAAGAATTTTTTAGTGCAGATAACCAATTTTATGGCCCAGTCATTTGAGTTAAGAAACAGAATGGGGAAAGTGATGCAAATAATGTAAGTACTAGTTGGCATTTCCTTGGAATTTTGAATAACTTTTACTTCTCAAAGGGTAGTGTGGTTGGTTAGTGACTGGAAACAGGCAGAATTGGAGATGCTCTAAACCCAACCAGCACTTGCAGGATGTTGGAAAAGGGCAGTCAATTTTTCTTGCTTCACATTGCTCATATCTAATATAGCCCCCCCCAAATAAATGTTATCCCTCTATCTTTAGACAGAACTCACAACCACTATCCCACTAAAGCTATTGTCTAGCATTTCTTTAACCAAGCAGACTACGCAAAGTGTCTCATGCTCTGTGAAAGATGCACACCTAGAGCCAAGAAGGAACCAGGTGTGACCAGAAAGGGGCAGGCAATTGGCAGTAGTAGGTTGAATCAGCTACAGACTTACCTAGAAAATGGAAATACAAGAACTGCAAGAGCTTGTTTTCCCTCCTGGCACAGGATCAGAGTGAAAAGGAGAACCCCATGCAGGAACTTCATATCTGCAAGCTCTGCCTCAACATCTGCATGGGGGAATGTAGAGACAGGTTCACCCGGTCAGCTAAAGTGTTGGAGCAGCTCCCAGGCCAGACCCCAGTATTATCCAAAGCTAGATGCACCATCAGATCCTTTGACATTAGGAGAAATGAAAAGATTGCCATCCACTGAAGTATCCTTGGGGCTAAAATAGAGGAAATCTTGGAGAAAGGTCTTAATGTGCAGGAGTACAAGTTAAGAAAAAATACCTTCTCAGATACTGGAAACATTGGGATCCAGGAATGTATCATCTGGGGATCAGATATGACCCAAGCATTGGTATCTACAACCTGGACTTCTTTGTGGTGCAGGGTAGGCCAGGTTTCAGCATCACAGACAAGAAGCGTAGGACAGGCTGCATTGGGGCCAAGCACGTTATCAGCAAAGAGGAGGCCATGTGCTGGTTCCAGCAGAAGTATGATGGCATTAACCTTTCAGGCAAGTAAATTCAATTTCAAATTTCAAATTCCAAAAGGCCAATAAAAGATTTTCAATAAAAAAGAAAGAAAGAAAGGTAGATAGAAAGAAAGAGAGCAAGAAAGAGAGAAAGAGAGAGACAGAAAAGGAAAGAAAGAGAAAGAAATAAAGAGAAAAAAGAGAGAAGATAATGTGGCAAACCTCAGGGAGAGAAAAAATGTCCCTTAGATGTGTGTAGCTGGTGGCTCTTCCCATCAAGTAGGGTCTGTGTCTCTTCCCCTTGAATCCTCTTGTGACTGCTTGATCAACACAATGTGGTAGAAGTGACACCGTGCCAGTTTCTGGATGCAGGCCTTAAGAAATTGGTAGCTTGCACTTTCTGTTTCTTGAAGAGCTCACTCTTGGGACCCAGTCACCATGCTGTGAGGAAGCCCAACTTACCCAGTGGGAGGGGCCCATATGGAGAGGATACAGTAGCCTTGAGAGAGCCATCTTGGAAGTAGGTCCTCCAGTGGACACTGCATGGGGAGAGATGAGCTGTGCCTGCCGAGCCATGCCCAAATTGCAGGTTTGGGATTAAAATAAATGATGGTGGTTATTTTAAAATACTAAGTTTTGAGGTAGCTTGTTATGCATGCAGTAAAGTATATTTTAGCTTACAGGAATGAGAAATATCAGGTTTCATGCATGATTGAAGACGCCTTGGTGTTTGAAGTATATGTAATATAAATAATATAGTTAAAATCATTCTTAACCATTTATTGATCCTCTCCCAAGAAAAATGCACATATTCCAACCTTTTGAATACAATTTCAGGAGGTCCAGTGACCTCCTGTCTTCAACCATCAGCATATAGACCCCAAGTTGAGAACCTCTGTGATCAGACTCTCTTTCCACCACTCTTATAAAGTGGAATTTAGCATAAACTTAGGGAAGGATGAGGGAAAGGACACTCAGCTTTCTGTTATTAGACTTGTGTTTTATTCTAGCCCTTTCATAGACCTTCTCTTTGACTTTGGATAAAGTATAAAACTTCTCTATATGTTTCTTGGCAAAATATGGATTAAAATCCTGTGCTTCCTTTCCTCAAAGAAATGTTGAGATAAAAAAAAAAAAAAAAGAAAGAAAAAGAGGTGAATGTGCTTAGAAAAGTAATAATTTGCCCCTAGGAAGTACTTAATGAATATTTGTTGAATTAAATGTTAGCTGTCGCTATCCTTTGGGGATTGCTTGATTGGGTAGCTCAAACCTTTCAGGACAAGATTTTACCTATACAGCAACTCTAGGACATGGACACCTGAGAAACTACCAAGTATGCTTTAGAGTAAGAAAAGGTTATTCAGTACAGTCTCCTCTGCATGACGTTTTCACCCTCTGTTATCTTTAGGTTGGTAGTCAGTGGAGAGGAACTAGAAGACACAGAGCTTGCAAAGATCAGTTTACACCAAAGCAAAACTCTGCTCCTCATCACAAGGGATTGGAAGCATATACACAAAATGTCACAAAATTATAGAAGCACATGAACACTGGCTTCAGCATTGGTGTCATTGGGGTACAAATTCTGTTTACATAGTTTCTTATGAGGTCAACAAAACATTTTGAGTAGCAACTCCTCGGCTGCCTGCAGTAGGACTGAAAATATGAAATTAAACATAAATATAAACCTGATTTATGAGAAAAATGTTTCAAGATTCCTTCTTTGTTACAGTGTTTGTAGATCTCTATCATTGTAGATTAAAGACTCTCAGTGTTGGTTTGGGTAAAATTCAAAACACAGATGTTAAAACGTTCATCAAAGAACATCCACTGTGGTTGTTTTCCTTTCCCATTGTGAAACTAGAAAGATAGGGAGGGGCAGGAGAATAAAAGTAGAAATCACTTCCGCATGGATTGAAGGCAATTTAGTTTCCATCAGCCATGGCGACAGTGATCAATGAATTGCAAAATCTCAAGCAACAGTTGCCCAGCACAAACTGTGTCACAGGATCCCAGATCAAACATATTTATAATTGTTTAGTTTTTTACGTCAATGGGAGTTAAGCCAATTTTGGTTGAACAAAATGGTCTCTGGAAATACAGCTCATCAGTCCCTTCTTTTCAGTCTCTCCCGTCTCCAAAAAAAAATCCCCAGAATCTGAATTGAATCATTATTCAGATCTGGGTACATTTGCATATAAATAAGTTGCTTGTGATGAATTCAGTCAAAGTTGAGCAGAATTACTCTCTACCCCATGCTGCTTTGACAGAGGCAGAGATCTCTTGCAGGGACAGCTCAGCTGGGGAGACAGATGTAAGTGACCCTGAGGGCCCACAAAGCAGGTCTTAGGAGGCTAATTATTGCCCTTGTTTCTCATTTAATTGGGATCTGTGGAAAGCAGCTTGCTGTCAGGCACATGAAGAACCTGAGTGTGAGAGGTTGGAATTTGGTCACAAAACATCTGTGAGTCAATATGTTGAGGACATATTATCAGGAGCTCCCTGTCAGTGTCTTTTAAACATTAGATTCCCTTTAAGGAAATCAGTGCCAATAAAGGGGCATCTAGCTAAACAACCTGGGGCAGGGTGAACCAAATTCATTCATAGCTCATATGTAGGGAAAGGCATCCCTAGTTAGCAATTTTTTATAAAGTCTGTATTTAAGGGAAAATTACTATAGTTCTCCTCCCATTTTTCTTTTGGTCTAGGTTTTATTTGCGCTATTAATTGACAGGAATATATTATTTATTTTATATGATTTATAGACCTTTCAGGAATCATTTGGTATTTTTCCAATTGTTTCTCTTCCTTGCATTGGGCTTGGTGCTGGGGAGCAGAGATAAGTCAAGCATAGTACTCATTTGTCAGGAGTTCACACTCTGGCAGGCTGGTGCAGACTCATGGACAAATAACTTCAGTGCAGTTTGATAGAAGAGAGAGATACAATGCAGGGCAGTGGCACAAAGTTGAAGTGCAAAGACTTGAAGAAACCTTGATAGAGGAGGAGATTCACCAGCTGTATCTTGTTGATATGTTACTTATTCCAAGAAGATGGGAACAGGGGTTGGAAAGTAGAGGTGGGCATTCCAAGAAGAGGGAATAGTAAGTGCAAAACACAGAGACGGCAATAGCACTGTGTGTTTTGGGAACCATTGGTAAGTTGATAGGGTGAAAGCATGCAAGTGATGGATGCTGGAGAAGAAAGCAGGGGACAGATCATGGAATGTCTTATAGGTTGCCCAAAGGCATTGGGATTTTATCCTAAAGTCTATCAGAAGCCTTGGAAGGATTTAGTGGCAGATGCTGTCAGTGCGCCTTTTATATTGCCTCTGCAGTTACTGTTCCTCTATAAGCCTGGGACTTCTTACTACAAGTCCCAGTGACTCACTCTGAGAACTTACTCTGGCCCACAGAATTGCTCTCTGTCTGTGTGGGAGTCTGGATGGAAATATCGGAATTAACACCCATGAGAGCTGTCCTGATACAACGATAGATAAGTATCTCAGCTTCCTTGCTCCTAGGGTGGGGCAACTCTGTAGCATGTTCTACACCGTCTTCCAGAGGTCCCCACTGGGATTGAGCTCCAGTTGCCCGCAGCAGATATTTCATCATTAATACAGCGGTAATGACATCCTTCCCATCCCTGCCACTCCTCTATACTCCCCTACATTTGCTTTCTGGGATCACTTCTCAAATAACAATTTGGGTGTTAATTCTTATCTCAAGGTCTACTTCTGGTGGAACCCAACCTAAGATAGTACAGTATTTTGATGGGGGCAGAAGCATGCCTGAATTTTCATTTGGGAAGGATCACTCTTACAGCACTGTGGAGATGGGAGACAGGAAGACTTAGTGTGGGGACATTATACTAGTCCACCTGAGAGATGGTAATGAAGGTAGGCTCTAGATGGTTCTCATGAGATAATGGAAGTGAGGGGGGAAGTCAAGAACAAAAGCAATTTAGAAAGCAGAACTCACAGAAATTACAATCTAGCTGGATATCTCTTGAGAAGGAGGGAAGGTATCACAAATGATTCAATGTTTGGGCTTGTTGACTGGAGGAATCCATTAAACATTAAAAATAAAGAACACAGACTAGGGGATAGGATTTTTAGTGGAATATGAGGACTTTTTATTTGATTATGGTGAGTTTGAGGTATTACCATGAACAGTGTGGAGCTTACAGGAGAGAGCTGGCTTGGAGACCCCAACTTGGAAGTCAGGCAGCAGCCCCAAAGTAGTGGTGGAAGCAGTGGGTGTGGGTGCGGTCGTGTAAGCAGGGCAGGGATGGGGAGGTGGGGTGGGAGGAGAGCCCAACAAATCCAGAACTCTGGAATACCACCCTTTTCACAGGCAAGTTCATGTGGAGGAAGCTGCTAAAGAGAAGGGTGCCCTGAAAGACCACACAGGGCTAAGGGATTGATGTCATAGATTTCCCAAAGGAGGGGAAAGTGTCAGGAAGGAGAGAAGAAGCAACAGAGCCAAAGGCTGCAGAGCGGTTTGGTGAGGTAAAGACTTAATGTTTCCATTGGATTTGGAAATTGGAGGTTCACTGGTGTCTTTAGGAAGTGTTATCTTTATTTCGGAATCATTAGAGAGGCAGGAGAGAATTTTTTTCCCTTAAGAAATCTGATTTTATTAGATCTAGAACTGCCTAGATAAGGGATTGCTTAATGAATAGAATTAAACTAAATGATGCTGCCTTCTGTTTAGATGATTTGTATGAAAATGGTAATTACAAGCTTCAGATTTGTTTGTAAGGATTTTCCTTTTTTTTTTTCCTTCTAAGTTGGTCCTAGTTCTGTTTTAATTATCACAGTTTTCAACTTTACGTTGCCTAAAGAATAAATTTAATTCTCTAGCTGATGACCCTTTCAAGAACAGTTCTACTTTCTGTATCCTATTCAGGTAATTTGTGGTTGAGAATTGGGGCTCTAGAGTTAGATCACTTGGGTTCTATCCTGGCTCCATTACTTATACGTCCAAGGTCATTGGTGTAGGCACTTTAATTCTCTGTGCCTAAGTTTCCTTATCTGAAAATAGGGATAATAATACAACCTCAGAGGGTTGTTCTGAGGACCAAATAAATTAATTCTTGAAAAGTACTTTACGTTCCTGGCACAGAGAAAGTGCTCAAAAAAGCTTTAGTATTAAAAGTAGTATTTGTTGCCATTTTCATTATTTAATATTTGTTACTTTTATTAAAAATTGGAAGGCAGCATCATATAAAGAAAATAATGATGAGGCTAAAAAAAAGAAAGACTAGTGGTCTCAGCTTTCCTGCCAACTCTGTGCATTTGGGTAAGTCTATTCATTTCTCTGAGTTCACTTTCCTCATCTGTTAAAGATGGAGGCTGAAAGAGATAATCTCTGAGCCATCCTTGGTTTTAATATTCTAGAAGCCTACATTTTCCTTCATATTACTGACTTACATGGCAGTCCTAGCTATAGTAACATTTTCCCAAAGGAAAGATAAATGGGCAAAAAGGGGGAAACCGGAAAACATTTGCATTAGGCAAATGCTTTCTGGAAAGTACAACAAATGTTTTGGTTTATTTTCATGCAGTTCTTTCTTGAGCTCGAATGCATAATTCAGGTTGCTTATGTTATACTTAGAATGCTTAATCTTTTTTTTCTAGTTTACCATGGTTGGAACAAATCTAGTTATTTTTTATTTTCCTTTGCCTTGTTTTTTCATATCTCTCATAGGAAAACACACATTTTTTAAATGCATCCATTTTATTTGCTTTATGATATAATCTATACAAAGACAACCCACTTAAAATGCTTATTCTTTTAGATTTTAAATATGGTACATCTGTAAATAAAATAATAATTATATAATGTGGTATTTTCTTGCTTCTTGGAACATTTTTTTGAGATCTGAAAATTGGTCCCTGGTCTTATTCCACACTTATTCCAACTAACATTTCCTATGATGAGTTATTTTTCATGTGCACACATGGGGGAGCTTTTGAGACACTGGTTTGAATATTATACTTTGATAACTTTCTTAGCTGTTAGATGATGGACTGGAATTCTCCTTAGTAGGGAGAGTAATAGGGCAAGACTGAATGTAGAACAGACTGCAATTTCCCCAGTGTTCACTCTTGAATATGGGGCCTTAGAACCAGTTTGCAATTCTCTTCTAAAAGTAGTGATGCATGTATATTCTCTAGAAAAAAGAGGGTAAATTAAAAAAATAAAAATAAAAAGGAAAATTTAAGGCAGATTCAGTATTTTCTGATGCTTCATTAAAGTGGGGACTGTCTCTTCAGATGAAAGGTAAGTCAGGCAGAAACTCTGAGTTTGATAGTAGCATTATTTAATGGAGTCTGAAATTACTTCAAATCCATTCTTCCAGAAAAAAAAGAAAAGTCTAAAAGTACATTGGAATATGAAATGTCACATGTGGTAGGAACAGAAACAAAAGTGAGAGGATTGAGTTGAACCTGATACTGTTGGCATCTAGGTCTATATTTGCCATTTGAAGAGAATGCAGAAAGATAGAAAAGACTGTGTAAAATGAAATGCAACCTTAGTTTCATAGGACCTTGACCAGATTCATCATTGTCTTTCTTTTGACTCCAATTTTTGGGAGTCAAAAATTATCAGTTTGTCTATTATCAATGGTTATCACAATCATTTCTGTTTTATGTTTTGCTCACAAGATTTTAAAGGCACTATTGAAAATGAGGATTCTGTGAGAAAATCAATACTGCTGATAAAAAATGCTATTTAAATACAGAAAAAAACTCTTAGTAAATATTGTGTAAAGTCTATGATATAACTGGATTAATATACATTTATTTTAAATTAAACAGGCCATCTTTTATGATGAACTGGGAAATAAGTACAGTTTTTCTTTCTTCGCATTGGATTTTCCTCCCTAAGTAGCCAAATTTCATTCTCCATGGTTTATGTTCAACTCCTTACCATTCCTTTTCTCTCATCTCTCCCTCAGCACTCTCATTTATTCTCGTGGTTTCAGCCAGTCATTATATTCCAATTCTGGGCTTCCATCATGGGTTCCAATTGTATGTTTCCTATTGCCCATTGGCATCCCTACCTGGCTGTAGAAGTCAAATTAATAAGTCAACCACCAAACTTACCTTCAATTCCCTCTTCAGCTTCCTCCTTTAACCTCCCACCCCAGCTCACCAATTCCTCCTGACTTTAATATTTCTGTCCATGAACCCACTATTCATCAAGCTACCTGGGCTTGAAAATTTGGGGTCATCTTTGACACTTAACTGACTCATGTTCAGTATGTGTCAGATGTCCCCAAGACCATCCTCTGGCTTGATGATTCACAGAAGGACTCACAAAACTCAGAAAAGCTGTTATACTCATCTTTACACTGTATCACAATGAAAGGAGACAGATTAAAGTCAGCACATGGGACAAAGTCCAGGATAAACTAAGTGTAAGCCCCAGTGTCCTCTCCTAGTTGTGTCACACAGATGCACTTAATTCTCTTAGCAATGGTGTATGATATTGTCAACCAAGCAAGCTCATCTTGTCCCTTGTGTCTGGGGATTTTCATTGGGAACAGTCATGTAAGCATACAGAACCTGAGTGACTCGACTTCAGCTATTCAGACTCCAGCCTCCCAGAGAAAAAACAGGCATTTGCTATAAATTACCCTGTTAGCATAAACTATCTGATCAAATTGGTACCACATGGCCCAAGGTTCCAGGCATTCAAACATACTCTTATCAGACTGTTTCAAGGCATACAGAGCTCATCTCCCAGGAGTGGCCAAGCACAAGTCCTGAAGACAGGTGTTTCTTGGGAATGTGCAGGGTCCCAGTAACTCAGGCCTGCTGAGTTAACCCTTTCCTGCATGTGAACATGCAGTCATCACCACAGTTTACTTATTGTTGGGGAAATGGGTAAGAACACATACTGTGGTGTTAAAGAGATCTGTGTTCAAGTTCAGCTTCTATGAGAAGTAAATAAGACATGTTTAACACAATGCTGAATACATAAATACTCAATGAATGTTTGTTCCGGTTTGCTAATGCTGCCTTTATGCAAAATACCAGAAATGGATTGGTTTTTATAAAGGGGGTTTATTTGGTTACAAAGGTACAATCCTAAGGCCATAAAAGTGTCCAAACAAAGGCGTCAACAATAGGATACCCTCACTAAAGAACACTGATGGCATCTGGAAAATCTCTGTCAGCTGGGAAGGCGTGTGGCTGGCATCTGCTCCAGGGTTCTGGTTTCAAAATGGCTTTCTCCCAGGACATTTCTCTCTAAGTGTCTGGGGATAGTCTCTTAGTTTCTCCCAGGCAAACTCTGGGCTAACAAAAGTCTGCTTTCAATGGCTGTCTCTGAAATGTCTCTCTCAGCTGCAGTGTCAGCAGGTGCCTGAGTTCGCTCCTTTTAAAGGACTCTAGTAAACTAATCAAGACCTACCCCAAATAGGCGGGGGTCAAATCTCCATGGAAACATCTAATCAAAATGTTTCACCTACAGTTGGGTGAGTCAAATCTCCATGGAAACATTCAATCAACAGGTCACACCCTAATCAAAAAGATTAATCAATCTGCTCCCACAAGATTGCATTAAAGAATATGGCTTTTTCTAGAGGACAAAATATATCCAAACCGGTGCAATGTTAGATGATGATTTTTTGTTGTTATTATGATTATTGTCTTTTCTGCCTTTTCCTATCCAGTACTACTTCTATCTATGTAGTCCAAAACTTTATTTATTTTACTTTATGCAACATAAGCTTCTTATGTCAGTCAACTTAGGGTAAGGTATGCTGAAATAACAACTGTCAAATCTGCATAGCTTACAACAGCGAAGGAGTGTTTCTCCATCCTGTTACTTGTGCGTTATGAGTTGGCTGTAGCTTTGCTTCATATAATCTTCATTTTTGGCCCAGACTGAAGGAGTAGACCCGATCTGAGATACTGTGTCAAAGAGAAAAGACAACATGAAGGAACCATACGATGGCTCTTAAAGTCTTGCTTGGAACATATTCTGTCTATACCCACTTTATTGTCCAAAGTAAGTCACACGGCCAAGGACAAGGTTAATAGATTAGGGATATAAAATATTTCCCTGGTAGGTGGTGGTGAATATTTGACTACTAATATAATCTATCAGTTTCCTAACTAACATCTCTGCCTCTAGCCTCCATCTATTCTTGACACAACTACAATCTATCCTGTCGACCACTACCAAATCTATCTCTTCAAAGTTCAGTGTTGGCAAATTTCTTCCCTTCTCTAAAACTGCCTTAATTCAAGGTCTACTGACTAGTTATGCAAGCTTGCTTTTCAGCTCAGTCACCCATGACTCCCCCAGACTCCAGTGAAACCAGAACCTTTTCTGGCACTGGATACATCTTTACTTAGCATCTTGTACACCTTTACACATGACATTCATTCTCTGAGAATGAGGATGGATCCAAAGGCCCTCTTCTGGAGAAATCTACCATTTTATTTATCTTTATATTTTCCACAGAGCCCAAGTGCTATAGCCATTTTCAAGCTTGAAACATGTTATGAATGAACAGAAGAACAGAGACTGCCCCAGTGTTACAAAGAAAGCCAAGTGCCATTCAATGAGAATGAGAGGCCAGCTCAAGGGGGTGAAGGAGGCTGAAATCCAACCCATGCATCCCTCACATGCCAAGCCTTGAAGTGGCATGTAGAGGAAGGGGGCCTTTTGCTGCTCATATAAAAGTGCTGATGGTTTAGTAATGGCCTTGCTTCCAGGAATTTTCACCAAGTCATTCACAATCTTGGCATAATTTGGATGTCCGTGGCTCATGCTGTCATGATGAAATTGGGTCCTCGGTGCTGCTTTGGGCTTCCTAAGAATGGACCTGCAGACTTTGCTCTTTTGGGCCATTTGCATTTCAATTATTTTGGTGGGCAGCACATCTCTTACTGGAGAAAATAACTCTTGAGGCTGAAAATAGCAGACTGGCAGTGAGGATGATGAAAAGGAACTGGATTAGCCATCCTTGATAAAAAAGATAGAAACTCCTGTTTGATGGAAATGTTTCTAAAAATAAAAACCAGGTCCCAGCAATGCAACAAATAGCTGAAACGATTTCTTTGGTTGAGTGGCTTTTAAGATGTTTTCCCCTGGTTACAGATTTTAAAACTACTCCAAAAGAAACTGTTCCAAATTTAGCGCCAAAGGGGAACATTGTCTATTAGCAGGCACAATAGTTGGAGAAGAAAGGAGTGTGACAGTGCTTTGATTGCCCAAGGCAGGGTAACTGTGAATGCCAGACCCTCATTGCCTCCTGGAATGTGTTTCAGTGCTGGAGTTAATTCTCATTCAAGCTGTGGCATAAAAGCTTTGAAGCAAATAAAATCACTGTGCATGTTGTCAGCAACATGCTGTCTTTTTTTGTTTTTGTTTTTGTTAAACTATTGTACTTATGCTTTGATTCTGTGTTGTGGGTTGGTTTCTTAGATTACTAAGGGAATAAACTAAGCAAAGCAAAATCAGTGTCATTCACATTAAGGTGTTAACTTCGGCACCAGGGAGGTGTTGAACAAGGAGGCAGAGATGATGTGAGGATATTGAGTAAAGGTAAATTGAGTAGGTCAACTTTTAGGTCCTCCATGTGCAGAGTTCTGGTATTAGAAGGAAGACCTGGTTTGAATTATAAAGAAATTGAAGTTTGGTTAACACAACACATGCCACCTTCCCTAGTCAGAAAACATAAGGGTATGTGAGTTGTCGTGAAATATTCATATTAATTTAATGATATACCAATGTGTTGGTGGCATTTTGAGTTCACTGTCATTACCATGACACAACTGTTCACACTTCTTATCTATGGGCTATAAGACAGCTCTGAAATTCCTTCATATTCAACTTGGAATCATGATTCATCCAGTGGGCAAAATAAAACAGTCCTGTTCTAGGGCTTAGAAGATCTGCATTCCCAATTCTGAGGATATTTTCTTGAGTGGGGTTAGAAGGAGGCATAATGTTTCCATTGGAACTACTGTATGTAGAAAAGACGTTTGTATTTCCTATTGAGCAAATAGTCCTTCTTAGGAGTGGCTTTTCACCTGTAACCTTATCAGATCCTATTAAGTAATATGTTTTGCTTTGTCTTTGCTTTCTTTGATTAGAATATATCTTTTTTTCTCTTTTTATAGTGATGGCAAGACATTTAATTATGAGTTTAGAGATTTGTGTTCTCAGGACCTTCCTTTAATGAGGAGTGATTGATTAATGTCTACTAATATGCACAATAGATTCCCTCTGGGATAATCTTTTGTAGTTCTGTCACAGCTGTGGTCTCTGTAGGATTTGGCAAGTTGAGTTTTCTGTTCGAGTGATCACTCATGAGCCTTTGACTAAGCTGACAGGTCATTTTTTATCTAGGCTTGATTGGTCCTCCTGTCTGTTGTGGCTGGTGATCAATATTGGGTCAGATTATGAAGCTGATAGCTCTCTCTCAAAGCTCCATATAGATTCTATTCTTTGAAGTGGGTAAAATAGAAAAACTCTTCAATCCATTGATGTAATTTATGACTGTAGTAACAAAGAGGATTGTAACTGCTAAGGGGCCAGTTATTTTACTTGTTCATTCATTTATTCTGGAATGTACAAGTGCCTACTATGTAGGCACTTGCACATTCCACTATATAGGAGAGAGCCTGTGTGCTAGGCTCTCTCCTATATAGTGGAGATTCAGCAGTGGAGTCCAAGTCAGAAACAGTCTTTATTCTGAGAGTTTTAAAAATAGTTACAATCTAATGGTGGAATAGAGAAATAATCGGGGAGTTACAGTATATTATGATAAGTGCTATGGTGGGAAAGCCCAGTGAGAACCTAAGAATGACATTTAGCAATATTTGGTTGCCTGTATGTGCCAGGAAATGTGCTAAATACTGAATTCATAATTAACTAACAAAATAGACACTGTGATTGCCATCATGAAACTTATTGGAAAAGACAGGATTGACTGAATAATCACGTAAATAAATTTGTGTGATATTGTTATTAAAGAAAGCATGGCATGTGATGAGAGGGTCCGTCAGGGGACTTAGACTGGGTTCAGGGAATGTGAATCTGAGGTGGAGGCATTTAAGCTGAGACTTGTGGTACGAGTAAGTGCTAGTCAGTTGAAGAGGGGGAGGAAAGGGTTCCATGTGGGAAGAACTTCACATAACAAGGCTTGAGGCAAGCAAGCGATGAAGATTCAAGGAGCAGAAGGTATGGTGTGGTTGTGCCTTTGTGTGAAGTGAGGGGCCTGGGCAGACCGTGGGTGGGGCTGGAGGGGGATGAGGGTCAGAGCATAAGGAACCTTCTCAGCCACAAGAAGGAATCTTGACTTTACGTGGAGGGGAATGCGAGAGCTACCGAAGGGTTTTAAGCAGGCACACAATTTGCTCACAAACATTGTTGAATGAATGAACTCTCACTACCCCTGCTTTTCTTTTTAATACACATAGATAGTCTGTGCTAGGCACTGTTTTAAGTGTTTTACATATATTAACTCGTTTAATTCTTGTAACCAATCCTATTAGGTGGTCATTACCATGACACAACTGTTCACACTTCTCATTGTTCAAATTTCTATCTTTAGAAAGTGACATGGCTGCTGTAATGGAATGAGTTCTGGGACAAGTTAGGAGGCCTGGAGACGGGTTCAAAGGCTGTTGCAAGAACCTAGACTTGGAAATTCAGTACAGAGCAATGTTATGAGTGTGGGCTTTTGGTCCACAATGCCTGGGCTTGAATCTTACCTCTGGCACTTAATAACTGGGCAGCTTTGAGCAATTATTTTACTTTTTGGGACTCTGTTTTTGTAAAATAGGAATAGTATTACTGTAAAATTCTGTAATTCTGAGAAGTAGGGATAGGGATCAGATGTGTTAGCTATGGGTTAGTGCTCAGAGCAGTTTGTGGCACCAGAGTCACTGTATATCTTGTGCAAGCTGTGCCTTGCAAACAGCTCCTGGTTGAGGAGCCAGTGCCGGCTGGAGCCTGCTTTCAACTTATAAGCCCTGTGTCCTGGTGAGGGCTTAATCACCCTGGAGGAAGGGATGCCTTTCATAATTCATTCATCTCATAGGGGCATCTTTGTGTAATTCACATAAAGGCACCAGGGGTGACCAGCAGCAGCCCTATCTAACACATATTAAGTATTCAATAAATGTTATCTGTTATTAATTGCTGTACGACTCTGTGAAAATTATTAAACATTTCTGTGCCTGTTTCCTCTTTTGTAAAACCAGAAGATATGCTTACCACCTAATAGGATTGGTTATAAGAATTAAATGAGTTAATATATGTAAAACACTTAAAATAGTGCCTAGCACAGACTATCTATGTGTATCAAAAAGAAAAGCAGGGGTAGTGAGAGTTCATTCATTCAACAATGTTTGTGAGCAAGTTGTGTGCCAGGTGCTGAGCTGCACCTTGAGAAAAAGAGACCCTGTTTTCATGGGTAAATAAAAATTTACCTCAGTAACTGTGCTAGTTTGGATGTAATATGTCCCCCAGAACACCTTGTTTTTTAATGCAGTCTTGTGGGGGCAGATTATTAGTGTTGATTAGGTTGGAATCCTTTGATTGAGTGTTTCCATGGAGATGTGACTCAATCAACTGTGAGTGAAATGTCTGATTGGATAATTTCCATGGAGATATCGACCCCACCCATACAAGGTGGGTCTTAATTGAATCACTGGAGTCCTATAAAAGTGTTCACAGACAGAAGGAGGTGCTGCAGCCAAGAGATATACTTTGAAGAATGCACAGGAGCTGAGTGGAGCTGGAACACAACCTGGTATTAGCAGACACCAATCACATGTCTTCCCAGCTAACAGAGGTTTTCTGGATGCCATTAGCCCTCCTTCAGGCTTATTTGGACATTTTCATGGCCTTCAGCCTGTAACTTTGTAACCAAATAAACCTGCTTTATAAAAGCCAATCCATTTCTGGTATTTTGCATAATGGCAGCATTAGCAAACTGGACCAATAACTAATTAAAACTGTGATGTGTTATGAAAATAAAGTATTGGGGGATGGAGAGAACTGGTAAGACTTGGGAAGCAGTTTAGAACTAGGAAGGACAAGAGTATGATTAGATATAGAAGTTGATTCCAGGAAGATGGTGGACTCAGAAATGTTTCAAGGAGGGTGAGGTCAGCCACATTGCTCAACTAGCTAGATTCATAAGGATAAATCACATTACCTGGCTAACTTTGCACACAATTTAAGAATTGAATTCAGATACAAATTTTAAAATGTCTAATAATGTGTTTGTACTTTATTTGGTTCCAGTAAGAAATTTCCTAAAGGTGACACAAACAAACATATATTCAACTCATTTTAAATATGCTACATTACTAGCAAGATTTGATCCTTAAAAATTTGAAGTAGCAAATGAAGTCTGGATCCCAGTTCATCACATATATTTAGAAATTGGATATGATTTATCTTTAAAAAAAAAACAAAAACAAAACTGGAAACAATGCCCTGATTATCTATTTGGGGAAGAGATATATGAAAGCATCTTATGTTGACTTGCTTGCTTTATTCTGTTTGTTTTTTCCTGTTTAATTCTGATAGTGTCATGGATGAGTCAGATGACCTTCCCTGAGCAATTTATGAAAGCATTGTTGAAGAGAGAACATGGCGGAATATTCATGGTCGCTTTCAGTACTTCAGGATTACTTTCAGGCTGAATTATTATTCAGAGCTTTGCTAAGAGCTTAGAGTACCCTGGGCAATGCAGACATTTCTTTGATATGCTCTTTGGTATTTCCTCTTTTTTTTTTTTTTTTCCCATCCCCGAGCAGAATTACAACTGCATCTGTAGACAGTGTCATTTCTTTTTGCTCTCCTTTTTCTCCTCCCTTCTTCCTAACAACTCAAACTGGTGATGGTGCTTTGGGAGGCAAAAAGTGCCATATGGAATTTATAGGCATACAGGAGAAAACTACTTTGCCATGGAGTATTATAATACTAGCTATTAGTTTGTTTTTTGGGGGATTTGTTTTTCTTCGAACTGAAAAAAAACATGTAGCAGCACCATTAGGTAAATCAACAATCCTGGCTCAACTGTAATTTTCAAGGAAAAGAAGGCTTGAAAACAGCATCAAGGGCTGTGATGGGCAGGATAATGGTCCCCCAAGGGTGTCCATGTTGTAATCCTCAGAACCTGAGAATATGCGATGTTACTTGGCAGGGGGGATTTAATTGAACATGGAATTAAAGTTGCTGATCAGTTGAGTTTGGGAAGGGGAGTTACTTCTGGATTATCTGGGTGGATCCAAAGTAATCTCAGGGATCCTTAAGAGTGAAAGAGGGAGGCAGGAGAGTTAGTGTCAGAGTGATACAGCATGAGAAAGACTTGACTGACCATGCCTGGCTTTGAAGATGCAGAAAGGGGGCCATGAGCCAGTCAAGTACTTACATTTGTAAGTACAGCCTCTAGAAGCTGGAAAAGGCAAGAAAACAGATTCTCCCCAAAGCCACTGGAAAGGAATACAACCCTGCTGGCACCTTGATTTCAGCCCAAGGAGACTCATCTCAGTTTTCTGATGTCTGGAACCATAAAATAATACATTTATGTTGGTTTAAGCCACTTAGTTCATGGGCATATGATACAGCAGCAATCAGAAACATATATAGGGGCTTTTGAAGAGGACTGCCAGCTATAAGCTATGATTCTGGAGAATGAATCATCTATATTGGTAAAAGAAACAATATTAAGTACTTTGCAAGCATTCTGCAAATCTTAGGCAATTAACCATTTAGTTCATTAAGAATCTAGAGAAGGGTAGTAAACTAAAAAAACCTGACAGAGTCCAAAGAGGTGATGTAATTGAGGGAGACTAACCTGGGTGGAAGGCAATTGGGAGGGGTGGGGAGTACAGCAGACCAGAGAATGCATGGCCAGCCTTGGAGGGCAACCCCTACTTAGCTCCAGGTGATTGTTGTTATGAATGAATATGAGCACTGTTGCTAGATCTTCCAGTGTTTTCAAGAGAAGCCAGATTTTGGAATTTTAATATAAATTATCTTGTTTTAACTCAAGACAATTTAAATAAAAACCAACAATCAAGAAACCAAATATATCATAGGCTGCCCAACATACAGATACAGCTGGATAGATATGTTCTGTGACTCCATATTTTGAGACTGATGATTTAGAGGTGTGGTCACCCCAGGTGACTTGTAATTCTCATATTCATTAGTATAGCAACCATAGACCCATTTTAGAATGTAATGAACTGATTTAGGGAAGTTAATTGAGTTGGCCAATGGTAAATATCAGGTGTCAAGTCTCAATGTGTCTCCAAAAGCCAAGTTTTTGTTTGTTTATTTTAATGCCTTTAATGTAAAGGGAGGTGATTAATCATGGTGGAGAGTTAAAAGGAGAAATGGAAGGAAATTAATTAATGTTTACTGAACACACAATATCTACCAGGCAATGAACCAGGAATCTCACAACAATTTTATGAGGAAAAGTTGTTTTCTCATTTTCCAGGTAAGAAATATGAGTCTAAGAGTGGTCAGGTAAATTGAGTGTGGTCATACAGATAGAGTGACTAAGGAAACTCAGAATAACACATATTCTCAGTGATTAGGATTTAGAGAAGAGGAGGAACAATGCTTCCTCTGAGACTGGAGAGAATAATGAAATTATAAGGGCTGCAAGGGAAAGTGCAGGGACTCCTACTGTGGGAACTTGTCCTTCTTGGTGAAAGTGGGTGGTAAGGTTATCTGGTAGGCTTCAGTGTATGTTTATGAGGGGGAAATGGGTGTCAGATTGGCTACTTCAGGAGAGAAGAGGCTGGCACTCTAGTGACCGCATAAGAGATTAAGGCGCAATGTGGAAAAGATGTGGACAATGATAAAACCCAGCAGATAGATTGGCTTTGAGTGGAATGACTGTGCATCCCCTTTGTTCTTACCCCAGCATCCCTTGTAAGTGATGACCAGAGAGGGATTGAGTGACCAAGTTTGACTTGGTAAAAGGTGAAAAGTTAAGAGAGCTGGGTGGCTCAGCTTCATTAGACACCAGGGAAATGCAAATTAAATGTACACTACCACACATGATGCCATTCTACTACATCTACCCGAATGGCTAAAATGAAAAAGACTGACATTCTCAAGTGTTGACAAGATTGTGGAGCAGTGGAAACACTCCTAGACTGTGGGTAGGAGTGTGAATTGGTAGTTGTGCTTTGGAAAACTGTTTTCAGCATCTGTTAAAGCTGAGCATATGTAATAACCTAAGACCTGGCAATTCCACCCCTAGGTGTATGTTAACTGGAAATGTATACATTTGTGCACCAAATGACATGTGCAAGAATGCTCATACAGCATTATTTGTCATAGTGAAAAATGAAAACAACCTCCCAAGTATGAAATAGCTAACTAATTTGTGGTATAATCACAAAATGAAATACTTGATAGTATGAAAGGAATGAGCTACAGTCATACACAACATGGATGAATCTCACAAATATAAAAAGAAGCCAGATACAAAAAGAATACATGCCATATGATTCCATTTATGTAAAGTTTGGAAGCGGATATTTAGTGTTGAAACTCAGGGTTGTGGTTACCTAACAGGAAAGATGGTGATGGAGACGGGACATGGGGAATGCTTCTACGGTGCTACAATATTCTAATTAAAAAAAAAAATCTCATTACATGGGTGTGTTCACTTTGTGAAAATTCATTGAGCTGTACCTTTATGATTTCTTCACTTTTCTGCATGCACTTTATATTTCAATAGAAAATTAAAAGGAAAAAAAAAGTGTGGTTGGGAGTCTAGGATCACTACAAGGCAGCTTTAAAATTGCTGATCTTTGGGGACCTGATTATAAGTATAGCCAAGATAAAGTGTTGAATTATAGTGAATGTGGGCAACTGGGAGAAATTAGGGACACAATGGTTGTGATGGGAGAGGGACAATCACATTTAGGGGTAATTGGGTTAGAGCAGCATCTTGTTATGACAAAGCCCGCTGCGTGGCTGGTGGGATTGAAGATACAATATTACCTCAGCTGGGAAGCTGTATTTGATCTTGTTTTAGAAGTCTGCAAAGGCCATTCTCATAGTGCAGTGATGTCAGGAAAGGTGAAGAGGAATTGATTGATTAACTTAAAGCATCTGACAGCTCATATCTTGACCTCCATTTAATTTTTGCCTAACTGGGCACTAGAACTCTGTGCAAAGAAACTTAAGGCACATCATCATATTAAGCAAATGATATATAAACAAATATTTTGCTACATGTGTATACTTGAACATGGTTTTTCCTGGTCTGTGGTCTCCTAGCAAGAGAAATGCAGCACATAGGTGATAATATAAGCAGCTAAGTTTCCTGATTGGCTTTTTAAAAGGAAGGAGAAAATTTATGTTTTTTTTTTTCTGTCTTGGAGGATTGGATTTGGGATCCTCATTTTAGGAACTTCTATTCACTACCTGTGTATCTTGGTGTATTAGTTACGGTTCTCTAGGGAAACAGAATCAATGCATGATATCTATGAATATAAGATTTATAAAAGTGACTCACGCAACTGTGGGTATGCATGAGTCCAAATTCCACAGGGCAGTCAGCAAACTGGCAACTCCAATGAAAATGTTCGATGAACTCCTCAGGAAACGAACCGGCAACTTTGACGAACTCTTCAGGAAACGAACTGGGATCTTTGACGAACGTATTTGATGAACTCCTCAGGAAACGAACTGGCCACTTCGACAAACTCCTCAGGAAACGCATCGCTGGGCAGCCGAAGAAGAAGTGAAGGTCCTCTATCTGTCTGCCTTAAAAGTCTTCAACTGATTGATTGGATTAAATCCAGCCAACTGCATTGTCTCGTTGTGGAAGACCCACCATTTGTTGAGTCATCAGTCACAGCTGCAGCCAATTGACTGATGATTTAATAAACCAGCATGTTGGTTTATTAACCAGCCACAAATGTCCTCACAGCAATGGTTATGCCAATGTTTGCTTGACCAGACAGCTGGGTACCATCACCTGGCCAAGCTGACACATGAACCTAACCATCACACTTGGTTAAAATAGAAAGGCCACTTATGAATTGGTTGTTAGCAAAGTGTTCTGAAGTATTATTTTAATATGCAACATTGCTTTCCAAATAGCAGTCACTATTAATGGGGATGGTAGAAAACGAAGATCAGGGTTGCATTTTCTTGGTTTTTACTGCTTCCTTTTCTTCCGGGTTGATTTGCATTCTTGTCTTTTTTTATATATTGATCATCTAACAAATTTAATGAAGATAATTTCTAAATAAAATTTATTTATAATTTTTTATCAATCCCAGACATTCCATTGAATGCAGTCTGTTACATATTGCTATGACATCCCTGGGTGAAATAATCCATGATATAGCACATACCAAAAGGGACCTTATAATTGATCATGCAAATTGGGACCTTTAGAGATGAAAAAGGGGTGCTGTTAATAATTATGCCAGGGAAATGGGTGTGAACCAGCACTGTCTTGGGCAAGCTGGGATGTGTGGTTACTCTTTACAGAGCCCACCTGGTAGGAATAAACCTTGGGAAGGCTCCATTCCATTTGGGCTGCTGCTTATGTGGCCCCTGCACTCTGGACTGAGCAATTCTCCAGTGTCTACTCAACTCACTTCTCTCTCCATAGCAAATTCTGCAGGGGATCTTTAATTTAGGACTTTATAGAGGGATTACATGAGAAAAAAGGAACCAACCCTAGGAATGAGACCTATAATTCCAAATTAGAAATAACATCTGTGGATACTACATTCTAGGTTTTAGAAGTTACTTTCTAATTCCTCCCTACTAAAGGCCTGGTAAAAACCCATAAATGAATACCACTAATAGAATGGTCTCTGTTCACGTCTTGTATGATTTTTCTTATCATCCACAGGCCTTCCCATCTTGATTTTTCTTCTGCAAGCCCTTTCCTTGGTCTTATGTGGTCCTTGTCCTGCTTTGGTCTGTGCTGGAATATGACTTTCTTCTTTGAGGTCTTATGATTATGAGCAGACAAGTCTCAATCTCTTTCAGCACACATTTTTGTTTAAGTGGCAAAGGTAAGAAGGTTGTACCCCCCCATACAGTGGACTGCGGTGTGCTTGCTACTAATTTTTTAGTCCTGGGCCTTTTTCTCTCCCATGGGCCTGGTGCTGCAGCTCTGCTCCCAATCTGATGTCCCTGTTTGCTCTGGAGTTCTCTGATCACCTCATTCACTGTTATGTCCTGTGCACTCTGTTCTCTGTTGTGGGAGTTGTTGGGATTGTAGAAGCATAATCACACCCCATCCTCCTAGGGTTCTGCAGCAATTGAGATATAAGTGCATAGATATCAGACAAGGATCAACAGCTCTTCTTTAATACTAGCACTGCTCCAGTATGGTACTGGGGCCCATTGAACTTCCCACCATTTCCTCTCTGTACTGAAATTACCTCCTCAGTCACAGAGCAGCGGGTACTGCCCCTATTGCATTAAACAAAGAGGACAGAAGAACATCTGTGACTTTCTAGTTGGTAAGCCAGAGTGGCAGGAAGAGTGACAAAGAACTGGGGAGGAAGAATAACTGACAGGTAGAAGAAGAAAGTAAAAAAAAGCAAAGAGAAGGAGGCAGAAAGGTAGACTGAAAGAGGGAGAGTGTGAGGTAGGGCAAGGACAAAAGATAGAGGGAGGAAAGGGTAAGGAAGAGAGTGAGGTAGAGCAACCAAAATACAGAGAGGGAGAAGGAGGGGGAGAGTGGAGGGTGGGCGAAAAGGGCAAGAAACAGAGAGGCTGCCAGCGCCGAGGCTGGGTGATGGGCGTGTGATGACTCTTTACCAGGATGGAAATGAAGGACTGATAGAGTAAAAGAAAGACACTTTCTAATACCAACAGGTATTGGTGGTAATGCCTGTTTGATGTGTTGAAGCAAGATTGTAGGGGAGGGAGAAAAGGACTCCCCTCCTGCTACCCTCCCATCCTACCCCCTTCCCCTGATGGGTGGATCTGGTAAACTCATACCAATCTTAGAAGAAAAACTTCCAGTTTGAGATTTATCCCAGAAGCACGGGACCATGATACACTAAATATATTGTGCGCCTGTAAGTGCCAGAATGCCACTGCAACAAAGCCCCGGACAACTGCAATTCCTTTCTAACGTTGTCACTGAGGAATGGGAAGTTGCATCTTTTTTCCTGTAAATTGCTCTCAGTCTGAAGGAGGAGGATACAACACTTCTTGTTTTAGATAAAGAAAACTTTATTATAATTATTTTAAAAAGGGAGAATTACATTAGCATGATGGGAGAAACATTCTTTAAAATGTCTGTAATGTGCAATGTGGATAAAATAAGAGAATGGTGGAGGACCAAAGATATTTCAGAGAAGCAAAACAAATTTCTTTCTCTATAATGCTTCTTTCAAACCCACTGTGTCTATAAGATCTGAAAAAGAAGTCCCAGTGATGACATATATAATTCAAAATGCTTTCTCTGGAGGGTGCAGGACTTTTCTTTTCCTCCTTATAGGGCAGGGCAGCTATTTTAGTCCAAGTAAAAGCACGAGGCCATGCCAGGGGCTGGAGGCTTGCACACTGGTGATTCCTCCAGAATAGTCAAAAGGGCAGTGACATGTGTACTTCCAATGGGCTAGGAAAAAATCAATTTGGCTTTAAGTGCTTATTCTTCAGATTCAAATTTCGCAGAAGCGTGTAATAACGTGTACTGAGCCAGGGCATCAGGACTGACAGCCCAAAGCAACCAGCTCCCAGCAGGGAGGAGAAGCACAAAATTGGATGATAAGCTAGGACAATAGAAATTTCAGGTCCGTAAGCCTGGGCAACTTGTTTATGCTTATTTCATTAAGTGAACTGGACTAGGCTATTTAGAATGAAAAAAAAATAAAGGAAAATATATTTTCAAAGTTTTCATTTGATGAGGAATTCTTTTTCTTATTTGTGAAACAAAATTCTTCTTGTAAATTACTTTTACTCTCAACAAATAAGAAATTGGTTTCCTAAAAGACTGTATGTCTACTAATCTGGAAAATGTGTTCATCAGTACAAAATGCTCTCAGAGACCAGGCAAAGTGTTTGGAGCTTGGATTTAATTTTCACCTCTCTGGGACTGGTATAGTACTCGCTTACTTCCCCTTTTGAAAGGTTCTAGAATCTGTTTCATCTGAGAGATTAAAACTCCGAGCACCAATAAAAATCACCCAAATCTGCCTGTCTTTTTAATCTCTTGACTTGTCGGGTACATCCCCCTAGTTGAATTTCCTGTGCATGTTTATTTTATTAGTACTTTGTTTAAAATCTGCTTCCAGGGCTGTGCTGCTGCATTTATTTGTGCAGATTATTCACTGTACAAGTGGACTTGACTGCAGGGGGTGAGTGAGGGCTGAAATTCAGCTCACTTTGCTTGCCAAGACGCAGTGTGGGTCTGTGTCAATCCAGAGGAGGGGGTACCTTTATCAGTTTCACACAAAGTTGCCATATGGGCTAGCAAATGGCCTGGGTGGCCCCTAAGGTAAGGTTTCTGGTACCATGGAAACCCTGAGATGTGCCTGGGACAGTGCTGATGCACAAGGCTATCTGGAAAATGCTTCCAATGATGGTCCTAGATATATTGCAATTCAGTGGCAAAATTATGTGCACTTTATATAAAGAGGACTTCACCCAAAGTGCTTTGTGTTTGACATAATAGTAGCATTTTTGTCCTTTGGAGACATTTGGAGGGGATGCTCTGACATTTTTGTACTCCTGGTTTTGAGGGAAATGGACTTCAAATTGCTTGGAGTCCCATAAACAAGCATAAATGACCTAGATATAAACATCCTGGGAAATGAAAGAGAAGGTTATTTTCCGCACAAGCCAGGAAAATGGAAATGGGCAGGGGCAGGATGGAATTTCATGTCTTGGAAGTTGCTGTGGATTCCTTTCCTTCTCTGTTTCTGAAGTTCTGTTTCCTATTTTGGCGAAGGCCAGGCAAAAATGGCAGAAGCTAGAGTTCTGGAAAATGCCACATTCTCAGATGTCCTCAATTGCTTTCCGTTACTCAGTTTGGTTCATCTGAGGAATGCAAAGCTCTAATTTTAGAGACGTGTTGGCACCTCAGCATGCTTGGTGCAAAAGTGTGCTTGTTACAAAACTTCACTGTTCAGGAAAGCTCAGTAATCAGTGCTCAATAGAAATCTATCTATCTGTCTCTGTCTGTCTCTGCCTGTCTGTCTATGTATATATCTATCTAATCCATTTCTTTATTACAAAGAGAGTCTACAGTAGTCAAGTAGGTGTTGGTAAATGAATGATGCAGAGAGGGATTAAAACACAATAAAAAGTGGTAGGAGACTTTGCAAACTGAATAGTTTTCCCATCTAGAGGAAGTATCCACTGTTCAGTCTCAGGGAATTGTTGCTTTGCAGAAAGGTGAACTTGCAGCTCAGGGGCTCCATATCTTTCCAATTTTTCAAAAGAAGCTGGAAATCAAGACACGTGAAGTCTCCTAATTTAAAAATATTGACAGTCAATTCAAAAGCTTAAAAAACACTATACTAACATTATGAGATTTGTCCCCACATTGTTGCATGCCAAAGGAGGAAAAATATGTTTTGGGTGCATTAGGTATTTAGATTGTCAATTTGTGACCTCTGTTCAATGATATATGCCCTCAGCAATGTGTTCCTATATCATCTTATAGTTGAGGAAAGCATCTCAACTTTTAGTAAGTCTTACAGTAGAGGTGTCATCCATTCATCTCTCTCTGTTTTGGAGGATAGTCTGATTACCTTACTTGGATTATACAGAATGTTGTTAGCCATTTGAAACAATTATCAGCCTAACTTCTTTCTGATTATCTGATGCAAGTCTCTCAAGAGTTTGCAACATGATCCTCCACAGGTTTACAAAGGGTTTAGGGTTGGAAGTCAAGACAGGGATGGGAAGGAAACTCACATTGCTGCTTCTTGGGGATAGAACTGTTCTGTGTATATTGGTTTGCAGAATTTTATAGAGCAAGGCACTTTAATGTACATTTCCAAGAAGAAACAGGAAACTTCTTGACAGAAATGCCACCTGTTTTAATATCTGAGCACCAAAGGCAGTCTGCCAAGTTGAAAGCAAATTTAGGCAAATTTTAATCAAGATGGCCTCTCACAAACCTGGCACACAGTTCATAAATTTTGTCTTTTTTCTGAAGAAAAAAAAATGAGTTCATTTTTGTTTCATTCTGATTTCCTGGCAGAAAAACTTTTAAGGTTTTGTGAAAGACTGTTAGGATCAGAATGGAATGTCACTAAATGCAATAATATTTTATCATATTATTTACTATTTTATCATGATTTTAAGATAAAGAATTTAATATTTTACAATATAGCTGGTTATATTTCCTACTCCTTCCTAAGGAAATTCTGTAAAGGCCCATGAAATGATAGACCAGTGATGTTAAAGCATGTGGCCTCCCAGCTTCAGTTTTTCTCCCTCCACTCAGCAGCTGACAGTTACCTTCTGATGGATACTGGCTTGGGTAACAAATCATCCTTGCAGAGGTTCGTGAGTAAGAATTCAGGAAGTAGCTCAAGAGAGCATCCCAGGTGGGGTGGCCTTTCTGAAAAGGGGTGCATAATTCCTCCTGATCTGTTGAGTGCTGGCATGTCTTGGAGCTCTGGTAAGAATCTGGACCTCAGGTATTTTCTCTGCTCTGGATTCATGGAAGATCCCTGTGTGTTCAAAATTTCAGGCTGGTAGAACTCACATTTTGTTATGAAAGTTGAGAAGTATGACCAATTTTGTTACATTTTTGGTCTGACATTTGCATAGCTACAATTTAATGTCATTTTTTTCTACTTGAAGGTCTCCAGTAGCTTCTCATAGTTTTGGAATGAAATCCAACTCCTTTACCTTGAACTACATGGTTCTTCTTGAGCTGGCTGCTGCTTTCGATCTTAACTCATCTCCAGCTACATGGGTCTTCTTTCTCTAAATAGGCTAAGCTCTTTCTCACTTTAGGCTCTTTCCGCCTGCTACTCCCTCTTTCTAGATGGCCCTTTCCCCAGATCTTATCATTGGGATCTCACCTCAAATATGACCTCCCTAGAGTGGCCTCCTTGGCGACCCCACCTCTACCGTCACTCTACCCCATCACACTGCATTTTTTTTCATAGCACTTACTTGAACTAATCTTGTTCACTATTAAAATGGAAGCCTCATGAGAATAGGACCTTCTCTGTTGTTTTTATTGCTATATTTTCAGAATGTAGGACAGTGCCTGGTATTTAGTCAGGGCTCAAAAGGTATTTGTTGAATGAATTATAATTTTCCCCATTCAATGGCTTGACCTGCAATTTGTTTTATTGTTGATCAATTTTGTTTGGTAGGAATTGGGGAAGAATAGGATTAGAGCATGGTGAGGGAATGGTAAAATATTGGAATGGTAGAATAGCTACATGATTTGAGCAGCAAGTTACAAGTATTGCCTGAAAACAAAAAAAGAAACAAATATATGTATAGTACTTGAAAGTCAGACTCTGATATAATCTAACAGTAGTTTTAGTTATGTATATCATACATACCCAAAGCTTTATCTCCTTAATTCTGATGAGAATGGGAAGGCTGATGGCATTTTTATAAACATAGTGGGCTTTATGTTTGCTTTAATGGTCTCTGCTTGGCTGATAAATACTTTTCCAATAGTAGGAGGGAAAAACTTGCACTGAAGATGATAAACAGCTAGCAATAGAGCTGTCAGTTATTTTTTTTAAAGGAATCCCCTAGCCCCCGCCACTCTGAAACTCTGTGATGATCCATATGTCTGTTTATGAATGGTCATCAAGAACCAAGTACAACAGAATTAATCTTTTAAACATCAAACATAAGTAAAATAAATTTAACTCTGCCCTAAGGTATATTGGATGGGAGATGGTCTGTGAAGCTAATGAAATTTCAACTAATGCAGTAAACAATTCATTTAGATTTAACTCTTTTCAATTATCGTCTTTATTGTCATCACTTGGCAGAGAAATGTGAAATTATGTTCAGTGCTATCTTGTGACAGAAAAATATGAAATCCTTGTAAGTTCAGCTGGAAATTTTCAGGTTCCCAAAATACGATGACTCATCTGACCCTTCACTCATCTCCTCGAGACCTGGAGACAAAAGCAAAATGGGGTTTTTGTGGTTAAAAAGCTTTCATCAACACTAGTCTATAAAAGAAGATCAAGCACAGGAAAGGTGGGTCTCATAACAATTTTTTGGTCTGTTTCACATCTCTTGAGCAGAGCTCTAAATGTAATCTCCTCAAGTAGAATGTATTGAGGATTGCGTTTCTGTTGGACAAAATTGCCTTCTCTCCTCTCATTAGTCAGAGTTCTCCAGAGAAACAGAACCTACAGGATGGATATATAAAGTGATTTATTATAGGAATTGGCTCACATAACTACAGGGATTGGCTAGTCTGAATTCCATAGCACAGGCTGCAAGTTGGGAAATAAGGGGCTGCTCTAACAGTATCAGAGGCTTACTACAACAGAGGTTTATTTCTTGCTCATGCTGTGTCCATTGTGGGTCAGCTGGGGACTCTGCTCATCATTGTCACTCAGGGATATAGGTTGATGGAGCAGCCACCTTCTTGAATTTTGTCAGTTACCATGCTCGAGAGGAAAAAGAATTCTAAAGGGTCTTACCCTAAATGATTACATGCCCTGGCACATGGCATTTCAACTCACAAATCATTGATCAGAACTTATTGGGAATGGGCCTACCCAACCACAGGAGGGTCAGAAAGTGTGATTATGAACAGAACTAATAACATTCACTTAGCACTCACCAGCTTCTTTTTGACATAGACTTGACTTGCTATAAGAGAGAGGGTAAGCTGGTTATCAGAGAATGTCGAGTAGGTTGATAAATACCTGGAGATGGCTGTATTGATGGGGCTCAAGTTTTGGATAAGGAGGACATGAGCCAAAAGGAATTGCCTGAGTATAAAATGATTAAGGCAAAGAGAGGATTCCTAGGGGATTTTTTGGGGGTGGGGAGTATGAATATGTTTGTCAGTATCTTGCAGAGTAAGAAATAAGATTGACCTCAGTTTAAATTCTGTTTTGCAAATATGTGGCCTGGGGGGACTTGCTTGATCTCACTAGTCTCATTTTCCTCCTTCGAATTATCATTGATTCATTGAATTATTGATTTATTGAATTGTGATTTCATTCCTTAATATTCTGTATCAATGATTCATTAATTTGCATGCACTGACTCTTGAATTCAGCCAATATTTATCGAGCACCTGCTATTCGTTTATCACCAAGATACATTGCATGGAATTGCTGAATTACCACTCAATATCGCTCACTTAGTTGATCCCAGAAATGGATACATTTCAGTGTCTAGACAAGGTTCTTGTTAAGTGAGGTTTACCACTTTGTAGGTTGTGGGTGAGCATTTGAGATCATGTTTTTAAGGTGCCTATTACTGACGATAGTGATGTTGATAATGATATTGTTGCAAGTTGACCTAGAGATTATATTTCATTTCCTAAAATAATTTTTATTTAACCAGCAATTCAATTAAGCAGTGCTCACTTGACCATCAATCATGTAGTCATCGCTGCCTCTTGAAGGTCTCCATTCATCCTCCATCTGAATGTACCTCCACTTCCAATGCAAGCCTCCTCTGCCTCCTGAGTTGAGATGCTTAAATATGGTTTAGTCTTGATGATAGCAGGAGCATAGACATAAATCACACATGCAGTAGCTTCTGGGAGAACTTGGTGCCTCAGCACTGTCCCTATGAGATGACTAAAATCAGACCCATGTACAGTGTTAGATATTTAAATTTAAACTTAGTTGGGTATAAACCCTTAACTCCTATCTTCTACTCTCTGGTCTCTTGGTCATTGAGGTTGGCCCCTGAGCTCTATCCTCCCCCAGCCTTGGGGATTCCCTTCTGCTCACCACAACGCCTCACATGTTTTCCCCTTAGTACAGAGCATGTGTGTACTTGGTGATAAGTTCATTTTTGTTGTTGCTAGATCTTCTGCATGAGAGTTCTGGGTTACTTTTTGCGTCATGCACCCTCATTTAGCTATTTCCAGAAATTACTGAATTTCAGTTGGGTGTGAAATTTCTCCCTTTGTTGTGTTCCCAGATTAATGCTGTCAAAATAAGGCTGATCAGGTGAGAGTTCCTTCTGCACAGATGTGAGTTTGGGACTTTGGGCCAGTGTTTTATAGCTTTGTGTGAAAGAAAGGAACATACTTTTGGTACATGGATTTAAAAAGTCCCATCTGCTTTTCCTGATTGCCATAAAAGCAATCACACCTGCTTCTTTTGATTCTGTTCTCACCCCTCAAACCCAGTCACATGTAAAAACTACTCATAGAGGAGATAAAGATATTGGCCCCCAGCAATAAGTTACATCGATTTTTTGCCTCTATAGGAACATTCCAATCACCCACCTGCCTTCAAACAAAAGGTATTTACAAAAATGTGAGAGGGTGAATTTGAGGCAGGAGCATGTCTTACTAGGTAAGAAAAATATGTGACTAGGAAGGTAGGAGAAGGCATATGTGGGGCACATGAGCAAGAAAGAACACATGGATAAGAAAAGGTAATTGCTTACTGAATGATTCTACTGCATAGATAATAAGCACAAGAACAACTTTGGGAGATGTATGTAAGAGGGCATTATATAAAGACATGTTATGAAATATGTTTTACTAAAAGGATCATCCTTTTCCAAAGGTTTTGAACTAATATTTTAAGTAACCTTTAGGGCACAAGAAAATTTCCTTGTTGTTCCCCATTCCAAGTATGTGATAGAAATGGGAAGTACCACCTTCTTTTCTGTTTTATCCAAATCTTTTTTTTTTCTTTTGCATCTTATAAAACATCCGCTGCCTCCCCCTGCTGCCCCCAGCTCAGTCCCAAGTGGTCAGATAGCCACTCACTCACTTCTCCCACCTCTTGTCTTCTCCTGGCCCAGGCAGAACAAGCATGGAGAACCACAGGGGCCTCAGCTCCCAAGTCCTGGTCTCTTTGCTGCAAATCTGTCTGCTTCTTGGGCTCTAGCATGACTGTCTCAAGGCAGTCACCCCAACCTTCCCAGCTCAGAAGGCTGTCATTTCCTACTTTGGTGTGGCAACCTGATTCCGGTCTTTTGACTCTGACCTTGATTTCTCTTCCCATCATCTGATTCTTCCTAGATCTGTTTATCCAAATCTTTATAGGAGGCAAACCAGCTACTACTATCAAGTCGTGAAGTAGAACTGCTTCCTTATAAAACCTACCCTTGGGAGCTGTTTTTTGTTTTTGTTTTTGTTTTCAAGAAATCTAGTTTTTATAAGAGTATTCTGTTTAGACTATATTCTCAGAAATCTTGTTCTGGAATAGTATTTTTCCTTACATTCATTTTGTAACTCAGACTTCCCTATTGTAGAAGACTGTATATATTCTTATTTCAACACTTTAGAATGGAAGCCTCCTGAAGATGGGGGTTATATCTTCATTCTTGTGATCCCCAAGTGCTCACCTGATGTCTTTTGACCATTGGTTGAATGAGTGAATGAATGAATGAATATAGACAGATTTAGGATTCCCACTTAGAAGAGAATAAAAGGCTATTTCTGTTTGTTCCTCTGCAGTGGGATTACCTAAATATCACATACAATGTCACTACATGTACACACACCTGTTTGCCAGTGATTTGACTTCCTTTATTTCTTGTTTATTTAAATTTAGGAAGTTCCTCTTTGTAATGTCCAAAAATTAGACTTGAGTGAAATATTATACTAAATAATGTGCTAAATAACTCTATGGCTTGCTGCCATGGGGCATTGGCATTTTGCTTGGGTAAGTTACGTGACTGATCTGGAAGTCCCAGGCTCTGGGATGGCATGTCTGTGTCACCATGGTAACAGGGGTTGGAGGAGCTGGTTGGCTGTCACATAAAATGCCTTCTGAATGGGCTGTGCCGAGAGCAGTTGCTTGGTATCATCCAAGGAATACTATATCAGAATAAGATTTTTTCTTGGCTCTATGTAACATACCATGATGTGTCTGATACAGTCAGCCAAAACATGATCATTTTATCAGTGCCTCTGCCATCTATCTGAGCTGGGTAGGAGAACCAAAAGCCAAATGCAGTGATCAAAGAGAAAGCTAGAGGAGTAAATGGCAAAAGGATGAAGGAAAAAGCAGCCAGGAATTTATTTTTTGCCTGATATCTCTCTTGTTCCCTGCAAATCAGCAGTGTGGGAACTCTTCTACCTCTGTGTGTAATCCATCTTCTCTGTAGTTATATGGCTACTCACATACTACTTCAGAACCCTTATATTCCCAACCACATCAGTCACTGGGAATCAGTCAAGGGACCATTACCATATAGCAGAGTGGCAAAATATTCAGGCTCTATTGTCAAGCTGCCTGGGTTCAAATCTTTGCTCTACCACTTAATAGCCCCACAGTTATTAAGTCCTTAGTGCCTCTGGTTTTGGTCTATAAAATGCAGAAAATAATAAAAACATTATCTCATAGGGTTATTGTGAAGATTCAATGACATAATACACATTTATCCCACTGCTGTTATTAATAACAGTGGGGACAGGAAAACTGCATATGAGTGGTAAATAAAGATGTGAAATTTGTATGATTGACCACTCAGGGTCAGTCTATGATGACTTATTAGGAACACTAGTTGAAGAGAACTTTATTGTTATTAGTACTTATATTGTTACCATTATTGTTAGTAGTATTATCAAGGAAACATAAAACAAAAATTTCTATATACACCAGGAGTCCTACTTTACACGTAAGATAAATAATATAATCCCAAACTCTCAACTTCCAGTGCTTGAGTTTTTCGAGTGTTTTTGCTCTCATCTCAACTCTGTTGAAAGGTAGCAAAAGTCAAAAGACAGGTATCTAGTAAAAATTCCAAGTAGAAAGGCACATACAATTTTACTCTTTGAAATGTAATTGCTCTGGCATAAGAAATAAGAATCAGGCTTTAGTCCCAGGATGATATAATTTTTTAATGAATTGAAATTGCGGCTAATAGAAAGTTGAATATAAAGATTAGCCAATATGAAAGGAAGGCATGGCATGGATAATTCATTATAGGTGTTAAAAGAGCAGTAGTGAAATTTCTTCACAAAGACAACTCAGAAAAATAAGCCAAGTAGTTTAAAAATGAATTCACTGCACAGCTTGATTCTGCATTCAATATAATGAAGTTCAAAAAAATTATTTAGTAGCAAAGGCATATGGGACCAGTATTGGTATAAATTATGGTTCTCTGGGACAGGGGTACGAGTAAGGGTAGGTTCTTGGGACCCATCTAACCTGTGTGGCAGCTCCCCTGCCTCTGATTTCAGTCATTCCGTTCCTTTTCCTGTATTGCTGAAACACATCTGTCTTCTGTTCTGGTGCCCTCTATTTGCCCTTTCTGCCTTCTTTCCACAGAGACTGAAACCTTTTTCTTTCCTCTATTTCTGCTTCCAGTTGCTGTACATTTTCTTTATCAAAATAATTTTTTTTCTGACCTGTATAAACATCACCAGTGAATTCATTACATTGGCTATAGTGGCTGTGTGGATGGATGTGAGTGTCCAGGTTCATAGCTGCATGCCAGATGAGTAGCAATGGAAAAGAGCTTCCAGAGGCCCTGCCAGCCTGGTCAGACATCATGAACTTACATCTGCCAATATCCTTTCTCTGGTCCTTCCAAGCCAAGTGGTACACTTTTAATCGGTCAAATACAGTGAATGCTAAATCAAACAAATTTAGCATCGGATCTAACATCATCATCATCATTTATTTACTCATTCATCATTACTCAATCATTTGTTCAATAATATTTAATCCAATAGTAAGTGATGAGAAAATGTTCTTTTTTAAGTGGGGGGAAAAGGAAGGAAAATTAAAAATTTCTCAAAGGAAAGAAATTATATGGCAAATGTTTTCAAGAGGATAAAATTTTTGAAGAAATCTTTTAGTGTGGTAGTATATAAAACATAAAATTTTCCATTTTAACCATTTTTAAGAATATGATTCAGTGGTATTAATTACATTCACAGTGCTGTGCTAACATCACCACCACCCATTCCCAAAATGTTTTTATCACCCCATACAGAAACTCTGTACCCATTAAGAAATAACTCTCTCCCCCACCCCCACCTGGTAACCTCTAATCTACTTTTTGTCTCTATGAATTTGCTTATTCTAGATATTTCATATAAGTAGAATCACAAAATACCTGTCCTTTTGTATCTGGCTTATTTCACTCAGCATAATGATTTCAAGTTTCATTCATGTTGTAGCATGCATCAGAACTCCATTACTTTATATGGTTGAATAATATTCCATTTTATGTATATATCACATTTTGTTTATCCATTCGTCTTTTGACACTTGGGTTATTTCCACCTTTTGGCTACTGTAAATAATGCTGCTATGAACATTGATGTACAAATATTTGTTCGGGTCTCAGTTTTCAAATGTTAATTTTTAATCACAGGTTGATATTGGGACATCTGGAACAAAATAAAATGTTCTGGGTAAATTTTTCAAACATGAATAAGCAGATAGTAATATCGCTATTTGGGCTTCTCAAAATTTATAAATTATATAAAAAAGAAGAACTGAAGCTCAAGGAAGTCTACGTAAGTATGATGTAAGGAGTAAGAAAAAATGGCCCTTAAAGAAAAGCATCGGCAATCTTTGGTTATGTAAATACTGAATTTTCTTCTTGATAATAAAATGTTCAAGATAACAAATGGATCTGTTTAATAAGTAAAGCCAGCTAGGATATCATAATTACTCTGGTTAGTGATAGCATTGCTAATGAGAATGTAGCGCTCAAAATTCTGGGGATTGGAAAAAGGGGCAGTTCTAGATCTTTGAGATTGACCTGTGACTCTGATGTCTCCTGCCATGTATTATAATTGTGGACCCTCCAGGGGTTTCTCCACTCTCTTAAGCCATTTCTAGGACCTCTCTTGAAGCATCTCTTAGGAAGGAGGGGATGAGAAGACTGACTTTATTTTCTAATTCCACTGATTGAGGGCCAGGCTAGAGTTAGGGATAAATGCAAGGAGTCATAGATGATGAATTGGTGTTTCCTATTCTGGGACAATTCTCCATCCCTGGACTGGTTCAGGGAGCTTAGAGCCAAGCTGAATTCCGAGGAGTCAGTGCTAGACGACTGGTACAGGCATGTTAGCTTTTAAGTACAGATTACCCTCTACCAGAAGGCTCTGGGGGTGAGTGGATTAGTATCATCCAGCTAGTATGTTTGTGCAGCTGGATATCCTTGCTGGTAATGTAAAGATTTGCCCATCGCTACCACAGTGCTAAATAACGTGCAGTGAGATACATTTTTAAGATACAGATTGGTTGACAGTGGCCTTCCTTGGGCTTGACTCCCTGACTATAGGACCTAGAGGTTATTTTCATTTTCTTTTCTTTTTTTTTTTTTTTTTTTTTGTATTTTCAAAGTGCAGCAATGCATTGAAATTACTTGATGTTGTGTTTTTCAGTTGTGCTAAAAACAAAAACAAACAACAAAGAGCTTCCAAGAAACTCATTAATGATTCCTGCTATGCCACATGGCATTTCCATGATTCTCACTGTATTAATGAGTTTGCTGTAGGAATAGAAAACATCGTATATAGACCTTAGTATCAGTGCTTCCTTCTCTGCCTGACTTATTGCAAAAGTGATTACACAGAAGAGTGGGTTTTGCCCAGTAGGTGGTCTAACCATTGTTTTTCCCAGGGATTGTAAGAGGATAGATTTAGTACCAGGCGTATTCATTTCTGTGTCCAACAGAATGAAATGAATGCCCTTTATTATTTTTTTTTCAGTGACATCTCAACATTGATCTGAAAACCAATTCACAATATTTAATAATGTGCCTTGGTGTTTTCTGTAATACGCTTTGATCCCTGTGTGAACTTCTATTCACTTTGTACCACTTCTATGTCTGTTACTATGGAAGAAAAGTGGTCGGCTACTTATGTGTGTCTTAAATGGTCAAATGAGGGTGCTAATTCAAGTATACCCACTTTGCTCCATTTCTTTAAATTATTTATTCTAAAGTAATTACAATAAGTTTCAGGGGTTTGCTTCCAACATATTTTCATATTTCTGTCTCTTAGTTCATAGACATTTATTCATATTTATTCTGCATTCTCTTATTAGATAGTAAGCTTATTGGGAGAGTATACATCTTTTTATAGAGCTTTCCAGAATCCTTTCCATGATCATTATTCTCATTAGTAAACATTCATGCTGTGGCTGTAATATACAGTCCAGTGAATGGTGGTATAGATATTGGAATGATTTAGATACTATGTTCTCTAGGAGATGAAGACTGGAGATCCTGGCCCCATGAAGTTCTCAGCAAATAGTATTGGCTGCCTGGGCTATGTGTAGTTATTTAATATACACTTAGTAAGATGATATGTTAAAAATAAACTTATTCTGGGGGGAGATTGTGGATTGACTTTCAATGTCCATTCCAATCTCCTACTAGTATATTCTTTGATTCTGCAAAAGCTGGAAAGTTAAAAAATAGTATCTTTTAGACTTTTCTGGATAGAAGGTAGTGGATGCTATTCTTTCCATCAGGACCCCTCTGAAATATCTTTTAGTTGACATGAGTCCAGATGCACTGATGCAGTTCAGAAGGAGGAAGTGAAGCAGAAACTAACTTCTGCAGTTTCATCTGCCATGCACGGCTATAGGGATAATTCATTGCTTTGCTCTGAGCACCAGCGCAGCTCCAAAGGCCCAGTCGTTAGCTGTGTTAGGGGCAGAGTGTGGGGTATTGGTGGTGTTAGTGAAGAACATGGAAGGCAGTGTGTGTTTTGGAAGCAGGCAGCAGTAGCAGCAGTAGCAGCAGCAGCAGCAGCAGCAGCAGTAGCAGCTTCCTCATTGGGTGGCGCCTGAATCATGGTGGTTTCATCGTCTAGCTGCCTTCCTGTTGGTTTTTGCTCCCTGATTGTGGTGAAGTACTATTGTTATGGAACTGGCAGCTTCTCAAATGGGTAAGTTGCTTCTTGATCACAGACGAGGCAGCAGTTCCTCTGGTGGCCTGGTTCTGTGGTGTGGTTTTGGGAATTATTTCTGAAGGCACAACTTAGATGTATTCCTTCAGCCCTCCCCAGTAATTCTCAAATCCACTTAATTATCTGTATGAAAGGTTTTATTCTTAAAATAACTACAATAGATTTTGTTTTCTTTAATGGCACCCCGATCAGTTCCACTGGGCTATGTATGTACTTCCTCCAAAATGTTCTAAGGTTAATTCATTGGTTATTTAGTAATTCCAGGCAGAGTTGTGGCAATGCCACTGGAAAAAATCACAAATATAGTAACAGTCTTTTTAAAGTTTGATCCATTTGCAAAATAGTTAGACCTTTTTCTGTCTAATCGATGAGTAACGCAGGTGATATCCCCAGGCCTGTTAACTTATAAAATGTCCCTTGAACTATACTTTGAAGCCCAACAAAATTGAGTTGTTTGAGTTAGAAAAGCAAGAGCAGGCAAAAGTACAGAATCTCCCCAGGAAATGTTTTGCCTCCAGGTTCCTGCCATTCAAACTTGAGACTGAAAATACCAATATTTGAGCAGATGTCTAAGGCTGCTTATTTCTGTGGGTTAAGGCACAGTGCTAATTAGAGGCCAAAGCAGTAGGTTCTGTCACTAGGTGAGCCATTTAGCTTTATTTTCTATTGTGGCCTCAGCCTTCATCCTTTTCTGTGTCTAGATGAATGGATACTTCCTATCTTTGAAAAGAGAGAGAGTGGTAAAAAGAGGGCAATATATATATATATATATATATATATATATATATATATATATTTGTTATTAGAATAAATTAAAAAAAGCTGTGCAACACAGTGAACTCCACAGTAAATGATAGACTCTAGTTAATAGTACAATTATAAAGTGTTTCTTTCAAGAATTGCAACAAATGTACCACACTAATGTAAGGTATTAATAATAGAGTGGTATAAGGGATGGTATATGTATTTTATGCATGATTTTCCTGTACACCTATTACAAAAGAAAAGAAATAATTTCTCAAAATATTTTAGTGATGATGGGTCAGCAGCAACATTTTCATACCTGTGGGACTGTATATTCTGGTTAGTGCCCAGGAAGAAGGGAGAAATATAATTGATCAAGTAATTATGAGCATTGCTAGGCTGAACAGATAAGCAGAGAGAAAGCTCACTATTTTACCCTGGAAGGGAAATTGTATTTGCAGGGGAACTGCATGTATTGACTAAGATGGAAGAGTGATAGAAACATTTTGAACATTTTGAATTTAGTGCACAATAGAAACGGAGTTTAAAAGGGATAAAAGGATTGGAGAGGAAAGGTGGCACGGGGAAGATCGCTGTACTTCTTGGCAATTATATTCAGCTGTGAATAATACAAATCTCTTCCTAAATAGTGACTTAAATACCCAAAGGTTTAATCTTGCATGTAACAGAAGTGTAGATGTAGGCAATCTAGGGCAGGTATGGGAATTCTACAAAGTCATCATGGTCTCACCTTTCTTCTATCTCTGTTATCCATTTTCCAGTTTGCTAATGCTGCCCATTACACAAAATACCAGAAATGGATTGGCTTTTATAAAGGGGGTTTATTTGGTTATGGAGTTACAGTCTTAAGGCCATAAAGTGTCCAACAACATGGTACCTTCACTGAAAGATGGCCTTTGGCATCCAGAAAATCTCTGTTAGCTTGGAAGGCATGTGGCTGGCATCTGCTTGCTCCTAGGTTGCGTTTCAAGATGGCATTGTCCAAAGGGTTGCTCTTGGGGCGTTTTGTCCTCTCTTAGCTGCAGCTGCTGCTCTTCAAAATGTCACTCTCAGTTGCTCTCTGGTCCTTTTGTCTGTGAATTCCTTTATGTGACTCCAGTGATCCAATTAACACCCACCCTGAATGGGTGGGGTAACACCTCCATGGAAATTATCCAATCAAACGTTTTACTCACAGTTGATTGAGTCACATCTCCATGGAAATGCTCAATCAAAGAATTCCAATCTAATCAACACTAATATGTCTGCCCCCACAAGACTACATTAAAGAATATGGCTTTTTCTGGCAGACATAATACATACAAACCAGCACATATGGGAATTCTATAAAGTCATTATGGACTCACCTTCCTTCTATCTCTGTTATCCATTTTCCAAGCACATGGTTTCCATTCTCAAGGTCAATTCATGATCCAAAATAGCTGCTGGAGCTCTGGCTATCACATCTGTATTCCAGCCAGCAGAAAGGGCAATAGATGACCTCTTTCCTTCCCCAAATTCTCATACAATACTTCCTCCATATTTTATTGGCCTGAATTTAGTGACATGATCTCACTTACCTGCAAGGGAGGCTGAGAAGTTAGTTTCTTTTTCCCCATAGGATTTGTCTAGCTAAAAGTTGAGATTTTGTTACTAAAGAAGAAGGAGAGAGTGTCCATTTGGTAGGCAAGTCATGAGCTTTCACACAAAGGCAAAACCAGATGGGGATTAGAGACCAGGCTGTTGTTGACCGTGGCCTTTAGAGTCTGTGCAGGGGCCTCTCCTCTGCCACCACACATGCAGTTTCTTACCTTTACTTCTGAGTGATCCAAGAAGTTACAGAGGTTTCCAAAAAATACCTCCAAGAATGGCTGAGTACACACTCACCTGTGTGAGATTGGAAGTGGCACCTGAGACCTTTTTATCTGTCTGTTGTAAAGTGTAATCAAAGCCATGGCAGGTATAGGTGGGAATTCTTTGGCACCAAGCCTGTGGCTCGTTTCACTCATGATCTTCAGACAAATGCTTCCATCAGCTGAAGTTCCTGAAAACTCCCCAAGAAAAGGAGCCAGAGCAGGAAGTCACATCCGCATGCAAGCATAAGAACATTTTTTAAAGCCACAGAATCCCAGACCTGAAGAAAGGCACTTTGCCACACACACACGCACACACACACACACACACACACACACAACCCCTAGATTATTATGTTTTGATAGGCCCAAAGAATTTAAGGAAAAACTTGAGCCAACATTTGAAAATTAGGATATTTCATATGTAACCACAGATTTCTGGCTTCTCTTGAATGGTCAGACCACTTAGAAACACCTGTCCTGCCTTCCTGCTTGTCTGCAGCCTTCTTGGACTGAGCAGTGGTTGCCCCCTTTAGATTTGCTTTTTAATTCACTGGTTCCTAACTTTGCAGACCATTCTGATATCTTATGTCTGGTCTCCTCTTCTGTGTAACCTGTTGGGCCCCGTAAGCACCTGTGCTTGTAACCCTTGCCATGGATGGCTTAGGAGGCAGCCAGGGGAGAGGATGTCGCTGGCTCGCCTCAGTTACAAGCTGAGCAGAAGGCATGTGTAGAGGACTTCCAACTTGGAGAGATGAGAAAGGCTGCAAGTTAAAGGTGGGGTTTGAGAAGGAAAGAGCCTGCCGGAAGAAACATACTGTACCCAGGAGTGTCTGGTGGGTCTCAAGGCTCTGATAACATCTGAGAACTGGGCTCAGATTAGTCACGGTTTACAAAGCTAGAGCCAGGATGTGACTGTGGATTTGGCCAAGTTGTGCCAACACAGGTGGAGTGACTTACCATGGTGTTTTGAAGTGACAGTAGGCCAGGGTGATATTTTTAGGATGGTGGCTCTAACAGATGGTGCTATTTGAAATCCTTGCCTACAATCTCCAGGAATGACTAGATAACCTACTTAAGGGGCTTATCTGAGTGGTTTACAACCTAAGCCCATATTCCCACTGGTTGGCAATCTGTTTATTGACACTGTTAACTTGGATTCATGAAGTGGGGCATTATATCTTAAAAAAAGAAAAAGATAAAAAACTGCCTCCCAGAGTATCCCCTCCAACACATAAACTTGCCCGTATTGGTGGATTTTTGCAACCTTTAAAAATTCTCTTGGAAACTACTTTAATTTTAATAGGCAAAAGATGAAAAGAATCCTTAAAAAGCTATAGGATTCAGATACTTCTCATTTTTAAAAAGAGACATCGAGGTACTTCAAACTGTGTTGACAGAATGATTTCAGAAAACATTATTTTCGTTTGAATCTTTTACTTTGAAGCCATATTTGTAAATTTTAGAAAGAGTCCTCTTGCCTTATTCTAGCCTCAGGTAAGCCATTGGATTGGTATTTGTATCTATGGACTGTGGCTTGAAATGAAATATTTTGGCTCTACCTTAGATAGTAAATGTGAACAGTTTAAAGTGGCATGATTCTGCTCTTTAAATCTGCCCTACTACTGAATGGTGCAAATAGGAAAAAAATAAATTAAAAAGTATTTGCCATCTCAAGAAACATGTTCAATCTATATTTGATTTTCCTTAGATGTGGAGATCTACAGTTGTGAGATTTGATTTTTTTTCATCACAACTGCAAAAGCCTCAACATTTTAATTAGCAATAATGACATGAATTACATCAGTTTTATTTCAGGTCTTGAGTTTTTATTTTAATTGATTTTAAAATAATCATAAAGGGATTCCCTCAGCTTAAGGTCAATTTGTCTAGTACTTGAAGTCAGATGCATTCTATGACTGGGGCATGGTGCATTAAACTATAGTGGGCATATGAGGAAAATAGCGATTTGCTTTCTAATTGGTGTTATCATTAGTATTTATCACTGCTGAATCCTAACAAATTCAACTTTTTCCTATTGTGCTATGCTCCACCCTACTCTATACCGTAGCTTATATGTTTGGTTTCAAATCTATTTTATAGTATTGGTTTTAATTTTTAAATTTCCATGTAGTTTGGAAAAGTGTTTCCTTGAAGGTATCCTTCTGAGTAACTACATGGTGATTAATACCAGTTGGAATGCTTCTTCTAGTGTTCTCTAAATTTGAATCTTGGTAAAATGAAAGTACCAATTCTGTTTTCAGAGAACATTTGTGTATGGGTTTCTTTCTATTCTTTATCTAATGTTAGGGCATTCGGATTAAGATCTGTGTTTTCTATTAAAAAAATTTTTTTTGCCTTTTAAATTTTTATTCAATTATAAAAGTAATACAAGTTCCTTAAAGAATATCTGTAAAATACAGACAAGTTGAAAAAAAAAAGAACTAATACCCTATTAGTTCATGAAGGTCATCATGTTGAAAACTGAATTTTGAGCAATTGGATTAAACATTATTTCATAAGAATTTTCATCTCTAATTTGTATATAACTATTCCATCAAGGAATGTGCCACAGGTAACTTAGGTTGTTCTTAACTTTTTCTTCTACTAAGACTAGTGCTGTGTGGAATACTTTTCTATAGACATCTTTTCCATATTTAAGATTTTTTTAAATTTTGGATTCTCAGAGATACAATTACAGAGATACAAATACTGGGTATATTTTATTTAATATTGCTTTGTAGGAAGCACTTCATATTTCCTAATACTCTGCCTGGCTTTTCTTATGTGTTTGGGCATCAGATGAGAAGTTGAGAGGAGAAGCAGTGAGAAAGGAAAGAAGGAATCATAAGGATCATTATGGGTCCTTGTTTGCTAACTGAAAAGTCTTTGCTGGGAAGACAGCTCAAACTTGCTTGCCCTATGCAGCCATTTATCCTATTCGCCCTGATGGCCAACAGGCAAACGCCAGGGTTTTATTGAGACAAGCCAAATGAACAAATTGCTCTCTACTTTGTAGAACATATGGATTTATTAGTCCCGAATAGTAGGTGGGCAATAATCTGGGGCTTGCCCACTTAATTTGAAAAGCAGGAAGTAGTCTCTTGAGCAAAAAAAAAGGAAAAGGAAAACAGCTGAGGATGGAACATCAGGTTCCAGATTACAGTTCTTTGAAGGGCTTGAGTACCCCTGAGTTACCACCCTGTAAAATCTGGCACCATGATGGTTTTTTGCTATCTTCTTTCCTTGATTCCAGTTTTCCTGGCATGGCTGAACTTTTCAATGTGCACATAATTATTCCATGGGGTCCACCAGTGCTTGCGTTCCCCAATCAGTGCCAGAGAACTAAATAAGAAAAAATTCAATTTCTCTTGTATGTGTGTATGTGTGCTGGTGTGTGCTTGTGTGTGTGTGTGTGTGTGTGTGTGTGTGAAGAGGGGTTGAAGAAGATTTTTGATGTTAAAAAGCAGTTTTAATACTTGTGAAGGTTGAGAACCACTTCTCTATACCACGGGCAGGTGAGGAGAAGGGGGAGAAGAGGTGGTGCTTGGTGTATCCCACATCTCTTGGTTTTGTGCGATCACACAGGAGTGTTAATTCTTCTCCAAACCGTTGTGCAGTTGGCTCATCTACAACAGGTTTACATTTTAGGTCATCAGAGACGGGCCCATGCTACCAGGCTGGTTTTAGTAGTTCATATAGCTCTTTAGATTGTTGCTTTCTCATTGATTTTGACTGAGCATTTCCCTTTCTTTCTAAATCAGCTACGCGTCATGTATGCATTTAAATACTTCAAAATATTTTATCCATTAATTTTTGTTGCTTTTCACCAAAAAAAGTATTTCCAGTATTGCTTGAGTCCTTTTCTGGTTGCTGGAAATCAAATATGCAATCTATTCTCTACACTACAGACAAGGTGATCCTTTAAAATATAAATCAGATCATGTCAGTCCCTAGCTTGAAACCTTCCATGACTTTCCATTGCACTTAGATTAAAAGCCAGATTTTTTATTGCATCCTAAAAATCTCTGCATGATCTGGCTCCTACTGATCTTATCTCTTAACCACCCGTTGCCTTGCTCATTGAGTTCCGACCACACTGGCCTTCTGTATGTTTTGGGAACTAGCCAAACACATTCCTGCCCTGGGGCCTTTGTACTAGCTATTTCCCCTGCTTGGATGCTCTGTAATGCTTTCTCCTGTGCATGATTCAGGTCTCATCTCAAATGTCCTCAGACTTTCTTTGACCGCCCTACTGAAAGCAGCATGCTTTGCCTTCACCCAATCACGCTATCCCATCACCCTGGTTAGCTGACTGTCAGAAATCATTTTGTTGGTCTATTTGGTCATTTGTTCACAATTCAGAATGTAAGCTCTAGGAGAGCAGGGGCCTTCTCTTTCTTTTTCACCACTTCAAGCCCAGAACCTAGAACAGTGCCAGATAATGCATGTTTGTGGAAAAAAAGGAATATATTGAATAATTATTCTACAGCACGTCATTACCAAAACTGACAGAATACCATCATTGACATTTGATTAATAAGGGAAACTGGGATATAGAAAAAAAGGAGGGATACTTAATTAGCATTAAAAAGCAACGCTTTATTAAAGATGCAAAGTGATGGTTTATTAAATGTTAGAGCACAAAAGGCTGTATCTGTTAGCCTGGGCCCTTTATTTTACGCATGAACTGAGATCCTGAGTTGCTGGGAGTTGCTGAGATCTCACAGTTGTTGTCAGAGCTGGGCCCAGGTGATATACTTCCTGAGTACCAGCTTAATATCTCACCAGGAGTCATGGATCTTGCCCAGTGGATAGGGCACAGCAATGAATATTAGGGTGCAATTTGCTCTAAATTTTGCAGAAGTATGGGAGATGGATTGGGCATATTTTCTTGTCATTTTTATAAGAGGCAGTAAATAATGGTGCTTTGAGATATTAGAGAACAGCATCTGAATACTTTTCTAAAATTCTGTGGGGTGAATATAGGGAGAAAATTGTAGGTTTCCTTTCTACCTATTGCTTTCTGAATGTCAACAGATTATTTTCTTTTGTTAGTTGGTTTGTTTCTGTTTTATTTATTTATTTATTATTTTTTATTAGAGAAGTTGTGGGTTTACAAAACAATCATGCAACAGATTGCTTTCTTTAGCCTGCTTTAAGAATGCCACAGATAGGAGCCATCTCTTCTCGCATACTCTGTACAGTCAGAGCCCCTCAGTTCTGAGGAGGACGTTTTAGTTGAACTTTCTTTAGAAAGGGTAATAGGTGTGAGACAAATGAAAAAGATAATTCATTATTACTATAATCTTGAGGAATATGGGAAAATCCTGGCAAATTCAAAATCTATTACAAACTCATGCATATTACATATGTCTTCATTTCTTTGTCCTTATGAGATTACGCAGATTGAAAGGAAATGAAAAGTGGAAGAAAACAATAGTTAGTCATAAATTTAAATTTTTAATTGAAATAGTAGCTTAGTATTGTACTCAGTGGGAATAAGCATGATTTTTTTTTTAAAATAGAAACAAGGTTGTTAAAAAATTATGATATATAAGTACTTCAGTGGCTTTTTCATTTAAATGGAAATGTGTCCGAATCATCTAGATTATTCTGGAAAACAGTTTGATAATATGTTTCAAGCAGCTTATACTTACTTACTCCCTTGTCCCAGTAATTGCACTTTTAGTAATTTATTCCATCTTAGGAATCTAGCCTAGGGGAAAATTGGAAATTTGGTCAAAGAGTTTTGCAAAAAGATGCTCACTGCAAAACTAGTCTAATAACAAAAAGTAAGATATCACCCAATGTTCAAATATAGTTATAAGATAGCTTGTGGAAGTTCTATTGATATAGTTTTATGCAAATAGTTAACACATTTTAAATATTTAAAATGATTTAAACTAAAAATAATTCTCTTAATACAATGTTAATTATTTGTTAAAAAAACAGGACAGACAAAACTATATATAGTATGATCTCAATTCTAAAAAATGCATGGACAAAATAAAAAAGACTGGAAGGAAACAAGACAAAAAATCAGTAGACATTATCTGTAGGATGTGAATGATTATTGTTATTTTCATCTTTATACCTTCTGTAATTTTCACTTTTTCTAAATATGCCTATATTACTTTCATAATCAGTCAATAGAATTTATTCATAAAGGGGGTATATGAGTTGTATTTTCAAAGTGAAGACTTTCATTGAAATTTATTTCTTAGCAAATGAGCTAGGTAAAAATGTAGTTGGAATTATGTCAAAATTCTTTACAAAAGATTATATGTATAAAATATCTGTTTCTTACTTGCATAAATAGCCACTCTTATACAGAAAATCTAGGACAGAAATTATGATCAATTAAAATTGTGTAAATTCATGTGTGTGTGTGTGTGTTTAAATAATATATGCCATTTATTTCTGGTGTTGCTTTTGTCCTAAGACTGAGTTAGTTGGTGAAAGCTGCATAAAGATTTCCTTAGATCGGTTATAGTATAGAGTTCAAGAGAAATGTTTTGTAGAAAAAGTACTTGGTGGAGAATCAGAAGGGCTTTATGACTTCTTCAGTGTGGTCAAATAAATACCTTTGCCTGATATACTGTTGATACAACCTTCTGCTGCAGAAGATATTGAAACCCAGTTAAGGAAGGTCACTATATATTCACTTGGCAACAACAAAATTTAAGATGCCCAGGAAAAGTCAAGAACCAAAACTAGTGAATGGAATGCTTTATTGCCATTGCCTTAAGTATAAACTTAGACTTCCAAGCAAAATCACAGTCCAGAGAACCCCTCTGGCCATGTCCTTTGGGAGATGATTGGTAGGAAGGTAACAGTTACGTGAAGGGTCAGTATTCCTTTAGTAGGGAGTAGTTGGGGGTCCCTTCACATACTTCCAAACTGTACATTTTCATATTGGTTCATTAAGAAGAGACAATGTAATGCAGTGACCAAGAGCTTTGACTTCAGAATTAGAAGACTCAAATTTGCCAGTTCTATCTGTGTAATCTTGGGCAAGCTACCTCTCAATTTTCTTATCTGTAAAACGAGAATAAGAAAGGTCCTATATTAGTCAGGGTCTAAAAAAGAAAACCTAAACCCCCTGAGTATTTGAATTAGAAGGAATTTAATTGGTTACAAAGATGAGGAAAGAATTGGAAAGACAAATGAGGGACACTGGGGGATCCAAATGTTGGCAATAGCAGGAAGTTTCTACTAACCCTAGTCTGGAGGGATGATCTGTTGGAGACATTGATACTGAGGTTCAGGGTCTGAGCTCACTTGAAGGAAGCTGGAATTATGGTGGAACTGGAGCCTTGGAGGAGGCCCCTTTGCTGCCCGACTCTGCCTAAGGCACAGAGAGGGGAGTACTACCCTGGCTTTCCCATCCACCCACCCTCCAGCACTGAAACCACACACAGCCTCTCTGTGACGCAGAGCAGGCAGGGGAGGGAGAGGAACGGTTCTCAGTTTGGCAAAAGCCCTTACCTCAGTGAGCTGTTGTGAGGATGATAGGAGCTATTATGTCTAAAACATTTAGAATGATCCTGGCAAATACATACTCAGTAAACGCTGACATGGTCATCATCATCATCACTGATGCCATATGCAGAGTAACTTCTGTTTGTGAATATACTTTGGGCATTTGGATGCCAGCAGGTTATTTCTGGTATAGCCTCCTCTTTTCTGGGCATGCCATGCTCAGGTTGCTAGTCATTTAAGCATTTCACAGTGTCTGGTCAGGCAGGGGCATTATACGTGCCTCCTTCAATTTCCTACCTAGCTCAAACCTAGCTCATAGATGACCAGAACTGAGCCATGGCAAGTTCCAAAGACTCCAGGTAGTCCTGAGAGCATGATAAATATTCACCCTTTGGGAAGAGACTCTTGCAAATTCATTTTTAAATTAACAACTTTTAAATTAATGATTTCCCTACATATTCTTGTTCCTTTGGGTTTGAGCTTGGCTGTGTCCCACAAAGCTGAAAGAATACATATTTAATTGTTTTTTGGGGTTTGCTGTAGCTTGTCATTAAAAACAATGAATTTGAGAGGATCAAAATCTTGACATATTGTCTTAACAGTCCCACCAGGAAGAATCATATACCTACCTTCTTTGAAGCATAGACATTAGATTAAAAATTCCGTCTAGATAAGTTGCAAGGCTTTGTCAAAGTGCTCTCTTGAATTGCTTGCCTTTTGAGAACACAGTGTTTGTTGTAGCATTTTGCTAAGTCCAGGGAATTCTTCTCCTGAGAGATTTTTATCAGGATGAAAAACAGCAGCTTTTCTGGGTTTTAAAATATTGTTAGTCTTTTTCACATTGGCTTTCCAATTACACTCATTCTCAGAAAGAACATTTATTGATATCAAGGAGTTAAGGGTTATCTGGTTTTCTCCAATGTAATAGTCTTCAAGTTTAAGTCCAGGTCTCAAATAAGTAATAATAAAAGATAATAGCAGCTAAGAGATTTTGAGTGCTTTCTCTATGTCAGGCCCTGCTCACAGCACTTTGGGTACATTGTCTCATTTAATATGATGTCAGGACTTTGAACTATCCTGAGAGAGGTGACCTTTTTTAAAGATTGAGAGACTGAGGCTTCAGGTTACCCATCTTCCCCAAGGTCACATAGCCAAGCCGCCAGAGTCCAAACTCACATGTAACCATTACATGGTAATGTCAAAATTTTAATGTGAATGTTAAATGATAAAGCATAAATGGAGAAGGAGAGAAGTAAATGCAAATTAAGTGTGTGAACACTCAGAATTATAGATTACTAAAACGTCAAAGCATCTATGTTAGCCCCCCCATTGTACAGCTAAGAAAACTGATCCCCAGGAAAGGAAAAGAGCCATTTGATCATGCAGGAGACTAACCCCAAGAACCAAGGCTCACTTTTTCAACTGTTCCTTCTATGGCCACAGAGTTATATTCATGTCCCATGCCATTCACAAGCAGAGGTTAAAAATGACATTGGAACTTTACTTTGTTCCAAAGAAGCAAACATCTTATGGGTTTTAAAATGTATTGCTTACATTTGCTTTGTCTGCTAGTCGGGAAACAAGGCAACTAGACCCGTGGGAACCCTGGGTGGGATGCTTGTTGTTCTTCCTTGATACAGAAATCATGTTGATCAGGAAATACTGGTGTGGGGTTTGAAAGGCTGATAAGTCTATTTTTGGTTGTTAAATTAACTCCAGCATATTCTACAGTATTTTCAAGTTGTCGCATAGTTCTGAGCTTCATACAACCTTATTTGGGTCCTTTCCTATTTTGGGTTAGTCTTGGCCTTGACTTCCTTGAAGAATTGATGGAAGGTGCTTCTTTTAAAGGTGGGCTAGTGGCAACACATTGTTTTTGTTTGATAAAAGCTCTCTCAGCCATTATTCCTAGGTACTGTGTTGTTGGGTTTTGAATGACTAAGGAAAGGATTTTGCAGAAATTGTAATTCTGCTGTACACATTTGAGTCACAACATCTGTAGAATGGTTGTGGGCTATTCACAGAGGTGAGCGAAGAGTGGGCAACGGAGAACAGAGTGGAAGGGGACGTTTGTGACGAGAATCCTAAACCTGGAAAGAATCTCAGGGACTGCAGCTCCTGTCCCTCCTTCCAGCTCCACTTCGGGGTTAGCCTGAACCCTATCTCAACACAAAGGCTTCTTCCGAATAGGGCTGGGAAAGGGAAGGACCACAGTCAGTCTGGCATGGATGGAAAGGAGAGGGCAGCAGGGGGGGCACTGGGCTAGTGGGCCCTGGGTTAGGTTACTCCACAACTTCATGCTCTGTTTACTCTCCTGTAAAACCGCAGGGGTTCAATGAGATGGCCCAGACCTTTGTGGCTCTAGAATTTTATCCTTTTAAGTGTTTTCTGAAGCATGGACATGAGTTCAGCAAATAAACAAACAAACAGTAATTTTCCATTTAGGACAGTTTCAAGATACTGCTCTGACTCACTAGATGGTCAAACACAATGAAAGGGGAGTCTGACTTCCCTTCTGTTTTGCGTTTCTTTCTTTATGGTATGCTTATGAAAATGAAACAGTTCTCTGGAGTGTACTCTCACATTTACTTATTAACTGGGTGATAACAGAAGTTCAGAATAAAAACTCATAGGGATATAAGACTGGGAAAATATTTTTTTTTCTCCGTTTTAATACGTACCGGAGAACAAAGGCTGATACTTGCATTTATGCCCTTTCTGAGCACAATGTCCATGGAAATCCATATTGTCATTTGTCTTTGTACAATTTTCGTTGTATCTCTTATCTGGAATGGTCATTGAAACTCAGTTTAATAGCCACTTTAATCTGCAAACTTGATTTGGTTAAAGACTAAACTTGGTTGCAAATGAGGGCATATTTGAGATACTTTTTTTTTTTTTTTAATTATTTAACTGCTTTGTGAAGGGGCATAAAGGGTCTGTGTTCTGTTCTTGTTCTCTTCAGGAAAGAAGGCTATTATGATTTCCCAGAGAGGTGAGAGGTTTGAAGCCTCAACACATCCTAGACATGGCTGAAAGGAGAAACTATTGTACCAGGGTAACATTTGAAGCCTGAGATAAAATTCCCATTATAACCTCTTTAAACGTTTCTACATTCAAATGGGTGGAGGGGCTATCCACTCCACAAATGTAATTCCCTTTCTTCCTGAGCCCAGCGAAATACATTGTTTCTTCTCCCTGGATTAGAAAAAAATAATAATAGGATGCACTACAGGTTCTTTTATTTAGTTTTTCGAATGATAGATAATTCTATTTCTTTTGTTTAGCTTATACAAAGTCAGAAAAAGTGCCGTTAAGTCGGATTCCCTGGGCAGAACACAGTAGGCCTGATATCCCTGTTTTGCTCTTTTCAGGGAGTTCACTGGAAACCTCAAGGATGGCTTTGTATGCATTCTTAGGTGGCTCCAAAGCCGCATGCACACAGATGTAATCTTTGGTGGTTCGGGCTGGTCTTACTGAGGTTTAAGTCAAGGCAGAGGCCCTTAGGGCAAGGATACCTGTGAACTGAAATAAAAGGCCTGATTTGCAAGAGATCTGATCCTGCCAATTGAAAGTGGTGCGTGTCCAACGGTACATGCTGAGTGGCCTCAGAACTCATCCATGAGGAACACAGACATGTATTAGGCAGCTGGTTTGTGGAAGGCTCTGTGCTGAGTACAAGCGGGAATAACAGAAAGACAGATGAACAAGATGAAATACCTAATTTCAAAAAGCATAGACTGGGTTGGAGAGATGAGCCAAAGCTATACAAGTATATCATCCAGTCTAAAATGTGACATTACAAAAGTGAGATAGTATGAGACCCATAGAGTTGGAGAAGTGGAAGAAATTTTCTTCCCAGATGGGGGAATCAGAGTTAGGAAGATAAAGCGTGCTAAATTATACAGGCCCTGGATACTATGCTAAGATTATACTTAGTTTGTTAGGTGTCACTTTTTCACTGCCTGGGATTTGATCCCTTTCTTAGTCTGGGCGTTCCCTGTAGCGTGTAACCTTGGAGGGAGACTGTACTTACCTCTTCCTGCACTTCTGGCAGCCATGCTGTGTGTAGTCATGTGACCGGGCTCGGCCAATCAGGTTCTCCTGTCTGGATCTGAATCTGGAGCAAGTGGGTGAAATGTCAGGGACAGTTAGAATTTATCCTTGGTGCCTGTGGTGGGTGTGTCCATTGGTTTTGGGGGCAGCAGCAGCAGTGGCCCAGTCATTAATCCTGCTATGGACGGTTGTTGTGATTCTTGCTCCTTGGCATCCAGCGTGCCCTGGGTTTTTGCCATGCTTGGTACTCTAACTTCCCACTGATTCTATGAACCATCATTTTCTTCCAGTAGAGTCCCCCTTTTACTGCTTCAGCTAGCCAGTGGAAATTTCTATTATACAAGCAAGAGTTTTGACGAGTACCTGAATGACAAGGGATTTCATGGTTTGTACTGACTCACCTCTTCAGCTTATCTGCTGTTTTTCTCTGGGAACTCATCCTCCTCATCTAATTGTGTAACTCCCTACTTCGAAGGCTGAACATTTTGAACTTTTCCCAAGTTATCAAAGAGAGTTTAGTGCTTGCTCTTCTGCAGTTTATATAACTTGTTATACATTTTTCACATTGTAAGTCTGTTTTTGTTGTTGTTGTTTGTTTTTCATCCATTTCACTTTGCCTACTAGCCAGTGAATGACTTTCAGGCAGGGACTCTGTTTTCATCTTTGTACTCCCAGAGCGTCACACAGATACAGTTAATAGTAGATGCTTTCTGTATGAAGGAACAAATCAATCTGCAGAGAGGCATGTGGTGTTGGAATTGTGGGCTTGGGGAGAACAAAAAATATTTGGAATAGCTGATATCTGAAAGGTGTGAAGCCCAAAATGTATTTTTCCCACTTTTTAAAGTCATGTTTATTTAGGTCTAATTTACTTACAGTAAAATTCATCCTTTTTGTTGTACAGTTCTATGTTTTGACAAACGCATAGCCATGTGATGATCACCAGAGTCATGCTATAAGGCAGTTTTATCATCCCCTCCCCCTAGTTTTCTTGTTCCCCCTTGTAGCCAACCTCTCCCCACACCCCAGCTTCTAGCACTCACTGATCTGTGAATTTTTACTTTAAGCAATTGGCATAGTAGAACTATGCCATAACTTTCTATGAAAATGTTTTACTCACTTGGAAGGAGACAAAATGGATAGTGGGTTTTTACTTAGGAATAGGGTGGCCAGATTTAGGAAATTAAGATAATACATACTTATACTAAAAATTATTCACTGGTTAAATGAAATTCATGTATAACTGGGCATCTTGTATTTTAGCTGTCAACCCTACTTAGGTTGGGTATTGCCATTGTGGGAACTGTTACAACTGAGGTTAAGTGTGAACTGGGCAGACAGAAGAGGAAAGAAAGGTGAGAAAAATACAAGAGGCTCTGGCTCTTCAGTAGCATCAACTCACCATTTAGACTCCCAGGGACAACCTAAAAGGGCAGGAAATGAGGTTTTTGTAGGAAATGAGAAATTTACTAGCTTGTGCATGAATAAAATATGCAAGACTGCTTTGAAGACCAGGGCTCTTGGTATTCCAATTTGTAAACTAGTATAAGATTCTATCAGGGCAGCTTGCTGTCCAGCTGTGTTGTGGAGGAGTGAAACCCTGGAAGTAATTAGGTACTCTGAGATAGGTGAAATGAATTCTATGGAACTGGTAAAGAATATGCTAGAGTTCCACCCTTAAGAAAATGAACTTTTCCTGAGTATAGAAGAGTTTCATGCTTGCTCTTCCTCAGAATGGCCATGAAATAAAAACATACTTGTAGTAACATATTCTCCTGATTCAAATTGGTAATACCTAAAATGAATGGCTTCTAGTTTATCTTTACATTATTGGTACAAAAGAACTTGCTCAGCAAAGCCAAAAAAAGAAGCTTTTAAGTGGCTTCTTCTTCCTCTGCATGAGAGACAAAATTATTTTAAAAGACATTGGACAAGTCATTTGTTTATATTTCAGATGAGTCTTACCTTTCTTTAGTAAAGCAAGCCTGGCAGCACAGTTATTTGGAAACAAGTTGTTGGTGTTTGGCTGAGTGGTAGTGCCTCGTGCCTTTAATTCTTCTTTATTCTCTTCCTAGCTCACCACAGCTAACCTGCCCTGGGTCGCCACCTCCAGTTTCTGAGCCCTGCCTGAGTGCCTATGCCGAGAAGCTGAGATAATAGGTAAAGGTGATTTAACATGTTAATGCTATTACTTAACGATTTACAAAAAGTATCTACAGCCTTAAGTGTGAAGAAGATTGTAAGGAGCATGGAGAGGACAAGATTTGGGGTAGGCATCTTTTAGTTCTCAAATCTCATTGCATAGAGTTGCTTTCTGCTCTGTCATGACCACAGAACAGGCCTTTGGTGTGACTCTCTCTGATCATTAGAGCTCTCAAAGGCAAAACCGTGGAGGTCAGCCTCTTCAGAGGTTTACAGACTTTCATTTGCTTGTAATCTGAATCTATGTTTCCATGATATGGAATGCATAAATATAAAACAGCAAAAGCAGAATCGCTCTGATAGAAGCAGGGATAGGGAGTTCAGAGTTCCATTAATCCCGCCTTTCCCCTTTATGCTTGTTTGGGGAGCCTTGGAACCACTACAAACTAAACTGTCAGCAAGAGCACTAGGTCCCTCCCCTTCAGAGTTCTTTCCACACACCAATTCAGTTGACTTAGCAGCCTTCTGGGACAGTGGCTCAGGTGTCATAAGCGTGTGTCTCCTAAACTGGTAACAGTACCCACAATGGGACAGAGATTAAGGGCTCTGCAAATGGGGAACTAGAAGACATGTCTTGTGTAAGCCTGGTGATGGGGCTTGGCACAGAGTCAGAGCAGGAGATGTATTAGAAATCTTGATGTTTACCAATGTTTTACTGTTTACCTGCTATGAACTTTGCTTAAGGTCTTTAATGTGATTTACAGTAATTATTCTATTTCCCTCCACAAACTGATAAGATGAGCAGGTTAATATTATTAGCTTCTCAAATGGGAAGATGATAATTATTAGGTAGGTCTGCTGGGAGCCGGGCTGGGGTGGGTCATCCAATCAGAAGCAGTTATCAATAGGGCACTATTAATCAATTTGTTTGAATGTGAATTATCAGAATTGGCCTTTTCATGATGGATACAAGGCATATTTATATCATCATGTCTTCAAGAGGATAAAATTGGGAACATCTTCAGACAATAGAAAAATTCAGATTGCTCTTGGCAATATAGCATACTCAGGGAAGAAAAAGTATGCATCCCAAATGCATACTAGCAAGGAATGGCTACATCTAAACATGGCAGCAAAGGATGTGTATTAATGATGTGAGTGTGACTCTGTGACTCAGCGCTGTGGTTAGGACAGAAAGTCCTGTGACCTTGGGGGCATAACACTCTTACGTGTAGAAGTCATGAGGAAATCACATCTGGACTTGGCATTGGTGTGTGGTTTGTTCTGTCTTTCCATATGTCCTTCTCTCTCTCCTCTCATCCTTCCTCTTCCTATCCCTGTTTCCTCTCCCCTTTTTCCTGTCCATCATAAATTATTGGTTCCAGCTAGACAATTTGCATCACATTATACTTTTGCCTGTTTCAGTTTCTTTTTACCTCTACTCTGTTTTTACCAGAGGTTTTTAAACTGAGGGGTGAATGGAATTCAGGGCATCAATGAACCTGGCTGGGGAAAAATATATATATTGTTATTGTTACCAATCTCTAACTTTAATTTGTCATTAGCTTTAATTATGCATGGAGGAGGCCAGTCACAGGAATATTAGCAACATTTGCTTGTGACTTGGTCATTAATAGGTATCACAGCATTGTCATGTCACATGACAGTTATAGATATCTATTTCTTATGCTCATCACTACTTTGAAGTTACAGTGATTTATTTGGCCAGTTGCTAAGTCTTGTTATTTAGAGTGTTAATAAAGAAGCACAGATATTACTATACCATAAATTTGTTTTTAAACATTTAAATTATGTAGTCAGTCCTGCTATACTGCAATATACATGTTCCTAAGAATCACCCTGCTGTGCAAAATTGCACAATATGGGGTTCCTGGGAAAAATAGAGTTGGGGCATGTCACTAGAAACTTTGTCAATTACACATTTAAAGAAAACAAGACAGGAACCTAACAAAAATAGTAGCACAGTTTTACATGTGTTAAATCACTGAGAAATTTATAAATACTGCAATAAATATGGTACCTCACCTTGGGAAAGACCTGAAGTTTGCTTGCTGAAGTGGGCAAGGGAAGGGTTGCAGCTTGTGAGTTATTGTGAAATGGTGGAAGGAGGGTGTCTGAAATCAGATGGAAAGTTGTAACACCAGATTCAGATGGGTGCAGCTTACAACCCTCGTGGGGAACCGAGATAGCTGGTAGATGTTTGAGACGTGGTAGTGTGTGTTTTGTATATTCCTATGCAGTTTGGTTCAGCCAGGTACAGTTTTTTGTTCATCTAGTATTTCTCATGGGCAGAATAGTGTATAAGAAAACAAGAAATCCACGTTGTGCTCAAATTGTTCCCTAATATATCCATCATATTGGAATGAATTCATGGTTTCAAAACAAGTGTTAATAGCAGAGATACTGTAATTGGTTTCCTGTGCAGTTCTATATATTTTATATATTTTTAAATACTGCACTGAGAAAATTGTAACCTTCAGACCTACCCCAAATGCACCAAAAATGGTCAGCTAGCCCTACTTGGATGGATTCTTTCCCTTCATCCAGGGTCAGTTGACACCAGCAGCTCCTCCAGGGAGCCCTCCACTCCCCTGCACTGCTAGCCCTCCTTTGAACCACAGTCAGAGCTCCCACCTTACTGCTTTGGCACTTGTTTAAGCTACTCACTTCAGAACTTAATTACAGTTGATTATTTGTATTTGTTATACTCTTTCCCTCCATAATAATATTCTAAATTTCTTAAAGAGAGACCATGTTGTTTCTGTTCTTTTTCATTCCTTTTAGTGTTTTAGACATTTATTCCATAAGTTCTTTTTGAATGCATTACTGAAATGATATAACTCAGCCAAGAAAAGTAAAAGGAAGCAGGAAATTTAATAATTAGTCCCTAAGCATTAGCACAGAATATTATAGAATGGGTGGAGCCAGAACAACCTCATCTTCTGTGTGCACCGGAGAGAAGCAAACATTTAAGTACCGCATTCATTGTGCTCAGAATACAAAAAATATTCTAACTATTTAGAGGGGCTCCTGGAAAAGACTAGGCATTCTACTGGCCTGAAGGCCTTTTTATCTACAACAGACTCCTCTCTGTTTGTTTGGTTTAAAATGTTGACATGACTAAAGGTAGCAGAGATAGTGTAGGTCTTTGGGCACTTTAGATTTTTAAAGAATATTTTGCTCAGGCCACACATTAATAAGTCAGCCACAAGTTGAACCCATGTTTGGAAACTTCTGAGCCTCTACATAGGCTTTATGTTAGGTGACAGGGTTCAGAGCTATAACCAAGAAGGAGCAAACGCTGCAGCAGAAGCCTCTTCCAGACACACTTGAAAGTTTGGAACGAGGCATTTTCTGTCCTGAGCCATATGCAGTGTGAACAAGCTGCAGATGTACATCAAGTGAGTGGGTGAAACAGTGTTTGGTGGGAAATGATGACAGTTTTATGGCATTAGTCCTTGGGACCCCAGATGCACTTATTATTCATCATTTTTTAAAAAAATATTTTAAGCTTTTAGCTGTGGGGATATTTTATCAGGTTAGTGTCTGTATGTTAAGGATGAGTCCTGGAGTGAATCAGTGAGGAGAGCGAGTCATGCCTAGAAATAGGAGAAGAGATGAGTGGCTCCTTGTTGAGAGATCTTTGTAATGAAGCAACCAAAGATAAGGTCATGGCTTCCTGCCTTTCCTTCTGACTGCCCTGCCTCAGAGGCAACCTTGGCTTGGGCAGGTTGCTCCAAGCTTTGCACACCCCTGGAATGTCAGGACCCTGTACCTGGATTACTCTGACATGGAGCATGGACTATAACTTCTGAGCTCAGAGTATTCTACCCTATGTTAGTTTCCTAGGGTTGAAATGACAAGTGCAGCAAGCTAGGTGGCTTAAATCAACAGAAATTTACTGTCTCATGGTTCTGAGGCTAGAACTCCAAAATCAAGGTATCTTTCTCCTTCTGAGATCTGTAGGGGAGAATCTTTCCTTCTCTCTTACAGCTTCTGGTATTCACCAGCAGTCCTTGGCATTCCTTGGCTTGTAGATGCACCACTCTGCCTTCTGTGTCTTCATGTGGCCATCTTCCCAGTCTCTTCTCCCTTCCCATAAGGACACAAGTCATATAGGATTAGGGCTCACCCTAATCCAGTTGGGTCTCATTTTAACTAATCTCCTTGTCAAACATCCATTTCCAAATGGGGTCACATTCATGGGACTTGATCATATCTTTCTGGGGGGTCATAATTCAACCCATAACACCCTGATTTTTTTCTTGGGAGTTTTTACTCTTCTGACTGTGTAACGAATCATGTATCTCCTTGACAGGGTAAGGATTCTTTTGTTTAAATGACTCAGTGCTATATCTAAATATAGCCACTGAATTGACTGTTTTTAAAATGTTTTTTTTTGGTTATTGTTCCCTTGAGTGAACATTTTTTGGACAATTATGTGGCTATAAAGATAGCTAGTAATCTATCAGATAATGTTGATTTTTTTTCTTGCAATTTTATAAGTACCATTTTTCAGACTTGGTCCTAGAGATGTACAATATTTCCCACCTCTAAAATTGTCATTATGTAAAGTATGATTAAGAATAGCTGAAATACCTATTTAAATCCATACACTGATGAACAGCAACCATAGTGAATGCAGTTTAGGTAAGATTTTATTTCTTTTATCCGAAGGCTATTGTGGGATGTACCAAGCAATAAGCAAGTCCTCCAGACCTTGAACTTAGAGATTTGGAGTGAGTTTCAAAGCAGGAAGAAGAAAGGATATGAAGAGCATTCCCATATAATAACCATAGGTAAAGCTTTGTTTGGGGATGCAGACTGTTGTAGAAACACTATAAGTGAAAATGTCTGATAGAAAGATTGTTCCTTAAAAATTCTCATATTCCACAGCATTTACTTCTAAGCCATAGCTCCTTTTGTGCTGGGTAAGAGGTTTCCCTGCCTGACCCAGCACTTTAGAGAACCCCAGTCTAGCCCTCCTATGGCCAAAGGGCATGGATTCTGTGGGGCCAAGGAGTCATGCCCACTCCCAAGCCTCCACCTTTCCAGACCATGGTCAGGTATTTGGACCCTGGAATTTCATGTCCAAAAGGCCCCAAGCCAAGACACAGTTCTGTCCTTCAGGAGGCAGATTGCATGCACTCCATGCAAGTGGGGTCAAGGGCTGCCAAACTGTGATGTTCTCACATGTGCCTGCAAATCCCAGTGGGGAGGGAGTGGTGGGAAGAGAAAGAGGGTGGGCTAGAGCCTGGGGTACCAGCCTCCTGACCCACTAAGTTCAGGTGTAGAACCCGGAGGTGTACAAGAATTCTAAATTCAAACCTAGCCTTCCAGGTCCTTCTGAAGGTATATTTTTCAAGGTCCGAAGATATTCAACAGTTTTTTTTTAAAGCTTAATTTATAAATTTAAAATATTTAAACCTCTGATGTGTGAGGGCCTCCATTTGTATCCTTGCTTTGGGCCCTGCTGCCAAATGTGCACGAGGAAGACTTTCCTTACGTGACTGCTTATTTAAAAAAAAAAAAAAAAAAAAAAAAAAAAAACTTTGAATAAGAGTTTTTCCAAATGAAAATTTTTGAAATGTTAATATCCTATGTAGTTGAAATGTTCACAGTGATGAAAGTCTTTAAGGGAAGGGGCTGAGTCTTGAAATTAAAAGAAAGAAAGAAAGAGAAAAGCTCTGAGTTTGGGTTCTTCTTCTGCAATCAGAGACCAGGTTGTGTAATCTTAGAAACAGAGTCAGTATGTCATTGATTGTTAGATGCACATTTTATGTACCATTAAGAATGAAAGCATGCTGGCAATTATGATCATAAAACACCATTACTGAGGAGAACCTAACATGGCGTCTAGGAGAGACAGGGCAAAAAAACACCCCCGTGAAAGATACTAGATAAAAGCCAGAAAGTGACCCAGAACACCAGTTCGAGAGATACACCAGCTGGTGAAACCAGGAGTCTGTGTTCTGAAATGAGTGAGTAAGCCTGCTGAATATCCAGCAGCCATGCTGCAGGGTGGAGAAACCGTGGGTTGGCGTTTGAAGGCAGACTAGTTCTTTTTTAAAAAACCCAAAAGTGGCTGCAGATATGGCAGCGAGAACTGCACAGTGAAGCGTGGCAGGAATGGGCTGTGTGAACGCTTCAATATCTGGCATGGAAGATAGACTTTTGCAAACCCACTGCTAATCGTCTCAGAGCAAGGAAGGCAGAGGTGAGCTGAAAGGGGAAAATAACCACGCCCCTTGCAGCCATCTTCCCAGTGGGCTGGGAACGTTCCTGCCCAGTGCCAGAGCCACAGCCCAGAGCTGAGCCAAAAAACCCAGTGCGACGGGAAGTGTTTCCAGCAACATGCACACATGCCACAATATCGGGCTTGGACAATAGCCTTTTGCACACCCACAGCTAATTGTCCCAGAGCTGGGAAGGCAGAGCAATGTTAAAAGGGGGAAATTAACAACCCCATACAGCCATCCTTACAGCAGGCTGGGAATGCACCTACACGGCCCAGCGGCCCAGAACTTCCCTTGAGGGATGGCGTGCACTTGTGACATAGCACAACCTTCCCTCAGCAGAGGCCCTAGGAGGGCACAGCTTGGAAGAGGGACCCACTTGGAAATCCCAGGGACCATACGCCAATACCAAAGGACTTGTGGGTCAGCGGCAGAGACAATCTGGCAAGACTGAAATGAAGGTTTAGACTCTTGCAACAGCCTTAAATCTCCAGGAACACCTGGGAGGTTTGATTATTAAAGCTTCCGTGCCTCCCTAACAGCTCAGATACACGCCCCACATTCAGGGCGGACAGAACCAACAATACACCCAAACTTGGTGCACCAATTGGATGCCACAAAAATCAGACCCCCACACACTACAAAGACAAAGTTGGGGTCAACTGACTTGAGGGGAGTAGGTGACTTGCAGAAGCCGTCTTCTGGTTAGAGAAAGTGTACACCACCAAGCTGTAGATCTGACAAATCAGAGATTAGTCTTTAAAAATCCTACATATCCTAAAAGAACCTATCAAGTAAATCAAATGTCAAGAGGCCAAAAACAACAGAAAATTTTAAAGCATATGAAAAAACCAGACAATATGGATAACCCAAACTCAAACACCCAAATCAAAAGATCAGAGGAGACACAGTACTTGGAGCAATGAATCAAAGAACTAAAGACAAACAATGAGAGCATGGCACAGGATATAAAGGACGTGAAGAAGAGCATGGCACAGGATGTAAAGGACATGAAGAAGACCCTAGAAGAGCATAAAGAAGAAATTGCAAGAGTAAATAAAAAAAATAGATGATCTTATGGAAATAAAAGAAACTGTTGACCAAAGTAAAAGATTCTGGATATTCTGGATATTCATAGTACAAGACTAGAAGAAGCTGAACAATGGATCAGCGACCTTGAGGGCCACAGAACGGAAAATGAAAGAAAAAAAGAAAGAATGGGGAAAAAAATTGAAAAAATGGAAATGGACCTCAGGGATATGATAGATAAAATAAAACGTCCAAATGTAAGGCTTATTGGTGTCCCAGAAGGGGAAGAGAAGGGTGAAGTCTAGAAAGAGTATTCAAAGAAATTGTTGGGGAAAACTTCCCAAACCTTCTACACAATATAAATACACAAAGCATAAATGCCCAGCGAACTCCAAATAGAATAAATCCAAATAAACCCACTCCAAGACATATTCTGATCAGACTGTAAAATACTGAGGAGAAGGATCAAGTTCTGTGAGCAGCAAGAGAAAAGCAATTCACCACATACAAAGGAAACAACATAAGACTAAGTAGTGACTACTTAGCGGCCACCATGGAGGCGAGAAGGCAGTGGCATGATATATTTAAAATTCTGAGAGAGAAAAATTTCCAACCAAGAATACTTTATCCAGCAAAGCTCTCCTTCAAATTTGAGGGAGAGCTTAAATTTTTCACAGACAAACAAATGCTGAGAGAATTTGCTAACAAGACACCTGCCCTACTGGAGATACTAAAGGAGCCCTACAGACAGAGAAACAAAGAAAGGAGAGAGAGATATAGAGAAAAGTTAAGTACTAAAGAGATTCAATATTGGTTCATTAAAGGACAATAAGAGAAAGGGAAAAAATATATCTGACAAACATAAACCAAAAGATAGGATGGCTGATTCAAGAAATGCCTTCACAGTAATAACGTTGAATGTAAGTGGATTAAACTCTCCAATTAAAAGGTATAGATTGGCAGAATGGATCAAAAAATATGAACCATCAATATGTTGCATACAAGAGACTCATCTTAGACACAGGGACACAAAGAAATTGAAAGTGAAAGGATGGAAGAAATAGTTCATGCAAGCTACTGTCAAAAGAAAGCAGGTGTAGCAATATTAATCTCAGATAAAATAGACTTTAAATACAAGGATGTTAGGAGAGACAAAGAAGGCCACTACATACTAATAAAAGGGGCAATTCAACAAGAAGAAATAACAATCATAAATGTTTATGCACCCAATCATGGTGCCACAGAATACATGAGACAAACGCTGGCAAAACTAAAGGAAGCAATGGATGTTTCAACAATAATTGTGGGAGACTTCAACACATCACTCTCTCCTATAGATAGATCAACCAGACAGAAGACCAATAAGGAAACTGAAAGCCTAAACAATCTGATAAATGAATTTGATTTAACAGCCATATATAGAACATTACATCCCAAATCACCAGGGTACACATTCTTCTCTAGTGATCATGGAACTTTCTCCAGAATAGAACATATGCTGGGACATAAAACAAGCCTCAATAAATTTAGAAATAGTGAAATTATTCAAAGCACATTCTCTGACCACAATGGAACACAATTAGAAGTCAATAACCATCAGAGACTTAGAAAATTCACCAATACCTGGAGGTTAAACAACACACTTCTAAAATAAATGGTTTATAATGTAGAATGTAGGGGAACTAGCAAAAGAGAGCAGTTAATGAAGGGGGAATGATAACCCAATAAGAACAGATAAGCTATTGTGGGTAAATTTAACGTTCTGGGAATGCCCAGGAATGACTATGATTTGTTAATTTCTGATGGGTATGGTAGGAACAAGTTCACAGAAATGTTGCTATATTAGGTTATTTTCTTGGGGTAGAGTAAGAACCTGTTGGACTCCCTTGTTATGGTTTGTCTGAAATTTGTTTTTATTGTATTTTTTTTAATTTTTATTTTTTTATATAGTTGATTTAAAAAAAAATTTAACTAAAAAAAAAAAAATGAAAAATATATGCAGAGCCCCCTTGAGGAGCTGGTGGAGAATGCAGGGGTATTGGGCTTCCCCACCTCAGTTGTTGCTGGTGTGCTCATAGACATAGGGGATTGGTGGTTTGATGGGCTGAGCCCTCCACCACAGGACTTGCCCTTGGGAAGACTGTTGCTGCAAAGGAGAGGCTAGGCCTCCCTGTAATTGTGCCTAAGAGCCTCCTCTCGAATGCCTCTTTGTTGCTCAGATGTGGCCCTCTCTCTCTAGCTAAGCCAGCTTGAAAGGTGAAATCACTGCCCTCCCCCCTACATGGGATCTGACACCAGGGGAGTGCCACGTTCCTGGCAATGTGAAATATGACTCCCAGGGAGGAATCTAGACCTGGCATCATTGGATGGAGAACATCTTGACCAAAAGGGGGATGTGAAAGGAAATGAAATAAGCTTCAGTGGCAGAGGGATTCCAAAAGGAGCCGAGAGGTCACTCGGGTGGTCACTGTTATGCTTAATATAGACAACCCTTTTTAGGTTCTAATGAATTGGAATAGCTAGCAGTAAATACCTGGAAACTATCAAACTATAACCCAGAATCCATGAATCTTGAAGGTGATTGTATAAAAATATAGCCTATGAGGGGTGACAATGTGATTGGGAAAGCCATATGGACCATACTCTCCTTTGTCTCATTTATGGATGGATGAGTAGAAAAATGGGGGAAGAAAAAAAAAAAGCACCTAGTGTTCTTTTTTACTTTAATTGTTCTTTTTCACTTTAATTTTTATTCTTATCATTTTTGTGTGTGTGGTAATGAAAATGTCAAAAATTAATTTTGGTGATGAATATACAACTATGTAATGGTACTGTAAACAATTGAATGTACGCTTTGTTTTGTATGACTGCATGGTATGTGAATGTATCTCAATAAATATGAGTTAAAAAAGAACACCATTATTTGTAAGACACATCCTAATTTCAAAAATGAATGCATGTGAAAAATTTGTATATTGGCATCAGTGAAATATCAGTATAAGGTAGGGCTCTTTTGATTGGCAATGCATAAAACACAACTCATAGTGGTTTAGACAAAAAAGAAAATTTATTGATTTATACAATGGGAATGTCAAAGAGTAGGCTATTTTCAGGTGTGGTTTCATTCAGGAGCTTGAACCCTATTATCAGTTTCTATTTGTTACTTAGACCTGACTTTACTGTGTAATCCTCCTCAGATTCCATGTGGTAGCCCCAGAAAATCCAAGCTCACTCAGTCTGGTTCGAGACCAGTAGAAAAGAAAGATGGCTGTCTTCCAACAGTCTAGCAAGACACTCAGTACATGTAGTACATGATTTGGATCACACCCCATGTCTGAAGCAGTCATGGTGGTCAGGGGAACGTGAGCCTCTGATCAACTAGGTCTATGCCGCAAACTCATTTCACAACTAGGACTGGGTGTATGGTGGGGCCTCATCAGAAGCACATGGACTAGGAGTAGAAGAGGAGGTTCCCAAAGGAAAATTGGGGGCTACTACCAGAACAAGCAGGGTGGAGGTGGAAAAGCAAAAACAAGTATTCACTCTGCTTGGACAAGCCCCTGACATAAGAAGAGGCTGATAGTTCTGTGTGCTTCCAGGTCAGGAGGTCAGAACCATCAGTGCTTTGGGAGCTGTGTGGAGGGGAAGAGAACTAGCCGGTGTTAGTGTTTATCCAGGATTTCTCTAGGTGCTTTGCATACATTATCTCATTCAATCCTGCACACCCTGCAGGGTAGTGCTTTATCTCTAGGTTACCGAAAGGAGAATGAGGCTCAGGGGAATTAAGTAACTAACCCAAGGGCACCGAACTAGTAAAAAGTAGATCTGGGATTTAAACCTGAGGTGATTGGGCTTCAAAGTCCATTCCCCCACCTCCCCCAACTTTGTTGGATTGCCTGTTATGAGCATCTTTGCTTTTATTCCTTCCTGGTTTTCCTTAATACCTATCCTGGTGATTGACATAATTATATGCAGTAAATATGTTTTTTTTTTTTTTTTTTTGAGCAAGATAGTGGAATAAACAACCTTTCACCTTTACTATTAGTGGAGTATACAGATATTTTGGTTTAGGTGAGGGATTCCCTATAGAGTGGGCTGAGTGTTAATGTCTCACTCCTGATCTATTTATGCTATTAAGGGTGTTGCTGTAACCTAAATACATGGCTGTGCAGCTTACTGGGCTTTCCTCTCCACTAGTCAGTCCATTAAATTGCTGCCAATTTTCTAGGGAGCAAGGATTCAAATGTCCCAGAAAGTGCTTTTACTTAGTATTAAAAACATTGTGTGTGCTGCTAAGTAACTTTTTTCTTCTTTGATGACACAAACTCGGTATTATGGTGATTCAAGAATAGTTGACAGAAAGCTTGCCTCCACCGTTTGGCTGGTGCAGCCCCTGTGTTGATGTGGTCCCATTCTTGGCTTTCTTGTGTGGTACTGATTCCACCTGTGTGGCCTGGTCATGCTGCTCCCACTTGGAATGGTCAGGTGAGCTGCCCCTCATGCTTGGTCTTTCCAGTCACCTGGAATACCAAGATCGTTCTCAGCTGTTGGCAGGGAAACCCCGGAACACTTTCCTAATTCCTGCTATAGGCTACATTTGGCATTTTCCCCCATCTGTTCCCATTTGCACATGTAATTATTTTGGCTTATATATCGATCTTCCTTGCTAGACTATAAGCTCCAATTGAGAGAGCAGGGTTTGTGTCTTTCTTGTTTACCATTGCATCTGATACAATGCCTGGCACAGAGAAGGTACTTAACGAATATTTGTTGAATGAATGATTGAATGAATTTCCATTATAATTTAGCCAGTAATTACTTTTTTTTCAAAGGTGAAATCAATTACTTCTTTCATGGAAAGCTTATATTCTCCTGTATAGCGTAATTGCATCTGCCGGGAGTGTGGTCACTGTGAACCCTTGCAGAGTGGCATGCCACTTCTGGTCCCCTGTTGTTCTCCTTTGGAGAACCTGCAGAACTGACTCTTCTTGGTGTCTGAAACCTTGTTCAAACCTCAGAAAGGGATACTTTCCTCAGGACATTACTCTCTATTTATCTAAGTGCTGCAACAGCACCCCCATTGTGGTCCCTCTCACCTCTGTTTACTCAGTCACTGTGCAGAAAGGGTCAAATTACCAAGTTTCCCAGGGACTGGTGCTGGGTGCTCTGCCAGGTGAACTGTTTCCTAAGAAGAGGATTCTGAATCCTAATGCCCACTAAGCAGCACTATGCTTTTGTGTGACGTGAGCAAGTGGTGAGCATTGCTTAAGGTGAAGGTTGGAGAAGGGACTCCGTTGCTATTGTCATTATTATTTTAACCTTTGCTCATCCTCTTTTACCATATATATAATATATGCTATTTTATTGAGGTTTAACATTTATACAGGAAAATATAGAATTTTCATATAGTTAACACACCCATGTAACTTCCATCCAGATAAAGGAATTTAACATCACCAGCATGCTAGAGATCCCCCTTGTGCTCCCTTTCATTCACTACCCTATCAGTGCTAATATATTCTTATCCTTTCTTAACTTTATAAAAATGGAAACATTCATTCTGTGCTCTTTTATTGACTGTTCACTGAGTCCACATTGTGTTTGTGAGATTCATCCATATTGTTGTGTCTAACAGTAGTTTGTTCCTTTTCATGACTATATAGTATTCCACTATTCGATATACTACATTGTAGGCATTCATTCTACTGTTGATGGACATTTGGGGTATTTCTACTTTGGAACTACTACAAATAATGCAGATGAAAACATTTTTGTACATTTTTTGGCCCATATATATATATTCCTATTAGTGTATACCTGGGAGTGAAATAGCTGTTTCACAGATGTGCATGTATTACCTTTAGTGAATACTGTCAAACAGTTTTCCAGTGTGTGGGATTCCAAGCAGAGGAAGACTCTGTTAACTTGGGGACTTCCAGAGAGAAAGAAAACTTCTGAAAAAGACCTATCTAAAAGTAGGAGACAAAGTCTGAGAGCTTTTTTATCATCTCCATCCCTAGTAGAAAGATACAGTTGTTTGGCTCATATGCTTTGATTTAATGTTAATGCAATCTAAGCTTGAACAACTTTAAAAATGACCTAAGCTTGTAGTTGTAAAGATAGAAGCAAAAGTGCAGGGTAACTGATAGTAAAATAACATAATCTAAGCTTGAACAACTTAAAAAATGACCTAAGCTTGTAGTTGTAAAGATAGAAGCAAAAGTGCAGTGTAACTGATGGTAAAATAACGTAATGGTTGTTAATAGGGAAGAAATAACCCATGAAATATTTAATCAGTTAAGTCTACGTCAGTAAGCAAGAAGCTCTGTATGGGTAAGACTTACTGCTTAAGAGAATCACAATAAGAAATACTGGTATTAAAAGAGACAGTAATTAAATATTCTGAAGCTGTAAGAACCATTATGCACATGATGGGATGTTTTGGTAAAATGGGATCCTCTGATTGACTGTTTCTCCTTATTTAATTCTTTAACTTTCTGGTTTGGGAATTTTTTGAATGTAGCTGACCAAATATTAGAAAAAACATATAGCAAAATTTAAATTGCTGAATTAAAGTTTTCAGTGTTATCCCTGATTTCAGGTAAGTCTTTACTCTTATCTTCACTTTTACTTTTATCTTTAAAGAGAACCAGGGGCACCTATTGGAGGTCAAGATGAAAAATATTTACAATACTATATGTTGGCAAGGATGCAGAGAAATGGATCACTCATACATTGATGGTGGAAATGTAAAATGGTACAGCCACACTGGAAAATAGGCAGTTTATTTAAAAAGTTAATATTTAACTACTCTATGACCCAACAATTATATTCCTGGGCATAAATTCCAGAGAAGTCTGCACAAAACCCTGTACATCAATGTTTATAGCAGTTAATTTGTAATAGTCAAAAACTGGAAACAACCCAGGTGTTCTAGTTTGCTAATGCTGCTGGAATGCAAAACACCAGAAATGGACTGGCTTTTATAAAGGGGGTTTATTTGGTTGCACAGTTACAGTCTTAAGGCCATAAAGTGTCCAAGGTAACACATCCGCAATTGGTACCTTCACTGGAGGATGGCCAATAGTGTCCAGAAATCCTCTGTTAGCTGGGAAGGCACATGGCTGGCGTGTGCTCCAAAGTTCTGGTTTCAAAATGGCTTTCTCCCAGGACGTTTCTCTCTAGGCTGCGGTTTCTCAAAAATGTCACTCTTAGTTGCACTCGGGATATTTGTCCTCTCTCAGCTTCTCCGGAGCAAGAGTCTGCTTTCAACGGCCGTGTTCGAACTTTCTCTCATCTGCAGCTCCTGTGCTTTCTTCAAAGTGTCCCTCTTGGCTGTAGCTCCTCTTCAAAACATCACTCACAGCTGCACTGCGTTCCTTCTGTTTGGTCAGCTCATTTTTATGGCTTCATTGGTCAAGGCCCACCCTGAATGGGTGGGGCCATGCCTCTATGGAGGTATCTCATCAGAGTTATTACCTACAGTTGGGTGGGGCTCATCTCCACAGAAACACTCAAAGAATTACAATCTAATCAACACTGATAACCTCTGCCCACACAAGATTACATCAAAGATAATGGCGTTTGGGGGACACAATACATTCAAACTGGCACACCTGGTGTCCTTCAATGGGTGAATGCTTGAACAAACTGGGACATCCTTACCATGGAATACTACTCAGCGATAAAAATAAAGAAACTATCGATGCAGAAGTCAACAACTGGATGACTCTCCAGAGAATTATGCTGCATGACAAAGGCAAATCCCGAAAGTTACATACTATATGATTCAATTTATATAACATTCTTGAAATGCCAAATTGTGAAATGGAGAATAGGTTAGTGTAGATTAGTCGTTGCCAGGGGTTGAGGAGGGAGTGAGGCAGGAGGAAATTGTGTGTGGCTATATAAGAGCAGCATGGGGGATCCTTGTGGTGATGAAGTGTTTTACATCTTGACTGTGTCCATGTCAGTATCCTGATTATTACATTGTACTATAGTTTTATAAGATACTATCATTGGGGAAAACTGGGTAGAGTGTATGGATCTCTTACAATTGCATGTGAATCTACAATGATCTTAAAATAAAAAGTTTAATTAATTAAAGAAATAGAGAGGGAGAGTTCTGTACAGTTCTCTTACATCATTTCTCCTTTTCACATTTACCCATTTACGTCTTAAATCTTGTAGATTGTTATCAAAGGAAAGCTACTGTTCCCTACGAAGGACAATAGTAATCATTGAAATACCATTTATCAAAGGTTCTGGTATTCTTTAATCATGCAGAATTTCAGGGGCCACTAGTTCACACTCTTTGATCTGCATACGTACCTACAAATCGGCAGGTATCATAGGTCTTTCAGAAGCAATTTATCCAAACTACAGCTAAATAATAGGCAGGATAATTGAGGTTATTCTCCCCATAATTACTTTCCTTCTGGCCCAAAAGACAGCATCTGACCAGTCATTTGGGTCTAAGTTGTTTGCCCAGTTTTCATTTCTCATTTGGCTTAGGCAACCTTGGTATCAGATTAGGGAATAGTGAAGATGACAAAATGACTCAATGGGAGTAAAATGACTGGTTTGTTTGTTTGCCTGTTTTTAAAGCTTAGAAATCTCAGCCTTCCCAGAGAAGCATAGTATACACTCTCTCGTCCTATGAACTCCCTAAATGCAACGCTTTTTGTAATGTCATAGCCCTTATTTCCCTAGGGAGGTTTACTAGGTTCTTCCAGTTTTTTCTTGTTGTTGTTGTTGTTGTTGTTTTTCCCTCCATGCCATTGCATGTTGATCAAAATGATTTTTCCAGCTGATGAACTAGCATTTCTGCTGATTTCCTAGTCTGAGCAAAATCTCTTTATCATTTTTTGAGTGCTGTAGTTGAATATACTTTGTTTTCCTTTGTCCTGGTGCATAACATTTTGACCTTCCCTTGTCCTTAAATTCTATGTTGTCTTTACGAGTCCCCTGCTGTTGCCAGCTCCACAGTGACAGTTTATACTCTATTGTTACAACTGCCAGTGTTGAGGTAGCCTGTCATTAGAGTGTCTCTTTAAAGAGCAGGCTCTCTGTTTGGTATGCAAATCAATGTCTGGCTATTTTACTGTAAAACAGTTTTAGAGAAGGGAATGAGGTAAAATAATTTCCATTAATTATTGACATGTTTGAATTTCAAGTGAGCAAAGTGAGATGTGTTTTGTGATATTCTGCTTTATTATCTAAGAAGAAATAAACAGTAAAGGAAGGGAAGAGGACAGAAGGGGAGAGCAGGGGACATGAAGTAACATTCTTTGAGTGACCATCAGGTGTCATTTCCTTTATACATATTATCTAAATACCCCGCCCTCTGACACAAACGCACATAGCACCTGTGATGGTTAAGTTCATGTGTCCAGGTTATGGTGCCCAGTTATTTGATCAAGTAAGCACTGGCCTAATTGTTACTTTGAGGGTATTTAATGGATTTAAGTCATCGGTCAGTTGATCACATCAATGCTGATTACATCTACAGTCAACAAGGGAGAATGCCTACAGCAGTGAATGAAGTCTTATCCAATCAGTTGAAGGCTTTAAAGGAAGAACTGATGATTTCAGCAGTCATAAAGAATTTCTGTCTCTACTTCAGCCAGCCGCATCTCCTGGAGAATTCATGGGGGAAATCTTCATCAGAGTTCCCAACTTGCACCCTGCCCTATGGAACTTGGACTTGTCAATCTCTACGGTTGCATGAGCCAATCCTGTAATAAATATCATTTTATATATATATATATATACATATATTTCCTGTATATATCCTGTTGGTTCTGTTTCCATGGAAAACCCTGACTAATACAGTACTGTCACTGCATGCCTATTATATCCAGTGCCCATGGTGACAGTTAGTCAGTGACAGAACCAGGATGCAAACCCAAGTATGCCTGATCTGAGATACAAAGGTCTTTGATACCAAAGTCTTGATACCACTGATAAACATCATGTGATTATAAAAGTGCTACACGAGCCTCTAATTTCCTCCAAACTCTTCTTCCCATCCTCACCCTTGCAATCCATTTTTATACTTCCTGATGCTCCCATGTGTCATAAAATTTCTCTTAGTCTTATTAATGGTTCATATAACAAAGTCAAGGCTCTTGGTTCCCCAAGGCCTCTGTTTCCTAGAACCATTTTTTACATACCAGGAAATCACCCATGAGTATCCTTTTGCTGTTAGCTTTGAATTCAACTAGTTTCTCAGATGAGTTGTTGGCACCTTGAACACTGGATGCCTGGATGATGCTGTGTTCCTTCAGTTTCACATGGGGTGAGAGAGGTGAGAACGTGGTGATCCCAAATCCTATGTTATAAAGGGGGTTTGTGAGGAGATGGGGTCAGGCAAAGAAAGTACATGGGGTGTGAAGGTTGCATGGCTTGAGATCAACTTTGAGCACTTGAGAAATATTTCATATTTTTGTCCAGGATCTGAACAGGTTCTATTACCCCAGCTCCCAATATTATTCTTATCACAGGTTCCAAGTCTCTGTATGGCCTTGAGGTCATAATTTTGTTTTTGATGCTTCAATTTCATCTATAAAGTGGGAGTATTATAATATTTATTGAGAAATAGTGTCAAAAGTATTTCGATTAGTAAGAACATTATATTGTGTAGCTCAAACAAATATGAATTTCATTTCATATTCTAGTACAGTATATATTCAGATGATCCTAAAATATATTAATAGAAGACCTTTCCTTTCATTATTCCAACATTTGAACACTATGTATAGATAACATATTTCTGCATGCTAATCTAAAATATCTGTTTTGTGCCTTGAAATAGTAATTGAAGATTTGCATTCATGGAAACTTTTTTTCCTGAAGTTGTTTTCGAATAATGGCTAATCATTATACTTTATTTTGAGGCAAAGTGGGAGAAATAAGGGATTACTGAGTTTGAGTGTTGTGGATACCCAAAGGAGGTACATAATCTTAAGGAAACTTAAATTTGATAGGAGAATTAGTATGAAGGCTTATAGGTTCCCTGATGAGTTCTTTCCCTTCTACCCCCTAAATCTCATTTGGGTAGTTACATCCAAGTATTATATCCTGGAAGACGTGTGATGGTGTGTGGTGGCTTAAGCTATGTGGGATGTTGGTTTCAGTTTGCTTCCTCAGGAAAAGGCCTGATGAACACATGGCAGAGTCCAAGGTTGTCTCAGGGAGCCTTTGTTATCTTATTATGGAGAATAAATCCCAATTGCTCATTCTGTAGGCTATATTGTCGTTTAACAGTGATGTTGGCAGGCAGGGCTGTGTGAAACAACCCTTATGTACTCTCTCTTTGTATAGAGTCTCAAGGTAGGTTCAAGTCGGTTAATATTGTTTATTTGTTTGAAAATAATAATCTCCATGAGTACTAAGTCTCATAAGAATTATCTCACTTAATTCCCACTGTAATCATATGAGGGATAGGAATTACCACTCCCATTTTATAGAGGCCTAGAGAAACTAAAGAGTTTGTCCATGGTCATTCAATCAATACATAGAACCAGCATTGAGTCCAGAGAGCTAACTCCAAAGCTCATTTATTCAACCTTCCTCTATGCCATACAGCTTCTTTGAGTCTGGGTGGCACTTCTTCCATTGTTTCCATAGATAGTTTTGAGTACCCACCATCTTTTAGGCACCGTGCTAGATACTGGGGATCAAGACTAATGAACATAATTCCCAAAGCAGAGGTGCTCCTAGTTTATTACCAGGACAGGCATTGGCTTCATTGTGAAAAATGATAAAAGGTTTAGCTAATAATCTGTTACAGTCTTGAGAACATTTAAAGCATTTTAAAGGTGGCATAGCCTTGAGAACAAAATAGCATATAGGCAATTTATTCATTTGTTCATTCATTCAACAAAGATTTATTGAGTGCTTACTATGTGCTAGGTGCTGTGCTAAACACTGGAGGTACACTGGTAAAGTAAACAGAGCAGGTTCCTGAATCTCCTCTGTTTCCTTTACCAGTGTATCCCCCTGGCTGTGGGAAGATAAAAGGAGACAGAGGAGTATCCCAAAATATAGGGGGAAAAAAAAACAGTAGAATCATGGAAACAAAGGGAAGAGTTCTGATAAAGGTGGAATAGCCAGCAATATCAGATGCTGTTCAAATAAGTTGGGTTTGAAAAGTCCTTTGGAGTTAGTGACATGGAAGCCATTGGTGACTATAGCAAGAGCTGTTTTTGTGGAGGATGAGGAAAAAGCCAAATTAGAGCAGGGTAAGGAGTGAGTGTGAGTAAGGGCTGGGGGGAAACTGGATACAGTGAGAATAGATAAGGCATATGAGAATAGAATAGCAGATAGAATATATGGAGTCTGGGGGAGGTTTTTATGAGACTAGAGAGTATTGAGCATGTTTAAAAGACAATGGTAAAGATTTAATTGATAGAGTTAGCAGCTATTTGAGAAAGACAAGCAGATAGTGGATAGTGTTGGTTGATGTGAAAGGGAATGGGGGGAGGGGCTAGGATAAAAATATCACAGGTGGAAGTGAGGTAAACTTTAAATGGGGAGTGAAGCATTTGCAGAAGTGCCCATGTTTGCAAGCTTAATATGATGAAGATAAGGAAGTATCCTATGGATTCTATTTTCCTGTAAAATAGGAAACAGTGTCTTTGGCTGGGAGTGAAAGGACAGGTGGGAGAGTCAGAGCTGTCAGGAGAATTGAAACAGTTTGAATAGCTGTGAATAATGGGGAGTGGATTGGGTTGAGAAAAATAGGGGAATTACTCCTGAATGTTGAGGGCCCATTCTCCAGAAGTTGAGGAGCATGCCCTTTCTTTTGCTGCTAAATAACTAATCCATGGTATATTCATGTTTTATGATAAAACCCGAGTTAACAGTGTCTGTATAAATAAGAGCAAAGTTTCTTTTGAGAGAAGTGGGAAGGATAAAAAATGGTAATGATTGTCATTCTGTTTGGGAAGGCTGGAAGGACAGTATTCATTTGAAAACAGATTTGGACTTTAAAAAAGATGTTTTTATGATTATATACATAAATGGACTGACTGAGGGAAAAAATTATTCCTTTTTCATGTGAGGAAAACTGACCAATCTATGAGGCCTGAGCTGAGTTAAACATAAGAGATTATTTTAAAAGTAGAATATCAAGGCTTGCATAGGAAAGTGCCCTCAGGTTATTGGATTTTCATTTTTGCTGTTGTTCCACTGCTGTTCAGTCTCTGCAATGTTGCTATCCACTCAAGGAGAAAAGCAGATGTTTCTGTGAATCTGAAACTGACTCAGCAAATGGTACCTCATTTTCTAGATTTTTTTTTTTTTTTTTTTGACTGAGCAAGACAAGGGACAGACACCTGGAGATTAGAAATGTCATTAATCACTAGAAATGCATACTTTAATAAGAGCCTCGGCTTGACTAATAGAAATTGCCGGAGTGGAAATTTCAAATTTCCTATGCGCAGGGCACATTAGCAGGTGTGCTGGTGGGAATGCAGGAGAGCACATGAAGGATTGCCCCCCTCTTGAAAAGTTTCTTGTTTGGTTGCAGAGGCAATATTCACAAACAAAAACTTTTAAGAAAACTGTAAGTTAGCCCCACAAATGCAGGTGTTGAAGGTGATGAACAAAGGCTCAGACAGTAAGAGAAGGAAGAGACACGAGAGATTTCAGGAAAGAAGAGTCGGAGGTAGACAAGGCTTGGATCCACTCACTGCTGTTAATCCACTTCTCAGGAGAATGTGGAGAATCACATGGGAGATTTTAAGGGCTGGGCCTGGAAGTGGAGCACATCATGACCCTTGATCAGATGTGTGTCACACAGCCTCACCTAACTGCAAGGGTGGCTGGCAAATGCAGTTTAGCTGTGTGTCCAGGAAGAAGTGGGTCTACTGAGCATTTGGCCAGTCTCTGCTACCTGCCCACTGGAGCTTCCCAGAAGAAATCTCAATCCCTTTTTCTGATTCATGACTCTTCAGATTCCTTTAAGCCCTCCCTCTCCTGGGTAAGCTGCCTTCAGTTCCACCAGCTATTATTCATATGTCATTGTCCCCAGACCCTCTACAATCCTGGTGGCCATCTTTAGCAAACATCCTCATATTTTAATATTCTTCTCAGGCTGGGATGTTCACAATAGAGCATAACACTGGATATGATTCCAAAAAATGTAGGTAAACGGAGATTATTGTGACTGTTCTGATTTGCTAAAACTGCCAAAATCCAATATACCAGAAATGGGTTGGCTTTTACAAGGGGATTTATTAGCTTACAACTGTACAGTTCTAAGGCCATGAAAATGTCCAAATTAAGGCATCAACAAGATGATACCTTCACTGAAGAAAGGCTGCTGGCATCTGGGGACACCTCTATCACATGTGAAGGTGATGCTGGTCCTTCTCTGCTGGGTTTCCTTGCTTTCAGCTTGGGCTTCCGTGGCTGCCTCTCTGAGCTCTGTGGGCGTTTCCTTTCTCTCACCTTCTCTGGGGTTTCTCTCTAAGCTCCCTGGGCTTTTTCTGTCTTTTATCTTAACTTAAAGGACTCCAATGAAAGGATTAAGACCCACCTTGAATGGGGTGGATCACATCTCAATTGATAGATCCCAACCAAATTGTCCCACCTACAATAGGTCCACACTCACAGGAATGGATTAAAAGAACATGGCCTTTTATGGGTGCATAACAGCTCCAAACCACCAGTGACTTTTGATTTCATATGGGTAAGGTCAAATATAGGGTCAAAATTGGGAAGACTTTATATTTAAAGGCAGAGAATAGAAGCCCACAGAGAAGAGAAGAATGAATGGGATCTCCATGATGCCATTTCAATCTGGCAACTCTATACTTTTAAAGAAGAAACAGAACACATACAATCACAAATCAGACAATTCATTTCCATCAAAATACCAAACTGAACTCAAGGCAAACAAAGGCCCTCAAATGCTATTACTTTAAGATTAGGTTATGGATAAATGTAAAACCACCAAGGACTCCCATATTAAAATCTTATTGTAATGTTAACTAGCCTATGTATCTTTACATAGTAGCTGAAATATTACATTTCACAATCTAGCCAGTAAACAAAACTGTTATATAATAACATGATAGCAAGTTAGCATTGCTATAATGAACTAAAATTTGTCACCTCCCACTTTGACTTGCATTAGAATGCACCAGTGTTTTGCCAATTTACCATATCTCAGTGGCCTCAGAGTTCAGTCCCAGTTCAGGATGTTTTCATCTAGTGACCCTGTGAAAAGAGAAAGAGCAAGTGATGTCTTTTTTTTTTTTTTTTTTTTTTTTTCCTTAGATGTGCTTTCATTGTTCTCTGCTAAGAAATATTACAACCTCCAGCAAGAGTGGGCATCTTATCACAGATGAGAATGGATTGAAAGCAGTTTATCTATTTCTAAATTCCTAGAGGAAGAGAAAAAGACTGAGGGTCTCTATCTAATCTACCAATATACTTGCCTAACTATTTAAAATATTTTTTCCTAAATTGAGTTTTTATTGTCAGGGTTTCAGGGTTCACTGGTTTCCATAGCTTTTATTTGTTCAGTTGTTCATGGTTAGACTCATTCTGAGCAGTTACTGTCACACTTCTATTTTTCTATGAATGCGGTTGATTTTGGAGGTTAAATTTGAAGTTGTAAGAAACAGAATTCATTGTCATAATGATTCAAATTTAATAGCAGTTCCTCTCCCACACCTCCTTCATGTTTCTTCCTATCCCCAGGTTGTCTTTCAGGGGAAGATACTGAGGGTATAAACAACATTAACTGATTATGTCTTAGTGACTTTTTTGACAGAGCCACCCAAAATATAATGGAAGTGATAATAACAGATTCTCATCAAACACTTTCGAATAAACAAAACTGTGTATTGAGCCAGAAAGCCACGTATGTTCAGAGCTCAATATGTTTATATTATATGTGAAGGCAAAAACACAGATTCAATGTAAATAACTACTCTATTTGGTTGCCATCTGCCAATTTATTATTATTTTTTTTCACAGAAGAGTTTAGCCATAGCTACATCACTAAGGGGAAAGACAATAGGAAATTGGGGGAGAAATGATGTTGGGGGTGGTGTGTGGGTGGGGAGGTGGGTTGGTTATCCAGAAAAAAGACTTTGGTCCCTTAATTTCACAGGGTATTTGTTTTGCTATCTGACTTATCTTGGCACTCTGGAAGAAATGGTTGTGAAAACTGCAGATGTAATTTTCTTCTTTGCTTTTTTCCCATGATACCGTAATTATGAACCATGGTGAGTTAGGGTGTAAAATTCATTGGAGAGGATCCTAAACTGCACTTTGAGCACTTTTTGGCCTCTGTGGCATCATTTAGAAACACCAGCCTTTGTGGGATTTTCTGGCTTTTCTTTTTATCTGATAGGTTGATAATCTTATAATGACATTAGTTTGGCAGCCAGTTACCAGAGAATTATTACTGGTTATTTTTTGTTTGTTTTGTTTTAACTGTCTGTAAATGTCTACAGCAAAGTTATAAACAGATCCAGAGGGCAGCAGGGTCCACTGGTTTAGGAACTTACAGTCTTGGATATTTGGTACCTCAGTATTAAACAAGGAATGTTGAAATGTTTTGAAAGTAATGTTAATTTAAATGCAGTTTCACAAAAGGTTATATCATAGAACATATTAAAAAAGAGGTTAGTTGAAAAAGTCAAACATGATAGAATTTGGAAATTACTAGGTGTTCTAGTTTGCTAATGCTGCTGGAATGCAAAACACCAGAAATGGCTCTTATAAAAGGGGGTTTATTTGGTTACACAGTTACAGTCTTAAGGCCATAAAGTGTCCATAAACAGGGGTACCTTCACTGGAGAAAGGCCATTAGCATCTGGAAAACCTCTGTTAAGCTGGGAAGGCATGTGGCTGGTGTCTGCTCCAAAGTTCTGGTTTCAAAATGGCTTTCTCCCAGGATGTTCCAGATTGCATTTCAAAATGGTGTTCTCCAAAATGTCTGCATCAGCTCCCAATGGCCATCTTCAAAATGCCTGTCTCAGCTCCAGCCAGCTATGAGCTCCTTCCGTCTGAGCTTATATAGTGCTCCAGTAAACTAAACAAGGCCCATGCTGAATGGGCGGGGCCACACCTCCATGGAAATTATCTGATCACAGTTATCACCTATAATGGGGTGGGTCACATCTCCATGGACACTGAACCAATGGGTTCCAACCCAATCCACACTAATATGTCTGCCTTCACAAGAATACATTAAAGAATATGGCCTTTTCTTGGGGGACATAAATATACAAATTGGCATACTAGGCTCTAAGGATATAAAAGTATTTCTCGTATGTTGAGGAAGAATTTGTATTCTCTTTTTCTCAGTGGCATTTTGTAAGTTACAAACTCCTGCTCTTCTACATGGATAGAATAGAAACATCTCTATTTTTAAAATGTTATGAAAATAAATAATGGCCGGTGAGCAAAAATAAATTTTAATAGATTTTCACTCTTCTTGCTATATACTACTTTGGTTAATTTTGAGGGGTATAGTTTCTGGGAACATTGTGATTATTCCCTCTTGGCTAATCTAGTGTGATGCAGGAGGACAGAGGTGATGGATATTTCCTAGCCTCAGTGGCACTTTGAATGAGCTGTTTTGCCAGTTTGTACATATTATGTCCCCCAGAAAAAGCCATGTTCTTTGATGTAATCTTGTGTGGACAGATGTATTAGTGTTAATTAGATTGTAATTCTTTGAGTGTTTCCATGGAGATTCGCCCCACCCAACTGTGGGTGATGACTCTGATTGGATAATTTCCACTCAGGGTGGGTCTAAATTAAATCACAGAAGCCATATAAATGAGCTGACAAACAGAAGGAATTCAGTGCAGTGCAGCTGTGAGTAACATTTTGAAGAGCAACAGACAGTGACATTTTGAACAGGAGCTACAGCCAAGAGGGACACTTTGAAGAATGCACAGAAGCTAAGAGAGTAGCTGCAGATGAGAGACAGTTTGAAGATGGCCGTTGAAAGTAGACTCTTGCTCTGGAGAAGCTAAGAGAGGACAAACACCCCAAGAGCAACTAAGAGTGACATTTTTGAGGAACTGTAGCCTAGACAGGAACATCCTGGGAGAAAGCCATTTTGAAACCAGAACTTTGGAGCAGACACCAGCCACGTGCCTTCCCAGCTAACAGAGGTTTTCCAGACACCATTGGCCATTCTCCAGTGTAGGTACCAGGTTGCTGATGTGTTACCTTGGATACTCTATGGCCTTAAGACTGTAACTTTGTAACCAAATAAACCCCCTTTTATAAAAGCAGATCCATTTCTTGTGTTTTGCATTCCAGCAGCATTAGCAAACTAGAACAGCTATTAAGTTTCAAGTGGTTTCTCTGGCTGATCTCTGGAATTTTGCCTTTCGCTTTGTGGCCTTAGTTCTTTTGGGTCATACACACAGAGAGAGAGAGAGAGAGAGAGAGAGAAAGGGAGGGAAGGAGGGGAGGAGGGGGCGGGGGAGAGGGAGAGGGAGAAATGGATAGAATCTTCTGCTCTGTAAAGTCTTACATTAAATGGGTTGTGTTTAGAATCATTCGACTGTGATCCCATTTGACCATCTTCATACCAGTCAGGAGCATCTATATTTATATCCATGTTGTTCTTACCCATTAGGGAACTGTTGCAGCCCAAGAGGGCCATGCCAGTCCAAAGGCCAAAGAAGACAACAAGCATTCTCTGATACATGAACTTTTATTCAGGGCTTACTTACAGGGTGAGAAGTCATAGAGAGATCTTGACAGCTCTCTTGGGCCAGGGGGGCATCGCGCTTGCAAGGAAGGTGACCGAGTGATGCAAAAAGGACAGAAAGCCTTTTATAAGGGTTTAAGACAAGGGCCTTCCTAAGGGTGGGGGGAGCATAGATGCAGGAATAGGTCATTCTGACCTGGGTGGTGGTGCAGGAAGGACTAGAATAACACTTGAACAATTACATTTTGCTCTTTTTGTGAGACTAAGAGCCTCTCATTTCCTGCCTGCTTGCATAAAGTTACATTTTAAGATCAATTTACCTTTTGTTTTTACTGGTTTAGAAAGACAATAGGTTAAACATTTAGCTGCCTAGGTCATGCAGACTGCTGTGCACCAAAGATCTGCAGGCCTGTTTTGCTTAGGCCACGGGTTGCCACAATCCACCCCTGCACAACAGTTTGCATTGACCATAGGACAGACTTTACATGTATGGTTTACAACAACAATACAATAAACAGTATAGTAATAATACACTGGGCGCACTTTCCAGGGATTGGCGGAACGTTGATTTTGCCCTTCCAACCATCTGCCTACCGACGTCCGATGACCGCTGCATTCGGGAAAAACCATCTCCTGTTTTTGTCTCAGGAATTGGTCATTTGAGCACTTTGGGCAAAAGAATCCAACGCCTTGGTCCGGTAACAAAAATATATTCCAGGAGGCGGGGCAAGATGGCGGACTGGTGAGCTGTATGTTTTAGTTACTCCTCCAGGAAAGTAGGTAGAAAGCCAGGAACTGCGTGGACTGGACACCACAGAGCAATCTGACTTTGGGCATACTTCATACAACACTCATGAAAACGTCGAACTGCCGAGATCAGCGAAATCTGTAAGTTTTTGTGGCCAGGGGACCCACACCCCTCCCTGCCAGGCTCAGTCCCGTGAGAGGAGGGGCTGTCAGCTCCGGGAAGGAGAAGGGAGAACTGCAGTGGCAGCCCTTATCAGAAACTCATTCTACTGATCCAAACTCCAACCATAGACAGACTGAGACCAGACACCAGAGAAGCTGAGAGCAGCCAGCCCAGCAGAGAGGAGACAAGCATAGAAAAAAACAACACGAAAAACTCCAAAATAAAAGCGGAGGATTGTTGGAGTTCTGGTGAACATAGAAAGGGGAAGGGCAGAGCTCAGGCCCTGAGGCTCATATGCAAATCCCGAAGAAAAGCTGATCTCTCTGCCCTGTGGACCTTTCCTTAATGGCCCTAATTGCTTTGTCTCTTAGCATTTCAATAGCCCATTAGATCTCTGAGGAGGGACCTTTTTTTTTAAATCCTTTTTTCTTTTCCTAAAACAATTACTCTAAGAAGCCCAATACAGAAAGCTTCAAAGACTTGCAATTTGGGCAGGTCAAGACAAGAGCAGAACTAAGAGAGCTCTGAGACAAAAGGCAATAATCCAGTGGCTGAGAAAATTCACTAAACACCACAACTTCCCAAGAAAAGGGGGGTGTCCGCTCACAGCCATCATCCTGGTGGACAGGAAACACTGCTGCCCATCGCCAGTCCCATAGCCCAGAGCTGCCCCAGACAACCCAGTGTGACGGAAGTGCTTCAAATAACAGGCACACACCACGAAACTGGGCATGGACATTACCCTTCCCTGCAACCTCAGCTGATTGTCCCAGAGTTGGGAAGGTGGAGCAGTGTGAATTAACAAAGCCCCATTCAGCCATCAGTTCAGCAGACTGGGAGCTTCCCTACACAGCCCAGCAGCCCAGAACTGCCATGGGGGGACGGCACTCACCTGTGACATAGCACAGTCATCCCTCAACAGAGGATCAGGGGGTGCACGGCCTGGAAGAGGGACCCACTTGCAAGTCTCAGGAGCCATACTCCAATACCAAGGACTTGTAGGTCAGTGGCAGAGAAAAACTGTGGCAGGACTGAACTGAAGGATTACACTATTGCAGCAGCTTTAAAACTCCAGGATCACCAGGGAGATTTGATTGTTAGAGCCACCCCCCTCCCTGACTGCCCAGAAACACGCCTCATATACAGGGCGGGCAACACCAATTACACACACAAGCTTGGTACACCCATTGGACCCTACAAGACTCACTCCCCCACTCACCACAAAGGCAAAGCAGGGGAGAACTGGCTTGTGGAGAACAGGTGGCTCGTGGACACCACCTGCTGGTTAGTTAGAGAAAGTGTACTCCACAAAGCTGTAGATCTGATAAATTAGAGATAAGGACTTCAATTGGTCTGCAAATCCTAAAAGAACCCTATCAAGTTCAGCAAATGCCAAGAGGCCAAAAACAACAGAAAATTATAAATCATATGAAAAAACCAGATGATATGGATAACCCAAGCCCAAACACCCAAATCAAAAGATCAGAAGAGACACAGCACCTAGAGCAGCTACTCAAAGAACTAAAGATGAACAATGAGACCATAGTACAGGATACAAAGGATATCAAGAAGACCCTAGAAGAGCATAAAGAAGACATTGCAAGACTAAATAAAAAAATGGATGATCTTATGGAAATTAAAGAAACTGTTGACCAAATTAAAAAGATTCTGGACACTCATAGTACAAGACTAGAGGAAGTTGAACAACAAATCAGTGACCTGGAAGATGACAGAATGGAAAATGAAAGCATAAAAGAAAGAATGGGGAAAAAAATTGAAAAAATCGAAATGGACCTCAGGGATATGATAGATAATATAAAACGTTCGAATATAAGACTCATTGGTGTTCCGGAAGGGGAAGAAAAGGGCAAAGGTCTAGGAAGAGTATTCAAAGAAATTGTTGGGGAAAACTTCCCAGATCTTCTAAACAACATAAATACACAAATCATAAATGCTCAGTGAACTCCAAATAGAATAAATCCAAATAAACCCAACCCGAGACATATTCTGATCACACTGTCAAACACAGAAGAGAAGGAGCAAGTTCTGAAAGCAGCAAGAGAAAACCAATTCACCACATACAAAGGAAACAATGTAAGACTAAGTAGTGACTACTCAGCAGCCACCATGGAGGCAAGAAGGCAGTGGCACGATATATTTAAAATTCTGAGAGAGAAAAATTTCCAACCAAGAATTCTTTATCCAGCAAAGCTCTCCTTCAAATTTGAGGGAGAGCTTAAATTTTTCACAGACAAACAAATGCTGAGAGAATTTGCTAACAAGAGACCTGCCCTACGGGAGATACTAAAGGGAGCCCTACAGACAGAGAAACAAAGAAAGGACAGAGAGACTTGGAGAAAGGTTCAGTATTAAAGAGATTCGATATGGGTACAATAAAGGATATTAATAGAGAGAGGGGAAAAATATATATGACAAACATAAACCAAAGGATAAGATGGCTGATTCAAGAAATGCCTTCATGGTTATAACGTTGAATGTAAATGGATTAAACTCCCCAATTAAAAGATATAGATTCGCAGAATGGATCAAAAAAAATGAACCATCAATATGTTGCATACAAGAGACTCATCTTAGACACAGGGACACAAAGAAACTGAAAGTGAAAGGATGGAAAAAAATATTTCATGCAAGCTACAGCCAAAAGAAAGCAGGTGTAACAATATTAATCTCAGATAAAATAGACTTTACATGCAGGGATGTTTTGAGAGACAAAGAAGGCCACTACATACTAATAAAAGGGGCAATTCAACAAGAAGAAATAACAATCGTAAATGTCTATGCACCCAATCAAGGTGCCACAAAATACATGAGAGAAACACTGGCAAAACTAAAGGAAGCAATTGATGTTTCCACAATAATTGTGGGAGACTTCAACACATCACTCTCTCCTATAGATAGATCAACCAGACAGAAGACCAATAAGGAAATTGAAAACCTAAACAATCTGATAAATGAATTGGATTTAACAGACATATACAGAACATTACATCCCAAATCACCAGGATACACATACTTCTCTAGTGCTCATGGAGCTTTCTCCAGAATAGATCATATGCTGGGACATAAAACAAGCCTCAATAAATTTAAAAAGATTGAAATTATTCAAAGCACATTCTCTGACCACAATGGAATACAATTAGAAGTCAATAACCAGCAGAGACTTAGAAAATTCACAAATACCTGGAGGTTAAACAACACACTCCTAAACAATCAGTGGGTTAAAGAAGAAATAGCAAGAGAAATTGCTAAATATATAGAGACGAATGAAAATGAGAACACAACATACCAAAACCTATGGGATGGAGCAAAAGCAGTGCTGAGGGGGTAATTTATAGCACTAAACGCATATATTAAAAAGGAAGAAAGAGCCAAAATCAAAGAACTAATGGGTCAACTGAAGAAGCTAGAAAATGAACAGCAAACCAATCCTAAACCAAGTAGAAGAAAAGAAATAACAAGGATTAAAGCAGAAATAAATGACATAGAGAACAAAAAAACAGTAGAGAGGATAAATATCACCAAAAGTTGGTTCTTTGAGAAGATCAACAAGATTGACAAGCCCCTAGCTGGACTGACAAAATCAAAAAGAGAGAAGATCCATATAAACAAAATAATGAATGAAAAAGGTGACATAACTGCAGATCCTGAAGAAATTAAAAAAATTATAAGAGGATATTATGAACAACTGTATGGCAACAAACTGGATAATGTAGAAGAAATGGACAATTTCCTGGAAACATATGAACAACCTAGACTGACCAGAGAAGAAATAGAAGACCTCAGCCAACCCATCACAAGCAAAGAGATCCAATCAGTCATCAAAAATCTTCTCACAAATAAATGCCCAGGGCCAGATGGCTTCACAGGGGAATTCTACCAAACTTTCCAGAAAGAACTGACACCAATCTTACTCAAACTCTTTCAAAACATCAAAGAAAATGGAACACTACCTAACTCATTTTATGAAGCTAACATCAATCTAATACCAAAACCAGGCAAAGGTGCTACAAAAAAGGAAAACTACCGGCCAATCTCCCTAATGAATATAGATGCAAAAATCCTCAACAAAATACTTGCAAATCGAATCCAAAGACACATTAAAAAAATCATACACCATGACCAAGTGGGGTTCATTCCAGGCATGCAAGGATGGTTCAAAATAAGAAAATCAATCAATGTATTACAACACATTAACAAGTCAAAAGGGAAAAATCAATTGATCATCTCAATAGATGCTGAAAAAGCATTTGACAAAATCCAACATCCGTTTTTGATAAAAACACTTCAAAAGGTAGGAATTGAAGGAAACTTCCTCAACATGATAAAGAGCATATATGAAAAACCCACAGCCAGCATAGTACTCAATGGTGAGAGACTGAAAGCCTTCCCTCTAAGATCAGGAACAAGACAAGGATGCCCGCTGTCACCACTGTTATTCAACATTGTGCTGGAAGTGCTAGCCAGGGCAATCCGGCAAGACAAAGAAATAAAAGGCATCCAAATTGGAAAAGAAGAAGTAAAACTGTCATTGTTTGCAGATGATATGATCTTATATCTAGAAAACCCTGAGAAATCGACGATACAGCTACTAGAGCTAATAAACAAATTTAGCAAAGTAGCGGGATACAAGATTAATGCACATAAGTCAGTAATGTTTCTATATGCTAGAAATGAACAAACTGAAGAGACACTCAAGAAAAAGATACCATTTTCAATAGCAACTAAAAAAATCAAATACCTAGGAATAAACTTAACCAAAGATGTAAAAAGACCTATACAAAGAAAACTACATAACTCTACTAAAAGAAATAGAAGGGGACCTTAAAAGATGAAAAAATATTCCATGTTCATGGATAGGAAGACTAAATGTCATTAAGATGTCAATTCTACCCAAACTCATCTACAGATTCAATGCAATCCCAATCAAAATTCCAACAACCTACTTTGCAGACTTGGAAAAGCTAGTTATCAAATTTATTTGGAAAGGGAAGATGCCTCGAATTGCTAAAGACACTCTAAAAAAGAAAAACGAAGTGGGAGGACTTACACTCCCTGACTTTGAAGCTTATTATAAAGCCACAGTTGCCAAAACAGCATGGTACTGGCACAAAGATAGACATATAGATCAATGGAATCGAATTGAGAATTCAGAGATAGACCCTCAGATCTATGGCCGACTCATCTTTGATAAGGCCCCCAAAGTCACTGAACTGAGTCATAATGGTCTTTTCAACAAATGGGGCTGGGAGAGTTGGATATCCATATCCAAAAGAATGAAAGAGGACCCTTACCTCACCCCGTACACAAAAATTAACTCAAAATGGACCAAAGATCTCAATATAAAAGAAAGTACCATAAAACTCCTAGAAGATAATGTAGGAAAACATCTTCAAGACCTTGTATTAGGCGGCCACTTCCTAGACTTTACACCCAAAGCACAAGCAACAAAAGAGAAAATAGATAAATGGGAACTCCTCAGGTTTAGAAGTTTCTGCACCTCAAAGGAATTTCTCAAAAAGGTAAAGAGGCAGCGAACTCAATGGGAAAAAATTTTTGGAAACCATGTATCTGACAAAAGACTGATATCTTGCATATATAAAGAAATCCTACAACTCAATGACAATAGTACAGACAGCCCAATTATAAAATGGGCAAAAGATATGAAAAGACAGTTCTCTGAAGAGGAAATACAAATGGCCAAGAAACACATGAAAAAATGTTCAGCTTCACTAGCTATTAGAGAGATGCAAATTAAGACCACAATGAGATACCATCTAACACCGATTAGAATGGCTGCCATTAAATAAACAGGAAACTACAAATGCTGGAGGGGATGTGGAGAAATTGGAACTCTTATTCATTGTTGGTGGGACTGTATAATGGTTCAGCCACTCTGGAAGTCAGTCTGGCAGTTCCTTAGAAAACTAGATATAGAGTTACCATTCGATCCAGCGTTTGCACTTCTCGGTATATACCCGGAAGATCGGAAAGCAGTGACACGAACAGATATCTGCACGCCAATGTTCATAGCAGCATTATTCACAATTGCCAAGAGATGGAAACAACCCAAATGTCCTTCAACAGATGAGTGGATAAACAAAATGTGGTATATACACACGATGGAATACTACGCGGCAGTAAGAAGGAACGATCTCGTGAAACATATGACAACATGGATGAACCTTGAAGACATAATGCTGAGCGAAATAAGCCAGGCACAAAAAGAGAAATATTATATGCTGCCCCTAATGTGAACTTTGAAAAATGTAAAACAAATGGTTTATAATGTAGAATGTAGGGGAACTAGCAATAGAGAGCAATTAAGGAAGGGGGAACAATAATCCAAGAACAGACAAGCTATTTAACGTTCTGGGGATGTCCAGGAATGACTATGGTCTGTTAATTTCTGATGGATATAGTAGGAACAAGTTCACAGAAATGTTGCTATATTATGTAACTTTCTTGGGGTAAAGTAGGAACATGTTGGAAGTTAAGCAGTTATCTTAGGTTAGTTGTCTTTTTCTTACTCCCTTGTTATGGTCTCTTTGAAAAGTTCTTTTATTGTATGTTTGTTTTCTTTTTAACTTTTTTTCATACAGTTGATTTAAAAAAGAAGGGAAAGTTAAAAAAAAAAAAAAAAGGAAAACAAGGAGAAAAAGATGTAGTGCCCCCTTGAGGAGCCTGTGGAGAATGCAGGGGTATTGGCCTACCCCACCTCCATGGTTGCTAACATGACCACAGACATAGGGGACTGATGGTTTGATGGGTTGAGCCCTCTACCATAGGTTTTACCCTTGGGAAGACAGTTGCTGCAAAGGAGAGGCTAGGCCTCCCTATAATTGTGCCTAAGAGCCTCCTCCCGAATGCCTCTTTGTTGCTCAGATGTGGCCCTCTCTCTCTGGCTAAGCCAACTTGAAAGGTGAAATCACTGCCCTCCCCCCTACGTGGGATCAGACACCCAGGGGAGTGAATCTCCCTGGCAACGTGGAATATGACTCCCGGGGAGGAATGTAGACCTGGCATCGTGGGACGGAGAACATCTTCTTGACCAAAAGGGGGATGTGAAAGGAAATGAAATAAGCTTCAGTAGCAGAGAGATTCCAAAAGGAGCCGAGAGGTCACTCTGGTGGGCACTCTTACGCACACTTTAGACAACTGTTTTTAGGTTCTAAAGAATTGGGGTAGCTGGTGGTGGATACCTGAAACTATCAAACTACAACCCAGAACCCATGAATCTCAAAGACAGTTGTATAAAAATGTAGCTTATGCGGGGTGACAAGGGGATTGGGAAAGCCATAAGGACCACACTCCACTTTGTCTAGTTTATGGATGGATGAGTAGAAAAATAGGGGAAGGAAACAAACAAACAAACAGACAAAGGTACCCAGTGTTCTTTTTTACTTCAATTGCTCTTTTTCACTCTAATTATTGTTCTTGTTATTTTTGTGTGTGTGCTAATGAAGGTGTCAGGGATTGATTTAGGTGATGAATGTACAACTATGTAATGGTACTGTGAACAATCGAAAGTACGATTTGTTTTGTATGACTGCGTGGTATGTGAATATATTTCAATAAAATGAAGATAAAAAAATAAAATAATACACTGGTACAGAGAGATAATAAATCTGTTAGTAAGTGGTGCTATGGCCAGGTTAATGAGTTTTACCATTTAGCGCAAGTACTGCCTGGGCTAAGTTAGCTAAAGGATAACACTACCAGGCATTCTGCTTTATTCTATATTTAGTTTTTACTATTTCTCAACCTTGTCCATTGTGAGGTTTCACCAAAATAATTCTGGAATTTGTTCTTAGGCAAACATTTCACAACATATTATTACCATTAACATTAAACTTGTTAGAATTATAAATACTCAAAACATTTAAGTTAATGCATTACTGAAACAGTAACACACATTTTTTTTTAAACAAGAATTAACAATACATGTAAGCATTAAATTGGACAGCTGAGTGGTTTAACTATATATATATATATAAACTGAGTCTTCATAGTAGATAGAAGGGTTCCAGGTGAGGGGGTTTTAAATACCATGTTTCCTCCCCCTGCAGGGAGCCCTTCAGTGTTAGAACTACAGTTAGTTTCCTATGTAATTCTAATACGCATGGGCTTAGGATTCTCAGCTCGTGTGGCTGCATGGGCTAGAACCAGAGCCAAGTGACCTCATTTTCCCCAATTTCTAGTGTTTGTGGCACAGGCAAGAGAAAGTTATTGTCATTGCCCCATTGTGGCTTGAAGGCAGCCAGCCTCTTTATCTGGAGTTAATGCTGATACAGTCCTCGAGTCCATTGTTTCTATCATCCTGTAAGTATTTAGATGTATCCACAGGGGTGAAGGCATATTTTGTCCCTCTGGACAGAGGAAGGGGGTCAATATAGTCTACTTGCCACCAGCTGACAGGAATCTGGTGTCGTTGGTGCCCAGTCTTCTGGCACAGCCATTCAGCCACTTCATGTGTCATTGGTGTTAGGCTGCGGAATTTCACTAGGGCATCCGCTTCTGTGTTGCTTGGTAATGAATTGATGTTGTGGGCAGAGACATGATAAACGGTTACCCTACATTTGTGGTAGGCAGTCCAGGTGTCTTTCCACCAGATGGTGTCAGTACTGGGCTGGACAGTCACGGCTGTCCAAGTAGCAGATTGCCCATGTGCCAATCCATGCAGAGTCAGGTGTATTTTCTTGTCCGTCAGTGGTGGACATGGGAGGAGCCACCTCAGGAGGATCAACAGGAAACAGGGCATGCTGCGCTTTCACATAGGAGGCCAGTCTTAAAATTTCATGCATCTCTGTACTTAAAGAGCCGTTGTTAAAAAATGCTACATCGTAGGAGGTAGACTTTCCTTTCTGTCAGTGTGTGCACCTAAGTACTCGTCAAATGGGGCTCATTTCTAGTGTCCTGTATCTGCATACCTGTATAGGTATGGTCTTCTGTAAGGTCACTGGGCACCTGAGTTAGATCTTCAACACTTGCAACAGAGGATTACAACCTGTGCACAATTGCTCTTTTAAAGGGCTGTATCTGAGTTCTGTGCCCTTCTATAGTTGGGACCAGAATCTAACAAGTACACATTTAGCTTGTTGCCTTTGCCACAAACCCCACCCAAAGCCAATATTGGCACTGGCCACATCCAAATCACAGGGTATATTGGGGTCCACCCCCTTAAAGTCTGTGCTTGCATAATAGTTTGCTTAGTCTTTTTGAACACAGCATGCTGTGGAAAATCCCATCCCCACACTTTTTCTTTTCTAATTAGGGTATACAAAGGTTTTAAAATTCATACTAAATAGACTAAAAACGCTTTCCAATAACTTAACAAACCAAGAAAAACCATCAACTGTTCAGAAGTAAGTAATGTGGGATAACGTTGCATTTTAACAACAGCTGAAGGAATAGCCTTAGTTTTACCCAACCAGACAATACCCAAGAACTTGATAGAGCAGTCAGGCTGTTCTGGAGATTTTCACATTTGAAGGTATCCTTGTGGAAGCACAGCAGATGTCCATTGTTGTTTTCCCCATGTGAAGCCTAACACAGGCTGACTGGAAAAAATCTAAAAATATTCTAAATAACATATTAGCAAGGCTTAACACAAAGTTAAACAGGAGCAACTAGTTCGCTAATGGCTCCCTAGGTTTTTGTTAATATTGGTTACTAATGTCTCCTAATTCCCCTGGGGAAAACTCCCAGGATGAAATGAGCACCCTCCAATCAGAAGCTGCTGCCACTGCCCCACCTTCTTCCCTCCATGAGGGATCAGGGTGTTGAACTTCTTCTGCTTTAACCCTTTGTTGGAACAGAGGTCGAATACACCTACTTCCCTTAGTATTAATTTTCCAGTCAGACAGGGGCTCATCATCTTTTGATGAGGAATCAGTGGGGTCCCATACTTTACAGTCCCAGTCAGGGGAAGCCAGGATACACCTAACTTGCCCTTTGGACAGCTTATGCCCTCTTACTCTAGTGTGCTGGTATGCCAATATTTCTAAACATTTATCCAGAGCTTCTTTTAATTCTGCTTGTGCTAGCCTTATATCTTTTCCTAGCTTTAATTTACCTCCCAAGCAGCTTATGGCCACTGTTGCTGCTAAAACTTCCTCAATAGTTGGCGCATACAGCCTCTAACAATGGCCAGCCCACCACAGCTGCAATCTGGTGTCCCCTTTTTTTTTTCTGAATCCCCAGTGGTCCTGTGGCCTGATACAGGACAGCTATTTGTCCAGCAAGAGCGTTATGAACATTTCCATACTCCCTTGGCAGATTCTACTCATCTAGGAGGGCAGCCACCCCTCCCACATAGACATCCATTCCACTGGGAGGGTGGGCAGCCCTTCCCACATAGATGTTGCAGGACTCCCTAGTATCCTGCCCGGGGCCTTTTCCTTTCCCCTCACCAAGTTCATGTCATCAGTGCCCGGGATCTCCTTAGTCTCCGGCTAGCGGCCATTTAATTCTCCTGGCTGGCTCACCAATTGTTGCAGCCCAAGAGGGCCATGCCAGTCCAAAGGCCAAAGAAGACAACAAGCATTCTCTGATACATGAACTTTCATTCAGGGCTTACAGGGTGAGAAGTCCTGGAGAGATAATGACGGCTCTCTCCGGCCAGGCAGGCATTGTGTTCGCAAGGAAGACGACTGAGCAAAGCAAAAAGGACGGAAAGCCTTTTATAAGGGTTTAAGACAAGGGCCTTCCTAAGGGTGGGGGGAGCATAGATGCAGGAATAGGTCATTCTGACCTGGGTGGTGGTGCAGGAAGGACTAGAATAACACTTGAACAATTACATTTTGCTCTTTTTGTGAGACTAAGAGCCTCATTTCCTGCCTGCTTGCATAAAGTTACATTTTAAGATCAATTTACCCTTTTTCTCTTTACTGGTTTAGAAAGACAGTAGGTTAAACATTTAGCTGCCTAGGTCATGCAGACTGCTGTGCACCAAAGATCTGCAGGCCTGTTTTGCTTAGGCCACGGGTTGCCACAGGAACTGAAACATTGTGAGATGTCATGACTGCTTAGGGTCTCAGATTACATTAACAGTAGAATATCTAGACAGCAATGAAGAAATTTGTTGCAGACCTTATGAGTTCCAGATTATTATACAAGGAGGTCTTGCAACGTTTATCTCATGGAGGAAGAGAACACAGAGGGGTGAAGAGGAGGCAAGGAGCATTTTGCCAAAGAAACTTACCTTCTGCTTTTCCTTCTGTATGTGTATTTCTTGTTCCTTGAGAGTATACGTATGTCTGCTCAATATTGGAAAATTCTTGAAGAGTGCTGGAATGGATAACAAACTCTGGTATACCCATTCAAAAGAATACTACTCAGCAGCAAAAATAATCGAATTCCTAATATAAATGTGAAATGAGAGACACCAGACTCACAAGACAGCATACTAAAAGACAGGATTTTACTAACATGAAATTCTGGGCAAGGCAAAACTGTATGGACAGAAAACAGATCAGTGTCTGTCAGGGTTGGGGGTGGGAAGAGGGAACTTCTTGGGATGATAGAACCCTATATCTTAATTATATTTACATGGTTATATGTATTTGGCAAAACTCACAAGACTGTACACAAAATTCATAAGATTGTGAATTCTACTGTATGTAAATTATATCTCAATATACATATATGCGTGTATCATTATTTCACTTCCTTGCTTAAAATCCACCCATGGCTTCCCATTGCAATTAGAACAAAATCCAAATTCCTGTTTATTCTGGCTCCTGCTACATCTCTGTAACTTTACATTCTATCATTTCTTCCCATACACCTCATACCCCATTCTGGCTTCACTTTCTACCTTTCTGTTCCTGGAACACGTTAAGCTTTTTCTCTCCCCAGGACTCTGGTACATGCTGTTCCAGGTGCCAGGCGTGCTCTTTTCCCATGAGCAGCAGGGCCGGCTTCTTCTCATCTGGGTCTTGGCCTGTTTATTCCCTCTTGGGCTTTTTCTTTCCTCCTAACCTAAAGGCGCACCGTTTCCAGCAGTCATTCTTCATCCCACGACCACATTTTATTCTCTTCATGGCACTTTTTATCTGCAATGATGTATTTGCTTACTTTTTCTTTACTTCTTTCTTTTTTTTCACTTGAATTACTGCTGCTTGTGGGCTAGTGATGGCCTGGTCAGCAACAATGGGACAATGCCTGGATTCCATTGCAAGTTTATCATTACAAAATGAGGGCCATTAAAAATGAAACTTCAAAGTGCTTGCAGGCATTTTCTCAGCTATAACTTCAAATCCTGCTTCTTTAAGATCATTGTTATTTTAGAAGCAAACTCTTCTTAAGGTTAGAGGTCTCCCCAGGCTCTGAAATGTGGCAGGACTTAAGGACTCATTGGCTTCTGTATGTTAAAATCTACAGAAGGCTCTTTACATTTAACTGGGCTCTTGTCTGAGCAAGATGCTATTTTTGTCTCTCTGGCTTTGTCTAAAACCTCTCTTGCTGCCTAGAACAAAATAAACAAAATTAAACAAATGGCTCAAGGAATTTCTAAGTCTAGAGTTGTGTAGGGGTATGGATTTTATTCTCTCTCCACACTTCCATGGAAGGAAATTTTGTTAATCTTTGTATTAACATCTATCTTTGCTATTTTATTCTCCTTGTTCTATCAGTTACTGGGAGTGATGTGTTAAAATCCCCCACTATAATTGTGGGTTTGTTTGCTGCTTCTTTTAGTTCTATCAATTTTTGCTTTGTGTATTATGAAGCTGTTTTATTAAGTACATTCATGTTTAGAATTGTTATATTTGTCTAGGATATTGAACCATTTATCATTATGAAATGACCTTTATTTTTTGTAATACTTCTTGTCTTAAAGTCTATCTTAAATAATAGTGATAACTACACCAGCTTTTGTTGATTAATGTTTGCATACTATATCCTTTTTTATCTTTTACATTCAGCCTTTAAAAAATGTTTTACATTTAAGCCATTCCTAGTGAAAAGTAGCAAATATTTTCTAAATTCAGTCTGAAAAAACTTTTCCCCTTAATTGCAATATTTAGACCATATAAATTTAATGAAGATGGTGATATATTTGTATTTATGTACCACTTCACTATTGTTTTCTATTTGTCCTCTCTGTTCTATGTTCCATTTTCTGGGACTAATCAAGAGATTTAATATTCCATTTGCCATCTCTCTTAGGTGTTGGGCTAACATTCTTTTACTATTATTTTGTTGGTTAGGGTTTCCAACTTGAATCTTTGACTTATGAATGTAATATAAATTAGTACTTTTACCACTTCTCAGACACTGCTAGGCTCATAGGCCACTTTAACTCCTTTTATGCTCCCAATTTTTGTTGTTGTGGTTGTGCATTTTACATTACATGTATTTTAAATCTCACAAGACAAGGTTATTATTGTTGTTTTGAACAATCAGTTTCATTTAGATTTATTCACATTTACCTTTTATATTGCCCTTCTTCCTTCCTGTGTTCTGGTCTTCCCCTCTGTGATCATTTACCTTCTACTTGAAGAATGCCCTTCAGTATTCTCTTTAGGGCAGAATTATAACCAATGAATTCTCTCAGTTTTTATTTGTTTGTAAATATCTTTCTTTGCCTTCATATTTGAACAGTATTTTCACTAGCATAGAATTCTAGGTTGGCAGTTGTTTTCTTTTGGTACTTTGCTGATGTCATTCCAATACTTCCCAATTTCTGTCGTTTCTGTTGAGCAATTAGCTGTCATTTTTATTGCCTATCTGATTTTCCTTCATTTTCCTACAATATACCTGTTCCGGTTTGCTAATGCTGCTATTTTTGCAAACCACCAGAAATGGATTGGCTTTTTATAAAAGGGGTCTATTTGGTTACAAAGTTACAGTCTTAAGATCATGAAGTGTCCAAGGTAAGGCATCAACAACAGGGTGCCTTCACTGGAGAAAGGCCATTGGCATCCGGAAAACCTCTGTTAGCTGGGAAGGCACGTGGCTGGTGTCTGCTTGCTGCCAGGTTGTGTTTCAAAATGGCGTTCTCCAAAATGTCAGCATCAGCTTTCAATGGCCATCTTCAAAATGTCTCTCTAAAAAGACAGCTCTGAGGTCCTTCTGTTTGTGAGCTTTTACAGGGCTCCAGTAAACTAATCAAGACCCAGGCTGAATGGGCAGCACCACAGCTCCATGGAAATAATCTATCAAAGATATTCCCACAGCTGGGTGGGTCACATCTCCATGGAACAGCCTAATCCAAAGATTCCAACCTAATCAACACTAATACATAGGCCCCCACAAGATTGCATTAAAGAATATGGTGTTTTGGGGGGACATAATACATACCCGAGTATGTTTTTCTTGATATTTACTTTGGGGTTTGTAGCACTTCTTACCTCTGTGACTTAGGGTATTTCATCTATTTTGGAAAGTTCTTGATTATCATAATCTCTTAAATTACTGTTTCTACCCCATGATTTCTTTCCTCTCCTCCTGAGACTCCCAATACAAGGGTGTTATTACTTTTCATCATGTCCATGTATCTTATATTCTTTATTGTGTTTTCCATCTTTTTTATTCTGTATGCCTGTCTGTATAATTTTTCTGACCTGATATATTTTGCTAATTCTCTTCTGTTATACCCAACATATTGTTAAACCTATCCATTGAGATCTTAATTTTAATTAATATATTTTTCAGATCTATAATTTCCACTTTTTAATATTCCAATCCTTTGGTACAAATTCTTCATCTCATCATCAATTTTTTTGCATAATAATCACAAGTGTTTAAAAGTCTGTCTGATAACTAAACATTTGATTACCTTTGGGTCTGTTTCTATTATTTAAAAAAAACTTACATTGTCTTGTCTTTTTTTATACCTGATTGTTTTGATTGACTCCTCAACATTGTATATGCAAGGTCGTAGAAATATTTTGAGGCCTTGAATGAGGTTTCTTCCTCCAGAGTTTAAAATTTATTTCTGGTGTGTATTGGGGGTGGGGAGGGCAGGAACACTAACAGTCCAGGATCACCATAATCCAATTTCAAGAATTGAAATTATTCAAAATTGGACTTAATTTTTGGGAATATAGGTCATTTATTTTGGGTCACCCTTATTCTAGAGCAGTGGTCCTCAAAGTGTGCTCCAGGCATCAAGGTATCCCTAAGACCCTTTCAGAGGTCTCTATGATGCCAAAATTAATTTTAAAGTAATACTGTTACATTATTTTCATATTTTCATTCATGCTCTCAGAGGTTATGTGATATGTGAGGGTGTAAAAGATTTAATGCTGAAACGAATATGAGAATTCTACAGTTGTCTGTTAAGAAAGACATTAAAGAGGTTTGCAAAATGTAAAACAAGGCAGCTCATCTCACTCAATATTTTTGTTTAAAACAAAACAAAAATATATGTTATATGCTAATACATAATGGGCTTACTGCAGTTATTTTCAGATGAAAAAATAAATAGATATTTAAAAAGTTTCTCATTTTTAATTTCTCATACAGTAAATAACCATGAATATAACCCATGAAAACCAAAAGCTCTTTGGGATCCTTAATAACTGTTAAGAATGTGAAAGAGCCCTGAGACCACAAAGTTTGAAAAATGCTATTCTGTGATATAGCACTGTACAATCCAGACCCAAAATATAGAGGGTGAGTGGCAGTCAGTTAACTAGGACCTCTGCTCCTAGGCAGATCCTATAGTCCAACGTTTAGCCTCCTAACCTTGCAAGGTGATGGAAGTTTTACTTAGCTTCTCAGACTTTCTTTCACTGAAGGGGAATAGCAGCCCCAAATGCCAAGCACTTCTTTTTGAATTGCTTTCTTTTTGTATCTTGGCTATGTGATTCTTCACTGCTTTGCTAAGTTTCTGATGCTTTCCAATAGTTTCTTAGTTGTTCTTAGAAGGAATGATGTTCTAAATCAGCTTGTCTATAACTGCTAAAAGCTCCTTCTGCTAAAATGGAAATTTTTAAAGATTTTTATTTATATTTTGGTGCATTTTGCCAAATTCCCTATCAGAAATCTTGCAACAATTAATTCTCCATTACTAGTGTAGGAGAAGACTTGCATCCACACCCTTGTCATACTTAATAGTGTTTTGATGACTATCATTAAAATGATTCTTACAAATAAATAAATGATTTCTCAATTTAATTTCTATTTCTTTGCTAAATGCTAAGGTTAGACATATTTAATCTTTTTATTGAAAATGCGTATTTTTGCCCATTACCTATTTTGATATTGATGTGTTCATCTTAATGATTTTTGGCAGCTTTTGCTATATATATCACAAATATTTTTCCTCATTAAAATTTTTTTATTTAATGTCTACATAATGTATATTTTGACCTTATTTATTTTTATGTACTCAACTCCAGTGTTGTCTCCAGGGTTTTATCTCTGACGCACTGCTCTGAAAGATTTTCTCCTCCTCACTTAATAGTTTATATAGTAATCTTGATTTTTCTTTTACATTGTTTATTTAATTCATTTGCAACTTATTTCAGGGTAAGAAATTCATTAGGAATCTGACTTTATTTCTATTCAAAATCATAATTAAATTTTCTTAATAACTTTTTGTGATTAATCTATACCTTCTCTAGTGACTTGAAATCTTACATTTTCTTATAATAAAATTTTATACTATACATATTTAGACTTCTTTGGGGACTTTCTAATCTGTTCTTTTGTTTGTCTTTCCTGTCTGGTGCTGGTATCATAATTTTTCATTGTAGGTTTCTAATGCACTTGATTATCTAGAATGATTTAACTCTCATTATATCTTTTTACTTCAATCTTTTAAGAAGAAAAATTGTACTGAAAATAGTAATTCTGTTTTTGTCTCATAACTCTTATTTATCATGGCATTTTATTCTTTTACTTCGCTATGTTTGCATTTTAATAAAGGTGAGATAACTGTATATTTTTAAAATAATCACTGCCATGTTTCATATCAGGTTTATGATAACTGTATAAAATGAATATGGTAGGCTTTCATGGTTTATCTAAGTTGTGGAATGTAGAATAATTTAGAAATATTTTACTTCTCGAATCATCTGCCTTGCATCTTTCAGATATTTTCTAAAAACTTTTTCTTTTCTTTCTGCTGTGTAAGTGTTCTGTTATGCTCTGGTTTCAATTTCTTTCTTGATCAGTTTTGTTAATATATGTTTTCTTACAGTATTGTCACTGTGTCAGGATTATCATTTTAATCAGAATAGAGTTGTATATGCTATTCTTTAATACTATTTTTATCTTGGTTCTATATTTGGTCATATGTACTTTGTCATTCTTAATGAAATTTGAATTTTCTCTTTTATCTTGATGAGTTTTACTTATTTCATTGGCTTTTTTCCTGCTTTTATTTATTTTAATTCATTTTTCTACTAAGGTTTTTTTTTTTTTCTTTTCTCTCTCTTTCTTTCTTCTTTTTCTTTTGCCTCTCTACCTTCTTTGACTCTTCCACCTGATTTGTGGAAGAAATGTAGCTGTCCTTATATAGATAGTGGTGATGGTGGTGAACACATAAATATGTGACTATACAGGGAGCCGTCGATTGTTTACTGAGGATGGAATGTATGGGGTGTGACCAAAACCATCTTTAAAAAAATGGGTTGATGATGAAAACTTGAGGGCAATATACTGAGTGAAATAAGCCAGACACATAAGGACAAATATTGCAGGGTCTCACTGATAGGAACTAATTATAATATATAAACTCATAGACATGAAATATAAGTTACCAAGATATAGAGCGAAGCTAAAGAATGGGGAGCGGTTGCTTACTATGAGCAGAACATTCAACTAGGATAAACTTAAATATTTGGAAATCTACTTAGGGTTTTTTAATTGGTCTTTTTTTTAGGTTCTTAAATGAATACCTAGTTCTTTTTTATTTTTATGAATTAATTATTCATATTTGTCTTAGGGTTTTTTTTTTTTACTGATCTTTATTAACTTTTCTAGCTTTTTGATTCAAATACCATGTTTTGCTGTTGAATCCCTATTTTACCACACTCCACCAGTTTTGTATGGATTTTCTCATTGTTTTTGACTTTAAAATAGTTTATAATTGCAATTTTGTTTTTTCCTTTAGTCTTTGTCATTTAGCATATTTTATTTTAAGATATTCCTTTGTGTTTTTTTATTTTTAAAGTTATCTTCTGACATTAATTTTCATTGTGTTTGTGTGTTTGTGCTATACATGTGGATTTTGTGGGCAGTTTTATGGTCTATATAATTTCTACATTCTATAACTTTCTGATATTTGATATATGATCAATTTTTGATTAAATTTTACCAAAAGTATTTTTTGTTGAACAATTCAAGCTTTTAAATGTGACTTAGATTAACTTCATTAATTGTACTACTATATACTTTATGGTACTGTTATTTTTTGACTACTTTTTTTCTTTAAGGGAGCTTTATATAAGTGTGGCATTAGTACTGTATTCCTATCAATTTTTTCTTATAATAACTATATATATATATAATTATTATATAGAGTTATGTAAATAACATTGCAATATATAATGTCATCTGGGGCATAAAGCTCTATCTTATCTTAAGGTAGCATTTACTTTTGGTAGGTAAGCATTTTTATTCTTGCCTGGAGTGTTGCAGAGTCTATTTTTTCCTTTATTCACTACTTTAAAAAATTCCAGCTACATCAATGTTTTAGTCTTTTATTCATTTATTTAGTTATTTCCATTAGCTGTGTGATCCCTTTTCCTGAACGTTTTCTTTGAGTATGTATTTGATTATTGTTTCTGTTCTGGGCTCTCTTCTAGGAACACTGATTAGCTGTCTGTTAGCTCCCTCATCTCTATTTTTTCACATCTTTCTTATTCTCTATTGTATTTTCCTTTCTCTTTTTTCCTATGAAATCTTATAGAACAGTTAAATAATGCTTAATTTTTAAATACCCTTCTACTTTTTCATCTCATCCTATTGCCTTTTTGCAACCTGCTTGGAATTCTTTTCAATCAGATGACATATATCTTTGTTGTCTATTGGTTTATGAATTTTTCATTTGGATTCTGTAGTAAATAATTTTCAGGGGTTGTTGTTATGAATTTTGGGAATGCTGGTCTCTTTGCTTGCTCTATACACTTTTCTATTTTTTTCTACTCAATTTTAAATAAAGCCACAAGGATACACATTTGGTAGATTTTCCTAGGTTAGCTCTTTTTCCTCTGATGGTAGTGAAAACTTCAACATCCAACTTAGAGTTAAACGGTCATTGGTGTGCTTAGTTTCCATTTCAGTTACCATTTTCTGAGGTTTTTTTTTTTTTCAAGTTACCTCCCTTCAGTTGCAGTTTGATCTTTCTTCAACTCCCATGGTCTGGTACTGTGCTATTGTAAGGGGAACTTTATATGGCATCTGAAAATCCCAGCATCTCAGGGTTATTATTCTGTGCTCCATTTACCTTTCCTCCCCATCCTGCTCACCAAGGGTTTTATCCATGCAGACAAAACCTTTCAGAATGTCAGCTGTTGGAAAATTATACTCCAAATGCAGGCTTTCAGAAATGGCACATTAAACAAGTCTTTTGTGGAAAACTTCCTGGTGGCCAGAATAACATGCTATGGCCACTGCATCCTGCCCAACTCCCCACATGCCCTCATCCCCAGCTATATACATTCCAATCCTTAAAAATTCATAAAGCCCACTACTCACTTACCTTTTTGCTCCATGCCATTCCTTCTCAATTCCCACCCTGGCAGACCCCTGGGTCTAGTTACCACTTGGCCCACTAGCTATATCTCTGTCCATCTCTACCAACTGACCACTCTCAAAGGAAAAGCATAAATACAGCTCTCCCTTTGTCTCGAGTGGGCTGAAGCTTTACTTCAGACCCCTGCTATGCTGATGGTGCTTTTCTTTCTAACCCCCACCCTGCTGCTTAAATAAAACCTTCTGCCTGAAAGTCGATTAGTCTCTGTGCCCTCTATGACCGTGCCCTGAAATTTCTACCACCACCTCCACAGGCCTCTCCCACTACTTTCTGCTCACTTCTCTTCTTAAATATGGCAGAATGTTGGAGGAAAGAGTATTTGCCCTGCAGTGCAATCCCAAGGCAGACAGCTCTAGGTACTTGTTTCCTGAGAAAGGAAAGTAGGATGTGTTCTTAATTTTATATATCTATAAGCCGGGAGACTGGACGCGAAATCAGAATGGACCATGGAAGAACTGAATTCTCTGTAGGGTTTTCAGAATTGAACTCTATTTATTCCATTTAGATTGTACAATTGGTTTTCTGTTAGCTATGGTTTTTAAAGACTGTCTTCAAGGGTTTCAGTGAGAAGATGAGAAGAGCAGTATTAAAGGATGCTAGCCAGAAGCTGTTTTGAACCTGAGGTTCAGGGTGGGAGTTGAGAAGAAACACCATTTATTTTTATGTAGAGATTGTATGCTAATCATTTAATTTCTTTTATCTTTGTCTCTACTTGGAATTAAGGCACAATCCTGTGGTTAATAATAAATTTGAATTCAAAATAGTTTCTTTCCTTCTTTTCTGTTTTTTGAGAGTAGATAAGTAAAACAGGGACCTAAAAGCTCCATGGTGACTGTGGAAATGTAACAGATTGCATTGTGGTTGAATCCACTGCCATACGTACATATCTTCTATCTACTTGGTATATTTTTCTTGTTGTGCTAGATGTTAAAACCAAAGAATAAGAATTTCCTTTATGCCATTGACTTTCAGAGGCCACACAGGTAGAAAATGAGGGGTCAGATAATCTGCATAAATTGTTAGATACATTGACAGGGAACACGATTGAATTGCACATGTTAGTGAAAGGGATGGAACCCTTCAACAAGCTGCTCTCAATAGAGAAAAAATGATACGGGAGCTAAAATTGCTATGAAAAGCAGGAGGAAGTTGAAGGATTAGAGTGGGAGGGAAAGTGGTTAAGGTTAGTGAATATCTATTTGGGTGTGTAATTGCGTTTCGAAATAATTAGTCATCTAATTATGTATCCAGATATAGTAATCGCTGTTCCATAGTTATGATTTATTTTAAGTGTGTAATTTCCAGTTGTATATTTTTTCTTCCAAAAACCAAATTGCAGAGGAATACATTAGTTTGAAAGTGCTTTTAGGATGTGTTTATAACTCATTTTGGAACAAATACAAAAGTTTTCCCTCTTCTAAATGGCTATGAAGGTGAATAACTTCTCTGATATTTAGGTAAACGTGTTTATGTTAACTGGATAGTAGGCAGTTAGTCATAAGCAGGAGAGGCTAAGGGAAAAAAAGGCATTTATTTAATACAAATGAATTTTCTTATACCTTATCGGTTAATTGAGATTTTGCCTATAATCTGCTTTTATTTTACTGATAGATGTTTGTTGATTTGAAGAAAGACAAAAATGAATTGTAAAACAACGTAAAAAGCATGGCCAAATAAAGAATCTATAGATTTTAATTAGATTGACTGTCTAGAATTCAGGTACATCAAGAATTTGATACTCAAGAATACATTATTTTGAACATGCTTTTGAACTAGTTGAAAACCCTACACTGTATTTGAATGAACTGGCAATTTGTTAATCACATCCATAATTAATGATTCATTTACAATTAAAGTGGGCTTCACATTTGGAACATGTTAAAGATGTTTCTCCTTTGGATATTTCAAATTAAGCATGAATTTAAACTATATTGTGTTGTAATTTTCACAATAAAATATTACTGTTGGCATTTCCTGTATAAGTGTCTTCAAGGAGAAATTATCTTTTATAAATAAAAATGCTTTGGCTTCTTGTAAGAAGATGAACTTACTGACCTTTGGTTGTACAATGATGTCAGCAAATTTTATCATAAAGTATATTTCAGTAATTGGAACCCTGTTTTTATTATGCAATTGGAGGTACAATCCTATGCAGAAAAATTTCCCCTGTAGATTGAGTTGAAAATGTTTTGATGATGAAATTGAGACAGTGTCCTGATTTCTGGCATATTTGAGCACTGTAATATATCACTAAATATATTAATTTCCATTAACTGCTTATTTTTATTTCACAGCATTTGAATTTTATAGTGCTTTCCCCCATCTCTGTTAACCAGATTTATTCATAGTGAATCTTAGAAAAATCTCTAATAGTTAATATTTTCTTTATATATGTAGCTTTTATTGCTTTATATTTGCTTTTGCCTAGGCTCCTGGTTCCGTGTCTAATGTCACAAAACCCCACATATGTTTATGCTTACCTTTGTTATCTATGATTGAGAAGGTAGTTGAGAAAAATTCACTTTTAAATTAATTTGCATTTCATTAATATCAAAATATTTGAAAAACAGAAGTGTAGATCTTTATTAATAGTCAAAGTTTACTTAATATATAGATACTCTTGCAGTGGTTTTGTAGCACCTTCCATCCAGGACATGTGGCAAAGATATTGGGAAAATTGGCTAATCGTATAGTCACAAAGAAGGGTCTTTTAAGATATGATGAGTTTGTCAAAGTTTGTTACATTTGAAAAGCATTTATGATAATTATTACAGAGAAATGGTATGTGTATGGAAAAATATGGCTCTTTTAAAAAAATGTTTTACCGAGTCACTTTTTTCAATAATAGCTTGCACTGGAGGTGGGAAAATACCTCAGGGCCTTGGCTGTAAGTGCACAGGAAGAGGGAAGCCATGGAGATGAAGATAAGGCACCCTTTATTCTGTGCCATCTCTGGTTGTCTTGGTTTTCTAGGGTTGCTGAAACAAAGCACCACGAACTGGGTGATTTAAAACAACAGAAATGTATTGTCTCACAGCTCTGGAGGATTGAAGACAAATTAGGGTATCAGTGGGGTCACGCTTCCTCTTAAATCTGTAGGGTTCTGGTGGAACAGATTCTGGTAGTGGCTTGCCGGCAATTGATAGCTTTCCTTGGCTTATAGCAAATCAGATCTCTGCCTGTGTCACACGAGTATTTTCTCTGTGACTGTGTCCAAATTTCCTCTGTCTCTCTCTCTTTATAATGGCTAGAAGTGATTAACAAACTTTATTTCTCTTTAGAAAAAACAGTGCTTAAAAGAGCTTATAGATTCTTCGGAGATTCAGTGATCCTTGATGTCAGAACTATTTAAGGCATCAAGACTGACTCCATCAAAATGATGACATATTCAACATAGCTGATTGACTTTTGGGTTTAGGAACTGGATGTTGCAATGTATCTGCGTCCAGGTTTCCTCTCTTTATAATGACACAGTCCTATTGGATTAGGGCCCGGTCTAACCTAGTTTGCCCTCATTTTAACTATTAACATCTTCAAAGATCCCATTTCCTTATAGGATCACATTCATGAGACCAGAGGTTAGGACTTCAGCATATCCCTTTGGGGACACAATTCAGTCCATAGCACTGAACAACATGGAAAACCTTAAGGCCTGAGCGTATCTCCTTCCTAGGGAGATACCGCAGTATCTGGGTGGGAATGAGACTGATCCCTACTGCTCCATCCAAGCATTGCCCCTAGCATCATGTCCCAGAGTCTCTTAATAAACAGAGGGGATTAAATAGATAGTGGAATCAAGCATGTCAGACTGCAGCTCAAACAACACAAGTCCTCACTGAGGGAGCTGCCCAAAGATCACTCTGATGAAGTTAACCAGAATCTCCTATGTCCGTGCCTGGCCTATTTTCTCAGTTTGGCTCAGTGATTCTCAACTGGGGACAATTTTGACTCCAGGGATATTTGGCAATGCCTGGAGACTTTTTTGGTTGTCTCAACCAGGGGCAGGTTACTATTGGCATCTAGTTGGTAGAGAGATCAGGGATGCTGCTAAACATCCTACCATGCACAGGACAGCCCTCCACAACAAAGAATTATCATTAGGAATATTTGGTAAAAGCCATCTATGCCCCACCCCCCCAAAAAAAGAAGCAACTCTATAGCTAAATTATACATTAAAGGTGAAGACTGTCTTTCCCCTATAATCAGAAGCAAGGTAATAATGTCCACTCTCATCACCACTTCTATTCAACATTTTACTGGAGGTCATAGCCAGTACAATGATGTAAGAAAAAATTAAAAGGCATCCAGTTGGCAAAGGAAGAAGTATAACGGGCTTTATTCATTAATGACATACACATGTATGTTAATAATCTTAAGGAACAACTCCAACAAAGAAGTGACTTGAACTAGTAAGTGAGTTTATCAAGGTCTCATTATCCAAATCTATACAAAAATCAGTTATATTTGTAAATACTAGAAATGAACAATTGAAAGTGAAATTTTAAAATTCCATTTTCAATAGTGTCAGAAAATATAAAATAATTAGAAGTAAATTTAGGGAATTGTGCTCATAAATTCTACACTGAAAGCAGGAAAACATTACTGAGAAAAGTTAGGGAAGACTTAAATAAATGGAGAGATATACCTTGGTCATGGATCAGAAAGCTCAACATTGTTAAGATGTTTATTCTCCTCAAATTAATCTATATGTCAACAGTCTTACATTTTATAAGAATTGACAAGCTTATTCTAAAATTTATATAAAAAAGCAAAGAATTTATAATAGTCAAAACAGCCTTGAAAAAGAAGAGCAATTCTACCTGACTTTGACTTCCTATAAAGACACAGTAATCAAGATGGTGAAGTTTTGGCCTAAGGCTAGAAAAATAGATGAAGGGAACAGAAAATAGAGTCCACAAATAGACAGACATTTATATAATTGATTGATTTTCAAACATCAAAGCAATTCAATGAGGCAATGGCAAACCTCATTAATAAATGATGCTAGAACAACTGATACCTATATGGGAAAAAATGAGTCTCTACTCCTAACTCACATCATCAATAAAACAATTCAAGATGGATCATGGATCTAAAAGTTAAAGCTAAAATTCTAGAACTTCTAGAAAAAATTATAGGAGAATATTCTTCAAATTGGTGGTAGGCAAATATTTTTTTGGGAGGACACAGTAAACAATAACTATACACATTGATAAATTATACTCTACCAAAATGAGCAAGTCCTGTACATCTAAAGACACATTCACTAGAATGGCAACAATAAAAAGACTGACATCACCAAATATTGGTGAGGAGTTGGAGGTACTGAACTCTCATACATTTTTGATGGGAATATTAAATGCTATAACTACTTAAAAAAAAATAAAGTCATATGCACTTACCCTTTGTCCCAGCAATTCCACTTGTTATTTATTCATAAGAAATAAAATTTTATGTATACCGAAAGACTTGTTTAACAATGCTGATGATAGCTTTTTTTCGGGATAGTCCCAAACTGGAAACAACTCACACATTTATCACCAAAAGAATGAATACTTACACAGTGGAATACTGTCCAGCAGTAACAATTAATGAATTACTGATATGTGCAACAATCTCTCAGGCATAACGCTGAGCCAAAGGACCGAGACTGAAAAAAGAACACATACTGTACGATTCCATTTATAGGAAGTTCTAGAACTAAATTAATCTTATGTTAAAAAAAAAAGAAAACAAAAAACGATTGCTCCTGGACAGGAAGATCGCCTAAGAGTGACATGAGAGAACTTTCTGGGCAGATGGAAATGGTCTGTATAGTTATATAGGTGTGGGTTATGTTGGTGTATCCATTTGTCAAGATTGTGTAGTTAGGATGTGTACATTTCCACGTATGAAAAATTTACCTAAATTTTAAAAAATATTAATAACAACAGTTGCATGGGATGGAAAAGTATTTTTATCTTATGAAGTTTTTTCCTTTTTGTTTTGTTTCAAATTTTCTATGCAAAAATATTTGATGAATGAACAAATTTCAGCTTTTGAGGACTTCCTCAGCCTTTAAAAAACAATACAAATAAATATTTTGACAACGTTAAAATATTCCTAATTGCCCAAGAACAAAAAAAATTATATAATATTTTTTACAATTCAGCATTACTTTGAATATTTATTAATGTGCTTATTGCCTAACTATAGATCTAGGGTTCTTCATCAAATGGAAATGGTCACCTGGCTCTGAATTTACCTTTCAAATGTTTAAAACATGCCCTACTAGGTGAATATAAAAGTGAGGATGTACAGGCAGCACCAAGAAAGAAAAGCACAAGTAAATGTAATAAATAAAAATTCTGTAGACTGCAATGTTTCTGAACAACTAAAAATTGTTTTGAAAACTGTTTGTATGGTCTTAAAAATCTTTCTTTATTGCAATTTTGATAGCATTACTAAGAATTATATTTCCAAAGTTGGAAATTGCCTTAAAAAGGAGGTAGGAAACAAGTGGTGTTTGATTAAAGTCACATCCTTTAATTAAAAAAAAAGTTGACTCGATTAATTTTCTCCTTTATCTTCAAGGGTATCTTGTACTTGGGTTTGATTGCTATTGCCTTTTAGAAAGCATCACATAAACATGTTAAGTCATAAAATTGCATACACAAAAAATGAGTGCTCCACTTTTGTTTCATATTTCAAGAAAAATTATTTTTAGGTCAATTGGTAGTTGGTGTTCAGGAATCTTTCTAATCAGTCTTCAATAGGGATATCTTGGGGAATAGATTATCAGTTTTCCTGTTAAGAAAAGGAGATAAAAAGAGGAAGTTGCACAGTTAGAAATGAACATGACCAAGGAGAAACATGCAATAACTGAGGGAAAAATCCCCCAAATCATCAGGAAACTTTAGAATTCTTCAATTTACATTATCAAACAAGTACCTATTATCAATTTGGATCATGCCATAATAAAAAGGAGACATTTCAGAGTTACTCATATGTTCCAATGACAACATGATTATGGAAACTAGTTTTAGGATTGAGAGAAATTAAAGCCTTTTCACTTTTATTGGTATTGATAAATAGTACTATCAATCAATTCATTGGCAATGATAATCTATAAAATATATATTGTGGGGGTAGGGAGATAGAATCTGTTCATCTGATTAGACACACATTCACTTTGTAGAAATAAACAAGATATTTTATACCTGGCTTTCTTTGTATTTATATCTAAAAACTATAGAATTAGGGGAAATAGTCTTTGCAACCCTTGACAATAAAAAGTTATCAGTGTTCGATAATATGATTTTTGCTTCCAGAAAATCATTGCTTTAAAATTACAGCTATAGGAAGGCAGATAGTTAACTTGTTTTCACTTCCCTGAAAATACTCAAGACTAGAGCCATTATTATCAGTCCCCAATGGAGGCTGTCAATGTCAAGATGGTCTGTGGCCATGTCAAGTTGTTGAATCAGTGCCCAGGTTATTGCTCATTAAAGATGCTTTTCTTTGGACCAACAGGAGACCCAGCCAAAAGATCCTAACAGTTTTTGATGCTACCTCACATCCCTTCAAGACTGCAGAGCATTTTGTTTTTCAGAAAATATTCAGGCTTCTTTTTTCTCTGTTATAGCACTTAGTATTTGTCGATTTGTATTTTTGGTTTATTCCTTCCCCACCCCCCCAGCCTTGTAACATAATGAATCCACTGGGGGAAAGAACTTTTTTATTTTATTTTATTTTTTACCTTTATGGCTTTGCTTTATCTGTGTTTTTCCTACTCTCCTGTTAGTTATTCTATATGTATATTGTTTGAATGAAAGTGTAGCTTTTTTCAAATATGGATTATTCTTTATTGTCGAACCATTAAATTATCTACTCTCTTTTACTGTCATCTGTAATTGGTGAATTTTCACCAATCATCAATTTCTTATTTTACTGTACATTTTACTTATTTTATTGTAAATTTTCTTATTTTACTGCTTCTCATGTGATTCCCTCTTCAGTGAGTTGTGCCTTCTGTTATACCTTTATTGATGTTTAATTGATCTTTATCGTTCTAATTTTACTTCCATCCACTCCATCTCTGCCATCGGCCACTGTCATGAAATGGCTGGCCGTATGAAATAAGTGTATGCTTTGTATGTATATATGTGTATATTTTACTGAAGCCACTGGCAGACATTACTCCCATTCACACATTTATTATAAAGTGTGCAATTTATGATTCAGTGATTCAACAATCATCTCTAGACATATCTAGAGAAATGTTTCTTCATCATCAATAAATTACTGTACCACATGATCTTCAACTCTTTCAAAAGAATTCAAAGGTTTTTGCTACATTAACCCACCTGATTTAACACCTCATGTCGATTAAGTGACATGAGATAGAAGATGTACTGTCTAAATTGTGGTGTCCCTAAAATGATATTGTTTTTCTGACCAGGCTGGGGACTCCAGTCTGGCACTGTTAGCTGGGATTTCCTGATTTCATTTTCAGATCATATAAATTTCTATAAAATGGAAATAACTATATATTTAATTACAGTTCCAAAAATTTGCATTCTTGGGTGAAACTGACTTTTTCTTGTCCTGCTGTAGCTGTAATTGCTACATTATCTACTGTTAATTTGCATTTTAATTGAGTTTTAAACATTTAACTAGAGGATGGTCCAATAAGGAGATTCTGTAACCATCTCAGTAATCAGTAGGCGGGAGTTATTTTTTACTATTTTAGCAGTAGGGAAGTTTTTGCTCTACAGGGGTAGGGAAAGAACTGATAACCTTCAAAGCAGACTCTTAATTTGGGGCTGTGATGAGAAAAACAGAGCAGCAGTTAGGAATGGAGAAATTAGAAGAGACAGATGGCAAGAGATTATGAGGATTTCTAGGATAACCCAATTTTTTTGAAATTTATGCCAGAATTTTTAACAGTTAAGGCAAAATGTCATGCTTATTTTGATCTCCCATAGACACATTTGATGCAGTTGTACTAGACTTTGCATTCTGTTATGTGTCTTTAGGTCTTCAAAGAGTTTTAGAAATCAGCCTACAGTGGGCTTGGTCCATGCTTCCAGCAACTGACAAATTTAAACGTTGTAACAATTTAAAAACGTTTTCCTTTAAACCACTCTAGGGAAAGACATGAAAGGAAGATGACTGATTCTTAGATTATCTGCATTTAAAATAACCTTCTCTCAGTCGCAAAAAAAATAGTGATGATTTCTTCATTGTGAGACAGGCAAAAGATTTTAGTGGGCACAGCATCTGCTGATTTATATATAATTATACCTGCTTCTTCTAAGTTTTCTCTTAGGTGAATCAGGGGCTTTGCTTTATTATGAAAATTAGCAATCTGTATGATGATCCTGTTGAATGAATTCTGTGAAATATAAGATACATACATGGCACAATTTGGTGACTATGAAAGTCTCAAGGGCAGCACTCATATCCCACTGTGGTCCTTGATGTTCTTGTTGCAATTATGGCCACAGTGTTGAGAATAAAACAAATTTGGCATGTGATTGAAAGTAACATTATTTATGTTTTCTGTATAAAACGTGAATAATTTCTTGCAATGAAAAACTTCAGAATGAAAGTATGCAAAATACCAGCTATAGACAGCTCAGCATGGTGCCTCAACTTTAAAAATAAAGTTTTCTGAATATTGAGTTTTGAAATCTCTGAATACACAAACTGATTTGTCCATGAAACAAAACATCTAGTTATGTAGAGGATTTCTTACAATTAGAAAACTTCTTTTATGTGTGTTTTGCCAGTTCACTATTTTTAGCCCTGTCTTTCCTATGTGCACAGCAATGTACTAAAAAGCTGTGCATTTAATGCACTTTTTGTTATGTTTTGATTTGCTATGTGTAGAGATGTGAAGGACCAAACAAAGAGACCTGAAACATTTTGGGAAAAAAATAAAAGGACATTTGCATTTTGAATCCAGGAATCTCCTACCTAGGTGTTGAGGGAGACTCATCATGGTGTAGGAGAAGCTTACAGGTCAAAAATAGAAGCCAGCCGTCATTTGGGGGTAAATGATTAGTTAACCTTTAACTCTAAACATTTGGTGTAAGATAAGACAGGGATGAACTGTTATCAATATATGTCATCTGTAATATTATTCTGGAGGAAGATGAATCAGAGAAAAACATTGGTTTGAGGGGAATAATACATGGAGTAATTAGTGTCAAGTCATCCTGGATGTCAGTAGCCCCTGAGCAAGCATAGCACTGTGTTAGAATGAACAAAATGTTGCAGAGGTTAGGAAGGCCCTTGTTTCATTTGAATCTTTCAGTCACTTATAGAAATATGGTTTCATTTAATCAGTATTTGGTTTAGTTCCTGGTATAAGAACATCGCAGATTTTGTTGAATGAACAAATGGATGCTCCCTTTAGAGTGCTGGAGACATTACAAATGAGGTGTAAGAGTCAGGTACTTCCTTTAAAAGCTCACACATAAAAACAATACATAGGAATAATCAAACATGGCATGGGGGTTATCAGATGAGTATTATAGATAATAATTGATTTAGGAATTCAGCCACTTTAAACTGTTTTAGAAGTTTGAGAGACATAAATTATAGAAGAATTCAGAGAAGGGATTAAAACACTCTGCCAAGGGTGGGAACAACAGGCAAGATTCGGGGTTGCTGTAAGCAAGAAGTGGCATTTGAGCTTGATAGAATTTTTATATTCAGAAGTGTGTGTCTTTGTGTGTGTATGTGTAGAAAGGAGAGGATAGCAACCTAATCCAGGTAAAGGAAATTTCATGTATTAAATTTTTCACTCTATGTTAACCTATTGTCTTCTAAGACACTGTACTAAGTATTAGGGACACAGAATAAATAAGAACTTTAGTTCTTGTCTTTGAAAAGCTCCCTGCAAGGGGGAAAACACATACATAAGAATTGTACAGCTTGTGGCCTGCCTGAAGGGGTCACCTCTCCTACACAACAGCACAAGGGCACTCCCTGAATTTAAAGCATCTTACAGAACTACAGTGGTCAAAAAAGCATGGCAGTGGCACAAGGATAGATATATTGGCCAACGAAGTTGACTTGAGAGTTCAGAGATAGACCCTCACACCTATAGTCAATTGATTTTTTGTCAAGGCTGCCAAGTCCACTCAATTGGGAAATATTAGTCTCTTCAACAAATGGTGCATATCCATATGCAAAAGAATGAAAGAGGATCCCTATCTCACACTTTGTATAAAAATTAACTCAAAATGAATCAAAGACCTAAATATAAGAACCAGGGTTATAAAATTCCTAGAAGAAAATGTAGGGAAGCCTCTTTAGGACCTTGTGTTAGGCAATGGTTTCTTAGACTTTACACCCAAAAGCACAAGCAATGAAATTAAAAAATAAATAAATAAATAAATGGGACCTCCTCAAAATTAAATACTTTTGCACAACCAAGCAATTTGTCATGAAAGTGAAAAGACAGCCTACTCAATGGGAGAAAATATTTGGAAACCTCATATCCTATAAGGGTATAATACCCAGAATAAATAAAGAAATCCTACAATTCATCAATAAAATGACAAAGAACCCAATTTAAAAATGGACAAAAGTCTTGAATAGACATTTTTCCAAAGAGGATATGCAAATGGCTACAAAGCACATGAAAAGATGCTTAGCATCCCTATTAAGGAAATGCAAATCAAAATCACAATGAGGTATCATTTAACACCCACTGGAATCACTACTATTGAAAAAATAGAGAATTACAAGTTTTGGAGAGGATGTGGAGAAACTGGAATACTCATTCTCTGCTGGTGGGAATGTAAAATGGTATAGCTGCTATGGAAGACAGTTTGGCAGTTTCTCAATCTCCCAACTAGGTATATACCCAGTAGAACTGATCCCAAGGACTTGAACAGGTATTTGCACACCAACGTTCATAGCAGCATTATTCACAATTGCTAAAGGTTGGAAGCAACCAAAAGTGTCCATATGCTGATGAATGGATAAGCGATGAATGGATAAGCGAAATGTGGTCTATACACGTAATGGAATATTATTCAGTGGTAAAAAGGAATGAAGTACTGTTGCATACAACAACATGGATGAACCTTAAGGACATTATGTTGATTGAAATAAGCCAGATACAAAAGGACAAATATTGTATGATCTCACTGATATGTACTAATTATAATAAGCAAATTCGTGGAGTTAGAATCTAGAATATAGGTTACCAGGGGATAGATTGGGGGTAGAGAATGGGGAGATGATGCTTAATTTATGCAGAATTTCTATTTAGGTTGAATGTAAAGGTTTGGAAAAGAATGGTGGTAATGGTAGCACATTATTATGAGTGTATTTAAAAGCACTGAATTATGTATGTGAATGTGGTTGAAAGAGGAAGTTTTGGGTCTTGTGTGTTACTAGAATGAAAGTTAGAAGGTAAATCATGGGACTATATAAACAGTGACCCCTGTTGTGGATGATGGACTGCAGTTAATATTACAAGTATAAGAATATTCTTTCATGAATTATAACAAATGTATGACGCTAATGCAAGTTGTTAAGAATAGGATGGTATATGGGAAAAAATACACCTAATGTAAACTATGGACTAGAGTTAATGGTATTATTTTAATGTTCTTTTGTAAACTGTAACAAAGGTACCACACTAATGCAAAATGTCAACAATAGGGAGGTATATGGGAACATGGTAGTTTTTACATGACTTTTCTGTAAACCTACAACTTCTTTAGTTAAAAAATTAATAATTTAAAAACTATTATGCTAAGTGAAGGAAACCAGACACAAAGTACTACATATTGTTTGAGTCCATTTATATAAAATGTAAATATAAATAAATCTATAAAGACGAAGAAATAGATTAGTGATTATATAGGGATGGATACTGAGAGAGGATTGAGTGGTGACTGCTGAGGGAATGGGGTTTTCCTTTTGGAGTAATGAAAGTGTTTTAGAATTGTGGTGACAAATGCACAGCTCTTTGAGTATACTAAAAGTCATTGATTGTGCACTTCGAATGGATTATAGATATGTGAATATATCTCAATAAAACTGCTTTAAAAATAAATAAAACATTTTGCATAGAAGGCATGGTTATGAAATAATGTGTGCTATCCCTGTGAGTTGTCAGTCTCACTAATCCAGCCTGTCATAGTTGTATGATTGAGGCCAAAAGTAGGTAGTGTTGTGTTGAAGTTATTTTTTGCACTATGAAGACATTGCATGCATTTTCAAGTTCTCATCCCTCCATGGCTAAGATTTTCCTTATTAAGGGGAGTAATAGTTGAACATCAACAAGTCACACTGCTTGTTTATTTTTTAAAAAGTACTTGTCAAAAAGTCACCTTTTACCCCAACTTCACATTCAATTTAAGTTCATCCCTCCTTAGATGACACTAAGTCAATATTCTGAGATGATTTAGGAGGCTTCTTAGTTTTCTCAGCTGTAAACTCCATTACCTTTTAAATGATTTTATAGCTAACTGCAAATGGTCCATGAAGCATCTGAATAAAAATGAGGGCAAACATCTCATGCTTAAAAAGCTGTAATGGTAGTCACCATAATGGGCTTGAATTTCAAAAAATAACTAGTGACGCATCACTTAGTAGCCACATCACGTTATCCTATGGTTTCTGCAAAGATGTCATGTACAGGTTTTTTGACACACATCTTATCTTATCTGAGCTGGCAAATTATGATTAGTCTTATTTTATGTAAACAAATGTAAGGTGTCTGTTTTTCTTTGGAGTAAGAACTTCTTTGCAAATCAAATGTAAGAAAAAAGGGCAATTACTTGGTCCCATTGTTGTAAATGGTCTGAGAATGTTCTTATTTCTTTGGAAAATATTACTTAAATATCTACAATTTCTTGTCATATTTCACGGGAATAGTATAACCATATAATTTCTTTCAGGGTGTGTATAAATCCCCTTTGTCACTAAGGAAATAGACTGATTCTGCTATTTTGTAAATAGTTCCTTTTGGCACTTTTAAGAATTACCAGGTTTTCTGGATTGAAGTGACACAGATTGAAGGTAGCTGTGCCTGAACTCACAGCGAAAGGAATGAGCAGGCAGAGTGTTAAATGGCATCCTGTTTACCTGAAACTGTCCAACCAAAATGCTGTCAGTGACATTGCGTATTTCTTCATAGTTCTATATTTGGTCAGAGACACTGAAATCACAATATGGGACCCTATTCCTTTTATTTGAGCATTATGAGACTCTCCAAAATGCTTTTCAGATCTTGGAATTTGGTCATTGCATTTGAAACATTTTTTAAAACATGCAAAGCCAGTCTCGTGGTCTTTATCTAAAAGTGCCATTCATTTGTCCAAGTTTGTATAAATAAACATGAAATGAACTCTTAAGATCATTTTTTTGCAACCCATCTTTGACTGACTTTGAGGTGCTGTGGGCACCATGCCACTCTATGAACTTATGTGACAGTGAACTGGGGCTGGTAAAACAGAATCTCTTTGTTTTCACTTCAGTAATCTTATGTTCACACCTGGCTTTTCTTCAAGAGAATACAATGGGGTGGGAATCTTCCTCTGCTACCTCTCTTTTGCTATCTTGATTTTATGAAAGTTATTCTTCTTATTCTTAAACTCCAAGACAACATTCATTGTTTCCTTCTCCATGTTGTTTTTGTATCTGTGAATTCAGTTTAAGGTAATTTGCTAGTTCTAGAGGGAAGCTATAAGTAGGCACTTTTTTTGCTTTGTTTTTCTAAATAAGTCGGCCTTTACAAAAAGTCACAAGCTCAAGAAATAACAGCAGAATTCCTGTTATCCCATCTCCTTTTAATCTACTGAGGATTGACACTCTGTTTTCTCCCTAAAGTCTACGAACTCATGCGCATGACATGCTGGAGGCTGCCCTTTCATACACCTATGTCCTTTGGGTCCCCCTTGTGGTGGTGTATATTTACAAAGAGCCCTGAATTTGTGGATGACAGTTGTGCTTACTATTATATTATGTCATATAATTAAATTTTATGTAAATTAATGTAAACTGTCCAAGTAAAAGATGATTTATAAAAAAGCTGAAGAGAATGCTTAGTCAAGTTACTAAAAAATGTTGCTGTTGAATTAGGTTGGGTGAGCCAGACAGAAAAGACTGGGGGAAATGTAAAAATATAAAATGATCCATAACTCAGGTTGCTTTTCATCTGTCTTTAATTTCTCACTTTATTATGAAGAAAAACGAAATCATAGGTGATGCATAATGCAAGCTGTTGTACACATCTAGCAGACACACTCTCAGAGCCAAAGCATTGACCCTCTATCAAAAGAGAAGCAAACAATGTGCATTTAAATGTCTTCATTTATAAAGAATGTTTAAAGTATTATTTTCAAAGATTCCTGACTTTAACAGATTTATTTGATTAACCAATCAACTGTTTTTTCTGAATACATCAGATAAGACATATTCTCCCATGAGTACTGACAGCGGGGAAGATCCTCAGGTGAGCTGGTCTGGATCCAGAATAGGCAGCTCTTCCATCAGCTGGTATCAGCGGGAGCAAGGGCCATGGCATAGAAGGGCAGGGTATCCTGTTGCCTTAAGTTTGTCCTGGGAAACACCACTAGCACCTCCTTTTCATGATCTCATGATGCCAAAAGAAACTGCCAGTCATTCTAAACCTGCAGCTAAAAGCAAATCACACATCTATTTTTCAAACACAGCTTTTGTATCCTAATTCAAACTTTTTAGCATTATAGCTAAGGCCTACTGGCATCAATGACTTCAGAGAGAAGTATTGTGATCAAAGAGGGTGTCTTTTACAAAGCGCCTCTTCCTTGGGAGTCCTCTCCCCTAGTAGGAAGTTGTGTCAGGGACGTCTTACCCAGATGATACTCCTATTATTACCTTATTATAACATAAACACAGGCCACCTTGTCTTCCATTATTATCCATCTTTATCAACTAATTTGTAATTTCCTTGAGACCAGGTAATAGTCATGTTAATAGCTCCCCACACTGCCTATGCCTAGCATAGCACCTGAAACAGAGTAGGTGCTCAATAGATGTAGAAATAATGATCAAGTGCCCAAATTGGGATATTCCATTCATTTGTGAGGACACTGTAATAGAAATTTGTCATCCATGACAAATTGCTGTTTTACCATATCAATTTGTTGATTCTATCTCATCTTTCCATTCATTGTGCTACCAATTATATATGATACTGTGTATTTTAATGTTGAGATGTGGCCACCCTGTATTCATGCAACTGGTTTCTTGGAACTGGCTGAATATGAGACAGATTCTCTTTTTTTGTAGTGAGTTGGACTGAGTGCATGTGAAATTCATGCTGTCCTGGTCTGTCTTTTCCTCTTCTGCAGAAGGTCGTTCATGGACCTTTGCTTGCTTCCTTCAAATAAAACAACAGCCCAGAGGTGAATTTTTCAGATAGTGTGGCTACCCTGGGAGACTTGGCACATTTGGCAGGCCCTGCTGTGATACAAACCAATCAACTCAAGTTTTTATGTCTTCTTTCCATATTGTAACTCCCGTGAGGTAAAAAGCTAAGCTACATTAAGCAGCATAGAAAGAAATCTGAATTCATGATGTGCAACTTCTAAGTAATTGTAATTAGTATAATCTGCATCTTGAATTTGCTAGCTGATATTTGAAAAAAATGTTACCAGTTTTACCATTTATATTTAAATATTTACCATCAAAAACTTTTTAGTAGAACACTTAGTACTTTTCACAAAACTTTGTTTGTGGCTTTGAATGATATGCAACATTACATCAAATGATCAGGCCACAGGCAGCTCACAAAATCAAGAATATAAGCATAATTTATAACATTTATCAGAAAAAAAGTATATTTTCAGTTTAAAAGTATGAGTAAAAACTGAAGTTGAAAATTTTGCAAAGGGTCAAATATCTCTTTTAGCATAAACTAAAATTTGTGGGAGAAGATTTATGACTACAATAGGACAAAAGTTGGGCAAGACTCCTGATAGAAGTGGGAGAATATGTTAGGAAATATCCGACTGTGTAGATTCAATGAACCTGAGGGTACAAGATAGGGATATTATTAGAAAACATGGTAGTATAGTAATACTGCTCATTAGTTTACTGATTTGTTCATTATTTAACAATGTTAAGAGACCTTATTCTATGTGCAAGACCTTATCGTAGATATTAAGCATTCAGTTATGAACAAGACATTTATGTTCCTGCCAGCATGCAACTTATCATATAGAATGAGAAATACACAGGAAACAACTAATTACAAAATAATACTTGAGAAATGGACTGCAAAGGAAGGGGTAAGGGAGAAGGTAATTGTGGACTTGGCAAGGCCTACAGGGTAGGGGGAGGCTCCGCTGAGACAGATGGTATCAGAGTGATGCTTTCCTGAGACAAATTACAAAATAGACCTAGAGGCAAGATATAGATGTGGGAACATTAGGAAATTCTTCCTATTAAGAAATCTGCTGGAAGGCTTGTTCTGTTGATGCAAAGCCCCTAATACATTCTTGACTGGCCTTACTAGCATATTAGACTTCATAAAAATTAGGTTTGACTTATTGATAAAAACTGGATGATAAAGGGAAGAAAGTGACCTATGTTATTTTAAAGTTCTCAATAGTCAGATGATAATGAGACAATGATGATGTATATATATAACCTTGATATTAGCCTGAGTCCTGTCTATTAAGCACTTTCTTAAGCCGTTTACAGATACTTCTTCCTATATCAATTTTCTGAGGTGGGCATCACTGTCCTCAGTTCAAAAGAAAAACTGAGGCTCATTGATTTCAAGTAAAATGCTAAGGGTGGGGAACTCAGAAGATGCTAAATAAATACTTTTGAATGAATATATGAGCAAACCAACACAGCTAGTAAGAGGTGGAGATGAGACTTGAATCTAGGTCTTTGTGAATTTCAATCCAGAAAAGTGAACTCCCTTCTATCGTATGAAATATTCATTCATTTCCTCATTCTTTTACTAAATAGTTATTGAGCTCCTACTATGTGCCAAGTCTGTACTAGTTAATGGGAGTACAAACATAAATAACACATATCAAGAAATTTACATATAGGAAGGGAAGAAGTATGTCAATAAGGAATTTCAAAATAAAGTTTTAAATCTAACAAAGAAATATGAACAATATGCTTAGGGACACAAAGTACTGAGGGTTTAATTCTGTTTGGGTGTTACAGGAGGAGGAATAGGTTTGGGTAGAAGAGAGAGGGGAAGATAATGGTTTCTCTCTTTATATGTGTGAGGTTGAGGAGCCCTTGGGACAGGCAGTTGCTGTTAATTACCAGCCATGTATATATGAGCTTGGCTCCCTGGGGAAAGATCCTCACACCAAAGAGGAATCTAGGAGTCAGGGTATAAGTAAATGTTAAAGCCACAAGAACAAATGCTCAGATGTAAAAAAGAGAAAAAACAAGAAAATAATAGATTTAAACCAAACTGTAGTAATAATCACATTATATGTGAATAGTTTCCACATACCAATTAAAAGGCATTGAATGTCAAATTCAGTTAAAAAGCAACCCAACTAGATCCTGCAGAGAAGAAATGCACTTTAAATATAAAGACTCAAATTGCTTAAAAATGAAACGATGGAAAAAGATATACCATGCTAACACTAATCGAAAGAAAGCTGTAGTTGCTATATCCATATCAAAGTATATTTTAAAGCAAAAAAAAAAAAATTATAAGGAATAAAGAGGACCATTTCATAATGATAAAGCAGTCAATTCATCAAGAAGATAGAACACTCATAAACATTTATGTACCTAATAACAGCTTCAAAATACATGAAGCAGCAATTTATAGAATTTTTAGGAGAAATAGAAAGATTCATAATTATAGTCAGAGATTTCACCACCCTTCTCTTGGTAATTGATAGAATAAGTAGACAGAAAGTCAGTAATGATACAGAAATCTTGAAAATCACCATCTATCCACTTACTCTAATTGACATTTATAGAACACTTCAAACAACAGCAGAACAAAAAGGAACATTTACCAAGATAAACTATATTCCAGTCCTTAAAATTAGTGTAAATACACTTAAAAGATTGCAGGGTATGTTCTCTAACCAAAATGATATTAAATTAGAAATCAATAACAGAAAAATATCTGAAAAATCCCCAAATATCTGGAAACTAAATAGCATACTTCTAAATAACCCATGGGTCAAAGGATACATCAAAGGGGAAATTGGAAAATATTTTGAGCTGAATGAAAGTGAATATACAGTACATCAAAATTTGTGGGATGCTAATGAAACAGTACTTAGGGGAAAATTTATAGCAACAAATGCTGATTTTCAAAAGAAATTCTCAAATCAACAACCTCAGCTTCTACCTTATAAAACTAGAAAAGAAGAACGAATGAAGCTCAAAATAAGCTGGAAAAAGGAAATAATAATCAAAACAGAAATCAATGACATAGAAAACAGAAAAATACTGGGGTAATCAATGAAAACAAAAGCTGTTCTTTAGGATCAATCATATTGGTAAATGTCTAGCCAGGGCTGATCAGGGAAAAAGAGAAGACACAAATTACCAGAATCAGGACTGGGAGAGGTGACATCACTACAAATCCAACATCTGTTAAAAGGATAATAAGAGAATAATAAAGGATAATAAGATAGTGAGTTCTGTATCATCCCAGCCTCCAGAGAGCTCCTACCTTGTACTCAGGTAAAGCCTATATGTCTCTGGCTGGGGCATGCAGATGCCCTCTGTCAATGAGGTTTCTTAGGATCTAACCCATCACCCCAGCCCACATGTAGTTGTTTAAAATGTCTTTTAAATTCAGCTTCTTTCTTCTTACCACTGTCAATGGCAGAATTGTCCTTCTTGCTCAACTGTGGATACGAGCATTCGTGCATTTGTTTTTCCCTGGAAGTATTGCTTCCTTTCTGGAATATAGTTAATTTAGGTTTCTTCCTATCCCCAGTTCTCTGGTTGTTCAAACAAACAAACATGATTTGGAACTTAGTTGGCTTGTTCTTCCTGTGAGGTGGGTGGGATGGTCTTTATGGCTTTCTGTATCCTAATGGGAAACAGAAATCCCAAACTGACATGTCTCTCTTCTGGCCCTTTCACTACCTCTTTGACCTCATATCCTAGTGCTGTCCCCCTGAGCTCAATCTATCCCAGCCACATTGGCCTCCTTGCTGATGTTAGAACATGTCAGACGTGCTCCCATTCAAGGCATTTTTACTGGCTGTACCTCTGCCTGAGTTCAGTTTCCCTTCGAGATATCCACTTGGCTTACTCTGTCATCTCCTTCAAGATTTTGTGCAAATGTTGCCCTCTCATTTGGGCCTAACCTGACCTTTCTATTTAAAATCACAGGCTTGATCCCGCTGCACTATTTATTCTTCATTGCACTTATCAACTTCTAACCTAACATAAAATTTATTTATTTATTAAGTGGATTGTTTTTCCCTATTCTTCTCACATATAAATTCTACGAAGGCAGGGATTTTTTTTTTAGTTTTGTTCATTGGTGTATCCCTGCTGTCTGGCACATACTGGGCATTCTATAATGATTCCATAATGAATGAATCAAGAGGAAACATTTTTAGTGATTGGCTCCATGTGGTTTCTAAACCAGAGTTTATCATTAATTCTGTGAGATGTTACTTTAAAAGAAAAAATAATGGTTCCACTGCCACTGAAGTCTTGGAAGTTCTATATTAGACCAAATTTAACAAGTTTCTTTACCATAGAACTTCCAACCTTTAATATGCTAATGTAATCTTCAGTCTCCTCTAGTGAAGTGGAGATCAAATGCAGCATTTCCCAGGGATTTTTCACAATGCAACCTTTTTTTTTCCTGAATCATCTTTGGCGACAAATGTTTCATAGGACTCATTTTGGGGAACACTGTTTTTTAGGTCTCTCTCTCTCTCTTTCCTGTTATTTCAAGAGACTCATTGCTATGTCACATGAATTTCAATCAATTTAGATTCCTCACTCCAGGAAAGAGAATTACTTCTTTGTTTCATATATTGAAGAAAGTTGTTTGAAACAATGTTATTTCTATTCAATATAATCTCTTTCCTTCTCTTTTGTTCTTACTTTTTCTATTATTTTCCTTTTCTCTTGCTTATCTTTTCTGAGCCTGTTTGCATTAAAACTGCCCTGAATGAGATCTATTCTCTTTGAAAATGAATTCTTATTCTTTTTATATATTTCTTGTTGCTGGCATAATTCTGGATAAAAATTTCTCAGCATTCATATTTGGGAGTGATTGTGTGCATGGATGGCAAGTTGGGAAAAGCCAGATCTTTGAAATGTGTTTTCTTGCCTCTGAATAAGGATAGAATAAGGATATAAGGGGAAAATGGGTTAGGGTAAAGATAGGTAAAGGAAACCAAGAAGAGAAAAAAATGTAGAAATGTTTAAAGAATATTTTTTAAAAATGAGAGAGCAGAAAGAAAACAGAAAAGTAGGGAAAACGCTTTAAAGAGAAAAGTAAAAAGAAAGTGAAAGTAACAAACATTTGTTGAATACAGCTATGTACTAGGCTTTATGCTAACTGGACCCTTTCACATATATAAATTGTCTCAACAAATCCTCTGTATTAGGCATTATTGTCATTTTTCATATATGCAGAGGCTGGTCAGTTAAGTAATTTAGTGTTTCCCAAACTTGTCCTGTCTTTATAAATGCAGAAATGACATTCATATTTGCAAGGCATTTGGGATTAATCCCAGGCCACGAGCCTAGGGCCCTTTGTGGCCTCAGCTACTTACCTTGAGAGTTGACAGGATCATTATCTCTGCAAGCTGTAATTTATTCTTAGCCCAGTTGCTTGAGAAAATATGAAGTAAACTACCCAAGGTCACGCAACAGGGAAGTGACAAAGCCAAGATTTGAACTTAAGTCCCTTGAAGTTCACAGTCTACCTTTTTCAACAGTCCTACGTCAATAAAGATGAATAATACCATGAGATGAATAATACCTGACCATAAGGAACTTACAGCCTACCGGGGCAAGGTAGAGAGAACAGAAAAAGAACTACAGTGGATCATAAGGTCTCCAGTTATTAGGAAAAATGGACAAGAAAACATTATTTAACTTGGTCTTCAGGGATAAATAGGAGTTTGTGAGATGGAGGAAAAAGGGAAAAGGGAGAGGACATTCTTGGAGTTGGGAACCACATGTGCAACATTAAGGAAGAATTTGGGATGGTAAGGGTGTAGCAAACTACTTAAAGTGGCAATAGCCCTGAAGGAGTTGAGGGGAAGAGAGGGAGCAGAAGTTGAAGCTGGATAGATGGACTGGGTCAGGTGGAGAGGGTCCGTGCTACAGAAGCAACAGTGGGGAGAGATAGCAGGAAGAAAGACATAGTATGTTGATGGAAAATCAGCAAATGTAGTGACTTTTTAGGTATAACGAAGAAAGGATGGTAGTAATTTCTGTCTCGGTTTCTGTGGAGGTTAGTGGTTCATTACTGAAATAAGGAAGTCTGGAGAAGGAGCAGGCTTTAGCAGGAAAGAAAAGAAGTTTGATTTTGGACTTGGTGATTTTGAGGTACTTTGTGGTGTGTTTGGGGAAGATTAGTATCTCGTAGATAGGTGGAAGTCTGCTGCTGAAACAGAGATGAGTGAGTTGGGTTGACTTAGTTCTCCCCTACCTAGTATGCATCTCTTTTACAATGTTTCCTTCTAAAGTAGATTACCAGTGCTGCCTGTGAATTTTAGCAGACATCTGAATGGTTAAAAGTTCTTAACTACCTGAGTGTTTTCCGTGTGTCAAGTTCAATAATGGTGGTCACTATGTCTTATGCTACACTTGCCTCCAAGCCTTGGATATTTGTGGTGTAAGAATTTCACTGCATAGGCTTCTATTATCTCAGGAAGCCCTTTTTTTTTAGATAATAAACATATTTTTACTTAATGTCGATAACATTTATTGAGCCTTAATGTGTGTTAGGCACTGTTATAAATTATTTACATTTATCAACTCATTTAATTCTCACAACAGTACTATTTACTGATGAGGAGTAAAGTAACCCCCCAGCTTCCAAAGATGATGCATCTTGAGCTCAGGCATTGGGTGCTGAGGGTTCCAGCAGTCTCTGGTATCTGGTGGTGTGAGCCTAAGGCCATCAGGTACAGCTTTCTCTGTCTCATACTACATCTACAAATTTAGTTAACATTTGTTCCTGATTGGCTTCTCAAAAACATTCTCACTGTGCCATTTTGGATATATTATATCCCCTAAAAGCCATGTTCTTTAATGCAATCTTGTGAGGGCAGGTATTAAGCTTTCAATTGAGTTTTTCTATGGAGATATGGTTCAATCAACTGAAACATTTGATTAAATTATTTCCATGGAGATATGGACCCCACTCATTCAGTGTGGGTCTTAACTCAATCCCTGGAGTCCTATAAAAGAGCTCACAAACAGAAGGAGCTCAGAGCAGCTGACAGAGCCTTTTGGAGAGATGCTTGGGAGCTGATGCTTAGAGATGCTTGGAGACATTTAGAGATGCTAGCCCAGAGTTTGCCAGAGAAGCTAAGAGAGACAAACCCAGAGACATTTTGTAGAATGCCATTTTGAAACACAACCTGGGAGCAAAGAACAGCAGATGCCAGCCACATGCCTTCCCAGCTGACAGAAGTGTTCCTGATGCCATCAGCCATTCTTCAGTGAAGGTATTCTCTTGTTGATGCCTTAGTTTGGATACTTTTATGGCCTTAGGGCTGTAAATTTGAAAGCAAATAAACCTTCTTTATAAAAGCCAGTCTGTTTCTGGTATTTTGCATAATGGCAGCATTAGCAAACTGGAATGCTGACCTTCTTATTGTATTTAAGCAATTGTTGGTGACTTGGTTATATTTTCAGGTAATTTCTATTTTCCAAAGGTTAAATTGTTCTTATATTCATTAATCCATTTATTGTATCAACGAACTGGAATTTCCACTTCTGTGAAGATAGAGTAGACACAGTTATTCTTATTCTTCCCACTAACTACAACTAAAATTCCTGGATATTACATACAAAACAAACATAAGAAAACTTTGAAAGATGGCAAGAAGAAGGAACACTGGCTAGTGACCAGCTAGTGACCTTCATCACCAGCTGGTAATGAGGCACTCCCACCGGAGTGTCAGTGGAGACCCCTTGGGGAGCCAGAACTCCTGCCTTCACATAGCAGTAATAGGAGCTCTCCCTCAGGGTATCAATAGAGGCTGAGTGGGAAACTTGGACTTCTACCTCCAGCTGGCAATAATGAGGCAGTGCTTCCCCTTCCCATGACCAAGCAGTGGAAGAGAAAGCCAGTTAAAACAGAAGGCTAAATAATAGCAAGAGTCTCATAATACAATGAGAAAATGCTCAGGGTTCAATAAAAAAAATCACTAATCATACCAAGAACCAGGGAGATCTCTACTGAAAAAAAGTAGATATTAATACCAATATGGCAGAGATGTTGGAATTATCTGACAAAGATTTTAAAGGAGCCATGATAAAAATGCTTCAATGGGCAATTCTAAACACATTTGAAACAAAAGAAAAAATATAAAGCCTCAACAAAGATATGGGACATTTAAAGATGAACAAAATGGAAGTTTTAGAACAGAAAATTACAGTAACTGAAATAAAAACCTCAGTGGATGTGCTCAAGAGTAGAATGGAGGGTACAGAGGAAAGAATCAATGAACTGGAAGATTGAAAAGTAGAAACTACCCAATTTAATCAAGAGAGAGAAAGTAGATTGAAGAGAAATTGAATAGAGTCTCAGGGACCTATAGGACTATAACAAAAATAAATAAATAAATTCACATTTGTATCATCCAAGTCCTGAAAGGAGAGGAGTCAAAGAAAGGAGCTGAAAAACTACTAGAAATCAAGCATAGGAAATACAATAGAGCAGAGATGAAGGAAGAATTAAGATAAAAGTGAAAATTAATAAAATAGAGAATGAGCAAGAGACAATTAACAAATACAACAGTCAGATAGACAAATCTCAAGAATTAATCAAGAAAAAGAGAGAAGGGGTAAAAAAAATTATATTCAGGGCAAGAAAAAAAAAATAGTGAAACCTTCCCAAATTTGAAAAAGGATAAAACCTGGCAGAGGTTCAAGAAGATGAGTTAACTGCAAACAGTAAACTCAGATAAGTCCATTCCAAGATACATCATTATTAAACTTCTGGAAACTAAAGACAAAGAAAAATTCTTGAAAGAAGCCAGAGAAAAATGACACCTAACTTTTAGGGGAAAAACTGTTTGAATGACAGATTTTTCATCAGGAATTATGGAGGCTAAAAGGCAGGAGCACAATATTTTTCAAGTGCTGAAAGAAAAGAACTGTCAAATCAGAATCCTATTCCCAGTAATAATATCCTTCAGGAATTAAGAGGAAATTAAGACATTCTCAGATGAAGGAAATGAAGAGAATTTGTCACCAGCAGACCTATCCTCAAAGAATGTCTAAAGGAAATTCTCTAATGAGAAAGAAAACAATTAAAGAAAGAACCTTGGAATATCAAGAAGGAGAAAAGAACATGGTAAATAAAATTCTGTGTAATTCCACATTCTTTTCAAGCGCCCACAAATCATATACCAGGATGGACCATATCCTCATCCAATTTAAAAGAACTGAAATCATACAGAGTGTGTTCTCCAACCACAGTGGACTCAAACTAGAAATCAATAACAGAAAGATAACAGGAACATTTATAAAGACTTGGAAATTATTCTAAAGAATCCACACAGCAAAGAAGTCTCAAGAGGAATTAAAAAAAAATACCTGAAACGGAATAAAAATATAAATACAACATAGCACAATCTGTGGGACACTGTCAAAGCAATGCTGAGAGGGAAATTCTTGTCACTAAATGCGTACAATACAAAGTAGAAAACTCTCAACCCAATAGTATAGCTCCCTCCTCAAGAACCTGGGAAAAGTAAATCAAAATAAACCCAAAGCCAGAAAAGCACAGTGACCTGAGGCATCAAAGGATGGAGCAATTTTCTAAGACACACCCACAGGGAAACCAGATACTGAATATTTCTTCCCTCTGGGACCTGAGCCTGTTCTGGTCTGGGAAAACTTGATTTGGATAACCAAGGAAACCATGCCTAGACAACAGAAAATTACAACCTACACTAAGAAAAACAAAGTTATGGCCCAGTCAAAGGAACAAACGTACACTTCAACTGAGATACAGGAATTTAAACAACTAATGCTAAATCAAATCCAAAAGTTTAGAGAAGATATTGCAAAAGAGATAGAGGCTGTAAAGGAAACCTGGGCATATATACAGCAGAAATCAAAAGTTCAAAAAAACAACTAGTAGAATCTATGGAAATGAAGGGCACAACACAGGAGATGAAAGACACAATGGAAACATACAACAGCAGATCTCAAGAGGCAGAAGAAAACACTCAAGAGCTGGAGAACAAAACACCTGAAAGCCTACATGCAAAGGAGCAGATGGAGAAAAGAATGAAAAAATATGAGCAACGTCTCCGGAAACTCAAGGATGAAACAAAGTACAATAATGTACGTATCATTGGTGTCCCAGAAGGAGAAGAGAAGGGAAAGGGGGCAGAAGCAATAATAGAGGAAATAATTAATGAAAATTTCCCATTTCTTATGAAAGACATAAAATTACAGATCCAAGAAGCTCAGCATAGTCCAAACAGAAGAGATATGAACAGGCGTACGCCAAGACACTTAATAATCAGATTATCAAATGTCAAAGACAAAGAGAGAATCCTGAAAGCAGCAAGAGAAAAGCAATCCATTACATACAAAGGAAGCTTAATAAGACTATGCGCGGATCTCTCAGCAGAAACCATGGAGGCAAGAAGGAAGTGGTGTGATATATTTAAGATACTGAAAGAGAAAAACCACCAATCAAGAATCCTGTATCCAGCAAAGCTGTCCAGCTGTCCTTCAAATATGAGGGAGAGCTCAAAATATTTTCTGACAAACAGACAATGAGAGACTTTGTGAACAAGACACCTGTCCTACAGGAAATACTAAAGGGAGCACTACAGGGTGATAGAAGAGAGGAGTGTGTGGTTTGGAACACAATTTTGGGAGATGGTAGCACAACAATGTAAGTACACTGAACAAAGGTAACTATGAATACGGTTGAGAGAGGAAGGTGGGGAGCATGTGAGACACCAGAAGAAAGGAGGAAAGATAAGGACGGGGACTGTGTAACTTGGTGAAATCTAGAGTATTCAACAATTGTGATAAAATGTACAAATATGTTCTTTTACGCGGGAGAACAAGCAAATGTCAACCTTGCAAGGTGTTAAAAATGGGGAGGCATTGGGGGAGGGATGCAATCAGCATAAACTAGAGACTGTAACTAATAGAATCATTGTATTATGCTTCCTTTAATGTAACGAAGGTGATATACCAAGGTGAATGCAGATAAAAGGGGGGGATAGGGGAGGCATGTTAGACACTTGACATTGGTGATATTGTCTGATTCTTTATTCTACTTTGATTTACGGTTATTTTTCCTTTTGCTGCTTCCTAGCTGTCATTTTTTTTTTTTTTCCTCTTTCTTTTGCCTCTCTACCTTCTTTGACTCTCCCTCCTGCCTTGTGGAAGAAATGCAGATGCCCTTATATAGATAGCGGTGAAGGTGGTGAACACATAAAGGTATGACCATGCAGAGAACCATCAATTATTTACTTGGGATGGAATGTATGGTGAGTGAACAAAACCATATTAAAAAAAAAAAAATGGGTTGATGACAAAACCTCGAGGGTAATATACTGAGTGAAATAAGCCAGGCACATAAGGACAATTATTGCAGGGTCTTGCTGATAGGAACTAATTATAATATGTAAACTCATAGACTTGAAATATAAGATATAGGATAAGGCTTAAGAATGGGGAGTGGTTGCTTAGTATGAGCAGAATGTTCAATTAGGATGAACTTAAATGTTTGGAAATGAACAGGGGTGTTGGTAGCAAGATGTGAGAATAACTAACAGCGCCAAATGGGGTGTGAATGAGGTGGAAAGTGGAAGCTCAGAGTCATATATGTCACCAGAAGGAAAGTTGGAGGTCAAAAGATGGGAATGTATGAAACTGAATCCTGTGGTGGGCAATGTCCATGATCAACTGTACAAATACTAGAAATCGTTTCCATGAACCAGAACAAATGTATGACAATACAATTAGAAGTTAATAATAGAGGGGCATATAGGGAAGAACTATATACCTATTACAAACTATATACTACAGTTAGTAGTATTTCAACATTTTTTCATAAACAGTAACAAACGTACTATATCAATACTACGAGTCAGCAATTGAGGGGGGTTGGTTAGGGATAGGGGAGGATTAGAGTTTCCTTTTCTTTTTTTCTTTTTTCATCTTTCACTTTATTTCTTGTCTGGAATAATGAAAAGTTTCTAAAAATTAAACGAAAATTAAGTGTGATGGATGCACAGCTGTATGAGGGTACCCAGGGACAAGTGATTGCACACTTTGGATCTTTGGATAATTGTATGGTATCTGAACAATCTCAATAAAAATGAAAAAAAAAATAAAAATAAAAATAAACCCAAAGCAAGCAGAAGAAAGAAGAGAATTGGTTTTGCAGTCTGATCAGAGAACAGTGGTTTGTTCAGCGTTGTGTCTGTTAAAAACATGTTTTAAAACATGTTGTGGCCTTCAAAATGCCAATACCCAATTAAATAAGAATCAACCGAAAATGAAATTATTAAATTGAGCTGATGCTTACTGTGACAATTAAGATGATGGTCACTTGATTTGACCTTTTATTCCACAATGACCAAGCATGCCTCAGGAATTGAGTCACTAAGGGTGAAGCAGCATTTTTGTTTCTCCTTTTATTAGTCAAAATTCATCTTATATTAAAGAACAGTTTAGTCACAGGTTTAATAGGGTGCTCAGAGGATAGCTGATTTACTTCTGATATTTATTTCCCTGTTTATTTAATCAGGAACAGAAAATATTTTTCCAGGTGTTGTTGGCCTTGGCTGCAAATTGCATTCACTTGGCGAACTTTAAAATATACCAACGCTGTGCCTAACCCAGGGAGATTCTGATTTAACTGGTCTGTGGCAGGAATTCTCAAAGTATGGTCGCTGACCAACTGGAAGGAACTTGTTAGAAATGTAAATTCAAAAGCCCCACCCCTTACCTAACAATCTGTTTTAACAAGATCTTCAAATGACTCTGATGCAGTATATCTCAAACTTTAATGTGCATACAAATCTCCTGGGGAGGTTACTAAAATGCAATTTTGATTCATGGTCTGCTGTGGAGCCTGAAATTATTATTAACAAATTCCAATAGGATGCTAATGTTGCTGGTTAGCGGACCATAATTAAAATTCAAAGGGTGTATGGGATGGCTCGACATTTGCATTTTAACAGTCGCCCCAATTGGTTCTAAGGCAGCTAAAGTTGAAAACAACTAGTCTAGAGAACTCTATATGAGACTGTCCATCGCCCATGAACCAGGTTTTCTGTACCTGAGGTTGTGGAGTCATTGAAGAGTTCAGACAGCTCACATCTTTAAAAAGGTGGTGATTGATTCTAAGTTGCTCCGTGGTTGCCCAGAATCCCGGGTTTGATAGTTTCATTCCTTATTTTTTAGAACCAATATTGAAAACCTTGTTTTCCGTCTTCATCTTGTTCTTCTCTATCCCCACCATCAACAATTTGCCTGACCTACCATCTTTCAAGGTTTTGCTCTTCATTCTGGTTAACCATTAAACATTAACTATTGGGATGAACTAATCACCCCATGTATTTGGAGAGGGTTAGACTCCTCCCTTTTAAGGTATCATTGATCTTTTAATCATCTCCTGGACACAATACCCTGAGACCAATATCTTGAAGGTCTACCTTTTCTCCTTTCAGACATTTTTCCTGGACAGTCTCATCTTTTCCAATGTTATCAATACCCACGTACTAATAACTTCAAATCTACGTTGCCATGTTCTCTCCCTCTGATTTCCAGATTTTTATCTCCAACCAGTTAGTGGAAATCTTTCCTTAGATTTCTCAGTTGTCTCAAACTCAGTATGCCCAAAATAGAACTACTCTTTCCCATTATACCTGCTTCTCCTCCTGCATTCTATGGGTGATAAGTAACTTGGGAGTCCTATTTGACTGTTTCCTGTTTGTTTCACCCCAAATGGAGTTTATTTTTAGGTTCTGTGGATATTGTAACTCTTGAATCCATCTACTTTTCCCTATTGTGCCTGACAGTACTCTAGTTTAGGCTTTAATCATTTCTTGATTAATTTACTGCTATAGTGCCCTAATTAGTTCCCTCCCTTCAGGCTGGCCTTCTCCCATCCATTTTCCTTCTGGCATAGAGAGTGCTTATTCTTGTCACTCCTCATCTTTAAAACTCTTCAGTGACTTTCCATTGCTCCCAATTCCTTAGTAGGACTTAAGGTGCTTGCTCACCTTTCCAGGAGCTTTTCTCCACCTTGAACTAGATGTGTTTTTCCATATCACCATTTTTTTCTGTAGCTTCCAGGCCTCCAAATAGGTGATGTCCCTGCTTAGAGTGTGTTTCTGTTCTTCTGTGTTGCTAATCCTTATCCTTCTTTTTGCTAAGATAATACCTCTGAACAGATTCCTTCCTTAACCCCACCTCCCCCAAAGCTGTTACATGCATTTTTATTATTTCTAGTGTTACACTTACACTGAACTTCAATTCCTTCTTTACTTTTTTATCTCTTTAATAGCTCCTTAATGTTAGGGATTATCTGTTCACCTCTGTGTCCTAGCATCAAGCCCAGTATTTATATCATAATCAGTGCTGAATAAATATTATTAAAATATGAAGGAAGGAGCCTGCCCTGGCAAATTAGTGAGGGAGAGGTTTTGAGGCCTGTGGAATCTGTTAGAAATGCTCAAATCATATTATAGATAGTTGACTTCTCTGTTTATCAGAGTTCTTACCTTCTCATAACAGAGTATCTGGAAAAACATATACCTAAAATAAGTGAGGAAGGAGTATTCTGATTCTGAAATATTTTCTTTGTCTGAGGTATCATAGATTTTTTATAAAGACTTGAGTTAGCAATTGCATTTTTTATTCTTACAGTAGTTTTTTCTAGGTTCCATTTCTTTCCAGAACCATTCTGGAATTCTGGGATTTGAGTTTAACTGACACAATTCCATGTTCTGAGTTCTTGCCCAGCATATGACTAGTCAGCCCTAGGGCAGAGATGAATAAAACTCAGGTTATGGAGCAGGCATTCTCCTTCTGTGACTGAGAAACCTGTACCATTCCATCAAAGCAGATCTGTGTGATCTCTTCTTCCCAGAGGCTATGACTCCAAACCTACAAGGAAATGCCAGGTTTATAAGATCACCATTCATTTCCTACATGATATTTACTTTGGGAAATTTTATAACATAAACCAAAGTTTAGTAAATAAACAGTGGATAAATATATGTGTGGGCTGGTGAAAACACTCCAGGCGAGCATTTCCAGGGCCTTCTGTCTGTGTTCTGCTAGAATTCTTCACCCCAGAGGCCTTCTGTGTTTCACCATCTTCTCCTGATTTCTGTTTTATCAGGTCATCTTTAGCAGTCTGCGGAGCTCAGTTGTGATGCTGACTTCCATTTGTAGGGTTGATGGTCCCTTTCCAGTGGACATGTCAGTGTTTCTTCTGCAGGGGAAGCCTGGCCCATGTAAGGCCCTTTCTGGGGTCTCTCACTGGGCCACTACATCTCAACTTGGAAACTAGACACGCGTCTTCTTGCTTCTATGCTTTTCCATGCAGTTTTATCCAGGAATTGCCCTGGAATCTCTTTTTTCATTCCCATCTCCTCTGCTTATCTAAATGTTTCCTGTTTTTCAGGGTTCAATTCAAGTTTCATCTTTTTCTGCAATGAGGGCGTAGATCAGGGTCTGTCAATATGTTGCCATTCTTAATACTCTGTGCCATTTTTTCACGTTATTTCATATTTCTTTAGAACAGAGGTTGTGTCTTTTACTTTATATGGAAAGTATGGCCTAGCACATGTATAACTCTGAGGCCATCTAAGTGTTGTGCTTCCTTTGAAATGACATATCGATCTATTCATACTGTATTTCCCACTCTCTTTTCTAAAAACCAAGTTAGCACAGAGAAGACTTGAGTCTATTAGAACAACCTCCTGGTATATTGTCTTTCAGAATTATCATATAGGGCTTTTTCTTTTATGGGGATTATGCCTCTCTGGACCCTCATGTAACCGGTCAGCTTTCCTCTCACCCAGTATGGGACTGTGAAGAAAAGAATTAGAAGTTGAAATTGGAGGATTAGAGGCCAGGAGAAATTGGTTAGGTCCTTTGGTCTTTTAATTCCCAATTACAAGGCAAGAATTGGCTCAATTACATTTCTCTGAGCTTGGTGCCAGTCTTCTTCAGCTTAATACTACAAGCACCAAGCACCCAACACAAGAAAAAGGCACATGAAAAAAAGGCTTTCGGTAAATACTTGTTGAATGGACTTATCACACCAAGGAGGGTGGCTATGAAAATAAGAGTAGTCTCGTAAGTAAATGGACATAACATCTATAGCCTCTCTGCCAGTCTGTCACTATCGACATCTTTGACCCTCTTTGGTATCCTGGAATTAGTGTTTTCAGAGAATCCTTGCATGGAAATTGGAAGCTTCTGTAAAGAACCTATTATAATAATAAAGAATAACATAGAAATTTTGAAATGGTAAATATTTAAATAGAAGATGACTCATTCTAAATATGAGTCCAAAGTTACTGTTTCAGAGCTGTATGTAGTGATCTCAATGATAAGTAGAGAGCCCATTGAAAAAGCTCCCTACTTCCTATTCCTAACGGCTTTACTATTTAATGGGAGAGGTCAAAACATCTTCACTGAGTTACACTCCCAGCTGAGCCAGCTGTTCTGGAAATGGAGCTCGGGGCCAGTGACAGGTGGTGGCATTCTATAAGGTAGTAACAGTGATTTCTGGGTTTTTTTCTCTATGACTTATGCAATTTACCTGAAATAGAATTGATTAAAAGGATTGATGGAAAGAAAAAGGACAACGAAATAATAGAAACAAAGATAAAAATGTGGTACAATGTTTAAAATTTTACCCTTTGGGTTATATAGTCATGATTATGAAAAATTACTCTGGTCTGAATGAAGTAAATTCTTCAGCGTCTATGCTTTAAACTATCTTTATTATGAATATCTAATTTTTCAGGTTCAAACATTAAAGAGCTAAGTGAAGATATACTAGTGAGTTCATCTGGCTCTTACTTTCTATTTTACTTTATTATAAAGTTGTGTCCTAAATCATCATTTTTTTTTATTTTGTTATGATTTAAAAAATGTAGCTCAATCATTACAACTGCAGTTACTTTTCTTCAAGTGGCCATTTTGAGATGTGACTCCTCATGTTCCTATCTTCAAGTGAGCTTTTCAGCTTTTCAGCTTTACTTCCCTATCTTGGTTAATGGTGTAGCATTCTTCCAGTCATGAAGGCCAGAAACTCCAGCTTAATCTTTGTCCCTCTGAACCACTGACTCATGGTGATTTTCCCTTAACGATGTATTTTACACCTGGACCTTTATGTCCACTCTCACTGTCTCTTCCATAGTTCAAGTTCTCAGATAATAACCTTCTCTCTGGTCACCATGCCTTCAGTCGCCCCCGCTTCAATTCATCCTGTGTAAAACAAATACTGATTTTTGTATTCTCTTGCTCAAAAGCTTTTACTAGCTTTCCATTATCTATAAGAATATAATAACCAAAATTTGACTTTCAAGAATGTTCTCAGCAGCATTATTTGTAATTGTAAAAAAAAAATTAGAGTCAGTATAGTTGTCCAACAGCAGGGAAATAGTTAAATAAAATATAATTATAACTTCATGATAAAATATCATGTGGCCATTAAAGGTGGTGTTTTGAAGAATTTTTTTTAATTCATTTTATTGAGATATATTCACATACCACGCAGTCATACAAAACAAATCGCACATTCGATTGTTCACAGTACCATCACATAGTTGCACATTCATCACCAAAATCAATCCCTGACACCCTCACTACCACACACACAAAAATAACAAGAATAATAATTAAACTGAAAAAAAGCAATTAAAGTAAAAAAGAACACTGGTTGCCTTTGTCTGTTTGTTTGTTTCCTTCCCCTATTTTTCTGCTCATCCATCCATAAACTAGACAAGGGGGAGTGTGGTCCCCATGGCTTTCCCAATCCCATTGTCACCCCTCATAAGCTACATTTCTATACAATCGTCTTCAAGATTCATGGGTTCTGGGCTGTAGCTTGATAGTTTCAGGTATCTACCGCTTTTGAAGAATTTTTAACGTGTGAAAACATAAAATACAGCAGTATGCAATGCTGAGTATACCATGTAAATATAAATGCAAAAATGTTTATGTGTACCCAGATACTAGCAGTAGTTATTTCTGGTGGCCAGTTACAGGAGATTTTGTCTACATTTCCCAAGTTTTCTCTAAGAGTGGGTATTTTCTTGTAATCAGAACAACTTTCTTCACTAATTGGGAGCTTGAAGGGACCTTATGAATTATTTAGGTTAGTTAAAAATATTTTTGGATCATGGACCTCTGAGGATCTGATGAATGATATGGAATTTTTCTTAGGAAAATGAAGATTTGCCCAAAGACACAAAATTTGGCATGCCACTTCAGCAGGTGTTTTATAGGTTAGGAACATTTTAACAGTACAACTTCCTCATTTAAGGGTTAATGGAAGAACCTGGAGATTTACCTAGTTAGGACTGGATTTTAGGGTTTCTAACTTTTACCTCTAAGCTAGGCTGTCCAAGAGGTTGGGGAGCTCATTGCGTCCAGTCTCATATATATGTCATGTGGTATTTCTGCACCCTTTGTAAGCTGCTAATCCTGTGAGGCACCAGACCACACCTGAGGAAGTTCCTTTCCTTATGTGAAGGAACTTCACCCGTGGTGGCAGTGGCTGCTATTCTTGGGAGTAGCTCCAAAAGTCCTCCTTCCTGTAAAAGCAAGGTTGTATTGGAGAGACCCAGAGGAACGGCTTCTAAGTCAGTGGTGGCTCCTGAAAGTAAGCAAATATAAGGTGTTTCTAAGAGCACTGCATTTTATATCTATTACTTTCTTAAACATCTTTTTTTTCCCCATTCTTTATTATGTGATCGTGCAGGGGTGATACTTTTGTTTTGAGAATGTTTGTTTTCCTTCTTTATCTGGCAGTTCTCTTTATGTGACCTTGACTGTGATGATAATGGCAGGAAAGGAGACCTTTCCTATTGGTGCTGGAATCATTCATTGCAGCCTGGATGCGGTAGTAGTTCCGAGTGGTGCGTCAACGGTCACCAAAGTGTGGGTTAGGAAAGCTTCCCTTTCCCTGGCTTGAGGTGATTCTGTTGTGTCACAGCTTAAGTTGGGCAAAAATTAGGAGAAACACCATCCACAAGAGCAACACACGCCAATGCCAGCCTTTCAACTGGGAATGAATGAGAGACACCCTTCCTTTGACAGGGCCTTAGTAAATCCTGCCAGAGAGAGCAGGTTTTACCAATACAGAAGGAGGGTTTTCTTCAGTGCAATAAAGCTAGCAAACAGATCTAGAAACAGCTGTATGATCGTTTTTTGCAAGTTGTTAAGCCCTTCACAATCTAACATCTGCAGTGAGCCCTGAATCAAACTCGAGAATGGAATCCCTGCACTGAACAGAGGAGTTTTGTAAAGGTAAGGAAATACACATTGTTGAGTGTTTCCAAGTGCCATGATGGGATGAGGTCCTTTCAACAATATTATAGCATTTAATTCTGAAGAAAACTTTTGGGGTATGTGGTATTGTTCTGTTTTTTATAGTTGAGGAAACTGTGGCCCAAAGGTTAAGTATTTTGCCCAAGGACACAGAGTTAGTAATTGACAAAAGGTGGGTGTGCCTGCTTCCAGCTCCAGCTCTCTCTCCACTCTAATAAATAGCTCATATGGTTGCATAGTGTTTTGGAGTGCTCTCTGTACCTTTAGTGTATATCTGTTCATTTTAAATATTTTTATTTATGTAGTATAATCTCATTAATAATAGAAAATACAGAAAGATAGAATTAGATACACACCAGTTCTATCCCAGCCTTAATGACTTACAGAGTCCTGATATAAAATTTCTCCTCTCCTCTTTGTCTCTTTCCTAAATACTGTTGTATTTTTTTCCAGTCCTTTCCCCCAAGTGTATTTCTAATGTAATTGTAATCAAAATTATATATAGTTTTAATTCTTTATTTATTTAATTTATTGTTTTTGTGCATAATGCTTCATTCTGTCTCATAGTTTGGTGCTCTTCAGTTGTCATTTTAATTTGATTTGCCTGATAAAAAGAACAGCAGATAAAGCAGAGTAGTCCCTGAACAGTCTGGGCAGAAACCATATAGGGTTAAGATAGCACCCATATACTTGACTTCAAGCCTCCAGGTCTCTGCTGATGGGAAAAGCAAACTATGGTTTAATCCTTAGGAGCCAATAAGCTGAGCATGCAATGCAAGAGAAAGACTTTCCACTTCCACTTCACTGATAGCACTAAGAAGACAGCAATAGGGATGTGACTTTCAGATGTCTTCCTTCTACCCTCTTAGAAATAAACTTTTTAAATTTATTGAGTCGGATTGTATATACATGTGGAATTGGGCCAGGATATGAAACTGAGGATACGTTCCTTGTGTATGACCCATGTGTGGGCACCATCAGCGTTCAGGAAAAGAGGCACTGAATCAGAAGTCTGAACCCTGCTAGTCTCCCTCCCATCCCAAATGACCCACACACATCCTCCCAAGGCACATGCTTTCCAGCGTGAGGAGGCACCAGCCTGGTAGGGAAGCTACCACTGAGGTCGGGTGCAGAGAAAGAAGAGTGTGCAAATTAGATGCCAGTGAGGGCTCCTCTGTTCTGGAGCTGACCTTTCCCTCTACAAAAAATTTAGATTGCTAAATTTTTAACTTCAGGGTTTCCTTCCTTATGAAAATTCCATGAGAAACCACTCTGATTCTATTTTCTGTCTCTCAGTAGTCTGCTTTCATGGGGGCATTCCAGTATCTTGCTGTGGGGAAGCAAATGCTTGGCACTCAGCAAGAGATGAAATTTCTCTAGTTAGTTTTTCTCTCACTTTTTCCCTTAAATTCTCTGATGATAAGATTGTGTTTCGGGCAGGAAAGGGGCCTCCTGGTTGAGTGACAACTGTGGGCTCAAACCTTGTCAACAGCTGCCTGCTCTTCCTGCTGCATCTTGCTTTCCACTTCCTGCCTTCTGCTACCTCTCAGCAAGCCCCGTTAGGCAAAGCACCCTTCTTCCTTTGCCCTTGTACAGCTGCCTGTACCACCCTGACAGGGACCAATGTTCCCTGCACTTGAGTAACTTCTCTTATCGCAGTAACCTAACTGGGACTTTACGCCATTATTAGCTTTATATTGAATACAGTTGTCAGAGAGACTGCTTCAAAGAAGAACCTTGCCTTCATTCTCCTTGCCCAGCACTCAGCTTGGGAATGCGGCATCCCATTACAAGCATGTGTTAGAGGAATTGGGGTATTGGTGTCAGACCTGTTTTACGGTGTGGAGGTGGCAGCCAGAAAGGAAAAGGGAGTTTTTCTGTGCCTGGAGTTCCACCAGCGAAGGCTTTCTGATTAACTCGTAGGTAATCCCAGGATTGGATCTTGGACCCATTCTACATGCTCCCACTGTGCCCAGTTTTTCTACAGTCTTTGCATGTATCAACTGTGTTTCCACTCTCCAGTCACTCGCTTAACTCCATTTCACCTTAAACTGCACCAGACAGAAAACATGCCTGTAATTTTCATCAGTGTATATTTGGTGTCCAGCACAGTGGTGCCTGGCACTTAGTAAGTACTTGGTAAATATCTGCTGAATAAGTGAATGAATGAATTCCAAGGGCCCCTTTGACCTCTTTCAGTAAGAAATTAGACTCAATGTTCTCCTTCCTCAACTATAAAGTTTTATCATTCTGTAATTTGGGATGGAGCAAGGTGTGTGAGCAGAATGCACTGTTCCCCTCTAACTTCTCTTTGCTCTTCCAACCTCAGAGGTGCCCCAGGGAAGCTACAGGGAAGAATGGATCCTGAAGACACAAACCACATGCCCAGTCAGTACCAGCTCAGTGTTATACTGATGTACTATTTTGTAATAAATATTGCCAAATATTGCTGAATTTTACAACCAAGTATACCTCACTCCTTTTGAGAATCCCAGTCCATTTGGCCAATAAGGTTGAAAGGATTTTAATGGCAGCCTTCTCTCTGTATAGTTTGCTTTGCTTGATTACCTTCTCCAAGTCTAATTTGTTTGTGGTGAATGAGGAGTCTCCAGCCCAGTCTTTTTGTGATTTCTTTAGCTGTCATAGGCTGAGATACATCCTATTCTGGTAGTATTGAGGCAGATTAATCAGCAGTCACTCACATCAGCCATGAAGACAGAATTTGCCAAAGAGAATTTGGTCTAAACAAAAATTAGGGAATTCTATTTTTTATTTCCCTTTGATTGTTTTCATGAAAATTTAAGCTTGACGGGAATCTGAGTATAATTTAGATTGGTGGGTCTTATAATTTAGGGCTTGACGTTTTGTGCATTTCCCTTTGCTTCAGAATGTTTACCTACCTCTCCATTCCTCCAATCTCAGACCCAACATTTTAAAAACTAAGCTCACATCTGACCTCCTCTAGGGAGCCTTTCCACATTCATCACAGTCTTTCCGTGTATTAAAATTTATGATATTTCACATGTAGTGTCACTTAGTGTGCTAATTTTGCTCATTTTTGTTCTCAAAGCCAAGGACACCATTACAGGGTGTCTTAGACAGTGCTCTGTCATAATGGGCTTTCATTGACGTTTGCCGCTAGATTGTTTGTTAGTAGGAACCAGGTAGGTATGCCATCGTGGGTGTGAGTTCATAAGGAGACAAGATAGCAGAACTGGTGTCAGTTTGTCAACAGTAATGCTAAATGGATTCACAAGGCATCCTGAGCCCTCTATATTGAAGCTGTGGAAATGCCACGGAAGATTTCATTTCAAGAGCGGTTTGGCCAGGAACTTCCCCGATGTTGCTAAACTCTGCATAAACTGTTTTGAAGAGCTTGTATTCATTATCTGTCCCACTGCTTGTACTGTTTCTCCTACTTGAGAGAGATCACTAATCCTTGTCACTTGTTCTTTGCCTGGTCTTATAATCTGCTCCCGTGACATTACTTCTTCTGCTTATGAAAATAGTCAGGCCAGTGGTTGGGGAGGCAATGGATTAGAATTTATGGAACATGCAGCCACTGTTGTCTCAGGTGATACGGAGTAAAGTAAAAGAAAAAAGAAGAAAGAATAAGCCAAATCACCACTTAAAAATTTGTCTTGGTTTCCAATAAGGTGATTCTTTAACTTGGAGTAAAATTGAAAGGAGTTTCCCTCCCAGTTACCTTAAGATGTTGGCTTTTAGAGTCCTTGGCAGGACCCTTTCTGTGGGATGTTTGGTTCTAAACCTCATTAACAGAGGCTTTTTCACTTCAGCTGGGGTAGGTGTAGCACAGGTGGGTGTTGGTGCAGAGGTTTATATGACCAACCCCAACACTAATTGGCTCCCTTGGGAAGTCCCAAGACAAGCTGTCAATGGCAAAGACTGAGTTTTTGTTCATAATTTGTAGTGATTTCTCCTCTACTACTCTCTCTCCAGTCTCCCTCCAGACTGCCTCTTCTTGCACAAATAACACAAGGTGATCCCAAAGTACAGAAAATTAGAAAGTAAAGGCACACATTAATTTGATCCCAAATGTGTTTTTCTCCCTTTCCATTATCCCCAGCATTATCTTCAAAAAGGAAAGGTGAGCTTTTCCTCCACCCGGCCCTTTCACCTATGACCACAGTTAGTATGATATGATAGCCTATCAGCTAAGAGGGATCCTCTCTCAGGTTTCTTTAACAGAACAAGAAAGTATTGTTTAAAAATGAATGTAAAATGTCAATACATTTTAGGTGATTTCTAGTTTCTATAATTGTGACTTTAATTCTTTGCCAAAAACTGGAGGTGATCTTAGTCCTGCTGTAAACCTTCAATACATCATTGTATTTCAAGGTCAAATCACAGGGCAAAGAAACCCTTCTCTCCTAGCAGGGTACTGGCTGTGAAATAGAGGCTTTCTGTGTTCCAGAGAATCTTCTGCTATAAGAAGATAATGATAACAATAGCTACTATTTAATAAGCATTTACGCGTGGAAGACTACCATGATCCCTTCTTTATAGGAAGAAACCTAGGCTCAGAGGGAACGTGCTCAGGATCAGAGTGAGCAAGTGTTAGCGTCAGCAATTGAACTTGGGTCTGCCTAACTCCAAAGCTCACACTTTTAATTATCTTCTGTGCTACCCTTCTGCTTTATTATTGTTGGAAGTTTTTTTAGCCCAACTTACAAATCATTTACGTCAGTTATTAGACCAAGCATTCTTTCCAGTGTTTGAGAGACAGGACCAACTTGGGCGTGGTTAACCATTCTACGGTTGTTATTTCAGGTATCCTGTTTCAGGACTGTGATTCCACTGGTGTTATTCTAAATCCAGGTGATAATAAGCTTTGCGGGTAACAATGGGAGATTAGATGGACTTTAGTATGTTTATTATTTTTTCCCCTTTCTTTCTTACCCTGAGATAGAAGATTGATGAGGACACTAGAGAGACTTAGGGGAAGATCTCTCTGCTGGAATATAGTGACCCTGGTTCTGTCAATCACCTTGTTAAGGTTTGTGACTGGTCACCAAGAGGACACATAGCAAACTTCAGCTCATTTGGTGAATGTGTGATGTAAGATACAGGGTTGGGGGAAATTCAAAGGAAGAGAAACCTGCAGAAACATTGTGTATTTTTTGTTTGTTTGTTTTTAAAGCTACTTCATGTACACATGGGGCCCAGGAAATTGTCATTTTCTTCTTCCTTATTATGTGCTTAAGCAGCTTTTGTTTTGAGAAGTACTTAAAAGAGGATTTAAGCCTTTTCAATGCAAATTGATTTTTTGAAAAAAAACCATTAAAATTTTTAAACCTGGGGCATTATCCTTAGGTTGCAAGGACTGATCTCAGCCTACCCCTTCTTTCATGATAAACAAAATTAATCTAGATATCATCAATGCTAATTATTAGGATAAGCTGAAAGCATACATATTCTTATTTTAAATAAGAGGGATTCTAGTCTTGTGGTTGTTTTTATATTGTTTTAGTTTAAAGTTAAATTGAATGAAAAGGTGGTCAATTTAGTTATGTGTTTAAACTCCTCTAAAGACTTCTCAGAATTATTTCTTTTTTATCAATAGATTATTTATAAAAAGATGTGGGGGAGGATGTATGGAAGGAAAGGAATTGGTTCAAATCTTCCTGGAGTCTGCCCTGGAGTAGAAAAATTGGTTCTGAAAATCGAAGTTTGGAACATCGACCTGAGAACCTCCTTTGAGATGTAGTTTGGTCAGTGATTACCATGCAATGTTCAGGGTTGTTTCTATTGGATCAAGAAATGCAAAAATGGGATATAAAAGTACACATATAATCCAAGTCATGTTCTAGTCATAATTTTTACTTTCTTTTATTGTATCCTACACCAAAAAAGTAAATCTCTCTAGCAGGGAATTCAATATAATAATTTGTATCCATTCTTCTTTCATTTTTCATGTCTTCCCATAAAGTAGACAGAGATGCCAATAAACGATAAAATGATCTAAAGTTGAGGCAAAGAAGAATGCACAAAGTTGCTGCGCAGCACTCAGACAGGATGGTCAGCCTCTGACTCACAGCCTGTCCCAAAAGGTTGGCAATGATTGAAATTTTATCAAGTCTATCTCTTTTCCTTTAGACAGGACTGTTCTTATTCCTTTCCCAGTAGATGATAGTCTATCCTGTTTTTTAATGAAACTTCGAATGTAGAGGACAACAGGCTCCCTCAGGAACGCATTGTGAAGTTAGATGGTTTTCAGAGAAGGATTCTGTTGTTGTCTCTTTCTTCTTGTTCATCCCTCCATAGGGATGATGAAGTTTTTATAAACTGGGTTGCATCCATGTAAAGTTATTGTATATGGCTCTTGAGCAGTGACAGTTATTTAGAGAACACAATTACCCTAGTGAGCAACTAGTTCAATATCTTTCTTTTCATTAAGTCTTTTATCCTCCAGATCAAGAATACAGGCTTTTTCTATTTTAAATTCATGTTCAGTTTAGACCTTCACATTTTTTGTCAACTCTATGCATTGCTAGTCTTTTCCTGCTCTATGTTAAAATTGTGTTGGTGTCCTGGCAGTCAATATCTTTTAAATATATATTTTTTAAAAGCGTCACTATTAGTTTCTGTGACCTGGAGGACATAGGGTTAGCCCTGGAGTGACTCAGAGTTCTGGGCTCCAACTCTGTGTTTGCCACAAGATACCAGTACAACTTTGGGTGGGTAATTTCCTGTCTCTTACATGTGGGGCTAAATTAGAGCAGCTCTTCCCCAGTGGGTTTGCTATGACAGGTTAACAGATATAACATTAATAATGGTCCCATGTTTAAATGGTAGGGAAGGGAGAATGTGGGGCGAATGATTAAGTAAACGTAAACATACTTCTTTACTGAAAGACATGAGCCTTTTCAAAGAAATGTGTGTTATGAATCTTAAAAATTTCAAGAGGGGTTTCCTAAAGTTATCCTACTAAGGTTTCTTTTTTAAAAATGCTACTTTAATGTCACCTTCTATTGAAGCCATTGATGACCAGCTGCATTTGCAAAGCTGCATCTCTCCATAGTGAAATGAAGTCCAACTGCCAGGGATACATCAGGCCTTCTGATTAAAGTTAATAGCTTATCCACTCCATAGTATCTCTTTTGCATTGTGAGCTCTTTGAGGGTAGGGGCCTTGTCTTAGTCATCTTATGTGTAGCACTTGACACCCAGAAGTTATTTAATAAATGTGTTGAATTGAGTCAAACTGTCCATAAATGGAAGGCACTGCCTTGAAAATTTTTGAGCTTGCTGTCACGGAAAGTGTTATTACAGAATGGATTTTTAAATGAGTGGAACTTGTATAAAAGATCATATCTAAGATCAGGAATTTATGAGACTTTCCTATGGTTATAAAGATAATAAAAGAATAAAATTACTTCCAGATAATGATAGGCAGATTAGAGAAGGGCAGAGTACAGCTTTGCAAGTAGTTTTTACTGGCTTCTTTCCTTGGTTTGGATAAATTTTCCTAGTACGCTTGAGTCCACATTTGGCTCAAGAATGTGGAAATGTTAATTAGAGAAGCTCATCCGGATTACCAATACATAAGGAAGGGATAAACCCCCAGGGAATTTACTTAATCTTTCACCTTGTACAGTGCCACTGTTTAGTTATAAATTCAATTCATTAAATTGAAGATGAGTTTATTTTTCCACTTTTCTATTACATTACCCTGTTGCATTTCTTAAAAGCTTCAGAAGAGCATGAGATATATCTCATATGCATTCATGTCCTCTGTTACCTAGTGTGTTGTAATCTTAGAGAGAACTCAATAAATACCAGATGAAAAAAATAGAAGAATATGGTGATTCAGATCATTTTTTTCAACTTAGTTAGAGATAGTAAATATGATGATCTTATACTTAGTAGAAGTTAAATAAAATCTTAGGTATAGAGAAAAATGGGGGAAAATTGCCTCTTATTTGAGTGCTAATGAATAACCACTGTTAAAACTTCAGATTATTTCCCTCAAGACATATTTTGTGCAAAAGAAAATTTATGTATATTTGTAATCATATTGTACATACAATTTTGTGTCCTGATTTTTTAATTTGAAATTTTGAAGTATATTTAATCATTATATGTACTCTTTTGTAAATAGATATTTCATAATAAGTTTTTTTTAAATCATAGTACTTCCAGGCGATAAACTTTTCATGAACAGTATCTTAATTATTCATAAATCATTCATTGAATACATCATGGTTTTCTTAAGCATTCATTCTTTTCTTATCACATTTTTGTTATGCTTTTTCCTTTATTATTTCAGTATATGAAAATATTTTAATAAACATCTCTGTATATGAATATTTTCCTCTAATTCCTTTTGAATATATTCAAAGCATCATGTACCTATTGGCAAACTGCTTTTCGAAAGTGTGTGCTAGACTTCTAGTTGACCAAGATGGTAGTAAAAGATGCTCAAAGGTATGATTCACCCACAGAATCTTTGAACAATTAGGAAAAACTAAAACTGGCAGAGCCTTCTTCCTCAAAACTCCAGAAAACAGTTAAAGGGTTACAGTAACTGGGCAAGGGTAGAATCAAGAAAACGCAGCTTTAAATGGTTGAAGAAACTCATGGTGCCCTAATTGGCCCCTCCCCCAACAGTGTGGAATCAGCCTGTGCTGCCATTTTGGTCCCTAACCCTGTTCCAGAGGGGGCAGAGTAATCGCTATGCATATACTGAGGTGCCTATACGTCAGTGCCAATTTATCAGGTGGAAGATGGAAAGTCTGAATCAGAACACTTGTCTCTGGCTGGCCTTCCAGAATTTGCCCTGCAGGCATATGCAGCTTGCAGAAGGCTAAAGCAATATAAGAAACAATTAAACCAAAGGGGCCTAGGCCAAGGATGACCAGCTTTAAGACACAATAGAGCACCTGGAAGGAAGGAAAAGTCTATTTCATAGGAAGCAGAGAGTACACTCAGTTTCCTATAAATGAGGGGATTCCTAGGGCTACAAGTGAGCACAAGCCCAGGAAAAACACAGGCTTGGGAAAGATGGAGAGGACCCTGCACTTTAGTTTTGCTTTGGGTTCATCTTGATAGGAAGGCTAAACTCTGAAGGATTCAATGCAGAACCAATTTGCAAAGACTGTGAAAGGTAACTTTTGCATTGGTTTGTTTGTTTTTTTAGCTCCTGACACTCAGTGAAATCTTTATCATATACTAACTGGATATAAACAAAAGGAACAGGAACTCAGGGACTGAATCCCAGAGTTCACACATTAAAACATTAAAATATACAGTGTGTAACTAAAGGCCACAAGACAAAGAAACAAGAAGTCATGGCCTATCCAAAGAAACAAGATAAAAATCCAGGAGCCATCAATGAAAAGGATCAGACTTTGGACAAACTGGGCAAAGACTTTTAAAAAATGATCTTCAGTATACTCGAGGAGATAGAGGAAAACCTAGAGAAAGAACTAAAGGATGACAGGAAAATGATGAGTGAACAATATGAGAATCTTAATAAAGAGAAAATTTTAAAAGGAAACACAGAAATACTGGCATTGAAGACCATAATAACTGAAATAAAAAATTCAGTTTTTTAGGCTGAGGAACAGAAAAAACAAAGAGTGAAAAAAGTGAACAGAGTCTGAGACCTCTGGGACACCAAATGTGTCAATATATGCATTATGGGAGTCACGGAAGTAGAAAAAAGAGAAAAGGGGGCAAAAGGAATATTTAAAAAACAATGGTTGAAAACTTCCCAAATTTAACAAACACAATACTATGAGCATTCACAAATCCCAATAAACACCAAACAGGATAAACTTAAAGAGAACCATGCCCAGGCATATAATAGGTAAACTGTTAAATGCCAAGGATGAGAGAGTTCTGAAAGCTGCAATGGAAAAGCAATGTTATATATGAGGGAATCCCAACAAGATTGAGTATTGATTTCTCATCAGAAACCATGGAGGCAAGAAGGCAGCTAGATGAAATATTTAAAGTGCTGAAAATAAACAATCATCAACCAAGAATTGTTTATCCAATGAGACTCTCTTTCAAAAATAAGGGCAAGATTAATACATTCCCAGATGAATAAAATCTGAGGAAGTGTCACCATTAGACCTTCCCTACAAGCAATGCTAAAGGGAGTTTTCAGGCAGAAAGGAAAAGACACTAGAGAGTGGATTGAAGTAGGATTAAGAAGTAAAAACTTATGGTAAAGTAAACCATACAGGTAATTATATATGCCAGCATTATTGTGGTGTAGTTTTTGGTATGTAACTCCACTTTTTACTTCTTACAGATTCTAAAATGTGAAAATGTATTGATAAAAAGGAGAGGCTAAGCCTACTTACGATTTGTCTAAGAATCTCCCCCAGAGAACCTCTTTTGTTCTCAGATGTGGCCTCTCTCTCTCTCTCTAAGCCCGCTCGGCAGGTAAACCCACTACTTTCCCCACTATGTGGGACATGACTCCTGGGGATGAGCCTGGACCTGGAATCATGGGATTGAGAAAAACTTCTCTGCCAAAAAGGGGAAGCAAAATGAAACAAAATAAAATTTCAGTGGCTGAGAGACTTCAGATGGAGTCGAGAGGTCACTCTGGAGTGTATTCTTATGCTCTATATAGATATCCCTTTTTAGTCTTTAGTGAATTGGAATAACTAGAAGGAAATATCTGAAACTGTTGAATGCAACCCAGGAACCTTGATTCTTGAAGATGATTATATAACTTGGTAGCTTACATGGTGTAGCTTTGTGACTACAAAAACCTTGTGGCTCATACTCCCTTTATCCAACATACGGACAGATGAGTGAGGAAAAATTGGGGACAAAAATTAAATGAAAAATAGGGTGGGATAGGAAGATGGAATGTTTTTGGGTGTTCTTTTATACTTTTATTTTTATTGTTATTTGTATCTGTTTTTTGAGCAATGAAAATGTCTAGAAATTGATTGTGGTGATGAATGCACAACTATATGATGGTACTGTGAACAACTGATTGTGCACTGTGGATGCTTGTATGATATGTGAATATATCTCAATAAAACTGAATTTTAAAAGTATTGATAAATCTATGGTTTTGGATGCACGATGTATAAAGATATAATTTGTAAGAAGTACAATAAAAAGGGGGCAGTAAGAAGGAGCATAGGAGCAGTGTTTTGTATGCTATTGAAGTTAGGTTGTTATCAATTGTTGTAGAATTAGGATGCTAAATTTTAGCCATGGTAATCACAAAGAAAATGTCTAAAAACTATATACAAAATGAAATGATAAAGGACTAAAATTGGTACACTAAAAACAGAACTAAATATGAAAGTAGGCATTAACAGAAGAATTGGTTGACAAAAAAGTATAAGACTTACAAAGAGCAAATAGTAAAACACAGAAGAAAGTCCTGCATTACCAGTAGTTGCTTTAAATATAAGTGGATTAAACTCTCTGTTAAAAGGCAGAGATTGGTAGAATGGATAAAAGAACATGACCAAATATATGCTGTTTACCAGAGCTTCACCTAATTTCAAAGATCATGTAGGATGAAAATTAAAAGATGGGAGTAAATATCATGAAAATAGTAATCAAAAGAGAGCTAGGGTAGCTATATTAATATCAGATAAAATGGACTTTAAGTCAAAAACTGTTACAAGGGACAAAGAAGGAGAATATATATTGATAAAGGGGTTATTCACAAAATGTCATAAAAATTATACACACACACACACATACAGGTCTAATGGCAGAGTCCCAAAATATATGAAGCAAATATTGACAGATCTGAAGGGAAAAATAGTTTTATATTAATAGTAGGAAACTTCAGTATACCACTTCCAATAACGGATAGAATATCTAGACAGAAAATCAATACGATAAAAGAAGACTTGGATGATAACTATAAATTAATTATACTTATCAGACATTTATTAAACACTTCACTCAACAGCAGCAGAATACACTTTTTTCTCTAAGGCACATGGATCATTATCCAGGATATAACGTATGTTAGGTGACAAAACACATTTCAATGAATTTAAAAATATTGAAATCAGCAATGTATCTTCTCTGACCATAATGGAATGAAGCTAGAAAACAATAACAGATTGAGAACTGGAAGATTCACAAATAGGAGGAAAGTAAACAACATATTCCTAAAGAAACAATGGGTCAACAAAGAAATCATAAGGGAAATTAGGAAATTCTTGAGGCATTTAAAATAAAAACACAACATGCCAAACTTATGAGATGCAGCAAGGCCAGTGATGAAAGGGAAATTTATAGCCTTAAATGCTTACATTAAAAAAGGGAAAAGATCTCAAATCAGAGACCTAGCCTCACGACCGGAGGTTCTAGGAAAAGAAGAGCAAACTAATCACAATTTGAGCAGAAGGAAGTAAATAACAAAGATTATAGTGTAGATAAATGAAATGGAGAATAAAAACGCAATAGAGAGAATCAATGAAACTAAAAATGCTTCTTAAAAATGATCAATGAAATCCACAAACCTTCCTTTAGCTATACTGACCAAGTAAAAAAGAGAGAGAAAGCAAAGAATTAAAATCAGAAATAAAAGGAGGGACATTGCTACTAACGCCACAGAAATAAAAAGGATTATGAGAGGATACCATGAATCACTGTACATCAACAAATTAGAAAAGCTAGATGAAATGGCAAATTCCTAGAAGTACATAAACTACTAACACTGACTCAAGAAGAAATAGAAGATTCCAACAGACCATTAGCACTAAAGACATTGAATCAGTCATCAGAAACCTCACAATAAAGAAAAGCTCAGGGTCAGATGAATTATACCAAATATTTCAAGAAGTCTTCAGAAAAACTGAAGAAGAGGGAACACTTCCTAATTCATTCTATGAGGCCAACATCATCCTAATACCCAAGCCAGATAAATACATCACAAGAAAAGAAAATTACAGACCCGTATCTCTTATGAGCATAAATGCAAATCCTCAACAAAATACTAGCAAACTGAATCCAACAGCACATTAAAAGAATTAAACACCGTGATCAAATTGGATTTATCCCATGTATGCAAGGGTGGGTCTTCAGAAAATCAATGCCACATTAATAGAATGAAGGGGAAAAATACATGATCTCAAATGATGAAGAAAAGGCATTTGATAAAATCTAGCACCACTTCTTAATAAAAAATTTCAGAAAACTAGTAATAGAAGAAAATTTCCTCAACATGATAAAAGATCTTTATGGAAAATCCACAGCCAATATACAAAAACCAGTGGAGTTTCTATATATTTGTAATGAACAATCTGAAGAGGAAATCAAGAAAAAAGTCCATTTACAAAAGCAACTAAAAGAATCAAATATCTGAAATAAAGCTAGCCAAGCACGTAAAGGACTCATACACAGAAAACCACAAAACATTACTAAGAGAAATCAAAGACAACATATACAAAGGTAAGGTCATTTTGTGTTCATGGATTGGCAGACTAAATATTGGTAAGATGTCAGTTCTACCCAAAGCAATTACAGGTTCCACACAACCTCAATAAAAATTCTAACAGCTTCTTTGCAGAAATAGAAAAACCAATCAGCAAATTCAGATAGAAGGGTAAGGGGTCTTGGATAGCTAAACCCTCCTGAAAAAGAAGAACAAAGTTGGAGGACTTATACTTCCCAATTTAAACCTCCTTGCAAATCTACAGTAATCAAAATAGACATTACTGGCACAGGGACAGTCTTTTAGACCAATGGAATTGAATTCGGAGTTCAGAAATAAACCCTAATATCTATGGCCAATTGGTATTTACCAAGCCTACTGAAGGGAGAAAGTCCATTCAGTAAATGGTGCTGGGAAAACTGGATATCCATATACAAAGAAATGAAGGTGGATCCTGATCTCACACCATATACCAGAGTCAACTCAAATGGGTCAAAGACCTAAATATAAGAACCCAAGCTATAAAACTCCTAGAAGAAAACCTAAAGAAGCATCTTCAGGACCTTGTATTAGGCAGTGATTCCTTAGACATTACACCCAAAGCACAAGCAATGAAAGAAAAAATAGATAAATGGGAGCTTATCAGAATTAAAAACTTTTGTGCATCAAAAGACTTCATCATGAGCAGAAAAAGACAACCTAAAGAATGGGAGAAAATATTTGGAAACATTATCTATTTAATGTTTAATATCTAGAATATATAAAGAAGTCCTACAACTCAACAAGATCAAGTCAAACAACCCATTAAAAATGTGCAAAAGACTTGGATAGACATTTCTCATAGAAGATGTACAAATGGCTGATAAGCACATGAAAAGATACGTAGCATCATTAACTATTAAGGAAATGTTAATCAAAACCGCAATGATATACCATTTCACACCCACTATAATGGCTACTAAGAAAATAATGGAAAATAACAAGTGCTGTGAGGATGTGGAGAAATAGGAACACTCATTCATTATTGATGGGAATGTAAAATCATGCAGCCACTGTGGAAAAGTTTGGCAGATCCTCAGAAAGTTAAGTACAGCATTACCATAAAATCTCGCAATCCCATTTGTAAGTATATACCCAAAAGAATCAACAGCAGGGACTTGAACTGATATTTGTACACCAATGATCACAGGAGCATTATTCACAATTGCCAGAAGATGTAAGCAACCCAAGTGTCCATCAACCAATGAATACATATATATATAGAAGGTGGTATATCCATATAATGGAATATTATTCAGTCATAAAAAGGAATGAAGTTCTAATACATGCAACAACATGGATGAACCTTGAAGACATCATGTTGAATGAAATAAGGCAAGCACAAAAGTGTGTATATTCTATGATTTCACTGATATGAAATTATTAGAATAAGCAATTCATAATGTCAGAAAATATAAAACAGTTTACCAGGCAGGAGCCTGGGGTAGGGGTAGGGAATGAGGAATCAATACTTAACTGGCAAAGAATTTCTGTTTGGGTGATGGAGAGACTTTGGTAATATATTTTAAAGATGGTAGCACAGTGGTGAATGTAATTAACACCACTGAATTAATTATGTATTTGAATGTGCTTAAAAGGGGAAACTAAATTGTATGTATAAGTTATGAGAATAAAAGTTGAAAAAAAAACATAGGACTGTACAATTCAAACAGTGAACTCTAATGTGAACTATGGACTATATTTAATAGTAAAAGTATAATATTTCATCATTCTTAATGGTATCGCATTAATAATGTAAAGTGTTAATAATAGTGGAAACTGTTTCTGTGAGTGGGGTAGGTAGGAACCCTGTATTTACTGCATGATTTTTCTGTAAACCTATATTTTGTCTTCTAAAAAGTGCATGCCAGTATTTCCTATTTTCAACAATATTTCAAATTCACTGCAAGTTTGCCAGTAATGATTATTTTACTTTTTAAAATGCTGAATAATTTTAATGAAGAAAACGTTTCCTCATTTCCTTTAAATTTTTTAGGGTTTTGATATGTTTTTGGTCTTATCACTGATGTCAAACATTTTCTTATATATTTGTTTATCATTTTTATTCTTTTGGGAACTGTCTATTCATGTTCTCATCTTGATTATTTTTCTTATTGAAATATATAGCTGCCTCGTTAATTCATTATTTACAGACCACTGCATTAGATGATGCCCATGGAGAAGTGTGTGAGGCATGATGAAGCCACCGTCCACACAGCTTGCCAAGGCAGGCTGCTTTGTGAACTGTTTTGTAATGTACCATGGAGGAGGGAGCTGCGTTACTAAACAATCCCCTTTCCGTTAGTTCAGCATTGCAAAAGTGAAGCCTGGCTAGTGAGGTATGTGTGACAGGCATCATTTTTTAGTTTCAAAAATTACTAGATGAGTCCAGAAACTGCCAGCGAGTTGGGGCTCTGGGCACAGTCCGTTCATGCTGCCCTCTGAGATCTGTTGTCGCAACTCCTCAAGATGATTTCCTCTTCATTTGAACAAATTGCCAACAGCTTGTGTGTGACTCCTTAAGAGTAATGAGAATCAAACTCATTTTAGGAGAGAGGACAGATTGTGTCTGTACTTGGCAACCCATATCCCTCTGCAGCTGGGATTGCTTGAGACACTCCACAGAGGTGAGGGGCCCATACTGACAGGGAAATGTCCATTTTTTCTGAGTAGCTGCTGAGTTCTGTCAGCATCTGCTGGTAGTAAAGCTTTCTCTAACATGGCTTCACTCTCTAAGGCACTAGCATGACAGAGTTAATTTACACTCTCTACAGTCTATTTCAGCCCCTTGTCATTTTATCAGGAAACTAAATGCTAAATGCCTTCAGACACATTGTAAGCTAAGGACTCCATTTAAAACAAGAGAAAAGCTTAAAAAACTACATTAAAGCCTGCAGATCTTATTTTTTTAATACTACTTATTTGCCTTGCAGTGAACACCTAGAAATGTTTCAGGTATTGCTAGTGCTGAAAAAAAAATGCCGTATATCAATGGAAAGAAGAACTCTTATACCTCCATAGCTAAGGTTTTGTGAGGGACAGGTAAGAATAAGTGTAAATGTTGTGTAAATGGAAGAGTCTTTTTCAAGTATTGTTTTTTATTGTGTTATTTTTCTTCTCAAGACCTAACCAATGCCTCCCCATTACTTGTAGGATTAAATCCATATTCTCCTTGGCCTTTTTTTCTGTATGATCCAATTTGTTAGGAATTTTAAAAATCAAGTTTACTGTTTTCACCCCGGTAGTTCGCATACATATTTTTCCCAAGAAGAAAGTCCTCCTTCCCATATGTTGTTTTATAAATCCTTTTGACAATGTGTATGTGTATTGTTATTTCCTTGAGAGGAGAAGCAAATCGATTTCCTTTATACCATCCAGTGTGTTGACTAGAAAGTTTTCCCTGCAATATGTATCCAATAAATTTAGCTGTCTATCTTTATTCTGAAATACTCATGAGGTTCATGTTTCCAGATATTTGGGGAATATTATTGTTTAGGACTATTAATTTCATATTTTAAATAAAACCACAAATTAAACATTTATGAAATAATATAGATTATGATCAGTATTTTTCTAGTTATTTTCACGTGAGTGTTTTTAAAATTTTCTTTTTTAAAATGCTTTGAAATCTCTGATAAGACCATGTTAAAAATAAACTATAAAAGTAGTGGGCCAGTTAATGATGATGTTTGAAATATCATCCTTGCGGAGCTGATGATTATGTCATTTTGTAACTCTACTTGTATACTGAGTTCTGGCAATGATTTAGAATAGGAAGTACTGCTTTGGTCAACTGCAGTGACAGCAGAGTCTGGTGGTAGTAACTTTCTGGAGGTTCTGTGTGTGTTAGGCATGGAAAAAAGTCCTGGAGGGCCTGCTGTGATTTTTATCCACTGAAATTCAGCTATATTAAGTTTCCATATGCAATACTGAAATTGTGAGCTTTTTCTTTAACAATGAATGTGTTCACAAAATTGATGAGCTTGTTAAAAATCAGGATTAGAATTCGAAGTGACAGTTATCAAGTTGGAGATGTGTGAAAAGCTGTATAGAAGCAATTCTGAGAAATCACTTGCTGAAGGTGAGCTGGAAAATAAACTGTGTAGGGATTTTTTCTTGACCCAGAAATAAATCATGGCTCAAAACAAGCCCATTCTTGAGTGCTTGATAATGATGATAATGTTGATAAAGAACAATTAATTGTTAACATATGATTTGATCTGTACAGCCATCACCTGTGGTATTATTACACCCATTGATAAATGAGAACATTGAGGCTTAGAGAGAAACAGTGAGTTGCCTCAGGTCATACAGATTACACAAATATAATGCCAGTATTTGAACCTACTTCTGGTTGATTCCAAAGAATAATATCTTGAGATGCTGGAAATTTTTCAGCATCTCAAAAGAAAAGTTTTGCGTAGGTAACATGACATCTAAATCCCTGTGAATTCTGAATTTTTCCTATTTACAAGTTACTTTAGGTGAAGTTGAAATATATGTATTAGTAGACTATGTCATCACATTCCTTAGACATACTCCGATTCAGCCAGTAATGAGCTGTGTGATCCTGGAAAATTTTTATTATTTCAGCTGAAGAGGTTGAAGAGTGATGTTTATCTTCATCTTGTGATATGAAGGGATGGTCACCAAACTTGTAGAAGGGAGAAGATGACAGTGTCCTGAACTGGAAGAGACAAAGTATGCATTGAGGTAACAGTCCTCTTCTTTTAGGAAGTGTTGAGACCATGCTGCTACTTTCCAGTAGATTTTCTATTAGAAGGGCAGTGCCTGCTAATAAACATTTTCATTGCATATTAATAGCTCCACTAACTGAGCACTTACTCTATGCCAGGTACTGCATTAAGTGGTTAATGTATATTTTTTTTCATTTAATCCTTACAATGGCCTTATGAGGTAGCTATTATACCCTTATTTCACAGACTAGGATCCTGAGGAGAAATGTTTAATGGCTTTTCCAAGACTACACGACTCATACTGACAGAATTAGATTATGTCTAAGCAATGTGATGACATAGTCTGTGCTATTAACCACTGCTTCTTGCTTCGTGCACTTTAAGCATCTTACACACTTTTACACATGATTTTGCATGTGGTTATGGCTGCAAAGTTTTATTGAGGGGCACTACAGAACCTGTATATTGTTATTAGTCACTATTATTTTTGCTATAATGGAACGTACATTGGGAATTATGAGTTCTGGCCTCCAACATGCTTTGGGAATGTTTTGCAAACCAGAAGACAAGGTCTGGACAAGATGACATCTTTGACTGAATATTGCTCCCATTCTTCTTTCAGTCACCCACAGAGCAATACATTTCTAGCTCTGTTTTCTGGAGACCTGGGGATATGAGTATACATGTGAATGAGCCTAACTTGGGCATCTCAGTGGTATCATTAAGGCATAAAGGGAAGAAACCTTCTCTTGCTTCTCAGTGTAGTGTTGACATTTATGGTCGAACCCTGGACTCTGCAGCCATCTGCTGGGATCATAGTCCATGATCAAAGGGATCATAGCAATTCTCCCATATAGCAATATCCCCTCTTTGAGAAATACCAGTCTCTTCATTTCAACAGTGGTACATTGTTTTTTGCTTATCATCCTCTGGTTAAAGAAATAATTTTAGAAAGGAAGTAGAAAGAAAAGATATATCTAACATTCATTCTTCTGAGAATCAAAGTTGATTGATGATTCTTTTCAGAAGGAAGAAAGGATCTTATGGTATAATATGTTTGACTGTTGAATTAGCAGTTTATCACACCATCATAGTTCTGTGGGTAATTTGTCATCAAGTCAGTTTCCTTTTCCTTTTTACTCTATCCCATTGTTATAGGTTAATTTGGGACATGCGGTTCCTGAAATACTGACAAGACCATTTGAATATTGGAGACCATGAAGACATTTGGCTCCTTTTGATTTAATACTCTGACTTCAGTAATAATTCCAGGCATGTCAAGTGTGTGGTCTTGTCTGAGCATCTGTAATAACAGTGAATGTCATAAATTAAGAATATTGTGGTGTTTTCCTCACAATTAAGTCTTTTGCTAGTACAGTATTAATAGCATTTTCAATAAAAACATCCCCTGGGCTTTTTTTTTTTTTTTTTTTTTTTTTCCTTTCTCATAGGATAACGCTTCACTATAAAATTGAGATGGCCATTCCACTCTGAAGCACCTTTAATTTATCAAAAAGGGGTAACCTAATATTCCAAAGCAGACTCAATCCTTTTAATGCACACCCATTTTGGAACCAAGGGAAGTGACTTGTTCTGCAGGAAAACATTTCTCAGCCCATTGTTATTTTAAATGCTTGCAATTGACCACAGTGTAAGAGAAAAGAGATGGCAACAACCCCTTGCATGCCTGGGGTATGACTTGTCATTTCATAGCTGTGGAATCCTGTGTCAAGAGAGAAAACTGCTAAAAATAAAATGCATTTACTTTGAACTTCTGGTACAAGGTGCAAAAAGCCTGTGCTGTAGGAGCCCAGATTAAAAATTAAAAGGTTGAAACCTGCAGAGCATCTGCTATCAGCAGAACCCTGGGCTCTTTCTGGATAAGTCCGTGCAATCAGATTAGCTTCAAAAAATTGACTTTGGGCACTAATGCCTTTTAGTTGTTTTCCAAACCCCATGGTGACCCATTTGCTGGTGAATTATTTGTTCACAGTCCAGCAATTATTGGCCTTTCATAAGCATTGACTTAGTTCGCTATTGGGTACAGTCACCAAAATGGGAACCAGTCTGTTCAACATTCTAGTCAAGTCCCAAGTGGTAGGAATCAAAATCCCATTGTTGTTCATATATATTCTTTTATAGCCCTTCTGTGAAATGTGGTATGGAATGGAAAATAGAGTCTAGGAGTGGTATAAGCACTATTTTGAATTATTAATAGATAGGAATCCATAAAGAAGAGAAGGGACAAGTCAGAAAGATGAAGTATACTACTTTTCTTCCATTAAGTTTCTGCTCTAAATTCTCTACTTCTTCCATGGGAGTAAAATCTTAAAACTAAAAATTTAAATGTGGTATGTCTATGAGTCTTGTTATCAGTCCATAAACTCTGCCACTACCATCACCATATTTTCGAAGGTTTTTCAGCTCTCCTCCAAATCTAATGATCCTAGTTTACCAGGCATTTCAAAGGCTCTCCTCTTTTAGTAGAACTTCCGGTATTTTGAAACATCTTTAGAAAGAATCTAACCAAATGAGCTGGAGTGAATCTATAGTTGATGTTTGACCAAAAAAAAAAAAAAAAGAAAAAAAGTGAAAAAGTGAGCTGTGGAATTGTGAGTACTTGTGGTGCAAATTGCAGTGGAATTTTATAAAAGAAAATGTTCAGTTTATAATTAAGAAAAATATATTTCTTTGTAAGAAAGTACGTTATTTCATATTTTCCATCCTTACATACATCATTAGCTTTGCTATCCATTTATTTAATCCTCAACACTTCAAAACAATCAGTTATCTGAATTGAGAAGGCCCAGGAATACGCTCTTTGAGTGAAGACAGACCTAGACTAGGCTGCTTTGTGATGCTAATATTCTTTGGAGATGCTTATCCTCACTGATCAGGGCCTGGGGGACACATCAGAAGAGCATGCTTTCATTTGCAATGGGCTTTCAAATAAAAAAAAATTCAATGTCCTTCTATATTATTTGCATAGTATTAGGAAAATGAGTGATCATTTATAAGACAAAAACAAGCCTATATCGCAAAGAATTCTTTTGAAGTTGACTCTACTTTTCAGCAAAACAAATATGTCTGATGATAGCTTCAGTAACTTTGGAAAGGTAGTTTTTTAGTTAGTGGGGTCAGAGGATATAGAGAGAAGCACTGTGTAATTTTAGTAGAGTAGAATTTTCAACAAAGAAATTCAAGGAAGGGTTACATCAGTGGACTTCTTGATAGTCATTTCAAAATTCTTTTACATTATCTGGCATCATAAATGCTTTCAATAGTATATTGAATTAGGGCTGTAATTTTCAGCCTTGGTAGTCTTAGGTATCATCACTTCAGAGAGAGCTTAATTTTCTAGAATACCAAGAAACTTCTGCTTTATTTACAAGGAGTGGAAGGGACAGAATAATAAATTTTGATTTGTGTTTTCTCATTCCATTTTATAGTGCAAATGAAAACTTTTCTGAAAAATTCTTAGTTGTGTCTTTGCAAAATGCATTTTCACAAAACTAATTTTGAATATTCATTTTAATACTATTTCTTGTCATGTTACGTATGTTCTTTGCTGTTAAATCTTAAGTGTAAAAGTTTTTGTAACTGTGCAGTAATTTTAGTGACATTTTAATGTCATAGCCTCTTCTTGCAGTCTGTTTCCATATTGTATGCAAGGATTTTTTTCAACATAAGATACACTGTTAAGTTATTTTGACATGACTTTTGGCCGTCTTGGACCAACTATATTTTATAAACATTTTTCTGTTTTACTCTTGAATGGTCCACTGCACAAAAAGACAAGAAACCAGGTTTCTGTCATGCGGTGGTGACTTGCTGTTGACTTTGCTTACCTGGTTAGTTATTATTTTCTCTAAATGTCAAATAGATTCCACCTAGCCCTATGTCTGTCTGAAGGGGAGTGGGGCCAGAAGTTGCAGACTGGCCTTTGCTCAAGGACATTTACATGCTCTCAAGCTATGCTCAGCTTCTCCCTACATGGTCGTAACCCCCTTAGATGACTTCATCTCTAGGGAGTTGCAAAGCTTAGAACCTTCTTAGGAAGGGGCCCAGTTACAGGGATAGGGTTAAGAGATTTTGTGCCAGAGGAGCCACTGTGCATTATATTGTGCTATGAATAAACCTTTCCTGCTGTGACTCAGGCCCAGCTCACCCTTCAGTTACGTCTTTGGGAAAAGAGAAGTACAGCAGTGGCTATTGGAGCCACATTCTCCTTCTTTGGTGGTGCTCCTCCAGATTAAGTATGCTGCCATTGTCTTGAGAGTGATTAGGAACAAAAGTATCAGGACATGGGACATGTAAATGAAGGTTTTGGGGGTGCTGAATTTAGGATGACCCAGAAGATTTCTGTTGGAATGACACTGCAGGTGGGGAAGATGATTTTTACGCAAAGGTCAACCAAGGTCAATGTTTCAGTTTGCTAAAGCTGCTAAAATGCAATATACCAGAAATGGACTGGCTTTTAACAATGGGGATTTATTAGCTTACAAGTTAGAATTCTAAGGCTATGAAAATATCTACATTAAGGCATCAATAGGAGGATACCTTCTCTGAAGAAAGGCTGCCAGCATGTGGGACACCTCTGTCACATGGGAAGGCACATGGCCAGCATCTACTGGTCCTTCTCTCTTGGATTTTGTTGCTTTCAGCTTCTAGCTTCAGTGGCTTGCTCATCTTCTGTGGGTGTATCCTTGTCTCTCATCTACACTGGGACCTTTTTCTCTGAGAGTTCTGGGCTTTTTCTGTCTTTTCTCCTCACATAAAGGACTCCAGTAAAAGGATTAAGACCCATGTTGAATGGTGCGGGTCACATCTCAATTAAAATAACCTAATCAGAAGGTCCCATCCACAATAGGTCTGCACCCACAGGAATGGATTAAAAGAACATGGCCTTTTCTGGGGTACATAACAGCTCCAAACTACTATAGTCAAGAATTGGGAGCTCGACAATGTTCTTGCTTGGAGAGAAGATGCTGATGAGAAAAATATGCTTAAGAAAAGAAAGATTGGAAAGGTCATGAAAGAATTAGGTCAATACAACTTCTCATCACCTCCTCTGCTTCTGTCAGAGAGTAAGTTACTGTGTTCTCTCCCTTGGGCTAAAGCAAGAGCCTCCTAAGCTCATTTTGTCTACCCTGCCCCCTCCACACCATTGAAAACACAAGTCTGCCCAAACTTTCCAAGGACTTGCCATCTCACTAGGAATAGAACGCAAATTTCTAACCATGTTCTGCATGCCCTGCCCCTCTCTAACCTCATCTTCCACCACTCTTATTCTCATTCACTCCACTTGGGCCCTACTGCTTTTCTTACTGTTCCTTGAACATGCCATACACACTTCTTCCTCAGAGCCTTTGTACTTACATCTCCTGCAGTTGTAATTTTATCCACATTACTCATTTCTTCACTTCATTCTCATCTCTGTGCAAATGTCACTTTAAAAGAGAGGCTCCTGTGGCCGTGCTACCTAAAATAGCACACACATACACACCCACCCATCGCTCTCTGTTTACCCAGAGAGCTTCTACATAGCACTTATCACCACCTGTCATATTAAGTTGAATCATATGAATTTGCCTTTTTGTGAGTCAAGAACAGCCAAATATTGGCCCTTTCATATGTTTAACCTAAAATATATTTATTAATTTGTTTATTATTTTTATTCCTCCCCCTGCCCTAGGATTTAAATGCTGTGAGACCAGGGCTTTGTTTTCTTTGTTTTGTTTTGTTTGTTTTTTGTTTTGTTTTTTTTTTGTCTCTTTTTGGCAACATTGCCAGTGTCTTGGAATGTAGCAGGTACTTAGGAAAGTTTGATTGAAAGAATGGAAAGAAAGAGAAAATGTTGGTAGAATTTGTTGAGAGTGAGCAGGAAAAAGTTATATGGAAAGTGGTCTGTGCTTAGAGAGTCTAGAAAAGGGTGATTGGAAGGGCTTCTGAAAGACTTGTTTTAATCCATGTAAAATGCAAAGTTTTTACTAGGCTGTGTATGGACTGTGATTACATTTTTTTCCATGTGGTTTCCTGAGACTGATACTAAGAAAAAAAGCTTAGTTTTGGATGAAACAAGTTAGAACTGAAAAAGTTACATAATTGGTAAGTAAAAAGGATCCAGCTTGTCAATTGTGTTGTAAGTTGCCATTGTGGTGTAAGTTATTTTTGACTAAAGAAAAGAAGATCCAGTTTTAGCAACATGGCTGGCAATCTTAATACCCTCTTTGCTACAAACAGTTATATATATATATATATATATATATCAAAGTAAGTAACCTTTCCATATATTGCTTGAGCTTGAAATGAAGTAAGGATATCACTGGGAATCAGAAATAAAGATGGAATTTAAAACCTCAGGGAAAAACATGTGAAATGATGCTGTGCCTGCATTTGAGAGGATGATATTAGCCTTGCTAAACCAAGCGCTTGGGTTTTAACAATCATTTAGTGATATGAGATGAGAAACATACTCTGTGAGTTGGAACAGAGATCTTCAGCAAAAAGCCACAATCTTTGAATGGATGGAGGGGACTGGAAAAAGTCCTCCATCACCACAGAATAGGACAAGGAAGCTGTGTCTTAGATAATAATGTCTTCTCCAAAGACATGTCACTGTGGATTTAAACTCTTTGGGATTTGAATTTGTGCCACGTGTATAATATGGGAATATCACAATTTGAGAAACTAATACAAAAGATTTCAGGCCACTGATACCCCTGAAGCACTTGGCAAAATCAGATACAAATATTTTAGCAGGGAGTTGCCATTAAACCATACTTCACAAGATTTCTACATTTAAAGTCCTTCTAAGATTAGCTCACAAACTAAAAATGTAAAACATGAGAAAAAAATCTCCCATAGGTGAGAGTTAGCAGACACGATAAACAGCAGGATTAGAATTAAGACCTTCAAATGTTGGAACTATCTCATAGAGATTATAAAATAAGAATGTTGAAAATGAGATGTAACAAAGGAATTATAAATATAAGAAGAAATTCAAGTTTTAAAGAAATAATAAAAATTCTAAAAGTGAAAAATATTGTAATTGAAATAAAAATTTTAGCAAATGGTTTAAACCACAAATTAGATACAGTTGAAGAGGGAATTAGTGGACTGCAATATAATTTGAAGAAATCAACAAGTATTCAGTGAAGAGAAAGAGAAACTATGAAAGAGAAGTTAAGAGACATGTAGGAGAGAATGAGAATATTCAAAAATTTTAATAGGCACTCTAGAAAGAGGGACTAGGGAGAACTGGGGAGAGGCAATATCTGGTTATAATTCAATTTTAATGCATAAAGACAAAAAAAATCCCAGATGTATTTGAAAATTAGTAAACACTTCTAAATAACTTGTGAGTCACAGAAGAAACACAGTGAAAATTAGAATGTATTTTGAACAGAATGTTAATATTAATTAAAATAATACATAGCAAAGTTTATGGGAAGCAACAAAAGTGGTAGTTGAAGATAAAGTTAAAACCTTACATGCTTATATTAGACAAGACAAACAGAATAAAAGTTAATAAGCTCATCATCTGACTGAAGAATTTAGAAAGCAAGCAGAGCAAATAAAAAGAAAGTATATTAAAAGAAAGAATAATATAAAGTAGATATTAATAAAATATAAAACAACAATGAGAGAGTAATAGAAAAGCCAAAAGTAGATTCTCTGAAAAGACTAACAAAAATAGACCAACTTATGGCAGGATTGAGCAAGAAAAAAGTCCTCTGAAAGAAGCAAAGACTGCAAACATTATACCTAGTGGTGATATATTAGAAATAACTCATTTAAATCTGGAACAAGAGAAGAATGCCCTCTACTTCTATTTATATTGATATTTAAGTGGTTGTATTAGCCAGTGCAGTAAAGAAAGGAAAGAAAGAAAGAAAAAGGAGAAGCAAAATTGTCATTAATTGATAATAAGATTGTCAACATAGGAAAGAGACTTTATGGGTGTTTTAGTTTGCTAAAGCTGCCAGAATGCCACGTGCCAGAAATGGGTTGGCATTTAACAATGGGGATTTACTAAGTTACAAGTTACAATTCTAAGACCATGAAAAGGTCAAAATTAAGGCATCAACAGAGGATACCTTCTCTGAAGAAAGGCTGCTGCCATCTGGGTTCCTGTCACATGGGAAGGCACATGGTGATGTCTGCTGGTCCTTTTCTCCTGGGTTCTGGTTTCAACAACTGTCTCTCTCAGCTCCTGTGGGTACTTCTTTCTTCTCTGGACATTTCTCATCTCTCTTAGCCGTATAAAGGACTTCAGTAAAGGGATTAAGACCTACCCTGAATGGGCTGGGCCATATCTCCATTGAACTAAAATGTCCCACTCACAACAGTTCTTCCTCCACAGGGATGGATTAAAAGAACATGGCCTTTTTTGGGGTACATAACAGCTCCAAACCAGCATACTCCACCCTCTGGACCCCAAAAAGGCATGTTCTTTCCATATGCAAAATGCATTCATTCCATCACAATATCACAAAAGCCTTAAATCATTTCAGTAACAATATTAATTATGAAGTCTTATCAAAATCAATTGCAGGAATGGTTTGTCCTAAGGCAGAATTCCCCTCTGGCAGTGGAGCTGGGAAACTTTGAGCAAGTTATCTGCTTCCAATATACAAAGGAGTGACAGTCATAGGATAAATGTTCCCATTGTCTTAGGTAGAAATAGGAAGGAAAATAGGGGTCAAAGTTCCCAAACAGTTCCAAAGACATGCAGGGAAAATTCCATTAGATTTCAAAGTCTGAGAGTCATCTACCGAAAGACGTTTTATCAGGGCTTGAGAGAGTGGCAGTACCACCCTCTCCAAGGGCTTACACAGTTTCCCTGCTCTCTCCAAACACTGGGGTGAAGTTTTCAGCATCTCCAAACTTTGGGAGACCACCATATTCTCAACTACACCCTGTTTCATCAGAGCAGCACCTGGCTCTCTGCCATCTCTGGAGCACACTTTCAACCCCCTTAGAACAGTGAGGTGGTGGCCAGAAACTCCCCAATCCCTGGGGAATGTGCTCCACCATCTCTGAGGCTTGAGGCAACAGCATTCTTCCTGAACAAGGGGGTGGCCGAGCTCCCCTCAATTCCCAGGCATCTGAGAGCCCTGGGTTGGTAATCTTCCTGAACAATAGGGAGGAAGTCAAGCCTTCTGCGAACTCCAGGCCAAATTTACTCTCTCCACATGAATGGGTGGTCCACTCTCCTTGCCCAAGATTTCTTGCTCCAGACCTCAGCTTCCATGGTTCTGCCTTTGAAGTAATTTTTTCTTCAATCTGTCCTTTTTCTGTCCATTTTAGTCCAGGCCAGTGGTGGTTCCCTTTATACAGACCCTGAAACAAAACTTGTTGGTTTAGCATGCAACACACAGGGGTCCCAATCATTAGACAATAGAACTGTCCACAAACCCTTCTGGATAACTCCATGTCCAATCCTGATTCACACTGAGATGGCTAGCTGGTTAAATCCTCCCTGGGGCTCTATTTTCTAGGGACTTGCGGTCCAGAAACTCAGAATTATCCAAACCATCAGTTCTGATTTCTTTGTAGCCAAGTGTTCAGTTCCTAGCTTATCCCTTTCCTCTCACATTTTACTATAAGCTACAAGGAGAAGCCAGGCTGCATTTTCCACTCTTAGTCTGGAAATTTCCTTAGCTAAATATCTAAGCTCATTGCTTTCAAATTCTCCCTTCCATCTAACACCAGTACTCAATTTTGCCAAATTCTCTTCCACTTTAAAACAAGGATTGCCTTTCTTCCAATTGGCAATGACACATTCGTCATTTCTAAGTCCTCATCAGAAGTAACTTTAGCACCTATATTTCCACCAACAGTCTCTTCAAAGCAACCTAGGCCTTTCCTTTCAAGCTCTCACAATTCTTCTAGAATCTTCCCCTTACTCATTTATAAAGCCATGCCAGCATTTTTGGTATTTTCGAATCACAGCACCCCACTTCTCTGTTACCAAAATCTCTTTTGGTTTGCTAAAGCTGCTGGAATGCAATATACCAGAAATGGTATAACAAAGGGGATTTATTAAGTTACATATAATTCCAAGGCCATGAAAATGTCAAAATTAAAGCATCAACAAGGGAATACCTTCTCTGAAGAAAGGCTGTTGGCATCTGGGGTTCCTCTTGCCATGGGATGGCACATGGCGAAGGCTGCTGGTCCTTCTCTCCTGGGTTCTGGTTTCAGTGACTCTCTCTCTCAGCTCCTGTGGGTACTTGTTGCTTCTCTGGACATTTCTCATCTCTCTTATCCTCATAAAGGATCCATCCTCAATGGGCTGGGTCACATCTCAATTTAACCAAAAGATCCCACCCACAATGGTTCTGCCCTCACAGAGATGGATCAAAAGAACATGGCCTTTTGTGAGGTATGTAACAGCTCCAAACCAGCAGAACAGGCAAATTATTGGAACTAATACAAAGTTCAGGAGGATAGCAAGATAGAAAATAAATTGCCTTCATATTTACCAGCAATAAGTAATTAGAAATAAAGTTTAAATGCAGATGCTATGAATACTAACAATGTTTTGGTTTGCCAAAGCTAATGGAATGCTATATACCAGAAATAAGTTGGCTTTTTACAATGGGGATTTATTAAATTTCAAGTTACAATTCTAAGGCTGTGAAAATGTTCAAATTAAGGCATCAACAAGAGGATACCTTCTCTGAAGAAAGGCTGCTGGCATCCAGGGTTCCTCTGTCAGATAGCATGGTACAGTGCTGGTGTCTGCTGGTCCTTCGCTCCCAGGTTTCATTGCTTTCAGCTTCTGATTTCAGTGGCTTTGTTTCTGAGTATCTATGGGTTCTCTCCTGGGGATTTCTTGCTAAAGTTTCTCCAAATGTCTCTGCCTTTTATCCACTTGAGCCTGTTTGAATGTATTATGTCCCTCAAACACCATTATCTTTGATGTAATCTTGTGTGGGTGGACCTATTGGTGTTGATTAGATTGTAATTCTTTGAGTGTTTCCATGGAATGTGCCCCACCCAACTGTGGGTGATAACTCTGATGAGATAATTTCCATGGAGGTGTGGCCCCACCCATTCAGGGTGGGCCTTGATCAGTGGAGCCATATAAATGGGCTGACAAACAGAAGTAACTCAGTGCAGCTGTGAGTGATGTTTTGAGGAGGAGCTACAGCCAAGAGGGACATTTTGAAGAAAGCACAGGAGCTGCAGATGAGAGACAGTTTGAAGATGGCCGTTGAAAGCAGACTCTTGCTCCAGAGAAGCTGAGAGAGGACAAATATTCCAAGTGCAACTAAGATTGACATTTTTGAGGAACTGCAGCCTAGAGAGGAACGTCCTGGGAGAAAGCCGTTTTGAAACCGGAACTTTGGAGAAGATGCCAGCCACATGCCTTCCCAGCTAACAGAAGTTTTCCAGACACCATCGGCCATCCTCCAGTGAAGGTACCCGATTGCTGATGTGTTTACCTTGGATACTTTATGGCCTTAAAACTGTAACTGTGTAACCAAATAAACCCCCTTTTATAAAAGCCAATCCATCTCTGGTGTTTTGCATTCTGGCAGCATTAGCAAACCAGAACACCACTCATAAAGGACAGTAAAGGATTAAGACCCACCTTGAATGGGCTGAGTCACATCTCAATTGAAACAACCTAATCAAAAGGTTCCATCCACAATAGATTGCCCACCACAGGGATGGATTAAAAGAATATGGCATTTTTTTGGGTATATAACAGCTTCAAACCAGTTTAATCAACAAAGGCTAGAAATGTCTAGGAAGAAATCTAACAAAAAATGTGCAGTGTTTTATAGCTAAAATTATAAAACTTTTATTAAAGAGACAATGAAAGTGTAAGTAAATAGAAAGTAAATAGAACTATGCTTAAAGTAGGATGACTCAATACCATAAAGATTTCAATATTTCCTATAGTCATTTCTAAATGCCAGTAAAAGCCCATACAGGAATTTTCCCCTCTTTCTTCCTTCTTTCCTCTCTCCCTCTTTTTATCATTCATTCATTCGTCATTTCTCATTTTTTTCTTGAGGAAATTAACAAGCTGATTTAAAAATGTATATGAAAAACCAGTGATAACAAACACAATTTTGAAGTAGCAGTTGGGGAGACTAGCCCTACCACATATCAAGGGTTATTGTAAAGGTGTAGAAATTAGGACATTAGGATATCAGAGCAGCAATAAATAAATATAACAAATTCAGAAACAGGCCCATGTATAACAGAACATATCACAAATCAGTGTGGAAATGATCGAATAAATAGTGTGAGGAGATGTGGTCATCCACATGGGGGAAGAAGCTAATATCCCTTCTTCATATCATATACAAATTAAATCCCAGTTGGAATTTGGGTGTAAAGATGAAAAGAAAGTAAATACTTTGAATTTTTAGAAGAAAATGTACAAACATATCTTAAGATCACTGGATAGGGAAGGATTTCTTAAACAAGATATTAAGAACGCAAACTATAATGAAAAGTAATGATACATTTGATCATATTAAAACACAAATTTCTAAACAGTAAAAGACATTAACATTTAAAAAGATAAGTTTCAGACTAAATGAAGATATTTAAAATTCATATAACTAACAAAAATTATCATATATTCTGTATGAAGAAATCCTATGAAGAAACATATTTTAAAAATCAACCCAAAAGAAAAATAGAAAAAGTATATGAACAAACAATTTGCCGAAGAGGAAATAGGAATGGTTAATAAGCACCTAAATACTTGATCTATCTCACTAGTAATCAGGTAATTGTTTTAAATTAAAGATTTTATTTCATACCCTTAATTTTTTTTAGTCTCAAAATACCAAATGTGGAAGAACAAATTGGTACAATGATATGGAAAGCAGCTCTTATTATTTAGTGAAGTTGAAAATGTGCATGTCCTAAAGGAGGAATTCCACTTCTTGTCATGTATCCTAGAAAAATGCTTTTATGCGTTCACCAGAATTGCACAAGGATGTTCACTTCAGCATTATTTTATAATTTGATAAGACTGGAGGAAATCTATTTATCCTCAGTCGAAGAAAGAATGAATAAAAAGTTGTATATTCAGAGAGTGAACTACAATACAGCAAATAAAATGCATACGGTATAGCAGATATAGTGCATGTATAGATCTCAAAAACATACAGTTAAACAGTAAAATAATTGTAGGATTAATATATAATTTATACAAAGTTTTAAATCATTCAAAACACTACTCCTTATTTTTAAAGAATATCTTCATATGTAGTATAAAAATTAAAAGAGAGAGTAAACACTGATTTTAGGTTACCTCTATGAAGGGAGGAAGAAAGGGGAATAGGATCAGATATGGAGGGGTACACTGAGGTTTCAAATTTATCTGAATGTTTTTTGGTCAACTTTTTATTTTGAAATAATTATAGATTTACAGGACCTTGCAGAGATAGTACAGGGATGTGCTGAGTATCCATCACCCTGTTCCCCCAGTGGTTCATCTTATATAACTCTAGTACAGTATCAAAACCTAGAATATGACATTGGCCCATGTATGAGTATAGTTCTGTATCATTTTATCACATGTGTAGACTTGGGTAATGATCAACACAATGAAGATTCAGAACTGTTCCATCACTACAAAGTTGTTCTTCATGCTACCCCTTAATATTCACAACCATTCTTTCCCTTGCCATCCCTAATCCCTGACTACCACCTAATTTGTTCTCCATCTCTATAATTGGGTCCTTTTGAAAATGTTCTATAAATGGAATCATACGGTATGTGACCTTTTGAGATTGGCTTTTTTCATTCAGCATAATGCCCTTGAGATCCATCCGAGTTGCAAATATTAATAGCTCTTTCCTTTTTATTGCTGAGTAGTATTCTATGGTATGGATGTACTAGCTTCTTTAACTATTCAACTATTGAGGAACGTTTTGGTTGTTTCACATTTTTGACTATCACAGATAAATCTGTGAACAATTGTATACAGATTTTTGCATGGACATAAGTTTTTTTTTAATATCTATATATATTTTATTAAGATTGTTCACACACCATACAGCCATCCAAAGAGCCAAAGTGTACAATCAATTGCCTATGGTACCATCATACAGCTGTGCATCCATCGCCACAATTTTTTTTCAGTTTCTAGAACATTTTCATTACTCCAGAAAAGAAATAAAGACAAAAAAAGGAAACTCAAATCCTCCCATACACCTAACCACCCCCCCCTCCATTATTGATTCATAGTTTTGGTATAGTACATTTGTTGCTGTTGATGATAGAATGTTAAAATACTACTAACTATAGTATATAGTTTGCAATAGGTATGTATATATTTTTCCTATATGCCTCTCTATTATTAACTTCTAGTTATAGTGTCATACATTTGTTCTAATTCATGAGAGAGATTTCTAATATTTGTACAGTTAATCACAGACATGCATGGACATAAGTTTTTATTTTGGGGGGATGATGCTCAGGAGTGCAATTCCTGCATCCTATGCTAAGTGTATGTTTAGTTTTTAAAGAAACTTCCAAGTTATTTTCCAGAATGCCATGAGCGATCCACTTCATCAGCATTGCTGTCAGCATTTGGTAGTGTCACTATTTTTATTTTAGCTGCTCTAATGGGTGTGTAGTGACATTTCATCATGGTCTTAATTTGCATTTCCCTAATGGATATTGTATTAGTTTTCTATTGGCACTGTAACAAATGTAACAAATGAAGACAAACTGTGGCTTGAAACAACTCAAATTAATTTTCTTGTAGTTCTGTAGGTCAGGAGTCTAACACTGATTGGGCTAAAATCAAAGTGTTCACAGGACTCCATTCCCTTCTGGAGTCTCTAGGGGGAGAATCCTTTTCCTTGCATTTGCCACCTTCCAGAGGCTGCGTTTGTTCCTTGGTTCCTCTGTCTTCAATACCAGCAGTGTCCATTGAGTGCTTGTCACATCACATCAGTCTGGCCTCATCTGTCTTGATCTTCCTATTTTAAGGACCCTTGTGATTATATGGGGTCCTCCTGGATGATTGAGGATACTGTCCCTTTTATAAGATGAACTGACTAGCAATCTAATTCCATCTTCAACCTTAATTCCCCATTGCTGTGTGACATAACCTACTCACAGTTCTGGGCATTAGGACATGAATATCTTCGTTTGGACCATTATTTTGACTTCCAATAGCTAAAGGTGTTGAATATTTTTTTCATGTGCTTTAATACCCATCCATATATTCACTTCAGTGAAATGAAAGGTCTCTTTATGCCTTTTGCCCATTTTCTATTTGGATTGTTTGGCTTTTTAATTGTTGAGTTTTGAGAGTTTTTTTTTTTTAACATATGTAGATGTGAATCCTTTGTCAGCTATGTGGTTTACAAATATTCTCTCAGTCCTTAGGTTTATCTTTTTATCCTTTTAACAGGGTCTTTTGCAGAGCAAAAGTTTTTTAAAAAGTTTTAAATTCTGATGAAGTCCTATTTTTCTTTTTTATTAAAGAAGCTGTAGGTTTACAGAAAAATCATGCAGTTCCCATATACTGCCCTATTATTAATCCCTGAAATTAGTGTGGTCCATTTGTTACAATTCATGAAAGAACATTTTTATAATTGTACCATTAACTATAGTCCATCATTTACAATAGGGTTCACTGCATTGAACAGTCCTTAGATTTTATTTCTAATTTTTATTCTAGTAACATATATACAACCTAAAATTTCTTCTTTCAACCACATTCACATATATAATTCAGTGTTGTTAATTATGTTCACAATGTTGTGCTGCCATCAACACCATTCCTTACCAAAACTTTATAATCAAACATGGATAAAGTCCTATTTATCAATTTTATTCTTTTACAGATCATGCTTTTGGTGTCATGTCTAAGAACACTTTACCAAACCTAGAACCCAAAGATATTCTCCTATGTTATCTTCTAAAAGTTTTACGGTTTTAGATTTTACATTTAAATCTACTATCCATTTTGAGTCAATTTTTGTATGAAAGGTGAAGTTTAGGTTGAGATTCTTTTTAATTGTTTCCCTATGGATGTCCAATCAGAAATATAAATGAGAAAAATGCAATATGAAAGTTCCAGGTATTTAGTCAGAAGAATTCCAAATAAGAGTTTATACCTCTGAAGAGTTTATCAGAAATAAACACACTGTAAGTTGATTATGAGAAGGTGTTCCGGTTTGCTAATGCTGCCAGAATGCAAAATACCAGAAATGGATTGACTTTTATAAAGGGGGTTTATTTGGTTACAAAGTTAGAGTCTTAAGGCCATAAAGTGTCCAAGGTAAGGCATCAACAATAGGGTACCCTCACTGAAGGATGGCCGATGGCAGCCAAAAACCTCTGTTAGATGGGAAGGCATGTGGCTGGTGTCTGCTTGCTGCCAGGTTGCATTTCAAAATGGTGTTCTCCAAAATGTCTGTATCAACTTCCAATGGCTGTCTTTAAAATGTGTCTCTGAGCTGCAGCTTTTCTCCAAAATGTCACTCTCAGTTGCTCTCTGAGGTTCTTCTGTTTGTGAGCCCCTTTATATGACTCCAGTGATCCAATTAACACCCACCCTGAATGGGCAGGGTCACATCTCCATGGAAATACTCAATCAAAGATTTCCAATCTAATCAGCACTAATACATCTGCCCCCACAGGATTGTATCAAAGACATGACATTTTCTGGGGGACATAATATAGCCAAACCAACCCAGAAGGTATTCCTTATATACATTATATTTAATAATTGAGCAAATACATTTTAAGCAGAGAAAAGGTTTCCACTTATTTGTGTGACTCTGACATTAAACTTGTTATTTAGAGCACAGCCTCTATTTCTTAGCTTCATCTTGCCACAAGGGCTGTTGTGGAGTGTAGAGCAAAAAATTAGCAAGAGGAAATTGATTTCCTCTTATCCCCTGGCTTTTCCTAGCAAGTGGCAGGATTTTTCTATCAGAAATTTTGGCATCAGTAAAATAATAACAGATTACAAATTTCATCCACCATATGCCCTTATCTTTATTTTTCTAAAGAAAATCAGAGTGGCAGCCTTTCTACAGAGCAATTTTTAAATCCCAGCAAGATAGAATCAGATTATACCTGAAAATTTAGATCTTTTTTCCCCCCATAGTTTGGTCTAAGGATGATCTGCATTAAAAGTGTGGTTGCTAGGCCACCAGCTCCACCTGGGACCTTATTAGAAATGTAGAATCTCAGGCTCCAAAGCAGAATCTCCATTTTAAAAAGACCCCAGACTAAATGCAACATGAAATTCTGGAATAGAAAAAGGATATTAGTGGGAAAACTGGTGAAATTCTAAGAAAGTCTGTAGTTTAGTTAATAGCATTACACCAATATTAATTTTCTTAGTTTGGGCAAATGTACCAGGAATAGGTAAGATGTTAATGTTAGGGGAAGCTGAGTGAAGAGTATATGATATTTCCTGGTGTTATCTTTGCAACTTTTCTGTATATGTAAGATTATTCCAAAATAAAAATTTTATGTAAATAATATCCTCAAATGATTCATTTCCATATTACTATTTTTTCCACATTAAACTTTGAGAAGCACTGCTGGAGTACTCTTTAAAAATGCAGTTTCTCTGGCCCCACCTAAGATGTAGTAAATCAGAACTTCTGGATATAGAAATTTCATTCTGAATTTTTATAAGACTCTCCTGGTGATTCTTATACACACCAAATGTGAGAATCATGGTTTAGAGCTTTCCTTAAGGAAAGCTTTCTTTGGAAAATGTAAAGGAAATTGTTAGGTGGTGGTCCTTGTTCCTTAAATACCAGTCTATGAACTAATACAGGGCTATGATAAAATTTTCATCAGCCTAAACTGTAATGAGAAAAATAGAACAAAGTAGTGATTGCCTACTGAAATTGCAAAATAAGGAGCAATGTGGACCCACTCCCAACTGAGTTATCAAACAGAAAACAAAAAGCAACCATTTAAAACCTCTAGAAATTCTCCCAAAGGTGTACAGTAAATGGAGAAACGTTTATTATAACGAATCTACTAAGTCTTAATGAAAATAGTTTATGGCATTTAGGTCACAACCTGCTCCTCACTCCCTGACCAGCTCAATGAAATGGAAGCTGTGCTATGGTGGGTGTGGCCAAAATCAGGGCTCTTTCTCCCCCAAGCCCAGAGGGATACCCTGTCTCCCCCGGAAGGACAGGCCACCGGAGTTTCTCATCCCTCTGAGCTTTGTGTTGTAGAAGGTCTGTTCCATGCAAGAGCAGTTCTCATAGGTCTGGGACTCCCTTCCTTATCCCATTCTCCTCTCCTGGGATGAAGCTTAACCCCAGGTGTGGCAAACCAAGGGTCCTGATCACCCTTCACAGCAACTAGGGCAGGGGGTCCAGGCTGGGAGAGGCAGTAGGAGAAGACTACTGTCCCTGGCTATCACCCAAAGCCGGCCACTGTCCCCACCCCAGCTCCTGAGCAGTGGCAGGGAGATTTGGCTCTAGGGCAGAGGCAGGTTATAAGAATAAGGAGCTCCATAGCTCTCACCAAGGCAAGTGACTTTATTTGGAACAGAGTGTGGGGAAGTTCAAGCCTAAGAGTACTATTGAAAACAATGGAGGCTTTAGTAGTAAGCATTTAAGAGGGGGCTGCTAGCTCCATGATAGCAAAAGGCTAAAACATAAGCCACCTAGATGTTTAACAGAGAGGACCAGGGAAAGAGACAGCTAGGAAGTAGTCCTGCTGAGGTTGGACAGGCATCAAATACTGGTCTCAAATATTATACCTGAAAAGGTGCCTGAATTTAATTTGATATCCTGTAGAGCAATTTAGGCCCCAGAGCATTGCCAAAAATAATAGAGCAATCAAGCTAGCAATTAGTGGAGGCTAACAGCTGAGTGTGATACTAACAGAGGCAGACAGCTTAACAGAGATCAGAGAAAGAGACAGAGACTTGCCCAAACCACTGTCATCCCAAGGTCACTGTGAGCATGCATAAGGCTCTGCCCTCTGAGAAGTGAGGTGAGAGGATGCACAGTACAGGAGAAACAAACTTCACTGAAATAGCCCATCCAAGTCACTAAACAAATACACATAAACAAGCAAATACACATAAACAAATAAAGCAAACAACAAGCCCCCAAGGGAGGAATCAGTATCCAGCGTTTCTGAAATATGTTACCTAAAATGTATAGTTTTTAACAAATTTTATGAGATGTGCAAAGAAACGTGTGACTCATATGCAGGAAAAAAGGAGGCAATAGAAACCACCTTTGAGAGGGGCCAGCTCTCAGAATTCACAGACAAAGACTTCAAAGCAGTTATTCTAAATATGTTCAAAGAACTACAGGACATCATGTTTTTAAAAGTAAAGGAGTTTTGGTAGTGATGGAAATGTTCTGGAACTGCATTGAGGTGGTGGTTGCACAACATTGTGAATATGCTAATGCCACAGTTTTATGTAGTGTTATCTTAATAAATTAAAAATTTGAAGGGAAAGAAGAAAAGTAAAGGAAGATTTGATGTCAATGTCTTATAACATAAAGAATGTCCATAATGAGATAGAAATTATGAAAAATTACTAAATGGAAATTTTGGAATTGAAAAGTAAAATAAGTGAAATGAAAAATTCAGCATAAGAACTTAGATTTGAGCTGGCAATAGAAAGAATCAGTGAATTTGAACATAGATTGATAGAGATTATAAAATCTGAAGAACAGAGAGAAAAAATAATGAAGAAAAATGAACAGAGCCTTAGAGAAATGTGGGGCAAGATGTGGAAAATGATATATCATTCAAACAGCATCCATAAGAAATCTGGCATGTCTAGACTAGCATCAGACAAGATAGACTTTAATGCAAAAATGTTATTAGAGTTACAAGGGGGGAATTTTATAATGAAAAATACTAGACTTACCAGGAAGATACAATAATTATAAACATATATTGTGGTGGTTTGATGCTGTATATATCCCAGAAAAACATGCTCTTAAACTTAATCCATTCCTGTGGGTGTGAACTCATTCTAAGTAGGACTTTTTGATGAGGTAACTTCAGTTATGGTGTGGCCCAACTCAATCAGGATGGGTCTTAATCTTATTACTAAAGTCCTTTAAAAGCAGAATGAAATTCAGAGAGAGAGAGAGAGAGGCCACAGGCAGCAAGATCTAAAGGTCAATGGAACCCAGAAGAGAAAGGAGAGCCCAGGAGAGGCTGCTATGTGAATTGTCATGTGACAGCAGAGCCCAGGGCCAAGAATCACTGACAGCCAGCCCTGGAACACCAGTCTTCGAGAAGAAAGCATTATGTTGATGACACCTTGATTTGTACTTTTCTTAGTCTCAAAATTGTGAGCTAATAAACTTCCATTTAAGCCTATCCATCTGTTCCAGTTTGTTAATACTGCTGGAATGCAAAACACCAGAAATGGATCGGCTTTTATAAAAGGGAGTTTATTTGGTTATACAGTTACAGTCTTAATACCATAAATACAGTTTTAATACCATAAAGTGTCCAAGGTAACACATCAGCAATCGGGTACCTTCACTGGAGGATAGCCAATGGCATCCGGAAAACCTCTGTAAGCTGGGAAGGCACGTGGCTGGTGTCTGCTTGCTCCTAGGTTGCATTTCAAAATGGCATTCTCCAAAATGTCTGCATCGGCTTCCAACGGCCATCTTCAAAATGTCTCTGTAAGCTGTAGCTACTCTCTCAGCTCCTGTGCATTCTTCAAAGTGTCCAAAACCACGTGATCACCTCAATAGATGAAAAAAAGCATTTGACAAATTCCGGCACCATTTTATGATAAAAACACTCAAAAAATTAGGAAGAGAAGAGAACTTCCTAAACCTGATAAAGTGAATCTGTGATAAGCACATAGCTAAAACATAGTTAATAGTGAAAGTCTGCTCTTGGCACTTCTATTCAGCACTGTACTAGGTGTTCTAGATAGGGCAATTAGGCAAGAAAAGGAAATAAAAGGTTTCATATTGGAGAGGAAGAAGTAAAACTATCTCTATTTGCAGATGATAAGATCTTTTATGTAGAAAATCCTAAGGAATCCACTACAAAACTATTAGAAATAGTAAACAAGTTCAGCAAGCTTGCAGGGTACAAGATCACCATACTAAAATTAGTTGTATTTCTATATACTAGAAATGAAGATTTTGAAAATGAAATTAAGAAAACAATTCCATTTACAATGGCATCAGAAGAATGAAATAATTAAGAATAAATTTAACAAAAGAAATGCAAAACTTGTACTCTGAAATCTACAAAACAATGATGAGAGAAACTGAAGAATATCTAAACTATTTGTAAAGACATCCCAATGTCATGGATTGGATTAATTAATATCATTAAATGGCTATTTTTCCCCAATTAATCTACCTATTCAAGGCAATCCTTATAAAAATATCAGCTGGCTTTTTTTTGCAGAAATAGACATGCATATCCTAAAATTCATATGGAAATGCCAAGGACTCAGAATAGCTAAAACAATATTGAAATAGAACAAAGAGTATGCACTCAATTTGAAAATTTAGTACAAATCTTCGGTAATCAAGACAAGGTGGTACTGAGATGAGAATAGAAATATAGATCAATGGAATAGAACTGACAGTCCAGAAATAAACCCTTACATTTATTACTAATAGATTTTCAACAAGGCAGTTAAGACAATTCAAGGGAGGCGATAGTAGCCTTTTCAACAAATGGTGCTGTGATGTGTAAAAATGAAGCTGGACTGCCCATTCGTACCATATACAAAAATTATTTTAAAATGGATAAGAGCTATAATTGTAAGAACTAAAACTCATAAACACTTAGAAACAAATACAGGAGTAATTGTTTGTGACCTTGGCTTAGGCAATGGTTTCTTAGCTATGACCCTAAAATCACAATCATCCAAGAAAAAAGTAAATAAATTGAACTTCATCATAAGGAAAACATCTTGTACCTTAAAAGGATACTATCAAGAATGTGAAAAGACAATCGATAGGATGGGAGAAAATATTTTTAAATTCTGTATTTGATAAAGGACATGGACCTACAATATATGAAGAACTTTTACAACTCAACAATAAAAGACAAGTAATCTAATTAAAAACTGGGCAAAGGATCTGAATAGACATTTCTCGAAAGAAGATATTCATGTGGCCAATAAGCACATGAAAAGATGCTCAATATCATTGACCATTATGGAAATTCAAATAAAAACTACAATGAAATACCACTTCATATCCACTAGGATGGCTGTAATAAAAAACAAAAACAAAAACAAAACAAAACAAAACAAAAACACAAAAAACAAAAAAAACCGTAATAAAGAGAATTGGCAAAGATGTGGAGGATTTGGAACTCTAATACACTCAGACGTTGCTGGTGGGAATATAAAATGGTGTAGCCTCTTTGGAAAACACTTTGGCAGTTCCTCAAAATGTTAAACATAGGGTTACCATATGATCTAGCAATTCCACTCCTAGAAATATACCCAAGAGAAATAACAATGTATGTGTACACAAAAACTTAAACATAAATATTCGTAATAATCAAAAAGGGGAAACAACCCAAATGGTGATCAACGATGTCAAATACAATGTCATATATAAATAGAATGGAATATTATTCAGCCATAAAAAGAGTGAAGTTCTGATTCATGCTACAATATGCATGAACCTTGAAGACATTATGCTACATGAAAGGAAAGTAGCCAGGCACAAAAAAACACATATTATACAATTTCATTTATGTAAAATATCCAGAATAGAGATAGAAAGTTGGTTAGTGTCTTCATAAGGCTGGGAGGATTGGGGGGAAGTGGAGAGTGACTGCTAATGGGGATGGAATTGAAATGAAATGTTCTACAGTTGATTGTGGTAATGATTGCCCAACTCTGTGTATATAATAGAAACCACCAAATTGCACTCTTTGAATGTGTGAATTGTATGATATATAAATTCTATCTCAGTAAAGCTTTTTTTTTTAAAAACCCAAATAATGTGACTATGTGTGGAGAGACAGCATGGTAAGCTGAAGCAATATAGATGAGTGGTTAAAATCACTAACTTGAGCCAAACTATCTGAGGTTAGCTTCACCATTAGCAGCCGTGTGCCCTTACAACTTTCTTATTATTTCTGTGCCTTGGTTTCCTCATCTGCAAATTGGGAATAAGAGTAGTACCTGTTATTACTATTTTTGTTATAAAAATTAAATCAGACAATATTTGAAAAGCACTTAAAGCAATGCCTGGCACAATATAAGCACTATTTAAGTGTTTGATTTATATGGCATGGGAAGATCACTGTCTTTTTCTTTAGGAAATCATCTTGTCTTTTGAGAATCTGACCTTCCTATTTTATGTTGTTAAAATTTCCCTTTGTGAAAAAAAAAAGAGGAAATGTTGGTTATAGTAGACAGTAGACGGTGGTCATTTTGTAATGTCTGTAATTTGTAAAATGAAAAGCCGGCACTTTTTATACTGAGCTCTGTATTTTACTAGGGCTGCTGTAACAAATCACCGCACACTTGATAGTGCAAAACATCAGAACTTTGTTCTCACAATTTGGAGGTCAGAAGTTTGAAATCAAAATGTTGTCAGGGCCGTGCTTCCTCTAAAGGCTCTAGCAGATATCTGTCCCGTGCCTCTTCCAGCTTCCAGCAATTGTAGAGGTTTCTTGACTAGTGGCTGTACTGCTCCACTAGTCACGTTGCCTCCTCCATGTATGTCTTTCTTCTCTTCTGTGTATCTCTTGTAAGGACACTCGTCATTGGATTTACGGCCCACCCAGATAATCCAGGATGATGACCCTTTTTCCACATAAGATCCCATACATAGGTTCTGGGAATTAGGTCATGCGCATGTCTTTTTGGGGATCACCGTTCAACCCACTACAAGTTTCAAATGTTTTGCTTTTGTTGTTGGGTTTTTTGGTTTGTTTGTTTTTCAGAATTTCACTGTTTCATGAAATTCTAAGTCAGGGAACCACTGTTTGGTAGCCCTGGGAATCTGACAGCTTTAAGAAATATAATAATTGTTAAAGGTTTAACATGAGAAGGTTACTGTAGATCCTTAACTGCCTAGTGACACGCTTATCGAATAGTAGATGTTAATGAGTGTACACTGGAAGAATGGAAACAGGTGTGTGACTTGCTCTTGTTGAATTATATGTATAAATAAATTTATATAAATTTATTTCTCTATATAAATTTATGTGGAGTTGTGACTTCTTTCTACTGTTTGCCCTTAAGACTACGTACTTATATCTGATTTATTTGAGCTTACGTATTTTTGCTAACCTGATTCCCATGAAGTTTTGCTTTGAGGCATTAATATGGGTATGATCTTTTGGTTGAGTTTCAGAAGGACTCTCCTCCAAGGATTAATGGATAATTGGAAGTACTTAATCCCTCACTCCAATTTTCAGTAATATTTTCTATTATTGGTATGGCTGCTGCATTTATATATGTTACTATTTTGATTTCCAATTTTTCATAAAATTTTTATGCTGCTTCTTCTAGTTTCTGAACACCTTTTAAATAATTTTATCTCACCCTTTATGCTGGCATTTTAAATTTCTTGAAGAGAAACATGAAAATATATTAGCTCCACAGGGCAAGTTTTCAATTTAACTTTTGTAGTCCTCAGGCAGGATCTGAGGCTTCTTTGTGTGTTGTGAACAGTTAAGTTAGTGCCACACTGACTGCTACAAAAATGCTTAGTAATAATTTTACTTCTTGGACATTTGTGGGAAAATCTATTTACGTACTGTCCTACAAAATAGTAGGACAGTGGTTCCAACCATGAGCTTCAGTTCTAGAGAGACCATCATGTCTGAGTTTATGTTTCAAGAGCACACCTTTGATTTTGCTTTCCAAGTTTGGGTTTCCCAACACATTAGACTGAAGAATAGAACTATGATATTTTGGGTGATCATATGCGATTAAGGCAAAGCATCAGTGCCAGGAAAATTATTGCTGATCTTCTTGGTAATCCAAGAATTACCCAGAGATTTAAAGGATTTAAAGTTGTAAGAAAGTAGTATTCCTTGACTCAAAGGGCTTAGCATAACCTGCTTGCACCCCTGTCTGCAACTAAATTGTTGTCTTAAGAGAACAGAACCAAAATGATAACTAGAGTATTGTTTATTATCTTCTGCTGTTTTAAAGCGTTTCCCACAGTATTTAATTGCACCTTAATATTGCTAAACTTTCTATGGCAATTGCTTAAAACTGCTTTAATTGAAGCAATTGGAATTTATGTATCCTACTGTACTACTTTGTATATGAAGCACTAAAATGTGATAATAGTATATTTTATTGATAGCAAAGCTAGAAAACAATTGATTTTAGTTCCTGTTTGTGAAAAACCAGCCTTGGACAGAGCCAACAAGGGAATGATTGGAGGGAATTTATTAAATAGTTGACTAATTAATTCTCTCCCAACCCCCCACAATACTATGTCAGCTTTCAGTATCCAACCTTTGCTGTCTGCATAACTCATTTTGGCACACAGTCATTTAAACCATTAGGCTACTGTTTCAAATCTTAATGTCTTATTGATACAGCTGAATTGTGATCTTGATTTTACACTAGCAGAGGACAGAGCTGCAATATAGTAGGGGCTCAAGATAGATGGATTGGGGGTTACCATCCTCAGAGATTGTGGCTGGTCACATAGAAGAGAATTGTTTGATAGGATTATTATTGTCTCATTTGAATAACTTACGTTTGCCCTTTGGGGTGTATATTTTTCCATACAATATTTGGTTACTTCGCTTCTTTAACATGTCACTGTGTATTTTTAAATTAACTTTATTTATACACATTCCATATCCTCCAAACATACATTTCCCTTTTCCCCCTTTCCCATCCTGTGATAACCTGTAATCTACTTTCTGTTCCTGCTTATTTTCTATCTCTAGATATCTCTTATATGTGACATTATACAGTGTATGTCCTTATATGCTTGCTTATTCTACTGAGCATAATGTTTCCATGTTGCCACATCTCAGAACTTCTTTCTTGTGACTGAGTAATATTCCATTGTATGTAAGTACCACTAAATTATCGCCTAAATGTTGGTAGACACTTGGGTTGTTTCTGCCTTTTGGCTATTTTGACTAATACTGCTATACATTGATGTACAAGTATCAATTTGAGACACTGTTTTCACTTTCTTTGGGTATATACCTAGAAGTGGAATTGCAAGGTCATTTGATAATTCTGTATTAACTTTTTGAGGAAACATCATATTGCTTTCTAATGTGACTGCACAATTTTACATTCCCCATTCCCACCAACAATGCGTTAGAGTTCTAATTTATCTGCATCCTCTCCAACACTTGCTATTTTCCTTTTTTTTTTTTTTTTTTTTTAAATAAGAGCCATCTTGTTGGGTGAGAAGTGGTATCTCATGGTTTTGATTTGTATTTCCATTAAGGCTAATGATGTTGAGCATCTTTTTCATATGCTTATTCACCATTTGTATATTTTCTTTGGAAAAATGTCTACTTAAGTCCTTTGTGTTTTAATTGAGTTGTTTTTATTTTTTGTTGTTACCTTGCAAAAGTTCTTTATATATTCTGGATATTTAGCCCTTATCTGATATTTGGTTTGCAACTATTTTCTCCTATTCTATTGGTTGTCTTTTCACTTTCTTGATAATGTCCTTTGATGTACAAAAGTTTTAAATTTATCTATTATTCCTTTTGTTGTTCATGCTTTTGGTGTCATATCTAAGAATCCATTACCAAATCCCAGGTCATGAAGACTTGTCCCTATGTTATCTTCTAAGAGTTTTATAGTTCAAGCTCTTAATCCTTTTGAGTTAACTTTTGGGTATGGTGTAAGGTAGGGGTCTAATTTCATTCTTTTGCAAGTGTATATCCAGTTTTACCAACATCATTTTTTGAAGGAACTATTCTTTCCCCATTGAATATACTTAGCACTCTTGTCAAAAATCAATTGACCAGCAAGACGGCGGAGTGGTGAGGAGCAGAATTTTGTCTCTCCCCTGGAGCAGCTGGTAATTACCCAAAAACTATATGAAGCAGTGTTTTTGGGGTCTCCGGTAACCAGTCACACATTGGATGCAAGTTTGGAATTGGGGGAAAAGCTGAGATCGCAGCGAACATTGTAAGTTCCCTGGACCAGGGTTCTGGCACCTCTCCCCACCCAGACCTCACAGACTGTCTTGCTGCTGGCTCCCTGAAAGGGGGGAGAAAAAAAAAAACACCAAAAAACAGCAATCTCCTGAGGGCAAGAAGGGAGGCTCAACCCAGCCTCAACTGCAGAATTAATTAACAAATTAATTAACTAATTTTGGGAGCTGGGGTGCTAAAGAAGGGCTGGGCTCCGAGAAGTGGGGGCATGTAAAAGTGGGCACCCATTCCCAGACTCCAAAAAAGCCATTTTTTTCCTACATTTTGTCCCTTCTGGCTTCTCACTGATCCCTTATCTTTTTGCATTTCAGTAGCCCCCAGCAGGGGTGGAACTGAAGCGGTTGGAGAGTAATTATCAGACAATAGCCCAAAGCATATCTTTAAATGCTCTATTCTAACACTGACAAAAACTTCCAGGCTGGGGAAAGACTTTTTAAAGAGACTCTTTTTTTTTTTTTTTCTTTTTTGTTTTTCTTGTTTTTATTTTCTATATATATATTTTAATCTAAAAGTAATATATGTGGTTATTTTCTATTGGAAAGCCCAGGTTGAGGGACTAGGCTGGGCTGAGGGGGAGACAGAGTACCCACAGTGTCTTTGAGTTCCATATTCACTACTGAAGGTCTCCACCTCTGTCTTTAATTGGAAATTCAGGCTGACCAAGGAATCTACCTGGAGAGGCCCAAAAGGGGAGAGGGGAGAAGGGAATAGTGCCCCTGAGAGATAACTGGAGTTCTGAGGATTGGGAGAGTGGAGGGACGTCCAGCTCAACTGGCAGTCCTCCTTTTGGGAACTCAGACTCCAGGGGCTGGAATTCAGATTCCGGCTTCAGTCAGCCACGCCCCCAACAGGATCAGAGTCACCAGGAGAACTAAAGTCTACATACCTCCTTACACTGGTGGGGGAGCTGCGGCCTGGCCAGTGCCACCTTCTGGACAAGAGAGGAGAAGCACCAATTCTAAAGGCCTCATAGGAGGGTCTCATTCTCAGGAAAACTCCCTACCCTCCCAATGAGACCTGGGCCTCACTAGACTGGGAAAATCTGACTAGGGTCGACCATATCTGAGGAGACCCACTCACAAAAAGGTTACATAGAGGCAGAGCAAGAAACAGAAAAAACAAGAGGGGGAAAATTCTGATCAACTTAATAGAACTTAAGTTAGAGGTCTATTATAAGTTGAACTGAATAACAGAGGCCAGAGAACAAAACCAACCAACAAGAAAACCACTAGGTAAAAGATAGAAAACAAGCTCCAAAATAAACTAATCAAGAAAATCAGATGCCTAGACAACTTAAGATAACAAGCCATACCAGAAAACACGAAAACATGGACCAGCCAAAGGAACAAACTAATAGCTCAGCTGAGATACAGGACTGGAGGCAACTAATGCTAAATAAATTTGATGAAATGAAGGAAGATATAGCAAAAGAGCTGAAGGATATAAAGAAGACACTGGCTGACCATAAAGAAGAATTCATAAACTTAAAAAAACAAATGGCAGAACTCACGGGAATGAAGGCCACAATGGAGGAGATGAAAAACACAATGGAGGGACACAACAGTAGATTTGAACAGGCAGAAGAAAGGATCAGTGAACTGGAAGACAGGTCATTCGAATTCATACACACAAAAGAACAGAAAGTGAAAAAAATGGAAAAATATGAGCAGGGTCTTAGGGAGCTGAGTGACAACATGAAACACACAAATATACGTGTTATGGGTATCCCAGAAGGAGAAGAGAGGGGAAAAGGGGCAGAAAGAGTAATAGAAGACATATTCACTGAAAATTTCCCAACTCTTATAAAAGACAGAAAATTAGAGATTGAAGAAGTACAATGTACCCCAAATAGAATAGATCCCAGTAGACCTACTCCAAGACACTTACTGGTCAGATTGTCCAATGTCAAAGACAAAGAGAGGATTTTGAAAGCAGCAAGAGAAAAGCAATCCATCACATACAAGGGAAGTTCAATAAGACTATGTACAGATTTCTCTGCAGAAACCATGGAGGCAAGAAGACAGTGGCCTGGTATATTTAAGATACTGAAAGAGAAAAACTGCCAACCAAGAATTCTATATCCAGCAAAACTTTCCTTCAAAATGAGGGAGAGATTAAAACATTTTCAGACAAACAGACCCTGAGAGAGTTTGTGAATAAGAGACCAGCACTACAAGAAACACTAAAGGGAGTGCTACAGGCTGATAGGAAAAGACAGGAGAGAGAGATTTGGAGAAGAGTGCAGAAATGAAGATTATCAGGAAAGGTAAAAGGAGAGGAAAAAATAAGATATGACATATAAATTCCAAAAAACAAAATGGTAGTAGAAAGTACTGCCCTTACAGTAATAACACTAAATGTAAATGGATTAAACTCCCCAATAAAAAGACACAGACTGGCAGAATGGATTAAAAAACAGGACCCATCTATATGCTGTCTACAAGAAACTCACTTTAAACACAAGGACAAACATAGACTGAAAGTGAAAGGTTGGAAAAAGATATTTCATGCAAACAACAACCAGAAAAAAGCGGGAGTAGCTATATTAATATCAGACAAGTTAGACTTCAAAAGCGAAACCATTAAAAGAGACAAAGAAGGATACTATATATTAATAAAATGGTCAATTCATCAAGAAAACATAACAATCATAAATATTTATGCACCAAGCCAGAATGCCCCAAAATTCAGGAGGCAAAAACTGTGATCACTGAAAGGAGAAATAGATACCTCTACAATAATAGTTGGAGACTCCAATACACCACTCTTATCAATGGATAGAACATCTAGACAGAGGATCACTAAAGAAACAGAGATGTTGAATTGTATGATAAATAAACTTGACAGACATTTATAGAACACTACATCCAACAACAGCAGGATACACTTTTTTCACAAGTGCTCATGGAACATTCTCTAGGATAGACCACATGTTGGGTCACAAAGCAAGTCTCAACAAATTTAAAAATATTGATATCATACAAAACACTTTCTCAGACCACAATGGAATGAAGTTGGAAATAAATAAAAGGCAGAAGGTCATAAAATTCACAAACATATGGAGGCTAAACAACACCCTCTTAGAAAACCAGTGGGTAAAGGAAGAAATTGCAAGAGAAATTAGTAAATACCTCGAGGCAAATGACAATGAAAACACAACTTATCAAAACCTATGGGATGCAGCAAAGGCAGTGCTGAGAGGGAAATTTATTGCCCTAAATGCCTATATTAAAAGAGAAGAGAGAGCAAAAATTGAAGAGTTAATGGCTCACCTGGAGGAATTACAGAAAGAACAGCAAACTAACCCCAAAGCAAGCAGAAGGGAAGAAATAACAAAGATTAGAGCAGAAATAAATGCAATTGAGAACAGGAAAACAGTAGAGACAATCAACAAAACCAGAAGTTGGTTCTTTGAGAAAATCAATAAAATCGATGGACCACTGGCTAGGCTAACAAAAAAGAAGAGAGAGCAGATGCAAATAAATGCAATCAGAAATGGGAAAGGAAATATAACTACCGACCCTGCAGAAATTAAGGAGATAATGAGAAGATACTATGAGCAACTATATGCTAATAAACTAGACAACTGAGATGAAATGGACAACTTCCTAGAAAAGCATAAACAACCAACATTAACTCAAGAAGAAATAGATGACCTCAACAAACCAATCACAAGTAAAGAGATTGAGTCAGTCATCAAAAAGCTCCCAAAAAGGAAAAGCCCAGGACCAGATGGTTTCACATGTGATTTCTACCAAGCATTCAAGAACGAATTAGTACCAATCCTGCTCAAACTCTTCAAAAAAACTGAAGAAGAGGGAAAGCTACCTAACTTTCTATGAAGCCAACATCACCCTAAAACCAAAACCAGACAAAGATACTACAAAAAAAGAAAATTATAGACCGATTCCTTTAATGAGTATAGATGCAAAAATCCTCAACAAGATACTCACAAATCAAATCCAGCAGCACATTAAAAGAATTATACACCATGACCAGGTGGGATTTATTCCAGGTATGCAAGGCTGGTTCAACACAAGAAAATCAATTAATGTAATACACCACATCAATAAATCAAAGCAGAAGAACCACATGATCATCTCAATTGATGCAGAAAAGGCATTTGACAAAATTCAACATCCTTTCCTGATGAAAACACTTCAAAGGATAGGAATAGAAGGGAACTTTTTCAATATTATAAAGGCAGTATATGAAAAACCCACAGCTAACATCACACTCAATGGGGAGAGACTGAAAGCTTTTCCTCTAAGATCAGGAACAAGACAGGGATGCCCACTATCACCATTGTTATTCAACATTGTGCTAGAAGTTCTAGCTAGAGCAATTAGGCAAGAAAAAGAAATAAAAGGCATCCAAATTGGAGAGGAAGAAGTAAAACTTTCACTATTTGCAGATGACATGATTCTATATGTAGGAAATCCAGAAGAATCTACAGCAAACTTACTAGAACTAGTCAATGAATACAGCAAAGTAGCAGGCTACAAGATCAACACGCAAAAATCTGTAGTGTTCCTATACACAAGTAATGTGCAACAAGAGGAGGAAATCAAGAAAAAAATCCCATTTACAATAGCAACCAAAAGAATCAAGTATTTAGGAATAAACTTAACCAAGGACACAAAAGACCTTTACATAGAAAACTATAAGAAACTGCTAAAAGAAATTGAACAGGACCTAAAAAAATGGAAGAACATACCATGTTCATGGATTGGAACTAAATATAGTTAAGATGGCAATTTTACCTAAACTGATTTACAGATTCAATGCAATACCAATTCAAATCCCAACAACTTACTTTACAGAAATAGAAAAACCAATAACTAAATTTATTTGGAAGGGTAAGGTGCTCCGAATAGCCAAAAATATCTTGTGAAAGAGGAATGAAGTGGGAGGTCTCACACTACTTGACTTTGAAGCATATTACAAAGCCACAGTGCTCAAAACAGCATGGTACTGGCATAAGGACAGAGATACTGATCAATGGAATCGAATTGAGTGTTCAGAAGTAGACCCTCGCATCTACGGACAACTGATCTTTGAAAAGGCAGTGAAGCTGAAGCAACTGGGAAAGAGCAGCCTGTTCAATAAATGGTGTTTGGAGAACTGGATATCCATTTCCAAAAAAATGAAAGAGGATGTCCTTCTCATATCTGATACCAAAATTAACTCAAAGTGGATCAAAGACCTAAACATTAGCACCAAGACCATAAAACTCTTAGAAGAAAATGTAGGGCAATATCTTAAAGATCTTGTGATAGGAGGTGGTTTCTTAGACCTCACACCCAAGGTGCGAGCAACAAAAGAACAAATAGACAAATAGGATCTCCTCAAAATTAAATACTTTTGTATATCAAAGGACTTTGTCAGAAAAGTAAAAAGGCAACCTACACAATGGGAGATGATATTTGGAAACCACATATCAGATAAGGGTTTAATATCCCGAATATATAAAGGAATCCTGCATCTCAATAACAGAAAGACAAACAATCCAATTAAAAAATGGGCAAAAGACATGAACAGACATTTTTCTGAAGAGGAAATACAAATGGCTCAAAAACATATGAAAAAATACTCAACTTCACTGGCTGTTAAGGAAATGCAAATCAAAACCACAATGAGAGATCATCTCACACCTATCAGAATGGCCATTATCCAAAAAACAGAAAGTGACAAGTGCTGCAGAGGATGTGGAGAAAGAGGCACACTTATTCATTGTTGGTGGGAATGTAGAATGGTGCAACCATTCTGGAAGACAGTGTGGAGGTTCCTCAGGAAGCTAAATATAGATTTGCCATATGACCCAGCTATTCCATTGCTGGGTATATACTCAGAGGAACTGAAACTTAAGACAAAAACAGGCATTTGTAAACCGATGTTTATTGCAGCATTATTCACAGTTGCCAAGAGATGGAAACAGCCCAAATGTCCATCAAAGGATGAGTGGATAAACAAACTGTGGTATATACACATGATGGAATATTATGCAGCTGTAAGACACAACAAAGACATGGATCATGTAATAATGTGGATGAACCCTGAGAACATAATGTTGAGTGAAGTCAGCCAGAAACAAAAGGACAGATTCTGTATGGTCTCACTAATATGAACAGACATTAATGAACAAACTTTGGGAGTTAAAAGCTGACAACACAGGTGACCAGGAGATAGAAAGAGGGCAGAGATCAGCCATTTGATGCTGAAGGACTGCAGAATGTTTAGGACTGATTGCATAGATCCAGAAATAGATAGCATAATACTGTGTGATGGTAGCACGGTATTGTAAGTACACTGAACAAAGATGTCTGTGAGTAAAGCTGAAAGAGGTGGGATAGGAGAATGTATGACACCAGAGGTAAAGATAGATGATAAAGACTGGGACTGTATAACGTGGCAAAAACTGGAGTGGCCAATGACTGTTACTAAATATACAAATATAAAAATGTTTTTGCATGTGGGAAAGCAAATGAATGTCAGCCATGTAGAGAGTTGAAAAGGGGATGGTATTCAGGAAAAAACATAGTCAAATCAAACTGGAGTCTATGGTCAACAGTAACATTGTAATATACCTCCACTAAATGTAACAAAGGCAATATGCCAATGCTAAATGTATATGAGAGTGGGATATAGGGGAGGAATATGAGATTCTTGGTAGTGGTGTTATTTGCTGTCCTTACTGGTATATTGTATTGTATGACATGTTGTTTTTCTTTTTATCATTTTTTCTTATTGCTTAAAAAAAAAAAACAATTTTTCTTGAAGTAATCAATATGTTCAAGTGCTGATTGTGGTGATAAATGTACAACTTTATGATGATACCATGAACAACTGATTGTACACTGTGGATAGATGTATAGTATGTGAATATAACTCTATAAAATTGTAGGAAAATATATATATAGGAGTAAAAGTGTTGGAGAAAACATGGTGAGAGGGATGATGCCTCACCAATATGGACTAACTACAATGTGTAAACTCAGAATTGAATCTTAGAACATAGCCTAACGTGGACATAATAATTGTAATAGTCCCTAGATTGTAAGCTCTTACAGCAGTTAACTCTATCCCTGAACTGTAATGCCTATCTCTAAACTTTGAGATGCTGATTCCCTAGCGTATAACCTGATTGGTCTCTGGAACAATGCATATCTCTGAGACACCTGAAACTCAGAGCTAGAGCTCGGCAGATATGAATGTCAGTATTAGTGCATACAGCCACTGTCAAAAAAAAAAAAAAAAGCTGAAAAAGAGCCCAGACTTCAATTAGTGATATGAATGAAGCAGGTCTGGTTAAGACCAGAGCAAGCCAGGCCAAAGGGTAAAGGTTGAAACTGATTGTGTTTTAAAACTTCAACTTCCGTATGAGACCAAGGGAAGAGATATCTATTTGGTATAGGATCTAAATTTTCTAAACAGTACAACTCTACAGTCGATTTGTTCAAACACCACAGTTGCATGGAATTTTGAATAGGAAGTGAGATATGGTAGGTTAGTATAGGCTGGAGTGAAATAGTGACACATCCCAGAGTAATTTGGGCAGATAATAAAAAATATATTTACAGCCTCCCCCTCCCCAGCCCCGAGGATCTGGGGGAAGGTGCGGATGTGTTGGACATCCTCACCTGGACTGGTGTTGATGTTGTCACAAACAGTGGGACTGGCGGTTTGATGTGCTGAGCCCTTGATTATGGGACTTGCCCTTATGAAGCTCATTACTGCAAAGGAGAGTCTAAACTTGCATGTAATTGTGCCTAAGAGTCTCCCCCTTGGTACCTCTTTGTTGCTCAGATGTGGCCCTCTCTCTCTCTAACTGAGCCATCTCGACAGGTGAACTCGCTGCCCTCCCCCCTACGTGGGGCCCGACTCCCAGGGTTGTAAATCTCCCTGGCAATGCAGAATGTGACTCCCAGGGATGATTGTGGACCCGGCATCGTGGGACTGAGAGTATCTTCTTGACCAAAAGAGGGATGCAAAATGAGACAAAATAGTTTCGGTGGCTGAGAGATTTCAAATGGAGTCGAGAGGTCACTCTGGTGGACGTTCTTATGCACTATATATATAACACCTCTTAGGCTTTAATGTATTGGAATAGCTAGAAGTAAATACCTGAAACTACCAAACTCCAACCCAGCAGTCTGGACTCCTGAAGACAATTATATAATAACGTAGATTACAAGGGGTGACAGTGTGATGGTGAAGACCTTGTGGATCACACTCCCTTTATCTGGTGTATGGATGAGTAGAAAAATGGGGATAAAAACTAAAGGACAAATGGGGTGGGATGGGGGGATGATTTGGGTGTTCTTTTTTCACTTTTATTTTTTATTCTTGTTCTGGTTCTTTCTGATGTAAGGAAAATGTTCAGAGATAGATTGTGGTGATGAATGCATAACTATGTTATACTGTCAACAGTGGATTGTATACCATGGATGATTGTATGGTGTGTGAATGTATTTCAATAAAACTGAATTTAATAAAAAAAAATCAATTGACCATATATATGGGGATCTATTTCTGGACTTTCATTTCTGTTCCGTTAATCCCTTTATGCCAGTACCATACCATTTTGATTACTGTAGCTCTGTAATACAATTTGAAATCAGGAAGTGAAGTGTGACTCCTTCAATTTTGTTCTCTTTTTCAATATTGTTTTGGGTATTCAGGGCCCCTTGGAATTCCATATGAATATGAGGCTCAGCTCTCCCATTCTGCAAAAAGGACTACTGGAATTTTGATAGGGATTGCAATGAATCTGTACATTGCTTGGGATAATATTGACATCTTAACAATATTAAGTTTTCCAATCCATGAACAAGGGATATCTTACCATTATTTAGGTCTTCTTTAATTTCTTTCATCAGTTTTTTGTGTTTTTTGGTGTTCAGGTCTTTTATATCCTAGGTTAAATATATTTCTAGATTTTGTATTGTTTTTAGGTGCTACTGTAATGGGATTGTTTTCTTAGTTTCCTCTATGCCAGTGTATAGAAACACATTTGGGTTTTGCATGTTGATCTTGTACCCTGCCAGTGCTCAAATCATTTATTTGCTGAAACAGTTTTCTTGTAGATTCCTTTGGAATTTCTCTAGATAAGATCATGTCATCTGCAAATATAGTTTTACTACTTCCCTTCCAACTTGAACACCTTTATTTCTTTCTCTTGCCTAATTGTTATGGCTAAAACTTCTAGTGCAATATTTGAAAGCAGTGGTGAAAGGAGGCATTTTTGTCTTGTTCCTAATCTTAAGGGGTAGGCTTTAAATATTTTACCATTAACTATGATTTAGGTGTGGGTTTTATGTAATGGCCTTTATTATGTTGAGAAAATTCCCTTCTATTCCTAGTTTTTAGAATGTTTTTATCAGGGAAGAGTGCAGGATTCTATCAAATGTCTTTTCTGAGTCTTGAAATAATGTGGGTTTTTTTCTATTTATATGGTATATTACATTGATTTTCCCATGTTGAACCACTGATGCAATCCTGGGATAAATACTACTTGGTCTTTACTAGGCTTTGGCAGCAGGGCAGTTACTTGTCTTATAGAATTAATTGGTAAGTATTACCTCCTCTTGAATTCTTTGGAAGAGTCTGAGAAGGATTGGTGTTAATTCTCCTCTAAATGTTTGGCAGAATTCATTAGTGAAGCCATCTGGTCCTGGACTTTTGTTTGGTGGAAGTTTTCTTTGTTCATTTGTTTTCTTTTCTTTTTGTTATTAGAGTAGTTGTAGGTTTACAGAAAAATTATGTAGAAAACACAGAATTCCCATAAACCACCCCCATGTAGTTTTCCTTGTTATTAACATTTTGTCTTAAGGTGATACCTTTGTTACAACTGATGAGTATGGTACCTTTGTTACAATTGGCGAAATATTATTTTTATAATTATACTGTTAACTGTAGTCTATAGATTACTTTAGGGTTCACTCTTTGTGTTCTACAGTTATATGGTATATTTTTAAATTTTTATTCTAATAGCATATATACAACCTAAAATTTCTCATTTTATTCACTTTCAAATATACAATTCAGTGGTGTTAATTGATTTCACAATGTTGTGCCACCATAATGGTGGAGGGATTTTTATTATTGGTCTGCTCTCTGTGCATGTTATAAGTTTGTTGAGGTTTTCTAGTTCTTCCAGAGTCAATTTAGGTAATATTTGTATTTCTAGGAAATTTTCCATTTTATCTACATTATCTAATTTGCTGGTAAACCAATGTTCATAGTATTCTCTTACATCCTTTTTTTCCCTGTAAGGTCAGTAGTAATATAATCATTTTCATTTCTGATTTTAATTATTGTTATTTTTTCTCTCTTTTCCTTTGGTGGTCTGGCAAAGGTTTGTCAATGTTATTGATTTTTTGCAAAGAACTAACTTTTTGTTTTGTTGATTCTCTCAATTGTTTTTCTATTCTTTATTTCATCTCTCTCTCCTCTAATATTAATTATTTTCTTCCTTCTGCTAACTTTGGGTTTATCTTGCTCTTCTTTTTCTAGTTCCTCAAGATGTGAAGTTACTTTACTAATTTGAGATGTTTCTTCTTTTTTAATATATGTGAACATGTGGGTTGTTTTAAGGCATGGATTTTGTTGGAGATATTGGAGTGACATAGTCAAACTTTTTGGTTGCAAGTGATGAAAATCCAATTTAAATGGCTTAGATCACTGAAAATTCCAGGGAATACATTTGGATCCTGCACCTCAAATATATCACTAGGACCATTTTTGCAACTCACAGCTCAGTTTTTCTCTGTGTTGGCATCATTCCAAAAGACTGTACTCGTATAGTCTTGCCACCATCTTACATAGTTTAACACAAGGCTTATATCCTGTCATTTCTGCAATCTTAATGGAATGATAGCTTTTCCATTCTAATAGTTTTAATAAAAGTCTCAGGATTAAATCTCAGGACTGATGTAGGTCACATGACCATTCTTGAACTACCCCTGTATCCAGGGGAAAGTCATGCACCAAGACTACCTGATAAGGAGAAGTGTGATTTCTCCAAGGAAAATCATGGTGACATTATTAGAAAAAGTGGTAATGATGTTGTATCCCTCAAAATACACAGTTTTTATTGGTTCCTACCTTTATGAACCTATTCCCAATTATGTCTGCTTTCTCTTTTTGCATGAACATACCCTTAATTTCCTCTTTAACAAACGCCTACCTTTTAACATCTCCTAAGGCATCAGTGCATTCTCCATGTAAACAGATGGGTGCAATGGGAAACCAATGGAAAGGACAAATCTAAACCCTGTTAATGCCAGTACCAAGGGTTTCACTGATATCTTCCAGTGCCTGTGCCAAAACCTACTTCAGATGGATGATGTTTAACATTCCATTGCCTTCCGAGCCTTAGTTCACTTTAGGATGCCAAGTGATTTTGGAAAACTCCCCAATGAAAATTTTGTAAACATAATAGAGTCCTGGACCTTTACTTGTGCTATCCTACTTAGTCTAAAATTTTATTCCTCTACCATTGACCTGGAGTTCTCCTTATCAAAAGCCGTTCTACTTAAAGGCTCTGGAATACTTTTGTAGTATTGAGAGAGGACACAACTACTCCTTTTCTAAAAATCTTATATCATCCTGAATTGAAATCAATACTCCATACTTTTGTTTTGCCAAAACATGAGTGAGTTACATCAGTGATCAGAGACCCATTACTAGTGGCAGAAAAAAAAACCTAGAATGATTCGCCCACTCAGTTAAGGTATGGGTGGCTCTCAAGGAATGAGAAATACAACTAAATTTACATGCTGCAGACTGAAGCATTCAGGAATAGGAACTTGATTTTTCTTCAGAACATTTATTTTAGCAACGTTATGGAATGATGTCTTAAAAAATCACTTTCAAAATAATTAAAAACTCGTTTTTTTGAAATAAGTAAAGCTCTCAAGAAGTTTTTGAGATTCACATTTTAGTTTTCCACTTTAAAGTTACTATTTTATTGTTAGATTTTAGCCTTCATAATTTATCATGTCTGGAAAACAAAAACAACAATAAGCACAAAATCTAAATTGCAGTCAAGCACAGTCTCCCATGACTGTTGTCCTCACTTTCCTGATGTGTTCTTCTCTGTGAAGAGCTTGGGTGTTACATGGTCAGCATTATCCAAACAATTAATGTAATGGAGTGAAAATGCCCTTTCAGCAGAAATAGTTTCTTCTGTGAGGAGGCTAATCTGCCCTTAGATTGAGGAAGAGTGATGTAAGGCCATTTCTGTCCAAAATGATTGGGCTGAATTCCAGATTTCTCTAATAAAACCTTACTGAATAACTGCTACGCTTGCAGCTGTGGAGGTATTCAAAATCAAATGTTGATTCTCTCCAGTTGGTCAACTACTTTAAAACCAGAGTTCTAAAAGCCAAACCCAAGTGATTGCTCAAAGAAGGTGATTATACGGGTGTTTACTTTTGATTATAGTAAATGGGCCATAATCCGTGGTGTGAACATTTTTGTTGTTATGGCTTTTGTTGAAGGAGATTTGTCTGATAGTATGAATTTTTCCATTGGCCTTTGGCAAATCTTGGCATCTTTCAGAACTTAGAGGATTTTTGTAAATTAAGGATAATGCTACATGTGTCTTCTTAACTTCTCTGAAACATTCTGGAAACTTCAGTTCCAGATCTAAATGTTTTTCTTGTTACCTTTGTCTGTAAAATAACTTGATCTTATCGATCTTTAAAAACTTTGAATCAAGCAACTTTAATGGCCTAAATATCAGGAGAAAATGTGACTGACAAAAATAATACTCTATAAGAAGAGCAGAAATGTTTATTTCATGAGAGGAATGATTTGATTTTGGGATTTTCAGTACTGAATGTGAATAATACATCATAAACTTAAAAAAAATAATACTGGATAAAGATATAGGGGGAAGGGAATGGGTAGTTAATGCTTAACTAGTACAGAGGTTCTGTTTAAGGTGATGGAAAAGTTTGGGTAATGAATGGTGGTAATGGTAGCACAACATTGTGAATGTAGTTAATACCACTGAACTCTATATTTGAATATGGTTAAAAGTAGAAATTTTAAGTTTTATATATGTTACTAGAATAAAAAATTTAAAAGACCATAGGATGTATAACACAAACAGTGAATCCTAATGTAAAGTATGGACTATAGCTAATAATGTAATTATAATAAAATTGTTTCCTCAATTGTAGCAAAGCTACCATACTAATGCAAAGTGTAAAGAATAGGGAAAACCGGGTGTGTGTGTGTGTGTGTGAAGGGAGGGGTATAAAGCAACTCTGTATTTTCTGCATGATTTTTCTGTAAACTTACAACTTCCCTAATAAAAAAAGTGGGACTGAATTTCTGAAGTGAATATATCTAAGCTGTCAGGATGTGTATTATTTATGTGTGGTGAGTCACATACACATATTAAATTATGATCTTCTGGTGCCTCAAAGTTCTCAATTTTAGGTTTTTAGATTCCTATTCTGAACCAAAAAAAAAAAAGGGAATATTGATGATGAAAAATCCAGATGTGTCAGTGAACTTATATGGAAATTCTCCTTCTAAATAGATACTTAATTATTCTTAGTTCTTAGCTCTTCTGTTATCTATTGCTGCATAACAAACTGCCCTAAAACCTAATGGCTTAAAACAATAACCATTCTTACTATTTCTCATGATTCTGCAATCTGGGTTGGGCCTAGCTGGGCAGTTATTTTCCTGGTCTTGCTGGTGGTACCCATGTGTCTATATTCAGCTGGCAGATCAGTTGTGGGCTGGGTAGGCTCTGTTGAGGGGTTGGGAGACTGGGCCTCTCTCTTTCTGTATATCTAGTCTCAGGATTTTTCCTTTCCACGTGGTGTACTGGTTTATATATATATTATGTCCCCCAGAAAAAGCCATGTTCTTTGATACAATCTTGTGGGGGCAGACATAGTAGTGGGGATTAAGTTCAAACGTTTGGATTAGGGTGTTTCCGTGGCGATGTGACCCACCCAACTGTGGGTGATGACTCTGATTGGATAATTTCCATGGAGGTGTTACCCCACCCATTCAGGGTGGGTCTAAATTAAATCACTGGAGCCATATAAATGAGCTGACAAACAGAAGGAACTCAGTGCCGCTGAGAGTGACATTTTGAAGAGGAGCTACAGGCAAGAGGGACACTTCGAAGAATGCACTGGAACTGAGAGAGAAGCTTCAGCTTACAGAGACATTTTGGCGACAGCTGTTGAAAGCAGACTTTTGCTCTAGAGAAGCTAAGAGAGGACAAATGCCCCAAGAGCAACTAAGAGTGACATTTTTGAGGAGCTGAAGCCTAGAGAGGAATGTCCTGGGAGAAAGCCATTTTGAAACAAGAACTTGGAGCAGGTGCCGGCCACGTGCCTTCCCAGCTAACAGAGGTTTTCCAGATGCCATCGGCCATTTTCCAGTGAAGGTACCTGATTGTTGATGTGTTGCCTTGGACACTTTATGGCCTTAAGACTGTAACTGTGTAACCAAATAAACCCCCTTTTATAAAAGCTAATCCGTTTCTGGTGTTTTGCATTCCGGAAGCATTAGCAAACTAGAACATGTAACCTCCCCATGTGATCTCTCCAGCAGAGAGAGAACTTCTTACACAGTAGCTCAGGGCACCAAAGAGTGCAAAAGTAGACTCTTCCAGGATTTCTTAAGGCTTAAACCTGGTGTTGGCACAGGGTTATTTCTGCCACATCCTATTGGTTGACACAGTCACAAGGCCAACCCAGATTCAAGGAGAGGGAACTACACAGGAATGTGAATACTGGAAAGCACAGTTCATTGGGGGTCAACAAAGTAACAGTCTCCTGTATATTCATGTATTGATTCATTCAAATGACAGGCAGTGTTTCTCTATTCATTTTCAGAAATACTTACCAGTTATCTGTCAACTCTGTTGTGTCCTGGGTAGATGGATTGAGTTAGACCTAGTTCCTATTACTAAAGCTTTGAATAACCTGTTTTAATGTCTACAAAGTATCCTACATACATCAATATTGCTGAGTAAAGCAGACATTATCTTGCTTTTGTGGAGATGACAGTTTAAGAGAAGAGACAGATATGATGAAATAACTCACAAATACATTTGTATACATATGTGTTTGTAATGATAAACTGTATTATGGACTGTGAGGGGAGAGTAGAGCATAATTTGAGGGCACATGAATATTAGGGAAGGGAGAACAGGAAAATCTTCCCTGAGGAAGTGATGCTTCAGTTAATATTGAAAGATGAAGAGAGGAGAGTAGTAAAATGATAGGGAAGGAGAGATGTATTCCAGGAGATATCCTTGAGGTGGCAGAGAGCATGGCATTTGGGTGTGAGTGTGGGAGTTTGAGGAAATGAAAGTAGAAAATAGGACCATAGTGCAGAAAGCTAGGGCGAGAGTGATGTGAAATAGGGCTAGAATGGAAAATGGTGGCCAGAGCACATAGGGCCTTTTAGGTCATGATAAGAATTTGGAAGAGCAACAGAAACCACTGGATGATTTAAGGAGTTAGGTGGATACGACGCGTATAATCAAATTGGCAATTTATAGAAACAACTCTAATCCTTGTGTGGAGAATGAATTGAAGAGTCCAAGAGTGGATGTGGGAAGACTGACTAGGAGGTTATTACTTATTTCAGGAGTAATGATGGTGGGGGCAGATATGAAGATAAGTGGGCAGATGTTGGAGATGTTTAGGAGGTAAAATAGAACTTGGTTTCACATCTTTATATTTGCTATGAAACTGAAAAGGAAAAGGAACTAACATTTACCAAATACCAATCATATATTAGGCACAACCACTTAATGTTTCATTTAATAGCTGGTGGTCTGTTAGCACAGATTGGTGACTTACCCCATGTTAAATCTTTAAATCTGATTGTAGAGACATATTTTGTTTCTGAGACTGATCAGAGAAAATTTGAAAGTTCAAGTGGTTAGGTGCAATGAGGGGTTTATGAAGGATACCCAATTGTGTGTATGTGTATATCTATATGCCTATATGTTTATATATTATTTCCCTTCTTGTGCCAAAAAATGGGTGGTCAGTCCAAAGACTAACTGGAAGTTATTGCAACAGATTGCCATCTTCAAGGTTACAGTTTTAGATGGTGAGGTCAGAATTTATCAGTTTAATGTCTAAGTATCCAGGTAGATGTGTGTGAGTGTTTATGTGTGTGTGTAGAGACTAATAAAAACATTCAAATGAAAAAGGATGGCTTGGGATAGAGAGGGGTTAGATGACTTTGGTAATAAAGGGTTTGGGGAAAAATGAATACAGAAACAAAAGCAAGACCACTACAGAATGTCACATTCGTGCTTTGGGTGGCCTTTAGCCTTTTTTCTTCTGATTCCAGCCTACTTTCTTTTAGCTTTTTGTATTTGTGCAGGTTTTTCCTATATAAGAGTTTTCTTGCAGCATAAAAAAAGATTGGTAAAATGTATTTAAAAGATGAGGAAGTTGTTTGCAATTAAAAATTTGAATGACTGCATTTCAAAATATCTTTTTGGCATTTAACTACTGGAGTCAAAGCACAGTATATTTTAATGCTACCATTTTTTATGTGTGTGAAGGTTGAATTCCAACTGGGTCTTTTCTTTGGTTGTTCTAAAGCACTATATTTTATTTATTTGAGCAGCTGTGATTTGAGATGCATGACTCACTGTTACTTTATTATTATAGCTCTAATATCTTGAAGTCTTATATTTTGTTTTTATAGTCCACAACTGGGGATTAACAAGTTAACCTTAACTGTCATCCAATGCAATGGGGATATAAAGGAAGATTTCTTAGCACAGTCACTTTAAAAACCCTTTTCATGCCAATAAAAAGCAAAGTAATAGTCAATCCAAAGGTTGCAATTCTTTCTTTCCAAAAAAATATTCACCTATTTTGATTTATTTAATTTTTTGAGGTTTGTATTCAAATAACAAGCAAAATTGACAGACTTTAGGCTATTTCGCCTTTATATAGTCCATCACATTTTCTAGATTTAGTATTATTAAACTGTTTTTTTCTAGCTATCTTCAAACTTCATATCTAATACTAATTGTGTTAAAATTCTTGGCTAGTGTTGTAGGAAAGATTTTTGGTAGATAGGTGTTTAAAATAGAATCTCACCTAACATGGATGTCTATAGCCCAAATTTGGTACAATAAAAATTTTAATCAAGAAATAAGTTTTGTCAGAGTATTTGCAGCTATAGAATTATCTTTTGTTGCAGTTTTAAAACATAAAAGAGTCAGTAGCACGGTGTTTAAGAGGATGAACTCTGAAGCTAGATTACCTAGGTTTAAATTCTGACTCTGTCAGATGTGCAAGTTGCTTAATCTCTCTTGTGCCTTGGTTTCCCTATCTGTAAAATGAAGATAATGTGACCTCTGTTGCTGGGTTCTTATTAATTTAAATGAGATAATGTATGTAAAGCATTTAGTATATTGCCAGTTACCCATTAAATATAAGGTAGTTTTTCAATACTATTATTGTGAATAGATCCCCAGAGAGTGCCCTTGTTGGAGTCAGGACAGTGAGGAGTTGGATTCTCAGCCTTGCAGTTCTAGAAATTCAGTTCTATCAATATTCCCAGATTTAATCAGCTCACAACCTCCTGGAGAAGGAACTGAACAAACTCACAAGTGGCTAATGGAAAAACCAGAAGTCCCATTTATTAAAGCAACAGAAAAATATTTTGAAGTAATTACTGAGGTGATTTTCTTCCTCATGCAATCCCTTTTACCTGTAGTTATGTTTTCTCCTTTAATCTAGATCTTGGTCTCCATGCCCCAGGGAAGTAGATAATAGCAAGAAAAAGGAAATTTCTTAATAGCCTTTGAGGTTCCCATTCTAAAGCCCTGGCATAAATACTAGGCTGGGAAACAAAGTCATTCAATCAGGCCCTGTTTGTCCTAGCTGCTGAGTAAAGATGAATATCCTCCTAGCTTAGATAGAAGAAAAGAGCTAGGGAAGATGGAAAGGGAGTTAAATGTTGGACCCTGGAAAGAGGTTCTATGCCCTGCACCCCACTTCAAACCTGAGCCCTTTGAAAGGGGGGTGATAAAAGTCCAAAATTAACTTGAAGTTCTAAGAGCAGTGAGGATCTGACCTTGTTTTCCAGGTGGTGCCTGGCAAATCACCAAGGAGCAAGACTTTTGTCGCATACTGGGATCGAAGGACACCAGTTGAGTAAGTATGATGGCATGATATGGCATTATGTGATATGGCTAGGCCAAGAGAGTCTGATTTAGCCCCTTTGATTTTCTTATGGTATGCAGACTGGCTTAGAAAAATCTTGCTGTTTCCTTCTCCCACCCAGATTAAAAATGCCTGCAAATTCTTTGCTATTTCCCATTTAAAGGCAGGTCTAATTCCCCTCCTGTTGAATGTAGGATGACCTTAGTGCCTTACTTGACCAATAAAGTGCAGCAGAAGTGAGGCTCTGTGCCTTCCAAGGCTAGCTAATAAGAAGTTTTGCATCTTTCGCCTGGATCTCTTGGAATGCTCCCTCAGGAGAAAACTAGCGACTCTGAAAGAAATCTAACCACCTTGTTGGAGAGCCTACTTGGAGAGTTTGAGGGGCCCAGTTAATTCCAGCCTTCCAGTTATCTCCACTAAGACACCGAGCATGTGAGTGAAGCTGTCTGGGTTTCTGTTCCTGTTTGCTAATGCTGCCATTAGGCAGAATACCAGAAATGGATTCCTTTTATAAAAGGGATTTATTAGGTTACAAATTTACAATTCTATGGCCATGAAAGAGTCCAAACTAAGGCATCAACAAGGAGATACCTTCACTGAAGTAAGGCCAATGGCATCTGTCAGCTGGGAATGCACATGACTGGTGTCTACTGGTCCTTTGCTCCTGGGTTCTGGTTTCACAATGGCTTTCTCCAAAATGTCTGTGGGCTTCTGACCCTCTTAGCTTCTCTCAGCTTACTGCTTGGTTCTCCTGGGGTATTTCTCTCTAAGCACCTGGGAGTCCTCTCTTAGCTTCTCCAGGGCAAACTCTGGGCTTAGCATCTCCAAACGTCCTTCTGTCTGCATCTCTCAAGCATCTCCAAGCATCTGTGTCTATATGGGGTCTCAGCTCTCTTAAGAACTCCAGTGATCTACTTAAGGCTCATCCAGAATAGGTGGGGGCATACCTCCATGGAAATGATCTAATCAGAAGGTCTCACCTACAGTTGGGTGGTAACATCTCCATGGAAACATTCAATCAAAAGTTTCCACCCAAAAAGATTGGATTAAAAGATCATGGCTCTTCTGGGGTCCATAACAGTTTCAAACTGCCACAGCTTCCAAACCAGTCCAGCCACCATCTGAACACCACCACGTGACCCCAGAAAATGTCACATGAAACAGAAAAATCACCCAGCCCAGCTCTTGAAGATCTGAACACCAGTCATGAGTGTAATAATATAGCTATTGTAAGCCATTATGTTTTGGGTGGTTTGCTTCATCTCAATAGCTAACCAGAATATACTTCTCATGCCTTGAAAAATGTAGAAGTAGATATAGAGAGTTGCCTAACTTCAACCTAAATCTTTCCATCAGAATTGAAGTTAGCAATTCTCTTTACCTACTTCTGACTGGTGTAGAGCTGAATGCCATGACCAGGGAGCATCTGGGAGCAATGCTATTGATTGTATTTTGCAATTATGCAATTTTTATCTTCAGAAAAGTTCAAGGGCACTGCTAGTCCATGTTTCAATACAAAACCTTTCCATTTTTTCATTATCAGTGCATATTATCATGGACAAATATTGACCAAGAAGCAAGCATTATATCTTCATGATTACATGATTGATGACCTTGGAGTTACAAAACATGGCAGCCCTGCCATTCATCCTCTCTCAAAGCCTTAGATACTACCCAGAGAGATGAAGGGAGGATGGGGAATCTTGATTTCACTAGAAAATCCTGATATGACAGAGGAACCTATGATTTGGTTGAAAAAATATCTTGACATGACTAAATTGATTATTTGCCACTAGGAAAAATTAGGTCCATGATAGGAATTAAATAAAATTATAGAAAAATTAAAAGCTTCTTTTTTTAATCACAACTGAGTTTTCAGTTTGTGAAATCATTATTTTCCATATTAATTAACAATGTGAAATAGGAATGTTAAGGTAAGCCAATTAGAATATGTCTGTTTTCTGATTAGCGTATCTCTTCTTGGGTCCATTTATTCTTTCATAATGGGAATTGCTTCTTTTACTGTGATCAGAGTCCTTCTGTCTGCTCCAGTGCATCCTCTTGCTGGAAAGCTAAATTAATCTTCAAGCTATTTAGTAATCATGGAGTCTGGATAAAGGTAAGAGAAGAAGCTCTGTCTTCTAGTTATGATGAGGGGCTTCATAAACCAGCTCTGCCTGGCAAGAGAGCTCTTTAGTGATTAGAATTCTTGTGCTATGCTCTGCACCCCATTAGTATTGTTATTTTCTCTATGGTAAAAATAAATTATAACAATTTCTGGCTCCCTGATTAATTTTTATCTCTTTCCAATGTGACCATGCTAGCAGTGATGACAAGTTTAATCTATAGATAAGTTTAAACGGCTAATTCAGTTACATTCAAGGCCTGTTCTTGGCTTGATAATATGATGTCTTTTAAAACTATCTCCTCAGGTATCAGATCTCATTTATTATGTGTTGATTTTAGTAATTTAACTCAGAGTCCTGGGTTTCTCATTGCCTTCTATATTGTTTAAGCATGTCACTCTCTTTCCAACCCATTCTTGTAAGACTTTCAGGGCAATAACAAGTTCACTGAGCAAGTAAAATCCTAGTAAGTAATAAAGAGGAAGTATTTACATATTTTCTCCTAGGAAAGGAAGGAAAGCTTTTAACATCTTTACTCATTTCTACCATATCAAAAGTAATTTGAGTTTGTAATGCAACTCAGTAGTTGAGCTAAAGATTACTAAAGATTACTTTGTGTGATTTGCAATTTCTATGTTTAAAAGATCGCAGGGTGAATGGGCCTGATCCTGGCATTGAGGGTTTGAGGGTGCCTTTTTGACCAAAGTGGGGAAAAGAAAGGCAACAGGGTGAGCTTTTGGTGGCTGGGAGAGATCAGATGGAGTCAGGAGGCTGTCCTGGAGGTTACCCCTATGCAACCTTCACTTAGATATGCCAAATGACCACAATATGATAAGCCCAAGTTAACAGTGGTCCCCCAAACCTTAAAGAATTCTCAGATCCCTATCTGGGACTCTATTAAAGTTTCACTCACTAAGTTTATTCATCAGAAACTTAAATCCTTCAGAATGTTCCTATGCCAGCTAAATTCCAAAACCCAGAGGCAACAGCCTCTTCAAGAACATCAACTAGATGTACACCCTTTGCTCATAAAGTTGACACCCCTTTTCAACATGAACAGGTTAGGGTGGTCACTGCCTAGACATCCCTGAAGATCAGGAAAGTGATTCAGTTAGAGGTAGGGGTAGCAAGAGATGAGATGGAATTTAACAAAGGATTATGAATACTGAATCTTTATATAATTTTCTTTTTCTTAGTTGCTAGGGTACTAGAATAGCTAGAAGGAAAGAATTGAAATGGTGGAACTGTAACACATAGCATCCTTTGAAATCTGTTTTATAGCTCCTTGTTAAATTGTAATTTGAAAGCCATACCTTTTTGTATATATGTTGTATTTCATATTAAGGAAATAACTGCAACTGTGGAGCTGTAACCTATAATATTTTTTGAAATTTGCTCTCTAACTACTTGCTAAATTGCACTTCGAAAGTTATCACTTTTACATATATATATTATATTTGACAATAAAAAAATGATTAAAAAAAAAGATCCCAGAATTACCTCTATTTTTAAGTATTGACAGGAAAAACCTGTTCATTTGTTCATTAATTTATTCATGAAGCATTTATTAACCCCCGATTCGTGCAGTACTGAGGCAAGTACCCTTGGTGGACATCTGTTCATCCTGTGCCCTTGACTGGCTTCCTTCCTTTCCCCGTCCCATTTCCTGCCACTTGTTTTTCCTTGGGATCACTTCCCAATAAATCACTTTCACATGAGTGTTTGTGTCAGCATCTGCTTTGAGGGAACCTCATCTTAGTTAGGTAATTAGGATTGTATTCAAGGATAAAACTGATACTAAAGGAAGATAATTTCAGTCATTCTGGAGAATGATTTAGGAGAATGAGTGAATGTAGGTAGACAGTGAGATTGCAGACTATCACAATGTCTGGTCAAACCGGGAACTCGGGAGTCACCTTCCTCCATTACTCATATTTTAACAATATCCTTTTCTCAACATTTCTAGGCACCTGCCTTATTTTAAATCCCTATTAATTTTGAGGTTTAGAATCATGGGTCTGCATTTCAGTATGTAGATTGAAAGACATGCCAAGAGTTCAATGGAGATGGACTAGAAATCGTTGGTAATTCATACGTCATTTATAAACTAATATTTCTTTTGTGAAAGTTTTTTCCTTTAGACTTGATAGCTCAAAGACTGATTCAGAATTCTATTTGTAAGAAAACTTGGGTATACCCCAAATTTCTGGCCTGGAGCAAGTAAATCAATCTCCTTGGCCCTGAATTTGTTGCCTCTTGTATGAGGAAGATGAGCTAAATTATTCCTAAGGGCCCTTCCAGTTCTAAAATGTTATGCTCAATAATATCCACTAGATTACGTCAGTAAAAGAAGCATGAAACAGGTTATTCTAGTAGCAAGTGTTGTTTCTCAAAATAAATTGACAAAAATCATACACTTATTATAAGAACAATTCTTGAAGAAGCTAACCTTTGCCTGTTTTTCTTAAAGATATGTTTACTGCCTTTATCTTTGCTTTGGAAATGGGTAGTCATCTAATTGGGTTGATAAGGTCAGCATGCAGGAGGTTGGAAAGAGGTTGGATAATATTTGTGAATGTGCATATTTGCCTCGACATGTTTTTTGTCATGTTTATTGTACTTTAATGATTAGCTAGAAATAATAAGGCTGCTGCTGTTGCCATTTTATTAATGCTCTGCTTTTTATGTGTTGTTCTAAGGTAATTTGAAAATACAGAGAAAATGTAATTATTTGAGGGTGCTTTTGGAAGAGGTGGATGTATTTATAAAATTAAATAGTAATTTGATAACATGGTATTCCTCAAAGCAGAGTTCACTGGTGTACAAAGTTCATACAGAAGGTTTGTGTGGCTGAATCACAATGAGTTTTATTTTGTTATATTTTCAAGAAGCATGCTTATTCAGTTTTCGGTGATTTTGTAGATCAAGAAAAGTGGTTTAGCAATGAATAAATCACTTTTGCTCACCAGTTTGTCATACCTTGTCCCCAAACAACACTCATATAAACATTTTTAGACTATTTTGTGTTGCACAACTTATCCAGGCTGAAATCTGAAATTCACAGTTGTTTCACAAGGAACATGCCATTTGAAATTATCTCAATTCCATTCTGATTTAGGTTCCTATGTTTGTGAGTTTTCAAGGATAACATTTTAAAGTGATAAACCATGGAGATTTAGGACATGGCATTTTCTTTCTTCTTCTTTCTTTCTTTTTTTTTTTTTAAATTGAGGTATAATACTCAGGAAAGTGGATAAATCTGAATTGCACGGCTGAAAGATTTTTTACATATGTATGGACCTGTGCAACCACCACTTAGATCAAGATAAAAAAGCAAGATAAAAGTCAAACAAAAAATCAAACATTACCTCCCATACCCTCTGAGTCAATTTTTCTTCACTCAGAAGTTTACTACTCTTCTTTTTCTCACCATAGCTTGGTTTTACCTGTTCTTTGACTTCATAGAAAGAATGAATCATACCTTATGTCTGTGAAGTTCATTGATATTGCTGCCCATCGATACATGTTCTTTTTTGTTGCTGTGTGGTATTCCACTGTCAGGACATGCAATTCAACTGCTGATGGGTATTTGGTTTGTTTTCAGTTTTTGGTTATTATAAATAAGCTTGCTGTGATTTTTGATGTAACCCATGAACGTTTTCTTTTTAAAGTATATATACCTTGGTTTAGAATTGTTGGGTCATAATTTAGCTTCAGTAGATACTGACAAAGGGTTTTCCAAAGTGGTACTATTAACTTATATTCCCACATGCAGTGTATTAGAGTTCTAGTGTCTACATTTGTGCCAAAAGGCAGTATTAATTTCATCATTCTGGTAGATGTGTAGTTTTAATTTTATTTCATTTCATTTTCCTGATGAATAATGATCTTGAATTCCTTTTCATATGCTTATTGGCCTTTTGGATGATCTCTTTTGAAATCCTGTTCAAGTCTTTTAGCCATGTTCTTTTAATGAATTGTCTTTTTGTTATTGATGTGTTTTTATATTTGCTGGATACATAAGTGGATATTTGTATTACAAGTATCTTCTTCCAGTCTGTAGCTTGTTTTTTCTTTGTTAATTATTTCTTTCTGATGAGCGGAAGTTCAATGAAGTGCAATTTATAACACTTTCTTCCATGGTTCATGCTTTTTGTGCTCTGTTTTAATATGTGAAGACCCAGTCACCACATAATGCCTTCAATTACATAGATACTGAGCTTGTTTTTAAAGATGAGGACTAGCCCTGGTATAGTGGTAAATACATTGAAATTTTACTATGTAGAGCTAGTTGTCCTGTCTTTTCTAGTTAATATCTATGTACCTTTGGCAATATACTTAACACTTTTAAGCCTTTTAAAGTCATTTGTATTATGCTGTAGTAATCAAGACTCTTTCAGTTGTAAGTGGCAGAAGGCAACTAAGCTAGCTCAAGCAAGAAAGGATTATCTGGAAGGAAGGGAGGTCATAAAATCAGGAGAAGAGCTGCAGAAACCAGAGTTAGCATCAGGGGCCTCAAGACCTCCATCATCACTATAACACTCTTAATTCTCTTTTCTCCTGGGCTGGCCTCATGCTCACTGACTGCAGACAGGCTTCCTATGGCAAGAAACATGGCTGCTCGCAGCTCCAGCCTTACATCACTCCAGCTGAATATCTCAAAAGGAGAGAGAAAGCATCTCTCTGCTCCCTTCACTTTAGTATGTATTAATCCTAGTAAAGTCCTCTGGGTACTCCTGAGTCATCAGTCCACTCATGTGAAGAAGAGGCAGAGATAAACCATTATTATCAACCCCAGCATGCAATGAAGAAGGCAACAGTTCCCCTAAGAAGGTAGGTGTCTTATTATCAGCAGAAGGGGGATAGAGGTTCTGGGCCCACACAAATCATAGATGTCTACTACAGAGGGGATAAAAATGCTTACCTTATAACAGTTGGTCTATGAAAATTTGAATCAGAGAATTATTTGAAAGAACCTGCAACAGAGTAGAGACCTAATGAATATTTGTTGAATGTGAACTGTACTGGGAATCTCTGTAACTTTTTACCTCTTGCTCTCAGAAATGGAACCCTAGAGGGAATCATGGCAGCCCTAAGCCAAAGCAGTATTCCAGGATTCTGTTCCAGGCTCTTACTTGGAACTGGCTTCCATGGATTTTCATGATTAAAAGTGGATCTCTCTATTACATATGTCAGAGCAAAACTCTACCTTTATTCCCTCTGACTGGTTTCAGAGAGATATTCCTGATGATAAAACATGGGACTTGTAATCTACCATATCCTCTTCCCCAAAAGATATTGTTTTAGTAATTCAATGCTCAACCCCTTTTCTTTCCAAAGTTTTCCAGCATGGGAATAGAATTCTTTTGACTGTAACAATGGTATTAAGATAACTGATAAATGTCACAAACAACATGGCTCTAGTTGAGCCATTGCCACTTGGGGTAGTAACTCTGTAGCAATAAACACTTTTTAGGGATCTCATTCTCCTCTTCAACCCTTATTACTATTCCTAAAACATTTATCTTGGGATCAGCGGTTTTCAAACTTTGACATACATAAGAATCACCTGGAGGGTTTGTGAAGATGCAGATTTCTGGGCCCAGACTACCCAAATTTAGGATCTCATAGATCTAGGATGGGGCCCGATCTATGACAAGTTCCTAGTCATGATGACATTGCTGGTGCAAGGACCACACTTTAAGAACTCGATAATAGATGCGTTCCTAAAACTTTAAGCATAAATAAGACTTTTATAAATCCTGTTTTTATCTTATCAGGGAAACTTGCAGTTTAAAGAAAACATACAATAAATTCCTTGGAAAATAAAGAGTCCTTATCATAAAAACAAAACTAAAAAAAAAGTTCCCATTTTAATTTGCTTTGAGGGTTGGAACAAAGGGTGGATCCATAAACCAAACTAATTTCTTGGAGGTCATATAGAAGGAAAGAGAATTACATCCTCATAAATATCATTTCCTACAGGGATAGTTTTCTATCCTTTCCCATTGCTAGTAACCTTAAACTTTGCTCTAAATTTCCTTACTTGTTCAGCCCAATAAGATTTTCTCATTTGCTTGTTTGTTTTTCTTTTCTTTGTATGTTCTTGCTGTGCATGTACCAGGAATCAGATGTACCTAAACAGCATTTCCAACTGACATGAAAAGGGCTAATGCTAAACTCTGCCAGTTCCAGACTTGGGCACCAGATGAGTCATAGAAACTGCGGCAAAAGACTGAATCACACTGCTCTCCTTTCATCAGTCATGACCTGAGAATTGCAGTTAGCATAGCTTGGAAATTAAAATCTGGGAGCAAGAGTTTTTTTAATCCTTTTCATGCGATGTTGGGTCAATATTGGCAAACAGGAGATCATGCTGAGAGTGGTATGGGGAGAGGAAGAGCACAGACTCTCCAAATAATAAGGACCTCAGTTGATGCTTTTGTTCACTTGGTCATCTCAGAGGATGGAGTTTAAGTGTTGCCTTTCCCTGAGGACCTCTGCTTCAGATATTTTATTTTTTCCTTGAGGACTTTGAGGTTTAACTGGTTTCTTTTAAGACCAACTCTTGTTTGTAATGTGGTATGTTCTCCCTCCTAAATAAGAATTGAGGATAATAAGGGCAGCTGTTTTTTCCTGTTACTAAAGGACTACGCACTTTAACAAAGTTACCCACAATATACGACCATAGTGAGGCATCACTGCTAACATGACTATTTCATACTCACTTATTTGAACTTTTGCACCAACTAGTAAGATTTAACTCTTCTCCAAGTATTGAGAAGACTGAAGACTAGTCTTACTAAAATGCTGTCTGAAGGCTGTAATAGACGTATTTTAATTAATTTTGTTAAGAGTTCCCTGTGCCTGCTGCATTACTCCCAGATAAACATGGAAACCCCATTTAAGTCAGGCTTAGAAAGTAGTTCTGTAAGTTTTATAAGCACAGAAACTAGAAAAAAATTAAGGCTAAGGGGAGATAGAGTTTCAAAATAGCCTGTCCCTTTTCTATGGATTTGAGGGAGAGGTTGGAAAGGAGGACTGGGTGATGGGGCATAATTGAGGTTGTGTGGATTTGAGGACACCGTTGAAGTTTCCTTGGCTTAAGATGACTTACAGTGGTGCTGGAAGATGGTGGAGACCTTTCTTGAAGTTATATAAGAAATAATACTAATAAAATTTTCTTTATTCAGTGTATATACTGTCTTCTCAAAAAGAAAAAAAATATTTTTGGTTTTACCTATCTCAGGAGATAGAGCTGAAGGGAATTGCATTTAAGCCTCTGCAATATTTCATAATTTAAAGGAGGGCTTAATTCCCCTTCTGTTCATTTAACTATCATATACTATGATAGGTTCAGGAGAAACCAAGAAAAATTCACTACCTATGCCTTCAATGAATTTTAATTACAGAGAAAAGATAAAAATGCAGACAAAAATTATAATACACTAAAATGACTGTGCTACAAGTTTTCAGCACAAAATGCTGTGGTGCCTATGACACACATAATGTACCTGAAAGAGTCCGTGAAGGTTGCATATATGAACAGTTTTGGAGCAACCATTTGCCAGGCAATCAAGAGAGGGAGGGTGGTCCAGAAAAACAGAGGAACGTGTGCTGGCAACCAGGGCCTAATGGACAAATGGCTTTTCAGTGTGTGAAGGTAGAAAGGGGAAACTGCCAGGAGATTGGGCTAGCCTTGGAAGTAGTGGCCCAATAACACATGGCCTTAAACTATTAAAAAAGAGTTTTAAAATTTTATTCCAGAGAATTTGAGTGGGAGCCTGTTATGAAAATTTTGCCCTTTCCAAATGTCACCTTTTGTGGCAGGGTAGGAAGGAGATCAGGAAGCAGGGCATCACAATGGTCCAGACAAAACATGAGGATAATGTGAATAATGACCTTGGCATTGAGGATGAAGAAAAAGAATGGGCATGAGAGATAATAATGAGGTAAAATTGACAGGCATCTTATTACATGTGGGTATAATAAAAGAAATGTTAGGATTGCATCTCAAGCTTTCTAACTTACATAACTAGGCAGATGGTATTGTCAGTCACTAAAGTAGGAAATAGAGATGGGAGAGAAGGTTTGGGGTATGTGGTGTAGTGAGTATTTGGGAGACACTGAGAATGAGGTGACTCTATGACCTCCAGGTAGAGAGGTCTCCTCTGCAATTGGATATGTGAGTTGAGTACTGCAGATGGTCTGGACTGGAGTTATCCATTTGAGAGTAATCAGCATGTGGGTGGTAGTTAAAGACATAGTATATCAGTCAGGGTTCATTTATAGAGATACAAACTCTTCTGTTTTTTTTTAGGGGGATGGTGTCAGCTATACTGAAGTATAATTTACATACAGTAAAGTTCCCTCCTTTTAGTTATATAGTTCAATGGGTTTTGACAATCATGTACTTACTAACATAATCAAAATTTAATTTATTTCTGTCACCCCAAAAGTTCTCTCATATTCATTTACAGTCAATCCCCTTCCCCAGCCCCAATCCCTAGCAAATACCACCTCTAGATTTTTACGAAAGAATTGCAAAAGTGCTGGAAAGACTGGAGAGGCGTGCTTCCAGAAACGACATCTGGAACAATATGTCCAACTGGTCCCAAGAGGATGGTATGGTGTCAGGAAGTAGCCACTGAGCCTTCGGTATTCAAGAATGCCTGGTGTGGCTGCAGTGCTGGGATAGGAGGCTGCCACCACTGCTGTGACTCTCCAGATGCCATGGTGTTTGTGACTCCATTCAGGGGCACTGCTGCAGATAATCCAGCATTTCCACATGTCAATACAACAAACAAAGCAATAGGCAATGGTCCCTGCTTCACATCTGTCTTCACTGGAGCACATCAAGGTAGCAGAACCTGGTGTGTATTCAGAACACTTACTTCAAGGGAGTCTGAGACTTGTGGTTTTGTTTTTTTACCTCTCCAGCTTCTACAGTATATGTGGGTGGATGAGATTAGATAAGTGTTTTAGTTTCCTAGGCTGTTCCAAGCAAATACCATGAAATGGTTTGGCTTAAACAGTGGGAGTGTATTAGCTTACAATTTTGAGGCCTAGAAAAAATGTCCAAATCAAGTAAGGAGATGCTTTCTTCCTGAGACTGACTGCTGGAGATCCTTGGCTCCTTGCCACATGGCAATGCACATGGCAGTGTCTGCTGGTCTCTCCATTCTTTTCTGGGTTTCATTGATTCAGCTTCTTGCTTCTGTGACTTTCTCTATCTTTTCTGTCTGAATTTCATTCTCTTATAAAGGACCCCAATAAGCTTAAGACCCATTCTGATTGAGGTGGGTCACACCTTAACTGAAGTAGCCTCATCAAAAGGTCCTATCCTCAATGGGTTCACACTTACAGGAATGGATTAAATTTAAGAACATGTTTTTCTGGGGTACATATAGCTTCAAACCACCACAGTGACAAAATACATAAAGTGAGAAAAGAAGCAGCTGAGAACAGAAATATATGGGGCATTGATATTTAAGGGACAGCTAGAGAGATGAGGAAGGGATGCCTGGAAGGTGGCAACGTGGAAACCAAGGAAAGTGAAATGTTTAGGAAGGAGGAAGTAAAAAAGAGTGTAAAAATGCTGTAGTGCAGTGTTTTTCCATTTTGTAGTATGAAATCTTTTCATTGACAAAATATTTGTTTACCCCCAGTATTAGGCAAGACTTTTGTTGCAAGGACAGAAACTCAAAGTAATTTAAACAACAACAAAAAAAGAATTTATTTGCTTATATAATTTTAAGTCCAATGGGGTAGATCTATCTTCAGGTGCTTAAAAGGTATCATCAGGCTAAGTCTTTCTCTCCCTCTCTTGGCTTTGTTGCCCTCTGTATTGTCATCATTGTCAGGCAGGTATTTTCCAAGATCCAAGGGAAAAAATTGGACTTTGGAAACTCAAGTTCTTCATATTGCTTACAGCTTGTGATCCCAAAGGGAAGAAGAGCATCCCCTCCACAAATATTAGGGAAGTAACTGACTGGTCTAGCTTGAGTCATGCACCTGTTTCTTGCACCAGTCACTTGCAGGTCATTGAGAAAGGGTGCTCTGATTGGTCAGGCCTGTGTAACAAGCCCACCCCTGCTAGAGGGAGCCTATATGCTCAGTCACACCCAAAATATAGAAAGAATTCCTCATGAGAATCAAAAGGAATTATGATTTCTATATCCAGAAAAGGGAGAAGGGATGCTAGGTAGGCAAATTCACCAGAATGTCTGGCAGTTTCCCACATGAGAGTGATTTCTACTTTTAGAGTCTGTTGCTTGGGGGCAATATATATATATAATGATAAAGAGCCACTGTGAATTTAGTGACACTTAAAAATGAATTTTTAAAAAAATTCATGATAACAGCTTCTGCATACATTTAAAAAATGATGTATACTTCTGTCTTCCTGCAACAGGTAATGCTTGGAGAGTTTATGGATTTGTGAGCCCCTTCCAATCACACTAAAATCACCAAAACACAAACAGATTTCAAGTTAATCATGTGTCCAAGGCACAATTTCAGGTGGTAGTCAATAAAGAAATGCTCAGGAACTGTTAATAGATTCCTTTTTATTTAGTGAATCACCAGTATTTACTGCAAGTATTAAATACTGCATGATCTAGGTGATGTTATTACCACCCAAGTAGCTAACCTAAAATCTAGACCAAAATGACTATGCAAATAGGGGTGAGGGTGGGGAAGCACATACAGTACACAATAAATAAATATTTTCTTTTGATTTTTTTTAATCTCTACCTTTACTGTTTCCCATTTTTATTGTGTATATGTTAGCAAATCAACTCTTTGAAAAATGAAGTTACCATAACAATGTGGAATGAGAAAATATTTTTTATATTTTATACAAAGATATTTATATATTTATATTGTATATATTGTATATATTTCTATGTATATATGCATGTATCTATATATGCACACACATCATATAGTTTAAGGTTCCTAAAGGTAGCTTTCTCTTGAGGACAGCTTAGAGACCTGGGCCATATGAAATGGGTTCTGGACCTGCCTTTAGTCTCCTACGAAGCGGCTGTTGTTACACGAGTTCCCCTATCTGCAAAATGGAGGTTGTTTGACTTTTCTGTGTCTCACAGGGAATGATCAGTGTTCCCACCCTTTGCTTCTACTGCCACGGGAAATAAATGCCTCCCAGGTAACCATATACTATTACTGAGTGATCCCTGGGTGAGTGCAGAGAATTCCATCAGGTGCCATGTTTCGGGAATGACGGTTTTGTTATTGTTCTGTGCGAATGTCTCAGGCATCCCAGTGCTGGGAGGGCTAGTCGGTTGTTTTCCCACAATGAAGGGGGCTCCATGATTTCAGGGATGAGTTGGAGAGAAAACGCTTGGTGGGTTTGCCTACTCCCCTTGCGCCCTGTCAACCCAGTATGTCCCTTGCCGCCAGCTGTGGATGCTCCGCTTCTCAGCTTGAGCCGTTTGCAACAGCGAGCCTCCTGGATGTGGAGAGCGTCATCCTTTAGGATAGCTGTGAGGAGCATCAAAGTGAAACTTCTTGGTCCAGAAGCCGACTTGACCCTCTAGTTCCCTAGAAGCACATGCTCTGTAACCTGCTAGTTCTTCTATTAAAGAAAAGAAAAACAAGATAAAACAAAGGAAATACTATAAAAAATGAGGCTGTGTCAAGTATTTGCATAAGCAATGAGGTTGAATTCAGTTATTTGAAACAATAAATTTAGTTTTTTAGGCATTTACCAAGGAGCTTCCAGGTGATTTGGGGAGGGGGGGAGGTGGTCCTTTTTCAACTCTATGATCTTCCTATTTGATTGTAGGGAAACTGTTAGGTTGTACAATTCAGGGCTTTTACTATCTCTTGCTAAATAGCTGGAGGAATTGGCCTAGAATAATTTAATTCGCTTCCTAATGGAATCCAGTTTTGTGTTCTTGTTTCAAGAACTTAATGCATTTGTTATGTTTTTTTATTTTGTGTTTCAAATGTTAAAGTTTGTTTTATGATTTTATGAGGCTGTTTTTCTAAACATGAGGGTTTTTTTTTTTTTTTTTTTTTTTTGTAAAGGACCATCTCTTTAGAGGTAAATCAAAAAAGTTTGAGAGTTTACTTATAACTTTTTCAGTCTCAGTTTCTCCTTGCCAGACTTACTGAATTTAAAAACAAAACTGAAAATTGCTAAAAATTGTCATACTTAGGAATTTTACTAAACCTCTGTGTTTTTTACATTGAGTTGATATTAGGTTGGGTACATTTGTTGGGTGGTTAAGAAAACCAGGACTATTTTTCTCCCTCAATTTTGAAGGTATTTTGACATTTGCAGATTCTAAGTTAGTATAAATCTCAAAATTTGCGCTTGGAATTCACATTGTATGAGGGAAATAAGACTCAGAGCTGCTGTGCATTATTTTTTGTTTTCATTGTATTTTACTTTATAGTTACAGAAATAGAAAAGTGATTACTTACAAATGAATAATTTACTCAGTAAGGTTTCTCATCATGTTATGTAGCTTTTATTAAATTCTCAAATAAGGTAATTATTACAGGGAAGTCTCCAACTTAAAGAAAACACTTAATTAGTCTCAAGATAATTAAAAAACACAATTTATGCCTGCCTTCATGACTTCATGATTGGTCTCTCTCCCTCCCTCCCTCTCCCCCCCCCCCCCATCTCTTGCTCTCTGTCTCATCTGCTGGGCTAAGTGCAGTAACCACTAAACATATCTCAGGAGATGAATGTTATGCCCAGACTACGTGGTAGGAAAACCTCCCACATTAGAATGAGGTTGGGAAAATTGCCGTAAGATAGTGGTGACATTTCACTGCCCTGTGACGTTTTCATTCCTGGTTCCTCTACTTTGTTTAATGCCATACAACAATAGACAGTTTGCTGGGTTGAAATGTTGACAAAATTCTTGTGTTTTGTTTTGCTTTTTAGATGAATGCCAAAATTATCAACAGGAAGCTTTTCCAAAACCCCCATCATTACCCTGAGAGAAAACAATGACACAGCAACGTTTTCAATGTTTCAAGCGTATGATTATATTTTTATCTCTGGGAAATGGGAGGCTATGTATCATCAGGGATTTCCTGATTAATTACTTAAAGTAAGAGGATTGTAGTGAGCAAGAGGAAGCAACCCAGGTGACCAGGTTGACTACTAAGAAACATACTTTTCTTTGGGGGAAGCAGTTTTTCTAGGAGCTTGCTAATAGTCCTATCTGACTCTAGATGGAGGCTTAAATTACAGATTTCTCCACTGTGTAGTCAGTGCAAATGAGTCCAACTGGCCTGGCTTTAAATCAGCCACTGGAAGTGGGGAGGAGCTCAGAAATCTGGTTTTAATTTACAAACCTCTGTTTGCCTTTTCCTTTACCTTTTCGTGCTCATTATTAGCTGCCCAGCATCAGTGAGGTGGGCTTCCTGCAGACACCCCATCTGTCCCTGCTGGCACCTCCTGCCCTTGTTGGCATCTCCTCCTTGATGGACAGTGTCTTGTTAGTTCTAGGACAGTGGTTCTCAAAGGATGGCTGGTACCATTGCTGGGCCAGGGACTGGTCTCTGATGCATTAATGATGTAATGCTATGATGACTATATTTTTACTTTATTGCATTGCTCATTGTTGCTACATGTAAGTACACAATGGGAGAGGGGATTCTGAGATGGATGCTGGAAGAAGCCATTTAAAGTTAGGTAGGCTTGAAAGAAGTGTATCTGATTGATATGTGCTTGCAGCTTGGTGCCACTTTCCACTTTTCCCATGACATCTTTGCCCTCTAAGGACCAGCTATGGCCCTGCTATTCTGTTACCCATTGTTTATTTTATTTATATTTTCTTTATTAATTTATTGTCTATCTTCCACCTCTAGAATATAAAGTAAATTAATGTTGGGATTTTGTCTTTAAATTTTTTTTTCTTTTTTTTACTGCTGTATTCCCAGTGCCTAGAACAATGCTTTGCTCTAGTAGGTGCTCAATTAAATATTTGTTGAATGAGTGGATGAATGCCCCATACTTGCTACATCTGTTTCTTATCCAAGTCTACACATACAATAGCAGAAGCGCTGTAAGGACTTGCCCCATTTAAATTGGGGGTCAAAATTCAGGATAGTCATGTACTTATGAAGCCATTGGAAGAGAGCAATAGTCCTAGGTGCATGTTGATGAGACTAAAACAAGATTAGACCATTGATTGATTAATACAAGGTTTTGATTGTTCTATAACACTTTTGGACACTTCATGTGACAACTTTGTCTAAATCTCAGCTTCTCACTTATAGCTCCATTTTGGATATTTGCAGAGTATTAAAATGACTTGTTGGGAAGATAAGTGAAATTTATTGAGTGCCTTCTATATATTGATTATTTCTTATACATGATCTAACTTAATTCTCATAAAAACAATGTAAAACATATGTTATTATTGCTATATCTGCTGAGTTTCAGAATGGCTACGCAATTGCCCAAGGTTTTATAAATCAAAAGAGAGGATACCCTGATTTTTCAATTTATGCTGTAAAATAAGGATTGTTGTAAGAAAACAGACAGAAGAATTAGACCCTTCCCTACCGTTTTATTCATACTCTGTTGCCTGAATGTTCATCTTAAAGCAGGGTCCTCCCAGGCCATTCACCTACAAGTGTGCTTTGGGTTCTTAATGGATCAAGTCCAAGCTTCTAAAACTCAATTTAATGCTCCCAGGTTATTTCTCTGTTTCCCTATAATAAATTGTCTGCTCTAGTGAGACGACTTTCTTCATACTCACTTCTTTCTTCCTCCTTACCTGCCACCCCTACTTCCCATTGGCTTCAATGACTTCATGTCTATTTCCACCATGTTGCTGCTTTCATACTTGAATGCCATTCCCTCTTTTTCTGATTATCCATGCCTTATCTGCTTTTTAAGAACCAATTAAAGACTATAAAATTTGCTTGTTTTTCATGTTCCTAGCCTACAACTGCTCTCATTTTTCTTTTCTTAATTACTTTGGAACTTATTAGCTGTACCATACAATTTATTAAGCCCTAATTATAGACTGTGGTGTTCTATAATTGTTTCTACTGTCTGCCTGTCCTTTGAACAAGATAGTAAGTGCTTAAGAGTTTCGTGTCTTATACATCTTTTTCGCCATACAACACTTTCTAGAATATATGTTGTATCCACAAGAGATGCGCAACGTACACTTGGCTTCTCATCCTGTATATATATATATATAGAGAGATCCCTTCTAGAAATCATGGTGTCATTTTAGGACAGACAGTAAAATGTGGTTTATCCAACACCAGTTCCTTCCAGTCTAATATCAACTCTATGCATCTTCTGTGCAGACTTTAGGAAGTCGCCGGAAGATTTTGCCTCTGTTTCATTATCTCCAAAATTTGAATACCAGCTTCAAGGTTGTGAAATGCTTATATAAAGTACTTTTGAGAATTTGGGGTGAAAAGTATAGTACAGATACAAACTGTTTGTCTTCAAAAAGCAATGCTAATATTTAGAAATCTGAAAAGAAAACATGAGAAACTTTGGATGTATGGAGAGGTCAAAGAAATCCTTGTTTCATTTCTAGGGCACTAAGGAAGGTAGGAAATCTGTCCTTTGAAGTCTCAGAATATTGTTTTTCTGCTCAGCCTTGTGTTACTGAATATACTTTGCTGTCTCCTTGAAGTAGGTGCCTGAAGCATTAAAGATAATCTGGAAGGGATTTGAAGTACTGAGGCAGGGTTAAGCACTTATTAACATAAGATTAGAGGCAGCAAAAGAGGGGAATGATCTACAGGTGATTTCAAATCAGATGTTAAACAGCAAATCTCCCTCTTTTTGGTGAGATAATCTGACAAAATGCTCAGAGACAGAAAATGTTTTGGCAGAAAGAAGAGAAGCTGAGAGGGTGAGGATGGTGAAGTCAGTATTGTCTCAAGAAATACTCATTTTCTTTTATAGAGTCATACCATGTTTGGAGATACCTCACTTAGGGGCATGATTTAAGTACTATGCAATTTGTCCAATTTTTAAATGAATTTTGTTTAAAATTCTCACATTGCCTTTTTTTAGGAAGGCTTTTCAAGTTACTCTGGAGGTCAGAGGGGTCCATTTCTCTAGGTTTAGAAACTTTTCATGTTAGTCTCCTTCCGAATGTGAGCTTAATTGAGTTCTGTGGACGCTGGGTAAGACTGGTAGCCTTTCAAATTTTGTGTTGGCAGAATCTGAAAACAAGATCTGCCCTGAGAGAAGGGGCAGGTGCCACTGACAGAGACAAAAGGACGTTTTGCCAGTTTGAAAGCAGAGCTCAGTGTTCTGAGAGAAGGGTGACAAGTAGTAGGTGGCACAGCCAAGCAAGCTGTCACTGTGGAAGGTCGTGCAAAGCCTCACAGGCGGCACCCCACAGAGCACAGCAAGACAGAGCCTGTGAGTGGGCAGTCTGTGATGCTCCAGGCAGCTGGCCTCAGGAAGGCCTGGTAGCTGGCAGAGGACCCAGCCACTGAGCTGAGAACACAGTCATAGTCTTAGAGAGCTATCAGGGAGAAACCTGGGGCATAAGGAAGGCAGGAGTTGGATAAGGTGAGGACTAGCTGTTGAAAACGGAGCACAAAGCAGCCACAAAAAATCTCCACAGATACTACTATTACTAATAAAAATAGCTGACATGTACCAATGTTCACAAACGTCAGGAAAAGTTCCAAACCCTTTATCTCTCTATATAGGCCTATTAATAGAGCTCTTTAAATCCTCTTGATTGGGAACAGAATTGTCCCTGGGCACAGGGCTGGGCCAAATTTGGGATGATCGAGTGTCCAGACTTGGCAGTGGAGGGATCTGATTGGCATCTTGAGGCTACTTGCATGCTTACCCTTGAACAGTGGGTTCCTGTCTTCTTTTAATTAAAAGGAAAAATGTCTCGGCAAGTGCTTTTGTGTAAGGTTGATTCAATTAACAAAACTTTGCATCTAACAGATGCAAACTAATGCTCACTTCAGGAAAAATAATTGGCAAATTTAAAGATTATGCATTCTAATAAACATACTAATCGTCTGTTACCTTTAGTTCTTTGCTTTTATTGGCTTTATTAGTACTCAGATGTCTTAGTTTGCCAGGGCTGCTATGACAACATGCTACATACAAATTGACTTAAATAATAGAAATTTATTGGCTCATAGTTTTGGATGCTACTAGTCATCCAAAATCAAGGTGTTGGGAAGGCCATGCTTTTTCTAAAGTCTGTGGCATTCTGGTGATGGCTTTCTGGCAATCCTCTGTCCCATGGCAAGCCATCCCTTCCTGTACCCTCTAACTGTATCTGAATTTCCTCTGCTTATAAGGACTTCAGCCATATTGGGTTAAGGCCCACCTGATTCAATTTGGCCTCATCCACATATGATCTTCGAAGACCCTATTTACAAATGAGTTCACACCCATAGAATCAGGATGGGGGACATGATTCAATCTACCACATCAGGGGAACTAACTGTATTAGTTAGGGTTCTCCTTGGAAACAGAATCAATGAGAGATGTCTCTTATTATCAAATTGTAAAAGTGACTCACGCAACTGCGGGAGTGCATGAGTCCAAATTCTGCAGAGCCGTCAACAAGCTGTCAACTCCAAGGAAGACGTCCGACGAACTCCTCGGGAAATGAACCGACAACTTTGACGAACTCCTCGGGAAACGAACCGACAACTTTGACGAACTCCTCAGGAAACGAACCAACAACTTTGACAAACTCCTCAGGAAACGAACTGGCAACTTCGACGAGCTCCCCAGGAAAAGCTTCACTGAGCAGCTGAAGAAGAAGTGAAGGTTTCTCTAACCGTCCAGCTTATAAGTCTCCAACTGATCACCCGGACCAAATCCAGCCAATTGCATTCTCTCACTGTGGAAGCATGCCCCTTGATGAGTCATCAGTCAGCTGCAGTCAATTGACTGATGATCCGACAAACCAGCCTCAAATAGCCTCCAACAATCGTCAGGCCAGTGCCCGCTTGACCAGACAGCTAGGCCACTTAGCCAAGTTGACACATGAACCCAACCATCACAGCCATATTGGGTTAAGGCCCGCCTGATTCAATTTGGCCTCATCCAGATATGATCTTCGAAGACCCTATTTACAAATGAGTTCACACCCATAGAATCAGGATGGGGGACATGATTCAATCTACCACATCAGGGGAACTAACTGAAATCACAGTAAGTTTGAATTTCTATAATTATGATTGAATGTCAAAGCCTGCCTCATATTTCATAGCAGCCAGAGCCCATGTATTAACAATCTGAAATATCTGATCCTCAGTTAAGTTATGGCCAGACACATCATCTTTCACATTAGTAGCTCCAACCCAATCCTGACCAAGGAATTCAATGGTCATTCTTTCATCAACAACTTTGGTCTTGAGCTGCAACCTATATTTAAAGTTATAAATAACAAAAATGTTATTTTGTGACACAAATAACACTTGTCCACTATAGAAAAATCAGACTGGATGAGATACTGAAACAAAAGGGGAAAAACTACCTGTAATTTCAGAGCTAAACACTATTAACATTTTGAAGTATAGCCTTCCAGATTATATTCCATGCATATATAGACCTAGAACAGATATGGGATCATACTTTAGAGAATTTTAATGTGTTTTTCACTTAGTGAATTATCATGAACATTTTTGTATCTACATCTATATCATTATCTCTAATAGCTTCATATTATTGTATTGTATTTTCTAGCAATATTAAAGTAGATAATTCCCTATTGGGCATTTAAATTATTCATGTTTTTTCCTAATATGAACAATGCTTTGGTCATTATCTTTGCACATACACCTTTGTCTTTTACTCATGATGTTTCAAAGGACATACATGTTCATCAGGCTTTTGATACACTTGCCAAATACCCGTATAGAAATACTGATTATATTCCAGTTGACAGTAATTGAGTACTCCAACATTGCATATTCTTATTTCTTTTACTATACCATTTGATAGACATAATAGGGCAGCTCCTCATTTAAATGTTTACTCATTTGCTAACTAGTGAGTTTGATTTTTTCCATATACTTATTTAAAAATTTAATTTATCCTTTTGTGAATTGCCTATTGCCTAATTGTCATTGTCTTTCTTTGTTTCTTATTAATGTTGAAGAGTTCTCCATGTTGTAACTCTATTTTTTAATGATATAATAAAAGTATATATTTTTTTAGTACTCAGCAACTCCATTCAGGAATATGTGTAAATGGAAAATATATAAACAGCAATCTGAAATGTCAAATTTAGCCAATGTACTATTAGCAACATTGAAGGAAAGCAGTTGCTTATTAGTGGCACAAGTCACTTGAGATGTTTTTAGATCAACAAAGTCTGTTTAATTGTTAAATGTGTTCCCTACTTTCTAAGTTTTTAGAAAACAAACAAATGAATAAATCTTTATTAGAGCTGGTGTAGGTTTACAGAAAAATCATGAAGAAAATACAGAAATCTCATATACACCATCTGTACACTCAGTTTTCCCTGTTATTAACATTTTGCATTAGTGTCATACCTTTGTTACAATTGATGAAACATTATTATATTATTACCTACAGTCCATAGTTTATATTAGGGCTCACTCTTTGGGTTGTACAGTTCTATTGTGGTAACATATATAATTATAAATGTATATTGTGATTTTTAATATCAGTGGTTTTATATGGTAACATAAAATGATAAAATTAATCAGTCACTTTCTTTTTTTTTTTTTCCAAAAATAACCATTGTTAACATTTTAATGTTTTTTTCATCTTATTTCTGTACATTTATTCCTAGTTTTTTTTTACAAAATTGAGATCACATTGTACTTGTTAAGATTGATACACATTTCATTTAACATTGTAATAACACTTCCCCAAGTATTAAATGATTTTGTAAGTATATTTTTTAATGGCTGAAAAATATTTAATTGAATATCCATACAATAATTTATCAAACCATTTACTATTTTTGTATGCTTAGGTTGTTTAAATATTAATGCTACCCTGCAAATTCATTTAACTATAAGTTCTTGTCCACATTTCTTTTATCTTCTTAGGTTAGATAGTTGTTAATTGATATAAACATTCCAAAGGCATTTAGGATGAAATGCCAAACTCCGGAAGTGTTGTAGCTCTTTATACTCCCAATAGCAAAATATGAGAATAACTTTCTCAAATCCCCTTTGCAAAAGTTGAACATGTTTGTTTTCAAAATGCTTGTGAATTTTTTTTTTTTTTTTTACCAGGCAAATACTTTTTTTTTTTTAATCATCATTTTATTGAGATATATTCACATACCACGCAGTCATACAAAACAAATTGTACTTTCGATTGTTTACAGTACCATTACATAGTTGTACATTCATCACCTAAATCAATCCCTGACACCTTCATTAGCACACACACAAAAATAACAAGAATAATAATTAGAGTGAAAAAGAGCAATTGAAGTAAAAAAGAACACTGGGTACCTTTGTCTGTTTGTTTCCTTCCCCTACTTTTCTACACATCCATCCATAAACTAGACAAAGTGGAGTTTGGTCCTTATGGCATTCCCAATCCCACTGTCACCCCTCATAAGCTACATTTTTATACAACTGTCTTCGAGATTCATGGGTTCTGGGTTGTAGTTTAATAGTTTCAGGTATCCACCACCAGCTACCCCAATTCTTTAGAACCTAAAAAAGGTTGTCTAAAGTGTGCATAAGAGTGCCCACCAGAGTGATCTCTCGGCTCGTTTTGGAATCTCTCTGCCACTGAAGCTTATTTCATTTCCTTTCACATCCCCCTTTTGGTCAAGAAGATGTTCTCCATCCCACGATGCCGGGTCTACATTCCTCCCCGGGAGTCATATTCCACGTTGCCAGGGAGATTCACTTCCCTGGGTGTCTGATCCCACGTAGGGGGGAGGGCAGTGATTTCACCTTTCAAGTTGGCTTAGCCAGAGAGAGAGGGCCACATCTGAGCAACAAAGAGGCATTCAGGAGGAGACTCTTAGGCACAAATACAGGGAGGCCTAGCCTCTCCTTTGCAGCAACTGTCTTCCCAAGGGTAAAACTTATGGTAGAGGGCTCAACTCATCAAACCACCAGTCCCCTATGTCTGTGGTCATGTTAGCAACCATGGAGGTGGGGTAGGCGAATACCCCTGCATTCTCCACAGGCTCCTCAAGGGGGCACTACATCTTTTTTTTTTTCCTTGTTTGTCTTTTTTCTTTTTTTTTTTTTTTTTTTAACTTTCCCTTCTTTTTTAAATCAACTGTATGAAAAAAAAAGTTAAAAAGAAAACAAACATACAATAAAAGAACATTTCAAAGAGACCATAACAAGGGAGTAAGAAAAAGACAACTAACCTAAGATAACTGCTTAACTTCCAACATGTTCCTACTTTACCCCAAGAAAGTTACATAATATAGCAACATTTCAGTGAACTTGTTCCTACTACATCCATCAGAAATTAACAGACCATAGTCATTTCTGGGCATCCCCAGAACGTTAAATAGCTTATCTGTTCTTCTTGGATTATTGTTCCCCCTTCCTTAATTGCTCTCTACTGCTAGTACCCCTACATTCTACATTATAAACCATTTGTTTTACATTTTTCAAAGTTCACATTAGTGGTAGCATATAATATTTCTCTTTTTGTGCCTGGCTTATTTCGCTCAGCATTATGTCTTCAAGGTTCATCCATGTTGTCATATGTTTCACCAGATCGTTCCTTCTTACTGCCGCGTAGTATTCCATCGTGTGTATATACCACATTTTATTTATCCACTCATCTGTTGAAGGACATTTGGGTTGTTTCCATCTCTTGGCAATTGTGAATAATGCTGCTATGAACATTGGCGTGCAGATATCTGTTCGTGTCACTGCTTTCCGATCTTCCGGGTATATACCGAGAAGTGCAATCGCTGGATCGAATGGTAGCTCTATATCTAGTTTTTTAAGGAACTGCCAGACTGACTTCCAGAGTGGCTGAACCATTATACAGTCCCACCAACAATGAATAAGAGTTCCAATTTCTCCACATCCCCTCCAGCATTTGTAGTTTCCTGTTTGTTTAATGGCAGCCATTCTAACTCGTGTTAGATGGTATCTCATTGTGGTCTTAATTTGCATCTCTCTAATAGCTAGTGAAGCTGAACATTTTTTCATGTGTTTCTTGGCCATTTGTATTTCCTCTTCAGAGAACTGTCTTTTCATATCTTTTGCCCATTTTATAATTGGGCTGTCTGTACTATTGTCATTGAGTTGTAGGATTTCTTTGTATATGCAAGATATCAGTCTTTTGTCAGATACATGGTTTCCAAAAATTTTTTCCCATTGAGTTGGCTGCCTCTTTACCTTTTTGAGAAATTCCTTTGAGGTGCAGAAACTTCTAAGCTTGAGGAGTTCCCATTTATCTATTTTCTCTTTTATTGCTTGTGCTTTGGGTGTAAAGTCTAGGAAGTGGCCTCCTAATACAAGGTCTTGAAGATGTTTTCCTACATTATCTTCTAGGAGTTTTATGGTACTTTCTTTTATATTGAGATCTTTGGTCCATTTTGAGTTAATTTTTGTGTAGGGGGTGAGGTAGGGGTCCTCTTTCATTCTTTTGGATATGGATATCCAACTCTCCCAGCCCCATTTGTTGAAAAGACCATTATGGCTCAGTTCGGTGACTTTGGGGGCCTTATCAAAGATCAGTCGGCCATAGATCTGAGGGTCTATCTCTGAATTCTCAATTCGATTCCATTGATCTATATGTCTATCTTTGTGCCAGTACCATGCTGTTTTGGCAACTGTGGCTTTATAATAAGCTTCAAAGTCAGGGAGTGTAAGTCCTCCCACTTCGTTTTTCTTTTTTAGAGTGTCTTTAGCAATTCGAGGCATCTTCCCTTTCCAAATAAATTTGATAACTAGCTTTTCCAAGTCTGCAAAGTAGGTTGTTGGAATTTTGATTGGGATTGCATTGAATCTGTAGATGAGTTTGGGTAGAATTGACATCTTAATGACATTTAGCCTTCCTATCCATGAACATGGAATATTTTTCCGTCTTTTAGGTCCCCTTCTATTTCTTTTAGTAGAGTTATGTAGTTTTCTTTGTATAGGTCTTTTACATCTTTGGTTAAGTTTATTCCTAGGTACTTGATTTTTTTAGTTGCTATTGAAAATGGTATCTTTTTCTTGAGTTTTTTGATGTTTTCTTGAGTTTCTTGAGTTTTTTGATGTTAGCTTCAGTTTCTTCATTTCTAGCATATAGAAACATTACTGACTTATGTGCACTAATCTTGTATCCCGCTACTTTGCTAAATTTGTTTATTAGCTCTAGTAGGTGTATCGTTGATTTCTCAGGGTTTTCTAGATATAAGATCATATCATCTGCAAACAATGACAGTTTTACTTCTTCTTTTCCAATTTGGATGCCTTTGATTTCTTTGTCTTGCCGGATTGCCCTGGCTAGCACTTCCAGCACAATGTTGAATAACAGTGGTGACAGCGAGCATCCTTGTCTTGTTCCTGATCTTAGAGGGAAGGCTTTCAGTCTCTCACCATTGAGTACTATGCTGGCTGTGGGTTTTTCATATATGTTCTTTATCATGTGGAGGAAGTTTCCTTCAATTCCTACCTTTTGAAGTGTTTTTATCAAAAAGGGATGTTGGATTTTGTCAAATGCTTTTTCAGCATCTATTATTGAGATGATCAATTGATTTTTCCCTTTTGACTTGTTAATGTGTTGTAATACATTGATTGTTTTTCTTATGTTGAACCATCCTTGCATGCCTGGAATGAACCCCACTTGGTCATGGTGTATGATTTTTTTAATGTGTCTTTGGATTCGATTTGCAAGTATTTTGTTGAGGATTTTTGCATCTATATTCATTAGGGAGATTGGCCGGTAGTTTTCCTTTTTTGTAGCATCTTTGCCTGGTTTTGGTATTAGATTGATGTTAGCTTCATAAAATGAGTTAGGTAGTGTTCCATTTTTTTCAATGTTTTGAAAGAGTTTGAGTAAGATTGGTGTCAGTTCTTTCTGGAAAGTTTGGTAGAATTCCCCTGTGAAGCCATCTGGCCCTGGGCATTTATTTGTGGGAAGATTTTTGATGACTGATTGGATCTCTTTGCTTGTGATGGGTTGGTTGAGGTCTTCTATTTCTTCTCTGGTCAGTCTAGGTTGTTCATATGTTTCCAGGAAATTGTCCATTTCTTCTACATTATCCAGTTTGTTGCCATACAGTTGTGCATAATATCCTCTTATAATTTTTTTAATTTCTTCAGGATCTGCAGTTATGTCACCTTTTTCATTCATTATTTTGTTTATATGGGTCTTCTCTCTTTTTGATTTTGTCAGTCTAGCTAGGGGCTTGTCAATCTTGTTGATCTTCTCAAAGAACCAACTTTTGGTGATATTTATCCTCTCTATTGTTTTTTTGTTCTCTATGTCATTTATTTCTGCTTTAATCCTTGTTATTTCTTTTCTTCTACTTGGTTTAGGATTGGTTTGCTGTTCATTTTCTAGCTTCTTCAGTTGATCCATTAGTTCTTTGATTTTGGCTCTTTCTTCCTTTTTAATATATGCGTTTAGTGCTATAAATTTCCCCCTTAGCACTGCTTTTGCTGCATCCCATAGGTTTTGGTATGTTGTGTTCTCATTTTCATTCGTCTCTATATATTTAGCAATTTCTCTTGCTATTTCTTCTTTAACCCACAGATTGTTTAGGAGTGTGTTGTTTAACCTCCAGGTATTTGTGAATTTTCTAAGTCTCTGATGGTTATTGACTTCTAATTGTATTCCATTGTGGTCAGAGAATGTGCTTTGAATAATTTCAATCTTTTTAAATTTATTGAGGCTTGTTTTATGTCCCAGCATATGATCTATTCTGGAGAAAGTTCCGTGAGCACTAGAAAGGTATGTGTATCCTGGTGATTTGGGATGTAATGTCCTGTAGATGTCTGTTAAATCTAATTCATTTATCAGATTGTTTAGGTTTTCAATTTCCTTATTGGTCTTCTGTCTGGTTGATCTATCTATAGGAGAGAGTGATGTGTTGAAGTCTCCCACAATTATTGTGGAAACATCAATTGCTTCCTTTAGTTTTGCCAGTGTTTCTCTCATGCATTTTGTGGCACCTTGATTGGGTGCGTAGACATTTACGATTGTTATTTCTTCTTGCTGAATTGCCCCTTTTATTAGTATGTAGTGGCCTTCTTTGTCTCTCAAAACATCCCTGCATTTGAAGTCTATTTTATCTGAGATTAATATTGCTACACCTGCTTTCTTTTGGCTGTAGCTTGCATGAAATATTTTTTTCCATCCTTTCACTTTCAGTTTCTTTGTGTCCCTGTGTCTAAGATGAGTCTCTTGTATGCAACATATTGATGGTTCATTTTTTTTGATCCATTCTGCGAATCTATATCTTTTAATTGGGGAGTTTAATCCATTTACATTCAACGTTAAAACCGTGAAGGCATTTCTTGAATCGGCCATCTTATCCTTTGGTTTATGTTTGCCATATTTTTCCCTCGCTCTATTAATATCCTTTATTGTACCCATACCGAATCTCTTTAGTACTGAACCTTTCTCCAAGTCTCTCTGTCCTGTCTTTGTTTCTCTGTCTGTAGGGCTCCCTTTAGTATCTCCAGTAGGGCAGGTCTCTTGTTAGCAAATTCTCTCAGCATTTCTTTGTCTGTGAAAAATTTAAGCTCTCCCTCAAATTTAAAGGAGTGCTTTGCTGGATAAAGTATTCTTGGCTGGAAATTCCTCTCACTCAGAATTTTAAATATATCGTGCCACTGCCTTCTCGCCTCCATGGTGGCTGCTGAGTAGTCACTACTTAGTCTTATGCTGTTTCCTTTGTATGTGGTGAATTGGTTTTCTCTTGCTGCTTTCAGAACTTGCTCCTTCTCTTCTATGTTTGACAGTGTGATCAGTATATGTCTCGGAGTGGGTTTTTTTGGATTTATTCTATTTGGAGTTCGCTGAGCATTTATGATTTGTGTATTTATGTTGTTTAGAAGATTTGGGAAGTTTTCCCCAACAATTTCTTTGAATACTCTTCCTAGACCTTTACCCTTTTCTTCCCCTTCTGGGACACCAATGAGTCTTATATTCGGACGTTTCATATTATCTATCATATCCCTGAGGTCCATTTCGAGTTTTTCAATTTTTTTCCCCATTCTTTCTTTTATGCTTTCATTTTCCATTCTGTCATCTTCCAGGTCACTGATTCGTTGTTCAACTTCCTCTAGTCTTGTACTATGAGTGTCCAGAATCTTTTTAATTTGGTCAACAGTTTCTTTAATTTCCATAAGGTCATCCATTTTTTTATTTAGTCTTGCAATGTCTTTTTTATGCTCTTCTAGGGTCTTCTTGATTTCCTTCATATCCCGTACTATGGTCTCATTGTTCATCTTTAGTTCTTTGAGTAGCTGCTCTAGGTGCTGTGTCTCTTCTGGTCTTTTGATTTGGGTGCTTGGGCTTGGGTTATCCATATCGTCTGCTTTTTTTCATATGCTTTATAATTTTCTGTTGTTTTTGGCCTCGTGGCATTTGCTGAACTTGATAGGGTTCTTTTAGGGTTTGTAGACCAGTTGAAGTCCTTATCTCTAATTTATCAGATCTACAGCTTCGTGGAGTACACTTTCTCTAACTAACCAGCAGGTGGCGTCCACGAGCCACCTGTTCTCCACAAGCCAGTTCTCCTCTGCTTAGCCTTTTTGGTGAGTGGGGGAGTGAGTCTTGTGGGGCCCAATTGGTGTACCAAGCTTGCGTGTGTAGTTGGTGTTGCCTGCCCTGTATGTGGGGCGTGTTTCTGGGCAGTCGGGGAGGGGGGGTGGCCCTAACAATCAAATCTCCCTGATGATCCTAGAGTTTTAAAGCTGCTGCAATAGTCTAATCCTTCAGTTCAGTCCTGCCACAGTTTGCCTCTGCCACTGACCCACAAGTCTTTGGTATTGGCGTATGGCTCCTGAGACTTGCAAGTGGGCCCCTCTTCCAGGCTGTGCACCCCGGGTCCTCTGTTGAGGGATGACTGTGCTATGTCACAGGTGAGTGCCGTCCCCCCAGGGCAGTTCTGGGCTGCTGGGCTGTGTAGGGAGGCTCCCAGTCTGCTCAAATGATGGCTGAATGGGGCTTTGTTAATTCACACTGCTCCACCATCCCAGCTCTGGGACATTCAGCTGAGGTTGCAGGGAAGGCTAATGTCCACGCCCAGTTTTGTGGTGTGTGCCTGTTATTTGAAGCACTTCTGTCACACTGGGTTGTCTGGGGCAGCTCTGGGCTGTGGGGCTGGCGATGGGCAGGAGTGTTTCCTGTCCACCAGGATGGTGGCTGTGAGCGGACACCCCCCTTTTCTTGGGAAGTTGTGTTGTTTAGTGAATTTTCTCAGCCACTGGATTATTGCCTTTTGTCTCAGAGCTCTCTTAGTTCTGCTCTTGACTTGACGTGCCCAAATTGCAATTCTTTGAAGCTTTCTGTATTGGGCTTCTTAGAGTAATTGTTTTAGAAAAAGAAAAAAGGATTTAAAAAAAAAAAAAACAAAAAAACGGCCCTCCTCAGAGATCTAATGGGTTATTGAAATGCTAATAGACAAAGCAACCAGGGCCATTAAGGAAAGGTCCACAGGGCAGAGAGATCAGCTTTGCTTCAGGATTTGCATATGCGCCTCAAGGCCTGAGCTCCGCCTTTCCCCTTTCTGTGTTCACCAGAACTCCAAAAATCCTCTGCTTTTATTTTGGAGTTTTTCGTGTTGTTTTTTTTCTATGCCTGTCTCCTCTCTGCTGGGCTGGCTGCTTTCAGAGTCTCTGGTGTCTGGTCTCAGTCTATCTATGGTTGGAGTTTGAATCAGTAGAATGAGTTTCCGATAAGAGCAGCCACTGCAGTTCTCCCTTCTCCTTCCCGGAGCTGACAGCCCCTCCTCCCCCGGGACTGAGCCTGGCAGGGAGGGGCGCAGGTCCCCTGGCCGCAAAAACTTACAGATTTCGCTGATCTCAGCAGTTCCACGTTTTCATGAGTGTTGTATGAAGTATGCCCAAAGACAGATTGCTCTGTGGTGTCCAGTCCACGCAGTTCCTGGCTTTTTACCTACTTTCCTGGAGGAGTAACTAAAACTTACAGCTCACCAGTCTGCCATCCTGCCCCGCCTCCCAGTCACTTTCTAGTATACAATTCAATGGTGTTAATTACATTCACAATGTTACATCATCATCTCCTCTGTCCATTTCCAAAATTTTTCCATCACCTCAAACAGAAAATCTACACCATCTGAACATTAGCTCTTACCCCCACCCCAGCCCACCCATGGTAAACTGTATTCTAACTCTATGAATTTTCAGATTCTGATTATTTCATGTAAGTTAGATCATACAATGTTCTTTCAAACCTGTTTTATTTCACTCAATATGATGTCTTTAAGATTCATAAACTTTGTTGCATGTATCAGAACTTCATTCCTTTTTACAGGTGAGTAATATTTCATTGTATATTTATACCACATTTGTTTATCCATTCTTATGTTGATGGACATTTGGGTTGCTTCTACCTTTTGGTTATTGTGAATAATGCCGCTATGAACATCAGTGTGCCAATATCTGTTTGAGTCCCTGCTTTCAATTATTTTGATATATACCTAGAAATGGGATTGCCAGATTGTGTGGTAATTCCATGCTTTCTGAGGAACTGCCAAACAGTTTTCCACAGTGGCTGCACCATTTTACGTTTCCACCAGCAGTGTTCAAGGGATCCTATTTCTCTACATCCTCGCTAGTACTTGTTCTTGTCTGTCTTTTTTTTTTTTTTTAACAATAGTCATTCTAGAGGGGATAAAATTCATCTCACTGTGATCTTCATTTGCATTTCCCTAGCAGCTAATTATATTGAGCATCTTTTCATGTCCTTAATGGCCATGTGTATATCTTCTTTGGTGAAATGTCTACTCAATTACTTTACCCATTTTTTTTTTTTTAAATCTTCATTTTATTGAGCTGTATTCACATACCATGCAGTCATACAAAACAAATTGTACATTCGATTGTTCACAGTACCATTACATAGTTGTACATTCATCTCCTTAATCAGTCCCTGACACCTTCATTACCACACACACAAAAATAACAAGAATAATAATTAAAGTGAAAAAGAGCAATTAAAGTAAAAAAGAACACTGGGTACCTTTGTCTGTTTGTTTGTTTGTTTCCTTCCCCTATTTTTCTACTCATCCATCCATAAACTAGACAAAGGGGAGTGTGGTCCTTATGGCTTTCCCAATCCCATTGTCACCCCTCATAAGCTACATTTTTATACAATTGTCTTCAAGATTCATGGATTCTGACTTTACCCATTTTTAAATTGGGTTATTTGTCTTCTGTCGTTGAGTTGTAGCAGTTTTTTAAATACATTCTGGATATTAAACCCTAATCATATATGTGGTTTGGAACTATTTTCTCCCATTCTTTAGATTGTCTTTTCACTTTCCTGATAATGTCTTTGATGCATGAAGTTTTTAATTTAGATAAAAATTAATTTTTTTCATAAAAAATTTATCTTTTTTTTTTTTCACTTTTTTGCTCATGCTTTTGGGGTAAAGTGTATGAAACCACTACTTAACAAAAGGTCGTGGAGATACTTCCTTATAGGAGTTTTCAAGTTTTAGTTCTTGTACTTAGACTGTTGATATAATTTGAGTTAATTTTTATATATGGTGTGAGATACAGGTCTATTTTCATTCTTTTGCAAATGGATATCCAGTTTTCCCAGTACCATTTGTTGAAGAAACTATTTTTTTGCCATAGAGTGAATTTGGCACCTTTGTCAAAAATCTTTTGACCATAGATGTGAAGGTTTATTTTTGAACTCTCAATTCTATTACACTGGTCCATTTGTTTGGGTATGTGTCAGTACCATGCAATTTTGATTTACTGTAGTTTTGTAATAAATTCTAAAATCAGGAAGTGTTATTACTTCAACTTTGTTTCATTTTTTTTCCCTCCAGTGTGGTTTTGGCTATCTTGGGCCTCTTACTCTTCCATTTAAATTTGATGATTGGCTTTTCCATTTCTGCAAAGAAGGCTTTGGAATTTGAATTGGGATTGCATTGAATCTCTAAATCATTTTGGGTAGAATTGACATATTAGCAATATCTAATCTTTCAAACCATGAACATGGAATATTTTTTCATTTATTTGGGTCTTCTTTATTTTCTTTCAGCAAAGTTTTGCTGTTTTCTCTGCACAAGTCCTTTACATCTTTGGTTAAGTATACTCCTACATACTTGATTCTCTTAGTTATTGTAAATGAAACACTTTTCTTGATTTTCTTTTCTGATTGTTCATTGCTGCTGTATAGAAACACCACTGATTTTTGCATGTCAATTGCATAACCTGCCACTTTGCTGAATTTATTAACTCTGGTAGTTTTGTTTTGGATTTTTGGGGGATTTTCTACATATAAGAGTATGTCATCTGCAAATAAGGAAAGTTTCATTTCTTCCTGTCCAATTCCAATGCCTTTTATTTCTTTTTTCTTGCCTAATTGCAATGACTAGTACTCCAATACAATGTTGAATGACAGTGGTGACACTGGCCATCTTTTTCTTGTTCTTGACCTCAAGGTGAAGGCTTTCAGTCTTTCACCATGGAAAATAATGTCTTCCTTCATTTTTCATATATGCTTCTTCTATGATGAAGAATTTTCTTTCTATTCCTAGTTCTCTGAGTGGCTTTATCAAGAAGTGGTGCTAGATTTTTTCAAATGCTTTTTCTGTGTCAACTGAAATGATCATGTATTTTTTTCCTTCATTCTATTAATGTGATGTATGATATTAACTGATTTTCTTATATTGAACCATCCTTGCATTCCTGGTATAAATCCCACTTGATCTTGGTGTATAATTCTTTTAATATGCTCTTGATTTTAATCCACTAGTATTTTGCTAAAGATTTTTGCATCTATATTCAGAAGGGATATTGGTCTGTAATTTTCTTTTCTTGTGGTAACTTTATCTAGCTTTGGTATCTAGAAATAAATGAATGTTGACCTCCTAGAAAGAGTTAAGAAGTGTTTCTTCCTCTTCAGTTTTATCTATAAAATGTTTTAATATATTCCCAGTTTGGTATTTATGTTTAACATTTGTTGGCCTATAGAAGTTTTCATTCAAACATTAATTAAATCATCATATACCTAAACAGTTCATGCCCGTAGCAAAATGTCTGGCATATCTAATGCTTAGGTAGACCTTCCTCATCAGTACAGAAGTAAAATTCTCACATATTTTTCTATTGTGCATGTGTCTTCATTTGTTACATTTACATTTTCAATTCATCTAGAATTTATTATGGCATAATACCAAAGTAGGTATTGGATTTTCCCCCTCAAATGATTATCTACTTTTCACAATGTGATTACTGTTTAACATACGCTCTAAACACTAATAGACAATGTTACCATCACCAAATATCAAATTCTTTTATATAGTTGGGTCTCTTTGGTGGTTTTTGTGAGTTCCATTGACTTTCTCTTTCATTGTGGTGCCAGGATCAATTATTTTAACTATTTTATAAATTCTTCCTTCGTTATCATTGGTTTTCAGAAATTTCCTAGATATAATTACATTATTTATACAATGTCTTAAAATATACTAACTAGCAGGGGGAGGGAGCAGGATACATGCATGTGAGGAGCTGAGATGACTCAAGACTGGAAAATGCTTGTATTATTGTAGCTGGATGATGGGTACACAGGGTTCATAATCCTATTCTCTCTGCCTTTATATATGTCTGCAAGCGTCTATAATAAAATGTTAAATATAAATAAATACATAAATCAGATTGAGATGCTCATGATAATGTTCTTCTTCAGAAACAGGTTGTTTCTTTTCACATTGTATTTTATGTCCTTTAATAAGATCTCTGTGGTGGATTGAAGTGTGTACCTCAATTTAGACATGTTCTTGGTCTTGATTCACATTCCTGTGGGTATGAACCCATCGTGAATGGGATCTCCTGAAGACTCTATTTAATTTGTGTGGCCCAACTCAAAGAGGGTGGGCCTTAATCTGATTACTTGAGTCTGAGTCCTTTATAAGCAGAAGAAATTCAGATAGAGAAAGCCACAGAGAAGATCCAGAAGCCAGAAGTCAACAGGAACCCAGAAGAGAAATGAGCAGCCATTGCCGTGTGATGGGAAAGCCAAGGAATCCAAGGATTGCTGCTGGGCCAGAAGGCTACTAATTCCTGGAGGAAGCAAGCCCTCTAGCTAATGCCTTGATCTTATCTCTGAAACTGGAAGCCAATACATTTCCATTGTTTAAGCCAACCCCTTTTGTGGTATTTGTCATGGCAGCCTGACAAACTAGGCAGTTTCGTAGTTAATTTTTTCATATAGGCCCTATACTTTTCTAAAAAATATTAAGCAAACAAAGAAAACCCTCCAATACTTCTTCATGCTTAGTTCTTAAATTATTTTAAATTTTTGTAGCTGTTGTATTTCCAGTTGTTGGTATATAAGAAAATGTTGATTTGTAATCAGTTTCCTTGCTCAACTTTAAAAAAAAAACTCTTTTTCACTCTGTTCTTTGGGGTCTTTCAAGTAGAGAGTTACATGATCTTCAAATATTGATAGATTTACTTTCTTTTTTTTAGTATTTATGATTCTCTTTTATCAGATTTATTGGTTAGCACTTCAAACACAACACTAACTAAGGCTGGTGGTAGTGGGCATCCGTCCCTTACTCCTGACTTTAATGGGAATGTCTCCAATGTTTCATCACTAAGCAAGACCTTAGCAATTTGTTTGAGGAAGGTGTGCTTTATATTCCTGTTTTATCAAATCTTAAAAGTCAGGATTCAATGCTGACTTTTATCACATGCTTTTTAGGCATTATTAGAGAGAATTATGTGTTTTAAAATCCCTTGATCTCTTTATTTGATGAATTATATCAATAGACTTCATACTATTAAACTCTTCTCACATTCCTGGAGTATATGGACTCATGGAAGTGATAGTACTTTTCATATGATTCCTGTGGAGTCTGACAGAAGTGCCCTAAATGGATGGCACTCTTTCCTGATTTTCTTATTGCCATATTTCTTTGGTTGCTTCAAAGTAAATCGGGAGCAATGAGAGTGAAATCAGTGGATTGAAATTTCTGTCTTATACTGGAAGTTTGGCATACTTACATTGATAACATTTATAGTAGGGCCAACATTTACCTGCCACAATTCAGATATAGAAACAATGTGGCTTGCCTTACTTCCTATAACCAATCTTCTGAGATCTAAAGCTACTCTTCCCACTGAAGATGGAGAAAAGCACAACAGCTTTTGTTCTATTAGATGTTAGAATGTTTGTGTGTGGGGGGGGAGGGGTAAATATTCAATTAATTCAGAGATTAGCTCTCAGCCAGGACTGTTTTTCTCTTCTTCAATGATCTCTGGCCCCTTCCTCTGGCAAAGAGTATCTAGGTGCAGGAGGCTGCTTGCATATCCTGGATTCAAAACTTACTAGCCAGGTAACCTTTGGCTGGATATTTAACTTTTCTCTGCTTCCATTTTTTTACCTGCGAATTGGATATTAAAATGGTATCTATTTTACAGAATTTTGTGAGCATCAAATAAAATTGATTCTAGTATTACCTGACACACAGTGTCTAGACAATGTTTGCAATTATAATAATCAAATTAATATTTTTCTCATGGAGTCAGGAGGAGGGGACTTTGGTTCATGTGTTACTTTCTGATTAAGTGCTCTTGTGTTACTTGTCTCTGCAATGATTTGATTTCTGTCCTTGCTGCCTCTGCTTTTGAAGTATCTTAAGCTAGTTTAATATTGTTTGTTCTGTTCTGTTGACATGAGCAAAGAGCAGAAATTGCTTTTAAGGTACTCAGCTACCTGTCTCTCCTGACTACTGTGGTACTCAACTCTTACTGGGACTGTGGCTCCCCTACGGTCTGGTTGCAATTCTCATTCGATCCCTGATTTGGGAAGTTCATTCTGTACCTCTCAGCTTGGTGTGACTTTATCCCCTCTCCAAGTCATTACCCTGTCAAGTTATCCAGCCAGCCCTGTTAGCCATCTCCCTTTTCCCCATTAGGAGCACACAGAAGCTTTTAGACTCCCTTTGTCACTCTGCTGTGAGGGAGTGCTATCCTAGATTCCCCTTCTGCCCCAAATAATATTTCTGCTCCATGTTGGTATGAGGCAATCCAGTGAGGGGGTCTCTCCGGAGTGTCAAATGGATTTTTTTTTCCCTCAGCCTATCTGGTGTTTTAATCAGCTCTGTTCTCACTCCCTGACCTGATCCTAGGGTCAGACCAAGGGAATTGATGCAAAGAGTGGGGACCCCATGGAGCAACACAATTTAGAGTGAATAAAAACTACTGGATTATTATTTTCAAAACAGTGACCCCCATTACACATTTATTGTGCATTCACTGTGTTCAAATTACAATTTCTTCCAGAGAAAGAAGGATATCTGAGATTATGATACATCACATTTGAAAACAAGGGCTTACTATGTGTGGGCATATTTTCAATACTTTACAAATATGGATTCTGAATTTCTCCCAATGACTCTATGCAACAGGACATTATATTTCCAGTTTACAGGTGAAGAAACTGAGGAACAAAGATGTTAGATCACTTGCCAGGAGTCACACAGTAGATAACAGAGCCAGGATGGCCTGAGTCAAGAGCTGAATAGAGAAAGCCAAGGATAATTTAAGTCTTCTCTTAAGGAGTTATTATGATGATGATTTTTAAGGATTTGAAATGTTGTAGGGTGATTTAAACTAAATATGAGATAACCTGGTACAAACAAAGGATTGTTAAGAATTATGTCTATTGTAGTGGGCTACAGAGTCTGCTTCTCTAGTATTATTTAAGAACAAGATTATCAATAACAGCATCTTTGATATGGTTTAGAAAAAGGCCTTTGTATGGCAGGGTTTGAGATGAACTGGAAATTTGAAGCCCCTTTTAACCCTATATTTCTTTTTCTCAGCTTCTGAGATTTCAGACATTAAATTTGGTTTGTTTTGTAACTTGCTTGCTTTCGCTTGTATTACTTCTTCAGTGAGTTAAAGAGATTTTTAAAAGATAGGACTCCAGCTTCTCAAGTCAATGTTCCTTTGAAAAAATGGAGCTAATAAGCCAGATCTTTAGAAGAAAAACTGCCATTTTCCATTTTCAGTAAGAAATTTGTCTACTAGCAAACTAATGTATCTGGGATTTTGCTGTTATGCAGCTCTATCCCTCATAACCATTATGAATGAAGAGGGGGACAAAATCTAATTTCAAATGCCAGATGGGTAGCATATGAATGGCAGTGATTCAGACCAGGCTTCAGTTAGACCTCCAAAGCTCTGAACAGCTACTGGGTAATCATGGGGATTATGGTGAACTGAGGTGAGTTATTTTCTGTGTATCAGGTTTCTCTGGTTGTCCTTTCTCTACCCTCAGAGCCTTTCAAATTTGGTGAGAAAACTTAGTAGCTACCTGGTACTAGCAGTTGAAGGTGGGTGTTACAGTTAACTTCTTACTGTAAAGGTGGTAGGTGTCATTGGTGAGTTTCATTTAGTGAGTACTTGAGGAAGGAAGAATCAGAGTTAAAAGACTTCAAATCTCTAGATTTAAGGTTTGAAACATTCATTTGGCCTTGTGGAAGGCTGTGGAGAAGCTTTTGGCCTGAATACAGAAACTAAAGATGAAATCTTAAATGACATATGAGCATCCTAAGATTTAAGACAGCTCTTCTCATTCAGTGCCAGTAGAACTGCTGAATAGTCCTGGGAAGAGTCAATTTTTAGTGAAACAGTTTTTCAGCAATTAGTAAAATACAAGTCCCTAAAAAGCCTAGTGCTTGCTTACTCAAGGCTGAGAAACATACATGATATTTCAAGGCTCTTACTCTACCAGCAACAGGTTATAGAATAAAATTTGAACTCTTCCATCCTTCAATTCAAAGGATTAATTATAAACATGTTTTGCCTTTGTTCTTAGAACTCTCTGAGACCTCAGTGTTGAAGATGCTTCAGAGAAAATGAAAACGAAGCTCACATTAAGGAGCACCTTCTCTGTGCTAGGCACAGCGCTTAATATGCTGACACTTGAGTTAGTCATTTAGTCAACTCAGTAGCCCTGCAGTGTTGGTTTCGATACCTACATTTATATTGACCATAAAACTGATATTCAAAAGGGTTAAATATCTTCCTCAAGGTAACAAAATCAGTACCTGGCCAAACCAGAATCTGAATTCAGGAATTACTGATTCCAAAACTCATAATATTCCAATGATTCATTCTACTCCGTTTTCTCTGTATAAATGTCTTGAATGTAAATTAACTTTCTTTAGGGAAATTCTTAAAGATCTGTCTTTCCAAATGTGATGAGCTAAACATCTCTTCATAAGAATGAGAACAGTTTAACAAAAAACGTACTCTTCTAAAGGGGTTGATTGATTCTGTCTCCCACATATACCTTAAATATGAAAGAAAAAGAGAACATTGAAAATGACTCTCTCATAACAGAACAATAATTTCTGCCTTAATAGTCCTGACTTTGTTTATTGTTACCTTTAATGCCCATTTAATAAAGTGGTAAAATATTAAAACTCTTGAAAAGTAAAAATAATCCAAATTCTTCATCCAAGTTCTTTCCTGCTATTATTTTACTTTGAACATTAAAAAAAAAAATCTGCTTTTTTTAAAAAATGAGCTCCTTGGCTCCAGCTAAAACTAAGGGGCATACACAGCTTTCAATGTGTCTAGGAGTTTATGACTTCCCCCACAGTGGGTCCATTCCCTTGCAAGGATGCTAATGGGTTGTTGCTTCCTAAGGGCTAGAGAATTGATGGGTTTGGGTTTTTACTCCTAGTCTTTGGTTTCTTGGTTGTATTATTTTCCTTGTTTATGTTCCTTTTAATTAACATTGAATTTCTTCATTTTATGCCCTGCTTTTTTTCTGTTTGTATAGTCTACAGACAATGAGTCCTCGGGTAGCAATTGTTAATTGGGAGAAATGTTAGCTTGAGGATATTCCCTGAGTTACTTGGAGCTAGGATAAAAGTTGTCCTACTGAAGCCTCATTAGAAAAACTTTTACATACCTGCCTTGTGTAAGATCTACAGGATGCTCAGCCACATGCTCTTGTCTGTTATCTTTGCTTGAACCCTGGTTTATTTTCTTCAAACTCTCATTGTGTGTCATATAATGTAAACCACTAGAATTGCTAGGTTTAAAGATAATTCTGGTGTAATGATTTTCTTGAAGAGGCTATTCACAACATATGTTTTGCAGGATAATAAAATGTAGGATTCATTGCTAATTGATAAAAGGAAGTAACTAAAGATCAAAGGGATATGTTGATTTAAAAAAGAACTTCTGAATGGGTCTGATTGTAATTATTTTGAGGTGGTAGTCAGTTTTGCTTTTATAATTTAGATTGAGAAAACTATACATAATAGCCATCCATAATCTGTCTACCCATCTATCTTATCTACCCATGCATCGTGTCTATTATCATCTAATGTTTACATCAAACTGTTTTTTCTTGTTTTAGATAGAGAGGCAAAAGTGATTCATGTTTTAGAACAGAGCTGATCTCACAATAGAAAGTAATAGTTATGATTTGTAATGCATGATTTGCAGACCAGAAAGATTCTGTGCTTACAATCCACAGCCTTCAATCACAATGCCATTGTAACGCTTCTCAAATTTAAAAGCATCAAATTGGTAGACTTTTCCTTTAATCTGATATGGGACAGACAAGTATTGAAAATGTAAAAGGCATCAACAGAATACTCTTTTCTTTATAGGTAGTGAGCAGCTTGAACCAGAGACTCTGGGGGATCATCTTGCCCCGTTTTGTTTTCCTTCCTGATGACCCAAGAGTTTTTATCCTGAGGATCTCAATGGACCTTTTGTAACTTAGCTGATGATGACACATCCCAGAGTCTCCTTCAGTATTGGGCCTCAGGCCAGCAGGCTACATACCATGCTGTCCTATGATGCACACAACAAAACTGTTCTAGTCACCTCCCAATGCCCCGGCCTGGAAGGGCACCATAATGATGTAGTGGGAGGAAGCGTGTTTAGGAAAGTGTTGACAAGAAGCTTTTGTTACAACTTTTCCTCTCTGCAGCAGGAGAGAGGTATTCTCAAGTAACAGAGCCTACATTTGTGAGAGATGAATTGGAAGGTCCCTGGCTTTTTATTTAGGATGAGGAGTTGTGTTTCAGAAAGCTGCAATTATTTCAGGTGGGGGAAGACAGAAAGCGTGGAATCCTGGAGGGAAATGTAATTGATTTGCTGCTAAATGACTCAGCTGGACTGTTTGAAACTGGTCCGGGTGAGTATTCAAAGAATGGGTACTTTGACTTTTCCATACCCTTGGAAGGGGAGAATTGGGCTACCTTGGGAGCCAAATGCTTTACTTTTATTTTTCAAAACGGTCAATTATTTTAAAATAAATTTGTTCTGAAGTCAAAAGTGGCTTGTATTCTCTTACATTAGTGCTCACACATTATTTACTCGACAGGCATTTACAGCACACTTTCTGGGTGTAGAGTTCTACAGCTGCTTCCTCTGTAGGAAAAGAATTCCGAAAAGATGCATAAAAGAGATGAATGGAACAGCCAGTCCCTATTTTCATATTCCTTTCTCTCTACTTGGAGAAAAACACCAGTGCATGAAATAGCATTGGAATAACTTAAAGCAAAGTGTTCACAAGAGCAGAATAACCCAGCACAGGCTTTGAAACCACCAGGTGTATAATTCACTGTCTCCCTCCTCTGGGGTCCCACACCAGCTATTCTGAGTCCCTGTCAGAGCACTTCATGTATTGTATGCTTTGGCTCTCCCCCACTCTCTGTGAGCTCATTATGGAAAGAGATTTTTATAGTATTTATCTTCACATCCCTGGACCCTAGTGCAGTTCATTGCATACCACAAGGGCTCAGTAAATCTTTAGTGAATGAATAAGAGGTACTTCTGTTATCATTTGGGGGCAGGGAAAGGGAGTAGAATGATGGTTTTTGTGTGGGTGTAACTACAAAGGAAAAGATTTGATTCTTATAATTTTGGACTTGGGAAGCATTTATTTCAGCAGAGTTCAGTAAACATTGAGGATATATTATGTTGTGATTGCACATACAAACTTGAAATGTTTTCTGCCTTCAAAAGACTTGGAGTCCAGGGTAGTGGAGACAGTGAGGCTCAGATAAACCTCTGTGTTGGATGTGTTGTCATAGGTATTCATGAGGCATTGTGGAAGGAAAGAAAAGGGACATTTTATTCTGGCTGGTATTAGAGGAGGGACTGGGGATGTTGGGTGAATCAGGAAAATCTTCCAGGAGGAAATGACACTTGAAGTGAGTCTTGAAGCAGGAGTAGCCAAGTAAGGAAGAAAGGAAGAGAATATGGGGTAGGGGAGAGAAGAAAAAATCAAGAGCAAGGATACAGCTATGGAAGACAGCCTGGAGTGTACTGGGAGTTATAGGTAGTTCGGTGTAACGGATGTGTGAAATACATGATGTAGGGAGTGAAAAGGATGACACTGCAAGGGGTCAGGAATAGTGAATCCCACTTATCATGTTAAAGAGATTGTTTTGATCTTTATGCTGTAGGTGATGGGGAATTTTTGAAAGATTTTAAGGTGGAATTGGAGTAGTCAATATTGGTTACAGTGACGCCTTTGGAAGGTGCCTGAAACTGTGTAGATAAAAGTTTGAAAGAGAAGAGTGATGGTAGACCTGCAGAGAAAGGATACAGCTTAGAGATATTTACAATGTATTCCATTAGGACTTGATGAAGGATTGAGTGTAGGTGATGAGAGAGTGGGATGGAACCAGTACTTTTTTTTTAAAATTCAGTTTTATTGAGATATATTCATATATCATGCAATTATCCGTGGTGTACAATTAACTGTTCACAGTACCATCATATAGTTGTACATTCATCATCCCAATCTATTTTTGAACATTTTCCTTATACCAGAAAGAATAAAAATAGGAATAAAAAATAAAAGTAACAGAACACCCAAATCCTCCCCCATCCCACCCTATTTTCCATTTAGTTTTTTAAACACAATTTTATTGAAATATTTTCACATAACATAAAATCCTCCAAAGTGTACAATCAGTTGTTCATAGTATCATCATATATTTTAGTATTCATCACCACAATCAATCTTTGAACATTTTCATTACTCCAAAAAATAAAATAAAAATTAAAAGAAAAAGAACATCCAAAACATTCCATTCCCCCTCCTCCATTGTTCATTTACTTTAACACTCATTCATTGTTTTTTTAACTTTATAAAAAAATTAAAAAAACAATAAAAAAACATTTCAAACAAAACGAAAACAAAGGAATAAGAAAAACAAATAACCTAAAATAACTACATTGCTTCCAACATGTTCCTACCCTACCCCAAGAAAATAAACAGTAACCAAAGGAATAAGAAAAAACAAATAACCTAAAATAATTACATTACTGCCAACTTGTTCTTACCATACCCCCCCAAAATTAACAAACCATAGTCATTTCTGAGCATTCGCATAACATTAAGTTTACGCTCCATAACTTATCTGTTCTTATTAGATTATTGTTTCCCCTTCACTATTTGCTGTCTATTGCTAGGTCCCCTACATTCTACAATGCAAACCATTTATTTCACATTTTTCACAGAGTTCACATTAGTGGTAACATACAATATCTCTCTGTTTGTGCCTGGCTTATTTCACTCAGCATTATGTCTTCTAGGTTCATCCATGTTGTCATATGTTTCATGACCTCATTCCTTCTTACTTCTGTGTAGTATTCCATCAGGTGTATATACCACATTTTGTTTATCCACTTATCTGTTGAAGGACATTTGGATTGTTTCCATCTTTTGGCAATTGAGAATAATGCTGCTATGAACATCAGAGTACAAATATCATGTCACTGCTTTGAGATCTTCTGGGTATATATCAAGAAGTGAAATTGCTAGATTGAAAGGTAACTCTATATCTAGTTTTCTAAGGAACCACCAGACTGTCTTCCAGAGTGGCTGTATCATTATACAGTCCTACCAACAATGAATAAGAGTTCCAATTTCTCCACTTCCTCTCCAGCATTTGTAGTTTCCTGTTTGTTTAATGGCAGCCAATCTAATTGGTGTGAGATGATATCTCATTGTGGTCTTAATTTGCATCTCCCTAATAGCTAGTGAAGATGAACATTTTTTCATGCGTTTTTTTGGCCATTTGCATTTCCTCTTCAAAGAACTGTCTTTTCATATCTTTTGTCCATTTTATAATTGGGCTGTTTGTACTATTGTCATTGAGTTGTAGGATTTCTTTATATATGCAAGATATCAGTCTTTTGTCAGATATATGGTTTCCAAATATTTTTTCCCATTGAGTTGGCTGCCTCTTCACCTTTTTGACAAATTCCATTGAGGTACAGAAGCTTTTAAGTTTGAGGAGTTCCCATTTATCTATTTTTTCTTTTGTTGCTTGTGGTTTGGATGTGAGGTCTAAGAGGTGACCTCCTAATACAAGGTCTTGGAGATGTTTCTCTACATTATCTTCTAGGAGTTTTGTGGTACTGTCTCTTATATTGAGGACTTTAATCCATTTTGAGTTAATTTTTGTGTAGGTTGTGAGGTAGAGGTCCTCTTTCATTCTTTTGGATATGGATATCCAGCTCTCCCAGCCCCATTTGTTGAATAGACTGTTATGTTCCAGTTCAGTGGTTTTGAGGGCCTCATTTAATTTTTGTCCCCATTTTTTCTACTCATCCATCCATACACTGGATAAAGGGAGTGTGATCCACAAGGCTTTCACAATCACACTGTGACTCCTTGTAAGCTATATAGTTATACAGTCATCTTCAAGAGTCAAGACTACTGATTTGCAGTTTGATAGTTTCAAGTATTTACTTCTAGCTATTCCAATACACTAAAACCTAAAAAGGGATACTATATAGTGCATAAGAATGCCCACCAGAGCTCTCAACTCCATTTGAAATCTCCAGCCACTGAAACTTTATTTTGTTTCATTTTGCTTCCCTCTTTTGGTCAAGAAGATGTGGAACCAGGATTTTGGCTTGGGTGGATGGATAGAGGGTGGTACCATTAGCTGGGAGAGAGAAGATAAGAGGAGGAATGTGTTTGGGTGTGAGGAAAGAAAAAAAAATGTTGAGTTCATGTATGGACCTGATGTATTTGAGATAACTGTGTATCTTTCAAGGGGAGATTTCTGCTAAGCTTCTGGATGTATGAATCTGAATTTCTGAGGAGGTCAGGGTATGAGATATGTATGTGGGAGTTATGAGTACATATGTTTGCTGGTTTGTATATATTATGTCCCCCAGAAAAAGCCATTTTCTTTGATGCAGTCTTGTGGGGGCAGACATATTAGTGTTGATTAAGTTGGAACTTTTGGATTGGATTATTTTCTTGGAGATTTGGCCCCACCCATACAGCGTGGATCTTGATTGGTTACTGGAGTACTTTAAAAAGAGTCACACAGGCCCAAATGTAGATGCAGCTGAGGGACACATTTTGAAGATGGCTGTTGAAAGTTGACATTGACATTTTGGAGAATGTCATTTTGAAATGCAACCTGGGAGCAAACAGACTCCAGCCATGTGCCTTCCAAGCTGACAGGTTTCCAGAAGCCATTGGCCTTACTTTAATGAAGGTGCTCTATTGTTGATGCTGTAACTTGGACACTTTTATGGCCCTAAGACTGTAACTTTGTAACCAAAAAAACCCCCTTTATGAAAGCCAGTCCATTTCTGGTATATTGCATAATGGCAGCATTAGCAAACCAAAACAATATGGCAACTAAAATGATAAAAATTAATGGATTGCCAAGAAACATAACATAAAGGCAGAGGTTCCCAAGTGCCAGCCAACAGTCTGGTGTTCTGCAAGCTTCAAAGTTATTATCTGGGGAATTGGTAAAAAGTAGATTCCTAGGTCCCTCTCCTGGAGGTTCTGATTCTTCAATGGAAAGTCATAAATCTGTATTTTACAGCATATCCTGGCAAATATTGATATGCAGCAATGTTTGAGACACACTGATAAAGAGTTAGAGCAGTGGTATCACCTGTGTTTAAGGGGTGGACAAAAGAAGATTCCATAAAATAGAAAGAAGTCAACCAATCTGGTGAAGAACAGATAAGAGCAGAGAGAGATATCATGGAAGACAAAGGAGGAGTTTCTAGAAGGAACATCTAACAGTGTCATAATAGAGAGGTCCAGTAAGAGAATTTGTGAACAGGTCATTAGATTTTTCAATATGGAGGTCTGGGATCCTAAGAAAAGAAGTGGTAAAGTTAGTTCACAGTAGGTTGAGAAGTAGAAGCTGTGAGTGAAGAAATAAGAGTGCATTTAATAGACAGTTCTTTCAAAGAACTTGATTGTGAAGAGAAAAAGAATGATATCTGGAGGGGAGAGAGTATATGGCTATTGGAGATTTTATTTTACAAGTGGAAAAGCTGCTAGAGAATATGTAAAGCTTGAAGAGAGAGAACCAGTAGAGTTAGAGCAGAGAGGGGGAAAGAAGATAAAGAATAGGCGAAAGACATGTCTTTGCATAAGAGGAGAAACACGTCATCCTCTCTGACTGGAGGAAAGGAGGTGAGGGAAAGTGAAATGGAGTGAGGCAGGAAGTTGAGGTGCAGTTTTCCATGCTGTTCAGGGAGACATTAAATAGAGGCTCAAAAGCAATGAAAGGGTACAATCAGCCTGCTGAAGCTAAACCTAGGAAAGGAGACCTATTGTTAATTTATTATTTTCTCAGTGTCGGTTGTAAATAGTGACAGACGTTTCCTCCTTTTCCTTGAAATTTTTTTCAAATTTATAATTAATATGAAAATATACCATGGATTGAACTCCTGTTAGTCCTATAAAACCCCAACTCCTGTTTACTGATTTAGTTATTCGTTATGCATTTGTCTCAGGGTTCTGTGCATTTTGCCTCCCCAGAACCTAGCACAGGGTTTTCATCATAGAGAGAACTCAATAATTGATTTTCTAAGTGACATAGAGCCCGGAGATTTTCTTTTTTTTACTGTCACCAGTACTATGTCTAAAGTAAAAAGGGAGGTCAGTTGACTGCCAAAGTGAGGATGAAATATTGTATACCATTTAGAATTTTTAATGCTTCTTTTTTGACTTATCTTAAACCATGAACATTTTCTCATACAAATACAATGTCTTGTAAAATATACATTTTTAATTGCCTAGTACTTCAGGAGATTCCTTATATTTTATTTAGCTATTGCTGTACAATTGGACAACTAAACTGTTTCCAATTTTTTGTTATTCTATTGTATTATAGCATTTCAGAGCACACCTTTGCATACAAAGTACTTTCCATATTTCAAGTTACTTCTTGTATTATCATATAAAAGTATATTAATACCATTAAAGCCTGTGGTACTTATCAAATTGCTTTCTAAAGACTTAATGTGATTTTGAAAGCTCATCATCAACATATGAAAATGCATATTTCTTCATATATATACCAATATTGAGCATTCTATTTAAAAAAAAAATTACCTTTGCTAATTTGTAGGCCAAACAAACAGTGCTATAGTCTCTGTGAGGGCTACAGGGCACAATCATCCTTGTGTTATCATAGGCAGCCTTGAAGGTGCATCTGAGCTGACCTATAGAATTAGTTTTAGAAAATCAGTGTTCAGGACCGTATCATAAGTTGGACAGAGCACTGGGCATGGTGGACAGAAGCCTTAGTCTAATTTCTGCATTGTACCAGCCAGCTCTGTGAACTAGGGTGAGTTACTAGGCTCCCTATACATTTAGTTTCCTCCTTTGTACCATGAGAACTTTCTAGATCTCAGATTCGATGGCCTCTTAAAGGAGCTTAGATGCAAAAACAAAACAAACAAACAAAAACAGCCTGTACAGGGCACCATGGAGAAAAGAGGGAGGATGGGTAGGATGCAAATGTCAAGGAACCTAGATGGCCAACATTACATTTGGGCCAGGGAGGACCCTGTCCTCCTAAGTCCAACTTTGGAAGGTGTAAATTAATAACAGTACTTTCTTCCTTTGTCTCTGCCACAGATTTAGCAGAGGGACAACTGAAGCAAATGTTCAGATTACCTATGTTATGTGTGAGGAAGGCAAATTATGGTAGTAGGCATTTTTAAGGACCCATAGCAACAAGTCAAACATTACCATGCAAAATCTGTTTTACCTCCTCATACGCTTCTTTTCTTTGAACTTTTTGAGTGTTTAGTTCTTGCATTGCCTCCTTCTCATTTCTTGCCTGCACATATTTTGATTGGATAATCTTTGATAAATTGAGCCTGTTATTATTTTATTTCTCTGGCATTGTCTTTTTTACAGTGATCAACCTTCCTTTTTTATATGTAGCATATCTATAGTTATTTTTCTTTCAGCATTGAATCTAATCGAGGGAAGAGACTAGGTCTCACTTTGATGTCTTTTTAATGTATCCTTAGAAAAATCTTTAGATGAGGTAAAAAAGACACTAAGTTGCAGACAGACCTAATCCATTAACCCCAGTCCTTTTTTTAGGCAACTGCACCAAAACAGTTCTTTTCTGTCTCTAGAAAGTTTGGTGGTTTTCTGAGAGCTTAGACCAATGCCTGTCACAAATTATGTGTTCAAAAATGTTTTCTTTCAATGTATGCATCTCAATTTCTTTATAATTTAGCAATCACTACACAAACTGAGTTACAGTGTGGAAGAAACAAAATATTAGTTCCGAAAGAAAGGAAGCATAAAAAAATTTCTCTGAAATACACAAAACACATTTGGTAGCCTCTCCTATTTGCAGATAATTATAAACATTTTTCACTCTTATGTTTCAGAGTGCATTGGGACATTTGAAATTTAAATGAATAGAATTAACTTACATTTTCAGGGAAATTTATAGTTCCTAAAAACTTTCTGAGACATTTTATCTAATTAATCCTCATAATGACCCTGTGAGGTGGGTTGTGGAGATATCATTATCTCCACTTTGCAGGGAAGCAAGCAACTGGTAGAGGAGAAAAGAGAAGGGATTTTCCTAATACGATACAGTTTGTACGTATGACTCATAGATGAAAATCAAACTGATTTATTCTGATGACCAGCCTACAACTTTTTCCTCTATATTATTCATTAATCTCCAGGAAAGAACCTGTCTTAACTCTTTTATCCTTGCATCAATTTATACAGGGGCTCCTGTTCAGGTTCTGTCTCTGAATGTGCTGGCACCATCCATTCTACCTGCCTCCTCTCTTCAGTTTCATTTCTAAAGTGCTCTCCCTACAGGAGCTTTCTCTTCCTTATCCCTAATTAACTTTTAGGTTGGAGCCCCCATAGTAATGAAATTGCATGTTCCAGCATTCTTCTCACCTGGTTTTTCTTTTTAGTGCACCTCGAGGGAGAAAGTGTTTCTGCTGTCTCACTGCATTATCCTTGCTAAGGAGGAATTTGTAAGAACTGAGATAACTGCCTTCCAAAGAGTATACCTTTTTATCAAACATTCTTTGGCTGAGGCCCAGCTTGAATATTTGCAAGAGGTTACCACTTGTTGATAATTAAGATGCATCGGTTCATGATATTGGTAGAAAATCCATGTGGCACAGTAGACAAAAACATGCACTTTGGAGCCAGACAAACCAGGTTTGTATCCTGGTTCTGCTATTTACTGGACAGTTTACTTAACTTCTTGGAGCTGATTTCCTCTTTTGTACAATGGGGTTAATACATTAACAATATCTACTTTTCAGGGTTATTATGAGGATTATAGATAAATTAAAGATGTTTTTCTTAGGATGAAATGAGGTTGCAGAAAAGTACGATCCTCTTCAGACTGCAGATCAAATTTTTATTGCATGTCTTCCATTTCTCCTCCAGATTCATCTTCCATCCTATCCCACCCTGGGTGGCTGGGAGGCTGAGCAGTGGGGTTCACATCAGCAGCTTCCTTTGCCCTCTGGCTTCTGGTTGCATTTGGCCAGTGGGGTATCCCTACAGGAGATCAGAGGGAGGGAAGAGAATGAGATCCATGTTCATCTCCTGAGCTCCTTCCTTTCAGGGTCACTTCAGATTAGTTAAGTCCCAGAAAGTAACCCTCATGATCAAGACAGAACACTCTATATCACTCCCTCCTAGGTACTGACTAGTGATCCCACTCCCTGTCCTTTTGAGACTATGGGTGATAAAAGTTCCATTATTTGCTAACTCCAGGTACTGTACCATTCCTAGTGGGTTCCTCTAACCTGTCCACATATCATAGTCTCTTTATGAAACTGTCTTTAAATGATCCTATATGAGTATGCTGTCTGATTACTTCTGAGACCCTAAATGATGCATTATTCATTACTGCTTCATTGAAAGTGTATTTGCCTGTCTTCTTTGATGGAGTTGAGCACTTTCAGGGGCAAATATAAGGATGGATTATTGTTGTTGTCACTTACCATTTGATACTAAGAGAAGAAGGTAGTGATGATTGATGATACTGGTGATGAGAGCTAAGCATCTCCTAGGTGCCAAGTATTCTCCTGGATTCTTTATACCTATTAGTTCATTAAAACTCAAAACACCCATGTGTTTTATTATCTTTGTTTTACAGATCTGGAAACAGCTCAGAGAGGTTAAGTAACTTACCCAAAGCTACACAGAGTGTCAGTGGAGGGCTGACATTCTAACCTATACCTCTTTGGCTCCAAGGTCTGTGCTCTCCTAGCCAGGCCGCTGTCCCAAAGATACAGAAGCTGAGAGGGTCCATCCTATCAGCTATCAGTTTTCAATGAAATCCGTTTGCCTGTTAAAATTCCTGTGGTTCTAAATTCCTATAGGGACATATCTGTAATGATGTTCTTTAAATAATGCCAAGGCAAATCATCAGTGTAACCATTTGTTAAAAACCTAATTTATTCAGCAAAACCTTATCAGGCCAAATTCGTTATTTGTTTGAATTGAGGGATTTTTAAATTTAAAATCATTGAATCACTACCCCACCAGGGGCAACACATAGTTGCCCCTCAGGGTACACATTAAGTGTTGAATGAATAATTAACTATTTTGAATGAGATTTCCTCTGATAATGTGTAAGCCTCCCAAGCCTTCCACAGCAGTTTTTTTTTTCTAAAGAGATGGAATATTTAGTTCACAGTTTATATGATTTCTGTCCACTTCTTAAATTGACCTAGGTGAATAAAATAATATAATTTTATTAAAATAAAATAATACTGCATTTTCTGAGCACCTACAAATTTCTCAGCATTGTAACTAATCTGCAAAGGTAACTGCAAAGGTGTCCCAGTTGAACAGTTTCCATTTGTGGATCATCTCCTTCCTCTGCTACAGATGGCTGGCCTCTTCCAGGGGCCTGGCCTTGGTGCTGTGTTCCCTGAAATCCTCCCCACATTTGTGTGTTTTTTTATATATATGCCTATTTTGTTTTGCTTATTTTATGAATGTATGATTCACACTATTTGTACTTTGATTTTTTCAATCATTTTAGCAAAATAAACTCTTTCAGACCTTGCTCACTCTTATTCCTTAAACTTAGACATGCGTCTATTGAGACGCTTGCAACAAATTCAAATAAAAGAACTATATGCCTTTAGAATTAGCCTCTAAATACAATGTCAGAAGTTTTGTGTTTTGGTGAAGCCTGTTTGCCTCATTCCCTCTTCCTTAGCATGAGTCCTTTCCTATGAGGAACTTTAGCCCAAATGCACGTGTACCCTGCAACTCTGCAAGTCATGTCCAGCTATAGTTTAATATCAGAAATGAACAACAGCACATAAAGCTTTTCCATTTCTTCTTTCCTCAAAACTGAAAACAGAGACTCTCCTTCCTAGTGACTAATGGAAAGCAAAGAGTAGGTGATAAGGTTATCTGTACCAAGTGACAACTATTCTGGAATATTCTTTGAAATAACAGTTATAGCTTGACTAGGTCAGCTGTTTTTTTTTTTAATTGACTAGGTCAGCTGTTTGCCCTCAACTTCTCCCAACCATTCCTTACAACCTCTTTGAGTGGAAGGGGTAAAGAACTCACTACATTTACTGAAGAACCATTGGGCTGACTTCAACATAGGGTGGAATTATTGCTAATGAAACAGAGAAGTTTTCAGAGGTCTCTTCCCTTCAGATGTGAGTAAGATTCCTCCAGTAGCAGACAAGGCTTCCTTAGTTAACCCTTAGTAGAAAATTGCGGGGTTCCTAGACTTACCAGCAAGAATCAGCACATATACAGTTGAGTTTGCATCTTCATTTCATGTATGTAACTTGACGGTGTGGCTACCATACCCATTTTTTATCAGCCACTAAAAATGTAGGCTTGAATATTGAATGGAAAACAGATGGTGCTAGAAATCTCTTACATTTAGCAAAAAACTGTCCTGGAAACATTGCTTATGTGTACTTTTATTGCTTTAAACAAAGTACCACAACACCATCATAGCCTGTTCCGATGAATTATTGAAGAATTACTGTCCTAGTCTAAGACAGCATTTCTAAGTGCACATGTTAATCATATACTCAATTAAACATTTCCTTGCCTTTCGTTTCAGCATGCCAGTTGACTTTTGAGTGGATAATTGTTGCAGTGTGAGCACTGACACTGGAAACAACTAGTGCCTGCTTGATTTACTTAAACACACCATGGAAAGGAAGACTTGTGATTTGCTTTCTCGTAGCAAAAGTGTAAGTAACTTTTGTTTTTATTTCTTTTCTAAAAATGTGTGTACGTTACTCTTTTTACTGTTTTCTTTGGACTTGAATACTGTGCTATTGTACTTGTGGGGAACTCTTGGTTAGCTTTCAGTTCTCTGAGTGTATGCAGCTTGTTAACAAATGAAGACTTGTTCATCTTTGTAGCCTGGTTGGCATTTGATGGGAATTTTCTTTTAGTTTATGTGCCTTGATACTCATTTGTATAAACCTATGGGCATGATATTGGGCACCCAGATTTTTGGATAAATGCAGGAAACATATGATAAAAAATTAAAATCATAGAAATTTATGTTTTTATTTTTATGTCAAACTTTCTGGGCAAGTCCAAAAGGACAAATAATTGAACTTACGTCCTTAGGTACTGCAAAGGATCACATTCTGAAAGTTCATGTACGGTGAATAATGTGAACACTTGATCAGTGGGGCTTCATTTCCATGAGCTTCTTCCTGCCACCTATGTCTCTTCCTTTCTAAATTTTTTTGAGTAAACATAGTAAGTGTCCTGATGGAAGGTTAATCCTTCTTCCCAATTACTTAGCTTTCTTCAGGTAACAAATTCATTATACTTTTTCAATTTCTCTTAGTTTTTGAAATAGAGCATAAGTAAATAGAGCAGCTCAAAGAAAGTTACACAAGGCAGGGATGAAAGTAGACTGCTAATTTCTGTCAGGCCAGCTCTAAGAATATGTCCTTTTGTTCATTTACCCAAGGGGGAAAAGGCATCCAAACAAGATGTAGCTGTGACGTAGGAACATTCATTTGAAGGCATCAGAAAAACCACAAATGCGAACATATTTCCCTAGTTATGGGAAAGCTTTGTGTTACAGCCAATGATTCTATTGTAATGGCCCCAAGGCCATCTGTCACTCTTTCTACAGAGTTACCATTCAGCCATTACGGGTGTAGTTATGTATGAATATGTAGAGGGGGAAGGGCATTTTACCCAACAAGGTTTCTTGAAAATTGAAGGTGTACCAAGAGGTATGCCAGTCCTTTGACTGAGTATTGACTATCTTTAATAACCATCCAAGTAAATTCAACAGACTCTGAGGGTATCATTTGTTTTACCAGTTGGGGTTCAGTTGTATGGATTATTGCATAAAATAAAGGGGTTATGTCTTGGAGCCTGGAATTCCTTCTATCATCAAACAGCTTTGCTTATTGTATTACGAGGTGACCTGCATATAAATTACTGAAGTGCAAACACCTGTCTTTCTGTTAGTGATATTTTCTTATTATGAATTAGGTTTGAAAGCAGGCCGTTCACATAATGCTTCCTTCTTTTATTGAATTTCAGAGACATGTGATACAAAAAAAGTGTGTGAAGGCAAAATGGAGAATATTTTGAGTAATTAAAAAATACGTAATTAAACATTTCCTTGTTCTTGGAGGAAAACATTCTAGAAGCAAATGATTAACTGAGCCGTGACTTTAAGAACCTGCGAGTACTTGATGATGCTAGGAGATTTCCTATTTATATTTGCTTAATGCAAAAAGTTTCATCTCTCTGGAAAGGCTCAAGCTTCCCAGATGAAGACAGCTTGAGTTGCCTACATTTATCCAAATGTAAACAGTAGAACTCTAATTTCATTTCTTCTTAGCGTCTTGAAAATTCACTGGAATAAAGAAAGTACTTCCACTTAATTAAATGAGTCTAAGCAGGAGATTACTGTCTATCAGAGAAAAGAGTTGGACTTTCCCCCTAGTTAGAAATTGTCACTTTACGGTGTCAAAAGTTGATTTTTCACTGGTCTATGAATGCACACCCCCACCCTGTTAAGTCTTTGGCATAACAGAATCCAAAATTTTATGTTCAGAAGTAGGTGTTCCCTGTTCTTGAGAAGGCAAGTTTAAAGAATTAATTCAATTTAGAATGTGAGGATGTTTTTCTTTGGTTCTAAAGGTTAAAACAGCCTCTTCTCCTCCCTGCATGACTCTGTACATCATGTATCTGTCGTGATGAAATGTAAGGCATACCAAAAAGGAGGGGGAAAAAAAAGAGACTGACTTATACGATAACTTTATTTATTCCTTAGGAAGCCAGTTTTCATCTTTCCCCCCTCACATGCAAGACCTGGTGCAGATGCCCTTTTAATCATTAATGCTTTGAAACCTTTCTTTATTGGAAAGGATCCATGAAAAATTCTAGCTTTAAAAATATACACTAATTTCACTTTTTATTAAAAGTGATATTTTCCTAGTTTGGGGGTAGGGGTAATTTGTAGTTGTGGTGGGTCAAAAAGGGTGGGGGGGACAGGGCATAAAATGGAAAACACAAAATGTGTGGCATCCTCCCGTGCTCATGACCTGGCGTACCATGGGAGAAAGGCATTCACCAAAGAAGCCCACAAGTAAGTGTAAAATTACAATTCTCTGAAGTATCTTCTTCCTTAGGGTAAGTATGCATCAGCTTGTCCTGATGTGTAATGGCTACTTGTCTTTCTCCATCCTAGAATGTAAACTTCCCAAGGACAGGGCTTTGTTTATTTATCCATCACTGTATCCTCAGCACCAAGCACAGTACCTTTCATGTGGCAGAAAATAACACGATAAAGGAATGAGTGAAGTAAACTCTGAGGCCTGCTGCCAGAAGCTTCATGGTACAATGGCAGCATGGAATGTTAAGACTTGACCTGGTCAAGAAAGAAGGCCAGTGGTTATAGTTTGCTAAAGTTACCAAAACGCAATATACCAGAAATGGGCTGGCTTTTCAATGGGGATTTGTTAACTTACAAGCTTCCAGTTCTAAAGCCATGAAAATGTCCAAATCAAGACATCATCAGATGACATCTGGACTCCTCAGTCTCATGGAAAAGCACATGGCATCTACTGGTCTCTCCCTTCTCTTCCCAGTTTTGTTGCATCCAGCTTCTGGCTTCACTATCTTATTCTCTGTTTTCTCTCTTAGCTTCTGTGTTTTCTCCATATTTTATGTTCCTATAAAGGGCTCCAGTAAGAGGATTAATACCCACCTGGGGCATGCCTCAATTGAAATAACCTAATCAAAAGGTCCCACGAACAATAGGTCTACACCCATAGGAATAGATTAGCTTTAAGAACATGGTCTTTTTTTTTTTAATTCAGTTTTATTGAGATGTATTCACATACCATACAGTCATCCACAGTGAACAATCAGCTGTTCACAGCACTGCTGCATGGCTGTGCCCCATTACCACAACCAATCCCTGAACATTTTCATTACTCCAAAATAAAAACAAAAATAAAAATAAAAGCAAAAATGAACACCCAAAACATCCCATCCCCCCAACCCATCCCACTCTTCAACTAATTTTTGTCCCCATTTCTCCACTCATCTGTCCACACAGTGGACGAAGAAAGTGCAAGCCACAGGGTCCCCACAATCAAACAGTCACACCATGCAACACACATAGCTATACAATCACCTTCAAGAATCAAGGCCAGTAGGTTGCAGTTCGACAGCATCAGGCATCTCCCTCCAGCTACTCCAATACACCAAAAACTACAAAGGGGTATCTATATAGTGCATAGGAATACCCTCCAGAATGACCTCTCAACTCCATTTAATATCTCTCAGCCACTGAGACCTTATTTTGTTTCATTTTGCTTCTCCCTTTTGGTCAAGAAGACATTCTCAATCCCACAATGCCGGGTCCAGGCTCATCCCTGGGAGCCACGCCCTGCATCATCAGGGAGATTTACACCCTTGGGAGTCATGTCGCATGTAGGGTGGAGGGCAATGAATTCAACTGCTGAGTGGGCTTAGGGAGAGAGAGCCCACATCTGAGCAACAGAAGAGATTCTCTGGGGAGACTCTTAGGCATGATTATAAGTAGGCTTAGCCACTCCTTTGCAATAACAAGCTTTATAAGGGCAAGTCCCAAGATCTAGGGCTTGGCCTACTAAAATGGTAGTCCTGAATGCTTGTGAGAATACCAGTAATTCCCCAGCTGGGGAAGTTTAATATTTCTGCATTTTCCCCCAGTTCCTCATGGGAGCCATGCAAATACATTCTTATTCCCTGCCCAAATTACTTTGGGATGTGTCAGGGTAAACTAAACTGTACAAACCTACCAGATGTCACTTCCTATTCTAAGTTCCATGTAATTATGGTGTTTGAATAAACTGACTGTACAAGTTAAATTATTTAGTGTGTTACAGAAAGTATAGATCCTGCACTAAATAAACATCTCTTCCTTTAGTCTCACACAGACATTGAGGTTTTAAAACACGGTCAATATCGTCCTTTACCCTTTGGCCTGATTTGCCTTAGTCCTACCAGATCCATTTCATTCATATCTCTAATTGAAGTCTGAACTCTTTTTCAGCTTTTTAACAGTTGCTGTATGAAGTTATACTGACATTCATAGCTGCCGACCTCTAGCTCTGAGTTTCAGTTGATCGGGTTATACACAAAGGGATCAGCATCTCAGAATCTGGAGATAGCCATTCCAATTCAGGAATAGATGTGACTGCTGTAAGAGCTTACAATCTGGGGACCTTTACCATAAGCCTTCCCCTGATAACCTATGCTATAAGATTCAATTCTCGGAGTTTATACATTATAGTTAGTCCATATTAGTGAGGTGTTATAATGTTTGTCTTTCATTTCTGGTGCATTTCACTCAAAATGCTGTCCTCAAGAACATGACCCTTTCTTAGGTCCATTCAACTTCAAACTACCACACTAGGTTTATTGTTAGTCAGGGTTCTCCAGAGATATAGAGCCGAAAGGAGATAGATAGATAGATAGATAGATGATAGATCTAATTGAGATATATTTTAGGAATTGGCCCACACGACCGTGGGGATTGACAGATCCAAATTCTGTAGAGCAGGTTGCAAGTTAGGAATGCCGATGAAGGTTTCGATGAATTTCCAGGAGTCCTGGCTGAAGTAGATATAGAAATTCTTCTTCCTGGCTGCTGAAGTCCCCAGTTCTTCCTTTAAGGCCTTCACCTATTTGGATGAGATTTCTCTCATTGCTGAAGGCAGTTTCTTTTGTTGATGGTAGATGTAATAGCCAAAGACGCAACCAACTGACTAATGTCTTAAATCCATAAAATACCCTCAGAGTAACAATCAGGCCAATGCTAATTTTATCAAACAACTGGACATCAGAACCTAACCAAGGTGACACATGAAATTAACCATTATACCTGGCAAGGATTCCTTGAGGAAAAGTGATTTGAAGAATGGGTTAGCCTAGCTTGGCAAATTAGGAGTGGAAGGGGCTTCCAGATGGAGTTAACATGAGAAGGAATGACTCTCATGGTAGGAAAAGTAGTAGCTTCAAGGACATGAAAAAAGGCTATACTAATTAACCCATAGGTGGAAAAGGCAGGGAGATGGGGGAAATTGAACATGTTTAAGAGATTTTTATGAAGAAAAAGGATATAGAGCTTTTTAAAGTATTGGACCTGAGATCTGGGGAAGGGGAAAGTTTGGAAGGAAACTTCTGGACTTCTGGGCTAACACGGTGTGGACCCTTCACTGAAATGGATAATACTGTGTGAACTCCATAGTGGGAGAAGGGAGAAGGTACATCTGAATAAAATGCTGCTGAGTTTGAGATGTTTTAAAATACAGTAGTCTGGGGAGAAGATGGGAGGTCTGGATTGGAGAAATAATTTTGCAAGTAATTTTATTTAATCCACAAAATACTTGGTTTGGGCAATTTGCATTAATATTTTTCTTTATTAGAGAAGTTGTGGGGTTGCAGAACAATCATGCATACAATACAGGATTCCCATATACACCCTATTGTTAACAACTTGCTTTGGAACATTTGTTACAATTGATGATAGCATATTTTTATAATTGTTCTGTGAACATGGTCCATTGTTTAACTTACTGTTTGTGTAGTATAGATCACTGGATTTTGCTTAAATTTTTATTCTTACCATACATGCAATCTAACATTTCCCTTTAAATCACATTCAGATATATATTTCAGTGCTATAAATTACATTTACAGTGTTCTACCATCACCGCCATCCATTACCAATACATTACCATCATTCCAAACAGGAATCCTGTATATTTAAAGCCTTAACCTCCCATTCCCTAACCCCATCCTGTCCCCTAGTAACCTATATCCTAGATTCTGATTATTAGTTTATTTATTCTGATTATTTCAAATCAGTGAGATCATACAATATTTATCCTTTTGTCCCTGGTTTATTTCACTCAGCATGATATCTTCAAGTTTCATCCATGTTGTCACGTATATTAGAACTAACTTCCTTTTAGCAGCTGAAGAATATTCCATTGTATGTATATACTACATTTTGTTATCCATGTATCAGTTGATGGACACTTGGGTTGCTTCTGTCTTTTGACAATTGTGAATTATGCCGCTATGAACATTGGAGTGCAAACATCTGATCAAGTCCCATTCTTTTAGGTTTACACCTAGTAGCAGGGGGTGCTGGATCATATGACAATTCTATATTAGCTTCCTGAGGAACCTCCAGTCTCCCACCACAGCTGCACCATTTTACATTTCCGCCAGCAATGCATGAGTGCTCCTATTTCTCCGTATCCTCTCCACACCTATGGCTTCCTGCTTTTTTTTTTAAATAGTGGCCCTTCTAGTAGATGTGAAATGATAATTCATTGTGGTTTTGATTTGCATTTTCCTAATAGCCAGTGATGTTGAACATCTTTTTATGTGCTTTTTAGCCATTTGTATTTCCACTTTGGAGAAATGTCTATTCAAGTCTTTTGCCCATTTTTCAATTGGATTGTTTGTGTTTTTATTGCTGAGTTTTAGGATTTCTTCATATATTCTGGATATTAAACCTTTGTCAGATATGTGGTTCCCAAATTTTTTTTCCCATTGAGTAGGTTGTCTTTTAATTTTCTTGACAAAGTCCTTTGATGCAGAAAAGTTATTAATTTTGAGGAGGTTCCATTTATCTATTTTCTTTCATTGCTTGTGCTTTGGGTGTAAAATCTAAGAAGCCATTGCCTACCATAAGATCTTGAATAGATTTCCCTACATTTTCTTCTTGGAGTTTTATGGTCCTCATTCTTATATTTAGGTCTGTGATCCATTTTGAGTTAATCTTTGTATGTGGTGTGAGATAAGTGGTTCTCTTTCATTTTGCACCATTTTTCTGAAAAGAATAATATTCTTTCCCAGTTGAGTGGACTTGATGGCCTTGTCAAATATCAATTGGCCGTAGATGTGAGGGTCTATTTCTGAACTCTCAATTTGATCATTGGTTGATATATTTATCTTTATGCCAGAATCATGCTGTTCTGTCTATTGTAGCTTGTAATATGCTTTAAAGTCAGGAAGTGTGAGTTCTTCAACTTCATTTTCCTTCTCAAGATGTTTTTGGCTTTTCAGGCCCTGAACCTTCAAAATAAATTTGATAATTGGCTTTTCCGTTTCTGCAAAGTAGGCTGTTGGAATTTGGTTGGTATTGTGTTGAATCTGTAAATCATTTTGGGTAGGACTGACATCTTAATGATATTTAGTCTTCCACTTCATGAACATGGAATGTCCTTTCATTTATTTAGGTCTTCTTTAACTTCTTTTAGCAATGTTTTGTACTTTTCTGTGTACAAGTCCTTTCCAGCCTTGGTTAAATTTGTTCCTAGATATTTGATTCTTTTAGTTGCTATTGTAAATGGATATTTTTTCTTGATTTCCTCCTCAGATTGCTCATTATTTGTGTAAGAAAACACTAGTGAATGACGTATCTTCATCATTGCCCCAAACCACAGAGCCTGTCAGTGACAGAGACTCCTGTGATTTTTTTCTCTCCCTCATTTCTAAAATTTAGTCAGTGCTGGAATGAAAAATATCTCCCTCCCTCTTTTGTCTCAGAGATCAAGGGCCTGAAGGGTACCTAGTTTGGAAAAACCTTATTGTCCCACTCAAGATCCATAAGACTTAGAGCATTAATGAAAAACAAATGGAAAATGTCATAAAAAAATTAAAAATAGATGATAGTTCTAGTTAGTGTCTACTACTTCTAAAATTATGGATTGTTAATAATTTTTAAAAAGGTAAAACCCTTTTCTAGGAGGTAACCCTTTTCCCGAGGTATTTCTTTCAGCAGGAATTGTTGCAGCAAAAGATTCTCCCATAAGTGGTATGAAGGCATTATCTCTTTTTAAAGTTTTCACACCAGCTCTTGTGATGACATTTCATTTTTGTAGTTCATATCAAAGTTCTTGTGTGACTGCTTGTGATTCTGCATCCTCTTGAGGTACTTAAAATCACAATTGTTTTATTTTGGGCCCTAGTTCTTTGCCCTTACACAAAAAAGGCAGAGCATAAATGGATTTCTCTGTGTTAACCTTCAGACCAGTCTTTGTCATCTGTGGAAGATATGGGGCAATTCTTGCTGTTATGACTTTTGCTTTAATGGGACTGAAAGACAATCTCATTTCTTCAATGGTTACAGATTTCTAAATTTTGGTATAGAACCATCATATCTCAAAACCATGATTAGTAAAATGAAGTTTGGTGAGGAATTCTCTACTGTAAGTTTTGTAGCCAGAAACCTCATGCAGAAAAGTCTTTTTTCAGGTTTACTATTCTAAATTGTAATGGATCAACTAGTTTCTCCACTTAAGGCTTTTCTTCTGTGTCAAATACGTTTTCATGAAGTTATGTAATTTAATCTAGATTCTGAGGGGGGCATTTAGTTGTAAACATTTAGGGTTCTTTTCTTCCACCATACATGGCATAATAATTCAGGACAGAAAGGGACAGAATAATACAGGGTACCCTTTCTAAAGCTGTTCGAAAATTATATGAAAAAAATGCTATAGTAAAAACACTGCTTTTTTAGAACATAGATAGATACTGTTTTATTTTCCTAGACTGTTGAAAGCAATATACCATGAAATGGTTTATCATTAGAGTCTGAGAAAATGTCCATAAGGGGATTAAGACCCATCCTAAATGAGGTAGGTCACACCTTAACTGAAGTAGTCTCATCAAAAGATCCTAGTTATGATGGGTCCACACTAACAGGAATGAATTGATTTTAAGAATATGATTTTCTGGGACACATACAGTTCCAAATCACCTTAGATAGATAGATAGATAGGTAGATAGATAGATAGATTGAGGCAAATGTAGAAATACGTTAAAAAGTGGATCTGGGTATCTGGGTAGGGAGTACATTGGTGTTCTCTGTATTAGTTTCTTTTTTTAAAATTATTTCTGCAACTGTCCTATAAGCTTGAAATTATTTTGGAATTAAAAGTTAAATAAAAAATTAAGTCTCTGCTTTTAATTAAATGTCTGTATATGCTACAGTGGTCAAGACACTTCCCCAGGTCTTTAGCAGCCCCATGTTTACTCGGTTGACTCTTTTTAATCCCTTGATCCCAAAGGAAAGGAGCCACATCTAGTGACTCGAGTTTTCTTTGGCATTTCTCCAGTGACCTATTGACATAATGTGACTTTCTTAGGTTAAAAATTTAACTCTAGGAGCTCACATTTTCATTGAAAATAATTTTAAAAACAACAGATGTGCTAGTCTTTGTGTTAAGGATAATAATCATGATCTCCTAATCTTAGGTTCTGGCATTCGTTAATATTTGTGATGTGCTTTCAGTGGTCTAGTTTTTTACTGTTACGTATTTTGAGAGATGATGAAGAATGGGTTATAAGCTGTCTACCTCATTTATATAAGGGAGCCAATGTGATAAAATGCAGTGATCTCCAATGTGGGGTTCAACAAGAAAATATTCGGACTTCTATTTATATTTACTTTCTAGTCTCATTTTTTCAAATTTAACTTTTTATATGTGTTGGATATCATACAATAATACTTATGTGTGGTGATAAATAAGTATATAGATCAGGAAAATGTGTTCAAAATTTTTTTCCTGTTAGGGATGTTACAAAAAAGTTTAGAAAACCCTGGTGCCATGAAAAGTGTATAGTTGTTGAATTTGGAGACCTGGATTTAATCCCCAGATCCGCCAGAGACTAAAGGGCTGATGTCTAGTAAATTAATTCATTTTTTCTGGTCCTTAGTGTCCTTATCTATAAGGATACTACCACATAATAGATTTTTTTGGTAATTTCCCTCTCTATAGGTGCTTTCAGATGCTTTTTTTTTTGTAGCTGCAAGGATGGTGCTACTATCTGGCACAGAAATGGATCATGTGAACAATGATGAAAATGCCTGGGAATGAAGTGAGTTCCTTCACTAAAGGGATTCAAAGATAGTTTGCAAGACCATTTAGTCAATCTCCATATAGTGTAAAAAGATTTCAGTATTAGATGGTGGTTCAGCTAGGCAAAAATTCTCTTCTGCTCCCTACCATTTATAAGTTTCTATGATTCTAGGTCATGTTAATCTATTCATAAATTGAATTGAAGACCAAATCCAAAATAAATGTAAAGTCAAGGCATTGGGACACATAGAGTGATATTCTTCTTAAAATAAGAATTTAATACATCCCTGTAATATTTATGCCCAAAAGATGGGGGTCAGTGTTACAGAGCCAGCATATTCTCTCAACTGGGTGACACTGAAAATAATCTGACAAAAATCGTTCTCTTCATTTTTTATTCTCTACATAGTATGTATGGTGAATGTTTCATGATGCGTTTTGAGATTTTAATCATCTCTTCATAGACCTAGGGTTTAATTTTAATTTCACTGAAAAATTTTTTCCCTTCCTTCATTGTTTTTATATTGTTTGCTTTATATCTTAACATCCAACTCAATGACAAAAGTCTCTGAGTGCCTTGTCCTGTCAACAGATTTATCTAGTCGAGCTAACTTTACAAGGTTTGTAAATTTCAGATCAGATTATCTGAGCTAACCCTTCCCCTTTCCCAATGTCTACTGCCCCACTGCTTTTCTGGCTAACCAGAAAAGGAAAGAAAAGATACAGTTAAAGGGGAAGGTATTTAAAAATGTCTATAGTAACAGTATATTTCTAAATCAGGGATTATTTTAGAGATTTTTTTAAAGCAACTTTCCTTATGATATCAATGTTGATATTCTCTGAACTCATGAATTGTTATAAATCTCATCTGGAGAATGAACTGGGTAAATTTTAATTATTCTTCATTAATCCATTATCTTATGCTTTGAATTCTAAAGTACCTTGTAGTATTTTACATTAAACTCCCAATTTCCCAGTCCTCTGGATCATTTTCTTCCCACCAGTCGAGAGATTCAAGTTATCTTCTGCTCAATTGGATTTGTTATGTTTCTTGATGAAATTGCCCTCTGTTTGACTTAGGATTCTTTTGGATACTTTACATTGGGATAAATTTGTCACTCACCAGATGTCTTTTAATTGACATTCCCTGTTCTTTCTTTTGACAGAATCATTGTTTATTGTTTATTCAAATCTGGAAGCAAATCCTGGCTGTTCAGAGGACACAGGGTACTTGGCAAATCCATTGCACACTGAATTTAAAGCCCACCTAAATAGACTGTCAGTTTTGAATCCAGGAGCCCATCTGATGAAATATGTACAGCAGTCTCCATAAAATCACCTTCTTTCACAGAAGACTTTTAAAAAATGTTTTCCAAAGTTTGTAAATCAAATATATCTTAATTTAAAAAAAATAATTTTTTCTAGTTGTACTTTTGCATTGCTGAATTTTTGGAAGCAATCACACCTAATAACCCAGGGTGAGTAATATATGCCATTTCGTCTGTATTTCATTCCATCTGTGCCTGCTTGGAGAGGGCAGACTGAAAGAAATTTAGAAAGGATGATATATTTTGTTATGGCACTTCAAAGATGTGCATTTATTATTTCTCACAATTAACCTGTAAGATTGACTATTTTGGGATTTTATGGTTAAAGTAAAAATAATGGACCCCTTCCCAGGATGGCTCATTTCTTTACTATATCCATTACTACCTAAGGTACAGGATTGACCAAGTTGCCACAGCTGAGATTCATGATAAAGTTAACTATATAGAATGAATTTTTCAAATATGGATAGTCATAAGAATCTAAAAAAGGTCAGAGATGATATTGTAGGTAAAGATGCTTTGAAAAGCAAAAAGTGCAAATCACAACTAAGATATTTTTGCTGGTATGTTTTTAAGCAACGAACTGAAAAGGGAACTTGTAGTTTTAGAGATTTCATTCCTTTGGTCTCTATTTAACCCTTCCTGCTTATGCTCTTTCTTTCCTAAATGGCTCATTTTGTTTTTCAACAAATATTTATTGAGTGGCTATTGTATGTTAGGATCTGTGCTAGGTTCTGAGTATGCAATAGAGAATAAGATATATGTGGTCTCTACTCTCATGGAGCATATTTAGCAAATAAATTTATAGTTTTTATATATTTTTGTTCTATAACTCCCCCACCCTCACCTTAACTCTGATCACCCAAGTCTATGCCATTTTAATCTTTAATTATTCTTCATAGGGAATTTGAATTCCTGTCTCTTTCATATCACTGTGTTCATGCACTTCATCACATTGTGGCTATTCATTTGGCAGAGATATTTTGAGCAGTGAATAATGTGCCATAATTGTCAATTACCCTCATTGTTGCAGAAACATAGATTATCTTAGAGTAGTTGAAAAGAACTTTTTTCAGATAATCAACAATAATGTAAGAATAGTTGAGCATATAAATGAATATGAGTATGGAAGGACAGATCTGAAAGAATAGGGCCTGATCAGCAACTACTTGCTCTGAAATCAATCACATGACCGTTTTGGTGGCCAAAGTCAATCATTAAATTCTCCCGTTACAAAAAACTCCACTATTTTTTGATATTGTAATGTGTTTGCTATTTCAATTTTGGACAATTTTGAGTTGGAGTTGAATTCTAAGTGATCATATTCAAGAAATAATTGCATGTATTATACTTAATGTAAACACCAAAGATACAAAAAAAATGTAGAGGAGACTTGTTGATGACAAATATTAAAGAATTATTTTTATAGAGAGTGTCTATGACAAATTAAAACTATGAAGAAAATTTGATGGCGTTTTCTATTAGTAGTATTTTGCTCCAGAAAAAAATAGTTTGTTTTATTTTCCTAGCTGCTAAAACAAACACCAAGCAATAGGTTGGCTCAACAACAAGAATTCATTGGCTCACATTCTCAGAGGCTAGAAGGTTTGCTTCCTCCTGGGGTCTGGTATATTCTGGTTGGTCGGCAATCTTTGGGGTTCTTTGGTTTTTCTGTCATATGGCAATGCACATGGCAATCTCTTCTTTTGCCTCTGGTTCTGGGTTCTGTTGACTTTCAGCTTCTATCTGCTCCCAGTGGCTTCTCTATCCATCTGACTTCCACTCTGCTAAAAAAAGTCATCCAGTAATTTGGATTAAAGCCCAGTTTGATTCAGTTGAGCCACACCTTAACTGAAATTAAGATCATGAAGAGATCTTGTTTACAATGGGCTCACACCCACCAGGATGCAGACCAAGGCCAAGAACATGTCCAAACTAGGGTACACAATTCAATCCATCAGACTTATAAAGTCTTATTATTTCTAACTAAATCAAATTATGATTTTGAAGGATAAAGTGACTTTGATTAAAATTATTGATGTCTTTACATTGTTTCCCAAGATGAATGCTTCCTAATCCAAATATTCTAGTCTTGGTGTAAGCTTCTCCTATTAAGGGCAATGTTAATTAATTCTGTTAAAAGCTGCCAGGATGAAGCACTCGTGTTGAAGGGAAAATGGGCAGTAGGGCAGGACAACCAGGCCAAGCACTGACTTTTACCTGAAAAGATCCATAGAACACTGGTGTCAGTTAAGACTATTGTTTAAGCTCTGACAGAAAGCACAACTCAAACAGGCTTTGGATGTAAAAATTGAGGGTACTTTTTGATGTACGTAAATGAAAAGTCCATAGGTAGCTCTGACTTTAGATATGGCTGGATTGGGCACAAATGATCTCATCTGGCCTGTGTCTTATCATCTGTTGGCTTTGCTCTGCTGTTTTCTTTTTCTTTTTAATTTTGTTCAAGATGCTTGGACAACAAATCATTTGAAAATTGGGCAGTACAAAACAGAAAGTGCTAAGGACCTCCACTGAAGAAACAGAATAGAGAAAATGCAGAAACAAGCAAGGAAATGTTCAAATTGGCTGACATTGTTTCCATTTTACGTGGGGGGTGGTTTCTTACAAAGTTGGGAGCAAATATACTTTGATTAGTATAGCATGTCCATTCTGGTAAGCTTTCTTTCCTGGGCCAAACTGGTTTATCATCGGGTGTTGCTTATCTGCAGTTCTGTATGGTGCATTCCATTGTTGCTTTTTCTTGGAAAGCCCCTGCAGGTCAATTGCTTTTGTATTCAGGAAAATACTTTCTCAGAAAGGGGCCTGTTTCGGTTTGTTAAAGCTGCTGGAATGCAATATACCAGAAATGAGTTGGCTTTTACAATGGGGATTTATTAGCTTGTAAGTTCACAATTCTAAGTCCATGAAAATGTCCAACTCAAGTCATCAACAGGATGATACCTGATCTCTGAAGAAAGGCTGCTGGCATCCAGGACACCTCTATCACAGGAGAAGGCACGTGGCCGGCGTCTGCTGGTCCTTTGCTCCTGGGTTTTGTTGCTTTCAGCTTCTGGTTCCAGTGGCCTCCTCTCTGAGCTTCTGTGGGTCCTTTCTTAGCTACTCCAGGACTTTTTTTTTGAGCTCTCTGGGCTTCTTCTGTATGTCCTTTATCCTCTTGTATAGGACTCCGGTAAGGGGGTTAAGACTCACCTTGAATGAGGTGGGTCACATCTCAATTGAAATAATGGTCCAAAAGGTCCAACTTACAATAAGTCTGAACCCACAGGAATGGATTAAAAGAACATGGCCTTTTCTGGGGTACATAACTGCCTCAAACCAGCATAGGGCCCCTCCCAGCAACATCCAATGCAGATGGGCATTTTATTTTACTTAACAGTTCCCCTTTTGGTTGTTTTTGCAATGGATCTCAACAGAGAATTGACCAAAAGATTCTATTCACTCCCATTGCTTTCTTTCCTTGTTGGGCAGTCAAGCAGCCCTGGCCTGTTGTTCTTTTCCTTTCTCTTTTTTTCTTTCTTGATTTCAGTGAGGCTCATTGGGTTAAATTATATTTAAGCCCCCTTGGAGTTGAGTTAGTTACTCAGTTGAGTGGATTACAGGAACAACGCTTTTTCCAAATCAGGGTGTCTGTTATTTTTATTTTTATTTTTATTGTTTTTAGTCTCAGTCCACCAGAGACAGTCCCACTTCTATTTCATTTTCCTTTTGATGGTCTATCTTAAGGTCGACCATCTGATTTGAGAGTGACAAGGAACTGGAATGGGTTCTTGAAACATAGTTGTATAAGGAATAAAAACATAAAGACTGATGATCACAATTGAAAGTATAAATCCCAAGCATGGTAGTTGATCACATGTTCCATTAAACCAAGAACCTAGGTTAGGGAATAGGTCTGTCCATTGAAATGTTTGAGCTTGACTGCTATCATGAAGCAACAGGTTGTATCACTGTGCTAGACTTAATAAATTAAAGCAGCATAGATCATGGGCAATCAGGGTATCTAGATCCCATCTGTTTTGTAAGATCGTTGATGCTAAGCTGTCAACTTCAGCCTGGAGGTCCTGAAGAGCATTAAGAGTGCTATTAAAGTTCTATTTCATAACGTCAAATATATTTATAACTTGTCTCTCCAGGTCATATGTACCAAGGGAAGGTAAGATGGTGCACATGAAGGAATGGAGCACTTTATTACTGTAGATAAAGGGATTGGGGATGCTAAACCTCTTTTATAGGTTTGAGGCTTAATGTACAAAAGATCCTAGGTTATCTATCTGATTGGCATGTAGGATAGATAATATATGCACCACATTCATCTGTTGATGGAACTTGGGTTCCTTCCATCTTTTGGCTATTGTGAGTAAAGCTATGAACATGATGTACAAATATCTGTTCAAGTTCCTGCTTTCAATTTTTTGGGGTATATACCTAGAAGTAGGATTGCTTGGTCATATGGTAATTGTATACCTAACTTTTTGAGGTACTGCCAAACTGGTTTCCACAGTGGCTGCACATTTTACATTCCACCCAACAATGAGTGAGTGGTTTTGATTTGCATTTTCCTAATGGTTAATGATGTTGAGCATCTTTTCATGTGTTTATTGGACATTTGTCTATGTTCTTTTCAGAAATGTCTATTTTAAGTCTTTTATCCATATTTTATTTGGGTTTGTCTTTTTTGATGTTGAGTTGAAGGATTTTTTTTTAATATATTCTGGGTATTAAATCCTTATTGGATGGTGGTTTCCAAATTTTATTCCATTCTGTAGGTTTTCTTTTTACTTTGTGATGAAGTCCTTTGATGCAAAAAAGTTTGTTTGTTTTTTTTTTAATTTTGATGAAGCTCCATTTATCTATTTTTTTTTTTTTTCTTTTGTTGCTTGAGCTTTCGGTGTAAAGTCTAAGAAACAGTTGCCTAACACAATATCCTGAAGGAATACCCTTTGTTTTCTTCCAGGAGTTTTATAGTCCTGATTCTTATATTTAGGTCTTTGATCCATTTTGAGTTATTTTTGTATATGGTGTAAGATAAGGGTCCACTTTCATTCTTTTGCATGTGGATATCCAGTTTTCCTAGCACCATTTATTAAAGAAACTATTCTTTCCACATAGAGTGGAATTGGCACCCTTGCCAGAACTCAATTGGCCATAGATGAGAGGATTTATTTTTGAACTCTCAATTCTATTCCATTGGTCTATAAGCATGTCCTAGTGCCCTTACAATGTCGAATTGATTACTGTAGTTTTGTAATAAGTTTTAATATCAGGTGTAGTGAATCCTACAAATTGATTTTCTTTTATTCAGGATGGTTTTGGCTGTTTATGGCCCCTTACCCTTCCATATAAATTTGATGGTTGGCTTTTCCAATTCTACAAATAAGGTTGTTGGAATTTTTTGTTGGGATTGTGTTGAATCTTCAATTGTTAGGGTAGACTTGACATCTTAACAGTATTTAGTCTTCCAATCCATGAACATGGAATGTTCTTCCATTTATTTAGGTCTTTTTAAATTTCTTTTAGCGGTGCTTTGAGTTTTCCATGTATAAGTCCTTTATATCTTTGGTTAAATTATTCTTAGATATTTGATTATTTTAGTTATTGTAAATAGATTTTTTTTCTTGATTTCCTCTTCAGATTGTTCATTACTAGAGTATAGAAACACTATTGATTTTTGTTTGTCGATTTTGTACCCCACCATTTTGCTGGATTTGTTTATTAGCTCTGAAAGCATTCTTACGGATTTTTCAGGATTTTCTCTATACAGGATCATGTCATCTGCAAATAGAGAATGTTTTACTTCTTCCTTTCCAGTTTGTATGCTTTTCTTTTCTTTTTCTTGCCTAATTGCTCCATCTAGAACTTTCAGTAGAAAACTGAATAGCAGTGGTGATAGTGGGCATCATTGTCTTATTCCTGATCTTAGAGAGAAAAGTTTTAGTCTTTCATGATTGAGTATGATGTTTTCTATGACTTTTTCATACATGCCCTAAATCATGTTGAGGAAATTTCCTTCTATTCCTAGTTTTCTGAGTGTTTTTATCAAGAAGGGATGCTGGATTTTGTCAAATGCATTTCTGTGTCAATGGAGATGATCATGTGTTGTTTTTCCTTTGTTCTATTAATGTGGTGTATGACTTTAATTGATTTTCTTAAGAACCATCCACTTGATCATGGTGTGCAGTTCTTTTAATATGTTGTTGGATACATTTTGCTAGTATTTTTGTTGAGGATTTTTGCATCTATATTCACAGAGGATATTGGTCTATAATTTTCTTTTCTCATAGTGACTTCATCTAGCTTAGAATGAGTTAGGAAGTGTTCCCTCCTCTTTGAGTTTTTGGAACTGTTTGAGCAGGATTGATGTCAATTCCTTTAGGAAAGTTTGATGAAATTCATCAGTGAAACCATCTTGTCCTGGGCATTTTTTTTGTTGAAAGATTTTGATTACCAATTCAATTTGTTTACTTGCTATTATTCTGTTGAGACCTTCTGTTTATTCTTGAGACAGTTGATGTAGTTTGACAGTTTCTAAGAATTTGTCCATTTTATCTAGCTTTTCTAATTTGTTGGCATACAGTTATTCATTGTATCCTCTTATAATCTTTTTTATCTGTGGAGTTGATAATAATTTCCCCCTTTCATTTCTGATTTTGGTTATCTGCATCCTCTTTCTCTTTTTCTTTGTCAGTCTACCTAAAGGACTATCAGTTTTGTTGTTTCAAAGTTTTGTTTTGGTTTCATTGATGCTCTATATTGGTTTTTGGTTCTTTCATTTATTTCCACTCTAATCTTTGTCATTTCCTCCCTTCTTTTCACTTTGTGTTTAGTTTGCTGTTCTTTTTCTAGATTTCCATATGTGAGGTTATGTCTCTGATGTGAGATCTTTTTTCTTTTTTTTTAATACAACCATTTAAGAGCTATATATTTCTCCTTCAGTATTGCCTTTGTTGCATCCTGTAAGTTTTTGTATGTTGTATTTTTGTTTTCATTTGCCTCAAGATATTTCTTAATTTCCCTTTAGATTTCTTCTTTGACCTTTGGTTGTTTAAGATTCTATTGTTTAATTTCCACATATTCGTGAATGTTCCAGCCTCCCTCTGCTACTGATTTCTAGCTTCATTCCATTCTGCTTAGGAAGATACATTGTATGATTTCAATATTTTTGAATTTATTGAGAATATTTTTGTAACTTAACTTTTGGTTTCTCCTGGAGAATGATCTATATGCATCCAGGAAAATGTGTATTTTGCTGCTATTGGATAATATGGTCTATATATGTCTGTTAGTTCTAGTTGGTTTATATTATCATTCAAGTCTTCTATGTCCTCATTGATCTTCTGTCCAGATGTTCCATTCATTATTGAAAGTTGTGTACTGAAGTTTCCTACTATTAATGTAGAACCGTCTATTTCTCACTTCAAATCTATCAATAATAGATAATATAATCTATCTATAATTATATATATTTATAATTGTTATGTCTTCTTGTTGAATTGACCTCTTTATCAATATATAGTGACTTTCTTTGTCCCTCAGAAGAGTTTTGGACTTAAATTCTATGTTATATCTTAGGAGTATTGCTATCCCAGCTCTCTTTTGGTTGCTATTTGCATGGTATTTGTTTTTCCATCCTTTCACTTTCAACCTATTTGTAGCTTTGAACTTAAGGTGAGTTTCTTGTAAACAACATATAATTGGGTCATGCTTTTTTATGCACTCTTCTGTTTTCTGCCTTTTGACTGGAGGGTTAAATTCATTTTTTATTTCAAGAAACTACTGATAATGCAGGACTTTATTTTGCCATTTTGCTAATTGGTCTTTGTTAGTCTTATACCTTTTTTTGACACTTGAGTCTTCCATTAATTCCTACTTTCATGTTTATTTATTTATTTGTTTTGTAGGGTGCCATTTTTAGTCCCTTTTCATTTCTTTCTGTATATATTTTTCATGTATTTTCCTTGTAGTTACCATGGGACTTAAATTTAACATCCTAAATCTATAATAATCCCATTTCTTTTGAAACCAACTTAATTTCAAAAGCTTACATAAACACTGTTCCTTCACCACCTATTTCTCTTTCTTCTCTTTCTAGGATTCCTATAATGCATATATTGGTACATTTGATGGTGTCCCACAGGTCTCTTAGGCTCTTTTTACTTTTTTTTCATTCCCTTTTCTTTCTGTTCCTCAGCCTGAATTGTTTAAATTGTCTTATCTTTGAGGTCACTGATTCTTTTTTTGACAGCTTTAATTTGCCATTAAAACCTTCTAGAGAATTTTTCATTTCAGTTATTGTGGTTTTCAATTACAGTATTTCTGTTTGTTTCTTTTTTCAAATTTCTTCTATTTATTGAGATTCTCGTATTTTTCATTAATTGTGTTCCTGATATCCTTTAGTTCTTTCTCTGTATTTTCCTTTATCTCCTTGAGCATATTGAGAATCACTTTTTAAAAATCTCTGTCCAGCATATTGAAGTCTGGTTTTCTTTGTTGATGGTTTCTGCATTTTTATCTTGTTCCTTTGAATGGACCATCATTTCACCTTTCATTGTTTGTATTTTAATCTTTTGTTGCACACTGTACATTTTAATATTTTTAGGTGTTAAATCTGGGATTTAATCCTGAGCTGTCTGTTCCTTCAATTGGTATCTAGGTAATGCTATGACAGAGATTTACTTAAGTGCCAGGAGCCAACAAAAATAAATAACCAAAGCAAAAAAAGGCCTTTCACAGTTTTGCAAGCTGGCTGTTCATTGGCTGGTGCTCTCCTTCAGACATTAGCCCTTCTATAAAGTAGATGAGCCTGAAGTGAAGGTGAAGTGTAGGGTACTCTAAGTCTTTTCTGATCCTGTGTCTTATCCTAGGTTTGTGCTTGTTCATGGCTTTAAGGAATTTACAGGAATTTAAATCTACTCTATACCTAGTCAAATAAGACTTTCTTCCCCTTCTGGATACTCTATTTTATGACTTAAAGCTGGTAATACTTTGCCCTAGGCCTTTTGGAACTAATTGTTTCTTACCCTCTTTAAAGGCCCTCAAGGTGCTTCTGCCTGCCTGGCAAGTCCTGGGAGGGTGAGCCATGAAGGAGTTTCCTGGTTCAGCCTTTCAGGCTGACACCTGAGAGATGGGCACCGACTTACAGGCACCCCAGTATGCACATTGTGGTTACTCTTTTCTCTCCAGTACAGGTCCTGGGACCCACAGTGGGAGCAAAGAGTGGCTCCATACCTCACCAGGGAGGGGTTGGGGAGGGGTCAGCAAGTGTGCCATGAGCTGCTTCTATTGTTTTTTAAACTGCATTTTTTTTTTTTTTATTTAGTACTTGCCTAGGTACCACAACCCTTTAACTATTTCCTGAAGATCTGAGGAGGATGGCAGGCCAGTTTTTACTAGTCATTCAAAGATTCAGTGGAGGACTGGCACCCTGGTTTGTCTTATGCCACCATAATGGTTCACCATAAGCCTATATCAACTAAGAAGGATTATTTTGGTCATTAAATAAGTCTGGTTTCATGAGATTTGTCCTGATTATTTACATAGGTGCTGCAAGAATAGTGATTTACCATATAAACCCTTTTAAGTTTGCTTTGCTGGAAGTTTTAATAAGGAATCCTATTAGATTTTTAAAAGCCTCGAGTTGAGGATTGGCTCTGCTTTCATCAAGTGTTGCATTCAGCCTTGTTGTCCAGCCTCACAGCCTCTCAAACTCAGATTTAATCCTGAAATTTATTCTACTTGGACCAACCTAGAATCACTCACTAAGGCCAGAGGAGTACAGTCCTCTGATTGGCTTAAGTTTGGTCCACAGCTTCATTTTTAGTACTAGGACTGATGATAAGACATTTAGTTAATAAACTCTCACAGCCATATTTTTTTTTCTTTTTATTCTTACTTTGGTGGTTGTCTGGACTTCTTTTTTGGCAATATTGCTTCTGTTTAAGGCTTTGGTTGTGTTTATAGCTATCAAACTCTTGAATTTAATTCAGTCAGTGATATTTATCAAGCCCTCACCAACTATTTGACTGCACTGCAGCAGTTTTATCCACAGAGCTGTGCATTAAATGGTACTCTGGGGGCTCAGAGAGGTAACATACCACCGAATCACTGCCAGGTTGGGATTTCAGCTTTGTAGAGAATCTGGCTCACTAAACATTAAAAATCAAATGCATTGAAACTACCAAAACAAAAGATAATACCACCACTCCTCAACAAAAGCAACCTTTTCCACAAATTCATTTAATACAAAAAGCTACAAGCTGTGGCAGTCTTCATCCTCTATTTACTGTATGCACTTTAAAAATGTTATGAAATGTCTATATTCTGTTTTTCTGGAAGAGACCATTATAGTGTTAATTTACAATTAGGGAACCATTTCAACATAATATGAATCATTCCAAAAGAGACCTAAATATTTTGCAGAAATAACAGTCTCTGAAGGGCTATTCAAAGATATATAACAGCATGGAAGAAAAGTAAATAAATCCCCAGTATGAATGTTTATAACGACTGAAAGAGTAAATGTTTTTGGAATAACTCATGTGAAGGTTTAACACATAATCTATCACCTAAAGTAAATGAAGTAACTGGCAGAGAGTCAAAGAGAAGCATGTTATCCAGTGTGCAGTGTTATGTTCTACTCAGAAAGCATTTATGTGTTCTGATTTCCTAAAAAAAAATGCTTAAATTCTCATATGGCAAGAATGGAGAACCAAAACCAACAAAAAGTGGAAATAGATGTTGGCAAAAGTGGCTCAGAACAGATATACAATAAAAATTTTGATAGGTTTTCTAATGTTGGAACAGTCTTGTCTAATAATATTATGAAGTAGTCTTTTATTCAGATCTTTCAAAGTGGACACTGGTCTGATCAAGTCTTTATGGCACTTTAAATCTGTATTATTGCTGATACCATACTATAAATTATAAGAGACTTGAATGTTCTAGTTTAGAATTTTTAACTTTTCACTGTTTTGATTGTAAACAAACAAATAGTATATGCTATGTGTATGCAAGGACATAAATTAGGAAGATTAACAAATATTTTAGTTGACATCTGCTTATTTGAAACCAAAGTTACATGCTTTCATTAGAGTAATACTCATCATTCATTAAATTATCCTGCATCTTAATTTCACAAATTCCTATCAGTTTGTGACTTTGCACAGTTACCTTGCTGGTCTATATTTTAGTCATCTGTCAAATGAGGGGAGTAAATTTAATGAAGGGAAAGATTTCTTTTAACTCTAAGATTAAGACTCCGTATTTCTAAGATTGTGTATTTCTCAGAACAGCCTCAATATTTTGACACCATTAGTCAAAATATAGGTTTTTCTTATTAATGAATAATTATCCTTTATAATCAAAGTATAAACAGGATCCTGATTAATGTGTTTAGCTCCTTGAGCCTCTGCCAACTACATAAACCACTGTCCCTTTTTGCTGGACTTTTGCTACCTCTAAGGAATGGATGGAATTGAAAATATCCTCAATTCATTGAGAATTGGTAAAATTATTTAAAATTATTGCTGCTTTATACTTTAATGCTATTATTTTAAACACCTAGTTTGCAGATGGATGGGTAGAAAGGCTGTGATAGCTTGAGTGGCTCTGCTTTGAGGATACCTGAATCCTTTGACTTTTTTTTCCTAGTGAGAGCAGGTAGATCAGCTCTCTGCTGAGAACCACACTTTGACCCCTGCAATTCATGGGTGGTCATCTCAAGCCTGGCTTTTGAAACTCCGCTAACACAAAATCCTTTAAACTGCTTTTCCCAAAGGGGACAAATGAGGCCCCTTCCTTTCCTAAAGTACAACCAATTCTAGGAGGTAACAGATAAGCAAATTTTATTGAGTCTTGAATATAATAGAAGAAAATCACAATGGAGAAAGGAAAACCCTTTAAACTGAATATAAGGAATAATTTTTGGCATTTATAGGTCAAATCCACTCACTGGATCTTTTATCTTTTGTCATTGGCCTACATTCCTTTTTTCTTTGCTTATCTCTCTATGTTGAAATGTCTTTTTTATTGTATCCTACCTGGAATCCAAGCTCTTGACTCCCCTAAGACCCAGGAGACACTCCTCATTCCAAGTCTAAGTAGGCATAACACTTCACAAAGGTACAACTCTGTGCATAGTGAATAGTCCTTCTACAGTCCTGGGCAGGGAAATTTAGATCAGAATCACTGCACTCCAGATGAGGCTCTTAGCCTGGCTTTTGGAAACCAAAGAAGCAACATTTCCTGAGAACTGGATCAAAGCTCTTTCCTTCAGAGGAACACTTCCTGACTTCCCAGCCCCAACTTTTTCCATTAAAACTTTAGAAAATTTTGGGGTCAGTTCTCAGCCAAGAGGGCTCCCATTCTATTAGATATAATTTAGGCACTGAATCATCAATGAATTCAAAGTTACCTTTCTCACGAAATACCTGTCACTTCTCTTATTCCCAGAAGATAACTCTAGATTTTTAATTCTAATATTGAGGAATTTGAGAGTGAACTATCTAGCTTTTGGTTAAGTTCGGAGATATAGATAGCTGGAAAGAATATTGCTCTTAACCAGACAACAAGGAAAAACTGGATGAACTGAAAATTTAAGAAAGCTTTTCTTAAATCCATTAGAGAATTGGGATCACAGGACAGCCAATTAAATAAAAATCTTGGAACATTTAGACACCTGCAAGGAGAAACAAGATAATATCATTTGATTACTTAGGCAGACACCACCAAGTGCCATATTAACCACCAAATTGAGTTAAATTTTTAATGAATGGCTAAAGGCTGAGTGTGGGCTATGTGAGAGTGTAGAACACTGGATGTCACAGATATAAGTGGGTACCTCCTTTAGCAGACTTTTACTCCAGACATCCAAGGGGAAGATTAGGATGCAGAACAGCAGCCCTGAAAAACTGTAGAAAACAGACCCATCTCCCCTAAGTCCCTATGGGACAAAAAGCTTAATTTGCAAGGGGAAGAGCAACCAAATCTGTTTGCCTTAGGGCATTGGAGAAAACAACTGCAGTGAGGAGAGGGAAAAGGAAAAAAAAAATCCTGAGGGAAAGGACAGGAATCCCTTCTAGGAGCAGGACTACAGTGGCAGGAGAGACAGAGCCCTTGTGAAGGCTGTATCCCTATGGCCCAGGGACACAGTGCTTGCCTAAGACTGAAGCTTATTCAGAACATCAGAGAACACATTTTTCCTTGACCTGCCACAAGCAGACTAATATACATTGAGTAAAAATAACAGTAGGATACAGCTGTGAGAACTGCAAGAGACAAATTCTCTTTGGGACCCAGCACAAAGGGAAGACCCAAAGTCAAGAGGGGAGCAGACATTACAAAAATAACCACTGGCAATTTATCCGACACCTTAAGTACAAGATACCACTAGAGGAATTTGAAATCTGTGGTGTACTACAGGTAATCATAGTAAAAACAAGCCTCAAGTCCAGCCCAATTCCTTACTGTATGAACTAAAATTCCCACATGAAAGGACTAGAAGAAGGAAAAGCATACTCATCTCTGAGCATAAAAAAGTATTTAGCTCACTGTTCTAGTTTGCTAATGCTGCCAGAATGCGAAACACCAGAGATGGATTGGCTTTTATAAAAGGGGGTTTATTTGGTTACACAGTTACAGTCTTAAGGCCATAAAGTGTCCAAGGTAACACATCAGCAATTGGGTACCTTCACTGGAGGATGGCCAATAGTGTCCGGAAAACCTCTGTTAGCTGCGAAGGCACGTGGCTGGTGTCTGCTTCAAAGTTTTGGTTTCAAAATGGCTTTCTCCCAGGATGTTCCTCACTAGGCTGTAGTTCCTCAAAAATGTCACTCTTAGTTACACTTGGGATATTTGTCCTGTCTCAGCTTCTCTGGAGCAAGAGTCTGCTTTCAATGGCTGTCTTCAAACTGTCTCTCATCTGCAGCTCCTGTGCTTTCTTCAAAGTGCCCCTCTTGGCAGTAGCTCCTCTTCAAAATGTCACTCACAGCTGCACTGAGTTCCCTCTGCCCATCAGCTCATTTATATGGCTCCACTGATCAACTTAGACCCACCCTGAATGGGTGGAGCAACACCTCCATGGAAATTATCCAATCAGAGTCATCACCCACAGCTGGGTTGGGTGCATTCCAAAGAAGCACTCAAAGAATTACAATCTAATCAGCACTGATAACATCTGCCCATGCAAGATTACATGAAAGATAATGGCATTTGGGGGACACAATATATTCAAACTGGCACACCTCAGTATCTACTGTTTTATACAAGATAGCCCACTTTTAACAAAAATAGTATGAAGTGTATGAAAAATAATGAGAAAACACTCCAGAAGATAAAACAATCTGTAAAATTATCCCATATATGACATAGACTTTGGAATTATCAGGCAAGAAATTTAAAATTAGAGAGTAACTATGATTAATATGTTAAAGGCTCTAATGGGAAAAGTTGACAACACGCAGATAAAATAGATAATTTCAGTGGAGAGATGGAAACCAAAATAAAGAATCAAATGGAAATGGTAGAAATAAAAAAAAGAGATGAAAAATGTCTTATGGCTCATTATAGACCTGACACAGTTAAGGAAAGAATCAATGAACTTGAATATAAGTCTGTAGAAATTACCCAAACTGGGAATACAAAAAGAAGAAAAGAGTGGGGAGAAAAGAACATAACAAAACATCCAAGAGCTGTGGTACACTATCAAGTGATCTAATATGTGCATAGTTGAAATCCCAAAAGGAGAAGAGAAATTGAGTTAGAAGAAATATTTGAAGAAATAATGGCTGAGAATTTTCCAAAGTTAATGACACACACCAAACTACAGGCTGAAAACCTCAGAATATGCCAAGCAAGATATACACCAAAACATACACACTCAGGAATATCATTTTCAGATTGCTAAAAACCAAAGACAAAAAGGTGGTCTTTAAGAGACAGAGATAAAGGACACTACCTGTAGAGGGGAGAGGATAAGAATTATAACAGAAGAATCTGTGTAAGCAAGAAGACAAGGAAGTATTATGTTTAAAGTGCTGAAAGAAAGGAAAAAAAAAACTCCATCTGTTAACAGAGAATTCTATACCCATTAAGAATAAATTTAAAATGTGAAAGAGAAATGCTCTGTCAGAGTGAAGTATTCTAGCTTCTTATCCTCTCAGACTTCCCCAAAGAAATATGCACCTATACCCTCAATTTTTGGCTTTCTTTCTTCACATCTATGAGGATGAATATGCTCCTCCTATTAAAGACCAACACTTACATTCCTTGGAGGACTTATTCATTGCGTCCTCTCTCCTACTTGTTCAATTTCAGTTTCTCTAATCTCTCTTCTATTTCTCCTTTAATGTGCTAGACCTTCTAGTTGCTTTTGACACTCCTGGCCTCCATCTCTCTTTTGGAAAGTTGAATATTCCTTTTCTCCTCCTGATAGTTATTTCTGAATTTCCTTCCCATGCTGTCTTCCCCTAAAGCAATATTGCTATCCAAGATGTTGTCCTTGGCCCATATGATATTCCACATTAATCTTATCTCCCTTCCCATCTTAACTATTACCTATTTGGCAATTTCTAAATTTCCGTCTCCAGCTAATATTTTTGTTTTCAGTTTCAGAACTCTATCCAGTTGTATTGCAGTTGCATGTTGAATTTTTGCTACATCCACCTAGCATTTCCTAAACGAGATTCGTCCATTATCCTTTCTCTTCTCTAAGTGTGCTGCTGTTTCTCTACTCCTTACTGTATTTACTGCTCAAGCCATCAACCCCATTGCATAAGCCAGAGCCCTGGGAAATGTGTCAACTCCTTCCTCATTATCCTTCACCATATCTAAATAAGCAATTAATCTTATTGCATGTATCTCTGTTTTATACTTTTCTGAGTCCCCCTCATCCCGTCTCTACCTCCCACTCCACCAGTGATCTCAGGAACACTCTATTTTTTCCTCCGCGTGCTGGGTCTCATCAAAGTATACCAAAGTAGAAAGAAGAAGTAAAATTATATGTGTTGCATATGGAAGCTAACATTCATTTTATTATCTGTGTCTGTGGCCACTCATATTTTTGCCTATTAGTAGTATAATAAGTGTTATTTTAAATCTTTAACTTTTCAGATTTGCTTTTGGTAAGTATTTAAATTAGCTTTGGACTTGGTCTTAAAGACTAATTTCTCAACAAAGTAGAAGCTGATTTATGTATGTATAATTTCTATTGCAGGCATCATTCTGATTCACTGATTTTATAAAGAAAATTAGAGCAAATGTTGACCATGTTCCTATTATTTGGTGTTTAAGCCTGATTTGATGGAAGGTTAGATTTTTATATGAGATGTCGATTTAGGTGGAATTAAGGTCTAATATGTGAGCTAATGTGACTAGTAATGACACTACCACTACTACTACTAATTTATAATTGCAAAATACAATAAAGTTGCAGTAACCAACCTAGTATTTTCTTGGTATTTTTTTTGTTTTGTTTTTTTCCTCACAGAAACTTAGAGGTAGGAAAGGCAGGTATTTTAATCCTCATTTTACAGAGATTCAAAATAAATCTTACTCAGATTAAGTGAACTAACTAAGATTATGTAAAGGAGAAACGTGGATATACTTTCAGACATTCTGACTTCAAATTCCCCCCTCTGGTCACTACACCTCTGAGCCTCACATCTGTCAGTGTAGGCATCACTCAAAAGCTAATGTATCTGTTACATAACATGCCTACTGAAAATAAAGTGTAAGATATTCAGAGTCAAATATATGTATTCATAGTCATCCCTACAGTTGGACAATGTTATTTTGTAAACTCCAGATGTTTTTGTATTCTGCAGTGTGATAGAAAATAGAGGAGTCTTTTGTTTAGGAAGACATTTTAATTGTGAATGGAAGCCCCAGGCTTGTTGGAAAGAAGGGATAAATCACAAAGAAGACAATCTCTTTTGCATAATCTCAATCTCTTTTTCATATTAAAGTATTAGAATTTTTTAAGTTACCAATGGCAGCTCAAGAGAGATAGAGTTTCAGGAGGGATAGTGCCCTGGAGGATGTAAGGAAGTGAGTAGAAATGAGAAATGCTGGGACAGAGCCACGTGGCAGCATGTGGGGCTTAAGAGAAGGGTGGTTGGGACCAAATGTCCTATTGCAGAGATGGCCTGGTTAAAGCCATCTCTTTAAAATAGTGAGGTCTGATACCAGTTTTAAAGATTTTGTTTGTTTTTCTTTTCTCTCAGTCCTTTCTTCAAAACCTCTGTAATTACAATAGTATTATAATAATTTTGCCTTAGAAAATGGAGAGAAGGAGAGCTGTATTTATACTTGAGTCAAAGCAGGGCAGAAAGGAGCAGGGAGAAGTAAGGATGCAGAGATGGCCGCAGCTGTTCAGAGGGAGCTATGACCATTAGCAACTAGGTAGATGAAAGCTCCTGTCCCTTGGATATGCCCAGAGATACTGGGAAGGGCTCTGAGTGTCCCGCAGTTGTATGGGGGGAGGGCTTTGTTGATTTCATTTGCCCACAGAAGTTTGGATATTGGGGGCATTCAAGTATTGTGTGTATGTGCATCTGTCTGTGTGTGTATATACTGGAGCATTTGGCATAATACTGTGCTATTTCAAATTATTTTACAAAATAGTTTTATAATAAAAGTCCTTGTAATCAAAGTTTATTGAGTGCCTACCAAATGCCAGCATTTTATATATATTCACTCATTTTATTTAATTCTTAAAACTATTCTATGATATAAATACTATGATTAACCCTATTTGATGGATGAACAAACTGAGGTATAAAAAGATACTGATAAATGCTTATGCCTAAAGTACCTAAGATCTAAATATTTGCAATAATACCATAGAATATGAAGAAAACACTGAAACTTCTATGTAAGTTATATTTTAAGCTAAATAGTCAAGGTATTTCCAAACCTTAAAGTTTATTGTATTTATACACGGTGATCAAAATGAATTTAGACCTCCTATCTGGATAAAGGACTGAAAAATATTAGATTATTCAGTTTCTTTCTTATAACTTTAAATAGGTTGTAAGATGGCACCTATGGAAATGCAGTTTCTCTCACATAATTGGCTGTAAGGGCCATATGACTTTTTGAAGATGTTTTTTCAAATGCTTCATTTCTAATTAGAGGATGATCATTCAGACTTGAGCAGATTTCTCTACATGACTAGAGGAGTTTGCACCCTTCCTGTAAAAGGGATTTATAAAGCACATGTGAATTCCTGAATATTGAGGAATTTTATTCAAATCACTCCTTAGATCTATTAACCCTTCCTTCAACCCCAGATCAATACATTTATCTGATTTGTTTTGCAATTTGTTTAAATTAAGCATTCATTGTTTCCATAAGCAACTTTTACTTTGTCCCCATGTTCTACTTCAGTAGAACTAAGACAATTCCATTTTGAAAACTGACATCTGTCTTCATCAGTGTTCCCTGTCTGCAAAGGGTATTTCTCTGTACATATTGTGTACAAGGTATTTTCAGGAATCAACTGTATTTACCTAGAAATATAGTCTGTTTCCTTCTAAAAAGTTTGCTATCTCCTTGTCTAGTTTATTACCTTGCATTTACAAAAGAGCAAACAAGTTTGATTTTTGTGTGCTACCTTTGCCTAACCTTTCTATCCAGCAGATGCTTATCACATTTACAAATGAGTCATCAATTCCATCTTGGGTAGATGGGCTAGTCTTTATTCCATGTTCCACTATGGTTTAATTTCTGAAGGTAAAGTGATTTTGCAGCATCTAGAAAGTAGTGTCTTTATTTTAATGATCATGACCTTGAAATATGCTTCCTTGTATGTGTTTTGATCCAAAAACTTGAAACTATTTCCATGGTTAGATTATCATGCTTTCCATCTGCTAGCTTTCATCTGGCTTACTATTTTCACTTAAGTTTTCTCATTTTTTTCTCCTCTTTAAAATCAAACTATTGAATATTTTCTTTTTTTATTTCCATTATTGAATACAAGAAACTAAAGAGTCAGAGATAAATGTATTCTCAAAATTGCATAAACAGTTTATTATAATTTACAAAGATGTTCCCTTCTGTTATTTCATTATTATGTCATTATGTATCATCTATGTCATTATCCTGCTTCTCTCCACAGTGTTTCTGAAGCATTTTAATTCTCTTATCAAGTGCAGATGTGTGTGTAGACGTCATACTGCATTATGATAATTGCTATGCAAAAAAAATTGTATGGCACTTTTCAGTTTACAAAGTGATTTTTACAAACATTACCTTTTTTGAGGCTCATAACAACCTTCTAAACTTGACTGTGCTATAATCTTTCTTTGCAGGTAATGAAACACTTTTATCAGGTAATGGAGAAGGCAATTGAACTAAACAATTCTAAATCCAAACCCTGGAATCTGTTCATTCTCCCTTCCTTTTTTTTCCTTTGTTCTCTTTCACTCTCTATTCTTGGAACCATGTAGACCAGTGTTCAAATACCAGTGTATCAATTTCTACTATTGCTTCACTAAGCTGAACTTTAGTTGACTTATCCAAAATAATGTAGATTATAATAACCATGTCATAGGGTTGTTGTGAAAACGAAAGGAGATAAAGCATGCTAAAGTGTTTAGCAGAGCATCCCACCTGTAGTGGTTACATCATAAATGCTGGGTTTCCTCTTCCTCACTAGTATGTAAACTTTCTTTCTTCTCAAATTTTTCTGTTTTTATGAAGTTCCACCCAGATTAGGTTCTTTGAGGAAAATCACCATCAGTGTAATTTATAAGGTAAAAATGGAGAAGAAAAGAAAAGAAAGCAGAGAATAGAGGGAAAACTGAGTAGTTTTCTTCAAAACTAGTATAAAAATGAGTTTCTTAGGCTTTTGTGTAGAATAGTGCAAACTGAAAATAACTTGCAGGTCCACCAAAAAAATAAATGATAAAAATTGTGCCAAAATCAAGAAGAATGGAAAGTAAATGAAATAGCCTATTTTATTCCTGTTTCTGCAGCCTGTCAGTTTCTTTAGAATCTGTCTCTATAGTAATGAAGGAGAGTAGAGAGCTGGGTGTTCACAAAATAATTTATTTGGATTTGGAATGTTTATGTGCTTAGATCTCACTCAAAATGAGTATGTCTGATTTAATGAAAACAATATGTTACTGTTAACTGACTCATGGACTAAGGAATGAATCAAAGAAGATGGATTAGAAAACTGCTCCACTTCTTCATCTCTTACCTTAATTCAGTGTTTCCCTCTCCCCATTCTACAGTAGCAGTGAATTCTATCACTTTGACTCAGAACCTTAGCAAAGAATTCCTTTTGCTCTTTATGAGAGTGGAGGTTGGATTACAATGGTAATGAAATGTTTTGGTTGAAAAAAGTTGAGCTAATTCATTTATGATAGATTGAAAATGCTTAAATATTGAATATATCTATGATAAAATTAAATCATAAGCAGTAGAGGTATATCTTTTGTGTTGTAAAAATGTGATTGATCATTTCCTGTATAGCTTCTTGGTTTTTGTATTCTGCCTAGCAAGATTTTTGCCACTACAAAGATTATGGATAATTTCATCCATGTTTTCTAACACCATTGTGGTTTTTCTTTTTTCCCCCAAGCTTTGAAAACAAACATCTTTCAAATGCATTAGATGCTAACAGGATATCTATTTGAAACTGTTTTTTAAGATGAATAATCCTCTATGGTGAGCTGTCTTACATATATTCTGATAGTTTATCTTACAGAAGAAGGGAAGAAAGCATATTCCGTAGTAAAAACAAAGAAATCAATGAAAGCTGTGAGGAGTATACTGAAAAGACAGCATTCTTTCTGTCTTTTTTCTTTTTCTCCATCATCATGTTGCACAAGGTATGGCCATATTTGTAAATATTTGACTATATACGTATATGGCCACACAGCCTGCCTATTCAGGAAGGGGTTCACAGAAGATGACTGGTGAGAAGAGATCCATAATGTCTTGTGAGGGTGAGAGAAACCTAAGGAGGAATGGTTAGTTAGAAAAAGGTCCAATGAATTATTTCCCATGAAAGATAGGAAAATACAGAAATAATGGAGTTTGAAAAAATGGAGCCATCAAAGTTTTCATCTCGAAGATCCCATCAGCAGAAAGCCTGCCCCAAATCCCCCAGCCAGGTAATGTTCTTCCTAAAAGGAATTCCACTTCCACAGTTTTGCTTTTAACATTGGTAAATCTTGATTGGTTCTTCCAGGTTTTCAGCTGCTACTTGGCTATGTCCACATCTTACTTCAGTCACAACCAGTCGACCTTGATACAGTGAGAGTGGTTTATAACCTGAAGTAGAGAAACTCTACCTCTGAGGGTGTTGCCCTAGTTGCACACCTTCTGGGATATGAACCCTGTACGTCATTCGATGAAAGCTTCAGTTAACAGTGGGTTGCACCCCAGAGTTCTATCAAACAGCTTATAGCCTCCTATAATTCCTTAGGAATGCCAGCATGCTCTAAAGGAACCAAAATTTCCATCAAATTTCCCTTGACTTGCAATTCCATGTCGACCAAATCATTTTGTGGACATGGTTTTGTTTTATTTTTCACATTTAGTACTTTGTTGGCTATATAATCAAGGTATTTACATATAAAGAGTGATGAAGACATTCGGTCATGTTTTCCAAACTGAGAACTTCTTTTTTCCACACCATTTATTCAGCAATCCATCTTTCTAATGGAAGTGGAAGCTTTTGATTGCTTAAATAGGATGGATGGAAGGAAGAAAAATAATTACATTTCAGATTTTACTAGTTTTTTTTTCCGCCATAAAGTAGGTTCCATTCAGCCTCCAGAAAAATTCCATTTTAATCCAAATACAAGTTTTAAAAAGAGGCTCTGTTTGGTTTCCCTGCTACTTGTAAATAAAAGATTTCTTTTGAATATTTTCTTAGTTTTTCTATTTACTTGATATTTAGTATTATCATTTATAATTATCATTAATTATCATTAATCTCTCAATCCAATTATTGATTCTTCTTCATATTAAGAGTTTGGGGAACACTGTTGTTATTAAATGCTGATTTTCCTTAAAGAAAGTATTACAAAAGAGTGGAATAATAGGACAAAGTAGAGGATAAATGGCTATTTGGAAACTAAGGGTTATTTAAAACAGCCTTGCAGCATATTGAAGTTAATATATTTAAATGATGTATTCATTCCCAGAAAAAGGTCCACAAGCAATAGATCAGGGTCAACCAGATGGTTGGTACTAGAATGCTTCCTTCTCCACCACCACCTTCTTCTATGGGGTTTTCCCGTTTTTCCAGCAAGGCAGTTGGGATTTCCTGGGGCTAGTTCTCTTCTATTAGGTTCTATTCAATGTCAGTAAGTACTTCCCCAATCTTGGCCCTTTCCTGCGTATCTGAAGGCTTGAGGGGGCAGGGGGATAAAACTAGTGCCTCCTTATATTGAAGGTTGAAAAAATAAGCTTACAAACTTGGAAGTAGTAGCTAAGGGCGCACTTAATAAAGGGAATTCCTTTGCATGGTCTCACTATAGTCAACCACCTTGTGCTTTACCCTCATATTATCCAGAGGGCAACTGAGGATGGTGCTTCACTGAAGTGAAGAGAAAGATTATTGTAAACAGCAGAAGAGAACCAATAGAGTTTAATTACGATCTCACAGTTCTTCATCCATCTCAGCTTTTCTGTCTACAGGATCAGACCCATCTGTGCCTCTGCACTTGGGTAAACATAAAGCCATGTTTCCTATCAGAAGGAGCAAATCTTGCCAGGAGAAGCTATTCAAGAAACCAAGCAATTCAGAGGAAATTAATGATGTGTAGGTAAACCTGCCCAGTGAGGAAACATGTAGAAATGGGATCAAAAAAAAGTGAAGGTACAGAGTAATAAATAGGCAAGGGAAGTGGGATAGAAATTGAAGAGATGGAAAGGATGACAATGATGAGTGAGAAGGGGAAAGATGAAGCAACACTTAACATTTTACACTAAATGACCAAAGTGGTTTATGAAACAATATAATTAGCCTGGGCTTTTAATTAAGAAAAAAATAAATGTGTAAGCCCATATATCTTTTTTCAGTCATTAAAAATGACCTTGAATTTTAATTTGGTAGGTTTTGGTGCAGCTGTTACTTGATAATAACACATTGTGCTTTTCAATTTACTTAGGTTGTTTAAAAAACAGATAAATGAATACCATCTGTTTGTGTTTCTGTATAACTTGTTCTCAGAACAGGGACTGGGAACGAATCATTTAAAAACCTGCTGGTGGATCCTTTCATTAATTTAAGAAGTTCTACAAACTTAGTCTGTGGTACCAGGTAAAAAGGGTGCCAAGTGCTAGGATTTCTGGGATAAGTAGAAAATTAATTTCTTCCTTTGCCCTTTGTGATTGGGTAGCATCTTTTTTTTATCCTCCTGGCAGTGATTCTCACAATTTAATGTGTATTACAATCATCAGGAATGATTGCTTAAAATGTATATTCTTGAATTTCACCCAAAGCCTCTTTGATTCAGTAGGGCTGGGATGAGGTCCAGGAATCTCCACATTTAAATAAGCTCCCAGTAATTCTCGTGAAAGTGGCCTGAAGACCACACTTTGATTAACACTGCTTTCTTAGAATGATAATCTGCATCATGTATTTGAAAGGTAAATTTGGGACAGGTATTCTGTAGCTCAAACACTATTACTAAGAATAAAAGAAGCATGAAACCCCAGAACAACCCCAAACTATAGTATAACAACAAAGGAAATGGCTCAGTACTTAACCAAGAAAGAGTTTTAAATAAATCCTTAAAGGTATAATGGAATCTGATCAGAGTTCAACTCTGCTGCTAGGGCACAAAGAGGCTAACTCTAAGTTGATGTGGAGGAATATTGGAAAACCTTTCAGAGTACCATGGTTAATTTCAGTTATTGACATCAAACCCTGGGCTCTGGAAGCATTATCAGTTTTACCCAGTATGCTAATTTTCCATATATGGGGCATGCTGGGTAGATCTATTTTGCTTAAGTTCATTTTACAGTACTGTATTTATTTTGTTGTGTATATATTATAATTTCTTGGGTCCTAACTTAACTCTCAAACTCAAAAATATGCTCCCCCTCACTTTTTCCCTTACCTTACTAAAGAACATAATATAACTTTACACTTAAGAATAGAAGACTAACAGGATTTACTTACCAGAATTAAATCCCAATGATGATGGATGGAACGGTCTGGAGGATAAGCTTCTTTCTGGAGGTCATGGATTCTACCACTAAATATGTATGTGTTTTCTATAAAATCATCTGACCTCACTGAGCCTCAGTTTCCTCCTTTGTAAAAGAGGGTGATGGGTGGTGGGTGATTTCTGTCTTCTCTAATGCTAAATAGAATAAGGATGTGATAAGCACTTTAATCTTTTGTCTCATATAAACCTCACAGCAGTCTTCCCATGATGAGAATTGTCATTAGAGAAAAATTAAACAGAAGAGAGATTTAACAGTGCCTGCATTCATGTATATTTTAAGTGGCACTATAAGTGCCACAAACTTTCTACTTGAGTTGGGTTGTGGTCTCTATGGGTTATATGTGACTGCTTTGTCTTAGGCTATCCGTAACAAACTGACTTAGAGAGGGCTGTAGGACTTGAAAGGAGGGAAGGGAAAAAACCAATGCTTCAATCACAGGCTATGACTTTGCACATATGGCAAATTATTTTTGGGTTTAATCAAGTGTGGAATCAAGAAATTGGCTGCTATTCACGCCTCTTGCCATTAGGTGGGGCAGTTGAAGAGTGAGACAATAGCATTTTCAATTGAAGTGATTCATACTCAACAACTTCTATCTGAAAAGTAAGTGGTAAAAGATACCCTCTTTAAATAGAGTCTGAACTCTTACAATGACCAGACTCTTAGTTTCTTTTTTAATTCTCTGGTCTTGAGGTGAGGAAGAAGGAGCTCATGGATGATGAAGGTAATTTAATATTCAATATTTCAATATTAATAAAAAAAATTTCCCACTTAGGACTTGAAATCCAAAAGGAGTTCTGAAGTCAATTTATATACTATACTTTCACAGTAGAGTAAAGTGTGTTAAGTTGGGAGAACAAAATAACAGGTGTATGGAGGTAGAGAAAGTGGAAAGGAACTGTAGCAGTTATTGCAACCCTCATATCAATGCCTATTGATTTCCTTTAAAATCCAGGGTAGTTAACCATTTCTCTCTCCTTCCACTTTCTTTTAGAAAAGTCCATATAAATTAATGTACCTGACATCTTAATGGATAATTCATTAAGAAAATCCTTTGTGCCAAGCACATCATGATGAATTTTGATTACCGATGTTACCTGGGCTCTGCTTCAAAGTGTTTTTATTGACCCACTCATAGATTTAAGACATTTTCATAGAACTTAAAAAAAATGACAGAAAAATTTCAAATTGGCCTTTTAAAGGACAATGACTTTAATCTTTCATTTGTCAACATCTGCATTTAGGACTAAGAGAAAGAAGTGTGGAGAGGAAGACAGGATAGTAAGGCATGGGTGAGAGAAGAAGTATTCCTCATTACTTCTATTGCATCTGTTTAAAAATAAGAATCCATACATCCAAAAGAGTGAAGAGAGTGGGGAAATGGTAGATTTGGAAATTTCCTTCAAGGAAACTTTTCCTGAGATGAAGTGATGAGATTTGGTAGTTTGTTGATGAAAGATTAATCAGGAAAATACTTGAAAGAATGAATAGTATGTGTTTCTTGCCACTGTGGTCCACTATATATGTTTTCCCATGTTTTCTAATGTGTTTGTACTTTTTGGTAACGTTTTGGTATAAAATAGTTAAAAGTTCCTGCAACATACAGAGAATTGCTTCTGATCCATCCCACACTCTCAGCAAATTTGTATGAGCTTTTCAGGGGACTACAAAATAGAGGCATAACTAAATTTTATATAATTCCCTAACATTTCAAATAGTGCTATTTCACACAAAGAAACTTGGGAACAAACTGGAGTTGTACACTGTAATAATTTTAAATGGCAGTCAACATCATAACCAAGTTCTCCTGAGATCTCATTCTTTGACTTCCAGGACGGGATTGTAAGAGAATGATGAGATTCACGTTTGGGCTGCTTATGCCATTTGTGTAGTATAGTATGTTAATCAAGTTAATAATGATAATATTGAAACCTTTCACGAGTACTTAATATGTGGTAGGCACAATGCTAATCATATAATTAACTCATGTAATCCTCAATATAACCTTATGAGTTTGGTACTATTAATTATCACCATTTTTAGCCCATAGGATTGATTCTCAAATCACCTGGTTTTTACATACTCAGGGGAAAACAAAGTTCAGTGGTCATGATTAAAATCATTTAGAGTGCTTAGCTATCTCACAGATGTGCTCTGTGAATAGCAGAGCAGATTTGTAAGAGCATTGGGTATAATCATCAGAAGCATGCATAGATACTAGTGGTGTGGTGGTGGGGAGGAATTGTGGGTAAATTTGGTCTTTGTATTTGAATGATATCACATTGTTATTTACTGGAAAAGCTAAATGTATTGGAAGCAGTGACTTAGAGTTGGACGACTAGTAGTTAAGATCATGATGCTTCTGAAAAGAAAAGAAATAAGATCTAGGAAAGAACTAAGAAGTTAGATTGTTAGGACCAAATACTGTGGATGTTAACTACATTTTTGAATCACCTTTTTTTCCATATTTGAACTTGTATTGTAGTAACAAATATACAATTCAAAATTTTCCATTTTAACCACTTTCAAGTGCACAATTCAGTAATATTAATTACACTGACAATAGTGTGCTACCATCACCAATATCTATTACCCCAACTTTTTCATCACCTCAAACAGAAATTCTGTACCCATTAAGGAATGACTACCTCTACCTCTCTGCTCCCCTGACTCCTACTAGCCTATAAACTACCATCTGCCTCTATGAAGTTTGCTTCTTCTAGATATTACACATAAGTGAGATCATACAGTATTTGTTTGTTTGTGCCTGGCTTATTTGCTCAATATGATGTCTTCAGTATTCATCCATGTTATAGCATGCATCAGAATTTCATTCCTTTTTATAGCTGAATAATATTCCTTTGGGTGTCTATATCACATTTTGTGTATCCATTCGTCTGTTGAACACTTGGGTTTCTTCCATCTTTTGGCTATCGTGAATAATGCTGCTATACGCATTGGTAAACAAATATCTGTTCAAGACTCTGCTTTCAAGTAGTTTGGGTACATTCCAAGAAGTGGAATTGTTGGGTCCTATGGTAATTCTCTTGTCAACTCTCTGAGGCATCACCAAACCAAATGATGGTGACACCATTTTACAATGTCACCAGCAATTTATAAGGGTTCCTATGTGTCTACATCCCTGCTAACACTTATTGTTTTCTGTTTTAATTCTTTTTAATAATTGTCATACTATTGGATGTGAAGTGATATTGCACTGTGGTTTTGATTTGCATTTCCCTGATGACCAGTGATGTTGAACATCTTTTCATGTGATTATTGGCCATTTGTGGAGAAATGTCTATTAAATCCTTTGCTCACTTTTAAAAATTGAATTATTTGTCTTTTTGTTGTTGAGCTGTAGCAGTTCCTTATATGTTTTTCTGCATAGTAAACGCTTATCAGTTATTTGTTAGCAATTATTTTCACTTTCATGATAGTATTCTTTGATGTACAAAAGTTTTCAATTTTGACAAGGTCCATTTTATTTACTTTTTCTTTTTTGCTCATGCTTTTGGTATCATATCTAAGAAATCACTACAAATCCAAGGTTACAAAGGTTCCCCCCTGTGTTTTCTTCTAGAAGTTTTATGGTTTTAGCTCTTACGTTTAGGTTCTTGATTAATTTAGAGTTAATTGTTGTATATGGAGTGAGGTAGGGGTCCAATTTCATTCTTTTATAAGTGGATATCCAGTTTTCCTAGCACTGTTTGTTGAAGAGACCTTTCTTTCCCCATTTAAAGTGCATGGCACCTTTGTCAAAATTCAGTTGGCCAGAGACATGTAGGTTTATTTTTGTTCTCTCAATTTTATTCCATTAGTCTAAATATCTATCTTTAGGCCATACTGTTTTGATTACTATGACTTTGTTGTAAGTTTTGAGATAGGGAAGTATGAGTCCTCCAACTTTATTCTTCCTTTGCAATATTGATTTGGCTGTTTGGGGCCCATTTTGATTCCACATAAATTTGAGGACCAGTTTTCCATTTCTATCAAAAAAGCTGCTGGGATTTTGATAGGTATTGCACTGAATTTGAAGATAGCTGGTTTCTAATGAGAAATTGGCACTTAATCTTATTGAGGGTCCATTGTATGTGATGAATTGCTTCTCTCTTGCTACTTTCAGAATTCTTTCTTCATCTTTGGCATGTGACATTTTGATTATGATTGTCTTTTAATAGCCCTATTTTGGTTTATCTTGTTTGGAGTACATAGCATTTCCTGCATTTGTATATTCATGCCTTTTGTAAATTGTGGGAGGATTTTGGCCATTATTTCTTTAAGTATTCTTTCTGCCCTTTTCTCTTTCTCTTCTCTTTCAAGAACTCCCATAATGTGTATGTTGGTTTGTTTCATATTGTCCCATAGGTCCTTTAGGCTCTGTTCACATTTTTTCACTTTTTCTCTATCTGCTTTTCAGACTGTATGATTTAAATTGTCCTGTCTTTTAATTCACTGATTCCTTCTTCTGCCTAGTCAAATCTGCTGCTGAATACCTCAAGTGTATTTTTAATCTGTTATTGTGTTTTTCATATCCTAAATTTATGTGTTTCCTTTTAAAAATTTCTAATTACTCGTTTTGTTCATGCATCATCTACTTGATTTCCTTTAATTCTATGTCCATGTTTTCCTTCAGCTCATTGAATTTATTTAGGAGAGTTGAGTTAATGTCTTTGATAAATTGTTCCAATGACTGTGCTTCTTCCATTGTTTTCTTTTGTCCCTTTAATGGGCCATCTTTTCCTGTTTCTTTTTATGAATTTTGATTTTTTGTTGAAGTCTGGGCATTTAGAAGTCTAACTTAAGGTTTTCATGTAAGTTTGTCTGTGCATTAAGGCTCTTCATCCATGCTTAGCCCAGTTTATACTGAAACTTCAGAACAGCCTGTGGTTAACATTTCAGTTCTTTTCAGTTCTTTTCTTTCCTAGTCTTGCCCTAGATGTGTTCAGTAACTTTCAAGAATACTTTAGCTGGGGGACTGCTCCCCCTCCAAAAGAGGATTTCCTCTTCCCAGCTCTGCCTCCTGGGGACTTGTGGTCTTTGGTTTATAGTTTTTCCTCCCTGTCAGCTGTGGTAGGCTCTGCTCCATTCCCACACTCTTGCCTGCTCTTTCACTCCACTTTTTAGCACTGGGTCCATGTTGAAGTTCAGCAACTCTGCTTCCCCTTTCGGCACAGCTTTTCTGCCTCAGTAAGTTCTGGGCTAGAGGACTCAAACTCACACCCTGAGTCTGTCTTCCTTGGACCCAGATGGAGTCTATACACAGACACCCAGTATTTTCATTTAGGTGCTCCAGTAATCAGGCTCCAGGGACCTTTACTGGGAATGTGCAGTGGTCATCAGACTGCCACCATGGGACAGTCAGGCTTTGGGAACCATTCTTAAATGTGCACAGACTGTCAAATTGCTGCCGTGAATCTATTGTGCTTCAGGACCCACAGTAGAATGCACCTGGGTGTGGAGCCACTGCTGTGAGCTGTAAAAACTGCCACTTCTGAGTGTGGAAGAGGGGTCTCAACTGGCAAGTTTGTCCTGTCACTCTCCTACTGATTTTAGGTGGCTTTTTTTTTTTTTTTTCAGTTGTTATTTTTTCTGATTCAGTGTTCATTGGGTTGTTCTTTTTTTTTTTTTAATCATCATTTTATTGAGATATATTCACATACCACGCAGTCATACAAAACAAATTGTACTTTCGATTGTTTACAGTACCATTACATAGTTGTACATTCATCACCTAAATCAATCCCTGACACCTTCATGAGCACACACACAAAAATAACAAGAATAATAATTAGAGTGAAAAAGAGCAATTGAAGTAAAAAAGAACACTGGGTACCTTTGTCTGTTTGTTTGCTTCCCCTACTTTTCTACACATCCATCCATAAACTAGACAAAGTGGAGTTTGGTCCTTATGGCATTCCCAATCCCACTGTCACCCCTCATAAGCTACATTTTTATACAACTGTCTTCGAGATTCATGGGTTCTGGGTTGTAGTTTAATAGTTTCAGGTATCCACCACCAGCTACCCCAATTCTTTAGAACTTTAAAAAAGGTTGTCTAAAGTGTGCGTAAGGGTGCCCACCAGAGTGATCTCTCGGCTCGTTTTGGAATCTCTCTGCCACTGAAGCTTATTTCATTTCCTTTCACATCCCCCTTTTGGTCAAGAAGATGTTCTCCATCCCACGATGCCGGGTCTACATTCCTCCCCGGGAGTCATATTCCACGTTGCCAGGGAGATTCACTTCCCTGGGTGTCTGATCCCACGTAGGGGGGAGGGCAGTGATTTCACCTTTCAAGTTGGCTTAGCCAGAGAGACAGGGCCACATCTGAGCAACAAAGAGGCATTCAGGAGGAGACTCTTAGGCACAAATACAGGGAGGCCTAGCCTCTCCTTTGCAGCAACTGTCTTCCCAAGGGTAAAACTTATGGTAGAGGGCTCAACCCATCAAACCACCAGTCCCCTATGTCTGTGGTCATGTTAGCAACCATGGAGGTGGGGTAGGCAAATACCCCTGCATTCTCCACAGGCTCCTCAAGGGGGCACTACATCTTTTTTTTTTTTTCCTTGTTTGTCTTTTTTCTTTTTTTTTTTTTTTTAACTTTCCCTTCTTTTTTAAATCAACTGTATGAAAAAAAAAGTTAAAAAGAAAACAAACATACAATAAAAGAACATTTCAAAGAGACCATAACAAGGGAGTAAGAAAAAGACAACTAACCTAAGATAACTGCTTAACTTCCAACATGTTCCTACTTTACCCCAAGAAAGTTACATAATATAGCAACATTTCAGTGAACTTGTTCCTACTACATCCATCAGAAATTAACAGACCATAGTCATTTCTGGGCATCCCCAGAACGTTAAATAGCTTATCTGTTCTTCTTGGATTATTGTTCCCCCTTCCTTAATTGCTCTCTACTGCTAGTACCCCTACATTCTACATTATAAACCATTTGTTTTACATTTTTCAAAGTTCACATTAGTGGTAGCATATAATATTTCTCTTTTTGTGCCTGGCTTATTTCGCTCAGCATTATGTCTTCAAGGTTCATCCATGTTGTCATATGTTTCACCAGATCGTTCCTTCTTACTGCCGCGTAGTATTCCATCGTGTGTATATACCACATTTTATTTATCCACTCATCTGTTGAAGGACATTTGGGTTCTTTCCATCTCTTGGCAATTGTGAATAATGCTGCTATGAACATTGGCGTGCAGATATCTGTTCGTGTCACTGCTTTCCGATCTTCCGGGGATATACCGAGAAGTGCAATCGCTGGATCGAATGGTAGCTCTATATCTAGTTTTCTAAGGAACTGCCAGACTGACTTCCAGAGTGGCTGAACCATTATACAGTCCCACCAACAATGAATAAGAGTTCCAATTTCTCCACATCCCCTCCAGCATTTGTAGTTTCCTGTTTGTTTAATGGCAGCCATTCTAACCGGTGTTAGATGGTATCTCATTGTGGTCTTAATTTGCATCTCTCTAATAGCTAGTGAAGCTGAACATTTTTTCATGTGTTTCTTGGCCATTTGTATTTCCTCTTCAGAGAACTGTCTTTTCATATCTTTTGCCCATTTTATAATTGGGCTGTCTGTACTATTGTCATTGAGTTGTAGGATTTCTTTGTATATGCAAGATATCAGTCTTTTGTCAGATACATGGTTTCCAAAAATTTTTTCCCATTGAGTTGGCTGCCTCTTTACCTTTTTGAGAAATTCCTTTGAGGTGCAGAAACTTCTAAGCTTGAGGAGTTCCCATTTATCTATTTTTTCTTTTGTTGCTTGTGCTTTGGGTGTAAAGTCTAGGAAGTGGCCTCCTAATACAAGGTCTTGAAGATGTTTTCCTACATTATCTTCTAGGAGTTTTATGGTACTTTCTTTTATATTGAGATCTTTGGTCCATTTTGAGTTAATTTTTGTGTAGGGGGTGAGGTAGGGGTCCTCTTTCATTCTTTTGGATATGGATATCCAACTCTCCCAGCCCCATTTGTTGAAAAGACCATTATGGCTCAGTTCGGTGACTTTGGGGGCCTTATCAAAGATCAGTCGGCCATAGATCTGAGGGTCTATCTCTGAATTCTCAATTCGATTCCATTGATCTATATGTCTATCTTTGTGCCAGTACCATGCTGTTTTGGCAACTGTGGCTTTATAATAAGCTTCAAAGTCAGGGAGTGTAAGTCCTCCCACTTCGTTTTTCTTTTTTAGAGTGTCTTTAGCAATTCGAGGCATCTTCCCTTTCCAAATAAATTTGATAACTAGCTTTTCCAAGTCTGCAAAGTAGGTTGTTGGAATTTTGATTGGGATTGCATTGAATCTGTAGATGAGTTTGGGTAGAATTGACATCTTAATGACATTTAGCCTTCCTATCCATGAACATGGAATATTTTTCCATCTTTTAAGGTCCCCTTCTATTTCTTTTAGTAGAGTCATGTAGTTTTCTTTGTATAGGTCTTTTACATCTTTGGTTAAGTTTATTCCTAGGTACTTGATTTTTTTAGTTGCTATTGAAAATGGTATCTTTTTCTTGAGTGTCTCTTCAGTTTCTTCATTTCTAGCATATAGAAACATTACTGACTTATGTGCATTAATCTTGTATCCCGCTACTTTGCTAAATTTGTTTATTAGCTCTAGTAGGTGTATCGTTGATTTCTCAGGGTTTTCTAGATATAAGATCATATCATCTGCAAACAATGACAGTTTTACTTCTTCTTTTCCAATTTGGATGCCTTTTATTTCTTTGTCTTGCCGGATTGCCCTGGCTAGCACTTCCAGCACAATGTTGAATAACAGTGGTGAATCCTTGTCTTGTTCCTGATCTTAGAGGGAAGGCTTTCAGTCTCTCACCATTGAGTACTATGCTGGCTGTGGGTTTTTCATATATGCTCTTTATCATGTTGAGGAAGTTTCCTTCAATTCCTACCTTTTGAAGTGTTTTTATCAAAAAGGGATGTTGGATTTTGTCAAATGCTTTTTCAGCATCTATTGAGATGATCAATTGATTTTTCCCTTTCGAGTTTTTAATGTGTTGTAATACATTGATTGTTTTTCTTATGTTGAACCATCCTTGCATGCCTGGAATGAACCCCACTTGGTCATGGTGTATGATTTTTTTAATGTGTCTTTGGATTCGATTTGCAAGTATTTTGTTGAGGATTTTTGCATCTATATTCATTAGGGAGATTGGCCGGTAGTTTTCCTTTTTTGTAGTATCTTTGCCTGGTTTTGGTATTAGATTGATGTTAGCTTCATAAAATGAGTTAGGTAGTGTTCCATTTTTTTCAATGTTTTGAAAGAGTTTGAGTAAGATTGGTGTCAGTTCTTTCTGGAAAGTTTGGTAGAATTCCCCTGTGAAGCCATCTGGCCCTGGGCATTTATTTGTGGGAAGACTTTTGATGACTGATTGGATCTCTTTGCTCATGATGGGTTGGTTGAGGTCTTCTATTTCTTCTCTGGTCAGTCTAGGTTGTTCATATGTTTCCAGGAAATTGTCCATTTCTTCTACATTATCCAGTTTGTTGCCATACAGTTGTTCATAATATCCTCTTATAATTTTTTTAATTTCTTCAGGATCTGCAGTTATGTCACCTTTTTCATTCATTATTTTGTTTATATGGGTCTTCTCTCTTTTTGATTTTGTCAGTCTAGCTAGGGGCTTGTCAATCTTGTTGATCTTCTCAAAGAACCAACTTTTGGTGATATTTATCCTTTCTATTGTTTTTTTGTTCTCTATGTCATTTATTTCTGCTTTAATCCTTGTTATTTCTTTTCTTGTACTTGGTTTAGGATTGGTTTGCTGTTCATTTTCTAGCTTCTTCAGTTGATCCATTAGTTCTTTGATTTTGGCTCTTTCTTCCTTTTTAATATATGCGTTTAGTGCTATAAATTTCCCCCTTAGCACTGCTTTTGCTGCATCCCATAGGTTTTGGTATGTTGTGTTCTCATTTTCATTCGTCTCTATATATTTAGCAATTTCTCTTGCTATTTCTTCTTTAACCCACTGATTGTTTAGGAGTGTGTTGTTTAACCTCCAGGTATTTGTGAATTTTCTAAGTCTCTGATGGTTATTGACTTCTAATTGTATTCCATTGTGGTCAGAGAATGTGCTTTGAATAATTTCAATCTTTTTAAATTTATTGAGGCTTGTTTTATGTCCCAGCATATGATCTATTCTGGAGAAAGTTCCGTGAGCACTAGAAAAGTATGTGTATCCTGGTGATTTGGGATGTAATGTCCTGTAGATGTCTGTTAAATCTAATTCATTTATCAGATTGTTTAGGTTTTCAATTTCCTTATTGGTCTTCTGTCTGGTTGATCTATCTATAGGAGAGAGTGATGTGTTGAAGTCTCTCACAATTATTGTGGAAACATCAATTGCTTCCTTTAGTTTTGCCAGTGTTTCTTTCATGTATTTTGTGGCACCTTGATTGGGTGCATAGACATTTATGATTGTTATTTCTTCTTGCTGAATTGCCCCTTTTATTAGTATGTAGTGGCCTTCTTTGTCTCTCAAAACATCTCTGCATTTGAAGTCTATTTTATCTGAGATTAATATTGCTACACCTGCTTTCTTTTGGCTGTAGCTTGCATGAAATATTTTTTTCCATCCTTTCACTTTCAGTTTCTTTGTGTCCCTGTGTCTAAGATGAGTCTCTTGTATGCAACATATTGATGGTTCATTTTTTTTGATCCATTCTGCGAATCTATATCTTTTAATTGGGGAGTTTAATCCATTTACATTCAACGTTAAAACCGTGAAGGCATTTCTTGAATCGGCCATCTTATCCTTTGGATTATGTTTGCCATATTTTTCCCTCTCTCTATTAATATCCTTTATTGTACCCATACCGAATCTCTTTAGTACTGAACCTTTCTCCAAGTCTCTCTGTCCTGTCTTTGTTTCTCTGTCTGTAGGGCTCCCTTTAGTATCTCCAGTAGGGCAGGTCTCTTGTTAGCAAATTCTCTCAGCATTTCTTTGTCTGTGAAAAATTTAAGCTCTCCCTCAAATTTGAAGGAGAGCTTTGCTGGATAAAGTATTCTTGGCTGGAAATTCCTCTCACTCAGAATTTTAAATATATCGTGCTACTGCCTTCTTGCCTCCATGGTGGCTGCTGAGTAGTCACTACTTAGTCTTATGCTGTTTCCTTTGTATGTGGTGAATTGCTTTTCTCTTGCTGCTTTCAGAACTTGCTCCTTCTCTTCTATGTTTGACAGTGTGATCAGTATATGTCTCGGAGTGGGTTTTTTTGGATTTATTCTATTTGGAGTTCGCTGAGCATTTATGATTTGTGTATTTATGTTGTTTAGAAGATTTGGGAAGTTTTCCCCAACAATTTCTTTGAATACTCTTCCTAGACCTTTACCCTTTTCTTCCCCTTCTTGGACACCAATGAGTCTTATATTCGGATGTTTCATATTATCTATCATATCCCTGAGGTCCATTTCGAGTTTTTCAATTTTTTTCCCCATTCTTTCTTTTATGCTTTCATTTTCCATTCTGTCATCTTCCAGGTCACTGATTCGTTGTTCAACTTCCTCTAGTCTTGTACTATGAGTGTCCAGAATCTTTTTAATTTGGTCAACAGTTTCTTTAATTTCCATAAGATCATCCATTTTTTTATTTAGTCTTGCAATGTCTTCTTTATGCTCTTCTAGGGTCTTCTTGATTTCCTTCATATCCCGTACTATGGTCTCATTGTTCATCTTTAGTTCTTTGAGTAGCTGCTCTAGGTGCTGTGTCTCTTCTGGTCTTTTGATTTGGGTGCTTGGGCTTGGGTTATCCATATCGTCTGTTTTTTTCATATGCTTTATAATTTTCTGTTGTTTTTGGCCTCGTGGCATTTGCTGAACTTGATAGGGTTCTTTTAGGGTTTGTAGACCAGTTGAAGTCCTTATCTCTAATTTATCAGATCTACAGCTTCGTGGAGTACACTTTCTCTAACTAACCAGCAGGTGGCGTCCACGAGCCACCTGTTCTCCACAAGCCAGATCTCCCCTGCTTAGCCTTTTTGGTGAGTAGGGGAGTGAGTCTTGTGGGGCCCAATTGGTGTACCAAGCTTGCGTGTGTAGTTGGTGTTGCCTGCCCTGTATGTGGGGCGTGTTTCTGGGTAGTCGGGGAGGGGGGGTGGCCCTAACAATCAAATCTCCCTGATGATCCTAGAGTTTTAAAGCTGCTGCAATAGTCTAATCCTTCAGTTCAGTCCTGCCACAGTTTGTCTCTGCCACTGACCCACAAGTCTTTGGTATTGGTGTATGGCTCCTGAGACTTGCAAGTGGGCCCCTCTTCCAGGCTGTGCACCCCGGGTCCTCTGTTGACGGATGACTGTGCTATGTCACAGGTGAGTGCCGTCCCCCCAGGGCAGTTCTGGGCTGCTGGGCTGTGTAGGGAGGCTCCCAGTCTGCTCAAATGATGGCTGAATGGGGCTTTGTTAATTCACACTGCTCCACCTTCCCAGCTCTGGGACATTCAGCTGAGGTTGCAGGGAAGGCTAATGTCCACGCCCAGTTTTGTGGTGTGTGCCTGTTATTTGAAGCACTTCCGTCACACTGGGTTGTCTGGGGCAGCTCTGGGCTATGGGGCTGGCGATGGGCAGGAGTGTTTCCTGTCCACCAGGATGGTGGCTGTGAGCGGACACCCCCCTTTTCTTGGGAAGTTGTGTTGTTTAGTGAATTTTCTCAGCCACTGGATTATTGCCTTTTGTCTCAGAGCTCTCTTAGTTCTGCTCTTGACTTGACGTGCCCAAATTGCAATTCTTTGAAGCTTTCTGTATTGAGCTTCTTAGAGTAATTGTTTTAGAAAAAGCAAAAAGGATTTAAAAAAAAAAACAAAAAAAAAAAACGGCCCTCCTCAGAGATCTAATGGGTTATTGAAATGCTAATAGACAAAGCTACCAGGGCCATTAAGGAAAGGTGCACAGGGCAGAGAGATCAGCTTTGCTTCGGGGTTTGCATATGCGCCTCAAGGCCTGAGCTCCGCCCTTCCCCCCTCTGCGTTCACCAGAACTCCAAAAATCCTCCGCTTTTATTTTGGAGTTTTTCGTGTTGTTTTTTTTCTATGCCTGTCTCCTCTCTGCTGGGCTGGCTGCTCTCAGAGTCTCTGGTGTCTGGTCTCAGTCTATCTATGGTTGGAGTTTGAATCAGTAGAATGAGTTTCCGATAAGAGCAGCCACTGCAATTCTCCCTTCTCCTTCCTGGAGCTGACAGCCCCTCCTCCCCCGGGACTGAGCCTGGCAGGGAGGGGCGCGGGTCCCCTGGCCGCAAAAACTTACAGATTTCGCTGATCTCAGCAGTTCCACGTTTTCATGAGTGTTGTATGAAGTATGCCCAAAGACAGATTGCTCTGTGGTGTCCCGTCCACGCAGTTCCTGGCTTTTTACCTACTTTCCTGGAGGAGTAACTAAAACTTACAGCTCACCAGTCTGACATCTTGCCTCATTGGGTTGTTCTTTAGCCTAGATCACCTTTTTGACCTTTGAGAAAGTTGGTCTGCCTCTTTATATTTCTGTTTCTAAGGGGGAAGGTTTGCTAGCATGCCTGACACTACCATCTTGATTAAATCACTCTGAATCATATTTTAAGAGAGAAGACTCAGATAGATGAACTGACAGAGCACATGACCAAGAAACCCACTGTTCTACTTTGCTAATGCTGCTGGAATGCAAAACACCAGAAATGGATTGGCTTTTATAAAAGGGGGGTTATTTGTTTACACAGTCACAGTCTTAAGGCCATAAAGTGTCCAAGGTAACACATCAAAAATCAGGTACCTCCACTGGAGGATGGCCGATGGTGTCCAGAAAACCTCTGTTAGCTGGGAAGGCATGTGGCTGGCGTCTGTTCCAGAGTTCTTGTTTCAAAATGGCATTCTCCCAGGACTTCCCTCTCCAGGCTTCAGTGCCTCAAAAATGTCACTCTTAGTTGCTCTTGGGGCATTTGTTGTCTCTTAGCTTCTCTGGAGCAAAAGTCTGCTTTCAAAGGCCATCTCCAAAATGTCTCTGTAAGCTGAAGCTCCTCTCTCAGTTCCAGTGCATTCTTCAAAGTGTCTCTCTTGGCTGTAGCTCCTCTTCAAAATGTCACTCTCAGCTGCACTGAGTTCCTCTGTTTGTCAGCTCATTTATATGGCTCCAGTGATTTAATTTAGACTCACCCTGAATGGGTGGGGTAACACCTCCATGGAAATTATCCAATCATAGTCATCACCCACAGTTGGGTGGGGCACATCTCCATGGAAACACTCAAAGAATTACAATCTAATTAATACTGATAAGTCTGCCCACACAAGATTGCATCAAAGATAATGGCATTTTGGGGGACATAATACATTCACACTGGCATACCCACTAATAATTCTATTTAATTGTTATTTCATCAGAGAAGTGTCTTCCTTAACCACCTGTCTGTAATAGCACCCCCTTCATTCTCTATCTCTTTACCTTCTTTATTTTCTTTCTGTAGCACTTGCCACCACCTGACACATTAATGCTAGTTTATTTATGGCCTGTTTCTCCCTACTAACTTCATGTGGGCAGGCAATTTGTCTGCTTTGCTCACTAACGTCTCTCTAGCACCTAGAGTAGTGTCTGGCACTTAGCAGATGCTCAAAAAATATTTGCCAAATAAATAAGAAAATCATGTAGCAAATAAATAATTGAAAAATTCTGCTCTTCTAGAAACCAAAGAAATGCAAGTAAAAGCAATTCACATTTTCATCTATCAACAATGAGTGAAACATACACAGAAAGATGTATACCCAATGCTCATGAGAGTGATGTAAGACAGATATTTGTATAAAATTGAAAAACACCTTGCTGGAAAGTATTTTGGAACTATGTATGTCTTTAAAAATGGTTCTATACCATATTTTAATTTTAGGAATGTATTCTGAGGGAATATTCAAAATTTAAAAGTAGCTTTTATTGCACAAGAATCTTTACTTCAGCATTATTTATTATAGTAAAAAGAAGTTAAAATAATCCTAAAAGCCTGAAGGAATGGAGATAGTTAAATAAATTAAGATGAATCCCTCTCATGGTATGTTTTGTAAACATTAGAAATTAGGTTTACTAAGAAGTTTTTAAACATAAAATAATTCTGATTCCATGAATTTAAATTAATTTTAAAATTAGCAAGAAGATTTGAATATATGATATATAAAAAACATACATGGGGAAAATGGGTAGAAATTATGTCAAAATATTAACATGATTTAGGGGCTAGGGCAGGTAGGATTATGGGTAGTTTGTTTTATACTACTCTATACTTTTCTTTATTTTCCAAGTTATCTTGAATGAAACAGCTATAAAAAGAAAAAATAATTAAAAATGTTTCTAACTGATTTTGTTAGACTAGTGATAATCTAGAACTGATTATGTTTTATACTATGTATTTATGGTTTTACATGAGAAAATGAATATAGTCTAGTATTACTTTTATTACCCAAGATGACACATGTAACTTAAGGGTTTCCGAATAAAATTAAATTTAAGCACTTCACTGGGACTTCTGGGGGAGAATTTTTCAACACTTACTTCACTTAGAGCATACTGAAAGTAACAGAGTACTCACTGTAGGATTAAGAAGCTCTAAACTCAGGAATATTTTTACATCCTTTCAGCCATCAAATATGTTTTTCAATCCTTAATTTCAGGAAATGAAAAGAGATGAGTAACTCAGATTTAATAACTATATATATATATATATATATATATATATATATCCTTCTCTAGAAATAAAGAAATGGTCATTGAGTGAGCTTGGGCAGGAACTAGTTAAAGGCTATTTAAATTTGACAGAGGGGATAGGCTGAGAGGACTGAGCTAAACGCTGACTTAGAAGGCAGTGGTAGTAGCAAAAATTACTATGCTGTCTTGTCATGGCTTGCCCAGGTTCCAAACAGAGGGTCCTTCCTGGCCTCATTCCCTCTGGTAGCTGTGAAGATTGCACCTTTGATTCTCAGACTGTTAAGAATTTCTGCTCTGGCTCTTCCCTCAGCATTCTTAGTACCTGAAGTGACCAGCCAAACCACACAGGCTCCTCACTCTCTCATGATCTGTGTCATTGACCAGAGATTCTGAAACCCAGCCAGCGTACTACGGCAGCAGACCAGAACACAACATTTAATAAGAAGACTTTTCTATAATTTGATTCATTTAATCCAGAGCTGTATGAACTATTGGGTTTGGTCCAAGACCATGTCCTAATTCTTGGGCTGGTTTTCAGGCCTTTGGTAGTGGAAGGTCTCTGAATCATTTGAGTTTCGGTGTTAAGATGGAGGAAAGATACAATGAGAAAATTCATTGTACTTGAACCTCTGTCATTGTAATCTACTGTCCTGTAATTTATTAAGGCAAGGGTCTATGTGTTAAAAGTCATTTTCAACATAGCCTAGCACAGTGTCTGCCATGTAGCAGATGCTTGATAAATATTTGCCAAGTGAATTTCAAATACTTCATTCTGTTTTCAATCCACTCATGTGATACGGTCATATCATCTCATAAAAATAATTTTAAAATACAAAATTCAATTCCGACTTAAATCCAGAATATGTAAAGAACTAAAGTAAGTCAATAAGAATGAGACAGACATCTCAAACAGAAAATGAGCAAGACATAAAGAGGCACTTCATGAAAGAGGGTATCTAAATGGTCAATAAACCAATGAAAACAGGTTCAAGCTAGTCATCACGGAAAACAAAATCCAATTCATTACCATTATATTGCTAAAAAATATGCAAGAATTGCTAAAATAAAAAAGGTGGGTAATACCTAGAGCTGCCAAGGATGTAGAGCAACCAGAATACTCAATCTCTGCTTGTGAGATTGGTACCTTTAACTTTGAAAAACTTTTTGGTAGTATCTGCTAAAGCTGAATATATGCACAACCAATGACTCAGCAATTTTAATCCTAGGCATGTATCATTATTTGTTTTTAACAAACAAACATATTTGTTTTTAACCAACAAAAGCTGGAAAGTATCCAGTTGCCTATCAACAAAACGACAGGTAACTAAATTGTAATATATTCAAACAATGGAATACTATGCAGCCAGGAGAATGAATGAATGAATGAATGAATTACAGCTTTGTTCCACCATATTGATGAATCTTTCAGATATACGGTTGCCAGGCACAAAAGAATGCAGACTGTATGATTCCATTTGCATAAAATGCAAAAACAGGCAAAGTATTATTTTGGTGTTAGAGGTCAGGATAGTGGCTAATGTTGGTGGGGGGAGTAGTGACTGGAACTGGACAAAAAGGGCCATCAGGAGCTCTAGTAATATTTTGGCTTTTGATCTGGTGCTGTTTGTATGGGGTACTCTGTAAAAATTCATGGAGCTGTACACTTGTGACTTGTTCACTCTTCTGTGGGTGTGTTATTCAATAAAAAGTTAAAAGAATTTATGTCATTCTTTTCTATTAACCCACCAAATCTTGATGTTTTCTCATAATCCATTGGGAAGTGTTTGTGTGTCCTCAGATGCTTCTCAGTGGGTCTGCCAGAAATATTTATGATGGTTTGAAACGTGGAAGCATAGAGATATTTTCACAAAACATGGGAGCAAAAGGCAAAATGTTGCTTCCAAGAGAGAAATTTTGAACTTTTCTTTTTTTTTTTCTCTCTCTCTGTTTAATTATTTGCTGAGTCTCCTCAGCCACATAGAGATGGGAATTTGAACGAGATCTTTGTACTTTATTAGAGGAACAAAAGTAACAAATTATCAAATAACTAGGGTGAGTTACCATATCATCCAGTTAGTGAAGTGACAATTGACTCCACACTGTAAAAGATTGAATAGTTACTATTTTACCATTTTAGATTAGAAACAAGTGTATGTTTGTCAATGCTGCTACATCCCACAGGTATCCATATGATCCACTTCTAAAAATTCTTATTTGTGAAAAGAGGGTATGGTGCATGAGTATCTGTATTTTCACCTACATGTACAGAGATAACAAACTCACAAGGTTGCCTGGCTGCCTTTTGTTGTGTGTTCACAGATCTCCTAAACTTCAGGGTTATAGCTGAAAAAGGTTAGAATGCTTGGCCTCTGAAGGGGGGTGTGTGGGCTTTATTATTGAGGCCGAGTCTCCTATCTTTGTTTAGATGCACACCTAGTACTCAGGGACCTTGTCATATCTGTTCTCTGCAAAGCACCTTCTGTACTTGTCAAGATCAATAACTGGCTTTGTAATGACAGAGTGCACAGAATTTTGCCTTCAGAATAGAAATGGCTGCTTATTTACCTTGTGGAAGTATTCCTTCTAACTTCTCAGAATAGTGAATGTAAATTTCTCACTGAGTGACATTTAAAAAAAATTATCACCAGTTTATCTTGTTGTACAGCATCTCTGCCAACTATATAGTGCCATTTAATAGTAATAATAATAATAATAATAATAATAATAATAATAATAATAATTGACTACATTTGGTATTTTATGGTTTATAAAATGTTTTCCACATGAATTGTCTCATTGGGTACTGACAAAAAACTCTGAAGTGGTTATGCCTTGTATTATGCCATTCTGCATATGAGGAAACTGAGACTCAGAGACTGAGCCTAGTTCAGATAGCTAAGAAGTATCAAAGCCAGGCTCTCCAACTAAGCCCAGAGCGCTTTCCATTTTATCCAATCCCTGTAAGATTCATAGTAATATTTTCATTCCATATAGGACTATGTTAGAAGAATTATTGACTTAGTATATAATTAAAGCTCATTCAATAGATACGTTATGTGTTTCCTATGGGCCAGAGGTCAGGCTGTATATTGAAGATACAAGGGTGAACAAGTTAGAAGCAATCCTGCCTTCATGGAGTCCATGGCTACTGTTGGGAATGCAGGCAAGTACTTAGCAATTAAAATAGGGAAGTATCACCTGCATGTATCCTGTCCTGTGTACAGTGCTAGGAGGTATATGTATATTGCTGTGGGAATGTACCGGAAGGACAGGTAACCCAGATTGTTACAAGTTTTAACCCTATCCAAAGTCTACTATTAAAGGATACAAGCAAATATTATCTACTAAATGCAGTTGGAAAAAAAATATTATTTATGAGACATGCTTGAAAATTACATTCAGTGGAAAAGGAAAATAACTCAATCAAGAAGCTGTTAGGCTGAAAGTGAGTGGCCATGGTTCAGGGTCTGGATTTCAAAACTTAAAACTGGAAAATGAAAGAAAGGGAATGGGCTTACAACAAAAATCAAATTAGGCTCAACTTTCTGGACCACAGTCTTGAACATATACAGCTCTCAGATATCTTCCAACCACGGCAAAACACTACTTTTTGTTCTGAGAGGCTCTTCATAACAAAACTCCTCCATCATTCTCTAGCTTGCTCTCAAAGATTCAGCACCCCAGAACTTCTTTATGTCTCAAGGGCTACAACATAAGCAAGGATTTAGGTTTCTTATCTAGGCATATTTTCATGCCTGGCTCTGAAGAAGTCTTTGCTTTATCCAAAGTTCTCTGACTTTTTGGTTAAATGAAAATGGCAACTAGGGGTTGATTATATATGTTTGTATTTCCTAGGCTGCTCTGACAAATACCATGAAATGGGATGGCTTAACCAATGGGGATTTATTAGCTCGCAGTTTTGAAGACAGGCAAATGTCCAAATCAAGGTATCATCAAGGTGATGCTTTCTCCCCACGACTGTGGGTTTCTGGGGCTGGCTGCTGGCAAGCCTTTGTCCTTGGCTTGTTACATGGCAAAGCTCGTGGTGGCGGGTCCTAGTCTCTTCCTTCTCTTTTGAGTTCAGCTTCTTGCTTCCTGTGGCTTTCTCTCCATTTGTCTGAATTTCATTCTCTTATAAAGAACTCCAATAATAGGATTAAGACCCATGCTGAATGAGGTGGGTTACACCTCAACTGAAGTAGTCTCATCAAAATGGGTTCACACCCACAGGAATGGATTAATCTTAGGAACATGTTTTTTGGGGGTACATACAGCTTCAAACCACTACCTAAGTTTAAAAGCCATTACCTATAGGTATATCCCTTTGTATGTTCCCGATAGCAACTGTGTTCTTTTGCTTAGCAATTTCAGGGAGAAGATAACTGTTCAGGGCAGTATTTCTGAAACTGCGGTCATTGGAAAGCCTTCAGGGAAAACATGGACTCTGAGAAATGTGTGCAAAATTGTAATGGCTCATTTGCACATCCTGGGGAGTGCATCCACAGCTTTCATTAGAGACTTACAGGGTACCTAAGGGCCCTCACCACCACAAAAAAGTTAGGAACTGCTCCTTGGGGAGGAGGACAATGAACTGTCCACATGAACATCACATTTTTTGGATGCATCATCGAAAATAGGCATATAAAGGAACATTCTGTGGTGTTTTTTTGCCCAATATTTGCCTCGTGATCGCCACCTACTGTTATTCACACTTCCGTGCTGTCTTGTCTCACACTACCAGGGTTGATCTCTGTGACCAATGGAATAAGGCACTTTTGAGATTAGGTTATAAAAGACTGTGTCTCTTCTTACATGCTCTGTCTCACTCTGATCACCTGCTCTGGGGAAGCAAGTTGTGAATGTGTGAGTACCCTCAGGAAGTGCTGTAGGTTGGGACAAACAGTAGTTAAGATTATTATGTTTTCCGAGACAAAAGGAAATAATATCCAGAGAATTTAAGAAGTGAGATTGTTTTGCTAGGTTCTAATACCGTGGAGGTGGACTGTTTTTTTGAATCACATTTTAAGAGAGAAGACTCCTATAGATGAACTGGCAGAGGGTATGAATAGAAAAGTCACCCATAATTCTTCTTAAGTGTTATTTCATTAGAAAGAGGTCTTCTTTAACCATCTGCCTGAAGTAGTAGCCCCTTCATTCTCTAACTCTTCTAGCACTTGTCACTACCAGACACATTCAGTGGTGGTTTGTTTATGGACTGTTGCTCCCCACTAGCTCTGTAAGGGCATATAATTTTTTCTACTTTGTTTGCTTACGTTTCTCTAGCCTGGCACTTAGTAGATGCTTAGTAAATATTTGTGGAAGGAAGGAAGGAAGGAAGGAAGGAAGGAAGGAAGGAAGGAAGGAAATAAGAAAACTCATGTGGCTCGTAAACAATTGTGTAAAAGTTCCGTGGTGAGGTGTGGGGGACTCTGGTCAACAGCGAGCAAGGAACTTAGCTTGCCAGCAACCATGGGTGACTTTGGGAGCAGATTTTCCAGCCTCGGTTGAGCCTTGAGATGATTGCAGCTTGAGTGCTTCCTCCTGAAAGATCCTGAGCCACAGCCACCCAGCTAAGCTGCTTCTGAATTCCTGACCCTTGGAAATTTTGTGAGATAATAGGTATTGCTTGTTTTAAGCTGCTAAATTGGGGGATAATTTGTTACACAGCAATAGATAACTGTCAATATACTTCAATAAAATTGCATTAAAAATAGTTAACTAAGGCACATTATTTTGACTGATCATAATAAAAAGATAAGAGAATATTAAAAAATGTAGTGTTCAAAAAATGACAATCTTGCCTGTTAATACTGGGAAATGAGAATTGGAAATAGGAATAGCAGTCACTACTTCTTTACTCCTGTTGGTAAATAGTGATCTACAGCCAGCACTTTTGGTAACCATTGTGGATTGACACAGCAAGGAGCAACCTCATTACAGCAACAAACAAGTTTTCTTCGAAGAGATTTCTTTGTTTCCTTTTAAAAGGCACCAGCTTTCAAATGTGTCCTGGGGAAATCTTTTTTGTATTTCCTCCAAGCAAAATCAATACAACAAAGACTTCATGCTTTGCTAGTGATCATGGGAAGGTACTAATGTAATTTTTTTTTAAGCTGTAGGATCTCTCATAGTCTTCCAATCAACTTCATAGCTGTTGGTTCTGCGTTGGTAGTGGCTTAAATTGTGACACACGTTAATGGTGCTTGTTCTGGTAGCACTATGTGAAGGAAAAAAAAACTTTCAGGTTGAAATTTCAAGTGGAAATAGGAAGAAAACAGCTCAATTTAGTGATAATTGTATATCAACAAGGAAATAATAAAATACTCAGTAAAATAAGCACTGTTCTTTCAGTGGAAGTAGCTTAATAAAACGACTGGGTTCTTCAAAGAGCAACAAGCATTATCTTTTTCTTTTTATTGTTGTTCTTTCTTCTTTATCATTGAAACCAATTGATTCAGTTCTTGGGCTACCATTGGCATTTTTTCTAAAGCAGTGTTTTAAAACTGTGTAGGGACCCATTAAGGAGATGTGAAACCAATCGGTTGACTCACATGCATTTTTAAAATGAAACAGAACAGAAATTTTCAAAGGGAAGCACATAATACATATTGCTTCCTGAACTTTCTGGTCTAGCTTTTTGTTTTTCTTTTAAGCTGCAAGTGTATTTTTATGTCTGAATGTAAATGGTTTTTTTTTTTTTTAATGTGACTTACAGTAATAAAATGCTTAAAAGTCAATCTTCTGTAGCAATTTGACTATGGAAAAATTTAAATAATCTAGCTAGAATAGAACTATTCTAGCAATAGACTATTTCGTGTTAGGATGGAGCATGGGCAGTGGTGACAAAACCACAGGTGGATGGAGTGGGTTTTCCTGAAGAGAACGTATATTTTGACTTCATATTCCAGAAAATCTCTAATCCTTAGGCAAGAAGAGAGGCATGCTCTGGTGGACAGGGGCAGGGATGTATATAAAGCAAGAGAGGTTTTCCTTTCTTTGCTTCCTGGAAGATCTGAAAGTCAGCTATGGAACTGGGAATGGGCTGACATGGTTCTTGGCCTTGTGGAGGTGGTCAAGAGCAAGCAGCCCGAGTGAGTGGTGGCAGTGGTGGCTGAGGAAGCAGCTAGTGAGGGTGTCATGCTTGCAGAGCCTCCAGCCTCAAGGGGCCCACTTCAGACTCCACTAAAAAGTGGAGAGAGAAATGGAGACTGACTTCTTGACTGAGGAGAAAGCAGTGTTCCCTCATGAGTCTGAGCAGGAGGCATTGACAGCAGAGCAGAAGAAACTGGGCTCTAGAGAACGGTGGTCATTCTTACAGAGGCAGCATCTTGACAGCAAGGCCAAAGGACTCAAGGGAAGGTTCCAGAACCCATGCATAGCAGAATCTTAGAAAAAGCCAAGAAGGAACTGAATGGTGGTTGGCATGGGGATAAAGGTGGAGCCTCTTAGAGCAGAGCTAATTCCCAACAAGTGAGCTAGTGCTGACTATCAAGGAGGCTGTATTGTATTCAGACTACATTGGTGCTATCCTTTGTACATAAAGGTTCTGAACTTCATGCCCCTCCTCTAGGAGGTAGGAATCATGGAAGATCATGAGGCATGATCTGAATGCAAAAGAGTTGCAGTGATATTTTTGGCGATAGTTAATGTTGAAAGAGAACGAGACAGAGAGAGTGACTATGTCTTCTAGGTCAACCCAATCTTACCATCATCACTATCATCATCACAACTGAAATAAATCTCTGAGTTTATAATGATATCAGTAGCCCAGTTTGTGTTGAGCATTATGCACTCCTTGGGACTGCTTTTAAAATGTAAAAGCCATGTGAGGGGTAATATTAAGGTTGTAATATGTTTGTAATATTAAGGTTATAATATTCATGAGTGACTCACATTCTCTTTGGGAGTGGAGGATTGGTGAGTCCCTGGTGAAGAAGGGGATAGTGGTGGAGAAGAGGATTAATTGCTGCTTTGCAATTTTTCCAAGGGGCTGGCAGCGGTGACATTATGTTTATGTGAATGGTTCTGTCTGATCTTGGACATTATATTCCTGTACAGCAGGCCCTTGGAGGGAAATATAAGGGTGGGGAAATATATGAGTCTATGGGAGAAATACTGTATGATATGGAAGTAGATCAATTTAACCACACACATTTATAGAACATCTGCTAGATACAAAGTTTTGTGCTGGGCCATAAACATAATTTCTCCATAATTTATAATATATTGGAAGACAGGGGATATGTATCAAAAGGTAACAAAATAAATGTATATTCAAGTCCTTCGCCCATTAAACTTTTTTTGCCTTTTTGTTTATATATTCTGGACATTAAACCATTAATAGAGGAGGAAAGGGGGAGGGAGGGAGGAAGGGAGAGTGTTAAAATAAAAAGTCATTAACAGATATATGGTTAGCAATTATTTTTTCCCATTGGGTAAGTTGTCTTTTCATTTACTTGATTATGTCCTTCAAGGTACAAAAGTTTTAAAATTGATGAAATCCATTTTATCTATATTTTCTTATTCGCTTGTGCTTTTGGTGTCGTATCTAAGAAAACTTGACAAAATCCAAGGTTATGAAGCCTCCACCCTATGTTTTCTTGTAGGAGTTTTATGGTTTTAGCTCTTATATTTAGGTTCTTGATCCATTTAGAGTAATTTATGGTCAACCGACAACTGAAAAGATGCTCAACATCATTGGTCATTAAGAAAATGTAAACTAAAACCTCAATGAGATAGCACTTTTCACCTGTTTGGATGACTATTATTGAAAAACAAAAAAACAGAAAATAAGTTTTTGTGAGAATGCAGAAAATTAAGAACACCAATGCATTTTAGTGCCATTGTAAAATGGTGCACCCACTGTTGAAATCAGTTTGGAGATTCCTCAGAAGGTTGAAAATAGAATTACCATGTGACCTGGCAATTCCATGTCTTGCTATATACACAAAAGCATTGAAAGCAGGGACTTGAATAGTTCTTTGTACTCCAATGTTTATAGCAACATTATTCACAGCAGCCAAAAGATAGAAGCAACCCAAGTGTCTATCAACAGATGAATGAATAAACAAAATATGGTGTATACACAGAAAGGAATATTATTCCTTTGAAATTCTTATGCATGTTACAAAATGGGTGAACCTTGAAGACATCATGTTGATTAAAATAAGCCAGATACAGAAAGACAAATATTGCACGATCTCACTTACATGAAATACCTGAAAGAAGCAAATTTCATAGAGATAATCTATTACATGTTACTGGGGTGAAGGGATCAGGGAGAAGAGGAAGTTATTGCTTAATGGGTACAGAGTTTCTGTTGGAGGTGATGAAAAATCTGTGGTAGTGGACATTGAGGGTGGTAGCACAATGTTGTGAATGTGATTAGTACTACTGAATTATAAACATGAAAGTGGTTAAAATGGGAAATTGGAGGTTGTATATCTTAATACAGTAAAAATTAAAAAAGATAAAAGCAAATGCTCATCTCATTTATAAGATATTTAATAGATTTAAAATGAGATTTTTTCCACCAAAATTTGCCTAATGTTGCCATTTTTTCTGAATCCAATACCAAAATATCTCAAATTCTGCTATCAATTAGTTCTGCCAGCAAATTGTAAAAACCATTGACTCATTCTTGTTTTTTTATATTACCTTTTTTTTATTAAATTCAGTTTTATTGAAATACATTCACACACCATACAATCATCCATGATATACAATCCACTGTCCACAGTATGATAACATAGTTATGCATTCATCACCACAATCTATCTCAACATTTTCCTTACATCAGAAAGAACCAGAACAAGAATAAAAAATAAAAGTGAAAACAGAACACCCAAATCATCCCCCCATCCCACCCCATTTGTCCTTTAGTTTTTATCCCCATTCCTCCACTCATCCATACACTAGATAAAGGGGGTGTGATCCACAAGGTCTTCACAATCACACTGTCACCCCTTGTAATCTACATTATTATGTAATTGTCTTCAGGAGTCCAGACTGCTGGGTTGGAGTTTGGTAGTTTCAAGTATTTACTTCTAGCTATTCCAATACATTAAAGCCTAAGAGGTGTTATCTATATAGTGCATAAGAATGTCCACCAGAGTGACCTCTCGACTCCATTTGGAATCTCTCAGCCACTGAAACTATTTCGTCTCATTTTGCATCCCCCTTTTGGTCAAGAAGATACTCTCAGTCCCACGATGCCAGGTCCACATTCATCCCTGGGAGTCATACTCTGCGTTGCCAGGGAGATTTACACCCCTGGGAGTCGGGTCCCACGTAGGCGTGAGGGCAGCGAGTTCACCTGTTGAGATGGCTCAGTTAGAGAGAGAGAGGGCCACATCTGAGCAACATAGAGGTACTCAGGGGGTGACTCTTAGGCACCATTACATACAACTTTAGACTCTCCTTTGTGGTAATGAGCTTCATAAGGGCAAGTCCCATGCTCGAGGGCTCAGCACGTCAAACCGCCAGTCCCAATGTTTGTGACAACATCAACACCAGTCCAGGTGAGGATGTCCAACACATCTGCACCTTCCCCCAGATCCTCAGGGCTGGGGAGGGGGAGGCTGTAAATATATTTTTTATTATCTGCCCAAATTACTCTGGGATGTGTCACTATTTCACTCCAGCCTATACTAACCTACTGTATCTCACTTCCTATTTAAAGTTCCATGCAATTGTGGTGTTTGAACAAATCGACTGTAGAGTTGTACTGTTTAGAAAATTTAGATCCTGTACCAAATAGATATCTATTCCCTTGGTCTCATATGAAAGTTGAAGTTTTAAAGCACAATCAGTTTCAACCTTTATCCTTTGGCCTGGCTTGCCCTGGTCTTAACCAGACCTGCTTCATTCATATCACTAATTGAAGTCTGGGCTCTTTTTCAGCTTTTTTTTTTTTTTTTTTCGACAGTGGCTGTATGCACTAATACTGACATTCATATCTGCCAAGCTCTAGCTCTGAGTTTCAGGTGTCTCAGAGATATGCATTGTTCCAGAGACCAATCAGGTTATACGCTAGGGGATCAGCATCTCAAAGTTTAGAGATAGGCCTTACAATTCAGGGATAGAGTTAACTGCTGCAAGAGCTTACAATCTAGGGACCATTACAATTATTGTGTCCACGTTAGGCTGTGTTCTAAGATTCAATTCTGAGTTCACACATTGTAGTTAGTCCATATTGGTGAGGCATCATCCCTCTCACCATGTTTTCTCCAACACTTTTACTCCTATATATATATTTTCCTACAATTTTATAGAGTTATATTCACATACCATACATTTATCCACAGTGTACAATTAGTTGTTCATGGTATCATCATAAAGTTGTACATTTATCACCACAATCAGCACTTGAACATACTGATTACTACAAGAAAAAATGTTTTGTTTTGTTTTTTTTTTTAGCAATAAGAAAAAATGATAAAAAGAAAAATAACATGTCATACAATACAATACACTACTAAGGACAGCAAATAACACCACTACCAAGAATCCCATATTACTCCCCTATATCCCCCTCTCATATACATTTAGCATTGGCATATTGCCTTTGTTACATTTAATGGAGGCATATTACAATGTTACTGTTGACCATAGACTCCGTTTGCTTTGATTATGTTTTTTCCTGAATACCATCCCTTTTTCAATTTTCTACATGGTTGACATTCATTTGCTTTCCCACATGCAAAAACATTTTTATATTTGTATATTTAGTAACAGTCATTGGCCACTCCAGTTTTTGCCATGTTATACAGTCCCAGTCTTTATCATCTATCTTTACCTCTGGTGTCATACATTCTCCTATCCCACCTCTTTCAGCTTTACTCACAGACATCTTTGTTAAGTGTACTTACAATACCGTGCTACCATCACACAGTATTATGCTATCTATTTCTGGATCTATGCAATCAATCCTAAACATTCTGTAGTCCTTCAGCATCAAATGGCTGATCTCTGCCCTCTTTCTATCTCCTGGTCGCCTGTGTTGCATTGACTCATTCTTTTACCACATTTACTAAATACTGGCTCCATGAAAGGCCCTGTGCTATGGAGCTTCAGAGGACGAGAAATTTTCAAATGGTATGCAGAAACTAAAACTCTCCAAATTCCCCTCCAAATTTTGTGAAACTTTCAGACTGGAATGAGGTTGATTTGGGTCAAACAAGGTCCTTAAAGTGAAAGCAAAGCAACCGTAAACAGGCTAAAACCCCATGGATTGCAGTAGAAGCAATGTTAAGATGACCCTTAAGTAAATTGGAACTGGAGAGGACTTCAGTAATTAAAGTCTCTTCCCCATAGCTCTCCCAGCAATCAGGAAGCAAGGGTAGTCTTATAACAAGGTCTCATAAATAAGCGTACACTTTGCCAGTCCCTGGAGATGGAGAAATCCTTCTTGAGTGTGCTGCATGCAGGCTCACATATTTGTCACAGGGACAGAAAATGTATTAACTTCTTTATACCAAGAATTATAGTGATTTCAGTGGTACGATTACAAGGAGTGACTACTGGGACTTGCGTAAACCAAGCCTATTTAAATAATGTTTCAGGAAAGAACATATGCTATTATTAAAGAGTCGTGATAGAACAACTGTAATCCCATAAGATACTTCTAACTGGGAATATTCTGTTTGCCTCAGATGCAAGTCTGTAATTTATGTGGAATAATTAAATGCCTCTAAAGATGTCCATTCTGAGTGAGGTTTTTGAGCCTTTCACCATGTTCATTCCCAAACTTATTTATTATTTCAAGATTGAAAGAATTCCAGTTGTGCATAAAATCTGATATTTGAATTTATCCAGTTAATTCATTTATCAGATTTATTGAGTATCTGCTATGTACAAAGTATGCCAATCGGTGTTGTATGTTGTATATGTTTGTACAAAAGCAAAATTCTGTCTTTTGAAGTGCTTAGGATTTAGTAAGGAATAAATACAAAAATGTCCAATTCCAAAGCTTGAAGAAGAAAGGAGGATTGATTTAAGTTGGTGTGGTCAGATGACTAAGTGGGGCTTTGAGAAATGGGTAGTTGTGAAGATTTGGGAGGTAAGGCTTCCAGGAAGAAGTGATTTTTTTTAAATAAAAAAAGCTTGTTAATGGGATACTGGCTGGTAGTTTATAATGGCTAGAGGTCACCTCAGTGCAGTACTTCCTAAAAACTTCCCAAGGCTCTCACTGCATTCCTTGTCCTATTCCTTCACAACCTTGCCTGGTAGAGAAGGGATAATAGTTTTTCACTTGGCAATGATGGGCAATGAAAGGAAATGCTTTTTTCTTCCCAAGCACCAGGCATATCTAATAGGGGATTTCTGTTGGCAATGATTTAAGCCATGGAGTTAAGTCATACTTTAGTAAGTGAGTGACAGGAGGGAGAAGAGATTTGGGAATAAACAACTATTACATAATGCCTCTAAAGATGCAGAAACAGGGCCAAAGATCTGCTCCTCTTTCCCAGTTTCTTTGAGTTTCAACATGTGCAAAAGCCTTGCCTTGTCCTGTGCACCCTGGAGAGGGCAGTTGTCACTGGGATGCTGAGTGGAGGAACTTAGTATCTACTTCTGAGATTAGCCAGCCAGCTCTGCAGAGGAGAGCTTTTACTTAATCTTATTACTCTAGAGGTTGTTGCTGAACTCAGAGGAAAGAATAAGCAAAATATTTCACAAGTCAGCGTATTTCACATCTATTTTAGTTTCTTAGGTTACTCAAGCAAATACCATGAGGTGGGTTGATGTAAACAATGGAATTTTTTTTCTCATTTTAAAATTGTGGAATATAACATATATACATAAAAATGATAACTTCCCAAGTGCAATTTAACAAGTAGTTAGAGAGCAAATTTCAAAGAATACAATGGGTTACAGTTCTAAGTTTCAGTTATTTCCTTATTGTGAAATATAACATATGTACAAAAAGGTGATATTTGCTAGCTTCAGCTAGATATGCCAAATGACCACAGTATGACAAGTCCAAGTGAACAATGAGATTTTATTTGCTCATGGTTTGAAGCTGGAGAAGAGTCCAAATCAAAGCATCAGCAAGGCAATGCTTTCTTCCCAAAGAATGGCTTTCTGTGGCTGGCTGCTGGTGATCCTTGGCTTTTCTGTCACATGGCAAGGCACATGACAGTGTCTCCTGGTCTCTCCATTCTCTTCCAGATTCCGTTGATTTCAGCTTCTGGCTGTTCCCTCTGTGGTTTTCTCTTTGTCTGTCTGAATTTTATTCTCTATAAAGGACTCCAGTAATAGGATTAGGACCCATGGTGATTGAGCTGGAACAGATTTTAACTGAAATAATCTCATCAGAAAGTCTTGCTTATGTTCCACCTTCTGGACCCCCCAAAGGCATGTTCTTTCCATATGCAAAATACATTCATTCCATCACAATATCCCAAAAGCCTTAAGTCATTTCAGAAACAATCCTTGGTATAAAGTCTCATCAAAATTGATTACAGGTGTGGTCTGTCCTGGATTATAATTCCCTTCAGTCTGTGTACCTGTGAAACCTAGAAAACAAGTTATCTGAGTCCCACATTCAATGGAAGGACAGGTATAGGCTAAACATTTCCATTCCCATAAGGAGAAATTGGAAGGAAAACAGGAGTCATGGGTCATGAATAATTCCAAAACCTGCAGGGCACACTCCATTAGATTTCAAGGTCTGAGAGTCATCTATGGAATGATGTTTTTCCTCTGGGCCTGATGAAGCAGCAGCCCCACCTACCTTCTCCTGAGTGCTTGCCCAGTGGCCATGCTCTTGTCCAACACTGGAGTGAAGGCTCCATCCTCTTCAAGCACTGGGATGGTGGCCAACCTCTCTGCAAATGCTGGGGCACAGGCTCCACACTCTTAAAGCACTGGAGTGGCGGCCAGATTCCCTGCAATTCCCAGAGCACAGGCTCCACCTGCTTTGAGCAAGGGGGTGGCAGCACTCTTCCCGAACAACAGGGCAGAAAGCCCACCTTCTCCAAGCACCACAGCAGACTCACCCTTTCCACGTGCAGGGGTGGTTCACTCTCTTGCCCAAGAAGATGTCTTTAGTCCAGACCTCAGCTTCCATGTTTCTGCCCTTGAAGTGATTTTTCTTTCAGTTTGTCCCTTCTCTCTCCCTTTTAGTCCAGGCTGGCAATGGCTCCATTCTTACAGATTATAAAAACAACTTTTTGGCCTTCCATGTAGTACACCGTAGTCCAGAACATCAGACAGTAGGACTTTCCACAGATCCCTCCTGGATTACTGCATCTCCAATCCTGATGTGCAGTGAAATGGCTGAAATGGCTGACTGGATCAGTTTAACCCTCATGTAGAGCTCTGTTCTCTGGGAATTCGGTTTCCAGAAGCTCATAATTTTCCAAACAATCAGTTTCTGGTTTCTTTACGTCCAGGAATTCAGTTGTTAGTTTGTCCCTTTCCTCTCGCATTTTACTGTAAGCTGCAAGGAGAACCCAGACTGCAGTTTCCATATTTTGCTTGGAAATTTCCTCTACTAATTTTCCAAGTTAATCACTTTCAAGTTCTGCCTTACATGCAAACATCAGAACTCAATTTTTCCAAGTTCTCTGCCACTTTAAAACAAGGATAGCCTTTCCAACCATTTCCAATGACAAATTCATCATTTCCCTTTAAAGCTCATTGGAAGTACCTTTAGCATCCATATTTCTACCAATAGTCTCTTCACAGCAATCTTTTCTCTCATGGCCTTTTCTCTCGTGCCTCACAATCCTTCCAGCCTCTACCCATTACTCAATTCCAAAGCTGTTTCCACATTTTCAGTATTTGCAATAGCAGCACCCCACTCTCAGTAATAAAATCTATTTTGGTTTCCTAGGTTGATTAAGCAAATACCATGAAATGGGTCGACTTAAACAATGGGCATTTATTTGCCTATGGTTTGAGGTTGGGAAAAAGTCCAAATCAAGGCATCCTCAAGGTAATGCTTTCTTCCCAAAGACTGGTGTTCTGGGGGCTCTCTGCTGGAGGTTGTTGACTCCTCTGTCACATGGCAAGGCACATGGTGGTATCTCCTTTTCTCTCTCTTCTCTTCTGGGTTCCTTTGATTTCAGCTTCTGGATGCTCCCTCTGTTGTTTTCTCTATCTTTCTGAATTTCATTCTCTTGTAGAGGACAACAATAATAGGATTAAGACACATCCTGATTGAGATGGAAAACACCTTAACAGAAATAATCTCATTAAAAGTTCCTACTTACAGTGGGTTTACACCCACAGGAATGGAATAAATTTAAGAACATGATGTTATGGATTTATATAGCTTTTTTTATTATTTATTTATTCGTCAAATTATGATTATTTATCCCACACAATTTTCTTTATATAACTATTCTCATGTCTTGTTAACTGTTAAGGCAAGTCTGATTTGGGATCATATGTATAGCTGATCAGCTTTTTCCATGGAAAGGCAAACTTCTTAACTATTTCTAACATAATTAATCACTTGTTTCTATTGGTCAATGGTTCTCAATCCTGGCTTCACATTAGAATCACCTAGCAAACTTTCAAAAAAGAATCCCAGTGCTTAGGCTGCTTCCAGACCAAATCACAAGAATCCTTGGGGTGGGACTTGGGCATCAACAATTTTTTAAGCTCTACAGGTGATTCCAGTGTGCAGTTGGGGTTGAACACCACTGCACTAAATGTCTTGAGGATGAGTATTAAGCCCAGGCTGGTTGTGGGTAAAAATATGTGTGCATCTAATGTATAAACAATGATCAAATTATTAACAGTCTTCAGCAAATGTATTTCCATTTTTAAAATAGTTTTTTAAGGAATGACCTTCAGAAATTTGTTATGGAAAATTATTTTAGTGATGTTTTTCTGTTAGTAATGTGAAACATGTTGCATATAAACTGTCTGGAGAATGTGGAGTTATTTGCAAACATGCCAGAGAATGCAGCATATTTTACAAAGGTTTATGAAAACAATATGCTTCATTTTGTTAGTATAGAAACATCTTCAAAATTAGCCTTCTATTAGCAGAAAATAGAAAAGAGAAGAATCTTATTCCTTATTCACTCCCAGCTACAGTGAGCGTCCCTTATTTCCAAAATTCGTGATGTCTTTGGCTGTTTTCTCTCTTGGCCATTCACTCAACTGCCAAGATCTGTTGATTCTACCACTGCAGTTTCCTTTTACACTCTTTGTCATTTCTCCATTTTCATGCACACTATTCTAAATCAGATTCTTATTATCTTTTGCCTTGTTAATTGTCACATTCTTCTCACCTCAATTCTTCTTATACTCAGCCTCTAACCCAAAGATCTGAGGGACTTTGCTTATCTCCAGTTGTTCTGTGCTGCTTACAGAAATAAATCACGACTCATTAACAAAGCATTCGAGCTCTCCATCATCTGGCCCCAATCCTATATCCTAAAACACCCCTTTGTGTGTAAATTCTGTGGAATTGACTTAGCTGTGCAGTAGTGTCCAGGCATGGCTAGTTTTTCTGCTGTTATAACCTTGCTCAGGGTGGCAATTCTTCTAATGCCCAAATCCTATTTTATATGGAAGTCTCAGCTCAAGTTTTATCTGCTCCATAACACCTGAATCTCAGAGATGAAAGCGGTATTTTCCTACTGTGATCCCATCACAACATTTTATCTGAACCACTTTAAAAATAGTTCTCTAAAGTTTCTTAATCCCTCTGAATCTCTGTTCACTTATCTGTAGAATGGGAACAATAATACCCCCTAAAGGCTTGCTTTTGAAGAGCGAGATCAAATATGTAAAGAGCCCAATACACAGTAGATACTTCACAAAAGAAGTCTTTCCTTTTTTCCTCTCTCCTTTCCTCTTTCCTTTCTTGCCTCCTTCCCTCCCTTTTCCCCCTCCCTCCCTCTCTCCCTCCTTCTATCCTTCCTTTCTTCTTTCCTTTCTTTCTTCCATTTATGTGTTTTTTTGATGTCCCTTACGAGTTTGTAATTTCCTGGCAGGCAGGGTCCTGTGACTGATAAATTCTTGTTTTCGATACAGGTCTTGGGGCAGTGCTTTGCATGTTAAGACACTCAATTAATGTATATGTTTTAAATGAAAGGACCCAAAAATCACCACTTCCTGTACAAGTTATGATCAGAAGTTAGGACAACAGATATAGATCAGAAATCCAGTTGTTGTCTTGAAGGTATATAACAACAACACCTTTGTAAAAATTATTCTTTATATTTACCCAAAATTCATTGAAAATACTTTATTATCTTGATGAGAAACCAAGAGTCAGGTTAGATAAACCAGTGTATGTCATACAGCTTCTAAGCATTAGGCAGGGATTCAAACTAAGGCCTCTCCAATTTGAAAACATACTGTTTCAACATACCAGGTGTTCCATATTGCTAATGCTGCCATTATGCAAAATACCAGAAATGAATTGGCTTTTATAAAGGGAGTTTATTTGGTTACAAAGTTATAGTCCAAAGGCCATAAAAGTGTCCACACTAAGGCATGAAGATGAGGATACCTTCACTGAAGAAAGGCTGTAGGCATCTGGAAAACCTGTTAGCTGGGAAGGCATGTGGCTGGCATCTACTCTGGGGTTCTGGTTTCAAAATAGCTTTCTCCAAAATGTTTCTAGGCTTGTCTCTCTTAGCTTCTCTGGAGCAAACTGTGGGGTAGCATCTCCAAAGCATCAGCAAGCATCTGGGCAGGTGTGGCTCTTTTAAAGGACTCCAGTAAATTAATCAAGGCCCATGCTGAATGGGCAGGGCTGCACCTCCATGGAAATAATCTAATCAAAATTATCACTAACAGGTGGGTGAGTCATGTCTCCATGGAAACAACCTAATCCAAATATCCCACAAGACTGGATTAAAAGATAGTGGTTTTTCTTGGGGGATATAATATATCCAAACAGGCATACCAAGTTTAGTTTGATCATCTCTAAAATCACATCTTCCTGGCTGGCAATCACTGCTTCTCATTCTCCTTTTTTCACTATTCTCTGTGCCCAAGGCCCAGGAAGGTAAGAATTAGATTTGGAAGTAAATTGGTGGGAAGGAATTCTTAACAGGATGGCTAGGATTGGATGGAGACAGTCCAAGGAATAAGGGGGTGTTCTGGTTTGCTAATGCTGCTGTTAAGCAAAATACCAGAAATGGATTGGCTTTTATGAAGGGTGTGCCAATTTGAATGTATTATGTCCCCCAAAACAACCATTATCTTTGATGTAATCTTGTGTGGGGAGATGTATCATTGTTAATTAGATTGTAATTCTTTGAGTGTTTCCGTGGAGATGTGCCCCACCCAACTGTGGGTGATGACTCTGATTGGGTAATTTCCATGGAGGTGTTACCCCACCCATTCAGGGTGAGTCTAAATTAAATCACTGGAGCCATATAAATGAGCTGACAAACAGAAGGAACTCAGTGCAGCTGAGAGTGACATTTTGAAGAGGAGTGATAGCCAAGAGGGACACTTGGAAGAATGCACAGAAAGGTAAGAGAGTATCTGCAGATGAGAGACAGTTTGAAGACGGCCGTTGAAAGCCGACTCTTGCTCTGGAGAAGCTAAGAGAGGACAAACACCCCAAAAACAACTGAGAGTGACATTTTGAAGAGGAGCTGTGGCCTAGAGAGGAACATCCTGGGAGAAAGCCATTGAAACCAGAACTTGGAGCAGATGCCAGACATATGCCTTCCCAGCTAACAGAGATTTTCCGGATGCCATTAGCCATCCTCCAGTGAAGGTACCAGATTGTTGAGGCATTATGTTGGACACTTTATGGCCTTAAGACTGTAACTGTGTAACCAAATAAACCCCCTTTTATAAAAGCCAATCTATTTCTGGTGTTTTGCATTCTGGCAGCATTAGCAAACTAGAACAAAGGGAGTTTATTTGGTTACAGAGTTACACTCTAAAGGCCATAAAGTGTCCAAGGTAAGGCATTAACAATCGGGTACCTTCACTGGAGGATGGCCAATGGCATCTGGTAAACCTCTGTTAGCTGGAAAGGCATGTGGCTGGCACCTGCTCCAGAGTTCTTGTTTCAAAATGGCTTCCTCCCAGGACATTTCTTTCTAGGTTGAAGCAGTGTCTGGGCCTGTGTGGCTCTTTTTAAAGTACTCAGTGATGCAATAATGATCCATGCTGAATGGGTGGAGCCACACATCCATGGAAACATTCAATCAAGAGGTCTCTCCCTAATCAAAGGTGTCACTTACAGTTGGGTGGGTCAGATCTCCACGGAAATGCTGAATCACAAGGTTCCAACCTAATCAACACTAATACGTCTGCCCCCACAAGACTGCATCAAAGAATATGGCTTTTTCTGGAGGAAATAATATATACAAACTGGCACAGAGGGTAATCAAATTCTGGTTATCGTGCCATGTGTGCTCTTTTGGGCTCACATTAGAGTCCTGAAACAAAGCTTGCTGTGGCTGCAACTTAATGATTAAAACAGTTTAGCTCCAAAGGAATAGCTGGATTCTTCTTACTCTCTCCCTCAGTTAATTTTCAGTACATTTTTACACTTTCTGTGGCTAGTAGTTTCCATCTTCCCAAGAGATGTTACAGCACCTAAAAAGCCAAATGCCACCTTTGCCAATCATTACTTTCTTCACCTGTAATACTCTTTTAGAGAATTACCTCATGACTTCTTCCCATAGTTGCTGTTGGGGCACAGTGGCTCCTCCCAACCATCTGCCAAGTGGGGAGAATAGGCTTTCTCCCTGATGAATTTGGATTTAGGACATGTTGATTCTATTTGCCCTTTGTTGGGGTTTGAAGTGGGAGGGCCAATTTTCAGAAAAGGGTAAGAGGGAAACTGATGTCCAGAAGGACACAGAAATGAGAGAGTAAGAGATGACTTGGTTCTTGATAGCTTTGGAGCTGGGTTCTCATCCCACAGGAGATTATATAAAATAATCCAGCAATATTTTAATAAATTTAATAACTTCCTTTTGGCTTCAGCCAGCACAAGTTGGTTCTTTTTCTTAAAGCCAAACAATACCATGAGTGAGAACGTTAACAAATTTTGTAAACCATTCTCAAAATTCACTCTTAATTAGCTTGTGCTCAAGCTGAGTCACTAATCTATGATGTATCCCCATTATCCTATTATTTATGAGAATCTACAATTTACCTCTAGGTTGTATTTCAGAGTCCTTAATGTCTCTTCTAACTGATTACTTATGGAGCTTCATGATGTTTTAAATACTCTGGTTGACTAGCAAGCATATTCCACCTAATCTTTCATTTCTGCAATACCACTACTGGATCAACTTCTTTTCTTGGTGGCCACAATCTTTTTTCTTTCTTTCTTTAAAAGAATATGTCTGATATCAGAGAATGAAGAAGCAGGGAGAAGAATACAGAATTGGAAACTAGATGACATCCTCAATCCAACTCACTGAGTAAACCAAGTCCAATCGCTTAACCTCTTAGAGTCTTATTTTACCCTTCAATAAAGTGAGGAGACTTCTATACCAGGTCCCTTCCTGCATGAAAATTCTGTTTCTGGCCCCATCAGGAATATTCCATGTAATCATAGGAATTACTGGAGAATTTGTTTGAAATATACATTTCCCAAACTTATTTGGCCATGGATACTTTTTAAATGATTATGTATTGATAGAACACCAGCAATAGCTCATGAGATATAATATGCACCTGGATTATTGAAGTTAAAAAATGGTCTATGACAAACTAATTGCATCAAGAAATGTTAAAGGCACTGATTCATATTCTTAACTCAATTACAGAACCAAAAAAATAATAAAAATTAGATAGATTAAATCATTCTCATATTTATTGGGAATATTAAAAAAAGAGCAGAAAGTAGTTGAAAGTATAAGACAGGTTACAAACTATAGAGTAATGATTGTTGAAGGCAGAGTATATCAGTATAATTACTTGGTAAGTAATTATAACATTGACTATTTAGACTCTACCTCACGCATTCATGAATCAGATGAACACTCATGCAATTTCCTAAGTTTCTCCTAATTTCTTTTTTTTTCCCTTTTTTTCCCCATTTTTTTTTCTTTTTTAAATCAACTGTATGAAAAAAAAATACAATAAAAGAACATTTCAAAGAGACCATAGCAAGGGAGTAAGAAAAAGACAACTAACCTAAGATAACTGCTTTACTTCCAACCTGTTCCTACTTTACCCCAAGAAAGTTACCTAATATAACAACATCTCTGTGAACTTGTTCCTACTATATCCATCAGAAATTAACAGACCATAGTCATTCCTGGGCATCCCCAGAACATTAAATAGCTTATCTGTTCTTCTTGGATTATTGTTCCCCCTTCCTTAATTGCTCTCTATCGCTAATTCCCCTACATTCTACATTATAAACCATTTGTTTTAGATTTTTCAAAGTTCACATTAGTGGTAGCATATAATATTTCTCTTTTAGTGCCTGGCTTATTTTGCTCAGCATTATGTCTTCAAGGTTCATCCATGTTGTCATATGCTTCACGAGATCGTTCCTTCTTACTGCCGCGTAGTATTCCATCGTGTGTATATACCACATTTTATTTATCCACTCATCTGTTGAAGGACATTTGGGTTGTTTCCATCTCTTGGCAATTGTGAATAATGCTGCTATGCACATTGGCGTGCAGATATCTGTTCGTGTCACTGCTTTCCGATCTTCCGGGTATATACCGAGAAGTGCAATCCCTGGATCGAATGGTAACTCTATATCTAGTTTTCTAAGGAACTGCCAGACTGACTTCCAGAGTGGCTGAACCATTATACAGTCCCACCAACAATGAATAAGAGTTCCAATTTCTCCACATCCTCTCCAGCATTTGTAGTTTCCTGTTTGTTTAATGGCAGCCACTCTAATCGGTGTTAGATGGTATCTCATTGTAGTCTTAATTTGCATCTCTCTAATGGCTAGTGAAGCTGGACATTTTTTCATGTGTTTCTTGGCCATTTGTATTTCCTCTTCAGAGAACTGTCTTTTCATATCTTTTGCCCATTTTATAATTGGGCTGTCTCTACTATTGTCATTGAGTTGTAGGATTTCTTTATATATGCAAGATATCAGTCTTTTGTCAGATACATGGTTTCCAAAAATTTTTTCCCATTGAGTTGGCTGCCTCTTTACCTTTTTGAGAAATTCCTTTGAGGTGCAGAAACTTCTAAGCTGGAGGAGTTCCCATTTATCTATTTTCTCTTTTGTTGCTTGTGCTTTGGGTGTAAAGTCTAGGTAGTGGCCGCCTAATACAAGGTCTTGAAGTTGAAGATGTTTTCCTACATTATCTTCTAGGAGTTTTAGGGTACTTTCTTTTATATTGAGATCTTTGGTCCATTTTGAGTTAATTTTTGTGTAGGGGGTGAGGTAGGGGTCCTCTTTCATTCTTTTGGATATGGATATCCAACTCTCCCAGCCCCATTTGTTGAAAAGACCATTATGGCTCAGTTCAGTGACTTTGGGGGCCTTATCAAAGATGAGTCGGCCATAGATCTGAGGGTCTATCTCCAAATTCTCAATTCGATTCCATTGATCTATATGTCTATCTTTGTGCCAGTACCATGCTGTTTTGGCAACTGTGGCTTTATAATAAGCTTCAAAGTCAGGGAGTGTAAGTCCTCCCACTTCGTTTTTCTTTTTTAGAGTGTCTTTAGCAATTCGAGGCATCTTCCCTTTCCAAATAAATTTGATAACTAGCTTTTCCAAGTCTGCAAAGTAGGTTGTTGGAATTTTGATTGGGATTGCATTGAATCTGTAGATGAGTTTGGGTAGAATTGACATCTTAATGACATTTAGTCTTCCTATCCATGAACATGGAATATTTTTTCATCATTTAAGGTCCCCTTCTATTTCTTTTAGTAGAGTTATGTAGTTTTCTTTGTATAGGTCTTTTACATCTTTGGTTAAGTTTATTCCTAGGTACTTGATTTTTTTAGTTGCTATTGAAAATGGTATCTTTTTCTTGAGTGTCTCTTCAGTTTGTTCATTTCTAGCATATAGAAACATTACTGACTTATGTGCATTAATCTTGTATCCCGCTACTTTGCTAAATTTGTTTATTAGCTCTAGTAGCTGTATTGTCGATTTCTCAGGGTTTTCCAGATATAAGATCATATCATCTGCAAACAATGACAGTTTTACTTCTTCTTTTCCAATTTGGATGCCCTTTATTTCTTTGTCTTGCCGGATTGCCCTGGCTAGCAGTTCCAGCACAATGTTGAATAACAGTGGTGACAGCGGGCATCCTTGTCTTGTTCCTGATCTTAGAGGGAAGGCTTTCAGTCTCTCACCATTGAGTACTATGCTGGCTGTGGGTTTTTCATATATGCTCTTTATCATATTGAGGAAGTTTCCTTCAATTCCTACCTTTTGAAGTGTTTTTATCAAAAAGGGATGTTGGATTTTGGCAAATGCTTTTTCAGCATCTATTGAGATGATCATTTGATTTTTCCCTTTCGAGTTTTTAATGTGTTGTAATACATTGATTTATTTTCTTATGTTGACCCATCCTTGCATGCCTGGAATGAACCCCACTTGGTCATGGTGTATGATTTTTTTAATGTGTCTTTGGATTCGATTTACAAGTATTTTGTTGAGGATTTTTGCATCTATATTCATTAGGGAGATTGGCCGGTAGTTTTCCTTTTTTGTAGCATCTTTGCCTGGTTTTGGTATTAGATTGATGTTAGCTTCATAAAATGAGTTAGGTAGTGTTCCATTTTCTTCAAGGTTTTGAAAGAGTTTGAGTAAGATTGGTGTCAGTTCTTTCTGGAAAGTTTGGTAGAATTCCCCTGTGAAGCCATCTGGCCCTGGGCATTTATTTGTGGGAAGATTTTTGATGACTGATTGGATCTCTTTGCTTGTGATGGGTTGGTTGAGGTCTTCTATTTCTTCTCTGGTCAGTCTAGGTTGTTCATATGTTTCCAGGAAATTGTCCATTTCCTCTACATTATCCAGTTTGTTGCCATACAGTTGTTCATAGTATCCTCTTATAATTTTTCTAATTTCTTCAGGATCTGCAGTTATGTCACCTTTTTCATTCATTATTTTGTTTATATGGGTCTTCTCTCTTTTTGATTTTGTCAGTCTAGCTAGGGGCTTGTCAATCTTGTTGATCTTCTCAAAGAACCAACCTTTGAAGATATTTATCCTCTCTATTGTTTTTTTGTTCTCTATGTCATTTATTTCTGCTTTAATCCTTGTTATTTCTTTTCTTGTACTTGGTTTAGGATTGGTTTGCTGTTCATTTTCTAGTTTCTTCAGTTGATCCATTAGTTCTTTGATTTTGGCTCTTTCTTCCTTTTTAATATATGCGTTTAGTGCTATAAATTTCCCCCTCAGCACTGCTTTTGCTGCATCCCATAGGTTTTGGTATGTTGTGTTCTCATTTTCATTCGTCTCTATATATTTAGCAATTTCTCTTGCTATTTCTTCGTTAACCCACTGATTGTTTAGGAGTGTGTTGTTTAACCTCCAGGTATTTGTGAATTTTCTAAGTCTCTGATGGTTATTGACTTCTAATTGTATTCCATTGTGGTCAGAGAATGTGCTTTGAATAATTTCAATCTTTTTAAATTTATTGAGGCTTGTTTTATGTCCCAGCATATGATCTATTCTAGAGAAAGTTCCGTGAGCACTAGAGAAGTATGTGTATCCTGGTGATTTGGGATGTAATGTCCTGTATATGTCTGTTAAATCCAATTCATATATCAGATTGTTTAGGTTTTCAATTTCCTTATTGGTCTTCTGTGTGGTTGATCTATCTATAGGAGAGAGTGATGTGTTGAAGTCTCCCACAATTATTGTGGAAACATCAATTGCTTCCTTTAGTTTTGCCAGTGTTTCTCTCATGTATTTTGTGGTACCTTGATTGGGTGCATAGACATTTACGATTGTTATTTCTTCTTGTTGAATTGCCCCTTTTATTAGTATGTAGTGGCCTTCTTTGTCTCTCAAAACATCCCTGCATTTGAAGTCTATTTTATCTGAGATTAATATTGTTACACCTGCTTTCTTTTGGCTGTAGCTTGCATGAAATATTTTTTTCCATCCTTTCACTTTCAATTTCTTTGTGTCCCTGTGTCTAAGATGAGTCTCTTATATGCAACATATTGATGGTTCATTTTTTTTTTTGATCCATTCTGCGAATCTATATCTTTTAATTGGGAAATTTAATCCATTTACATTCAACGTTATAACCGTAAAGGCATTTCTTGAATCAGCCATCTTATCCTTTGGTTTATGTTTGTCATATATATTTTTCCCCTCTCTGTATTAATATCCTTTATTGTACCCATATCGAATCTCTTTAATACTGAACCTTTCTCCAAGTCTCTCTGTCCTTTCTTTGTTTCTCTGCCTGTAGGGCTCCTTTAGTATCTCCAGTAGGGCAGGTCTCTTGTTAGCAAATTCTCTCAGCATTTGTTTGTCTGTGAAAATTTTAAGCTCTCCCTCAAATTTGAAGGAGAGCTTTGCTGGATAAAGAATTCTTGGTTGGAGATTTTTCTCTCTCAGAATTTTAAATATATCGTGCCACTGCCTTCTCGCCTCCATGGTGTCTGCTGAGTAGTCACTACTTAGTCTTATGTTGTTTCCTTTGTATGTGTTGAATTGGTTTTCTCTTGCTGCTTTCAGAACTTGCTCCTTCTCTTCTGTGTTTGACAGTGTGATCAGAATATGTCTCGGGGTGGGTTTATTTGGATTTATTCTATTTGGAGTTCGCTGAGCATTTATGATTTGTGTATTTATGTTGTTTAGAAGATTTGGGAAGTTTTCCCCAACAATTTCTTTGAATACTCTTCCTAGACCTTTACCCTTTTCTTCCCCTTCTGGAACACCAATGAGTCTTATATTCGGACGTTTTATATTATCTATCATATCCCTGAGGTCTGTTTTGATTTTTTCAATTTTTTTCCCCATTCTTTCTTTTATGCTTTCATTTTCCATTCTGTCATCTTCCAGGTCACTGATTTGTTGTTCAACTTCCTCTAGTCTTGTACTGTGAGTGTCCAGAATCTTTTTAATTTTGTCAGCAGTTTCTTTAATTTCCATAAGATCATCCATTTTTTTATTTAGTCTTGCAATGTCTTCTTTATGCTCTTCTAGGGTCTTCTTGATATCCTTTGTATCCCATACTATGGTCTCATTGTTCATCTTTAGTTCTTTGAGTAGCTGCTCTAGGTGCTGTGTCTCTTCTGATCTTTTGATTTGGGTGTTTGGGCTTGGGTTATCCATATCATCTGGTTTTTTCATATGCTTTATAATTTTCTGTTGTTTTTGGCCTCTTGGGATTTGCTGAACTTGATAGGGTTCTTTTAGGATTTGCAGACCAATTGAAGTCCTTATCTCTAATTTATCAGATCTACAGCTTCGTGGAGTACACTTTCTCTAACTAACCAGCAGGTGGCATCCACGAGCCACCTGTTCTCCACAAGCCAGTTGTCCCTTGCTTTGCCTTTGTGGTGAGTGGGGGAGTGAGTCTTGTGGGGTCCAATGGGTGTACCAAGCTTGTGTGTGTAATTGGTGTTGCCCGCCCTGTATATGAGGCGTGTTTCTGGGCAGTCAGGGAGGGGGGTGGCTCTAACAATCAAATCTCCCTGGTGATCCTGGAGTTTTAAAGCTGCTGCAATAGTGTACTCCTTCAGTTCAGTCCTGCCACAGTTTTTCTCTGCCACTGACCCACAAGTCCTTGGTATTGGAGTATGGCTCCTGAGACTTGCAAGTGGGTCCCTCTTCCAGGCCGTGCACCCCCTGATCCTCTGTTGAGGGATGACTGTGCTATGTCACAGGTGAGTGCCGTCCCCCCAGGGCGGTTCTGGGCTGCTGGGCTGTGTAGGGAGGCTCCCAGTCTGCTGAACTGATGGCTGAATGGGGCTTTGTTAATTCACACTGCTCCACCTTCCCAACTCTGGGACAATCAGCTGAGGTTGCAGGGAAGGCTAATGTCCACACCCAGTTTTGTGGTGTGTGCCTGTTATTTGAAGCACTTCCGTCACACTGGGTTGTCTGGGGCAGCTCTGGGCTATTGGACTGGCAATGGGCAGGAGTGTTTCCTGTCCACCAGGATGATGGCTGTGAGTGGACACCCCCCTTTCCTTGGGAAGTCGTGGTGTTTAGTGAAGTTTCTCAGCCACTGGATTATTGCCTTTTGTCTCAGAGCTCTGTTAGTTCTGCTCTTGTCTTGCCCTGCCCAAATTGCAAGTCTTTGAAGCTTTCTGTATTGGACTTCTTAGAGTAATTGTTTTAGAAAAAGAAAAAAGGATTAAAAAAAAAAAAAAAAAAGGCCCTCCTCACAGATCTAATGGGTTACTGAAATGCTAAGAGACAAAGCAACCAGGGCCATTAAGGAAAGGTCCACAGGGCAGAGAGATCAGCTTTTCTTCGGGATTTGCATATGAGCCTCAAGGCCTGAGCTCTGCCCTTCCCCTTTCTATGTTCACCAGAACTCCAAAAATCCTCCGCTTTTATTTTGGAGTTTTTCGTGCTGTTTTTTTCTATGCCTGTCTCCTCTCTGCTGGGCTGGCTTCTCTCAGATTCTCTGGTGTCTGGTCTCAGTCTATCTATGGTTGGAGTTTGGATCAGCAGAATGAGTTTCCGATAAGAGTTGCCACTGCAGTTCTCCCTTCTCGTTCCCAGAACTGACAGCCCCTCCTCCCACGGGACTGAGCCTGGCAGGGAGGAGCGTGGGTCCCCTGGCCACAAAAACTTACAGATTTTGCTGATCTCAGCAGTTCCACATTTTCATGAGTGTTGTACGAAGTATGCCCAAAGTCAGATTGCTCTGTGGTGTCCAGTCCACGCAGTTCCTGGCTTTCTACCTACTTTCCTGGAGGAGTAACTAAAACATACAGCTCACCAGTCCGCCATCTTGCCCTGCGTCCTCGGTTTATTCCTCTCCTAATTTCTTAAAGACAGATTGTTCCATGAAAATAACAATTATATAATTGTATTTTATTACATTTTAGAAGAAACAATGTTGTTAGACATTTTTTATTGGAATACCTCAACATCTTGCAGTTTGGGGAAAGCTGATCTAGATGAACCTAAACACTGTATAGATTCCCAATGACTGCTGTCTTTTCCCCGTCCTCCTCCTCCTTGGCCCACATGTTCAAATGCATGGCTGTATGTTGATTTATTTTCCCATGAGCTTTTGAATTCTATGCCATTATATGTATTTTTTTGTAGCAACAAGTTTGGCACTGGAATTTTACAGAAGTCAATGATGGTGGTTCTTGTATAGGTTTAAACTTACCCGACCCCATTTTATCCCTTGAGAATAGTCTTGCTATTGAAGAGATTTTCACAGAAACTAGTATTATGATTAACGTATAATGCCTCCTATTAACAACTTGGAATGTGTACATTAAAAGAGTTAGAAATTGAATTTAATCAGTGGTTTGTTGTTTCTTTCATATATCTTGAGAAAAACCTGGAGACTGTAGCATTGCCATTTTGTTACTAATCCTTCATGTAATAAACCTAAGCTTTAATTATCTTGAATGAATTGGTCTATTTAGGAACCCCCTTGGCTTAAGGCCAAACTGTATTTCCTACTAAAGGAACCAAACATTATCAAGAAACTGCAGAAGTGTGTAACAGCAACTTTATCATTTTGGATATTTAAATTTCCATCTATAGGGATACATATATAGATCCTGAAACCTTCATAGTTTCTGAGACCACATTTCAAATTCTTGAGTGAGCAGAGTTGTATTGGGATGGAGAGACTGTTAACTACCAAAAATGGGACTACTGAGTTAAAATATGATCTGACTGTCTGTAAACAAAATGCTGCATGGTACAATTTCACTTCCTTGGGCATGACTTTATTTGATCCTTTAAAAACAACAATGCAAATGTAGACATCAACATTGCAATAAATGGAAGTAAATATCTATAACAGTTATATAATACATTCTTCTTGTCATTTATAATGAATTAATTATTATGTTCTTAATCTGGTCTACAGAGTGCACACATCTTCGTTTAGTGAAATTCGGTTCACATGTTTAGTCACTTCAAAAATGTCATTTTTGAGGACACACACACTTAAGTTCATTGAGAAATTATTTAGTTCAGTTAAAGGACATATGATCAATTACTTGAACTTGTATATAGATTTGTGTGTCCCTGAGTATTATAAGGAGGAAATAATTCTTTAAAATAACTAAAGACATTTCCAAGTTCAAAGAAAAAGAAGGAAAAATAAAATTCATTGAGACAGTTGAAATGAATTGAAGGGCTATGCTACCAGCACTCTAGATGTGGTGGAAAATCTTGGTCAGTAGTTCAGTGAAATTATATAAGTATGCGACTGAGAAAATATATTCCAAAGCATTGATTAATTTCTGATGTGCCGCAGTGTTCTTCCCCTGGCTGTGTCCTGCTCAACTTTTTAAAGAGGGTTTTATTTTGAAACAAAGAGCAATGCTAATCAGCTTTGCAGATTAAAATTGAGAGGAATAGGTGATGAAACTTTGGTTCAAAAATAACTGGATGGGCTGAAATGGTGGTCCAGAAGTAATGAGGTAAAATCTAACAGAAACGAAATAAAAGTCTGGAACTTAGGCATAAGAAAATACACAAGTACAGAGTAAGAAAGACTGCATTATGACAGTAGTTCTTATGAAAAAGAGTAGTTAATTGCAAGTACTCTATCAACCAACAGTGTGATGTGTCTGTTTAAATAAACCTCTAATTCGAATTTACCTGTGAATATCAACATTAACTGAAATATTGTTCAGGCAAGAAAGTTAGCAGTAGTTCACTGTGCTCTAACAATAGTCAGACCACCTGTCAAGTAACATGCTCAATTACAAATTAGAACAGTTTTCTTGAGTCTAATCTGAATAATAGTTGTTAGAATGTTAATAGGTATTGCAAGGAGGGAGGGCCTGTGGTCAAAGATGTTTGGAAAGGATGAGTTAAATGCAGCAGGTGACCTTTGGACAGTACTTCTCAGAGCTTTTAATGTACAAATGTGCATTATGGCTGCCCCAAAGGGGATGACATAGGAAGGCCTAGAGTGAAATGTCGTACCACAATGTTCTAAAACGATCTGCAACCATCAAAAAGTACCTACGTTCTACCTTCATCCCTTGACTCCCTTTTCAGGGCTATATCCTCCTATTATCATCTCTACCAGTGTTGGCTTGAATATTTCCTTCGCCAATGGCTCCTTCACTTCTCTCCTCAATTATGACAGAGATCTCCCATTCCATAAAAATCACTTTAACTTTGCTTCTCCTTTCAGCTACCTATTCTTTCTTCTTGTATTTGATGCTTTCCTCTTCTCCTCCCCCCATTTTTGAGCAAAGACTATTTTTTTCATGGGTTGTCTTGCAGACTAGTGTTTCATTGGGCATGCTCAATTAGATTAGAAAAGATAGAGAGAAAAGTAAGGAATCTGAAAAATCAGGACTTATGGGTAGAACATTGGAAGAACTAAAGCTATATGTCCTGAAGGAATTTAAGTGGAAATAAGAGATACATGTTATTTGTCTTTCAACAGTTGAGGGTTTCATCTGTAAGAAAGAGAGTATGATTTATCTAGCTTATGCTAGAGAAGGGTTTCTTAACCTTGTGTGTATGTGTAACACGGGCCCCTTTGGTAGCTTGAGGAAACCTACAAATGCCTTTTCAATATGTTGTTTTTAAATATAAACTAAATTTAGAGTCTTAAAAAGGAAAACAATTATATTAAAATATGTCATCAAAATATTAAAACAAATTTTGGCATTGGTAATATATGTACATCTTTATTAATTCATCAAAAACACTAGCAGGTCTAATATCTACAATAATTTATTTTGAAATATTTGCAAAAACTCCAATGAGATATTAAAATATCTGTGATTTCTATTGGTGATAGCATCACACAAAGTAGTAGAGTTTGATGACTCCAATTATATTCATAACTGCAGGAAATGCTCAATTTCAGTTAGAGGTTAGTGAAAATTAGATACGATGTTTTCCATCCAAGCTTGCTGACCTCTTGAATTCTTTGTGGACCCCAGGTTATGAGCCCCTACTATAAATGTCTATAATGGGCAAGATATAGCATTGGGGTGAGTCAGATTTAAGCTCATTTTAAGAAAAACTTTAATGATTGAGTTACCCTAGAGTATAATGGACTTTCTCATGAAGAAATGATCTACCTGTTAGAGGAAATATTCAGTTAGCAGTTAGGTAACCAAACTGAAAATTTTGCAGTATAAAACTACTTTATAGTAGCTAACATCTATTGAGTATTTACTAGGTTTCAAGCACTGGGTTAGCGACAATTTGTTCATTATCTTCTTTAATCTTTATAACAGTCCCATGAAGATATCCCCACTTTCTAGATAAAAAATTTAGGTTTTGAGATTGACCAAAAGTTTTACGGCAAGTGGCAAAGCGGTAAATGCCTATGATTGTAACTCTGGCGGATTATTTTGATAGTAACTTAGGGTTCAGATTTGAAAGGTAAGAGAATTGAAGATCATCTAATTCATCCTCTTCATTTGATAGAGGAAAGGAAACTGAGAGTCCAAAGAATTTAGGTGACAATTTGTGTTAAAGCCAGAGAAATTGGACTTTGGTGTTTTGTTTATAAAGATACATGAAAAGCCTTTTTTCTTTGGCTGACCATCTGGCTGAGACCAAATACAACCTGAACAGAGAGGTAACAGAAAACACTATAGTTTGAAACAGAATACAAAATCACTTCCTGTTTCATTTAGACAACAGAGATATATCTGGAAGTACCTTTACCTGTGTCAGTACATTTCTTTGTCATAAAGATGAAATTTACTTAATGTTTTAAGTGTTGAAATAGTGAACATCCAGTGCTAAAGTCTGTGCCTTTGATATATTTATATTTGGAATAAAAACCTACTCTTTTAATAACCATGTCCTTGTCAATTCTATTTCATTGGCATGTGTTTCTGGCATATTGTGAACCCAAAATAAATACCTAATGTGTGAATGAGTGAATAAAATTGCCCAATTTACTGGTTTCCTTTAATTCTTACTTACACCCACCAGATAATTGATTATATGTAGTTTTGATTTTATTTTTTCTCCACTGACAGATAATTACAGGTAAATTTTACCATTTGTTCATAATGAGGGAAGGAATTTCTTAAATTAGCTAAAAATCCAACATGTCATAAATTAGCTCTAGAAGAAAATGGCCTATAAATAAATAAGCAATAAAAGTGTAAAGATTATTTTTAAATAATTGTTAAATCCAGTTATAAAATTTAGGTTTTGAGATTGACCAAAAGTTTTACGGCAAGTGGCAGAGCAGTAAATGCCTATGATTGTGAACTAACAAATTTATTTAATGATGATACTCGGAAATATGTTTTGTTAAATAAGAATGATTTTTAATTAACATACCAATTATTTGTATATTAACAGTGCTTCTAACTTTTTAAATTGCCTGTACTCAATAGATGATCAATAAATATTCATTGACTTCTAGTTCAAGATGGTGGATAGAACACATGCTTTTTTCCACCTTGCTTTCCCTTCTGAGACCCTATTGAAATAATAGAAAAAGAATGAAGTATGTATAATGTACAACAATAAGGAGAATGGGAAAGAAGCCATCAGAGGCATAAGGTTTCATCTAATTTCTGAAAGATAAAATGTGAATGAGTGGTGTTAGCTATTGAAGCAGAACAAAGACAACCACTGCAGAGATGATGTGTGGAGGGAGCTGCATCAAAGAAGGAGCTGCATCAAAGAAGGAGCTCCAACAGCAGAAATAAACAACTCTGGCTTTGGACAAGAAAGGTATGTTGGGGATCAAAATGAGAAACATAGCTGAAATCAGGATTTGGAATAAACATATGTGAGTCAGATAATTATTGCTGCCTAAAAAAACACTCTAAATCATAATGTTTCAAAACAACCACCATTTATTTAGTTCATTATTCTATGGGTCGGCAGTTTTGTGGTTGGGCTCAGCTGGGCAGTTCTTTTGATCCCAGCTAGGCTTACTCATGTATTGTCAGTCATCTGCTCATCTGCAGTTTGGCTGGCTGTCAGTTGCGATAATAGGGACAACTAGGCCTTGTGAATCTCATCACTCATCAGATTAATCTGGACTTGTTCACGTGGTAGCCGAGTAGGATTACAGAAGAAAGAATAAAAGTGCAAGGCATCTTAAGGCCTAGGCTTAGAACTGGCACACTGCCATTCCTGCTCCCTTTTATTGCTCAAAGTAAGTTATAAGATCAGTCCAAATTCAAAGGCTAGAGAAATAGGCTCCATGTGTTGACGGAAAGAGCTAAAAAGTCAACTTACAAAGGGTGTAGATACAGGAAAGGGATAAACTGTGACCATGTTTTGTATCTTAACAGTGTATATGGACTAGTTTTATTCTTCTCAGCTCATTACATCTGTCCCCTGATTCTAGCTGGCAGCTGGGTGCTTATCACCCACCAAGCACAAGTTAAAAAAAATCAAAATATCAACAGTGATGAGAATATGGATGATTTTCATTTTTTTCTTTTTTTCATTTATTTTTGTATTCTCTTCTTTATCCAAATTTTCTGAAATGATCATGCATCACTTTTATAATTAGAAACAAACATTATTTTTAAAGATGGCTGATTGAACAATTTTATATTTTTATTAATGTTTTCTTTCCTAATTATCTCAATTTCTAAATTAGTAAAGTCTGAATTAATCAGCCACTTTAGGTTTCTAAACAATACAGTCCAGTTAATATTTCATTCTCATAGTCAATTGAAAGCTCTTCCTTTCCTCCACTAGTGACTAGGTTGTGCTTCTAGCAACACAAGGTTGTGCTTCTAGCCTGTAATGGAGGTATAGGTAGGGGGTGTATTGAAGTCTGATCTTTCATAAACCCTTCCTCTTTCTATTCTGGACTTGTCCTTCTCTACTGGAATAGGAGAATGGAGTGGGAAAATGTTTCTTTTCATGATTGCCCATGCTAGTTATCCTAGGGCAGTCATAGATGGTTATCATATACTTTGTCGATCACAACTGCTATTTTATTGTGCAAGCAAACTATACAAGGGTGGTAGTTGGGTTGTTGTCAATTTCTGTTGGACAGCTCTTCTAAAATAGTTTATCTTGGGTAGACTCTGTGCATGGTGCAACAACAAACCAACTTGACTGAAGAGCTGTTTGCTCAAACCCAGCAGCTACTCTTGAAATTGGTGAACCTTTAGGTATTTGAATGTGGAACCTCTGGCTAGTGGCACTACATCATACCAATGATTCTGCATCTTTGCCTCAAGCCACAGTGGACCCTAGTTAGCTTCAACACCCCAACCTCATCTCCTATCTGGAGCACCAACCTGGGACCTGTGGGTACAGGCAGGTCTCTTGCCTCATTGTAGTCTAAAGACATGATGGTCTTTGTTCCCTCTCTACCTAGCAAAACCAGTGTGCCATCTTTCACAGATCATCTTTCTCCATTCTAGTAGTACCAGAACAAGTCAGCTGGTTGAGGGGCTCAGTTGATGCCTGTTGATACGGCAAGTTCATCACTTTCTACTTTTTGCAGATACCCACAAACTTGTTTATGAGAGTCTCTTGGCATCCTGTCTCTGATTTTGCAGACTGGAACCAGCTGAACTCATGGGAAAACAAGTAAAGGAGTAGTTTCTCTTTACAAGCATAGCACTCTTTTATAAGGCTAGCTTTTCATATATCTCTTGGATATCAAGGAAATATATCCTATTCTGTCCATGGAGGCAGATTGGAATGTCACATAAAGAATCATGCTCTTTAGAACTTGTCTTGGAAATTTTAATAACTTTGTTCTCACCAAGGTGCTGTTCTGCTGTAAGCCTGCCAAAATTTGGCAGTCTCTGGAGTGGGAACACATCTCAATCATTCCTGTTATGTGCATTCTAAGTATATGGCAACAAAGCATATTGCACTGTTTTGCTTTAGTGATTAATGGCCACAGTTAATACAAAAACTCTAATGGCAACAATCAAACACTTTCAATCATTGCACTTGAAAAATCTTGAAGTGGTTAAACTAAGTTGGGCCTTAGGTGACCTCAGGTCTGTTATATTTTTCAGCTTCATTTTTTTTTGAGAGCTGTGAGGGCATACCTGGCTTTGTGAATGTGCAGCCTTGTGTTCATGCAGGGCCCTATACTTAGATGGGCCCCGTGCTTCCTTTAATACTATGCTGTCACTGTCTTGAAAGTCTTAACATGTTTTTGAACAAGGTGGCCCACATTTTCATTTTTCAATAGCCCCCATAAATTGTGTTTAGCTGGTCCTGCATGAAATATAGGTAAAAATAAATTACATTTAAAGAAGAAATAATAGCAGTCCTTCTCAAACTCTTCCAAAGAACTCAAGGGGAGGGAACACTTCCTAATTCACTCTATAAGGACAGCATCACTCTGATACAAAAGCCTGGTAAAGACATTACAAGAAAAGAAAATTGCAGACCACTTTCCCTCATGAATATAGATGCAAAAATTTTAATAAAATACTAGCAAACCAAATTCAATGTCATATTAAAAAGATCATACACTATGACCAAGTGAATTCATCTCAGGAATGCAAGTGTGGTTCAACATACAAACGTCAGTCAATGTAATACACCACATAAATATAATGAAGGAAAAAATATGTGGTATTTCAATAGATGTAGAAAAGGCATTTGACAAAATCCAGCCCCCTCTCTTGATAAAAACACTCAGAAAAGTAAGAATAGAAAGGAACTTTCTCGACATGATCAAACCCATTTATGAAACATTCACAACTAACATCATAGTCAATGGTGAAAGACCCAAAGCTTTCACCTTAAGATTAGGAAAGAGACAAAGTTGGCCACTTTCACCAGTGCTATTCAATATTGTTGTAGAAATTCTTGCCAAAGCACACGGCAAGAAAAAGAAATGGAAGGTATCCAAGTTGGAAAGGAAGACATAAAACTTTCTCTGTTTGAGGATGATTTGGTCTCATATAGAGTAAACTGAAAGGAATCCACAAGAAAACTATTAAACGTAAGAAAGGAATTCAGGGAAGTGGCAGAGTACAAGATCAACAGCCCCAAAATAATAGTGTTTCTATACACTTGCAATGAACAATCTTAAGAGGAAATTAAGAAAACCATTCCATATACAGTAATATCTAAAAGGGTAAAATATCTAGGAATAAAATTAAGGATACAAAAGACTTCTATACTGAAAACTACAAAACACTGCTGAAAGAAATTAAAGACCTAAATAAATTGATTGAAAGAGTTAACATTGTTAATATTATAATATTACCCAAAGCAATATACAAATTCAGTGCAATCTCTGTTAAAATTCCAGCAACCTTTTTTTGCAAAAATAGAAAAACTGACCCTCAAACTTATATGGAACTGCAAAAGGCCCCAAATAGTCAAAACAATTTCAAAAAAGAACAGGTCTGGAGGACTGACACTTCCCGATTTCAAATTGTATTACAAAGTTACAGTAATCAAAACAGTGTGGTACTGGCACAAGACAGACAGATCAGTGGAACAGAACTGAAAGTCCAGAAATAGACCCACACATCTATGACCAATTGATTTTTGACAAGGGTGCTACGTACATGCAGTGGAAAAGAATAGTCTCTTCAATAAATAGTGTTGGGAAAACTGGATACCCACATGCAGAAGAATGAAGTTAGACCCCTATCTCACATCATCTACAAAAATTAACTCAAAATGGATCAAGGATCTAAATATAAGAGCTAAAACTATAAAACTCTTAGAAGATAACATAGGGGAAAATCTTCAAAACTTGGTATTTGGTAATGGATTCTTAGATAATACCACCAAAACACAAGCAACAAAAGAAGTAATAAGTAAATTTGATTTCATCAAAATTAAAAATGTTTGGCATCAAAGGAAATTATCAAGAAAATGAAAAGACAACCTATAGAATAGGAACCCCTACAACTCAACAACAATAAGACAAACAACCCAATTAGAAAATGGACCAGGGATCTGCATAGACATTTCTCCCCAGAAGATATTCAGATGGCCAACAAACTTATGAAAAGATGCTCAACATTATTGGCTATTAGGGAAATGCAAATTAACACTACAATGAAATATCTCTTCACTCCCACAAGGATAGCTATTATTTAAAAAACAGAAAATAAGGATTGGAGAGGGTGCTGAGAAAATGTAATTCTAGTGCATTGTTGGTGAGAATGTAACATGGTGCAGTCACTGTGGAAAGCAATATGGCAGCTCCTTAAAAGTTAAATATAGAATTAACATTTGGCCCAGCAATCCCACTTGTAGGCATTTACCGTAAGAGAGTGAAAACAGGGTGTGCCAGTTTGTATATATTATGTCCCCCAGAAAAAGCCATATTCTTTGATGCAATCTTGTGGGAGCAGATGTATTAGTGTTGATTAAATTGGAATTCTTTGATTGTTTCCATGGAGATGTGACTCAATCAAAAGTGAGTGAAAGGTTTGATTGGATAATTTCCATGGAGGTGTTACCCCACCCATTCAGGATGGTGTTAATTGGATCACTGGAGTCCTATAAAGGAGTTCACAGACAGGACTTCAGAGCAACTCAGAGTGACATTTTGGAAGAGCTGCAGCATACAGAGACATTTTGGAGAACACAGCCCAGGAGCGAACAGATGCCTAGAGAGGAACGGCCTGGAAGAAAGCCATTTTGAAACCAGAACTCCAAAGCAGACACCAGCCACATGCCTTCTGAGCTAACAGAGGTTTTCTGGATGTCAATGGCCATCCTCCAGTGAAGGTACCTGATTGTTGATGCCTTACCTTGGACACTTTATGGCCTTTGGACTGTAACTTTGAAACCAAATAAACCCCCTTCATAAAATCCAATCCATTTCTGGTATTTTGCATAACGGTAGCATTAGCAAACTGGAACACAGGGTCACAAACAGATACTTGTATACTGACATTTATAGCAGTATTTTTCACAATAGCCAAAATCTGAAAACAATTCAGATGTCCTACATAAATGTAATATGATACATATGCACAGTGGAATATTATTCAGCCATAAAAAATGAAGTTTTGAGACATGCTTCAACATGAAATAACCTTGAAAACATTATGCTAAGTGAAACTAGCAAGACAAAAATTATGTGGTATCACTTAGATGACAAGAAATGGCAAATTCACAGAGATAGAGGCAGATTAGAGATTGGAGGGAATAAAAAAATAAGATCAAATTACAGTAGTCCAAATACCGATGAGATATTGAAATCGAGCCTTAAAAAATGTTGAGAACCGAGAGAAAATATCAATAAAATTAGTAACACTTTCTCTTATGTATTCAATATTTCTTCTTTTCTATTCTCCACCTGTACAACTTTTTGGGTTCCATTGCTATGCTGTTGTTGGCTCTTTCTTCTCCTCTCCAAGGGCTTAAAGAAGAAACTGTGACTAGGCATATGCAATATCCATTACCAGGTTTTCTCTAAAGATTTTCCAGCATCTCTGCCAAGCTGCCATATGAGCATTTGCATGTTATTATACATAAACACTCATTTTAAATGAATCCTTGTGCTTTTCTAAGCAAAGAATATTTTTTAAATCTGGGGTTATCTTTTTGAATTTGAGAGAACTACAGTTTTGCTTAATTACTCTTTAAATTGGCTATAACACAATATTGATGACAGAATTAGAGTTTGCTTTTTAATCAGCTGTCAATCAAAGAAGAAACAAATAGCACTTTGTTTTCTTCTTCCGGCAAAAATATAGTTTACCTATAATTTACATCACAAGAATATAGGTGTTTTTTTCGTAAAAAAATGAAACAGAACAAAAAACCCTTTAAATTATTCTGATCCTTTCAGATTTAAAGAAATTCTTAGTAACAAATTAACTGTTCTTTGGCTTTGAACATTCTGTCCATATCAATGAAATATGGTTGAATCATGAATCAACAAAGGATGAAAGATTATTTGGGGCTGTGAGATAAATCCCCCCATCTGAGTAGCTACCAAAGTTTCCAGCCTCGGTGATATCATTTAGACAATTAATATTAACTGCCTTAACAGCTAAAGCCCCAAATCCCAGTTGCTAAAACAATAGCTTATCTCTTACATGTGCAAAGTCAATTGATGTTTCTGTGTTTCTGGTTGGCAGGCAGCCTTCCTCCTGGGCATTCAGACACCAGGGTTTCTTCCATTTTATGGCTTCACTCTCCTCTCAGGCTGTATACTTCTCTCCCATCAGCAGGAGAAGGGGTAACAAGAGATATTTTCTATGAACAGGCCCAGAAGTGGCATATATTGCCACCCCTCACCCTACATCTGCACGTCTAGGCCTTGGAAATGTGATCTCGTTTTCCCGACTCTGCTACACTCTGCATAAGGTCAAATGACACTGGGCCATATCCAAATCAATTTCTTTCCATAATCCTTCAAACAAAAGTGTTATACCCCATCTCATTTTCTCAGCATTGCTATGACAAATACCACACAAAGGGTCGGATTTAACAGGGAATTTATTGTTTCACAGTTTTGGAGGCTGGAAGTCCAATATCCATGTATTTACAGGCCATCCTTTCCCCAGGAATCTGTAGCTTTCTGATGCTGGTTTGCTGCAGTCCCTGAGGTTCCTTGGCTTCCATATCTCCTTCTGTGACATGGTGATCTCTCTTGTTCTCTGGCTTCTCCTGATTTTGGACTTCTGTACCCAATTTCCTTTGCTTATAAGGACTTCAGCCATATGGTATTAAGACCTTCCTCCATTCAGTTTGCTTTACAAATGGGTCCATACTTATAGGACCAGGAGTTAGGACTTGAACATGTCTTTGGTGGGTATGTCAGTTCGATGTATTATGTCCCCCAAAATGCCATTATCTTTGATGCAATCTTGTGTGGGCAGACGTATTAGTGTTGATTAGATTTTGGAATCCTTTGAGTGTTTCCATGGAGATGTGCCCCACCCAACTGTGGGTGATGACTCTGATTGGATAATTTCCATGGAGGTGTTACCCCACCCATTCAGAGTGGGTCTAAATTAGATCACTGGAGCCATATAAATGAGCTGACAAACAGAAGGAACTCAGTGCAGCTGAGAGTGACATTTTAAGAGGAGCTACAGCCAAGAGGGACACTTTGAAGAATGCACAGAAGCTAGGAAAGTAGCTGCAGATGAGAGACAGTTTGAAGACAGCTGTTAAAAGCAGACTCTTGCTCCAGAGAAGCTAAGTGAGGACAAACATGCCAAGCACTACTAAGAGTGACATTTTTGAGGAACTGCAGCCTAGAGAGGAATGTCCTGGGAGAACGCCATTTTGAAACACAACCCAGGAGCAAGCAGATGCCACTCATGTGCCTTCCCAGCTAACAGAGGTTTTCTGGACGCCATTGGCCATCCTCCAGTGAAGGTACCCAATTGCTGGTGCGTTACCTTGGACACTTTATGGCCTTAAGACTATAACTGGGTAACCAAATAAACCACCTTTTATAAAAGCCAATCCATCTCTGGTGTTTTGCATTCTGGCAGCATTAGCAGACTAGAAATGTGTGGGACTTGATTTAATTCCCAAAACATCCATGTTATAATTATATTACATATATATTTCTTTTGGGCAATACAATTCAGTGTACTTTTTGGCTGCGATATCCCAATATTCTGGTTTGCTAATGCTGCTGTTATGCAAAATACCAGAAATGAATTGGCTTTTATAAAGGGGTTTTATTTGGCTACAGATCTACAGTCTGAAGGCCATGAAAATGTCCAAGTATACCTACACCGAAGGAAGGCCAATGGCATCCAGAAATTCTCTGTTATCTGGAAGGCACATGGCTGGCTTCTGCTTGCTCGCAGGTTGCATTTCAAAATGGCGTTCTCCAAAATGTCAGCATCAGCTTTCAACTGCCATCTTCAAAATGTCTCTCTGAGCTGTAACCAATGTCAAGGATTCACAACTCCAAGCATCTCTGAGCTAAGTCAGCTAGCATCTGGGTCTGTGCCAGCATTTTTAAAGGACTCCAGTGATTAAATCAAGACCCACACTGAGTGGGCAGGGCCACACCTCCATGGAAACAATTCAGTCAGAGTTATCACCTACAGTTGGGTGGGTTACATCTCCATGGAAACAATCTAATCCAGAGATTCCTACCTAATCCACATTAATATGTCTGCCCAACAAGATTGCATCAAAGGACATGGCACTTTGGAGAACATAATACATCTAAACTGGCATACCCGAGGTCATCTTTATTGACCCAGGATTGTAGTTTTGGGTAAGTTATTCCAATCCCAGAGGCTTAATGTTTGTTATTTTATATGCTTTCCAACTGCCAGGCAACCAGTGAAGGTGTTTCACATCTAGCTAGTTGGATATAGTGTTTTTCTCCCCACTGTGTTCTCATAACTTCAGTTCCTTGGCTTCAATTATACAACTCTCTCCTGGTTTTCCTCTTTCATCTCTGGCTTCTCCCTCTCTATTTCCCTTTTAACTTATACCTGGCCTTTAAGTGCTGGGAGTTCCTCAAGCTCAGTCATAGCCCCAACCCCTTTGTTTTTAGATGATCCTTATCCATGTTTCTGATTCCAATTATCATTTTTTATACCAAAGATCCACTAAGTTATAATTATCAGCCCATTTGTGTCCTCTGGGATCCAGACATGTATAAACTCCTGCTTTTTCAATATCTCCCAATGGGTGTTCAGAGGCACTTCAGATTCAATATATCCAAAACTGAAATCATGACCTTCCCTCACTCCCTTCCCACTATAGCCTGATTTTTCTCCTTGGGGGCCTTATATCTATGAATTACATCACCGTCCATGGAATTCTGCAACTTTATCCCTATCCCTTAATTGCTGTAGGATTCTATCACTAAGGCCTAGTAATTTTACCTTCTGGTTATATCCTGCATCCATTCCTCTCTCTTCATCTTTACTAGCACCAGCCTATCCACGCTGACATAACCTCTCCCCTGAACCACAGCAATCGTTGCCTTGATCGCTTTCCTGGCCTTTTGCCCTTGCTCCCCAAACAACGTGTTCTCCACCCTGCAGCCAGAGTCACCTTTGCAAAAACAAATCTAACCTTATCACTCACCACACATCTCTGCCTTAAATCCTGTTTTCCATTATTCTTCAGAGAAAGACTTAAATCTCCTAAATGTGGTCTTCCAGGCCCTCTGAGAGACTCACACCCCTCTCCACTCTCCTTTAGGCCTTGAATATGCTCCCTCACGCCTCAGGGCCTTTGCGCACACATTTCTCTTGGCCAGGAACACTTGCCCACACTTCCCCTTGCCCATTATCTTGTGAACCCCTTCTCATTCTTCCACTCCAAGAAAAGTGACTTCATTAAGGAAGCCTTCCATCAACCTCTAGGTTAGGTCAGCACCCCTGCCGTATGCTCTTGTTGCCCCCTATTTATTTCCTTCATTGTACTCATCAGATGTTTATCATATATTTATTTGTGTGATTGAATGGTTAATGTTTCTTTTGCTTATCAACAAATTTGTTCCTCATTGTATTTGCAGAGCCTAGAACAATGCTTGGTAAACAGTTGTATCCAGTGAATATCTTTGTTTCAATAGCTCCTCCTTTTTTAATCCCATGCCCTACACCATCACCTAGCACAGAGTAACACTACAAAAAATATTTAACTGAATTGGATGTTAATGACTGGTGTTTACATAGAATGACTTCAAAGGCATACTTCACAAAATTGCCTTGTTGGCCAGACAAGTTTGACTCCTAACCAAGAATGCAAACATGCCATGTTGTTGCAGACAGAAACACAGGCTTGTTGTTCAGAAGGAGGATTTCTTACTGATAGATTAAGGCTATCTTGAAGATATCAAGTTTATTTCCATTTAGTTTCTTTAACCATCTCTTTTTGGTAGAAGGAGTAATAAATACTCAGATAAAATATTTGTACAATAAATATTTTATTGAATGAATTTTTAGTACTTACTATGAAAAATATGAGAATTACAACATAGAAGTAAAGTCCTTTTTACTTGGTGTTTAGAGTATTGTTTAGTATCTAGGGCGTGTACTTAGACCTTAGACTTAAATTTGGGTTTTATTTTTCAAAGATTGCTAGATTTGGGGTCAGTAGGTCATCAACTTTTGTATCAAACCCCAGAATGTCTATATGATCTCACAGGTGCAACTCACTGTTTGAGGGAAGTGTTGAGTATGTATTACAATTTAGATTGTGCTTGATGCTTTATTAACATGGGCACTTAATCTTCTGAAGCTAATGGAGGTAAAATCATAATTAAGGGCTCCTTTGACTCAAAAGAACAATACTGCAGTTATTTCTCGTTTTCAAACTGTTGCTTCTATCAGGCCAGGATTTTTGAGATATTAGAGGACACTTTTAACTCAAAATAGCAAAAAGCATAGCTCTTACATTCTTATTTATGAGGGATGGTCTTTGAAATTCAATTCTTAACATTTGCCTGTGTCCTATATAAAGTTCTGTTTATCATTTGGACATTGACAGGGAAGCCTGGATAAGAAGAGCATTGAGGTGGAAGAACTAGATGATTCATTGATTCAACAAACATTTTGATTCCTAATATGTGTCAAATGTTGGGGACATATCAGTAAACAAAGTTTCTCCCTTCACAGAGCATATGTTTGAAAATGTGGGCAAGAAACATATTCTGAATGACAGACAATAAACAAGATGGGTTTGGAGAGTAATGTAGTTATATAGAAAGTTGTTATGGACAGTCTTTCACATGTGATGACTTTTGAGCAGAGACACGAAGTAAATAAAGGAATGAATCTTGCTGATATCTGAAGCAGAGAGCACAGCAAGTTCAAAGGTACTTTGATGGCAGCAGGCTTGGCACATCTTAGGAAACCTAACCAGGCCAGTGAGGCTGGAGAAGAGAGAGAAAAGGGAAGGCTTACAGCCAATTAGGTCAGCAAGAACATGTAAGGCTAGTAGACCATTGTAGGGAATTTGGCTTTCGTGAGTGAGATGGCATATCATTGAAAGGCTTTGTCCAGAGGAAGGTTGCAATCTGACTTTAAGATTTATTGAGGTCCATGTCAGGTCGGAGTCATTCAGGAATCCACACAAAGCAGCAAGTCAAAGTTTTAAGTATAAAGTTTAAGATTTATTAGAGGAAGAAAGCAGGTGGGAGCCAGCAAAAAGAAAGAAAGTGGCTCCAGCTCTCTTTCTGAGAGCTGCATTTTTAAAGAAAAAAACCACGTTGGGAGGGAACGGTGTCCGCTGAGTGGTGTCCTGTGCCTCAACTGGGTGAGGGCTTATCAACTTCCGAGCTGATGGGTTGCTAGGGTTCTGATGCACTACTCTTCTTTGAAGTGCAGCTGCATTATCTATTTGGGAGAGCAGGCCTTTTCCGCATGCTTATGGTCGTTCATCTTATAGATATATCTGATCTTGCTTTATCTGCCTTTTGGGGGTTGAGGCACCACCGTGACTGGAGTTTCTAGACAGCCTTCAACCTGTATTTTATGGCACAGCTGTTTTCTATTAGATAAGCTGCGGGGCCCCTGGGTCAGAAGTTCCTTCTATCTGTTTTACTCTTTTTCTGGGATCTGACAGTCCACTTTTCCACTGTGTTGAGAATAAACAATAGGAGTGAAACTTAAAGAAAACCAGTTAGGAGTTATCTTAGGGCATGTTCCATAGAAGCAAAGCCTGAGACAGGGAATTATTGTGAAAGTAATTTATTAAAAAAGTGCTCTCGTACAAAGCCTGTTAAAAAGGGAAGATGGCAGGATTGTGCTGGGGAAGAAACTAAGCAAAAACGCAAATTTATCTAAAGCCTAGCCTCAGCCTGATACTGGCGAGGGTGGGTGGGCTGTGTGAATGGTACCACAGAGTTGTCCCACCTTCAGACAAGGGACTGGGCTTTTGTATCTCTGTATCAGTAGATCATTGACTATAGGCCAACTGATGGGGGTGTAGTCATAACTTCCTGGGTTTGTGGAGATTCAAAAGGCAATTGGGTAGTCAAAAGGCAATTTTTAGGAGTGCAGCTATGAGCTGCTTAGCTGTTAATAGCATCTGCAAGATAGTGTGCCTGCCCACTGAAGGGGATCTGGGAAGGACATGAATAGAGTCTATTAGAGAAGAAAAGTGCACTGATCCAGGTAGGAAATGATGATGGCTTGGATCAGGGTGGTAACTATTATTTGCGGTGAGAATGATCAAATTATGGATATATTTTGAAGGTAGAGTTAAGATTTGCTGTTGGATTTCATGTGAAATGTGAGAAAGAAAGAAATCAAAGGTGGCTACACACATCCTAATGTGAGCAACTGCAAGAATATAGAGTTGCTATGTATTAAGGCAGAGAGGAGGAGATCAGGATTTCCATGTTAAATATGGGATATCCATTCAGATCTATCAGTGGAAAGGTTGAGTGGGTGGGTGGTATTGTGAGTTGAGTTCATCAGGGAGGTCTGGGCTATAAACATATAATTTAAGTATTGATGATTTTAACACTGTGGAGTTACTGTGGATAAGTAAGAGAGGCCAATCCAATGTTTTAAAGTTGGGAATATGGGAAGAAACACGAAAGGATATTGAGAAGGAGCAGCCGGCAAGGAGGGAAGACAACCTCGAGTGCAGGCAGTTTTTGAAATCAAGTGAAACAGTACTTCAAAAAGAAAAGAGTGATATAGGCTGAAATCTGCTGATGACTTGAGTAAGTGAGAACTAAGAATTGGCTAATGATCTAGTACTGAGGAGGTCTTGGGTGACCTTGACAAGAACTGTTTTGGTGGGGTACGGAGGACAGAAGCATGGTTGGGGAGGGTTTAAGAGCAAGTGGGAGGGCAGGAAGAGAAGACCATGAGTCTGGATAACTCTTGAGGATTTTGCGATATGAAGATAGAGAAATGAGACAGGTGGGATCAAGGCCCAATATTACAGCTGGTTTTTGCATTGATGAGAAAAATTCAGAGAACAGGGGGAAAATAGTGATGCAACAGAGGGGTAATAACTTGTAAACAATATTCCTGGGCAGGTGAGAAGGAACGCGTCAGGTACATAAATAGAGAGTTTGGTGAGTGATGGAAGAAGCAGAGGGAAAGTATTTTCTATTTTTCTGTTTGTTTGTTTGTTTTTCAATGAAATAGGGATCAAGTTATCAATTGGGTGTGAAAATAGGGGAAAAGCTGTTGGAAGCGTGAAGGGAGTTGTGAAGTCATCACCTATGGCTGGGAGAGTGCATGAACTAGGAAAATGTAGTAGGATTTCTGGACAGCTCTGAGGGCTGAAAGTTGTAAGAAACAACAATCTGGGAAAGTCTGAGTCCTTAAAAAGTTGAGATTGGAGGAAGCATTATGTTAAAACAATCCTAGGGAGTAGGAAAAAAAAAACATATACCAAATTGGCTACACTCACATGATTAAACAAAATAATTATGGAAACTGAAACTAAAAAGATATATGCGTTGTAATATTTTTAAAGGAAACTAGCCCTATCAGACCCAACAATTTAATTTTAATAAACATATTGTGCCACCATGGGAGTTTTGAGATTCTGACTATTTGGATTGGGATATAAAACAAGTTAAAATTTTTATTTTGTCATTTAAATATTATCGTGAAAGCTATTGATATAGTATTATTTTGTTGTGGGCACATTTCTTAATTTATTTTGAATATTGTAGATATTTCTTCTTAGCCAAGGTTTATTTTTGTGGTCAAACTCCAGTGCTGACACATGGCTTCAGAGTAAAATCGGAAGGGTTACATAGGACTGGAAATCACGTATTTCCTGCTATTAAGTGGACTTATCTAAAAAAATCTGTCAAATCTCCTCGTGTGTTTAATGCCTGTTTCTCCCTCTTTTTCCATTAACACTGAACTTCAGGAGTCCTTTGATTTTATGAGTTGGAAATACTTCCTCTCCAATGAATACTTGCTGAGCATTTTTCTGCCTCTCTTGGGTCCTGTAAATGCATTTTATTCCTCATCAAGCATTAGACAAGTCAACCCTGCTGTACAGTTGGAAGGTGTGACGGTAAAGGTTCCACTTGTCAGGAATGCAGATACACAACACCTGGCCGGGGTCCAGATATGCCCTGGGGAACTGGAGAGGCTTTGTGGACCAAACCAGGCCCCAAAGACCCAGTGGGCTCACCTGACAAGATTCCCCATGTGCATGAAAACTCATGAAGGGTTCCTCTCCACACTTTCCACAGAGGAAGCAGTGACACAAGAGAACATTACCCTGTTGCAGCAAGTGGGTCTGGCACTGTATGTTACCCGCGTCCATTCCTGCCTTGGTTCTGAGGAGTGGTCTTTGCAGTGCTAGTACCGATGTGCAGCACGGTGGGCTCCTGGACTCTGCCCTCCTGCCAAGTGGACCTCTTCACTTTGTTTGCCCAGGGCCAATGCCCTCTAGAGGTACTCTTCATTGATAGGGTATTCCTTCCTGGAGTTATTCAGACCTTCCACCTCTCCTAGATGCATCAGTGCTCTTCATGAAGCACAGGCAGCTCTGCTATAATACTAGTCTTGAAAACTTGGTTTTATGCTAATATGATGGATCTGTTAGGGAACAATTGGACAAACAGCTAAAAAAGTGAGAGTATAAATCATTTCAGTGGCTCAAGGTATCACTGCTGAGTTATGTAACAATGTGATTTTTCTCTCAGACAATGAATTGAGTTTTCTGTGCTCATGGATTATTCTTTTATACCCTGAAAATAATGCTTGGTCATGATTACTTAATTGTCAAGTCCAGTAAACAAGATAACCACTAACTCTAGGTCTTCCTAAAGGTTCTATTTTTAACTTATGTCCCAAAGTTTCTCATCTGTCTCTTTACATCTTTTCTCAGGGTGAGCTCAGAAAAATCTATGGTTTCAAGTGTCTTTTATATATTGAGGACACTCAAATCTTTTTCTCTGTGACCCCAAACCAAACGTTTTATAAATTCCAAATTTCAATTTATACCTAAATTTTACTTCAAGTACTTCAAATCCTATAAAAAATTAAGTTTATTATTTCCCCTACCTTCTTCTACTATGTGCTTATGATGCGTATATATGTGTATGGTGTGTGTGTGTGTCTGTGCATGTGTGTGTATGTATCAGGTAAACTTATTATGTGTGTTAGGCACTGTCCTATGTGCTCTACCTATATTCATTCATTGAATTCCCCAAACAACCCAATGGTGAAAGTACTTTCATTATACTTATTTTATAAGTGAAGAAACTGAGGCAAAGAAGTTAATTAACTTGTTTAAGTTCAATGGAGAAGCTTGGATCAAATCCAGCCAGTCTGATTCCAGAGTATAGTTTTTTTTACAAATTTTTGCATTCAGTAGGGAGGAAGTCATTAGGATTATTTCAATTCTTTATTTCTATCTCAATTTAAGCAAGTGCGTTTGCTGGTGGAAGGGTATACAGAGGAAGCCTACTCTCAGCAGACTTGCATTTTTCTTGCTGTTCCCTATTTATTGCTTTTTGGGAGTTCCTGAAGTATACAGCACTTTCTTGGTGTTTAACCAAATTAGAAAACACTGTACAAATGGGTTCCATCATAGTTTTCATATGAACATTAACCAAAGCCCCTGAATCACAGGTGAAACACATGAGCATAAGTTCATATCAGTATGTAACTGATGATTAGGCTGGGACAGTAAATGAGAGTCAGAGTGTAGAATATTTAAATGACGAATTCTAAGGATTGGGGGCTTTCCTGGCTGCTGGTAGCAATGAAAGGTCTTTGCATTGGGGAAATGATGTGAGGTCTAGGACGTGTTTTAGGAAGAATCATTTGCCCATGTGCAGGCAATTTGTGAACAGTAGGGCATGCGTAGACCTTGAAGGCTCTCCCCAAGGAAATTATAATCAGTTGCTGTGGGTCTCCAATTTTATTGTGCATTGGAATCTCCTAGGGAAGCTTGTCAGAATATCCAGCAGAAGCTTGATTCTAGGCGCTATCTCCTCCACCCCCCACCCCCCCACCCCCGCTACAATCAATGAGATATTTGTTTCAGTGGGAATGGATTTTAAAATGTAGGAAGTGAAATTTTAATAAATACCACACTGATGGATTATGATGTGGGTGGTTTGTGGAAAACTGATCTAGTGGCTGTGGAATTAATATGTGTCAAGTATAAATGGCCTTATCTATCATAATGGAGATGTAAGAGATGGAATTTCAATTTAGAATGACTAAGCCCACATATTTACTCTTTCCTTCTCAGATTCTCATTGAATCTACCTACCCATCTATGTACGTATCTATCTATCTATCTATCTATCTATCTATCCATCTATCCATCCATCCACACACATATGTGTGTGTGTGTATATATATATATATATATATATATATATATATATAACATCTGCATGTATACTGAAAACCAGGAAAGATTGTCATCCAGAAGTCAGAAACTGTGAAATATATTTGCACAACATATAGTTTATATGGGTTTAGGTCAAGAAAAGCAACCATTAGCTTGGGGATTTCTAGCACAAATAGAAAAGCCTTTAGGGGAAGTAAGTGCATGAGAATCCCTGGCATAACCTCATCAAATCCTTAACAATCTGGAACTACGGCAGGCCATAGGGCAGTCAGCATGGAAAAATCACAATCTTAACAAATTCTTGAGGGATCAGAGGTACCAGGGTAGTCTTCTAGGGGTATGGGTTGACTGAGCCTTTTATAGTGATCACTTCGTATAAGACAGCTTAAAGCAAGAAAAGATGAGAACTGGTGACAGAAACTTGTTTGGGTAATACTCACATTTAGGAAATAGGGAAGGAACAGTCAACATAGCTGGTAAGAAACTTGAAATCTATCCAGTGACCTAGAAGCAAAAATAGATGAAATTATCAGGAGAATGTGATAGATTTCCATAAAACACAGAGAGATCAAATAATGTAAAGATTGAAAATAGATCAATTGTTTGGCAATTAGATGTCCATGGTCTTCTTTGTGAGAGGTTTATAGCAGAGTGGTATTAGCAGAAATCACATTGGGGAGTTGAACAAATGAGTAGGGATGGAGAAATGAAGTCACAAGGGTTGACCAGTGTCTCCCTGCCTGTGTTTTTCTTTTTGAGAGTTTGGTTCCAAAAGGAAGGGAAAGAGTTTTGTAGCTGGAGGTGGAATCAGAGTTTGCACACTTAGCTTGGCCAGAATTCCTCTCTTCAGAACTTGGGACAAAAGAAAGAAATATTCAAGATGTTGGGGGGGTGGATAGGGGAAGGTGATGATTTATGGCTCATTTGTCATGGGTTTGGGATCTGTTTGGGATTAATGCAAACCAAATATCAGGGCAATGAGATAGACTGTTTCATTCAGATTCTATTTTAATTAATTTAATCCTATAAAAAAGGAATATAAAGATAATAAGGTAATAGCTCCATATTTTCAGTTTGTAGTTGAATGTGGACTGATTTATAAAAATTTTTAATTTTATTGAGATGTATTCACATACCTGATAATCATCCAAAGTATACAAACAACGGTTCATGGTATCATTGCATAGTTGTGCATTCATCATCACAATCAACTTTTGAACATTTTCATTACTCCAAAATAAAGAAAAAATAAAAACAAAAATGAACACCCAAAACATCCCATTCCCCTCATCCCCCCTATTATTTATTTATTTATTTGTTTGTTTGTTTGTTTGTTTGTTTATTGTCTTATTTTCTTACTCATCTGTCCATACACTAGATAGTGTCAGTTGCAAGGTTTTCATGATTACACAATCACACCATAAAAGCTATATAGTTATACAACCACTCAAGAATCAGGGTTACTGGATCACAGTTCAACAGTTTCATGTATTTTCTTCTAGCCATTCCAAAACACTAAAAATCAAAAAGGGATATCTATATAATGCATAACAATAACCTCCAAAATGACCTCTCAACCTCATTTGAAATTTTTCAGCTGCCTAAACTTTATTTTGTTTCATTTATCTTCCCCCTTTTTGGTCCAAGAAGGCTTTCTCAATCCCACAATATTAGGGCTAGGCTTATCCCTGGGAGTCATGTGCCACATTGCCAGGGAGATTTACTCCTCTGGGACTCATGTCCCACATAGTGGTGAGGGCAGTGAGTTTATCTGCGGAGTTGGCTTAGAGAGAGAGGCCACATCTGAGCAACAAAGAGGTTCTCTGGGGATGACTCTTAGGCATAATTATAAGTAGGCTTAGCTTCTTCTTTGCAGGAGTAAGTTTCATAAGGGCAAGCCCCAAGACTGAGGGCTTGGCTTATTAAATTAGTAGTTCCCAATGCTTATGAGAATATCAGAAATTCCCCAGGTGGGGGAGTTTAATAATTCCACATTTTCCCCCAGTCCCTCAAGGGGGGTTTGCAAATACTTTTTTATTCTCTGCCCAAATACCTTTGGGATGTATTTGTGCATCACACTAATGTGTAAAAACCAACAAGATCTCACTCCCTAGTCAAGGTTCTATGTAATTATGGTGTTTGAATAAACTGATCATACAAGTTAAATTAGATGGTTTGTGCTACAGAAGATATACTTTTTGCACCAAATAAACATCTCTTCCGTTGGTCTCACACAGAAGTTGAAGTTTTGAAACACAGTTAATATTGTCCTTTTATGCTTTAGTCTAATTTGCCTTAATCCTAACCAGATCAGCTTCAATTATATCTCTAAGGACTGATCTATAAAAATTTGGCATTTTATTTTTTAATTGTTATGGAGAAGATAAAGATGCAAACCTTAAGTAAACAGATATTATATTGAGGTTATGGGGATTGTGTTTGGTGTAAACTCTACAAATGAGTGGTGGTCTGGAATATGTCCAGTGTCTAAAAATACTTGAAGAAGAAAGAAGAGCCACTAGGACTTGTAGGAGAGAATGGACTTATAACTCTTAAAGTTGAAGGGGTGGAAAAATGAGTGATAGATATTGCCATTCTACTCTAAGATACTTTGATACCAAAACAAAACATAATGTTAACTAAAGGAAGGAGAATGCAAAATTATATCTGTGTAATAATAATAATTATTTAAAATTACATGTGTATATAGGTAAAGGTTGGACAATTTGTCAGGGCTGATATTTTAGTGCTGTGGGATTGCAGGTAATTTTCAAATTTTTTCTGTTACTCTTATAACTCTTATGAGGGAGCTCTTAAATAATAGCCAACATTAGTTGGCAGTCATAGAAAGTAAGATATTTTGTTCAGATCTCTTCGTTCTCATATATTTTGAGTTGGCTACAAAGGGACTGTCAACAATATTGCTTGCTTTATTCAATTCTGCGTAGGTAGCTATGCTCATTGCCATGATAGATGCAAATTGATGTTCAGGTGATTACAATATATGAAGTCATTTTTGCATTCCAGATGTCATTTCCTGTGGCAATGTAATTTGGGAAATTGCAGTGAGTTTGCAGTTTCCCAAATGTAAGAATTTAATTTTTTTCCTTCTCTCATTTCTGACATCTGTAAGGTCCTTGATTTTCATTCCATTTATCAGCACCAACCAAATTTTCCCATAGAGATATATCTCATAACCCAATTATTTCCCATAAATAATTAACCCAATTATAAACTGTCTGCTAGCTTCTGCATTATTTAGGTATTTGTAAAACTGGCAGAATTAAATATCAGTGTTTTCCCCTATCCAGGACACTACGTTGGTTGGATTCATTATATGAGTGGCTTTGGAAAAAGTTAGAAGACTTTCAAAGTATTATGTTCTCCTGATAGCACAGTGTGGCATTTGAGAAAGCTGATAGGCTTGAGAGGGTTTTCCTTATTAACTCTTTTTGGAAACATAATTAAGTGTACCTAATTTTTATTTGTCATCGCTACTACTATAGAAGTCTAGATCCCAACCTATTTCTCTGTAGGCAAAAGTTCACATGCACAAAACTGCTGGGGGTTGCCCTTTGTTGTTTATGGCCACTGTAAAAGTAAGAGAGACTGGGTTTTGTGCCATTCCTCAGTCTCTAGCTATAATTCATCACTTACCCTGCCACAGACTTGCATTATGATACCTCATCTGGGGACTGTACCATGTAGAACTTTTCTGAAGATAGGCTGAAGAGACACAGATCAAGAGCTGTGACAGGCACTCATCTGTAATAGTTTTGTCTCCTATCCAAATATATGTTATTCGTTACCAAACATGAGCTTTAATTTAAACCTTCTAAACTGAACTGTTAGTGTAGCCATGAGCACAGTACAGGAAGAGCTGGGCAATCCCCCTCTCTGCCATTAACATTACTTTCTCATTAAAGTGATCAATAATTCACTTCTTTCACATAAGAAACATTTTTAGAGAGTAAAATAGACATATCACTTTATAAAAGTCTTGACTATTGTATAGATGTTGGTATTTTAATGCAATGGAATTACATGTATTTAGTCTCCATGTTTCCAGATCTCAAGTGGTTAAAGAGCCAGGATCTGAACATACAGAGATACATGGAGAGCCAGGAGTTTGAATTCCAGGTCTCTTACTAGCTGGCTGTTTGATATGGGCATTTCAATTGAGCTGTGAAAGCCAAGGCTCCTCCCTGAAAAGCAGAGGTTTTATGGTGAATTGCGTAACACAATGAATGTAAAGTTCTTTTCCCACTCTCTGGTACATAGTAGGTACTCAAAATATTTTTTAAAAATCATTATTATCATATTTAATATCTCCAATAACTTTCTTGATTGTTAAATATAATTCAATTTTAATTAATTAATCCTTCTTTCTTGAGTGGCACAATTGAGGATGGTTCTAAGTCAGACCACTCAGAGGCCTCCTCATGACAGGAAGGAACAAAGTGGCATATTTTACCCTAGCGGGAATTCTCAACAGGGCAGTGATTCCTAGCCACACTGGCATTGCCCATGGACTGGACAATTACATGAAAGGAGAGCAAATTTCAGGTGGCGGTTTGGAAAGTTTTATGCTGAAAAGTGAGCTTCACCCATGAATAAAGGGACCCCATTCTATTGGTACCCTTGGGAAGTTTCTTCAAAACATCTCTGGACTGTATGGACTTCTAATAGTAGAAAAAAAAAAATCTGCCATTTCAGTCTAGTGAGTACCCTCTCCTTTTTCTTATTTAATGGATTTTAGAAACTATGAGGCTATGATAAGTATTCTCTCTCTCATTCTCTCTCTGTCTCTGTATAGATATATATGTATATACATACACATATATACACATATATAATTATTTATAGTTTTTGTATATTCATGTACACACAAATATATATGTGTATATATAATATTTTTATCAGTCTTATTTATTGATTAAGAAAGTGATAACCATATTGCAATAGTTATTGTTTCTAATCTACTGTGACATTCAATGTTATTTTGGTAGGATTTTAAACAAACAAACTGATGACAGATGAGAGCTCTCTTGCAGTCTAATGAGAATTTATCTTCATGCAAAGCAAAGCATTTTGGGGCAACATCAGGGATAAGCTTGTGGAATTAGTCATTTACTTTTCTTCAATATACCCCATCTACCACTGGGAAACATTCAATGATTATGTTCTCTGGGTTATGCTCGGCAAAATGTCTTGACCTCTAGCTCTGAAGCAACGTATTTTTTCTGAGAAGCTGATTGTATTCTGTGAGATTCTGCAAGGCCAAGTAAAATGAGGATGTCTTTGTTCCTAGTCTGCCTTTGATTAATCGGAATTGTATTTCTTAACTGTTTAAATGTTTAAAAATGCATAATGACCAATTACAAATCAGAGCATTTTTGCTCGTAATGTTTTATATTTGCTAAGCACTGACAGAAATGATTCTTTTAACAGTTTTAGTCACACATCATACAATCCATCTAAAGTGTACAATCAGTGGCTCTCTTGTTATAATCACAGAGTTGTGTACTCATCGCCACAATCAGAGAACATTCCCATTGCTCAAAAATGATCCCAAACCCCTTATACCCTCCTATTATTGGCACTTAGCATTCATATAGTACATTTGTTCCAATTGATTCAAGAATATTACAATGTTACTGTTAATAGTAGTCTGTAGTTTGTACTAATTGTGTTTTCCCACATGTACCATCCTATTATTAACACCTTGTAATAGTGATGTACATTTGTTCTAGTTCATGTAAGAAAATTCTTATATTTGTGCAATTATCCACAATCATTGTCAACAACAGGGTTCACTATGTTATACAGTCCCATGCTTTATTCTCTAGTTTTCCTTCTAGTGACACATACGACTCTAAACTTCCTCTTTCAACCATAATCATACCCATAAATCAATGCTGTTAGTTACCTTTAGAGTAATGTGCTACCTATATCCATTTCCAGACATTTACAAATCAATCTTATTAAAAATTCTGTACAAATTAAGCATCAGCTCCCCATTCTCTACCCTCTTTTTATTTCCTGGTAATGTACACTATAGACTTTAGCTCAAAAAGTTTGTTTATTATAATTAGTTCTTATTAGTGAGACGATACATTATTTGCCCTTTTGTGTCTGGCTTATTTCACTTAACATAATGTCATCAAGGTTCATCCATATTGTCACATGCATCAGGATTTCATTTATTCTTACAGCTGAATAATATTCCATCTTATATATATATCACATTTTGTTTATCCATTCATCGGTTGATGTACAATTGACTTGCTTCCATTTTTTGGCAACTGTGAATAATGCCACTGTGAACATCAGTGTACAAATGTCTGTTCACAGACTTGCCTTCAGTTCTTCTGGGTATACACCTAGTAGCGGGATTGCTAGATCATATGGCAATTCTATATTTAGCTTCCTGAGGAATCACCAAACTGTCTTTGACAGCACTTGCACCATTTTACATTCCCACCAGCAGTGAATGAGTGTTCCTATACCTCCACATCCTCTCTAACACTTGTAGTTTTCTGTGTTTTTTTTTTTTTTTTTTAGTTTTGATAGAGGCCGTTCTAGTAGGTTTAAAATGATATCTCATTGTGGTTTCGATTTGCATTTCCCTAATAACAAGTGACGTGGAGCATCTTTTCATATGCGTTTTAGCTATTTGTATTTCCTCTTTGGAAAAGTGTCAGTTGAAGTCTTTGGCTCATTTTTAAATTGGGTTGTTTGTCTTTTTATTGCTGAATTGCAGGATTTCTTTGTAATTCTGGACATTAAACCCTTACTGGATATGTGGTTCCCAAATATTTTCTCCCACTGAATAGGTTGTCTCTTCATTTTTCTTGCAAGGTCCTTTGAAAACACAAAAAGTATTTAATTTTGAGGATGTCCTGTTTGTCTATTTCTTTGTCCATTGCTTGTCCTTTGGTCCTAAAGTTTAAGAAACCACGTCCTACCACAAGATATTGAAGGTGCTTCCCTACATTTTACTCTAGGAGTTTTAAGGTTCTAGCTCTTTTATTTAGATCTTTGATCCATTTTGAGTAAATCTTTGTATAAGATGTAGGATAGGGGTCCTCTTTCTTTCTTTTGTTTATGGATATCCAGTTCTCCCATCATCAGTTGTTAAAGAGACTGTTCTGTCCCAGTTGAGTAGATTTGATGACCTTGTCAAAAATCAATTGAACATAGATGTGAAGATCTGTTTATGGACTCACAATTAGATTCCATTGTTCAATATATCTATCTTTATGCCAGTACCATGCTCTTTTGATCACTATTGCTTTGTAATGTGCTTTAAAGTCATAAAGTGAGTGTGAGTCCTCTAACTTCTTTCTTCTTTTTCTTTTTATTTTTAATTTTTATTTTGAGATAATTTCAAACATATAGGACAGTTGCAAATACAATACAAACCCCATACAGAGAACTCCAACACCCCCCACCCCCAGATATCCATATCTACCAATTTTACATTTTGCTACCTTTGCAGTACCTTTCTTTCTTTTTCCTTCCTTCCATCCTTCCTTCTTTACTTCCTTTCTTCCATCCTTCCTTCCTTTCTTCTGCTCTCCCTACCTCTCTCCCTCCCTCCCCCCTCTTTCTTTCAACTATATCTTTTGTCTTTCTATCAATTATCTATCTACCCATTTATCATCTTCTGAACATCTGAGAGCAGGCTGCATATATCATACTCCTTGAACTCATAACACTTCCATGTACATTTGCTATGAACAAGGATATTCACTTATGTCATTAACTTAACTGCAGTTAATTCAAGAAAATTAACATGGATATAAAGCTTAAATTCTATATTCCAATTTTTCCTTATGCCCCCTTTGAGCTTTTCTCCTCCATTCTTAGATCCACTCCAGTAGCATATATTGCATTGATTGTCATTAACTCTTAACTCCTTTTTTTTAAATTAACTATATCAAAAAAAATTTTTTTAAAGAAAGATGCTAAAAAAACATTTCAAACAAACCATAACAAGGGCGTAAGAAAAAACACAACTAACCTAAAATAACTACTTCACTTCCAATGTGTTCCTACTCTATCCCAAGAAAATAACCTAATATAGCAACATTTCTGTGAACTTGTTCCTACCATACCCATCAGAAATTAACAAACCATAGTCATTCCTGGGCATTCCCAGAACGTTAAATTTACCCATGATAGCTTATCTGTTCTTATTGGGTTATCATTCCCCCTTCATTAATTGCTCTCTATTGCTAGTTCCCCTACATTCTACATTATAAACCATTTATTTTAGGAGTGTGTTGTTTAACCTCCAGGTGTTTGTGAATTTTCTCAGTCTCTGATGGTTATTGACCTCTAATTGTATTCCATTGTCTTCAGAGAATGTGCTTTGAATAATTTCAATTTTTTTAAATTTATTGAGGCTTGTTTTATGTCCCGGCATTTGGTCTACTCTGAAGAAAGTTGCGTGATCACTAGAGAAGAATGTGTACCCTGGTGATTTGGGATATGATGTTCTATATATGTCTGTTAAATCAAATTCATTTATCAGATTGTTTAGGTTTTCAGTTTCCTTATTGGTCTTCTGTCTGGTTGATCTATCTATTGGAGAGAGTGACGTGTTAGTCTCCCACAATTATTGTGGAAACATCCATTGCATCCTTTAGTTTTGCCAGTGTTTGTCTCATGTATTTTGTGGCACCATGATTGGGTGCATAAACATTTATGATTGTTATTTCTTCTTGTTGAATTGCCCCTTTTATTAGTATGTAGCGGCCTTCTTTGTCTCTCCTAACATCCTTGCATTTAAAGTCTATTTCATCTAAGATTAGTATTGCTACGCCTACTTTCTTTTGGCTGTAGCTTGCATGAAATATTTTTTCCAACCTTTCACTTTCAATTTCTTTGTGTCCCTGTAACTAAGATGAGTCTCTTGTGTGCAACATATTGATGGTTCATATTTTTTTATCCATTCTGCCAATCTATGTCTTTTAATTGGGGAGTTTAATCCATTTACATTCAGTGTTATTACTGTGAAGGCATTTCTTGAATCAGCCATCTTATCCTTTTGTTTGTCAGATATATTTTTTTCCCTCTCTCTCTTAATGTCCTTTAGTGAGCCAATATTGAATCTCTTTAGTACTGAACCTTTCTCCGTATCTCTTTCTCCTTTCTTGTTTCTCTGTCTGTAGGGCTCTCTTTAGTATCTGAAGTAGGGCAGGACTTTTATTAGCAAAATCTCTCAGCATTTGTTTGTCTGTGAAAAATTTAAGCTGTCCTTCAAATTTGAAGGAGAGCTTTGCTGGATAAAGTATTGATTGGAAATTTTTCTCTCTCAGAATTTTAAATGTCATGTCACTGCCTTCTTGCCTCCATGGTGGCTGCCTAGTAGTCACTACTTAGACTTATGTTGTTTCCTTTGTATGTGGTGAATTGCTTTTCTCTTGCTGCTTTCAGAACTTGCTCCTTCTGCTCAGTATTTGACAGTCTGATCAGAATATGTCTTGGAGTGGGTTTATTTGGATTTATTCTATTTGGAGTTTGCTGGGCATTTATGCTTCGTATATTTATATTGTGTAGAAGGTTTGGGAAGTTTTCCCCAACAATTTATTTGAATACTCTTCTAGACCTTTACCCTTCTCTTCCCCTTCTGGGACACCAATGAGTCTTATATTTGGATGTTTTATTTTATCTGTCATATCCCTGAGGTCCATTTTGATTTTTTCAGTTTTTCCCCATTCTTTCTTTTGCTCTTTCATTTCCATTCTGTGGTCCTTGAGGTTGCTGATTCATTGTTCAGCTTCCACTAGTCTTGTACTATGAGTATCCAGAATCTTTTTAATTTGGTTAACAGTTGCTTTTATTTCCATAAGAGCATCTATTTTTTTTTATTTACTCTTGCAATTTCTTCTTTATGCTCTTCTAGGATCTTCTTCATATCCTTTATATCCTGTGCCATGTTCTTCTTCATGTCCTTTATATCCTGTGCCATGCTCTCATTGTTTGTTTTCAATTCTTTGATTAATTGCTCCAACTAGTGTGTCTCCTCTGATCTTTTGATTTGGGTGTTTGGATTTGGGTTATCCATATTGTCTGGTTTTATCATATGCTTTAAAATGTTCTGTTGCTTTTGGCCTCTTGGCATTTGCTTTACTTGATAGGGTTCTTTTAGGATATGTAGGATTATTCAAAGATGAATCTCTGATTTGTCAGATCTACAGTTTGTTGGTGTCTTGGTGTACACTTTCTCTAACTAACCAGCAGATGGCGTCTGCGAGTCACCTATTCCCCTCAAGTCAGTTGTCCCCAACTTTGTCTTTGTGGTGTGTGAGGATCTGATTCTTGTGGGGTCCAGTTGGTGCACCACATTTGGGTGTGTTGTTGGTGCTGTCTGCCCTGAATGTGGGTCGTGTGTCTGAGCGGTTAGGGAGGGAGGGCAGCTTTAACAATCAAACCTCCCAGGAGTTCCTAGAGATTTAAAGTTGTTGCAAGAGTCTAAACCTTCATTTCTGTCTCACCACAGGTTGTCTCTGCTGCTGACCCACAAGTCCTTGGTAATGGATTATGGTCCCTGGGTTTTCTGAGTGGGTCCCTCTTCCAAGCCGTGCCCTTCTAGGGCTTCTGCTGAGGGAAGGTTGTGCTATGTCACAAGTGCACACTGTCCCTCAAGGGAAGTTCTGGGCCACTGGGCTGTGTAGGGGTGTTCCCAGGCTGCTGAAAGGATGGCTGAATGGGGCGTGTTAATTTCCCCCTTTACGCACAGCTCTGCCTTCCCAGCTCTGGGACAATTAGTTGCGGGTGCACGAAAGGCTATTGTCCACGCCCAGTATTGTGGCATGTACCTGTGTTGCTGGAAACACTTCCTGTCACACTGGGTTTTTTGGCGTGGCTCTGGGCTGTGGCTCTGGCCTGAGCAGGTGCATTCCCAGCCCACTGGGAAGATGGCTGGAAGGGGCGTGGCTTTTTTCCCCTTTTGGCTCACCTCTGCCTGCCTTGCTCTGAGACAATTAGCAGTGGGTGTGTGAAAGGCTATCTTCCATGCCAGATATTGAGGCATTCACACAGCCCGTTCCTGCCACGCTTCACTGTGCATTTCTTGCTGCCATATCTGCAGCTGCTTTCGGGTTTTTTTTAAAAAAGAACTAGTCCACCTCCGAACACCAACCCTTGGTTTCCCCACACCGCAGCATGGCTGCTGGATATTCAGCGGCTTACTCACTCATTTCAGAATGCAGACTATTGGTTTCACCAAGTGCATGGTTCCTGTGGATTTAGTAGACCTTGTCCTGCTGGTGCATCGCTGGAACTGGTGTTCTGGGTCACTTTCTGGCTTTTATCTAGTATTTTTACGGAGGTGTTTTTTTTGCCCGTCTCTCCTAGCCGCCATCTTAGGTTCTCCTCTTTCTTCTTTTTCAAGATGTTTTTGGCTATTCAGGGCCCTTTGCCCTTCCAAATAAATTTGATGATTGGCTTTTTCATGTCTGCAATGTAAGCTATTGGAAATTTGGGATTGCATTGAGCCTGTAAATCAAATTGACACCTTAACTATATTTAGTCTTCCAATCCATGAACACAGAGTGGCCTTCATTTATTTAGGTTTTCTTTGATTTCTTTTAGCAATGTTTTGTATTTTTATGTGTATGTGTCCTTTCCATCCTTGGTTAAATTGTTCCTAGATATTTGATTTTTTTTAGTTGATATTTTAAATGGATTTTTATCTTGATTCCCTCCTCAGATTGCCCCTTACAGATGTATAGAAACACTACTGATTTTTGCATGTTGTTCTTGTATCCTGCCACTTCACTGAACTAATTTATTTGTTTAGTAGATTAGTTACAGTTTTTTAGGACTTTCTAAATATAGTATCATGTCATCTCCAAATAGTGAGAGTTTTACTTTCTTCTTTTCCAATATGGATGGCTTTTATTTCTTTTTCTAGCCTAATTGTTCTAGCTAGAACTTCTAGCACAATGTTGCATACCAGGGGTGACAGTGAGCATCCCTATCATGTTCCAGATCCTAAAGGGAAAGCTTTAGAGTCTCACCATTGAGTACAATGTTAACTGTGGGTTTTTCATATATGCCCTTTTTCACATTAAGAAAGTTTCCTTCTATTCCTATCTTTCAAAGTGTTTTTATCAAGAAAGGATGCTGGAATTTGTCAAATGCTTTTTCCACATCAGTTGAGGTGATCATGTTTTTTTTTTCCTGTTTGATTTGTTAATGTGATATATTACATTAATTGGCTTGCTTGTGTTAAACCACCCTTGCGTACCTGGGATAAAACCCACTTGATCATAGTGTATAATTATTTTAATGTGCTGTTGGATTTGATTTGCTAGTATTTTGATAGCAAATTGGTCTGTAATTTTCTTTTCTTCTAGTATCTCTATCTGGCTTTGGTAAATTGGTGATTTTGGATTCATAGAATGAGTTAGGTAGTGTTTACTTCTCTTCAATTTTTGGAAGAGTTTGTGCAGTACTGGTATTAATTCTTCTCTGAATGATTGATAGAATTCATCTGTGAATCCATCTAGTCCTGGGCTTTTCTTTGTTGAAAGGTTTTTGATGACCATTTTAATCCCTTTACTCATGATTAGTTCATTGAGGTCTTCTGTTTCTTCTAGAGTGAATGTAGGACATTCGTGTGTTTTTAGGAGATTGTCCATTTCATCTAAGTTGCCTAGTTTTTTGGCATACAGTTGTCCATAGTATACTCTTATGATCTTTTTTTTATTTCTATAGTGTAAGTCATAATGTTCCCCCTCTCATTTCTGATTTTATTTATTAGCATCTTCTCTCTCTCTTTCTTTTTCTTTTTTGTCAGTCTAGCTAAGGGTTTGTCAATTTTTTTGATTTTCTCAAAGAACCAACTTTTGGTTTTGTTGATTCTCTCTATAGTTTTTTAACCCTCAATTTCATTTATTTCTGCTCTGACCTTTGTTATTTCTATCCTTCTGCCTGCTTTGCATTAGTTTGTTGTTCTTTTTCTAGTTCTTACAGGTTTGCAGTTAGGACTTCTGGTTTTAGCTCTTTCTTCTTTTTTAATGTAGATATTTAGGGCTACTAATTTCCCTCTCAGCCCTGCCTTTACAGAATCCCATAATTTTTTATATGTTGTATTCTCATTTTCATTCATCTTGAGACATTTACTGATTTCTCTTGCAATTTCTTCGACACACTGATTGTTTGAGTGTATTATTTAACCGCCTATGTTTGTGAATTTTCCAGTGTTCTGCCTGTTACTGATTTCTAGCTTTGTTCCATTATGATCATAGAAGGTGCTTTGTATCATTTCAATCTTTTTAAATTTATTGATACCTGTTTCATGGTCCAACATGTTCTATCCTGGAGAATGATCCATGAGCACATAAGAAGAATGTATCTCCTGCTGTTTGGGGGTACACTGGTTTATAAATGTCTGGTTGGCTCTGGTTCATTTATCATATTTTTCAAGTTTTCTGTTTCCTTATTGATCCTCTGTCTAGATGTTCTCTCTAGTAATGAGAGTGGCATATTGAAGTATCCAAATATTATTATAGAGATGTGTGTTTTTCCCCTCCGTGTTGCTAGTGTTTGCCTTATGTATTTTGGAGTACCCTAGTTAGGTGTATAAATACTTATAAATGTTACTGCTTCTTGGTAGATTGCCCCTTTTATTAATACATAGTGTCCTTCTTTGTCTTTTTTAAGTGATTTGTATTTAAAATCCGTTTTGTCTGATACTAGTATAGCTTCCCCAGCTCTTTTCTGGTTACTGTTTACATGGAATATCTTTTTTCAAACTTTCACTTTCAACCTATTTGTGCCCTTTGGTGTAAGGTGAGTCTCTTGTAGAGAGCATAGGGATGGATTTTATATTTTTTACCCATTCTGCCAATCTGTGTCTTTTGATTGGGGAGTTTAATCCATTAACATCCATTGTTATTACTATAAAGGTAGTACTTACTTCAACCATATATCCTTTGGCTTTTATATTTTGTATCTTATTTTTGCTTCTTTTTTTTACCTTTTAGTTACCCTTAATGCTATTCTTCATTTCTACACTCTCCTTTAAGCCTCCCTCACCTCACTTTTCCTTTCAGCCTGTCACAGCCCCTTAAGTATTTCTTGTAAGGTGTGTCTCTTATTAACAAACTCAGTTTCTGTTTATCTGTGAATATTTTAAACCGTCTCTCATTTTTGAAGGACAGTTTTGCTGGATAAGGAATTCTTAGCTAGAGGTTTTTCTCTTTCAGTACCTTAAATATACCATGTGACTGCCTTCTGAGCTCCATGGTTTTTGATGAGAAATTGGAACTTAGTATTATTGAGTGTCCCTTATATGTGATAAATCACTTTTTTTCTGCTGCTTTCAGAATTCTCTCTTTGTCTTTGGCATTTGACATTCTGATTAGTATGTGTCTTGGAGTAGGTCTATTAGGATTTATTTTGTTTGGAGTACATTGTGCTTCTTGGACATGTGCCTTTATGTCTTTAATAAGAATTGGGAAATTTTCAGTCATTATTTCCTCAAATATTCTTTCTGCTCCATTTCCCCTCTCTTCTCCTTCTACAATACCCATGACGTATATATTTGTTTGCTTCATGATGTCATTCAGTTCTCTGAGACCCTGTTCCATCTTTTGCATTCTCTTCTGTATCTGTTCTTCTGATTGTAAAATTTCAGATGCCCCGTCTTCTAGTCTCTCATCCTTTCTTCTGCCTGTTCAAATCTGTTGTGGTATGCCTCTGGTGTATTTTTTTTTTTTTTTAAATCTCTTCTGTTGTGCCTTTCTTTCCCATAAATTCTGTGTTTTTTTTTTTTTTTTTTTGTGCTTTCAAATTTTCTTTATCCTCACCTGCTGTCTTCTTAATATCCTTTATCTGTGTTGCTATATATTTTTTCAACTCCTTTTATTGATTTAGAAGATTTGTTTGAACATAATTGATTAGTTATTTCAAATCCTGTATCTCATCTGAACTTTTAATTTGCTCTTTGGACTGGTCCATATCTTCTTTTTTCTTATTATAGCTCATAACTTTTTTCTAGTGTCTAGGCATCTGGTTTTCTTAATGAGTTTATTCTAGTGATCAGTTTTTCTCTCTTGCTTAGAGATTTCCTGTTGATTGGCTTTGTGCTAAAGCTCTTCCTTGATACTTGGTTCATCTTATTTTAGACCTCTGGAATAGTGTTTAACTGATTAGAATTTTTTCAGCTCTGATTCATCTGATTCTTGCCCTGAATATTTGGTGTGATTTTTTGAGATTGAATTATTTGTGTAATTGTTTCACCTCTAGGAGAAAGCATCCTTTCCCCTCTTCTTCCTCCAGGAATGTTGATGTGTTCTGTTTGTTTTTTATTTGGCTCTATGTATTTTTAACACTTCTTTCATTATCTCTAGCTGCTTTTAACTGGAGGACTGATTCTGAGAGGGGGGTCCCCCCCAGAAAGGACCACTCCAGGTCACTTTTTCCCAGTCAAAACCAGCCCAGGGGTTTATGAAGGGGGTGTCAATTAGTTCCAAAATGCCTTGTGCAGGAGACCTAGAAAGACACCAGTCTTCTCTATGAATGGTTCCCCAAACTGTGCTTTCCTGGCATGCCTAGCAGATGGCAATTTTCAGCCAACTCTTTCCCACTGTCCTTAGGTGAAACTGTGCCTTTAATTCTCAACTGACTCTGCATCTGAGTGGGCCATGGTTGAGACAGAGGCTGCCACCCACTTTTGGAACTGTTGGGTTGAAATTGTTGCTTAGATCCCAGACCCTGCAATCTGAATTCTTTAATCAAAAGCCTCAAACATTCAAATATGACTGTCATACCATATCACTGTATTTTAGAAAAGGTATTGCCATATTATAAAAATAAATGTTTTTCTAATTTGCAAGTAATATCTGTTAATATCTCCTATGAATGTTTATTGTGTACTGTATCTATGACATACTGTTAGTTGCTATGAGTATAAAAGAATCAGTGGATCAGGTGGAGCATCAACTCTGATTCTCATGGATTACCCATTCTTTACATCATAACTTTGATTGTATGGATTCAATTCAACATATTTTAATGAAAAATCTTCCATGTGTGAGGCACTGTGCTAAGTAATGGAGAAAGAGAGCGAGCAGTGTAAATACTTCCACAGTCCATTAAATATTGCCACCATGCTACAGAACAGTTTTTGAGCAATGAGGCATGTCTTTGGAGTTTAAATATATGAAAGTGCTAATGGTTCTGAGGGTTGACCAGGAGACAGAGAAGTTTTAGGTAGACACTAGAGGTTATAAAGTAAAAGTAGAATCTTTTTGTTGTTATTGTTGAATACTGTGGAAGTGCTTAAATGCTTGGGAATAGAGTCAGCTGGAAAGAAAAGACTGAAGACTTAAGAGGTACTGATTGTTATGGCCTAGGTCTCTGGGTAAGCAGATGAGAATGGGACTCAGAGGATAGATTTAAGGACTGGCTTTGTATCGGAGGAAAGATTATCTCTTTTACTGTATGGAGAGAAGGTAAAGACCAGGAAATCTACAGCAATGTGTGGACCCAAGGGAATTGGATGCTCAGCCAGTAGCTCTGATATGGTACAGAGAAACATATCGAGAAAAGGCCACCAGCACCTAAGGCTTTTGCCTGACCCCTGGGTGAGGTGTTGCCATGATGTCTTAATAGAGATCAGAGAAAAGACCTCAAGAGGATAGCAATGTCTGGATAGGGTTAAATGGGAGAAGGAATATCTGAAAGCTTCCTGAAGGCAAAATTTATGACACTTACCTTTGTTATCTTTGTTGCATCTATCCAAGTCTTGCAGATTGTTGGTGCTAAATAAGTTTATGGTATTTATGGCGTTCAAACTGGTTGGGTATATAGTTTCTTAAGAATTAAGGTGATGAGATGAAAGGTAAAAACTTGACTCTTTCTTAGGACTGGCCCTTACTTTAAATAGTTGAAATAGCAGAGACCCTGATGGTTGGTGTATATAGCTTATATTATTGATAGATGTTTACTAGTAAATGACTGAATTTCTTCATATTAATTTGAAGCAAATCCATGGAAGTTCCTTTTCAAATGAGGTTGACCTGTATCTCATCTCCATAGATCTGATGTCCAATTCTCATCTTCCAAAGCAGTTTGCAGATGACCCAGGGCAAGCAGAAGTAGGAAACTTACGAGCCTGCCCTCTATAGATGTGGGATGGTATTAAAAGCTGAAGCTACATTACTCTCCTCTTTTTTCTATCATGAAGAATAACAGAGCCATTCTTCTGTCCATTCTCTACCTATGCCTTGTACAATGTGGACCATAGCCAGGTATTAAGAATTCTCAGTTGATTCATATTCTGTGGTGGGAAAAATACCCTCCTGAGAGTATGCTTTTGAGAAAATAACATATTCAGATAGTCTCATGACAGAACCAGTGTAATCCTTCTCGACTTACCTCTTTGCTATAAGTATAGGGTGAAGTTTGCCCTAAAGTATCGTTATTAAAATAATTGGATCAAGGATATAGTATTTTGACTAAGTAGAAAACAAGAAAACAACTCACTCAAGTTATAACTGAAAGTTCACATAGTCCTCACAGGATCTAGGTGGACAAACAACATGATACAAATCAGAAGTGAGTCATGCAGTTTATCATATTTTTTCATAGATTTTGTTAAATACAAACCAACAGAAGTCAAAACATTACTGATTACTCACTCCGTGGAGAAGGTGCCAAATTTTAAAAGAGCAAGGCGTATTATTGGTTACAATGTCTGAAATTGAACACATAAGGATTTATTTTTGTCAGTAAATAATTCATGCTTCAGAATGGAAACAAACACACTCGTTGAATTGTTCCCCCCCCCCAGCAACATTAGTCAGTATTGTTATAAAATATATGCCCTAATATAGAATGAAGAAATAGAGTTTCCATGGAAAACACTGTTGGATCAGGGATTTCCCATAAATTAGGTTTTCTTTGGAGTCATATGATCAGTGCAGAATGTCGGAAGATTACAATGAGGTGAGAAGGCTTTGTAATCAAGTAAAGCAAATTAAACAAACATTAGAGTTTAAATCATGAATTACACCTACAGTTTTGTTAGAGAAAATTTTTGTAAGGCAATAAAATTGTCTGGGTAAGAAGCAATTAGTTTTAATTCCTATATCAGTTGAGAAAATCTAAAAAGCTGATAATTTTATTTATTTTAGATTTTTGATTATGTAAAATAGCATTACCATTTTTTATATACCTTATCACAAGGTAATGTCTTCTTTTTTATATGTCTTTATAGACAAACTAATAAAATTCCTGTGTGACTGATAGATTACTTTTAGAGATGTCGGTCTTGAAAAATGAATGATATTGGAAGATATGACTAATATTTATAGAATATATATTACAGTTCTTATGATAATTGACCAAATTGGGGTATATGTCTGTAACATTTGCTCTGAACAGAACACAAACATGGAACACATTCCTCTAGTGATGACTAATAAGTGCTTATCTTTAAAAAATGTACAATTTCCCAGGAATAATTCCAAATACAGGAATTTCAAGGCATGATGTTAACAGATGCGGTCTGGTTTTGTTTTCTGAGTATGTGCGCAAACTAATTTCCTGGGGATCATTGTGTTCAGTGCTTATAATACCATTAATATTATTTTTGACATTTAAAACATAACCAAAAACATCCTAGTCAAATAGTTTTTATATCCTTCAAACAAAAGCTTTGGCATTTGTTTCCCAACTCTCTCCATTTCCAGAAAACCAACCAAATATAATATAAGGCATAGATTTTAAATTATTTTTTTAATTCCTATTTGGATATTCATCTTAGTGCTAGATTTAAGTGAACTGGACCTCTTCCTATTAATATTTTATAAATCAGTTTTTCTTTTAATTCTGCTAGAGTGATAGAATATTTTACTCTGAATCACTTTTCCCCTCTAAATATTAAGGCTTGTTTTTAAATAAAGTTTATTATGCCTCTCTTGATTTTGTCTTAAGTTTCTTTCTTTCCATGGAGCTTCTTCCTTCCTATAAACTAAACTTCTGGAAACCCACATGTCACCATATGTGTCCAGACCTTTCTGAATTCCTTGGGGCCTGGCTACATGTTCTTCATTCCTCTTTAATAAATCCCATCATTCTACCATATGCTAATAATATATGATAGGAATCCTAGCATGGGAATTACTACCCCATCCTGAAATATTTCATCCCTGGCATCCTTCATCCTTTTTTTGTTTTTTAAATCCATCTTCCCTTATTTAGGTGAATGGAAAGTGGTGGCTGTGAATGAGGGCAGAAGTTTTGATATTCCCTTGTCAGTTCATGTCTATCTAAAGGCAAAGAGGAGCTGGTAATCATCAGTTGTTTTGAGTCTGGGTCCCAATAGGAAACATAGCTCCAGGGATTCTGACTCAGGCTGGTGCGCCTGTTCTGACTCTCAGTTTGTCATCAATACCGACTGAATTGTTTCTTCCCACAAATGTTCTTGTAGGAGCTGCAGTAGTTGCAGTGCCTCCCCACAGGAACTTACTGATCAACAGGACTCCTGGCACAAAGCTGCTCTGAGACCTTCCTACAGCCCCAAACCCCTTTACCTCCTGGTGGGAGATGATATTGGTTATTTATCATTTCTTTCTTACTACGATGGCTATTTCACATAGAAAAGGAGCCAGTGGCTCTGGTTCTGGTATTCAGCTGGCAGGCCCACGTGGCTGTTTACAATGAATGTCCCTTCGGGTTGATCATGGCCATCAATGACTTGTGCCTGGGCATATGGATTGCTAACAAATGTTTAATATGACCCCATGGTTTTAGAGAACCCTATCCTTAGTCATCCTCAGAGCCAGAGGCTCCCTTCAGTGTTCTCTTTCGATATGCTGGGGCATCATCTCTGTCCTTTCTTTTTTGTTATGTCTCTATCTGCTCTCCCTTAGAATCTCTGAATGTGCTGACTATTGATAAACTAGTTCTGTTGCATGGCTATTTCATTCCTGGGATTTTAAGGTTCCTCTAGAAGGTGCCAATCATGCTAAATTTTTAAACCTTTTATATTCATTCAAAGCACCATTTGTAAAAGTATAAGTGGTATTATGCCATACTATTTACCTATTCCACCACAAACTCCCTTTCCCCTCACCCTCTACCCTTCCACCCCCTACTTTCATTGCCAGCACTGGGTAGCTGGTGGACTCTGAAGGTTTTCTTCCCCACAAATTGAATTAAAAAGTCCAGGTTTCTCTTCTGACTTCTAGTGATTTCTTTGCTGGTAAATTAGAAGCCCTCTGGACTGGACACCTAGTCAGATGATTGATAATGTATTGTGATTCTAAAAATTAATTATATTTTGGTGCTCTGGTACCTTATCTTGAACAGGTTTCTGAGATAAATGGAAAGCATATCAGAATTTCAATAGCTCCAAACTCACTTGAAATCTCCCAATTTTCTTGGGCTAACTTGTGTATGTTTTAAAGAATTATTTACTTTCATGATTTGGCAAGACCCAGACAGAAATCAGCTTTCAGTGTCTGTGGCAACAGAAAAGAACACTGATAAGTGTTAGTCCTCCACAGTAAATTAAAAATATAGTAATAAAGGAAAATTAAAATGTATTTGGGTATTTGATGTATTACCATAAATTCATACACTCATCTTCTAGAGTGGGTGTGGCAGGAAGCATTTGTGATACTCCATTAGCAGTTTTAGAGACAAATTACTTCACTAAATGATTCAGAATTCAGGTCCTAGCTTCCACAATTCAGTTCAAACATGTGAAACATGAGACAGAGTATACATGTAAATTCACAGAATTCTTAGGCCTGAAAGATTTGTCAGCATCTAGCCCCAATACTCTTATTTGTCATCAGAAGATATGTTAATGGTTGGCCCAAGTTCTCTATCTAGATATTTGCAGGGATGGAGCTGAAACTCAGATCTCCTGCATCTGAGTCTGGCCCACCTTCTTGCTGGTGGTGGATCAAAATACACTATTTTCGACTAGTGCACAATGCCTTGCCCTTAGTAGTAAATGAATTAATATAAGATGTTGTGCCCTGAAATTCAGAATTAGCAGTGAGAGCATATATATTATCAAAATTTATTTTTCTTCTCAGTTTATTGAATAAGTTCATTTGAAAATGGATGAATGCAGAGATGCAACCAGAAGTTGAGTCTGATTTCCCAGCCTTTGAATTTGGGATCTGTATTCATTGTTTCTTGAAGATGGCTGTTTTTTCTTTTTCTGCTCAGTTTTTATACATAACATAGTCTGTTCTACTGGAGGTTGTTGACTTCATCAAATGAAGATTCCCTGATTTCTGTCTTCCTACTGGACCAACAAAAGTAGCCATCCCAAGTTATGCTACATTATTCACAAACCCCCAATTCAAGACTTTTTAGCTTGAAGTCTATTGCTGATGATCCTATTTTCCTAGGAACATGATCTCACTTGGGCAATGCGTACATTTGGTGCCTGTGCCAGCCTCCAAGTCACAGAATGCTATTAATTCCAAATCCGTTTCAAAGTCCTCTCACAGATGGGTGTGAGTATTTTAGACAACAACAAGGTTAACATGGCCCGTGTTTTTGAGGCCTCAGTTCGGTACTTAGGAAAGCCTCATGTCTTATTGTGCATGAGAGAACACATTTCCCAAGAGCTGACATCTGCCTGTGTTGTCCCACTGCAGTGTTGTAGAGATGCTAAAACCATTTAGTACTTTTGCCATGCAAGAGCTTTTGATTTTTATGTCTTCCAATATATCAATATTTTATGTAGTGGTTTCCAGATTTTGAGTCATAACTATAAAAGCCTTCTCTTCTCTAAGTTGTCTTCTAGTATGTAAATAGTTTTATTTTTTACATTTGAATTGTTGATCCATTTAGAGTTCATCCTGGTTTATGGTAGGAGATATATTTCTAAGTATGTAATTTTCTAAGCAGCTACTCAGCTCTCCCCCCTCCATTCAAAAGAAAGCCTACCTAGCGTGAAGTATGTAATCATATATTACATTTCAGGATGCACTTGTTCTATACTTAGACTTTTCATTGGTCTGTCTCCTTATGCAGCAGTATCATGCTGTATTTATTGTTGAAGATTTAAAATGTGTTTTAATATACTGTAAATTGTGGTTCCTTCATATTGCCCTTTTTATTTTACAAAGATTTCCTGGATATTTTTGGTTGATTATTTGTCCATAAAAATGATTGAAATAACTTTCCTGGTTCCAGGAAAAAATAGTATCAGTATATTTATTGGATCACATTAACATGATTAATTAGTTTAGGGAGAATCAACATCTTTATAATGTTCATTCTTTTTATCCAAGAGCATAGTATGCCTATTTATTTGTTCAAGTCTGCTTTGTGTCCTTCATAAGTACTTTAAAGGTATTCCTCATAAAGATTTTTCTTACATAATGTTACATTTTAACTAGCTCATTTATCTTTCCTGTTGCTATTATAAATGGAAAGTTTTCTGCTATTATAAATGGGATATTTTATTCCATTATGTTTTATGACCATTTGATCTTGTTTTTTACGAGAAGACTATGGATTTTTATATATTAATTTTCAAACCTAATGGTGGTTCTCTCATTGTTTGTACTGTTTCAGTTTAGTCTCTTGATTATTCAGATGTCGTTATATCATCTACAAATAGAAACAATTGTACTTATGCCATTGAATTTCCTATCATTTCTTTTTCTTGTTTAATTGTATCGACTAATACTTCTAGTACAAAATTAAATAATTGTGGTAAAAACGGTCAACTTTAGCTTGTTTCTGACTTATGGGAATGCCTCAAATCTTTCCCCATTGAGTAAGATGCTAAATGAATATATATTGATGCTTGCATTATTGAGAGTTTTATTTTTAATGAGGAATAGTGTTGGATTTTGTTGAATGTCTTTTAGCATCTGCAAAAATAATCATATGATTTTGTTCTAATATATATTAAAATCAATAATATTAATAGATTTCTTAATATTCTGTCCTAACACTACTGGAATTAAACCCCATTTAGTTATGACTTACTACCCTCTTAACACGTCATTGAATTTTCATTGATAATATTTAATTTAGAAATTTGCATTAATTTGCATAACACAAATTATAGGGTTTTGTTTTCTCCCTTTCTTTTGCAGTTGTTATCAAGTTTTGGGAATATGGTTAAATTTGCTTCATAGAAACACTTTTGACCTTTCCTTTTTCTATAGTATGGGTCAGTTTAAAATACATTGGAATTTTCTGCTTTTTAAATGTTTCACAGAACTCTTCTGGGAAATCTGTTGCTTTTTGGGGTATAGTGTTTTTCTCACTTTCTCTATTTCTTTTAGGGAAATTGGTCTGTTTGGTGCAATTTTGGCAAATTATATTTTCCTAGAAAATTATCCATTATGTCTGTGTTTTTAGATTTTCCTGCATAAAGGAATTTGTAAATCTTTAATTTAAAAAATTTCCTCTGGTTAAGAATTATTTCACTCTTGTCATTTCTCATTTGAGTGGTTTACTTTCTACATTTTTCTTGATTAGGTTAGAAGTTTATCCACTGTATGGATATTTTCCAAAAAGGACAATTTTTATTGCATCATTAGGTTGTTTTAATCTTTTCTGACATTAATATTTTCTTAATAAATACATCTATTAATTTATTCCATCTATTTCTTTGTATTTTGTCATTCTTTTTCATATTTTTAGTAAAAATGATTCATTTTTATTGATTAATTTTTATTCCATTCTTTTTATTACTGTAAGTACTTAAATGCTATGTATTTTCCTCTGAATATTGTATTAGCTCTATTCCATAGGTTATGATATGCAGTATTTACATTAGAGTTTTCTAAAATGTCTATTATTTCAGTTATGCTTTTTGCCTTTGCTTGATAAATTAACAAAGTGTATTTTTAGTGTCCAGGTGTAAAGGATTTTTTACCTTATTTTATTGTTTATAGTTTTCTCATTGTGAACAGAAATTGTTGTCTTTATTTTACCTACTGTTTTGGAACTTATGTTTTCTTTGGGGTCTAATATATTATCAATTTGCATGAATATCAAAGCATTTGAAAAGAGTATTCTCTATTATTGAAGTACATAATTTAATATACATGTATGTATTGATATCTTTATTATTGTTTATTTTCAAATTTTTTTTCATACTATTAATTTTTGATGATTAAGAGACATGAATTAAAGTATCAGATTAGTGTGCTTATTGTTATTACTCTGAATCTTTTATTCTTTTTGATTTATCGAAATAGCTGTTATATATTTTGTAGTTAGATAGTCCTAAATGTTAGCTCTTCATTGTGAATAGTAGCCTTTAGCATTATAACTTTCCTTTTATTTTTGGTCCTATTTAATTTTTTCCCCTATATTCTAAATTGTCATCTGATGGTAAGATCATAACTCCTGCTTTCTTTTTTTCATTTGCATGATATGTTGTCACCTATCCTTTTTAAAAAAATTTCTTTGAAGCTCTGTAGTATATCTCTTATAGATAACATGGAGCTTGTAAATTTCAGTAATCTAATCTAAAAATCTTTTTACTAGGTGATTTAAACCCTTTACATTTATTAATATGACATGCTTTATGTCATATTAACATATATGATATGTTTTAGTGGGTTCACCCATATTATTTTACATTTTACATATTTGTGTATTATTTATTTTTATTTATTCCATCATGTGGTTTATATTATTTTTTGTTTTGTTATTCTTTAAATATATGGAGAAGGTTTGTTCTAGTAGTTCCTTTATATTTGGTTTATATATCTCTATTCAGATAGACTCTATTCCATCTAAATGATAAAACTAGTTTGTGACCTGTTCCTCATCAGTTTTTTCTCTTTCTTCTACCAAAACACTTTAGTTAATATTATTATCTTTCTTAATATTTGCCTTTATACTTTTATGAACACTTAAGCTTTAAACATCGTTTGACTTCCAGGCATTATATATGAAACAATAAGAAATTTGTCCACCCTCTTCCCTCCTTTTCCTTTCATTTTTGTTAATTGTGTTATTTCCACACTCTCAGAGCATATAATATTTATATATTGCTCTTTTGCTCTTATCCTTACCTTTATTTTGCAATTAAATAAAATCGATGCACATCACTGATTCCCCTCCTCAAAAAAATTTTTTCCCAATTATCTTCCACTGGTTTTCTCAGCAGTGACTTACAGCAACACTATTCCTTGAGTTTGTGCACATTCATAACGGTCTGTTCATAACTTTTATTCTTTTTTAATGCGATTTTGAGATATAGTCATATACCAGATAATCATCCAAAGTGCATAATCAGTGGTTCACGGTATCATCCTATAGTTATGCATTCATCACCACGATCAATTTTTGAACATTTTCATTACTCCAAAAAAAAAAATAATAAAAATAAGAAGAAAAAGAAAAAGAACACCCAAAATATCCCATACCCCTCAACCCCCCAATATTTATTTATTTATTTATTTATTTTCTTACTCATCTGTCCATACACTGGATAAAGGCTTTTACAATTACATAATCGCATTGTATAAGCTGTATAGTTATACAGTCATCTTCAAGAATCAAGGCTACTGGATTACAGTTCAACAATAACTTTTATTCTTAAAGAACAGCTTTACTCATATTTTTTCCTTGGATACTTTTTAAATGTTGTTCCATTGTTTTCTGGTGTTGAACTTTTCCATTACAAAGCCTAGTGCAAAGCTAACTTTATTTTCCGTACTAATGACTAATTTTGCTTGTAGGCACAAAGGATTCCTTTTTTATTTTAAATATTTAACCATATTGCTAGGATATTTTAGGGATGACCATTTGGATCAATTTTCCTATGTTTTCAACTTATATATTTTTTTTATTTTTGGAAAGTTTTCTTAAATTATAGATAAGTATTTTTTCATCATCATTGTTTTCTTCTTCAGTAACTCTAGATGTGTATTACATTTCCTTTGTTTTATATATATAAATATACATATTGCTTCATATATATATAAATATATATGGATTTATATATATATATTGCTTCCCTTCCAATATTTTAAAATTCTTTCTTTAGTCCTATTTTTTTGCTTTCCTTTTCTCATTTATTTCCCAATGAGTCCAGTTGGCCTTACACCTTGTCTGTTTTATCTTGCAGTCATTGTAATGGGTCTTTTTAAAGTTAGATTCCATTTTCCCTGTTTCTTTCCTGAATTCTGTTAGTTTCATCTCATATCTTCCTATTGTCCACTTATCACTTCATCTCTTTTTTGTCTGGCAAATTCTTCACTGAATTCTGTATTTTCACTTCATGGTCTTCCTTTAAAGTTGCAGTTGTTTTGATATTTTTAAAAAATTGATGCTAGAATATCAGTTTATAATTTTCCTCTGCTCTGTTGGATTATTTTTCTGGTGTGCTTTCTTCCTCTGCAGAGGCATTTTGTTGGTCTTTTTCTTTTTAAAATTTTATCTTTATATGGATGCGGGACACTGATTACGTGCTTCAACTTGGCGGGCCTGGGCTGGGGGACCTGATCAGCCCCTGGGGAGGGTGGTGGGCACGGGCGACAGCGCCCTCCGCAGCCCCCCGGGCCTGGGAAAGTGAGGCCGGAGGCAGGCCCCATTTCCTCACCCAAAATACCACTGTTAGGGGAGGCTTGCCGGAGGGAACCGCCTTTTCCCCACCCCCTTATCTTGCCCGGACACTCCCCGTTGCCAGTGCAACTCCCATCACCACCAGTGCGCATACATTGTTGCCAGACACCGTTACCGGAGCAACTCTCGCCCCTTTTCAATCAACCTCCGCGCCCTCTCAGAACCAATCCAAGCCTTTAACCTCTACAGCTACCCCGCCCTCTAAACGCCCGATATAAGCTTGTACTCTCCCCTAATAAACTCTCTTGGCTTCTTCACCCTAAAAGAACCGTGTCCCGCCTGTTCCTTTCTCGCCGCCCTCCATACTTTGCACGCCTACGCCGGGGACCGGGCCCAGTCCCCCGCCTCGCCCTCGCCTCCGGGAAAGAGCCCCCGCCGCCGGTACCCTCCAAGCAATCCTGAGAGCCTAGGATTTGGCAACCGGCCGCCACCTCCCCCCCCCAGACGAGTCAACTGCGACCGCATATGGAGGTGATGGTCCTATATTTAAAAACAAGGCATATTTGAATAAGTTAGATATTTCTGCAGAAGCAATTAGAGAAGGATACTGTGAAAAAAGGATGGGAGGCAGTAGGGTTTGGATGCTGGTTTGGATCTATTATGTCCCCCAGAAAGCCCATGTTCTTTGAATCCAGTCTTGTGGAGACAGAGCTATTATGGGTGGGACCTTTTGGTTAGGTTGTTTCCATCGAGACGTGACCCACTCAAATGAGGATGGGACTTTTTGATTAAATTATTTCTATGGAGGTGTGACCCCACCCATTCAAGGTAGGTCTTGATTTGTTTACTGGAGTCCTTAAGAGAGTTCAGGGACCAACACAGACCCAGACACTTGGAGATGCAGACAGAAAGACATTTGGAGATGCTAAGGTAAGAGATGAATCCCAGAGTTTGCCCTGGAGAAGCTAACAGAGGGCCTCCAGACACTTAGAGAGAAACACCCTGGGAGAACAAGCAAGGATGCACAGGAGCGGAGAGAGAGAAGCTAAGAGAGACAAGCCCAGAGACATTTTGGAGAAAGTCATTTTGAAATATAACCTGAGAGCAAAGGATCAGCGGATGCCAGCCAAGTGCCTTCCCAGCTGAAAGAGGTGTTCCAACGCATCGGCCTTTCTTCAGTGAAGGTATCCTCTTTCTGATTCCTTAGTGTGGATGCTTTTATGGCCTTAGAACTGCAAATTTGTAACCTAATAAATCCCCTTTACAAAAGCCAATCCATTTCTGGTATTTTCCATTATGGCAGCTTTAGCAAACTGAAACAGGTAGCTTTCCAGGATTCTCAGCTTAAGGGCTCTCCCTTCTGCTGCTAAATGGCATATTGTGCTGCCAGATTTCCTTTGGCTCTCAGCCCAGGACCCTTAGTACTCCTCATTCTTCCCCACCATGCCTGCAATACTTAGGGCTCCCGCACACCCACTGTTGTAGTTCAGCTGGTTTGTGATGTTTGGGTTCAACCCATGCTTAGAGGTATTAATATTTGTGTGTGTGCACATGTGTTTGGGTAAGATGGGTGGCTATTCACTCTTCTTATTGCGCTATTTATTTATTTTTTTATTGAGATTGTTCACATACCATACAATTATCCAACGATCCAAAGTGTATAATCAATTGCCCCTGGTAGCATCATATATCTGTGCATCCATCACCACAATTTAATTTTTTTCTTCACTTTTTGGGACATTTGCATTACTGCAGAAAAGAAATAAAGACAAAAAAAGGAAACTCAAATCCTCCCATACCCCTAACCACCCCCACTTCATTGTTGACTCATAGTATTGGTATAGTACATTTGTTACTGTTGATGAAAGAATGTTAAAATACTACTAACTGTAGTATGTAGTTTGCAATAGGTATATTTTCCCCCTGTATACCCCTCTATTATTAACTTCTAGTTATAATGTCATACATTTGTTCTAGTTCATGAAAGAGATTTCTAATATTTGTACAGTTAATCATGGACATTGTCCACTACAAGGTTCACTGTTTTATACATTCCCATCTTTTAACCTCCAACTTTCCTTCTGGTGATGTATGTGACTCTGAGCTTCCCCCTTCCACCTCATTCACACAGCATTCAGCATCGTTAGTTATCTCAATGTGTTAACATCACCTCTGTTCATTTCCAAACATTTAAATTCAACCTAGTTGAACATTCTGCTGATAATAAGCAACCACTCCCCATTCTTTAGCCTTGTTCTATATCCTGGTTACTTATATTTCGTGTCTATGAGTTTACATATTATAATTAGTTCATATCAGTGAGTCCCTGCAATATTTGTCCTTATGTGTCTAACTTATTTCACTCAGTATAGTGCCCTCAAGATTTCTTCATCAACCCGTTTTTTTTTTTAAGACGGTTTTGTTCACACACCATACATTCTGTCCTAAGTAAACAATTGATGGTTCCCTGTATAGTCACATATTTATGTATTCACCACCCTCAACACTATCTATATAAGGACATCTCCATTTCTTCCACAAAGCAGGAAGAAGAGTCAAAGAAGGTAGAGATACAAAAGAAAAAGAAAATAGAAAGAGAAAGAAAAAAACACAAACAAACATGACAGCTAGGAAGTAACAAAAGGAAAGATAGCATTAAACTAAAGTATAATAAAGAGTTAGACACCAATGCCAAGAATCCCATACCCTTCCCTTATGTCCCCCTCTTATATGCATTTAGCTTTGGTGTATTGCCTTTGTTACATTAAAGGAAGCATAATACAATGTTTCTGTTAATTATAGTCTCTAATTTGCATTGATTGTATTTTTTCCCCCAATACCTCCCTATTTTTAATACCTTGCAATGTTGACATTTATTTGTCCTCCCTCATGAAAAAACATATTTGTACATTTTATCACAATTGTTGAGATTCTAGGTTTCACTGAGTTATACAGTCCCAGTCTTTTCCTTCCTCTTTCCTTCTGGTGTCCCACATGCTCCTAAACTTCCTCTTTCCACCATACTCACAGTCATCTTTGTTCAGTGTACTATATTGCTGTGCTACCATCACCCAAAATTGTGTTCCATACTTCTCACTCCTGTCTTTTCCTATCGGTCTGTAGTGCTCCCTTTAGTATTTCCTGTAGCGCAGGTATATTGTTCACAAACTCTGTCATTGTCTGTTTGTCAGAGAATATTTTAAACTCTACCTCATATTTGAAGGACAATTTTGATGGATATAGGATTCTTGGTTGGGGGTTTTTCTCTTTCAGTATCTTAAATATATCACACCAGTTCCTTCTTGCCTCCATGATTTCCGCTGAGAAATCTGCACATAATCTTATCAAGCTTCTTTTGTATGTGATGGATCGTTTTTCTCTTGCTGCTTTCAGGATTCTCTCTTTGTCTTTGATGTTTGATAATCTGATTATTAAGTGTCTTGGCATAGGCCTATTTAGATCTATTCTGTTTGGGGTATGTTGCACTTCTTGGATCTGTAATTTTATGTCTTTCATAAGAGATGGGAAATTTTCATTGATTATTTCCTCTATTATTGCTTCTGCCTCTTTTCCCTTCTCTTCTCCTTCTGGGACACCCATGACACATACATTCCTGAATTTCATGTTGTCATTCAATTCCTTGAGATGTTGCTCATATTTTTCCATTTTTTTCTCTATCTGTTCTTTTGTGTGTAGGCTTTCAGGCATCTTATTCTCCAGTTCCTGAATGTTTTCTTCTGCCTCTTGAGATCTGCTATTGTGTGTCTCCATTGTGTCTTTCATCTCTTGTGTTGTGCCTTTCATTTCCATAGATTCTGCCAGTTGTTTTACGAACTTTCAATTTCTACCTTATGAATTCCCAGTGTTTTCTTTATAGCCTTCATCTTTTTTGCCATATCATCCCTAAACTTTTTGTATTAATTTAGCATTAGTTGTTTCAATTCCTGTATCTCAGTTGAGGTGTAAGTTTGCTCCTTTAACTGGGCCATAACTTTGTTTTTCTTAATGTAGGTTGTAGTTTTCTATTGTCCAGGCATCTGATTTCCTTGGTTACCCCAGTCAGGTTTTCCCAGACCAGAATGGACTCAGGTCACAGAAGGAGGAAATACACTTCCCTGAGGGTGTGTCATAGAAGATTGACACACTCTGTGAGGCCTCAAGCCACTGTGCTTTTCCTGACCTGCTCAGCAGGTGGTGCCTGTCTCTCTGTAGCTCCTGACTGGTGTAAGGAGGTGTGGCCCATGGCTGTTTTCCCCCAGGTTCTGTGGTCTGATTTTGAATGGAAGGTGGGTAGTAGAGCTGGGCACCACCTCTTTCCTCTTAAGGAAGATACACCCCCTAGGGAGTTTTCGTTTTCTTTTAAATAGGTTCTTTGTCTTTCTGACTCTGCTGTCTCCACCCTTGTCTGGATCAGAGTGCTGCAAGCTGAAAATGGCTGAGGCTTTCTCCACTACAGAGCACTGCAAACTGAAAATGGCTGAGGCTTTCTCCACTAAGCCACTCAGGTTGAGAGAGGGAAAAAAGAACAGAAAGCCCCTTTCAGGATCAGTCCACAGTGTCAAGTTTCACCCATCGGCCAGAGATAGCACCTGGTACTCTGTGCTTCCCTTCCTGAGGAAGAGAAGTCCGCTGGTTCTTTAAGCTGAGTCATCAGTGAAAGCCTCTCTCTGCTTGTTGGGGATTTGTAGCTTGCATTGAGCAGTCCATGTTTGCCAATTAAACATCCAGTTGGTACAGGGCTGAGGTATATTCACTTGTTCAGAGAGTTCTGCTCTCTATCATAGTGAGGCTTTGTCATTCTGGCTGCCATGGGGGGAGGGGGCTTCTGGCTCAGATCCTCAGTTTCTACTCACAGATTCCATGCTGCAATCTCAGGCATTCCTCCCAATCCAGGTTGGTACATGATGTGTGGACAGTCACAGTCATATTTTAAACTCTACCTCATATTTGAAGGACAGTTTTGCCGGATATAGGATTCTTGGTTGGGGGTTTTTCTCTTTCAGTTTCTTAAATATGTCACACCAGTTCCTTCTTGCCTCCAGCAGTTGTCCCCCAGCAGTTATTCCAGATCATTTACTAGTTGTTCCTGGTTGTTTATTAGTTGCTCCAGGGGGACTAACTAACTTCCACTCCTCTCTATGCCACCATCTTCTTCCTTTTCTATTTATTTTTAAAGAAGAATTGGAACTCAGCAGGCTTCTTTAATGAAATAAAATGATGGGAGATAAAAAAGAGAAAGATCAAGATTCTCAACTGGTTATTTCATTCATGCCAACTCTTTTGGTGACACAAGCTCTGCTTCTCCTGCCTGTATTGGAGAAATGCTGTCACATCTAAGATCTGTACCAACCTATGGATTCTATGAGGCTATGATGAAGTTCTATAACTTATTGTTTATGTTAGGTTATGTTTCATTCTTCTCACAAAAAATTACCTTTATCAAAGGAAAAAATGAAACATTGGCCTCCTGGTAGATAATGGAGACATTCGGGATAGAGGCCCTTTTGGCCTTGTATTTTACTGTATTTCCCAAAGCCCTGGTATTCTTTCTTCCCTGCTATCACACACAGACACACACACACAAGTAAATTAATGCATAATTGGACAAGAGAATTGTTACTGATTTATAACATCACCTTCTTGTTCTAATAATTTTATGTATCTTTAGAAACAAGTACAGTATCAATCTTAAATTATATCCAGATTTACTATGTCATCTCAGACACTCAAATATGATAAACTATCCTATACCAAAATGGCAAGACTAAGTTAATTGAAGTAATTGCCATACCCTGAAAACTATATAATCTAATGATATTTTATTGAGAATAAGTTCAGAAAAGCAGTTCACAATTTGTTTCTATTTATATCATGTATGTTGTAGGTATAGTTTTCAGATGCTGATGGATTTGGATTCAGAAAGACAAAGTTTCATATTCCAGTTTTCCCACTTGCTTTCTATTTGTCCTTCAGCTAGTGACTTAAACTTTCCAAGCCTTTGTTTTTTCATTTGTAAATAAAGATTTAAAAAAAGTACCTCATAGAATTCATTGAAATAGTATCTAGTACACAGCAGGCAGAAAGTACTAGTTATCTTTTCTCTCCTTCACTATTTCTGCAACCCAGAAAATACATTGTGTGTCCAAGACCCAGGTGACTGACAAAGTAAGAATCTCAGGAAATAAAAGCACCCATTTTAATAGAGGTTTCTCAGCATTTGCTGTTACTCTGAAAAGAAAGGAGAGAGTTGGTAAGGAGACTTGGATATGAGATAAAAGAACTAGATATTTCCATGTAAGCTAATGGCCTGGAAGCCATGTAATTAAATACCATAAAAGCTCACAATTCCATTATTCCCCTGTAGAAAACATCACAATTGCCTCAGTCATTAGCTTTCAGGATTGCAGCCTTGACCAGCATGTTTCTGATCTCATTAAAACTATGTGTTAGTGTTCAGTGACTTGTAAAAGTAAACTTCCATCTAGATAGTTTTGTGTCCCTGCACTACAATAAACCCGAATAAATATATGGCATGAGATGGACCACAATTTAAAGTTGCCTCCTTTCATCCTGTAAGTTCTTGTTTATTCTTAGTGCAGAGTAAACTTGAGTCATAGAGCAAACAACTTGTCTTTATAAAATTGAGGTTTTTTTTTTTTCTCTTTGGGAAAGAAAACAAGCAGCTTAGTCAGAGATTCTGTGAACAACTGGATTAAATAATAATTTTCACATATTCTATTATGTAGCTTTGTTGTCATTGCTTTGTGCCAAGTATTTTCATAAAAGCGAAACTTCCCTTTGTGAATTTTGCTTTCCATTAAGGTGAAGACCAATGGCTATTACTCATACAAAAATATAAAGATGTAGAAAATAAGGTAATCATCTAAATATAAGCAGTCTTTTCCTTTCAACTTCAAGTTCTTTACCATGCCAGACAATGCTATCTTAGCATAGGCTATTTAGAATAATCTAAAAAAAGATCAATACACTTTTATTAACATTCAGTTTATCTTCCATTTTGTTTTTGATGTTTTATAAACTCCTTATCAGTGATTGTGTTTAATCACTCACTCTTCACCATTTTCAGATCGTTTCCCTGGGGTTCTGGGAAATGTGTACTTCAGGCTCACGAAGAATGGAAGCTCAGCCTTGATAAGGTCATATAGTTAGTATGTGGCAGAGCTGGGATTTAAATCTATAGCTGATTGACTTTAAAGTTGATGCTACTATTTGCATGGTAAACCCTAACCTATTTCTAAATGCTCATTGACTGTTTATTTTTTCAATAAAAAAAACAAAAAACAAAAAACAACTACTGATTTTCCTGGTTATAAGTGTAGCAAGAATTCAATGAAGAAAATTTAGGGGAAAAAGCACAAAAATTATAGAGATGAGTATTAAAATTACCCATGATTTCACCATCCAGAGATAATTTTGTGTAACATTTTTATAATTCAATTTATACATTTATTTATTTTTATCTATGGACCTGCACGTGTTTTCTCATATCACCAAAAATTCTTTGCAAATCATTCTCCCAATTAAAAATCACTCTTAATCCTACTGAAGAATTCTTTTTTAATTACTTAAAATGAGAATTTTTTCTTTCCTGGATTCTTTTGGAGAGAACATGCATGGCACTAGTCTGTAAAGTTATGGCTAGAATTTAACTTTCTTTTCCTACTTCCCAAGGGATATGTGGTCCAAGACTGAGTGAGGGCAGGGGCAACAGCCAGACTTGTTCTTTATCACACTCTCTGGTTCATCTCTGAAGTCAGGACTTCTACCCAGACATGAAAGTACTTGAATTAGTAACCTTTTCCAGCCCCCCTTATGCCGATATGAAAACTGAGATATTTCTCAGGTTTCAGAAAGGCCTAAACCACAGGGGTAATCTGAGGCAGAAACAGGGGCAGTCTTTTCTTATTCTCTGCCCCCCTTTTTACACCTTCCTGAATAAAAAAGAAGAGCCAAAGAGATCTTGGTGTCTACAGCAACGTATCTAATTATTACAGAATTTAGAGAACCCACTGAATTCTTTCAGAAGATGACTGGGGGACCTAAGTCATGTGAGATGTGTGACATTCAGCACAGAACTGAGGACATGTCATGTTCTCAATACATCCTTTTTGTTTGGTGACAGTGTCATTTCAAGGTCTCTCCAGAGGGATCCACACCTGCTTCATCATCTGACCTCTTTCTGTTATGTAACTTACATGCTTACCACTACAATGTCTTCTCCTGAACACATCAGGTCCCTCACACAAATAGACCTCTTGAAATCTGTTGGTTTTAAGTTTGACTCTGACAGCTTGAGTGTGGGAAGGCTGGAATCAGGGGTAATATAACGCTTGACTCAGGCCTAGTGAGGCATGTCTGTGCTGGCCTGGGTGCGGGGGCTTAGTTGATTGCAAAGATCCTCTTGAAGACTTGGTTGTTTACACCTGCCCAAGAGTCAGTAGGGGCCCAGACACATGAATCTTGCTCCAGAGCATGGTCAATGGATCTACAGCCTGCACATAGTAATAAATCCAGCCTTAGTTCTAGCTGATAGTGATGTAGAATTAGTGATTTGCTCTAGTGCTCACTGTAGCAGAGTTAAAGGAGTTTCTCTGCCAGAAAGAATGAGAGGGTCTCTATCATGCATCTTCTGAGGTTCTTTTCAAGTTTTTTTTTTTTATTTTTGTAATGCAAAGACCCTAACTTTGTTCCTAGTACCCCACATGCACACTTGAGATGACAATTGTGTGTCTGCATTTATGCAGCAGATAGAATCATTGTGAGTCATTTACTTTTATAACCATTTGTCCTTATCCTACCATACAATCTCCTTTTTCAGATCACCATGATGAGTTTTCTGCTCTTATGGAAAATTCCTTTCATGGCTAAAGCTTTTAGTAAGTTCTATGACGCTTATTACCTCTCTCTACTGAATGGTTTTAATTATGTACTGGTTCATAGAATATATTCACGGTGTCTTTTAGTCGTTACAGAGGCTAAAATACTGATTCTTAAATTTGAAAAAAAATTCACAGATTAACTAGCCATAATATTGAACAGTTCTCTTGTTTCTAAAGCTCTTTGGAGATCAAATAATGAATCAGTTAATAATCCAAGCAAATTTTTGTTATTTGATTGTACATCTGAAAGCCTAAATCTTTTGCTTCTACATATTCTGTTTTATTGGGAAAGGTGTTTGAAAAATTCTACCTCAGCCTCTGTTTCTTTCACCTAAAGTATTTAAAACTTTCTTACCATAAATCATCAAAAATTGTGTCTATTTTAGTTGACATTTCACTAATCAGTTGTGTTTTTTTGTTTTGTTTTCTTTTGTTTTGGCTAGGAGAATAAACGTGTGGCATTTCTAAGTTGCAGAGTATTTTCAATGAGTACAAACAGTGGCTCTCATGCCCTTTTATTGCTAAGCAATTATAGAGTCAATTAAAACATTATCAAAGCATGTGCTTTTAAAATCAATCACAGATAGCTGTGAAGTCTATTGCTTTCATATTGGCAATGCCTTCCTTCTATTTAGAATTGTGTATCAGATAAATTTAATTGTAGTATTTCTAGACCCCTTTTTTACATAAACATGAACTCTAGCCTAGCCCTCTAAATAAATCAGAAACATTCTGGTTACAAGTAACAGAAACCCAACTCAAAGTGACTTTAAGCAATCTGAATATCTGAATAATAACGATGACAATTGTGCCGGTTTGGATGTATTATGTCCCCCAAAATGCCATGTTCTTTGATGCAGTCTTCTGGGGGCAGACATATTAGTGTTGATTAAGTTGGAGCCTTTGGATTAGGTTGTTTCCATGGAAATGTGACCCACCCACCTATAAGTGATAACTCTGATTAGATAATTTCTTTGGAGGTGTGGCCCCACCCATTCAGCATAGGCCTTGATTAGTTTACTAGAGCCCTGTAAAGAGTTCAGACAGAAGGAGCTTGCTGCTGCAACTTACAGAGACATTTTGAAGATGGTCATTGAAAGCAAGAGTTTTGCTGATGCTGTGGAGGTACTAGCCCCAAGTTTGCCCCGAGAAGCTAACACAGAGACATTTTGGAGAATGCCGTTTTGAAATGCAACCTGGGAGCAAGCAGATGCCAGCCATGTGCCTTCTCAGCTAACAGAGATTTTCTAGATGCCAATGGCCTTTTTCCAGTGAAGGTACCCTATTGTAGAAGCCTTACCTTGGACACTTTATGGCCTAAAGACTGTAACTGTGTAAACAAATAAACCCCCTTTATAAAAGCCAATCCATTTCTGGTATTTTGCATTCTGGCAGCATTAGCAAACCGGAACAACAATTTATGTTATCTTAGTCTCAAAGAATATTTGGAGACATAAATTAAAAGGAATAACAATAGAGCAAGAGCCTCAGAGACTCACCTCGTCATTAATGGTACTTTCTCCATTGGTCTCTTATCTCTACTCAGCTTTATCTCTTCACCTGGAAAGGCAGATATCTGCATGTACATCCTCCCTTGGAAAAGAGCTCCTTTCTCTCATCACCAATGTATAAATATAGGAAAGAGTTCTGGTTAACTGACTGTTTGAACTATTTGTTTACTCCTTATACACATTTCTGTTACCAGGAAAATGAGATAATGTGACTGGGTATCTCTGGAGTTTGGGAAGTGAGAAACAAGAATAGGAGCCCTTCCAGAATCATATGTAGTGAGTATGGGATGATTACCCAAAGTACAGGAGGCTAAGCAGTAGAAGCACCTGTCTACACATACTTTTACACCCCACGGATATGTTCCCTTTCCCTTACCCCTCGCTGGAAACTATCCAGATCTTGCATTCCAGTAAGAAATTAACCTGTGAGTAACCTTTTAGTGTCCTACCCATAAAAAGCCAGGTCAAAGTCTACTTCTTTGTTATACACTTAATTTCGATGGGCTAAAGAAAGTCCCTAGTATTATTATTCCTTGGAAAAACTGAATGGGTAAACCCACATGTGATATTCAGAATATTTTGTAACTCCTAAATGGTCTTAGTGTTCACACTGTGTCCTGGAGGCCCCTGCTGTATCAGGTCTCACTTTCCTTGTTTGCTGGATCATGGTGTAGTCTTAGGTATCCTAGGGGCTGGGGCAGGGTAATAGTTGGGGATTCATGGAAGCTCAAAGCAGCAACTATTTACTAACCAGAATAGAGAATATTTCAATATTTTGGTAGTTTTATGTAACTGCTAACTATCCAACCTGGGTTGTTTTACTATGTAGGTGTGTAGTATTAATAGCTACTTGAGAGAGTTAATCTGGCACAACTGAGTTTAAGAGAGTTAAATGTTTGGGACATCAACCAAAGATGAGGTCCTTATAAAACGGTTGCACTGTAGCTTATTTGATTGTTTGCTTTGTTTTGTTTTTCAGCCCTGGTGGGGTGGGGGCAGAGAGTTCTTTTCCTTAATGCCCTTTATGTTGATCACTGAATCTCTTGAAATTGTATGCAAAATTTGGTAGGTAAGGGGATATGGTTCTCAAAGGGTCCCACTCCCCACCACCCAAAATTATTGAGAATCACTGTCATAAAATGTCATCTACACATAAGAAAAATGTAATATTTCTAATTTCTGTAGCTGGTGAAGAATAAATCAAGCTCATATAAAAGTGGTGTCAAATAATTAAATTGCTATTTTAAAAGGAGTGGGGTTACAGCATATCCCTATTGTACTCCTCTGAACATTTCTCTCTGATGCCCAAACACCACTACTAGGCTTATTCTTGGCACCATATTAATAATCAGTGAGGGATTTATTTTAGGTCCATTCAACTTAGTCCACTTCTGGTTCTGGTTCAGAAGAACACATTAGTATAAAGTACATATGTCCGTGTATTATTTTTCTAAGATTTCTCCATAAGGCATGAAACAGTACTCAATATCAAAAGCAACTGGGCCTCGCAGACTGTTTCCACATTGTGCTCTGAACTGGCCGCCATTCAGAGCAGCACCTGAATCCATTCAGAGAAGCTCCTGATTTCTGGGCAACATGACTTGACTTCCCCACCCTGTAGATCCCTCCAGCCAAACTGCGTCCAACTTCACATGGGAAAACCAACAGTGGACATTTGCTTTGCTTCCACAAGGATACCTCCACAGTCCCACCATCTGCCATGGACTGGTAGCACAAGATTTAAAGAAAAGAACACCCCCTATGTTTCACTATAATGATGATATCATGCTAACCAGCAATTCTTTTCCAGAACTAAAAATTGTCACTAGCACAGTGGTGACTCACCTTGAAATTTGAGGGTGGGTGATAAATCAAAATGAATTACAAGAGCCTGGACATTGTATCAAGTTCTTGGGTATTGTGATGGTTAGGTTCATGTGTCAACTTGGCCAGGTGACCCAGCTGTCAAGCAAACACTGGCCTAACAATTGCTGTGAGGACGTTTGAGGCTGGTTTATTAAATCATCAGTCAGTTGATTGCAGCTGTGACTGATGACTCACCAAAGGGCGTGCCTTCCACAATGAGAGAATGCAGTTGGCTGGATTTAATCCAATTAATCAGTTCAAGACTTATAAGCAAGACAGATAGAGGACCTTCACTTCTTCTTCGGCCGCCCAGTGAAGCATTTCCTGAGGAGTTCATCAAAGTTGCCGGTTCGTTTCCTGAGGAGTTCATCGAACACGTTCGTCGAAGATCCCAGTTCATTTCCTGAGGAGTTCGTCGAAGTTGCCGGTTCGTTTCCTGAGGAGTTCATCAGACATCTTCCTTGGAGTTGACAATTTGTTGACAGCTCTACAGAATTTGGACTCGTGCATACCCACAGTTGCGTGAGTCGCTTTTACAATTTGATAATCAGAGACAACTCTCATTGATTCTGTTTCCCTAGAGAACACTAACTAATACAGGTATTGTCTGGTTGGGTAAAACTAAAGCTATTCCTTTAGCTGTTGTTGTTAAAATACAAAGTTATCCTATACTGCTAACTCCTAAACAATTAATAGCTTTTCTTGGTTTATTAGGTTATTGGAAACTGTACTCTATCTAAAAATTTTAAAACTTTTGTACAACCTAATTAGAAAAGGAAAAACATGGGAATGGGATTTTCCATGGCAGGCTGTGTTTATAAAAGCACAAGCACAAGCTTTAAGGGGGGTGGACCCTGATATACCCTGTGAATTGGATGTGACCAGTGTCAATATTGGCTTTGGGAGGGGTTTGTGGCAAAGGCAATAGGCAACTGGTCCCAACTTTGGAAGGGCACAGAACTCAGATATAGCCCATTGAAAAAACAATTGTGTGCAGCTTATAATGCTCTGTTACAAGTGGAAGGTTTAACTCAAAGGTGCCCAGTGGCCACACTCATACAGGGGTGGACACAGAAGACTGTAAATAATCCGCATTCGGGGAGTGGTCAGCTAAGCATGCTGACAAAATGGAAAGCCTATGTCCTACAATGCCGAATTTTTAACAGTAGCCCTGTGAGTTCAGAGATGCATGAAATTTTAGGACTGGTCTCCCGTGTGGAAGAGCAGCATACCCTGTCTCCTGTTGATCCTCCTGAGGTGGCTCCTCCCATGCCCACTGTTGACAGACAAGGGAGTATAGCTGACTCTGCATGGTATACTGATGGATTGGCACTTGGGCAATATGCTACCTGGACGGCCATGACTGTCCAGCCAATTACTGGCATCATCTGGTGGGAGACTGGAACTTTGCAGAGCAGCCAGTGGGCTGAGCTGCGGGCTGTATGGATGGTAATTGTCCATGAACCAGGAGACACCTTGAATGTCTGCCCAGATAATTGGGCCGTATATTGAGGCCTAACAGTATGGATGGCCACGTGGAAGCAGGAGCAATGGACGGTGGTCAAACGCCCCCTATGGGGGAAGGAACTGTGGGAAGACGTCTGGGCAGCCTGCCAGGAATGTAAGGTAACTGCTTTCCATATTTCTGCCCGTAATGTTAACTCATTGCCAGGTAATGCAGAAGCGGTTGCCCTAGCAAAATTCCACAACCTAACAGCAATGATGCATGAGGTGACCAAATGGCTGCATTTGAAAACTGAGCACCAAGGGTGCCAGACCCTGTGGAAGCTGATGCAGCAGTTTCAGCTGTCACTCAACAAGAGTTAAAAGGATTAGAGGACTCTAGCCCCTCCTGCTCTCTGCTACGGCCCAGAATGCTTCCTCACTGACTTGGACCCATCAGCCGAGGCCAGATTCCTCTCACCTGGTGGCAAGTAGACTATACTGGCCCCCTTCCGCTGTCCAAAGGGGCAAAATATGCCCTTACTACCATAGATATGGCTATGGGACTGCTGATGGCCTTTCCAGGGGGCAAGGCCAACTAACAAGCTACCAGACATAGCTCAGAAAAATTAAGTGCCTTTTTTGGGGTCCCCACACATGTGGACAGCAATAGGGGACCCCCTTCACTGGGCAATTAACCCAGGCCTGGGCTACAGAACACAATGTCCTTTGGACTTTTCACTTGCCTTATAATCCCACAGCAACTGGGTTAATTGAAAGAATGAATGGCCGTTTAAAGGAACACTTAAAGGATGATAGAAACTCCTTACAACAACAGACTCTACAACTGTACCAGCATTAACTCCAGACCCAAAGCAGCGGCTCCCACTCCTGTGGAAATGGCAACTGTGGGGCCTGTGCAAGCCTTACAAATTCAAGTAAGGGGACCAGCTTCCCTCAAGCCAAAGCAAGGCAGCAATAATAATCTGTTCTTGCCTGTGCCACAAACACTAGAAATTGGGGAAAATAAGGTCAGTTGGCTCTGGTTCTGGCCCATGCAGCCAAGCTGGTTGAGAATCCTGTCTATGGGGTATTTATTGTGTCAAAGGTTATTTGTATTCCCCATCTGGGGCCCCCATCCCCCAGGGAACTGTATGCGTAACTTTGTAACCCCCAACTAACTGTAGATCTGATCCTGAAGGGCTCCCTTGCAGGGGAGGAAAGTAGGGCATTTAAAAAAAAAACAAAAAACCCTTCACCTGGAGCTCTTCTGTCCACTAATGAAAACTCAGCTTATATATTGTTCCTACATGTGCTATTAATTCTTGTTAAAAAATTGTATATTACTGCTTCAGTAATGCATTAACTAAAGTGTCGTATTTAGCATTATTCTAACAAGTTTTAATTTCAGTGGTAATTGTATACTGTAGAATGTCTGCTTAAAAATGGTTTCCAAAATTATTTTGGTAACTTAAGTATAAGAGGTATAAATAATGTTTGGTATGAAAAGGAAAAGGAAAGTAGTTTTGTCCTAAATGACTGGTTGTTTCAGAATGGGAAAGAGAAAAAAGCCTAGATGGTTATAGAAAGTTGCAGAAAGTTTGCGGAAAGGGAAATTTATTTCTGAGGACAATGTTAGGAAATGGTAAAAAAAAAAAAAAAAAAGCAACTAGATATAGAATAAAGCAGACTGCCTGGTAGTTTTATCCTTTATCTATTTTAGCCTGAGGTGTACCTGTGCTTTCATTAATATTCAATGTTGTGTATATGTACTTGATAACTTATAAAATGTAACACAAGCTCTTGATCACATGCCAGATCATTTACAAAATATTGAACATTTATCTGATAATCCTTTGTCCAAATGGTTTAATTCTTTAACTTGGCCATGGTGCCACTTGTTAATAGGATTACTGGCCATATGTACTGGTTTACTTGTACTCTGCTGTTCACTGTATTGTTGTGAATTATAGATGTAATATCTGTCCTATGGTCAATGCAAATCGCTATGTGGGGGTGGAATGTGGGAGCCCCTGGCTTCTGGGTGTCTTGAAAACTGCGCACGCAGTTTTCTTGACCTAGGACAGCTGAGCTTTGACCTATTCTCCTTGTAATATCGGATGCTAACTGTAATCTATACCCAAAACTACCTCCTCCCTGAGACTCCCTGAGATACTGTTACCGCTATAATCCTCCTCTCCTCCCTGTTGATTACAGTCAACCCATCCCTACGTTGCATGACCCTGCTCCCTGCCTTATGTTCTCATGCCCATTGGAATGTGGAGCCCTTATAACCAGCTTATTCAGCCCCCAAAATGTGGACTATTTCCATGCTGTGCTCTGAACATGCCACCATTCAGAGCAGCTCCTGAATCCATTCAGAGAAGCTCCTGATTTCAGGGCAATGTGACTCAACTTCCCCACCCTGTAGGTAAGCCCTATAACAAAAGCTCATGTGTCAAAAAAACAAACAAAACAAACAACAACAACAAAAAACAACTGGGCATAACGTGCTTGCTTCCTATAGCCAAAGACATTAGCCTCAGTTTGAAATTTATAATGAAGAAAACTGGCCTAGACTTTAGAGGATATGTCTAATAAGCCAAAAGATCAAAAGCCAAATGGGGTCAAGAGCTGTCTCTTTGACAAATGGCAAAGTCTAATCTTTGGCTCCAGTCAGGCCAAACCTTAGAGTTACTAAAGATAAACAGTTGGCAAGGAACAAGCCCATTATTAAGACTAATACTTAAGCAGTTCTAGGGACACTTCTTTAAACAGTGTTCTTTATTTATCTTGAAACTTTTTAGGAAAAGCTGTACAACATGAAAGACTATTTCTGAAATCCTAGCAGTAAGTGAATAAGGACCATACAAATTGGGGCCAGTGACTCAATTTTGAAAAGTTAGTAAAAGAAGGCTCCTCAGGTGTTATGTCTGGTTACAAAATTCTAGGACTTAACTTTCCACAGTGTCTGGAACCTGTCCTGATTTATTAGATCTGATGGTCAAGCTCAGGTTGACCTGTATGAATTTATTATACTGAGTTTACTTTGAAAGAATATAAAGTCTTGCAGAGTTTCACATTACTATAAAATAATGAGTCACTTATTCTGCTTTTCCCTTTAGCATGTTTCTGCTCTATCCTAGTTTGTTTTTTCTTGCTGTTCTTGAATTGTGTCCTCCCAAAAGATATGCTCAAGTCCTAACTCCTATCCTGTGAATGTGACCCTATTTGGAAATAGGATCTTTGAAGATGTTATTAGTTAAAATGAGGGTAAACTCAAAGTTATATGACTGATACACTTATAAGGAGAGGAAATTTGGACAGTCAGAGAGATGACCATGTGATGGAGGCATAGATTGAGTTATGCTGCCATAAGCCTAGGTATACCATGAATTGCCAGCTACCTGCCGGAAGTACAGAATGGATTCTCTCCTTTCAGAGAAGCATGCCCTACTGACACCTTGATGTTGGACCTCTAGCCTCCAGAACTGTAATAAATTAAATTTCTATTGTTTAAGCCAACTAATCTATGGTACTTTGTTGTAGCAGCCTCAACAAACTAACACACTATTCAATATTTCTTGTCAAATGTGGCATTAATCCCAAATTTGGTTTCTAAAGTTATACAATTCATTGATATGAGATGAGGAAAAAATTCTTGCTGAAGGCTCTTGAAGTGAAGTCCTAAAAGGTTCAGGATTCATTCATTTTTTCAACAATTATTTATTGTACAATTACAAGTTAGGCTTCAGCTGTATTGGAAGCAGTAAACCAAAGGGACCTGTTCTCTTTTAGAATATTTACAGTTCAATGGAGGAGACAGACATGAATTAATTAGGTGCACAAATACCATATAATTACAAATGAACATGAGAGCTACAAAAGAAAGAGATCAGCAAGCTTTTAAAGAGGATATTAGAGGGGTGGTACTTCAGATGGGGTCAGGTGGGAGGATCTTCTTTGGAAGGATGAGCTATTTTAGCTATGAGCTGCAGAATGAGAAGGAGTCAGCAAGGGTAGCAGAAAGAAATCTAAGTGGAGGGAGCAGGATGTACAAAGGTCACAATGAGTGAAAGAACTTGGTTGGTGCAGCTGAGGAACTGTCCGAAGGCCAGTGTGGCTAGAATGAGTGGGAGAGAAAGGCACGAAATGAATAAGGAGAGGGCTCTAGTTCTGTTATCCAGTTTCTTCTTCTTCTGTCCCTTTCCAGACGCTAGGTAGGATTGCACTCCTGGCTCCCTTGTGTTTGGGTGGGGCGATGCTCCTAGTTCTGGCCAATGAGTTGTGAGCACAAGTAATGCATGTATCTTGCCAGATAATTCCTGAAAATTAGGGAAGTTCTGGATAGACACCTCTGCACTGGAGTGGGACTTTCTGGCCATTCAGCAAAACAAGGAGGAAAAATGGTTTGGGGCACTAGCTGACGGAGATCAAAGGATCACTAAAATGAGAGGTTTTTATTCAGAGGCTGAGTTGGAAGGTAAGTCCAATTTGTGTAAGGTTGTGGTAGGTACTTCTGTGGAGGGGAAGAATCATCTTTTAATATGAATACCAAATGACAGCAGGTGTTCTGAAAGGAGAAAAGTGTGTGAAGATTAACAAATTGTCACCATGGCTATGACCCTGATGAAGTTACCTTTCTCAGACTCTGATTGTCCCATAGAAATATAGAGTCTGAGATGATCTTTGTTAGTCAATTTCTTGTGCACTGAGAAATGTTCCAGAGGGACCCAAGGCCAATGGTGTAGGCTATTTGTCAAGCCTGCCTGCCTAGGACTCACTAACCTATGACCCTGTCAAGAAGGCAGGTGTCCCCATCTTTCAGTAGTTGTTAAACTCCACCTGTGGTAGAGCTGCACTTGAGGCCTGGCTCTAGACTTGACACTGCACCTTCTTGATGTCTTTGGGGAGATTCAACACCTTGTAGTTCCTGACTAAAGCAGATGAGGAGTATCACATTGGGTTGTGGTCTTCAACTGAGGTTTGTATATCGGGGTATGCAATCACATTCCAAAGGGTACTTGATCATGGGTAAATTTAAGAAATCATTTTCCAATCTTCTATATTGTATATTTTCCCTTCTTAAAACAGATCTGCCTGAGAACTAACCCAAACAGACTGACAAGTTCTTCTTTCACAAGTTTTTCTTTCCTAACTCCCCTTTCCATGATTGACTGTCTCCCACTTTACCACAGAAACCTCTTCCCCACCTTTAATTTCATTACGGTGTGCTGCTATGGAGTGTAAAAATTTTCTTACACAAATGAAAGGGACAATTTGAACTGCTGTCTTGGTAGTAGTATTAAAAAACAGGATAAACTCTAATGATTAGGAAATGAATTCTTATGCAAGAAAAGTGATTTTCAATTCTTTACTTTCAAAAAAATTGTAGGAGAACCTATTTTGAGATGTCAGCTAATAGACAGTTGAGAATGAACTTTGATAATACATCACCATGTGCTTTTTTATGCCATGTATCTCAGGATTTCAAAGAATTTAATGATACTGCTATAACAAAACTCCTCCCATTCCTATATTTTGTTTATATGCAGCATTTACTGTAAATCCTCTCCAAAGGATTTGGAATAGAATTTATGCTGAACTTTGTTTTATTCTAGTAATGAGATATATTCACTAAAACTACAAGTGGATTGAGAAAAAAAGACCCATCCAAATTATTAAGAGATGAACTTCCAATAAAGTTTTCTTTTTTCTATTAAGCATTTATTAAAACTTATAAGACATTTTGAATAATTGCATACTGAAATATGTGATTATAATGATCACTCCATCCAAAGAAAAAATGTTTATATTTAAAACATTATGATCACAGGGTATGTTTAAAACATTAAATTTCAATTTATATGCTGTTTTCTTGCAGAGAGATATGATGGAGCTATAAAATGCTTTCAAGCTTGAGATATATTACAAGTTAGATAAAATTGTCTGAGGAAATGGAATGGAAATACAAGTTTAAGAGAAAATATTAACAACATTAAATTTATGACTCTTAAGGAAAATTTTGCTTTTATATATTTTTAAATGTATAATGGTAAGTATCAAGTTACTATGGCATTTAGAGTTCATTGAATATATTTTTAGAAAATGATTTACTAATTTTATTTTTAAATGCCAGTTTTACATTTGGAAGACCCATTCCTTGCAAATATTTAAACTTGTACTGTAAAAAAAAAAAAAAAAAAAAAAAAGGATGTGCTGACTTGAAAAGGTGTGAGGGAATAAATAGTTTATCCAAGCTATTTTAGGTGATGTAAAAGCAAAAAGTTGGAAGATAACTGGCATTAAGGTGTCTTCCCAGCTGTGACCTTCTACTCTAAAAATCCTAGGCTGTTGCCGTCTATAGCCCTAGTTTGCCCCCAATCCAATAATTAGCTATGCTGAAAATGCAGAGGAATTTAAGACCTGAGCTTGACAGCTTGAAATGTTAGGAGGCAATAATGATCCATGGAGAATTAGAAACTTGAGGAGAATTATTAACCTGTGCCTTTCTTTAATACCCCAGGGTTAGAATTTTGAAGTGATTCCTTGAAAACGGTAATGTGTATACCTAGAGGGGTGCCTGCTGGAAGGTGGAGAGAAAGGGCTTCTGACCTTCCTTGTCAGAGTGGAGGTTCACTATTCTGTTACTACTCTTGTGGACAGTCTTAATGGAAGAGTAGGAAAGAAGAAAACAAGGGCATATTCAATTAAAACATAAGAAATGGAGAAGAGCTGGTTGAGAGAGGATGGAATTTGTTTTGTAAGTTTAAAAAAAAGATAAGAACAGAAAGAAAAAAATAAAAATAAACTAATTAAAATTCCAACAAAGAGAAAGCTGGACAATTAAAAATTGATGGCAAGATAAAATATATAAATTTAAAATAGTGAACAAAAGTTAGAAACAATTGAGACCAAAGGTCAGAAATAAACTTAAAGCAGATAAAACACTAAGATAAAAATATAGAATTATGCCATGAAAAATAAACATGTAAAGAAAATTAAATTAAGGATTAAGGAAAGAAATTTGGAACTAAAGAAAGTAAAAATTAATGAACTAAAAACCTTTAAAAAATAAATAGCAAAGAAGAGAATGAAAGGGTGATAGAAAGGAAAAAAAAAAAAAAAAAAAGAGAAATGGCTAAAAATGGGCAAAGAGCACAAACCCAGAGCACAGAGACTTAGTACTGGATGGGCAAAGAGCAATGTGGCTCCCATCTCTCTCTTCCTTCCATGATCACCTGGCAGCTGGTACCACCATGAATGGGGGTGTCCTTATGAGGTGGCCAAGTGATGGCTTAACAGGCTGATGTGGTCTTTGTGTCACCTTCCCAGATACACCTCTTTTATAATGCCTCATTTGCCCATGTAGTATTGCCTCTCATAGCCAAAAGAGAATAAGGTTTTTGGAAGATAAAAGAAGGGCCTGCACACAGAACAGAAACCTAATGCCCCACCTACTGCCTGCTAAATAGAAGCAAGTCTGTTTTCTCCAGCTTTTGATGCCCTTAACTGAAGAAGAGACTTCTAACATCACTCACTCATTGCAATTCAGCATTGCAGTGAGCAGGAATAAGAATCTTAGACCGGTCCAAGGCCTGGAGTATTTCAAAAGCCCACACTATCAAGCCAGGGAAATGATGCCCTCATGGGCGGCTTGAAGCATGTGTGTGGAACAACAAAGGATGGTTGGCTGATTAGGACCAATGGCAGGTTGATGAGCCTTTATTCTGTTTTTGCTGGAGCCAACCATTTTTCAACTTCCAGTAGTATAAGCCACTCTTCTTCCCGTAGCAGAGAGCTTATCATTTTCCCATGCCCATATCCACTTTGGGAGTGGGAATTCACTTCTCCCATGGTCTCTGTGGGTGCTATGCTATTAAAGTCTTCCGGAACATGGTTGTGTCCTGTTAAAATGGTCTCTTATCTAGGATGTTCAGTTGTGATGAATCGATGTTAGCTAAGACATGGATATGCATATGAAATAACCTGAAAGCTTGAATCATTTGCTTTAAAAACTGACTCCAGCTATGTCAAGGAATTTAATGCCACTGCCTTTTAGTGAGTACTTCTTATATGGAATTCCTGACTCTAATTTGTTAGATCCCTTCAATGCATTTTCTCAGAGGTACCTACCTTCATTATGCCACTTAGAATCTTTTTCTGGTCATTTTTATTTCCTTGGAAGATCATTTTGCATTAACACATGTATTTCTAGAAGCAAAGAAATGCCTCATTAAGATAATCATTTAATTGCACATTAAAAATAAAAAGGTGTGCTTAATTAGCATGTCAGAGCTATTCCTGAAAATATCAGGCAAAAGTACCTGATGTGGTTAAGAAAACAGTTTCTTTGGTAAAATTAAAAGGAAGAAAAAAGAATCCTATTGCTTTAGAATCACTATACTGTTACTATACTTCAGGTAGAACTATAAAAATCTGAGTTATGATAAACATGTTACAAAGAACAAGCATTAACCCATATCATAAAGTTTCACTGTGTGTATATAAGACAAGGCCTGTGAATAAAATGAGATCACATTAACTGCTGCCCTTGTTGCAGTGCCTTTTAGCTCCCATCTGCAAGGCTGCAATCCCCCAGTCTCTCCACATCTCCCCCTGCCCTCCCCTCCCTGCCCAAGTCTCCTCCCATTTTTCTAGGAGTCGCAGATATTTTCTATGTGCTGAAGACAGTTGTGCTCATTGACTTCCCGTGTCCCAGTCCCCTTGTTGCTGCCCTGCAGGAGAAGGCTGTCCCGCCAAGCAGAGCCCTCTTCAGCTGGGGCCCCAATCCCTCTGACCGCCTGTGTTGCCCCTGTGGCCGTGGATACTGGGTGAGATGGTGTGGGATTTGGATCCCTTCCCCAACTCCATGCTGCATTTTGTCACCTAGTCCATAAGACAGGACTGTTTTTACTCAAATATTTTATTTTTTTTAACAGAGTTGACATAGTTGCTTTATCTTTTGTCTGTAACCTGTCTTGTTATTTGAGCTAAACACTAAACTATCAAGCTGGGAGGGTGGGTGTAGGAAAGGAAGGTGCTGGACGCTATGACATTCCCCACATCCCCACTGTTCAAGAGCCTGTCTAATCTCCCTCCCCTTACCACCAAATGCAAAACACAAATATAAAACTCCATCCTGTCTTTTCCTTATAAAGTAAAAGCAGCTATGCACATCAACCCTGGTGAATAGGAGCGTGGCAGATGCTGCCATACCAAATAGCCAATTTCCAAATTCTATTTTGGCGCAGTTAGGTCAACACAATATGTATATAATAGATATCACAGAATTTATAATATTTCTGTGACATGAAGCACTTAACCTTCTTTCTGGAATTCTTATATTTCTTTATCGGCCTCAGGGATCCCACTTCTAATCAATTTGGTGATAAAGCTCTCCAATGCCCTTGGGGGAAGCCTCTGTGATTAGAGTTAGGCCCATGGATATATCATGTGGTGGTAGAAAGAATGCATATTTGGGGGCTAATCAGACCTGATTCTGAATACTTACTGCATTGTTTACTACTTTTTACCTACTGGCAAGCTATTTCACCTCTCCAAAACTAAATTTCATTCTTTGGTAAAGGAGAATTGATAAGACTTATCTTGCAGAACTTTTGAAAGTTAGGGATAATTAAGTAAAGTGCCCACAGGACTATGCCTGGAACATAGATTAGGGGCTTAATATGTGATGCTTAGATGATGATTATGCCACTGGTGATGATGGTGGCAATGAAAATGGTCAGGATGATGAAGATGATGATATCAGCTTAAGGCGTGGAGGGAAGTGAACAAAAGGATCCTTTACCTCACTAAAAAAAAAATAGCATTTTTTTGGAGAAGAATGCTGTAAAAACTATGCTAAGTTAAAAAAATCTTAAGATGCTGAGATTCTCAAAATGTTGGGATGTTTGGTTCCATCAAGACACAGTGGTATTCTAATGTACTTTCTGTTAAATTCAATTAGATTTTCTAAAGTTTGGGCCTATTTTTACATTACTACTAATGATAACAGTTCATTAATTATTTTGAGACTTAGGAGCAATTTTTAAGGAAATTAAAGGGGAACCCTATTATGTCTTCCTCCTGTGGTTCAAGAAAATAAACTGAGCTTTCTTCCTGTCTTTTTACCTAGTTTGCATTTGGAAAGCTAAGTGTGGACACCTGTGTCTGGGTCCATTCAATCTTCTTTCCTAATGACCAAGTCTGTTGTGTACATTCACTTGAATAACACATACCAAGAGGAGGACAAGCAGCTGGGCTTAGCATTGGAGGGTGCAGGGCAGCTCAGCAAGTTTTCCAGAACTATGAAAATGGGGGAACATGAAGAAAGTGAAATGTGGGCATATATGAGTGAATATATCAGGTGTCAGAGGAGAGAATTTAGTTGTATCAAAGGAGGGCAGAGAATGAATGATATCCTTTTATTGCTCTTATTCTTGAAATTTCTTTTCCCCTTTTATTATTATTTTATTGCCCATGATAATTTCAGAAGCAGGAGAAATTATAGAAAAGCAGAGCAGTTTCTCTGGGAAAGTTATAGATGGTGATGTGTGACAACATAATTGTGGGACAGTAAAATGCTATATTGAGTACTGAGCTCCCTGCCAGCTTATAGTAAGTGTATATGAGTAAATAAAAGCACAACCATTTTCTTTTTTCACTATGTCTCAGGGGAAAACAATGCATATCAGCATAAATGGAAGCAAATGAGATTAGTTAAAAGAAGGACCTTAAATAACATGGACTAAACCAGAATGATTACAAATGAGATGTCTCGCCTAATAAGAGCATAAAAGAAAAAAAGTTTTGCTTCATTTTGGATTTTCTAGGTTATTTTCCTGAGATAACTGTAGGCTTTAAGATGGAGCCACACAAAATGAGACAGAGTTGATAATTATATGGTTAGTTGAATTAAATGATTCTAGACCCCAAGTTGATTATTCAACTTCTATTTCCTAGATCAACTGCCTGCATTGTTCCAATGATTTGAACTGGTTGCAAAATCTCAAATATACTTTTAGCAGTCAAGAAGTGGCTCAAAAAACCTCCAGGCACCAAATAGACCCATCAAGCCAGAACATATAAATATAATTTTGTGCATGGAAATACAGTATTTTTAAAAAGTATTAATAACACATTTAAGGTCATGTAATCTCACACACTTAATAACTGTAAGATAAAATAATGAATGTTCATGTAAAACACAAATTTTATACATGAAACAAGAATAGTACACACACGCACGCGCGCGCGCACACACACACACACACACAAGCACTATATTTGCAATAAGGAATTGCAAATATTATTAAGGAATCAGGATTAAGCATAGATTCTATCTGATTTTCCAGTTTCTTAATAGCTGAATAAAGAGCTTTTTGGGAGAAAGTCTTACACTCAAACGTGCTTTTCTGAAGCTTTTTGAAGTAGATAAAAAAAGGGGGAAAAAAAAGTCCCAGAAGTCACAATGTAAGCTGTATATATAAGGTTTGTTAGGAGTGATACACTATTGAATTTGGTTTGCTGTCCTTTAGTAGGGTAAAGGGTTTGCCTAGAGGGTAAGAATTACCTACAGTTCCTGTTCTTTTGCAGTCAAGGCAGTGTGGGTTGATGGATAAGGTGTATAGAACAGCAGTCGCCAAACGCCCTTGAAAACTCAGGCAAATAGACTACATCACATTTCATTATCTGACCCTGATGAGGCATGACATTTATATTGGAAGTAGAAATGGAGGTGGCCCTTTGAGGAAAGGTGACAAATTATGCATTGATTTAGTCTCAGAAAAGAAGATGGAGAAATAATACAGGAGGGGCTTGATTTTCACATGCAACTTGTTCAGGAGACTGCATCTTAATGGTTTTTGAATGGCACATTCTCAGCTATTCACGTGACCTTACACTGGCAGAGACAGTCAGAGGGGCAAGCTTAAAGGTCTTCATTGGACTAGATTAATGTTTTTTAAAGTAGGAGAATGGAAAAATGAGAAGATTGAAAAGTGGGGTCTGCCTGTGCCCATCCTTAATGCTTCCTGGATTTCTTCTAATTCAGACAGGCAGAGAGAGCTCCAATGGTCAAAATTTTGCTCTGATGTGAGAGGCCATTCTGAATGAGCATAAACTCTGAAGCTAGACAGCGTGGTTTTAAAAGCTAGTTTCTCTTCACCTACTAGCTGCGTGACCTTGAGCAAATTATTTAACTTTCTGTGTTCTCATTTTCTTCATTTATAAAATATGCACAATAATAAAACCTTACCTCATGGTTTTGTTTCAAATATGAAATGAAGCAATGTGTTAACCTACTTAAAACGCTTTCTGGTGCCTAGCAAGCCCTTAGTAAATGTTAGTTGTTACAGATGCATATTTTTCCAATATGAAAATAGCTTTATTATTTTTTATCTGATTATGAAAGTGATGTGTGCTTATTATTCAAAAATAGATTGTAGAGAAAGATACATGGAAGAGTTAAAATTAGTATGAATCAGTAACACTTGGATAATCATGGTGAACATTTATGTGTTACCTCTCTAGACAGTTTTCTGTGTACAAAGCACACGTAATGTATAAAATTATATCATGAGCACATCTCTTTGGGCCATTCCACTATGATCCCTACTCCACTCCACCCCCAGTAAACACACATACTGATCTGGAACACAGGCATTTCTCAAAATCCAATGCTTCTCTAAAAATATATTTGCAGGGCCCCCCCTGAGGAGCTGGGGAAAAATGTGGAAATGTCGGACGTCCTCACAAGGGTTATTACTGATATTCTCACAAACATTGAGGACTGACAATTTGGTATGCCAGGCCCTCGATCTTGGGGCTTGCCCTTATGAAGCTTGTTACTGCAAAGGAGAGGCTAAGCCTACTTACAATTGTGCCTAAGAGTCTCCCCTGGAGAACCTCTTTGTTGCTCAGATGTGGCCCACTCTCTCTAGATAAGCCAACTCGGCAGGTGAACTCACTGCCCTCCCCTCCATGTGGGACCTCTCCCCGCCAGGGGTGCAAATCTCCCTGGCAATGTGGGGTATGGCTCCCGGGGATGAGCCTAGACCCAGCATCATGGGACTGAGAAAATCTTCTTGACCAAAAGGGGGAAGTGAAATGAAACAAAATAAAGTTTCAGTGGCTGAGAGATTTCAAATGGAGTCGGGAGGTCACTCTGGAGGGCATTCTTATGCACTATACAGATATCCCTTTTTTAGTTTTTAGTATATTGGGATAGCTAGAAGGAAATATCTGAAACTGTTGAACTGCAACCTAGTAGCCTTGATTCTTGAAGATGATCGAATAACTATGTAGCTTACATGGTGTGATGGTGTGATTGTGAAATCCTTGTGGCTCACACTACCTTATGGATGGATGAGTAGAAAAATGGGGACAAAAACTAAATGAAAAATAGTGTGGGATGGGGGGATGGAATGATGTGAGTGTTCTTTTTTACTTTTATTTTTTATTCTTATTTTTATTCTTTTTGGTGTAAGGAAAATGTTTAAAAATTGATTGCGATGATGAATCCACAGCTATATAATGGTACCATGAACAGTTTGTTATACGTCATGGATGATTGTATGGTACGTGGATATATCTCAGTAAAGTGAATTTAAAAAAAAAAATGCCCCCAAACACACAAACAAACAAAATCCAATGCTTCTCAATGGCAAAATCCTATACAGAGTATTCCTGAACACCACACTCTTGTTTGAATACCATTATCATTCTACTTGTTCATTCTATGGTCCTTTGACAATACTTGCTTCTTTACCCAACAAATATTTCTTGAATATGTCCTCTGTGTCAAGCATCATGTGAGGTGTGGTAGTTAACACTGGTGAGCAAAGAGAGAGAAGGTCCCTGTCTACATGGAATTGAAGTCTTGGGGGAGAAAGAATGCACTAATCAAATAATCATGCATATAAATATGTAATTTACAAACAGCAGTAAGTTCTGTTAGGAAATGCCACAGAATAATTATTCTGTAATAAATTCATCTATGGAATGAATTCTAAACAATTATAGGAAACATGATTATATTATTTTCTATGGTTATAGAAAAGAATATTCATGTTACAAACATGGTCATTGTAAGAATAACAATTAGGAGAAGGGAGGGAAGTAAGGGAGTGGAGGAGAGAAGGAGAAAATGTGAGTGCACAAAGATGCCCTTTTAGAGATCAGAGTGAATTGTCTAAAATAAAATTATCTAAAAACTGATCCCAACATTTTCACAGTTTTCATAATCTCTATTTTTAATCCTGGAAGAATCTTTTTCAGATATAATGTCTCATGGTTATATGAAGTTAACAATTCTATCTTCAAGTTTTTTAATAGTATCAATTACATTTAAATTCAATAATTTAAAATAAAGTAACAATAGTGTGTAATTCAAATATTTTTTCAAAGTGGCCATGTCATTAATAATAGACTTTAGTTTTTGAGCAGTTTTAGGTTTATAGAAAAATTGAGCAGAAAATACAGTTCTCCATATACTACCTCCCTCCTCCACCCAGTTTCCCCTATTAACATCTTGTATTACTCAGTGTGGTGCACTTGTTACAGGTGAAGAACCAGTATTGATACATTATTATTAACTATTGTCCATAGTTTACATTAGGGTTCACTCTTTCCATTTTACAGTTATAATATATGCAGAAGAGTCTCACTGTCCTAAAAAAATCCCCTGTACTCCTCCTATTCACCAATTCACATCTTTTCCCATTTTATAATTCGATTATTTATTTCCTTATTTTTTTATTTTAAAACTTTTTTTGTGTATTTTAGATAAAAGTCATTTATTGGATATTTGTCTTACAAATTTTTCTCCTAGTCTGTGGCAGTGTCTTTCACCAACCAGAACTTTTTTATTTTAATGAAGTCCAGTTTATCAATTTTTTCTTTCATAGATTGTGATTTTTGTTTTGTTATCTCAAAGTCATCACCAAATCCAGGGTTCCCTAGATTTTCTCCTAAGTTTTCTTCTAGGAATTTGACAGTTTTGCATTTTACATTTAGATCTATGATCCATTTTCAGTTAATGTTTCTGAGATGTAAGTTCTTTTTTACATGTGGATGTCCCTTTGCTCTTGTACCATTCGTTTAATAAATTATCCTTTCTCCACTGAATTTCCTTTGCTCCTTTACCAAAGATCAGTTGACTGTATTTGTACGGATCTATTTCTGAGCTCTCTATTCTGTTCCATTGATCTACTTGTCTTTTCCTTCACCAGTACTACAATGTTTTGATTACTTTAGTTTTGTAGCAAGTCTTGAAGTCAGGTAGCGTCAGTTCTCTGGCTGTTTTTCTTCTTCGATATTGTGCTGCGAAAAGGTCTTTTGCCTTTTCATATAAATTTTGGAATCAGTTTGTTGATATCCACAAAATAACATGCTGGGATTTTGATTGGAACTGCATTGAATCTGTATATCAAGTTTTGAAGAGCTGACATCTTAAAGTATTGAGGCTTCCTATCCATGTATATATTATATTTCTCCATTTAATTTAGATCTTTTATTTCTTTCATCAGAGTTTTGCAGTTTTCCTCATATAGATCTTGTATATATTTTGTTTGGTTTGTACCTTAGTATTTCATTTTTTCAGTTGTTAATGTAAACAGTGTTGTGTTTATTTCAAATTCCATTTGTTCATTTCTGATATATAGGAAATCAATTGACTTTTATATATTAACCTTTGTATCCTGCAACTGTGTTCTTTAGGGGGTTCCTTGGCTTCTTTCTCTGTGTCCTGTCCCATGACAATGTCCTCTCCTTTCTGGCTTCTGTGACTTCCAAGTGCTCTACGTAAGGCCTTCTCTATTATGGATTCAGTCCTACCCTGATTCCGCTGACCACACCTTAACTAAAAACATCTTCAAAGATCCCATTTATAAATGGTTCAGACCCAGAGGAATGAAGATTCAGGTTAAGAATGTGTTTGCTGGGATACTTGACTCAGTCTACTATGCTAATTTTCTCTGTTAAATGGCCAGGGATCCTTCTTTATGATACTTCACAAACCTTTTCCCTCCTGCCATACCTTATACAAACACTTATTTGCTCAGTGAATATTTGTAAAGAAAGAAGAGCATCATTATGTAAGTAAGGAGTGGCTCCGAATATTCACATGAATGTATTCTTTTATTGAGGTGTTTCCTTTTTATACCAAATTACCAAATTTTGAGATAGCATAGGAAGACATAGGGAAAGGTGCCTTTCCAATCTAAATATTAATTACTTTTAAGAAGCTCTTCCATAATCCTAAATAGGTGAGAGAAGATAAATTGGGTAAACTTAATTAACTTAAAAATCCCACTTGTGGAGTTCTTTTCTTCAAAAATTTAAACAACTTTATGAAAGTAGTACGAGAGAGAAAATGAACGCAAAAGTATTTGTAATGTGTATCGACAGCTTTTTGTATCCCTCTTTAATTTTTTTACTTCTAATCCTGCCTTTAGCTCATTGAACATTTAAAGTTTAACTCTTTAATCCATATAGCTAAACAAAAATTGTTTTCATTTTGTATATTTTATATGTTGTCCCTCGACTTCTTGCCATAAGAGAAAAGCAACCACCACCTCTATCTCCTCTCTCCAAAACCTCTCAGTATCAGTATTTGTAGTCTTCTCTTGTAGATTTGTAAATTTAAGTAATCTTTTAAAAATTCCCTCTTTATTGGTATTTCTTGAGAACAGCTAATACTCAATATGTTGATGTTACTGTTTAATTGGTTGTTAATTACAAGGGTAACAATTTAATAGATTCTCCTTTTTTAAAAATTAAAGCAAATGCACTATATCCCTAGAGCTAACAAATTACAAATCCAATATGTAATACTTCCACATTTTTACCTATGCTTCTACATACATATGCCTGATTATGTATAGAAGCACATACCTATAGAATATGTATAGTGTTGTATTATTTTCAGGGAAAAGGGGACTAATGAGGATGAGGATTTTCTTAAGTATCATGCTGTGTATGTTTTCCCCAATATTATATTTGGAAATCTATTGGTGATGTTAAACATCGATAGAGCTAATTACTTTTGACATTTGAATAGTATTTTATAGGATATCTATACCACAGTTTATTTAGCAAGTGTTTTCCTAATATTTTGATTTTACATAAAAGCAGTGATCAATACCCTTGCATCTGTCTTCTTGTTTATGTACAAGGGTGAGTTTTTTCTTTATTGTTGATTGTAAGAGATGAGATATGTTGGGTCAGAGGATATGCACATTTTTAATTGTTGTAAAAACTCCTAAGTGGCACTCATGCCAACAAAATGTCTTTTTAAAAAGATCTTTCTTAATACTTCATATTATCAAACATTTTTACTTTTACCACTCTGGTGGCTGTGAAATGAATGGTACATTGTTGGTCTTTAAATCTGCATTTCCCTGATTGTCAGTGAGACTATACATAATATGATATGCTGACTGGCCATTTGCATTTTCTTTTCCATTATTTACCTCTTCAAATTTTTTGCCCCTGTTTAGTATCTTTCTCTCATTGATGTAGAAAAAATATTTTATTCGGGATATTAAGTCCTTTATGTTAAATATGTTGCAAATATTTTCATCTGATGTATACTTTAGCTTTGTTTTGGGGGTCTTTGCATGCCCCAAATTCTTAAATTTTTATTTACTCAAGTTTATTTCTAAAGAGCATGGATTCTGGAGACAGGTTGCCTGTTTTAGTATTCCAGATCTGCTAGTTTAAAAGTTGTGTAGAATTGAACATGTCACTTCAACCCTCTTGACCCAGTTTTCTCATCTGTAAGATGGGATAATCATAGTACATATTACACAGGTTGGTGAAAGATTAAATGAGTTAAATGTAAAGATGTTACGTTAGTAGTTGACATGACAAATTCTAGATAAGTATTAGCTGTTATTTATAATATTTCTCCTATTTTTTATGTTGATTTTCTTCATAAAGGCCTTCTATAGCCCAGGGCCATATAATATGGTCTCCTATTTTCTCTTTTTTAACACCTTAATAGTTTTTTTTTTTTTTAATTTCTCTTAAATCTATCTGCAAATGTGATTGTCATAAAGACTATATATTTTTTCTAAATGCATAACTAATTGTTCCATCATAATATGTTGAAATAGTCATACTTTCCTCATTTATTTGAAATAGCACCTTTATTTTGGTAAGATTTCCATGGTGTTGTGGTAGGTTTCTCATATCTACCTGATCTGGTTTTGAACTCTATATTCAGCTCCAAAAAGAATCTGCCTAGGCCCTTATCAATACTACCTTTGATTAGTATAAGTTTATGTGAACCCATATAAATGTAGGAAGAACGGAGAGGAGAAGATGGATTAAATTTAAAATTAGAAGCAAAATTGGCACAGCTGGACAGCTGGGGTCTCAGGGCCTGGGTCCCTGTTTGGTGCCTAGTGGAGGCAGCTGCACCTTGGGAAGGGTGACCTTGGAGACTCGTGAGCTGCGGCGCTGTGGCGGGGAAAGCGAGGAGGTGCCCTCGGTGTCAGCCAGGGCAGTGGGCACGTGACTCTCCCACCCTGCACCTGCCGGCTACAGAAACCTCCCTGCCACCTACCATGAGGTCCTCAGGAAAGTAGACCTTGTGCTGCCTGAGAAATTGAGGCCACCGCACAACCACCCAGCGGGTCCCCAAACCGCTTTTTTCTGGGCTCCATGGCCAGAACAGCAGAAAAACTCAGCACAGCTCAATCTGCTGTTTTGATGGCTACAGGATTTATTTTGTCAAAATACTCACTTGTCGTTATTCCAAAAAAAAAACAAAACAAAACAAAAAAAACCTGGAGTCTGTTTGCTTTTCTTTTTTCTTTTTCTTTCTTTTTTTTTTTTAATTTTTAATTTTTATTTATTTATTTTTTTGTGTGGGGGCAGCAGGAGCTTCTCCGTTCTTTTGTATTTGGAGATATAACCAAGAACTAAAAGCTAAAGCAAACAAATAAAAGAGTTCCTGACCATTTGAGCCATCTAGATGCGAGCCTAACCATTAGGCCCTAGTTTGGTTTTCTTTTATTTGGTTTGAATTGGTTTAAAGGTGCTAACTTTAACTGTGTTAACTTTTGTAAGGCAAAAAAAATTCTAGTTGTTACTGATCGCTAGGGCTTGATTCATTGGAAAAACAAAGTGCACTTTTAATAACAGTTTCTCTTTGAACATATGATTTAAGGATTGTATCTTTGGATATTAGTAGCATTCTTTCTATCATTTGCCCATAGCTATTTATATTTGCTCATATATACCTTTTGCCCCCTTCTGTTATAAAAGCCAAAGTGTATTATATGAGAGCACACTCATTCAAAATAGTTGAAAGGGTGAAAAATCTGTTACAGACAAAGGATAGTCAGGTAGCTATAAGTGAAAAGAAACAGAGCTGAGCAGAATGAGAAACGGATAGTAGAATGACTAGCAAAATGAACTCAAATTATTTTAAAATATTTTAATTTGAAGCATTTGGAAGTAAAGAATTTTTTTTTCTTTGCATATTGTATGAGATTTTTTTACAGCTACTGAGTGACGAAAGAGTTCTCAATTTTTGCATCATGCTCAGCAGCTGACATTGGAGCAGAAAGGACACTACAGTGTGGTAGATCTGGATTTGAATCCCAGCTCTGTGATTGATAAGTTTATGTCCTGGCAAGTTAAGAAAGTGACAAGTAGAGTGCCTGAGACATAAGCCTTTCAATAAATGTTAGTGACCTTCTTTTACATAATAAGGAGCTCCTAGACATAGATTACTCTATGCTAGAAATAATCAGTTGTCTAATTGATTCAGGCTCCAATCTGGGGTACTGAGCCTTCTTCTAAAAGTGCAGGTAAAACCAGTCATAGTTACAACTATAGTCAGAGGAATCCGCAAAGCACATTATTTCTAAATTTGGTGAAGCAAATGACAACATAACTTTTTGAATAATATACTATAACTGATGAAAATTTGGCAAATAGCAACTGAGAAAGTTGTACTGTATCCCTTATCCCTTTGCCCTAGACCAGTTTTGAGGAAGAGCGATTAGAGAATTTGACATAGGCAAAGTGAAAGTGTCCTAAAGATCAAATTATTATTGCTTTCTTTTCCTAAGCCACATTGTTAAATTAGTTTCTTTGGCATGTGCGTGCATATGTTTCCTGGATTAAGCATCTAAGGAAAACATACTATGAAATATGACATAGATGCAAAAAAAAGCTTATTAAAGTGTATATGCTGAAAAAAATGGGCACAACTCAGGCTCTTTGGATGCTGAGAGTGAGAAGAGAGAAAAATCAAGGATGATCTCACATCTAGCTAGTTTCATCTCTTGGGGATATGAAAAAACAGGAGGAAGAGCTACTCTATGGGGAAAGATGGTAAGTTAAATTTGAGTATGTTACATTTGAAGTTCCTGCAGGACATGCACGCAGGTAGAGAAGACTTGTGGGCATTAAAGTTCACAGCTACAGATACATATTCAGGAGTCATCAGATTTAGTTTGCGGTTAAACTCATAAGAATGAGGGAATTTATTGCAGAAGAGTGGGATGAAAGAAGCGGCTGCAGTGGTCTTAAGTATAACACTCAAGGTGTTTTCCTTTTGTAGCTGATGCAGTGTTTCTTGCTGTAGCAGTGTTCCTTGCTGTGACAGAGCCAGATTTTTATGGTAACATTTATTATGTGTACAGCCTCTGCCCAACACTGTGGGTCCTTTCAATTTGAAGACTTGGGTACTTGTTCCCTGGGAAATTTTCTTGTATTTTGATAATTTATCCTCTTATTTTCTCTATTGTCTTATTCCAGGAATATTAGTTGGGTGTTGGACATCTTGGATTGATTTTCAATGTCTCTTTTCTTTTCTATCATACTTTTGGCTTCTCTCTTTTAAAAAAATTCTACTTTGTGGGAGCTTTTCTAATCTTTATATTCTAACCCTTCTACTGAATGTTTTATGAAATCTTATTTATGCAATCCTATTTGTAAGTTTCATTAGTGGCTTTTTGTTCTCAGATTGTTTCAATATCATGACATCTTGTCATGATTGCTTTATTGAAGCAATATTTTCTTAGATCTCTCTTAGGATATTAATTAGAGCTATTTATGAATTTTCTTCTTTTCTCCAAATTACCTGTGTTTCCTTTGGGGTCATTTTGTTTACTTCTTTGTGGATGTTGGGCTGTCTCTTTCAAGGCAAGTTTTCTTCAGATGCTGGATGAGCAACAATCATTTTTTTTTTTTTTTTCAATTTAAGTTCAAGACAATGACAGGCTGATTGGGAATTCTGTGCATGTGTTTGTACTCTGACTTGCACTTTGCTTTTAAGTGATGTGCTGTGTATTTAGTTTTACTGAGTGACCAGAACAGTTATTACGGAGTCAGTCCAGGAGCTTGGAGTCAGAGCATCAGGGAAGACACTACTAGAAAGAAATCAGGGAGCTCAAAGATCCCAGGCAATTGCCACCAGTGTGCTTACATGTTCAAGGCATAACATGGGTAATTCTCAGCAAAACCACAAAATCCACTGCTAAACCTCATATCTGCCCTCTCTTAATACTATGTGTAGTATTAGGATTCTCACTCTCCTCTTCTTTCTACATACTGCCCATGTATCTCTCATGGGTAGAGCTAAAACAAGAACCCTGATGGAAAGGGAGTGTGGAAAATGTGTGGGAAAGCCCCATAGCAGAGAGCTTAGTAGGGCCTGGATGGTAGTAAATATTGAAGGATGATTTTTGGCAAGATGGTCACCTAAAAGCTTTAACAGAAAACCCAAATATCTCCTTTCATGTTCATGATCAAATTCCTTTAAGAAGCTGATTTATATGTATAAGCCCATCCTTAGTATTCAGTAGCTGTTTTTCTATTCTCTTATGCTATTCTCTGGTCAGCAGCTGTTTTTAACAGAACAGGAAGCAAAACTGGTTTATAAAAACATGCGTTTAAAAAAGAAAGGATAACTTTCACTCTGGCCAAATTTGTAATCATGTCCTACCAAAATAAAACAAAGACCTCTTTGGAGAATATGGTTCTTCCTCTTTCTTCAGAAACAGAATATGGTTTCTGTTTCCCCGTGAACAGCTAATATTTTGTAGATTAAGCCAACTGAACTGAATAGTTGTTTATGAACTTGTAGGGCTCTTTAATTTTTTTTTTTTATAAAGATGTTCTTGGTAGTAGACTAGCAGTTAAAGGTCTTATTTAACAACTTAAGGTTAAGTTTAGAAAAATTGCATGCTCTCAACTGAGGACAAAATCATATTTTTATTGAAAAAAGTATATATGTATACTAGGCAATGCCAAAACATTTAGAGCTTCTCATTTCATTGATATTTTTGGTATGGGTATGGGTGATACCTTTCCAGAAATAAATATTTTGATGTAAAGGTTTGAATTAATGTAGAATGTTGAGGGTTCTAGAACAATGTAACTATGACTTGGGGTTTATGTTTCTTTTACCTAATGAAGAAGGAAGAGGTTTCCTATTATAACAGTATCATAAGGCATCTATTGTGGACCACAATACTGCTTTTTCCTTTTTTCTATATAAAATGTTGTGGGGGAATAAGAGATTGACAATATAAACTGTGTTTTATTGTGTTTTTAACAGTAAACTTGAAAATGTTATTATGCGGGTGTTCTAACTTTTATAAGCTTTCTTTTATTACCTCTCACTTAGCTTCATTTCATAAAAGAGCTTCTCATAGAAATACTTTTTAGTGGTTTTTAAGTTTATTTCATGTTTTCTTTCCCCCAGAGACAAGTTAAGAATATAGATAACATTTTTTGGAGATATTACTTTCATTTATATCTTCACAAATTTGGATAGACAGTTTTACAATAACATTGCTAACATCCAAAACAAAAAGAGTAGGATTTTTAAAAAATATATAAATAATCTTTATGGGGGTGTTATTATTTAACTCTGAATGCATGATTTCTCTCATTTTTCATTATTTTGATTTGAGAGACCACTTTAGAATAGCATTCTTTTAGCACAATATAAAATCAGCAGATCAAATGCAAAAAAAAAGAGGGCCTAGAGTTTAGCACATTATTCATTTTAATCATATTGAGGTAGAGGTTTAGTGATTTTAGGAAGAGAGAGGATCATGAACATAACTCAAAATGCTCAAAACTCATGTATTCAGGAGCTTTTAAAATCTCACCATTTTTTCAAGTGTCTTTTAGACCTCAATTTTTAGTACTTTGCCATTCCATGGGCTTGGTTAAATTGAGGTTCAAATCATAGTGTATTCTTTTGTCATTTTTCCATCCTTAAATCTCAAGGATCTGAAATCAATAAACCATAAAGCAGTAGATAGAAGAAGCTGGTGAATTCTCCCTCCAGAAGAACAGTAATACTTACACACACCTTATATATATTTTAGGGGACTATAGACCCTTGCTGTACATATCAGGGGTTAACACTGATATTAACACATTTGGCAATTGTAGTTAGTTATAATATTGTGTTCCTAACCTAGAGATGGGAATTGTATAATTTTTCCCTTAATAGGGTATTAAGTGCTTTCAAATGAAAAATGACTTCAGTCATAAGTACCTATCTCCAAACTTTATTTCAATACACGTTACCTAAATAAAACATAGAGATAGCAATTTAGTACTATATTTATATTAATTAGTTACTTAATTCAGTATTTATGGAGTGCCAGGCAAGTGCAAGTTGAACAGTACATATCCTCTGACCTCAAAGAACTCACTGCTAGCTAATGAGAGAAACCAGTATAGAAATAAATAAGAAGAGCAGTACAGTGTTCTAAGTGTAAGATAGAGACAGTCCTACAGGTTGTGAGGGCCTGAAGAGGAAGGGAGGAATTGAATGAGTGAAGAAAGGCTTCTGTTCTAGTTTGCTAATGCTGCCAGAATGGGAAACACCAGAAATGGATTGGCTTTTATAAAGGGGGTTTATTTGGTTACAAAGTTGCAGTCTTAAGGCCATAAAGTGTCTAAGGTAACACATCAGCAATCGGGTACCTTCACTGGAGGATGGCCGATGGTGTCCAGAAAACCTCTGTTAGCTGGGAAGGCATGTGGCTGGTGTCTGCTCCAAAGTTCTGGTTTCAAAATGGCTTTCTCCCAGGACGTTCCTCTCTAGGCTGCAGTTCCTCAAAAATGTCACTCTCAGTTGCTCTTGGGATATTTGTCCTCTCTTAGCTTCTCTGGAGCAAAAGTCTGCTTTCAAAGGCCGTCTCCAAAAATGTCTCTGTAAACTGCAGTTTCTCTCTCAGCTCCTGTGCGTTCTTCAAAGTGTCCCTCTGGGTTGTAGCAAGCCTGCTCCTTCTGTTTGAGCTTATATAGTGCTCCAGTAAACTAAACAAGGCCCATTCTGAATGGGCAGGGCCACACCTCCATGGAAATTATCCAATCAGAGTTATCACCCAGAGTTGGGTGTGGTGCATTTCCATGGAAACAACCTAATCCAAATGTTCCAACTTAATCCCCACTAATATGTCTGCCCCACAAGATTACATCAAAGAATATGACTTTCTCTAGGGGACATAATACATTCAAACCGGCACAGCTTCTGCTGTGTTGCCTGAGCTGGGTATTAAAAGATGAGAAGGATTTATTTGGGTTGATATGGGAAGGGTTAAATAAGAGTATAGTTTGTTTGTTTGTTTACAAAGAATGCATACTTAAGGCACAGATCTATCATTAACTAAGACCAGGCAAGTGGGGGACTCCAAGTATTTTAGTGTTGGTATAACCAAAATATGTCCTCTTCATGTTCATGTCTATGTTTATGTCTGTGTCTACATGGGTACATGAGTCAGGGAGTAATGACAGATGATAGTGGAGGGGTTGGCTGAAAGGGATCAGATCGTGAAGGATTATATATTCTGTGTTTAGGTTGGGAAAAGATAAAAGGCCTGAAAGCTACTGAAGGAATTTAAGAAGGGGAAGGAAATAGTCAGATTTGTGTTTTTCAGAGATCACTCCGTTAACTACAAGGAGGACAGATTTAAGAAACAAAAGATCAACTAAGTTAGTAAGCTATTGTAGGTAGTAAAGGTGGAGAGGAGAAGATAGAATCAATTAAAAAAAACAGAGTAAAACTGGCATGACATGGTGGCAGGTTGGATGCTGAGAGTGTGGAAGATAAAAGAGTCAGGAATGACTGATATTTTTAGCTTGTTTTCTTGAATGAATGATAGTACCATCAAAGGAGATAAAGAAACAGGAGGAAGAATTAGTCTGTGGGGAAAGAAGCTAAGTTTAAATTTAATATGTTGCATTTGAGATGCCAGCAGTACATTCAGGTTGCAAAGGCTTAACTGGGCACTGAGATAAACAAAGGGAAGCTGGAATAATACCACCAGAAATGTTACTATTAAATTTGTAAGCGTGAATGAGATTATTCCTGGAGAGTAAGATGGACTGGACTCCTAGAACACTAACTCCTTAATAGATGGGTGAAAGAAGAGGAGCCCTGCAGAATATCCTTGGTGGAAGGAGCAAGAAACTTCTTTCTGGATACTACAACCTCAGTTTCATCTTGAATAAATTTTTGTTGCGAAGTCCTGTTGATTACATATCATTTATATCTATTATTTGCATGACTATATTTGTTTCTATTTTAAATACCGCTAGCATAATTTAGGCCTTCAAGGCATACATATCTTCAATTGCCTTATTGAAGATGACATCTATGGCTTTATGTGAAGATAAGCACACCCAAACTTACATTTTGTTACTTCTCAAATTTTAAGCCAGTGAATATTTGCTGGGTTGATTACCTGTCTTTATTTCCATTTTGCATAGCATCATCACTGATAATCCAAACTTTATGTAGCTGTTCTTTCATCATCTAGATGTCTCTTACTTTCCAATTTTTTGTTTGTAGAGACTTTGGTTTCATCGAATATAAACTGGCACTGAGTTTCATGTGTAAGTCTTAGAAGAACTCAATATTTTTATTCCCCTTAATGTATGGCTTAGATCCAAATTCTAGAACAATTGTTTATATATAGTGAGAAAATTCCTTTCAACTGGTGTGATTAGATATTGAAATTGGCTTTCTAGTCAGGTGCTAAATATGCTATCCAAAGAAATCTTTAGGTAATATAGACAAACATTGATCTTAAATAAAATAGGCATAGTTCTACCTGGAGGTAGAAGGTCATAATAAATAGCAAGTTAGAGCCTGTATGTATTTATATGTATGTGTGTGTGCTGGCATGCATGTACAAATTGCAATTATAAAAGGTGGTTGTGATTTTAAAAATCATAGGTTATAAAAGCTGAAAAAGACACTTTTTTTTTTTTTTTTTTTTTTGATATATGGAAACAGAGGCCTAGAAAGATAAGGCAGGATGAGAGCAGAGCCAAAAACTTGGTGTGCTGGTTTAAATTTATTATGTACCCCCACAAAAGCTATGTTCTTTAATGCAGTCTTATAGGGACAGACTTATCAGTCTTTTGATGAGGGTAGAACCTTTTGATTGAGTGTTTCCATGGAGATGTGACTCTCCCAACTGTGGTCAAGACCTTTTGATTAGATTATGTCCATGGAGGTGTGACCCCGCCCGTTCGGAGGGTCTTGTTTGGTTCGCTGGAGTACTTTAGAGAGCTCAAGTGCCAACGCAGACGCAGACACTTGGAGAAGCTTGGAGATGCAGACAGAAAGACGTTTGGAGATGCTAAGCTAGGAGAAGAAGCCCAGAGTTTTCCCCGGAAAAGCTAAGAGAGGACTCCTGGATGCTTAGAGAGAAATGCCCCAGGAAAACCAAGCAGAGAGAAACTGAGAGAGACAGAAAGCCAGAGACATTTTGGAGAAAGCCATTTTGAAACCAGAGCCCAGGTGCAAAGGACCGGCAGACAAAAGCCACTTGCCTTCCCAGCTGACAGAAGTGTTCCGGACGCCATCAGCCTTCCTTCAGTGACGGTATCCTCTTGTTGATGCCTTAGTTTGGACACTTTTGTGGCCTTAGAACTATAAATTTGTAACCTAAGAAATCTTTATAAAAACCAACCCATTTCTGATATTTTGTATAACAGCAGCTCTAGCAAACTGGAACACTTGGATCTCTTGATTTCTCTTTTGAAATAAACCATTATGATTTCGAATTGTAGGTATATGGAATCATGGAGCACAAGGAAATTGTATGGTCATCTAGAACTCATTACAGCTTCCCGCTTCCCTCCCCAATAAACACTCTGCTTTCATTCACTTTATTTTTTTATTTTTTATTTTTTTTAACAGGCATTTAGATTTTATTACAATATTTTGGATTACTCGTATTCCCCATGGACTTAGATTTCCTAACCAACATGGCTGCACAGGCCAGGACCAAGGCCAAAGGACCACATTTTCCCTGTTTTGTAGCTTTCATTCACTTTAAATGCAAGGAAATCCATTTTGGGTAAATACATACATAGGAGATCACTGCAGTTGGCCATGCTTTTTTGACAAATTGTTCTGCTACTGCTACTTCTCTTCTTTCTGCATCATTCGTATTATCACAGAAATCTGAGCAGAGTTTCAGGAAAAAACTTCAGTTTGGAAGTTGGCACTTCTGACTTTCAGCTCAGCCTACAAGCGTCATTTGGAAAAGATGTTTAGTACAGGACAATGGTCTTGTATGTTTTTAACTGAAATTTTAAAAAGATATGCTGTGATGGGTTTATTCAAGGGAGACCCAATGTCTTACTTATAATGAAGAAATCAGGCAATTTTGGCGGAATAGAAGTGGGAGTGTGACTCACACATAAATTGGTATTTTCTTTTACAAGTTTTTTGATGTAGCAGTTACCCAAGTTTTATGCTGAGAAGAGATGAAAGACAATGAGCTGTAATTGAAGGATTTCTTGTCTTTCTGCAGTTTCATTAGGAAAATCATGTAGCCATGCTAGAATTTCTTGTTATTTTATTCTTTTATTAGTATCTATATATTGTCTTTCTTCACTTTCTCTTTCTTCCCTTTTTTTCATTGCCACTTCTTTCTTCTCTCCCTCTTGGATACTTTCTTAAGTTTTTTTGTCCTTTCCTGCATCCTTCCTTATAAGTGATCTTATAAGTGATCTTTCTGTAACCACCCTCTCTTCTTGGTTCCTCTATGTTGGGTAATAAAAGGAAGACAGTATACATTAGAGGCTAAGGGCACTGGCTCTGGAGTCAGACTGCCTGACTTTGAATCCTGGTTCTGCCACTTACTAACTGGGTGACCTTGGGCAAGTCACTTAACTTAAGTTGCTTCAGTTTTCTCATCTCTTATGGGTGATGCAGTTCCTATCTCTTATTAGAGTTATTGTGGATTAAATGAGATAATACCTGAACAAGGCTTGGTACCTAGCTATATTTATACTAAACAGTAGTAACATCACATATAAGAGGACTCTGAATATATGCATATACATATACATACACATATACATATGTGTGTGTATAAATTTACATTAATATTCATTCCAATATATACATTTTCTGTACAGGCCTTTGTCTTTACCATATAATATGTTATATACATAACTTAGTCATTTATTGCTAATAGAAAGGAGAATAAACTGGGTTGTCCTAAACTAATTTTCAAATTTTATTTTTCTTTGGCTTTGAAGAGGGCATGAGGAATTCAACCAGGAAGGTGTGTACTTACCTTTCAGTTGTTAGCTATACTGATTCCCTTTTATTCTTCCTTAACCCAGGCTCCTGTGTAAATTTGTCCCTGTTGCTGGATAGCTTGGGGCTTTTATGAGACAGAAAGGGAAATACCTATGTGTTAACACAGACTTCACTTGTGAACTAATGAACTGTGTGTGTGTGTGTGATTTAATACTTTATCTTCTCTTCAGATATTTAATTAAATTTATCAGATATTTAAAAAATAAAATAAAAGATAAGATAATAATGCTAAATCAAAAATTATATTATCTGGTACCTGACCTACAGGGGCTGCCAATCTGCTTCAAAGCTGAGTAATATGCAATTTGTAACATACGGCAGTATTTTTTATGCCGTTGATCTTTGTGATGTCCTAAATTATTGCATAAATTTTCCTTTTTAATCTTTGCTAATGGCTTTATATATGTAATTATTTCTTCATATTTGCTGAGTTGCTTCCTACTGCCTGTGAATATGGCAGCATTCTGGATACTTTGTGATCAGAGATAAACCTTGGAATTTCCTATGACATGTTAGGAATTCATACTGATTCCTTCTCCCTGTGGTCTTTGTTTGTTTCTTTGTTTCTTGTTTCTTTGTTTCCTGAAGATAGACTTACTCAGGCAGGAGAAAAGCATTTGATAAAGAACAAAATATACATATTTAGGAGAGAGTATTAAAATGAAAAGGCTTTTAGGGTCTTGATAAGTGCCCTTTAGTTTATGATCAAATTACTTTCATGTTTCCATTAAGTTTGTATAACATGTAATGAGTTTCTAACACAAAAGAGTACCCTAGGTGCTTGAAAGAATTAACTCTGCATCTGGCTTGCTCTCAGAGGGTGACTGAGTCATGACAAAGAGTATTTTAGTTGCTTAGGCTGCTCTAGAAAATACCATGAAATGGGTTGGCTTAAACAATGGGAATTTATTAGCTACAGTTTTGAGGCTGGGAAAATGTCCAAATCAAGGCATCAAGAAGACAATGCTTTCTTCCCGAATACTGATGTTCTGGGGCTGGCTGCTGGCAAGCCTTGGCTCCTCTGCCACATGGCAAGGCACATGGTGGTGTCTGCTGGTCTCTCCCTTTTCTTCTGGGTTTTGTTGATTTCAGCTTCTGGCTCCCACAGCTTTCACTTTCTCTTTCTCTCTCTCTCTTTCTTTCATTCCATTTATAAAGGACACCAGCAATGGGATTAAGACCCATCCTGATTGAGGTGGGACACACCTTAACTGTAAGAGTATCATCAAAAGGCCCACTTACAGTAGGCCACATCCACAGGGATGGAACTTTAAGAACATGTTTTTTTGGGGTACATACAGCTTCAAACCATCATGAGGAGTTGAGTCTTTTTATTTATTTATTTATTTTGCATTCTAAGAGCAATGGAGGCTTTAGTCAATAATACTACAAGAATACGGTATAAAACTATGATTCTATCCACAAAATTCTATGAAGAAATAAGTCAAACTACAAGATCCTTGACAAAAATTTTCACTTTTCGACTCATCGGATGCAGACAACATCTCTATATCTAATAAGCCTACAGTTATGTTCTTAGAATGGTTACTTCTCAAAATAAAAATTCAGAGCAGTTTATGGCTAAATAATTTGTGTTTTTATAGGAGCTACTAATGGTTGACTTGTAAAACAGAAGTTACTAATACTAGTCACTGAGATTTTCATGAACTTTTATTTTAATCAGCTAAAATAATTAAAATATTCCACTTATAGTGAGAAGGGATTTTTCCTTAACATAGTTATCACACAATTCCAGGTTCACTTAGTTGTAAGTAAGAAGCTTAACGAAGCAAAAAATGATTCATCATTTAAAATATCACCTCATAAGTCTTGCACTAAGTAGGAAAAGAGTACACATTTAAAGTGATGAAAGTTAATGTTTATTGTCAATTGTCCAACATGATATGTAGGGACGGACTTGGTCAGTGTAGAAAGATAGTTCATTAAATTTTAATAATGCATTATTTTTGAATGTACATATATCTAAGTCAAATATATATGTATATCACATATAATCGGTCATTTTATTTTTAAGGAGTAAAACAAGTGTCGAAAGAATTTCTGCAAAATGTGCACCTCTGAGTGATGACTGTGTAAAACCAAAAGGGAAGCCAGTTTCTTTACTTGCTCAGAATTACAGTGAAATAAGTGACATTGATTGTAGCCTCTCTCAACTTTAGATAAGATGTCATTCTGTGTCCACAGGTGGAATCTCCACTCAACCATCAGGCTCACTGGCATTTACCTTTTATTCAAAAGGAAAGCAAGCCACAGCCCATGTTCTGCTGGTCATAGGATAGCACTGTTTTTCTATATAACAACACACCTGCACCAAAAAACAGTCATTGTTTTGTTTTGTTTTGTTTTTGTAGTGAGCTATATTTCTTAAGATTAGAAAAGTGTAAAGGAGAATTTTGTTTAGATTTTGCTAAAATGTAAAACTTGTGATTGATAGAGTCTACAGATGATAAATGAGTCCAATATTCTTGTACCTGTGAAACTGATAGAACTTTACCTTACGAAATAAAGACAACTGGGCAGTTTGGAAGAGGAAATGTTTTCAGTTTGGTAAACAGAGTGGATTTGGCATTTCAAAATTAATGACAAAAGTATAGCACTTAGAAAATAATGAGAATTTGTTTTTTTCAAAATAATATGTACAAAAATGTTAAGTGGGGAAAGTCTGAGCAGCCATTATGCTGTAACTGTCTCTGTTTATTTGTTGGCATCCAAAACAGAATGAAAGGAACCTTAATGCAATAGGAGAAATTCCCATGGTGGCTGTTGTAATTTTACTGCCAAGGAAAGGAATCTATTGAAGCATCTTGAAAATCAGAAATAATACATTAATATTTTGGTGTAAATTAAAGAAACAGTATTACATGGTTTCAGGGTCCCGGATAAATATGGTTGCTAAGAACCTTGTTTTTTTTTTTTTTTTTTTTTATGGATATGACCTGAAATGAAAAAAATTGTTCCTATTAATTTTCTCCAAATCTTCAAAATGATGGTGATATTAATATCTCATTTATTTTCTTTCAATTTGATGACATGTATGGGACTGAAATAAATAGTGTCTTCAGATATTTAATTGTTTAAGATATTGGTTTGAAAATAAAAGGTGTCAGAAAAAAATCTGGCCACTCGTTTTCCATATTTCAGTACTAGATTTGATTTCTTTAGCTGAAAAATATTGCACATAAATAAATTAAGAGTTATATGCTTTCATAATGTGCTGTAGGTCTCCTTTGTATCACATTTTTTGTAACTAATTTATTCATTCTTGAAAATGTATTTGTCCAGAGTCTGTCTTCTCTGCTACACTAAAAATTAGATGGGAGCAGAGAACATTTTCTCTCTTATTTGCCCTTGAATTTTTAGTACCTAGCATGGTGATTGGCACTTAGTGGTTGCTCCATAAATATGTAAAGAACCAATGAATGAGTAAAACAATGAATAAATGAACAAATAAGCCCAGAATATACAAAGTAAGTTAGAAGTATTAGTGAGAGCCAATTATAAATTCGTGAAGTAATCTTTAATTTGAGACTGAAACTAATTAGGGACAATTTATTAACCTTAAAACTTTATGTAAAGACCTAGAGTCTATAAAATGAAGGTAACAATGTTTTTCTTTATTTCTTCATTGAAATAGTATAAGAATGGCTTGGAAAAAATGTTCATATGAGGTCTTTTGTTTTGTACTTATCCATCTATAAAAGGAGAATTTATGGGTGCTAAACACTTTAATTTATAATAGGCTCTGATTCCCTGACCCTCTGGATTTTTACTGGCTTATTCTCTCTCTCCTCCTGCCACAAAATAGTATTAATGTGAATAAATTCTTGCCTTGGGTTTGTTCTATGATGGAAATTCATAGGTACAGTCCATATTTTCAGTTTTTACCTGAATTAACCTAGCATGCAGTTAATTGAAGAGAACAGGATTCTTCTGGCCCCCGATAGCATCCTAGCATCCTTGCAGCCAACAATGATGATAATGTTATAAAAAATGTTTAAAAAGTGTTTTTCAGATTTTATATGTATTTAATGCTTTTTCTCCTTGCCTTGTTTTCTCTCCCTGCCTTCCCCACCTCCCCCACCCCCCCCATCTCTCTCTCTTATTCTCTCATGAATGAAATTCTAAGTTTATTTGGACACCAAGCATGATTTGGTTTATGTAAACCAGTAGACCCTGAAGTGTTCAAGCCAGGGTTCATTTACTGGACCTCACTGTAAGGAGGCCTGTGAGGAGACAAAGGTAAATAGGCAATAAAGACCCTAGGTCAGGTCATTGGGGAGATTGTGTTTACTTTTTTGGTGGGGAGAAAACATTGACTTCAGTGTCAGGGCATAAAGAAGACACAGGACTTGCTATTTTTTATTTTTTTTAAATTCTGTGAATTGTATGAATTACCCAATATGCTGATGGTGTGGGCTTATTTGCCTTCTTAGATATATTCATGGGAATTTGTAGAGAAATTTAAATAAATTATTAGAATAATGGCCTATGTAAAATTACTGACCCCTTCTCACTATCTTATCAGCCATCCTGTTTGAGTTATTGTGGTTTGCTCTACTGATGAGCTCATATCCTTTTTTTCTGATACAGGAATTACCATATGTCAGGGGAATGGATATTACTGAAAATGAACAAAGCTTCCTCCTTGTAATAACTTGAGAGCACTTATTGTGTGCGTATGAATGTGTATGCATGAGGTTTGGGAAATTTGATCATGGATCCAGCGATAACACATTTTCTGAAATATTTTAAGCTATGTTTATTTTGTAAATTTTCAGTTGATTTCTTGTGGTTGTTTTAAAGAAATTACTTTCTCAGAAAACTAATAGGAAAATGCATCAGGTTCACAGGAATAAATTCCTTTATTGCCTGTCAACCAAAAATGATTTGCCAAGTAGTGATGAGGGATGATAACTGTAATATTTCCAGCCAAACTTAATTTTGAAACTTGTCAGTCAGGGGCTGTTAAATTCTGTAGGTTTAAGCAAACTGTGAAGCGCATAATTAACTTAAGTTGCTATTGTGTAACTTTTGAAATCACAGTGTATTAGTTAGGGTTCTCTAGGGGAAACAGAACCAACAGGAGCTATCTCTAAATATGAGATTTTATAAAAGTGTCTCACACAACTGTGGGAATGCACGAGTCCAAATTCTGTAGGGTCAGTCACGAGCTGGCAACTCTAATGAAAGTCATTGATGAACTCTTCAGGAGAGGCTGTCTGGCTGAAGAAAAAAGTGAAAGTTCTCTCCTCCCATAAGTCTTCAACTGATTGGATTAAAACTAACTGATTGGATTCTGTCATGGTGGAAGACATTCCCTTACTTGATCATAGATGTAATCAGAGATGCAATTAATTAACTGATTATTTAATAAACCAGCCTTCTGGTTTATTAACCATCCATGAATTGTCCTTGCAGTAACAGTTAGGCCAGTGCTTGCTTAACCAGACAACTGAGCATCATCACCTTGCCAAGTTGACACGTGAACCTAGCCATCACACACAGTTTGAATCTGCTGGGATATGTTATGGTGTCACTAGCAGAAAAGCCCAAAACTCAGATATGTGGTAGGGATGTTAGGGAGCCAAATATCTCTCATGCCAAACCCCATGTTTCAGAGGCCCACATTATATTTTTTAGATTGCTTTGGGAGTACAGTTTTGGAGTCAAGTGAATGAGTCCTTCCGGGCCCCTCCCAAGAACTAATTTAATCATTTTATATAATGGTTTTACCCCTTTTCTTATGGAGCAGAGATGGCCATCCTATCTCTGTCATTGAAGAAAGGCCTACTACATTATTTTCACAAATCTAATATCTGATTTATTATATAGATTATGTTGGTTTGGTGATCCTTAAGTAGCTATGGATTGTATTATTATTTTAGATTTTTTTAAATTTTATTTATCTATTTTTAATTGTGATAAAATACACATCATGTAAAAATCATTTTAACCATTTAAAGTGGATAATTCTTTGATATGAAGTGTACTGACAATATCGTATAAATTTTACCACTATTTCCAAACTAATTTCATCATCAGAAACAAAACTCTTACTCATTTAGTAATAACTCCCCATTCCCTCTTTACCCCACCCCTGGTAACCACTATTCTGCTTTTAGTCTCTATGAATTAGCTTATTCTAAGTATTTCATATAAGAGAAATCATACAATGTTTGTCCTCTGTGTCTGGCTTGTTTCACTCGACATGATATCTTCAAGGTTCACCCACGTTGGAGCCTATACCAGCACTTCATTTCTTTTTATGGCTGGATAATATTCCATTTTATGGATGTACCATAGGTTTGTTTATGCATTCACCTGTGAATGGACACCTAGGTTATTTCCACCTTTCGAATATTGTGAATAATGCTTCAATGAATATTGGTTTACAAATATCTGTCCAAGTTCTTGCTTTCAATTCTTAGGGGGTGTGCCAGTTTGAAATGGTTATGTACCCCAGGAAGTGCCATGTTCTTTTAATCCTGTTTTGTGGGGGCAGAACTATTGTAGGTAGGACCTTTTGATTAGGTGGTTGCCATGGAGATGTGACCCACCCATTTGGGGTGGGGCCTTTTGATTAGATTATTTTCATGGAGGTGTGATCCTTACCCATTCAGGGTAGGTCTTGATTATTTACTGGAGTCCTTAAGAGAGCTCAGGGGAGGGAACCTAAGATGGCAGCTAGGTGAGACAGGGCGAAAAACCACCTCCATGAAAAATACTAGATAAAAGCCAGAAAGTGACCCAGAACACCAGTTCCAGTGATGCACCAGCCGGACAAAGTCTGCTAAATCCATAGGGACCATGCACTTGGTGAAACCGGGAGTCTGCATTCTGAAACGACTGAGTGAGCTGGCTGAAAGTCCGGTGGCTGTGCTGCAGTGTGGGGAAACCATGGGTTGGCATTTGGAGATGGACTAGTTCCTTTAAAAAAAAAAAAACAACCCAGGAGCAACTGCGGTTATGCTGGTGAGAACCACGCAGTGAAGCATGGCAGGAGCGGACTGTGCCAACGTCTCGTTGTCTGGCATGGAGGATAGCCCACTGCTGTTTGTCTCGGGGCCAGGTGGACAGAGGGGAGTCAAAAGGAGAAAGAAACAGCACCTCTTGCAGCCATCTCCCCAGTGGGCGGGGCACACTCCTGCCCGGGGCCCAACCCACAGCCCAGAGCCATGCCAAGAAACCCAGTGTGATGGGGAGTTTTTCCCGCAGCACTGAGCACAAGCCACAATATCAGCCGTGGACAGTGGCCTTTGGTGCACCCACAGTTGGTTGTCCCTGAGCTGGGAAGGCGGAGCTGTGCAAGGAGGGGGAGACTAACACGCCCCATTCATCCATCTTTGCAGCAGGCTGGGAGTGCCCCTGCATGGCCCAGTGGCCCACGGCTTCCCTGGTGGGCTGGGATGCACTTGTGACATGGCATGGCCTTCCCTCAGCAGAGGTCCTGGAAGAGCATGACTGAGAGGGGTGACCCACTCAGAAATCCCAGGGATCCTATGCAAATGCCAGGGACTTGTGGGTCAGTAGCAGAGACAATCTGTGGCAAGACTGAAATGAAGGCTTAGACTCTTGCAACAGTGTTAAACCTCCAGGAACACCTGGGAGGTTTGATTATTAAAGCTCCCCTGCCTCCCTAACCACCCAGACACACACCTCACATTCAGGGCAGATAGCACCAACAACACACCCAAACTTAGTGCACCAATTGAACCTCACAAGAATCAGATCCCCACGCACTGCAAAGACAAACTTGGGGAGAACTGACTTGAGGGGAATAGGAGACTCATGGATGCCATCTGCTGGTTAGTTAGAGAAAGTGTACGCCACCAAGCTATAGATCTGACAAATTAGAGATCGGTATTTTTTATATCCAGAAAGAACCCTATCAAGTAAGGCAAATGTCAAGAGGCCAAAAACAACAGAAAATCTTAAAGCATATGATAAAACCAGATGATATGGAGAACCCACACCCAAACACCAAATCAAAAGATCAGAAGAGACATAGTACTTGGCGCAATTAATCAAAGAATTAAGGACAAACAATGAGAGCATGGCACAGGATATAGAAGACATGAAGAAGAGCATGGCACAGAATATAAAGGACATAAAGAAGACCCTAGAAGACCATAAAGAAGAAATTGTAAGAGTAAATAAAAAAATAGAAGATCTTATGGAAATAAAAGAAACTGTTGGCCAAAGTAAAAAGACTCCAGATACTCATAATACACGATAAGAGGAAGGTGAACAACAACTCAGTGTCCTAGAGGACCACAGAACAGAAAATGAAAGAACAAAAGAAAGAATGGAGAAAAAAATCAAAAAAATTGAAATGGATCTCAGGGATATGGAAGATAAAATAAAATGTCCAAATTTAAGATTCATCAGTGTCCCAGAAGGGGAAGAGAAGGGTAAAGGTCTAGAAAGAGTATTCAAAGAAATTGCTGGGGAAAACTTCCCAAACCTTGTACACAATATAAATACACAAAGCATAAATGCCCAGCAAACTCCAATAGAATAAACCCACTCCAAGATATATTCTGATCAGACTGTCAAAACTGAAGAGAAGGAACAAGTTCTGAAAGCAGCAAGAGAAAAGCAATTCACCACATACAAAGGAAACAACATAAGACTCAGTAGTGACTACTCAGCGGCCACCATGGAGGTGAGAAGGCAGTGGCATGACATATTTAAAATTCTGAGAGAGAAAAATTTCCAACCAGGAATACTTTATCCAGCAAAACTCTCCTTCAAATTTGAGGGAAAGCTTAAATTTTTCACAGACAAACAAATGCTGAGAAATTTTGCTAATAAAATACCCTCCCTACTTCAGATACTCAAGGGAGCCCTACCGACAGAGAAACAAAGAAAGGAGAGAGAGATACAGAGAAATTTAACAGTCATATATAGAACATTCCATCCCAAATCACCAGGGCACACATTCTTTTATAGTGATCATGGATCTTTCTCCAGAACAGACCATATGCTAGGACATAAAACAAGCCTCACTAAATTAAAAAAAAAAGATTGAATTTATTCAAAGCACATTCTCTGACCACAATGGAATACAAATAGAAGTCCATAACCATCAGAGACTTAGAAAATTCACAAACAACTGAAGGGCAAAAATGAGGGGGAGATGAAAACATTCCTGGATAATCAAAAGCTGAGAGACTTCATCATCAGTAGCTCAGTCCTATAAGAAATGCTAAAGGGAGTTAAGCAGGCTGAAAGGAAGGGACACTAAACAATTGACTGAAACCACATGAAGAAATAAAGATTTACAGTAAAGATCACATGGTAAATATAAATACCAATACTACCATATTTTTGATTTGTAACTCCACTATTTAGTTCCTACAGGATCTAAAATACATAAATGGTAATGATAAATCAGTGGTTTGGGCTCAATGTAAAATACATAATTTTTGACAAGAACTACATAAAGGTGGGTGAATGGAGAAGTATAGGAACATAGTTTACATGTCCTATTGAAGTTAAGTTGGTATCAAAGAAAAACAAGAGTGTTATAGATTTAAGAGGTTAAATTTAAGCCCCACGGTAAACATAAAGAAATTATCAGAGAATATGACCATAGAGATGAAAAGTAGAGTATGGGTTATGAGAAGTGGGGGAAGGGGCAATGGGAAGTTAAGAAATGAGTGTAGGGTTTCTGTTTGGGGTGAAGGGAAATTTCTAGTAATGGATGGTGGGAAGGTGATAGCATTGCAACATTCTAAATGTGATTAATCCCACTAATGGAATACTAGGGAGGGGGTGGAATGGGAAGATTTAGGCTGCGTATATGTTTCCACAATGGAAAAAAAAAAAAGACAGTCTAAATAGATAATGACAATTAAATGCCAAGGATGATCCTGGATGGGATCTGAGGATGGAGGAGAGAAGTCTCAAAGGGACACAGTAGGGACATAAGAAAGGAAAAAAAGGAAATATAGAATGTAAGCTTTGTATCAATGTTGAATTTCTTGAACTTCTTAGCTGCGCTTAATGGGATTGCATAAAAGAATGTTCTTGTTCATGGGAATTGTATATGTGAATTATAGTGTTTGTTCAAGGATGTGTGCAGCTTGCTCTCATGTTCAGAAGACAGAACAATAAATGATGGATGATAGATAGGGACGGAGGGAGGGAGAGAAATAAAGAAACTGTGACAGGATGTTAAAGTTGGTGGATCGGGGTATCGGGGGGGGGGGTTGGGGTATGCTGGAGTTCTGTGTATGGGGTTTGTATTGTTTTTGCAACTGTTCCTGTAAGTTTGAATTTATTTCAAAATAAAATTTAAAAAAAAAAAAAAAAGAGAGCTCTCAGGGGCTGATACAGACCCAGATGCTTGGAGGTACAGACAAAAAGACATTTGGAAATGCTTAGCTAACAGATGAATCTCCGAGTTTGCCCCAGAGAAGCTCAGAGAGGACCCCCAGATGCTCAGAGGGAAACACCCTGGAAGAACAAGCAAGGATACACAGGAGCTGCAAGAGAGATGCTAGGACAGACGGAAGCCCAGAGATATTTTGGAGAAAGCCATTTTGAAACCGGAGCCCAGGAGCAAAGGACCAGCAGACACCAGCCACGTGCCTTCCCAGCTGACAGAGGCATTCTGGACACCATCCGCCTTTCTTCAGTGAAGGTATCTTCTTGTTGATGCCTTAGTTTGGACACTTTTTTATGGCCTTAGAACTCTAAATTTGTAACCTAATAAATCCCCTTTTATAAAAGCCAATCCATCTCTGGTGTTTTGCATTCTGGCAGCATTAGCAAACTAGAACAGAGTGGATCCCTTCACACACACACATACACACACACACACACACACACATACACACACATACACACACGTCCGTATCACCTGGCATTTTCAGATGGAACCAGTACCTTGACTTTAGCTTAAGACCCATTTCAGACTTCTGACTCCCAGAACTGTAAGAGAATACATTTGTGTTGTCTTAAGGCACTGAGTTTGTGGTAAGTTGTTGCAGTGGCTAACTAATACATCTCATGTTCTAGTTTGCCAATGCTGCTGGGATGCAAAATACCAGAAATGGATTGGCTTTTATAGAGGGGGTTTATTTGGTTACAAAGTTACAGTCTTAAGGCCATAAAGTGTCCAAGATAACATATCAACAATCAGGAACCTTCACTGGAGGATGGCCAATGGTGTTCAGAAAACCTCTGTTAGCTGGGAAGGCACGTGGCTGGCATCTGCTCCAAAGTTCTGGTTTCAAAATGGCTTTCTCCCAGGATGTTCCTCTCTAGGCTGCAGTTCCTCAAAAATATCACTCGCAGTTGTTCTTGGGGTGTTTGTCTTCTCTTAGCTTCTCTGGAGCAAAAGTCTGCTTTCAAACGCTGTCTCCAAACATCTCTGTAAACTGCAGTTCCTCTCTCAGCTCCTGCGCATTCTTCAAAGTGTCCCTTTGGGTTGTAGCAAGATTGCTCCTTCTGTCTGAGCTTATATAGTGCTCCAGTAAACTAGCCAAGGCCCATGCTGAATGGGCAGGGCCACACCTCCATGGAAATTATCCAATCAGTGTTATCACCCACAGTTGGATGGGGGGCATTTCCACGGAAACAACCTAATCCAAATGTTCCAACTTAATCCCCACTAATATGTTTGCCCCCACAAGATTGCATCAAAGAACATGGCTTTTTCTGGGGGACATAATATATACAAACCGGTACACCTCTCATCCATAACCCTATTTCTAGCTACGTTGAACTCTTTACCATCCCCGAAACTACCTTTTACTTGCATGCTTCTGTACCTTTGCATGTATGCCCTTCCTTCCCATTCCTTCTCTGCCCCCACAGCACTGCTCTTCTCATACCACCTTTTCTACACAGCAAGTACCTACTTATGATATGAGAAGGAGACAAGAATATCTAAGACTACTAGTGAAGGAAAGAGCCCTAAGGCTCCTTTGAAACCTTAGTCGTTTATCCGTAGCCCATGAAAATGACTCTGAGCTAACAGTGTGTATTATCCTTAATGCATCCAATAACTACTTCCCTAGAAATAGTTTTATTGGAGGAAAAACTGGGAGCAAACTCTGCTTCTTTTCCCACATGCCTAGTGCCAAATTTCTCTCTATGCTTTATTTTCACCACACCAATTTTAGAAATTGTATTGACAACTGTGATCTGGGATGACTCTTTCCCCTCATCCAGATGGTGTGCAAAATATCCCCCTTCCAAAAGCCCACAACAATTTTCAACATGCTAATGGGCAGAATCTCTAAGTCCATAGTCTATCAACCAGAATGAAAAGCACATCTGCCCTTCAGGTGAGGGAAATTAATTAATACTGAGGTCAATGGTTAAGGTTAATCACAATTACTTGAATTTTCTTGAGGTTTATAGCTAGCCAGCATCATTCACTCCTTTTGAGAGTATATTGAATTCTTGGAGCATAAAAGTGGTAAGAAATCTTCTTCTTGTAGAACCATTAACGTTGACTTTTGAAGAGAGGTTTTAATGTCTTTTCTTTGAAATTCCTAGTGCAAAGCTCTTCACAACCTGACGTGATCGTTTGTTAGGTGGTTATCAGACACTGGAGATGAGTTGCTTGGGATTTTTGTGTTCTTGTTCTCATTATACAACCAAAAGCAGCTTTTTGATATCTAAACGAAATGTCACTAGTCTATCAAGGGAAATTAGTGCTTTACCAAACAACAGCCCAGATAAAAGACAAAATGTTTTACCAATTATATGTAGATCTCAGTTGGTAAAAACTTGGTTAAAAGTACATTGGAAAAGAAGATGCTATGTGCAGACCAGAACACAGCTCTTTGTTTTGTTACTTCTGGACTTGATTTCTAATCACAAATGGCACTTGAGCCAGAATGCTTGACATGGAGACATCTTATTGGGTGGTGATAACCATGGCTTGTCCACAGAGTGATACCATGTCAAGTTCTCTCGTGACCTACCAGCAAAATCATTAAGATTTTGCAAGAACTGCAGTTCTTCAAAGAGTGCAACAAGGATTCCAATCAGGAAAGTAGTTTCTTTTTCTGAGGAATTCTGAGGAGCAAAGTTTCAAAGGCTTACACAGTATCTTTTGCTTTACTTCCTTACCTAAAAGGATACAGGACCGGTAACAAAAGAGGTATAAAAATATTATTTTTAATGATTACTATGTGGAAAGCTCTACACTAGAAGATTCACCCATGTTGTCTCACTTAATTCTCACAATCACCTTATCTAGTGATTGCTATCCTTTTTTTTTTACAGTTGAAGAAACCAGCTCAGAGAATTTTAGTAACTTGTCTAGAAAGGGTAGGATTTGAATACAGGTCTGCACTATTCCAAAGCCCACAATGCAGTTTACATGACAACAATGTAACGTATCCGGGAATGCACTTCCTTCCAAGTTAAAACAAGTGAGGCTCTGTAAACCACCTCACCCTTTTCAGCTGTGGAAAGAGAGAAGTTACAAATAGCATTGTAATTCTACAGATAAGAACACAGTAGAGAAGTAGATATTATGTGGTTAACTTTAAAAAAGTAAAAAGCCTGAATTTTTCAGTGTGACTGTTACCCACTGTTCTGGTTTGCTAATGCTGCCAGAATGCAAAACACCAGAAATAGATTGGCTTTTATAAAAGGGGAATTTATTTGGTTGCTCAGTTACAGTCTTAAGGCCATAAAGTGTCTAAGCTAATGCATCAACAATCAGGTACCTTCGCTGGTGGATGGCCAGTGGTGTCTGGAAAACCTCTGTTAGCTGTCAAGGCACATGGCCAGCGTCTGCTCCGGAGTTATGCCTTCAAAATGGCTTTCTTCCAGGATGTTCCTCTCTAGGCTTCAGCTCCTCAAAAATGTCACTCTTAGTTGCTCTTAGGGCATTTGTCCTCTCTCAGCTTCTCAGGAGCAAAAGTCTGCTTTCAAAGGCCATCTCCAAAATGTCTCTGTAAGCTGAAGCTCCTCTCTCAGTTCCAGTGCATTCTTCAAAGTGTCCCTCTTGGCTGCAGCACCTTTTCAAAATGTCACTCTCAGTTGCTCTTCAAAATGTCACTCACAGCTGCATTGAGTTCCTTCTGTTTGTCAGCTCCTTTATATGGCTCCAGTGATTTAATTTAGACCCACCCATAATGGGTGGAGTAACACCTCCATGGAAATTATCCAATCAGAGTCATCACCCACAGTTGGGTGGGGCACATCTCCATGGAAACACTCCAAGGATTCCAAAATCTAATCGACACTAATATGTCTGCCCACACAAGATTGCATCAAAGATAATGGCGTTGTGGGGGACATAATACATCGAACTGGCACATCCACTGATCGAATTAAACGGATAAGTGTCAATGTACTGTATATAAAGAGGAATAGATTTATACTCCCCTGATAAGGTATTGGTTCTATAAGTTACTTTCTTCTCCAGTGTCATCATTTTTTGTTTGTTTGTTTTTTTGAAACATAGACTAATCCATAATAAGATTTTACTTTGATTTCAAAAATTACCAAATTCTGTTTCTCAAAGCTCTATTACAAAGATAATTTACAATGTCTCTCAGTAACCAGCTGATAATAAAAATATTTTCTTATAGCATCTCAAGAGAATATCTAGAAAATAAAGATGATATTTTATTAGTCTTACTTATACTTTGCTTCAACTTCACTGGCAGTCTATTGTATAGTATTTCCAAGATATGTAATTATATCAAGTTTTTACCATTTTCTCCCTGAACTAAACAATTCTAGTTATTTTAACTTGTGGTGAATGATAATATCTCCTCTTTTCTTTCTTTCTCTCTCTGTCTCTTATTTGTAAAACATCTTATTTGCTTTAATCTATCCTTATTATAGATTCACATTTGGAATAATCTGAATAGATACTTCAGTAGTTAAATATTCTTACCATAAATTTCTTTCATTTTTATATGGAATTCCAGTAATAAGCTCAGTGGTTTAGCATCAGGTAAGAAGATAGATTTGAATGGTGTGCATAAACATATTTTTCATGAGGCAATGTTACCTGAATGAAATCTACTTTGGTTTTGTTTCAAACACAGATTTAAAGGGAAGATGTAAGTGTAAATTATCCCTGGACTTCTTACCGCCGCCGTTCCAAATTCTTCCTGCAGCAGCCTGCAGGCTTGCACTTAGGACCCACCAATTTTCTTGGCCGTTGTGTTTTCCTGGCTCTTGTTTTGATTTGCTCTACAATGGCAGGATGTACTGGGAACTGACATGCTGATGAAAGAAAGGAAAGCAAATAACCTCTGTAATATTTAATTTCCTTTAAAAAAAAGTATTTGCCACGGAAAGACTTTTTACAAATTTTCTTCATGATTAATATTTAAGTCAAAAGCTTTCCTCTGGTATCTATAGAGTTAAGTAGAGTTCCTTTAAACATGTGTTGTAATCCACCCTACCCATTTCCCAAATAAATTTCAGAAGATGCTAAATGTATCAAGGAATATATGTATCTCTAAATAGAAGGAAACATTTTCTCTTTCAGAAATAGAATGTGAAGGGTCTGAGTTGTCCAATACATTTTCATGTTCTACATCATTCTATACCAATTTTCAACAAAGACATTAAACTTTAAGATGTTGTATTATCTATCTGTAGATAAAATACAATTATAGAATGGGTTTATTTTTAAATTATGTAGCTGGTTAAGATTTGATTTATACTGACTCCAGAATGTGAATAGATATTTTTCATCTGCTTGTAGGAGTGAATATTCTACTGAAAGTATCTGGCTTACAGTTTTCATCTCTACTATTGGATATTAATCAATTCTTTCAACAATGTGTGAGCCACAGTTATTGGAGGAAAGTCTGTGTGTATGTCTTTAGGACATGGGATTTAATTCGATCATTTGCTCTTGACTTCTACCCAATGCTTCAACCAAACATTAGTGTTAGTGGTGACAATTAGACTGTTTATATAACCTGTACTTAAGGTCTAAGAGCACCACTGTATTGATTGGGGATTTTAAAGAATCAAAAATGGAAAATATAAAGTATGAGAAGTTTCGACATCCCTGGGGATATTGCTGGGAATTCCAACCCACCATTATCACACACACACACACACACCCAACTTCTCCTACCATACCATCATCAACACCATCATCACAGCCACAGACACTTTGCCCTAATCTTAAATTCAGTGATCACTTTCAATATACCCAATTGTTGCTATAGAAGAATTTTTAATAAGCAAACACTAGTCCTAGCCGTAAAGAAACTCCAATTTAGTGGTAGGGCAGAAATGAACTCAACCAGTTATACTAGCAAGCAGAGTGTGGTCAATAACTAAAATAGGACTATCAAGTACAAAGATGCTTAGAGGAGTGAGAAAGTTCTCTTATTGGAGGAATTCATGGGGAAGATTTCATGGAGATGTTGCCATTGACCTGGCCTTGAAAGAGAATAGGTGATTTATTTATTCAGTAAATTGACATGTGTTGGGTACCCAGAATGCAGGGCTCATGGGAAAGGCATACTGGGCAGAGATAATATTGGGAACAAAGATCACATGTTGAAAAAAAAAAAATAACAGAGGCTGTTTGCAAAAAGTTGAGTTGTGCAGGGTTCTTAAAGCAAAGAATTGTGGGTGAAAAGGAGTGGTTGGGGATTATAAACTAGAAACACCAATCGGGGCATTTCATGGTGTATATTAATTTTTATGCTAAGGGATTGAGATTATTTGAGCAGTCAGTGGGAACCACTGAAGGTTTTGGGTTGGGGTGTGAAATGAGTACAGCTATGATTTAGGGACAGATGGATTGGAGGGAAGGAACAATTATACCAACTAGAAAAATTTAACAACAGCTCAGGCAGGCAATGAAGGATGTCTGGCCCAGGGTAGTGGCCATAGAAACAAATGGACAGGTTTGAAGAATTTTGCAAGGTGTGCATTGAGGGGAGGGAAGAGGACAGACGATAGAAGAAAGAGGCTAAGAGAACTTAAAAGCTACCATCCTTGACAGTTAAGGAACACAGGAGGAGGATTAGTCTCAGGAGGGAAGATGGTACGTTTGGGTAGATGACATAGGCTGAGGTAGAGTAAACTGAAGGAACCATTTTTCAAATAGGATACCAGCATATTTGGGGCCCTTTGCTTAGATTGATGACAGAAGACATGGCACTGTCAGGGATAGAACACAGAGCAGAATTCCACAGACTTTTCTGCCTCACTCCCATATGCAGAAGAACAGAAATGACCACATTTTAAACACAGGTTATTTTACCACAGGCATTGTCCAAAAGACAGAATTTTTTTATTTTTCAAATAAGAGTAAAATTTCATTAGATTCCATGACCTAATCATATTCAAATTTCTTCTTGACTCATTGGTTAATGGTCAAGGTGCTGCTGTTTTGAGATTCTTTCATTTAATCAACGTATCTTTACTGAGTGCTCAGCAAGTGCCAGGCACCATTCCAGTAACTAAGGATATAACATGACTGAAATAGTCAAAGGACTTGCTCTCATGGAGCTTACAATCTAGTGATCAGGTACAGACAATAAGCAAGCAGTTAAATACATCCCAAGGTTGTTCTGAAACTAAATGCTATAGTGAAAGTGGCACATAGAAATGGGAGCAAGATTGGTGAGGAGTCATGAGAGTGTGGGAGTGTAGTCAAAGAAGCTTCTCTGCAGAAACAACTTCTGAAAGCGTCCCTGAATAACAAGGAGGATACAGCCCTGCTAAGATCTAGAGGACAGGCCACCTGGACAGGACACAATCACAAGTATAAGGGCCTTAGGCACGAGGAAGGTTACCTGGGGAACAGAAAGGCCAGAGAAGCATGGTATAGAATGAGAATGAAGGAGTGAGCAGTGACCTGGCAGACCATGCCAAGAAGTGGATTTTATTTTAAATACCACAGCAAGTGCTTGAGGGTTTTATTAAAAAGGGGGATTAAATGATCCAATTTAGGTTTTCAAACCATTACTCTGGCTGCTTGGAATTTAGGTTGCACAGAGGCAGGAAAAATGCGGAAACCAGAACTTATGAGGATGGCTAATGGATTGGATGTAGGTGTTGAGGGAAAATGATGACTCAAAGATGAGCCCCTACATTTTACTCATTAAGCTCATGACTTTTGTGTATAATTGAACTGAATTAAAAAAAGTTAATCACATACATTGGAACAGCATCTCTGTACTTTCTTCTATTCCTCAGTGCAGTCTTATTCTTAGGAACCAAATTTACAAGTATATGTGGATACTAAGGAAATAATTTTTAAAGACATTATGAGCTGTGTAAGGGGGATCCCTGTAACGAGAAGGCCAGAATCACATTGTGATGTGTGCCACCATGTTGTCAGATGTCCTTGTCAAAAATTTCAGTGGGTTCATATTCTTGCTGAATCATTTATTCACTTGTCTGTTTGGGTAATGGTTGACTTAAAGAGTCTCTGATCCATTGGTTAGTTTTGTTTTTGTTTTTGTTTTCTTATATTTGTTTGGTTTTGGTGTGTGTGTGTGTGTATGTGTGTGTGTGCTCCCAAGGAAATATTCATTAAGGGCATTTCCAGTAAAGAAATATAAAGATTGGTCATTATTTTGTGACCAATGCTGTAATTTGTGTCACATGTTAATGACCTGAGTCTCAAATTCTTCACATTCTGATTTCTTCATTCAACTCTCAAAATTCTATTTCATGTTACAATTTTGTTACACTCTATAAAAGCCATCATAATTTTTACCTTGCAATATAATAGTTGAAGGAGAGTGTTCAATCTTTGGAAAAAACTCTGCTAAATAAACAATCCCATGTGAGCCATGATTTGTTATACAATGAATCAACTCATATAATTTGTTTGTTTTTTGCATTATCATGATGTCTTTATTATCCCATGGAAATAAACTAATTTATAGCTGAATTAGAAAACTCTAGCCATGAATACTATTTTTTATTCAAGGAAGAAAGTATGAAGATAGTATAAGCTTACTAAGTCTCTTCCCATTATAATACAGGTGTATCTAAAACAATAAATATTAAAATACTGTATTTTGCAAATTTTCTATTTTTACTAAGCCATTGAATATGCTGACAAAAATCAAGAAAAAACTCTCCAAGCAGTCTCTTGGTGAATGTAAATACAGTAAGGATGAGACTGTCTGCCTTATTCAGTGTTGAATTTCTAGGATCTAGCATAGACCTAGTATTGTTGGGTAAAACCTCAACCATATTTTTGCATGAATAAATAAAATTGCAGGGTGCTGGAGTAGTCAGGGGCATAAAGTCTTAACGTATATGTTCTGGTTTGCTAATGCTGCTATTATGCAAAATACCAGGAATGGATTGGCTTTATAAAGGGAGTTTATTTGGTTACAAGGTTACAGTCCCAAGGCCATAAAAGTGTCCAAACTAAGGCATCAACAGGTTATGGATGACTGAAGGATGACCGATGGAATCCAGAAAACCTCTGTTAACTGTGAAGGCACGTGGCTGGTGTCTGTTGATCCTGGGTTGTGTTCCAGCTCCTCTCTCATCTCCTGTGTTTTCTTGGTTCTTTCTCCCAGGACATTTCTCTCTAAGCACTTGGGGGTCCTGTCTTAGCATATCCTGGGGCAAACTCTGGACTTCATCTCATAGCTAAACATCTTTCTGTCTCCATCTCCAAGTATCTCTAAGCATCAGAGTCAGCATCAGCTCTTGCCTTCTCTCCAAAATGTCCCTCTCAGCAGCTCTGAGATCCTTCTGTTTTTTAGCTCTTTTATAGGTCTCCAGTGATTAAGTCAAGAACCAAGCTGAATGGGTGGGGCACACCTCTATGGAAATAATCTTATCAACAGGTCACACCTAACCAAAGGTGTCACTCACAGTTGGGTGAGTCGCATCTCCATGGAAACACTCAATCAAAAGGTTCCAACCTAATCAACACTAATACATCTGCCCCCAAAAGACTGCATTAAGAACATGGCATTTTGAGGGACATAAGGTACCCAAACTGGCACAGTATACTAGTGCTTCCAAAGGGTGGCTTAACATAGATGATTCCATCATTTTTTCTATTTAATATCATACTAATAAAATGCTCGTATCTGGTGAAAATTTCTTCACCAGTTCTGTCTTCAAGTACTCTACCAATTAACATATCTTCACTGACTACATTATAAGTGTAGCTAATCAATATAGTAGTTACATCATTTATATATGTGTTTTTGTCCCAATATTAGGTAAAAATATAATTTATCTTCATTTCCTTGATTATTCAGTGACACTTTGCCCTGTAAGAACACACTTTCTCATCACAATTATCTCTTTTTGAATAAAAACATATTAACTTAATCTACTGTTCAGGACTCCTCAAAACCACCCGTCTCAGGAGTTCCATCTTGTACAGTGATTCTGAAATTAACATTGATGATGTGTCAAACATTTTTTTCTCTGTGTCCTTGACTGTGCTTTTGAAACATTGCTCCTAGCCAAGATTTCTTCTCTTTTGTTTTTTTTTTTTAATTTCAAACTGTTTTCAAAATTGGTTAAAAAATTTTATAATCAATGTGCTGTTTTCATGGCGCTGCTTCAGTATTTTTCCACTCAGTGACCATCAAGTCAGGAACATTTGCATCTCCACAGTGATTAAAATTAAAATAAAATTACATGAGCATCTGAATACACTTTACAAATTTGTGGCCAACTGCAGGGCTTTCTTCGAGTTCCCTAGTTGTAACTGGGGACAGTGCTATGATACTTGAACATGTGATGCACCCCATGCTTTGAGGTTGTTCTGAATTCCCTTTATCTTTTGCATTTTCACTGTATACAAGCTTTTACTCCAAACATAACTGTTTGCAACCACCTATCTGTATGTCAATTGAAAACATAATATTTAAATAAATGTATTTTTGAAACAATGAGTAGAGGGTGACAGTTCTCTAAAATCAGAATTTCTTGGCTTGATGCTATTTTCAGATTAACTTCAATGGGCAATGGTTTCATAGTTTCATGTTTGTTCAAGTACATTTGTGAAAAGGGAGTTGAACCAATTTATGGAAGCCAATGGATGTGTGTATGTGTGTATGTGTGTGCATTCAATCAAAAATGAAATAACAATACTGGTTTGTAAGAAAACATACTCCTTTTTTTTTTTCCTCAAAAAATGAGCCACTTTTGAGAAATGTACAACTTATGATAATACCATGAACAACTGATTGTACACTGTGGATAAATGTATGGTATGTGAATATAACTCTATAAAATTGTAGGAAAATATATATATAGGAGTAAAAGTGTTGGAGAAAACATGGTGAGAGGGATGATGCCTCACCAATATGGACTAACTACAATGTGTGAACTCAGAATTGAATCTTAGAACACAGCCTAACGTGGACACAATAATTGTAATGGTCCCTAGATTGTAAGCTCTTGCAGCAGTTAACTCTATCCCTGAATTGTAAGGCCTATCTCTAAACTTTGAGATGCTGATCCCCTAGTGTATAACCTGATTGGTCTCTGGAACAATGCATATCTCTGAGACACCTGAAACTCAGAGCTAGAGCTCGGCAGATATGAATGTCAGTATTAGTGCATACAGCCACTGTCAAAAAAAAAAAAAAAAAAAAAAAAAGCTGAAAAAGAGCCCAGACTTCAATTAGTGATATGAATGAAGCAGGTCTGGTTAAGACCAGGGCAAGCCAGGCCAAAGGATAAAGGTTGAAACTGATTGTGCTTTAAAACTTCAACTTTCATATGAGACCAAGGGAATAGATATCTATTTGGTACAGGATCTAAATTTTCTAAACAGTACAACTCTACAGTCGATTTGTTCAAACACCACAATTGCATGGAACTTTGAATAGGAAGTGAGATACAGTAGGTTAGTATAGGCTGGAGTGAAATAGTGACACATCCCAGAGTAATTTGGGCAGATAATAAAAAATATATTTACAGTCTCCCCCTCCCCAGCCCTGAGGATCTGGGGGAAGGTGCAGATGTGTTGGACATCCTCACCTGGACTGGTGTTGATGTTGTCACAAACATTGGGACTGGCGGTTTGACGTGCTGAGCCCTCGAGCATGGGACTTGCCCTTATGAAGCTCATTACCACAAAGGAGAGTCTAAAGTTGTATGTAATGGTGCCTAAGAGTCTCCCCCTGAGTACCTCTATGTTGCTCAGATGTGGCCCTCTCTCTCTCTCTAACTGAGCCATCTCGACAGGTGAACTCGCTGCCCTCCCCCCTACGTGGGACCCGACTCCCAGGGGTGTAAATCTCCCTGGCAACGCAGAGTATGACTCCCGGGGATGAATGTGGACCCGGCATCGTGGGACTGAGAGTATCTTCTTGACCAAAAGGGGGATGCAAAATGAGACGAAATAGTTTCAGTGGCTGAGATATTCCAAATGGAGTCGAGAGGTCACTCTGGTGGACATTCTTATGCACTATATAGATAACACCTCTTAGGCTTTAATGTATTGGAATAGCTAGAAGTAAATACCTGAAACTACCAAACTCCAACCCAGCAGTCTGGACTCCTGAAGACAATTACATAATAATGTAGATTACAAGGGGTGGCAGTGTGATTGTGAAGACCTTGTGGATCACACCCCCTTTATCTAGTGTATGGATGAGTGGAGGAATGGGGATAAAAACTAAAGGACAAATGGAGTGGGATGGGGGGATGATTTGGGTGTTCTTTTTTCACTTTTATTTTTTATTCTTGTTCTGGTTCTTTCTGATGTAAGAAAAATGTTGAGATAGATTGTGGTGATGAACGCATAACTATGTTATCATACTGTGGACAGTGGATTGTATATCATGGATGATTGTATTGTGTGTGAATGTATTTCAATAAAACTGAATTTAATAAAAAAAAAAAAAATGAGCCACTTTGCCAGAGAAGCCCTAGTCCTATGGGCCAGAGTTAGTGCAATCTGTGGTCAATCACAGCAGTTTTGATTTCGATTGTACTGGTAGTGACACTTGGTTCCCCAGCAACTCTAAAATACCGCATTCACTGCATGTGAGTATTTTCAACTCTTGGGGCTTAAAAGATAAAATTGGTTGGCCTGGAATGGTGGGATTCTGTCTGCTCCTAGTGGCATGTTAACTGATTCCAATGCAATGGAATCCAAGATTACTGACCATGTTCACCTGGTGGCTGTAGATGTCCTTTTGCTCACTGCACAGCATAAGAAGCAAAGAGAGGAGAGGGAAGAGGGGAGGGAGAGAGAGAGAAAGAGAAATAGAGCCATAACCTTGGGGAACCCCTTCATCTAGGGGGAGGGAAGGACAAGATTCAGAGGAGAGAAAGAAGTTTGAAAGGTAAGTGGAAAGTCAGGAGCATCCAGTGAGGTGCAGGGCAAGTAGGAAGGAATGTTTAAAAGGAAAGCAGTGGTCAGTGGAAAAAGGAAGACAGACAAGAAACAGGCCCTTGAGGTTGAAACCTAGGAAATTACTGATGTGGGGGCTGAAGCTGACATTACCAAGAGTTAATGAGAGAGTCAGCTGTAAGCAAGTTCAGCAGTTCACCAAGGCTTTCAAAAGAAGATTAGTGTTGAAGTAATAAAGAAAAATTGCACAGATGCCTAAGGACATGGAGAAATTAAGAATAGTTGAGGCAGGGGAAAAAATTAGGAAAGATTGAAGGTAGTAATGGCAAAGAGTATTTGAGTACTTCCTATGTGTCAGGCAGCATTCTCTAAGTTTTAACTAATTTAATCCTCATAACATACCCATGGGACCAGTACTGCTATTTTTATCCGTATTTCAGATGATGAAACCAAGGCATGGAAAGTTTAAATAACTTGCCCAAGGTCACACCAACAGGTGATGGTGCCAGGATTTAAGCCCTAGAGGTTAAGCTCCACAAGCCATGCTTTTTAACCACCATATCACACTGCCTCTCCGAGTTAGAGAGAAAAGGGCATTTGATGAAGCATTAATATCTCAGAGCCAGTCGTAGGTAGGATGAGATTACATGTGTGTTGAGGAATCAGTGTAAGAAGAAAGGGGCAAATGGGTGAGGATGCCAGGAACCTGTTATTTTGAAATAGAGATATGGCAATTTAATGGTTGATACTTGGCACCAAAGAGGTACCTACCTCCTTAGAGGACAAGGAACTAAAAGAGGAGTTGAAGGAGAATGGAATGAATTGGAATAAACACTACAATAGGGTTGACTAAGGGGGGGATAAAGGAATTACCAAATATCAATGAGGAGCCAGCATAGGCAGAGGAACGTGAGTTTGTAGTGGAGTCTGTGGGCTTTGCAGCCACATCCAAAATCCAGAGCACAGGCCAAGAAGGAAGATTTGAAGTGTAACAAGGAACTATGACTGCTTAGGCAGAGAAAGAGCTGGGATGCTCTCAGGTGCTTCACTGGTATCTCTGTCCATAAGAGAACAAGAAAGAGGTATGTCAGAAATTTGCAGCCATAATTGGTTTGTGCTTTTTATTTTTAAATTGGATTTTGATTAAAGGAAGGCATCTTAAGGTCTTTTCTAAATGATTATAAAATTCTTGAGTCTAGGACCTCTTCATATTTTCAATCAATTTCCCATTTCTCCTTCTACTATATTTCTTATGTTAAAGGAATTCAATAAACTCTGTGACCTTACTGTTAGTCAAATGATGGTAGGACACCTTAGGAGAAGGTAGGGACAGCCAGGGGTCCATCTGGAGAAACTATGCCACCTTCTGAGTTAAGCCAGTTTTGATAAAGGAGCTCTTTTTTAGGGAGAATGAAGTGGCCCAAACCAATAATGAGTTTTCAAGCTGCTGTATCTAAACTTTGAACACCTAAACTGGATTATTTGACAAAAACCACAGCTGGAAGACAGCGGCCATTAAATCAGCTCTCAGTGTACAGGGGAGGGTTGCTTGGTCTTATTAATTATGCACAAAATATGCACTATTTACTGCTAATATATGCTTTTTGATGATGAATTTGAAACGATGCAGCACCAGGACACATTAAAGACAGTTTGCTCTTTTTTTTGGAGAGAGGAAGAACAATGTTTAGACCTATAGGTTAGTTAACAACTATGCTTGATGTATTTAGTTCTTTTGCACCTATGTCAGAGTCCCAGAAAATTGACTTGATATTTGACTTCAGCCTTCATTCAGTATGCTAATGATGGTATGAAATTTGCACTCTTGACAAAAATAAATATACCCTCAACTGTGTTTTTTTCCCTGCATTGACGCATGGATCACATGCACAAATTTACAGCAAATCCTTATTCTGGGCAGTTTTGCACAGCATTCTGCATCCATTTTTGCTGTTTGTCACATGTTATGGTGCTGCCTGTGCCCTGAGCCTGGGTCTCGGTGTAGTTACAGTGTGACATTTTCCTTGAACAGTGATAGGCAGGATTTAATTGACCTCATTATTCTTGGATTCTCAAAGGCTTCTGTGGATGTGCCCATTTACTAACACTGTTCTCTTGGGCTGTAAAGCTGTGTCCAATTATCCTTGTTGCGTGTCATCAAGTGACTCAGTGACACCTGCAGCAGCCCTCTTGCATTCCAATGACTCCGTTCTTGAATTCATTGTGAGTTCGGGACTCTGGGGGATGATGGGGCTTTGTGTAGGAGGGCAGAACTTCCCTTCTCCCTTTGAGTATCTTGTCTCAGTTTTGTCCCTGAATATTTTTATAGACTCTTAAATCAAGGCTGATGCTATAAAATGATCAAATTACTGGTCTATCTATTAAGAATCCCTAAATGGTAATTATATATAGACAAACATGATCCCAAATAATTGGTTTGAATGAAATGGGGCTTCACTGATTGGAGGTTGGCAAATTCTCAGTTACAGGCTGCCTTTAGGCTGCCCTTAGAGCTAAACCTTTGAGACAGATTAAGCTTATGCCTAGGATGGGAGAGAGAGCGGCTGGAAGAAAAGAATACGTTTTACTTACTGAATGCTGTGCAACACACCCAAAACTTTGTGACTTAAACAAGAACAATTTATTTTGATTTCTTGTAATTTGTTGGGTCAGATATTTGGACCAGAATTGGCTGGGTGATTTTTCTGCTCCATGTGGCATCAGCTTGGCTGCATTCAGCTGGTGCTAGGTTAGGCAAGGCCAGGATGACTTCACTTACATGTGTGCCTCAGATGGGCTCTTTCTCTCTTCATGTGGGTTCGCATTTCATTAGTCCAGCCCAAGCTGTTTTACAGCATTCCCAGATAGAGGAAGTGGAATATGTCAGATCTCTTAAGGCCTGAAGTCCCAGCATGTCATCATCTCTGTTGCATTCTATTGGTCAAACAAGTCAAAGGTCAAGCTCATAGTCAAGGAGAAGGAAAATAGAATCTCCTTCTTGATGTGAGGTGCAGCATCTACATGTACAGGGAAGAGGAGACTGTTTGGGAGACTCTTTTTAGACTAGCTATCACAATCCCTCTGGCCACAGCAATTCATGTCTGTCCCATGAAAACTTCATCACATAATTGCATCAGGCTTAGGTTCAAGGTCCAGGAGCTTATCATCTAAATCATATCCATCTGAAGAAGAAGCTCTTCGTGTGCAGCTTCTCTTGATCCAGAGACAAAAAATGGTAAGTTCTTGGTAACCCCACATACAACATACAATGATGAGGCAGAGATACAATAATTGTAATAGACTGGGACATTCAAAAGGAGAGAATTGGGAGGCACATAGTAATCACTATTTTATAGCAAATCTGAAATCCAAATGTGCCCATATTACCAACTCCCTCAAATCTGGGGCAAGGAATATTTCTTCAGTAGGGCCCAGTACTGCCTTCTGGATGTGGTTTTCTATTCCATTGTTTTCAGTGGCTCACGTCTCTGTCCTTTAAGTCATCCCTCTTTTTCTATAAGAAATGTTTCGTGTTTGTGGCTGAATAGCTTTCTCAGCCTTTTTTTTATCCCAGGTAAAGTTTGGAGGCCAGAGTCCTCTTTGCATTTTCATCCCAGATGTTGCACCTTCTTTAAAAACTCTGTGTTTTTTCTTATGTATCCAATTATATTCCATTCCAACAGGCAAAGTGTACTCCCACAAATCTATTCACAAAAATAGGCACTTTTCTGCTTTAGACTGAGAGTCAAGATGCTATAGAGCAACATCTTTAAGATACTACCAGCCCTTTTATCTAGTTAAATGGGTCTTACTTGGGTTTTAAGAGATTTATCACAGACATATTCTTGAATTGATATTCATCCTGAGGCCTCATTTTACTAGCAGCCTTCAGGATGTGATCTTTGCCCTGTGGTCATTTCTTATTCTGAGGACTTTTGCCATCTGGAGAAGCTGAGAATGAGAAATAATTTCCTTTTCCAAGTCAGGATGTTGTGGCTTGGGCTTTGCATCTTAAAATAACACTATTATTTTTCATGGGCATGACTTGCTTGAGTGAGTCTTCTGCTCCCTGTGGTATTGACTGGCTCACTCACTTGGCTGCATTTGGTCACTAGCTGGTCTGGGCAGGAAGATCCAAGAAAGCTTTACTCACGTATCTGGTACTGCTGAGTTCCTCCGTTTGATAAGCTTGGCTTTCCTGGCAGCATGATGGATTTAGATTGGTCAGACTTTTTATACAGTGGCTGGTTTCCAAGAGCAAGTGTTTTAAAAGAACAATATCTGCCTGGTGTGCAAGCATTTATCAAGCTTTTGCTTGCATCATGTTTGCTATAGTCCTGTTGGACAAAGCAAGTCATATGGCTAAGCCACGGTCATCATGGGAAGGGATTACATAAGGGCAGGGATACAAAGAGATGGCATGCCTTCGGGGCTACCCATGTTACAGTCTCCCACAGAGAATGAGTTTATAGCCAGACATATGGATTCATCACTTTTCTCTGCCTTTTATTAGTGGTGTGGGTTAGGGCAAATTGCTGTACCTTTGGGCTTCTTGTTTGCTGCCTGTAAAATCGAAATGTGTTATATACGTTACTAGATTTTTGTGAGAATTAAATTGGACACACACACGAACTCTCCTACACCCCCCATACATACATGATGTACACACAGTGGTGTCTAGACCTAGTGAGTCATCAACAAATTATTACCACATTTTAGTGGGATATTTGGCAGCACAGCAGTTTGATAATTGAGTGAATCAACTGTGGTTTTACTATATCAAGGCCAGGTTGTAATCATCAATTAGGGTTTACATAAGTCAAAGTGATTTAAGGTAAAAACTTGGCAGAACAGGTGGACATAAAAGAAGATCTGGTCTTAGCCAAAAGGCTGTTGGCCTCAATAGCCTGGAGTCTGAATCCAGGATTCACAGTGGCACGGGAATGCAGAGTGACACTGGAGATTGGAGCCAGACAATGAGTCAGGATTCTGTGTGTCCAAAAAGGCAGCATCAGAAACTCTTATGGATCCAAACCAGATATAGAAGCCTAGGGTATGATAATAGGAATTGGGGACCTAAGCAAGGAGGCTGGGGAATCAAGAGCCAGAATTATGTTTAGGCAAATAGATAGGAGCCTAGAGGCAAGAGAGAAACTTGATAGTTTGCAAAGCCATTGGGCTCAGAGATTCTACATGTTATTGTAGCCATAGAAGAAATTGGTCTCAGTGTGTGACCAGATCTTGACCCATATGTGGAAAAAGTCATCAGGTTAGAGTAGGGATTGGAAACTTTTGAAATTTTTATGGGATTCTAGTTGTCCTTTCAATTCTTTCAATTATCTGATCTTTATCTCCTTGGGAATATAATGTTTTCATAGGGAGGGGCCTCCCACACAGAAATTATCAGACTATAAAACTGTCTGTGGCATTTGTAGTACACAGAAAGCTCAAAAAAGTGATGTGCTCTCTCTCTTTTGTTCCAGTTGTAGAATAATCCAGTCTCTGGTTATGGAAATCTTCCTTGACTGCATTCCCACTCAGAGAGAAATTGGAATGACCAGTGCTACTGAATGAGTCTTGGCGACAGAAGTAAAGATTTTTCTGACTTCTGAACATCTTATCTTTCCTCATGCTGATTATTGTTTCAATAGTAAAGCTTATGCTATCTTATAAAGTCATGTTGTTCTTTCATTTTTCACTGAACTATTCTGAATAGAATAAAGAAGAATCATTTCAAGTCATATTTAGAAACAGTAGGGTTCCTTGATTTAAAAGGAGAAATTTAGAGTGGCATTATAAAGAAGTATTTAAGATACAAAAAGGTAGATGCTCACACTCATGCATTTGTTGCTGTGGAGGCTAATTTCTTTTCTTACTTTACACCCATTATAAAATTCAAGTAGTTTTATTTAAAGATTTTGATTATGATTACATCTTAGGTGTTGATAGGAGGGTATTTTAAAATGTAATTTATTTTTATATAGTATTATCTATTTTTACAGATTTTCAGAGTTCTTAGCAGTGTGTCAGCACACTACCATTTCTAACCCATAGTGAAATTCTCTTAATCCTACCTTCGTACACCTTTGTTGTAGTGATGACTCCTTTAGTAGCACTAAGCATCAGTAGCTGAAGATCTGTAGCAACACGTATGTTGAGTTTGTAGTGTTAAAGCTTCTCTTTCTCTGCTATTCAATTTCTTTTTGGGCGCTGGGCCTGAGGAGTCTGTAACTATTAACTAGAGTGACCACTTTAAAAACGGTGCTATACTTAATGCTTTGGATGATAAAACTCTACCCTCTGTTCTGATGCTGTTTTATGTCCTATACCAGCAAACTTTCCTCTAAATGACCTGATGCTAAATATTTTCAGCTTTAAGTGCCAATGTGTTTCAATTGCTTAACTCTGCCATTTTGGCACAAAAGTAGAAGGGTATGTTCTGTTGACGTATGGATCAGTGACACGTATAGATTCCCCTTTGAATCTCAACATGCTATGAGAGAAGACAAGGCCTAATAAAATTTTGCATGTTATGATCTCTTTTGTATAAAATTAAGAAATGTAAAGAAGTAAACAATGTTTCAAAAACTTTTCAAAGGTAGTATCTCTTTACCCTACTCTCATGAATAACAACACTCCGTTTGTAAACAGGGCTCTGTTTTCTCTATGCATTCTTTGCTCTAGCATAGAAACCTGTCTAGGACAGGTGTCAGCAAACCACCACCCAGGGGCCAAATCCTGTTCCTTGTCTTTTCCTGTCTACATATAGACATTCAAAAGGGGAATCTTGGCAGGGATCATTGACATCAGCAGAACCTGTGCTTTCGGGAGCTCCACCCCATCCCCAAGAATGCAGGCAGGTGGGGAGGAACATGCTTTTGTTTGAATTCCCCTATGAAAAATGGCATCTTTTGTGAAATGACTGCTGAAACTAATGGGGCCTTTTGTGTTTGCAGAGCTGTTTCCTCCAGCGAAGCTATCAGGGGCTGGCCAGGAATCATAATGACAATCTAACCCTCATTAGTACTGAGTTTGCACCAGATTACTCCTGAAAACAGTGCTGGTTGGGATAAATTTCTCCTGTGAAATAATACACTTCAGCTGGAAACATATGCCTCATACATGATGGCCACTGTGCCACACATAATTCATTTTGTGGTGTTGTTGATGGAACTGGGATGGTAGTAAGGGGTTTTAGTTTGAATTTATTTTGATTATACGAATAATTGGATGTTTTACTAGTGTTATTTTTATAAGGGTTTGAGAAATCATTTCTATCTAGAAAATTGAATAAAATAAAATTGATTTAGAACTGAAATTAATCTAAAAATTCCACACTTGTTTCATATTTCTATGTTATGTCAGAGAAACTCATCACGCTATTAAATCATGTCATATTAAAAAGAATGACATCTTACCATATCTTAATAGACTCTCAATGACAAATGAGCAAATTACGTAGCATTCACCATACGACTTTTTTGTGTTGCCAAACCTACCTTTGAGCAATTAAAGTTTTAGAAGTGAAAAAAAAAATAATACAGGTGAGTATAAATTTGGGGCTTTAATGGCTCCCCAATTATTTGATATGCCCAGTTCAAATCATTTAACATTTAATCAAATCTGATGAAAGTATCCATCAGCTAAGGATCTGCTCGTGGATACGGCTGTATTTATGTAGAAATTATTGGGATTTTTCTAATGCTGAAACATTCAGAAGCATGAATTTAAGGCTTTAAACTTGAAACCACCACCAATGTGCCAGCCTCCATCTTTGACCCCCAGAGTAAGGACCCAGGACTGTAAAAATTTGCCTATGTTGCTTTTTAAAATACTCATTGCAAAAAAAAAAAAAAAAAAAAAAAATTATAGATATATAATTGTTTGCTTCATGTGGATTTTGTAATAAGACATTAAACATGGGCAGTGTTGGGATCATCTGCAATTTTTACAATGACTACAAGAAATCCCTGAACTTACTCATGCCACATTAAAATTTGATGCATGGGGGAAAAATGGGCTTTTTTCCAAGGTTAATATATTTGAGTTAGAAAAGGTAAAATAAATATTAGAAAGGGGAAAGTGAATTTAAGCCAGGTGAAGAGACCTTCTCCCACACCTCACTCCTTCAAAAAAAAAAAAAAAAAAAACTGCCTAATTTAATTGGAATGGAGTGGAAGAACTTGAGAACCTTTAAATGTGAACCCTAAACTTCTGTAGTTAATACTACCAAGACAAAAGCAAAATGCACAAGGAACCGAGTGATCCATGCAATCAGCTTTTCCAAGATGAAGCATGTGACCAAAATGAGGCAAGAGGAAACTAGCCGTCACATACATGGTGAATAGCCATCACATACAGCACCATATTTCTCTGCCATGTGCTGTGCTCAGCTCCTTTTATGTATTTGCATTTGACTGCTCTCACTTAGTGAAAAAAAAGTGTTGTGGTTTGAAAAACCAGAGCGGAGCCAACAAAATGTCCATGGCATACTGACATTACCTGGTAATTTAGCAGTTCTATATGAACTAATTTGCATTATAGGAACAGGTAGGAAAATTCATTTTGCTTATTATGTGCTAGGCACTGTTGTAAATTCTTTACTTGCTTTACCTCATTGAATTTTCAGAGTAACTGCTTGAGGTGGGCCCATTTCACAAATGAGGGGATACATCGACGTTAAGTACCTTAATGAAGTACCTTAGGGATGGGATTGCATAATCTCAATTTTCAGGAAGAGGAGGAAAGTGAATTACGCCAAATTATAGCCTCGGGGAGTAGAACATCAATCTTAATTCTTTTCACTCTTTTTGCAAAGGTTACCTTCTCTGGGAGAGGCCTTCCACGGATCCCTATTTAAAATTAAGCCCCTGTTCTACCCTCCAGACTTTCTGTCTACTTTCTCTCTTTTATTTTTTCTCCTGAACACTTGACACTAACATTCTATGTAGTTCCCTTGTTTATATTGTTTATCCCATCACCCCCTCCCCCTCCCCCCCCCCCCCCCCCCCCCCCCGTCCCCAAGTAGAATCCCACACAGGCAGGGGTTTTTCTCTATTTTCCTATTCGTTTTCCAGGGCTTAGTATATAATAATGTCTCAACAAATAATTGTTGAGTGGATGAATGAGTTAATACATCAATATTAGATAAAGTTCTAAAATGGATCTTTAAAAGATGTCTTATAAGCCTTTAGAAAAGAAGGTGGTGATCATCTGGAGCTTGTATGAGGTTACAACTAATAAAGTACCTAAGATTAAACTAATTTCTTTTTACTGTGAGACCTATAGGTCAGAAGAGTGCTATCCCCACTGTCTATCTGAATGTCAGAAATTATTTGATAGAATCTTCCATGATAAAAAATCATGATTAAGGTATAAAAAGGCAATTAATGGTACCCTTAGGTCAAGTCGTGGCTGAATGGCTGCATGCATGTGTTCAAAGTCAGGCCTCTGGTACTTGACTGGAGGGTTTGGTCTTTAAGTCTGTCCTAGTCACAATTTTTATCAACAATTTAGGTTGTTGCATTAGTGGCCTGAAGAGCTAATCCACAGATGAGGCAAAAATGGGAGTAACAGGTAATATGGTCAGTAACAAAATCAGTATACAACAAGTGCTTGACAGATTGGAGGGGAGTGGTATATATAATAAAGCAAACCCAAAAAAGTGAATTTATAAAAGGCCGGAACACCAAAGAGAGTGATACTAATTAATGTTAATTGCAGATGGGCAGAGGAGGGATCTAGTTTACTAGCAACCATAGATTTAGGTACCTGTAAAATAAGAATGAACCAATAATGTGATGGATGCCCCAGAAAATGTTAATTTATCCTTGGGTTTCATGAACAGAACAGGGTCTAGAACAGGAAAGACAGAAATTTGGTTCTATATTTGCACTGATTCTCCCATAGTTAGAAACTTGATTATAGTTGTGGGAAATTCATTTAAGAAGGATGTGGAGAAACTGGAGTACATCCAAAGCTCGAATCATTATATAGAGAGAGATTTAAACTATGTCACATGCAGAATATCTAAAGCTATGGTTCCAAACTTATGCCATTTAGATGTGTTTTATAAGGTCCACCCAGGATTTTTAGAAAATTGCGTTAGTAACAGGTATTTTAAAATGAGTAGATGTCTCATTAAAATATAGATTTCTGTTTTTCACTCTTGTTTGCCTATGGAAACAAACATGGAGATGGGAGTGGGTCTGCCTTTGTGGTCTTCTCAGCCCACTTCATTCAAAGTTCCTTTAAATTCCCTATAGGAATTTGAGTTTTTGTCACCTGAAAGAAAAGAACTGAAGAGTGCATGACCTATAAAACAAGATTGGGTTGGGGGTGGGACAATTAGACCTACTATGTGTGATCCCAGAGAACAAAACACTGGTGGGAATTATAGGGAAGCAAATTTCCATTAAATCTATTGGTTAGCTTTCTCACAGCGACATGAGATGATGCTTTTCATTTGTTTTTGGTTCATCAGTGCCTAGAAGAGTTTCTGACATATATTGGCACCTGGTGCATATTTACTGAAAGAATGAAGTCAAATAAGCTGTGAGTAGTGAATTCTATTCCAGACACTGCTAGAATGCATGCTCTTTTAGAGCAGAGATCTTTGTCTATTTTGTTTACAGTTGTATTCAAGCACCTAAAACAATGCCTGTTGCATAGTTGATCCTCATTAAAAAGGTGAAGATTTAATGATTGAAGATATTCAAGCATAGAAATGTGATCTACTTGCCATTCCTGTAGGGAAAATTAATTACCTATTCATGTGGAGGGTCATGGGTTAAGGATATTATTGAACTGAGTGGCATTTCCAGTCACTTCCAACCCTGAGAGTCTATCAGGCAAGTGACATGGAATGAGATTAAGTATTTTACATCAAATATTCAGCATAGTGAAATTAAAGCAGGGATGTGTATGTGTAGTCAACACACCTGAGCGGTGAAGCATTTGGTCAATTTGCTGGATTTTTTAACTGGTATAACCACTTGCTTAAGATTTTTCAGATATTTGACTATTTCTTAGTCCGTATTGATGCCTATGTTTGTTCTACTTTTCAGCTGTGGGTGTACTAGCTAAGAAATGGTTAATCGTTCCCATGTGGGGAAAATATCTTTTTATACTCTGATATTTGTAATCTAACTTAGAAAATCCTTGTTGCCTTGACGTTTGGAGTGATTTGTTATTCTGTCGTTCAAGGAAACCCATGATAACAAATCAAACCATTGGAAGCTGATTTCAATTTTCATTGTTTGGGGTGGTTACTGAAAGCAACATTTTGAAAAATTGTCTCATAACTAACCTAGAAAATAATATTTAGAGGCCAAATGTGGCAAAAGGAAGAAGAGTTAAGTGCCTAGTTTGAAAATGCTTGTAAAAATTCTATGCACCTTTTATTGTGAAACTTTGGCAATTTTAATATTAAAAAAATCAAGAAAAAGGGCATATTGCCTTATAACCTTGAAGGAAAAAAAAAGCCTAATGCCCTGAATTTGAGTGTCAGAGATGAATGCATTTAGAATGCAGTCCTGAGGGGGTGTATGCTAACTATGAAAAGCAATAGCTTATTAAATTCTGGGAAACTTTCAGTTTATTTGAAGGAGATACGGTAATTAATTCTTGCTAAATGTTATTTATAAGGGATAGAATTTCCCTATGAATGTTCAGCTTCAGGACAAAGGAGGAAAAAAAGCACCTAATTATATAAAGGTTAGTGAACACTTGGTGGGATCAGATCTATGAATCATCAGTTTTTGCTGCCCAGTTAATGAACAATGGAGAAATTCCTATCACGAAAAGGCACTGCATAATCTTAGAATCCCATAGTATAATCATCATCATCATTATGATGGGTTGAGTGTACACAACCACTGTCTCTGGGGCATACTTAGCAATTTAAGAATTTTGTTTAATTAGTTTTCACAGCTCCCTCATTGGGCATGGTGAACATGTAGCTTTAACCCTTATTTTAGAGCCAACCTTAGGTAAAATGGTGATACACGCACTGTTTTATTGCAATTATTGTGTTTTCTTTTTTAAACCATAAATTCTCTCTCTCTCTCTTCAATTTTATGTCGAAAGACCTGGGTTGTGTTCTATGCAGTTGCTCACAGGTTGATTTTGCTGATTGTATTCCCATGGTGTGATTCAACATATTCACCTATCTCTTGAATTTTCTATGGTTAGTAGTTAAATCTAAAGTCTTGGCTTAGTTCCCTTTATTTGGGACAGATAAAATATTTTGCAATATGGTTTTCTTTTTCAAATTTTGACATACTAATTACATGTAATTATTTTCAGTGTTTTTTTGTTGTTGTTTCACCATATCTTGTCATCTTTTCATAGTCTCAATCTTTTCTCTTTTCTTCCTCTTAGACTTCTTAAATCTTACCCTTTGCTATGCCTCCTACCCTTACCTCTTTCTCTTTGAATCTTTTTCTTCCTATTTACTCCACATTTCTTATGGGTAGAGGGCAGGAAGGAGGGCAAAGAGAATAACAGGAAACCAAGGGTTGTACAGGGATGAAGAGTCATAGAAATGGTCACAACTTTTGTCTCAGAATGCCCTAACGTTCACTAGTTGGTTATCTGACTTCAAAAGTTGTATTAAGTTTTTGGATTTGGGTGATTAAGATAACCCTAAGATAACAACCTAAAGACAATCACTATGCTATATTTCCTTCTAGTATATTTACAATGTGTGTGTATGTTGTGTGTGTGTATTTCAATTTTGAAATATATTTAATATAATAAATATATTTTGGGCTCCTGCTTTTTCCATTTGACAGCATATTGTTTAAATTTCTTCAAAAAAATTTTAATGCCTATTTAGTATTTATTATATAGAGACGTTTTAAGGTTACTTCTTTATTGCTGAACAATTTTGGCTGTCTCAAAGTTTTCACCCTTAATCATATTACAAAAAATATCCTAATTTCAAACTTTGAACTCCTTCACTGATGATCTTAGGTTACTTTGCAGAGAAGCAATATTACTAGATTAAAGGACATAAATGGTTTTAAGGCTCTTAATGCACATTTCAAAGTGACTTTCCAGAAAGTTTCTATGATCTTTTGCTCCTGTAGTTACATAGATAACTACAGTTATGCTCATTGTAGCATTTCAACCATTAAAAAAAAAAAAAGTGCCACTAATGGGTTAAAAATGGCAACATATTAATGTTTTCAGGTGAATTTATTATTACTAGAGAGAGTGACCCAATATTTTCTGTGGATTGTTTGTTCATGTTCTGAGCTAATTTTTCTATCAAGAGGATAGAGTTTTCCTTAATGATTTGTTAAAGATTTTATATATGACATATGTGGTGCTAATATTTTTTCAGTTTATCATTTTCCTGAAATTTTGTATGATTTTATGTAAGGAAATTTCCAATATTTAAAAACTCATTTCATTTGCGATTTTTTCCCATTGTTCTTCTGCTTAGAAAGACTTCCACATAATAAGCTCAATTTAATGTTTACTTATATTCTATTTTATGACTTTTGAAATATTTAGCCTTTTAATTCTATCTCATATTTACTTTGGTCTATGTAACCAGTTTGCCCAACACTTCTATGCTAGATCTCTCCCCATTTGTTGATAATGCCTCCTTTAACATGTTAACACATGGTAATGTTTTTATGTAAGAAATATTTAAGGAATTCTATTTTATTCCACTGATCTTTCTATTGATTTTTATGCAAGTACCACACTATTTTTGTTACTGCAGTTTCATGGTACATTTTTCTCTTTTTTTTAAAAATTTTATTTTGAAATAAATTCAAATTTACAGGAACAGTTGCAAAAACCATACAAACCTCATACACAGCATACCCTGACCCCCCTCCCCTGAAACCCCGATCTACCAACTTTAACATGCTGTCACACCGCCATTTCTTTCTTTCCCTCCCTCCCTCCCTCCCTATATATCATCCATCATATATTGCTCTGTCTTCTGAACATATGAGAGCAAGCTGCACACATCCTTAAGCAAACACTATAATTCACATATACAATTCCCATGAACAAGAACATTATTTTATGCAATCCCATTAAGCGCAGCTAAGAAGTTCAAGAAATTCAACATTGATACAAAGCTTACATTCTATATTTCCTTTTTTTTTTCTTATGTCCCAACTGTATCGCTTTGAGCCTCCTGTCCTCCATCCTCAGATCCCATCCAGGATCATCCTTGGCATTCAGTTGTCATCTATTTAGACTGTCTTTTTTTTTTTTTTTCCATTGTGGAAACATATATATAGCCTAAATCTTCCCATTCCACCCCCTCCCTAGCATTCCATTAGTGGGATTAATCACATTTAGAATGTTGTAATGCTATCACCTTCCCACCATCCATTACTAGAAATTTCCCTTCACCTCAAACAGCAGCCCTACACTCATTTCTTTTTTTTTTTTTTTTTTCAACTTCCAGTATCTTTTATTTTTCCTAGATACAATAAACTCATTCACTCAATATTGATATAGACATAACTACACAAAATTAAAATTCTATATGCAACACATGGCCTCTGTAACAGAACTTGGCCTTCTAAGGTAGCTTATGAACATTACAAATTACCCTTTGCTTTTCCATTAGGGTTGCCACCAATAAACCACCCCATTTTTTAACTAAGTACTTAAATCAACTTAAATGATGATCCCTCCAATTAGGTGAAAAATCCCTCAATTTGTCCTGAAAAAAAACTGTTTAACTGAACTATCGTATCAAATTTCAGCGGATAAAACACCAGAAATAGGTTATGAGCACTTTGTCTTTTGCCTGAGCAATTCAAGGCTGACTTTTCAAAAGAAGACACAGGTTTCTCATTAAACTTTGTTTTAATGGGTCTCAAAATTCTGTGACAGATTTTTGGTCATTGTTTCCATTTAAAAAGTACTGATTTTAAAAACTAATAACTTAAAACTGCCACACAAAAACAAATGGTCCACAAAACATTCCTTTCCTTCTGAAAGTTTTACGATGCATTGTTATCATTAACCAGTCTTTTACTATTAAACTTAAATGGCCAATTGAGACAAACAGTTCTGAGACTGTTCTTCCACCACTGATTAAAACTGGGGTGGCAGGTGTTATAGGTAATATTCATTTAGCCTTCTGAGCTTTCTGGGCAGACTTGGTGACCTTGCCAGCTCCAGCAGCCTTCTTGTCCACAGCCTTGATGACACCCACAGCAACTGTCTGTCTCATATCCCGAACAGCAAAACGACCCAGAGGAGGATAATCAGAGAAGCTCTCAACACACATGGGCTTGCCAGGAACCATATCAACGATGGCAGCATCACCAGATTTCAGAAATTTGGGGCCATCTTCCAGCTTCTTACCAGAACGACGATCAATCTTCTCCTTCAGCTCAGCAAACTTGCAAGCAATGTGAGCTGTGTGACAATCCAGCACAGGTGCATAGCCAGCACTGATTTGGCCTGGATGGTTCAGAATAATCACCTGAGCAGTAAAACCAGCTGCTTCCATCGGTGGATCGTTTTTGCTGTCACCAGCCACATTGCCACGACGAACATCTTTTACAGACACGTTCTTGACATTGAAGCCCACGTTGTCCCCGGGAAGAGCTTCACTCAAAGCTTCATGGTGCATCTCAACAGACTTGACTTCAGTTGTAACGTTGACTGGAGCAAAGGTGACCACCATGCCCGGTTTGAGAACACCAGTCTCCACTCGGCCCACAGGGACAGTACCAATACCACCAATTTTGTAGACATCCTGAAGAGGCAGACGCAAGGGTTTGTCAGTTGGACGAGTGGGTGGCAGGATGCAATCCAGAGCTTCAAGCAGTGTGGTTCCACTGGCATTGCCATCCTTACGAGTGACTTTCCATCCCTTGAACCAAGGCATGTTAGCACTTGGCTCCAGCATGTTGTCACCATTCCAACCAGAAATTGGCACAAATGCTACTGTGTCGGGGTTGTAGCCAATTTTCTTAATGTAGGTGCTGACTTCCTTAACGATTTCCTCGTATCTCTTCTGGCTGTAGGGTGGCTCAGTAGAATCCATTTTGTTAACACCAACAATTAGTTGTTTCACACCCAGTGTGTAAGCCAGAAGAGCATGCTCACGGGTCTGCCCATTCTTGGAGATACCAGCTTCAAATTCACCAACACCAGCAGCAACAATCAGGACAGCACAGTCAGCCTGAGATGTGCCTGTAATCATGTTTTTAATAAAGTCTCTGTGCCCTGGGGCATCAATGATGGTCACATAGTACTTGCTGGTCTCAAATTTCCACAGGGAGATATCAATGGTAATACCACGCTCACGTTCAGCTTTCAGTTTATCCAAGACCCAGGCATATTTGAAGGACCCCTTTCCCATCTCAGCAGCCTCCTTCTCAAATTTTTCGATGGTTCTTTTGTCGATTCCACCACATTTGTAGATCAGGTGGCCAGTAGTGGTGGATTTGCCCGAATCTACGTGTCCAATAACGACAATGTTGATATGAGTCTTTTCCTTTCCCATTTTGGCTTAAGAATCAGGGATGGTTTTCACGACACCTGTGTTCTGGCGGCAAACCCGTTGCGAAAAAGCCTACACTCATTTCTTAACTCCCCATTGCCCCTTCCCCCACTTCTCATAACCCATACTCTACTTTTCATCTCTATGTTCATATTCTCTGATAATTTCTTTGTGTTTACTGTGGGGCTTAAATTTAACCTCTTAAATCCATAACAATCTTGGTTTTCTTTGATACCAACTTAACTTCAATGGGACTCATAGACTATGTTCCTATACTCCTCCATTCCCCCACCTTTATATAGTTCTTGTCAAAAATTACATATTTTACATTGAGTCCCAAACCACTGATTTGTCATTAGAGTTTATATATTTTATATCCTGTAGGAAGTAAATAGTGGAGTTACAAATGAAAAATTATTGACTTCTATTTGTATTCCATTGTGGTCAGAGAATGTGCTTTGAATATACTCAATTGTTTTTTTTCTTAAGTTTATTGAGGCTTGTTTTATGTCCCAGCGTATGGTCTATTCTGGAGAAAGATCCGTGATCACTAGAGAAAAATGTGTGTCCTGATGATTTGGGATGTAAGGTTCTATATATGTCTGTTAAAATTCTCTATATCTCTCTCTCCTTTCTTTGTTTCTCTGTTGGTAGGGCTCCCTTTAGTATCTGAAGTAGGGCAGGTCTTTTATTGGCAAAATCTCTCAGCATTTGTTTGTTTGTGAAAAATGTAAGCTCTCCCTCAAATTTGAAGGAGGGTTTTGCTGGATAAAGTATTCTTGGTTGGAAATTTTTCTCTCTCAGAACTTTAAATATGTCATGCCACTGTCTTCTCGCCTCCATGGTGGCCGCTGAGTAGTCACTACTGAGTCTTATGTTGTTTCCTTTGTATGTGGTGAATTGTTTTTCTCTTGCTCCTTCTCTTCAGTATTTGAGAGTCTGGTCAGAATATGTCTTGGAGTGGGTTTATTTTGATTTATTCTATTTGGAGTTAGCTGGGCATTTATGCTTTGTGTATTTATATTGTGTAGAAGGTTTGGGAAGTTTTCCCCAACAATTTATTTGAATATTCTTTCTAGACCTTTACCCTTCTCTTCCCGTTCTGGGACACCAATGAGTCTTAAATTTGGACATTTTATTTTATCTATCATATCCCTGAGATCCATTTCGATTTTTTCAATTTTTTTCTCCATTCTTTCTTTTGTTCTTTCATTTTCTGTTCTGTGGTCCTCTAGGTTACTGAGTTGTTGTTCCACTCTCTCTAATCTTGTATTATGAGTATCCAAAATCTTTTTAATTTGCCCAACATTTTCTTTTATTTCCATAAGATCTTCTATTTTTTTATTTACTCTTGCAATTTCTTCTTTATGCTCTTCTAGGGTCTTCTTCATGTCCTTTATATCCTGTGCCATGCTCTCATTCTTTGTAGTTCTTTGATTAATTGTGCCAAGTTCTGTGTCTCTTCTGATCATTTGATTTGGGTGTTTGGGATTGGGTTCTCCATATCGTCTGGTTTTATCAAATGCTTTAAGATTTTCTGTTGTTTTTGGACTCTTGGCATTTTCTTTGCTTGATAGGGTTCTTTCAAGTTCTAAAAAAAACCAATCTAATTTTTCAGATCTACAACTTGGTGGCTTGTCTGCGAGTCACCTATTCCCCTCAAGTCAGTTCTCCTCAACTTTGTCTTTGTGGTGTGTAGGGAAATGATTCTTGTGGGGTTCAATGGTGCACTCAGTTTGGGTGTGTTGTTGGTGTTGTCTGCCCTGAATGTGGGGCGTGTGTCTGGGTGGTTAGGGTGGCATGGCAGCTTTAATATTCAGACCTCCCAGGTGTTCCTGGAGATTCAAGGCTGTTGCAAGAGTCTAAGCCTTCATTTCAGTCTTGCCACAGATTGTCTCTGCTGCTGACCCACAAGTCCCCAGCATTGATGTAGGGTCCCTGGGTTTTCCAAGTGGGCCCCCCTTCTCAGCTGTGATCTTCCAGTACCTCTGCTGAGGGAAGGCTGTGCTATGTCACAAGTGCATGCCTTCCCTCAAGGGAAGCCCCGGGCTGCTGGGGCTTTCAGGGGCACTCCCAGCCTGATGCAAAAATGGCTGAATGGGGTGTCTCAAACCCCTCTCCCCCTTTTCGCACAGCTCCACCTTCCCAGCTCTGGGACAACTAGCTGTGGGTGCACCCAAGGCCACTGTCTAAGGCCGATATTGTGGCATGTGCATGGTGCCGTGGAATACACTCTCCGTCACATTGGGTTTCCTGGCTCAGCTCTGGGCTGTGGGTCCAGCCCCGGGCAGGAGTGTCACCAGCATGCCAAGAAGCCAGCTGCAAGGGTCATGGTTTCTTTCTCCTTTTGGTTCTCCCCTCTGTCCCTCTGGCCCCAAGACAATCAGCAGTGGGTGTGAGGAGGGCTATCCTCTACACCAGACACCAAGGTGTTGGCTATAGCCTGCTCCTGCAGTGCTTCACTGTGCAGTTCTCACTGCCGTATCTACAGCCGCTCCTGGGTTTTTCTTTTTTTTTTTTTTTTAAAAAAAAAGGGCTAGTCCATCTCCAAACACCAACCACAGTTTCCCCACACTGCAGCACGGCCCCCGGACTTCCAGCTGACTCACTCACTCGTTTCAGAATGCAGACTCCCTTTTTTACCAACTGCACAGTCCCTGTGGATTTAGCCGATCTTGTCTGGCTGGTGCATCGCTAGAACTGGCGTTCTGGGTCACTTTCTGGTTTTTATCTAGTATTTTTCACAGAGGTGTTTTTTTACCCAGTCTCACCTAGCAGCCATCTTAGGTTCTCTCATGGTACATTTTTATATTTAGTTGGGCAAGGCCCTCTCACACTATTCTTCATTTTAAAACATTCTTGTTATTCTCCTCTCTTTTTACTTTTAGTTGAAGGTCTCTCCTATCCCTTCAAAGAGGAAAAATAGTTTTCTTTGCCACGATATGAAATCTAGAAATTAATTGCAAAGAATACTAGTCATAACTAGTCATAATTATACCAAGTCTTCGGAAATTTATGTGGATATACAAATTAATCTAGATTACACCTATTTCTTTTTAAGTTACGTCTATTTATTTATTTATGTATTTATTTATTTATTTATTTTTAGTAAATGAGATTTTTCCATTGTAATTTTAAAAACTGATCTTTAATTGTATAAAGGAAAGTTTTTTGAATATTTTATTTTATTATTGGATGACTTCACATGATTATTCTTACTTGCAATTATTTTCCAGTTGATTCTTTTGGGTTCCCTAAATTAAATGGGATTATCATCAAATAATTACATTTTCTTCCCTTTTCCCATAGTTAGGCCTGTTATTTCTATTTTCAGCTTACTTGAATTGGTCAGAAGCTCTTCAAAAATGGGGGCAATGTCACATTCAGGTTTATACCATGAGCTTTAGTGTCAGGTAAAACTAATCTCAAAACCTGGCTTTACCACTCACCAGTAATGTCTTGACGGGCAAACTAACCTCTCTAGACCTCATTTTCAAATCTACAAAATGGGAATAACAAGCCTTCAGGTGATTTTTTTGAGGGTCAAATGAGTTACCTATAGAGCACATGTAATACAGTAAATGTTATTAATAATGCTCAACGGAAGGGGTGAGGGTGAGCATCTTCACATTATTCCTGAATTTAACAAGAACAAGTTTAATGTTGGATGTAAGATTTAAGATAAACATTCTTTCAATCCACAGTTTATTAACTCAGTACTTTACGGTTCTCTGAACATCAAAGCCAAGAAAGAGCAAAAGTGAAATTTCTGACTTTCTCCATATAGAGAGGCAATTTGGCAATACTTTGTCTCCTCTTCCTCTTCACACTCTGGTCTTTGTTAGTTTATTCTAGAATTACACACCTAGTTTATTATTATAGATATGTACCTTCTCTTAAATCATAGTTGTAGTTTTTGCTTTCATTCTTGTAAATGTATTTCTGGTTATTAGTATTTAAGTAAAACTTGTAGTTTAAGACAATAGATTCTGTGTATTCCTGGTTCCAGATTGGCACTTGGTTCCTCAAGTGAGAGGTTTTCTTCAAAACACTGAGAGAATAAGCCGGCTGGATATGATTTTGAGGGGCCCGCAAAAATGTTGACTTCCTTTTATGCAGTTAAGATTCTGTTACTGTGTATCATTGGGAAGTCAATAATTGAAAGGACTCATGTTCTTCCTTTTTTTTTTTTTTTAAATTCTTCTCACAAAATTGAATCTGCTTCATTTTTCAAGGTCACCCAGGAAAGATGCAATACTATTTACAGAAGGTTAATTGAATCCTAGAGTTTCAGATAGATAGACTTTCTTGTTGATGAGAACATACAGTATATTATTACTGGATAAGAAACTTTTGTGTTCCTTTTAGGAATTTGTTAGAAGTTTTGGAGAGTGAGTTATAGGAAATGACCTTAGAAAGACTTCCATGATTTCTGTTGCTTCTAATCAGTTTGAAATCAAAGCTTATATTTGAATCATGCTCTGTGGATGTTTTGAAAGCTATCTGTTATCTTTGTGTTCACCTGAGCTGGAAATTTTCATTTTTATATGGAATTCATTTTGCCAGAGTGCCTTTTCTATATCAGTATGTGAATATACATTTGAAAATGGGTTGTATTAATTCAGTACAATGCCCTTTTCAGTAGTAAAAGACTTTAAGTATTTATCTTTATTGCCTTGAATTGTGAATTTCCTATAAGATTATTTGGGCAACATTAGCATTTAATTTTGAGATAAAACACTTGTAATGATTAATGAGTTACAGGGGGAAACACTTGGCATAAGCCTTATAGAATCTTAAACTAGATGTTCCATTATTGTGTAGTGTACTGTGAATGGTTTCATGGAGAAATACACAAATAACATATGTAGACAATGTCTACTTCTGGTCTATGGTACTTTTAGATTGTGAAGATGATCTTCAATTCACTGATATAGCATAATAACCTATTAAATTTGTGTTTGGGTGTTTAAAGTGTTGGTTGAGTTTTCAAAACTTGTCGTATTTAGACCAAGAATGTACACACAAGGAAGCTCTCCTTCATCAAAGCTGGATTTTGTGGCAAACTGATTAGACAAGAATAAAGAGATTTAACACTGGAATTGATTGAAACCTATCCTCGGCTTAATCTGCCCCCTTCCAGAAAACCTACATTAACACTGCTGACTTCTACAGTGCTCTCTACAGAGGAAGCACTCAGGGCCTGGAAAGTAAAATTTCTTTTTTTGATGAAAAGACTCTTACAATGGCTATACATTTGAAAGAAGGCTCAAACCTTCTTTCTGGGGATAGATGGAAGTAGTCTGAGTGGCTGAAGTCTTGGAATTTTAAAAGAAATTCCCTGTTATGTGCTTCAGCCTCATTCCTAACATTTTAGTAGTTACAAATACAGCATTATCAGTAAATCCAATATCTAAATACAATTTCCCCATTTCTAAATTTCTTGTAGTTGAAGAAACAGAGAAAAGTGTATCTATTTGCTCCTTCATTCAGTCCTTCAACAAGATTTATTTATCATAGGTTATGTTCTGGGCACTGGTTGAAGGCTAGGCGTACAAACTTTACTATGGTATGCATGCTTTCTTCCACATTGCTTACAGGCTAATGAAAGGAATGAACATAGAAACGAATCAAAACCGTTTCACTACAGTTTGCAGACTAAAGACTTTCTTTGTGCCCAGAAAGAAACATTCTCTCCTACAATGCCAAAGGATATACATTTTAAGGGGATTTACCTATAGAACATTTCACTTTTATGTATTCATATGAAAAATAGAAAAAATTGAGAGATTAATAGCAACCATTCTGACAATCGTTCTGAAATGATTTCTTTAGGTATATTTTTCAGAGAAATATTTGTCATAACAATGAAAAGCATTACTTTGAAGTTATTTTTCTGTCAACTATTCCAAATAAGTTGACTAATTATCAGGAAAATTTCATCTCATTGCAATATCAGAGGTTGACATTAAACTGATTCAAACATTTAAATATTTCTTCTCTTTGGGTAGTACATACCTAGAAGCTGAATGACAGATAGTTCTAGGTCCAATCAATAGCAAGTTGAATTTTGTTTCATTTTATTATTATGACATTACTGTACTTTCAAATTCCAAAATAGTGTATTTGGGTTATAGGGACTGTCGAAACTAGTAATAAACACAAATGTGATAACAAAGTCACCACCAATACCACCATCAAGAGAGAACCATTTTTAAAGAACTGGGTATATCCTTCTAGAATTTTTATATGACTATAATACACACTGGATTTTTGCTTTGTTTTGTTTCAGTGTTGTTGGTTTACAAAAATGAGATCATTTGGTAATTTGTTCTTTTCACTCAACATTGTATCATGAACATAATCACATATTCTTCTGCATCATTTTAATAGCCTCATAGTATTTCATCATATGATGTATCAAAATTTATTAAGCAAATCCTTCAGCACAGCAATTAGATTGTAACCAGTTATTTGTTTTTATAAGTGGGCTGCAGTGAACATCTTCATATTTGGATCGTTGCCAAACTATCTTATTAGACTATGTCTAAAACATCAAAACCATTAGTTCTCAAACTTTAGTGTGCAAACACACATACTGATAATCATGCATATTCCCAGGCCCTATGCATAAAGATTGTGATTAAAGAGGTCTAGAATGAGGCCTGGGAGTCTGAATTTTAGCAAACACCTGCTGTGATTCTCAGGCAGGGGATTTGAGCATCACAATTTGAGAACTAATGGCTTACAGATGTTAGAAATACTATCTTTTTTTTGAATCTCTTGAAAAACACCATTTTCCAACAATTATAACACAGGATAAATATTGCCCTGGTGGCCAGTTTTATATTTCTTTCCTAAATAAGGGCATTTAACCTCCAGCTTCTCCAAGATAAATTTGTTCTACTTATTTCTGAAGCACAATGGGTATGCATTGATCAGGGAGATAAAAGGGCCACTTGTTACGCTGTTTGTGAGATGTAAAAGTTAGAATAAAGACATCTGCTTTATCACTTTTATTATTTAGATAAAAATACTCAATAGGAAGTTTGCGCTTAAACTGACAGTGGATGAACATTCATATAAAACTCATATAAACTTTTTTTTAGTAGAGATAGTTCTCTTAGGGAATAGGGAGTTACGGTTTAAAATGTACAGAGTTCCTATTTGTAATTATGGAATGTTTTGGTAATGGATGATGGCGATAGTAGCACAACATTGTGAACATAATTAAAAGCATGGAAATATATATCTAAATGTGGTTAAAAGGGGAAATTTTAGGTTATATAAATAGTAATAGTATAAAAATTTAAAAAAAAGTCCATGGAACTATATTACACAAATAGTGAACCTTAAGTTAAACCATGGACTATAGTACAATTATAAAAGTGTGCTGTCATCAATTGTAACAAAAGTACCACACCAATGCAAGGTGTTAATAATAGGGTGGTATACGGGAATCATGTATTTTCTGCATGTTCTATAAACCCACGATTTCTTTAATAGAATAAAATTTAAAAAAAGAAGTTACAACAATTATTTCAACTATTGCCTTCCAGTGGAATACAGTTAAAAAAAGCTTTTTTGTAGTTACAATATTAATGTCCAGACTGGGCAACTAAGTGCTTATACAAAAGATGTTAACTTTGTCCAGGTGTATTCACTGTTGCTAAAGCTTTGCCAGGCTTACCCTTTGTCTTTCTTTTCCATGTTCGTCCTGAAGAAGTGTATCAACACATTTCTCATTAACTTCTCTCTAGAAATGAATGAAGTAAATTGTGACCAGTTAGCAATTCAAGAGTGTAGGTTAAGCTTACAGTTCTTTCCTTGGGTGAACTTCACAAGCTTGCTTAGGCTCAGTTTCCCAGTCTAAAAGCTAAGAATGTGCATGTGCATGTTTTCCTTTGATTTTCTATGTCCGTCATCTCACTAAATGTGTATTTTGCCATTAGAAGTTATAAAATCAGAGTATTTCAGAACAGAAATTGATTTAAAAGTTCATTTTGTGCAACCTCTGAATTTTAGGTCTAAGGAAACTAAGGCCCAGAGAGGTTAAATGACTTCTTAAAACCACGTAAGTAATTAGTGGCCGAGTCAGGCCAGGCCTGCAAGGTCTGTCTCCTGATTTAATCAACAAGGATTATTGCTAGTTTCCAATGTTTATGTAGGGCTGTCCTGACCTCAATTCTATTAAAAATTTTTAATGAAAATGTGAGGCTTATTTTAATGTATGATATATATGTATGTATTCTGTTCTTTTTTTCATAGCATTCACTCTGCCAGGGACAGTACTTAGGGGTAGCACAACTTAGTGGATATTAGCTCCAGGTTTAAAGAAAAGAAATTCAGATTTGAGTCCTGACTTGTATTGTGACCAGCCATCCTGGTTTGCCTGGAACTGGGGATTTTCCAGTACTAGGGACTTACAGTTGCTAAGACCAGAAAGTTCCAGGAAAACTGGGAAGATTGGTTACTCCATTAGCCACATGGATGTATGGCCAAGACATGCTATTTTATAGACTGCTGTTTCTTTATATGTAAAATGGGGGGTGGGGGATGTTGGGGTGGTGGTAATTGGACCTAGTTCAAAGGATTTTAGTAAAATTTAAATGAGATGGTTTATGTAAAACCCAGCACCACTTAATAAGGACTCAATGAATAGTAGCCATGATTATTATTGTTGTTTTACAAAGCAAGTAGATTTCTCAAAGCACAAATCCATATAATCTAGATCTCCACATCTGGGTTTTGGAGTAAATTAGCTTTGTTTTTAGCTTCACTCTCTTCTTTACCTTCTAGGTGTCCTTCTTTTATCCTTTTTCCCCGTAAAATTGTACAATACAACCCAAGGTTGAGTCCATTGCATATCCTTTCAGATTTTTCAAAGATATAAATCAGAAAGAGATAAATTTTCTATTTAGAAATCAAAATCGATGAATGAACTATCAAATGCAGTATACTGCTCTGAAAATATAAAAGGAATTAGCCCAGATTATAATACTAGAAGCTTCAATTTTGTAAAGAGCAAACTCTGTGCCATATATGGATGCTTCAAATATTTCGTATTTCTGGTCCAGACAATGGTCCTGAAAGGTAAATGTCATTATCCTCCTTTTTCAGATAGAGAAACAACCTCAGCAAAACCAAGTTACTTGTCTAAAGATATTAAAATAATAAGCAATACCACAGATACTCTAAATTAGGCCTGGACTGCTCCCAAGTCCATTCACTTTTAGCTTACAACCTAATTTTGGTTGGAAAAAGGACTCTGCCTCCCTGGGTTAGTTTCTTCACCTATAAAACTCAGAAAGAAAAGGAATTGCCCTTTATGATTGCTTACCACATTGCACATTATGGGCATGATCTCACTTAATTCTTGTGAGTAAATAGTATCCCCATTTTCATGATAAAGGAATGGAAGCCTTAGAGAGATGAGCAACACTCTAAGAATACACTTAGTAAAGTGGCAATACACGGATTCTAAATCCCAGGTGCTCTACTGCAGCATGTTACTTTGTAACATTTGGTGACTCTCTAATTCTACCTAAGTGGATGCAATAAATGTTGCCAGAGTAGAACTTCCAACCACTTGGAAATAATTACTGCTCACATAGTGGTATATTTTTCCTTAGAAAAATTAAAATCGAAGTACTGAATGTTTTACTGTTTTCTACAATTAATTTGCCTTTGCCTGTGGCTCATATAGATCAAATTTGAAAAAAATCTATTGTGATTTCAGTATCATTCTACAAGATACTCAGATTTTCTTCTCAGGCCAGTTTTGCTTCACAAAGCATATTACAAAACTTTACCAGAGAGTGTCCAAGTAATGTGACGTATGAAAATGTTTTATAAATATGGCCCTAAGTATGAAGAAAAAATAGGACTCATTTTCTTCCTGTCTCTTCATGTATGTGGGAGAAATGTGCGAGTGTGTGTGTGTGTGCGCGCACACGTACATATAGAATACCTATAAGATCTATAAGAATATATATACATATGTATTTATATGTATTTATAAGAACACATGAATATGTCAGGATATATATTAAAAGAATTTTTGCATTACATAGAAGGTAGAAATACATTTTGATTTACTCTTGATTTTATAAAATTTATGCCTAAGGCTCATAAATTCTGAGGTTATTATAAATGTCAGTTAACTGTTACAACTGAGCCATACCTAAATATAGCAGTGAACAAATTTAGTATCCTTAAAATAAGCCTGTATTTTAGTTCTTAGTTCTAAACTTTTCACCAAATATTATTCTGTGGATGGCTTTTATTTCTTTCACCATTTTTCATGTGTAAGGTTAACTTAATTTCTTTCCCCCAAAGTATATAGCCATTATGTAATGAAAAACATTGGGCCTTTTCTTGATGACATGTACTTTCTGGAACTTTGCCTTAGGCCTCTGAGGAAACGCTACATTCCGGTAACGGAGAGGAAGACCCTTTCCGAGGCATGGAACCCTATCTGGTCCGGAGACTCTCTTGCCGCAGTGTCCAGCTTCCCCCTCTAGCCTTCAGGCAGTTGGAACAAGCTGACTTGAAAAGTGAATCCGAGACCCTGCACAGACCAACCAGCCTCCCCTTGAAGATTCTCCCACTTATTGCCATCACTTCTGCAGACTCCAGTGGGTGAGTGCCCTTGGGGACGTTTCCCAATTATATTTTGGATGCTGATTGCTATCTGTGGTCTTTTGAGGTTTTGTGGCTCATTGCTTTATTTGAGTGGGAGAAAAATGAGCTTTCTGGAGTCAAAAGAAAGGAGGATGATATTGCTCAGGTGAAGTCTCTGTGAGCGGAGACCTTTTAGTCAATTGTTTTACGAGAAGGAGTTGAAAATGTGTTGGTGAATGATAATAAGCACCCAGGAAAGGGCAATTGCACTTGGAAAATTTAGTCAAATTGTTTTACAAGGAGGAGTTGAAAATGTATTGGTGAATGATAATAAGCACCCAGGAAAGGGCAGTTACACTTGGAAAATTAATATTGGTCATATGTGATTTAGTAGAAAAAGTCTTAACAAATGAGAACTAATGGGCAAATTATCATTTAGGCTTACATATCTGGAAACAGTAGTCAATGTTCATTGATGCAAAATGAATTTGGAATCAAGCATAGATTGTACTGTAATTAGACTCAAAGGAAATATGCAATTATATTCGTGAGCCTAGTAATTTGGCCTTTGACACTTTGAGGTGTTGCTTACCAGATACCCTCTCAGTTCCCAGCATGAGGCATTTTATTTTGTATCATTACCTATAGAAGAATCCCACACATGTCTCCATCATCTAATATTTCTATTTCCTACTTTCTACAGTATTTGTACATTCTCCATGGTTCTGTGTCCTTACTCTTTTTCCAGCTATTTACCAGTGGAGGTTTTACTCTTTAGTAACCAGGTCACCAGTCAAAAAAAAAAAAATTGGGGGATGTGCCAGTTTGAAAGTATTGTGTCCCCCAAATGCCATTATCTTTGATGTAGTCTTGTGGGGCAGACGTTTTGGTGCTGATTAGATTTGCTTGGAATGGGCCCCTCCCAGCGGTGGGTGATGACTCTGATGAGATATTCCCATGGAGGCACGGCCCCACCCATTCAGGGTGGGCCTTGATCAGTGGAGCCATGTAAATGAGCTGACTCAAAGAGAAGGAACTCAGTGCAGCTGTGAGTGACGTTTTAAAGAGGAGCCAGCTTGCTAGAGAGGAACATCCTGGGAGAAAGCCATTTTGAAACCAGAACTTTGGAGCAGACACCAGCCATTTGCCTTCCCAGCTAACAGAGGTTTTCCGGACGCCATTGGCCATCCTCCAGTGAAGCATTAACAAACTAGAACAGGGGAAAAATGGAGGATTTAACTCCCATTATTTGTTCTGTTGTCCAACTGCATTTTTAACAAACTTGAATAGAAGGAAAGAAGATGAAGCCAGTTGTGTCCCCACTTACAGACTCTTGGGATTTTGCTAGAACTGTAGGAATATACAGATATATTATGCTGTAAATGTGATTCTTCCTCATTCTCTGCCAAGTTCAAGGCATTTTTAGGGAAGATGGCTTTTAGATTTTCCTAAAAGTTGTTGGGAAAGTTGTGTTCAGAAAAAAAATATACAAAGTAGATGAAAATGTGACCAGCCATTCTCATGTAAGATATTGAAATTGATTTGAACTCTGTTGACTGATGAGTCTAAAGCACCTGTGTTATTAAAAGGCAAGAGGAGTATTATTACCACGTAAATTAAAAAGATGACAAATTCTGATTTTGAAGCATTACTTGGGGACTTCCCACTGCTTCCCCCCGCCCCCACCATGAAGGGGAAGTATATTCCCCTGGCAATGAAAATGTAGCAACGTGTGTATGATGTTTCTGCCCAGGGAAACCCATAAAAGACGATGTCAAGGATTTTATTGGGAGTTGGTCACATAGGCACCCTCTGCCTAGCACATACCAAAATTCCAGACTCCAAGAAAGAAAGCTGTGTTCAGCATCAACCAAGATGTTTGTGCCAAGAGTTTAGGCACAGTGGGATATTGTTCCCATACATCAACCTTGCAAATGGACCTTTCTAAAGATAGCAGTCTCAGGTCTGCTGATAGCTCTTTTCTATACTCCAGGTTTATCTTAGAATCATTGTCTTTCTTTCTCCACATTTGAAGAAGAAAGGATTGCCATTAAGATAAACATGAACCAATTTAAGCTTCTGATGTATGCAAATAATTTAGGTCTCTCAAGAAATTTGATGGCTAAATATGCGTTCCCAGTTCCAAGCTGGTGTTATATTATCTGCCCTTAAAAGAAAAGGCAGCTGTATATTTAATATATCTCTGTGTTGTTAGGCAATGTGTATAATTAAAAGTCTCAGCTAAAAGCTAAGCTCATTTAATTAAATTTGAATGTGTTGCTAAAAACAAATAAATAGTCTCCAAGCGCCAAGAAACTTGGAGATTCATAATTGTCTGCATCATAGCACTTCTGTTGGTTCAAAAATCCGTTTCCTTCTTAATCAAGAATCTAAGAATCAAGTGTAAGCTAAATTGTGCTTAACATTTCCAAATTTATTCAATATTTTGAAGGAAAGCATTGGCATTTTAAAGATGTGTAGCAGGGATAACTTGTCTGTACCAGAAGGTAGCTAAGAGAAACCATGGATGGGAGTGGCCAAAAAGTTTGTAAATTGAATATTTAGAAAGAGAAAATTCAGGAGTATAATTTACTGGAATGTCTCAGCTTTGGAAGAAGAGGTGAAGATGGGAGTCACATTTTGTAGCCATTTCAGTTAGCTAAGAGTCCTGGATTCCTTCACAGCCATCAGAAAGGGATGATGGGAAATTTAGACTATTTTAGCCACGATGTCTACTGTCAGATTCCCTGTTATTAAAGGTTAGTATGCCCTCACGTCCAATTCTCAATCTACACTGAGACTTGAGCAATTGCAAATCTCTTGGGGGAAAGGAGACTTCATGCCCTTGGTATTTTTTTTTTTCTTTCCTTTCCTTCTTAACACTGTGTCTTTTGCTTACTTCTGGCATATCAGTACATCAGATACTTGCACAGTCAAGAATCTTCCAATGGGCCTAGGGACTTGTTCCACCTCTTTAGAAAACCACGGGTGGCCCCCAAGTATAATTGGTTTCTGAAAGGAAACTTTGCCTTGCTGAAAGGAATGTTATGGATGAAAGCTATTAGCTTTCTCCTGGAGTTCCTGGGTCAAGATGCTGAGGTCAAGAGAAATGTTATTTATTATCACTCCCATAAATACTACTTTGGGTTTATCCCAGGCAACACGAATGCATTCAAATGTGTGCTCTTTAACAATTCCCTTTGAACATGCCTAAGCCAAAAGGTTGTGTGTGTTTTAATTTAGCAATGTTTAGAAAATTTAGATGAACACAAAACAGAATTGTATGACCTGGGATGCCAAGAGCCTACAATCCATCTACCAGTTATTTTTCCACGTAGGGTGGAATCATTCAGGCTTCACGGCTGTTTACCTATCCTCTTTGAAGTAAGAGGGACAATTACTATTGGCTTGAAATGTTATGCACTTGTTTTAAAATATACTTGGCAAAGAGGTAATTAGGAATGTCCTAGCTTGCCATATTTCCCTTCTAAATAATTTTCTGGCCAGTTGCTTTTATCAACCTTTCTATTAAGATACAATTTACCTGTGGTAGAATACACAGATCTTAAGTGCACATCTTGATGAATTTTTATATATGTATACACTTAGGTACCCACTACCCTATTTCCATCACCCTAGAATGTCCCCTCATGTCCCTTTCCAGTCAATACAGCACACTCTCTGAATTTGGTGACTAAAGATTAGTTTTGCCTGTTATTGAACTTCATAGAAGTGGATTGTACAATATGAACTCTTTTGTGTCTGGCTTCTATTGTATAAGTGTTTGTGACATTTATCCGTGTTGGTGAAGGTATCAGTAGTCCTTTTTCTATTATAGTGTAAAATTCCGTTGTATGAATATAGTAAAAAATATACACCAATTTATGGGCATTTGGGTTGTTTCTAGTTTGGGGCTATTATGAATAAAGCTGCTATGCATATTCTTGTACAAGTCTTTTTATGGACATAGGCACTCATATCTCTTGGGTAGATTTGTAGGAGTGAAATTTCTGAGTGATAGGAAGAATATGTTTATTTTTATTAGAAACTGCCAAATAGCTTTCCAAAGTAGTATACCACTTTCCCACCAGCATTGTGTAGGAGTTCCAGTTTTTCCCATCCTTACCAACTCTTCGTATTTTCAGTCTTTTTCATTTTATCCATCTGGTGAGTGTGTAGTATTATCTCATTGTGGTTTCAATTTATATCTCCCTGATGAGTACTGATATTGTTTATCTGTTAATATATTTATTTATTATTTGCATACCTTTTGTGTTGTGCCCGTATATTTTGCCCAGTTTTTCTTTTACCTATTGATTTGCAGGGACTTTTTAAAATAGATTCTAGTCACGAGTTCTTTGTCAGATGTATATATTTTGAAGTGAATATTTTCTCCCAGACTTTCCCTTTCCTTTTAAATTTCTGTTATTTTTAATATGGTAGTAACCTTTAGGGCCCCTGGTCTTCATGTGTGTATGTGTGCACATGTGCAATGAGGGAAAATTGTCAGTGAATGGCCATAGAAATGAGGGTGAGAGAGATGGTGAGATGATGGAATTAGGTGGGAGAAGAGAGAAAGGAGGACATGAAGATATAGGAGGGAAAAAAGGAACAATGAAAAGGAAAAGAGTAAAGTAAAGAGTAAAGTAGTGGAGGGTGGAGAGGAAAATGGAAATGGGGATGTGGACACAGCATAATAAATGGAAACCATTATAAGAATGGCATTTAACTAGCAGGGCAATTTTGCTTGGAGACAAGAACAGTTGAATGTTAGCAAATGGACATCCAGGCTGTAAGGGGGCAGACAAAGAAAAGTTGAGAATGAAATGATGTTCAGGGGGCTGATAGCAATGTAGTAGTGGTTAAGTGTCAGGGATCTGGAGGCAGATTGTCTGAATTTGAGTTTCGTTTCACCAGTTACTTGCTATATGACCTTGGGAATGCTACTTAACCACTCCAAGCTTCTAGTTTCTCAAGGGCAAATATAGGAATAATTGGAGTACCTACTTTATGGTATGGAGTGTTTGTGAAAATAAAATACTGAGCACTGTTCTTTGCATATTATAAGCATTTACTCTATATATAACACAACAGCAACAACAATACTTATTTGGGAGAAAATCACATTTGTTGTTGATGATTTTAGTTTCTGTATTGAAATCAGCCCCAAAGATCATAACTTTTGAAGAAGAGATGAATGTTCTCAAGATTTAGGAGTCAACCAGAAATTTGTTCCTGGTTCAGAAAGTTAATATTATTATAGACCTGTCACAATTGTGTTAAGAAGTCTTTGTCCAACATTTGGCATCTGCCTGCACACGTCCTACTTTCAAGTGTTGTTCACTTATGGCTGGAATGAGAATGGACATCCTTCCTTTCTTCTGCTTTACTTCTGTACAACCCTGGCTGAATTCTACGTATTTCCCTGGTCAGAGTCCTTAGGAGGAATTTGGAGCTCCCTGTGGCCCTAACTCTGGCACTGGTTTATTTTCCCTGGTGGTCCATGTACCCCGATACTCTGAGGAGGGTTTAGCTTACCACGTATGGAAATTGATCCCTGCCTGCTGGTAGGAAGTTTGGGAGCAGAGGGAGGGGAAAAGTAGGTAGTGATAAATCTCCCTAGCTGTGTTTCACTGCTGCATCAGCTATAATAAAATGATGCATAATAAAATGTCCCCTTGTGACATGATGACACACCTCTGGATGGATGTATATTCAGAGATACATGTGGGTGGAGAATATTGCAAACACTTTCTCATTGCTAGTGCCCTGTTTATTACCTGTCTGGAGAAGCACACTGTGTGAATTTGTATTGCTATGTCCTATAAAAAAGAAAATGAAAAGATTTTAAAGGAAGAAATGGTCACCCCAACATAGGGGGGAATTATTGCTCTAATCAAATGAGGCTTCATTTTACAAGTATCTTCCAGAAATATTTCCTTGATTTTAGGGAAATTCATTCACAGAGGGTTTGATCCCAGGTGACAATTAGACATAGACATGTTTTGATCAACCATTTTTTCATCTCAAACACACATAGTACATTATAATAAACATAAAAAGGTGGTAATTTTCAGTATTTTGTTACTGAATAAAAATCCAAATAGAAAATGAAAGGAAGGAAAACAGAGGCTTGGCTAAAGCAGACTTATCTGGTCTTCCAACTTTTTCTCTTTTTAACTTAATACAGTTTTTTTTTCTATTGTTCATTTCATAATTGAAATATTTTTGGATCTAAGGATTTGTGAAACTACCATAAGATCTGTACCTTCATATTGGCTATGTGCTCAAGTTTCATGGAATTTAACTAAGTTCTTATTGAAAGTTATTTGAAAGCTCTACAGCTCACTAGGCAAAGCATAAAAGATTGTGATTGTAAATGAGTCCTTAGAAATACACTGTAGTACTGTTGAGCTGTATGTGGTTTAAAAAATAATCCCTGCAAGGAAATTGGGAAGCAATATTTTCCGTCTTCTTATAGATTCAGGTTATGCAAAAGAAATTGGATCCATTTGTCTTTGATTAATTTAAATATAATTTATTGATTTATTAGTTGTCTAAACTTCTCAGGTATCCCCAAAACATCACAAACCTTTTGCTTCTTAAACATTTATTCTGACTTAGTTAAAGTTAGTATTATTTTTGCCCTAAAATTTGTGATTTTCAAGATTAAAAGTAGACTCTAAGAGTGATGGAATATTTTCTCTTTACAATATGATATCTTGATAAACAACACCTTCTTTACAGAATCAGTAGCAAGTCTTCAATCTAATCTAAAATAAACAACTGAAAAGATGCTGATAATTTTCCCCTCATATCATAGAATCTCAAAAAGCTTTATGATATCTGCTATACACTCAATTTATAAAATAGCAAGATAATTATCAAACTTCAATTTCTTTTTCAGAGTACGGGGGTGCTTCTTTATTCTTGGAACACTTTCTGATATTTTAATTATAGATATATTGAATGAACTGATACTACACCACAATATTTTACCCTAAATCTGTGCATCAGTAAAGTAACATGTACCAGGTGGGGGTTAACTTTTGTAATCATGGGTTCCTATTTAACCAGGCTCTCAAAGTCTTGAAAATGCTGCAGAGTGGCACCTTGTGCCTTTACCAGGGCAGAAAGAATCTGGTCCTGATTTTCAAACCTTGCCCATGCCATTTTTACTTGTTTTAGTCTATAGGTTGGCTGGGGATCACATTTTTTTTTTTTTTCAATGAACCCATTGAAACATTTATTTCTCTGTGAAAAGTGATCAAAGTCACAGTACTATCTCAGATACAGTGAAAAACTGAAAAAAAGCACTTTCTTTTCATTATGTCCATCAGAGAATCATAATTTTTAAGTTCCTCAGATTGCACTTTTGCTCCAATCACTACCATGTTTGACCTCTCTGTTTAATCCAGAACTGTTCATGACAGAAGTGTTTGGGGAGATTTTACTCTTCTTTACAAGTCATACTATTCTGTCTTGTGATATGTTGTTTATGGAAAGAAAAAGTCAGATGGAAGCATTCTGACTGAATGGTATATATTAAACTTAGTATGTGCTGCATAAATATATACACTGAATCAAGTTTAATAAGGGCCGAAGTGCATTACCTTGAAAAATCCCAAACAAGAATCATGTTCAGCTAAAATTCAGAAAAGGATGAAGCAGTCGGATTTTTTCTTCCACATATGAGTGACACAAAAGGGCAAAGTTTTTTTTTAAAGAAACTGTTTAAAGAAAATGATCTATAGGAAAAATATCTAACCTTCTGTTGAAACTCTGTGTATGTCGGGGGTGAGGCAGGATTGCTGAAAATCCTAGCCATTTGGTTAGAATTCATTCTAACAACTTAGCATTTAAATATCATTTATCAGACCTGTTTCTCCCATTAGTTTGGAATCTTCTCTCCACTTGAAAGGAAGTAGATGGAGACAGGCATTTTGGGTCTATTCTAAATCTTTGAGATTTAGCCAGAACAGTATGACATTTAGTAAAATTGTTCAGTGTCATTTATACAACTTATATGGGTGACAGGTTGACTTTATTTGATGAATTAGCATAATTTACACTAAAATGGGTGGTTCTGACCCTGGGAGAGGCAAGACCTTTGTCTATATCTGCAGCAGGGCTTTATGACAGGTTGTTCTGACTTAAGCAACCAATGTGATTTCCAAAGAATTGTGAATTGTGCTAAATGTCATAATAAACACTCACAGATATAATACTGTCATGCCTTGTTATATAGAAGGTATACATAGAAATTCAAAATTTTAGAATACATAAATAGATTTTAGAATATATAATTTGAAATATAGGAATAAGATTTATAATACATAGTTTAGAATACATAAACATTATAATGTAAAATTGATTTTCTGGAACTTTCCCATCTTTTGTTTATTTGTTTCAGAAGTTTCTCCCTTGTTACTCCTCCACTAACCATTCTGCACCTTTGTCTTTCTTATTTATCCAACCTAATTACATTCATATTAACTGTATTTATTGAAGGCATATATTTCCACACATTACAGAACAGTTCAAAGCAATAAAAGAATAACTGATTAATATATTTATTTATTTATCTACTCAGTCATGTATTGATAGTTTATTTATGTATTCACCTATCCACTCATCCAACAAATATTTACTGTGTTTATTATTTTCCATATACTGAGCTAGGATCTGGGGACAGAAGGTTCAACAAGACAGACATAGTCCCTTACTGCATAGAGTTTAGAAATAATAGGGCACACAAACAAGAAAATAGGCAATTGCAATATTGCTTGTTACACGTAATGTGCAAATATGACTGAGGAAATATACAATAATGTGAGATATCATGGAAGAGCAAACTAGCTTAGACTTTGAGCAATTGACACCTAAGCTGAGTCCTAAAAGAGGATGGTACAAGGCTGAGAGAATAGCGGGGACAAAGTACAGGACATGATAACACTGGCTGCCTGCATTCAAATAAACTAAAAGCTGTCAACCATGGCTAGAACAGGAAAGCACATTGGAGGTACAGGTGATAATAGTTACTATTACATTATTGTGTAACCTGTTGTGGTTTGGGGATGTTTTTCAGCAGTTTTTAGCAGCCCGGATATAGTCATAGAGAAGACAAACAGTTGGATTGATCCAGATTTTGAATGTGGGTGCAACGTAAGGAAAATAGGGCAAGGGTTTGAGGGTATTTGCAAGACAGAGAATGAAGTAGTGAATTTGACAACTAAGCTGGACATAGAAATGAGTGAATATAAGTGGATGCTGATATACAAAGGGTTCAAGGTCACTAAAGGTCTCCATGATTTCGATGGGTGATATTAGAATAACCGAGAAAGCTGAGAAGGTAGGCAGTTGTATTTGGAGAATGGGATGTTTGATTCTTAACATTTATTGACAGAAGCAATTTAAGGAATTGTCAAGATGTAGGGGGTTGTCAGGGAAGACGGTGACTGCAGTGGAAAAGAAGTAGTTGAGGAAGTGAGAGACTTGGGTATGAAGTGACTCTTCCACATTAACATTGAAGTCACCCTGGTTAGTGGCAGGACCCAAGTTGTCAAGGTGCAAAAAGGTTGGCAGTTTTCAGTGAATGAGACATGGACTAAAGTCAGAGATGAGGAGCGAGGATTGATTACAGCTGTCAAAGGAGAGGAGGGTAGAGGAGTCGTGAAGAAGTCAATGCGAGTAGCCAGGAGAGCACCAACCCCAGCTCGGCCCCAGAGGTGCAGGGAACTGAGAGCAAAAGCAGCCTCCCCTCCCGGGCACTGCTGGGAGATGGTGCCCTCAGCCGAGAGTCTAATTTGAAAGAAGGCTGGAGTGGGGGTGACTTTAGTGGTGAGGCTGAGGATTAAGGAAGGTCCATTTACAATGGAAAAGAGGTTCAAGAAAACCAAACAGTTTGGGAAGAATGACATGGGAGTTTGGAAGGGAGAGAAAAATCTAAGAGCAATATGGGGCTAAGAGTTGAGGAAGACCTTTTCTCTCAGGTGGTTCTCTGAGTGATGGTCATTAGATCTGAATTCCAAAACATTTCTAAGACTGGTCTAGCTGTTCCCTGACAGACAGGCATTCCAGGAAGGGGAAATGTAGCACAGCTAGTAAGTCTTTTAGAAATGCCACAGAGGCAGTCCTAGTCCAAAAAAAGAGGTCCTCGAGAGTATTTTTGGTTTTTAGTAATTTCATAATCTATTAGAAACAACTGCAGCTTCTAGTGTGTAGGGAGTTTGATATCTACCAAATTACTCAACTGTGTTCTAGATTTATTACAGGCTGTGAAATATATAGAACGATCTCTTTCTCTCTTTTTCCTAATGTACCTTATCTTTCCTAGTCAGAGTATTATTTTTCTTAAACAATTGTTTTTTTATATTTAACTTTTAATTCTTGCACCAGCTATTATAACAACTTAGGTATTTTGAATTGCTATTTGGGTTTTCTTTTGGAAATTTCCTTTATTAGAAGTAATCATTGTCTTGAACATTCTTGCTTTCTTAAAAATCTTTAAATACTATTTCTGGGACTCAAACATTATCCTAGTTCCTTGTGTTTTCTGTTTGAGCTGTAAAATCCAGGAAGAAATTGAATTTTCTGTGGAAAATTTTTATTTGTCAAATCTTCTTCACAAAATTGGGCTACTAATGTGACCCTTGTGAAATAATGGAAAGGCATGCGCAGGTTGTTTCTCCCTTAACTTGCATGTAACACATTATTTGCAGACTTTAACTTATAGCACCCTATGTTCTTGTTATCATCCATTTAAAGCTATTTGATAGAGTTGCACGGTTGGGACCTGGGGCGAAAACCTTGATATGACGCCTATGGAAACATGTTTCATTCTAGTCCCTTCTGTGACCTTGGGAGGGTCATTTTTGTTGGTTTGTTTTAATTCTCATCATCTAAAATGGTATTTATGATTAGAATTTAGCAACTGTGGAGCATATCACAGTTACACAATGCCTTAGAGCAAGGTATTAATTATATTCCCAGAAACTCAAACACAGAGGGACTCCTTATGCCTCATTTGTCTTAAGAAGAAATGTGAAGATTAATTGATTTTCAGAGCATTATGGCCACAAATGTGGAACAGAACCTGCATCTTCTTATGTTGGTTTATAATTTCTGGTATCTTCTGTTCAGCATCCACTGAAAAAACTGAGGTGAGGCCTAATAACTTCAGGTTTATTAAGTATTTCTCTAAAAGTACTGAAGCGAAAGACATCCTCTGCAGTTGGTGAAACAGCAAATAGATGATGGTGAAAACTCACATTCATGGACCATTGTGCAGTCATTAACATGATCATTATGTTGACTATATGGGGGAAAAGACGTAGAGCCTTTAGGGAAGAAAAGCAAACCATGTAACTATGTCTATGCTAAAGTTGTGGCACTGTAAAATATTTGCCTATATGTGGCTAAGGTCTGGAACGCAATGTGAAAATAATTTGATACTTTAGAATAAGAGGATTCTGGTTAATTTTTTTTCCCCTCACATCTTAGATTCTGTTCATGAAAATAATATGTTTGCATCCATCAAAAATTATATTAAAAATCACATTCATGGTTTATTTACAGTTTCATTCATTCAACTTATATGTTGAGCCTTTAGAATATGGCAGACACTGGGGTGCTGGCAGTATATCCATGAAAAGATTAAAATAAAACTCCTGATATTTAGTTTCTAACATGCAATTCATTAGGAATTTTCAGCAACTGTGTGAAGCCTTTCAGAGTTCTTCAAATTGTTAAGTTGCATAAATGACTATGCCTCTGTTGGCAGTTGACCAACAGAACCTATTTATCAAGCAAAACTAAGTATTAGACTCACTTCCATAAGAGAGAACTCCACTTTGACAGACTCTTAGGGTATGGGGCTTGGTCTGGGAGCCTGGCACTGCAAAGTGGAAAACTGGCTGGGATTGGGCAGATTTTAAGACCTAGTAGCTTTGGATCGATGGCATCTTGAAGTGAAGTGAGGGTTTTGAAGAGCAAGCTGTTAGTCTTGATAAATATGCTATTTTAGTTGGTTTAGAGTCTTATTTCCCAGGAGCAAGTATTTCCTGCGTGTACCTAAAGTAATTTTTGCTTGGTCTCAGTATTGTTTAGCCCTGAAGTAGACCCTTAAGCTTTGCCTCAGAATTGTTTAGCACTGGAACTGAGAAGTGCTTTGCTTTCGGTTCTCATGTCCTTGGTGAATGAGCCTAGGTTTCGTACCCATTTGGCCAGTCATTAGACATTGCAACAAAGTAGATGCTCTATGCCGTCTTTTTAAAATTATTCTTATTTTTTATTTTTTTGTCACTCTTCTTGCTTGCTGGTATTGTGAATGTAGCCCTAGGGATAGACAAAGGGATGGGAACTCAAGGAAGATAAGGGCCTGAAGTGGACAACTTTTATTTTGGTCTCTCAGTATCCCAACACGCTTCCCGTTTTGGAGGAATCTAGAGAAGTAGGAGGCCGAGTCCAGCCTTCCACCAGGGAAGCTGCAGGGGGTGGGCATTCCTTTTGCACTCCCCTCTGGCAGTTAGAGTGAGGGCCTTTGACCTCAGTGCTTAGTCTAATGCTCCCACTCAGCATTTGGAACCTTGAAGGAGTGGCTTAGACCCACAGTGTCATACGTGCCACAATTGAGCGAAAAGGCCAGTGGCATCGTTGTTGTGATGCTGACGGTGGGGCCAGGGGTGGCAATTCCCAGCTGGTGAGCAACTGATCCTAGGCAGACTCTTCTGGGGTTGCCTCCTGGCTGGGCTCGGACTCCTTTGGATCCTGCCCAAGTCTGCTTCTTCAAGCTCCCTCTCCATTCTGCACTCTATCCTATATTCTTGGGATAAATTACATTCTCTGCTTAAGTTAACCAGAGTTGATTTCTGCTGTTTGCAACCCAGAACCCTGACAGGTACACAGTCTTTACTGAATTTATTATGAGTCTTCACCAACCTAGAAAGCAAAGTACAGGAAGTCCCTGACTTTTCTAGGACTTTGGCTGTAAAATCAGTAATGAAGGGTTAGTAGGGAGGAACCAAAGGGAAAAAATGAGTTTTCATTTCAGTGAATTCTTTTTAAATAAAGCGTAAGGACAAAAGGAATGGTAGAAGAGAAGTGTCTCTTGAGATACCCCTGACAAAATTTGTGAAGTGCTCAATAAGGAGACAAGGACGGGGCCTCATTGTAATTATTCCCTTTTGACTGTTCAAGCTGGTAGGCTTAAAATGGACTTCTAATGAGAGTGGTTTGCACTGCAATTAATTAAATGCATGAAATTACAAACTGCATGTCTCTTTCCCTTTGGAGAATATTCTTTCTCTAAAGTGCTGTTTTGTTTTAAACTCTCTTTTTCTTTTAAAAGAAGTTTGCCCTGAAGGAAAATTAGATCTGACTGCTGTTAGTGCACTGAGAAAGGCTCCCTTTGAATAAGAGAACGCACCTCTGTCTGACTCTCCCTTACAGTTAGTGCTAAATTTACCAAAGAGTTAGTTCTCACTTTGTTCCTATAAACTTTTGAAGACAATCATGAGGAAAAAGAGGAGAAATTGTTGATGAAACTTTTGGTATTCATGTCCTTGTCCTTTAAAAGTACATTTCTCTTTATTGTGTGTGTGTGTGTGTGTGTGTGTGTGTGTGTGTAGAATCTACTTCAGAAGAAGTACTTCAGAGACAGCTCATTCCCCAAACCTATAATCGATCAGCAGGGTCAACTCCAATATTTTCTTTATGGTTACCATGGAGCTTGCATTTAGCATCCTAAATCATTACCTCATCATTACCAGAACCCCATGACTATATTACTTCCCTCCTGGCACCCTCATCTCACCTTAATACACTCTATCTCAAGTATAACCACAATTTTTCAATCTCAGTTATAATTCTATGCTTCAGAATTTGTTTTTCTTCTTCCATCTTCTCTTAATAAAATATCTATTCTTTAGGGAGTCTGTTCTAGTAAAATAGAAAGAATCTGATAAAGCCATCCTTCATGAAAGTAACTTAAGGGATTGTTCCAAAACTAATGGCTGAATTATGAGGAGCAATGGAGGAATATTTGAGTTTTCTGAATTCTTCAGAATATTTATTGCATATTCGGTTCAATTTCCTATAGCTGAGAAATTCCTGGTTGGTTTAACAACAAAAAATGATGTAATTGGAATCTTTTAGAAATAGGTTCTGGCATCAGCAATAACAGTGTTGAAGAAACTAGGCATTACAAGATGGCACTTATCTTTTTTTATTAATTTTAAATTTTTTATTTTGAAATACTTTCAAACTTCCAGGAAAGTTAGAAATATAAGACAAACCCAACTTACTGCCATTCTCCCATCCAGATACTCAGATCTACCAATTTTAACATTTTGCCACATTTGCTATCCATCAGTCTCTCAATCTATCTATTCATCTATATGTCTGCCTATTTATCAATCCATTTTCTGAACACTTGAGTGTATGTTGTATACATCATTCTCCTTGAACACTTAATACTGCCATGTAAATTTCATAAGAACAAGGATATTCACTTTTGTATTCACTCTATGTGCAGTTATTAAGTTCAAGAGATTTAACATTGATATGAAGCTTGCAGTCTATATTCCAATTTTTTCATATGTCCCAATATTGTCCTTTTGAGCCTTCTCTCCTCCCTTATCTGAGATCATGTATTGCCTTTTATTGTCATTGTCTCTTTAGTTTTTTTTTTTTTTTTAATTGGGAGTACATATATACAACTCAAAATTTCCCATCTCAACCACTCCAAGCTTACCATTCAGTGGGATGATTCACATTCACTGTGTTGTGGTACCGCATCACCTTTCATTACTAAAACTTTCCCACCTCCCCAAACAGAAACCCTACACCCATTTTGTATTAACTCCTCATTACCCCTGACTTCTTTCCAAGACAACCTATACTCTAATTTCTGATTCTATGAGTTTGCATGTTCTCCAGTATTTTCTTTATGGTTACCATGGAACTTACATTTAGCATCCTAAATCTATAGCAATCTCGTTTGCTTTGATACCAACTTAACTTCAATAACATGCACATATGTTCCTATACCCCTTTGTCCCCCCATTTTTATGTAATTCTTTTCACAAATTACATGTTTATACATTAGGAGTCCAAAATCACTGACTTATCATTAAATTTTATGTGTTTGCCTTTTACATCCTATAGGAACAAAAAACTGGGTTACAAACCAAAAATACAATTGTACTAGCATATATATTCACTCCTGTCATTACACATACTGGAAATCTTTATTTCTTCATGTGGCATCAATCTATTATCTATTATCCTTTCCTTTCAAACTGCAAAACTCTCTTAGCATCTCTTATAGGACTGGTCTGGTCTAGTGGTGATGAATCCCTCAGATTTTGTTTATCTGGGAATGTCTTAATCTCTCCCTCATTTTTGAAAGAAAGTTTTGTGGATATAGAACTCTAGGTTGGCAGTTGTTTGCTTTAGCACTTTGAGTATTTCAACCTACTGCCTTCTTGCCTCTGGTTTCCATTGAGAAATCAACACTTAATCCCATTGAGGCTTCATGTACGCGGCATGTTGCTTTTTTCTTGTGGCTTTCAGCATTCTCTTTTTCTTTGGCGTTCAACAATTTTATTATAATGTGCCGTGGCATGGGTCTATTTGGGTTTATCCTGTTTGGAGCTCCCTGAGCATCTTAGATATGTATATTTATATCTTTTGTTAAATTTAGGATGTTTTCAGTCATTAGCACTTTAAATATTCTCTCTGCCCTTTCTCTCTTTCTTCTCCTTCTGGAACTCCCACAATGCATATGTTGGTATGCTTGATGGTGTCCCACGGATTCCTCAGGCTCTGTTCATTTTTGTTCATTCTTTCTTCCTTCTACTCCTCAGAACTGATGATTTCAATTGCATTATCTTCAACTTCACAGATTCTTTCTTCTGCAAGCTCCAATCTGCTTTTGAACCCCTCTAGTTCATTTTAAATTTCTGTTACTGTGGTCTTCAGCTCTGTTTGGTTCCTTTTCAAAATTTTCTTCTCTCTATTGATATTCTCTTTGTATTGATCTATCGTTTTCCTGATTTTAGTTCTTTGCCCATGTTTTCCTTTAGCTTTTGGAGCATATTTTTAGAAGTTTAGAAGTCTTTAAAGGAACTTTGTTTCTTTGTTTGTTTGTTTAGTCTTTTTCTGGTATGTCCTAGGTCTGGTCCACGGCACTGATAGTTTCTAATACTTTGATTTTTTTCTTTTGCCTTGGCCATCATCACTTCCTGCTTCTTTATATGTTTAATAATCTTTTTTTGAAACCTGGATGTTTTGATATTTTCATGTGTGTCAACTGGAATTGAGACTCTGAAGTGTCTGTTCCTTAAGCTTATGTCCAGCTAGTGTTATGACAAAGATTTCTTTGAATTCCGGGAGCTAATATTAAAAGAAGAAGAAGGAGGAGGAGGAAGAGGAGGAGGAGGAGGAGGAGGAGGAAGAGGAGGAAACATCTTCCCCAATCCTTGAAGGCTGACCTGTGGGAGTGCTGTCCTTCAGAGTTTATCCCCATAATAAGTTTATTAAATAGCTCAAGGCTACAGTGTGGGAGCTTCCTTGATCCTGTCTGTACTTGTTGCTTGTTTGGGGCATGTGCACATGGTCCTGGTAATTCCTCCCTTTACATGGATACAAACGTCCTGTCTTCCCCAGGAAACAATTTGCACCCTGTCCTGGGCACAACACTGCATGTCCAACACCTATCAACCCCTTGCTCCAGGCGGCCAATTGGCTGCTCTCCCACAGTGTTCTGTAGGAGATCTTGGTGAGCTGTCTTCTGTCTTCTACACGCAGGTCAAGATCTGGGATGGTGAGTCCCTCAGGCCATCCCCAGACAGATTGGGCAAGACATGAATGCCCGTGTGTGCACAGGGATTGCTCTGTTCCCTCTAGAACCTGGACCAGGGCTCTGTACAGGGTGTGCAGCAGGCTCCATACTGAGCTGATGAGGGAGAAAGCAGGGTCCAGCCAAGTTGCCACAAAATCCTATGACTTTTAAGTAGCCTTTCTCTTGATTCAGTGCTTGCCCTGTTAATGCAGTTCTTTAACTGTTTTCTGACAGTTTTTGCTGGATGTTCAAAGATTCTCTTGGGTGATGGAGCCCCAAAGCGACTCACTCTGCCACCTTGATTGGGTTGGGTTTTTTTTTTTTTTTTTGAAGTTTTTTCCTATTGATCAACACACAGAACTCTTTCTCCTTTGTCTTTCATCTTCCATCTCAAACTCTTGATATTGAAGTTGAAGGATGAGGAATAATACATTGCCATGTGCCATATCCTATGCTAAACACTGGGGATGTATTATTGTGTTTGATATTCAAAAAAACCTTAGGGATAGGTACCATTATTATCTTCATTTTAAGATGAGGAAACCAAAGCCTGGAGAAGTTAAATGATTTGCCTGGTGTCACAGAGAATCAAGATATAAACCAAGATCTGAAAGTCCTTTATCTTAATAGGATATACCAAAATGTCAAATCTAAGATTCATTATGCCTTTATATTCTGCCCCAATTTCCACAACTGCTAATGATAGACAAGAGCTTTTATATGATTCCAATCTTCCTTCCATAATATCCAAACATTTTCTGATTTCTGCCTGAAGTCACTCTCCTCTTTCTAAAGTAGGCTCTATTGAGATCTGTAATTATCTGAATCAATGACATTAGCTAAAGATGATTATTCCAAAGTAATCCTCACCAGGTATGAAAGAAGTGGAGGTGACAGGGATTGTGGGACATTTGAGATCCTGAGAAAATTCCAGGTCAACATTCCATAAAGATCACACACACCTGAGCTTGATTTATGAATTAGGAAATTATTACTTCAGTGCTAGATGCTCTCTGAATTGTTGGTCTGAGAGTTAATGTATTTTTAACAAATACAGAAAGATCTCTCATAGGAATAATTTAAGCATAATAAAAATTTGCCTCAACAGTGGTCACCTAAAGTCAGTTAGATTTCATTATTATAAATTAGAACTGTTAACTAAATCCTTTGCCCATTCAAAATGTGTTGTCACTTAACACCATGATCTGTTATTAAACTGCCACAGATTATTGCTTTAACAGTTCGAAAATATTATTGTTATAAAACTGATTTCGAACATTACCCTATTACAGTGTATTAATTGATGAGGAAAACAAAATCAGATGACATTTGCAAAAAATATAATTGGCATCAGTTGAAACATATATACCATTTTATTTAAAGGACTTTTTTTTTTTAAAATCAGAAAATGACTGACTACTTTGATTAGCCTCACATGATGACAACATAATAAAGTTGTCTTTGGGTGCCTTCTAATTTACATTTAAATTCTCCCCACAGCAGCATTTTGTAAGCACAAGCAAACAAAAGATTGTTTGAGTGACATAGGCCTATACACCTGAGATTGAAATATAGCAATCTAAAATACATATATATGTACGAGTTTTAGTAAATGCTTTTGAAAATTATAGTGATCTGCAATTTCTTCCTCCTGAAATTCCTCTCTCTAATAGTACTCCATAAGAAGCCATGTTCTAATCCACTTTCCTTGGGTAGGTCACAGGACAGCAATGCCATTTAAGTCATTTTGGGAGTAAAAGTCATTCAATACCCTCAAGGAGAGAAATTTTCTTTTGCTGTTCTTTTTCTTTACTGTTGGCTTACTTGTCTTTCTAAAATAATTCCATGTTGTGAACTGATAGTGAACTAGGGATTCACTAAACAAGTGGGGACAGTGGGGAAGTTCCTCACTTGGGAAGGATCAAGAGCATGTAAGGGAATGGGGAGTACTAAACCTGGACACCTGGGCAGGGAAAACCTCTGCCACTTGTGCATGCGCCCGTGCGTATGTGCGTGTGCACATGTGCTCGTGTGCTTCTGCTTAGAAAATGAGTTTAAATCCAGAAAAATAACTTAGACCAGGGATTGGCAATCTGTGTCCTGTGGACCAAATTCTCCCCAATACCTGTTTTGTAAATGAAGTTTTATTGGAGCTCAGTCACACCTATAATGGTCTGTGGCTATTTCCTACTACAACTGCAGAGCTGAGTAGTTGGAATATTTGGAGTTGGAGACCTTATGGCTAGCAGAGTATAAAATGTTTACTCTCTTGTCCTTTACAGAAAAAGTTTGCCAACCCCATAAGCAATTACCAGATAGATAATTTATCAGACAACTTGGGCTTTGAATGTATTAAAAGGCCATAAACATCTGCTTCCAGTGGCCAGGAGGGAGCCGAGGAGAGATGGAGATTGAGATAGCCTGGAATATCCTTCCATCCTGCATTCTGCTAGAGAACTCTGCTCATAAGAAATTATAGCCTTGCAAACCCTGTCAAAGAGGTTTTAGTTAAGTGGAGCTCAGAAATGACTATGAAAGTGAAAGGAATGCTGGTCTTAGGAGTTCAATCCTATTCATTAGTCTAGATTTTCAAAGTTATAAAAACGCTGCATGGATCAAGTCACCCCACTCTGAACAGACCATGTTTCTCACTTGAGCAGTTGGAAAAGAATAGTATATTTTAATTGAATCCACATTAAATTAGAGGAAAAGTCCATTTAGCTATGGACTATCCTTGACTAATGGGAAACACTAACATGAAAAGCCAAATAGGAAAATTTAAGACATGTATTTTCACAGTAAACTTGGGAGGGACATATATTCTTGGTTCTAAGATTAAATTAGGATAAGGAATCTGTATTTTGGAAATCAACCTGTTTCTGTGTTCTATTATTTTTCTGCTTTTTTTGTTGTTTGACTCCATTGCTTCCTACTAAAAATTCCCTTCAGAAAACTGCCAAGAGAGCAAAGCATGGAGTGGGAGTATTGTATGTGGGGAAGAGTTCTCCAAGTATTACTACTTTTAAATTCTTATTATTAATAGTTTAGAAAAGTTTAGTAATGCCATGTAAAGTGTTAAGGTTGTCAAATTTGGAGAAATCTTCAACATATTTATTTCATGTATAAGCTGTAAATAGATTTCAGTGCATTTCAGGTTTGTGTGTGTGTGTGTGTGTGTGTCTGTGTGTTTCTTGACTAATCTCACATAATCTTTTATTTTTTAACCAGTTTATCCTTGAGGTCCCCACTCCCCATCATAACATGAGTTTTATATCATCATCAGTGTCAGCATTTTATATCAAATCATGAAAACAATTTAAAGTTTTCTCATTGTGTTAGTTTGATTCACTCCTCTTCATTAATTGAATTGTCAAGCAATTTAAGAGCCCACTCATCATTTCTATTTGAAACTTACTTCTTCCTCTTAATAAATTGCCACTTTGGGGATGACCTGAAAAAAATTTTAATTCACTGCTTGATATCTGAATAATTTCTCTTGATTTAATCATGTAGTTTATTGCATATTTTACATATTCTAATAATAGTTTTTAAAATTTTCTCTCAATCATGTCTGTATTCCTGAGTTCTTTAATTAAACAAAGTATCTTTGATCGATGTTTAAACCAGGAATCAGTAATTTCTCACTTGTCTTATTGAAGTTATTAAAATTTGTCTTATTGAATGTGACTGAAACATTCCAAATATCTTTCCAAGTTCACTTCTTGATACTGGAATAATTTTTATTTTACTTTTACACATTTTATAGAAACATGTCGCTACATGTGCCCATTGCCAAGGCTTTACCCCAGAACCCTGAAAGGTGCTTGTGCAGGCAGGGAGCCCTAAGGCTCAAGCTTCATTGGCTTTACTATAAACCTTTGTGCCTTCCCTTTTGTTCCATCCTCTCCCACAAACACATACATGTACACCCATACACTTTCTTGGTTTTTCACTATTGCTATCTAGGTGCTCTAATGTTATTGAAAGATTTTACCACACATGACTCTAAAATGGTGCCTCTGCCATGGTTCTGGCCACAGCCCAGGATGCAGCAAGTAGCTGGTGCTGGACAGATGGACACGAGTGGAATCAGGCAGGGAACCAGAAACTGGAGTCTTGGGAGAAAGAGCAAGGGACAGGGATTGTCTCCAAGTCATCAGGGGTCAGAGAGCTCTCCTGGAGCCCAAAGGCTGTTGATTAATTTAATCAAAGGGCACCGTGGTCACATGGAACTACCTGGAACTCCATATTCTCCCACCATAATTCAACATTCTTTTGATGTGGTGACCTCCTGCTTTATTATTCAGGGTTTTCTTCCATTGGAGACCTGGCTCACTCACCTTGATTTTAAACACTTGCTCTTGTATCCAGAATCAGGTCATTTGCTTTTCCATCTTTGCCTGTGGGAGCCAGAAATACAGAATTCTTATAGGTGATCTCATATTCTTTCATCCAGAAAGAGTATCAGATAACTGTCAGAGAGGAAGTGAAGCACAGCCTCCTGTGATTGAAACATAAGAAGGATTTAGAGAGGGAACAGGATGCAAGGGCATCCAATTTAATTTAATAAGTAGCAGCAGCTCTGTAACGAGCATGTGTCAAACTTAGTGGTGAATCTTCCCTTGCAGAAGGAAGACCTGATTGAGAGAGGACACCCCAAAACTGCCCTAGGAGCTAGGGGTCCGAGGGATGGTTGTGAAGCCAGGAGGAGGCTCTGTGTAAAGCAAGGATCTTCCCCTTCGAAAAGATGGAAAGGATGGCTGCAATAAGAAGAGGGATTGTGTGAGAAATAGCCCAGCTCCAGCCAGCTACAGAGGCAATCCTCATAGCTGCTCTTGCCATGGCTAAACTGATCACAGCAAGAATATTAAGCAGGGAAAAAAAAAACAAACCCTCAACTCTATTGGGTGGACTCCTCAGGCTTGGATGTAGAGGAGCTGAATAATTCCTGCAGTATCCTGAAAGGTGGAAGCCTGAGCAGATTCAGGCCAATTTGGATGATATCCCCAGGGATTCCCCTCCCTATTTTGAGCAGAAGAATGGACTTGGAAGGGGCAGCATGTTCCTACAATTTGGCAGGCAACTCACTAAACAGAATAACTGATTTGCTACTCAGGCTGCATATGCCAATTGAATTGCCAGGCAGACGTTGCCTGGGGGAAATACCTGCTAATGTTGAAATGATCAGCAGTTAGATGAATTAGACATTTACCAGTGTCAATTATTATTATACATAGTTTAAATTTTTTTAAAAATGCTACGTGCACTTGATAAAAATATCAAACAATAAGAATACATATTAGAGTGTAATTCTTTCTCTTATCCCAAATTCTTAGTGCCCCGGCCCCTTCCTTAAGGCACACCTGTCATTACCAATTCCATATATAAACTTACAGAAAGAGTCTATACATACACAAGCATATATACTCACTTTCATTTATTACACATTTCATTTGAAAGTATTTCATTTATTACTTTCATTTATTATACATTTTACATTGATGATTTTAGATTTGAAAAAATATTTAATTGTAATAATTGCAATCACTTTAATATATATTTTTATTCCTCTGTATTCACTTTGTTTAAAGCTTTAGCAATTATAAACCTTATGCCAGTCTATGAAAAATGTGTAAATGTTTCTGTTGGTGTCTTAAAAGTCAGTTATTTTTAAATTAATTTTTTCTTATAAATATAAGGCATTTTCATATAGGAAATTTGGAAAAAAATAGACAAGTATGAAGAAAATTTTAAATAATTTTACTACAACACTAAAAGTGCTATTAATAATTTGCATCCTTTATATATAATTTATATTTATATATTTTTATTTATATGCATTTTAAAAGAAATCTTGATATATTATAACTTTATTTTTACATGTGAAATTATTTTTACTTAATATTTTTATTAGACACTCTTACTATGTTATTTGATATCATACAATTCTTCCAGATAATTAGTTTGCAGATTAATATTCATGGTTTTCATAGAATTATATTTTATCAGATTATTTCAAATTTTTCATCATTGTTAACATTCTCATGCACACAAAATATTTTGAACATTTCTTATTACCAACTAAGGAAAAATTTCTAAATTTGTATATCTCTGATTTTTCTTCAGGAATAATTCTGATGAAAATCAAGAGAAATGGACTTAGGGCACATATTTGTCATTATTCTGAATCTGTATGAAAGTACTCTCTTACATAATACCATAGTGAAATCTTAAAAGAGAAGGTGGACACCTTCAGGGCACTGACATTTTCCAGCTGGGTGGGTCCTTGGGAATAAGAATGAATTTTTATTCCATATGCTAGTGCCACAATCCGGGCTAAAGTTTATTTTGACTTGCCATCTCCATTATAACAACAATTTCTGACTTCTCAGTCTTCCCTGCTCTCTTTCCACTACTCTTGGGTCTGACCACATTCTTTCATGCTGAATACTGCTCAAATAACAGCCAAAATATTAGTTCAGTAATACTGAGGCAGGAGAACAATTTTGGGGAAGCTGTTCGTTTTATAAGTGCCTAGTTCTTCTCAAACCAATGGTGGCAGTAAACCTCATCATATCATTTCTTGCTAATCCTCTCCTTTTTTAAATAAGGAATATTAAAACCTTCTAAGGAATTGAGTGTTTAGTGATGTCCACATTTAATATGATGGCCGAGTGGCTCTTCCCTTCACTAAGCCTTGCTACAAGTTCTTCCCTTATTCTGAAGTATATAGTTTAAATTGTTTAGGTAAGGCAGGTGGGAAAGTATTGCAACCCTTTTGGTTATCATTTTTAGGAATGCTTCGTATATTATAAATGTTCACAATATTTCTTGTAATTTATACTACCATATGCAGTATAAATAATTTGATAAGCACTGAGCCTGCTCAGCCATTGCAATGTCTTGCCAAGAATAGATTGAGAACTGTGAAATGATTTCAGTAAATGCAGATTTCTAAGGTTACTGAAGAATGTATTCTAAACCATTAAGGGATGCTTTTATGATCAAAATAATGCTCAGTTTTATTTCCAGTTTTATCAAGTGAAAGTAAATGACGAATTTAGCTTTCTCTAACAGTTATTATTCCTTTTTACATGAAAATATATGAATTAAACATTAAATGACAGTCTAACTGCTTCATTATTATAGCTTAAAATTTTTAAAGACTATAAATGTTTAACAAATAAATATTTTTTGATGCATTAAGTTAGCAAAATACAATTTGTACTTGCAGTGTTTCCCCTCTGTAAAACCAGGACATGAATCCAAATCTCATATTTCTGTTATAAACTCTAGAGAATTTCTTAGAGACTTTTCAGAAGTCTTTATATTTTCTATACAAGGGACTCAAATAAATACTGTCTTATGTTAAATTGTATGAGACTAGTGGTTTATGTGGTGAATATTTTGAAATGCAGTAGGACAAAGAAGATGGTGGAACATTAAGCTACCTCCTTCCCAAGGAAACTATATGAGTAATCAATGTTTATGGAGCTCCTTTCTAAGACAGTATTAGTTATCTATTCCTGCATACCAAATCACCCCAAAACGTGGGGCTTAAAACAACAATAATAATTTATAATCTCTTATGGTTTCCATGGGTCAGGAAATAAAACAAGGTAGAGGAGAGATGGCTTGTTTCTGCTCTCCAATGTCTGAGGCCTCAACTGGAAGCCTCAAAAGGTTGGAAGCTGGAATCATCTGAAAGCTCTTTCCCTTGCATATCTGCTGTTTGATGCTGGCTTCAGGTGAAGGATTTACTCTTCCTCTGTACTCTGCCTGGGGGCTAATTTGAGATTCCTCACAGGATCATGACTGGGATCCAAGAGCAAGCATCCCAAGAGAAAGACTATATTGGGAGTTATATACTTTTTATGACATAGCCTTAGAAGCTACAGAGCATCACATGCATCACGTAGGTCAGATCAGCAGCAAGCCTCCTTCAAGAGTTGAAGAGCAGGAATATAGAGCCCCCCTCTTTCTGTGGGAGGAGTGTCAGTCACAACGTAAGAAGATCTGTATATTCTTCTTTGAAAAATACAATCTGCTGTGAAACATAAAGGTAGGCTTAGTTAATGCCAGTTTAGAATTTTGAGTGGGACATGAAAGTTCAGGGCCAGAAGTGATTTTCAAGAGAGAGAGGTGGTGGGGGTGGGTGTGGATTGTCTAGACTATGGTTACAAAGGGGCAGAAAGAGAGAAAAGTGAGGAATCTGGCGCCATAGATGGAATGGTGAAAAACTGAGATAGTTATAAGGAGAATAGTTATAAAGCTTGACTATGTGGTATGTGAGCTAAAATTGTTTCCCTGTATCCTTGTAATCTTCAGAAAAAGTGATATCCCGATAGGTTATAGAGTTGGATTTATTTTTGGAAAAGATGCAATAAGTTGCTGAATATGCCTCAAGGTAGATGTGGGGAAAAGGTCAAGGCCTACTAAATCTGGGTTACATCTGCTTTCAGAACAATTTAGTCATAAAAGAGACTGCCACGGCCTGATGTCTGGTGGTCCCCATCATGGTGCCAGTCCATAATGAAATTTTCACTGGCAATCTCTGAAAACAGAAATTTGACATCATGAATCTTTCACAAAGCTAAATTTGTTCATTTACATCAATTATGAACTTGTATCCTTCCAACATTTTTTGTTTTAAAATGGTCTTTCTTTTATCAAATGATGGTAACACTACATGATATTTGTGTTTTAGATTTTTAACTGTCCATATTTGAAAAAATAAAAAGTTGCTGGCCACCATATGTTAATTCCCATTGTGTTGCTACTCTAAACTGTAATGTGTTTGGCAGAAAGCTTTTCAGTCCTTTTGTCTTAAATGATTTTTTATTGGGATTGGATATAAAAGGTTAATGTACATTTATCTGAATGTATAGAAAAATAATTACTTCTTATAATCTCAATGGATTGTTTCTGAGTTAGTCTTTTATTTTGTCTACCAACAGTATCACTAAAGTGGAGACTACATGAAAATATAAATAGCACAGTATAATCTTGTATAGGTTTGTTGTGAGGATTAAATAAGTACTTATAAAGACCTTAGAATTGTGCCTGGCATATAGTTTGTACTCAAGAAATATTGCTGTTGGTGATGTTTGGTAGTCATGAAATTGTTCTGCTGTACACTCAATTTCTGCCATTGGTGTAAGTATTTTGAACCAGATGGGATACTGCTTTATTCAGCTTTACTCTGGGTAAACTGCTGTCACTTCAGTAACAATAGGTACAAATTTTATTTTTTGTGTAACTCCATGAGTTTTACATTTAATTTTCAAAATAGAATAATATCAGCCTCATAGGATTGTACTGAGGATGAAATGAGAGAATATTGTAAAGGTGCTTGTACAATGCCTGGCATGCATAGTGAGCGCTCAGTAAATATCAGCTATAACTAGGTGAGGAATTTGAGGCCCAGGGATTAGAATCCTTATAATGATTCCCAACCAGTGTGCTTTCCTTTACAGTAAGCTCTCTTGATTAACTGGCAGTTTATGAAGACTTTTTTATGTTACTAACATTTCTTATAGGGGTGTCTTGCCACTGCTAGTAAATTATAAGCATCTCAAAGATCAAAAGCAAGGGATAGTGACTTCTTCATCAACCACAGGCTCTAGTGCTGAGCTCTTGCTATTGTAGGAGCTCAGTGTTCATTTGTTAGTTATGGGCTTTTAACATCACAGCATTCAACTTGAAATTATTTTATTCACCCCATATTTCTCATTTCTTCTCCAGTAACTGTTCAATATTACAATCCTCTGCACAAAATTCAGATAACACAATGAACTACCATCTTCTCCTCCCTCTGTAACTCTCCAGAGAGTAACATGCAATTTGCTATTAGATTTCTGCAATATGAAGAAAATAATTTAATTCATCTAAGCTTTGATTTCTCCACATATAGAATTTGTATACAGCATTATGCAATCACAAAAGAATTCCATTATAATTTAGCTTATTGTTATATAAATTCAGGCATAACCCTGGCCACAATATGATCCCAAGACTATAACAAGTACTGATAGGGAAAACATAGTAGAATATTTCAAGGATGTGGATTATTTTTAGTTTTGGACAATAACTTTTAAATAACGGAGCTCCATTCACAATGCATTTGTGTCACGTTAACTACATTCATTAGTAAGCTAATATTTGAGGTATATTTTACATACCTCTACTAAAGAGATTAATAGGCTACTTAGTACCTAAATTAGTACCTTTGGAGCTACACTTAAGAATCGAGCTAGCAGTTGCAAAACAAGCTTACAGTTTTTTGCCTTTGAAAGGTGAAGTTCCTCTTTGTCAGTATCGTATTTCACATTCCAAGAGTTTTATCAGTGTTCATAGCAAATGTGCACACCCTACAAGTTTTAATTTTGTGTTGATACTCAGGATGAAGTTAATACCTACACAAGTGAGCTGCTAATTACTCTGACTTAGAGGACTGGGTGGGCTAATTTGTCCTTCTGTGGGCTTATAACCCTTGAGCCTGTTATCTAGCCGCCAGAGTCTACCCAGGCTTTCTACTCCTGAGCTGCATAGCCAGGAATTCATCTCCTGTTTAGGTGTAGATCAGGAAGGGGACTGGAGTTTAAAAGAACAGTGAAGAACTTGTCAAGCCTTCCAAGGATTCAAAGGACTGCAAAGTGCTCTTCATATGGAAATTCCAGAAGAACTGTGGTTATATTCTCTTGAGAGAGTGAAACTTTAAGATGACTTGAAAATGGCCAAATTTAATAACATGACAACCAATTTTGAAGTTTGCTGGCATGTGACTCTCCTCTAGGAATTCTTGGTTTCTAGCTCGATCTCATTAACCACAAATAGAATCCACTAAGCATTATAAGGAGCCTGGCATTTTGTTTGAGAATCAAAACTTTTCTGTTGAAAACTAGGGCAAAACTCAGTAATGTATCAACAGTGACTTGAGAGAAAGAATATACAAAGAAAGTTATTATATTGTAAATAGTTTGAAGACGAGTGACTTTCTGATTGGCCAGAATAAATAGCAGGGGGTAACACACAGCTGAAAATAGACCCAATTTGCAAAATGTAGCAATGAATTGTGGGTCCATTAGGATTGATATCATGGCAATCCATTAATTTAGATGAGAACTACTAGTATGTGAGTAGTATATTGCCAATTAGAAAGTGCTTTCCGTGAATTAATTTTAATTTTATATGATTAGGGCAAGTGAGTGACTGGGTCTGATAATATGTTGGGCAAAATCAGCCAGTCATTTTACCCTAGCAAATGCTAGTGACTCCACAACTTGGTGTAAATGGCTTCTATGTTTGAATGATTTTCTTTAAATAAGTTATAAAAGATCAGTTTCCTTTCTACAGTTCACACTATGTTAAAAATATAAGATACTTCACATAGTCTTTTGGCATAATACCCTGACTTGCAAAAGATCTCTTGCCACACAAATGCTTGACTGTTCTCCTATTCCTTGTTCACCTATATTTGCCTAACTCCTTTGGCTACTTGGAGGCAAGAAGCTAATTTCTCATATTGCTGTAATAATTGCTGAGCTTAGGAAGTTGTGGGGTATGAGTTCCAATTCCAACTCATTCATTATATTCTGCCAGCATCTGCGGTAGGTTGTTCACCCACCCACTGCGCCAGTTTCATTATCTGTAACCCAAGGCTGGTAGAAAGGAAAGTCTGCTGAGCTTCAGTATTTGGACGGCAGACAGGACAGACGTAGATATATCAGCCAAAATGAGCATTACTAACCAGAATGTTGCACCACCCACTCTCTGGCCATCTGCAGTGTGGAAGGCAGCTGAGACATGGGTCAGTTTGTTCAGGAGACCACACACTAAGACCTGCTGAGCTATTTCTCATCATTTTCACTTGAAAATTAAAGGTGGCTACTTTGCAAGGCCATCAGCTTCAGATTTGAATTCTGCAGTGACTAGGTGGTCCAACTTCTGCTCTCTGCTGACCATTCAGAGACTGTTAATGCTACCCAATCAACCACAAAGAATTTACATTAGCGAATAGCCTCCCAAAACCAGCCTTGGGTCATTCCCTCAAGTGGGAGTGGGAATGGGAGGAGGGATGGCAATTTTTAATAAAGAAGCCTAAGAAGCAGTCTGCGCCAAACCTGGGACTATCATATTATAGCAGTCTATGATGCCACTTGAAATGTCCTAAGAGTAAGGGATCTTAGATATTCATTGGATCCTGCCTCCTTTAAGCTCAGCCTCTATGGAAAACAGCCCAAATCCCAAGCAGTAATTTGAACTCTGTAATAAAAGGCTAGGCTATGATCCAAAGTGTTTTCAATATTTTTCTGGTAGATTTTTAGTGATTTTTCATGAAAAGCATTTGATTCAAATGTTATTTCATCTTTTAATGTTTTAGTCAACAGCAAATTATATTCTCTCTGATACACTCTTCTCAAAGTGGTAGTAGAGTTGGTGGCAAATTGCCATTTCAACCATTTATTCTTCAGTGATACAGTACTGAATGCACGGAAACTGGGAAAAATTAACTAAACAACTTCTGTAGACTTTCAAAAGAAGCAAAAGAGAAACTGGCAAGTTAATAATTGTGAAATTATATCATTTCTCACTAAATGTTCCAGAAAATTTTCCACCTTAACATTGTAATAGAACATGATGCATATTTTTAATAATAACCTTGTAGTCCAAAGTGGTTATTTATACTTCATGTAGTCTATATTCTTTATGGAACTTTAAGTCAAATACATCTGGGTTCAAATCCTGAGGTGGCTAGGGAAAAAAAGAAGGCTAAGAGTGAAGGGAAATGAGAGGAAGAAAGAGTGAGAGAAAAAGTGGGAGAAAGATGGAATGGAAAGAGAAAGAGAAATGTGAGGGAGGAAAAATAAATACCTTAAATCCATGAAGGGTTATCTTACAAATGGTTCTGAAAGGTGTCATCTCCAGTAAGTAAAGAAGGAATTGCAAAGTGATCAAATAGGAAATATACCTAGACAAAATCCTAAATCTTGAGACTGAAATGTATTAAAAACTGGAATAAATAGGAGAGGGGGTGTTATAAATCTATCCAAAAGGATTAAAAAATAGGATAGCTTCTCAACTTTCTTGGATAGATCAGGTACAGAATCTGTTAAAACAAAAAAATAGATACAAGGCTCCCTAATCTTCCATACTTAGCTCCATGACATTGAGTTAACACTTCTCTAGTTTCCCCTGAGGTCAGCCAAATTCTGTGACAGGAAGACACATGTTCTCTAGACACTTCTGGGGGTCATTCTGGGAATGCCCCATGGGTGCTGGTTTTAAAAGTTTCCTCCACTGTTATATCAGCATATTAATGAGTTATTTGGCTCAAATATCCTTCCCTCCCTCCATGCATTTCCTCATTTGCTCTTCATTTTCTTACTTTCCTTAGTTCTCCATAGCAATCCCTAGGGTACTGCGAAGTGCCTCCAAGGCTCTTCTGTAAATGCACATCTGTTATTGTTACAATTTGGATGCTTGTATAGTTTAAAATGGTGTGCTGGTTTAATCTGTTATGTGCCCCATAAAAGAGTATGTTCTTTTAATCCACTCTTGTAGGGGCAGACCTATTGTGGGTGGAATCTTTTGATTAGGTTACTTCCACGGAGATGTGACCCACCCAATTGTGTATGGGGCATTTTAATTAGGTTATTTCCATGGAGATGTGACCCTGCCTATTCAAGGTGGGTCTTAACTAGTTTACTGGAATCCTTAAGAGAGCTCAAGGAGAGAGTGAGAGCTGAGAGCCAACACAGACCCAGATGCTTGGAGATGCAGACAGAAAAACATATGGAGATGCTAAGCTAAGAGATGAAGCCCAGAGTTTTCCCCCAGAGAAGCTAAGAGAGGGCCCCAAAATGCTTAAAGAGAAAGCCATTTTGAAACGAGAACCCAGGAGACAAAGGACCAGCAGACGCCAGCCACATTCCTTCCCAGCTGACAGAGGTGTTCCGGACGGACACCACTGGCCTTTCTTCAGTGAAGGTATCCTCTTGTTGATGCTTTAGTTTGTACACTTTTATAGCCTTAGAACTGTAAATTTGCAACCTTTTTAACCCCCATTGTAAAAGCCAGTCCTGGTATATTGCATTTCCTGCTTAAGCAGACAAGAACAAAAGGTAAAACTTAGAATTCTGCAACATTATTCCTTAGGGGCAGGGGGTAATTAGAACTCCTGAGAAGGGGCTAGAGTTCAGATCCAGATGCACTTCCATGGGTCCTTTTTTCCGTGCTGCACACAGAGCCAGCTGGGTTCCCCAGAGGAGAGAACAGGGCTTGATGAGCAATCACTGGGACTGCACAGCGTTTCAAGGAGGGAAAAGGTCAGGCAGGGGTAGACTCCTTAGACAGATGGGTCTCAAAGAAGAAACAATGCTTCCCAAATGGCAGAGGCCAAATAGCCACAAACGAGAGTAAGAGGATTGAAGCCTAAACTGTAGGTGAAGCTCTTCTTCCCTAAATAATATGGTCAGCTCAGTAGTAAGCCATAAACATGGCTCAATGAAGAAAATATGGGTCAAGGGTAAGAGTAGAGCTTTTAGAAGGGGGATAGGAGATATCTGTGATATTTGCTTGGTTGGAGTTTCTCTTGATGCAGTTGTTAGCAACATAGCCGAGGAGTTAAGTGCTTCTATAACTACTTGCTCTAGAATCAAACTGGCCAGAGTTTGAATCTTCTTGCCTCTACCACTCACTGGTTGCATCTCCTAGGACAAATCACTTACTCTCTGAGCTTCAGTTTTCTCATCTGTAAAAAAAGGATAATAATAATCCCTAACCTCAGAAACCTTATACTTTTCTCTTTTCTATCTCCAGTCTCTTACTCTTTACTAGATCCTTCCTGTGAGAACCAAAACATGTCTTAAAAAACCAAACCAAACCAAACCATACAAAACAAAACCTTGCCCCTCCATTCACTTTTTCCTATGTGTTGTTTTCTCTTGAGATTTTGGGCAGGATAATCCTTTGTCATGGGGGCTGTTCTGTGTACTGCAGGGTGTTAAGCAGCTTCCTTGGCCTGCACCTGTGAGAGCACCCCTCCCAGACATTGCCAAATATCCCCTGGGGGCAAAATCGTCCCAGATAAGAACTGCAGCTCTAATTACTGTCCCATCTCTCTTTTTCCCTCCAAAGCCACACTTCTCCACATTTTTCCCCAATTCTTACTATCTCTGTTTCCTCACTTTCCTATTACTCCTCAATCTATTCTACTTTCTCTCATCCATGTATCACTAAGAACATGGTTCTTATTTAGATGAACAATAACTTCGATACCTTTAAATACAACAAACATTTTGAATCCCTATCTTATTTTCTCTCCCAACAGAATTCAATGCTTCTAGTATCCCCACCTTGAAATACTCTTTTCTCCTGGATTTTCTGGAACCAATTTCTCTTGGTCTGATCTCTGAAGTCTGGGATGCCTGGGGCAGCTGGGAGCTGACTCTCCATCCTCCAGAAGAGGGGTACCCAGCAATAAGAGGGGGCAAGTCCAAAAGTGTAAGCACTTTTCAAGCTTATGCTTGTATCATATTTGCTAGCAATCTCTTGGGCAAGGCCCAGAGTCAGAATGGGAGAGGACTACCTAAGGCAGAGATCCAGGGAAATCCAGGGAGGTTGTCAACTTGCAAACAAGTTGTCACAATCTCTAATTGTTGCAGTCCCTCAAATCGTAAGTCCACCTATCTTCTCTTTAGTTCACCTCTCCACACCCAGTTTCAACTCCCTACCATGTCTACAGGAATCACACATTTTAACTTCACCTCTGGCCTTCCCCCTGAACTACAGACCTATTAAGCACCTGCTGTGTGAAATCTCCATTCATATGTGTCAAAGGTATCTCCCATAAATTTATGCAAAAATTAACTCCCTCTATCCTTTGATGTTCCCAATTTCAGCAAATGGCACCAACAAAAAATCTAGTTATAAAAACCACAAATCTGAGAGAAATCTGTAACCTTCCCCTCTCTGACCCTATCACATTCAAAAGTATGTCCTTCTAAATATCTCTCATATGTGATTTCCTCTTCTCTCCATCTACACCATCAGTACTCTAGTCTGATCTGTCATTATCACTCCCCTGGACCACTACAAAAGCCTCTTAAATGGTGCCCAAGTAGCAAATTTGGCTTCTCTCCAATCCAAGCTCTGCACTACAGCCAGAAAGAAATCCTTTAAAATTCAAATTTAATCATGTTGTGCCCCCTCCCCCCAGGATATCATAGAAAGAAACCTGTACCTGCAGTGACATTTGATTTAGTGCTATCAATCTCTAAGTCTCATTTCCTGCCTGTGTCTGTCACCTGCTGGAGCTCCGTGATAAAGTTCAGCTCCACACCCCTACTCACAAGCGTATGCACCCTTGCTCTGCCTCTTTCAAATCTCCTGCTAGGCAGATGCTATCAGAGAGACTTCTTTATAAAACACCTGCTCACTTGCTTCTCTCTCTGTCTCCTCCACCCCTCTCCCTCTCCCCTCCCTCCCTCCCTCCCTCTCGCTCTCTAGCCCTCATCTGGATATCCTCCACCTATGTGACTTATAAATCTTTCTTTGACCATACCAAAGAATGAATGTTATGCATTTCAACACCTGAACCTAACCTTGGGAGGGACTTCCCCTCGTCACAGTGAAATTGCAACAACATGCTCCACCTCTATCTTTAAATTCTTCCATTTCCATTCCATTGGCTCTTACATTAAAGTCCACAATCCTTAACTAGGTCTACAGGCTCTGCATGGCCCGGCCTCACCTCACAGGGTTTCCTTCCTTCCTTCATATTAGTCATGCTCCCCAGTACTTAAGAACACGTATACCTGCTCTACCCTCTGTCTGAAATGCTCCTCCCCCTCCCAGTTCCTGCTAGACTACTTAGTTTACCCTAGTTATTAGGCTACATTAAAATCACTTTCCCCCAAATGCCTTTCTGTACAGCTCTCCCCCCCACCAGCCCTCTCAACCAGTTCAGATGTACTTTTATTCATAGCACTATTTTTAGTATAAACTTTGTATTTATTCATGCAATCATTCGCTGTATCTCCTTCAGTGGATGGTGATCACTATAATGGCATGGGCTTTATCTGTTTTGCATACCATTATATATGCCACTGCACCTAGGCTATTGACTGGTTCACATAAGGTGCTGTGATAAATATTTGTTGAATATGGAATAAATGAAGACCCTTGACAACATATAAAGATACTGTAATAGAATAAACTAGGTTCTGCTGTTATAACACACCCCCCCCAAACACACACATACAGATATACACACACTCACAAATTTCAGACACAACAAAAATTGATTTCTCACTCACACTACATTCCCATTATGCTTTAGCGTGGACTTCTTCACCTCATCTGATGGAATAAGAGGATTGAAGCCTGAAGTATAGGTGAACTCTTGTCCCTAAATAATATAGTCAGCTTTAATAGTAAGCCCTCATTTAATAGCATTGTACTTAAAAACTCTACTTTTCAATCAGACAGGCTTGGGTTGGATTCCCATCTCTGTCTCTTCCAAGGTGTATGACTTTGTGTAAGCTATTAACTTCTCTAAGCCTCAGTGTGTATATATATATATATATATATCTGTAAATAGGGATAATACCTGTGCTGGCTGCCTCTTAGGAATGTTGTGGGGGTCAATAAAATCATGCATGTGAATATATCCTGCATAGTAAGCATTCCATATATGCTATTTACTGTCATCATGAGGGGTTTTTCCTGTTTTGCATTATTTAAGTAAGAAACAGCCCTCCTCAAGAACCTTGAACTACTTGGAGCAGCAAGTAATAGCAACTTACCTCAGATTTTGGTTTCCAAATATTTCCTCCCCAAGTCGTTCTTGTTCTTGTTTTTTCATTACAAGTTCTAGGTGTTACATATTTTGCTTTTGTTTAATATATGCCCTTAATGTCCCTCTTACCATCATGATGTCAGTGTTACATGGAAAATTCTGACAAGTAGGAGCTCTGCCCCTTAAACTTGTTTTATTTAAAATAACAGAATTATAAGATTGGATGTGCCTGCTGCTTTTGCAATGAAACTGAAGACTAGAGAGAAGTGATTATCCCACTGCTATTGAGTGATAGCCTGGGAACTAAAACATGTTTGATTATTAGCTTTCAGTGTGAAGTCAGGAATCTATAAATATATTGTTGAAAATATCAGTGGTCACCTATGTCTTTAAGCTGGCTTATAGACAGAATAGTACTATGTACCGCATGCTTCTAAATTTTAATGAATGAATCAGCCTGTTAAAAATGCAGGTTCTGATTTGTAAGTCTCTGATGAGCCTGGAATGCTGCATTTCTAACAAGCTCCCAAGTGATGCTAAGGTCACTGGTTCACAGACCAGGCTTTGAGTAACAGGGATGTGGATGATTTTAGCAATAGTGACTTTGAAGATACTCTGCTATTATTTGTTTCATTTTTGTGTCCATTTTCATATTCACTAAAATGCATTCTGGATGAAGGACTTTTTTTTTTAATACAAATGGGAAAAAGATCAAACACCAACTTGGAAAGACCTGAATTGGACACATTTTAAACTTAAATGTCTCACTTAGGTTCTTCATATGCAGTGCATTACAAAATCATTTACAAGGGATTTATTTTACATCTCATTTCCATCAAATGAGAAAATAGCACTCCATGGATTTATTTATTTTTTTGGGTCATCATCCTTCATAACACATTAAATCACCTCATCCTTTCTGAAAAGCTCACATTGTTTCCTGACCCATACCATCTCAGGTTTCTACTTCTCACTCACTAAATCACACCAGAGTCTTACAAGCTGTCATTTTTTCCATCTTTCTTACTCTCTCCTTCGGAACGCCCATCCACTGCCACAGAGTCAATCATTACTTTAGCCCTTTGGAATCACGCATTGATCAATATCTTTTCTCCTGAAAGCTTTTCTAAGTTTTAGTCTCGCATGACCAATAGATTGGATATTTATGGCATGCCAGCTCTTTAAACTCAACATGTTGAAACCCAAGCTCTTTATACTACTTATGTCCGGACTGCAATCCATCTGCCAACAACCACCAGGTAAGTTTACTCCCTTTTTCAACACTTTCAATGACTCTGTTTCCTGTGGAATAAATCCCTAACCCTCCTCTCTCTAACTTCAATCTTCTTTTTCACCCAGATCTTTCATTGCTTTTAAATATGTAGCTGAGTTAAGTTAGTTCTGAATCCTGCTCCATTTTCAGAATATGCATTGAAATTAGCAGCTCTCATGCATTTTTTTTTTTTTCAATGAATGGAAATTCCTTCCATTAATCTTTGCTTGTAAAAATCCTACATATCTCTCCAGGACTACATTAAATGCTATGTCCTTTGTGGTGTATTTTCTGTCCCCCTATGTGAAAATGATTCCTTCCTCCTCTGCTCTGCTATAATGCATGTTCTGTACTGTGTAGATGGCACCTTGCACTGTGCTTCATATTATAGACACAAGTGTCTGCCATCCAGATGTCCCCAAACCCTCCAGCTCTCTGGTCACCGCCTTCTTTAACATCTGAAGAAAATGGCTCAAGTCTCCATCCCTTGGAATGAGGAGACCTGATATCCCTCTCCTCCTTTCAAGGGTTCCTTTCCTCTGCAACCTTTGTTGAAAGGGAGAGCTGCTCCATGTCTGCTCTGAGCAAATTTTCTCTGCAATCCTCTTCTGTACACTTACCTGGCTCTTGACGGCTGCTTCTAATTTTGCCTTGGAATTCTGATTTCTTTCCGCCGGCCACTCTGAGGAATTGCAGGATTCCAGCTCTTTTCCATTGTCCTTCAAAGCGTACTGACAGATGGTTATTGTCAGTTATAGGATTTACTGAAAGTTTTGTGGTAACTGACGCTAATTATAGCATAAGCAGGAACCGACTGGAATTTGAACAATAGAATCCGGGCTCTCAGGCACTTTTCAGACACCCCATACACAAGGAATTTCTCCCTGACCAGGTAGACTCTTCTACTATTTCTTCTACTAGGGTCATCACCCTCACAAAATGCCAGGGTTCAACTCTGTTTACTTCTTTACGCTTAATAGTTTACCTTGTCTGTTGTTGTCTAAACTTTTCCTGTCTGCATTATACATAGAAAGGCTCACCTTTCATAATCAATAGCCTTTTAAGTGGTTGACTAAGCATCATAGCAGTTCTGTCCCTCAGAGGAATTCTGCACTCCTGAAGTTGCCTTGAATTAGCCAGCTCAAAGTGCAACGAATTTTCATAACCACAACACTATGAGACAGGCACGATTACTATCTGCTTATTTTTGAACATGCATCATTTCTTTCCAACGAGGTTGAAAGCATGTTAGGGGATATAGCCCCAAACATTGTATTCTTCACCATATGGAAAAAACAAATTGTTCAGATTAAGCCACTATTTTTATAAGTTATCTGACTTTAGGTTAGTTGTTTTCCTTGTGAATCCTTAGTTTCCTGTCCTACAAAATGAGTATTATAATGTCTACCTCATATAAATGTGTGGCTTTAGATAATTTCTATAAAAGCATTTAGTACGAGTCCTGGCACCTAGTAGAAGTTCTGCTCTCAGTGTAAATTTAAAACATTTGTTGACTGCAAGACTATTCCAGGGAGGTTTATGAAACTTTGAATTGCTATTTGAAAGTATGATTTTCCTTTCTCCATAGCACCATGTTTACCCTGGAGACAGTTCCACAGTGTTCTTTTCTATCCTTAATGGAAGAGATATGAAATCACGACTTTCAAACTTTGAGTGTTAAAAGTAAATGACACATTAGTTTAGAGACATATCAGTAATTATGAAAGTATCTTCTCAAATTGTAATGTTTTCTTCTGCCTTAGTGATAGCAATCAAAACCACGGAATTAAGCTGAGCAGGGTCAGGACTTTAGATCTGAGGAAAATCACTTGAATTGAGGTATTGTGTGCATAGCACAAGATGTTCCAGCTAAAAAATTTCCTGAATCCTGTTTAAGAGAAAGTGGTTCAGGGAATCTGATACTCACCTTCAAACTGCCTGGTCTAATAAGGTTTGGGCAGGAGTCCAGAACCCAAAAGAAGAAGTCCCATAGTTTCTAGAGGGGTCAGCCATATCCCGGGGGTGGGAGTTGGGTAGTGGAAATATGGATATGGAAATTTCCACTGTGCCCTGGAATTACCCAGAACGCTTCTGGGGAAAAGTGTTCTCTAGAGGTTTCCCAATCCTGTTGACTAATCTTTCCAGCTAAAATGCTCTCCCTTCCATGTGTGGAATGTCTCCCTGTCTTTTGAAGTCCAGTACAGAAACAACTTCTTACCTACAACCTTCCCAGATTCCCCCAATAGGGAACAAATCAGCATTTTCTTCCCTAGGTTCCTAGAGCATAAAAATGAAAGCACTTATCACAAAATTTGGCTATTGATGACGAGGAGGAGGGATCAGTATAGTTTAATGGCTTAAAGTGCAAGCTCAAAAGTTGGATTGCCACTTAGAAACTGTTTGACTTTGGGCAGGTTACTTAACCATACTCTACCTCAGTTTCCTCATCTCTAGAGTGGGCATATTAAGAGTAGTTACTTCATAATTAATTGTTAGGGTTAAATATGACGATGTATGTAAAGCTCCTAAACAGTGCCTGTCATTTAGTAAATTGTCAGTAAATGTTAGCTCCCACTATTATTCCTCACTATTATGCCTCATTAGGTGGAAAGTGACCATAGCATGTTTATTTCTTTGTTATATAGTAGGTGATCAATAAGCTAATTATCTGTTGAGTTGAACTGAATTTTGATAGGAGGCAGCTTTGGCTTTAAAAATCCTGTTTTCTTCTTTTATATTGTCATGAGAAGTCCTAAGAGCTATGCTTTTAATACTTGAGTTACTTGAATATGGATGGTTTCAAAAAGTAAAATAGCTTTTCATGTTACAATTTAAAACGTGTGGCAAGATCAGAAAAGCATATAAACCAAATTAAACAACATACAGAAGTCTTGTAACTTTTTTATTTTATACTTTTTTTCATAACAAAATAAGGCTAAAGAAACATTAATTTTTAGAAACTTATATGGAAAAGGTCATAAGCACAATTTAAACATTGAAATTACAAATATAAAGTTTTCCTTGCACAAAACATGTCAATAGGCAAAATATTTTGTATAATTCTCTCTTCTTGAAAAGTACTGCAGAGATTAAAATTCATATCTCCATAAGAATGTCTAATTTGTGAATGGCAAAATGAATATGGAACATTTCATTTCACTGCAATTTTTGTTTTCCTCCAAAAGCTTTAAGAAAAGGGGGAACAATAATAAGAATCCCTGAAATACTAGAAATCCTCACATTTGTTACTGGAATCACTGTGATCCTGTATATATATATTTCAATATGTCTCTCTTGACTGGAACCTAGAACTGCCAGTACTTCACCACATTAAATGAAAGTTTGTTTAATCATACTTCTGCCAATCATTGTTCAAAACAGTCATTTCTTTCACTGATACTCAGTAAAATCCCTGCTTCCCCCTCTGAATGCCCCAACAGATGACATCCTCTGCTTGAGCCATGGTGTACCTACTCTGCCTGGTTGTCTCCCCTTTCCCCACCACAGGCACCACCAGAAGAGCTCAGACTCCAGTTTGAGGACTCCAGTTCGAGATCGGTTCTTTTGGACTAAGGCTGGCTGTACTCTGGCTGTTGGAGTGCTAAGCATGCAGCCTTCATGTGCATGAAGCCAACATTTTTTCCAGCAATATCTACATTGCTCAAACTTACATTCTGACTTCCTTATAGAGACAGCTATAGCTTCCCTATTCATTGACTTTGACAAGAAGAATTTTCCAAGGAAGGAGGTGCCCTGTTGTGGCCTCTTCTGTAAGTCTGGTTTGGCTTGCATAGTAATTAATCCTAGATTAGGTTCTACTGATAGTCCATCAGACTGCAATATTAGAGAAATCATCATCTCACAAGATGATGGAAATAAATGTGTATAGGAAGCAGCTCATGGAAGGAAACATTCCACATAACTACCAAGTGCCCATGCACTTAAATCCATTCACATTTTCATGTTATTAAAATAACATTTTGGGGGAAATAACAATAAAGAGTACATAACTTCTAACTTTTTGGATTTTAGGTAGTAAGAAGCAAACCAATTTTGGGTAAAGAAAAACTAGCAGATATAATTACCTTAAACTTTTTAAAAGTTTTATACCAAAGGCTATTTTAAAAAATAGAGTCAAAATAGAATTGGGTGTAAAGACAGTATGCTTTGACATGAAAAGTAATAGCCTAGAAAAAAGAAACAAAAGTTAAGTATAAATGAGTATTTCTCTAGATAGGAAAGGGTATAGATAGAGTCCCTTGGGGAATACTAAAACCAATGTTATAAATTATCTGAGGAAAAAGAAGATGCAGTAAAATGTCTACGATTCTATAATATTATACTTTTCTGGGCTATAACAAGCTAAGCTGATAGGAATAAAACATGGTAAGAGTTTTTAAAAGAGATTAATGTTCGGATGAGTACAAGCAATATTAATGCACTTTCAGTTTGTAATAAGTAAAAATTACATACATATGTGTATATATATATATGTGTGTGTATGTGTGTGTGTGTGTGTGTGTGTGTGTGTGTGTATGATGATGATGAACTTTAAACTCATCTTTATTTTATGACCCAGAAAAGGAATCTTATTTAAGGTCTTTTACTGTAGCAAAAATGTTAATGTCCACTAAATTAACTGACTTCCCCTTACTCCTATTTGAGGATGATAACTGAAAAAAATGAGCAGCAATATTTGATCTACCATAGAAAGAATGGAACATTTTGAAGGTCTGCACCACTGGGGGTTTCAAAAGTTATAAGGAAAGATTAAGAGACAGACAAAGATAACAGATAGATCTGGTAGTAAATGGGAGTTTTCACTGCCCAGTATCAACCCCTTATTTTTTCTGTTTCATTCTTTTGCAAGACAAAATAGAGGAGGCCCAAGGCAGTGGAGAAGATGGCCAACAGATTACTGCCATTATTTGCTTCCTTTATCCCTTCCTACTGTTTCAAAGTTCAAAACTTGTGAAACTTCCTCTCCATCAAATCCTTGTGTTTCCAAGGATGGTTCTTGGAGGAGGATTTCATATATGTCTATTAATTTTTAATATCTGGTCTTGGTGGTGTATTTACTAAGTCCCCTGAGTGAACTTCTAGGCCAACTCAGGACCTAGATCAGCCGAGGAAATCTGGCCCTGAGGCCTCCACACATTTACTGTGGTCAAACTCTGTACTCGTTTTACAGCCACATTCACTTAATCAGTGTCATGACTTTGTCACCTAATTCAAATCCCTGTACATTATTCAGTCTGAAAATTTACTGTAAACCAAGCACATAAACAAAGTGAAATACAAGCTAAGAAATCAGCTTGTAACATTTACAATTAAATTCTTTAATCAGTTTATGGAAATTCCACATGCCAACTGTAAACTTCATAAATATTCAAGCAGTATGAACAACTAGACAACAACATTGCTGAGCAATAAATATTTCATCTTGGTGGCTATATTTCATTACAAGAGATGTAGAACATTCCCATCCACTGACTTGCTTTGAAGCTTTTTCAACCATGCGTATCATCAAAGCAAACTCTTATTTTGGTGACATTTCTATTTCCAGATGTTCTTCCTTTATCTACCTCTCTAGATTTACATGCCTTGATACCAATTAGCACCTGCACCTGAATTCAGGAAGTAACACTCAAATCAAACCAAGTCAGGCTTTCATAAAGGGAAAAAACACCAAGTTCCAACATTTTTAATTAATAGACATGGGCAATATGCTTTGTTGATGTTCTCACTCACATGTGCCTTCTTAAAGTATGATTATTGATACTTTCTTTGATATATACAAGTATATATATATACATATATATATGGTAATTTCATACTACACTGCAATTTACAGTCTGGTTGCCAGTGTACATTCTAGTATAAGAATTCATTGAACTGGATATTATTTACCATGTTAATATTATATGTTTATGAGTTAGTTTCACTGACTAGGCTTGGGAGCAGAGAAAAGGGAAGATAAAGGAGGCCGAGGCAGTCATGCCGGGCTTTGCCTTTGAAGGAATAGTAGAAATGGGTCTTGAAAGATGCGTTAAGAGATCAAAGAGAGAAAGAAAATAGCGGAGAGGTTAGGAATGGCGAGGATAAACGTATTACAGGCAGAGGATGGAGAGGAGGCTCGTTATTTCATGCTCCCTCGCCTACGCCTATGCGTTTTGTGAATGGTTGCATGCCTGTCTTCCAACTAGATGGTAATTTCTTTGATGACAGGGTCCATAGCTTTTCATCTTGCCTCCCTACAGTCTAGCACTTGTATTTGTATTTCAAAGGCTGGCTCACCCTCATTGAATACTTCTAATGATAGATTATTTCACAATACTGCTTGGTCCACTGTTAGAACATACTGATTATTATGTGGTCTTTCTTTATGTTCCTCTCATCTGCCCCTTGGTAATATCCAGCAATTGGTCTTAGCTCTCCCCTCTGGAATAACAGCAGGTCTCTCTATTCCATCTGCCCTCTAAGTGCCTTGATTACTTAAAAGAACAGCTATAATTCCAGTTCTTGTAATTTCCTTCTTCAAGCTCTCTTAGTTTCCTGGCCGCAATCTTGAATACCACAAAATCGGTTGGCTTAAATGATGGGAATTTATGGGCTCATGGTTTTGAGGCTGGAAGTCCAAAATTGAGGCATCAGCAAGACGATACTTTCTTCCTGAAGACTGTAGCATTCTGCCAGCGATTGTTGAGTCCTTGGCTTTTCCATCACATGGCAATGCACATGGCAGCTCTGCTTCTATTTTCTTCTGGGTTCCATTGACTTCCAGCTTCTAGCTTCTTATGGCTTTCTCTCCCTGTTTCTGAATTTCATTCTGCTTATAAAGGACTCCAGCAATCCATATTAAAGCCCAACCTCATTCATTTGGCCACATTTTAACTACAATTAACATCTTCAAAAAGTCCTATTTACAATGGGTTCTTCCCCACAGGAATGGGATTAAGACTAAGAACATGGTTTCTTCAACCTACCATGCTAACCATCCTTAATTTCTTTATCCTTTCTCTAGTCCCCCCTTCTTTCTCACTTTCTTCCTCCTTTTTTTTTCATCTATCAAGTATTCATTGAACGTACATTCATTTAAAACCAGCAAACAACAGTTGGGCCCAGTTTTCATTATCCTTCCAAATTTTGCATTTTGATATCTGAACTCTCTATAGTTTTCAAACATTAACTATAAATAAGAAATAAACACAACACTACAAATATGATCCAATCAACACACTGAATGCAGTTAAGGTGCCTTTTTTTTTTTTTTTTTTTTTTTTTGCAATTCATGTTCTTTTCCTTGAATGCCATTTAAGATATTTAACTATTTTATGGTTTCAGTGTACTGTAATTTATATCACTTGATGATCAACTAGCCACCTTTATTCCCCCACAAAACTTCTACAAGCCAAACCTCCTTCACACTGTAGTTTTTTGTCTGCCTTTTATTAAATGTAGACCTTTACAGTCATACATGTTGAATTTAATTTTTTTTGTTCCTTCTATTCATTTCTTCAAGATAATTTTGTCCTAAATTTTTTTTGTTCTGTTACGCACAAAAATTGATAAACCAGACTTCGTTATCCTCACTTAGGTCATTGATGAAAATATAAGATCAGAATCTTGGATTTCCTTTGAATCATGTTTCTAGCTTTATCCCAAGCTGTTAATCAATACTGTCTGAGTATAGTTATTTAACTAGCAACCAGCAATTAATCCACACAAGAACACTATCATCCACATCATATTTCATTACTTTATTCACAAGAATGCTGTGGAAGGCTGCCAGAATCATATTGAAGTCTATATATCCTATAGCTTCCTTAGAGCTAAAATTTTGTCAAGAAAGAGGTTGAGGTTAGTTGAACATGACTTACTCAGAATGAGCCCATGTTATCGGCAGCATTCACTCTGTGAAATACTATCAGTGATATGATTAATAATCAATGTTTTGCTTCTAGGAATCAATATCATATATCTGGGAATGTAGTCCCCAAAGCTACCCCATCTTCTTTAGTTGATATTTTCAATAACCTCAACTTTTGGTTTTAAAAATTTTGCCTTAAGTTTGATGAGAATGAACACCCTGTTAGTAGTATATGAATGGCCATTATGGTTGTCTTCCCTTTTAAAAAAACAAGTTCAAGTTCATATATTTTAAAAAATATTGTGCCTCAAATATTTTGAACATGGGAGAATATTTTGAGATTTTTATAAATGAAGTAATGTTATTAATGATCTATATTCTATTAAATATAAGATATTTGGACTGTGACCTTGGGAGAGCTTTCTGTAAGATAGAATACATGGTAAATATTTTAAATTATGATCTCTAGTATAAAAATCACAAAAAATGTGTAAATAAATAACTATCCTCTACTTAAACTACTCTCATAAATATTGCCGGTCATTTCTCAGCAATGTAGACTTCAATAATTTCATTTCAAAATACCCACAAATACATGCTATGGGGAACTCAGGGGGATGGTACATTGTATGCATTTTATGTTTACAATAAAACAATTTAGAAAATGCATTTCTATGTAACTTAATAAACGTAATGTTCTTGAGGCTTAGATTTTTTATTAATACTGATAACATGTCTGTGAAAGAAAATACAGTAGGACCTCCTTTTATGTGAGCTGAACACAAGTGAATTCAGGTATATATGATAGGCAATTAAAAAAAATAAGAGAGTGAGAATTAAATTTTTTTAAAATTATTTCTATAATTAATTCTCTTCACTTGTTACTAGAGTGTTTATTTGCCTTATTTATAAAAAATGTGTACTAGGTATGTTCGTATAAGAAATACTTAATGGATTTTGCTATTATGCATGATTTTCAACTTAGTTGAAGGGTCTTGGAACATATTGGCCACATAAAATGAGATCCTACCGTATACCTTTTTTGGAAGGCAAAAGAAAGCCCTTATTGAAAATTCAACTTCGTTATTTCTCTCAAAATCTAGCAAAATGCTTTATTAGGAGTATTTGAAAGTGTGGCTAGACAAAATCAAAATTCCCTTTAAAATTTCTATATATTTTCCGTACGTTTTCTTATTTTCCAGTTTATCCATAGGTTCCTTTGGAAAATCAGTCTCTTTTCCTTGTCCTTTACCATTTCCTTATCCTCTGTAACCTTTTTATTTTGTTTTGTTTTTGCTTTGGGTTTTCCACTTTAACTTTGATGTCACCCTTGGAAGATTAGTGTTTAATAACAAGATCACTTCTCAAGATATCCATTGGATATATTAGTCATATCAAACTTTAATAATCCTAGTAATGATAATTTTTCAATTAATACGTTTGATATGCTCCCCACTTTGAAATGTTGACATCATAGAAGGCTATGTATGAAACAGGATAGTAATAGCAGCTGACATATATGAGGGCTTTTTTAATGTGCCAGGTACTCTTAGAACTTTGCATTCATTACCTTATTTACTGTTTACACCAACCCTGTAAAGATTTTGTTTTAGGAACTGAAACTCAGAGAGCTTTAGTAACTTGCAAGAGCCCATAGCTACTAAATGGATTTTGGCCTGGGTAATCTGGTTCCAAGGTCTGTGCCCTTAACCACTACTCCATAATGAAAACTATCTTCCAGCTTGCTCTCGATGTTACATATTTCCATCCCAAGGCCAGACATACAACGACTGCTCCCCAATTCAGCTGAAGAAGCATTTAAATACACTATTAGCGAGGCGGGGCAAGATGGCAGACTGGTGAGCTGTATGTTTTAGTTACTCCTCCAGGAAAGTAGGTAGAAAGCCAGGAACTGCGTGGACTGGACACCACAGAGCAATCTGTCTTTGGGCATACTTCATACAACACTCATGAAAACGTGGAACTGCTGAGATCAGCGAAATCTGTAAGTTTTTGCGGCCAGGGGACCCGCGCCCCTCCCTGCCAGGCTCAGTCCCGTGGGAGGAGGGGCTATCAGCTCCGGGAAGGAGAAGGGAGAACTGCAGTGGCAGCCCTTATCGGAAACTCATTCTGCTGATCCAAACTCCAACCATAGACAGACTGAGACCAGACACCAGAGAATCTGAGAGCAGCCAGCCCAGCAGAGAGGAGACAGGCATAGAAAAAAAACAACACGAAAAACTCCAAAATAAAAGCGGAGGATTTTTGGAGTTCTAGTGAACATAGAAAGGGGAAGGGCAGAGCTCAGGCCTGAGCTCAGGCCGCGAGGTGCATATGCAAATCCTGAAGAAAAGCTGATCTCTCTGCCCTGTGGACCTTTCCTTAATGGCCCTGGTTGCTTTGTCTATTAGCATTTCAATAACCCATTAGATATCTGAGGAGGGTCGTTTTTTTTTTTTTTTTTTAATCCTTTTTTCTTTTTCTAAAACAATTACTCTAAGAAGCCCAATACAGAAAACTTCAAAGACTTGCAATTTGGGCAGGTCAAGTCAAGAGCAGAACTAGGAGAGCTCTGAGACAAAACGCAATAATCCAGTGGCTGAGAAAATTCACTAAACACCACAACTTCCCAAGAAAAGGGGGGTGTCCGCTCACAGCCATCATCCTGGTGGACAGGAAACACTCCTGCCCATCGCCAGCCCCATAGCCCAGAACTGCCCCAGACAACCCAGTGTGACCGAAGTGCTTCAAATAACAGGCACACACCACAAAACTGGGCGTGGACATTAGCCTTCCCTGCAACCTCAGCTGAATGTCCCAGAGTTGGGAAGGTAGAGCAGTGTGAATTAACAAAGCCCCATTCAGCCATCATTTCAGCAGACTGGGAGCCTCCCTACACAGCCTAGCAGCCCAGAACCGCCCTGGGGGGACGGCACTCACCTGTGACATAGCACAGTCATCCCTCAACAGAGGACCCGGGGTGCACGGCCTGGAAGAGGGGCCCACTTGCAAGTCTCAGGAGCCATACGCCAATACCAAGGACTTGTGGGTCAGTGGCAGAGACAAACTGTGGCAGGACTGAACTGAAGGATTAGACTATTGCAGCAGCTTTAAAACTCTAGGATTACCAGGGAGATTTGATTGTTAGAGCCACCCCCCCTCCCTGACTGCCCAGAAACACGCCCCATATACAGGGCAGGCAACACCAACTACACAGGCAAGCTTGGTACACCAATTGGACCCCACAAGACTCACTCCCCCACTCACCAAAAAGGCTAAGCAGGGGAGAACTGGCTTGTGGAGAACAGGTGGCTCGTGGACACCACCTGCTGGTTAGTTACAGAAAGTGTACTCCACGAAGCTGTAGATCTGATAAATTAGAGATAAGGACTTCAATTGGTCTACAAATCCTAAAAGAACCCTATCAAGTTCAACAAATGCCACGAGGCCAAAAACAACAGAAAATTATAAAGCATATGAAAAAATCAGATGATATGGATAACCCAAGCCCAAGCACCCAAATCAAAAGACCAGAAGAGACACAGCACCTAGAGCAGCTACTCAAAGAACTAAAGATGAACAATGAGACCATAGTACAGGAGACAAAGGAAATCAAGAAGACCCTAGAAGAGCATAAAGAAGACATTGCAAGACTAAATAAAAAAATGGATGATCTTATGGAAATTAAAGAAACTGTTGACCAAATTAAAAAGATTCTGGACACTCATAGTACAAGACTAGAGGAAGTTGAACAACGAATCAGTGACCTCGAAGATGACAGAATGGAAAATGAAAGCATAAAAGAAAGAATGGGGAAAAAAATTGAAAAACTCGAAATGGACCTCAGGGATATGATAGATAATATGAAGCGTCCGAATATAAGACTCATTGGTGTCCCAGAAGGGGAAGAAAAGGGTAAAGGTCTAGGAAGAGTATTCAAAGAAATTGTTGGGGAAAACTTCCCAAATCTTCTAAACAACATAAATACACAAACCATAAATGCTCAGTGAACCCCAAATAGAATAAATCCAAATAAACCCACTCCGAGACATATACTGATCACACTGTCAAACACAGAAGAGAAGGAGCAAGTTCTGAAAGCAGCAAGAGAAAAGCAATTCACCACATACAAAGGAAACAGCATAAGACTAAGTAGTGACTACTCAGCAGCCACCAGGGAGGCGAGAAGGCAGTGGCACGATATATTTAAAATTCTGAGTGAGAAAAATTTCCAGCCAAGAATACTTTATCCAGCAAAGCTCTCCTTCAAATTTGAGGGAGAGCTTAAATTTTTCACAGACAAACAAATGCTGAGAGAATTTGCTAACAAGAGACCTGCCCTACTGGAGATACTAAAGGGAGCCCTACAGACAGAGAAACAAAGAAAGGACAGAGAGACTTGGAGAAAGGTTCAGTACTAAAGAGATTCGGTATGGGTACAATAAAGGATATTAATAGACAGAGGGGAAAAATATGACAAACATAAACCAAAGGATAAGATGGCTGATTCAAGAAATGCCTTCACGGCTATAACATTGAATGTGAATGGATTAAACTCCCCAATTAAAAGATATAGATTCGCAGAATGGATCAAAAAAAAATGAACCATCAATATGTTGCATACAAGAGACTCATCTTAGACACAGGGACACAAAGAAACTGAAAGTGAAAGGATGGAAAAAAATATTTCATGCAAGCTACAGCCAAAAGAAAGCAGGTGTAGCAATATTAATGTCAGATAAAATAGACTTCAAATGCAGGGATGTTTTGAGAGACAAAGAAGGCCTCTACATACTAATAAAAGGGGCAATTCAGCAAGAAGAAATAACAATCGTAAATGTCTATGCACCCAATCAAGGTGCCACAAAATACATGAGAGAAACACTGGCAAAACTAAAGGAAGCAATTGATGTATCCACAATAATTGTGGGAGACTTCAACACATCACTCTCTCCTATAGATAGATCAACCAGACAGAAGACCAATAAGGAAATTGAAAACCTAAACAATCTGATAAATGAATTAGATTTAACAGACATATACAGGACATTACATCCCAAATCACCAGGATACACATACTTTTCTAGTGCTCATGGAACTTTCTCCAGAATAGATCATATGCTGGGACATAAAACAAGCCTCAATAAATTTAAAAAGATTGAAATTATTCAAAGCACATTCTCTGACCACAATGGAATACAATTAGAAGTCAATAACCATCAGAGACTTAGAAAATTCACAAATACCTGGAGGTTAAACAACACACTCCTAAACAATCAGTGGGTTAAAGAAGAAATAGCAAGAGAAATTGCTAAATATATAGAGACGAATGAAAATGAGAACACAACATACCAAAACCTATGGGATGCTGCAAAAGCAGTGCTAAGGGGGAAATTTATAGCACTAAATGCATATATTAAAAAGGAAGAAAGAGCCAAAATCAAAGAACTAATGGATCAACTGAAGAAGCTAGAAAATGAACAGCAAACCAATCCTAAACCAAGTACAAGAAAAGAAATAACAAGGATTAAAGCAGAAATAAATGACTAGAGAACAAAAAACAATAGAGAGGATAAATATCACCAAAAGTTGGTTCTTTGAGAAGATCAACAAGATTGACAAGCCCCTAGCTAGACTGACAAAATCAAAAAGAGAGAAGACCCATATAAACAAAATAATGAATGAAAAAGGTGACATAACTGCAGATCCTGAAGAAATTAAAAAAATTATAAGAGGATACTATGAACAACTGTATGGCAACAAACTGGATAATGTAGAGGAAATGGACAATTTCCTGGAAACATATGAACAACCTAGGCTGACCAGAGAAGAAATAGAAGACCTCAACCAACCCATCACAAGCAAAGAGATCCAATCAGTCATCAAAAATCTTCCCACAAATAAATGCCCAGGGCCAGATGGCTTCACAGGAGAATTCTACCAAACTTTCCAGAAAGAACTGACACCAATCTTACTCAAACTCTTTCAAAACATTGAAGAAAATGGAACACTACCTAACTCATTTTATGAAGCTAACATCAATCTAATACCAAAACCAGGCAAAGATGCTACAAAAAAGGAAAACTACCGCCCAATCTCCCTAATGAATATGGATGCAGAAATCCTCAACAAAATACTTGCAAATCGAATCCAAAGACACATTAAAAAAATCATACACCATGACCAAGTGGGGTTCATTCCAGGCATGCAAGGATGGTTCAACATAAGAAAAACAATCAATGTATTACAACACATTAAAAACTCGAAAGGGAAAAATCAATTGATCATCTCAATAGATGCTGAAAAAGCATTTGACAAAATCCAACATCCCTTTTTGATAAAAACACTTCAAAAGGTAGGAATTGAAGGAAACTTCCTCAACATGATAAAGAGCATATATGAAAAACCCACAGCCAGCATAGTACTCAATGGTGAGAGACTGAAAGCCTTCCCTCTAAGATCAGGAACAAGACAAGGATGCCCGCTGTCACCACTGTTATTCAACATTGTGCTGGAAGTGCTAGCCAGGGCAATCCGGCAAGACAAAGAAATAAAAGGCATCCAAATTGGAAAAGAAGTAAAACTGTCATTGTTTGCAGATGATATGATCTTATATCTAGAAAACCCTGAGAAATCGACGATACAGCTACTAGAGCTAATAAACAAATTTAGCAAAGTAGCGGGATACAAGGTTAATGGACATAAGTCAGTAATGTTTCTATATGCTAGAAATGAACAAACTGAAGAGACACTCAAGAAAAAGATACCATTTTCAATAGCAACTAAAAAAATCAAGTACCTAGGAATAAACTTAACCATAGATGTAAAAGACCTATACAAAGAAAACTACATAACTCTACTAAAAGAAATAGAAGGGGACCTTAAAAGATGGAAAAATATTCCATGTTCATGGATAGGAAGACTAAATGTCATTAAGATGTCAATTCTACCCAAACTCATCTACAGATTCAATGCAATCCCAATCAAAATTCCAACAACCTACTTTGCAGACTTGGAAAAGCTAGTTATCAAATTTATTTGGAAAGGGAAAATGCCTCGAATTGCTAAAGACACTCTAAAATAGAAAAACGAAGTGGGAGGACTTACACTCCCTGACTTTGAAGCTTATTATAAAGCCACAGTTGCCAAAACAGCATGGTAGTGGCACAAAGATAGACATATAGATCAATGGAATCGAATTGAGAATTCAGAGATAGACCCTCAGATCTATGGCCGACTGATCTTTGATAAGGCCCCCAAAGTCACTGAACTGAGTCATAATGGTCTTTTCAACAAATGGGGCTGGGAGAGTTGGATATCTGTATCCAAAAGAATGAAAGAGGACCCCTACCTCACCCCCTACACAAAAATTAACTCAAAATGGACCAAAGATCTCAATATAAAAGAAAGTACCATAAAACTCCTAGAAGATAATGTAGGAAAACATCTTCAAGACCTTGTATTAGGCGGCCACTTCCTAGACTTTACACCCAAAGCACAAGCAACAAAAGAGAAAATAGATAAATGGAAATTCCTCAAGCTTAGAAGTTTTTGCACCTCAAAGGAATTTCTCAAAAAGGTAAAGAGGCAGCCAACTCAACGGGAAAAAATTTTTGGAAACCATGTATCTTTCAAAAGACTGATATCTTGCATATATAAAGAAATCCTACAACTCAATGACAATAGTACGGACAGCCCAATTATAAAATGGGCAAAAGATATGAAAAGACAGTTCTCTGAAGAGGAAATACAAATGGCCAAGAAACACATGAAAAAATGTTCAGCTTCACTAGCTATTAGAGAGATGCAAATTAAGACCACAATGAGATACCATCTAACACTGATTAGAATGGCTGCCATTAATCAAACAGGAAACTACAAGTGCTGGAGGGGATGTGGAGAAATTGGAACTCTTATTCATTGTTGGTGGGACTGTATAATGGTTCAGCCACTCTGGAAGTCAGTCTGGCAGTTCCTTAGAAAACTAGATATAGAGTTACCATTCGATCCAGCGATTGCACTTCTCGGTATATACCCGGAAGATCGGAAAGCAGTGACACGAACAGATATCTGCACGCCAATGTTCATAGCAGCATTATTCACAATTGCCAAGAGATGGAAACAACCCAAATGTCCTTCAACAGATGAGTGGATAAATAAAATGTGGTATATACACACGATGGAATACTACGCGGCAGTAAGAAGGAACGATCTGGTGAAACATATGACAACATGGATGAACCTTGAAGACATAATGCTGAGCGAAATAAGCCAGGCACAAAAAGAGAAATATTATATGCTACCACTAATGTGAACTTTGAAAAATGTAAAACAAATGGTTTGTAATGTAGAATGTAGGGGAACTAGCAATAGAGAGCAATTAAGGAAGGGGGAACAATAATCCAAGAAGAACAGATAAGCTATTTAACGTTCTGGGGATGCCCAGGAATGACTATGGTCTGTTAATTTCTGATGGATATAGTAGGAGCAAGTTCACAGAAATGTTGCTATATTAGGTAACTTTCTTGGGGTAAAGTAGGAACATGTTGGAAGTTAAGCAGTTATCTTAGGTTAGTTGTCTTTTTCTTACTCCCTTGTTATGGTCTCTTTGAAATGTTCTTTTATTGTATGTTTGTTTTCTTTTTAACTTTTTTTTCATACAGTTGATTTAAAAAAGAAGGGAAAGTTAAAAAAAAAAAGAAAAGAAAAAGAAGGAAAAAAAAAAGATGTAGTGCCCCCTTGAGGAGCCTGTGGAGAATGCAGGGGTATTCACCTACCCCACCTCCATGGTTGCTAACATGACCACAGACATAGGGGACTGGTGGTTTGATGGGTTGAGCCCTCTACCACAGGTTTTACCCTTGGGAAGACGGTTGCTGCAAAGGAGAGGCTAGGCCTCCCTATGGTTGTGCCTAAGAGCCTCCTCCCGAATGCCTCTTTGCTGCTCAGATGTGGCCCTGTCTCTCTAGCTAAGCCAACTTGAAAGGTGAAATCACTGCCCTCCCCCCTACGTGGGATCAGACACCCAGGGGAGTGAATCTCCCTGGCAACGTGGAATATGACTCCCGGGGAGGAATGTAGACCTGGCATCGTGGGACGGAGAACATCTTCTTGACCAAAAGGGGGATGTGAAAGGAAATGAAATAAGCTTCAGTGGCAGAGAGATTCCAAAAGGAGCCGAGAGGTCACTCTGGTGGGCACTCTTATGCACACTTTAGACAACCCTTTTTAGGTTCTAAAGAATTGGGGTAGCTGGTGGTGGATACCTGAAACTATCAAACTTCAACCCAGAACCCATGAATCTCGAAGACAGTTGTATAAAAATGTAGCTTATGAGGGGGGACAATGGGATTGGGAAAGCCATAAGGACCACACTCCACTTTGTCTAGTTTATGGATGGATGAGTAGAAAAATAGGGGAAGGAAACAAACAGACAAAGTACCCAGTGTTCTTTTTTACTTCAATTGCTCTTTTTCACTCTAATTATTATTCTTGTTATTTTTGTGTGTGTGCTAATGAAGGTGTCAGGGATTGATTTGGGTGATGAATGTACCACTATGTAATGGTACTGTAAACAATCGAAAGTACGATTTGTTTTGTATGACTGCATGGTATGTGAATATATCTCAATAAAATGAAGATTAAAAAAAAAAAATACACTATTAGCTGCAAATGGTCAAATACCTCAACAGAGACCATCTACATTGAATGAAAAGTGTACTTCCAACACTGCAGCATTTCCATGGGATGATTCAGTAGTATATAGGAAGAGAAATAGTGATCATGATATATAGTTGTACATTGAGGAATGTGCTTGGGAAATGGCAGACATAGGAACTGCAAATCTTTTTTAATTAGTTTATCCTGTTTTCTATGTGGTATTGTCTAGTGCCATATAAGGTTATATGGAGTAAAATATTGAAGATCATCACAGCATTATATCTAAATGAGAACCAAGTAAAAACAGACATGTCTGTCCATAAGCCTCATCAATCCACAGCATAGATTGTTGTTACTAGCATATTATTTATGGTTTCAGTGTGTGTGTTTAATATTTAAATGATAAAAGTTCATTTTATATAATCACAATTCAGTTATTCTAATCTTTTGTTATCAGATGATGTTGATTAAAATTTACCATGTGCACTGAAGAAATAGATATATAATATGCCTTATTTAATAATGAGATAATATTATCAGAAAGCATCTGCTCTGTCACTAGACAAACCAACACATTTCACATTTACAAATTAATCTTTGCCAGGTTATTACCTGGATATCTGTGAGGTCTAAGTGTGCATGCATATATGTGTAAAAGCATTTTGAAAGCTAAAAATTGCCCCCACATATTCATTAAATGCCTACTGGGTGCCAGGCAATTGAACTGAGGGCAGAAGAAAAATAAACAGGGTCTCTTCCTCAAGAAGGTAGAGACAGGGCAATAAATGCATGATTACCAGGTCCAGTGATTTGTAAGGAGTGCTCTTCAAGTACAGATGAAAAGTTTCTAAATCAGCCTGGATGGAAGAACGTCATCTCTGGCTTTCAGAGGATGAGTCTGACCTGAATTTAAGAATGAGTGGTACCTCCCCTCTACATGGCACATGACTCCCAGGGATGAGCCGGGCCTGGCATCATGGGATTAAGAAAGCCTTCTTGACCAAAAGGGGGAAAAGAAATGAGCGGAATTTCAGTGGCTAAGAGATTTCAAATAGACTTGAGAGGTCATTCTGGGGGTTCTTCTTAAGCATTATGTAATATTCCTTTTTAGTTTCTAGTGTATTATAATAGCTAGAAGGAAATACCTTAAACTGTTGAACTGTAATCCAGTAGACTTGATTCTTGATGATGATTGTATAACTGTATAGCTTTTGTTGTGTGACTGTGTGATTTTGAAAACCTTGTGTCACACTCCCTTTATCCAGTGTATGGGTAGATGAATAATAAAATAAAGACAAAACATATGTAAATAATAGGGGGCAGATAATGGGTACAGAATGTTTTGGGTATTCTTTTTTATTTTTATTTATTTATTTTTTGAGTAATGAAAATGTTCTAAAATTGATTGTGGTGATGAATGCACAACTATGTTATGATACTGTGAGCCGCTGATTGTGTACTTTTGATGGATTATATGGTGTATGATTGTATCTCAATAAAATTGTATTTTTTAAAAAAAAGAAGTATGAAACTAAATTTGAAAGCTAAAAAAAAAAAGAAGGTGGCAGCAGCCCAGGCCTATATGGAACTCTTTGGATTTTGAAGGCAGCGCAAACTAGGGGTCTTCAATATTATTCTTCTGTTTGCTCATGTGCCCTTGATAAATTCAAATATTTCATCACATGTTTGAAACTTGCAAAGTATGTAATTTCTGGTAAATTTTAAATATTGACAATTCAAAAACAAAACTGTTACATAACTTAAAAACAGAGAACGAGTAATAGTTAGGTGAGGAAGGACATTCGTGAGTAAATTACAGATATAGTTTGTCCAATTTGTTTGATAATCAGGGCCTGACACACTTAGTGAAAGAACAAACATTCTAGAACATTTATGCAGATTGTATAGTACAGATTTTAATTGGTCCCTAGGAAAGACTAGGGTTAGAGTAGGAAGGTGAGACTTGAGTAATACATTCCTGCTTCAGGCTCAAGAATATTTCTACAGACTTGCTCTGTAGACAGGCTGAAACTCTCAGATTGGCGTTGGCAATTAGCTGTTTCATGGATAAAAACTAAGGGGCCTGTTTACATTACCAGCCAGTTTAGTAAATAAATAGTTTGCTAAATCTATTCAGCTGTAAAAAATTATAGAGCAATATTTTTTTATTTGAATTCAACCAATTTTTTCTAAAAAGTGGTGTTTATTTATTTATTTACTAATTCAACTGCTCCCCCTCCCCAATGCCTCAAAAAGGGCCAGTCTGCTTATGTTTGTATCTGCTGTGTATATATGCCTGTTTATATGGGTCTGTCTGTGACATTCTGGTCAGAACAATTTCACTTCCTCAAATATTCCATGTATTAGTTTTCTATTGCTGCATAAAAATTTTCCATAAATTTAGCAGCTTAAAACAACCCACATGTAATATGTGACAGCTTCTGTGGGTCTGAAGTCTGGGCACCTCTTAGCTGGTTCCTCTGCAAGGCTCCCAAGATGTGGGCTAGGGCCTGATTCTCATCTGCAGGTCCAACTGGGTCCCCTTCCAAGCTCACTCAGGTTATTGGGAGAATTAATTTCTTTGCAGCTTTAAGACTGAGGGTCCTTCCCTTTGCTGATTGGAGGCCCCTGTCAGCAAGTAGAGGCCATTCTCAGTTCCTCGCCATGTTTCCCTTTCCATTGACCCTTTACAACATGGCAGCTTGCTTCTTCAAAGCCAGTAAGGGAGGAAGAGAGTGAGTCTGCTAGCATGATCGAGTCCGTTATAAAATAATGTAAGCATGGAAATGACATCCCATCCCCTTTGCCGTATTCTATATATGTTAGAAGCAAGTTACAGTCACCACCCATGCCCAAAAGGAGGGAATTGTACAAAGCTGCGCATAGGTGAGGTGAAGATCATGGGCCCACCTTAATGTCAGTCCATCACATTCCAGAAAAGAAAATCTATTCCCATCTTAGGCATCATCCTGAAAGGTTTCCAGGCAATAGGTAATCAAATTTTAATAATTGTTTGAATGGTATTTAACTGCTGCACAAACAGGTGCCTCTTAAAAAAAGGTATATATTTGTGTGTGTATACATATATAGATGTGTATGCACACAAATACACACACATATTAAAAGCATAGACAAAGTGTGCCTATAATTTGCTTGACTATAAAGCTTTTTCCTAACGTTATCTCCCATACTATGTTGGAAAATCATTTTATTTCAAATGATGATTATATATTTTTATCAGTATTATATGTAATGCTGTTTTTTCCCCAAATATATACCTGCCTTCTCTCTTTTTTGTAGATAGAATTCGTTATATATAATATGCATATTAGAAAATAGTAAGTCATTAGATTCATACTTTTGAAACGGACTAAATTTAGAAGACCAGTTATACATTTTTATTTTCTACATGGGCTTATTCTAATTACATTAAGTGTTCATAGCAGTTTGTAAGAAGAGATAAGATCCTATGACATTTTATTACATGTGGTTTTATTAAATGTTATAATCTATATTTACTTTTATGTAACAAAATCTAAATATATTGGTATGGTACATTACATTTAGTGTGTTCAAATTGTAATTTAGGCTGATATGTTATGTTGGAATAGTATGCTACAAATTCTTTCTTATAATTTATTCAGCAAATATTTATATTTATATTTATTAAATTTAAATAAATTAAATTTAAATTAAATATTAAATTTATATTTATTAAGCAAGCACCTACTATGTTCACAGAGCTTAAGATACAAGTCACATCTTTTTTGATGCTCTCAAAATTCAGGGTTAGGCTGAGACAATATTAATATGGAATAATTAATAAATGAGGACATTATGAGTCAGAAAGTTTGGTTGCTATGCTTTAATTCATAAATTCAAAGGCTTCTAGAACTGAAACTAGAATCCAGGTCTTCTGTATCACAGTTTAATGCTCTTTTCACTATCTCCTGTAGCTGGTAAGTAACAAATTGCCCTTCATTTCCGAGAGCAGGTGATTAATGACTGGCTGTAAGGAGGCTCTACATTTTAAAGTTGTCTTTCCGGTGATAGTTAGAGATTTGTGTCAATACAACCAAACTCTCTGGTCTGACCTCCAATGACACCAGGGAAGCAGTGTGTCAGCTGGTGGTGTTTGAATACATGAAACAATGAGGCTAACTGACACATATCAGAATCAAGCCAGTGTCTTTGGCCTCATTAGCACATGACTCTACCTAAATGTGCCAGCTACCTCAGTGTAAAATTCGATCTACACACAGGCTTTCCTCCTTCTCCTTTGACCTTCATCCGTTCTGTTTAACAAATGTAATGAATGATGTATTTAAGATGCAATGTGTTTAGTCTTGTCGACTTGCAGTTTTCCAATCTTTATGGAGTGATACTTGAAAATATTTACTAAATGTTAGTGATACCCAGAGCCATCTTTTAAAAATATTTCCAACATAATATCACTATTAATTCATGGTGAAGCAACTTGATTAATGGCTCTTTAAGCAGGTTTTAAAGCTGAATTATATGCATATTGAATTGGTATGTCAGATTCTGGTTATTAAATGCATTGGCTTTATACTGGGAAAACTCTTCTGTACCTACAGTTTACCTTTCGACAGGTATAGCTGGAACATATCATTTTGATCAGAGTAACTATATTTTTTATTGATCACTGTATGCCTGGTCTATTTTTGTTTTTTTGTCTTTTTGTATGAACTTGGCTGCATGAACTAAATCTTTCTCACATTAAGAAAACTGTTTGTAAAGTATAACAAAGACAGAGTAGCTTGTTCTTTTAATTCAGTTATATGTATGCAGCTGTCAATTATTATTTCTTAGTTGATATCTGAGATTGTTGCATCAATAATTTTCAAGTTAACTTAGGTCTTGGTGTATCAGGCAATCTGAGAAGCAGGATTTCCAGGGGACAGTTCACCACTGTCTTTTTCTCCTTCAAATATAAAAGTTCAAAGTACAAGCTCAATCACAGATTACACTTTGTGGTCAATTAGCCCCATTTTGGGAGCGGGGTGGGGTAGGATAATGAGCAGAAGAAAAAAGTAGAAAAGTCTTTATTATAGAGAGTTCTGAGAAATAGAAAAATGGAGATAGAAGAAAGTATTTCAAAGAAATACTTCAGAGAAATATATATTATATGTTTTACATTTAGACCAATATGATTTTTAAGGGATTACGTAAAGGAGAAACCTCCCTTGTTTCTCTGGAGCAATAATATTCCAGATAAATCACATCAGCAAAAAAAAGGTAAGTACTGTAAAGAAATAAAAATTACCTTCAGAAAAACATCCTATTTACTTATATTTCCTATTACGAGAAAGTCACATAAATAAGAGGGCAAATAATCGATACAATCCTAACGTAGTACAATACTGTATTTCATAATGAGGGAAAGTGTATAAATAGATGTTCAATCTCATTTTATTGTGAGGAAAACAGGAACAACAAAAACAGTGACAATGATTTACATCACAACCAGAAATAATGTAGTCTTTGTGACCAAACCAAATTGTCTAGATGCTATGGCGAAGTTCTTTTTAAGCTTATTACCAGTGCTCTCTAAGATGGAGGCTCAATAAATTGTTGAGTCCTCTTAAACAATTACACAGTGGGATATTGGTAGTAAGTTTCAAAATAACCTTATTTGCAGGTGAACCATTTCTTCTCTTGCTTTTGCAGGGATCGATCTTATTCTTCCTCCTATGCAATGGCCTTTTTTGGTTCCTTCTAATTTACCCAATTCAGACCTTAGACATTTTTTCCTCACTGTTGGTACTCATATTCTAGTTTGTCAACCATTGACTGTCAATTCCCAATTCAATTTCTCCAGCCCCAACCACTCCCTTTGAAGGTCTAATAGATGTCTCAAACTCACCCTAAAACAGATTCTGCGTTTACAATCCCCAAATCTGTTCCTTCCCCTGGACCCCTATTGAACAGCAGCACCCTGATTCCAGTTGCTCAAACCAAACATCTTTGATTCTTTCTTCTTCTTTCTTCCTTCCTTCTCTCCAGTTCTCCCTCTCTCCCTTCCTTCCTTCCTCTGCTATATCCAACTTATCTGCAAAATGTTACTCACCCTTTCCCTACCTACTTCTTTTACCCTGATCTGAGCTAGAGTTATCTCACAGATAGATTGTACCAACAGCTTCCTAACTGGTCTCCTACTCTACACACACCACTCTATGATCTGTTTACAACAGATCCAGCCAGAATGATCCTTTTAAGATATAACTCAGACAATGATATTCTTCTCAAAAACTGCCAAGACTTCTATCTCATTACAAGTCAAAGTCAAAACCTCCCCCTAAAGACCCACCCATCCACACACACACACCCCACACCAGTGTTATCTCTTTCTCTTCTCTCACTCACTCAACTCACTCCAACCAACGGGCCTCTTTGCTGTTCTGTTCTGCCTCAGAGATTTTGCACTGACACTCCTCTCTACCTGAAATGCTTTCCCTTAGCTTTCTTCAGATCTCTGCTTAAATATCACCTTAGCAGAGAGACAATTCCTGACCACATCTTATAAAATTGCACACTTTTTTTCTCTCTCCTACACTCTTTTATTTCCTGTACTTTTTTTTCCTCCACATCACCTAGTAGAATATATGTGATTTTTGTTTGTCTATTGTCTATTTTAAGGTAGGCAGGGATTTTATTATGGTTATGCTGTATTCCAGTACCTAGCAAATGGAGTTGTTCCCATTTATTTTAAAAGTAAGTTATTGAATTAAATAAATTGCTTTTACAGCTAGTTTGCAAAACTGGGTGTCATTATGTCAACTCTAACTCAAGATTTCTGTAATGTACATATTATTCCCAAGATAGAAAAACACAAGTGTACTGTATTTTCGATACTCTTTGACAAGTTAATGTCTTTAAAACCAAAGTAATTAATTACTTAACATGTTCCCATAAAAACTCTAATTCTTGACCACATGAGAGAAAATAAGCCATACTTTAATTTTTATTTAGTAAATTTTGTGTTTCTTCTTTTTTTCTCTCTCCAATAGAAGTATTATTAATGCATAATTCAAACATGTTTGTCTGGCTCTCTCATTTCTGTGAAAAGTTCCCAGCTTTTCTACAAAGAGAATATTATAACAACTGCTACGCCTGGAAATCACAGTTCCTCAGGCTGTGGGAATTTTCTATTAAAGGACTTGAAAAGTTCAGTGTTTCACAAAGGGTTAAGTTTGAATTAACAGCACCACCTCGGTCCTAGAAACTTTGGATTTTTTTAAACAGAGGTGGGTTTTATTGCACAACACCTTCCATATAAAAATGAGAAAAAATGAAATGTTCCTGATGCCTTTGGATAATTGCTGGTTGAAACCCCTCTCACCTGCAGTGGCTTCATTTCTATTTATTCCAACTGACCAAGCTCATTCTTTGAGGCTGCCACACCAACCTGGCTGTCCCCTGATCTTTGTATTCCTGGTTCTTCTGCATCAGGCAGATCTCAGATTAAAGGTCACTTTCTCAGAGAGGTGTTCCCTGGCAACCCAATCTACAGCAGTTCTCAATCACCTGCTAACACATCACTTATTTTAAGACTCAGCTTCGCATTCCTCACTAAATTGTTTCTGTAGTGTTTGTTTTTATGATTATTATTTGTTTCTTGTTCATGTCTCCATTAAATATAGAACATAGTGGCCTTGATTGTCTTGTCCACTGCTATATTCCCAGTGATGAGAATATTTCATGACTGTTAGCTGGTGTGCAATATATATTTCCTTAATGAGTCAATGGTGTAATCCCTATTACCTGTCATATTTCTATTAATGATTAAAAACCACAAGGGGCTTAAGAATGGAGAACTCAAAAAATATGGATTCCTCTCCAGCCTCATCTTGAGTCATTTATAAAACCCAAGGATAAACCGACCTGGTTTTTATAGGTCATCAAGGTAATATGCCCAGGAATTTTTGATATTGTCAAACTACTCTGCAATAAACATATTAATTATAATTATACTTTAAGCATCTAAAAATACATCATGGTATAAATTAGACCTCATCAAAAGATTAAGCTGACACAAAGTTTGTCAGTTATTGTCCAGTGTTCTCATTACAATAGCTCTAATTGCTTTCAGGCATTTAATATGGTGACATTAGATTCTGGTAGGCAAATAAGCCAATATTGAATTAAGCAATGATTCTATTTTAACCATTTAGCTAATTCTCTTTTCCTTCTCTGGGAGACTGTGTTGTGGACCCCAGTCCTCTCCCAGGGCTTGTACTGCATTTAGAATTCTGACTTTATATTTTGGACATGGAATCTTTTGGAAGCAGAGATACTTGTGACTATATGTTGAGTACCATAGGTGAAAGTTCTTCCAGTATGGAATCTGATGATCTGTGAAAATAGGGGAGACATACACCTCAAATTATCAGCATCTCTTTGGGGTGTCAAGAACAGTAATTGAGAAATGAGGAACTTTGGGATTGTATGACTAGGTATTAAATTGGCAGAATGATCCTTAGAACTTCAAGCTCCACTGTCTAATTGAGCCAGCCAGCAAGATTTTCATTGGTTAGGCGGGGTAGCTGATACTTCTATTGCTAGCATTTTGTCTGGTTTGGGATCAATTTGGTAGTCATGAATGTAGCTGTAGCTCTTTGGCATGTGAAAATTAGAGTGATATAAATCATAAATAAGGGCTTATGTTTTTGCTAATGAACAACATATGCAATTCCAAAACAATTTAACTGCATCTACCAAATAATTGGATAAATCAGTGGAGACTTAGTAAATTTTTCATTCACTTCATCCTTTCAAAATATTTATTCATTATCTACAGGTATGTTTCAAGCACAGTTGGATGCACAATGTCCTTACTATCAGGAACTTCACAAATGAGGTGTGAAAATGAGGCATGCATACTTACATTAAAAAAATAAATTACAATTCAAGAGAAGGCTCAAGCCATCTGTGATTAAGTGCCATATGAATAGTATGAACAGTAGATTATATGAGCTCATAAAAAGGAAATATCAAAGAAGGCACCATGAAAAAGCTGGGAATTACTTTGAGTTTGGAGTTGAACATTAGTTGGAGTTGAAAAGTAGAGGGCTCTCCAAGTGGAGAGAGGCATTCCAAATGGAGTTCAGTGCATGAATTTCAGAATTTAACTTCTCATGTTTGGGAAATAGTGGGAGATTACAAAAGTGTTTACTGATTATATTGTGTGGATTCTTGAATGTCTGGTTAAGATATTTGGGTCTTACCCTAAGAGTAATGGGGAATCATTGAAGGTTTTCTACAGGGAAGTAGTTGGACAAGAACAGTAGTTTAGAATATGTAATCTAATAGAAATGTGCACAATTCTTGAAAATAGGGAGAGACAAGAAAGGAAAAAAGCCATTAAAATATTGGTTCTTAAATTTTAATGTGCTTAAGGGGATTATTAAAATCATGGATTCCTGAGCCTTACTCCAGAGATTCTGGTTCAGTAAGTCTGGAGAGGGCCTGCAATTTCCATCTTAACAAGGATCAGTGTGACTCTGATTTAAGTGGTCTTCAGGCTACATTTTGAAGATATTAAATTAGAAGCTGTCACAATAATCCAGGAATGAAGTGGGGAAGGTTTGAACTATAATTTTGGAAGGAATGAAAAGGAAATAATGGATGTAAGGGATATAATTAAGGAAGAATTGAAAAGAAATGTTTGGGTACAGGAAATGAAAGGGTAAAAGGGTTCTAAGATGATATTAATATATTCAATTTAACATCTTTAATCATTTTTGTTTATACAACTGGATTTGTGAGTTAATTAATTCACTTAAAATAATCAATACACATAAATATAAAGCCTAAATGTGAACTAAGGAGAAAATACTGTAAGAAATAATGAGTATGGTAATACAAGTAGATGACAGAAAAAAAAAAAAAATCCACCGTTTTGCATTTTATTCCAACATATTCTACTGATTTTTTTCCTCATCATGGATTTAACTAATTCTCAGTCAAATTTCCTGGATTCCTCTCATTAGCTTTTGAAAATGGATGTAGAATTCTCAATTACCTAAATCTTCCCCATTTAGCTAAGAGGCAAACTCTAGGGAATATATTGGAGTGCCTCTGTAGCTTTAGCTATCCTATATCCTGGATTTGAGGAAATAGTTCTAATTAAAAAATAATAGTTTCCATTTCCTTGATATGTATTGGACAATGAGCCTAAATTCTTAGTTTGTATGATGTATTTCACCCTCTATGGAGTATAATTTTGTACCTTATTCTGAGTAGTTTCCAGGACAAACCCATAAGAAAATCTTGAGGAGGTTATTACTGTGAGATTCTAGCTTACACTGTTAAGACATCAGGAATATAATTGATGAAAGGTATAAGAAAAGTTTTCAGTAGACATTATGCTAATTATGAGAAGAAAGTGTTTCAGTCTCAGATTATGCAAATATTAGTCATATGTTTCCAACAGTAACCAACACTTTTCCAAAAGTAAGCCCACTTTTTATTTTCTTTTCAATCTTTTTTGTTTCTTTTATTTCATCTCTTCTTTTTTCATGTGAACAATATTACCTGTCCTTTCAGTTACTAATGTCTGAGTAATTTTGTAAATTATCTTCAGAGTTAGTATAAGGTATAAATATGGTTTTAGGGACTAGCAATTTTTCTTTCATGTGGATATTGCCTAAAATTACTGAAATGACAATGCCCTTAACTCCACCAATAGAAGGAAAGAGGCTAAAATTTAAGTACCTTGAGGAGTTAAAACATTGCATACAAATTAGTTTTGAAGTGTAAATTACACTACTGTTCCTTCATGCTTTGCAGGAAGGTTGGTTTGAAAGAGGGAAGGTTTTGATTTTCTAAAAGGGATGAAGGGTATCAAGTACAGATGGTAGAATGAGGGTTTGGAAGAAGTTTCAGCTGAGGGGAACAAGGAGCAGCAAGGAAAGGCTAGGGACAAAAGGCAAACACTAAGTATTCATTTGTGCTGGGCAGTTGGGAGGTGTGAACAGAGTAGTTCTTTTGGGATGAACTACCTCCGTCAGAACTATGCCCTGGAGTTCAGGCAGCCTCCTCACCTCTTTGGTCACCTCTATAGCTGACTTGGAGGCTGCTGAAATTGTTGTCTGGTACATTCATATTCACTTCTTGCCCAGCCACCACATATTTTCTTAGTGAAAATGTTATAAATGGTGTTTGTTAGTGACAGAACTTGTTTGGTGTTTTTTTTTTTTTTTTTTTTTTTTTTTCCATTCAGCAGTGGTCAGCAAACAATTTCTGTAATGGGATAGACAGTAAATATTTTTCAATTTGTGGACTAAGGTCTTTGTCACAGCTACTGAAGTCTGCCATTATAGCATGAAATCAGTCATAGACAATACATAAATTAATGAAGGTGGCTGTGTTCCAATAAAACTTTATTTACAAAAACAAGTGGTGAGCCAGATTTGGCCCATAATCATAATTTGCCAATCTCTGTTTTGTTGCAATATATGGTATTTCTATTATGAATTAATAGGCTGGTTTGGAAAGCTAACTATTTTTCCTACCATAGTTTCCCTAGAGAAGTAGATTCCAGATTAAAAAAAAAAAAAATGGAGACCTGACCCAATATGAGATGTGGTAAATTCCTTAACTAAGGAAATACAAAAGATTAAAAGGCTTTGGAGGTGCATAAATAATGGGTAGAGAAAGGATTCTAGTATTTTCTAGTTGTATAAAGTTTGGCAGGTTGCCTCTCTAGAATGCCTTTTCCTCATCTGTAAAGTAGAAATAATAATGATTTACCAGATAAACCAGCCTGCCTATCAATTGTCATGTCTTATATAAGATGCCCATCATAGCAGCATCTGAGACTTAGTAGGCCCTCAATAAATGTTGTTGTCTTCCTTTTCCTCTAATATCAGAAAACACTTAAGGAGTCAAATTAAATAAAGGTAGAACCAAAGCACATGAGAAGGCAGAAATAGTTTCACTTTTAAGATACAGCAGCTCTTCATCTCACTAAAATGATGACGATGACTGACTTAAAGGCACAGTCCTATTAATACTTGGAGACAGCTAATAATTGTCAAGAGCTCTGCATCTACCATGGTACTATGGGGGATCCTTGGTTCTCCAATTTACTAACTTTGGTTCTCCAATTCCCTAATTTTATTTTACCCCTCCTTGAACTTATCTTAAATTGTTTCCACGTCTAATGTTGACAGTGTTGCGTAGTAACTACAAGACACAATATTTTCTCATAAAATCCATCCTTTGGAAGATGTGTATGTGTGTGTATGTATATGTATTAGGTATGTATATATGTGTGTGTATATATGTATATATATAAAATAATGTGTATGTATGCATATTTATTTACAGATATATATTATTTATGTGCCAGATACTAAATAAGGGTGTTTAGTATTTTGAGTGTTTGTATTTATTATCTCACTTAATCCTTACAATAACTTTGCAAAGTAGATTCTATTATCATACCCATATTATAGATGGGAAAACTGACACTGAGAGTTTAAAGTAACCTAACTGTAGTCACACATCTAGGAAGTGTCAGAGTTGGAACTGAAACTCATAGCTTTCTGACTGCAGTGCCCATTCTCTTAATAATTATGATGAATGGTATACTATTTAAAATTTTTAAAATATATCTAAATACATCGAGACCACTGGTTCGATCATTTTGGCTGAATCAGTTCATCATTTATAGGTTACTTGATTAACCTCAAAAAAGAACTGGATCAAGTTAGCCAAATCTTGGTATATAATTGGTCAGTTAGCCTACCTCTTTGAACCTGCACAGAGGCCACTTGCAAATAAATCTAGACCAATATTTGGCACACTTCACAAAGCATTCTGAAGAATTCAATGTGTGCAAAAGATGGGGTTTCCATTATTTATGCATTAAAAATATGTTGTTTTTCATGTTCTGAACTGGTTGGGGGGAAGTACTCAGCCTTTAAGATTAAAATAAATAAAATTTTGTATCATCATGTCAAATCTGTAAGAAGATGGAGTAAACAAGCAAAATTAAAAACTACCATGTTGGGGGATTAAAAAAACAAACACATGATAATCTCGATTGACACAGAAAAGGCATTTGACAAAATCCAGCATCATTTCTTGATAAAAATACTTAGAAAAATAGGAATAGAAGTAAACTTCCTCAACATGATAAAGGGCATATATGAAAAAACCACTGCTAACATTGAACTCAATGGTAAAAGACTGAAAGCTTCCCCTCTGAGATCTGGAATAAGGCAAGGATGTCCACTGTCACCATTGTTATTCAACATTATGCTAGATGTACTAGCCAGAGAAAGTAGGCAAGAAAAAGAAATAAAAGTCATCTCGGTTAGAAAGGAAAAAATAAAACTTTCACTATTTGCAGATGATGTGATCCTATATAAATATATGTATGTATATATAAAAGGTCCCAAAAAATCTACAACAAAGCTACTAGAGCTAATAAATGAATTCAGCAAAATGGTGGGGTACAAAATCAACATGCAAAAATAAGTAGTGTCTCTATGCACTAGTAAGGAGCAATCTGAAGATGAAATTAAGAAAAAAATTCCATTTACAATAGCAACTAAAAGAATTAAATATCTATAAATAAATTTAACCAATGATGTAAAGGAATTATATCTGGAAAACTATAAAACTTTGCTTAAAAAATCATAGAAGATCTAAATAAATGGAAGGACATTCCATGCACATAGATTGGAAGACTAAATATTGTTAAGATGTCGATTCTACTGAAAATTGTTTACAGATTCAACACAATCCCACTAAAAATTCCTTTAGCCCACTTTGAAGAAATGAGAAATCTAATCATCAAATTTATTTGGAAGGGTAAGGAGCTCCAAATAGTCAAAAATATCTTGAAAAAGAAGAATGAAGTTGGAGGACTCACACTTCCTGACTAAAATGTCATACAAAGCTACAGTGGTCAAAGAGCGTGGTACTATTACAAGGATAGATATATAGACCAGTGAAATTGAATTAAGAGTTCATCAATAGACCCTCACATCTATGACCAATTGATTTTTGCCAAGACTTCCAATTCCACGCAATTGGGAAAGTATAGTCTCTTCAACAAATGGTGCTGGGAGAACTGGATATCCAAATGCAAAAGAGTGAAGGAGCCCTCCTATCTCACACCATATACAAAAATTAACTCACAATGTATCAAAGGCCTCAATATAAGAACTTCTAGGACTATAAAACTCCTAGAAGAAAATGTAGGGAAGTGTCTTCAGGACCTTGTGTAAGGCAATGTTTTTTAGATTTTACACCCAAAGCACAAGCAACAAAAGAAAAAACAGATAAATAGGACCTCATCAAAATTTAAAAGTTTTGTGCCTCAAAGGACTTTATCATGAAAGTAAAAAGACAGCCTACTCAAAGGGAGAAAGTATTTGGAAACCACATTTCTGATAAGGGTTTAAGGTCCAGAATATTTAAAGAAATCCTATAACTCAACAACAAAAAGACAAACAACCCAATTTTTAAAATGGGCAAAAGAGCTGAAGAGACACTTCTCCAAAGAGGAAATACAAATAGCTAAAAATCACATGAAAAGATGCCCAACATCACTAGGTATTAGGGAAATGCAAATCAAATTCACAATGAGATATCGTTTCACACCCAGTAGAATGACCATTATAAAAAAACAAACAGAAAACTACAAGTGTTGGAGAGGATGTGGAGAAATAGGAACAGTTATTCACTGCTGTTGGGAATGTATAATGGTGCAGCAACTGAGGAAGACAGTTTGGCAGTTCCTCAGAAAGCTATGTATAGAACTGCCATATGTTCTGGCAGTCCCACTACTAGGTATATACTAAGAAGAACTGAAAGCAGGAATGTGAACAGACATTTGCACACTGATGTTCATAATGGCATTATTCACAATTGCCAAAAGATAGAACCAACCCAAGTGTCCATCAACTAATGAATGTATAAAATATGTGGTATATACTTGCTATGGAATAGAATATTATTCAGCTGTAAGAAGAAATGAAGTCCTGATGCATGCAACAACATGGATGAACCTTGAGGACATTATGTTGAGTAAAATAAGCCAGACACAAAAGGACAAATATTGTATGGACTCACTGATATGAAATAATTAGAATAAGCAAACTCACAGTCAGGATATAGAATATACATTACTAGGGACTGGAAGGGGGTAGGGAATGGGGAGTTAATGCTTAAATTGGACAGAATGTCTGTTTGGGTTGATTGTAAAGTTTTGGTAATGGATGGTGGTGATGGTAGCACAACATTGTGAATGTTTTTACAGGATTGCATTTATATTTTTATATGTGGAAATATAAGATATAAAATATATATTTTATATATAACATATAAAAGATATGTAACATATATAACATATAAAAGATACATTTTATACGTGAATGTGATTAAAAGGGAAAACTTTAGGTCATATATATGTTACTAGAATAAAAATTTAAAGAAACAACATTTAAAAATCTAATATGTTGGAGAATCTGCTTAAACTGTGAATTTTATGCATTTTTTTCTCTCCTGGGTTTCTTATTTTCTTCTGCTTTACTCACCAACTTACATGGAAGTTTAACAATTCCATCAAAATAAACAGCATCTTTCCCCAGTGTTTTAAAATTGTATTATTTCATTAAAAATTTTGCAGTCACAATGAAAATCTTCTTACTGGGCTGCAATCCAAGCTAATCTGTGAGTGTATCAAGGTACTAATCTTACTTCTCTTCTCTTTGGGAGGGAACATGTATTCCTTGAGGACAGACTAAGAAACTAGCCTTCTCTCAATGTCAGGAGCCTCTTTGAAATTTTGTGTACTTCCGATCTTAAGAGAGAATTGTTGGGCTGCTGAAAAATAACAGTTTCTTAGTCACTTGAGGAAAAGATGTTTGATTTAATGAGTTAAACTTACTCATCTTTCAATTAATACCAGCTATTAGGAACAGAATTTGGTGGTCTTGGATGATCATCTAAAACTGTTTGCAGATGCTTGTAGGCTAATGAATTTAAACTTGAATGACCCAATCCTAGGATGGTTTTATTCCTGAAAAGTGGGAGAGATTCCCCCTTCCCTCTATCAATACCATGATTCCATTTACAAGTTCCTAGCTTCAGCACCTGAAAATTAGGTTTATGCTGGGGTTCCTTTCAGTGTGTTTCCATACTTAATTGCAGTCTGATTCAGGGGAATGAGGTAGGAAAAAAAAGAAAAAGAAAATGTTTGGTTTGTTTCATATAGGTAAAAATAAATGGTATAACAGTGTTTTACACATGATCTGAGATAAAGACAGAGAATTTATAATCTTATTTAGTGGCAATAATAATAGTAACATTAATAGCACAGCAGCAGCAAACTCTTATTGAGTGCATAAAACAGCAGAGCCTGGGTTCAATGTTTCCATGTATTTTTTTGTCTGGTATCAGTACCTGATCTTTTTTTTTTTCCTTTGTTTATAATTTATTGTGTTTAGAAGTATACTTAAATAATATATGATGAAATATATATCAGTGTATATAACAGTTGTTGATCATTTTGGTTTGATCTTTTTTTTTTTTCATTTTATTGAGATATATTCACATACCATGCAGTCACACAAAACAAATCGTACATTCGATTGTTCACAGTACCATTACATAGTTGTGTATTCATCACCAAAATCAATCCCTGACACCTTCATTACCACACACACAAAAATAACAAGAATACTAATTAAAGTGAAAAAGAGCAATTAAAGTAAAAAAGAACACTGGGTGCCTTTGTTTGTTTTTTTCCTTCCCCCATTTTTCTACTAATCCATCCATAAACTAGACAAAGGGGAGTGTGGTCGATATGGCTTTCCCAATCACATTGTCACCCCTCATAAGCTACATTTTTATACAATCGTCTTCAAGAGTCATGGGTTCTGGGTTGTAGTTTGATAGTTTCAGGTATTTACCGCCAGCTACCCCAATTCATTAGAACCTAAAAAGGGTTGTCTGTATTGTGCGTAAGAGTGCCCTCCAGAGTGACCTCTTGGCTCCTTTTGGAATCTCTTTGCCACTGAAACTTATTTCATTTCCTTTCACATCCCCCTTTTGGTCAAGAAGATGTTCTCCATCCCAGGATGCTGGGTCTACATTCCTCCCCGGGAGTCATATTCTGCATTGCTAGGGAGATTCACTCCCCTGGGTGTCTGATCCCACGTAGTGGGGAGGGCAGTGATTTCACCTGCCCAGTTGGCTTAGCTAGAGAGAGGGGCCACATCTGAGCAACAAAGAGGCATTCAGGAGGAGCTCTTAGGCACAATTATAGGGAGGCCTAGCCTCTCCTTTGCAGATATTTATTGCAATTTTTTGTACACTGAAATATTCTGGAGAACCTGAGATAATATTGAGAAAGTAGAAAATTCCTCTCTGTCATTATCTTCTATCTTAAATAATCTTGATTCTCTTCTCCTCTCTGCTAAACCTCATGTCATGATCCTTAGGCAACTACCCTGAGTTCTTGTTAGCTGTTGCTAATCCCTGCTGTGATGTTTACTGTTAACTAATATGTTAGATGATGAGGAATACTGTGTTTTAGTGGCTGCCATTTGATAAATGAAAGCCCTTTCTGACCCTATGGAAAGAAACTTTCAGGTGTTTAAGAGGATGTAGAGGTAGGTTTTTAGGGATATAAGAGTGTGCAGTGATGGAAATCACAATCATAGAATGGAGCAGGTCCATCTTGTGTTTGAGAACCGCATATATCGTTACACAAATATTTTTTTATCCTAAGTCAGTGATTATTTAAAAGCCAACCTTTAAGAGGAGGATGAATTACATCTTAAAGGAGTTAGCAGTTATTTTTAGCTCAGAGTTCTATTTGGATTCCCTATATTTCTTTTTGTGCTACCAGAGTTTTAAAAATTTGTCCAGTGAATTAATTTGGGGAGGTTACAAATAAAGAGCATTTACAAATGGCCTACAGCTTTCTCTTCTAAAGATGGAATATTCAGCTCCACATTGCCCAGTGCTTGTTCCTAGACCCCTCCCCACCTCCCACCCCCGTTTTATCAGTTCTGTTAGTCATTACTAACAGTTGTGGTCTCTCTGCCCTGTGGTTATTTATATTTTAATTATGTAATATTCAATCCATTCAAAAGACTATTTGTAACATGTATGTAGGTTATAGAGCATATAATTAGGAACTATAACATCCATGCATTGCATCTACCTGTGAGCTCCTTCCTTCTCCTATTCACCATCTTTTTCTTTCTCACCCACCAACTAACAACAATCCTACATTTTGTAAATTTCATAACCTTTCTGTTTATAACTGTTTTTAAAAAAATCACATATATGTGTGTATCCCCTAAATCCTTGCTACTCAAGTATGGCCCACAAATCGGTAGCATTAGCATCACTTGGGAGCTTATTAGGACTTTAGCTCTGCCCCAGAAATGCTGAATCTGAATCTGCATTTCAACAAAATCCACCATTGATTGATTTATACTTGCCTTAATGTTTGAGGAGCACTGAACCAAAAATAGGGGTCCTTGTTTTGTTTTGATTTTTGTTTGCCCGCTTACTGTATGTTTCTTGGTTTTGAACTTTATATGATTTTTCAAGAAACTTGAAAAATCGTCTTCTACCATTTGCTGTTTTTCCTCAATGTATGTATGGAATTTTAAGACTCATCCAACTTGTTTTGTGTAGTCATTCATGGCTGCATGATGTAACATTTGTGTTACTATCCTAGGCTCTTTATCTTTTCTTTCCTTGCTAGACATTTAGGTTGTTCACAGCTGTCTGTTAAAATGCACAATCCTGCTCTGAACACGTCTGGTTCATGTCTCCTGGTGTGTGTGTGTGTGTGTGTGTGTGTGTGTGTGTGTGTGTATGTATGTGTATGTGTATGCATGTGTTTGCATGTTTAAGATATTGCTTATGATATGTACCCAGGAGTAGAACTGTGGATAGTAGTGTATGTGAATGGTCCTCTTTAGCAGTTAATGGAAAATTGTTTGCCCACCAGCAATGTTTAAGAATTCCCATCCATATATCTCTTTCCCCACACTTGTTTTCAGGCTTCTTACTTTTTTGCCAACCTAGTGGACATAAAATGCTCTCTCACTGTTTATTTGCATTTCCCTGATTACTAATGAGATTGAGCATTATTTTTTTCTTATATTTTATCACCATTCCTGATTTCACTTTTGGGAAATGCTTTTTCTGATACTTTGCCCATTTTTCTGGTGGTTTTTTTTTTTTTTTTTTTTTTTTTGTCATGTTGGCTTATAGAAGTACTTTATTGTTTTGAAATAGCCCTTTGAGAGTTACAGGTTAATGACTTGTTCTCACACTTTCTCAATGACCACTTTTGATGAATAGACATTCTATATTATAATGTAGTTTAGTGTATCAATCTTTTCTCTTAGTCTAAGTGCTTTTTGTATTTATTTTATGAAATCCTGCCTTATAATGATACCATAATATTTGCAATATTTCCTTCTAAATATTTTTAATATGTAATTCATTTTTAAATATTTAATACAACTGGAACTAAATTCTGTTTATCTTATTATACAGGCACCATGATTCATTTTTTTATCCTCTGAGTAATCAATAGTTCTAGCACCATTTACTGAATAGTTGCTCCTTTCCCAATAAGTTGCAATGACATCTCTCTGATATGACAAGATTTCGCATATTTTGAAGCTTTATTTCTGGGATCTCTATTCTGCTTCATTGGACATTTTATCTACTTTGTGCTTATCCTATACTGTCTTAAGATCTACAGCTTTATAACAAGCCTGGATGATTGGTTGAGCAAATACCAAGCTTTTCCTTCTTTTTTCAGGAATGTCTTAGCAATTTATGGAACGTTGTTCTTTTATATAAATGTATATATCACTTTGTCAAGTTCCTTGAAAAATCCTGTTGAGATTATCATGACAATATCATTGAATCTAATAAATCATTTGATGGAAAACTTCTTTATCAGGTTGATTCATGAAAATGATACATCTCTTTATTTATTTAGATCTTTTTTGAAGTTTAAAAATTTTCTCAATAAAGGTCTTGTACATCTTTTCTTGTTTTTATTCCTAAGAACTGTATATATGTGTATGTTTATATATGGTATGTATAAGTTGCTCATAAATGGAAGAACAATTGATTCTTGTGAATTGATTTAGACCCTTCTAAAGTCTCTTAACATTCTAATCATTTGTCTTCAGATTCCTTTGGTTTTATATCTAGATAATATTATCATCAGAGAATAATGAAAGTTTTGTTTCTTCCTTCCTTTTCACTCCATATACCTTTTATTTCTCTTTTGTTTGTTTGTTTTTTTGGGTTGTGTAGGACCTGAGATTAATGTTAGAGTATTGAAAAGGCCATTTGTGTCCTGTCCCTAGAAAAAGATGTTTCTAATATTTTAGTATGAAAATGATGCTTACTGATCTTTTGGATATATATTAAGGTTAAGGAATTTCTATTATAATTTTTTAAGAGTTTTTGTTTTACATTATGAATGGATATGGAATGGCATCTTATGCCTTTTCTTCATCTATTGAGATGACCATATAATTATCCTCCTTTAATCTATTACTAGGGTATTTACATTTATAGAATTCCCAATATTAAACTACCTCTGCAATAGTGGGATAAGTTAAAATTACTTTTGATGTATTTTCTTCTTTATATACTGCTGAATTCATATTTTGGAAAGAATTTTTGCACCTGGGTTTATGGTCATATTTGTCTGTGATTTTCCTTTCTCTTCTGTCCTTGTCTGATATCAAATTTATACTGACCTGACAGAATAAGTTGGGGAACTATTCCTTCTTTTGCTATCCTACCGAAGAATTTGAAAACATGAGATTGATAAGTTCCTTGAGAGGCCAGTAGAATTTACCTATAAATCCATTTGAGCCTGCACATTTCTTTGAATAAAGATTTTTCAAATTTTCTGATTCAGTTTCTTTAATGAATATTTTTCAGGCACTCTTGAATCAGTTTTGTATGTTATAGTTTTAATAGAAATTTGTCCGACTACATATTTAAATTTATTGGCATGAAATTATTCAGCACATTCTTGAATTACCTTTTAAATATCTGTCCTTCTCTAGTTTTGTCCCCTTTTGTTCTGATTTCGTTTATTCATACCTTCTCTCTCTTTTTCTTTTCTTTCATGATCAATCTAGCTAAGGATTTTTCTATTTTATTTCTTTACAAATAATCATCTTTGTGCTTTGCTGGTACACTCTATTATTTCTTGTAAGCATTTCTTATGAATCTTTGTTTTCCATTTCATTAATTTCTGTCTTTACCTATATTATCATTTTCTACTTTCACTGAATTTTTTCTGCTGTTCTTCTTCCAGCTTCTTGTGCTTGATGCTTATTTCATTATTTTCTGTCTCATTCTTTTGAAACAGAGCCTTGCAGTAAAAGCTATAAATTTCTTTTGAGGTACTACTTTTGCCTTTTTTTAATGTTTTATTGTAAAAATAAAAACAGATATAGAAAACTACACAAATATAGCTTAATGAATTATTATTATATGGCAAACACCATTTTAACCACCAATGATTATGAAGATAGAAAACCACAGAAGCCCCTCCATGTATTCCATTCCAATTATAGCCCACACCACTCCCAAAGTTATCAGTATCCTGAATTTTATAGTAATTGCCTCCTTGCATTTGTTTATTTGGTTGTTTATGTATATTCCCAAGCATGTATCACTGGAAACTTCAGGTTCCCATTAATCTCCTCCTTCATCTTATAATTTATCTTTGAAGAATCTTATTTTTTGACCTGAAGGTTTTCTATATTTTGCTAATTGAAAATTAATGGTGTAGTTTACCATTTTCCTCTGTTCTCTTTATTTTCTGAAAACCGGCAGCTGGACCCAGAGGCTTAATCAGACTCATAATCCATTCTTTTGGCAAGACTACACGTGGTATTGTGTTCTCTCATCAGGGGGCAAAACATGTCGTTTTTCACTCTTTTTTTAAATTTAGCAACCACTGATGCTTAAGGCCTAGATTCATGCAATTCCTTAGTGAGTTTCAAAATTGTACCATTCTAATTCTATCAATTTGATTTTATTTATTATCTGGAATAATTGTATAAAGAGATGCTTTCCCTCACCCTCTATTTGGTTACCTGGTGGTACAGTTTATACAGGAAAGAAAAGACAGATGATTCATTTTTTTTCCTTATATTTACCCAGCTTTCAAGAAAAAAACAAACTGGTTTCCTAATATCATCAGAAGATGACCATTTTTAAATAACATTGTGAACACATGGGCTTAAACATATTTGTTGGGTTTCAACATAGAGAAATTACTATCCTTACCAAAGCTCAGATTGTCCTAACTTGAGCCAGTGGAAGCCTTTAATATGGCTCATGAGTTCTTTCAACATGACCCTAGTACAATTTAAGTTTAATTGATTTTTGGTATGTCAAGATTATTCAAGATCATCCTCTGCTTTCCCTATTCCAGACTTGGAATCAGTCAGGGAAATTGTATTTCAGTATAATAATCTGACATTAGTGATGCTGATTATTTCTGGATTGGTCATTGTTTCTACACATTTTTAGTGAGATATATGAAAAGGCCTAAAAACAATATTTTCATGTTAAAAAAATACAGTGGCTTGCCTTGTTTTAAAAAAATCAGTTTTATTGAGATACATTCACATATCACACAATCATCCATGGTATAGAATCAGCTGTTCACAGTACCATTCATTGTGCATTCATCACCCCAATCTATTTTTTGAACATTTTCCTTATACCAGAAAAAGTAAAAATAAGAATAAAAAATAAAAGTAAAAAAGAACACCCAAATCATCCCCCCACCCTATTTTTCATTTAGTTTTTGTCTCCATTTTTCTACTCATCCATCCATACACTGGATAAGGGGAGTGTGATCCACAAGGTTTTCACAACCACCACACTGTCACCCCTTGTAAGCTACATTGCTATACAACTCCTGAGGATGAATCTGGACCTGGCATCATGGGATTGAGAAAATCTTCTTGACCAAAAGGGGGATGTGAAATGAAACAAAAGAAAGTTTCAGTGGCTGAGAGGTTCCAAATAGTCAGGAGGTCACTCTGGTGGGCATTCTTACGTACTATATAGATAACCCATTTTAGGTTTTAATGCATTGGACTAGCTAGAAGTAAATACCTGAAACTATCAAACTACAACCCAGTAGCCTTGACTGTTGAAGATAATTGTATAGCAGTGTGGCTTGCCTTTTGAGATTTCCTGCCTCCCACTTTTATGGGAACCTTCTCATCCCTTGTCTATGTTGCACCTGTCCCATTCAATTTATTTTCTATTTCTTGCAATTTCTCCCCAGTGTGTGGCCCTGTCCTAGAATGAAGTCCTGGGTGGTTAGTTTCACAAGTCCATAGGGTCTCAACTGCTCCAGTCCTGTTAGGTCTTACCTCAGGTCCAAATTAACTGCTATTAGACCTTCCCTGTGACAGTGACACTTCATTGACTCACTACACATTTCAGTGAACATCTTTTGACTGCATTGGGGTTCTCCTGTTCTAAAGTACAACAGACATCCTGCTATTTCTCTTTTTATTCTCCTGCAAAAGCATTGTTAACAGTCTTTGGGTTATTGGAGGTTAATCCACAAATGCTTGTACTTTGGGATTAATGGGGATATCATCACCTAGTTAAGTTGTAAATGCTGACCATGCACTTTTGGTTTTGCTACCTATTTGCTCTGTTTTTATGTGGGAATTCTGAAAAATTTAAAAACCTATTCTGCTACCATTAGTGACCTCTCAAACTTTAGATACTAATTCACAGGTTAGATAGTATTTTCATTACCCTAAAGTTTTAAGAACATTTAAAAATTTTTTCCACCATGACTACTCCTTTGACCCATGATAAGAATTGTGTTTTAGCATTTCCATGCATGTGACAATTCTTATATATTTTGTTTTATATTGTTTTTTGTTTGTTTGTTTGTTTTACCTAATTGCATTTGGTAAGAGAATATGTTCTCTAGATACTAATTCCTTAAAATTTTTTGAGAATTACTCTGTGGTCTATTATATGATCAATTTTTGGAAATGTTCATTGTATGTTTAAGAAGCCTAAGGTTAGGTTACAGATGCATTCTGTAAATGTCCAGTAAATCAAGTCTGTTAATAAATTTGTATCTTTTATAACTTTACTAATTATTTTGGTGTCTACAACTAATCAAATTCAGAGAGGTATTATGGTATGTGGAATTATGTACCCCAACAAACATATTCATAATCTTAATCCTTATCCCTTTTTGAAGATGTTATTTTTAATTAAGGTACAGCCAGATGAAGCAGGGTGGGCCTTAATCCAGATTACTCAAGGTCTTATAAAGAGGACAGGAAGTCAGTGAATACCACAAGAACAAAAAGGAGAGGACATCACCATGTGATGGGAGGCAGGAATTTAAGCCAGAGAACACCAAGAATTGCTAGTAGCCAGAACTGAACATCCAGTCTCCAGTGGAAAGTTGATATCTTGATTGTGGACTTTTAGCCTCAAAACTGTGAGTCAGTAAATTCCTATTGTTTAAGCTATCCCATTGTGTAGTCTGTGATGGTAGCCTGGCAAACTAAGACAGGTATACTGAAATATACTGCTATAATAATGAATTTACAAATTTTTCCCTGTATTTCTTTCCATATTGCTGTATGTTCTTTTGAAGCTATTTTAGTAGCTGTATATAAGTTTTATCTAGTGTATTATTTTTTTTTCTTTACAGATTATACTTATAATATTATATAATAACCTTCTCTATTCCTAAAATTATTTTTTCTTAAAATCTATCTTGGAATTAATATAGTTATTCCAGCATTTTTATTATTAGTGTTTTTGTGGCACGTTTCCCTTCATTTTATTCTCTATCTTTGTGCATTTTTATCTTGTAAATGGCACATAATTGATGCAACCTCCAAATTAGTGTTTTATGAAATCTGTATTTCAACAGTCATGTTTAGTCCATTTATATTTGTTGTGATAATTGATATATTCAGATGCTTTCCTCAATCTAAGTTTATGTTCTGTGTTCCATTTTTTCTATACTTTTTTTTTTTTTTTTTTGCTTGAGGCCTTGGGCAGGCTATTTGTGACATGGAGCAAAACTCTTAATAGCTTGGGATCGGCTCCCTGCCCCACCTGCTCCACCTAACTCCCCCAGGGCATCACCATCACACAGGGGTGGACCTCAATTAAGATGTATTGACTTGAAAAAAAATAAAAACAGTTTAAAAAGTGTTCTTAAAAAATATATTTTGTAGTGGTTTTTTTTTGTTGTTTGTTGGTTGGTATGTTTATTATTTTGTCCATTCCTGGTTTTGAAGATAAACACTATTTTCTTTTATAGTTACTCTTAAAATTCTACTCTGCATATTTTATTCTACAAAGTCAATTTATAATATAACCCTCTTTTCAAATAATTTGAGGACTTCAGAATGCCTTATTTGCTCTCCCCTCAAAATGCATGTTACTGCTACCATGTGTTTTAATTCTGTTGCTTTTTAGGCCTAAAAATTTTGATTATGATTACTATTATTTCTTGCAGGCTTAGTCAAATCAATATCTTTGCTGACCACTTTATCTTATATATCATATCTTCTTCCTAGGGTCATTTTTCTTCTTTCTTTAATACATCTTTTATAAGTTCCTTTAGTAAACGTCTATAGGTGTCATACTCCCTGTTTTTCTATAACTGAAAATGTCTGCATTGTGCCTTTATTCTTTAAGGATAGTTTTGCTAGGTATATAATTATAGGTTGATCATTATTCTCTCTTTATATGCTGAAGATAATTTCACTGTGCTTTGATTTCTGATTTTGTTCTGGAAGAATCTGCTGCCATTTTATGTGCTGTTACTTTGTAGATTCTCTTTAATATTTCTCTAGTTATTTTTAATATTATCTCTTTTTCTCTGATTTTTCTTCCTATTTCACTATAATATATATAGCTATAAATTATTTTCAGTGTATCCTATTGGTCTTTCTCAACCATAACTTATCAGTATGGCTTCTGTCCTATTTGCTCTGTTCTTTCCTCTCACACTCTTATTACACATGCTAGACTTTTTCATTCTGCCCTCTATTTCTCATAACTTACCTTTTATATGTTGTCCATTGTTTCATGCCCTATTTTGATAATATCTCCCTAAATATATTTCTAGTTATCTGATTCTACATTACACCATTCATCCACTGATAGTATTAAACAACTCATCCACTGACATTTTAATTTCAAAAGTTCTGTTTCATTTCTAAAAGTAATATTGGATTATTTTTAAGATCCATCTGATCATTTAATAGTCCTTTGCTATTTGCTATTTTTTACAAGTACATAGTCTTCAGTATTCAATATTTAGCAGTTTTATATTACATATCTGATAATTCCAATATCTGAAGTTTATGGGGTATTTGAGTCTATTGCCATTTCTGCCTGTTCTAATTTATGTGGCTCATTTCCTTGTGTTTTTAGTAATCTTAATTATCAGCTACTATTTGTTTGAGTGCATTCTATAAGAGTCCCAAGGGCTTATATAGGAGATACTTTCTGCCCCAGAGTTTATGGGTTGCTTCTGAGGGGATCCAGTAGATGCTACTTACCTGAATAACCTATATCAGGATTTCTGGGCTCATATGAGAGTCTTGGGTTTTGCTCCCCTATCTTGCTGCTTGTGCAAGGCTTAATCTCTAGACAATAGAGCATACGTAGGCTATACTCTGAGAAAAAATGACACCTTTTCTCTCCTTAGCATTCTTACCTCCCCTTTCACTGTTTTGCTTAAGGTATTATTTGATTTCCTGGTTGTAGTGTGCTAGAGTGTGAAGGCATCTTAGCAGATTTTCCTTTATTTTCAGCGAAGTAATAAAAAATGGGCATTTTTCAAGATCTATCAAGAAAGCCCTTCAAAGTATCTACTCCACTATATTGTTGGAAGCAGACATTTGACATATTTCATTTTTGTATTCCCAGTGATTATGACAGTGCCTCCAATACTATAAATGCTCAATAAATACTTGCTAAACAATTGCTTCTTCAACATCTCCAACTGGAGGTGCCACAGTTGAAAGCTGATGCGTAAATATGTGCACGTCGTACCTTGCACAGGGGCCCTTGGCCAAGGATTTACAAATTGAGGCTGAAATCCAGCCATTGCTGGGTTGCTAAACTATATGTCCTAGAGGGGCTGCACTAGCCTGAATGAAAAAGGGGTACTTTTTGTAATTGGCCTGTTCAGAGGGGGCATTTTTCTTAAGTAGTCTACCCAGAGACTATTTATAATTCTTTCACACAGAGGCATGTGTTTTTTCTAGTTTGCAACTGACCAATTATAAATTCCTTCCACTCACTCCCTTTCAAAGCTATCTCTTTTACATATCAGAGTCATTTTAATATTATTACAATCTACTTAATCACTCATAAAACAAATGTTAAATTTCACTTTAAACTCCCTCTTGCAGTTGTTCATTAAATCCTCTTGCCTTAGTTTGCTGCATACTACAAAGTGAATGGCTTAAAGCAACAGAAATTCATTGTCTCATAGTCCTGGAGGCTTAAAAGTCTGAAATGAAGATGAGGACAAGGCCGTGCTTCATCTGAAGCCTGTAGAGAATCCTTTCTTGTCTTTTCTAGCTTCCAGAGTTTGTCAACAATCCGTGGTGTTCCTTGGCATGTAGATGCATCATTGCTTCTCTCTCTATGTGGATTTTTTTCTTGTCTCCGTTTTCGTATGGGTTTAAGAAGTTTTAGTTTCTCAGTTGCTAAAACAAATACCATACAATGAGTTGGCTCAACAGGAATTTATTGCTTCAAGGTTTCAGAGGCTAGAAAGCCTGCTTCCTCCCTAGGTCAGTATCTCCTGGTTGGCCAGCAATCTCAGGGTTCTTTGATTTTTTTGTCACATGGCAATATACTCAGCAGTGGCTTCTCCTTTCTCTTCCTGGTTCCAGTGACTTCCAGCTTCTGGCTGCTTCCTGTGGTCTTTTTCTCATGTTCAGTTTCCTTTGCTTTTAAGTATTTCAGCATACTTGACTGAGGCCCACCTTTATTCAGTTTGAGCTTACCTTAACATCTTCCAACGTCCTATTTACAAATGGGTTCACACCCACATTAGCAGGGGTTGGGACCTAAACATGCCTTTTTTGAGGACATGATTCAGTCCCCAACAAGGATCCACTCTACTCCAGTATGACCTCATTTTTATGTGCCTAAATCTATCTGTAATGACCCTATTTACAAATATGGTCATATTCTGAGGGACTGGGGATTAGGACTTGAACATGTCTTTTGGGGGGACACAATTAAACCCATAACATCTCTCAATTCTAACTCATGAATATCTTAAGACCCAGCTACTTCATCAGCATCCAGACTTGCTATTAGACCTTCGTCATCTTTTGCCTGGACTACTTTAATAATTTCCTAACTTTATGCTGCTTAGACTGGAGCATTTGTACTCACTAGGAGCACATGGAAATACCTAGAATCCAGTGGACAAATATGGCACATCTTACTAGATGTAATTTTAAATATAGTAATTCTATTGAAACAGGCACAAATAGGATAGATATCAAAATTTCCATATATAGGAATACTTCCTCCCACCCCAATCTTAGCCCCCCAGAACATGAGTTTACTTTCAGCATTTCTTAAAGGTATTTGAGTAGAAATATTTGAGAATAGCTATTCTAACTGGTCTTACTGCACCATATTGTTCTCTTCCTATACTTCCTCCTCACTGCTAGAAGGGACATATTCCAGAAATAAAAATCTGTGACTTAAATCCTTCAATGACTTCCTCCTGCTATGATACTCAAAGGAAACTGATAGACATCTACTCACAGCCAGAAAAAGAATTTGAGAACCACTGGCCTATAGTTCATATTCTAAGCTGTTTTCTTGGCATAAAAAGTTAATCTGGCTCCTTTCTGTTTCTATAACCTCAACTCTCACTGAGTACTACGTAACTGCTCTCCCCTCCCAGGATATATGGAATTCTCTGTAACCCCACTACCTACTGGCTTGCCTTCTCTCATTTGTCAGCCAAGCAAGGAGTGTAGGCTTTAGATTCAGACTGGCCACTGTTTAAGTCCAGGCTTGACACTAAGCAAGTATCTGACCCTGTGAGCTCCAGTTTCCTTATCTGTAAAATAGTTAATACTACAATTCCTCTACTTTAAGAATCCTATTAATTAAAATATTTGGTTCAATTTAATGGAAGTTTTTAGAATTTGAAGTATATTTTAAATTTATACTTTTTAAAGTAATAGGAAATACATACATTTTGTCATACCAATGCCTACGACTTTATCTTCAGCATCTTAAAGTATCAGATTAAAAAGTCTTCACATGAAGGACCTGAAGATTCGTAGTCATTTTTGGTCTTTGATAGTTAGGCCTAACTCCATGATAATAGACTACTTTTTATATTCTCTTTTGCGTCTTTGAGATTAAGAGTGACATTTCAAGGTGTGTGGATTCCTGTCTTTCCTAATTTAATTATTGAACACTAAAAGTTAACTCTCCTCTCTTAAAAGTCACTGAGCAGCTTTTGACAGATGGATATTTAGCACCTTAGTCATCATCCTTCAGGTCTAATGCATCAGTCACTTTGAAAGTTCTATGACATCTTCTGAGGGGTTTGATAATATCTACTCCTTTTATGTGTGTTGTTTCTGTATAATTGGCCAAGATTCCAATGATAACACAATATACAGCTTCAAATATTTATGGATATTTATTGTTTTACAATAAGGCATGGAAGTATAGTCTTTCTCCCAGAAACAAATATTTTCTTTACTTATAGTAAATGTATGTCTCCCTGGCATAGTTCATTTTTTTCTGCCTACAGAATGTACTGGGTTGAATAGTATTGCCTCCATCCCCCCAAAAAACTCATGCTTACCCAGAACCTCAGAATATGACCTTATTTGGAAACAGGGCCTTTGCAGATGAAACTTGTTAAGGATGAGTGTGAGATCATCCTGAATTATCATGGTGGGCTGTAAATGCAGTCACAAGTGTTCTTATAAGAAAGAGGCAGAGGAAGATTTGACAGAGAGAGGAAGATGGAGGCAGGAATTAGATTCTTAGTATTCACCTAAAATGTCTTCAAAAGACTACACTGTAATGTCTAATTGAGAAGATAAATTAGTCTGTGTATTAGTTTACTAGGACTGTAGTAACGAAGTAACACAAACCTGATGGTTTAAAACTGAGCTCTTCAAAAATAACAAGTGTCTTTACACCCAATTTTCCTATAGCCTGGAACACTGGCTCACTCTTTTACTTCCTTCTGATTTCTGCTCAAATGTTACCTTATCAGAGAAGCCTTCCTCGGTCACTCTATACAAAACAGCATTGTTAGACATCATGCTATAACCTCTTAATTTGCTTCAGTTTGTTTCATAGCACTTATCCCCAACTGAAATATTTATAACTTCTTTCATTGTTTATTCTCCCTCTTCCAATTACATTATAAGAGCCAAACATTTCCTTTTTATACAGTTCTGTATCTGCAGAAACTAGGATGGTGTTTGGCACATATTCTGTTCAATAAATATTGGTTGCATTAATGCATTAATGTTGAGATAATCAAAGGAGCAGGTGCTTGTTTATGTATAGCAAAGGCCACATATTGCTGTATTCAACATCTGCAGACTGCCACCATCCTTTTAGTATCAGTTGAAAGACTCATCATGATTTTCAAAATGTTAAGGTGTAAAAGATAAAAGGTATCATTACAAGGAGTAAATAAAATAATGTAGGGAAAATGTTTGGCAGAATGCTAAAAATTTAAAGTTCAATAAATAAAATAAACTCAGTTCCATCTCAATCCATGCTTTGCCCTTTCAGTCCTGTCACAATGGAGGTGTTGGTTTTTGTCTAATTTAAGGAAAATCCTTCCATCTATACCCTCAAGTTTACCTCCCCACCCCTTCCTTCTCAGAATTATCAAACCATCTATCATTTCCCTTCCTCCTTTAATTTCCTTGGCTTTCCCCTCTCTTATTATCCTGCTCAGGAACATTTAAACTTGATCCATACAGAAGAAGCCCCTTTCGATAATTTGTACAGTCACCGTATGGCCTTGGGGGGCCACCTAATTCATGATTTGGCACCTGCCTAATTCCCCAGCTGTCCCTCTCACAGATCTGTGGATTTACTTTCTGTTTTCTAAAGATCCACTACCGCATTTTCCCCTAAGGTTTTGTGTGTGCCCATCTCTGCCCAGAATGGTTTTATCCATTGACTTCTCTCCTACATACACACACACACAGAACACAAACACACACACTCAACGCACTCAGATTCATACACAGTAAGATTAGATAATTTCAACTTCTCCTTGAGGTCTTGGCCTCAGCTTATATGCCACTTCCTTTGTGAAGCCTCACTGAGCCCTAAGAATTGGGTGTTCCTCCTGTGTTTCCATAGCAGACATGACATATCCCCATCAACACACCTCTCTCCTTCTCTCTCTCTCTGAATTATAGTTGCTTATTTATTTATTTCCCCTAAAATACAAAGCTCATGGAGAATAAGTATTTGTCTTTGTTCATTATTGAAATCCCAAAGGCTGCATGGGAATTGGCACATAGTAGATGAGCATTTTCTTTTCTTTTCTTTTTTTTTTTTTTTTTTTTGTTTACTTGAATTGACAAGTGGAAGAGTGTCATTAGGAAGCTGCAAAATCGGTTTCTGGTAACACTGAAATCTCTAGGGCCAAGGACCAGTTTTAGATTAGCTTGCTGCTGGTTTTGCATCAGTGTGCTAGTCAAAGACAAATGTGCTCAAGGGCAGCACCTCTTAGTTTAGCATTTATTTTATCTTGTTTATTTGATATTAGAAAAAAACATTAAAAATCTAATGTATCAAAACAATGGGATAGACGCTTTAACACTAGTATTTGTAGTGTTAATATTGATACTGCTACCTAATAAATGCATCAATTTTTACAATTTTAAGAGCCCTTCATATATCTCAAGGAAATACCCTAAACCTGTTTCTTTTCAACACTGAAGAGCTACGTGAAATCTGAGACTTTCAATGCATCCTATGGATATTTCTGTGGATAAGACAACATCTGATGATAAAATTTTCAATTTTAAGCTGACTGTTTGGCATCAAATGAACACATTGTAACAATTAAAATAACGTGTGTTCAAGTGTATGTCAGAATATGCAAATAGAAATTCACATTTAAATTCTCCTCTCATCACCAAGTTATAAATGGACCCTCAGCTATTGCAATATACCATTTAATTCTGTGTTCTGTATAGAAATAGTGCTCTCTCTGTGCTAGTTTTTAATTGACATCATTTCTGCCAGAACTTTCCATCATTGACAGGAATGTTCTCTCTTGTTAATTGACCAGCAGCTCATTAAGTGATTGATTGGATCACCAGGGCAGATTTGCAGTGTGTTGGCAGAAAAGGGTAGTGCTGCATAATCTGTGTCTCATGGTAGTGGCACCAACTAACTGCTTATTTAGGCTTATTCAGGGGAAAGATACTGACAATTTACCTGAAATTTTCACTTTTTATACAGATGTGCTGTTGTTAATATGGAAAACTTTCAAGGATGACCCATATTAACCCAATAGTTTATAAAGAGCATCTCAGATTGTGTCCATAAAGCTACAAGCTGTATGGTCAATCAGTAGAAAAACAAACAGATAATGTGCTTGACATATAAATCGGGGAAACAAATGGTTGATCTAATATTTCTATTTTTTTGGTTGTTTTAATTATGAATAGGTAATTCCTAGATTGATGAAAAGAGATATTAAATAGAAAACTGAGAATGCTCAATTTTTAATAGTATAAGATTTCCTCTAACATAGTGGCAGATAGAGTAATAAATAAGGTATATATTTTCATGCGAGCTAGACTCTTAAGTCAGCTTTTCCAGGAAGTAGTTTAGTCACATGGACAAGTCAGCTAACAGCACCAGGAGTGTTTTTGCAAACAAATAATGGAGGGATACATCTGTCTGGATCAGTGGCCATTCACATATTGGACTCACCTGAGGAGTTTTAAAAACTACTCATGCCTGGCTCTCTCCCACCCCCCACCCCCGAAATACTAATTTCATTGGTCTAGGCAGCGTATTTGGTCTGAATCAGAATCATCTTGCAAACATGGCAAAACTACAAAGGCCTGAATCCTATCTTACTTCAAGGAACCTGGGCATTTGTGTTCTTTATTAGCTTTCCATCAAGGTTTGAAAATCATTGGTCTAAGGTTCAGCATCAGAAGTTTAAAAGCTCCCTAGTTGGCACTCTCCAGGTGAAGATAAGGTTGGGAACTACTGACTAAAATGATATTTAGGATTCCTCCAAAACTGGCAAAAATAATAAAAATTGCTAGCTTTTATTGAGCATTTTATTGTGTACTATGCTGTGCTAAGTATTATCTCATTAAGTAATCGCAAGACTCTGTGAGGTAAGTAATAACAGTACTACTTTGCGTGTAAGAGACTGAGAGGGTAAGTAAATTTAGCTAAGTAGGAAATGTGGATTGGAACCAAAGCTGTTTGACCTCCAAGGCCACACAATAAACCACTACTATTAAAAATCTTTTGGAATTATAAGGGAAATTGAAAACTCTAAAAGTTGGAAACATGTTAGAGGGTGTTTAAGCAGTTTACTTATATCTTAAAATGTACCTGACTTGTATTATACGGTAAAAACAAAGAAAATGATTAAAAATAGAAAATATAGAAAAAAGAAAGTGTTCATGAATTAAAAGGAAGGGGAAAACTAAGTGAGAAGCAGATTAGATTTGAATTATTCTGTCTCATCAGGAAAGAAGACCATACATTTCCTGTACTATTAGTATTGGAGAAGTCAGACTGAGAGTTTCAGATAGAGGAATTTTGCCATAATTACACTGAGGGGAAAAGTGGCATGCACTTCAGAGGAATGAAGAAATTGGTATACTTCTTTGAAATGGTTCCAAATGTTAATGCAATGAATTAAAAAATTTAAAAAAAAAACAGTTTATACTGTATAACACTCTCTTTCTCTCCTTTCATGTTTGGGGAGATATGGGCCCCATGCCCTCCTAGGCATGGAAAATGCTTTGGCCATTGCCATTAGTCACACAAGGAAGAGAATGTACCTTTCTCCGGTATATTTTCAGTCCTGTCCAGAAGGATGTGGTACTTGTGAGACTCCCTTGTTCCTCTCAAGTTATGGCCTTTCTCAGGTTTTGTGCATGGGCCACATGTAGGCAGATTGTCGATACCAAAATTATGGGGAAAGGGATATGTCCCACCATAACAACAACAACAACAAAACTAAGAAGAGATGCCAAGGGTTTTTCTGCACAATATTAAGTTTAACTGCTCCCACTTATAAAAGAGGGCACTTGGATATTTCATTGACTTTTCTTACTAATGAGCAAACTATACATTTATTCCCATTGATGTTATTACCCCAATAGTACCTATACTGAGCATTCTCTATGTGGAGAACATTGGATTTTCAGTACTATGGAGACAAGTTCCTGATTCTGGTATTTTAGTGTTCATTATAGATTATGCATAAATTATACATATCCAATTATGTTAAGACTGTGTGTGCATGGAATACAAAAAATTATACTGCAAGCAAGCTATTGTGAGTTCCTAATATATTTATATTTCAAACAATACATGGTACTGTGGTACCTCCCACAAAGTCTAATTCTAGAATTATTTTAACAGTGAGAAATGAAGTGCAGGGAAAAATACAAGGTCTATCTATTGCTCTGATATTCTCTTGATTTCCTAGAAGCATTCAACATTGTAGGAAAACACTAATTAAAGAAAAGAAAGAAAAGTTGAATTTGAATTTCAATGCCAAATATAACTAATTTCTGAGGAATAATGATACAACAAATTTTAAAAGGCTTGGTAACAGAGCTATATTCTTCTGCTGGAAGTAGCGGAAAGGCAAATTGCAGGCAGGCATTGACGGTAGAAACCACTGACGCCAGAGGTTTATAATGGAAAAGGTATCCCAACCTTTGCTGTGGACACGGAGCCCAGCCGCGGCTCTATAATTAAGGACCACTCGCCTTGACTCTCAGGTGGAACCTCCCATAGACCTTAATCACCGGAACAGCAGCAACACGAGATACTAGCTGGAGGAAGATCTTCAAGAGGAAGCACTGGGCTTTCTCCCTGCTATAGGAAAGAGCCACATACTGCTTAATCCTATGTCAGGGAAGGAGACTGGATTAATCCTAACATTGGATCTTCATCCGGATCCAATTATCCAGCGACGCGCACACACACGATTCCGGGCCACTTTGCCAGATCAGGTCCCTTTCCTTTGGAAGCCCCGGCATGGGACTCATCTCCAACAAGCTCTAAGAACCAGCCAGGAATCACCAAACCCCATTTCTCGAAGAGGACTGAGGCAAGCGGAGGTGGAGAAGAAACCTTCGGGGCAGTTGGGGGCGGGGGGGGGAGGCGGGGGCACGGAGAGGGGAAGGATCAGGAGGATAGGTCTGAATCCTGACTGGCTGGAGTGGTTTTAGAGAAAGTCACTGCTCCGGCTCGCCAGTCGGGAGCTGTCCAACTTTTCAGCAGCTCCGGAATCAGGGGTTCGGGTTCCCTAGACTGAGGAGGCAGCTGCCACTGTTGCTGGTGCTGCCGCTGCTACTTCTGCAGCTCTAGCTGCAAACAATTCCTGCTTTCACCGTCGGCGCCAAAGGAAGGAAGGAAAGAAGAAAGAAAAGAAGGAGGAACCCGCCGTTGGCTAAGCCGCGCATCCTGCGCCCCAGTATTGTTGACCTAGGGGACCCAGGAGCGCGTCTCTTCCACAACCGCTGTGCAGGGAGCCCCGTCGCATTCTGCGACCCCTCCCGCTGACAGAGCTCTCTCTCTGTCTTCCTGAGCCTCTGGTGGCTTCAAGTGGGAAGCTGAGCCCAGCCTCTGCTCGGCTCCAGAAGCGGCGGCGGCGGCGGCAGCGTTGGCAGCAGCAGCGGCAGCAGCAGCAGCATCGGGGAGGCGCTGGAGCCAGCGCGGTGAACCCCGGCTGGGCAGCAGGGCGCGGAGTCGCTAGCCAGGATGGAGGCAGAGGGCAGCAGCGTGCCGGCCCGAGTGGGCAGCGGCGAGGGCGGCGCCGGCAGCGGCGAGGCCACGCTCAAAGCCCCCAAACATCTGTGGAGGCATGAGCAGCACCCCCAGTACCCTCTCCGGCAAACCCAGTTTCGCCTCCTGCATCCCCATCATCACCTGCCCCCGCCGCCACCGCCCTCGCCCCAGCCCCAGCCCCAGCCCCAGGGCTCGCTACAGCCGCCGCCGCCTCCCCCTCTGCCGCCACCACCCCCGCCGCCGCCCGGGACCGCCCGCGGCCGCTACGCCTCGAGCGGGGCCACCGGCCGCGTCCGGCACCGCGGCTACTCGGACACCGAGCGCTACCTGTACTGCCGCGCCATGGACCGCACCTCCTACGCCGTGGAGACCGGCCACCGGCCCGGCCTGAAGAAATCCAGGATGTCCTGGCCCTCGTCGTTCCAGGGACTCAGACGGTGAGTGGCGAACGCCCCTCCCCCATTCGGGGAAGGGGCAAATTCTCCTCGTTGGACCCAGGGCCAAATTCTATTCTGAGAATTGGGAGAGAATGAGTAGGGGGCGTGAGTTGCACAGTCCGTCGGTGTTGAGAATGAGATTCAGGTGTGTGTAAGGAATCCCGAAAGTACGGCATAAATGTTAATTGGGATTGTGTGTGCGTATGGGTGTGTGCGCGCGCGCTTCTCATTTGTGCCACCCACCATCTCCCTCCCCACCCAATTCCATCCCACCCCGGCAAGTGGACTAACAGGCGAATTCCTTTTGCTCCGGGTAGAGGAGGAAGAAGGGCAGAGATGGGGCGGAGGCTTCAGCCGGGAGAGCAACCAGTAATCTCAGAAATCTGTACACTTCTCCCCCCCCCCCCCCCAGAGTGAGGAGGGGTCCGTGGGGCAGGCATGATGGAGGCGCAGGAGTAGTGAGGCAGGGTAGTCCCAGGATTGCGTTTAAAATCCTAAGAACTTGAGCTTCTCTTGGTCAAGTAGGGAAGTCAATAGAACAGCGAAAAGGGAGAACAAACACGTGGGTGACTCGGAGAGTTTAGAGCAAAATGTTCAGCAATCCTTGTGAGAGGGAGGGAGTGAGGGAAGAAAGGAGGGAGCGAAGACGTTGTGGGAGTTACACTGTGTCGGTGTGTGAGAGCGTGTGTGTTTTCAGACGTCCCTGCAAACTCCCAGGAAGAAAGCACCTCGTTTTAGCAGCAGGCAAGACGTGGAGATTTGATTATAGTGATTTCCCCTTAATGTAAAGTACTCTGGAAGACAGGGCTGGGAAGCTGCATATCAACGGAGAGTTTTAACATGCTGGCAGCTCCTTTTCCAAGGAAATGAGTAAGGTAAAGGAGCAATTACAGCTGCTCTAAGGACTCAGCTCGGGATTCTTAACTCAGGTGTGGAAGTGGGCGTTGGCTGCAATTGGTCCCTTTCCTTATTACCCAGGAACAGCTCCTTAGCTCCTTTCTTCCCTGTCCCAAGTCCTCCAAACCATGATCCTTGACCCCCCACGGCAATTCAAAGGCACACATAAATCAGGTTTCGGGAGCTGGTGGTCCTTTGCATACCCGTTGGCAAAGTAGCCGTTAACATCCAACTTAGACAATGGCAGACATTGACAGACTCCACATCCAAGTCACATATCTGGACTATGGGTGATTATAAATTGTAAATTGTAAATCAATTACAATTGGTTACTGTGTGTGGAAAGAGGAAAATCTCAGGCTGGGAGTGTTGGTTCAACTCTGATTGGCAGTGTATTAGATTTATCAGAAAATCTTAATAGAGTGTCCAATGTGGATTTATCTGAGGTTTTTTTGTTTTGTTTTGTATACACCATGGACAAGAGAATCCAGCCAACCAGACTATGATGTGCACACATCCTGTCAGCTTGCATACATTTTCTTCCCCCTTTGCTTTCCTCATACCTCTAGGTACCAAACCTTTGTGTGTGTGTGTGTGTGTGTGTGTGTCATTGTGCCCTTTGGATGCAAAGGATAAGAAATGTAGTTAATAATCTCAGTTCAGATCAATTTAAACTTTGAATACTGTTGTGAATTGCAGACATTTGTAAATTAATTTGCAAGTTTAATTTTTCCAACCAGACTGCTAAAGACCACATGTAATTGTACCCATCCTTTCAAGAGGATAGCTTCCCCTTGGAGTGAGTACTGTAGCATGTGGGTCCCCAATGGTAAAATAAAGACCAGTAGGACAGTTTTTATTTTTGATTCATTAATGGAAAAATTTTATGTGAGGCTGAGTTTTTAATAAACATTAAATAAGAACAAGACTTTAGCTTGTTCTGTGGGTTGATCAACTTTGTAGAGTCTGTTAATTGGCTTCATTTTTTAATAAAATAGAGTATGTCTGGGAAGGTGAAGGAAGGAAGAATCAAGCTAATTGGATAGATGTATTGCATTGTTGATTTGAATTTATTTTTGCTATGTTCCCTACACTGACTGATTATTCCATTTGAAATACTGTAGTTGAATGGTTCGCAGAAACACAAGGTTGTATAATATTTACATGTAGTTGCTCCCATGGCTCATCTGATAAATTATTGTCATCCTATTTAAGCATTTTTGGACCTAAAATTCTTTATATCACAGTACTTCCAACATGCTCATACATTACCTGTCATATGTTACTTTGATTTCTCTCTACACTGCAAAATATTTCCCTTCAAAATCTGCAGGAGCACTATATTTTCAATATAAAAGTAAAGGTTGGAAATTCAGTTAGCACAGGTGATTCATGTCAGAGTATAAACATCAAGCAGGTCACATTTGATATAGGTATTTTAGAAGGAGGATAGTTAAAAACTATAATCACACCAAATATAAATCCCGTGAATATTATGAAATACTTCTTTGATATTATCCTTTTAAATACATTAATATAATATATTAAAAGGAGTGATTAACTTATGGCAATATTTAAATTGTGAAAAAGATAGTTCAAATGTTTACTTGTTTAGTTTGGGATAAAGATGCATCTCCATTGTTTTTCTTGATTTCCAAAGATTTTTAGTGTCGATTTTTTTACATTGAAGTGCAACCTAGAAATCTAATTTCATGGTAAAAAATTTGAGTTTTACATTACCAAAATAACTAATTAAAACGTTGGTCACTCAAACTGTCTGTGTCAATGAATTCAAGACTTTAAATTTGGGGAATAGTATCTTTACAAAAAATTGAGTGACGTTTTCCAAATGTATTTTAATAAGTATGAACATTAAGTATATTTAAATAGAAAAAAATGTAAGAAATATTTCATAATTAAAGGTAAGTTTACATTGATTAAATTTAAGATTTTTAAACAAATCTCACTACATTGTCATCACTAACAATGTGTCAAACATGAGTAAAATGTTGATCATGAACCAGAAGTAGGAAAACACCACTTTACATTACTGGAAACTACCATTATAACTATTTTTACCTACTTTGAGCTGATTATTTTTACTGTGCTATGGATATACCTTCAATTATGCCTGTTCACTAGGCCTGATCATCTTAAATGAACTGACAGGTGATAATTGGTCAGTGGATATCCATAGACAATTTTTCAAACTTCAAAAACATACATAATTCAATGGATTAACTAGACCTTTTAACTTAATTTACTTATAACGTCAATCAGTTAAATGTTAGCTTTACATATTGCCAAAATAATATTTGACATTTTTAAAAAACTGATTTGAACATTTCTGTCTGTCTTTACTTCTGCCGAAGATCTCTGTTACCAAGATCTATCTTGGTAATTTGATTTAGTTCTTTATTGGCTAATTTCTGAAACTTTGATGAATCAGAAAGACATCATGGATCCATCAGTTTCTTACATGCTTAGATTCTGAAATTATGTACTTCTGTGTTACATGGGGATGGGAGGGACGCAGGGTGGGAAGAGTACAAGGGAAAGAAGGCTACAAACCTGTCCCCCAGCATACATACAGCACTTCTCATTCTTATTGGACCACCTTGGTTTAATTGCTCACTTCCGGAGCTCTAAGAGGGATAGGTAACCATGTTTCTCTGAGGCTATAGAATATTAACATGCTGAGGAACTTAGATTTCAACTAATCTAGCCTACCACTGCCCTTCTTTTACATATGAGGAACCATATATCCTAAGAGGTTTAATTATTTGAAATAAGTAGTTTACTGGCAGAACCAGACCTAAAATTTACATCTGTCATGTCTCCTAACAATTACTTTACATGTCTTATTGTGGCAATCTTTTTTTTAAATTAAATTCAGTTTTATTGAAATATATTCACATACCATACAATCATCCATGGTGTACAATCAGCTGTTCACAGTGCCATCATATAGTCATGCATTCATCACCCCAATCTATTTTTAAACATTTTCCTTACATCAGAAAGAATCAGAATAGGAATTAAAAAAAAAAAAAAGTAAAAAAAGAACACCCAAAGCATCCCCGCGTCTCACTCTATTTTTCATTCAGTTTTTGTACCCATTTTTCTACTCATCCATCCATACACTAGATAAAGGGAGTGCAATCCACACGGTTTTCACAATCACACTGTCACCCCTTGTAAGCTACATTGTTATACAATCATCTTCAAAAGTTCAGACTACTGGGTTAGAGTTTGATAGTTTCAGGTATTTACTTCTAGCTATTTCAATACATTAAAACCTAATAGGTGTTATCTATAGGTGTCATCTATATTCTTATGGTAGCATAAGAATGTCTACCAGAGTGACCTCTCGACTCCATTTGAAATCTCTCAGTGTGGCAAGCTTTTAATAATAATGATCTCCATCTCGCAGATTATGGCCTGATATAAAAAGTTTGGAAATCTCTGTAAAAGAATACATGTGAGTAAATTGTGTCCTAAAGTGGAGGGAGACCACTTCAGATAACCAACATTCATTCACTTTACAACTTGGATATATTCATACATCCATGCATATCCACATACAATGATGGGTTGACCACTAATTTCTATCTCCAAATTTTAATGTGGACTCCTTGGGTATCTTGGGAAAGTTTCTTAAACTGTACATCATGTAGAACTATGATCTAAGAAGCCTAAACTCTGCTACAACTTTTGCTAATTATTCAAAGGCCTCCATTATAGTGGGTAAAATTATGTCCCTCTCATAGCTTACTATCCATCTACAAGTTTAAAAAGTACCTATAGGGTATTGTGGGCCTATAACTTGAATGCTGCTAGTCTTGGCTCATCACAGCAATGTTGCTAAGGGATTATACCAAATAGTACTGTATTATATTTCAAAAATATTGTGACTATTTTTACCCTGAGGAACATTTTTCTACATTTAAAAATAGGAAATATTTTTTCCCTGAGAAGAGGACATTTAAAATTATTTTTTAAAGTCTCTTGCTGACTTGATTTGACCCCCTTCACACATATACTACTATCAGCATCATGCTTGCCACACTGTTTGCTTCACCATCCATCCAGTCATCTCAAGCAGTGGCATCTTTAGATTCTTCCTCTCCCTCAACAAGTGCATCAGAGACCACCAGGATCTGTTGATTCTATCTCAGAAGTATCTGACATTTTCCCATTTTAACCATCTTCATCACCATTTCCCTTGTTTATGGCCACATTATCTGTCCCCTTAAACAATGTCAGTAGCCTCCTTGGTGGTCTCCAGCCCCCTTCTCTCCTCACTCCAATCTGTTTTACATATCAGGCCATCATTCCTGTCATCTTCTCACCTGAAATCTTTGGATGATTTTCAAAGAATCTAAACTTCTTAGCTTGACTCTGCAAAATGTTAGCTCAGTCTATCTTTTTCACAGAAGGCCTTGCTATTTGTCTTCTGGGAACCCCATGAAATGATCACAGTCAACTTCTTGCTATGTGCCTGGCTCTCCATGCCTTTTCACATCTCTTCATCTCCCAAGCTGTTTCTTCCTTCTAGATTGTTTTTTTTTCCTATGCCCTATAACACTCCCTCTTTGTTTGTTTGGAAAACTTATGAACATTTATTCAAATTCAGTTCAAATGTCACCAGTCTCATGAATATTCCCACAAGCAAAGGGTATATTTTTCTCTTCTGGGCTCTTCCATTCCATTGTAAACATATTGCTATTCTAACAGTTATCAATTGCAATTTAATTATTTGTTATATCTGTCTCCCCCATTAGCTGCATTAGGAACTTGCACAGTATATGGGTCCTCAATAAATGATGAGCTTTTAGGTGTGTAAATAATAATAAAACTGTGACTTTTCAGTTTGTGCTTTCTCAAACAATATATTTGATTTTCTTAATAAGCTCTGTGAAATATAGAGCTAGTGATGTTTTACTCATTTCATAGTTGATGAAATGGAATATTGACTCTTAGAAAAATAGACACATATCCACATTCAAAGACTGAACTCAGACTTGGTTCTTAAATCTCCTAGTATGATCTTTTCATTGCACTGTGAGGTATACATGGTGTTGCATTTGCTGAGAGAAAGCCAGCATTTGACAAAGCCTATAAGAACAGAGGGGAATTTTATTGATTATGAAAAGAGATAGTTTTGATCCAGCGTGTGAAAAAATGACATCAGAATGAAAATAACTGTGACAGAATAAAGGCCTTCTCCCCACCCCAACCCCCCAGCACCTTTTTATATTTATAGAAATTCCTCTATAGAATAAAATTTTAACTTGTGGCTCTTTGGCCCTAGGGGATCTATTAAATTTGGGAGTGGTGTTTTCTTTAATGCAATTATATTGAGATATGTTCACATACCAGATAATCATCCAAAGTGTACAATCAGTGGTTCATGGTATCAGCACATAGTTGTGCATTCATCACCACAATCAGTTTTTGAACATTTTCATTACTCAAAATAATACGAATAAAAATTAAAAAGGGACACCCAAAACATCTCATACCACTTATCCATCCCTATTATTTATTTGTTTTTGTCCTTGTTTTCTTACCCTCTGTCCACAAACCAGATAAAGGGAGTGTCAGTCGCAAGGTTTTCACAATTACACAGTCACACCATAAAAGCTATATGGTTATACAATCATCTTCAAGAATCAAGGCTACTGGATTACAGTTCAACACTTTCAGGTGTTTCCCTTCTAGCTATTCCAATACACTAAAAACTACAAAGGAATGTATATATATATTGCATAAGAATAACCTCCAGAATGACCTCTTGACTCCATTTGAAATCTCTCAGCCACTGAAACTCTATTTTGTTTCATGTATCTTCCCCCTTTTGGTCCAAGAAGCCTTCCTCAATCCCACAATGCCAGGGCCAGGCTCATCCCCGGGAGTCATGCCCCACAGTGTCAGGGAGATTTACATCCCTGGGAGTCATGTCCCATGTAGGGGTGTCGGCAGTGAGTTTACCTGCAGAGTTGGCTTAGAGAGAGAGGCCACAGCTGAGCAACAACAGAGGTTCTCTGGGGGTGACTTGGGCATAATTATAAGTAGGCTTAGTTTCTCCTATGCAGGAATGCATTTCAAAAGGGCAAGCCCCAAGATGAAGAGCTTGACCTATTAAATTAGTAGTCCCCAATGCTTGTAAGAATATCAGGAATTCCCCGGGTGGGAAATTTTAATATTTCCACGTTTTCCCTGGACTCTCAAAGGGACTTTGAAAATACTCTTTTATTCTCTGCCCAGATACCTTTGGGATGTATCAGGGCATCACAATAACCTGTACAAACCACCAGGATCTCACTCCCTGTTCAAGGTTCCAGGTAATTATGGTGTTGAAATAAATTGAACTATGCAAGTTAAATTAGATAGTGTGCTACAGAAAATATAGATTTTGCACCAAATAAACATCTCTTCTTTGGTCTCACACAGAAGTTGAAGTTTTAAAACACAGTCACTATCATCCTTTACCCTTTAGTCTGATTTACCTTAGTCCTAATCAAGTCATTTGTTCATATCTCTAATTGAAGTTTGAGCTCTTTTCAACTTCTTTAACAGTTGCTGTATGGGGTATTGCTGACATTCATAGCTGCCCAACCCTGGCTCTGAGTCTCAGGTGTCACACAGATACCCAAAGTTCCCAAGAATGACCAAATTATACACAAAGAGCCCAGCATCTCAGAATTTAGAAATAACTGTAACAACTCAGAAACAGATGCGACTGCTATAAGAGCCTACGATTTAGGAAAGTTTACAATAAGCCTTGCCCTAATAACCTACGCTGTCAAATTCAATTCTCAGAGTTTTCACATTATGTTTAGTCCATATTAATGAGGCATTATAATATTAGTCTTTTCATTTCTGGCTTATTTCACTCAACATACTGTCCTCAAGGTTTATTCATCTAGTTGTATGCCTCACAACTTCATTCCTTCTTGCAGTTGCTCAATATTCCATTGTATGTGTCATCACAGTTCACCTTTCCGTTCATCAGTCAACGTACTCTTAGGCCACCTTCATTCATTGCAAATCATATGTACTGCCACCATAAACACCAGTGTGCAATGTCCATTCGTGTCCCTGCTTTCAGTTCTTCCAAGTATATACCTAACAGTGGGGTTGCAGGATCATATGGCAACTGTATACTTAACCTTCTGTGGAACCTCCAGAGGTGCTGCACCATTCTACTTCCCCACCAATAGTGAATAGGTACATCCCTCTCTCCACATTTTCTCCAGCACTTGTATCTTTCTGTTTATTTTTTAAATAGTTTTATTCACACACCATATGATCCATCCTAAGTAAACGATCAGTGGTTCCTGGTATAATCATATAGTTATGCATTCACTACCACAATCTATATTAGGACATTTCCATTTCTTCTGCAAAGAAAGGAGATGAAAAATGTGAGGAATAAAAAATATAAAAATAAAACAAAATAAAATAAAAAGGAAAAACAAGAATACAAGAATCCCATACCCCTCCTTTATATCCCCCTCTTACTGACATTTGGTTCTTGTATATTGCCTTTGTTACATTTCACGGAAGTATATTATAATGTTATTGTTAAACTATAGACTCTAATTTGAACTGATTGTAATTTTCTCTATACCATCCCATTTTTAACACCTTGCAATGTTGACATTCATTTGCTCTCCTTCATGTAGAAACATTCTTATATTTGTACATTTAATACCATCATTGTCCAACCTATGTTTTGCTAAGTTAAACAGTCCCAGTCATTATCTTCTATCATTCTTCCTGGTGTCATACATGCCCCTAGTCTTGCTCTTCCATCCCCACTCACACTCAGCTTTTTTCAGTGTACTTACAATATTGTGCTACCATCTACCATTTTGTGTTTTGAATTTTATATGTTCTATCTTATTTTATTTTTATTTCTCCCTCTCTCTCTCTCTCTTCACTCTTACTTCATTTCTATACTCTTCTCTAAATATCTCTCTCCTGTCTTTTCCTATCCATCTGTAGTGCTTCCTTTAGTATTTCTTGTAGAGCAGGTCTCTTGTTCACAAACTCTTTCAGCGTCTGTTTGTCTGAAAATATTTTAAACTCTTCCTCATTTTTGAAGGACAGTTTTGCCATATATAGATTTCTAGATTGGCAGTTTTTCTCCTTCAGAATCTTAAATATGTCATACCACTGCCTTCTCACCTCCGTTGTTTCTACTGAGACATCCACACATAGTCTTATTGACCTTCCCTTGTATGTGATGGATTGCTTTTCTCTTGCTGCTTTCAGAATTCTCTCTTTGTCTTTGACATTTGACAATCTGATTAGTAAGAGTCTTGGAGTAGGTCTATTTGGATCTGTTCTCTTTGGGGTATGCTGTGCTTCTTGGATCTGAATTTTATGTCTTTTATAAGAGATGGGAAATGTTCAGTAATTATTTCCTCTATTATTCTTTTTGCCCCTTGTCCCTTGTCTTCTTCTGGGACACCCATGACACATATATTCATGCATTTCATGTTGTCATTCAATTCCCTGAGACCTACTCTTATTTTTCCATTCTTTTCCCTATCTTCTCTTTTGTGTGTAGGATTTCAAATGATCTGTCCTTTAATTTGCTAATGCTTTCTTCTACCTCTTCAAATCTGCTGTTGTAAATCTCTATGGTGTTTTTCATCTCTTCTATTGTGCCTTTCATTCCCATATGTTTTGTCAATTGTTTTTTTCAGACTTTCAAGTTCTTCTTTATGTTTGCCCAGGTCTTTCTTTATATCTGTCAACACTTTTGCCATATCTTCCTTCACCTCTTTGATTTAATTTTTGAATTGATTTAACATGTTTGTTTGAACATCTTTAAAAAGTTGTTTCAACTCCATTATCTCATTTGAAGTGTTAGTTTGTTTCTTTGACTGGATCATATCTTCATTTTTCCTAGTGTGACTCATAATTTTTTGTTAGTGTCTAGGCATCTGGTTTCATTGATTAGTTTATTCTAGAGGTTGTTTTCACTCTTTTACCTAGGGTTTTCTTGTTGTTTGGCTTTGTTCTCTATCTGTTCCTTGACATTCAGTTCAACTTATTATGGACCTCTAGCATAGCTTCTGTTTAACTGGTCAGAATTTTTCAGCTGGTTCTTTCCCTGCCTAAATGGAACACCTTTATTTGTTTATTTATTTATTTATTTATTTATTTATTTATTTATTTATTTATTTTTGAGGAGTTTCTACCCATATATAATTGACCCCAATTAGATTTCCCCAGACCAGACAGTCCCAGGTCTCAGGAGGAGGGTGTATTCAGTATCAAGTTTGCCTGAGGATGAGACCCAGTAGGTTGTCAGACTTTCCTGTGAGGCCTCTAGACTCTGTGCTTTTCCTATCTTGCCCAGCAGGTGGCACTTGTCAGCCTGCAGCTCCCAATAGGCATAAAGAGCTGTGGTCTCTTTAATTCTCAGCAGATCCTGTCCTTGCCAGGGGCATGGTTAAGGCAAGCCTAAGCTGTTTGCTTGTTTGTTTGTTTGTTTGTTTAATCCCCCAAACCCTGGGATCTGACGTCTCTGAAGGAGGGCTAACACTTGAGCTGGGCCCTGCTCCCCCCTTTTCCCAAGGAAGATAAGCCCTTTAGGGAATTATCTCCTTCCCTTGACTCCTACTTTTACTCTCAGATCTATCTTAACTCCATCCTTGCCTGGGTCAGGGCTGACAACTGAAGATGCCTGAGGCTTTCTCTAATGAGCTACTTAGAATAGTTTTAAAAAATGGAGAGGAAAAAAAAATCCCCTCTTCAGACCCAGTCCCCAGCCCCCCAGTTTTGCCAGTCAGGAGCCAAAGTTGTTACCTAGCTCTATGTGCCCCTTTTCTTGGTTCACAGTCCTTTACCAGTATTCTGAACTCAGCCAACTCCAAAAGCCTGTGTTTTAATTAATTATTTTTCCCATCAGCCCCACTTCCTCTCTGCTGAGAGAGACCCCAGGGTTTCATTCCTGCTTGCTCTGGTTTATCTGGGTTTATAGCTTATATTCAGTACTCTAAATTTGTTAACTAAAACCATGTTTGGAGCTTGGTTGAGCTACCTTCCCTTGCTCCTAGTAAAGACTGCTTCTTTTTATCACAGGGAAGTTTTCCAACTCAGCCTTCCATGCCAGTGGGGGAGGGGTGCCAGCCTCTGCTGTTTGAGGAGTTTTGCCTACAATTCTATGCTGTGGTCTCTACCCTTTCACCCATTCCAGACTGTTGTATGATGTATGTCTGGCCACATATGTCCTCCAAACAGTTGTTCCAGACTATTTTATAGTTGTTCCTGGCTGTTTACTAGTTGTCTAGAGGACTAACTAAATTCCACCCCTCTCTACCCCACCATCTTGCCCTGCTTCATGGGGTTGATGTTTCTGGAGAGAGCGTTCATCAGATTCTCAATGAGTCCTTGATCCACAAAATTTAAGACCGTGTTCTAAGCAAACTAAGCTAAGGGAGCAATTATGAGAACATTGTACACCACAGGAGTAATATTCTAACTGGGGTGACAGAGAAAACAATTTGAAATGGAGTTTTAAAAAGATTCAACCCTTCAGACAAAGACACAGTCTTATTAGAAAATGACATATCCCCAATGGGATTAAAGGGGATTAATTGATTTAAAATATTTATAAGACTAATAAAGAACACTTTGAAAAGAGAAAAAATGTGTGAGTTTTCCCTATAAGTTATCATAACATATCATATAGGATAGTAATTCAAACACTGTGGTATTGATTCAGAAATGAGCCAATATGTCAATGGATCTGAATAAAGGGACAAAAATAAGACCCATGTAAATATGTAAATTTAGGATTTAGTAAGAGCAGCATTCCAAATCAGTGGGAATAAGCTAGATGGCTTAATATAAGGGATTTTTAGTTTATTGAAATATAAAATGATCCTAATCTCACACCATAATAAAGGGCACTTAAAATCAATAGTAAAAAGGTGAAGTAAGAGAAAAATGGACAAAGGACATGAATAGGCAATTTATAAAGAACAGAAGATTAATGGCCAATATACATATAAAAAGATTCTCTACCTTTAGAACATTCAAAGAAATAAAAATTAAAACATCAATATTACTGAAATATTTACCTTTTTGGAAAAAATTAAAAATGAATAATTCAGAAGAATTAGAGATGATATAGAGAAGTAGGCTTTCTTATATACATTTTTAGTGGGAATATAAATTAGGGAGACCTCCTTGGTAGGTAATCAAATAATATGCATCACAATTTTAAAGATGTAAACCTTTGACACATTAATTCCATACCAAAGAAGTTAGCCCAAGAAAATAAGCAAGTGAGCAAAGAAATGCTATATTTCAACACTACATTTAATAATAAAAATCTGGAAACTACCCAAATATCTGTCAATAGAGAATTGGTAAAATAAATTATTATGCCATATCAGCAACAAAGTACTACTACATAAAGAATGAAGGAGATATATATTTACTGAAATGTAATTATAAATCATATAAATTTTTAAGTGAAAAAAACAGATTAGAGAATAAATTACAGAATATTGTACCAATTTTGGGTGTATGCCTGCATACTTACACTTACACTTATGAGGGTATGTCTAAATGTGTGTGTGCATGTACATATTGATATGTGTTTGTGTATGTGCATGTGTTTTTGTATGTATATGTATGTGTGTGTGTGTGTGTGTGTGTGTGTGTGTTTATCTAGACATATCCTCACTAGATATATCCCCACTCAACTATTATAGGTGTGTAGAAAGAAGATATTTAAGATGAGTCTTTGACTTTCTATTTTATATTCTTTTTAATCTGATTTCCTTTAAAATGAACATATGTTGCCTTCATAAGGAAATATAATAGATTTTCTTCCTTCAGTTAAAAAACTAATATTTTTAACTTATTAATATATTTTATTTGTATCCCCGTTTTATCTTCCCCCTGAAGAAAAGATTTTAAGGGTCATCAGACAATTTAGTACAACAGAATAAAAATGAGAACTCAAAAGTAGAGAAAATAATAGTATAGCAATAGTATGCAATATGGAAGCAAAAATGTACACCAGAGATTCCTAGGTACTTGCTAGAGAAGAGTCATGAATTTGGCCCTGAGCTTCCTATCAGTAAATTCAAGGAAGGAAACACTATCAGTTCAAGATTCATAGTATCAATAAGTTAAAAAATTGCTTAGTTGCACTGGAGAAATTACTCTTAACTCTGAGAATTAAAAGAAGAAAATCCTTCATGGTTTCTTTTTAAAAGGATACTGTGTAATTTGGTGTGAACATTTTCAACAACTTTCATTCACTCTCCAAGTATGGCTGTTTCTTTTAAAACTATATATTGACGGCCTGTTTAGAAAGTCCAGTTAATTGAAAGTCTATCAGTGTTGGAGTCCCAGTTAGCATTCTTAACGGTGCCTTCCCTTTAGTGCTGAAGGCTGTGTGTGCTCAATTAAAAGTAGCTGCAGTCTCCAGCTTGGGGAACTCGTCAAGACTTGACCTCCTACATCCGCTTTCAGCTTCTTGCTCTTGTTTCGTTTTCTAATTTTGATTTGGATGGCGTATATGTTCTCTCGCCCTTAAGATTAACAACTAAGTTTTTATTTTATTGATAAAATAAATATTGATTTCTGTAACTGCAGCCCTCAAGCAAGTCTAACTTAACTAGCCCCCAAGCGTGGCTCAGAATTCTTACACTTCAGTTCTAATTGGGTCTCCTTATTTGTGATAGGAGAATGAAAACAAAGGATAAAGAAAATCCTGTAATTGGTCTCTAGCACTCTACAATTTTCTAGCAGGATCCACCCATTTCTCTAGATCTTCAGAGCTTATCTACTTCCAGTTAAATGCTCCAGGATAAACTAGCTGCAAAATGTAGCCCTGATAAATAAATGGATTGACTCTTCATTTACATAGACCAGTTAAATGTTAGAAATTACTTACCAAAAATAAGGTTGGTGTTTTAGAATAATTGGCATACAGCACTTTCTCTGAAAGTAATTAGACAGGCACACCCCTTGTCTATTGAGGTGGCTCCAAGTTAATGATAACAGTATTGTATTTATTATGTGACCATTTTCCTGGCAGGTAGGTATACTTCTAGCTCATCTGAAGGAGATTTTAAATCACTCAAGTATAAATTAAAAGTTTGGGAGCCTCTAAATATTTTCATTTCACTACCACTCAGAATCATTCCCACCATCCTGGATCTTTCAATCATATTAAAGATCAAACAATTGTATTAAAGATTAAATAATTAATAACCAGAGGGTCTTTACTGAAATCCTACAGCCTCTCATATTGAGGGGTTTCTGGTTACAGATGCTGAAGAAAGATCAACAAACACTGAGAAATATCCTATGTTACTCTTACCAGATTTTTTGAGAAGTAATAAAGAGTTTGATGATGATCCTCATGTAGAATATGGGTCTAAGAAGCCTAGAGTTGCTCAGAAACTGCCATCAATATTAACTGAAATATCTAGTAAGTCAATCTACAATGTTTAGTATATAGGAGGTTGGCCATGGTTTCAATGTAGTAGGCCAGCTTATGTGTCTAACCATATGTCTTCCCTTCTTGAGGACTTCTATATGTGTATATTCTCTGCCTGGGATAGTCTTCCTTCCCCCACTTATTAGCTTTGATAACATCTGTTCATCCTTCAGATCTTAAACATCGCTTTTTCAGTGAGCTCTTTTCAGGCCTTCCAATGATGTTGTAATATCTTATACTTTTCCTTTATAACATTTATCATATTTTGTAATTATATATTTGCATGATCATTTGATTAATGTAATTCTCTTCCACCAAACATCAAAATCCTGTGAAAGCAAGGACCCTGTCAGTTTTGCTCAGAACTTACAACACAGTACAATCACACTGTTGACACTTAAAGATTTATTGAGTTAATAAATTTAGCTTCAGTTAATAAGGTTACCAATTTTATAAAGATGGAGTCTACTATTTAAAAAAGACTAGATAAAATTCCAAATGCAGAGAATTTTCACCATAAGCTTTATTTAATTAAAGAATTAAGGAATCTCTATACACATTTTTCAATGTAAAAGACACCTGAGTGTTAGCAGGTGTATCATATCTGGAAACGAACATGCAGAACAGGACGTCAGTAAAAGAAGCATGGACTTTCAGGATTATGATGTTGTAGAAGAGTCATCATTAAGGTGATAGCAAATAATAATAATAATAAAGACATTAGATAATAATTTAATGCTATTTTGTGATTTTTATGTCATTTAATATCCATTTAATATTGATAGTTTGTACACTATTTAACCTTTATTAGTTATAAGTATTCTGCCTCAAATTAATTATATTTGTTTTTAGCCTGAGAATGCAATACCTAATTCAAAATTACCTAACAATTTTAAGAAAAAGAAGAGCATCTACCATTCTTCTAACAAAATGGCACTCATAGTATCTAAATGTTTCTTTTTGTTTATGTATTAATTGTACTTTTGGTTTAGCAAGACATGGGCACTGTTAAACAAGTCATTATTTCTGTTGACCTGGGATATTTTGTAAACCAGGGTCACAAAGGACAATAATGTAAAATAATAGGTCATATAAACACTTAATAATAATCACAGTCTTGCAATATTCCAGGACAAATATCTGTTTAGGGAAAACAATTGTGGGCTTGTTTTTAATGGCTTCCATGACATGGGGAACTCCAGGCTCAGCTCCAACACCTTTTGCTGTCTGACAGAATGTTATTCATTTGTACAGGGGCTGAAATATAATCATTATTTTTAAGAAATGATCTCATTAATCAAACACAGCATACAGAAAAATAGTAGACTTTCTAGTATGTCATACATCAAAAAATATTCTTTAACATATCTATCTCCTCAGCTAGCACTAAGACATGAGCAGTTGTGGCACTAGTTCACTGAAACTGATTGATCAACTCTGCCAAGCAAGTTTAATATAACTTTTCCCAAAAGATTTTTTTAAAACTGCTTTGGCCAAATAAGATTATTGGCTTGACAGTATTGGACTAGATACTCCTTTGTATGCTTGTCACTATATCTATTGGAACTCATGAAAAGTTTGAACCCGTAAAGAAGCTACTGAGTAGGTGGATGTCTGTGGAAAAGCAATGCTATATATCAGCATCGGCTGTCACACAGTCTGGCAGCCTGTTTACTGCTTCAGAAGCTGTTAGTTCTAAGAATTTGTTTTAAATATTTGATGCAATTAATTAATGAGTGTTTGGTTCTTCTGTCTATTGTAAAAATCTGCCTATAAAAATAAATGCAAGCAAATTACAAATGAAAGAAGACAAAATTGAAAGATGGTAATTGTCTCCTCAAAGGCCCACTAGTTATTTGTTGCACAGAGCATCATTATCATCTGTCTTTTAAAAACAATAGAAATAGTAATTTTTATAAATAATAAAATTTTTTTTTGATAAATAGCTAAATGCTATAGTATCTAATGGCTAGGATTTTCCAAGGCAGAAGCCTTGGAATATTTATGGAGTTCAGGTTATAGGATGGAGCAACGAGGAGAATGGGAGAAGAAGGAGATAAGGCTTCGTTAAAGATTTCCCAGCTTTCCTCTGAAAATGGTGGAGAAGCACTGATAGATTTTCAGCAAGGAAATTATGTGTTTAGCTTTGAATTTTTTAAAGTGTACTCTGGCAGGTATCTGGAGCATGAAGTGGGAAGAAATTGGAGGTGTGATTTAGATATTTATTGCAGTGAGCCTGATAAAAAGTAAGTAATAATAGTCTGAAGTTAAGGCAATGATGGCAAGGATGGAAAGGAAGAGATAAATTTAAGATAGATTTTATAAGTAGAAATGTTTTGAGTCGTTGGCTGACTGTTTAATGCTATTAGATAAAAGGATTTTTTAATTAAAAGCATTTATTAAAATGTATAATTGGAGAATTCATAAACACCTAGACATCTAAAGTAAATTTGAAATCTTATGTCTTGCTCTCCTCTAGTCATTCTCATCTATAGCTTTTTCGGGTTGGGGAAAGGTTGAAATTTACTTGACATAAACACTATGAAAATATTTGTCTGCAGATAAAATGTGCAATGATGTTGTTTAGATAGATCACTTGTGCCATTACATTAAGCTTAACAAATGCTTTTATATCATGAATTCATAGGTAGATAATACTCCATTCCAATACACCACTAATTGTGTCAATTTAGCTAAATTGATTTTCTCAACTCATTTGAAAAAGGTAGAAAATGACACTTCAATGTACTTCCTCGAGAAGACATTTTTTTCCCATAGTCTCTCTCTCTTTTTTTTTTAAACTAGGAATCTGCTGTAACAGCCTTTCCAGCTCTGATTTTCTAATGTCAATTACTTCTGTACCGCTCCATTCCAGGAAATCCTTCAAACACCAGTGTATGTGTGTTTATGTGTATATGTGTTATTGCAAAATCATTGCTCTTTTGCTTTGTCTTTTGCCAACTTGCTTAAGATTTATCCTCCATTTCATCAACTGTATTTTCTTTTTAATATCTACCATGAGCTTTTTACCTCTGGTTAGGTATATCTACATATGATTTGTTAGCTCACATCACCAAGCCTTTGCATCTGATATTCCTCTAACAAACAAACAAAAACAACAAACACCCCCTATTCTACCTTTTGCTTGTTTTTCCCACTGAAAGTTCATTTTCTCTAGGATGGCTATCCTTATGAACTATACTTAATTAAATTAATTCCTTGACTTTTTATTTTCTTGGGACTTAGGTACTTTGTTATCATATTGAGCTATAAATGGGGTATAAACAAAGAGATTTGCTCTCAAACCTATTTGTATTTAACTATAGGTTAATGGAGTTCAGGTTATAGGATGGAGCAATGAGGAGAATGGGAGAAGAAGGAGATAAAACTTTGCTAAAGATTTCCCAGCTTTCCTCTGAAAATGGTAGAGAAGCACTGATAGATTTTCAGCAAGGAAATTATGTTATATATATATCTATATATGTATCACCATACATATCGCACCATACATATCACACCATTAATGCATAGAACAATTACTCTATATTTATTTTTTCTTTGTTGTCTTATCCTTTTTCTTTCCCCTCATCCTATCACACAATATTAGGATAAGTAAGCCACAATTATATTCCCTTTCCAAGACACAAAAATGTTTACATCCTTCTAAGATAGTATAAAAATTAGTCATTTATAGATCAATGTTTAATAGACTTTTTCATAATGATATATCAAACACCTTCCTAATTGGCCCTCAAATAGAAGAGTTTTAAGCTGAAGATGAACATAATCAAATACGTATTCTAGTGAAATTCCTCTAGTGACAGGTTAGAGGAGGAATATGAATAGGGTAAGGTTGGGGTTCGAGAGATCAGTTACGACATTATGGGAAGAATCCAGTAGAAACAGTGAGAAAGGCATAAACTAGAGCAGAAGAAGAGTTAAGGAAGATATTAATAGGTTAGATTTGTCCATTCTTCGCAGTCATTTGGAAAAGGGTGAGTGTATGAAGAATAGAGACAGAAATCTTAAGCTATGCATTTGGCTATCTGGGTGGATGATGGTAGCAATGATCAGTTTAACTGAAGAAAGTTGATGAATTCAGTTTAAGTTTGCCTGTGAACATACAAGTAGAGATGTCCAGTAGATAGTTCTCTTCCATCATCATCATCATCATTGTCATCGTCATCATCATCATCATCATCATCATCATCGTCATCATCGTCATCATCATCGTCATCATCATCATCATCATCATCATCATCATTTCCTCAGGACTACAATTTATTAATTAACTCTCTGGGTCTGGTACTCCTGGGAGCTCAGGACATCTCACTTAATCCTTACAACAGTACATGCAGTCAACACTATTAATTTTATATGCAGACATGGAAAATTGAACATAGCAAGGATGTAGAACTGGCAGATTCCCATAGCTCAAAGCCAGAGTACTTCTGACCCTAAAGTTATGTTTCTCTCAATATTTTAGATTACAGGAGCTCAGAATGAGAGAATGGTATAGATTGGTTTGGGAATTACTAGCAAAATATAGTAGTAATGAATAAGAGCGCCGAAAGAACAAAGGTCAACAGAGAGGAGGCTTGAGGATGAAAGTCAGGGGGATACCAACACTTAATGTACCAGTGGAAGAAGAGGAGCCAGTAATGGCACTTAAGGAGGATTCCTAACCTTGTACTTGTTCAATATAAACAGATTCCTCATTTGAAACATGAACTCTAGGTAAAGGACAGTTTGTCAGCTTGGGTGTATGTGAAAATAATTCTTATTCCATGATTTATACATCAGGATAAGAGCAAAGGATCTGTGGACATTTCATTGAGTCTATACATGTGGAATCCTTAATTAATATATGGAAAGGAAAGGTTACCAGATACCAAGAGCCATTACCTGGCAAGTGGGGATATTTGCTGACTTTTGCACCCTGTGTACTTATCATATTGGATCTGAAATCCTGCCCCATAGAGTTACTCTTTAAAGAATCTGATTGTTTACTGATCTAAGAAAAATAACCATAGCTTCAGATTAGAAAAATTAAAGCTCAGCTTTATTCAATTCTCTGTAAGTTAAATATGCCATTTGCTTTACATTAGCTCTATCTATATGAGAGGGAAGGAGGACGATACCAACTCAGGTTGGAAGTCTTGGGGATGGTAGATGATAGAGGAGATAAACTGTAAAGATTTGTGAAGTCAGGACAAGAATGCAATTCTGACATAAACTTTTTCTTTGTGTGAAGAAAGGGTGAAGTATTGGTTTTTTTTTTTGGCTGTGTTCTTTTTTTTTTTTAATAATTCAACTTTACTGAGATATGTTCACATACATACCATGCAGTCATACAAAACGTACAATCAATTGTTCACAGTACCACCATATAGTTGTGTGTCCATTACCAAAATTAATTTTTGAACATTTTCATTACCAACACACAAAAGTAGTAAGAATAAAAATTAAAGTGAAAAAGAACAATTAAAGTAAAAAAGAACACTGGGTGTTTTTTTTTTTTTTTTTTTTATTTTGCCCCTGTTTTTCTTCTCTTCCATCCATACACTGGACAAAGGGGAGTGTGATCCACATGGCTTTCCCAATCACATTGTCACCCCTCATAAGTTACATTTTTATACAATTGTCTTCAAGATTCAAGGTTCTGGGTTGTAGTTTGATACTTTCAGGTATTTACTTCTAGCTATTTCAATTCATTAGAACCTAAAAAGGGTTGTCTATATTGTGCACAAGAGTGCCCACCAGAGTGACCTCTTGGCTCCTTTTGGAATCTCTTTGCCACTGAAACTTATTTCATTTCATTTCACATCCCCGTTTTGGTCAAGAAGATGTTCTCCATCCCACAATGCCAGGTCCATATTCCTCCCTGGAAGTCATATTCCATATTGCCAGGGGTATTTACAACCCTGGGTGTCAGATCCTTCATAGTGGGGAGGGCAGTGATTTCATCTGCCAAGTTGGCTTAGCTAGAGAGAGAGCGCCACATCTGAGCAACAAAGAGGCATTCAGGAGAAGACACTTAGGCACAATGATAAGCAGGCCTAGCCTCTCCTTTGCAGCAACAGTCTTCCCAAGGGCAAGTCCCGTGATTGAGGGCTCAGCCCATCAAACCACCAGTCCCCAGTGTCTGTGAGCACATCAGCAACCATCAAGGTGGGGAAGCCCAACACCCCTGCATTCTCCCCCAGCAATGTTCACATTAGTGGTAGCATATAATATTTCTCTTCTTGTGCCTGGCTTATTTCGCTCAGCATTATGTCTTCAAGGTTCATCCAAGTTGTCATATGTTTCACATCATTCCTTCTTACTGCGGCATAGTATTCCACTGTGTGTATCTACCACATTTTATTTATCCACTCATCTGTTGAAGGACATTTGGGTTGTTTCCACCTCTCGGCAATTGTGAATAATGCTGCTATGAACATGGCGTGAAGATATCTGTTCACATCACTGCTTTCAGATCTTCCAGGTATATACCGAGAAGTACAATTGCTGGATCGAAGGGTAACTCTTTATCTAGTTTTCTAAGGAACTGCCAGACTGTCTTCCAGAGTGGCTGAACCAGTACACAGTCCCACCAACAATGAGTAAGATTTCCAATTTCTCCACATCCTCTCCAGCATTTGTAGAATTCCTGTTTGTTTAATGGCAGCCATTCTAATTAGTATGAGATGGTATCTCGTTGTAGTCTTAATTTGCATCTCTCTAATAGCTAGTGAAGCTGAACAATTTTTCATGTGTTTCTTGGCCATCTGTGTTTCCCCTTCAAAGAACTGTCTCTTCATATCTTTTGCCCATTTTATAATTGGGCTGTCTGTACTATTGTCATTGAGTTGTAGGATTTCTTTATATATGTAAGATATCAGTCTTTTGTCAGATACATGGTTTCCAAATATTTTTCCCATTGAGTTGGCTGCCTTTTCACCTTTTTGACAGATTCCTTTGAGGTACAGAAACTTCTAAGCTTGAGGAGTTCCCATTTATCTGTTTTTTCCTTTGTTGCTTGTGCTTTGGGTGTAAGGTCTAGGAACTGACCTCCTAATACAAGGTCTTGAAAATGTCTCCCTACATTATCTTTTAGGAGTTTTATGGTACTGTCTTGTATATTGAAGTCTTTGATCCACTTTGAGTTAATTTTTGTGTAGGGTGTGAGATAGGGGTCCTCTTTCATTCTTTTGGATATGGGTATCCAACTCTCCCAGCCCCATTTGTTGAAAAGACTGTTATGTCCCAGTTCAGTGGCTTTGGGGGCCTTATCAAAGATCAGTCAGCTGTAGATCTGGGGGTCTATCTCCAAATTCCCAATTTGATTCCATTGTTCGATATATCTATCTTTGTGCCAGTACCATGCTGTTTTGACTACTGTGGCTTTATAGTAAGATTCAAAGTCAGGAAGTGTAAGTCTTCCCACTTTGTTTTTCTTTTTTAGACTGTTTTTAGCAATTTGAGGCATCTTCCCTTTCTGAACAAATTTGATAACTAGCTTTTCCAAGTCTGCAAAGTAGGTTGTTGGAATTTTGATTGGGATTGCATTGAATCTGTAGATGAGTTTGGGTAGAATTGACATTTAATGACATTTAGTTTTCCTATCCATGAACATGGAAAATTTTCCATATTTTAAGGTCCCTTTCTATTTCTTTTAGTAGAGTTATGTAGTTTACTTTGTATAGGTCTTTTACATCTTTGGTTAAGTTTATTCCTAAGTACTTGATTTTTTTAGTTGCTATTGAAAATGTTATCTTTTTCTTGAGTGTCTCTTCACTTCTTTCATTTCTAGTGTATAGAAACATTAGTGACTTATGTGTATTAATCTTGTATCCTGCTACTTTGCTGAATTTGTTTATTAGCTCTAGTAGCTGTGTCACCAATTTGTCAGGGTTTTCCAGATATAAGATCATATCATCTGCAAATAATGAGTTTTACTTCTTCCTTTCCAATTTGAATGCCTTTTATTTCCTTGCCTTGCCAGATTGCCCTGGCTAGCACTTCTAGCACAATGTTGAATAACAGTGGTAACAGTGGGCATCCTTGTCTCATTCCTAATCTTAGAGGGAAGGCTTTCAGTCTCTCACCATTGAGTACTATGCTGGCTATGGGTTTTTCATTTATGCTCTTTATCATATTGAGGAAGTTTCCTTCAATTCCCACCTTTTGAAGTGTTTTTATCCAAAAGTGATGTTGGATTTTGTCAAATGCTTTTTCAGCATCTATTGAGATGATCATTTGATTTTTCTCTTTTGATTTGTTAATGTGTTGTATTACATTGCTTTTCTTATGTTGAACTATCCTTGCATGCCTGGAATGAACCCCACTTGGTTATGGTGTATGATTTTTTTAATGTGCCTTTGGATTCGATTTGCAAGTATTTTGTTGAGAATTTTTGCATCTATATTCATTAGGGAGATTGGACTGTCGTTTTCCCTTTTTGTGGCATCTTTTCCTGGTTTTGGTATTAGATTGATGTTAGCTTCATAAAATGTGTTAGGTAGTGTTCCATTTTCTTCAGTGTTGTGAAAGAGTTTAAGTAAGAGTGGTGTCAGTTCTTTTTGGAAAGTTTGATAGAATTCCTCTGTGAAGCCATCTGGCCCTGGGCATTTATTTGTGGGAAGATTTTTGATGACTGATTGGATCTCTTTGCTTGTGATTGGTTGGTTGAGGTCTTCTATTTCTTCTCTGGTCAGTCTAGGTTGTTTATGTGTTTCCAGGAAATTGTCCGTTTCCTCTACATTATCCAGTTTGTTAGCATACAGTTGTTAATAGTATCCTCTTAAAAATTTTTAATTTCTTCGGGATCTGCAGTAATGTCAGCTTTCTCATTCATTATTTTGTATACATGGGTTTTCTCTCTTTTTGATTTTGTCAGTCTAGCTAGGGGCTTGTCAATCTTGTTGATCTTCTCAAAGAACCAACTCTTGGTGTTATTTATTCACTCTATTGTTTTTTTGTTCCCTGTGTCATTTATTTCTGCTTTAATCCTTGTTATTTCTTCCACTTGGTTTAGTATTAGTTTGCTGTTCATTTTCTAGCTTCTTCAGTTGCTCCATTAGTTCTTTGATTTTAGCTCTTTCTTCCTTTTTGATGTATGCGTTTAGTGCTATAAACCTCCCCCTCAGTACTGCTTTCGCTGCATCCCATAGGTTTTGATATGTTGTGTTCTCATTTTCATTCATTTCTATATATTTAGCAATTTCTCTTGTGGTTTCTTCTTTAACCCACTGATTGTTTAGGAATGTGTTGTTTAACCTCCAGGTATTTGTGAATTTTCTAAGTCTCTGATGGTTATTGACTTCCAATTGTATTCCATTGTAGTCAGAGATTGTGCTTTGAATAATTTCATTTTTTTTTAATTTATTGAGGCTTGTTTTATGTCCCAGCATATGGTCTATTCTGGAGAAAGTTCTGTGACAACTAGAGAAGAATGGGTATCCTGATGATTTGGGATGTGATGTTCTATATATGTCTGTTAAATCAAATTCATTTATCAGATTGTTTAGGTTTTCAGTTTCCTTATTGGTCTTCTGTCTGGTTGATCTATCTATAGGAGAGAGTGATGTGTTGAAGTCCCCCACAATTATTGTGGAAACATCAGTTGCTTCCTTTAGTTTTGCCAGTGTTTGTCTCATGTATTTTGCGGCATCATGGTTGGGTGCATAAACATTTATGTTTGTTATTTCTTCTTGTTGAATTGTCCCTTTTATTAGTATCTAGTGGCCTTCTTTGTCTCTCATAACATCCTTGCATTTAAAATCTATTTTATCTGAGATTGATATTGATACTCCTGCTTTCTTTTGGCTGTAGCTTGCATGAACTATTTTTTTTCCATCCTTTCACTTTCAATTTCTTTGTGTCCTTGTGTCTAAGATGAGTCTCTTGTATGCAACATACTGATGGTTCATATTTTTTTATCCATTCTGCCAATCTATATCTTTTAATTGGGGAGTTTAATCCATTTACATTCAATGTTATTACTTTGAAGGCGTTTCTTGAATCAATCATCCTATCCTTTGGTTTATGTTTGTCAGATATATTTTTCCCTCTCTGTCTTATTGTCCTTTAATGAACCAGTACTGAATTTCTTTAGTACTGAACCTTTCTCCATATCTCTTTCTCCTTTCTTTGTTTCTCTGTCGTTAGAGCTCCCTTTAGTATCTGAAGTAGGACAGGTCTTTTATTAGCAAAATCTCTCGGCATTTGTTTGTCTGTGAAAAATTTAAGCTCTCCCTCAAATTTGAAGGAGAGCTTTACTGGATAAAGAATTCCTGCTTGGAAATTTTTCTCTCTCAGGATTTTAAATATGTCATGCCACTGTCTTCTCACTTCCATGGTGGCTGCTGAGTAGTCACTACTTAGTCTTATGTTGTTTCCTTTGTATGTGGTGAATTGCTTTTCTCTTGCTGCTTTCAGAACTTGCTCCTTCTCTTCAGTATTTGACAGTCTGATCAGAATATGTCTTGGAGTAGGTTTATTTGGATTTATTCTATTTGGAGTTCACTGAGCATTTATGCTTTGTGTATTTATGTTGTGTAGAAGGTTTGGGAAGTTTTCCCCAACAATTTATTTGAATACTCTTCTAGACCTTTACCCTTCTCTTTCCCTTCGGGGACACCAATGAGTCTTATATTTGGACATTTTATTTTATTTATCATATCCCTGAGGTCCATTTCGATTTTTTTAATTTTTTCCCCATTCATTCTTTTGTTCTTTCATTTTCCATTTTGTCATCCTCCAGGTCACTGATTCATTGTTCAGCTTCCTCTAGTCTTGTACTATGAGTATCCAGAATCTTTTTAAGTTGGTTGACAGTTTCTTTTATTTCCATAAGATCATCTATTTTTTTATTTACTTTTGCAATTTCTTCTTTGTGCTCTTCTAGGGTCTTCTTCATGTCCTTTATATCCTGTGCCATGCTCTCATTGTTTGTTTTCAGTTCTTTGATTAATTGCTACAAGTACTGCATCTCCTCTGATCTTCTGATTTGGGTGTTTGGGTTTGGGTTATCCATATCATCTGTTCTTTTCATATGCTTTTAAAATTTTCTGTTGTTTTTGGCCTCTTGTCATTTGCTTAACTTGACAGGGTTCTTTTAGGATATGTAGGCCAATTCAAAAACTAATCTCTAATTTGTCAGATCTACAGCTTGGTGGTGTACACTTTCTCTAACTAATCAGCAGATGGCATCTGCGAGCCACCTATTCCCCTCAAGCCAGTTCTCCCCAACTTTGTCTTTGTGGTGTGTGAGGGTCTGATTCTTGTGGGGGTCCAAATGGTGCACCAAGTGTGGGTGTGTGGTTGGTGCTGTCCACCCTGCATGTGGGGCATGTGTCTGAGTGGTTAGGGAGGGAGGGCAGTTTTAATAATCAAAGCTCCCAGGTGTTCTGGAGATTTAAGGCTGTTGCCAGAGTCTAAACCTTCAGTTCAGTCTTGCCACAGATTATCTCTGCCACTGACCCACAAGTCCTTGGTATTGGCGTATGGTCCCTGGGATTTCTGAGTGGGTCCCTCTTCCGAGCCGTGACCTCCTAGGGCCTCTGCTGAGGGAAGGCTGTGCTACATCACAAGTGCGCACCATCCCTCAAGGAATGTTTTGGGCCACAGGGCCCTGTAGGGGCATGTGCTAGTTTGAATGTATTATGTCCCCCAAACGCCATTATCTTTGATGTAATCTTGTGTGGGGCAGACGTTAACAGTGTTGATTAGATTGTGTTTCTTTGGAATGTGCTCCATCCAGCTGTGGGTGATGACTCTGATTGGATAATTTCCGTGGAGGTGTTGCTCCGCCCATTCGGGGTGGGTCTAAGTTGATCAGTGGAGCCATATAAATGAGCTGATGTAACAGAAGGAGCTCAGTGCAGCTGTGAGTGACATTTTTAAGAGGAGCTACAGGCAAGAGGGACACTTTGAAGAATGCACAGGAACTGAGAGAGGAGCTTCAGATGATGGGACAGTTTGAAGACAGCCATTGAAAGCAGACTTTTTCTCTGGAGAAGCTGTGAGAGGAAAAACGTCCCAAGAGCAACTAAGAGTGACATTTTTGAGGAACTGCAACCTAGAGAGGAACGTCCTGGGAGAAAGCCATTTGGAAACCAGAACTCTGGAGCAGATGCCAGCCACATGCCTTCCCAGCTAACAGAGGTTTTCCGGACGCCATTGGTCATCCTCCAGTGAAGGTACCCAATTGCTGATGTGTTACCTTGGACACTTCATGGCCTTAAGACTGTAACTGTGTAATGAAATAAACCCCCTTTTATAAAAGCCAATCCATTTCTGGTGTTTTGCATTCCAGCAGCACTAGCAAACTAGAACAGGGCGTTTCCAGCCTGCTGAAAGGATGGCTGTATGGGGTGTGTTAATTTTCCCTTTTTCACACTGCTCCGCCTTCCTAGCTCCCAGACAATTAACCATGGGTGCGCGAAAGGCTATTGTCCAAGCCTGATTTTGTGGCGTGTGCGCGTGTTGCTGGAAACACTTCCCATCACACTGGGTTTTTTGGCGAGGCTGTGGACTGTGGCGCTGGCACCCGGCAGGAGCGTTCCCAGCCCATGGGGAAGATGGCTGTAAGGGGCATGGTTATTTTCCCCTTTTGGCTCACCTCTGCCTTCCTGGCTCTGAGACAATTAGCAGTGGGTGTGTGAAAGCCTATCGTCCACGTCACATATTGAGGCATACCCACAGTCCATTCCTGCCGTGCTTCACTGTGCAGTTCTCATTGCCATATCCACAGCCACTTTTGAGTTTTTTTAAAAAGAACTAGTCTGACTCCAAACGCCAACCCATGGTTTCCCTACACCTCAGCGTGGCTGCTGGATATTCATCAGGCTTACTCACTTGTTTCAGAATGCAGACTCCTGGTTTCACCAAATGCACGGTCCCTGTGGATTTAGCAGAACTTGTCCAGCTGGTCCATTGCTGGAACTGGTGTTCTAGGTCACTTTCTGGCTTTCATCTAGTATACTTCATGGAGGTGTTTTTTTGCCCTGTCTCTCCTAACTGCCATCTTCCAGAAGTCCTCTGTTTATTTTTTATATATAAGATTACTTTGGATTCTCCAAATACTTTTATTTTTTAAAATGAGTAAGGAAACATAACCAGTAGAGAGGGAAAAGAAGAAACATACTAAGATTTATTTCCTTCCATAAATATTGTCACTGCTGGATTATAACTCTATTACCCACAGTCCTTCCAGTCATGTTAAGTGAAGATTGTCTCTGCAATAAGAACCCTTTTTTGGCAGCTGAAGTTCCCTTCTGGTGCATATTAGAATTCTCCAATCTTTATATTTCAATTTTTCTTATGGTGTGATAAAGGAATGTTGTGATAAAATTTCCTATAGTACAACAGGAATAGATATATTCATGCGAATAGCCTGGAGGGAGATTGAAAGGTCGTTATCTGAAAACCAACATTTCACTAGACTCATCCCTGAATCTCGCATTGTATAAATGCAATTGTTAATGAAGATCAAGGCTGTTTATATTAGAGTACTTGATTTTTTTCCCCCAAAATCTTTTCCACTTATTTAAGAAGAACATTTTGTTAGAACAGAAGTATTGATATAACTCACTAGTTTTCAAAAACATGAAAAGCAGGATACCAAGGAAGGGAACATAAAGTCAATGCCTTCTTGATTATATAATCTTTTATTTTTCTGCTTATATACTTCTATACCTTTGGTGTAAAGATAGATACGGGTTAGAAAACTGAAGCCAGTTTTCTCTTCACTTCTGCAATGTATGGAGTTGAGCATCTTTGTAGGTTTAAGTTGTTAAATGTTGGCAATTTCACATAATTCAACCAAACAGAATCTCATGCCCTTTCAGGACTTGGAGAAGAGAAACCTCCTCTTATTTTCTCCTTCTAGATTTTTGGCTCAATCCAGACTTCAGCATAGTTGGAGTGGCAAATCCCCCTTCTGCATCTGGTTAGCTGTGCAGTTAGCAGCTCTGACACTTTTCTACACTGCTCAAACAATGACATCCCAAAATGTGAGTGTGGCCTTATAAAAGACTGCTCCCATGTGACCACCAGATTGCTTCAAGATCTGCCCAGTCATCCCCCTGGCTGTGTCATCTTTTAAAAATCTGCATCATCTGGTTATAGAGAAAGAGAAAAATGTTCTCTTGCTCTGTGCTTAAATTCTCAGACCTTTTCCTTCCCAACCACAAACTAGAGAATTCAACTTCTTTGTGAGTTGGGTCCATGTAGCATTTTTTTTTGCCAATAATAGGTGTTCTGTAGCCATGGAAAGAGGTAAGAAATGAAGGAGGGGAAAAACCTAGTGTTTCAGCCCCAGACATGTGCCTTTAGCAACTCATATGCAGAGAAGCTGGTTAAATATGACCACTTTGTTCCCAAGAGTATCTGTAGACAGACAGATACAGACTCTCTGTAGATACATTTTTTTAATTGTATCCAACAGTTGTGGGAATAGAAGTGTCACCTGAGAAATCCTTCCATTTTCATTGATGGGACTGATACTTTATGTTTTCTCATACCAACCAGTAGAAGGTTTTCTCTACTCATCTGTGCTAACCCAATTATCCCAATACAAAAATATTCCCTATTTTCAGTATGGTCTTCTTTTTCTCCTAACTTCTTTTGCTAGTTGCTATTCAGATGTTAATGTTGCTACTTAGATATGTGCACTTTCTGAGATCAAATGCACTCAGCAAGCTTTAATTCAATATTAATAGGTAGGACGAATATTCTTTCATGTCTTATCACTTAGCAAGTGGCAGAGGAAAGAACCAGAACTAGGTTTCTTTCACTTCCTTCCCAGTGACTATTCTGGGGAGCATATATAGGGCTGGAAATAGAAGTCTTGGTTGGTCCAAGAACGAGTTCATGAGCAGTAGCAGGATAGAGCTAAGACTGGAATGAAAAAGATTTAAAAGAAAGTGGTAATATTAGTTAGAAGGTATGTTGGGGAAGGGAGAAGTCAATAATGATTCTGAGGTTTCTAGCTGGACCACTGAATGTGTGTTTTGCCTTTAATTAGGATGAGTCGGCCAACAGATAAAGCAAGTTTGGAGAAAAATATAACAAGCAAATTTACTTTTCTTCCTTGAAAAACTTGAGTTTGTATGGATTTATAATTGTATGTATGTGTATGTGAATCACCATGTGCGGTCGCAGTTGATTCGTCTGGGGGGGGGGTGGCGGCCGGTTGCTAAATCCTAGGCTCTCAGGATTGCTCGGAGGGTACCGGCGGCGGGGGCTCTTTCCCGGAGGCGAGGGCGAGGCGGGGGACTTGGCCAGGTCCCCGGCGGAGGCGTGCAAAGTATGGAGGGCGGCGAGAAAGGAACAGGCGGGACACGTTTCTTTTTTGGGTGAAGAAACCAAGAGAGTTTATTAGGGGAGAGTACAAGCTTATAACGGGCGGTTTAGAGGGCGGGGTAGCTGTAGAGGTTAAAGGCTTGGATTGGTTCTGAGAGGGCGCGGAGGTTGTCTTTGGTTGTTGGGTGTTGCACACTGATTGGTGCATGTGCACTGGCAGTAGGGGACATTGCATTGTAACGGAGGGGTTGAGTGGTTAGACGAGGGAGGCGGTCTTACCTGGCAAGCTTCCTCCAACGGTTGGTTTTGGGTGAGGAATTGGGGCCTGCCTCCGGCCTCACCTTCTCAGGCCCGGGGGGCTGTGGAGGGCACTGTCACCCGTACCCACTACCCTCCCCAGGGGTGGATCCGGTCCCCCGGCCCAGGCCCGCCAGGTTGAAGCACGTAATCAGTATCCCGCAACCATGGATTTTTCTTTCAATTTTATTCAAATACTGGAGTTCTACTAATTTAGCAACATGTATGTTTTCAGGTGGCACCTTTTGCATAACACTAAACATCATTGTATTAGTATTTCTATTGTTGCATATGTACATTTCTTAGATAATCGTCCTGAAAATTCACTTGTCCCTGAAGCTTTTGATAGCAGTTGGGAAGCAAATTGCAAGTAATACTCTCTGATGAGGACCTGGGATGTTAGTATCACACATTGCTGATGGAGATCAGGGATTACTCTTTGAAAGTCAGGTGAGCAGCTAGTTAGGTTCACTTTCAACTGGGAATTACGTGTGTTTTTAGTTTTCATGGCTGCTCAATCAAATGCCATGTAATGGGTTGGCTGAAGCAATGGAAATTTATTAGCTCTCATTTTTGAGGCAAGGAAAATGTCCGCATCAGGGTATCATCAAGGCCATGCTTGTTTCTCAGACTGATGTTCTGGGGCTGGCTGCCAGTGATCTTTGGTGTTGGGCTCCTCTGTCACATGGCAATGCAAATGGTGGCTTCTCCTGGCCCCTCTCTTCTCTTCTGGGTTCCAGGTTCCATTAACCTTCAGCTCTTGCTTCCCTTGGTTTTCTCTCTATCTTTCTGAATTTCATTCTGCTTATAAAGGATTCCAGTAATAGGATTAAGGCCCATTCTGATTGAGGAGGGCCCCACCTTAACTGAAGTAACCCCATCAAAAGGTCTACTTACAATGTGTTCATACCCACAGGAATGGATTAAGTTTAAGAACATGTTTTTCTGGGATACATAGCTGCAAGCTACTATAAAGCGGAAACTAACCATTAGCCTGGATGAAAGGCCACTTCACCTTGCATTCCAAAAGCATACCAACAAAACTCTGTAATGTGCCAGTGATAGGTTTCGACAGCTTCCCATTACTCTCAGTATAAACACCAACATCTCTACCATGGCGTTCAGGAATCTGCATGACTCAATCATTGACTAGGTCAGCAGCTTCATCTTGTGACATTTTTGGCATTGCCATCTGTGATTCAGCCACACTGACCAAATTTCAGCACCTGGAACCTCGATGTCCCTTCTGCCTCAGGGTCTTTGTACTTGCTATTCCTTCTGCAAGAAAGAATACTTCCAATGCCCACCCTCGCTGCCAATTAATTCCCTCATTTTCTTCATAAATCAGCTCATATTTAACTTCTTGAGGGAACATGTGGCTGATTCCCCAAACTTTGGCAGGTGACACTGTTATGTGCTCTCAGGGTGTACTCTAGTTTTATTTCAACAATGTTTGTAATATATGTGACATTTCTGGTTATTATCTATCAGCCAGACAGTCAGCTCCATGAAGACAGCTTGTAACCTCATTTTGCTCATTACTATATCATCAGTGTGGAACACAGTAAATGAACGTAGTGTACACTCAATAAAAATTTGCTAAAAGCATAAATTAATGCTACATATTGCCACATTAACTATAACTTTGGTTAACCCTATCTTAGTTTGCCATGCTGCTATGACAAATATACCATGGTTTGACTTCAACAACAAAAATCTATTGGCTCATGGTTTTGAGGCTAGAAGAAGCCCCAAATTAATATATCTGCAAGGAAGGCTTGCTTCCTCCAAGTCTGTAGCTTTCTGGTGCTGGCTGCTGGCAATCCTTGGGGTTCCTTGGCTTGTATCTCTGCTTCCAGTCACATGGAGAGCTCTCTCTCTTTATGTCTGCTCTTAAGGTTTCCACTGACTTTCAACTTCTTCCTGTGTGGCCTGTTCAACTCTGGCTTCTGGTTTTCTCTTTATAAGGCCTCCAGTTATATTGATTAAGACCCACCCTCATTCACTTGGGCCACACCTTAGCTACATCAACAGCGCAAGAGGTCCTATTTACACTGGGTTCATTCCCACAGGAATGTGTACTAAGACTAAGAATGTGTGTTTTGGGGGGTACATATTTCAAGCAGCTACAACTCCTTACAGTCTCCCTCTCTTAGGTGCTGTAATTCCTATCCTACAGAGATTATATGATGTGAATATGTTGATTTGGGAGGGACAGGAAAATAGTTTAATATTTCTTAAAAGTATTCATATCTTGGAGATAGATTTTTATTTCTCAAACATAATCCTGTTCAGCCAGTGTTGGAAACTATGCTCTGCAAAAAAGAAAATTTTGCTGGGATTTCTCCATTAAAGAACCAGACTTGATAGATTGTTGTTCCTAGAATATTGTTGATACCAGGGACTGTTGCCTTCTTTGAGCTTCATGAACCTGTGTGTTAACGTACAGGCAAGCATTACTAATGAAGTTAGAGATTCTTGGAAAGTGAACTGCAGGTAGAGAAAGTGATTTTTTTTCCTATTGTGGAAAGTTTGTTGTAATTTTCTTTTTGTTCTAGCCAGTGGATCTCAAAGCATGTTCCCTAGGACACTTTCAGGCATTTTTTGAGGTCATAAGTATTTTCATAATACCTCTTTTCACTCTACATTCTCTCAGTGAAGTTCTCCAGAAGCCATACAACATGTGGTATCACATGTTGCCACAGACCAAATGCAGACGCGGACATGAAAATCCAGCTGTTTCTCTTAGGCTAGACTTTTAAAAGATTTGCAAAAATGGAAAATAATGTCACTCTTCTCACTAATTTTCTTTTGGAAAAACAATTATTTTCCATGAGAAATGTTATTTGTATTAACACATAATCGGTTTATAATTATTTTAAAATGAATTAGTAAATAAATATATTTGTTTAATTTCCAGTTTTAAGTTTTATTATGGTAAATATTCCACTTAAACAAAAGCTCTTTGAGTCTTCAGTGATTTCTGAGTGTAAAAGAATCCTCAAACCAAAACATTTGAGAACCATTTTATTGGCAATGTATCTAGATTTACCTGACTTTGCTATAGGTCTTTAGAGAGCTTTTCATTTAAAAGTCTTTTCTAAAAGATTGATTGATTAAGTGATTTGAATAGATAATACAAACACATGTATGTAAAAATACATGTAAAAATCTTGTCTGCATCAAAAGGTGTTCATGAGCAGTAAAATCCTCTTGCCTGTGAGTCTCCCAGGTTTCCAATTTCCCCTTCCTGAAGGCAACTGCTATTCTTGCATTTCCTTACAGGGACCTTTCATGTGTTTACTCAAATGCTAGCAAATATACCCCACTCTTCTTCTTGCATATATCCTTTAAAGGCATAGCAGGGAGATTGGTTCCTAACTGCCTGTAGCTCAGCCAGATTAATTTTAATACCCTATTGTTGAATGTTTATGTTGTTCCTCATATTTTGCTGCTGCCCACAATGTTGCAATGACTATTCTTTTGCTTCATTATTTGTGCATAAAAATATACTTGTGAGACTAGTATTTGGAGGTGGAATTCCCAAGTTGGAAGAAATAAATATTTTTTTTTAATTTGAGAAGTATTTCCAAGTTGTCTACCAAAACAGTAATATGAAATTTATACCCCCCATGACTTTTCTCTTCCTTTCACTGTTTTTTATAATACAGTGTATTAGAAAAATTTTAATCTTTGTCTATCAGCTAAGTGAAAAATAGTGTCTATTTGTAATTTTAATTTTTCTTTTTATGAACGAGGCTGATCAGGGGCTTTTAGAGCTGAAAAGAAGTGAAACAATTTGTTCATCTCTTTCTTGTCAGTGAAACCCATTAGCTTCCAAAAATGTGTATGTGTTTCTTATACAATGTCTTTGAACCATTGAATCACTGCCAGGTCACAGCAGTGCATCCTTGAAGATCTTCCCTGGTTTCAAGAGTCTCATGTCATCCTTTTCACTACATATCCTTCCCTCTCTACAAACATCAATTAAATCAGCTTTCTTTCTCATCCTCTGTGGTCCGTAGGATTACAGATATACGTGACCCATGCCGTCTGGTCTGACTTTAGTTTTCAAAATCTCTTCAAAGAATGGAGGCAACCTTTGCTTTCTACTTTATGAATTCATACATGCTCAAGAAGAATTATTTTATGATTGGGAAACACTGCCTCGCAGTCTCTATGGGGGAATTGAAATTAATGAGAGAACTCTGTGTCTGATGGAAACCTTACACTGACAAATAATCCTCAGACCTCATTAGTCATTGTGCACCCCCCATGGGCACTGCTGAAGAGACACTTGATTAAGCTGATGGTGACAACTTCAGTTTTGCCTGTCATGCACGCTCTAGAAATTCTTCAAAATCAAGAAAGACATTCAAAAGGAAGGCATGGCTGTTTATGTTTTAGAAATATTATTGGTACCACAGCTTTGCTATATATTCATGTAGTTCCTTATGTAAATATGCGTAATTATGTGACACCTCCTTTATTCTGGGTTTTATCTGCAGTGGACAGTCCTCCCCCTTGGGTGTGTTTCTCTCAAGACATTTTTGGAATTTGGAATGGATAAGAAAAAGCATTTATCTGTGATGGAAACGCCACTATTCCTGTGACTAGAGTTGCGATATTTTGGATTCAACAATTATGCCTTAGTTGAAAATATTGTTTTAGATATAGTAAGTGGCCAATGAAACAAAGTATAATCAGAGAGAATTTAGATAATAAGATTTTCAATTAAAAAGAAAATAGAAAAGAAGTAATAAATATGAGCTGTGCCCACTAAAACTTTTAAAAATGGCTTCCTGTCAGCATATAAAATAGTTAACTGTCACTGCTTAACTGTTTCAACTGCTGTAAACAAATGGCACAAAATTATTGAGAAGACAGTAGAGACTTAAACTAGAATTTTGATTTAATATGCCCTTTTACTCATAAACTTACTCCACAGTTAAGTATCAGTAAATTATGTTTTCATGATATCTCAAAATTAAAAGAGCATTTAAAGGACTTAAAGGAATTCAGTTGACCTAACAGTGCCAAAGGCAAAATGCTATAGCAGTAATCATGTCAGAATGACTTGGGTTGGATTTTCTGCACCATAAACTGCAAGTTATGTGTCTTTAGTGTCTCTCTGTTTCTCTGAATCTCAGTTTCTTTATATGTAAAAATAGCACAGCTTACTTTGCAGTGGGAAGATGAAAGCAGATAATGCACATGAAAGCACATAAATGAGTAAGCACTCAGTATACAATAGTTTATCGCCATTATTGTTATAGTTAAGTGGCCACAATCTGAAATGTGATATGAAAAAGAAAGTGAAATTACTGAATTCATATAGAAATATAAAGATCTGACAATTTAGATAATAGTGTACTCACCCAGTTTCAAAATCGAGTGATTTTTGTAGTTTTAGTCAGAATGTGTCAACATTCTTTTGTATTTGGCATTTAGGTTCTGGACACTGGGGAAATTATAGATCCTTCTGGCTCCACAAAAGCCTGTAGGAAAGGACTCTGAATAAACCACAAGGGGAAAAAAATGTCAGTAGCACCTTTGTCTTTTAGTTAACAGGTTTTTAGCTTAACTTGGAATTAATTCCTAGAGTCTATTTCATTTAGAGCCTTTGAATATTGTGATTATTAACCTTACATAGAAGAAGCATCAAACTATATTTGTCATTTATAAATAATTTAAAGGTTGTTTTTTTAAAATGAGAGAAAGCCACATCTTCTAGCTTGCTTTTATGCTTTACCTACCAAAGAATTCTAAAATAAATGTTTTGCACATAAAAACCCCTTGAGTTTTAAAAGCCACCTAGTTTGGGCACCAAACATTCACCTTCATTTCACAAATCTACTCCCACTAAGACAAGAAGAGAATACTAGGTTGCTTCATAGAAAGCCTGAACATCGCAGCCCCTTCCTGATAACAAGGTAGTTATTATTCCTTGCTGAGTCTGTCCCATTGAGACAGTGTTCTTTGACCTTGGGTGAGACTTATAAAACCTCACACCACTCAATGAGAATGTCAGCATCCTGCTTAGCTGCAGGTAGGGTACATTGGAGAAGCTAGTGGAAGTGAGGTCATGTATCAGCCTGTACCAGCAAATCCTCCCTGCAGCCCCACGTATCTCCAGCAGTACAAAGACACAAACCCCGCAGGGTGTGGCTGTAATCATTATCCAAAGGGCACACTCCACAGGCATCTAAGGGTGAAAGGTACTGCCAGTCTGTCAGGTTTGTTATTCCCAGGGAGCTACACAGGAAATTACAACACCAGAAATAGCAGCCAAACCCAGAGGGTAATCTTCCATGGGCATTCATAGACACGCACCCCACATTCTATATGGATGCGCAGCTGCTTATGAAGCACATGGAAATACTCCTTTGCGTTACTATCAATTATTAACTGACACTGAATAATCATTGAAGAGGGGTAGAAGGGTAAGTGAAATATGAAAAAGAGCTAGTTTATTTTTAGACAGTTACTACTTGAAAGTGTTGATTGATTGGATAGGCGTTTAAAAACATTCGTCAGAATCAATTCACAGGAAAGTTCTTTCACATTTAGGTTACAGCCAAAGAAGAAAAATATAGCCTACACATTTTACAATTTCAATTGCAAAAAGTCATATTTTTGGACTTGTGTGGGTATTTTAAATTATTAAAGATTCTACTAGGTCTGGTGAAATCTTCTGATTCTGAAAGGTTTCAGATACCCAGCTGACCTGCCCAGCCTCCTCTGGACACCTGGGGCTTGGTCTAAGACATCTGAAGAGAATGGCTGTCTGCACATCCTACTGAAGCCCACATCTGCCCTGCTTGAGCCATGAGGTTATTGGAAAGAAAGCAAATCCTTTTCTGAAGAGTCTCTGAGAGGAGGATATTTCGGTTTTGAGTTCAGCTCCCTGTCAGCTCAAAAGAGCGATTCTGTGCTGTGTGCTGTTCCCATGAATGCTACACACAGAGACCTTCTCAGTGACTCACCTTACAGGGAACCAGTTGGGTTTTTAAAACTGCATCATTTCTTTCATCCTTGAAGTTCCTTTGGATTTCATCAAAGGCATGGAGGGATATTTTTAAAACAATGTAGACTTTTTAGGACTGGCAAATAACCTCCCCTAGTCACAATGCCAAAACTACCACAAATGTATATTATGTTGGGAAAAAAAAAATCCTAAGCTAAAATATCTGATATTTAGGGAACTAAAAGGTACCTAGCATTCATTATGGTTTTCATCAGAGCTCAGGTCAATGGAGGAAAGGTAAATACTAACATTGCATGTATACTGAGAGGTTAAATTCAATTGAATGATAGAGAATGAATAATTATATAAAAGTAATATAATGCCTCAAATCAAAACTAGTTCAATGGTTCTTTCACTGAAATGAATGGCCTTGCATGAGGCAATGTTATTCTTATCAAATTGAAGCCATAATATATTAGACTTCTCCATGAAAAGTCTCTATTTAGTGAAATTTGGAGAAGTGATTTGTAACATTTAAAGACCACAAGAATATTTTCTATATTGAACATACAAACTTTTTTTGCTAAAATATTGTTTTCAGCATAAATCAGAAAAAAATAACAAGACTTTACAAAACAAAAAGACATAATAGTATTCCAAGGTAGAAATGATGAGCCTGCATTATATGTCTTTGATAAAAGAAAATACATTTCTAGGGTTATTTTTACAAATTCTGGCAGTCCATTTATGAGCACCTGGACAAACTAGGACTTCAAGGAATTTAGGATTAGTAACATCACTTTGGAGTACAGTTGATGTCATTCTAGCAGGAAAATTAAAATAGAGAATAGACTCTCAAATAGGTAACATAAAAATTAAGATTATTGAATGTTGGAGCAAGGAGACTGTCTAATGTCACAGTAGTTCTTAAAATGGTTCCTGGATCCCTTTGAGAACTTAGTGAGAGTTAGCTTCTCTCTTCTCTAGAACAAAACAGACGTGCACATGCACGAACATTTTTATTTTCAAAGTAAGGGGGTTCAGTGATTGCTCGAGGGCCATTCATGGGCCCGTTCTCCATGGGAATGTATGTTAAGAGCCTTGCCTAGTCAGTTGCTCATTTTACAGTTCACTCCATTAGGGAAGTGCAGTAATCAATTTAACTCAAGACTAGGCAGGGCCTCGAACCCAGGGCCTGACTCTCAGCCTCATGTAGTTGCTACTGAGAATGATAGAAGAGGGAAATGCTTTTGTATCTTTTTTTTACGTAAGTAAGACTGTGGTATAGAAATGAATCTTAGTCTAGAAAGCGTGCTAGTTCATGAGAAGAAATGCCAAATTATGAAATTATTAGTATATAATTTTCCCTTGCAAAACAGCATGTCATCTGATCTTTTATTTGTTTTATTTGTGCTCATAAATATCCCATGAGGGAGGTATTATTAGTATTCCCATTTTACAGATGTGGGGACTGAGGTATAGTGAGGTCAGTTAACTTGCACAAGGTGGCAGAGCCAGGAGCCAATTTGGCTCCAGAGGCTGGTGCTAAACCTGTATGCTCTACTGCATACACATACACACACACACACACAGGAGCACACACATACATACAAACTACACGAATCTATATATACAAATTGTAGGAGTCAGAATAGGCTAAGGATGTTCACACTAGTGGAATTTTGTAGGGCTTTTCCTTCCTTTCCTCCTTAGTTTTCAAAATATTCTGTGTTAAACAACTATCACTTTTGTATTTAAAATATTAAATGCTATAACTACAAATATAAGTTCTTGCATGAACTAGCACAAATGTATGACACCTGTACAAAGAGTTAATAATTAAGTGGTATATGGGGAAAAATTGCCTATTGCAAGCTATGGACCATAGTTAACAATAAGACCTTAATAGTAACAGGTGTCCCGTGCCAATACTGGGGGTCAAAAATGGGTGTGAGAGGTTAAGGGATATGGAGTGTTCGGGGTTTTCTTTTTTTGTGTCTATCTGATATTTTCCTTTTTGGAGCAATGAAAATGGTCTAAACTGAGTGTGATGATGATTGCACAACTAGGTGATGATACTGTGGGACTTTTTTTATGTTGGATGGAATATATGGTATGTGAACATATCTCAATGAAATCTGCAGATTCAAAAAAGAGAAATTGGTATAATCTGAGAAAAAATATTAAATGTTCTAAAAACTTAATGAACCCCTTGAAAGCTTCAAATCTATTAGTTGGTTAAAACTGCTGGTCTTATAGATTAGGACTCTGAAGTGCAGCAACAAGACAGAAATGGTTTTATGGTATTAGGATATGAAGAGCTGGGAACATCATGGCAGACAAAACTTTTCTGGTGATTTGCATTCTGGCAGCATTAGCAGACTAGAACAGTCATCCTTTGGGCAGTGAGAAGACACGCTATGAGCCCCAGGCTCCCTAATCGCAAACTGGCAAGCAAACTACTCTAAGTAAACTCTAAGATGAACTAAGAGATAAACTCTAAATTTGGATGACTTCACAATTTTGCCTAAGACTGGCTGTTCCAGTTTGCTAATCCTGCCAGAATGTAAAACACCAGAAATGGATCGGCTTTTATAAAGGGGGGTTATTTGGTTACAAAGTTATAGTCTTAAGGCCATAAACTGTTCAAGGTAAGTCATCAACAATTGGGTACCCTCACTGGAGGATGGCCAATGGTGTCGGGAAAACCTTTGTTAGCTGGGAAGGCACGTGGCTGGCGTCTGCTCCAAAGTTCTGGTTTCAAAATGGCTTTCTCCCAGGACGTTCCTCTCCAGGCCGCAGCTCCTCTTCAAAATGTCACTCTTAGTTGCTCTTGGGGCATTTGTCCTCCCTTAGCTTCTCCAGAGCAAGAGTCTGCTTTCAACGGCCGTCTTCAAACTGTCTCTCATCTGCAGTTACTCTCTCAGCTTCTGTGCATTCTTCAAAGTGTCCCTCTTGGCTATAGCAAGCTCGCTCCTTCTGTCTGAGCTTATATAGTGCTCCAGTAAACCAACCAAGGCCATGCTGAATGGGCAGGGCCACACCTCTGTGGAAATGATCTAATCAGAGTTATCACCTACAACTGGGTGGGTCACATCTCCATGGAAACACTCAAAGAATTACAGTCTAATCAACACTAATATGTCTGCCCACACAAGATTACATCAAAGATAATGGTGTTCTGGGGGACATAGTACATTCAAACTGGCACACTGGCCCTCCTCAGGCTTTTGCCTGCTACTCTTTTACCTATTTTAAGTCCCTGATCTGTGGGAAAACAGTACTGGTTTCTCCAAATTTTAATGGAACTTGTCTAAAATGCAGACTTGTAGTCCTAAACCCATAAAGTTTTCCATCCCTAAATTTAAGAATCTGTGTTTTTCACAAGGACCTTTTCCAGGGAACCGTGGTGCAGGGGTTCAAGGACCACCCTTTGAGACATACATCTTTAGAGGGCAAAGCTAGTGTCCAACACTTAGATGAGAGCTGGGGCAAGGATGAACATTAGCTCCCCAGAATAAGAATGCAGATGTTCTGAAAAGTGGAACATTTAGTTACTCCTCCCCTTCCTTTTCTTCATGCAGTTAAAGAGCCACTCCAATTGATTATTTCCCTCTGGTATGAATGGCTTCTGGATTTAATTTGCTGAATTGAACTGGTAGTTCGGTAAATGGGTGAGATTCAGTAAAATTATTGAGAAATAGAAGTCTACTTATCTGATGACTCATTTCAGTATTTTTATTTATTAAATGTTCTGCCAAACTGCTTGGAAACTCTTCTAGATAAGGCTATTTTAGGCTTTGTTAAAAAGAAATTGGGTAACTCAATAATTGTTGTTGGGGTTAAAAAAAATAATTGGACCTTTTAGTTTCCAGCTTTCCACTAAAAATATTGCTGAGTCAAATAATGGTTTTTAACTGAATTCAAAATAAATAACTCACAGCTCCCCCTTTGTTCTAACTTTTGTCCAAAAGACTGACCAACAAATTCACATTAGCATTAATTAGAAACTAGTGATAATTTAGGTTGTGTTAAATAGGGTTAATTCTAGAATGAAAAAGGATACTGTAGTTTAGGTTCTTTAGAGACCCTTGAGTTTATGTTTTAGTAGCAATTATGTTTGCACTCATTATTCCTGATTACTTTTCATTAAAAATCCAGTTAAATATGATCCTCAGATTTCATTTTCAGTTTTTTATTAGAATATAGTCTTTTAGGATTCAGTTCTACTTTTATAATACAATTATGTACCTTAAAAGTGATTCATTTGAATGCTGTGTTCAGTAATTAGCACAAATGTTGTCACTAAATTATTACCACAATAGTAGTTATTAACTTTGATAAGTAAAATAATTGTTCCTTATTATGTACTATATTTAGTAAAAAAAAATACTGATGGTGTGTGTGGGTCTGGAACAAGAAGAGGACTCTACCTGCCTCATTGTAGAAGTCCTCAGTTAAGAAGAAAGTGCTCTTGATTCTATCTCATGGCATCATTTGCATGAAGAATAATCAATAACAAATGAGTTATATTAATGTCTCAAGTTTCTAAGGTTCATGAATCCATGTACTTCATCATGTCTTCTCCGTGGGCCCTAAGCCCATCCTCATTAATACATTCTTAGCACAAGCTATCTGTTCTCACATTATAAAGCCACCAGAGCCTTCTTTTTTTTGGAAATGTGACTCATTATCCTCAAATCACTAAGAACATCTCAGGCCCCTCTTACTTCACAGGTCCCTATAACTACCTCAAATGTGTCATTGATTTCCCCTTTAATCTTCTTCCGTTATGCCTATCAAGTTGGAGCCAACTATGCCTCCATAAGCTCCAACTCAACCTCCTCAAACATCTGATCATTCCCAAATCCTATTGAGCTCAAGATTCTGGGGATCTCTAATAACTACACTCTCTGCATGCCCACACTTAGCAGAGTTAACCAACTTTTAGAGGACCAATACGTAAACTTGTTCAGGACTAAGACTTATTCCACGTTGAAGTCGTCCAGGAGCCCAGGACCCAACCCTGAAAACTCTACAACTACGCTCAAGATGTCATCCTCCCTGCTCACCTTGGGCTCTAAGCTACCCTATCTGTTCGTGCCGTATTTTTGTGGAATCTCACCATGGTATTGCTAATCACACCATTGTATTATCCAGCAGTGGAAACAGATTCACATCCTTTTAACTCACACTAAAGGAGTTGATTTTGTTTATTTTTAAGAAATGTGCTTGAAGCTTAGCTGGTTATTTTATTATCCTCTTCTTTAAAAAACACTCTTAATTAGATATACTTTTTTAAAATCAGAGAATAATCTTACCTTATAAAGACAAATGATTTACATTCTTAATATTTTCAGGAGTGTTACTAAAGTAAGAACACCTGTTATTATTGAAATGGTTTAGAATTACTTTTGAACCCCTCTTAGTGGGGCTTTCTGTTGAAGCCCAAGCTTGTCAAATGGAAGGGGATGGACGTGGCAGAAATAAGAAGGGATCAATGCAACTATTAGAAATTGCCTTCTCTGTATTTCTGCACCACCTATCTTGACATCAAACATAAAATAATCCTTTAGGAAGCAGAAAAGGAAAAGCTGAAGAAGTAAGAGACACATCTCATGTCTTTATAAAAAATATCTAGGAGGAAATTACTGGCAAATAGGTTCTTGTTTGACATGCATTAGCCTCAAATTTTGCTTGAATTGATTCTGCCCAGGAAATCAAAGATGTGCACTTCTTATTTGTTAGGGAAAGAAAGCAGTTACTAAAGATTATGATGGCTATCCATTTAAACAAACAGATGCTTTCAGTTGCCTTCATGGGTATAAAACACTAATGAATTTGCAACAATTACTGCTTACTATCAAAGCACAAATTCCAATATTGCTTTAGTTCGTGTATAGTGTTTGTTCCTGAGCCTCCATTCAATATTGACCAGAGCATACAAGTCCCTCAGCAAGACCCTTGTAAAAAAATAATTCACCCTTAGTTCTCATTGTTTGACCTGAATGAGTTCTTGACAAAAAGCAATAAGAGCCCACAATGACAGATGCACATTTTCTCCCCTTTGAAGGAAATTGACTACTTTTGTTAGGTTCCACTACGATGAGACAAAGAGAATATATCAATTAGCTATTAATAATTGTTAAAGCAACAATTATTTATTTCTAATAAGTCTGAGGGTTATGTGGTATTAATCTATGCAGAACCCATGGGCAGCTTTCTGAGATTCAGCTGGACTCACACATCTTGGCAGGCTAAGGGTGACTCTCCTCTGTGTCTCTCTCACCTACCTTCTCACACCAATGAGCTTGCCTGGGCATGTTCTTCTCTTGGCAATGGAAAAGTTAGAAGGGAGCAAGCCCAACACGCAAGCATTCTTTCAAACCTCTTGCATCACATTTGCTAACACCCTATGACTGAGGGAAAAGTCAAGGGATGAAGCAAATTCTATTCACGGTGAGAGTGCTCTGAAAATTTTGCATGGTAAAGAGTGTGGATGAAAGGAATGGGTTGGGGGCCTTTGAGCAACCAGCAAGAACTAGCAGAGACATCTCCCTCAAAGCTCCAGAAATCAGTAAACAATTGTAGTAACAGGATGAGTGCAGAATCAAGAACAAAAATCGTAGGATCTTGTGGCATCCTGGCTGTCCCTAGACCCATCTGCTCACCAAATTGGCACAGAGCCAGTCCTTACTCCCAGGTAATGGATGGTGGTGACGTGACAACATTGTAAGTGTAATTAATACCACTTAACATGAGCATGATTAAGGGGAAATTTTAGGTTGTATGTATTACTATAATAAAGAACATCTAAAAATCATACGGCTGTGCAACATAAACAGTGAACCCTAAGGTAAATTATGGACTATAGTTGTTCTTGTTTACTAAAGCCTCCAGAATGCAAAATGCCAGAAATGAATTGGCTTTTATAACAGGGATTTATTAGGTTACAAATTTACAGTTCCAAAGTCATAAAAGTGTCCAAATTAAGGCATCAACAAGAGGATACCTGCACTGAAGAAAGACCGATAGCATCTGGGGTTCCTCTGTCACATGGGAAGGCACACGGTGATGTCTGCTGGTCCTTGTCTCCCAGGCTCCAGTTCCAAAATGGTTTGCTACAAAATATCTCTGGACTTCTGTCTCTCTTAGCTCCTGTGCATCCTTGCTTGTTTTACCAGGACATTTCTCTTTAAGTGTCTGGGGGTCCTCTTTTACTGGGGCAAACTCTGGGCTTCATCTCTTAACTTAGCATCTCCAAACGTTTTTCTGTCTGCATCCCCAAGCATCTCTGTCTGTGTTAGTTATCGTAAGGACTCCAGTAAACTAATTAAGACCCACCTTGAGTGGGTGGTGCCACATCTCCATGGAAATAACCTAATCAAAAACCCCACCCACAATAATTCTGCACCCACAAGATTGAATTAAAAGAATTAAAAAGAATTAAAAGAATATGACTTTTCTGGGGTACATAATAGATTCAAACAATAATTAATGGTATAATTATAATATTATTGTTATGGGTTGTAACAAATGTACCACACTAATGCAAAGTGTTATTAATAGGGAAGACTCAGTGTATGAAGGTTTTTCTGCATGATTTTTTTTTAAATCCATAACTTCTCTAATAAAATAGAAATTAAAATAAAAAAGCCATGGGATCTCACGGCTGGTAAAGAACCAGCCCATACTCCCAGGGTGTGTCCCTGTCCCTGGTTCTTGAAGGCCCATTCTCTCTGGTAGCAGCCTGAGGGACTGAACCAGGACACTTGTCATAGGCTCCTGTCCAGAGCTTCTCCTGTTTATAGAAAGCAGCTCACAATCCTCTTACAGAAAGCTGTGGGAGAGTAGTCCAGTTGTAGCTGCCTGGGGCAAGTGATTGCTGGCCGTAGGATATACACTGCATGGACAGGTGAGAAAATTGTTTCCTAGGGAAGAAGAGATATCTGTATCGTGTAAATGGGGGAATTCCTAGGGCCGGCCATGTATACCCAAGACAAGACACTTGTGCAGAAAAGATCAGAGAGGCCCCTGTGCTTTTGACTTCAAGCTATTCCTAAAATTCATTGTATGGATAAGTTCTGAAGTATAGCACTTGCAACTGGTCAATCTGCAAAGACTGGGAAAAGTGTTTTCTTTTTTTCTTTTTTAATTAGCTCCTGGTATTCAAGGAAAGCCCTGTCATAACACTAGCTGTACACAATCTTGTTCAGTCCACGAGCAATAGACTAGAATACTTGACTCATAGTTTGAAATAATTATTTTTGTCAAGTTCAAATTAAGTCTTTCGTAGATATAATTACATGAATAAAAATGTATTTGTGTGAAGCAAGAGCCCTTCCTTTCCAGATTTACTATAAAAAAATATTAGTCTCATACTGAATGGCAATAATTTCTTCTCCTAAGAATTCATCAAGAATGTTAGATTGTGGAAACAGAATGTTCTCATTTTGAGTACATCCACAAAAGACATTGGCTCTAGCAACAATTGTGAATGTTCCATATTTAGAGAATGGGTAGATCATGAAATATAAACTATGAATATTTCAGCCCTGTAAGTTTTTCTTTGGAATATAATTCCCTGGTCTTCTATAAAAATTAATTTCAGTGATGAGGCTTTCATAGTTTTCCTTGGAAAGTATAATTGGAACATTTTTTCGTGATATGCATCCTTGGTTGCTGTTTTTTTTTCCCCCTCTAAATTGTTTTTATCACTCATTTTTTCTTTCCAATCCTTTTGAGTATTTGTTACCATATTTATCCTTGTAAATAAAGGTGGGTGTTGAGAATTTTGTTTTTGGTTGGAACCTTGTTACAATATACATATGCACATACATATGCAGGCTATATGTGCTGATAGCAACTAGAGGAAGCATGGAAGACTGGAAAGAAACAGGGAGGTATATATCAAGTTCTACTTTCTAATTGTCATCTGTGTCCTTGCTACTCAAATTGTGGTCCATGATCCAGCAGTATCAGCATCACCTGCGAGCTAGTTAGAACCGAGAATCTCAGGCCCCTCCCAGACCTGAGATTGAATAAGAATCTGCATTTTAGCAACATTTCTAGGAACTCTTACATGCATCAAAATTTATCAAGCACAATCTGTGTAATCTTGAGCAACTTGATCTCTCCAAGTCCCTGTTTCCTCATCTTTGTAATGGAGAGAATATTTTCAACTTCATAGGTGCATTTTGAAGATTAAATATGTGAACATGTGAAAGCACTGTGTTCAGTGCCTTGCACCTGGTAGAGGCTAAGAAAATGTCAAGCAGAACAAATCTGAATCGAATCCATTGCTGGAGTACAGAATTTGAATTTCCTCTATTTAAAAGCTTCTATTCTTTCAAAAAAGCACTAGTACTATTCAAATAACAACAAACTGATGAAAAATATTTTTAACACAATTGATAAACTTAAAATCTAATTTTTAAGATTTGTAAAATTGCTTAGAAAGCACAAAGACCCTTATAAAGTAATTGATAAAGGGTATTAAAAAGATTTACAAAATAGAAAAATATGACTAGTGACCATAATGAGAAATCAGAGAAATGAAAATTAAAACATCAATGTAATATCACTTTCCATTATAAAATTGAAAAATATGTATGATAATTATGGTGAGGGTTTAAGAAAATGGTCACTTACAAGAATTGTGGTAGTAATAAAATGATTCAGCCATTCTGGATCACAATTTATCAATACAAGTTTTATACACTTAAAAGCCCTTTGAATTAGTTATAATTTTAGAAATCTATCCAAGGGTAAGGATTAAAGAAGACGCACACTAGGCTAACCAAGAACAGTTATGCATACTATAGCCTACTGTCAGCCTTGTTTACAGTTACTATTGTAATAGTTATTCTAGCCGAGTCTCAAATTTGTGTATACTTACTATTGTAATGGTAACAACTCCATCCCCACCTTGCTTGGATCCATAAAATCCCTGAACTCCTTAGACTCAGGGAGATAGATTATTGAGCCAATAGGCCATCTGATCTTCTGCTTCACACATAGCATTAAACTCTTTCTCTCTTTGGAGGGAAAAAAAACCTGTTGTGCATGTTGTATACTTCTCACACCATATGGGGCAGCCCTCACAAACACACACACACGTCTATGTATAAAGAGAACACACAAGAGAGATTGAGTTGGGAGACAGGGTGAATTAGTAGGAATAAAATATAAGTGACTGGGATTATAACTTACTTTTTTTTTTTTTTTGCTTATCTAATCTACTGTTTCTATGTTTAATTGTCTAGTAAATTTATTTTAAAATTTACTTTATAAACCATTGCTGAGGCAAAAATTAGATTCTAATCTCAAATCTTACTTTAAAATAGGCTTTAGATAAAGAATTTTAAAGAACGAACTATAAAAAATGGTAACCATAGCAAACCTGTAGAAAATACCAGGAATGCTTATATAATCTTGGATGTTGGAGTTAACTCTTTCCATGCACAACTCCAAAGGCAGAAATCATAAAGGAAAATATTGATATAATTAACTACATGGATGTTTTAAAATTTAATCTACTTAAAAGGAGATAAAGAGAATTAAAAAGGAAATCACAAACAGAAAAAAAAACAATTTGCATAGACAAAGGGTCGATACCTTTAATATATAAACAGTTCTTAAAGGACAGTAAAAAGATGAATATACTTGTGCCCTTTAAATGGGGCACAATACATTAATAATATATACACACACACACACACACACACACACATGCAAACACACACACACACACAAAAACAAAGCATGTCCAAAAAATGAAAAAAATTAACTTCACTACTCCTAAAAGAAATGCAAATGTAAATAATAATCAAGATACCATTTTTCACCTATCAGATTGATAAATAATTGAGAAAGTGTTCATATCCTGTGTTGTCAAATAGAGGAGAAAAGGGCCTCCTTTTTACTCTTTGTGAAAGTATATATAGTTACAGTATTTGTTTAAAATTAAGATTTTGGTTATATCTGTCAAGTACCTTAAATTTATTTGTACATTTTTCACCCAATAATTATATTTTGGGGGAATTTATCCTAAGGAAATAATCTAAATTTGGAATGATGTGTGTTCAAAAATATTCATCAAAGAAAACAACCTAAGTATACGCAATGAGACATATTCACATTATGTAAATTACAATGTACATATTATAGAATACTGTTCAACTATTAAATCATGTTATAAGGCAATATTTTTATTGCAAAATATTCTCACTATTTTCCTTAATGAAAAAGAACAAGATAAACAAAATAGGCATAGTATATTATCATTTTTGTAAATACACAATACAGGTAATATTGTATATTTTTAAAAATTGGAGAGTGATACGCTGAAAGTGAATATTAATTTCTGAGTAGTAGGGTGTTTTCCCCAAGTGTTTTGCTTTTTTCTATTCCACCCCCTTGATGTTAGCATTGGGCATACTTAAAGTATAAAAGCTATTAAAAGAGCAGTTAAATATAGTTCTAAAATAATTTTAATAGCAAAAGGAAATTTGATTATTAATGCAGGTTATTTTGAAGAAAAATACAAAATCTTAACGCAAGAATCTTTCAATTTTATAACACATGCATAAAAATACTGGGCATATTTAGCTCTAAATATGGGGATTATGAATTTTATATCCTTTACATTTTTTATTTAAACATTTTTCATAAGCATTTATGGTTTTTATAATCAGAAACAAATTACTTTTAAAACTTCCTTCTAAATGTATTTGCTATTTTCATCCTCAAATTGTGTATTGATATATCCTGTACATTTCCAAACTGAGTATTTTCCAAACATTAAATTAGTCTTTAAATTCAGTGAGAAATTAACAGTGAGTTGAAGTTATGCTCCCATGTGGCATTTAAATTCCTCATCCTACAATATAGTCATTGTTCTGTAATACTAAGGAGTGCTTCATATCTTGATTTTTACTGTGTCTAAGAGGCACATATCTCTACTTTGTCATCATTTGATCCGAGAAGATTTTTCTTCTATTCTGCTCTTTTTTTGTACAAGACATATAAATAAAGGTGTTAAGGGAGTGTTACAAATAATGCAACATGTTAGAGAGAAAAAACAGATGAGAGAAGAACTCTTGGTCTTTTCATCTGGTCCATTTGTCAAAGTGTTTTGTCTTTAGCTACCACTTTATTTGCCTGTGACATGTAATCTATTAACCAGAGGAACAAGGACCACAGGTGTAGCCTGCATTTCTCTGCAAACCTCCCCTTAAATAACACTAAATGATTCTTTTGTCTCTCTCTTATTCTATTGCAAACAAACTAGAGAAACCATTCAAAATATCTCTTTATTGGTTATCTATTGCTGCAGAACCCCAAATCTTAGCAGCTGAAAACTACAATAAAATTGTATTATGCCCACAGCTTTTGTGGATCAGTAGTTCAGTCTTAACTGGGTAGTTCTAGTCTGGAATTCCTCATGATATTGCAGTCAAGATTGGTCAGGATGGCATTCACCTGAAGACTTGACTGGAGCTGACTCAATCATTTGGCTGGCACACCGGTGCTGAGTGTTGACCAGAAGCTTCAGTTTCTTGTCACGTGGACTTTGCTGGAGGATTGCTTGTTTCCTCCTAGCGTGGCGGCTGGCCTCACAAAGTATGAGTGATCCCTGAGAGATTAAAGTGGAAGCCACAATGTCTTTTATGATGGAGCCTCAAAAGTTATACATTGTTACTTCCACTGTTGGTCACACAGGTCAGCAGTATTCACTGTGGGAGGAGACTACACAAGGGCGTGAATAGCAGGAGGCAAGTATCATTGGGGGTCGTCTTTGGAGGCTGGCCACCAACTGATGGGGTCTCTCCTCTGGCCCTCAATGATTCACATCCCTTTCACACTCAGAAAACACTCATCCCCTTTCATTGTCTCTGAAAAGTTCATTCCATTATATTCCAAGATCTCATCACCAAAACAAGATATATACATTTTCTATTACCATGTAACAAATTACCACAAATGTATTGGCTTAAAACAACATCAATTTAATATATCATAGTTCAGTAGGTCAGAAGTCCAGGCATGATGTTAGCTCAGAGGCTCACAAGACTGAAATTGAGGGCTGAAGTTCTCATCTGGAGCTTGGGCTCCTCCTGCAAGCTCAGTAATGTTGTTGGAGAATTCAGTTACTTGTGGTTGAGGAACTGGTACTCCCAGAAGCTGCCTGCTGCTCCATACCATGTGGCCCTCTTCACAACATGGCAATTTGCGCCTTTCAAGCCAGCAGAAGAATTTCTATACTGCTTGGAATTTCTGTCCCCTAGACCCAGATTTGAGGGGTTCATCTGATTAAGTCAAGCCTACAACCATAATCTCCATTTTGGTTAGCTAAAAGTCAACTGATTCTATCCTCAAAATATCTTTGGCCATGTAAAATAACATAATTACAGGAGTTATATTCCATCATATTTATAGATTCCATCCACAATTGAGGATTTGGAATTAAACAAGGCCTATACACAAAGGGGACAGGAATCTCAGGTGCCATTTTAGAACTCTGTCTACCGTACCAGGTCTAGGTGCAGATGAGGAAAATCTGTATTAGCTTTCTGTTTCTGTGTAACAAATTACCTCAAAATTTTGTGGCTTAAAACAATCATAACCATTAATTATTTCTCACAGTTTCATGGGTCCAGCATTCAGTAGGATCTTGGCTGGGTGGTTCTGGCTTGAGGTCCCTCATGAGGCTTACAAACTTCTAAAGGCTTGATTGAAGCTGGAGGATGTGCTTCTAAGGTGATTCATTCACATGATTGTCAAGTTGGCACTATATGTTTGTAGTACGCCTCATTTCCTCTGCAAATGGGCTGCTCCAAGGCCTGCATAAGTATCTTCATGACATGGTGGCTGATTTTCACTGGATCAGGAGATCAAAGAGGGCAAATTGAAAGCAGCAATGTCTTTCATGACCTTGCCTCAAAAGTTATACACCATCCCTTCTGCCATAATCCATTGGTCATGCTGGCCAATCCTGATATGATATAGGAGGGACTGTGCTACCAGAAGGAAAGTATCAATGGGGCCATCTTGAGGGCTGGTTACCACAACCTCACTAATGTCAACAACAAAATAAATGAATTTTAAAATATAGAGGAAAGAGATTTCTGGAATCTGTCCATTCCTTATCATGCCCAACACCACAGTCTATTCATTTTCTCATCCCTCTATTGGACCTCTGCCATAGTGTTATAACTGCTGCCTTTGTTTCTAATGTCATCCCTTCTAAAACTCCTCTCAATGGTCTAGCTAAATACAAGGCATGGCATCTCCTACCTTGATAACCTTATAGATTATCAAGGCACTATAGGCCATAATCTATGCCTATATCTCTTGCCTCATCCTTTTTACTCTTTTACCCTCTTTTTGATACTAGGTTGTTTCATGTCTCTGTTTTTGCTTATCCATTCTCTCTGTAGCAGTGACTATGCATTTCCTAAATCACACATTGGATAGTGCAACCCCATTCTTACCAAACCCTATGTAGTAACAGTTATTCTTATCCTTGTTCTACTAATAGACACTCCTAACCCCAGTATAAATAGTAATTAAGAACCTGGACTACAGAGAAGAATTTGGAAGTTCTACCATAATCATCTTTGCTATTTTCTACATAAATAGTTTGAAAATAGCAAGTTCTATTATTTGAATTTATTAACCTATGTCAGGTATACCCAACTGTCTTAGTTTCCTAGGACTACCATAACAAATTAACAAAACTTAGTGGTGTAAAACAACAAATGTATGACCCCACATTCTGGAGCTCCAAAGTTTGAAATCAAGCTCTCAGAAGGGCCATGTTCTTCCAGAGGGGCCATCTAAAACCTGCAGGGAAGAATCCTTCCTTGCCTCTTCCTAGCTTCTAGTAGTTTGCTGGCAATCCCCCATGTTCCTTGGCCTGTGACTGCAGCACTTCAATCTCTGCCTCCACCATCACAGGGCATTCACACCCCTCCGTCTGTCCATCTCCATGTCCAAATTTCTCTCTTACAAGCACACTAGTCATATGGGATCAAGGTTCACATTAATCCGGTTTGGCCTCATCTTAACTAATCACATCTTCAAATATCCCATTTTTAATTATGGTCACATTGGTGGGATTGGGGTTAGGACATAGACACAATTCAACCTGGAACAATGGCTGAGTCTAGTTGGATTTTGTTATTTTAAAAAATGTGTGTGAGTAGATATGCATGTGTTGGGAGTAGACATAGAGGGAGGAAGCTGATGATCTGACTTTTGATTTTTTCCTTCAGTACAAAATAGATTTGGATATGTCAAACTGTTGAGTGATTAACATGTGAAATCAATCAGTTTAAATCTCCAATATGGATAAAGTTGTATTTTGCCCTCTCTTTCTTCCAATACTTCTTTCAGAATTTTCATGAGTTTATTTGCTTCATATTGTTAGGTAAATGTATCTCAGATAGGCTGAGAATGCAGCCTAAATATTGTTTTATTAACTTCCTGTTCAGAATAAATCAAGCACCAGCCTAACTTAGAGAATTCGACATAGTCATCCAACTTAAAAGCATATCAAAAAATTAGATTTACGAAAAGGTTTCAAGAATTTTTTTATGCACTAGACATTTCAGTAGGCTACCTTAAAAGCAAAACAAAATAAATAATAATTGACATAAAACACAATGAAACTTCAGGCATTATGCTGTGAACTCTCTTTTGTCTGATTTAGAGTTCTCACATAATATTGAAAAATAAATTCATTCATGTTATGCTAGGCATTGGTAAAACGTCACATTTGTAATTCAAAAAATGTGACATTCAAATTAATTGGGCTGAAGCTTATCTTCCTACTATCTAAAACAATTAAGTTAATAGTATAAATCAGAAGAGATGATTGCAGCTTGCAGGCATCACGCGTGCTTTCTAACAGCCCCTGTATATAAACGATGAACTTAACGAACAGAGAGCACATCCTGCCTGAACTCCTTTTCTTTTCAAGTTGTTTGTATTTTACTGGAAATATTAAAACTTCATGTCTCTTTGTTGCTCAAGTAGTTTAACTTTAATTTTGATCTTTATTATCAAAGTAATGCCTCTGTAGTTCAGAGTCATATGAAGTATAACAGTGAAGCTCCTGGTCCATGGAGCTAACCTCTATTAATTAGGGATCTGTTTCTTGAAAAGGCATTCAATACTCTGAATTATTTAGTATTCCAGACGACCATCTACAATAGGCTTAAGTTAACTTGTCCTTTTTTCTTTAATCTTACTCCTCCTTCCTCCCATCTGCCTACTGCTGAAAGGAATGAATTTCACACATTTTAGATTTTAAATGGTTGTGTATATTCAACTTTAGGCTCAAGATTTTTATTCATCCATTGTCTTCTTTGAAAAAATTTATACTCTAAAAAATTAATAGGATATATGCTCATTGTAGAATATTTGGAATATAAGCAATAGGAAAGGAGATTGCTTTAGTCATTCTTAACCCCATCATCAAAAGTTAATTATTGTTAACATTGTGGTATATTTTCCATTTTTTTCTCTGCATACTTTTTTTTAAAATCAGGCCCAAAGAGTGTATATGATTTGGTAGTTTGAATTTGTCATTTAACAGAATTAGAAGAGGATTTTCCCATTCCTTTAAACATTCTTAGTGAAAATCATTTTTAGTGGCTATAAAACCTTATATCAAGAAAGATGGTATATACTCAAAAGAATTGAAAGCAGGAACTCAGATGGTTATTTATATACCAGTGTTCACAGCAGCATTATTCACAATAGCCAAAAGGTGGAAGCAACCCAAGTAACCATCAAAAGATGAATGGATAAACAAAATACACAGTATACGTACAGTGTAACACTATTCAGCTGTAAAAGGAATGAAGTGCTGATCATGCTATAAGATACATGAACTTTGGGGAGTTATTGCTTAAGGGGTACAGACTTTGTGTTTCTGATGATGAACAGGTTGGGGTAGTGGATGTTAGTGATAATAGTAACATAATACTGTGAATGTAATTAATACCACTGAATTGTACACTTGAAAGTGATTAAAATGGGAAATTTTTAGTTGTAGATGTTACTACAATCAAAAGTTAAAAAAGACATATACTAATGTATATATTTGTACATTTTAATTGAATATTGGCATACCTAAAATAATTGAGTTTATTGAAATCAGCAATCTTAATACAAATCAGATTCTATCCTGGAATGTAGGAATGCCCTGAACAAAATGAAATAGAAGAATTTTCGTAAAACCTTCTGTCATTACATTAAATTATTTTAAGCATTTTATTGAATTTTTATTGAAATTACAATTAAAACATTAAAACCAAACATTAGGTAATTTGTCCTATCAAATATCCCAAAGCATTAATCTATCATTAGAGTTTTTTTTCTTTTATGCAATTGGGTGATCAGTGTCTCTTATATTTTAAATAAAGATTTTAAAATAGCAAATAGTTCTAGGAATAAAACCAACCAGATTTTATCATTGAAAACATTTTCACAGTTAACCTAAGATTGGTTTTCCTCTGGAGAACTGCTCTTTATAATGCTCACCAACATTCTGTTGAGATCATTATCGTGATCCCAATTATATACTATGAACTAAAAGGCTTATAATGAACCTTTCTGCCCCACATAGAAGATATATTTTTGTACTTACAGTATTCACACTAAGAAGCAGTGCCGAAAAGCTCAAAATATTATTAGATGTTAGCAATTTGGGGGCAGAGGAACTGGCACTGCCTTGGTTTTTTATAACTTGGCAGAAGCCGATGGTTTCAGGAGGGACTTTCAGATCAGACTTCTGTCAAATTTGCCATATGGAGTTATTGGTCTCCAATTATGGAGGTTTTCCTGGTTGTTTGCCTGATTTAGGAATTATCGGGGCTCTCTCCAGGATTTTTCTCTAAACACAGAAAAGGTGTTTGGAAGAAACTGACACCTTGAGGAAAAAAGCAAAGCTTGAGATCTGGGAGGTTGAGATGGTTTCCACCATTTCTGAGAGGTACCATGGCTTGTGAAGAACTTCACTGGAGACAGCAAAGATGCGTCTGTTATCCCTTGAGCACAGCCAGTAGCATTATGCTTAACCTCAACTGAATCGGTGCCAACTGTCACCTTCCCCCATGCTTTCCCATCTTGTCTTGTGCTCCCTGTTGCCTGCGACCCCTCACTAAAAGAATGAGGCTGGGTCCAGGGGCAGATATAGAAATCTGCTTTACTCTGTAGCATCTTAATGCAGTGTAGTTCCAACCTTGAGCTTATTTACTTGGGAGGATTGTGGGTGATTCAGAAGTCTGAGCTATCCCAGGAATGAAGATCCAAAAAACTTTTCTATTAAATAAGAGGAGGAGGGGGAGGAGGAGGGGGAGGAGGAGGAGGAGTGAAAAAAGGAAAAACCCAGTCTGGAGCTTGTTTCAAGCACACATGCCAGGAACCCACCTCAAATTTAAGGGATTCAAAACATCTGAGGAAAGGGCCTGAGTGTTGAAGGAGCATCCCAGGTGATGCTTTTGAAACATAAAGCATTGGAATTCTTTTATTCTCCCTGGATCTGACAGTTCTTTTGCTTGACAGATCCAATTAGAGAGAACTGATAGGCTTTAGGAAATAATTCTAACTTACCAGTCCAACAATGGTGAAGATATAGAATTTTAGCCTTATCAAAAGTCAATTGATGCTGACCTTTTTCAGTGAGTGCCCAGCATTAAATCAAGTGCTACAGTAGATAAGGTAAACACTTTTGTATATAATAGAACAAGATTATTTTTTCCCTTAATCATCATAAAAGGCAAAGAATCACTGGGCCTTTGTTTATTTTAGCTACATTATTATTTTAACCCCTTTCTTTAATGTGGAATTAAAATATCATGTATATATTTCCTTTCATTTCTAATATCTGGAAGGTTTTTCAGCTTAACATAGTTAGCATGTAGAGCATGTTCACTTCCTGTAAGTTGCACAAATGACTCACTCCACAACACCAACACATAATTGCTTTTGAGACCCTATCGGGTTACCAGGTTTGGAAACCCAGTGAATGTGCTGTGTTTTCTCTCCAGAGGTAATCAATAAATGAGAACTTACCATAAATATGCAGCATTATTCACTGTAACTTATTTTTATGTAAAAACCTACAAAGCTGTATAACAAACTGTATATAAAATCATGTTCTGTAGCCACACAGCTAATGCACACCTGAATTATTCAATGAAATTTGTTCCAATGGGTGTATCTGAGTCACCTCAACATGTGCCCAGATAATAGTTTAATGTTATGCATTATGATAAATGTACTACATTTTTTGTTCAAACTACATCCTGTGTTGAGAAATCTGTTAACATTCACATTTGCACAGTGGTTCACATATGTTGAGTTGCTTCAGATGCCCCTTTATATTTTGTCCATTAAGCAAACATATTTTTGATCAAATACCTTTCTGAGCGTCACTATTCCAAGAAAATAGTCATCTGCTTCCCCATGTGTGATTGCTGTTGATGTGAGAAGTAACAAGGAGCCAGGAGAGTCTGTGAAGGAAGGGAACTCATAGATCAGACCTCAAAGATGAAAAGAAATTGCCATAGAGGGAAAGGGAATGCATTTCATTTTCTGTTACTGGATAACAAATTATCACACTCAGTGGCTCAAAACAACATTTGTTATCTCACAGTTCTCCAGGTCAGGAGTTTCTCCAGGCAAAGCTCATTGGGTCCTCTGCTCAGGGTCTCACAGTTTGCAGTCAGTTGTCAGTCAGGCTGCATTTCTTTCAAGCTCATCCAGACTGTTGGCAGATTGCAGCTCCTTGGGATTGTAGGACTGAGGTTCCCACTTTCTTGCTGGCTGTCAGCTGGGGGCCAATGAGCTCTTAGAGGGCCCCACAGTTCCTTACCATGTGGCCTCCACATGCTCTCTGACAACATGGCTTCTTACTTCTTCAAGGCCAGCAAGAGAATTTCACTTTAGAAAGTTCTCAGCTACTGTTGTAAGGACTTTCTCCTGATTTAAGTCAGGCTCACCCAAGATAATCTCTTGTTTGACTAACTGAAAAATCATCTGATTCAAGGCCCTTAATTACATCAGCAAAATCCCTTCACCTTCTCCATATAATGTAATCTAATCATGGGTGTGACATCCAATTTTACTCACACTCCAGGGAAGGGGATTATAAGGGCAGGTACGCAATGGGACAGGAAACTCAGGGGCCCGTCTTATAGTTTTGCCTATCACTGGGAAGAATATTCTAGCCAGGAAGAACCAGGTATATGAAGGCCTAAATGAAAGTATGGCAATTTTCTGCATCTAAGGATAAGGTTGGAGTTGTAACAAGACCAGACCATGCAGAACAAGTTAAGAAATCTGGACTTTATCCTTAGGGAACAGAGAAGCTACCACTATGCTTAATGGCCTATACATAGAATATTATACAACTATTAAAATATCTGTTTTCAAAGGGCATTTGAAATATTGAAATATGGAAAAGTGATTACAATAAAAAAAATGGGAAAAAGTAGGATATGTGTTTATATTAATAAAATACCAATTATGAAAATTTACATGTGTCTTTTAAAAGAATAGAAGAAAATATATCCCTCTGTTAGCCTTGGATATCCATGGGTAAGGAATTATGGATGATTTAGAGGAGATTCTTTGTCCCTTATTTTTCAAATTCTCTGCAATATATAGGTACTTATAATAATAATTCAAAATAAACCTATTTATGGTACTTGCAACTGAATTTGGGCAGTTCTCTTTGAAGTCAATTGCAAATGTTGTGCTCCAGATATTTTGACAGAGTGACAAGCAGGATCAGGAATTCGCTGCTCGTGAGCTTTAAGATGAGGGTCTGTCAGTGGACATGAAGTCCAGGTTGAGTGGAGAGTGCTGAGTATAACAGACCTACCCAGGTTTGTCTCATGACTCAACAATGGGTGGGAAACTCAGTCTTTAAATTCTGAGGGTTACCAAGGCAATTAATCTCCTGCCTCAGTTCCTTATCTCTTAAAATGCAGGGTGGTGAAATTCCATGCTTGTCTCAAAACTCAGTTGCAAGTAATGTGCAAGTGAAGTGCCCTCAGTCAATCTAGCCCCTCCTGTGTGGAGTAATCAGTTCTACTCACCAAGTTCCCCCTGGATGTGGGGCTCACAGGGAGACATACCTGAAAGTGCCAAGTACTAGTTCATAGGTGACTTCAGCTGAGTCCTCAAAGTTTTAAATATAGGCAGCTCACCTACTGCCTAACCCATCACAAAACTTACAGAGAGGGAGAGTCCTTTGAGAGCCAGATGGGAATTTGGAAATAAGTAACAAGACGAGACGTCTACAGGTTTCAAGAGAGCAGTTAGCAGGAAATAAAGTGTTTTTTAGAAGTTGTTTGGAAGGTGAAAGGATTTTTTTGGGGTGAGGAGGGCAGGGAATGGATAGAGGAGATCATTTTTTGTCACTACAACATCTCAAGCATCTTGAAACAAAACATAATAAAATGAGGCTTTTCATCTCTCTTGAGTTGAAAAAAATGAAAAGCAAGTGCACCAGAAGATGGCTGAGTTGACCACTGAATAGACCACATTTCTAAATCATGACAAGATGACTAAAATAAAAATTCTTAAAATAAGTATTTTAGAATTAGATTTTTAAACTTCAATAGGGATTATCATTCTATTTATACTGTAACAGAAGGAGCTAATTTTTCAGTAGTTGCCTCATCAAAGACATGACTCACATTTCCTTAAGCATTTACGCCATATGTTTCCTGAGATAAAATAATTTTATATTTTTTGGTTTTTTCCCTATACAATTAGATGTGAACAAAAAATTATAAGAAATCATTTAAAAGAATACTTTGGGGAGCATGCAGTGTGATTTCTAGAAATTGAAATTATGTTAAATATTTAGTCATTGTGGCCATCAGGTGCATTTATGGATATAAATTAGAAGTAATAATTGTGATGCTGGTTTTGCCATTAAGAAAAAAGACAAATCAAAAAGAGTTTAGCAATGAAACACAGATACTACTGAAACTCACTTTATATTTAGAAACATGAATTTGAGTTATAAAAGTGTTTGTTAAACTAACTGAAAAGAAGCATTTTAGTATTTAATGAGAAAAATATTATTTTAATTGACATTTAGTGACATTGTGACATATGTACAAGCTGTGCCTGTAAGATAATGGGATTATAAATTATACTGTGGTCAATAGAAACTAAAATGAAATTTTTTAATGATTATTAACAACAAATATCATTTTATTAAATATGTTTACGTAATGCAAAATTATTGTTATGAAACTCCAAGGAAATTTATATTCTATTTAAGAAATGGGGAAATATGTACAGAGAAAATTATTAATATATGAAAATCAGGGTTCAAATTAAGGAACCCCTGCTTTCCTATTTGATGTTCAAATACTTGACATCTTTATTTCATTACTATTTTACAGCAGTAGATGTATGAGCAGAAAACAGATTCTACCGATGTAATACATTTATGACATAAGAAGGTAACACCTTTCCCTGTAAAGGCCCTGCCCATTTTCCAGCCCTGTTCTGGTTTGTTAATGCTGCCAGAATGCAAAACACCAGAAATGGATTGGCTTTTATAAAAGGGGGTTTATTTCGTTACACGATTATAGTCTTAAGGCCATAAAGTGTCCAAGGTAAGTCATCAACAATTGGGTACCTTCACTGGAGGATGGCCAATGGTGTCCAGAAAACCTCTGTTAGCTGGGAAGGCACATGGCCAGCGTCTGCTCCAAGTTCTGGTTTAAAATGGCTTTCTCCCAGGACATTCCTTTCTAGGCTTCAGCTTCTCTCCAAAAATGTCACTCTTAGTTGCTGTTGGGGCCTTTATCCTCTCTTAGCTTCTCTGGAGCAAAAGTCTACTTTCAAAGGCCGTCTCCAAAATGTCTCTGTAAGCTGAAGCTCCTCTCTCAGTTCTTGGCTGTAGCTCCTCTTCAAAATGTCACTCACAGCTGCACTGAGTTCCCTCTGCCCCTCAGCTTATTTATATGGCTCCACTGATCAAGGCCCACCTTAAATGGTTGGGGCCACGCCTCCATGGAAATATCCAATCAGAGTCATCACCCACAGCTGGGTGGGGTGCATCTCCAAAGAAGCACTCAAAGAAATCTAATCAACACTGATAGCATCTGCCCACACAAGATTACATCAAAGATAATGGCATTTGGGGGACATAATGCATTCAAACTGGCACAAGCCCTGTCCCAAGGCCATCCATGCCTTTCATGTTACCTCACTTGGGAAAGGCACTTGCCATCCTTCCAGTCACCCAGATCAGCAACCTGACAAGCATTCTGGACTTCTCCTCTATACTCTTAAATTGCCTAATTATCTCCAAGTCTTTCACTTCTCACTTCCTAATATCTTTCAGATTTTCTATTGAATCCAGACTCGCTTTATTTCTGCCTCCTAACTCACCTCCAGACCCCCAGTCCTTTTTTTTTTTTAGAGTGAAATGAACTTTTATTATTTTTATTATTTTTTTTTTCATTTTTTCTTTTATTAGAGAAGTTGTGGTTTTATAGGAGGATCATGCATAAAATATAGAGTTCCCATATACCACCTGTGCTGGTTTGTATATATTATGTCCCCCAGAAAAAGCCATATTCTTTGATGCAATCTTGTGGGGCCAGACATATTAGTGTTGATTAGGTTGGAATCCTTTGATTGAGTGTTTCCATGGAGACATGACTCAATCAACTGTGGGCAAGAACTTTGATTGGATAATTTCTATGGAGGTGTTACCCCACCCATTCTTAATTAAATCACTGGGGCCACATAAAAAGCTGACAAACAGAAGGAAGTTAGTGCTGCAACTTAGAGAGACATTTTGAAGACAGCCATTGAAAGCTGATACTTTGGAAAATGCCATATTGAAACACAGCCTGGGAGCAAGCAGATGCCAGTCACATGCCTTCCCAGCTAACAGAGGTTTTCCGGACGCCATTGGCTTTCCTTCAGTGAAGGTATCCGATTGTTGATGCCTTACCTTGGATACTTTATGGCCTTAAGACTGTAACTGTGTAACCAAATAAACCCCCTTTATAAAAGCTGATCCATTTCTAGTATTTTGCATAATGGCAGCATTAGCAACCAGAACACAACCTATTATTAGCACCTTTAATGAGTATGGTATATTTGTTATAATTAATGAAAGCACATTTTAATAATTATGCTATTAACTAAAGTCCATGGTTTATCTTTGTGTTCCATTTGTGTTTTGCAGTTCCATTTATTTTTTTTTTTATTTTATTCTCTTACCATATATGCAATCTGACATTTCCCCTTTCCACCATGTTCCAATACCTAACACCATTCTCCACTAATTTATGTTTCAGCAATTGAGTGATCTCTCTGATATGCAAATCTGATCAGTCCCTCCCCTTCTTTTAAACCTTCGGTAGCTTTCTAGAACCTCTTCCTACATCTGTTCCCAACACTTCACCTTAGTAAATGGGACCCTTTCCTAACTGGCTCCCACTCATCCCTCCACAGTCACCTTTTGGCACCCCCCCACCCACCCGCACACACATTTCTATCTGCACCCCTCTTTCCACTATATACACACTTCATTTCAGTCTTGCTGAACTACTTGCAGCTTCTTAGTAGGAGTTGCACTACAAGCTTCTTCTGCCTAGAGATTCTTTACAACACAAGCTCCTTCTGCGTAGAGTCTTCCTCATCTCCCACCTCCCCTGTCTGGCTAACCTCCACTCTTCATTTGACTCTCGTCTCTGAACAGATGTAGTCTTCTTGAGGATATCTCTTTCCCACCTTGAAGCTTGGGCTGCTCTGTTCTCCTGGCATTCTGTGTATCTGTCTGTCATTGCCCTTCTCTCATAGAATTGTAATCATGTATTCACCAATCTTTCTTTTCCAGCAGAATAGATTTTATATGGCCAGGGACCCCAACACATCCCACCCCCCCTCAGGTCCTAACATTGTGTCTGGAACACAGTAGGCATTTAATAGTAGTTGCTAAATGATTAAGTGTTTAGCATGAAAATGATACCTGCTTGAGCATTAAGTAATATAAAATTAATCTCAAGTCTGCCACTTTTTGCAATATCTGTGTGCCAATTAAAAATGCTTTTTTTGTTGCAGGACAAGCCTACTAACAGTCTTTTAAACAATGAGACAAATTTGTAAAGGGTCAGCTGTGGCCTTAGTTCAGTACAGTGTTGGAGCTAGCATATCTGTGCATCTTTGGCTCTTCACTAATTGTCACAAAATGGCTGCTAGTCTCCAGCAATCACATATACTTTCTATTCAGAAGGAAGAAGAGAGACAGAAACAGTTACTTCTATCCTTTTCATCAGAAAAATGAAGCTATCCTGGAGGTCCCTGCCATCCTTTCAGTTACTTCTCATTGGCTAGAACTTTTGTCAAGTGGTCACCCCTAGCAGCAGGAGAAGCTAAAGAAATTCATTTTTAACATCCCCAGTCTCTATATGGGACATGGGTAAGAGATAATAGGTTTGGAATAGGTGTGATTAGTCAGCCAATGGTGTCTGCTACACCTTGGGACAAACTACATTACCTCTTTTACCTTTGGGTTCCCTTTTAAAGAATAAATTGGAATAAATGATCTCTCTCCCAGATTCAACTTACTTTCATTCTATGATTCCAGTACATTCTCCTGTCCTAAGTGGAATTACCTTCTAGCAGGTAGTTACTCCAAGTCTTCATTTGAATATTTTACATTTAGAGAAACCCCTATCTCACAAAGAGGCACATTCCATTTCAAAAGCTTTCTTCGTAATAATATTTTCCCTAAAAAGACTGAGCTATATACTCCGGGATGTCTTCAACTTACCGACCCCTCTTCTCAGTGACAGCCCCTTAGAGTTTTGAAAACAATCATCATGGCTTCTCTAAAACTAACCCTTTTCTGGGCTAAAATTCCATTTGCTTTAATTGTTTTTCAAATAATCCCCTCTGTACCCTCACCACTCCAGTCAGCTGACAATGGACATACTCTCTTCATTCATCTATAATTCAGTTAACAAATATTGAGTTCCTGCCATGTACCAGGGACTGGAGATATAGCAGGGAATGTGGCGAATACAGCACCTTCTTTCATGGAGTTTATAGACGAGTGGAGAGAGGCTGATGATAAGCCATACACCACACATACATGGGCTCATTTCAGGTAGTATCAATGCCAAGGTGAGAATGCAATGGGAGATGGAAAGGAAATTGACACGTGTTTGTGCATGTGTATGCTGGGAAAGGTCCTGAGTAGAACAAGCCTGGCTTGTCCTAGTAACAAAAAGATATGTCAGAGGAGGAGAGTGTTTGGGATATGAGCCTGACAAAGCACGGCAGGACCCAATCACACAAGATCATGTAGGCTATGGACAGAATTCAGATTATATTCTAAATGACTGTATTCAATATCCGTCTTAAAATGGGGATGGGCAAAGAAATCCTACAACTCAACAACAAAGGGACAAACAACCTGATTAAAACATGGGCAAAGGATTTGAATTTGGACATTTTCACAAAGAAGATAAACAAATAACTAATACACACATGAAAAGATGCTCAACATTTTGAATCATTAGGGAAATGTGAATCAAAATGACAGTGAGATACCACTTCACACCCACTAGAGGGGCTGTTATTAAAACAAGATAAATAAATAATAATTGTTGGCAAGAATGTGGTGAATACAACCCCTCATACATCGTCGGTGGGAATGCACAGTGACTGGGGAAAACAGTTTGTCAGTTCCTCAAAAAGTTAAATACAGAGTTGCCATATGATCTGAAAATTCCACTTCTAGGTATGTATCCAAGAGAAGTGAAAGCAGGGACTTGAACAGAACAGACACTTTGCAACAATGTTCATAGCGCATTATTCACAAGAGTCAAAAGATGGAAACAACCCAAGTGTCCTTCGACAGATGAATGGATAAACAAAATGTGGTATATACATACAGTGGAATATTATTCAGCCATGGAAAGGTATGAAATTCTGATACATGCTTCAACATGGATGAACCTTGAAGACATCATGTTGAGTGAAATAAGTCAGACACAAAAGGACAACATGTATGATTCCTCTTGTATGAAATATCTAGAATAGGCAAATTTATGGATACAAAAAGTAGATTAGAGGTTGCCAGGGGCTGGGGGTGGGGGTGGGGTGGGGTATGGAGAGTTATGGCTTAATGGATTCAGAATTTCTGTTTGGGATAATGAAAAATATTTTGGTAACCAATGGTAGTGATGGTAGCACAACATTGTGAGTGTACTTAATGTCACTAAAGTGTACTCTTAAAAATGGTTACAGTGGGAAATTTTGAGTTCTATACATATTACCACAATGAAATGTTTTTTAAAATGGGGCTGGATAAAATGGAATACACAGCTTCACATATAATCAGACTAAAGCAGTCCAATTTATAACCTCTCCTCATAATGAGCACTGTATTTCTATTAATGCAGATACAAATTACATGCCTTTTTCGAAGCCATGTAATACCATAGTTTCCCACTGTGTTCTACATTCTTTGATGCCCACTGTTAACGTGCCTAAATATTATTGCACCGAGAGTGGGAATAAGTGGTTGTGATGTAAGGAGTTATTAAAATGATACACATTGCATTTCTACTACATAAAAAACTAATATATAGTCAAAAGCAGTCCTGCAGCATGCGATCTGGCAGCTTGGAGAAGCCCAAATTGCACATTTGAAATTCAGTCAGCCGTTGACAATGATGACATAATCTGGATGGTCCCCAAAACGCACTTCTTGAGAGCTTACTCCCAAAGAAAAATTGAATGACAAGAACAAAATGAAGTCCCCAAAAAAGCAGAACAGAAAAGACTGAAAAAAAAAAATTTAAAGTAAAACCAGGTACAAGTTGGAGGAGAGAGGCAGTCCAGCTATTGGTACAAGCAAATTAAACATTTGTTTCCTCCTCCAGACACCTAATTACCTTTCCTCCAGTAGCCGTGGGGCCAGGGATTTCCTCCATATTGTGGAAGTTAGGCATCAGAGTTGACAGCCTCAGTGATCCATTTTAATGCAAGCTGCTAGCAAAGATGCTCTCCAAGGCAGCATGTGAGCCCTTTGCCTCCATTGGCTCAGTGTACACTCTGCACCTTGCATCTGCTGCTCAGTCACGCAGGCAGCAGGGATCCTGAGGACTCTCCTCTCCCATATGGCACCACGTTTTGATTCATCCTTTTCCTCTTCCCTATCAGTAGGTATTCTGGAAGACAGTTTTATGATGACATTCGCAGCTAGCATTAAAACAAGATAAAAATACAACAGGATGTCAATAAAGGACTAATGGTGTGTGACTGTGCAAATGTATAATAATAAAAAGAATAGACATCCATTTGCAAAGGTACCATGTTAAAGCCATGGGGCTTTAAATGAAGTCACTTTATAGATGGACCAACATATGTGAATGTTTGCCTACGTCTTTCAGCCATGAAAATCACCCTGTAGACAATTGACTTTGGGGTGAAAGGCACTCTATAGTCACTAAAGAGCTTACCAGAACATCTTTTGTACGTACTTATCTACTGATCTTCATGACAGAAGTTTCAGGGCGATGGCTAGAAACAATTTAGTGGTCATGGAAAGAAATTGTTAAACAAGCTGGTAATCTAGGCATTTCCTAAACCTGGGTTCAAAGATCAAGGGCAATCAGAGGAGAATAGATGCCAGCTCTTTTAGGATGGAGGTTACCATCCATCCTGGAAGTAAAGAAATGCCTGAAAGACTTAGGTGAGCATGGCAATCTTAGGTAATGATCTTGGTTTTGGATTTGGAGGCTGCATGGCATGGTGAAAACATCCCTGGACTGGAGATAACCAGTCTCTCACGTCTCACGTGGGAAATATTTGCTAACTAAATGAATGATAGATCTTGTACCCTTTGTGATAGTTGGGTTCATGTGTCACCTTGGCCAGGTGATGGTGTCCAGGTGTCTGGTCAAACAAGCACTGGCCTGTTACTGCAAGGACATTTCATGACTGGTTAATAAACCAGAAGGCTGGTTTATTAAACCATCAGTCAATTGATTGTATCTGTGGCTGATTTCATCTACGATCAACTAAGGGAGTATCTTCCACAATGAGAGAATCCAGTCAGCTGGATTTAATTCAATCAGTTAAAGACTTTTAAGGGAGAAGAGAGAACTTTCACTTCTTCAGCCAGCCAGCCTCTCCTGGTGAGTTCATCGAATACCTTCATTGGAATTGCCAGCTCACTGCCTGCCCTGTGGAATTTGGACTCATGCACCCCCACAGTTGCATGAGACACTTTTATAGAATCTCATATTTACAGATATTTCCTGTTGGTTCTGTTTCCCTAGAGAACCCGGACTAATACACCCTCTTTGACACTTTTTTCTTCAATTTAAGTAAGGGGATATTCCTGGTTAGATGGAACACAAACTGTGTTCTACATAGCTTTAGTTTTCTGCAGTGGAGAGGGGTGCATGGGGTCTGGGGGAAAGGGGAGGGTAAACAGAAGGATAAGCAGTTGGGACCCTAGACTGTCTCCTATTCTCATCAACCAGGGAAACTCAACGTTGTTTCTTTATATATGAATTTCTTATAAGGTATAGTTGGTTTTTTTTAAAGGTTCAATACTTCGGAAAAATATAGAGCTTGGAAATGCCTCGATGTTGAGTAAGATTCTTTCCAGCTCTAAAATTTTATAATTCTAAGATTTTAATCAAAATATGTAAATTATATACAGCTATCTTTAGAGGTTAACAAACTATTTCTATTCCTGAACCAGTGATAGTAACACAAAAGTAATGGAATTAGCTAAACCCTAGAAAAGAAAACATGTCAAGGAGTAATACATGCTCTGATGAGCTGTGGATAATATGTAGTACAAATGAATTTATTTTGATAACTGTATTTATTTTTCAGAAGTTGGTGAACTTTCATTTATAAGGAGCTATGGTGTCCCTACCTATTGTTGCCACAACTGCATGGAAACTCTAGAATATGCTAGTATGGCCTTGAGTACAAAATGGTATTTTTTGGCATTCTTAAATGTTATTTAGGTTTTAGACCTTCTGAAAGGATCTCATAATTAATGTTAAAACTCCATTATTTAGGTATTGATTTAAAGTACAGAATATGTGCTCAGCATTCTACTAAATACTGAGGGAGAGTCATTCAATCAGTGAGTCGGCAAATATTTCCTGAGCACCTATGATGTAACAGACACATTCCTGGCACTTGGATTAATCAATGAACAACACATACACCAGACATCCCTACCCTACTGGAACATGTACTTTAGAGGGTAGATCGAACACTCCTTCTTTCAAGGACCTTAGAATCCTGTTGGCAAAATAAAATAGCAACTGGACTTCTGGTTGAGCAAGAAAACAGCATAAGACATTCTAGGGTGCCATTACCTCACAGAATTTTGAACAATTAGCAAAAACTGGCAGAGTCATCTTCCTTAGAACTCCAGAAAACAGTTAAAGAGTTGCAGTAACTGGTAAGGACCTAATCAAGGAAACATAGCTTTAAAACTTGGTAAGAGAAGCTCATGATGCCCTTGCCAGTCCCTCCCAAATCAATGCCTAGTGAGTTGTGGAGACAGTCTGTGCTCCCATTGTGTGTCCTTGGCCCTGTTCTGAAGAAAGCAGATTAACCCTTACGCACATACTGCAGTGCCTGTATGTCCTTGCTAAACTATCAGTTGGCAGCATGAAAGACTTAACCAAAAAACTCATCTCGTGCTGTCCCTCCCAGAACTTGCGCTGCAGGCAGAAGCAACTTGTAGACAGCTAAAGAATGCATGAAATAAGTAAGCGTGGCTAGAGCAAAGGATTACCTGCTATAAGTCATAAAATAGCACACCCAAGAGGGGGAAAAGGGCTATTGCATAGATAGTTGAGGGGGCATTTGAATTCCAGTAAACTGGGGAATTCCTTAGACCATGAAAAAGCACAGGCCCAGCCAAATGTAGGCTCAAGAAAGACAGAGAGGACTCTGTACTTCGCTTTCACCTCAGGCTGAGCTTCCTGATAGGAGAGCTAAACTTCAAAGGATAGCTCATTTGCAAAGACCATGAAAGATAGTTTTTGTGTGTGTTTGTTTTGGTTAGCTCCAGGCACTCAAGGATATCTCTGTCACTAGCTGGAAGCAAACTTAAGGAACAGACAGCTCAGGGACTCAATCCCCGAGTTAACACTTTAAAATAGTAACATGTACAGTGTAGAACAAGGGATTACAAGACAAAAAAAAAAAAAAAAATGATACAGTAAATTATGGCCCATCCAAATGAACAAGGTAAAAATCCAGAAATGATCAACAAAGACTAGACTTTGGATGTAATGGACAGTATTTTTTTAAAATGATCCTCAATGTGTTTATGGAAATAAAGGAAAACAGAGAAAGAACTAAAGGTTAATAATAAAACAATGAATGAACAATATGAGAATTTCAATAAAGACATAGAAATTTTAAAAAGTAAACAAACAGAAATATCAGAGTTGAAGACCACAATAATTGAAATGAAAACTTCCCTAGAGGATTTCAACAGCAGATTGGAGCTGTCAGAAGGAAAGATCAGTGAACTGGAAGATAAGAAAATTGAAATACCCAGGCTGAGGAGCAGATAGAAAAGAGAATGGGAAAAAAAAAGGAAACAAGGCATAAGACTCTTGTGGGACACCACCTAGTGTGCCAATATGAGCATTATAGAAGTTCCAGAATGAGAAGAAAGAAAAAAGCAGAGAGACTATTCAGTGAAATCATAGCATAAAATTTCTTGTATTTACTAAAAGACATGAATGTGTACATTCAAGAATCCCAACGAACCCCAAACAGGATAAACTCAAAGAGAACCAAGCCCAGATACATAGTAGTCAAACTGTTCAATGCCAAGTACAAGGAGAGTGTTCAGAAACCTACAGAAAAAAGCAACATGTTATGTACAAGTTAGTCCCAATAAGACTGTGTTGATTTCTCATCAGAAACTATGGGGGCAAGAAGGCAGTAGGAATACATATTTAAAGTGTTGAAAGAAAATAATTACCAATCTAGAAATTTATATCCAGAGCAACTATCTTTCAGAAATGAAGATGAGATTAAGACATTCCCAGATAAACAGAAGCTGAGGGAATTCATCACTACTAGACCTGCCCTACAAGCAGTGTTAAAGGGAGTTCGTCAGACTGAAAGGAAAGGAAACTAGACAGTGAATCAAAGCAGCATAAAGCATTAATGACCTCCAGTAAAAGTAACCATATAGATAATTATAATGCCAGTACTATTGTATTGTATTTTTTGCTATGTAAGTCCACTTTTTACTTTTTATAGGTTCTAAACTCTAAACACATAAAAGTAATTATAAATCTTTTGTTTTGCACAACAATGTATAAAGATGTAGTTTGTAACAAGTACAACTAAGAGGCAGAAGGATGGAGGGGTGTAGGACTAATGGGTGTGTATGCTTTTCAACCTAAGTTAGTATCAAATCAAATGTGGTTGTTACAGATTTAGGATGTTAAATTTAAGCCGTGTTAACCAAAAGGAAAATATATGAAAAACGTATACAGAAAGAAATGAGAAAGGACTCAAAATGGTACAATAAAAAAATGAAATAAATATGAAAAATAGGAATTAATGGAAGAATCAAGGGGTGTGTAAGTATAGGTACAAGGTTTACAAAGACCAAATAGCACAATGGCAGAAGAAATCCTGTATTTTCAGTAGTTATTTTTTTTCATTAACAAATCTAATGTTTACTACAGGCTGAAATGAAAATGTTTTGGATGTTATTTGGATTAAATAAAATATATTATGACATTTTCACTAGATTTTTAAAAATTTCTTTTGTAGTAGCTATTAGAAAATTTAAAATTACATATGTAGTCTTGATTATGTTTGCAGGACTGCAGTAGAATGTGCTACCCCGTGTATACACACACCAACATACATTTGCATCATGCATAGATGCTGTGCCAGTTTGAATGTATTATATCCCCCAATACACCATTATCTTTTATGCAATCTTGTGTGGGCAGACGTATTAGTGTTGATTAGACTGTAATTCTTTGAGTGTTTCCATGGAGATGCAACCCACCCAACTGTAGGTGATAATTCTGATTAGATAATTTCCATGGAGATGTGGCCTTGCCCACTCAGTGTGGGCCTTGATTAGTTTACTAGTACACTATATAAGCTCAGACAGAAGGAGCGAGCTTGCTAAAACCAAGAGGGACACTTTGAAGAACGCATAGGAACTGAGAGGAGCTGCAGCTTACAGAGACATTTTGGAGACAGCCTTTGAAAGCAGTCTTTTGCTCCTGAGAAGCTAAGAGAGGACAAATGTCCCAAGAGCAACTAAGAGTGACATTTTTGAGGAGCTGCAGCCAAGAGAGGAACATCCTGGGAGAAAGCCATTTTGAAATCAGAACTCTGGAGCAGACGCCAGCCATGTACCTTCCCAGCTAACAGAGGTTTTCCGGACACCATTGGCCATCTTCCAGTGAAGGTACCTGATTGTTGATGACTTACTTTGGACACTTTATGGCCTTAAGACTGTAACTTTGTAACCAAATAACCCCCCTTTATAAAAGCCGATCCATGTCTGGTGTTTTGCGAAAAGGCAGCATTAGCAAACTGGAATAGATGCAAATAGAAAATTTCTGAAAGATACACAAGAAATAATTGCAATGTTTAGGTCTGGAGCTATAGACTTCGCACCTACTTTGTACTAAATATGTCTTTGTGATTTTTTTCCCATGCATGTCTTTATTTTATTGCTACCCATCTAACCATGCACTATACAAAGGGGGTATCAGACACAAGGTTTTACAATTACTTGGTCACAAGATAAAAACTATATAGTTATACATTAATTATCCAAGCTCAAGGCTACTGGGTTACAGTTCAACAATTTCAGGTATTTCCTTCTGGCTGTTCTAATACACTAGAAACTAAAAAGAAATATCTGTATAATGATTCAGTAGTCATAATCATTTGTTAAATCCTAACTTCTCTGTTACAACACCTTCTCATCTGATCATTCTCTCAATCTTCAAGGATATCTGGACAATGACCATTTTAGCTTCTTCATGCTGAAAAGGGGTGTCAACATTATGGGATAACGGAATGAAACTGGTTGATGTACTTGGAGAGACTGGTACCTCTGGGTTTCAGGGCTTATCTGGCATAGGAAAATCTGGAGGTTTTTAAATTTCTGAAAAAATAAACTTAATAAGTAAAACTTTTATAGAGTCTTAGATAGAGCCCAGGATATTCTTTAGGGTTTTCAGGAATACTGTATGTTGGGGCTTGGCATGCTGTGGCAATTTAGAATACTGGCTGAAGCTTGCATAAGAGTAACCTCCGAAATGACCTCTTGACTATTTGAAAACTCTTAGCCCTTGAACTTTATTTTGTTTCATTTCTTTTCCCCCTTTTGGTCAAGAAAGCATTCTCAATCCCATGATGCCAGAGCCAGGCTCTTCCCTGGGAGTCATGTTCCACATTGCCAGAGAGACTTATAACCCTAAAAGTCATGTCCAATTTAGGTGTGGGAGGGTAGTGAGTTTATTTGCAGAGTTTGTCTTAGAGAGAGAGAGGCCACATATGAGCAACAAAAGAGGTTCACTGGGGGTGACTCTTAGGCTTAGCTTCACCATTGCAGAAATAAGTTTCGTAAGGGCCAGCCTCAAGATTGAGGGCTTGGCTTATTAAATTGGGAGTCCCCAATGCTTGAGAGAATATCAGAAATTTCCCAGGTGGGGAAGTTTGATATTTCCATATTTTTTCTCCAGTCCCTCAAGGGACCTTGCAAATACTTTTTTATTATATGCCAAAATACTCTGGAATGTGTCAGGGTATTACATTAAGCTATACAGAATCACCAGATCTCATTCCCTATTCTAGGCTCCATGTATCTAGGTTGTTTAATTAAACTGACCAGACAGGTCGAGTTAATGTGCTACAGGAAATTTAAATTTTGGACAACATAAACATCTCTTCCTTTGGACTCACAGAGAAGTTGAAGTTTTAAAATGCAGACAATACCACCCTTTACCTTGTATTCTGATTTACCTTAGTCTTAACCAGATCAGCTTCATTCATATATCTAATTAAAGTCTGATCTTTTTCAGCTTCTTTAATAGTTGCTGTATGTAGTAATGCTGACTTTCAGAGCTGCAGAACTTTAACTCTTGGCTTCAGGTGTCACACAGATACCCAAAGTTCCAGAGGACTACCAGTTTATACACAAAGAGCACAGAATCTCAGAATTTAGAAATAACAATTAAAACTCAGGGATAAATGTGGCTGCTATAAGAGCTTACAAATCTATGCCCTCATTTTCTTATAAGCATTTTCTAAAGGAGACCATACAATATTTGTCCTTTTGTTTCTGGCTTATTTCATGTAACACAATGTCCTAAAGGTTTGTTCACCTTGTTGCATGCCTCATGACTTCATTCCTTTCTATAGCCAATATTCCATTGTATATATACACCACAGTTCACCCCTCTTCTCATCAGTTGATGGATCCTTAGGCCTCCATCCATTGGCAATCATGGATAATGCTGCCATAAATATCAGTGTGCAAATGTCTATTCATGTCCTTGCTTCCAGTTCTTCAGGTACATTCTAGTAAAGAGATTTCATGATTACATGGTGACCCTATGTTTACCTCCTGTGGATCTGCCAAACTGCTCTCCAGAGGGACTGCACCATTCTACTTCCATACCAACATTGAATAGGTATACCTCTCTCTCCACATCTTCTCCAGCACTTGTGTCTTTCTGTTTATTTTTTGAATCTGCAGATTTTGTTGAGATATGTTCACATACCATATATTCTATCCAAAGTGTACAATGTCTCACAATGTCCTCACTTAGTTGTGCAATCTTCACTTTCAATTTTAGACAATTTTCATTGCTCCAAAGAGACAAATAACAGACACACACACACACACACACGCACGCACACAGAAAACCCAAAAGACCCCATATCCCCCATCCTACCCCCCAATTATTTACCCCTAAAACTGGTGTGGTACACGTTACTGTTGATGAAAGAATATTGGGCATTATTGTTATGTAGTCCATAGCATTAAGTAATATCCCCCGTATATCACTCTATTATTATATCTTTGTACAAGTGTCATACCTTTGTAGTAGTTCATGCAAGAACTTATTTATATTTGTAGTGTTAATCAGTGAAATACATGACTTTGCAAAACCGCTTTTAATCAAATTCTCCTACAATATGGCACTATTACTTATAATCCCAATAACAAGCTACCATCACCTCTATCTATTCCAAAACTAAGTTCAACCTCATTAACAATTCTTTACATATTAGGTAACCACTCCCCCTTCTCTAGCTTCTGTCTATCTCTAGGTCCCCTATATTCTACATTTTAAGACTCTGAGTTTACATTTTATAGGTGGTTCATATTGGTGAAGTCATACAATATCTGTCCTTATATGTCTGGCTTATTTCACTCAGATTATGTCTCTAAGGTTAATCCATGTTGTTGTATGCTTCAGGATCTCATTCCTTTTTACTGCTGCATAATATTCCATTGTGTATATATACCACATTTTGCTTATCCACTCATCTCTTGATGGACACTTGGATTGTTTCCACTTTTGGGAATTGTGAATTCCCAAATTCACAATTCCACAGCAGCTGAAAAACAGTGGTGACAGTGGGCATCATTGTCTTGTTCCCAGTCTTAGGGGGAAGGCTTTCAGTCTCTCACCATTGGGTACAATGCAGACTATGGGTTTTTCATGTATGCCTTTTATCATATTGAGGAAGTTTCCTTTGATTCCTACCTTTTAAAGTGCTTTTTATCAGGAAAGGATGCTGAATTTTGTGGAATGCCTTTTTAGTGTCAATTTGAGATGATCATGTGATTTTTCCCTTTCGATTTGTTAATATGTTGTATTACATTGATTGATTTTCTTATGTCAGACCACCCTTGCATGCCTGGAATAAACCCCACTTGGTTGTGGTGTATAATTCTTTTAAATGCAATTGGATTTGATTTGCAAGTATTTTGTTGAACATTTTTGCATCTATATTTATTAGGGAGATTGGCCTGTAGTTTTCCTTTCTTGTAGTATCTTTATCAGGTTTTGATATTAGGGTGATATTAGCTTCATAGAAGGAATTAGGTAGTGCTCCATTTTCTTCAATTTTTTGGAAGAGTTTGAGCCGGAATGGTGTTAGTTCTTTTTGGAATGTTTGGTAAAATTCCCCTGTGAAGCCATCTGACTCTGGGCTTTTCTTTGTAGGAAGGTTTTTGATAACTGATTGAATCGCTTGATTGTGATTGGTTTGTTAAGGTTCTTCTATTTCTTCTCTAGTCAGTATAGGTTGTTTGCATGTTTCTAGGATATTGTCTATTTAATCCAAGTTGTCTAGTTTATTGGCATACAGTTGTTCATAATATCCTCTTATAATTTTTTTATTTCTTCAGGGTCCATGGTATGACCCCCCCCCATTTCTGATTTTATTTGCATCTATTCTCTTTTTTGCTTTATCTGTCTAGCTAAGGGTTTGCCAGTCTTTTGATTGTCTTAAAGAACCAACTTGTGGTTTTATTGATTCTATTGGTTTTTATTCTCTAATTCATTTATTTCTGCTTTAATCTTTGTTATTTCTTTTCTTCTACTTGCTTTGGGGTTGGTTTGCTGCTCTTTCTCTGTTTCTTCAGTTGTTCAGTTAGCTCTTTCAGCATTTAGAGATATAAGTTTCCCTTTCATCTCTGCCTTAGCTACATCCCATAGGTTTTGATGTGCTGCATTCTCATTTTCATTCGTCTCCAGATATTTACTGATTTCTCTTGCAGTTCTTCTTTGACCCACTGACAGTTTAAGAGTGTGTTGTTTAACCTCCATATATTCGTGAAAGTTCCAGTTCTTTGATGGTTATTGATTTCCAGCTTCATTCTATTATGGTCAGAGAAAGTGCTTTAAATAATTTCAGTCTTTTTAAAATCATTGAGACCTGTTTTGTGCCCCATCGTACAACCTATCTTGGAGAATCTTCCATGAGCATTTGAGAAGAATGTGTATCCTGGTGTTTTGGGGTGCAACAATCTGTTAGGTCTAATTCATTTATCATATTGTTTAGATTCTCTATTTCCTTATTGATCCTCTATCTGGTTGTTCTATCTATAGAAGAGAGTGGTGTATTGAAGTCTCCCACTATTATTGTAGAAATGTCTATTGCTCCCTTCAGGTTTGCCTATGTTTGTCGCATGTACTTTGGAGTTCCTTGATTGGGTGCATAAACTTTTATGATTGTTATTTCTTCTTGGTGAATTGTTCCTTTTATTAATATATAGTGTCCTTCCTTGTCTCTTATGACATCTTTGTATTTAAAGTCTATTTTGTCTGATATTAGTGTAGCTATCCTTGCTTTTTTTTTGGTTACAACTTGTGTAGAATATCTTTTTCCGTCCTTTCACTTTCAACCTATTTGTATCCTTGGGTCTAAGATGAGTCTCTCGTAAAAGCATATAGGTGGATCATATTTTTTAATCTCTTCAGCCAATCTGTATCTTTTAATTGGGGAGTTTAATCCATTAACATTCGAAGTTATTACAGTTCTTGATTCGGCCATCTTATCCTTTGGTTTTTATTTGTCAGATCTATTGTTTTCTTGCTCTCTCTTTTTATCCTTTAAGTTACCCTTACTAATATTCCTCAATTCTGTGCCCTCTTCCAGACTTCTCTCTCCTGTCTTTTTTTCAGCCCATAGAACTCCTTTTAGTATTTCTTTCAGGGAAGGTCTTTTGTTAACAAATTATCTCAGCATCTGTTTGTAAGTGAAAATTTTAAACTCTACCTCACTTTTGAGGGGCAACTTTGCTGGGTAAAGAATTCTTGGCAACTTTTCTCTCTTATATTCTTATTATATATCATACCACTGCCTTCTCACCTCCATGGTGCCTGCTGAGTAGTCAGCACTTAGTCTTATGTGGCTTCCCTTGTATGTGGTGGATTACTTTTCTCTTACTGCTTTCAGGACTCTCTCCTTCTCTTCAGCATTTATCAGTCTGATTAGTATGTGTCTTGGAGTGGGTCTCAGTAGTTATTTTAAATATAAAATGGATGAAACCCTCCAGTCAAAAGACATAGATTGGCAGAATCACCCCAAAATAGGGGTCATTCACAGGAGACTCACCTAAATTCAAAGAAACAAGTAGGTTGAGAGTGAAAGAGTGGGGAAAAAATACCATGCCAATAGTAAACAAAAGACAGCTAGGGTAGCTATACTAATATCAGATAAAATAGACATTAAGTTAAAAACTGTTACAAGGGATGTAATACTTTGAAGCTGTTATATACCCCAGAAAAGATCATGTTCTTTTAATCCACTCCTGTGGGTACAGACCTGTTACAGGTGGGTCCTTTTGGTTAAGTTATTTCAATTGAGATGTGAGCCGTCCCATTCAAGGTGGGTCTTAATCCTTTTACTGGAGTCCTTTATGAGAGGATAAAAGACAAAAAAAGCCCAGAAGCTGAGAGAAACCCCAGAGAAGCAGAGAGACAAGGATATGCCCGCAGAAGCTGAGAGAGCCACTGAAGGCAGAAGCTGAAAGCAATGAAACCTGGAAGAGTAGGACCAGCAAACACCAGCCATGTGCCTTACCATGTAACAGAGGTGTCTAGATGCCAGCTGCCTTTCTTCAGATAAAGTATCATCCTGTTGATGCCTTAATTTGGACAGTTTCATGGCCCTAGAATGGCAAATTTGTAATCTAAAAAATCCCCATTGTAAAAGCCAATCCATTTCTGGTATACTATAGTGCCTTCTGGCAGCTTTAGCAAACTGAAACAAGCGACAAAAAAGGTGACCACATACTGCTAAAGGGGTCAGTCCAACAGGAAGAAGTAATGATTATAAATATATATTCACTTAATGGCTGAACCCTAAAATATATGAAGCAAATATTGAGAAATTTGAAGGAAGAAATTGACAGTTCTACATTAATAGTAGGATACTGCAATATACCACTTTCAATAATAGATAGAACACTGAGGCAAAAGATCAGTAAGGAAATAGAAGAATTGAATGATGCTATAAACCAACTAGACCTAACAGAAATAAATAGAACATTTCACCCAACAGTAGCAGAATATATATTCTCTTCTAGTACATACCCGAACTTCAGGGAAAGCCAAGCCAGCCAAGTCCTGATGGATTAGCATGGGTTTGCCATGGCAAAAGGCAACAGAGGGAAGTAATCCAAGTGTCCGTCAACTGGTGAATGGATAAACAAGATGGGGTGTATACATATAAGGGAACAATATTCACCCTTAAAAGGAATGAAGTTCTGATACATGTGACAACCTAGGTGAACTTGGAAGATATGTTGAGCAAAATGAGCCAGACACAAAAGACAAATAATGTATGACCTCACTGATACGAAATAATTAGAATAAGCAAGTTCATAGAGTCAGGAGTTTGAATACTAGTTACCAGGGTCCAGGATGGGGGTGGAAAATGGGAGTTAAGGATTAATTACTACAGAGTTTTTGTTGAGGTGATGGAAAATTTTGGTAATGGATAGTAGTATTGCTAGTGCAACAATGTGGATATAATTAACACCACTGAATTATATGCTTGAATGTGATTAAAAGAGAAAATTTTAGGTTGTATTTATGTTAGTAGAATAAAAAAATTAAAAAAATAAAATGGCAATATATGCAACAATTAAAGACTAATGTAAGGTAGAATAATCAAGGGTAAAATCAGTTGTGTGGCTCTTAAGTGCAATAGTAGTTTCAGAGGAGGCAGGTTGTTTGACATGGATGGAACTTGAGCAGGTTAGATAATACCTAGCTTAGTGTCTGACACATAGTATTTGCTCAATAAATATTTGTTGAGTAAATGAAAACCCATGACTGACTGGATGGTCAATTCACACAATGAAGTAATAGGAAAGTGCTTTCTGGGATGTGAAAAGAGTGTAGGTGAAGAAACCTTGAATGCAAGATAGAACTATAAAGGTTTTGGAGTGAGGGTAACTCAGAGAAACAAGAGGATGAATTTTCCCAGGATGGTGTGGTGCAATACGAGAGTCTTGAAGCAAAGAGAATTGTAAGGAGCTTTTTCTACATCTGTGAGAACATGATGGACGTGGCTTAGTGGAGGCAAAATGCAGAAGGGGCAGTTCTGAGATTCAATCAGATGTAGAAATAGGCTACGTTGCTAGGGAAGAGGAAATGATGATTTAAAGATGACATAAAGATCTCAAAGTTTAGGGGTGAAAAAGCTACTTTCTGTTTGAGAAACAGCATAGCATGGCCATGATGTTCACTGACTCTGGGGCCTGACTATCTAGCTTTGAGTTTGGGGTCTGCTACTAATAGCTTATGGCTTTCAATCAGTTACTTAACTTCTCAGTACTTCAGTTTTCTTATCTGTAAGATGGAGATGATAATAATAGTACCTACTTTAAAACCTAGGAATATTGTAGGAAGTAAATATATTAGTATACCTAAGTGCTTAGGAAAGTGTCCATGGAGTAAGTATTAATGTTCCTGGGAGTCCAGAAGGTAAGGGAGGGAAAGATGTATACATGAGGAGAGGGCTTTTTTCCTGTGTTACTCTACTCTACACTGAAAACACATGAGAGGTCACTGAGTTACATCTGAAGTCAGGGGGCCACATTCCTCTGGGGAGTACTGATTTGATGGTTAAGAGTAATGATGGGCAAGGGCTTAGTATAGTGCCTTGCACACAGTAGGTGCTAATAAATATTTATCTGAATTCTGGTAGAGCCAGTCTTCAATTATTTACCTAGTGAATGTTCTGACAGATGGGTGGTACCAGTGACAGGAGTGGGGGCATGGAGATTCAGTGTCATGAAGACACTCAAAAACTAGTAGATTGTGGGGATTTGAGAATGGGTGGAAGCCCTGATAGTCTAGATTTTAACATTATGCTGATTTCATATACTTGCTACTTTGTGCTCTGTGACAGCAGAGTTACCAAATATTGAGATGGTCACTTGATGTAGGAGAAGAGAGAGAGTGTTGAAGGGGTTCCCTTTAGAGGAGAGAATGTGGATCCCTTAGTCCTGTGTTCAGAGCAAAGCCTCTTTCTCTTATCACTGTCCACTGGGAACCCTCTGGCCCGAGGCCTCCTTCCAAGTATAGTACAAGAATGTGTGGTCAGTCCTGTCACTGGTCTCTGCCACAGGGAAGAGAAGGAAGCTACTGGAGACAGCAGCTGGCTCTCCTACCATAGCAGGGCAAAAACGGGAAGGAGCATTGCTAGAACCCTGCTTAATAGTTCAGGAACTTTAACGTGGCTACTGGGCTCTGCTCAAGTCTGTTTTGTTGTTGTTGTTGTTGTTGTGCAGGGCATACAATGTGTGCATTCCTGCCTTTACTTTCTGTCCCTGCTGCTTTTTATCTAAAATACTGTACCTATAACTGCCTGCTTGCCTATTTCCCAGCTCCCAACAGTCACTTCTCCCTCTGTGGTCACTTAGCCCCCTAGGCACTAAATTGGGCACTTACAAGCTAATGCAACTTAGAAAGAACCATTTGTAAGGTGCTTTTGTGAATAACAGTTCATTTGCTCTCTACAACAACACTTCTAATTAGTTCCTTCCTCATTTTGCAATTAAGAAACTATGCCCCTGTGCAAGATAAATGTCCTATATCTTGAAGGGGTGTGGGTCTCACTTGTTTAAGTATTTGTCAAATTGGTCCAACTATATGCTTAAGATCTGTGTATTTCACTGCATGTAAATTATACCTCAATTTAAGAAATAAATACAAAGAAGCTATGTTCCGGAAAGAGTAATTCATCAAGCTAGAAATCCAGCTGAAAGAGTCTTTGTATCTGCCCAGCCTTCTCACCTTGAACCTGAGGAATGTCTTCCTAGAGGAAGGGGAGAAATAATGGAGACAGGATGATAGATGAGTCTTTGAAAGACTGTGTAGAGGGAAGATAGATGAGAGCGGAGGTGCTTCTGCATGGCAGAGGAACTAAAGAGAAGCCAGGATGTGTGTACAATGGGAAATTTATCATGGATCTGTCTGATGTGACTCCTCTTCCCAATATCATTGCAAAACACTTAGTAAAATGGAATTATTCACCCCTGCTTTGGGTGCATCTTGCATCACTCTCTCTTTTGGAAGTGGTGGGACCATAACAAATTACAGAACTGACTGTGGCCTTAATATGGATGCAAAGCAAGGTTAGAGGCTGTCAAAAGGGGTCCAGTCACATGACTAATGTAATGGTCCCTAGATTGTAAGCTCTTACAGCAGTCAACTCTATTCCTGAATTGTAATGCCTATGTCTAAACTTTGAGATGCTGATCCCTTAGTATATAACCTGATTGGTCTCTGGAACAATGCATATCTCTCAGACACCTGAAACTCAGGGCTAGAGCTCGGCAGATATGAATGTCAGTATTAGTGCATACAGCAACTGTTAAAAAAAAAGCTGAAAAAGAACCCAGACTTCAATTAGTGATATGAATGAAGCAGATCTGGTTAAGACTAGGGCAAACTGGGCCAAAGGGTAAAAGTCGAAACTTACTGTGTTTTAAAACTTCAACTTCCATGTGAGACCAAGGGAAGAGATGTCTATTTGGTACAGGATCTATATTTGCTAAACAGTATAACTCTATAGTCGGTTTGTTCAAACACCACAATTACATGGAACTTTGAATAGGAAGTGAGATATGGTAGGTTAGTATAGGTTGGAGTGAAATAGTGACACATCCCAAAGTAATTTGGGCAGACAATAAAAAATATATTTATGCCGCCGCCCCCCCCCCCCCCCCCCCCCCCGAGGAGCTGGGGGAAGGTGCAGAATTGTTGGACTTCCTCACCTGGACTGGTGGTTTGATGTACTGAGCCTTCTATTGTGGGACTTGCCTTTATGAAGCAAAGGAGAGGCCGAACTTGCATATAATTGTTCCTAAGAGTCTGCCCCTAAGCACCTCTCTATTGCTCAGATGTGGCCCTCTGATAAGCTAGAAAAACAACAATATCAGAAATAGGGCTATCATAATGAGATAAATGGTATGGTGTAAATACTATAATGATGTATGCATACTATAAATAGTCTAATAATGCTGCTGATGATTATAATGATAATGATGGTGATAGTGGTGGTGATAATGAAGACAACTAACACATATATTTTATATTTATTAGATATATTATGTATATATAAGCTCAAGCAATCTTCACAACCTTAAGAGGTATTGTTACACCCTGCTACATTTTATTTTATTATTTTATTTCACAAGTAAGGATTTGAAGCAGAGGGATATTAAGTGACCTGTTCAAGATCACTCAATAGGAAGTGGCGGAAGAGGGATATGACCCAGGCTCCAACTGAATTTCAACTCGGTAGTAGCCTGTATTAGTTTCCTAGGACTGTCATAAATACCACAGACTTTGTGGCTTAAAAGAACTTTATTATTTCACAGTTTTGGAGGCTGGCAGTCTGAAATCAAGGTGTCAGCAAGGCCATGCTCTCTCTGAAGGTTCTAAGGGAGGATCCTTGCTTCTTCCCAGCTTCTGGTGATGCTGGCAATCGTTGGTGTTACTTGACTTGTGTTTGCATCACTCCAATCTCTGCCTCTGTTGTTGTATGGTCTTCTCTTTTTGTGTCTGTGTGTCCAAATCCTGCTCTTCTTTTAAGGACACCAGTCATTAAATTAGAGCCATCCTAATCCATTCTGACCTCATCTTAACTTGATGACATCTGCAAAGACCCTATTTCCAAATTAGGTCACGTTCATAGGTATCAAGTGTTTGGACTTGAGCATATCTTTTGGGAGGACACAATTCAACCCACAACAGTGACGTAGGAGACAGGTACTAATTTCTGACCCCTTTTCCAATTATGGAATCTTGAGGCCTGGAAAGAAGAACTCACCTACATAGTTAATGGCAAAGCAGATTTTCATTCCAGGACTGTCTCTCTAGAGCAGGCACTCCAACCATAAGCTATTGACATTTTTATAAGTGATCAACAACCTGCCTCCATGTGCACCCACCCTAAGAAAGGTCCAATTCTGCTCTGCCCACTCTGTGCCCTGGGCATTGGTGCAGAGCAGTCTTGCTGCCAAGACTACTGCCTCTCCTTGGGGAATGCAGCCCTTCAACAGAGTGTAATGGGAAGGGATAGCCCAGAAGAGAAGAGGGCTGCTACGGCTATAGCCTTAAAGTGACTGATGAACGGTGTGCATTTAAAAGTAGACCAACGGGCTCTTTATGTTACAGTGCATGCTTTTTGTCTCTTTCACAATGAAAAAGAATCTCTTTAAATTTACAGGATTACGAGTCATTGTGGAACAAATGAAAATTCACAACTAGGTGACTTATAATGCCAGCTGGGGAGAGGCTCAATAAAACCACTTTAGCATGTCTTGAGCATTATCAAAAGTTATTTGAAGACCAAGAATTATGATCAGATCCTGCAGCAAGGGTCAGTTATGTCGTTTCTGAAATTTTACTTAAAAATGAAACCTTTCAGTTGTTAATAAATAATAAAAGAATGCTCAGTGCAGCATCAGATGGAGCATTTTGTAGTAAACAGGTTTACCATTCCCGGCTGTGCAAACAGACCCTTCTAGAGAAATCAACCCAGCCTGCAAGTAGGAACCCCACAGAACAGGTAACCTTCTTCTCTCCATCTGTACCCTGTCTGTGTTCTCTTATCCCCTGTGGTGGCCAGCTGGATCAGGGATGGACATAAACTAAAAATGTGCAAATTCCTGGGTAAGATGCCTAGAATACAAAATAGCTCTGGTACGTGAATTGAGACCCCATTTCAGATCCATGACTGGAATAAAGGGAGGCATTATCATGGTTGGAAAAGTAGAACAGAGTTTGCAATTTAAATGTTACTAATGCATTTGCTAAAGCTTTCAACAAAGGGTCATTCATTGTAATTCTAACGTTTGAATTCAGAAAAGCCAATTATCCAAACAAATGACTAGAGAAAACAGTAGGACAAATATATGTTAGAGGAATATTTCTCTCCCACAATCCTTTCCTATTTGAAGTATAATTTTTATTTCAGAGAGTCTAGTTGAGGAGAAGGTATGATGACATTGATCTTCTTTGCAAGGTTAATTATACCAAGACTTTCACTCTGGACTTTGGCGTTCAACCAGTCATTTGGTTGACAGAAAATTGACAGAGCCATCTAAGATAATAATTTCCCATTTACCACATGTAAATGAAATCTGAATTCAAATGCTGTTACATGAGTGCCATCATTTCTCAACCTAATGTTTTTGTTGTCATTAAAAACACTTTATTTTTACATCTAACTTATATGTCATAGGGTGTTACATTTTTAAAATATCAATAATAGTGTCCAGATGCTTGCTGGGAGGAAAAAAATATATAACATAAAGCTCTTGATTTTCATTGTATGGAGCCGTGAGTGAATTTCTCCATATTATTCTCTCAGAGTTCAGGAGGATATGAATTATAGGAATGGATCTGACTTTAAATTAGTTTAGAATTGTTTTCCGCTGGTTCAAACTTCCTGGAAATTTTTATAACAATCTTGGGTTTTCTAAACTTGCTAAATTTTGCCTTGAAATACTTTGAAGTCTCCATTCTATGGAACTAATCATAGTTGTGTATGATTATGTTTATGTATGCATGTATTTGTGTTTATATTTTTAGTAGGTAGCTAAAATTCCTTTATTTTCTACTTTGTATTATACTATAAAATAAAGGTGTTTGTGTTCTCCCAGGAAGCAACAATTTTATCCATGCATAAGAGCACATGTGCAAAGAATACAGGTGGGTTTGCTGTTCAGAATCTACCCCTCGCCCCTACTCAGGGTGATCGCTATTGACTAGCTATGTCGGCACCACACCCTTTGGAAAAGGAGTTGAAAGTAAGGCAAGAGCCCCAAGTACTCTTCTCCACCAGGAAGAGCCCTTAGGCACCTGTTAGCATTTTGCCCACAGGAAGGACTAGTGTATTCTACTTTTCTCTATGAAGATAAATGGTTTGCCATATTGCAGCCTCAAACTGAGCCAATTGTATTCTTTATATAGAGAACAGTAATCCAACTAACTCTAGTGAGATTTTATAACATTGTAAGCACCAGCTAGGATGGAGAATTTCTGCGATAGGGATCAAGCCTGTTAAATTCATAGCCTTAATGTATTGCTTTTCCCTCTATTCATCAACCTAGGGTGATAGATTAGCACTGTGCTATTTGTTTCTCACGAAATTTTATACCAAGATTATTCTTAAACACACTTGGCAGCAATATATCTGGGTTCTCTGGTTTTACACACCTTAAATATATACAACATGATTCAGATGATTTAAGTTGGAAATAAATTGCCCCATAGAATCTCAATATTTCATGTAAATTTTGTGATACCTCTAATTGATTCCATGCATGTGCTTGTATAATTGTGTGTATGTATGTGAGAAGAAATACAAGCAGAAAGGACTGTAAGAAAATGGTTAAAATGTTGGTAATGATTGAGCTACAGGCCCTATGATAAGCCATGTTCACACATACCATTTCCTTTAATCATTATAACCATCCAGCCAGGTAAAGATCATTAGAGCTGTCATGTGCTGTAGTGCAGGTTGTGCACTGAAAGAAAGGCATTTGGGTGAGGGGAAGAGTGGAGCTCAAATCCAGGCTGCCCTCCTCCAGCTAGTCCAAGTACCCGAGGGTTTGCTTCTACCCAGAAGGGAGGCCTCTTTTAATATGAATCAAATCCCCACATAGCTGTTTTGCCTTGGAAATTACTGTTTTTACTTTACAGATGAGAAATTTAAAGATCAGAATGTTTGAGTTATTTCTCAAGAACACATATCCAGGAAAAAACAAAGCAAGGATCCAAGTCTAGATTAATATGGCTCTAAACCCTGCCCCACCCCCATACCTGCAACCACCACTTATTTTCAACTAAATTGTATTGCTTCATTTTCTAGTATAGGGCTTGTTGTGCCATTTAAAATGCAAGGACTCTTTGATTGTGTATTAGTAGTTTTAGATCCTTTCCTGAAGGTGGGTTTTAATGGAGAGGTGGAAAGGGGCAACTGGAAGAGAATTTTAGATGGTAAATGGTAAAAAAAAAAAAAAAGTGCAAACATTTTTAAAAAGCTGGAGACACAGGTTTCACCTCCTTTGGAGTGTTTGAGAGGAAAACCCAGTATCATGCTTCTGCGAAAATTTCAAAGTGGCCTGTTTACCTAACAGAATGTTCATTGATTACAAGCTATTAGTGACTATTAACCTATGAAACTGTATTTACAATTCACAAATGTATTTGACTTGCACTAGCCTTACTGGGGAAGAACGCTCAGTCAACACTTTCTTTGCCTAAAGGGTGTGATTAAAGAGCCTGAAGCATGACAAATGAATATTTAGCCTTTGGCTATGAAGTTTACAAAGGATAATATTTCACAGGTTGGTTTACTGGTCTTTCTCGCCACTTCACACAGCCTCTGAATTCCATTTAGAACTTTGAATGATCAAATGTTAAATTAACATATAATCATTCCATTTCAAATGGTACCCTGTACAATGTTCTCATTTTTTAACATTCACTAATGCAAATAGTCTAGCAGGGCTATGATCATCACTTATGTATGCAAGAATGTTGGTACTGTCCAGCCAATAATATTCTCTAATAGTATGTAACAAAAATATGCTCCCTTCCCAGAGTACCTTGCACTTTTGGTGGATAAGATGAGGGTTGGGGATATGGGAAAAATAGTATTAGGTATTGATAGAACAATGTGAGTATAATAGGTGTTCAATAAAGTTGTTCAATAAAGTTGTCATTTTTTATATTTATGATGTATATTTGTTGTTCTTTTGATTCCTTTTGTAGTGGATGGATTTGTTTATACAAAGAAAGATGGCAGAGGGAGAATGTTATGTATTTGGTTATTTTGAAGAAATACAACTTGGAATTGTGAGCATTTAATTCTGGAAGATGTCTCCAGATACTATTAACATTGAATTTTGTCATGAATAACTATTGATCTCCCCCCATTATAAATACTTGATGTTTCTTGTCAGTTAAGAACTGATGTAAAATTATTTCAGTCCTGCTCACCTAGAGTGAGATCATCTATCTCTCTTTACTGAAATTATTGAGGTGGCCTATAAATTGAAATGTAGAAGGGAAAAATCATATTTCCTATTTTATAATACACAATACTCAATATCTATATGTAAGGTTTAGTCATAGTATTCTTTATAATTCTTCCAAGTGATTTACCAAAAGACTGCCCCTCAGTTTGGTATACCAAGCCCTCTATCTTGGGGCTTGCCCTTATGAAGTTCATTACTGCAAAGGAGAGGCTATACCTGCTTACAATTCTACGTGAGTCTCCTGAGAACCTCTTTGTTTCTCAGATGTGCCCTCTCTCTAGCTAAGTCAATTCAGCAGGTGAACTCATTGCCCTCCCCACTACGTAGGATCTGACTCCCAGGGGCGTAAATTTCCCTGGCAATGCAGGATATCACTCCTGAGGATGAACCTGGAACCGACAACGTGGGATTAAGAACATCTTCTTGACCAAAAGGGGAATGTGAAATGAAATGAAATAAAGCTTCAGTGGCTGAGAGATTCCAAATAGAGTTGAGAGGTCACTCTGGTGGACATTCTTACGCACTATATAGATAACACTTTTTAGGTTTTAATATATTGGAATAGCTAGAAGTAAATACCTGAAACTATCGAACTCCAACCCAGTAGCCTTGACTCTTGAAGACAATTGTATAACAATGTAGCTTACAAGGGGTGACAGTGTGATTGTGAAAACCTTGTGGATCACACTCCCTTTATCCAGTGTATGGATGGATGAGTAGAAAAATGGGGACAAAAATTAAATGAAAAATAGGGTGGGGGGGGTGATTTGGATGTTCTTTTTTACTTTTATTTTTTATTCTTATTTTTACTTTTTCTGGTATAAAGCAAATGTTCAAAAAATAGATTGGGGTGATGAAAGCACAACTATATGATGGCACTGTGAACAGCTGATTGTATACCATGGATGACTGTATGATATGTGAATATATCTCAATAAAACTGAATTTAAAAAAAAAAGACTGCCCCTGACCTCTTGACCATACACACACACACACACACACACACACACACACACACACACCACCACCACCACCACCACCACCACCACCACCACCACCACCACCACCTCCCTGGCTAAAGCGACTCCAAGACTCCTAAACAATGGAGTCTGAACCAGCTATGAATCTTAAACTCGTTGACACTGAACAATGCCAGAAGTAGAGACCCTGCCACCCTCATCAATCTTCTAACTCATTATTCTTCTTTAAAATCAGTAAGCTTCTCTCTTTATCTTCAATGACTTCTTAAAGTTCTATAAATAACCATGTCTGAACTAAAACCTACCTGGCCCTACAGAGCTCTGCAGTGATTGCTGTTTACTCTTTGAACTCATGCTTACCTCAGGGGTGGGAAATTGAGCAAGGGTTCTCATTTTTCTCCATTGTCATTTCCAGATTATTCTTCCCTCCTCTAGAGACTGTTGCCACTTCGTTTGCTGAGCTCCTCACACTAAGTACTTTTTCCTCTCCACCACAGCTGCCAGCACACTCTGAACTTTATCATATTTGTAATAATGCAAACCACCCTGCTTCCAAAGTCACTAGTTCAGACTGCCCACCTTCCATCACCATTTTCCAATTTAATATGCCTCTTCCCACTGAGACCTTTTTCCTAGCTTGTTAGGATCTCCACTGACCCCTCCATTTCCTTCCATTGATCAGCCTCATCCTTACTTTCAGTCCCCACCTCTGCTTCAGTCAGAATAGACTCATTTTTATCTGTTTTACACGTTGGGATTCTAATCATGTGTCCTTTGAACAAAGGGTTCCTCTGACAAAAATATTCAGGCCATTTCTCTCATTTTAGAAATGAGAAAATAGAGGCACAGAAAATTAAGGTTATATTTTTGTTATTAGTGGCAGAAGTCCCTGGATAGCCAGCCATATTCCTTCCACAATAATACAAACTAGTACCAAACTTTAAAAATGAGAGAAGAAGCCATCTTTACATCAATGTTTAGGATTTTGATATTTCAGGCCTGGTTTTATAATACTCTGTTTTAGGAATTGTTAAGTTGTGGAAAATCTCATTCATTAATTATATATATGGCACACATCCTGAAGGAATACTTTGGGAGGAGCATATAAAGATATCATAATATTAGCAAGCAATGGAATGTCATTATTATGAAAAGAATGACCACTGCTGGTTTAGGCAGTATAAACCTAGAGGAAGGGGGCAAAAACTGCTGACATTTTAAGAGGCTTTTGATTCTTGCATCCTAATATCATAATAAAGCTTTTTTTTCACATTTTTTTATTGTGAAATATAACATATATACAGAAAGGTGATAACTTTCAAAGTATAATTTACCAAATAGCTTTGAGCAAATTTCAAAGCATGTTTATATGTTACAGTTCCACCATGTCACTTATTTCCTTCTAGCTCTTCTAGTACCCTAGAAACTAAAAAAAAAGAAAAAATTATTTATATAAAGATTCACTATTCATAATCCTTTGTTAAATCCTACTTTGTCTGTTGCTATCCCTTTCTCTCCTTTGATCACTGTTTTAATCTTCAGGGATATCTGGGCGGTGACCACTCTAATTTGTTCCTATTGAAAGGGAGTGTTGACATTATGGGGGAGGGGGATGCATCTTGGAGAAGCTGCTGCCTCTGAGTTTTGGGATATCTGGCATAGTAACACTCTGGGGATTTAAGTTTCTGAAAAGTAAACTTAGTGAGTGAAACTTTTATAGAGTCTCAGATAGGGACCTACATATTCTTTAGTATTTGGGGGACTACTGTTGATTAGGGCTTGGCATATTTTGGGCATTTGGAATATTTACATGGAGCTTGCATAAGAGTAACCTCCAGGATAGCCTCTTGACTCTATTTGAAATCTCTTGGCCACCAAAACTCTGTTACCCTTCTTTTCCCTCTTTTGGTCAAAAAGGTATTCTCAATCCCTGAATGCCAGGGCCAGGCTCATTCCTGAGAATGGTGTCCCATGTCGCCAGGGAGATTCACTCTCCTGGGAGTCACATCCCACGTAGGTGGGAGTAATAAAGCTTTCTTAAACAAGCACTTTAATCATGACTCATTCTCCAATTTCTCTTCTCCATAATCCCAACATCTTCCTAAGATACACACTCTGTGCCTGGATTTCCATGTGTAATCCAGGATGGTGATGTCAGTGAATCAGATCTGGCAGAATCAAGTGACAGTAATCCTTGCCAAGGTACTAAAATGCATTCCTTTGGGTCTATGCAGGTCTAGGAGTTTCTATTTGAACAATAGCCACAAATGGACAGAGCTGGCCTTATGCTTTGTCCTTTATAATGCCATATGGTCTTTGGATTCCAAACTTTTCCTCTCCAGACCAGTGGTCTCTGCTAGCAGTAAAATCTCTAGAATAGGCAGGCTACTATCACTATTTGGGTTGCTCCACTGTTTGCCTAAGTTGAAATTTAGGCATATATGTCTTTCTATACGAGTGGCTGCTGCTTGTGTCATTCTGCTGCACCCAGGTTTCAGTTTTTCATCTATTTCTGGCTTGTCTCACTTGAACTCTTTCCTGAGTTGAATTATGTTGCAGTCAAAAAGACTTCATAATCAAGGCTCTTCTTTTTATTTGATATACTTGGCATTTTGCTGCACTGCATCAGGTCTTGTGAGATCACTTTTCCTTAAGACTAACTACTAGGCAACCTGTGCCTTCATTTCTCATTGCATTTTGCACGTGCTTCTTAAGGTGTCACTTTCATTTTAAGGCAGTATGTAGCTCAGAGAATGTGGCAACTTGCAAAGGCAATGTGTAAAACAGATCAAAGAGCTTTAGAGTCAGACAAAAGTGAGTTCAAATTCTGGCTCTGCGACTTACTGTGCAACCAAGGTCAAGCTACGTGATCTCCCTAAGCCTCAGTTTTCCCATACTTAAATGGGTATTAGATTGATAATTGTTCCACTACTTCAGATTGGTGCAGTGATTACATGAGATAATGCATTTGAAACCCTTGACTCAGTGCCTGGTTCATGTGAAACATTTAATGCAAACTATTGTTGTTGTTCTTATTAATAAAAATAACCAATCTTGTGGTTGGCCACAAAGCCATGGAGGTGGTGATACTGACATGGTCCATCTCATTTTCCTAGTTTTTATGAATACCGTGGCAACCAGTCTAGTCTCATCTTTACCATTCTGCCTGCATATTCTAAATTTTCAATTTTACTGACCCCATGATCTTTCCTCCCAACAAGTTAAAAAGTACTCTTTTTCTGCTCTAGTTTTCTCTTGGCAGAAAACAATCGTTTCTAAATGAAATGCCTCTTCTAAACCAATCTCTTAAAAAATAGATTATTTTTGTTCCTGAACTTTTTTCATTCCATTTCAGAAACTAATTTCGTTTCCTTTTTTTAAACAAGTTATAAAACTGATTTTTAATATGCTGCAGCTTCTGGTCAAACCATGATTATCTCAAAAGAAACCCTTTTAGCACTTTGACAGCTTCTTGCTACGTATGCCTTAATACTTGGTACTACAGGAATAATTTCTGAACCATTAAAATGATGTATGGGCACACTTTTATTTTGAAGGATATCCAGAATTCTTTTAATTTCTATTTTAGGAAAAAAAAAAACTGTTGCTCTGTGATCTGAACCCACCTAAATAAGAAATTCTCATGATTCCCTGTTTTGTAATACTTTACTTACACATAAAATGAAAATGTGCTCTTTACCTTTTTGAACATATGTTTCATGGTTTTCATTTCTCTGTATGTTCTGTATTTCTTTATCAGTATGGAATATTCTAATTTGTTAATTAGAATAAAATATTCTAATATTATTAATGCTATTAATAAAATCTGCAGAAAGGTTTGATAAATACTTTCTAATGGTGATGATGAGGAGGATGATTATGATGATGTTGATGTTGTCATTTCTACCCCTTAATATTTCCCCAAAATATCTCATCCTAGATATATATTTAACAAAAAAACAATTGCTGCCATTACTTTATTGGATGATGATTGAAAGATCAGTTTGGAATGAATGGATTTATTTTTCCATGCTAGATTCATTTGCATTTTTGAAATTGCTAATTTTGAAAATCTAAACTTGGTTTTCAACATTTAGTTTTCTGAGTTTTGTGTTGTTTGTTTTAGGTTTACAGATAATATGGAAGTTAAAGAAAGCTAAAAAGATAGCAATTGTTTCACATCTTTAATGGACACTGTTTCAAATAAGGCACTGGCTGGCTAACAAATGAGGTGCTAGAATACCAGTAGGTAGCCTCTCTCCCCACTTGTCCTTTCTGCTTCAATTAACAATGAAAATATGCTATGTTTCATCCTACCATTTAAATTCAAATATGGAAAAGAGCTGTCAGTTCTTTCTTATGTCCTTCTTGCCAATATGAGAGAGTCCCACACTGAGTCTTATATTGATGTTTCTAGTAAAGCTTGCAATACCTGTAAACAGTGTCCTTGTACCTGAATAAGGAAGAACAAGCAATAACAGTGTGATGTTGAGCATTTCAAAGATATGTCCTCTTATTTCAGGATTTTTAAAAGAAACAAAACCTAAAGGAGATTTTTAAAAATTAAAAACTAAAACCATCTTTCCAGGGTATTCTAAAGAGAAATGGCTAATTTCAATTGCATATGCATCCATTAGAAGTGTGTGTGACTCTAGGATTATTAGTGGCCTCTTCTTGTCCTATTACTGTTTAATTAATAAGGGAAAAGGCAATAACAAATAAAAAACTACTTTGAAGACCAGTCAAGAATTGAGGAATGAAAGAATCATTGTGTGATTAGATTATAATAGTGATTTTGCAAAGGGCTTTAAGTATCTTAATGTTAGCCCTGACAAAATGTAAGTGTAACTGGTGATTTTGAATTCTTTTTCAATGAAATTTGCATCAAAATAAGGCCATTAGTTTCTGTGATTAACGGGAACCTTACAATTTCTTACAAAGAGAGTTACTTTTCTTTCTTTGTGGGATGCCTGACAAACTGGAAGATGGTGCTGATGGAATGTGGGAAAAACAGATGTGATGTAACAGGAGTTTGGCCCCCCTCTCCCAACAGGCAGCTGGCTTCAAAGAATTAAATGTGAAGAGAGTGAGGAAGTAATCCACAAAATTGTATAAATGTTAAGTAATTTATATAATTGGGTATATATAAAAATGGATTTCTTCCCCAAGTTATTTTTTAACGTAGAAAAATCTAATCTGGTAGTTGACTATTCAATAAAGAACATGAGTTTTAAACCAACAAACCAAAAAACTTTATGTATTCTAAAGTTTGTTATATTCAATATAATGTCTTTCTGTGACTATATGCTTAATCCTTTGTTACAATTGCTTTATATGTGGGTGTAATATATGGTGTGTATCTGTGCGTAATGCTGTTCTATGAATCTATGCTAACAGGTGCTTCCTGCATGTGTGTTTATAATATATAGCATATATGTGTACATGTGTGTATGATGCCTTTCTTGAACTATATGCTTTATCTCTTGCTGCAATTGCTTTAGGGCCACTCCATGAGCAACACATGAAAATATCTTTAGATACTCTTTATATCAGTATGACAAATAAGTGCCAAGGAAAACTCCTACTACCCCCGCATTATAAATTCATTACAGTATTTTTTTTGCCTCTGATCAGCGATTTAGCCAAGGAATCTTTCCCAAAGAAGCATTGCAGGCAGCTGCCATGCATGAATCAGAGCTGGTATTTGAGATGAAACCTATTTGCTAACCCTTTTTTAGACATACCTGACTTTTGACCCCACATGTGTTGTTCAGGGTTCTATCTCCTAGGGGTTATGGGATCCAGCCTTCACATCGCTTTCTTCCTTGAAATACCTATTAGTGTTTTGTACCTGTGGCTGTATTTCATAGGAATAGGCAAAATTATTTTGGCTTTTAAAAGGATTCTTACTGAGATTTGCTGATATCTGCCTGTCGACAGCTCCTCCAGCGTGATGGCTAGTGGAGGGGGTTTTGAGTCAGCCCAAAATTAAAGGGCACACATATAAAAAATATGTACGGCATGAAGACAAATCATAAAGAAGATCCCAAACCTCTTCTGAGGCATAGATAAATTATTAAAATAAGAGTCTGCTTTTTCCGGGTCATGACTTTTGAAACATTTAGAAAGATTTTTTTTTTAAATCTGTTTTTCACATCCTATATTTTTTGGTTATCTTTATTTCGCCTTTAATTTTGTTTAGAATATGATTACTCCCTGAGTCCTTAGAGCTTATAAAATAAGGAAAAAAATTCTGTAACATATATCTAAAGTTTTAATTTTAGAATTATAGTTTCATTTATTCATGCCAGGATTTTTTAGTTCCATTTTCCCCTATTTCTAGATTCTTCTTTTTCTCTTTTTCCCTTAGACTTTGACATCGTTTCAGTTCTTTATAAAGCCATTCATCACATTTTCTTTTCTTTACTTGGCCTCAAATAATTTTTTAGATCGTTTTCTTTGCTTTGTTTTTTTCTCCTTTTCATTTGTCTTGTTGGTTTCCTCTCCCCCAACCTTCTACTATAAAACAAGCATTTATATTTTCTACTAAGTATATAAGTTCTCGTAGTCTCTATGAACATTATGTTAAAGTAATAAGTAAGCAAATATATTAAGACCTCAATTAACCATCCAAATGCAACTGGAAATGGCAGAGATAATTTCAAGAGACTTCCCAATTTTTGTTTTAATGTGTTTTTCCTATATGCATTTTAATGTGAGCTTTTATGGTATTACTTTTCAGCCACAGTCAAACAAAACAATGAAGTCATTTGTGAAAATCAAATTCACCCCACATCATCTCTCAGAATGAGGCAAAGCACTGGTCTGAACTAAGCTGCTACTCTTTCTTTCCCTGGTCTTCTTTTTCTAGATCATATTTTCCTGATAAGTATTTTCTGTTTCTAAATTAACATCCTCCTGCTGGGCATTTAAATGGAGTGAGAGTCAGACAAAGCTGTGAAAGAGGTATTAAATGGCTTAATTAATCAGCAATATGCTGTGCAGTTGGATTTGAAATTAAAACTTACGCAAGATAATCCTGAAGGTGACTAAAGATTCATTTTGGTATCTTGTGATCAGATAAAGGCACATGTTAATGATGCTAAGAGTTTAAACACTTTTAGGCTACTGCAGTAGAGTACTTCTTCAGAGTCCTGAAATCATTCTTGTTTACCAAACACTGATTAGTTGAATGCATTAGGAGAAACTGGTTCTTAGACAACTTTTGTTGACTCATACCTTATTCTTTTTACAGGACAGTTGCGTAGCTTTGCTTGTAAGGCTAATTTTCAACCAGTCTTAAGTACTGTTGCTTACCTTGCTTTATCTTTTTACCTGATGTGACTTGGGCCTGTTTTGGTAGAACCTGACCCCTTGAAATTGCTAAAAATCAATTTAGCTGTAGAAGCTATCAACCCCTTTCATCTGACTGTGAGTTCATCTGAAACAAGTGTTGTTTCAGATCAGGTCATTTGTCTTTAACCTGGATGGGGAATTAACCACACCCAACAAATATGGGATTGAATTACAGTCTAGATGCTTTTGTTGGTTTGTTCATTTGTTTATTTTTTGTTTAAATCTATCTCCATTAATCCTCTCCGTTGCTATTTGTGACCTTCCTGTAGACAATTCTGTTAACTCTTAGTTGTTCGTAAGTTGTTTCAGGCAGAGCTCTTAGATGTCTTAAATCAGTGGGATTATTCAAGTAAATTCTCTACTATTTATCCCTGTTTGGCAATAATTTGATAGTAGTTTTTCCTTATATGAGTATTATTTTCCATTTTTCTGTGAAAAAGCAGGCTGTTCTATCCATTTTCCATTTTCCCAGTCTCAATTCTCTTGCTTGGAATCAACTTCTGTGTTAAGTGCTCTACAGACTTAAAGAAACTGATCTTTATGCTTCCCAAAACATTTGGCTTTTGTGTAAAACTACAAGAACATAAATAGCCTCTTTGGTACTTGGTATTTTTTCAAAATGTTCTCAATTTTCCAACACTGACTGTAATTTTTACTTCAAAGATCAGTAAAAACAGGAATGAGATTCATTTTGCATGAAAATTTTTTATGCACCCTACTTGGAGTTCTTCAGAGGAAAGAAGCAATACAAATTAGTATGTACACATAAGTTTTGCATATCTTTCTATTGTAAACTCTGGTAACATCTAAAACTTTTTAACAAGGAGATTTGTATAGTGTTGAAATTGAGGGATGAGGACTGATTAATCATTCGCTTTTTAATACATTTATGCATTGAAATGATTGCTCTTGAGGCCTTGAGCACTCAGCTGTTGGTGAGGGATACAGAAAGGAACAAAGGCCTTGACTTTAAGAAACTAGCAGTCTCCAGGAGAGAGAGACGTTTGCAAAATGTTAATAGGCCCCATGCCTTTGTTCTCATGTCTCTTCTAAATGTGTATCAGAGAAACATGCATCGTCTCCACCTCTTGCGTCGCTCCTATTCATGGGGAAAAGACTGATTTAACTGCCTAGTGAAATGGCAAGAATTTGACATTCATTGGTTCAGATATCCCAAATAGACAAAGTTATGCATTAAAAGTCATGAGCATATGTGGTCTTGTGCTCGGATCTGTCATGCTCATGGTCAGCCCTCACATGGCTCTCAGATGGGTGAGAAGGAGGCCTCAACTTATTGTACAACAGACAAGCTAAGTGTCCTTGGCCGGCAGCCTTCTCCCTGCTTCTGTCTCAGGACCAGACCTTGGAGGGAGAGTATTGAAGAGCCTGACTCTGGCTGTGAGTCTCGATGCTGATCCAATTGTTGTTACCGATTCAAGTTGTCAAACTCTCAAGATAAAACAGGCTTTAATTTAATTCTATGTTTGTTTAGCTTTGCGGAAGTGTACAGGACAAAGATTACAGCAGGTAAAGCATCTTCTGTCAGCAGGAGGCCCAGAACTTAATCAGGTACACAGCTTCTTTTCTCCCTGGCCCAAATGGAGAGCAAGTGGACACTATGGACAAGAGCTAAGCCGTGTGGGCGTCACATCGACACCAAGATGCTGAATCCTTGGTTTCTGATTAACCTTTCTGAACTGTTCTAGTTACAGACGCCTGAGCCCACTTGCCAGCACATACCTTCCACCTGTAGGTGCAGTGACCCAGTAGACAAGGCAGACCACATTTATCTTAACTCTCTAGTTTCTAAGTAGAGAGTGGTGTGACAGGCAGTCTCAGATCATTTTCTCAGGCCTAATGTTAACCCTTTAATTCCAATGTCCAGATAAGATTTATCAACAATAAAGATGATATTTGATCCTTATCTGATGCTTTTTGTATATTTAATGATTTCTGACCATTGTACCACTTGTGGGTCTCTGAGGAGCCAGGCACACCCCATTCTTTCTGAGTTCAAGACAATTAAGACACGTTAACAGCACCCAGTTGACACACATGGATCAATGCGTGTCAGACAATTTCCATCTCACCAATCAGATAAATTAGTTTTCTTCCCCTAGGGAGTTCTCAACTGTTACTCTAATACTATTAACCATTCCAGGAGTGGGGTAAGGATGTCCCTCATAGAAATTGAGGCAAAAAAAATAGGGCACCTCTATTTCAATAGAGTAGGTTTAATGCCATCATAGAAGACTATCCAAAGTGCAGTAGAATCCCAAGGGAAGTTGTACTTAAGTTTGCCTGGAAGAGTCCCCCTTCCCAGTGGAGTAAGAAGTTGAGCTGACATGTAAAGGATGAATAGATGAGCAGAGAAAGGTCATTTCAGCCATGATAGAGAAAGTACCAAGAGGGAGCTGAGCAATATCATAGAGATTGTGGAGAATATAAAAAGATATGAATCTTTTCCCCCAAATCCATACTTGCATCATTAAATCAGTATACATTTCCTCATCCAAGGGAATTAATTGATTTACTTAGATTTTTCTAAAGCCCTTAAAATTGTATATAAAAATAGGTATTCAATCCTTACCGAAGAATTTTCCTGATATTTCAAGATTTGTCAAACTATTCTTTCACTCAACAGCTATCGCTTGTGTGCCTACTAAGTGCAAGGCAGTGTTCTTTTTGTGAGTGCCAGGATCCCAGCACTGAATGAGACAAGGTTCCTATTCTCATGGAGCTATATTCTAGAGCTACACTGTCAGTACAATCTCCACCACTCACATATGACTGTTGAGCGCTCAAAATATGGCCAGTGGAGAGTTGCATAAACTGAAAGTTTAATGCAATGTATTTCAAAGACATTTATGAAAAACAAGTATATAAAATATCTCATTAATAATTTTTAATGTTGATTACACTTGAAATGATAACATTTTGGTTATATTGAGTTAAATATGATATATTATTTTAATTCATTTTATTGGTTTCTTTTATTTTTTGTGGCCACTAGAAAACTTACAATTATATATGTGGCTCACATTCCTTTTGGACAGTGCTGCTCTCGAGGGAAGAGTCAGACAGTAAATTAGTTCACAAATAAATGACAAGATGATTTCCCATAGAAATAAAACTGAGTGATGCAATGGAGAGTGGCAGAGATTACATTAAATAAAGCCAGAGAAAGCTTTTCTAAAAAGCAATTTTTGCTGACACATGGATGATATGCAAGAAGCAGCCAGGTGGATTAATGTGGGAACACCATTCCCGATAAATAGCAAATGCCTCAAGGAATGACTTGTCATCTCCAAAGAAACAGAAGTCAGTAGGGCTAAACAGTAATGAGCTCGAGGGAAAATGATATGAGAAGAGGTCAGAAAGGTAGGCCAGGGCCAGTTTATCAAGAATATTGCAGGACCTGGAAATGAGATGTGATTTATGCTAAGTGTAGCGGGAAAGCACAGAAGGGTTCCTAGCAGAATGACATGAACTGGTTTACAATTTTAAAAAAGATCTCTCTGTCTTCTCCATGAAGAATGGATTGCAAGTAGGCAAGAGGAGAAGCAGGGAGACCAGAGACCATTTCAGTTGTGCTGGCCAAAGGTATTGGTTGCTAGGACTGGCTGGAGCAGTGGTGATGCTAAAAAATGAACAAATATTCAAAATATATTGTCAACATCCAGCTTTCACAATCTTACTGATGGTTTGGATGAGGGATTTCTCCTAGGATTTTGGCTTGAATTGTAGCTGGTAGTGCCATTTACCTAGATGGGGAAATTAAGAGAACATTCTTGGGGTAAGAGATAGGTATTCTGTTTTGCCCAGGATTATTATTCGTATTAGAAAATTCAGTGGAAATGTGAGTTAGGAGTTACATATGTAGGTCTGGAGTTTGGTGGGGAAATCAGAGCAAGAACTATAAATCTGTGAGACAGCATTAGTTACTTTAAGCTATTACCTTCATTTATGTATGTTTCATCCTATTTTGTCTAAAGACTTGGACATTATTATTCTGCATAACCAGCCTCTTGTTGAAACATCCTTCATTCAAGTCCAGTTGGAGCCCATAAACTTTTACCCAAAAGCCACCAATGTTCATCTTTCCTGGAGAGAAAATAAGTGACACGGTCATGAGGTAGGATCAGAAAAGGGAGTACAGAAATCCTAGTGTTAAATAGTGGATGAAGGTTTGAGAAGCTGCTTAAGGGTTTCAAGCTGAGCTTCTGAGGAAAATGAGAAGCCTCCAAACTGGTTGATTTCTCTATAGACTAAAGCTTAGCTGGACAAGCTTTCTGTCCTTCCCTCCTCTCTTGCTTTCTGCAGGCAGTTGCAGATAGACTGAAAGCAGCATTGTTAATGTGGTTTTTCAAAGAATGGAAAAAAAGAAAGCATTATAAGCAGGAACTCATAAAATGTGTGGGGAAATGGCTTTATCGGCTCTTGACTGGAGTCTACAAATTGGAGAATTATACAGGAAGACATTAACTAGGGAGGTGAGAGATGCAAGTTTTATTTTATTAGTCTTATCTAAGAGATGAAACTCTTTTTGAGAGCTCTGTTGAGAACTGCTGGGGTGAGAAGGGATTCAGCAAAGAACAGTACCAGTCTGATGAAGCTTCAGCTAGTCTTGGAAAACAGTGGAAGAGAGCAACTGTATATTCAAAGACAAGTAAGCATGCTTTGTTAAGAACACCGATTTGTAATGACAATTGTCCATTCTGTAAACCCTAGGCACAACTCTTTTAGGTTATACAGACCATTTGATAAAATGCTTGTGAGATGAGCCAGGAGTTCAGCAGTTGGCCTGCAGCTAAGGAGGGCATTTTCTGTACCCCCTGCTGAACAGCCACTTTGGGACCGTAGATGCCACTGTGACAGAGCCTCAGCGGAGACAGGAGCTGTTCCTTGACTGGGATACTTGTAGATGCCAAGCAGTCAGTTGACAAAATATTGATAGCATGCATCATGTAAGCACAGACAGGCTTTCACTCATAGCTAGCCCAGCTATGGATTTCATAGTCCCTGTAAAATAACTTATTTGGGCCAAGAGTCTTCTTGTTGAGATGACAACAGATCAATCTATTTAACAGCAACATTCTGCAAAAGCTTCGCATTTCATTCACAGCCTACTCTTTCCCTCTCTACCCTCCTCTCATTTTGTTTTAACATCTTCCTAAGATATCAGTTTGGTAAAATCAATCTATCAATCAGGAAGGGAGATAGAAAAGAGAACTGAAATGCAAAAAAATTAATATAATAAGAATTCAAATACAAAATCGTCACTTTCAATATGAGGTGAGAGCTACCTACCTACACCTACCTATCATCTATCTGCCTATCTCAGTATGTAATGAATATAGAAAACAAAATTAGAAAATAAAATGCAATAGTTCTATTCATTCAAGATTATAAAAATATGTATTTTTTCATTAAAGGGAAATTTCTGTGTACACTTGGATGCTTCTCTATCTCTAAATTTATCAGTATAAAGTTTAGTAATATTTGTCCTTTTCGGTGGCATATAAATAAAATAAATGGAGATCCATATTATACTGCATACATATGCACCAATTTCTCCTACTCAATATATCATATTGATTTTTTTAAAAAAGCAAATGAGCAAGCACACATTATCTGTCACTCAAAACCACACATGCACACACACACAAATCATTATATGCAGTTTATGAGAAACATACTTAAAATTTATTTATGTAGGTTGAAAATAAAGGAATAGGCAAAGGGATATAAACAGATGTAAACTAAAGCAATGCAGAAGTCACAATATTAATGTTAGACAAGGTGGAATGCCAAGTTTAAACAACAACAAGCTAAAGAAGGGAACTTGCAAAATGATAAAAGATAAAACCCAGGGATGTGCTGAAGCTGGCTGACATATTTTAGTTCACTTTTTCAGAATTATACAAATCCAGAAGATATTAAGTAACAATATAAAGGAATCAAATAATGGAATCCATAAACTTGATAAATGAGATATATATTTATTACCTATAATACAGGTGTATATACAGATGTGTAAATTTAAAAATAAGAAATTTTAAGTAAATAGGCAGACCATGATTGGTTCAAAATAGAGTTATCTTTTGAAGCCTCACTAACTGACTTAGTATGATGAGAGTAATTGTAAATTTTATATTTTAGTTGAGTACCATTTTTCATTTATTTCCTTTGCTAAAATTTAGATGTAGCATTAAAGTGTGGCAGCTTAGATATTCTTGGCATATTTTATGCTTTGTTAAATGCCCTAACCAAATTATAGAGTAGCTGTATCTCACTGAGATCTTAAACACAAAGTTAAATTTAATAATTCAATGTTAACACCCCTGTGTGAGACATTTTGGGAGGCAAGTACTTCTGAGCCAGTAAGAAGCACATGAGAATGATTTGTTTTTAAACAAAAGAACTACAGTGTCCCATTTAGAGTTTTTCTGACTGTCCCTGTCAGAGGAAGAAGAAAATTTTCCACTGACACCCTTGATTGATTCCTGCTTAGAAACGGACTGCCTATATAAGCTCGGTCTGATTCCTTTAATGTTTAGCAAACCCAGAGAATTTCCTTTCTCTAAACCTCAATAAATGAAAATAAAATGTGAGAAGAGGGGTCTGAAGTTCAGAAAAACTTGCCATTCTCTGACTTGGCTCCTCGTGATTTGGAGAAACTCGGAGGAGAGTATTTTATTAAAACACCTAGCACAGCAGCCCTTAATGACCTTTTGAGTAAACTGACAAATAGTTCATACATGGCTTGGGAAGGCTGGCAGAGGGTCGGAAAGGAGGATACACATGCTAATAAATAATATTGTATTGGAGATTTTAGAAAAGGGAAAAGGTAGGAAAATGAAATATAAACACTGCAAAAAGATATTTACATATTTGTTGATGATTCACAAAACACCCCTCTGTAGCAACCTTACCATCCCCTATGGGATGCAAAAATCACTTCTTCATTTTACACACAAGGCCACTGCTATTCTGGCAGGCCAAAGGACTGTCCAAGGTGAAATGACTATCAGAAGTCTTCTCACCACCAGTATGCAACAGTAGCAGAAAATGATCCCATATCTTCTGATTATAAATCCAATGGTCTTTTCCAAAACTCCACTATTGGCTCTAGGGAATTTTCTCAAACTAGAATCAACTCATTCCACTGCAGTTCTAATTTGCATGCACTGCCTTAAAACTTTCTAATTCCTGGTTCTTTTTTACCACCTCAATTCTCACCCTTAATTTCATAGCTATCTAAGGGAAAGCTGCTATTGTCCACGTATTTTTGCTAAAGGATCTCACTTAAAAAAAAATCTCTTTTTCATCCTCAGGTTTTCATTTGACTTGTAATCATATTACTGAGAAAGATTTTGTACAGTCATACCTAGTGTCAAACATCACCCCCCCCCAAAAAAAAAAGAAAGATGCATAGATCACCTGATTTTTACAGAATTGTATAAAAATCAAGGAAACCAACTCTGATAATATAAGATCAAAGTCATTATCTATGAGTAATAGGTCTGCTTGACAGTGTTACAGTGTGTATTATTCCAATAACATGTTAAAAATAAAATAATGTTCAAGAAAAGTGGGAAAAATGGAAGTTTATGGAAACTAGTAGTTTTGGAGTCCTTTTGAAAACACATCCAGAGGCTGCCAGAGCACTGCCCATTGACCACACTTGCACCCAATCTCACCGTGCCTCATGGATATATACACACACATACTTACATACATATATATACATGGATTCTGCCCTTGGGAAACTTTATAGCCTAATGGATTCAAAGCAATTTCACTTCACGTTGTGTAATTGTACAATGCATTCATAAAAGCAAAGCCTAGCCAAAAACATTTGTCAATATTATTTACTCATTTTAGTGCACTCAAACTTTTTAAAAAGTAATTTCTTGGAATATCTACAAATATAAGGCAAGTATAGATTCAAGTAGATGGTGTTTTTCCATATAATCCCATCTCCCATTGTATTTTACCTGTTTGTGTCAAGAATGAAGTCAACATTGAATTACTAATGGTCCTTATAATCTCCCTTCATATTCACCCTTTCTTTTAAGTGTTTCTCCTTCACTTATTCTCCTTTTCTTGCTCTTCTCCAGGGTCACCAGAGTGAATATTTTAATCCTGCTAAGTTTTAGGGACAAGAAAGCACCCGTATGGGGCACCACCCACCCTCTATGGAGTGTAAGAGCCAGACCTGGTTTCCATGGATGTTCTTGTATTAATGAACAGAAAGGTTTAGTTCTGTCAGAAGAAAGCCATTGTCAATGATGACTTTGGAATCTTGCAAAGGTCTTCCCAGTTTATAGCACATGGGCCCAGTCATTGGTTTTGTTCCTCAACTGAGCTGGGAAAGACAGACATGCAAAGTCAATTTCCCAGAGATGGTCAGGGCCAGGATGCTCAGATAAGATTTTATTGAAAGGTACCATTGTTGAAATGTCTTTTCTTATATTATGTCTATGACTTTCAATAATAATAGTATAAATAATAATAGTAGTTGTACTATTGGTAGTAGTAGTAATAGTAACAACAATACCAAATGTTTATTGAGCATTGACTACATGTCAGGCATTTGTCCTTGTGCTTTACATGTATGAACTCATTTGCACATCCCAACACTGCAATGAGGTACTGAGTATTCTTATCCCCATCTCAGCAGAGAGGCATGGGGTTTAAGTGACTTGCCCAAGTTCACACAGTTGGGCAGTCATCATCATTTTTCATCCCTGTAAGAGAATACTTTGTTTCCCCCCAAAATTAGGATGTTACACTATCATTTGCTTCGGAAAACAAGCCCTGATTTGTATCCTGATTTGTTCCATTCCTAAACCTGAAACCAGGGGTTCCCTTGAACTAATGTTAGCTTCATTCAGCTCTCTTCTCAGTTCCTGTGACCACCTTTCTCTATCTCTCTTCATCCCTTTACCCTGTGTGGTTTGTCCTCAGAGCACTTATCATATTTGATCCAGTAGATATTTAATGATAAATTGACCTGATTGTTACCTTCCCCACCCCTCCCCTACTCATGAGGTCAATACCAGTAGGGACCTTGTATTATTCTTTGCTGCATTCCAAATACCTAGGACACTGCCCCATGTGGTATATGCTCAGTAAATATTTGTTGGATGAGTAAAGAATGAATGGACCTCTTTTAACCCCTAAGAACTGGAAAATATGTGTGGCCTAAATGAGGAAGAAGTAATCGCCATGCAACCTTCTGAACTTGCTGAGCCACCCTTTGCTTTTGAGTAAATTCATGGTACTCTTAGCTGGCATTTAAATGCCCTGCTGACCGCCCTGGGGAACCTCTCCAGGAAGAGCACAGGAGGTGGCAGAGTTGCACACCAGTGCTGCCAACTATGGCAGAACACCTGGGGGATGAGGTGTTGTTAACGCAGAGTGGGCACGGACAGGCAGATGGAAAGAAGAGATGTGCAGTTGAGGAAAGGTTTGTCCTCTGATCATTTACCCACCCCACCCCCTGAGAGGAAATTGTCCTTTACGAATTAATATTGGCTCCGTATCCAGAGACCATGCCCACGTGCTTCTTGTTTAGCATGTTGAGGACCTAGGAATATATTTATGTTTGGTGACGTGGAGGGTCACTTCCCCCAACCCCCACCCCAGTGCCTCTTGACACAAGCCTTCATGTGGAATGAGAGGAGCTCCATGAGGGCAGAAAGCTTGTCTCATTCAAGTCCTGTTTCCCCAGAGTCTAGCACAGAGTAATGAATACCTGTCAGTTGAATGAATGATTCAAAATCATACCATGAAGGAGGATGGCATTTTATCACCATTTTACAGATGAGAAAAATTAGTGAGTTTACCAAGTTAATGCATAGTTAGAGGCAAATTTTTAAATTATATCATGCTCATGATTCACAGAACGTTCCTGTAAGTGAGGAGGATCCCACCTGAATATAAATGTCTCTATTAATTTGTCCCAATATATTCCAAGTACCCAGGACAGCACCAAACCTAGGAATTATTTAATAGATTTCAGAATGAATTGAATGGATGAATAAATGAATGAATGACTGAATGAAATTTTCAAGGTTTTCCTCAACATATACCTCATGTGATTCTTTGTAATCCCTTCATTCACCAAGAGGTCTTTCAGACTGTATTTGAATATTCTCAGTACGAAGGAAAGCATTAGTGCTCTAGCATGACATTTCCATGTTTTTTCGGTTCTAAATGTTGAAAGATATTTTTGCATGCTTGGAATGTTGCACAATATTTCACAATTTTTGCATTAAAAGAAAGCTATTTCAGATCTTCTTATTGATGAAAGATGTTGAAATGACAAGGCTGAGGACAATCGCATGATGTTATTAGAGAGCTCCCATCGTGTATGTATGCAATGACTTGCCAAAATTCCCTTTCAGCGGGTCTGTAGCATTCTCCTAGTCTGATAATTGTATCCATGACAGTATCTAGCAACTACACTCTCCTCTGGGCCAGGCTAGTTTCTAAGTCCTTTACATGTATTAACTCATTGAATCTTTACAGCAACCCCAGATGTAGGTGCTATTATGATGCCCTCTTCACAACTGAGGAAACTGAGGCAGAGAGAAGTTAAGTAACTTATCCAAGGTCACACAGACAGGAAGTGGTAGAGCTAATGTAGACCTTAGCAGCCTAGCCCCAAGTCTATGCCCTTAAGTGCTACCTCGTAGGGTGCACTTCATACCTGCCATGAGTCATGCTGACTACCTCACAGTATCATTCCACCCTCTGCATGTTCAAAAACCATTTGCTAATCAGTCACTTCTGAAATGTTTTTAGGGAGCAATACCAAAATCACCTGTGATGTAATTTCAGGGATTTCTTTCTCCCCCTTTTGCAGTGTTTAAGATTTTTCCTGACTGAGGTTCTTGGCCAACTCTTGCCTGCTCTCCAATTCCTGTGGCATGCACCATCTTCTCAGCTTCTCTGAGTTACCAGGGAAGGTGCCACTGATGAGGTCCAGGTGACATGCTCCTGTCATTTCTGTTCTTTTCATCATTCTTCAACCATAGATCTCTACCACACTTCTTCTTCACACTGAGGAATTTCCCCAAGGATGTGTATTTCCTTGATGCATAGTGTTATAGTGTGTAAATCTTCCATTTGTATTATTAGCCAGACTCTTCAAAAATACTTAGATATCTAAGACCATATACATTGTTCTCGACCACCCACCCTATAAATTACTTCTACATGTGTTGTTATTGTTATTCTCTTTCTCTCTGCCACAAAGTCCTCCATTTTACCCATTTATCTGAACATTTTTTCCCTCCTCCTTACATTTGCAGCCTTGAGCTCTTGTGATTAGATTGGTAATTACACCTCTGAATAAATGCAGGCTTCCCAATTTTGTAAAGTGCAGCCTTTCCCCAGTGGAGACCCCAAAGCACCACACCTGAACCAAAATGCCCTTCTATGGCAGGAGACCTGGTTTTCTTTCATTGAAGCAGAGATGAAAACACCACCTATGTCCCCCAAGTTTCATGTGTAGTACTTTATTAACTCTGGATATGCTTCCTGGGTTTCTTTTATTGGCATCATTTGCCCGCCTGTGACTCACTAGAAATGGCTTTCGGATGGCAATTTCATCATATTCCAGACATGCGTTTTAGGAAGCTGGCACCTCTCCTGGCTGGTCAGACACACTTCAAAGTTCTGTGTATAACACTGACTCTAGACCTCTCTATAGCATCTCTATACCTAAAAGTATTATATATCTAGTGCAGGAGTCAACAAACGTTCCTGTAACGAGCTCTATGGGGCTTATGATCTCTGCCGGCAACTATTCAACTCTACTATTTCATTGTGAAAGCAGTCATAGGGATTATGTAAATGAATGGGTATAGCTGTGTTCCAATAAAACTTTATTTACAGAAGCAGGCAGCAGGCAGAATTTAGTCCACGATTCCACAGTTTTCTAACCTCTAGCCTCAGGAAGGACAAGGGGGAAACAAAAAATAGACCCAGAGAAGGAGAAAAGAATCATCACCAACCACTTCTCCAAGTCTTGTATTTACTTATTGATTTTCTGAGTCCAGTAACTCAGTAACTAAATAATCTCCTGTCCATAGGGATTTTAATTTCTCATATTAATCTTGTGCCAGCATATCTAGTTTTATGTTATTTTCTGTGTTATTTTTCCATTGTGTTATATTTCAGATTATTAGGCATTAATTTTAAAATAGTTCAGTCACATATTAGATACATTAAGAGACCCACAGTGCCCCTCAGAGGCCAAGCTTATGATTGCAGACATAAATAGAGGAAGGGCCCCAATCAGATGATAAATATCTAGGATTAAGTTGAGGCTGGGAAGAAAAGATTACCCTGTCCAGGCAGGGATGTGCCAAGCACTGGTAACCTTGAAAAATCTGCAATTTGATTTTATTGAACGGTGTTCGTGCACAAGCCTGAAGGTTTTCCACATTGCTTTTCTGAGTACAGGATTTTTTTTTCCTTCTAGACTCAGTCTAATGTCCTTGCCGTCATGTGGAAAAAGCAAAACTGAGAAGACTTGAAAATAATTTCTTACTGGTTTAGGATTCTTTTCAAGTTTGTCTTTTAGTGGCAGATGAATCTACCTTATTGAATTAAAATGGAATTAAAGTAGATCTTCATTACCCAGACAGAAAGTAACCACTGACAGGTACATGCCTGTGTGTGTGTATGTGTGTGCACACACGTGTACACTGTGCACATGCAAGCTGGACGGCAAAAGGAAATTAGTTGGGGAGGAAGACACTAAAGTTGATAATATTAGGTAATCCTTGCCACATGCAGTCTAGACACACATCTACAGCATGTGTCTAGCCTCAGTGTTGCATAAGGATTGATGATGTTAATGTAGCAGAGGCCTGAACCAAGCAGAGTCCACCTGCTTAGCAAGCCTTGTGGATATTCTCCGATGGTTCTGAGGAAGACAATCATGATTGGCTTACTTAGCACTAAGAGCAGCCATCCAAGCAGATAAGCTTTGAACAAACCCCAAGTGAACATCCAGAAAAGAGTCACTTGGATGTGGAGATTAAATGCTTAGCAACAGGTAAGCAGCAAGCCTCACAGGTGTAAAGGAGACAAACAGGCTTGTCAGCACCAGAATTTAGGAATATTACTTTGAGTCCCAGTTTAAATGGAACATAGCCGCTTGACCTGGCATAAGATTGGAAAATGGGTTTCCTTCCAGGCAGCCAGATTCCAGGCTTGCCCTCCGGCATCTCTTCTAATGGGTACATTATTGCCAGAGAGATCCTCTGGGCTGCTAATGGGAAGAGGACAAGATAATATCAGTTTCTGCTGCAGGCTAAAGACCAGAGATAATGTAACATTCCATTGTCGTAAGAATGCCTTTCTTTATAAATCAGATTCTTAAAAAAAAAAGTACTTCACTTGAATTTGAAGACTTCTCAAATTCACTTGAATGTGAATTTCAAGATCTCCTTGAAATGTAGTGTGTGGCTTCACAAGTAAGATTGAGAACATCCTTCTGATGTGCCCCTCTATCATTCGGTAACTTGTGGCACCTAAAGGGCATTTGGTTGAAGGTGTCCAATAGATGGAGGGAGATGTGATATTATGGTTTGAGATGTGGATTTCAGATTCATCTTCTAGGCTGAAGTTATCAGAGCGGATGGGATCATGGACATGTAGAGGGAGAAGAGAAGGCCAAGGATAGACTCCTCGAGATTGTTTACATTTTAGGCTCAGGAGAAGATGGAGGAGCCTGACAATGAGACAGAAGTCATGCTATCAAAAAGGGGCAGGGGTGATGTAGAACTGGGCAGGGTCACAGATTTGAAGCTCCAGGACTAAGTCACTCACCTCACCCTAGTCCTGAGCCTGGTGATGTGGACTTTCTGGGCTTCAAATTCTTCAATTTTAAAAGTTGACAGGAGCCTGAGGGAATTTACTATATTCCTAAGTAGTGTGCAAAGCACTTTCACAAATAACACCTTGTCAGTATCCCAAACAAGTCGGCGAGGTTGGATCATTGCCACATCTTTGCGGGTGGGAAAACAGGATCCTAGAAGCACTGTGAAGCTTGTCCAGGGACACCTAATCAAGTAGTGGCAGTGCTAGGGCTGGAACGCACCTTCCTAGTCTAAAGGTCACGCAGCTTTTATTCTATCCCATTGCCTATTGCAGCTAGATAGAAGGTTAGCCTGAGACAGGAGGAAAAAGGACAGGATAGGAGGGAGATGTGTGCATGACTGCTCACTGCACATTTGAGCTCACGGAGAGCATGGCTCAGGAAAGTATGTTGCAGAATCCTGTTGTAAGAGTCAAGCTGCAGCCAGGTCAGGGAACTTGAAAAAGTGAAAGAGTTTTGGAACATCCATTGTGGGCAATATCAATATAATCATCTTCAGGAATGATTAAAATTACCACTGAGAACACAGCTAAAGTGGGGCAGAATGAACCTGTAGTAAGCTTGGAACTTTTTGGTTTGTGTCTCCTGCAGAAGTCAGTTGAACAGAAATGGGAAAAGTAGGATGGTGGCTAAGGGGGTAGAGTGAAAAATCAAGAAGATGAGAGCTTAGGATCAGCCTAAAATTCTCCAGGGGAACTCATGCTTTTCCATAAATGGAGTCCACATCATATGTTCTCTGGCACAGTACAAAATTTTGAGGACATGCTGGGACAAATTCAAATTTTCCTGACTTTTAATTCCCTTTGCTTCTGCTTTCTCACTTTCCTTCTCTCTTCCTTCTTCTTGGTCTACCAGCCCTAGCCCTTCACCGTCACTCTACTTTCTGCAATCTCCATTTTAGCCCCTTCATACCCTCCTTCACATTTGACTTCATTTATACCACTTTCTTATGCCAACATCTGTCCCATTGTGCATCTGGGAAAAGAGGCCCACATGAAAGTTAGTCTGTTTACATTTTGAATCAGATTTATCTATCTTACAGCATTTGTTCAAGGTCAGTAATCATAGGAACCGTTCTTGATTTTTCCCACTGTTGCCCAAACCCATAATGCATAAAAATGAACAAAATGTACAAATTTTAAAAATCTGAATAACCATGGAATTTCTCATTTTTTATTCTTAAAAAAAAAAAAGAAGACAGCCAAGCTGATAGGAATGAGGAAGGAAGGATATGGCAAAAAGGACTGTGCCTCTGCAGACCGATGGTCTGAGGCTACAGTGACCCTGGGGCCGGCAGAGATGTAAGGGGTCGGGGTGAATGACAGGGGAATCCCTATGGTGAGAGCAAAATTCTGAATGGTCCACAGTTTTAAGGGGCTGAGTAGACCGTGGAGATGCCCCTACAGGTTTTCAATCCCTATTTAGCCATCTTTTCATTGTAAGTTCTCAGTAGCAAGGAATCATCATTTTAAATCCAGTGTAGCACTTAGCACTTTAAGGAGGAAATCGATGTATGTTAATTTACTTAGATTGTTTAAAGAAGAAATAAATACCAGGTAAATAAACACGATCAGGGACCATTCTGTTCTTTATGCTACTTCTTGATTGCCAGTAACTGGATAAATTTTGAACGTCACTGTTCACGTACTTAATGGGTAATTGTCTGTAAATCTGTGAAGACCAACCGATCTTTTTATTGAAAGACATTTTTATGTTGTACTGCTCTCCCGGTTCAATTGTTTCCAACGTCCTATTTGGTATTTCTAAGAAGTGAGCGCCACCTGCTGGTTACTGCTAGGATTGCTGAGCAGTCGTATAGAGTAGGTTATGTTTCTTGACCTTTCTTAACCAGGCCATGGAATTTAAATTATCTTTCAGTTTCTAAAGTGTAATATTCACCTAAGGATCCAGATGACTTCTGGGAAGTCCCTTTCTCTCCTTCCAAGCAGTATAAAATTTTGATTAAAAATATGTAACCCTGTCTCTGGTGTGAACTACTCTTATAATAATAACAAAACAATCCCCTAACACAATCGTAGTTCTCTTGTATGTTTTCCAGACAGAAAAGGGCCCCATGCCCCAGAACACAGGTCAATAGTTTGGAGGAGGACTACCATGGTTCTCTGACCCTGAGTCTCAAACTAGGGTGGAACAGAGCTATAAAAAGAACCTTGTTTGAATTTAATTTTGTCTCTTTATCAATGGAGGAAAAAGAAAATTACAATTTTCTTCAAAAGATTAATGACTAAAATTAGGCCTTGATGCAAAATACAACCTAGGATCCAACTGCAAAATCTGGCAATACATATAAGAGATTCATGTTCAACCTCTTAGCATATTGTCGTAATCCAGACAGGCAATGCTATATTTAAAAATGCCTTTCTTTCAGGAAAATGAGAAAAGAGGAAGCATGCAGTCTATATTATATCCCCAAAGTGTCACTTTTTGGTGATGTTGGGAATATAGGAATAATTCATGGTAATTTTGACAAATGGCATGATTTAGTGTTATATTGTCTTCATGGCTCCTGAATTTATTTTTTTCCTTTCTATGAAATTAGTAGCTTGAAAATTGCTTCAATAGTTAAGTAATTAGGGAGTCATATTTTAAAATTCTCCCACAACTAACAAAAGTATTTTTTTTTCTATTGCCTCAATGAAGACTACTAAATTCCAACTTAATTGTGTCCACATCAGTCATTTTAGCTTAATTTAAATTTGTTTCTCTCTTAATGATTTTGAAAATTATGTTGCCATATGATGAGCAGCTAGATTAGGAATCACCTTGACAGTGTCTGATACAAATGTCTCAAAGCCCCTTCTTTAATGAAATGAATAGTATCACTAGCAATGGACAGCTTAGTAGGCATGGAAGCACCCAATAAGTAAATGCACCTGAATTTCAAGCATAGCTTTTCCTCCTTCCATGAAACACATGTGCATCTTAAATTTCTAAAATTCAGAGTGTGGTCTGGTGTGGAGTGACTTGCTTTATGGTATGTCATGGGAACACAGGTTCAGACACAACAAAGATTTTCAGCAAATGACTGCTTTATTACTTACACAACACAAAGGGTCCCTAAGAGCAGGGGAAGGGTAATACCGTAAAATCACAGCTTTTAATAGTTAGGTCCACCCTATCTGGCACTAAACAGAGAAACGAGTCTCTTTGGTGAGAAGGTGAGTTTTATTACAGGTGCAAATATAAGGAACTGGAGGAAATTTTTACAAGACCAGTTTGAATTCAGAAAAGGGGACTCAGGCTTTATAGCCCAAGGAGACAAATGACAAGGGTCCAGAGGGGAAAAAAAACTGAAAATAAATAAAACACCTGTTTCATCCTTGTTTGGTCAGCATGTCCTGTTTCTCCAGCTATTGTGATTTATCTTTAACCACAGTGCAGGTTTTGGCAGCTTCTCTGCATAGATCCAGTCCTCCTTTCTTTTGCAGACTACTCCAACTCTTTACCTACTTCATCCTTCAAGGCTGGAAGGTGCTGATCTACTGGGCCATATGGTGTTTCTGGTGCCATTCCATTTGCTTTTAGGATGTTATCTCATTCCTGCAAGTAAAACTGAGAAGGTCTGATTAATGTGACTAGGAACAGAAGGTAAACGTTTGAGATTGTTCAACAGCAAGCTATTCCATCAGGAGTTTTGAATTAAAGCTGCTTAAGTGAAGAGATTATAATAAACATTTTCTAGCTACTAAAGACTATACTAAGCACTGTCCAGCTAAAGGATTACATTGAGCATCTTTCCAAGTATCTAGCTATCAGGAGGTCCCATCATGGACTGATCCCTCATGGAGGCCAACTGCTTGAGTCAGTGTCGGTGGATGGCAGCTCTGCATGTCCCACTTCATTGGAGGGGAGAGGCAAATCTGTGCTGCCCAAGGGCAGGGAATTTATACAACCCCAGGGGAAGGAGTCCTGTCACTGAGAGTTCCAACGCTGATAAGCAGCCGGGGCTGCTTGCTCCCAGTTTGGGTTTTGGGATTAAGGTATGATTAGGCCCTTTCTTTAGACCAAAAGTCCCCTCCCCCCAAGGCTATGGAAAGGAAATATATTGAAACATCTGCACACAATAAGAAAAGGATGGGGAGTTAAAAGATGGGAATGTATAAAACAGTGATTCTTGTGGTGGACAATGTCCGTGATTAACTGTACAAATATTAGAAATCTCTTTCATGAACTAGAATAAATGTATGACACTATAACCAGAAGTTAATAATAGAGGGATATATAGGGGAAAATATACCTATTGCCAAACTATCTACTACAGTTAGTTGTGTTTCAACATTCTTTCATCAACAGTAACAAACGTACTATACCAATACCATGAGTCAATAATGGAGGCGGGTTGGTTAGGGGTATGGGAAGATTTGTTTCCTTTTTTTTGTCTTTATTTCTTTTCTGAAGTAGTGAAAATATTCTAAAAATTGAAAAAAAAAATTGCGGTGATGAATGCACAGCTGTATGATGGGACCATGGGCAACTGATTGTACACTTTGGATCTTTGGATAATTGTATAGTATGTGAACAATCTCAATTAAAAATAAATGAATAAATAAAAATAAGTTAAAAAGGATGGGAAGAGAATGAGGTGAGGGCTGGGAGATGACCACTGGTGGGGGGGGGGTGGGGGGGGCATGATTTCCCCAGAAGTCTGCTCCTCAGCCTTTAGACCAGGCTTAGCTTACTCCTCTGCACTATCTTCCACAACATAAGCTCACCCTCTACTCACACATGAAGGCAGAAATGGGTAGGGCCTACCCGCCTGTGGTACTCAACAATGTCGACAGTAAAGGTTTGGGAACATCAGAAGCTGCAGCACATTAGGAAGGCTTCTCCTGTGCATACCATGATTCTAAGCAGGGTGATAGGTCTCTCTGGAGTGATGGTTGCATCCATGTCCCCTACTCCCTGGGAGGCAGCTGAGGCGGTTCCACATAGAATTTGTTTGTACATTCTGCAGCCAGTGGACTTGCCATTGGATTTTATTCACCTTTTGTTCCACCTTCCCCAAGTCGAAGGCAACGCAATTATCAAGCACTGCTTTTGATAGAGTTCAATCATTTTTTGATCAGCCTGAAGGGCTTGTGAAAGATGACTGAGCCTTCTGCCAGTTTCATTATGTCAAGAGATTTTGCATCCTGACAGGTGGTTCAGGGGTGTGATAGCAGATTCAGCAGTTCCTCAGGTTTCCTGTCGCCACCATGGCCTAAGTCAGTTGGTCAAAGGTGTTTCTTCCCAGGTTGCCACTGGACCAAATGTGTAGAAGGGGAGGTGGGAGGGTGGGGAGGGGCAGTGACTCACCTGACAGGGAGGTCATGTACCCACCTCCTGTGGGAGACACTTTTCTTGGCTTATTTGCAGTAACTTATCTTTTCCCTCCAAGGCCTCCTGGCCTGTCTGTCCCTTGCCTTGAGCTATAACTTCACCCCTTCCCTTTTATCTGAGTGCCTTACCATATCTTCTGGTCCACTTCCACATACTCCTGATAAATGGGAGTTGTCAGGACTCCTCAAAGGTGTCCCATGACCATTCGCAAGGACACTGGTGGCCCAACTAGGGGTAGTTGTCACCCAATATAACTGCCAGAATGTGCATATCGGGCCCTGTGGGTCCAGCCCACTGGATTGTCACTATATGTGTGTTAAGCACTTCTAGGCCCATTCCTGGGATGCATCCCTCTGCCTGGTGGCCCTAACCGCCCACCGTTCTGGGAATCATGTGGAGTATGTGATGGGGTATTACCTATCACCCTGTTTGGAGTCATGGTAAGCATAGGTGAAGCTCTCCTAATGTGCTGCAGCCTCTGGGTTCCCAAACCTTTACTGTCAATGTTGTCGAGAGCCCTTACTGTGGCTAAAAAGGAGAGTCCCAAGTGGTATGTCCTTGGACCCCCTTTTGGGGCCAATCTTCATCTAAATGGGTATAAGGGCAGACATGCAGCAAAGCCTGTGTGTACCTGTTATGTACCCCATAAAAGACTATGTTCTTTTAATCCACTCTTGTGGGGGGAGACCTATGGTAGGTTGGATCTTTTGACTAAATTGTTTCCATGGAGAAGTAATCCACCTAATTGTGGGTGGGGCCTTTTGATTAGATTATTTCCATGGAGCTGTGACCCTGCCCACTCAAAGTGGGTCTTAATTAGTTTACCAGAGTCCTTAAAGAGAGCTCAGGGAGAGAGAGAGTTTAAAGTTGACAGAGACCCAGATGCTTGGCGATACAGACAGAAAGACATTTGGAGATGCTAAGCTAAGAGATGAAACCCACAGTTTGCCCTGGAGAAGCTAAGAAAGGACCCCCCACACACTTAGAGAGAAATGCTCCAGAGAAACAAACAAGGGCACACAGTAGCTGAGAGAGAGAAGCTAAGACAGAAGCTCAGAGACATTTTGGAGAAAGCCACAGAAACCAGAAGCTAAACCCGGAAGAGGCCTGGCAGACTCTGGCCACATGCTTTCCCAGCTGACAGAGAAGTTCTTGATGCCATCAGCCTTTCTTCAGTGAAGGTATCCTCTTGTTGATGCCTTAGTTTGGACACTTTTATGACCTTAGAACTGTAAATTTGTAACATAATGGACCCCCTTTATAAAAGCCAATTCATTTCTGGTATATTGCATTCCAGAAGCTTTAGCAAACCGGAACACCTGGGTTTCTCCCCATCCTTGCCCCCTCCCTGTGCTAGGAAGTGGGATAAAGGGGTGTTTCCCTTCTGGGGAGCTGCTGAATTCAGCTTTCAGAGGGCCTGAATAAGGTGGACAGTCCATTCAGTAAAAGAGTTGTCAGGGTGAAGATGCTAAAGCTCCTTTTTCATGCAGCCATCAAAGTTCTCCACAATGCCAACTGCCTGTGGGTGGTGGATGATGTGGTAGGTCCAACTACTGCCATGAGTCTGGGTCCTTCATTGAGTGGTTGTGCAGTAAAGTGGAGTCGATGATCACAGGAGATGTTGCTAGGTATCTGAAGAGGTGGCAATGCTGCTTTTCCAAGGTATCCCATATTTATACTGCATCTGCATAAAGAACTGGAAAGGCAAAACCATGGCCTGAATAGGTGTCTACTGTGACCAAGGCATAGGACATACCTGCAATGGTGAGGGAGGAGCAATGTAGTCCACTTTCCACAGTGGCCAAGTACAGCCCCACTGGAAATAGCCTCTGAATCCCCTTTACAGGCTCTGGCTTGTAGGTGATATCTTTCACCTTGGTAAATGGCAGATTGGGCCTTTTTTAATGAAGGAGGTACTCCATGTTCCTGGGCCCATAACTTCATGGTGTTGGGATTCCCATGCCCAGTTTGGTGGTGAATCCACCCAGTAGTGGAAATCCGGCTATTTCACAGATGTCACTGAAGGTAAGTTCATTGTCCTCATCCTCTGGACAGGGCTCATCCTCTGCCTCTCTCCCAGGAGGATCTCCAGCTTTGTCAGATGCAAAAGCAGCTCAGTGCATCCTTTATTGGCAAGGTCATTCCAGTGATGTTCATCATGATTTGGGCCCTTGTCAAGGGCATCAACATGGGTAATATAGACAGTGCCTTTCCACACCACCAGTTGTTTCCAAAGGTCCTTTCCCCACACTGGGGAATCTTTGATTTTCCATTTAAGTTCCCTGCATGAACCTGACCAGATTGCTAAGCCACTGCTGATGGACCATGGGTCAGTAAACAGGTACACAAGGGTGCTTGGGTCTGAATGTTCCACGGCTAAGAGGACTGCTTGCAGCTCAGCCCACTGGACCCTTTTTCCAGTGCCAGAAGTGGTATATAGTATGAGTAAGGTGAGGGAAATAGCAGCTGCTGTCCAATGGATCCCAGATGGCTTCACCTTGGCTGATCCATCAGTGAGTCAGTGCTGAGCATATGGTGGGGCATCCTTGAGTCAGGATCCCCAAGATGCCGATGCAAGCAGGGAAGGACCCTCATTTGGTATTGCAATAGAAACACTGTTGAAGGGGGCCTCCTCCACCGACTCATTCAAGTATGTCATCCCTGGGGGCCAAGTGAGTGTGATCCTGAATATACCACTTCCATTTGATGATACTGTGTTGTTGGGCACTGCCTGGGTGAGTGTTCTGATTACCCAGGAACCAGGACATGATGGGGCTTTCTGGCCTCAGGAGGACCTGAGAGCTCTCAGTGATCCTTTTCGTTTCCAACAAGGCCCAATAGCACACCAGAGGATGCCTCTTGAAGGAGGTGCTGGGCTGTATCTGGGAACTACTTGATCCAAAAACCCAGGGGTCTGTGAATTCCTATTGCTCCCTCCTTATGCAAGAGAGGCCAGTTGGAGTGGGCCCAGGTGGCAGAGACCTGTAGCTTGAACAGAGATCCAGGCTCTAAAAGTCCTAGAGGCAGGGCAGCTGAAACAGCTGTTTTTACCTCTTGCAGGGCCTGCTTCTCTTCCTCCATTCCCCAGTGGAAATGGTTCCTTCTGGGGGCCAGATCCTCAGTGGGGGCTAAAGGGAAAGTTGAGAGATCTGCAGAATCTTCCTCCCTTCTACCGCCTGTATCTGGGAATTGTGGAGAGGGGGTTGGTCAGGGACAGATTTTCCCTGCCAAGCCCATGACACTCCTCCTAGTTTAGATTTTTCCCAAAGTTCTCCTTGGGAGAACATATCTGTGGTGTCCTTTGGGACCCCTTGCTCTAATAGCCGAAAGAATGTAGCTCAGCAAGTGGGGACCCTAGAGGAAGGGGTGGCTGCTAATCCATCTCATGGGTCTCAGGACTTGCTGGGTTAACAGGAGAGTGCTACCACCTGCCAGTCTGGCTTTTCTATCAGTTACCACACTGACCACTGTCCTAGTACAGAAGTCTTTTCCCCAAGCAGGGAGGGAACGATAAACCTGCTCAATCACATCTTCCAGGGGAAGCTGTGGGGTGAAGAGGAGAACGATCTTGTGACCCTACTCAGAAGGCCCCTTTCTAATAAAATCATCAATGTTGTGCCAAAATGGGAATCTGAGGAGGAGCTAAATCCCTCTGATGGAGGTGGAATATCCATGCGCCAACACCCAGTTGTCGTAGCATGGCGTCTTCCTCCACATTACTCCAACACTTAGTTGGAATTTGAGGGAGTTCACCTGAAGTGGGATATGCTTGTCTGAATCCCTTAAGAATGCAGTCAAACAGAGGCCATGGCCATGAAGCGCTTGCCACTACACTGTTAGCTGCTCCCTCCCCAAACCCTGTCTCCTCTTCCATTAACTCCAACTGACTTAAAGTTTGTTGGAAAATGGGATTGGACACGAGACAGCCAACATTCCTCCATTCAGCCCAGTTGATCAGAGTTATAGTGGTGCCCTCATTGTAAAGTCAGGACAGCCACAAGAGGAGACCCTCTCTAGGCTTCTGTCCATACCTATCTTTCATATCCTGTATCTCCTTCTCTGCAAAAACTAATACTTTGGTTTTCACCTCTGGGTCGCCATCTTTAGTTCTAATAGTGTCCTGAATAATGACCAGCCTCCTGCTAACCTAAAGGCCAGTCTGGGTGGCCTGATTGTGGGTATGCCTGGTTCCAGATGAGAACAGATATAGAAAGCAATGCACCAGGAAAGTGTGTGCTGGGTGGTGGAAGCCCCAGCTTTACTGATCTCAGTATGGAAACAGCTAACCAACTCCCTGACATTTATAGGGGGATTCTTAATGTTGCATTTATTGTGATCCTTTCCCCAGAGATGGAGACAGCACACTCTAGGTCTAGATAGCTACCTCTACCCAAGCTGGTATGACAGGGGTGACCCTTCAATTTAGCCCACAAAGCTTAAGTCCTTTGTTTCCCAAGACACTCCTGTACAAAAGGAACACTATAAAAAGAACCACCAAAGAATCAACCTACTCAGTTCTTTCCTTTGCCCCCTGCTCACTGTGTCAGGATCTGTGGAGTGGGTTGCTGTTTGGTGCATTGTAGAAACACAGGCTCAGGCACAACAGACTTTCAGCAACTGACTGCTTTATTACTCACACAGGACAAAGGGTCATAAGAACTGGGGAAAAGGTATGGTCAGGCTGTTTCATTAGACCTAATGTCTCCCCTGGGCTGTGGAATGGAAACATATTGAAACTAGTGCACACAATAAAAATGGAGGTGGGTGAGGGCTGGCAGAGAGGTGTCTGTGACTTCCCCAGCAACTGGATATATCACCAGTGTGTTTTATAATAGAGCAACCCTCCCACCCACCCCCTCAGAAAGAATACCCTCCAATCCAAGAATGCCCTGGGAAGTTTAATTAAATTTAGCCTCAGTTTAAAACTCTGTAAGACAGTTTCAGTGAGAACTGTCCTTGGCCATGAAACTTTACAGAAGATCTTGGAGTTTATTTTTGTGGGATGACACCCTTGTGGCAAGTATTTTCAGGCATTAATGGAAAGGGCAGAGTTAGGCAAACTGGAATTATATTTATGACCAGTGCTTGTTTAATGTGGTAAAGGTAATAAAGGGTTAGCCAAAAGTTTCTGGGTATCTGGGAGGCCAAGTTTTTGAAATTTTTGATGTGTGGCCAGAATACTGGAAACTCATCTGTTGCCCATACTTTTATCACACACATACAGATGAGGATTTAATTGGTTATGTTGGGGACTGGGCTTGGGAATGGGACCCCAAGTGAACCTAATGGGCTGCCAAGGTAGTAACAGGTCTGGGCAAATAAGAACTGTCTCTCACCTGCCAGGAGAAATCAAAGGGCTCTGGGTTAGAAAATCATATGTTAGAACAAAAATTCCAGGCATTGAAGTGTAGAGATGGTTAGGAGGAAAAATAGATGCTAGGTCAAAGAAAAAGATTCAGGAACCAGCTGGGAGAAAAGACCAATCTAAAAATGAGAGAATTCTGTTGATGAGGGAAAATGATATGAATGTTGAGAAAGGGATCACAGCTGGCCCCAAGGATGTCTTTGCACTGAGACAAATCAGAATGGAAGCTACTAGTTCCTGGGGCTCAATAAACCTGTTTCCCACACAAAATGGAGTTGGATTTGGTATGTGCCTTATGTTCCAGTAAAATCTGTCCTCCTTTATCTGCTTTCACTGCTTTCAGATGAATCACTCAACCCTACTACATTGACAAAAGGACTTCTAATAAAAAAAGGAGAGAGGAGATAAAGGTCTAGGGTAGTGGTTGGTAAATGAATTGTGGGTAACAATCACCCAAGTTGCTTGTTAAAATTCAGATTTACCAGCCCAACCCAAGACTGGTTCAGAGGGGTCTAGGGTGGGGCTTTTGCAGGACTGCTTCTAAAATTTGTGAGGTGCCAAACGGGTGGAGAGCCACATACCACCTGTGCACATGTTTAAAATTATAAATCACACTAACAAACTTAACATAAGGACACTTTGGCTTCCTTCCTTGGCAAATAAGCTTTTACAATTCCCTGGAAGGTCAAGTTCAAGTTCAAATGTAGAGATTCAATGTTCAGATTCTGTCTCCACCTTAGTGTCAGTTGCTGTCCTCCTACCTTGACAAATATGCTTCACAATAGCCTGGGAGGCCAGGTTTGAATTTAGCATTTTCATATCTCTGTCTTGAGGGGCCCACCCATTCTCTTTCCCTCTGGCTCCATGGGGAACCGAGAGGCAACTCTTAAGCATGCTTGGGGGCATGCAGCCTGCATGCCTAAATTTGGTCCAAGTACCCCCCCCCCCCCCCCAGCAGCCACCCTCAGACCTGGGGTGTGCCCACCGATGGCATAGTCTGCCCCCTAGAGGGCAAATGGGGAATAGGATCCACAGGCCCTGTTGACAGGCCTGGGGCCATTTGTGCAGCAAACCAAGATCCAGGTTCCAGATCATGGTCTAAAAGGAGGGTGTGGGCTCTGTGTGGGCATATCCCTGGGGTCCTGTGGATGCCTCCACATGGGGGAGGGGATGAGGCCAAAGAGTTCAGAGCAGCCCTCCAAATCTCAGCCCAGGGCAGGTGATCCTTTTGCCTGTCTAAGGCGGGTACTGACATTGATGCTCAAGCCCTGGCCTTAGACCCCCAGGGTTGCAGAGTGCTGACCTCATGGTGCTGGCCGGGAAGGCGCTTGTTGATTGCCATTAGGTCGTTATCATTCCATAGGCACTTTGGGCAGCCAAGGAAATTGAGCTCAGTTAACTCCTGCCTTTATCATGTCCTGTCCCTCCCACCAAATTCAATCAAGGAAAAATGCTTTCCCCCCCTTTATTCCAAAGAGTATTTACAAGGCAAGTAGGAAAGAGAATGAAATAATAAATAAATAAAACTAAGCAAAATAAAAAGGAGAGTAGGAATTTTAATAGGCATTTCACACACTTTTCTTAAGTTTTAGAAAATAGAAATAATGTACTTCAATTAGAGGAAGATATAATTTCACACTAATGCAATACTTCTATAAAACTTTACACCTTCTTAACTGTTAGCTGAGGACTTTACATATCATTAAAATCCTTTAAAACAATGGCCATGACTTTAGCTCTGCAGTACATACCCTAAAACCTTATTTGTTTAAAAGGAAGTTGTGTGTGACAGGCCCTCCTTACCTTAAGTGGGGACTTCCGCAGCGGCAGTAGTTGCTCTGGGAAGTCCGTGACCTTTGACCGTAGGTAGGTGGAGTCCTCAGCGTTGTCTGACCTCTGCCCCAACCCAGGAGACCCTCTGCTCTAAAGGGCCCAAACTGGATATGTGGAGTTGTTCACTCCTTTCATTAAGCCCATAGGCTCCAGTAAAACCCAGAAATGGCTTTAGGGAGGGATGACACCTAAACAGACGATGTTTCATCAACTTTATAAGTCTGCCAAGAACGTCTCAACTCTGGCCTGCCCTTCGGTATCACCCAAGGAATTTACGAAAGTGCTGATAACTTGGGCACAATATCCAGAGATTCCTATTTAACAGGTCTGCAGTGGGCCTAAGTATCAGTATTTTTATAAATTTTCCAGGGGATTCTAGGGTGCCCCAGAGTTATGGACCACTGGTTTAATGAGCTGGCTAATAAAGATTCTGGGAGAACAAAACAGAGAACTAGTAGGTTTTATGAGGAGGAAGGATAGGCAAGAAAGATGAGATAAGAGGAGAGGGGCAAGAAACATTAAATCAAGGTTTAGGGCATGGCTGCAAATGGTGTCAGAGAGTCAATAGGATGCGACCCTGAAAGATTAGGGGAACAAAAGTGCAAGCACAGACCACCCTACCGTCATTTAGGGGATGGCGCAAACCTCACCTGCTTTGCAGTTTTGCTTACCTTCTTACTTAGGCCACACTGAGCTGCAAATGAAACGCCCAGCACCATTGGAAACTGACTGTTCTTTTTTAGATTTTTAGAATCCCAAGGACAAAATATCCTTCTCCGGTAGGCTTTGTTCACTTCAGTGGATGACATGAATTGACCTCTCCCCAACATTCCCTAACAGCAGCACCCTGATACCCAATACATCTTTAATTGCTGAAGGGAAAATGTCCTGATTTCTTAAAACTCTAATATAGCATTAATCCTATTCTAACATTTTTTTGTAACTTCATATTGAAGCATTCATAAATACAAGTGCACAAATTATAAATGTAGAGATCAATGAATTTTCACAAAAGGAACACACTGGTGTAACCAGCAGGCAGATGAAGAAACAGAACGGTACTGGGACCCTAGAAGACCCCTGGTGTCCCCTTCTAGTCACCAACCCCTAGGGTAATAACTGTCTGACATCTAACACTAAAAATTAATTTTTCCTGTTTTAAAAATTTATGGAAATGAAATCATACTCTGTGCACTTCCTGGTGTCAGGCCTTGTTAGGTCATGTTTTTGAGATTTATCCATGATGTTGCCTGAATTATAGTTTGTTTATTCTTGTGGTTTATGATTTCTCTCTTTTTAGAAATAAGGTGAAATGAAGAGTTAGAGATTAAAGACAAACAGGGGAATGATAAGGTCAGGTGTCTAAAATATAAACCTGAGTACCTACAGACAGAAAGTTTGCCTTAATATCACTGTTTACTCAGTCCTGATATTTTTTTCAATAACTAATTTGCTATTTTATGTTATAAGACTGCAACTCAGTTGGTGGATCTCATGAATGGTTTCCAGCAAAAATAATCTTGTCAGTACTGGAGTATCAATGAATATCTCACCCTGTGCACATAGAATGTCTCTACTTCAGTACATGTGGATGATTTAAATGACTATTTTTATATTTCATTCCAAGGACATCCCAGACCATACCAAAATTTTTGTTCTCAAGAAAAACCTTACTGTGGGGTTTCTCAAACTTTAGCAATGAACCAGAAACAGCTGGAGGGCTTGTTAAAACTCATGACTGGGCCTCACCTCCAGGATTCTGACTTATTAGGTCTGGATGGGGCCCAATAAGGTGCCGCCCTAACAAGCTCTCAGGTGATGCCGAAGCTGCATGTTTGCAGAACCACTGCCTTACAGCCTGCAAGTAAAGGTATGCTTCTACTCTATGACTATACCCCACTGCTGAGTTTCCCTTCTGTCATAGATTTTTTCAAAATCCCTGGAATAAGTCAGGTAGAGATTTTAGTATTGTCATTGTATTTACCTTTCCAAACCATTAACATTATCTTGCTCTGCCTTGTATTACCACTCGGCTTGTAACTCCCTTGGAGCACTTATTGTATTTGGTCTGGATTTGTTTGCAAATCAGTTGCCCCAACTATTTGTAAGCTCAGCTCGTTTGAGGAATCGCTGTGTATTTTTCTATATTCCTATAGTTCATAGCAGGGAGCTCTGCACACAGTACTGACTTAACCCACTGTATTCCCTGCTGATCCAGTGATTTAGTCTGTGTGGACCCTGCTTCTGGCTTGCATGTGCTTGCTTATCAGTTTATATACTGTAGTATGAAGCTTTTTTCTTTAATTTTTTTTTTTTTTTTAGTGGGAAGCTTTGTTTCTTGCCATTCGTAAGGAGGTTATAAGAATAATCTGTGATCATATTATGACTTTTTTTTTTTTTAAACATTGATTTCATGCTTTAAAGGAGTGTCTCCCAAATTTGGCTGCCCATTGGAATCAACTAGAGAACTTGAAAAATTACTGATGTATGGATATGGGTTGTGGGCATGCGGATTTTTAAAAGCTCCCAGGTGATTCTAATACATAGGAAAGTTTGATAACTTTTTTCCAGAGGGTTATTTTTAGAAACACCTATCCTTGCTTTATTTCTGTGCCTCCTCTGGTTGTTTTCCATTTGAATTTTGCTTTCCTAAATAAGAAAATATGATGAACTGCTATTTATGTGTTGCACAAAGCTATTAAATCAATCCTAAGTCTACAAGAAACTTGTTCTTAGCTAGAAATGAAAAATAATAAACTCTGCTGAGATCTGCATTTCCTGTCTCAATTTAGCTACTCCATAAGGACCTGGCAGGAAAGAGTTTGTTGTTCTTGTGATTAATGACTAGAACAGGGTTGTTTTGAGTAAATGGTTCCTTTTGAAACAGCCGTCTGATACTTAGGGGCATTTTCTCATTATAAAACAATTATACATAGTTGTATATGTAATAAAACTTACAAAAAATTGTAAGTTTTATACTAAAATTTATTGCAATGCCATGTCATTCTAAACACTGACTTTGCATCTACTATCCCAGTTAAAAAAGATTGATTTCAGTCAAATGAAGCCACCTGAAGATAGCTGAAGTTTAATTAATTAGCAACTAGTTGTTCTCAACATAACCGTTGTGAAAAAGAGTCAATTGATTTCCATCCTGTCCTAAAAGTTAGCAGATAGGTAGATAAAACCAGATAAAAGATAGTAGGTTTCCAGAATATACTAGGGTAAAATAAAACTCTTCTCAAATAATGATGGATCATCTTCTATTTAACTCCTTCTTAAAGCTGGGTCCTTGTATCTCAGAATGATGAAATATGGAGTGAAATTCTATTATCTGATCTATCCACAGCCATTTTAATTATTTAAATCTATCAGTCTGTATTTCTTATTGAAACTGCTGAGAAAAATTTTAACATAATTGGATTTCTAGAGTGATAAACTTCAGGACATAAGATCTAACAATTGTTCTGAGTTATTGATCAGTGCAAAAACCTAAACAAATGATTGGTTCTCCTTTGCTTCACCTACAGGTACAAGATAAACTTTAGGCAATCACTCAATGTACCTCAACCATTTGTCTCAGTAAACAATTTTAGGCTAAAGACTTTTTATAAAAAAATTACATAAATTTAAATACCACTTTCAATTCTAAGATTCATTAACTTTATCATATTCTCAGAGATTGCATGACTAATACTGACTAATATTTGCATAGCACATCAGAGTTCACAAAATATTTTTATACACATTTCATTACATTTTCCCCCAAATGCAGGGAGATTGGAAGAGCAACAATTTCATACTGCATATTTTTAAAAAGCGAGTCTCTGAGAGATTAATTGAATAACTCAAGATCAGCACCAAAAGTTCCTGGAATTTGGGTGCAACCCATAATTTCTGGCTCTGAATTCACTCTCTCTAATAAAGCTACAGAGTAGCTCTATTATGCATGCATACACGTGTATACATATATATGAATATATAACTGCATTAACTACCTATGGAATAGCTAATTGAGAAAGGTGTGAGGAATACTGAAGAAAAGCAAAATCCTTATACTAATTGGCTTTTCACCACTTTTTATAAAGAATTTTTATATTTTCCAGCCAATTTGTCAGTGGTAGAAAAGAAGTCCCTATACTGGTATTTAGATTGTGAACACCAAAGTATGGACATACCTTTGGGACTTCTTGCAACTTCATCCAGATAATAAGAGAAATTAAGAACAAGGCACACTTCCTACACGTATCTGCATTTACTATATATGGTGACAAGTTATTTTCCCTGATACAAAGGGAAAATTAAACATCTTTTCATTGGTTATGGCATTTCCTTTCTGTTCTCCCCTCCCCCGCCCATAGCAGTTTTTGTTGTTCTTCCAGTTGGCCACTAGAGGGGAGCCTTTAGTTAGTCTTGTCCCGTTCCAGGTTGTGAACGTTTTTTCATTCATTTTGTGTACATTGACATTGTTTTCACTGAGTGAGACACAGGGTAAAAACTATATGTGACTTGAGTCTTCTTTTTTAACTTTTTAATCACTAAATCTCCCTTTGTTCTATATAGACAATTTATTAACTGATTCAATTTTGTCCTGGCCTGGCCTTATTTAAGTGATGCAGCATTAGGAGCTCTGCCTTTGGTGGTGGTTTGGTTTAAACATCTGTGAGCATACAGGCAAATCAGAATCTCTTCAGGCTTTGTACACTGGGGAAGCACAACTGCAGTAGGCTTAGAGTCATGTTCTGTCAGCTTGGGAAACAATCTGAGTACCCCATGCACCACTTTTTGTCTTACCTATATCATCCAAGACAGTAATTAAATTCCCTGGTATTGCTTTCACACTGCCAAACTTTCTCACAAAGTTACACTGGGAAATCCATTAGAGGTCTCTCTACTTTATCTAGGCTGTTTGGTATTCTTAGATAGGTTGGACTCCCCAGCAAAAACAAATTAAACAAAATACCTCATTCACAGAGGGTAATTGTGTGATATGGTCCAAGGGACATTATATTTGTTATTAGTTACCCAACCGTAGAATCTAAAAGTCACCTATAATCATTTCCTGTTCTATTTTTCCCCTCAATGACTGTTGATTCTTCCAACACTATAAATCTCCTTTACTAATTCACTTTAATAACTAAACCTGTGTTTCAGGTTCTCATTCTTTACATGCCCGATTAAAAATGAAATGTCATCTTCTTTTATTCAGTCATTCAAGTCCTCCTACTTCTCATGATCTCCAGGAATTCTTCCTTTACATTCTTAACTTACTTACTGCATGTTCATACTTCCTTAAAGTTCTCTCATCAGTGAACTGAAGCATTTATAAAACATGCCCTTACACCCCAACATTATCAATTGAACTATTCACCTGCTCACTGTGTAGGGTGGCAGTGGTTACTTGGTTACTTGGGTGTGTGAATTGAACTTGCAGTTGCTCAAGAACAACAGGAAGCCTGTTTTCTGGTTGCTACGTCATTAAACTTTAGTTGAGGTTTTTAATAGTGTATGGAACATGGAAAGTTTTCTTCATAGGAGTCAACTTGGTTCACCCTGTTTCCTAAGTCCTAGATTAGACTGGCTGAAATCCCCATTGTACAAATTGTGAAAAACTCCATATACTCTCCAGAGCATTTCAGAATTTCTAGAGGACATGTCTCCCAATCACATCAGGCCTCAAGTCTCTGCTGGAGCAGAATTATTTTAGTTAGAATTTATCTCACAGTACCCATCCCTTTTTCACACCACAGAGGCCAAATGTAGAATTGAGCCCCTCCTTTAATTTTCCCAGGCAGCAGTTTGCCCCACCCCTAGAAGGAAGCTCATTCACACAGAGTGTTTATGTATGCTTGATCATTAATCAGCTTATTAACAATGTAAGGAGATTGAAGCAATTTGCATTCGCAAATAAAGGGAAATGGAATTTAAGCATTAATATTCTTAAAACGTAAGGTACCTACTCATTTCTACAACTTAGGTAGTAGCCTTCTGCCATTTTGGCCTCCCTGAGTCTTCCTTCCCCTTCCATATCTCTCATCATATTCTCTAAAATCACTCCAAGGAACCCCCATTTTATTTCCCTTGATGGAATTTAGCCCTTTACTGCTCTCCCTCTGCTCTGCCCATCTTTTGACTCCCAGCCTTACCCAAGGACTCAGCAGAACAAAATGGCCTTTCATTTAATAGTACCCCCTGGATAGAAGATTGTTTTGGTTTCAAATAGCTTTTGTTTTTTCTTTTATGTGCTTACATGGGGTAGGATGACCAAATTTTGGATCTGGAAATTTATATTTGATATATTTGATCTGGAAGTTTGGTAGAGACAGACAGCATTCATTCATTCAACAAATAATTATTGAATACCTACTTGCAAAAAAAAAAAAAAAATTCAGTTCCTACCCTACTGGAGCTGACAGGCTAGTGAATAATCAAAAATCACAAATGTCATTGTATAATTCTGGACCCTAATAATCCCTGATAAGGGAAGATGTGCAGTGCTTTGAGAAACTGTAATAGACAACATTGGGGAAGGGAGTAAAAAAAGCAGTGGCTTCATCATGTTTTTTCTTTAAAAGATTATTCTGGCAGTAGCATGGAGGATAGATGGGGGAAGGCAGTGAGGGCTCTTGAAGGGATGCAGAAGATGGCCGTTAAGACTGGATTGGGTTGGGCTGGGAGTAGAGGGTTGGGTGGGTGGGTGACAGAGATGGTTTCTATACAGGCCTGGCCTAATTCAGTATTTCCTTCTCCTCTTCTCCCATCTTCACTACCTACTGTGTCCTAATTTTTAAATTTTACTTCTATATTTTCACCTTCCACAACTTTCCGCCAACCATCCTGTGTACTTGAACTTATCTGATATTCTTCCCTTCCTCTTTCTTTAAAGTTCTCAGCTTCCATTTCCAGTAGGTTGGATAAGAATATCTACTACCCATAAATTTTAGTCAAAAAATCTACAAAATAAATGAAAAAATACTTAAGACATTAACACAGCAAAGAGATTAGTAAGGTGTTTTTGTGCTGGAAGATGTAAAATACTTATGATATATGTATATATTTCCTGTGGACATTCAAATTCTCTGAACAGATATCATTAAGCTATGCAGTTGTCCTTCCCAACTCCAATGCTTGGCAAATTAAAATTTTACTAAGATACTATTTTCCACATATTTGATTACCAATAATCTAAAAGTTTGGTCATATAGTCTAGTAGTATTAGGCCATGTAGAATTTGCTGTTGGACATGTAAATTGGGCGATTGGCAAGATCTATCAAAATTGCAAATGCACTTACCTTTTAGTTCAGCCATTCCTCCTCTGCAAATTTATTCTTCAAGTTACTTTCAAACTTTTGAAATGATATATACCAGATTATTCATTGTAGAATAGTTTGTTATGGCAAAAGCTGAAAACAACATAAAGGCTCACCAGTAAGTAATTGGTTAAATAAATTATAATACTTCCATACAATTGAATAATATGTTGTCTATGAATGAAAGTGGAAAAATTCCTGCAAATACTAAGTAAGAAAAGTAAGAAATACTAAGAAAGAAAAGCATGGTGAAATAGGATATGTGTAGTATGATACATTTTTGTGTAAAATATGGGGGCATATTTTAGAAGGATATTCAATAAGTATTTACCTGTGGGGAAGAGAGAAACTTGGACACAAAACAGGGATTAACCATATAGAGATTTATGTTTGTGTGATTATGTATTTATATACATGTATATGCAAATGTTTATGCACATGTGTCCAAACATGTATTGTATGTGTGTATATAATTTTTATGTCAGAACCATATACATGTATTGGCCACACAAAATATTAATTTTTTTAAAGTTTTAATGTGTATTATTCTATTACAGATTATCTACTCTTATAGCAAAGTAGTTAAGACTGTGGACGCTGGGGACACACTGTGCCTTTTGATGGTACCTCTGTCACATACTAGCCATGAGGCCTTGGGCAAGTTACTTAACCTTCTCTGGACCTCAGTTTCCTCAGATGTAAAATCTGGTTGATCATAATACCTGCCCCCTAAGGATATTGTGAAGACTAAATAAAGCAATATGTGCGAAGCCCTTATGACAAAGCCAGGCATTCTGGAAGCTCTTGGGGCCTGGTGGGGCATGGTGGATTTGAGCTATGACCTACTGGGACTGTAGGGATAGCAGACATGCCCTTGGGCCCTCACCCTTTGGGCTTCCTTAAGTGAAGCTGTGTTATTAGCAACTCCTTTGTCTCTAAATGAAGTATGGTTGTCTCTGGGTGTATTATGTAAGACATCTTTTCTAAGGTTAAAGTGTGATTCTCAGGAACTGGGAGGATAAATGTATTTATATTGCTAAAAGCCCCATTAAAAAACCAATTCAATATTTCATGTTGTGAGGAAGGCTTAATAGCTCCAGTACCACAAAATAACCCAGAATATTTTCATTTGCAAAGGGACTGTAAATAGAGGGCCTCCCATGAATGTGGGTGGCACTTCAATGAACTGCTTCCTGAGAATTTCTTAGTGCACAGCCAGTGATTTTCAGTCAGTTTCCTTCACTCACCTTTTGGCACGGCCATGACCATATTATTTATTGGCTGATTGAATTTCCAGTTTTTCTCATAACAAATATTCTGTTTTCCCCTAGCAACAGGGTCTCTCATTTCCATGCTTAGAGCATTTATCTATTTTGGCTTTTTTTCCAGCAGCTTCACAACTTCTGACCTGGCTGATTTTTCAGACATTGTCTCTTCGGCATCTACCTTAAGCTCTGCCTCTTAGGTTGGGCCCCAACCAATCGATACAACAACTCAGATATGTGTGACAAGGAAATTGAATTTCCATCCTTGAAACCAATTCTGAACAATACCAGTTGAAAGGATAAGCTAATTTTATCCAAGGGTGGTTTGATGTTGAGATAGCATGGTCCAAATCAGAACCCGGCAGCCTTATTCTGAAAAATTCCAAGTTCATGGGAAGAATAACTTTGTATATAAAAGGTTTTGTACTTTTCTGGGTTTGTGAATAACTAAATAGCTTGGTGAGATACCCATATTCACACATTTGATGTTCACATAGATGTATTTGGTATCTAAGTATTATATACTTTCAAAGGAACAGAATGCTCCAGCTTAAGAATGGATTATGGACTGAATTATGTAGCAATAAAATATAAAAGAAGTTGCATCTAAAAAGATGAAAAGCAGACAAACAAGCCTTTTGCTTTTAACTTTTGGACGTTTGCCCTTAAATCTTTAAAACATTAAAGCAATTATCTGTCATTAGTAATCATCATAATAGTTAAAATGTAGTTGGTAAATTTTGATTCTTTGCCACGTGTGAAGCCCCAGGCTGAACACCTCAGTGTGTCACCACTTGGAGTCTACACACCAATCAACTTGGAGGAAATTGAGGATGAGCAAGTGGAAGTGGCTTGCTGAGGGCCACACACCCTGCAAATGGCAGAGCTGAGACTCAACCAGTGTAGTCTGATACTGCAGCCAAATTCTTAATCACCGTGTTCCACAATTATTCTAGAATGGTTTACTTTTCCAGTCTTAAACTCTGCTTAAATTCCCATGAATAGTCATTTGATTTCTTTTCTTCTGGGCTGCAACTCTGTGTATTTGGATCTCTATGGACTTTTGTGCAATTGGCAATATTTGAAATGGATTTCTTTTTCATTTATGACTTTGACTCCTGTAAAAGTTCCTTATAAGACACTAAGTCTTCCTCCTGGTACGCTATTTGAGTAAAATCCTGATTGCCAGCTTTGGAACAGCGATGGTGCACGGAGGTAGAGGGCTGCACCGTCAAGGACACTGCCCACCTGTGCAAGCTGAAGAGAGAATCCCTTCTGTTGAATAGAGGATTGGGCTGGCTGAGTTCCGCTATAATATTTTACAATTCACACTCAAATTTTATTTTAGTAGAATGGATATAAAATATGGCATAGGTTTCCTTGCTGAAGTAATTTCATTAAAGTTTTTGGACATGGAGTTTTTGCCATGGAGATGAGTATCCCTTGAAGGAGCCACAGCCCACCCAGGTCTTTCTGCAGGGGGGCTGGCCTTGTGGTTGCAAATTAGAGGACGTGCCCAGCATCTTTCCACTTCCCTGTTCCCCATGAATCTTCTTTATTTTTCCTGTTATTCCAGAGCCACAAATATATAGACCAGCCACCTCACAAGTATCTCTTCCCATGCAGAGCCTCTCATAGGATGGGTGTCCAGAGAAAGAAACAAAAAAGTCTGTTAGATTTTAAAGTCAGCTGCCTATTAAATTGTGAGTGCTTACTAAATATGTGTTGGTAAAGAAGGTTGGCCTTTGACTTTAGCTCCTGTGACTTCGCCAGTGGTTAAGTCTTGGACCCACTTGGAGAACACTTTCGGGGTTCTGTTACTATCAGTAAGCTAGTATTACTGATAGGCTCTCCTGTAATCTTCTCAGTCTCCTAGGATATGAGTCCTGGTGTGGCAGATGAAGGCACTGAGGCTCTGAGACCCGGAGTTATCTCTTGGAGGGGTCACAGAGAATAGCAGGAGATGGGACAAGTTAGCACTCAGGGCGGCTCTCCCCAGAATCCCCCTTTCATCACCAAACAATCTTGCCCCAGGCTGTAAAACAGCTGCCCTGACCCCTAACCAGCTAGTTGCTGTCTGACCTTTCATCTCTACCCATCTAGTTCTTTAATTTGTTCTTGGACTTCTCCAGCTGAGGAAACTGACATAAGGATTAGAGATGATATTTTATCATAGTTTTGCACAATAACTTAGTAATTCAGTAGCTTTAAAAGCTACTATTACTAAGAATTGCCTGTATTTCATTAAAATCTATTTTAGTGCATAATTTCTTTGAGGTTTTTACTGTAGAACATCATATTTTGAAGACAAAATTTTTGAACAGAGAGAAGGATAAGAAGAGTGGTGAGAAATGCGGAAGCTGAAAATCGGTATAATCACAGTGAGCGTTTATAGGTCACTGGAACATAGGCCCGAGGGAGAGACTCAGAAAATGGGGAAGAGGGAGGGAGGGTGATGGTTTCTCACAGGCGGCCTGGGAAGAGCAGGGGACATTGTGCGCCTCTGTGCCAGGATCACAGATGGCAACTCAGGGAAATGGTTGTTCTCTCCTCCCGCTCTTTATGAACACCTTGGAGAAGCGCTTTCCTGCACCTTTTCTATACCTACGAACTTTTTCTTCAGTGTTACTCATTCTTTTCTTACTCAGATAGATCACTCTACAAAGAAAGAAAAAACCTGTTCTGAAAATAAAGATGAGGCCAGCTGCAGGGCTTGTTGAAATACCTCAGAGACAGCTAGGGGTTTGAGTGAGTGTGTTTGTGTGTGTATGTGTTGTGTGAGATCATATTTGTTTTTGTGTGTATACGTGTGTGAATGTGTTTGTATATATATGTGTGTGTGAATGTGTATGTGTGCATGAGGGGTGTGAGTGTGTCTGGGTGTATTTGTGTTTGTGAGAGTACGTGTGTGTGTATGCATGTGTGCCTGTGTGTGTGTTGTGTGTGCAGTCTCACCTTGACAGATACCATATGCTAACCTCCTACCCATCATATGAGCTGTTTAGTTTCCTGTATTTTCACGAGAGTCCACTGGAATAGGAATCAAACCAGATTATCACCATTTATATCTAAGTACATTTTAAAATATAAGTGCTCTCTGTCACCACAATTTAATGAATGATTCCCTAACCAACTACCCCCCAAAGACCCCTAACCCCCAAAAACAACATCAAAAGCCCCTTTGTTCATGGTTTGTGGTTAATTGATGAATAGGGAGATGCCCCTCAGAAGGCGTGAATCCCCAAACTCTTAAAGTAACCAAGTCAAGTGGTTAATCATTCGGGTAGGGCCTTCCTTTGCCAAATAAAGGCATTTGAAATACATTTCTGAAGACTATTCTTTAGTTTAGACAATGAATCATTATGAATGAACCTTTATTCCTTAAAGGCTAGACGCTCCTGTATGCTGAGCTTTTAGCCTTTGGTTATGAACAAATAACATGTGCATATGCTTATGAAAAATCTGGGTTCTTTTTGTTGGACATTTGTAACTGCCAATGAAGTTTGAGGTAGTAAGGGTGACAACTTTCTCATAACCTCCCTGTCTGGTTAGAATGAAAGCAAGTCTCAAATTAAATTATAATTTACATGAGGTCCTTTATTAACTAAACATTTATTATCAAGCTTAAAATAAACAAACCATTAAACTAATTCTGCCCTTTTAGGGACTTGACCACTGTTTAGAAGAAAAGTTCACTTAAGACAAAAAGCAAAATTCCAGAATCATTACTTCATCATCCTTATAGACAAAAGTTTTGGCATTCACAAATGGACACTGGACATTTTCCAAGAAGTGGTTCTTGACTGAATCTGTGTCTGGGTTTATCTTTTCCATAGAAATCATGTGCACCCACAGAATTAACTGAGACTCTAGAGTCTGTAGTAAGACCCCTTGTCCCATTCCAACTGCGTGTTGAATTTTCTGTTTAACTGTTTTGTCGTCTTAATATTATGTGTGTAAGCAGGCTCCTCTTCCCTGCAAAATTGGCACCCTCCTAACTTCTCCATTTCTGTAAATGTTGTCATCATTCTTTCTGCCATCTAAGCTTGATGCCTGCAGTCATTTTTGAACAAAGCCATCTCCAACTCTGATTCTGATCAGTCACTATATTTTCTCAGTTCTTCTTTCATACCTGTTCCTTTCCTTCTATCTCCTCGACCCCAATCCAGAGCTGTGTCACCACATCAATAGTTTTTCTGTTCTCTTTCTTCCCCACTCAGTTATTTCACATAGTGCCAAACCAATCTTCCTAAAACACTACACTCCCCTGTTTAAAGATTTCCAGTGAGATTTTGTCTCATAGTGGAAGCTGTCCATACTCCTTAGCATAATAACCTGGCCCCGACACACTTGTACTTCTTTGCTTCCCTCCTCCATCACTACACAAACCTGTTTGCCAGTCAGACTTTCTATTCATAGCACCTCACATATGTCACTTGCATCAAGAACCCCTTCATAGAGCTTTTTTTTCCCCACAATATTCTTTCTTTCCTCCCCACTTCCATGCAAACTTCCCTCCCACTCCCTCTCTCTCTTCCCCTCTCCCTCTCACAGCCTCTTTTAGCCTCAAGGTTTTTCTGTGGTGCTTCAAGTGCCTAGACTCTGTAATTAAAAAATAAATAAACTGGCTCTAAATTTAGGTGTGGGCTCTCCCTAGGTCTAGTGGGGCCTCAGGCTTATTACATTACAAATTCCAAGACTCAGCTTTCACATCAGGACAATGGAAATCATGCCTGCCAATATACTACCTGCCCCTAATTAATTTTAGTCCACTTTCATGACCACCTTTACTCTCCATTGAAGTCTTTCATGACCTCAGCAGCCTCAGTTCTGTCTTCTCTGAACCCAAAGCATTGATTACTATCATCACTCCTTTGGAAATTCATTATTTGCTTCTTTGAGGTGCCTTGGTATTCTTATTCATTGTGTCCTGGGACCATACATTGTATCCTATAGTAAATTTATAAATGCTTTGATAATAATGCTTTATTTTTGTACAGTCAGTACCCAGGGCACTTTCACACACATTTTCTCATTTATCCTCACAGCATCACAGAAAGTGGATATAATCTCTATTTGGTAGAAAGGAAAAGTGAGAGTTAGAAGGTTTAAGGGAGTTGCCTCAGGTCATTCAAGAGCAAGTGGCAGAACCCTAGACTTGAATTGAGTCATGTGATTTTAAGCGCAGGGGCTGTCTCTACCCTCTCAAAGCTGTAACTGTAGGGGCGAGAACCTAATTTCTATTGCTTCTATTTCAGTATTTAATTTTGTGACCCTTATAGGGCCCAGCTCAGTCCTAGTGACTGATTGGAATTGAGAAGATACTGCATAAATGTTTTTGAAGGAGTAAACAAAATGAACACTGCAGACCATAGTAATAATGCAAAACAATCCCAGGAGTTTGTGGGCTAATTCTGTATTATATTTGGGGAAGGGGGGCCTCCCTGCCATTAAGCCTGTTTCTTTGAGGCTTAGCAGCACAATGTCTTCATTCTACAACACAGAATCATGAGGTTAAAGGAAGCATTCAGTGCCATCAGCTGAGGGGAGAAGCAGAATTCAATCTCAGGTTCTCTAAAGTGGCTTTGTGTTGCTCTGAGCACTGTGAACTCCTACCATTGTATTCCTAGCTTTTTAGCCTTGGCTATCATCAAGTAGAGTGTTTGTTCTTGTGACTTTTAAACAACCCAATGTGTTCTCCATCCAAGGACAACACATTTGGACTGCATGTGCATTGCAAAATATTAAGCTCGTCGTTGACAGCAGAACGTTAAACAGAGAGATTTATCTGAATTCTCTAGGATACTATTCTTTTATTGACATTGTTCCTATAAAATGTTATAATAGCTCATTCTGTGATGCTGGACATATTTTAATGATGCTTGAGACTGCTTACCAGGAAGTATTCTTAAGACTGGTGTAAGGAAAATTTTCTTTCTCCCAGAGAGTGTTGACACTGTACTGCCGCCTTCCTATTGTCCCCACCACTGGCACACATTCCAAGGTTAGCGTGGGGATAGATGGGAAGAATCGACGTAGAGCACAATGAAAATGAAATAATTATTAAAAGGTTTAACAAGATTTCTGGGTTTAACATGAAGAATGGTAGTAGACTGAAGTTATTTATGATATACAACAAATCTTCAGTTACTTGAGTTTTGTAATAGGGTCAGTGAAAGAAACGATAAAGGAGGGAAACAAGAGGAGAGAACATACAGTGCATAAGGAAGCAGAGGAAGCAGAATTGTGGCAAAGGGTGGAATGAAAAATCAGGACAAAGAGAGGAAGAGGAAAGAGAAAGAAAAAGAAAGAAAAGTAACGTCAGCAGCTCCGTAGGTTCTGAGGTGAGTTAGCTGGTCATAGGTCAACAGCTTTAGTCACACATCCTGTTATTCACTTTGGTCATCGGAATACATTTTTCACTACCCTTTGAAATTTCCATACACTCTCCAGTAATTTTTTTTACCGATTTTTCTTTACTGGGGAATCACTTACCTGCTTTTATTTTCAATCTCTGAGGTCTGTTACATATATGGCTTTATTTTCCCAACAAGCTCTGAAAGTTTTGAAATGGGCAAAATAATGCATTTAGCTTAAATATTTCCATTATAAGTGTAACACTTGGCTAACTTAATAATACCAAAGTATATTAAATTCTTTGGCTTCTTTCTCCATCAACTGAAATATAACAGCTTAAAATATTCATATCATTATTCTATTGTGAGTTGAAAGTGGACAAGCTTTGGCTGTAGCCAGAGCTGTGTTTTAATCTGGGTTCTACGATTTACTAAATGATTGTCCTGTATAAGCCTTGGTTTGCTCCTCTGCAAAATAGAGATAATCAGCACCTCTCCACTTCTCATAAGGGTGCCCCGAGGCTCTGGGTGTCCCTGTCACAGGCCGGGCACAAAGTAGGCAAATGTGCCAGTCCCTCCCTAGCCCCCCCAGGCACTCCCACCAAGTGAAAAAGTACATAAAGAACTCTTTCTGGCTTTTAATTTCAATTGATCACACTCAATGGAATAATCTCAATAGCCTTTAAGGACCAAAATTATTTTAGAGCTGCAGCTTTGTGTACTCTGAACACAGAGCCATGTAGCTTTGGTTATGGATGAAATTTGCCTGGATCTGCTCCGTGCCTAGAAGTTTGTTGACCCCAAACTCCTGCTCTGCAGATCCCTGAATGGCCTGGCAAAGATGCAGTCACTTATTTATGAAGAACTTTTGGGATCCAGATCACTCATGGAGCTAAATCAAGGATTTCAGTTTACCCTAGATTAAAACACTGCTTGTATCTACTTAGGGATGATTTTCATCAATAATAGATTCCTACTTATGTAAAGCTTAAAATTTGGTGACTAATTAAACATACTGTGTGATTTCAGAGAGGCCAAGAAAATCCCAATATTTCCAAATAATACTGTATTCCATCAGGCTAAAATCAGAGACTCTTGACTCTTGGTACTAGAAAGAACACAGATGTCATTTGGCCCTGTCACTTATCCAGCATAGAAACTGCACTGACCACATATCTGTTAGCTTCTTCCTGGGAATATAGCATGACCTAATATATACTGCTTTGCAAGGCAGCTTGATCTATCACGAGACAGCTCTGGTTGTTAGAAATCAGTCTTTATAATGAGCTGTTTGTCTGCCTCTCCACACTGTCCACTTCTTGTGTTTAGTTCTGAGTAAGAGATTTCTACTAATATTTCTTCCTCGAAGTGGCCTTCACTATTTGAAACAACTGTTAGGTCCACCCTAAGTGTATTCTTCTTTAAATTAGGATTCCCAGTTTTGGAACTTCCCTCTCATTAAATACTTCTGGACTCGTCAACATCCCTGTTCCTATTAAAACGGTAGATCAACTTCAGGCAGATCTCCAACCAAGTTCAGGAAACAGGGAGCTGATGGTCCCCTAAGAGACAGTATTTTTACTGATGAGGTAAAAGGGGTCTAACATTGGGTTTATTATTATTTTTTTATTGCTGTTTGTTTTACTTTGTTTTCTTTTTATAAAATCCATATTACTACTGATAAGCTTATGGTAAATGAACACTCTAAATCTTCCTTTCTTATACCATATAATGAATTTTTGAAAGAATCTTTACCCCTAAATTTTGCCAGATCTCACTGGTCTGGGGCAAAAAAATGAGGTTACATTAACTATAATAACTTAAATTTCATTAGCTTTGCCCACATTTGCTGAAGTATTATCCCTACATAATCCATCTAATTATTTCTGAGAGTTCCCAAGAGGGCCTCACTGGAATAACTCCTTCCTCACTGGAGCCACCTCTCTTCTACCAGGTCAGCAGCTCCTTGGGGTCCCCAAGGCAGAGCTGGTTCCATTGTTCACCAAGGAGTAAGGCAGTTCCCACAAGGTCATGCTTTTACTTTGTAGTTGCTCCAATTGACATTAAAATCTCTCCCCTTTGTTCCTGATAATGTACAGAATTGCCTGCAACATCTGTGTACTCACAGCTTTCTGTTTTGTCCAGGACCCAAAGATTCCTCCCTGGGGATACATTTGAATAACTGCCACCGCGTTCCATTCAGAGTGACTCTTCCCTTCTCATGGCCAAGGCTTTGTCCTTGAGCTCGACTCATTGTGCCCGATGCTTTCCTCTGTACAAGGAGCTTTCTCCAAAGAGGCCATTCAACCCACAGCAAATAGTCTTTTACCACTTTGCTACACATTCTCATACCTTGTCCTTTTTTTCTTGAAGTGAACACTGTACCATGAACATTTTCCTAAAATCATTAAAAATTCTTCAAAGCTATCCTTTTTAATTCCTCTACAATAATTAATCTATGGATTGATGATAATATAATCTATTTGCCCATTTTTCTGTTGCTGACGTCTTTTTTTCTACATAGTTAATTATTTTAAACAAACACTGAACTTTACATTATTCCTGTTATATTATAATTTAAGTCCATTGTTTAGCATATGCAAATAATTTCATATGCCATTTGTATCATCTAATATATTAGCATCATTCTCAGTTTTTGACTTCAGATATGCATTTTAAGATAAATGTCTAGATTTTTAACCATCAGATCTAATTTTATTTGCTTATAGGGTCAGTTTTCATATTGCAATCTTTGGAGCATCCCTAGACCTTGTAGTGAGATCCCTCTATAACAGAGAGAAACATAGATGTAAGGTGTAAATTAGAATCTCACTTGTAATTTCAAACATCCCTAAATATTAGCGTCAGCTGCTAGTTGGCATATTTCTTAGTAATACCTTCAAACCTCCCTCATTAAAAATAAGTCATACATAGAGATATGAATGAAGCAGATGTGGTTAGGACTAGGACAAATCGGGCCAAAGGGTAAAGGACAATACTGACTGCATTTTAAAACTTCAAATTCCATATGAGACCAAGGGAAGAGATGTTAGTTGGTGCAAGATCTGTATTTCCTAAACAGTTTAACTTGCACAGTTCGTTCAAATACCTTAATTACATAGTACTTTTAATAGGAAGTAAGTCCTGGTAGGTTTGCATAGGTTAGTGTGAAATAGTGACACATCCCAAAGCAATTTGGAAAGAGAATAAAAATTTATATGCAGGGCCTCCCTGAGGAGCTGGGGAGAAATGCAGAGGTGTTGGACTTCCTCACCTGGATTGTTGCGGATGTTCTCACAAACATTGAGGGCTGGCGGTTTGATGTGCCAAGCCCTCTATCATGGTACTTGCCCTAATGAAGCTCATCACTGCAAAGGATAGGCTAAACCTGCTTATAATTGTGCCTAAGTCTCCCCCTGAGTGTCTCTTTTTTGCTCAGGTATGGCCTCTCTCTCTCTAAGCCTACTCAGCAGGTGAACTCACTGCCCTTCCCCCTATGTGGGATCTGACTCCCAGGGATGTAAATCTCCCTGGCAACATGGGATATGACTCCAGGGGATAAATCTGGACCTGACACCATGGGATTGAGAACATCTTTACCAAAAGGGGGATGGAAAATGAAACAAAATAGTTTCAGAGGCTGAGAGATTCCAAATAGAGTTGGAGGTCACTCTGGTTGCCATTCTTATGCACTGTATAGATAACCCCTTTTAGGTTTTAATGCACTGGAATAGCTAGAAGTAAATACCTGAAACTATCAAACTGCAACCCAGTAGACTTGACTCTTGAAGACGATTGTATAGCAATGTAGCTTACAAGAAGTGACAGTGTAATTGTGAAAGCCTTATGGATCACACTCCCTTTATCCAGTGTATGGGTGGATGAGTAGAAAAATGGGTACAAAAAACTAAATGAAAAATAAGGTGGGTGGGGGGTGGTTTGGGTGTTCTTTACTTTTATTTTTATTATTATTTTCACTTTTTCTGGTACAAGGAAAATGTTCAAAAAGTAGATTGGGGTGATGAGTGCACAACTTTATGATGGTATTGTGAACAACTGATTGTACACTTTGGATGATTGTATGGTATGTGAATATATCTCAATAAAATTGAATTAAAAAGAAAAGAAGCTGATCCAAAATTATGAAGCTCAACATATTACCAAACCCCTATTTCATTAGGTTGGACAGACACCTCAGGCCTCCTTTGTCCATTAATAGGCTAGTTGTGAGTCACAGTCTGAGCATGAGGAAATGTTCATTTACTCTTTCATAGTCATGGCAGTATGACTTTTTTATGCCTAAAGTACTATCCTAGACTAAAGTGCCTATTAAGAAGGTTATTTTCTGCCATAGGCAGAATATCAAACTCCATTCCAAGAGCTCCAACATCATTCAGATAGCCTGGGGAAGCTGACGTTTTACAGCTCCCGGGAACCCACAGGCTCATGTGATGTCGATCAACACTCTTAATTAGCTGTTTCGGTAATCTTTATGCCCTATGGCTTTAGAAACACTAGTTAACCCCGAGAGGGAGGAGTAGAACTGGAAGCAATTGGACCACAGCCTGAATGTACTACTATTCAATCCAATAACCCCCTTATCTTCGCAAATAGCTGTTCAGAATCTGTTGAAAATTACAGTTGATTTAAGTTGTTCTCAGCGACACATCCTAAGAGGAGAGGAAGACTGCAGTCCAAGTTTCTCAAAGTCACAGAAATGTGTGGACAGATGTGGAGGGGAGCCGATGAATGGCATTGCACAGACCCCTTCCGAGCATTTCCAGAGGCTGGAGTGCACATTTGCAGAGGGCGGGGGTGAGGGGAGAAGGAACCAGTGGGTGTGGAGAGGCTCAGGTCACTGCACAGGAGTTGGCATTTCTGTACTGCTGCCGAAAGAAACAATGCCGCCTCCTTGCCTCCCCACCGCCCATCCACCACCATTCTTTCTACACAGAGCTGGCCCTCTACAAACTCACAATTCTCCTTAATACAATTCTCATGGCATAAGCCAACCAACCACACAAAACCTAATCAAGAAAACAACCGTTGTCATTGGCAACAGATGCAGGCATTGCATCACTAAGTCATGGCAATGTGACTTACTCCACAGAACAGAATGTTACACCATAACCTGCACAAAACTGGCACTGATCTTTACTAGATCTGCGATATCATTTTTAAAAATTCCAAAGGAAAATCTGTATAAAATTATGCAAATGTTAATTTTGTTGACATCTTTCCTGTAATGGCTATTACAAACTATGCCGTCTTAAGATAAGCACCTGTCTGTCTGCTGAACAAGAACAGCAGCCCCTTCTCATTCTTACCCTCTGAAATAACACCAAGAAAGTGAAAGAGCATTTCAGTAGCTTACTGTCCTTGGCTGCTATGTAATGGGTCAGATTCCCTTTTTAGTACTAAGAGGTCAGTGATCAAGTCCTATGGTATAATTGTATCATTTGCACCCAGTGCAATCTTGGAACACAGTAGATGCACAACAAATGTTTGTTGAACGAATGAGTGTATAGATGAAGTGTTAATTTTTAGGAATTCTCTTCTAGTGGGAATTTCACCAGGAAAAATTTTCTTGTAGTCAAAAATGAAAGCTGGATTTACTCAAATTTTGGAATTATAAACAGTCTTTCCATTCCTGTACCATAGTTATTCTTGTGTTCTTCCTATTGTTCTTATGAAATATGAGAACATGGGTTAAGTGACAAACTAATAATAAATATCATATATATGGTATTTTAAAATGTAAATAGCATGCCAGTGTTTGAGACCAGAGTGCCTTTGCAGTAAGTAAAAGTTTCCGAAATACCAAGTCCATTTTAAAGTAGGTTTAGTTTAAGACATTAATCTGGTACCAGAAAAATACAACTTTTACATTTAAATTTTTTTCAATGACTTTAAGATAGTAGAATATTTGTTCCTTGGAAATAGGTTCACAAAAATACTGCTCAATTTCTTTATTGATAACAACCCAAATATGTTCTGAAATATTAAAATTAAAGCTAATTAGCTTAACAAATGTAAATGATGTCAACTGATTTAGTGTTACAGTTTTTAAAAATGCATGTTTCTCCCTGTTCCATGATATGCCCTTCATTACATCCCTCTGTTGGAGCCTGTAAGATTTTCCTTATTCTTTACTTTTCTTTCAGTAAGAAGCAACTAGAAGATTTTGAGCCGCCTCCTGCTTGCTTAGAATGCTATTTGCATTGACTTGGATCTTTGGTTCTTAATGTATGAATGCATAAGAACTTTGATTTACAACCACGAATGGTAAAAAAACACACACACACAATCTTTTTTTTTTTTTTTAATTTTGGAAGTTGCTTCTGGGAACCACAGAAATGTACTTTACTTCCTGGTTCCCCTGGAGATCTGTGTGTTGGGGGGGGGGCATCCTCATTCTCTTCCCTGATTGGCAGAGTCATTTCTCTCACATAAATAAGTTCTAAAACCTTTGTGAGCTCAGACAAATTGCCTGATGGTTTTTGACCTGTAACATAGAATATCAAGACCATTAACTGATACCTTCCAGGGTCAATTAAACACAGACAAATAAAAAATTGGTTTTCTAATAAACATATATGAATTGCACCCTGCTCCTATTTAGTTAGAAATTGATATCTTACATTTCATGTGAAATGAACATGTAGACTAGAACACCAGAAGTTTATTGAAAATTGGGTCAGAAGCCTGAGGAAGGAAACTTAAGACAAGAGGAAAGAAAAAAAAAAAAAAAAAAATGAGAGAGGAGCCAAGATTATGTAGCCCAGAGAAGAAAAGGATGATTTAATGCATCTTTGATTAATAGATGATGCGTCATCACAGTGGTGGAAAACTGTTCACTTTTACTCAGGGCAGAGTAGAATGAATGACCTTAATGTAAGTGGGTGCTGCTTTATACCAAACAATAGGGAGCTTTAAAAAAAAATAATCAATGTCTGGGTCCCACTCTCAGAGATTTGAATTATTTGGTTTTAGGAGTGGCCTGGACAGTGAAGTTGTTAAAATCTCAAGGGGCTTCCAACATACAGGAAAGGTTAAGAACCATCACTCTGCATATTGAGGAATAACAAAACCAGGTCCTCTGATGGTGCCTAAGTTTTTCCTATTATAGACTCTCCGATGGATTCAGGCATTTTATCTAGAACCTCCTGGCTATAATACAAATTATACCACTTTGGATGGGGTACTGCATTAATACAATTGTATTGTCATTTAGGTGTTTCATTGGTTGGAAGGGGTCCAGAAGCAAAGGGAAGTTGGGGAAAGCCTTACTCGTGCAAGAGTAAAAGGATCCAATATAAACCCAAGGAGCAAGAAGGGAAGGTTGCATAATCGCATTCTACTAACGACATTGGATTTAAGTTTCACCGTTTTTCATCCTGGTTTTAATTCACACATGTTTCCAAATGCATTGTCACAAAATTCTCAAGAATTATTAGAATAGAATTGCTTACAAGTTATTATTTCTTAAATTATTACATAGATTTTTATCAATTTGGTGGAAAGGACACTGTTGGGGATTATATATCAACATATAATGGTAAGGTAAAAAAACCCAAGGGGCCTTTAAAAGCCTTTATAGACCCAAGTTTCCATGATTCTGGACTTGCAGGTGTTGCAACTCCAGAAGGAAAGGAATCACTAGAGGACGCAGTTTATCAGGCTTCTGAAACACTGAAACATGCTACAAAAATGAGAAAAGTTGTCTGGAATATTTTCATATAAAAGCAGTTTATTGTATAAGAACTCAGTGGCTCACTGTGATTTTTAAATGTCAGTCTCTTCTTTCAGGATTTATTTAGACAAACATTTACTTGACGCTTATTACGTGCTACACTAAAATCCTGGCTTTGTCAGTTTTCCTCTTAAAAAGTGGGTCCTAGGATTGAGCAAGATATTGGCAATACATTTTCTGACAAAGGACACATCTATAAAATATGAAGAACTTCTACAAATCAGTAAAAAGAACCCAACTTTAGGAAATGAGCAAAAGAACAGACACTTCACATTAAAGCATATCCAAATGGCCAATGAGCAATAGTTTTCTGGAGCTGGCTTGTACTGGCTCACAAGCACCGATTTTTAACTGTCCAAGAATTTGTCGAGTTGATTGTTATAGTCATCAATTATTTAAATTATATAAGCTTACAATGAAATAAGTTATATTGAAAGCAAAGTTAATAAAGACTCAAAACTCATCATTTCCTAAATATTTTACCACATTTTACCAGTATCTGTGCTCTTGAGGTTATATATATATAGATTGTCTCTGCATGGTGGGAGCACTATATAATGATGTGCTACTGCGTTTCTCTTCCAAACTCTATGTTCAGTGATATTCTGTTGGATGCTTGAAATTGGCCAGGGTTGGGCTATTTACACCATCGAAAATCACAAATGCTACAAATCAGAACTTGATCTTTTGTTTTGTTGATTTTCCCGACTTAAGAAAATGGTGGAGAAAATGTTAATAATACAGATTAAATTTAAGTGTGCCATGTCTGTACCCATCACATTGTGTATAACACAAAAATGAGGAAACATTCTTCTAGAATTTGAAAAACGTCATACAATTCAGTAAAGGAATTGCTCTGGTCTTTGACAAATGAGTGAATTTCTACACCTTTGTTGTTTCACTTTTGTCTTATTTGTTATTGTAACCCAAACAATTGTTCAACATGTTGGAATGACATATTGTAACTTTAGTTTGGCTACACATACAAGAGTTCAACAAAAGCAATGAATGTATTCTGTGAGAATAAATTGACTTTATGGAATTTAAGATAAAGAGTATTGCTTTTTATTATTTATAAAGTGTATGTACACATTCTTTATATAGCAAAATTTATAATTAACTTTTTTTTTAATCATCATTTTATTGAGATATATTCACATACCACGCAGTCATACAAAACAAATTGTACTTTCGATTGTTTACAGTACCATTACATAGTTGTACATTCATCACCTAAATCAATCCCGACACCTTCATTAGCACACACACAAAAATAACAAGAATAATAATTAGAGTGAAAAAGAGCAATTGAAGTAAAAAAGAACACTGGGTACCTTTGTCTGTTTGTTTCCTTCCCCTACTTTTCTACACATCCATCCATAAACTAGACAAAGTGGAGTTTGGTCCTTATGGCTTTCCCAATCCCACTGTCACCCCTCATAAGCTACATTTTTATACAACTGTCTTTGAGATTCATGGGTTCTGGGTTGTAGTTTAATAGTTTCAGGTATCCACCACCAGCTACCCCAATTCTTTAGAACCTAAAAAAGGTTGCCTAAAGTGTGCATAAGAGTGCCCACCAGAGTGATCTCTCGGCTCGTTTTGGAATCTCTCTGCCACTGAAGCTTATTTCATTTCCTTTCACATCCCCCTTTTGGTCAAGAAGATGTTCTCCATCCCACGATGCCGGGTCTACATTCCTCCCCGGGAGTCATATTCCACGTTGCCAGGGAGATTCACTTCCCTGGGTGTCTGATCCCACGTAGGGGGGAGGGCAGTGATTTCACCTTTCAAGTTGGCTTAGCCAGAGAGAGAGGGCCACATCTGAGCAACAAAGAGGCATTCAGGAGGAGACTCTTAGGCACAAATACAGGGAGGCCTAGCCTCTCCTTTGCAGCAACCGTCTTCCCAAGGGTAAAACTTATGGTAGAGGGCTCAACCCATCAAACCACCAGTCCCCTATGTCTGTGGTCATGTTAGCAACCATGGAGGTGGGGTAGGCGAATACCCCTGTATTCTCCACAGGCTCCTCAAGGGGGCACTACATCTTTTTTTTTTTTTTCCTTGTTTGTCTTTTTTCTTTTTTCTTTTTTTTTTAACTTTCCCTTCTTTTTTAAATCAACTGTATGAAAAAAAAAGTTAAAAAGAAAACAAACATACAATAAAAGAACATTTCAAAGAGACCATAACAAGGGAGTAAGAAAAAGACAACTAACCTAAGATAACTGCTTAACTTCCAACATGTTCCTACTTTACCCCAAGAAAGTTACATAATATAGCAACCTTTCAGTGAACTTGTTCCTACTACATCCATCAGAAATTAACAGACCATAGTCATTTCTGGGCATCCCCAGAACGTTAAATAGCTTATCTGTTCTTCTTGGATTATTGTTCCCCCTTCCTTAATTGCTCTCTACTGCTAGTTCCCCTACATTCTACATTATAAACCATTTGTTTTACATTTTTCAAAGTTCACATTAGTGGTAGCATATAATATTTCTCTTTTTGTGCCTGGCTTATTTCGCTCAGCATTATGTCTTCAAGGTTCATCCATGTTGTCATATGTTTCACCAGATCGTTCCTTCTTACTGCCGCGTAGTATTCCATCGTGTGTATATACCACATTTTATTTATCCACTCATCTGTTGAAGGACATTTGGGTTGTTTCCATCTCTTGGCAATTGTGAATAATGCTGCTATGAACATTGGCGTGCAGATATCTGTTCGTGTCACTGCTTTCCGATCTTCCGGGTATATACCGAGAAGTGCAATCGCTGGATCGAATGGTAGCTCTATATCTAGTTTTTTAAGGAACTGCCAGACTGACTTCCAGAGTGGCTGAACCATTATACAGTCCCACCAACAATGAATAAGAGTTCCAATTTCTCCACATCCCCTCCAGCATTTGTAGTTTCCTGTTTGTTTAATGGCAGCCATTCTAACTGGTGTTAGATGGTATCTCATTGTGGTCTTAATTTGCATCTCTCTAATAGCTAGTGAAGCTGAACATTTTTTCATGTGTTTCTTGGCCATTTGTATTTCCTCTTCAGAGAACTGTCTTTTCATATCTTTTGCCCATTTTATAATTGGGCTGTCTGTACTATTGTCATTGAGTTGTAGGATTTCTTTGTATATGCAAGATATCAGTCTTTTGTCAGATACATGGTTTCCAAAAATTTTTTCCCATTGAGTTGGCTGCCTCTTTACCTTTTTGAGAAATTCCTTTGAGGTGCAGAAACTTCTAAGCTTGAGGAGTTCCCATTTATCTATTTTCTCTTTTGTTGCTTGTGCTTTGGGTGTAAAGTCTAGGAAGTGGCCTCCTAATACAAGGTCTTGAAGATGTTTTCCTACATTATCTTCTAGGAGTTTTATGGTACTTTCTTTTATATTGAGATCTTTGGTCCATTTTGAGTTAATTTTTGTGTAGGGGGTGAGGTAGGGGTCCTCTTTCATTCTTTTGGATATGGATATCCAACTCTCCCAGCCCCATTTGTTGAAAAGACCATTATGGCTCAGTTCGGTAACTTTGGGGGCCTTATCAAAGATCAGTCGGCCATAGATCTGAGGGTCTATCTCTGAATTCTCAATTCGATTCCATTGATCTATATGTCTATCTTTGTGCCAGTACCATGCTGTTTTGGCAACTGTGGCTTTATAATAAGCTTCAAAGTCAGGGAGTGTAAGTCCTCCCACTTCGTTTTTCTTTTTTAGAGTGTCTTTAGCAATTCGAGGCATCTTCCCTTTCCAAATAAATTTGATAACTAGCTTTTCCAAGTCTGCAAAGTAGGTTGTTGGAATTTTGATTGGGATTGCATTGAATCTGTAGATGAGTTTGGGTAGAATTGACATCTTAATGACATTTAGCCTTCCTATCCATGAACATGGAATATTTTTCCATCTTTTAAGGTCCCCTTCTATTTCTTTTAGTAGAGTTATGTAGTTTTCTTTGTATAGGTCTTTACATCTTTGGTTAAGTTTATTCCTAGGTACTTGATTTTTTTAGTTGCTATTGAAAATGGTATCTTTTTCTTGAGTGTCTCTTCAGTTTGTTCATTTCTAGCATATAGAAACATTACTGACTTATGTGCATTAATCTTGTATCCCGCTACTTTGCTAAATTTGTTTATTAGCTCTAGTAGCTGTATCGTCGATTTCTCAGGGTTTTCTAGATATAAGATCATATCGTCTGCAAACAATGACAGTTTTACTTCTTCTTTTCCAATTTGGATGCCTTTTATTTCTTTGTCTTGCCGGATTGCCCTGGCTAGCACTTCCAGCACAATGTTGAATAACAGTGGTGACAGCGGGCATCCTTGTCTTGTTCCTGATCTTAGAGGGAAGGCTTTCAGTCTCTCACCATTGAGTACTATGCTGGCTGTGGGTTTTTCATATATGCTCTTTATCATGTTGAGGAAGTTTCCTTCAATTCCTACCTTTTGAAGTGTTTTTATCAAAAAGGGATGTTGGATTTTGTCAAATGCTTTTTTCAGCATCTATTGAGATGATCAATTGATTTTTCCCTTTCGAGTTTTTAATGTGTTGTAATACATTGATTGTTTTTCTTATGTTGAACCATCCTTGCATGCCTGGAATGAACCCCACTTGGTCATGGTGTATGATTTTTTTAATGTGTCTTTGGATTCGATTTGCAAGTATTTTGTTGAGGATTTTTGCATCTATATTCATTAGGGAGATTGGCCGGTAGTTTTCCTTTTTTGTAGCATCTTTGCCTGGTTTTGGTATTAGATTGATGTTAGCTTCATAAAATGAGTTAGGTAGTGTTCCATTTTTTTCAATGTTTTGAAAGAGTTTGAGTAAGATTGGTGTCAGTTCTTTCTGGAAAGTTTGGTAGAATTCCCCTGTGAAGCCATCTGGCCCTGGGCATTTATTTGTGGGAAGATTTTTGATGACTGATTGGATCTCTTTGCTTGTGATGGGTTGGTTGAGGTCTTCTATTTCTTCTCTGGTCAGTCTCGGTTGTTCATATGTTTCCAGGAAATTGTCCATTTCTTCTACATTATCCAGTTTGTTGCCATACAGTTGTTCATAATATCCTCTTATAATTTTTTTAATTTCTTCAGGATCTGCAGTTATGTCACCTTTTTCATTCATTATTTTGTTTATATGGGTCTTCTCTCTTTTTGATTTTGTCAGTCTAGCTAGGGGCTTGTCAATCTTGTTGATCTTCTCAAAGAACCAACTTTTGGTGATATTTATCCTCTCTATTGTTTTTTTGTTCTCTATGTCATTTATTTCTGCTTTAATCCTTGTTATTTCTTTTCTTGTACTTGGTTTAGGATTGGTTTGCTGTTCATTTTCTAGCTTCTTCAGTTGATCCATTAGTTCTTTGATTTTGGCTCTTTCTTCCTTTTTAATATATGCGTTTAGTGCTATAAATTTCCCCCTTAGCACTGCTTTTGCTGCATCCCATAGGTTTTGGTATGTTGTGTTCTCATTTTCATTCGTCTCTATATATTTAGCAATTTCTCTTGCTATTTCTTCTTTAACCCACTGATTGTTTAGGAGTGTGTTGTTTAACCTCCAGGTATTTGTGAATTTTCTAAGTCTCTGATGGTTATTGACTTCTAATTATATTCCATTGTGGTCAGAGAATGTGCTTTGAATAATTTCAATCTTTTTAAATTTATTGAGGCTTGTTTTATGTCCCAGCATATGATCTATTCTGGAGAAAGTTCCGTGAGCACTAGAAAAGTATGTGTATCCTGGTGATTTGGGATGTAATGTCCTGTAGATGTCTGTTAAATCTAATTCATTTATCAGATTGTTTAGGTTTTCAATTTCCTTATTGGTCTTCTGTCTGGTTGATCTATCTATAGGAGAGAGTGATGTGTTGAAGTCTCCCACAATTATTGTGGAAACATCAATTGCTTCCTTTAGTTTTGCCAGTGTTTCTCTCATGTATTTTGTGGCACCTTGATTGGGTGCATAGACATTTACGATTGTTATTTCTTCTTGCTGAATTGCCCCTTTTATTAGTATGTAGTGGCCTTCTTTGTCTCTCAAAACATCCCTGCATTTGAAGTCTATTTTATCTGAGATTAATATTGCTACACCTGCTTTCTTTTGGCTGTAGCTTGCGTGAAATATTTTTTTCCATCCTTTCACTTTCAGTTTCTTTGTGTCCCTGTGTCTAAGATGAGTCTCTTGTATGCAACATATTGATGGTTCATTTTTTTTGATCCATTCTGCGAATCTATATCTTTTAATTGGGGAGTTTAATCCATTTACATTCAACGTTAAAACCGTGAAGGCATTTCTTGAATCGGCCATCTTATCCTTTGGTTTATGTTTGCCATATTTTTCCCTCTCTCTATTAATATCCTTTATTGTACCCATACCGAATCTCTTTAGTACTGAACCTTTCTCCAAGTCTCTCTGTCCTGTCTTTGTTTCTCTGTCTGTAGGGCTCCCTTTAGTATCTCCAGTAGGGCAGGTCTCTTGTTAGCAAATTCTCTCAGCATTTCTTTGTCTGTGAAAAATTTAAGCTCTCCCTCAAATTTGAAGGAGAGCTTTGCTGGATAAAGTATTCTTGGCTGGAAATTCCTCTCACTCAGAATTTTAAATATATCGTGCCACTGCCTTCTTGCCTCCATGGTGGCTGCTGAGTAGTCACTACTTAGTCTTATGCTGTTTCCTTTGTATGTGGTGAATTGCTTTTCTCTTGCTGCTTTCAGAACTTGCTCCTTCTCTTCTATGTTTGACAGTGTGATCAGTATATGTCTCGGAGTGGGTTTTTTTGGATTTATTCTATTTGGAGTTCGCTGAGCATTTATGATTTGTGTATTTATGTTGTTTAGAAGATTTGGGAAGTTTTCCCCAACAATTTCTTTGAATACTCTTCCTAGACCTTTACCCTTTTCTTCCCCTTCTGGGACACCAATGAGTCTTATATTCGGACGTTTCATATTATCTATCATATCCCTGAGGTCCATTTCAAGTTTTTCAATTTTTTTCCCCATTCTTTCTTTTATGCTTTCATTTTCCATTCTGTCATCTTCCAGGTCACTGATTCGTTGTTCAAATTCCTCTAGTCTTGTACTATGAGTGTCCAGAATCTTTTTAATTTGGTCAACAGTTTCTTTAATTTCCATAAGATTATCCATTTTTTTATTTAGTCTTGCAATGTCTTCTTTATGCTCTTCTAGGGTCTTCTTGATTTCCTTCATATCCCGTACTATGGTCTCATTGTTCATCTTTAGTTCTTTGAGTAGCTGCTCTAGGTGCTGTGTCTCTTCTGGTCTTTTGATTTGGGTGCTTGGGCTTGGGTTATCCATATCGTCTGGTTTTTTCATATGCTTTATAATTTTCTGTTGTTTTTGGCCTCGTGGCATTTCCTGAACTTGATAGGGTTCTTTTAGGGTTTGTAGACCAATTGAAGTCCTTATCTCTAATTTATCAGATCTACAGCTTCGTGGAGTAGACTTTCTCTAACTAACCAGCAGGTGGCGTCCACGAGCCACCTGTTCTCCACAAGCCAGTTCTCCCCTGCTTAGCCTTTTTGGTGAGTGGGGGAGTGAGTCTTGTGTGGCCCAATTGGTGTACCAAGCTTGCGTGTGTAGTTGGTGTTGCCTGCCCTGTATGTGGGGCGTGTTTCTGGGCAGTCGGGGAGGGGGGGTGGCCCTAACAATCAAATCTCCCTGATGATCCTAGAGTTTTAAAGCTGCTGCAATAGTCTAATCCTTCAGTTCAGTCCTGCCACAGTTTGCCTCTGCCACTGACCCACAAGTCTTTGGTATTGGCGTATGGCTCCTGAGACTTGCAAGTGGGCCCCTCTTCCAGGCCGTGCACCCCGGGTCCTCTGTTGAGGGATGACTGTGCTATGTCACAGGTGAGTGCCGTCCCCCCAGGGCAGTTCTGGGCTGCTGGGCTGTGTAGGGAGGCTCCCAGTCTGCTCAAATGATGGCTGAATGGGGCTTTGTTAATTCACACTGCTCCACCTTCCCAGCTCTGGGACATTCAGCTGAGGTTGCAGGGAAGGCTAATGTCCACGCCCAGTTTTGTGGTGTGTGCCTGTTATTTGAAGCACTTCCGTCACACTGGGTTGTCTGGGGCAGCTCTGGGCTCTGGGGCTGGCGATGGGCAGGAGTGTTTCCTGTCCACCAGGATGGTGGCTGTGAGCGGACACCCCCCTTTTCTTGGGAAGTTGTGTTGTTCAGTGAATTTTCTCAGCCACTGGATTATTGCCTTTTGTCTCAGAGCTCTCTTAGTTCTGCTCTTGACTTGACGTGCCCAAATTGCAATTCTTTGAAGCTTTCTGTATTGGGCTTCTTAGAGTAATTGTTTTAGAAAAAGAAAAAAGGGTTTAAAAAAAACAGAAAAACAAAACAAACAAACAAACAAACAAACAAAAAAAACGGCCTTCCTCAGAGATCTAATGGGTTATTGAAATGCTAATAGACAAAGCAACCAGGGCCATTAAGGAAAGGTCCACAGGGCAGAGAGATCAGCTTTGCTTCGGGATTTGCATATGCGCCTCAAGGCCTGAGCTCCGCCCTTCCCCTTTCTGTGTTCACCAGAACTCCTAAAATCCTCTGCTTTTATTTTGGAGTTTTTTGTGTTGTTTTTTTTCTATGCCTGTCTCCTCTCTGCTGGGCTGGCTGCTCTCAGAGTCTCTGGTGTCTGGTCTCAGTCTATCTAAGGTTGGAGTTTGAATCAGTAGAATGAGTTTCTGATAAGAGCAGCCACTGCAGTTCTCCCTTCTCCTTCCCGGAGCTGACAGCCCCTCCTCCCCCGGGACTGAGCCTGGCAGGGAGGGGCGCGGGTCCCCTGGCCGCAAAAACTTACAGATTTCGCTGATCTCAGCAGTTCCACATTTTCATGAGTGTTGTATGAAATATGCCCAAAGACAGATTGCTCTGTGGTGTCCAGTCCACGCAGTTCCTGGCTTTTTACCTACTTTCCTGGAGGAGTAACTAAAACTTACAGCTCACCAGTCTGCCATCTTGCCCCGCCCCCGTATAATTAACTTTTTACACACACACACAGACACACATACACACATGCACACACCCTTATATATATTTTTCCCCAGAAAGCTGGCTATTAAATATTTTCATCCATACTACTGCTAATACTTATATGAATAGCTAGTCATAATCACTGTTTTCTAGCAAAATACAATTAAACCACACTAAGACACTACTTTCTCCATGATTTCTGGAACTTTCTCAAGCAGGAGGCCTTTATCCTTGAAGAATGGGGAGAGTGGTTTCTTCCCTTAGTGGAGATCCCAGATAGTCAGAAAAGCATAAACAGTCTGTGCTCTTGCAGAGCTTGTGTTCTTGGACTCACCTATTAAGAAATGTGCCCTGATTTTACATTTAGCAGTTTCTGATGATGTTTTTCTTAGTCCAGATGCTACCACTGCCTTTATAGCTGATACTTAAATTATTGGGTGAGCTGTTCTTGGAAACAGCTGATTTTACAAATGAAGGGGCTCTCTTTGGTAATGTCATTGTCAGATAAGGGAACTGAGACCCAGGGAGTAGTTGGCTTGCCCAAAGCATTAGAACAAATAGTGGCAGAGTCAGGATTAGACTCTTATTCAAGTGCTCTTTCAATCACGCAAAACTATTTATCTAAGAATGCTGCAGCAACACTTCTGGTAGATCAGAATCCAGTGAATTTACAAGTTTAGTCCTCATCTAGACCATTGATGTTCAAGGCAAAAATTCTGCAAACTAGTAATATAGTCCCAGCCAGACATTACAAAATTCTGTGCTGATGTGTAAAAGAGGGAATAGGCAAGAAGGATAAATGCTCAGCACAGTCTATCTTTATTATAGGAAAAGTAATTTAAAATGTATTTTATTACATAGTGCCAGAACATTACTGAAAAAAGAAAGTTAATGCCTTTTTTTTCCTCCTAAAATGCCTTGAATAATGTGTAACTATTGTCATCTTAGAGACATTCTTGTGAAATGCTTGGTCAACTAAAATTGTTAAAGAGCTAAAATTGAACATTGATTTGGAAGCAAAATGAAATGTATCTTCCACTTCTTTGAATTTTAATGGTAGTTGTTGATACTCTTCTTAATTTCTTCTACACTAAAAACTAGAAGATAGTTCTTGAGAAAAAAATGGATTTGAAAACGAGTGCAGAGAAATTGATGGCAACATAAGCCTCTTTGAGGAAAAATGTGGGAACTCCATCAATCACTGTTGGAGGGAGTCTAAATTGAATCAGCTGCTTTGGAGAACAATTTGTCAGTTTCTATTAAAATGAAAAAAACGTTAACATGCTATATCTTTAGTATCTACTCTAAAAAGAAAAAATTGGAATCTGTGCACAAGCAAGAGTTTGCAAGGCTGTTCTTTGTATATAGTAGTGGGAAACTGGAAACCTGAATGTCCATCCATTGGCAGAATGGCTGAATGAACTGTGAAATAGCTATATAATGGAATACTATGCAGCAGCTAAAAAGAACAAGGGAGCTCTTTGTTGAGTGAGAAAAGCAAGTTACCAAATGATTAAGTATGACGCTGTTTTTTTAAATTCTCACAAAACAATAATATATGTTCTTAGAAGCACATAATTATTCATGAAATAACATATACGTGTACAATTTCACTGTCCAGTATGGGAGCCAGTAGCCAAATATGACTATTTAACTTTAAATTAATAAGATTAAGTGCAATTTAAAATTCCATTCGTTGATTGCACTAACCACATTTCAAGTGCTCAGTAGCCACATATAGCTAGCAGTTATCTTACTGGATAGCCTTAAAAGGATAGACACAACTCATAAACTGTAGGGAGGCCTGAGTTTGGGAATGGTAGTCTAGAAGGACTTTAGATGTCTGTGTACCTTTGAAAATTTCTATGAGCATATATTATCTATTATTTGGATAATTTAAAAGTAACACATTTAAAAAAAAATTGTTGAAAGCATGCATAGCAGTAGGATTTCTAAAACATTTCCGACTCACTGGGCGGATCAGTGTAAATTGATTTGGACACAGTATCTTTTTAGTCTGTTGACTATCTAAAAGCACAAAGAAAAACACTAGAGCAAACTGTACAAACTGTACAGTCCCTCCCTTCCTTCCTTTAACAAGTGTCTACTGAGCACTTACTATATTCTAGGCATTGAAACTACAAGGATCATGGGGCAATCACTGCCTACTCGTAAGTGTTTTCACCATGTGTATGACAAGAGGATTTCTTTTTCATGCTTTGCTTTTCCTTTGTTACTGATTAAGTAATTATGTTTGGCTTCATGTGATGTTTATGTAATTACAGACTATCAGTGATGGTTATTAGACTCACTAGGACATATGTTTTATAATATTAGAATAATAGCTATTCATATTTATTTTATTAGGGCTAAACATAATTTCAGATAAAAACTCAGATTGGGCCTCATAATTTAGCATTTTTTAAGAACCTCCAGGTCAAAATTGGAAGCATCAAAAAGAAAAGCAACTGCTTTTACAGTTATCCATAGACATAGAATAGGACTAAAGCGTGTAGAATTTATTGACACATAACGAACGCTTTATTGATTAATTCTTTAGATAATAGAAAGGCCAGTGGTGCAGTGGTGAATATAAATGATGACTGTCCTTGACAGTGAATCATACAGCTCAGTAGAGTGGACTGAAAGCAAAGAATGAATCTTGTGTCCTCAGATCCACCACGACCAGCATCCCCAGGGTACACATAGAAACGGGTACATAGTATCTGTCCAATTAAATACTTGTAGAAAAATTAAATTACATCCAGGAAACAGTTTATAAATCAGTATAGTTTGCCTTATAATTTCAATTAATAATATAGAAACAGGCAAAGAAGTTCACCATACTTACAAGTGTTTTGTGTTTCAACTTCTGAGTCATTCTTGCCTTACTTTAAAAGTGTTGATTTAATATAGCAAAGTTCGCTTCTAAAATTGAATTTTTTGGAATGTATGTGTTCTTTTGAAAAAACAGTTTATGATTTTAGTGTTTTGTAATACTGTTATGTAATAAAGGCTATTTAAAATGTATTATTTATTAAAATAGCAACACATTTGAACACTACACAAACATGCAAATATAATGAAATAGCACCAACTGGGTGCAAGTTAATTGCCTTCATTTACTAGACTTCCATAGACATCATTCTTCCATACTCTGGTGCCTGAATATTCATGGCTCAATCTATGGAGCAGTATTAGCACATTACTTGGGAGCTTTGTAAATGCAGAATCTCAAGCTCTACCACAGACCTATGAATCAGAATCTGCATTTTATTTTAACAAGACTTTCAGGTGATTCTTAAATACATTAAAGTTTGGAAAGCACTTGTCTAGCTTTTTATTGCCTTTACACATCTTCTTACCAACAGTGGCATCCGTTCCAGTGTTTCTCTTGCCCCTTAGTCTGTGTAACCAGCCTTCCAACCAGCAGGCTGTCTACAGCTTTGGCCTTTGGACCTCAGTCCCAGCTCTCTCATAGTCTCTGCTAACGTTATTATTTTTTTACATACGGAGATGCACACCAACAACCTTGAGTCTAATGGAGGCTACACCTGGCCTCTCAGTCTGCTGGAACATTCTGTGCGGCTACAGTTGGGTAGAAATTTTTTTTTTTTTTAAAGGCATGTCAGAAGCTGGGGAAGATTGGAGTTATCTATGGGCTAGGTTCAAAGAGATATTGTAATAAGTCAAGGTAAGCGTTGCTGGAAACAGCTATCTCTAGACATGATGGAAGATGCAGATGGGTTCAGAGCCAAGGAAGTGTGGCTTCACAAATCACATTAGCATATCAAAAGGCTGAAATATCTTGTAAGGAAAACCTATTTAATTGTGTTTACCCCAACCCAATATTTTGTATCAGAAAAAAATTTTTTTCATTCAGAACACATTAAAATTAGACAAAACAAGTCTTTGGTGGGACACAGTGAAATATGAGTGCAGAGGTTCCTCTTAGTCTAAAGCTACTCCTTGGAAGTAAATTAAGCCCTGAAATTTTGAAAATCTGATTTATTATGTAACAGTGAATATGCCTATCTCTGGAGTTTCACTATTTTAGAAGTAAAACAATGTTTTGATTCCAAATATTAAATTAACTTAGGCATTTCTCTCCCACTCTATCTCCCAAGCTGTGACTCAGTTGTCAGAACAAATTTTTTTACCTAGTTAGGGAAGGAATTTCAAAAGTTCCAGGATCATAAAAGCATCAGCAGGGCACCTGTTTTGTGCAGCACCCTTTTCTTTTCTATCTTCAGTTACTTAAACATTGAATATATCTTTTTTCTGTTTATCTTTTTAAAGCATTATCTGTGATATATACTGTCACTGCCTGCCAGTGGAAGAGATCACATCGCCTTAGGATACACTTGGTAATGCTTTTTCTTAAATCACAACTGGAACTTGCAATCAGAGATTAAGAACTAGTAAAATTGTAGGACTTTAGACTGGAAAACAGTTCCAGAGGACTTCAAAATGACTTAACTAGTTAATCACAGAACAGGGAATAAAACTCTGGGTTCTAGAATACCTTTTGTAAAGTATTCCATGTAAAGTACTAGGTCTCGGTAGGTTCCCTACAGCTAGTTATGAAAAAATGCTACGCCTGAAAATATTATTTCCTTATATGGAACCATTGTTTGAATATGTTAAACTTTAGAAAATAAATTTCCAGCTACAATTGTAAACCCCTGAAAGATGGACATTCTCAGTGAAACTAGTTTTTAGCATTTGTCTCATAAAAACCATATGCAAAAAAGAGAAAAACTGAAACATTTTATTTGTGAGGATCGGAAGAAGCCTTTCTAGTTATATTATTGCTAATTTGAAAATGATTCTAAAAATCCTTTCTTGGGGGAGGTGGGAAGTGGACACAGAAGCATGGCAGGTGAGAGAGCGAGGAATGTGTTTCTTGGGGCTGGGTTTTGAATAGATGGCTTATTTTGTTATGTTGTTCTGAGCTGGGGATATATATTGGATTTTGTTCATCATCATATCTATTATGTAGAGAAAGACATTAATCAACATTTGTTCTCATCAACTTTTATTGAGAAAGTTCTTTCGCACACTCAATGTCTATTGTTTAATAAAATGAACATTTTGGGGGAAGTTTGGAGATCTTTTTGTTATGAACAACATACTTGTTAAAGCCTCGAAAATATACCTTTACTATTGGGCATTGATTGGGATTTGGAAATATTTTCACTTCAGTAAATTTTTGAAACTAATGTTTTGTAGTAGGATTGTATCTACACATATAAAGCTATGTGAATTCGTTTTTCTCAGAGTAACTTTATTAATCTGCTTGCTTTTTCTTTTTTATAACAAAGGCTGTGTGTGCCGTGGTTACAAGCATGTGCTTTAGTCTTGGACTATACATTTTAAAATTCCAAAGCTATCACTTACTGCTGTTCGTGACCTTGAAAAAGTTATTTAACTTCTTTTGTGCCTCAGTTATCTCAACTTTAAAATGGTGGTAATAGTCACTACATCATTAGAGTGATTGTTGTGGTGATTAAGTTAAGTAATGTTGCAAAGTACTTATGTTTAGTGTGCTTGTGTTTTGCACTTCTGTCTAGTGACTTTCTCAGTCATTCAGTAGGCTAGGGGATGATCTTCTATATTTAGTAGGATATCAGGGATTTTTGTTTTGGCAAGTTGAAGGCAAAATGCTTGGCTATTCTGCCCACCAAGAGAAGACCAAGAAACATAGGATATTATATTAACATTTTACTGGCCATCAAAACCTTTTGTCTTTATTGAAGTTTGGCTAATATTTAGGCGAGGGCACTCAGGGGTTTCAGTTTAGCAAAGTAATCAGGAGGTATTTCTGTCCTATTATTGAAGGCTTTTTAAAATGAATATATCCAGAGGAAAGGAAAGGTTCTTACCTAAATTGTATTGCAATTTGTTATTATTGTGCTGTATAAAATGTTATGTTGTCTTTCAAATGGAATGCTGACTTCTATTTCAGTAGGGAGCTCACTAGAATTTAGTTTTAGCCTAGAAACAAACAAAAAAGCATTTAACTAGGTTTGATCTTTTCATTAATATAAACTGAGCTTGGAAAAACACATTATATCTCAAAATGTAGCACTAATATAATCAAGACAGATGTATTTTTATTTTGTCAATAAACTGCAGATACAGTCCTTTTCTGCAGTTTGGAGATTGAGTAGCCTGAATCATACTTCTTTAGGTGGAATATTTAATTGATTTTATTAAGAAAAATCTGACCTATTTTTGATTTCTCCACTGACTTGCACACTCACTTATAGCCAGTAACAGCTCCTTCCAATTCTTGCTTCGTTAAGGTCCCTTTCTTTCCATTTGACACAGGTTTATATTGAATTGGAGCTGTTGAAATAAATACCCTCCAGAATCTTTCTTCTTCAAATTACACTACATATTGCCACCAGATGAAGTTTACTTAAATATTTCTACATATTCTTTGCCCCTTCCCAAGTAAATTTAACTGTTTGTTGTTTTTTTTTTTCATAGGAAAGTATCTAAAAGTCCAACATCCTTTACTATCTGGCTGCCTACCTCCCAAATCTATTTTATTTTTATTCTCTTGCAGGTACCTTATTTTTAGGCTCAATTCAAGCCCTGCTTCTTTTTCAAGCTCTCCTCCATCCAGCTAGATCTTATTGGCCATTCCTCTAAACTCTTGAGGCACTGACAATTATTAATTTGATATTCAGCATTTCTTTTCTTTTTTTTTGTTAGGGAGTATTGTATATATATATCCTCTCTTTTCAACTAGGTATTTTGCTTTTTTTAATCTCTGCCAACTAGCCCAGGACTTAAAAAGATTCAGTGATGATGACCATGATTTGAAAAGCCCCGTTATACAATCTTTGGATGTGCTTTTAGATATAGCAATGATATAAATTCTAAATAAAAAAAAAGTCATGATACAAATTTAAAATCAATATAACTTAAGATATCATTTGTTAAAGTGGAAAAACTACCAGGGAGTTTAATTTAAACTCCTTATGTTAGAGGAGTACAGGGACACAGATGAAAAAACCACCAGGAATTCAACCTCAGGCTGCCCTTACTTGAATGCCATGCCTTTCCAAGAACTTCATGACTTGGCAGTCATCACAGGTTGTCACAGTGTGTTCTTAGTGAAGCCAAGGTCAGCATTTAGTGTTAGACCACATAGAAATGCTATTTGCCATAGAAATATCCATGATAGATTTTAAATATTGGATAAGCTTCCCTTTTGGGATAGTATGCTATTGCGTTGAAATAGGAGTCCCTGGTACTTCATAGACCCAGATTCAAATGCCAATTCTGCCATTTCTGAACTACATGACCTTGTACAAGTTATTTAACTTCTTTATGCTGCAGTCTTTAAAATAGTGGTAATGAAACAATGCCCTATAGTGATTGCAGGAATTAAATGGAAGAAAATGCATAATATCTGTCACAGAGTTGATGTCCACTAAGTGTAAACTCCTGTATCCATCAGTGGTAGGTTCTTACTCTGTTCTAAACACACTATCATGTTATTAACACATTTTACTCCTTGCAGCATTCTTATGCAATAACGTATCATTATTATTATCATTCTTTTAGAATGATAATAATAATGAACCACAGACAGGGTTTCAAAACAAGCTCTTCAGCTCCAAATACAACCCCATAAGCACTAGCCGACATTACCTCTCCCATTATCAGATAATTTCCATGGACCACATCCTATGGACAATTTGAAAAACAATCCCACTTTGATATATTTAACTTAATTAAAACATAGTTGGGAGAAACAGACAAATGGATTCCATAGCCAAGCATAAATCATTTTAGTTTATCCATTCTTTTGAATTAGCTACACCGTTGTTCTCATTTAATTGTGGGAAATCCAGCTTTGCTTGTATGTTTTTGGACAAGGGCACACTTTTCAATCATTGTCCCAGAACCTGGGCCAATCTGATGTCTTTTTTCAGTTTTACTGCCTATGAATAATTAATTAAAGTATTTTCAGAGATTCTGAATAATCTAAGAAAAACAATTTTTGAAAATCCACAAAAAGGTATCTAGAAAACTTGTATGAAGTTAAGAGATATTATCTGCTGTTTGGGGCATGGGTGACTTAATCAAAACAGTTCACCTACTTTCCAATTCCCACTTGTTAAAACCTAACGCCTTATTTGGCTGTCATGTCATTTACAGTACAATGTTTCAGACAGGTTCCTGGCAACTGATTTTAAAGAGATTTTTGAAAAAGGAAAGCTCTCAATGCCCCTGATGGAGGAGTTCCCCCTGACCCTTTGCATTCATTATGAAGAAAATTGCCAGGCTGTTTTTTGTTGATCTTCAGACCTTTACAATTTGCATTTCCTTGGGCAGTGATTTGCAAGCATGAATTTGAAATACTGCAGGGTTTTTCCACTTATTTCAAAGGAGTGGCAAAGAATTATCAAAACAAAATTTTTATCTTTACAAAGCAGCACGTTTTTCATACATCATTTGGGAAGTTCGGGAGGATAATTGCAGATGTTAGGAAATTGAACAAGTAAAGATAGGATATGGGGACAAGCAAAGAGGCTTTAAATCCCGCTTCTTAAATAAGATCCTTTAACACGCACCAAAGCAGTGGGAGATTTGCAGAATGTCCCTGTTCAGTTTTAGTTCGTATTTATCCACAACCCTCAATGAATTTTAAATAGACCATTGTTGTTTCTTCTATTTTAGCTTAGTTGTATTAAACAAAGCACCCAGTTTCTCTAAGCATCCACTGACATACCATTTATGAGATCAGCTTGTAAACATATTATTCTTATTAAGTGCCTTAGCCATGGTCACTAAAAGCAAGAACTAGAACCTAGAATCTCCTGAAGTCCACGAATTTCCCCAGTATATAGCCCATATCATTCCTAGTCATTCAATTCTTTATTCAGTCAGTCACTGTTCTCTACTTAGAGCCATCCATTTAAATATCTCTAGCTTTCTGGTTCCAGTATGGATACTTCAACTCATTTTGTCATGTCAGTTGTTTTGTACTTATTATCTATCTACTGTACTAGACTATAAGCTCCCTGGGGGCAGGGAGAACATCAAGTTCATCTTTAAATACCCTAGAACACTCTGTATAGTGTCTGTATAAAATAAAGTCCCACAAGTGTTTGTTGAAAGAACTGAATCTTCTGAAAGTAGGAAATTTTCCTAAATTACTTTTATTTTGCCATACAAGTAGCAATCAGTTTATTTCATCCTGGTTCTTCTCACTTTAACCTATCATTTGTTGCTTTTTTTTTTTTTTTTTTTAACTCTAAGAACCTGAACAGATTTTATATTTACTGACTCCTGGGCTTCTTTTGGCACAAAACTTGCTCACTTCTTTATTACATTTGCAGATCCTCCACCTGGAATGAACTTCTTTCTTACCTTCCTTTCCATTTATTTTTGAACCTCCGCCTCTTCGGCTTCACTGCACTTAGAGTTCCCTCATCACTACAGACATCATTTTCATTGTATTCTTCTGCACTTGATTATATCACTTTCTAGGTATTCTAGTGTCTTTTCCTTTGTATCATCCAATCTTTGCCATTAAATTACAAGCTCCTTGAGGTCAGGCATTACACAGCTGCTTTACAGAACTCCTGATGCTGTTGTCAGCTCCTCACTCCATTTGTAAAAATTGGTTGCTGCTTATCAGTGACATTGTATATATGTCTTTTAATTCACTAAGGTACTTTAACAATGTACAGTAGTGAAACCTTTTGTACCACTAAAAATTCTTTGAATAAGAATAATCACACCCTGATTTTTAAAAAACTTGATCATACCCTGATTTTTTAAAGCTCGAATATTACATACTGTATTTTCAGATTGAGTCATGGTCCTCCTGCCCCAGTGAGTTGTCATAGGCACACTGACTGGAGAGATGGACCAAGTGGTTGACCTTGTACTTCCGTGAATAGAACTCAGAGTCTTATTTTCTATAACATTTTACAAGCAAGAAATTTGAAACTTATGGTGGAGCAACCAGGAGGAGAGCAACTTTTTAAATTGACCTAAATAGTTATCATAGAACCCATAATAATAATAATAATAATAATAATAATGATAAATAGAATCAGACTATTTCAATCTCCATTTTATCTGGATGCATTTCCTAGTTCCTTATCAAGTTATTAAGTTTATTAAAAATACATACAAAATCTTAGATCCTGAGCAATGTGATTTGATTTCAATCTGAACTGTCTGTAGCATGGCTAGGCCAACTGGGCCATCCCTATTCAAAGACTTCAGTGAGCCATATCACTTACTTATATTGTTTCTTTTCTTTTTTTTTTTTTTTCCTGGCCAGTAGCAAAATAAATAGGCAAGAAATAATTTCTCCTCTTTTATTTTAAACTGCCTCTGAATAAGTGTGTTGAAGCTAGAAAAGTATATTGATCAAAAATGAAAATCTTAGATTAAAAAGACAAACAAGGGGGAGTTGTTGCCAGGTGACTATAGAGTGTTGGTAAATTTTGCAAAGTTTTAAACAGAATTATTTTTTATTAATAAAGGAAATAAAGGAAATAACTATGGAAAGCTAGATTTATATCTTTTTATAGTTGGATATATAAAACTATATAACATAAGCAAAATTGAAACTCTAAAAAATCGTTTTAACTACTTTTATGAAAACAACCTGCCCGTATAAAAGGTCATTAGTTCAATACTTTAAATGCAAAGAGATAAAATACCATTTGTGGGTCTCAGTATTGTTGTTCTGTGTTTCGAAAGGGCCATAATTAACAAAGTAGGTAGAATACAACAGCAACCTGTAATGTGTTTAATATGTAATGTCTGGAAACCTTCTGTTAGGTTTCTAGCTAGGGGGGAGGGGAAATTCCATTTTATTTTCTTGGGGTTTGTCGTTTAAGGCACATCACGTTGAGCTTAGCAAACAGGGAAATATTTCTCCTTGTCTAACAATGATTGTTTATTCTTTTCTTGTAAACAACAGTGGACTAGCAATTTTCTTTTATGAACATGGACTGTAGGGAGATAAATAGCCCTTGAGGGGGGGAAGGTCAAGTTCAAAGTTTTTCTTTCCTTTGGATTCAGGAATAAGCAAATGGAAAGACTAGCCAAATGGCCGAGCTTCCGAGCTGCAGGCATCCGATGGCTAAGCCCTTCCCCCCAGGACTTTTATGTACATAAGCAGAAGTCACTCGAGCAGCTGCAGCACATTAGTTCCAATACTTTAACAGCCTGCTTTGTAGCGCTGACAAAAGCTGTGCTAGCGCAGTTCGCTCCATGTTCCTTTGCCATGCGAGCTCGTCGGTGATCTTTGGCAACGGGATCTAGAGAGGAGGGGTGACGTTTGATAGGCTTCCGCCGAGGAGTGCGCTCCCCTTCTGGACGGCCAGCCCCATCTCCACGGAGAGACTGAGGCAGGCGGCTGGATGAACTAACAGCAGCTGGATCCGATTTGCGTCCCCGGACATTTCCCCGGACGCTGAGCAAGGGACTCACTGGAAAGGGGCCAAGGAGCCACGCTGCCCTGGATTCTCGCCAACTGTACAAAGTTGGCCGGGAAAATGGCTCAGCAAACGACAAGCCCCGACACCTTAACAGTACCTGAGGTGGATAATCCGCATTGTCCAAACCCGTGGCTGAATGAAGATCTTGTGAAATCGTTGCGGGAAAACCTGTTGCAGCATGAAAAGTCCAAGACAGCAAAGAAATCGGTTTCTCCCAAGCTCTCTCCAGTGATTTCTCCGAGAAATTCCCCCAGGCTCCTGCGCAGGATGCTTCTGAGTAGCAACATCCCCAAACAGCGGCGTTTCACAGTGGCACATACGTGGTAAGATTTGCACAGATCACACGGAAATGGTTGCAGTGATTTCTGCCCCCTTCCCCTCCCCTTCAGCCTTGGGGGGGAGGGGATGGAAAGGGGAGGAAATCATCGTCATTCCTCACCTGTGATTTATCAGAAGAAATCTGCCTTAATAATAAATCGTACATATGTCCAAGTCAGGGCAAGAATCCTTGGGATCTGAAACAGGAGTGGTTGAAGTGGGTGGTTCTCCAAGTTCAATTCCTAATGCAAGTTCCTACAAGAAAATTGGATTCCAGATGTCAAATAAGAATGCAGTTTTGCTCCCATACCTATGTGGCAGTGTGTCTTTGATTTTTAAGATGATTTCCCTGCCAGGACTTCCAATACTAGGGAAGAAAAGAGTGGAGAGGAAGGGAAGAAAATCAGTTTGCTCTCTTTACTGCATGATCCCCAGTTGAACAGAGATGTTTATATGTGTATGTGAGTGTTTGTAATGGTGGGTCTGTGTAAAGCCCCTCATCACTACCAAGACTCTATTTATAAGCCCAAACATGCCTTTCTAGAGGAAAGAAGAAAGGAATGGGAATACTGTGCTGAAAGTTGCAGGCTGGTACTTAGTAATAACGTTTTCTTTGAATTTGCATAGTTTGAATATTCTGTCAATATTGTTATCTTCTTTATGAATTTTTATCTGCTTGGTAATGGTTTAACTTGTGTTATGTATATGTTTCCATGTATTTTACTGGAGGATTTCTTCATGTTTTTCTGAGCTTGTGAAAACAACTATTAAACCATTATGGAGCGTCTGCCTGAGAAGAGGCAATTCTAGGTTGTGCTCAGTGAAAGCGGGGTCTGTGGTGAACACTTGCTTAATTTTATGTAGAAGTGGATCCTGTATACTACCTCCACATTTTCTTAAAATGGGAATGCATTTTGATAAAGTAAACGTGGCAAATTCCAAGTATAACAAAGAGAAAAATAGTGAGTTTGCTAGTTGAGGACCAGACTGAATGATTTTTATACAATTTTTCCATAGTGAACCAGAGTATGCTGGAAGTGGAAAAAACAGAAACAAGATTTCTAGGAAGGAAGAAGCTTTTTGAACTAGTAACACAGCCGTATCAAGGAATGTATTGAAGTTGTATGTGAAAGTAGATGATGGGGGAAGTCAAAGGCATGTTATACCCAAGGAGATGTCTTACATCAGAATTTTAAATGTAAATAGCTGAAACTCTGATTGGGGAAGTGTTCTTATTTTTCCCAAGATTTCAACAACTAGATGGCATTTCTGAGATTAATTAGATATACTATTCATAGAGGAGTATGCAAAATTTAGTTTTTCAGTCTTAAATTAAGGAAAAAATGCTTGATGACGTCTCTCTGAAGAAGAGGCTGAAAAATTTGTCAGAGACAAGCACTGAATGAAAAAAAGGCGTAGATAATCATTGAGAGATGTTCTGAGAAGAAGGATGCATATGACTATTAGGTGCCCAAACAGGAAAGCTGGCTTGAGTGCTTATGGACCAGAATGTTGGTACCCAATATGCCTTTTGTTTAAGCTACTTTATTAGTATAGCTCCTGAATCATGCCCAGTGCTGAATAGGTGAGCCTCAACTCAGCTGCTTGTTTTCTGAGGGAAGCAACCTAGAGTTCAACTGAAGGTTATCTGAACTATTTGGACATGTTGAGATGTAAGGAAGGCAGGAAATCTCACAAAAACAGGCTTTCTCCTGAAATTTCTGGTACTTCCTTTTCTGGTGCTGTTTGGAAAACCTCCAAGAGTGCTGTTTCTAATGATATTTCATTTTGGTGTATCTGGTCTCAATCAGATTGGAGAGACATAAAGTGAGCAGTAGAAATGTAAAATAAAAATCATCTTATCGATTCTCAGTAACTCAGAAGGACGTAATTTCCCTCATGGACTAAAACCGCCCAGCAAGAGAATTAGGAAGAGAGTATCTTATATTTTCTACATTGGTTCAATGTGCCCCCAAGACTTTCATAATAAATACAATGTCCAAAGGCATCCTCTGGCAAATATCATTCCATTTGTGCTTTCATAATTTGTATTAAGCACTATGCAGGACTTTTACAATTTATTTCATACTGTTCTGATGGATTATATTTTTTTGGCATCCAAAATGTTTCTACTACCCTACTATCATACTCAAATCCTCTGCTTCTCCAAAGTTAAAATTATCAGCCACTTGAATACATACCTTGTTTGTTTCTTCCTCAGAATGTTAGTTCATGCTACTGCCTGTACCTGGTAGTCCCTTCTGTTCAGTATGCATGCATTTAATACCAACTGAGTATAAAATGTTTAGTTTGCGCCTACGGATTACAAAGTGAGTAAAAGCCATTCCTTGGTTTCAAATTATTGAAAATAATTGTGGAAAAAATAATGTTGGAAGGTATCTGCTTTAATTAAGATAGTGCTTGAGGCTATTACAAAATACCCCCAGATTTCAATGGATTAACACAGCAAATGTTTATTTCTTAATCCTGCTCCTTGTGGGCAGGATACCTGCCTTGGGGTGCTTCGTGGACCCCGCCAGGATCCTACTATTTTGTGTCTTCAAAAGGTTGCCAGGTTAAGCTGCCTCAGGAGAAAAGAGCAGAGAGGATGGCATATAGAAGTGTGCACATCAGTTAGATTCTTACCCCTGGCTAGAACTCGGTCCTATGGCCATGTCTAACTGCAAAGAAGACCGGGAAACGTGTCTCAGCTCTGTTCCAGGAATAAGGGAAACAGTTCTGGTGAACAGCTAGCCTGTCTTCGTCAGAGCTTGTTAATGGCTACGTGATCCACCCTTTAATGCCTGCCTGATCCACCCTCCATACTACAGTTGGGTTGGTAGAATTACATCTATGATGACCAATACTTTAACCTCACCGTGCATCCCTTGGATGAGGATTACACAGAAGCAATTCTATTTTTGACATGTCTTTTGATTGGAAAGTCTACCCTTTTATGCTGTTGAAGTCTCTTTCCTTGTAACTGTCATCCATGGGCCCAGGATCTGCTTTGTAGGTCTACACTCTCTTCCATAATACAGCCTTCAATGCAAGAGTTTTGGAGTAATCCACCCGTCTTGATTCATCTCGGTATGCCCATGTGTAGCGTAGTGGCCAGCACACGATGGATGCGTAAGAAACATTTGCTAAATGAATCAGTTAATCAATATTTTCAGCCCGTTATCATGCTTTATGAAAAGCTTTCTCTTTCCTTTACATCCTCTATTATTTTACCTTTAGGTGCTATGGTTGCCACGTTCATCTTGGTGGTTCTTATCTAGACTTCATTTGCGTTGTCAGGGTCAATTTAAAGAGTAGCCTACTAAATTGACACAGCACTCCAGGTGCTATCTGGCTGATACAAAGAGCATCTAAGTGGTCAGAAGCCAGACTGCAGACGGCTTAAGTTCAAATTCTGGTTTCTTATTTACTAGTTGTGTCGTTTTGGCCAAGTTACTTAACTATCATGTCCCTCATTTTCCCTGTTGCCCAATTTTCCTGAGAATATGGTGTTGTGGCTTTACTGAGTAAGATCATATACACACTAAAGTGTGTTGCACACTGCCTGGCTTTTAGTGAGTGTTATTATAAACTAATATATCACATATTATGCAGTATATGTGCCTTAATCCACCCCCAGTCTACAAAAACCTTTAGAATCAGTTTAAATTTCTAGATTATTACCCTGTTAGTTGTTTGTGGATGGATTGGGGTAAGAATATATGTGAAGAGACCAATTTATTGCGAAAGTTCAAAGGAACTTTGAATGTATGTCAGTTTCATGACTATAGGAAATGAAAGGCAGAAAGTTAAGATATTGCTGGGGCATAACCACAGGGCTTGTGACTGCTCTGCCTACTCAATTCCACCCATCTTTCAAGTTCCCTGCTATTCCTGAGAGCTTCCTCCAGCTCCTCCAGTTCAAAGTAATCTGTTGTTGTTTCAAATTTCTGTAGCACTTCTTAATTCTCCTATTCTTTCTGTGCTTATTAGTAGTAATTATAACACTGGCTAATATTTATTAAACACATATGCTTTGTCTGGCAGCATGTGTTAGGATTAGAACCCTCTCATGCCCAGGCTCTTCAACCCTCTGATTTACCACTTTTATGTAATAGATAACTCCTCATGGTCTAGTTATTATATACAGGACTTAGGGGATTTTTCTCCTTCAATAAATTATAAAGCTCCTTGAAGATAGGGGCCACAACTAATGTATTTGGATATTTCCCCCAATGAAAATGTGTTGACTTGCCTTTAATATATTTCCAGTAGATGTCTGTTGAATGATAAAATATCATAAACCTAACCCAAGAAAATCTCAAGGGGAGAGGCTCAACAAGGAGAATCATATCATGTGCATTACAACCCCAACTTCATTCTACATTTTAAAAATGGACCTTGTGGGTTACTCTCCAAAATCTCCCACCACAGATAAGTAGTCCAATCCAATCCAGTCATATTAGTCTCATTCTTCTTGGAGTGATTGGCTTGGTGATGTGATTTGATCAATTCTAACCAATAAGAGGCGAAATGAAAGGAGAGGCTATAGTGGGGCTTCTGACAAAGGTTCTTCTTATTCTTAAGAGACATTGAAAGAGTTAGTCCTCATTCTTCCTCTGCACACTGTTATGTATGGATTGTATGTCAGGAATGGCTAGGCCATCTTACTGTGAGCCATAGAATGTAGCCTACATTATGGATGGCAGAGCTGAGACTTAGTACGAACCTGTGTCCTTGTAAACATTATAACATTATTGACTTTGCAGAACTACCCACCCTACCTCTAGAATTCTGTTTGTTCTGCTCTTGTTTAATTGGATCATAGTTGAAAGCAACCCAACTGCTGCATGGTGTAATCAGGTTGGAGGTCCTGAAAGATCTCTATGGTGAATGAATTGATATGAACAGGAAGGTCCCATGTGGTGAGGGAGTGTTTCAGATGATACTAACATGGATGTGTAGAGAAACACAAATGCATGTGTTTACAAGTATAAAACACATAATTCATATGTACTTTAGAATGCATTTGCCTTTTGTAAAAAGAATAGCTAGTTGTGCTATTTCTTTTTACCTTTTTTCCGTGACCTTTCCTAGTCACAATTCAGGCATCAGTGCAGTAGTTGGTTTGTAAAGCGCTGGGCCTGAGGTCATCGTTCTGATTTCCTACACATGACAAATGATCTCGGGCCAGCCCAGAAGTGTGCTTGTTGATGGTCCGCCTTTTCATTACAGCCAGAGTCCTGGTTAGGGAGTTTCTTTTGCATGGTGGCAAAATTTGAGTTGATGTTGACAATTTACAAGCCTTTTCTTTCGCATAAATTATATAGGTCTGAACAATATAGGGAATTCTATTTGTAATTATAAATGTTAATAATGTGAACTGGTTGCCCATTGGAGATGATGGTATAACATTGATGTATAGAGTGTCTTCATTTCAATGTACACTCTGATTTCACCCAAGTAGGGGATTTCCTCCAAAGGTAGCAGGAAGTTCCAGATCAGGGGATTCTCTGGTGAAGAAACTGCCAATGTTAGTTTATCTCAGGAAAAACAAATAGTCAGGAAATTCTTTGTACTTTTCAGATTTTTTCTCACTGAATTTCAAGCATATTTCCTTTGGTCTAGGCCTAAATAATTGGAGAACAACAAGGTAGCATTGCTAGTTTTCAGTTTTTGGGAACTCAGTTATTGTTTGGTCATCTTTAATTCACAAAAGCTCAGATATTTCATTACATATTCTTTTTAAAAGAAATTTAATATTTAGGATTATTATTTTTAATTTATACACTTTTTCATACTTACATAATATAATATAAATCCATATCCCTAGCACCCAGTTATTTAAATGTCAATATTTTGTTATTATTTGCATCAGTTCATTTTTTAAAGAGTGAAATGCTAGAGAGACCATGAGGCTATCACCCGTCCTGTTCTACCCCTTCCCAGCGATAACCATGATCCTGAAGACAATATGTTCTTCCTTAGATGTCTTTATCCTTTAAGTTCATATGTATGTGCCCTGTTTTGTGTGTTTACCACTTCCTAAATCTAAATGTGTGTGTGTGTATATACGTGTGTGTGTATCTATCCTTTTAAAAATATATATGTATAGATTTGGCTCATTCATTTAAACTACTGAGCAGTATATATTTATTTGACACTAAAAAGCCAAATGTTTATCTAGTCTTAGAATATTGATATCATACTCTGCTATCAGACATCAAAGTGAATATATAATAACAGTGAAAACATTGAGGTATCTAACCATAATAAAGATGAAGATGCAATTTCCTAAATCTAATAGTAAATTTAGGCCATATAATTCTACTTTGAGTACATTAACCATTAAAAAAAATTTAATATCTATGTGTACTACTCAATAAGCTCCCCCAGGTTTGGTTATTTATGTAAACATTTTAAAAAACATCCTCTTTAAATTCAAATATGATTACAGTCAAATATGATTTTCTAATATAAATAATACTATGGGGGTTATATTCCTGATTAAGGACTAGATGAGAAAATTTCCAGAGATACCAGACATTTTCAAGTTACACTGTACTCTATGCAATAAATGGAGGAAATTGTTCTAGAATAAATATCAGTTAAATTAGGCAATAGCATTTCACTGGGCCCAGGTATTAAGCCAATGCCTTAACTTTTATAATTCCTGTGTATGCATGTGTGTTTTCAATTACAACATATCTGAAGTAGAAGTAGTATTTAGTAAGATCCTGAAACATCAAAATAGTTCCTTTTGGTTGATTTTTTTTTTTTTTTTTAAGGAGAATTTTAGGCAATCTTCAGCTGAGCTAGATTTGTGTTTTAGGCTTTATCCTTTGGTTTATTTCTCTGTAACCAGCACTGGCATTAGAGATAAAGCTCATGTTTAAAAATAAACATTTGATTCCTTAAGTCATTACTTTTATGGCTTTTATTGTTATGAGAGATATACACTAAAAATTTTTTTCCAGTCACTGAAGGGGGAAGGAAGAAACCTTTTTCACCTATAAAGAGAAGTCCAGTCATTTAGAGAGTTTGTAGATTAAAACAACAACAATAAAACAAGGGTTTCAAAACCTTCATCTAGCAACTGGAACAAGGGAGAAGAATTTCTCAATTACATCTCCCCTCCTTTGCCCTACTTAGTTTTAAGGTTATCTTTTCTCTGTCCCTTATGGCGAGCATCCCCAGACAAGGGCTTTGATGGTGCTCTCCTGGGACCTAGGAATGCAGAGGAGGGCTGTGGGGAAAATGTGATACCAGGAGGTGGGGTGGAAGTTTCCCAGGGAAACTTTCTGAGGAGCACACCAGGAAGTGATGCAGCACTTTTGGGTGTTGCCAGCCTTTCTTAAGCCTTTCCACCCGGTGTAATTGGCTGTGTGCCTTCAGAGGGAATCATGGGAAGTGGAGTCTGCACCTTGTGGATATCTGTAGCTACACATTTGAAAGTCATTATTGGCCTTTACTCAAATTGAAAGACTCCAGGAAGAACTTCCTCTTAAAAAACATGCCAACTGCTTTGTAATATTTAAGAAATTACTAAAATAAAATGTGATAAATAGTCACTGGGGGGGGGGGGGCAACAAAAAAAGTTGAAATGTCCTGACAGCTTATTTCATCTTTGACATTTATCTTAAACATAGAGAAAAGAAATGATGTGTCTCTGAACCACCTGTACCCATTGCCATTGGTAAATTTTTGAATGAGAAAAAAATAAAAGAATCTTAAAGTATATTGAAGTAATTTTTAAGTCATGGCTTCAATTTTCAAAGTTACTCTTTGTATAAATTTATTTATAAATTAAAATCTCCATGAGTTTAGATAACTAAATGAGCTTCAGCATTTTTTTCTCTTCTCAGAGAGGAAGCTACTGAAATTACTCCTCAAGTAGCAGTTTCAGGAAGAAACTTTATTATTACCACAGTGACAAAATTATGGCATTGGTTTTTTTTTTTTTTTTTAATAGTTTCACTTTTGAAAAAATTTTTTTCAAGTCAAATCACTGATTTAGTGTATTTGAAGCCATATGTTTCCATTTCTGCTGGCCATTTGATATTTGACCTTAGTTACTCAATCTTTTTTCATTTTAGGGTCTCTATTCATGAGTCATATGGTTAAAAAGGCATTTGATATTTATAAATAAAAAGATTCACTAATGAAATTTGCAAAGTGATAACAAACCACGATACACTTAAGTAATTAAAAACAGGTTCTAACTTGCTGCTATAAGAGTGAGGTGGATACCGCATGGGTAAAAACAGGACACAATTTTTCAATAATTCTTTGACTCAAAAAGGCTGCATATAACAAGATGCCATCAGAATGAAAGTATTGGTGACATTCATTCTAGGACACCATCTAGAGCCTATGGTTGCAGGTAAAAAATGTGGAAATCTATAGGTCAGTATAAATAATTCTAATTTAAAATTCTCTTTTATTAGCTCTCCAGTTTATACCATGTCAATCTCTTCTACTATATGTACAAAATAGAAAATCATTCCATGTGCAATTTGAAGGACACAAATGCTCTCTAGCTATTTCAGATGAAATACTTATTCTCAAAATGAAGTCTGGAAAAGCTGATAAGAAAATAAATTATCAGATTTCATTTTGGAATAAAAACCTTAGGTTTGCAATAACATAGCCTTATAATGTCATCTTTGTTATAACGAAGCTACCAGTGACTTAGCTCTTGCACTGTCAGGTATTTTGCCAACATTAACCCTTCAAATAACCAAAGTTGACTTTATGTGTTATTAACTTTACTTTTCATATGCAGATGCCGAGGCCCAGAAAAATCGTGTTACAAAACCAAGGTCATTCAGCCATATAGCCATGTCCCTGTGTAAACAAGTGAGTTAAAATTTGAGCCCAGCCCTGCCTAACTCTCCATCCCATGTTCTTTCAGCTTCACTACTACTCTTCTGGTTAAGTCACATTCACATTTATTGCTACACACTTCATGTATGGAAACTACAACAATGAAAGTTCAAGGATTTTTCCAAAATGGCAATTTAGTTAACAAGACATGTAGGGGCAAAACCCTTTCTTGGTTGTGGAGTCTCAGTTTGTTTACACGTGTGGCTTGTGTGAAGGTACACATTTTTCTTTGGAATAAAACAATTCATGTGTATATTTAGGAGAAATATAAAACGTGTATGTTTAGGTGAAAGAGAGTCTCAGGGTCGACACAGTCATATTGATTCAAAGGCATTTTTAAATAAGACTGATAAAAACCAAAACCAACCTAAAGACAATTTTATTTTCAATGATTCAGAGAAAAAGGCATGAAAGGCTTGAGCTCTAAAGAAAAAGATCAAGTCAGAAATCTATTAGGGTTTGTTTCCAGAAGAGCTAAGTGGAAATGATGGTCCACAGGCTCAAGTCACTAAGCAACAGATTAGCAAACTGCTTGGTAACCAGGGCTGGCCTGACACATAGGCTGACTATGCGTTTCCGGTGGCCAGACAGGAGGAGCCAAAAAAAAAAAAAAAAAGTCTCCTTCTACTCATCTCCCAGCTACCATGACAAATTCCACTGTCATGGAATAAACTCTTTGAATTAACAAGATATCTGCTTTTAGAATGTAGGTATCTCTGGGACCAGAAGCAAATGCTATCAGTCTTTCTCTTTTAAAATGGCATTTCTGATATTGCTTTATTTGGCTCAGTATATCATAAATAAAACATAAACTTTAAGGAGAGGACATAAAGGGAAAACTTTGGGACTTTGGTGGTTTGACTGGGTTTTCATGAGCAAATGTGTGTAGGGCCAAAATTTCCTGACTTCCTTTGATTAGGTCTTCCATTGTAGTCTGAGAACAGTTAATATTTTTTCCATTTATTTGGCACTTTTCATCTTTTGCTATCTTCTATTTCATATATGTGTTTTAACTGTGTAGCTGGATTATAAGTTCCCGAAAAGCAGGAACCTCCACAAGCATCAGTCTTTGTAGCCACTGGGAGGGCCAAAGTGCCATCTGTGTAATATGCATTCAGTAAATACTTGTAGTTTGACTGAGGAACATACCTTCCATTGCTGAGCCTCTGACGATCTCAGATCCATAGAATTCCAGCCTAGAAGTCCTGGTGACATTGTGTTTGATTGCCATGGTGGAAAGAAATGTCAAACTCAGTGATCAACCATTTGTATGGACTTTATCACCGTGACTTGTTGGGGGTGGGGAGTTTTCTGGAAGTACACACAACTGACTGATGTAATTTGACTTTAGTATATACAAATGAATCAGCAAATGATAGTGTCACAATAATTTGCCAAATATATGCATTTTAATAATATTTGGTTTACACATTGAAAATAATTTATGCCTATTGTATTTTTGGAAACAAAAACTATGTAAATATATTTCTCATACATTGGAAATTACCGAATAGATTGTTAAACTCTTGTGATTAATCCTTATCTCTTAAAATTCATACTGGTTAAGTTACACACAAAGAACCCAAGCTTTTAAAATAAATGCCAAGATTTTGAGGAGAAATTTGGGAAAAAAAAAAAAAATACAGCCTCCATTGTTCCTTTTTTAGTATGGTAATTTGGAGAAAATTTAACAGGCAGAAGTTAAGCACCATTTCTCCAAAGCAGATCTTCTGAATAATGCAAATTAAATAATAGGAAACCTCTTTGAAGAATTTTAGTATGGAAATGTTATTTTAATGTAAATGATTTTTCCATAGTTCCATACATACCATTTTGACATTGCGGTAGTTTCAAACTAATCCAATTTTCTTTCCATGACCCTTGTAAGATAGCCCTCTACTCAAATTAGCTATTATTAAAATAAAGTGACTTTCTCTGTATATTATTATAAGCATGGTACATGTTTTTTTTCCATTTTCTTACATTACTGATTTCACATTTATACTTAAGAACAATGAACATATATTGTTGACCTTTTAAAGTAAGGAACTTTCTGACTAATAAGGTTACTTGGGTTATCATTTCTGCTTGTTTACCTTCTTTAGGCTTATAGTATTTGTTTTACTTTGCTTCATTCTGTGCAGCGTGATTGTTTTTTATGACCTTCTATTGAGTGAGTGCCAAAGAGAAGAGCATATGATTTATGGTTAGTAATAACTAAAACATATATGAACTGGAGGCTGATGACGCACAAGGCAGGGGAGCGCCGGTCTCCTCTGAAAAGAACCAGGCTGCTTTCATAAAGCCTCTTACTAACAACAATAGCAGTGCGTGTGATACTGTGATTGTTCCACTCTCACCTTCACAGTGTAAGGCACGTCTGTGTCCCGTTTGTACTACTTTGTATTTCATAATTCTTTCAAGGGAAAGTTCCAGCTGTTGATAAATGAAACTTTCTATCATGTAAGTTGAAAACCATTCTCTTTTATCATGCATAGAAGATAATTTTTAAAAAAACACAATAAAAAAGAAGCAAAAATGATTAAGTAGATGCTATAACCTGCTAGAGGTTCTGAGAACTGAGGTCTGCTCTCTCTTTGTTTAAAATGACAGTTAGCGAGTCACATACAGATGCAGAAGACCAACTAAGTCTCCTTAAGGTAATAAAAAATGTTTGGAATAACCTTCTTGTTATGGAATTAAATATTATTCAATGCAATTAACCACCTCACCCATGCCCCAAACCGTCATGTTGCAAACCTCAGACCACCTCATATACAAACCAACTGAATCACTGAATCTCACTCTCTGGTAAGAGAGACATTGGTTCTTGCAGGGCATCTTCCAGCCTGAACCCTTAAAGACACTGAACTTGGATTGGGTGATTCCAATGCCTAAGCAGAAAGTATGGTGTTGGTACTCTGTTTTACTTCCTTTACTTCACTCATTTCCTACCTGTAGCTATACTGGTACAAAGAAGGATACAACAATTCAGTGTAAAATTATAACCGTACTTGTTAATGGGAGCTTCCAAGTTCTACCTCCAAAGAGCACAAACGAAGGTGTTTTAAAAAAAGTGTAGGTTCTCCATGCAAATAAGTGAGGGCTGGCATAAGCAAGGAATCACACTTTTCTACACCTCTGTAATCTTACTGAGAACTAATATATTTCCAGACTAGAATACTCACATAAGACCAACTACATAATTTGTAGGACCCAGTGTAAAATGAAAAAAGCAGGGCTTTTGTTCAAAAAATATTAAGAATTTCATAATGGCAACAGCCAAGCATTCAATTCAGCACTGGCCCCTTTTGACCATGGAACCCTGTGTGAACTACAAACGTCATACACCCGTGAAGGGGGTTGGGTACCCACGATAGGACTGAGTTGGGGCCCAAGAAGCCACAATTGTAATCAGCACTAGAGGTGAGGCTAAAACCATTCTTGAAGAAACTCTGTTTTAAAGGAATAAGTTGATTCATCTTCCTCGTCTTCTCTTCTAACACTGTTAATAGGGCCTTCAAAAAGGCTATGATATACATTAGAGTAAAAATGGAAGTTTCAAGGAAAGTCAGCAGTACAACAGCTGAAAATTAAGCAAACGCATTCTCTTATATTCATCTCAAGGGTTTTCTTTGCAAATGAGCAAGTGCATACATAAAAATTAAAAGCAGTGTCACTTTTGCATTTAAAATCACTTATTAGTATGCTCAGTATCAACCGTTGCAACAGATTGTTAGCATTTGATACCGATGCTCTCACTCTTTCTTCTGGAAACTGTCTCATTTACTGGTTTAACTCCTTATTTCTGAGTTTGTTCTTTTCCCCCTTCATTGACTTAATTTCCAGCACTTTAACCTGAAGTGGCCCCTACTTTTGTAATTAGCCCTTTGACCTTAATTCAGTACTCTCCCTACACCATGCACCTGACCTCTGCCCCAACTCCAGCTGTCACCTCCATTTAACAAAATCTGACCCTAAATCCTCACCTTCGGGCTTAAGTTCCATATACCTCCTCTGGACATTTCCTTTTGGGAGAAACACTCTTAACTTAAATTTAACAGGTACAAAACCAAGCTCCCCCTCCCCTCTTTCCTGGTTTTCCTATTTCTATTCATGGTACCACAAGTTTCCCAATGAATGATCTTTAATCACCTTTGACTTCTGCTTTGTCCTCCCTCTGCTCAGGCCTATGGATTATTTTATCTAATATAGTTTGCTTTTCTGTTCTTTCCTAATACCACTGCCTGATTTAGTACTTAGCCTTACATTGGGGCTATTTCAATTACATCCTAACTTGTCTTCCCCCTTGTGGATGTCCTGCATGTGCTTTCTCATTAATTATCCTAAAGTTCTGCTTTGACTGCCCATTGTGTGTAGCAGAGAATTGGGCAAAGTTTTTCAGTAAAATGCCAGATAATAAATATTTTAGGATTCGGGGACACGGATCTCTGTGACAGCTATCATATGTTCTGCTGTTGTAGTGCAACAGCAGCGACAGACTCAAAAATGGGCATGAGTGTATGCCAATAAAATTTTACAAAAATAGGTAGGGGAAAGGATTTGGCCCTCAGACCAAAGTCTGCCAATCCCTGTTCTGTAGAAAATTTATGCTCCTCAACTTGACATTTAAGTCACTCTATCATCAGGTCCAAACCTATCTTTACAACTTTATCTGGCATTGTTTCCTGACGTTAGTCATTCAGTTTGGAGTTGAATCTAGAGCAGGGCTTCTCAATATTGGCACAATTGGTATTTTGTCCCAGATAATGCTTTGTCGTGGGGGCTGTCCCAGCCGTTGCAGGATGTTAGGAGCTTCCCTGGTCTCTATCCAATAGATGCCAATAGCACCCCCCCCCCCCCCGCCACGTGATAATTCAAATGTCACAATATTGCCAGATATTCCCTGCAGGACAAGATCATCTCCAGTTCGTAGCTATGACTTAAAGAGTAAGCTTTGTGAGGAGAGTAACCAGTTTTACCTCTTTCATTAATGTGTCCCTGGCATCTAGCATAGTCTTGTGATAAAGAGATCCAGAAACCTACTGTCTAGTCCAACTCTGCTACTCACTTACTATGGGTATCATTTAAACTCTCTGGGCCACAATTAAGTTCATCTGTGATACATGCATGCTTCAGAGAATTATTTAAAAGTTCAAATAATATTCTTAATGATAAGGTCTTTTGGAAAGAATAAAGTATCATCAAGTATAATGTAAAAATAATATCAGTGGGACACTGAGAGTGACCTGAACCAATTGAAACCTAGATGCTTAATTCAATTCACATTGGGTCTACGCTTTTAATTACTGTACTGGATACTATTGGTGCACCATTCTTGCCCTCAAGAATTATGATCTAACAGGATATAGAATACAACTATTCAAATAACCATAACTAAGTTCAAAGAGTAGTGGGAATTTATAGGAGGCAGAGATCATATCTGATTGTGAGAAGCATTTAAAACTTCATGCATGAGATGGAGTAGTCACAAAGAAGTTCTAGGGACAGTACTAAGCATTTTCTTCAATTATCTCATGAAATATTCACCTCAACTTTATGAGGTTTAGATTTTTTTTTAATATTCATTTTATTGAGATATATTCACATACCACGCAGTCATACAAAACAAATTGTACATTCGGTGTTCACAGTACCATTACATAGTTGTACATTCATCACCAGAATCAATCCCTGACAGCTTCATTACCACACACACAAAAATAACAAGAATAATAATTAAAGTGAAAAAGAGCAATTAAAGTAAAAAAGAACACTGGGTGCCTTTGTCTGTTTGTTTGTTTCTTTGTTTCCCCTATTTTTCTACTCATCCATCCATAAACTAGACAAAGGGGAGTGTGGTCCTTATGGCTTTCCCAATCCCATTGTCACCCCTCATAAGCTACATTTTTATACAACTGTCTTCGAGATTCATGGGTTCTGGGTTGTAGTTTGATAGTTTCAGGTATCTACCACCAGCTACCCCAATTCATTAGAACCTGAAAAGGGTTGTCTATATTGTGCGTAAGAGTGCCCACCAGAGTGACCTCTCGGCTCTTTTTGGAATCTCTCTGCCACTGAAGTTTATTTCATTTCCATTCACACCCCCCTTTTGGTCAAGAAGATGTTCTCCATCCCACGATGCTGGGTCTACATTCCTCTCCAGGAGTCATATTCCACGTTGCCAGGGAGATTCACTCCCCTGGGTGTCTGATCCCACGTAGTGGAGAGGGCAGTGATTTCACCTGCCAAGTTGGCTTAGCCAGAGAGAGAGGGCCACATCTGAGCAACAAAGAGGCATCCGGGAGGAGGCTCTTAGGCACAATTATAGGGAGGTCTAGCCTCTCGTTTGCAGCAACAGTCTTCCCAAGGGCAAATCTTGTGGTAGAGGGTTCAGCCCATCAAACCACCAGTCCCCTATGTCTGTGAGCACAGCAGCAACCATCGAGGTGGGGCAGGCCAATACCCCTGCATTCTCCACCAGCTCCTCAAGGGGGCACTGCATATTTTTTTCCTTGGAAGTTTAGATTTTATTATGACCAATTTACATAGAGAAAAATGAAGCACACAAGGAAGTAGAAATTTACATAATTCATAGAAGATTTTAGCAGGGAGAAAGCTGAAATGAAGTATGGAGTTACGTTCTTCTCACTGAGGGAATAGCGTAAATGGGGAATCCATGGGACTTTGGTGAGTTTGAGAACAACAAAGAGTAGGTGCAGGGAAGATGGGCCAAAAGGTGGGCAGGTTTGGAAAGGCAGTTACCTTTCATATATACACAGACAGATACACACCCACATACACACTAACACACTCACCGGAGATTTATACGCTTAAATGAAATATGATCAATTTTATCTTTCTTAACACTTTTATTCTGAATACCAGGAAGTGATGTCTTGAATTATTACCCTGTGCTAAGCTTGCCAAGCCATAGTGTGTGCACTGAACACTCTGAAGAGTTGGAAGGTGAGATTTAGTCCTAATGGACAAATCCATACCATCTTTCAGCTAGCTAATACCCTTGTACTGTTTGTAATATAATCCTTCTGTAAAAGCAGATTACACAGTTGCATCTCTAGTCAAGTCAGATGCGTTATTCCACTGGTGGTTCTTGTGTTCTGATGCACAGAACAGAGACTTTATGCAAGGACTGTGCCTACCTTTTAACTAAATTGTAAGAGAATATAACACACAAAACACATGCAGTAGTTCTGATGGGCAGTATACAAAAGGGCGTCTTGCTCTGCAGGTAATTTTCTCTATTTCAAGACCTGCTAACTAGGGTGAGAGTCATGAATTAAATATCCTATTATCCTTTCATTCATTCAAAAAATAGTTTTGAGTGTTTTCTATGTACCTGTTATTTTTCTGGAATACAGCATAGAACAAAAAGGACAAAGTCCTGCCCCCCCCCCCCCCCCCAAGAAGCATATGTTCTAATGGGGGAGAAAACAACATAGAAATAAATATTCCAAAATATTATAGAATTACAAGTAAAAAAAAAAAAAATACAAGTAAGGGGATAAAGTTTTATATAGGTTTTTGGGAGAGAACACTCTAGATGGTAACATTTGAGCAAAGATCTGAAGGAGGTAACAGCAAACTATATTGTTATCTAGGGGAAAAGCATTTCAGGCAGACTAAATAGCAAGTAGAGATACCTTGAGGAAGGCTGTGGTTGGCATATTTGAGGAAAGAGGAATGTTTTAGGCATAGAAAGGAGTCAGATCATGTAGATTTTAGGTCATGGTAATGACTGGATTTTTGTTGACAGTGAAGGTGATGTATCAAGGAGGAGAGAGTTAGCTGTGGGAAAGTCTGACTCAGGGAGAGACATGTCCACCTGAAGTTTGGGAAAAATCATTCAGGCTCCTATGTGGAAAATATAGACACGGGGAAAAGGTGGAAACAGGGAAACTAGTTAAGAGACTATTGTAATAATCCAGGAGACATATAATGATGGTGAACTAGAGTAGTAGAGATAAAGGTAGTAAAAAAGAGTTAAAATTCTGTATACAGTTTGAAAGCAGAAATGATAGATTGTGCTGAAAGAGGCTAAAATGCAGAACTTAATGCTGACAGACTATGAATGCTGGAAGTCACAAAGGGGAGTTTGGGGGTTTGGGTGAGGGCTGGGAGCTTATGTCAGATGAGATTTACAGAGCCTCGAGGGGATGAGCATATGGCAGTGAGTGATGTCCTGATAGGCTTGTTGTGATGACAATTATGTGTCAAAGACAAGGATCTAGTTCTGAGGCCATGTAGTCAGACAAGCACAACTCTTCTGCTGGGATGGCCAGTCTTTTGGGTCTGTTTGTTTTAATTTATTCCAGGCACTGTAATTCATCTGTGGTGTTTTTATGGAGATGGAAGGGAGATTAAATAAGCTGGCCAAGTCTCCCTGCGATCTTTATTCCAACATTTCTGTCTGGTAAAGCCAAGTTCTTCCCACCTCTTTGTCATGTATTTATGCTCCCGGGATGAAAGATATGGCAGAAGATAGAGCAAAGTGATTGAGAAATTGCTGATTTCCAGATGTATGGCCCTGGGGCAGATTTTCTCACACTAAATTGACATTTTTTCCTGCCTTGGCCTCAAACCCCTGCTCTCTTAATCATGATGTTAAGACTAGACATTGAAGAACCCCTAAAATAGATTTTTGAAAAATAGGTTGTACTTACCACAACAGTTTATGGACATAGTCTTTACAATAATATTGCTTCTGCTAAATAAATAGATTGTGTATATAGACATAAAATAATTAAAAGATGGCAAGACTGCCACATTTTAACATTTATACAGGAATATTTTCATGATAATAACTGTAAAGGAACAAATATAAAATGGATAGAACATAGCTTTCTCCTTGGAGTTTGAAGTGTTGGTTTGTATTGGTGCTTGCAGATTTATACTGGCTGGCTGTTATTAGGAAATACAGTCTTGTGTGTCTTAGGAATATCCTGCAAAGCGACATGTGCACATTTTTTTTTTTTCTGCCCTAAGGGAAAGGGCATGCCCTGGCACCTTTTAACCTGTAAGGATTATGCAGCTCTTGCTGTGATTGATTGGTTGGCTTCTCCTCAGGAAATGCTCCTGGTATGTGTTTTATGTTCTGGCAGAGCCACGGCTTTGCTGATCAGCACGTCATGCCTGTAAAGACGTGGGCATGCTTTTGTGCATTTGTTCTTGTAGCCTGGGAAGCACATTTCAACACACCGGTCAGAATTGGCTGGAACATGCCTGTCACTCCCAGCTGACTCTGATGACGCTTTTGCCAACGTAGATTTACATCAACACAGTTCTTTACTGGAAAAAATCTCATTCATAATATACAGTGTGACCCATTTAAAAGAGACAGCACCAACCTAAAGAGCACAGCATTTTATGGGAAGCCCTATAAGAAATGCACTGTCAGTTGAAGGCTCCATGGGAGCAAAGAATTATAATCAGCATCACCCAAGAATTATTTTCCTCTAGAAATTGTCCAAAACTTGAACTTTTAAAGTATTCTAATCCTAAAAAGATAAACTCTCTATTCCAGGCTTTCTTTTTCTTAGCGTGCTAGATACATAGGTTTTTCTAGTTTCTTCTTTCCCTACAGATGTACTCCTAACACTATATTTATTAAAGAAGGTATGATATGTGAGAGCTGATGAGATAACACTGTGATGTGATAGCGTTGCTCTTTATCGGCCCAAAATTCAGTTTGGCAATTCAATGGATAAAGATATTTTACTGTTAGCATGAAACCTTCTGGCATATGACCTGTTGTTTTTTGACTCATCCTCAATATCCTAATGAATATTTGGAATAGGCATATTACTCTGATGCATGGGTCTGTAGACGGGAAGACGGCACTCAGAAATAAAACCTGTTGTTGTAGCTATCCAGAAGAAAATACAAAACTATCTTTTCTCTGCAGAAGAAAAATTCAGCATCAGTGGTATATGACCTGTGATTATTATGATGACCCTTTGGTACTCACGCTTCATTTCTGTCATGTTAGTCTATTCCAACGCCTTACAGTAACGGAGGCAACTTAATGGGTTTGCAATTTTACCCCATTCTGTCATGACGACCAGAGAGATTTTCAGTGATACATGCTTTGATCATTCTGGTTTTAACTCTCAAGAAGGACAGCTCTAGACAGCTTCCTTTCAGAAGGTTTTACAATCCTAATAGACCTGGTCATGAGTTCTTTATTTATGCTTGTTTTGATACATCAAAGGCAGACTTGATACTAGAGGCCACCTGGACATTGAGTTACTGTCATACATAGCAAGAATGAAGGTTGACCTTATAAAGTGACCAAAAGGTATGGGCTACAATTTAGGAATATTAAAAAATGTTCTGCTGTGATGTTTCTTCTGCTGTATTTCATCCAGAGTCAATACCATGACCACGATTAACTCCAAAGGGTCCTCTGCTTCTGTATGTGGGGAAAAGATTTTGGGATAGGAAATATAAGATTCTTCCCTTGTGAATTAACCTACAGAATCAGAATCAACACTTAATACTTCTGAGCCAAGATGCAACACTTTAAAGAGATGAGTTTGGTGGCCAGTTAGAAGATAGGATTGGTCAGAATTTGAGCAGAGACAAACAAATCATGAAACAAACATTCAGCAGTACTTTTTCAAGCACTGTCCATGAGAGGGGAACTCTTGGTCAACAGCCTCACCTTAAACATTCAAATTATGTTAATTACTACCTATAACTAAAAGAATGTTGCCTTTTAATCTATGTCAACCTATCCATTATTTCTCTGTCATCTACCTATCTTTTTTCTGATTCCATGCTCATAATTCAATCTTCTGATTATAGAGTTCATTGCTATATAGGATGCCCTACTGTGAAGGAAAGTACTGAATTGGGCAGATAGAGGCATTATGATGTGAAAGAAGATTTTCGTTCTCAATGAAAAGAGACAAATTAGTATTTGCATTCCACTTAGCATTCCCATGAACTTGTAGAATCTGGGTCTGCTCTTGAGAGAAGTGTTTGCTCTCATTGGCTGAGAGATTCCAGTTTTATGAGTCTACAAAGGTCAGTGCTGGACTCTGATCCCCTGTCATTGTAATTTTTCCAAGGTATTGCCAACCTCAGTGCCTCTTGGGAGAAAATCTGCCAGCCTTCTCAGGCAAAGCTCCTCCCATTGCCACCCACTGAACATTGTCCTCTAGAAACCATGGTATCACTAAATGAACATTTTAAAACTGCGATCACAGTGAGAATGAAGGAAAGCTGTGTTATTCCCTTTCCTTAATCATATTCTTCATTGAAGGGTGACTGGTGAAACATCATGACTTATGCTTTGAAAGTCATTTTCTGATACATCTAGCTTTTAGCCCAGGATAAAGTTGGTTGTGTTTTGTTTTTCTTGCTGTATGGTGATTTTGAGAACTTGTTCAACAGTTTTAGGCAAGGTGTTGAGGACTTTTCTGGACCCTATCTTTTCCCTCTCCAATCCGTCTCAGATCAGTAGCTCAGAGGGCACCCTGAAGTACTAGAGCTATCACCCCAGAAAGGTATATTCTTTGAGAGATTTTTGCATTTTAATAGGGTTTTTGGAAGACTAGGAAGTCTTTGTACACAAGTGTATGGATCTCTAGTTGTAGAATTACAGATTAATGGGACAGGGTTGAGATCAACCACATTAACATTTGTGACAGTGCAATTAGGACGGATTGTTCCTCCTAAGCACTCTCCCCTCAAGTGACGTCTTTTAATCATATTTAAGTTGCCATGGTAACATGTTGACTGTTAAGAATATGGACAAAAATAGATGAAAGGAAGTGATGAACAAGAAAGGGTCAGTGTGCAATTGAAACATTTGTTCCGTATTAGTTTCCTGTGGCTGCCGAAACAAATAACCACCAACTTTGTGACTGAACCACAAAAATTTATTCTTTCACAGTTCTGGAGGCCAGAAGTCCAAAATTAAGGTGTTGGCAGGCCTGTACTCCCTATAGAGGCCCTAGGGGAGAATCTGTCCCATGCTTTTTCTAGGTTCTGGTGGTTGTCAGCTTCCCTGACTTGTGGCCACACCACTCTATCTTCTGCCTCTCTCCTCATATTACCTTCTCCTTTGTGTCTGTCTTCTCCTCTGTGTGTCTCTAATAAGGACCCTTATCTTTTGAGGTAGGGCCCACTGGATAATCCAAGACTGTCTCCTCATCTCAAGATCCTGAGCTTACAGATGTGGCCCTCTGTCTCTATAGCTAAGCCAACTCCGCGGATGACCTCACTGCCTCCCCCCTACATGGGACCTGACTTCCAGGGGCGTGAAACTCCCTGGCAACACAGGATATGATTCCCGGGGATGAATCTGGACCCTAACATCGTGGGAATGAGAACATCTTCTTGATCAAAAGGGGGATGTGAAATGAAACAAAGTGAAGCTTCAGTGGCTGAGAGATTCCAAATAGAGTCAAGAGGTCACTCTGGTGGACATTCTTACACACTATATAGATAACCCTTTTTAGGTTTTAATGCATTGGAATAGCTAGAAGTAAATACCTGAAACTATCAAACTGCAACCCAGTAGCCTCGACTCTTGAAAACGATTGTATAGCAATGTGGATTACAAGGGTGACAGTGTGATTGTGAAAGCCTTGTGGATCACACTCCCTTTATCCAGTGTATGGATGGATGAGTAGAAAAATGGGTGCAAAAAAACTAAATGAAAAATAGGGTGGGAGGGGAGGATAATTTGGTTGTTCTTTTTTACTTTTATTTTTTATTCTTATTTTTACTTTTTCTGGTACAAGGAAAATGTTCAAAAAATAGATTGGGGTGATGAATGCACAACTGGATGATGGTACTGTGAACAAGTGATTGTACACTTTGGATGATTGTATGGTATGTGCATACGTCTCAATAAAATTGAATTTATTAAAAAAAAGATCCTGAGCTTAATATTTACATCTGCAAAGAGCCCTTTCCCAAAGAAGGTCATATTCACAGGTTCTGGGAATTAGGACTTGAGCATTCCATTTTGGGGGCCACCATTCAGTTCACAATAATGTTGTCTAAAGGTACGCCTTGCTGTAAGAGTCACTGGGAAAGTCACCCACATATCACAAGGGCTGGATCATGCCCATATAGACAGTACTTTCTGATACTTCAACAACCCTGAGGATTCTGGCTTGAATAGCTAAGGCAACAGGTCCCGTAGGAGCAAGAAGCCAAGCATGCCAGGATTTTTTTAAGTGGGCCACTGCTGTTGTCACTAGAGACCCAGGGACACTATGTTGATGTTTATTCCCAGAGGCTCAGAAACAGGATGAGAAAAAGAAAAATGGGGAAACATTATTTAATGTGCATCCTTTGAATATAGAGCTCTCAAGAGAGGGAGGAAACTGGAAGCCTGATGATTTCAGAAAGAAGAATGGTGGGTATTTTGCCTATATTTTATGAACCTTTGCTCTCAGTGACTAAAATTATTCTTTTTAATCATAAATGTAGTACATATTTATGCTAAACGTTCCCACAAAACATAATGGTGTATGAGTCTCCTAATGCCCTTTCCTTAACCCCTCAGTTTGCCATTTGCTCTCACTAGAGCAACTACTATTAACATTGTCTGTTATAGTCTTCTGGAAATTCTTATGTCTATTCATGTAAATGTAATCAAAGTAAATGTAACATTTATTGAGTAACTAATATGTATTAAGCATAACACTTTTCAGGAATTTATGTAACCCTTGCTGCAAACTTAAAAGCTACATTCGTAGCAATGTAAAGTACATTTCTACCAGTGAAATCATTGTTCAAAAGGCATATTCATTTTAAATATTAAAAAGCTATCAGCAAGTTGGCCTCCAAAATTTTTGCACCCTTTTACACACTTATCAACAGTGTAACAGAGAGCCTATTAGTTTCTTATTCTCTCTCACCATCACTCGTTATGATCAACCTTTATTTTTCATTGCAATTATGGGTAAAAATATTATCTATTATTATTTTTAATATTCAGTTTATGATTTTGTCTTGAGAAACTTTATTGTTTATTTGCCATTTCTTTGTTTACTGCCTGTTCTTATCTTTTGCCATTTAAAAATTGGGATAATGGTCATTTGGTTATTGATTTTTAATGACTTTTGGTATATTTAGGAAATTAGCTCCTTGTCACAACAGTTGTAAATGTTTTTCTCAATCTATTTTTTGCCTTTTTTTACTTTGTTTATGGAATTTAAAAATATTATACACTCATGTGCAAATTCTTTTTAATGTAGTCAGATTTAGCAATCTTTCTTCCATGGGTCTGGTTTTATGTCATGTTTAAGAAGTTTGACTCCAGTTTAAGATCATTAAAATTTTTCTACCTTATTTTTATCCTAGACTTTTTTGGCCAGTTGCCTCAACCCCAAATTCTAGAAGAATCACTGATCATGTACTAGCTTGTAAGGTTTGAACATTTGAAGTAGACTTCCTTCATGAGTGCTACATTTGCCACACCTAGTACTGGCAATGATTGCTTTAGTAATAAGTGTAATGGTTTCTCAGTGGTAAACTTGAGCTGTAAAATAGCTGCAAGGACTTGGAAGATAGGCTTAAAAGTACTTTATTGTCTTTTTTCTTGGGTGCTATTTCCCTTCAAAATAAATATTAACTATGTTTCCCAATCATTCCTTTTGGAGAGAGTAAACAGAAAAATGTTTAAAAAGATGTTGGAGGCCAGTTTCAGTGAATGACTGCTGTTGTGTAGAATTATTCTTTTTCAACTGTGAAATGATGACAGTTTTACATAAGGAATAGAGATGTCTATTTCAGGACATTGCCTAAGTGTGCGTCTAAGACTAAATTTAGGAACTCCAAGAGCCCCACACCTGTTACAGAGTTGTAAACCCCTTGTGCTTACGCTGAATGATGCCTACCGTCTTGAGGTACAGATAAAAGAAATAGGAGTTCTGGAATTGAGGTTTCTTGTTAAAACCCGGCTTTAGCCTACATTGGTTGTAAGTTATTGAACAAGTCTTTTAATCATTCTGAGTGTTGATTTTCTCCTCTACTAAAATGGGGATATCTAACCTACATAGAAAAGTTAAAAAAGATTAAGTGACTAAACAATATGATGTGTTGGATATATATTTTATCAAATATTGCATGTTAAAGGGTGATGGTGATCATATTCAGGAACAGCAATGATGAGGATGTGACAGGAGATCCTGCAACACACATTCTTTTGAGTCGTCCCTTCCCAATATCATCTGCACTCCTGGAACAGCAAGGTTGGACTCCTAATCCCTGTGTGGTGTAAAAATCATTAAGATTATGAATTCATTTGAAGCATTAAAAACCAGAGGCCACTAAAAATTAACTATTAAACTTAGATTTCATACTGTGAGAAAAAACTTCTCTGGCCAGCTTTTTATTCTCCTAGTCTCTTTATTTCACTTATTTACAGTGGAGGTTATTAACTGCTTGAAGACTGTAATTTCAGGTTACTGGAAAGGAAAGAACCTGGATATATAAAGATGCCCCATCCCCACCCCATCCTGGCTTTCCTCTTCTGTGCACACTCCAGTTTGTTTTCCTACCATCCAGTAAGGCCCCCAACATTTAAAAAAAAAAAAAAATACTTTTACAAACTCTCCTTCCTCCCCTGGTAACTTCTACTCTGCTTTCTAAGATGGTTCTTTGCAGAATGTAGTTAGTAAATTTTATGCAATACTTCCATCTTTAAATTAAATGTCCCTTCTCTCTTATGACTTGGAAGGGGAGAAATTAGTTTCTGTGAGAGAAAATATAAGAAATTTAGAACTAACATCCAATAGAGATTCCTCAGGACAACTTCACAGCCTGAGCTAGTTGTTCTATTTCAGTGAACTGCATTACTATAAAACACCAAACTGTTAACAGTACAATTATGGAAATACAAAAAAAACTATCAATAGGCATATTCATTTTTCTGCTTTTAAATAGCAACTGCAGGAACTTCTGTAGGTAAGCTTATTCCTGGACAAAGGGTTAAAACATAAATTAAAAGGAGATATCAACTGCTTAGGGACATAATTAGAGAGAAAGAGACCTTGAAGAAATCATCTTGAGTTTTAACCATATAAGAAAACTGAGGTCCAGAGTAGTACAGAGACATTGCCCAAGACCACACATTTAGGGCAACGTGGGACCTAGAACACAGATCTTTTGTGCAGTCCTGTGTTCTCTTTACTCTGACCTAGAGCCTCTGAGGATGATGGAAGGAGAAGGAGGAGCTGTCATTCATTCAGTACCTTTGCTGAGTGGCCACTCCTCTCTATCACTCCTGCTCTATTTTTCTCGTATTTTGACCCCAGATTTGGAGTGCAAAGAGACCATGCCTGGTTTTCATCTTTGCACTCCCAACTTTGACTTACCAACCTTGGATGCAAGGAGCAACTATGTAGAAATGAATAACAGCATTTTACCTAGAGCAAGTGAACCTAGAGACATTTGTTTCTCCTCTCCTGCTCCTAACTAGCCAAGTGATCTCAGGCAAATGACTTAAATTCTCATGGGCTTGGTTTCCCTGAATAGGAAAAGAGGGTACTGTCCTTTCCCTTGTAAAATACTGTGCTTGTCCATCTTTACCTGAATAATTCCATGAGGAGCTGAGACAGCAGTAGCTGCTTGGTTTGTCAGTACTAGCTGCTTATTCCACTCAAACTTGAAAGAGAAGGGAATCACAAATTTAGTTTCCACTAATCTGTATATTAGATTTGTCTCTATTTTCATCTAGTCATCTCTAGCTGAAAAATGTCATAGCTTCACGTGAAACCTTTCATTCGAAAAATTGAGAGGTGGCAAAAGGACGGAAAACTTCATACCTAAATTCCATGTAAGTGTTCCACTATTTACTATTTCTGTACAAGTTATGAATGGGTCAAGAACTTACAAGGTTTATGAGAACTGCCTATTGTTGCAAAGTCAAATGAAGACAGTGCTTATAAAGTAATCCATCCTCCCTGCCTCCACACTATTTTCCATTTGAGAATAAAAATACTAGTAGGAAAAAAATGGTTAACTCTTCCAGTAAATATACAGGAGTAGATTATTTGGGAGTATATTATTAAATATATTGAGAGAAGATTATGTATTTGGAAAGTCCAGAATGCTGATGATTTTCTGTACTTAATTACATGCAAAAAAATGGGCTAACAGACATTAAGCATTTTAGAAACTATTTGCAGGTACTAAATGATTTATGGACTAATTCATTTTTCAGCTTCAGAACACCAACAGCAGTTTTTCTTACTTTTATAAATAACTCATATAAAGGTTTTTCTCTGAAGGTTCACTATAATTCTTATTCCCAAGGGTGTGTAAAGAAGAAATCTTTATATTGGAGTTGTATAGTCTCAGGATGACTAGGATTCAAAGCTACAGGCTCCACTGAGACTTTTGTGATTGGTTAAATTAGTATTTAACAATAGTAAGGCAAGATTCATATTAAAATTTACGAATGTAGTTTTCATTCCTTCAGTAAACTTCTATGTCATGATTTTATACTACTGTTCTTTATTCAGTCATATCTTGATATTGGACATTTAGCTTTTTCTGATTTTTCACTATCATAAATGATCCTACTATAAACACCCTTGAAGATCAATCCTGGATTGTTGTTTTAGGATGGATTCCCAGAAATGTGATGCATAGAAGTAAAGAACATTTTAAAAGGGATGTTTTAAATTGTTTTTCAGAAACTGTTAACAGTGTGCTTTAGACTGCCATCTCCCTGTATCATCCTGAGTATTGAGTTTTATATGGTTAATAAGTATTTGCCAAATTGACAAGGTTGAAAAATAGCATCTACTGTATTTCAGTTGATTAACATTGAGGCTACATGTTTTTTTTTCATATATGTATAGGAGTGTTCTATTCTTTTGTGATTGCATGTTAATGTCTTACTTGTCTACTAAGACAGATTAACCCTTCCTTTGTCTATACTCTTTTTTTTTTGTAAAAAGATGTTTCTGTTTATTTGCCATTTAAGTTTTTACACTGATTTTTGATGTGATGAAATATTTTTTAACCATAGTAGAAACTTTTTTTTTTTTTTTTTTTAATTTTTATCTACTGCTTTTATTCACAGAAAAAGCTTTCCTCAGTTGTCTCAGTTTGTCAGGCTTTTATGACAAATACCACACAATGGGTTGGCTAAAGCAATAATAATTTATTGGCTCAAGGTGTTAGAAGCCAGGTTCCAAATCAAGGTGTTGGCGAGACCGTTTTCTCCTGGGGTCAGTAGCAATCTCTCTGTGGCAGGCCTCTGTCACTTGATCATGTCCTTGGTCAACTCCTCTGTCTTTCTCTGAGTCCAGATTTCTTCTGCTTATAGAGAACTCCAGTAATACAAATTAAGGCCCACCCTCATTCAGTTGGGCCACACCAGAATAAGATCTTAGAGGGTCCTGTTCACAAATGAGTTCACACCTTAAGTGATAGTACATCTTCAAAGGGTCCTGTTTTATTCATGGTTTCACACCCGTGGAATGCAGATTAAGATTAGGAAAATGGTACATAATTCAATCTATCCCATCAACCCAAAATTGGATTAAAATTCTCTTTTATTTTATTCTGGTTTTTGAAATAGTCTTTGTTTTTAGTCATTCTGAAAATAATTGAAAGATGACATTCAATTTAAAATTTGTGTAAAATGATAGCATTTTGATAAGGATTGAAAAGGATAAAAGGTAAATGAGTAAGAAGTGTGCATAGGGTTCTGAAGTAAAATAAGTGATCAGGTAATATGTATATTTTACAGATTTAGACAAAGATAAATTTTCAGTATACTCATGTATAAAAGTATATTTTAAACTTTTATTTAAAAATTATTTAAGGTATATGAAAGGCATAGATGATAGTGCAGCAAACAGCTGTGTGTATATCAATTAGCTCAAGCAATAGAACATGAAAAATACAGTTGGAACCCCATTGTAACCCTCCCCAATTCTATTACCTTCTCTTCCTGCCCAGGGGAAACCACTACTAAGTGTTTACTTTTCCTGAGAATCCTATATTGAGATACTATATAGATATGCATCCCAAAGCAACAGTTATTATTTTTGCACATTCTATAACTTTATATAAATAGTACAGAACTATACATATTATGTTCCCAATTTTCTTCACTCAGCACTGTAAAATATAGCCCACATTTATTTATATTTACTGCATAAAATATTCTATTATTTGCATATACCACAATGTATTTATCCATTTCCTTTTGGGTTGTTTCTAAATGTTTGCTTTTACAAAAAATCAGCTCTTACAAAAAAATGCATCATTGAATATTCTTGTACCTGTCTTCTTTAGCTCATGTGGAACAGTTTCTCTAGGGTAAATACCAAATTGTGAAATTGCTGGATAGGAATGAATGTGCATTTTTCAACTTTGATTTTGTCAAACTGCTCTTCAAATATGTTCCAATTTTACCAGTACTGTTCTTCCATAGACTATCTTTAGGCCTTTTCTTTTTTTTTTTTTTTTTTGCCAGTTTTGTGCGTGTAAAATGGTATTTATTTTAATTTCCATTACTTAGAATACTAATGAAATTGAGCATCTTTTCATTAATTCATTGTGCATTTGTTTTCCTGGATGTCATGTCCCATGTAGGGGGAAGGGTAGTGAGTTCACTTGCCCAGTGGGCTTAGAGAGAGAGGGAACAAAGAGGCTCTCTTGGGGGAACTCCTAGGCATATTTATAAGTGGGCTTAGCCTCCCCCTTGCAGCAACTAGACCCACAAGGGAAAGCCCTCAGATTGAGGGCTCGGCTCACTAAATTGGTAGTCCTCAAAAATTTAGACAACATGTATGTTTTTAAGGGACATATTGATTAGGAATTTGAACAAGAGGAAATTTACTTGTTCCATATTAAAATTAATAAAAGTAAAAATTAATAGCAATAACAACCTATTGGCTCTGTTTTATTTATTTGTTTACAAGATGCATTTATGATTATAGAGCTTTAGCATGCATCGATAAAGCAAATCTAAATTATTATTTTCCTTGTGATTGTCAGTTTTTTTTCCTTGTGATTTTTGGTACCGACAATAATATAGAATATTCCCAATTATTTTCTACCCAAGAGGTTTGAACAATGATCAGATTGTACTGCTAGGGATTACTGGATTGAAGATTACTAATAGGGGCAAATGGATAATTTCTAATGATATTTACCCTCTGTTTTTTGTTTATCACAGGCTATAAGGATAACATGGATTTTAAACTTTTGATCATTCTATATGGTAGAAGCAATTCAAATGTTTGAAAACTCTTTCTCTTTTAATTCTATATAATAACAATAATATTTGATGAGTTCCCCCCAAATGATTAGGTTTAGTAAAACTTTTACTTTTATTTCAGAGTAATTTCATTTATTTCCATTTTCCACCTCAGGAAACTAATAATCATGCCATTTGTTTTTTTTCTGTAATTGTTTTATATATTTTATCTATAAATTTTATAATGCATTTAGTAATATATTTAATCATAATAGGAAAATAATATTACGTATATATGTTTTATTTGATGTGTGTAGATATTCGAATATGCCTTAGAAATAGTATCTCTCTCTGACTGAATTTTAACTAGTAGAAATAGCAATTGCAGTAATGAATCTTAAATTTATAATATGAGCTGGTAGAAAACTATGACTGCATATTTTCCTCATAAAAATGAATGTGTTTTGTGAAATACAATTCCTTCTAATTCTGGCTTTGCAAAACTGGAAGTCAAGAGATAGATAATATTCTGATGCCATATGGAATGAATAGTATAGTGTAGAATCCATATAGTATGTGTAAATCTAGTTATTCATCTATACATGATAATTATAGAGAGGTTAGGTAACTTGCTTATTATTGCAGTGTTGATTCTAGACCAAAATTTTAGCAGTTTGTATTCAATATTAACTTTTTACACTACCATGAGCCAAACCAGAAACTTAAATACATACCTAAAGGCACTTAGTGGAATATCAGAAACTATACAAAAGCAAGACTAGTCATAAAATAACATTTTAGTGCTTTTAAAGGCGGCGTCTCCCAAATGCCCCCTCCTCTAAGAAAGCCACATTAAAATGTTATGTGTTCAAAGTTATTATATTGGATTCTAAAACAGTGCTTTAATAGTTAAATGTTATTGACTAATTACAGAGTTGGTAAAAAAAGAAAAAAAAGGGAGAGAGTTTCAAAGAATATAATAATGTTAAATAATTTATTTTAATAATTTCTAATTACCGTGAAAAAAATCTACAACCTAATATAATTATATTTGTTTTTCATATTACCTTTTGCATATATTCTATTTTAGAAGTTTAACAGGTCCTTTTTTTATTACCAAAGTAATACTTGTGTATTTTAAATATTTGAAGAGTGCAAAAAAATACAAAGAAGAGAATATAGATAAAATCGTACTCCCTCTTTTGAAATAATCATTCTGCAAATGTTAAACATTTGGAATGTTTCCAGATTTTTCCTGGTATAGATAATCCTGCTGTAAATATAATTTTTTGGATATGTCTTTTAACTTCTATAGATCTTCATGATTTCTGATACCTTTTATCACATTGCTTTCAAAGAAATTTATATCAATTTGGTGTACAACTAATAATATGGTGCCATTTCATTTAAGAATATTGAAATTGTCCTAAAGTATTTGCTTCTTTAGATTGCTTAAAATGCTACTGCAAGATTGTTTTTAGTAAGGATGTGTATTTTTCCATTTGTTTACTTACCCTTTGCCTGAACTCCCTGTTCAGATCCTTTTAGCATCTACCTGGTGGGTTTTAATGTTTACTTGTTTCTTTTCTTCTTTTACATGTGGATTATTTCTTTTTGTCATGTAATTTTATTCTTTGTTATATTTGAAATAACTCTTTCTAGGTCTGTTGTTCTTTTATTTTAGTTTTTTCAGATTTTATTGTAAAAACATTTTATTTCTATGACAGATATTCTACTTTATAATATGCTTGCTTTTTATAATTTATTTTTAAGAAGATTTAGATATATACCATCTGAAATTTACCATGATAAATAATGCAAGATGTATCCATGTATCATTTATAGAATATACCATCTTCATTTTCTTATATTGTGAAATCTGGTTAATTTCTGGGTTTGATTTGAAGAAACGTGTTGCCCCTGACTTAAAAAAATAGAGACACAAGTATCTCCCTGAAGCGTTACATCTTAGAAATTGGTTGATGACATTTCAGTCAGTTGAATAATTTAGTGGCCAAACTCTGGGGAGCAGATTGCCTGAATACAGTTAATAGAAAAGAAACTGTTTCCTCCAATTACCTTCTCTGATGTTAGTTATCATTCTTTTGCACTCCAATCTAATCTCCTAGTATATTTATGTCAGCAGTTCATAGTCTCAAGATTTCTGTTTCATAATAATATCACTCTTTGATGTGTCGATGAGATCATGCACTCAATTTTTCCATTGGCGTTAGAACAAGTTATTTTTTTTTCACAAAACTTTACTGGAGGTAGGGCCTATTGAAAGGTATCACTTTTAAACAAATATCTTATGGGCAATGGATAAATCTGAGGCTTCATGGACTAGAAAGATCTCAAAACCTCAGTACAGGACGTGTGGGATTCAAGGGATTTTATGAGCAGAGTGCTTATGAAATTATGTAATTCCTATTAAGGAACTCATTCATCCATAAGCATGGCTGTGGGGCATTCATGGAGCAGGCTCTCCCAAGGAATCTGTAAAACCAGCCTGGGATTCAGTCACAGGCACTGCAGTCTGGAACTCTCAAGCTTTTGCACGTGATTGAACTTGCTCAGGTTAATCTTTGGGTCAATTCCACAGAGTTTTCTTCTTCTCCTTACATATTTCCAAACTTTTTTTTCCCTTGTGTTTTTAGCTGCAAATTTCCAGAGGGAGAGGGAGGGGGAGAGGGAGAGGGAGAGGGAGACGTGGGGGGTGGGTATGGGGGGTGGTGGGAAGGAGCTCTATCTAGAAAATGTCTGACCAAATAAATGGACTTTGCTTTGTTTATGAGAGAGTTGGTCATTTTGCACATGTTCCAGAGCTACAGGGAGATCACAGCAGACATAATCAAGCCACTTTCCTTTCCTTTTTGAGACTTCCTCGGTAATGTTAGGTCTATAAAACACCTCTGACTAGTGGGAACCTAATTCCATTGTAAATTCTTATAACAAATTGATATCAGGAGGTAAAACAGTTGTATAATTTACAACTTGTATGTAATTTTCTGTATATATTTAAAAAGCCCAACATCAGATATAGTATAGAATCTATTTCTTGGAGTCTGTTGCTCTGAATAGAATATACTAAGTCTTACTCTGCTGGTTCTTTGCTTAAACCATGAACCATGGCTTGAGCAGAGTTTATGAGAAGACAAAAGAATGTCTTTTATAACCAGTACATAAGGAAAAAATATGTGATTTGATCATTTTAGTTCTCCCTCTGGTAGAAATTTTTTTTAAATCCAATAATGAAATAGAGCAGAGGTTCAGATGGTCTGTTTCACTAGGTAAAGGTTTACAATTCCCTAGATGATTGTTATGAAAACCCATAAAAATTCTGTATTTACATTAATGCAGATTTAGTCCTTAGCCCTTTTGCTCAAAACTCAGATTTATTCTTCTTATAATAGTGAAGAAGAGGTTGTCAAGAATAGGCTCAATAAGAATCCTATTTCAGCATTTAAAATTAATTAAATTGGCACTTCCTATTTTATATGCTTAATAATCACCTGCAAAGATTAATTGTTTAAAAAAAAAAAGGCTGTGAAGAGAGAGAATGAAAAGGAAAGAGAAGATGGTGATCTGAATGCCATTTTTATTTACTAAGACAAAATTGAAGGTTAGGGCAAGTAATCTAACACTTCAATTTTTGGCTTTTGGTTAAACAGTAGTTTTAATCACATAATTTGCAGATTACCTGAATTAAAGTAAAATTTTGGGTAAAGTAACATGCTAATCCATGTACGCATAAGTAGAAGATGCAGAAATAAATCTAATCCTAAAACTTCCCAGGCTTCTTTCTCTTTCCATAAAACATAATTTATACACACATACACACACACACACATATATATACACACACATATGTGTGTGTGTGTGTGTGTGTGTGTGTGTGTTAGGGGTGGTGCTTTGAAATTGGTTTTACGAAATCTCAACAATTTGTTCTTCTCTATCACCTGATAAAATTAATTCATCACCATTTTCTCAATAGACTCTAAACTGCTTAATTCAAAGTCCTGTTTCCTTCCTACATGTTTAGGGTCTTCTCTTACCCTTTTCATTTATTCTATTCCAAAAGGAATACTTCTTTGAACTTTCATTGCCCTTTTATTTTGTCCTTCCATATGCTTGCAATGCCGTCCTTTCATTGTCACCATCTATCAAAATCCATCCCTAAGGCCTTACCCAAACATTACTTCAATTTCTTTACTTATCATCTAATGGGGGCTGACCATTCCATCCTGTAAACAACTATTATTTCTTCCCTAAGGAACTTGCCACATTTGAAAACAAGGATAGTGTCTCATTCATCTTGAAATCTCCATTGTGCAATTTCTAGCTCACCCTTCTAATCACATTACTTATATTTAGAGGCTGAATAAATCATGAAGTTTAAGTGGACACCATCACTGGGTCAATGGAATTGATTTACTTAAGTTGGATACCTAAAAAACACTTAATAAATATTAAATGCTGTCAATTCTGAATTATTCATGGTTGTATTATTTGCATTATAACTGTGATATGACTTTAAAGGTCATATTTACATAATGAATGATTCTGCCTGATGAAGGCTTTAGTTGACATAAATAGGTTCTTGGTTTTTGTTCCTCTGACAAGGATTAGAAGTGAAACCTCTTTAAACCAATTTTATTATTTAATCACCGCCAGTTCTTCCTTTATCAGCTTGTTCAAAAGGCAAGATTTTGCCTTCAGCTGCTTTTCTTGTATCTGAAAGCTGATACTGATAATTTCTGGCATTAAATGGGGGAGTATGGAAAAAGCTAATCAGGGGACTAAAATCCAAAAGGTCAGAAGTTTTCCATTCCTCCTTCAATCAGATCCTCATAGTGGAGTTTTGTTAATTTGTGAATTAAATTGTTCAATGCATCCAAAAAGCTTCCTGATGTAAACAAAGCTCTTTTGGTGGGGGGAGGAAATTCTGCCTCTTTGTTCCCTATTCTCTCTCTCCCCCAATGTTTGAAATATACAGTGAGATGTGACAGTCAATAAAATCATAAAATATGGCCTTCACTAAGGATGTTAGCCTAGATTAAGGCACAAGTTTTCAGAAAACAATGGGTTATTTGATGGAAACTACATGAGTTTAATTTTATTGTTAACCCTTAGATAAAACCAAATATAGGAAAGAGAGTGGATTTTATTGAAATTCATACTCTACAGCAGTATTCATAGAATCATAGGGAATGAATAAATATAATTAAATATGCATCATTATTTTTTGAAATTAACAAGACATATACCAAATATGAATGCATTGGTTTATCTGCCAGCACCTGCAATGACATTTTGCTCAAGTGATCTATCTTATCAGATTTTAGAAATTGTCAGCAATTTTATTCGTCTTCCAACATTTGCTGTGACAAGCATTGGGATTTACTTGATACATTCATGCTGAATAAAACCTTTTGTGCACATTAACATTACAAACAACATGCATAAAATACAGTAGGAATAGCAGCATTATAAATGAATGCATTTTACAGCAATTATAATATATTTTACACCAAATGAATCAATAGGTTACGAAAGTAAGCAGGAACTGAATTGGGTGGCGTACAGCTATTTTCACTTATTCTCTATTTCTAGGGTTACTAATTTGTGTGCTAGCATATTTATTTAAAAAAATGCTTTTTAAGCAAATAAATGACTGAAAGAAACATTGGCCCCAATAAAAGTTAAATTAATATGCCCCAATGTAATGAACATTTGGAGGAAGGTAGCCACTTGTATTATTACAGTTTGGTGCTAACTACTTTAGAATGCTTATTTTAAAGAACAGTAGGTATGTTAGAAAGTCTATGCTATAAAATCATCTGTGCCAGTTTGAATGTATTATGTCCCCCCAAATGCCATTATCTTTGATGTAATCTTGTGGGGGCAGACCTATCAGGGTTAATTAGATTGTAATTCTTTGAGTGTTTCCATGGAGATGCACCCCACCCAACTGTGGGTAATGACTCTGATTGGATAATTTCCATGGAGGTGTTAGCCCTCCCATTCAGGGTGGATCTAGATAATCACTGGGGCCATATAAATGAGCTGACAAATAGAAGGAACTCAGTGCAGCTGTTAGCGACATTTTGAAGAGGAGCTACAGCCAAGAGGGACACTTTGAAGAAAGCACAGGAGCTGCAGATGAGAGACAGTTTGAAGACAGCCATTGAAAGCAGACTCTTGCTCTGGAGAAGCTGAGAGAGGACAAATATCCCAAGTGCAACTAAGAGTGACATTTTTGAGGAACTGCAGCCTAGAGAGGAATGTCCTGGAAGAAAGCCATTTTGAAACCAGAACTTTGGAGCAGATGCCAGCCACATGTCTTCCCAGCTAACAGAGGTTTTCCAGACACCATTGGCCATCTTGCAGTGAAGGTACCCAATTGCTGATGTGTTACCTTGGACACTTTATGGCCTTAAGACTGTAACTATGTAACCAAATAAACCCCCTTTATAAAAGCCAGTCCATTTCTGGTCTTTTGCATTCTGGCAGCATTAGCAAACTAGAATATCATCAAAGACATTATTATTATTATTGTACTGAAAATGGGCTAAGCATTCCATGATACAGTTTATTGGGCACAGTTAAAAATAAAGCAGCTAAACAAAACAGTGAGGAAGGCAGTGAGGGCCTTCAGCAGCACACCAGACACAGATCTCACAGGTTGGGAATCCCTTGTCGAATGTGGACATGAGACTGCTCCTCACATATTCCAGAGGAATGAAGTTACTTGTCTCAGTCTGTTGGGTTGCTGGCCCAGTTCTTCCTTAAAATTCTTATCAATTCATGCAATTTTCTAATTTGATGATGGAATTTCTTAAATAGCAGAGTAGCTATTCTTTGAATACACGAGCAGGTCATAATAAATTGTACTTGAAGCCTCAAGGTACATCAAGCAAAATTCTGTGTAAATTTACTAGCATTGATTCTCACAAAAATGCTATTATTCAGCATTATTATTTGCATTCATAAATGAGAAAAATCTTAGGCACAGAGGGCATGAACAACACAACCAAGTTTCTTGACAACTAATAAAAGAAGGTGCTCATAGTCATCATCAGGGAGTATCAGTGAATCAGTAAATCAGCAACTTTGGGAACACATACAAATAGCTCATTCTTTCCTGATGCCAGTCATCTGGTAAACTCTCCTAATGTATATGGCACATAGGGCTTCACTCATACTTAAAACGAAAGTGTGATTTACATCACATCCACCCCATCACCATGTCCTTAATATATCCATCATAACACTGTCCAGTCTTCAAACTAGGGACCTAAGATATGTGCAAAGTCTAGACACTCTAAACTTCATTAATGAAAGATGTAGCATTCTCTCCTAGAAACCATAGTGGAAGATCTACTGCAAAGACCCTTTTTTATCTGTTAAGAATGCATTCAACTGTGACAGAAAACTCAAACAGTAGTTTCCACATTTAAGGATTAATTTGTCTTGTGGAAAAGGATGTCTGGAGGGAGCAGTCTAGGGCTAGTACAGTGACCCCCATGGTAGCTTCAAAGTCATCATTTCCTCCTATTCTTTCTTTTCTGCCATCTTAGTGTACTGACCTCTCCTGTGCTTGTTGCCTCAGGTCCGCATGTTGTATGACTGCTGCTCCTCTAGCATCGCATCCTTCCGGGCACCGTGAAGAATGGAAATGGAAGGAAAACAAGAAGGGGAGGCATCTATAGCAGGGAATCAAGGCTTTCCTAGAAACTTCCAGTTTATATCTTTATGGCATGAACAATGTCACTACCTGCCCCTAGCTGCAAGGGAAGCTGGGAAGCTTGAGTTTATAATTGGGCCTGTTATTGGCCTGAATAACTTTTGGCTTTTATGAATGAGGAAGAGGGGTGTATGAATATTTGAAGAACAATCAGCAGTGTCTGCCAGAGTTTTATACTTAAATGGACAGAGCTAAATTTGGATAGATTGAAAAAGCCATTAATCAATGAGATAGGAAAAGCAATATAACCAAATGTCCAACTTATTATGAAAAGTGGACTTTCTTATATAGTGTCTAAGATTGGTGAGGAGAAAAATAAAAAGTATTCACACAAGAGCTCTGACTGTATTACCTGTACACAATTATGTTAGGAATCTACTACCAAAAATTGCTAAATTTGGATTAATTGCAAGTTATTCATTTTCTGCACCAACACTGCTCTTATTTTATAGCATTATTCACACAAACCTATGGGAGTTATGACTAACATAACTGAACTGCAGCCTCTCTGATCTTTAATTCAAAGTGACCCCACTTTACCAGGCAGTGTGGAAATCAGACTCTGAGAACAGGAGAAAATACCAAATGAACAGATTTGGTGGCTATTTATAGCTGTTCCAAAATGAAAGGGGAGAATGAGACAACTCTGATTGATGACAGTTCCCAATCCCCCTTGGTAGCAGTCTTGATAAATAGCTTGATAAATGAATCCCAAAGTTGGAGCTAATTTAAATGATAAATGTTTCCACTTGTTATTCCATGTATGTGTAAGTAGAATCTGAAAATAAAAGTTTTTAATCAAAGTAGCTGTATTTTAAAGCTTGAAAATTAATCTGTTTATCTCAACCAATATCTAATATTATTTCAAAGAAGTAACTATTCTGATTTTTAAAAATCCCTTGATTTGGAGGCAGAAGTAGATTTCTTGCAGGCCATAATGTGACCTCACTTTAACAGAATTTTCTTTATTTCAGCATTTGCCAACCATTGCACATATTACAGCGTCATACCTGCTTCTTCCTCTGTTTCTGTTCTCTGTGACAGAGATTTTGGCTTTTCTCCTCCCCTCTCCATCTTGTGCATTCCTAGAGCTTTCTGGCTGAAAATGAATGATATTACTGGTTCTGCTGGGATTGGGAAGTATCACACGAGAGCAAGGTTCACTGTAACTGTGGGCTGTCTTAGAATCTGCTCATTCCATAGTATGTGGAGAGCTTCTTATGGGCCAGGAGTTTGAAGATGATTCTTGATCTAGCCGTCTAAGGGCTTGCAATAAGCTTCTATCAGAGGGCGTTAGCTGAAATTGGGTACAAAAGACTGCATTATGAGGGTGTCTGACCTTAGAATTGGCCTCACAGGGTATAATGAATCGGTCTCATGGCATGACTTCCATGTCCAGAGAAGTTGAGAGTGACATTGTAAGTTAATCTGAAGAGAATGTAAAACTGAATGTTTTTTTATCTCTCATCTGAAGAGGTAAAATTTCTTTTCATAAGCTTTGCTTATGTTTATGCTAACAAGGTGACTATTCCTTTTTTCCTCAAATATTTGAGAATCTGGCCATTATTCCCCATCATGTCTGAAAGGGTATGTAGTTACTGGTCATTACTAGAGAGAATCCCGTTTTACTCATGGCAGGCCATGAACAGACTAGAATCTAGAAAAACGCTGCAAAGCATCTCTTAGTTATTCTACTATGTGGCTGTTCATTCCACAAGGAGTTCTCCTTTTATTTTCTACCCTTAAAAATAGTAATTTATGAATTTCATTGTGGGACCCCAAGATACATTAACAGTTTATATTATTTGGGGAAGTTTAGTGCTTGTAACAACAATATATAGCTCAAACACAAGAAGATCAGGTCTTTCCATCCTCTACTTAATCATTCAGGGACTAGGCTGGTGGCAGCTTTGCCATTTTTAATACATGGTCCTATATGTTGAATAGTGTCCCCCAAAATGACATGTTTAAGTTCTAATCCCTGGTTCTGTGAATGTGACCTTATTTGGAAATAGGGTCTCTGAAGATGTGATTAGTTAAGATGAGGCCCAACTGGGTGAGGGTGGGTCCTAATCCAATATGACTGATGTTCTTTAAGAAGAAGGAATTTGGGACACAGAATAAGACATTGGGGAGCACACCATGTGTCAATGGAGGCAGGGATTGAAGTGCTACAACTGCAAGCTAAGGAATGCTGAGGATTGCCAGCAAACTGCCAGAAGCTAGGAAGAAGCAAGGGAGGACACTCCCCTGTAGGTAGTTTATAGATTTGGGGTTTTTACCTATACTCCTGTTATAAACATTCTAGCGCATGTCTTTTGGTTGCAATATATACACATTTCTGTTGAGTATATAGCTAGAAGTAAAATTGCTGGTTTGTAGGATATGAGTAAATTTAGCTTTGGTAGATAATGCCAGTTTTCCAAAATGGTTGTATCAGTACACTCAGGGATTAATTTTTAACTTTAAGAGACAGAGAGAGAGAGAGAGAGAGATTTAAAAAAAAAAAAAAAACTTACATAAAAATGGAACCCAAGCCTTATTTCCCCCTTTTCAGACATGTAATCTCTTCTTTCAATGAGTAGTTTCTCCCAAGGGTATTGTAGGCATTCTCCAAACTGAATGTGATGAGAACAACTAATTAATGATCATTATGTGCTTTCAGCTTTCTCAGTACTCTATTATACCTGTAGAATTGAAATAAAAATAATAATTTAGTGTCAGTGATTTTACAGTATTCATTTTGAGCTATATTGCAATAAGCTCTCAAATGATCTGGCTGGTGCTATTACTGTGGGTTTTTTGTTTTTTTTGTTTTTTTTTCCCAACTCCGTCAGTGTTATGATAATGACCTGAAAATGCATTAATTAGCATTTGATGCCATTTCTCCTTCTCAGATCATTCATTATGTTTTTCTGTTTACTCCAGATTTATCACTTTTCTATGGACTCTGCAAGATGCTAAAATGTTAATTGAATAGTGACTCCTTTTTCCTAAAGAATGACTCCTTTTGTGCTTTTCCTATTAAAATTGTATCAGTGCAGTGTAATGTATCTACACAAATGTAAGTGTCCAAATACTTCTCAGTTCACTTTGATTATACAGCTAGATTTAAATATTGCTAGGATTATAGATGGAAACAAAAGATAGACATATAGATATTCCTCTAAAGAATGGGAGATAAATATAGATGAGCTGATTGGGTTTTCAAGATCCACCTTCATATGTATTTTCCTGGGTTTTCGAGATCCACCTTCATATGCATTTTCCTGGTCTGAAGTTAATTACAACATACTAAACAAACAAACAAAAAATACATAAGTCACTGTATTAGTGATTCCATTAGTAAATTTATGTGGTATGGATCAGTGACTCCAGACCTTGCATTTTTAAATGCTGATTGTTTAAAAATATGGTGACATATGTTTGCCTACTTCTTATCAAGTGAAGGCATTCAAAAGAATATCCTACTCTCCATTCTTAGCATTTCATAAAATCATGAATATTTTAAATTTTACAAAGTGGTAAGATCATTTCGGAGTAAAGGACACTTCCTTAATTGGATAAATGTAGCTTAATGAAAAATATATGAATCTGTCCCTATTTCTCCCAAGGAGAGACTTTGGGGGTTAGGATCTGTTGGAATAGATGCTTATTAAAGTTTCAGGTTCTTCCAGCTTTAAGTTTTCGGAAAGCTGGATGTGGTTAACAAGGAAAAACATGAATTGAAAGACCTATTGATTAAAATCACCTAATCTAGTAAACAATAGCCATGTATCAGAACAAAGTGCTTCCTAAATTAACCTGTTGAGAATGATCCCTGTCTTGATCATTCTATTACTCTCTTTCATTTAAAAACAGGGTGGCAACCATTTCTTCATAAATATAAGACTACAAGGTATGGCATTTGTGAAACTGTTATAAACATCTTGGGTTATGTGGGGATAGGATAAAATTTTCTGAGGAATATTTTCTGAATGCCTTCACACGAATACAGTCTGGTAACCATGTATATTATAAGAATAGGATGTGGGCATCTTATCTAGAAAAGTAAAGTGTTTTGTGATTTTCACAGTTCTCAAAATATAGATGTATGTGTATGTATATATTACATATATATAATAGGTGTATATGTATTTATATATTTGTAACAACTAAACTATATTTATTTCCACAAGCAAATAAAAATACTACAGCCATCCATTTTAAGTCTTATTCCACTAATATTGGAGTGGGAGAACAAATTAAATGAAAGTGATTAGTTGCATTTTACTAACTATAGAGGATATGGAGAGGACAAACATTCAAACCCAATTGTATATATGCTGTACTGCATTTATCACAGGCAATCTGTATTCTCTCTACAATAATTTTGATACTCTTAACATCATCAGTAATTGTCAATGTAGGGTCTGAAACTATGTCTACAATACTTAGTGGGACATCAATGGGCCAAACCATTCAGGGAAGTACAGCTCACAGTGACACCAAGAGCAAGGTAACAATCTGAGCTGCCATGTGGAGAAAGACCAGCCCCATTTGTGCATCACTAAGTTCAGTTGAAAGCTTTTCAATACAATGCATTTAAATACCCTGAAATAGGAAAAAGCGAAAGAGAAACAACATGGTGGAAAGTTTACTTGTTTGGGCCTGCCTGGGGAAACACCCTGCAGAGATTTAACTTTTGAATCAAGTCAAAGATCCTTTAGGTTACATTAGGCAAGCAGAAAAGGAAGTTAAGAGTATATTTGTTGAAAACATGATCTTCAGAGTCAACATAGATCTGGGCTCAAGTTCTGATTCCATCTCTTCCAATTTGTGTACCTTAGGCAAGGTATTTAATGCGGCTACACCTCAATTTCTTCATCTGTCAAATGGGGGTAATGAGGGTGCCCACTAAGGTTTGCATGAAATAAGATCTGCAAGTGCCAGTATATAGTGATAATAATATTCTTGCTATTATTATTATTAGCTTCTGAGTATTGAGAGCCTACTATAGATCAGACTTTTGGCAACACTATTCTCTAAATTCTCAAGCAACTCAATGATTAGGTCTTGCTTAGTTCTGATGAGTAAACTAAGCTTCAGAGTGGTTAAGAAACTTCCCCAAGATCACATAACTCATAGTCATCAGAGCCAGGATTTTAAACAGGCTGTTGGATCCTGTTGAGGATTGAATCATACACCTCACAAAAGACATGTTTACATTTTAATCTGCATTCCTATGGGTGTAAACCCATTTGTAAATAGGACCTTTGAATGTGTTGTTACTAGTTAAGGTGCAAACTCATTTTGTGAATAGGAAATTCGAAGAACCTGTCCAGAAGAGGCCAAGTTGAATCAGGGTGGTCCTTAATCCATATAGCTGAAGTCCTTAAAAGCAAAGGAAATTCAGACACAGAAGTCAGTAGAAGGCAGACAACAGTAGAAGTCAGACAAGCAGATACAAGGAGAGAGATTCCTTGTGACAGGTTTGCCAGAATGCTTACAGACCCCAGGAGAAAGCAAGCCCTGCCAATACCTTGATGTTGAACTTTTAGCCTCCAAAGCCATGAGACAATGAATTCCTGTTGTTAAGTCAAGCCATTGTATGGTGTTTGTCATAGCAACCTTGACAAATGAAGACAGACTCTAAACCTGTGCTCTGCTTACCCAGAGCTAGTAGCTACTTCAATGATCCCATCCATCCTAACATCTTTCGTCCTTAATTTTACTCTTTAATTTTTTAAATTTTTGTTTATTTTTTTGTTTATGTTTTAACCACTGATTTGAACAAGTTCTCAGACTTGGGTATACACAGGAATCCCAAATAATCTTTGCTCCTGTGGAAAAAGTCATCATAGTGTTCTCATTATAGTCTTTTTTTTTTTTTCCTTTTCTTCAGGAGTGTAGTCAAACATCAGCTGGAAACTTCCTTCTAATATAAGTGAATAAACAAGCCCATACATTTTTTTTTCCCTGAGGCATATTGCTGGGAGAATCTATTTCCAATTTTAAGAAATTAGCAGATGCTGAACCAGCTGTCTATTTCCATTTAAATTGATGGAAGCTGAGAATTGGGAATTAGGTTTTGTTTTTTGCTTCTAACATTGTTGGCATATTTGACCTTAAGGTTGAAAATTTTGTTCTGTCTTAGATGATCTTAAGTGAGTCTCTCTAAAGTTAAAATACAAGAGGCAATCATGGGATTAATCTGGGTAAAGTCAGTAAAGATGGTTTTAGGAAAGAACAGTTCTAAAGTATGAGAAGTGCTTTTAATATGATGTGACTTATAATCTCAGGCCCCCATCATGGCATTTTATCACATTTTATTACTTGCCTTATGTTTTATCTTTATTTTCTATTGAACTGTGGGTTTCTCGAGGATAGGAGTGTCTCTTGTTCCATCTTTGTATACCAGTTCTTAGCACAGGGCCTGGCACATAGCAGGCACTCAATATATCTGTAGAATTAATTGATTAATAGGTGTGAAATTCTATGGTGATAAAAAACAATCTCCCATATTCGACATGTATGCATGAACGAGTGTATGTGTTTTTGTGAATGATAAGAGTGAAATTGAATCTTCATATTGCTAAAACGTTATATTGTTTAATTATGAAGATTTTACTCCTTTAGCTGAAGTTGCAATGGCATTGAATCTATATCTCAAATGATGTTAAGTTGGTACATGGGTAAGTTGTATGCTTTTGACAATGTAGTTATATGCACTTTCACCATACAAAAGTGGGGTAAGAGGAATACATAATTAGTAAATTCAAAAATGATCTATTTTCTGAAACCCATTTTAAAAAAATCAAGTCATGTCGGGAAAATACTACCTTCCCAAGAAGTATTTAATATCTGACAACATTTAACTTACTAAATGTTTATTGCAGAAAACATCAATTTTAGAGAAAAAATTGTGGTGTTGGGGAGCAGTGGTGGGATGGGAAGGGAGAGAGAACTAACAGTGAGTGTCTGAGTGCCAGGCATGGTGCTAGGTGCTTGGTTATGTGTTATTTCATTTCAGCCCCATAGCGGCAGCCCTTGGGGTATTCTTATCAACCATTTTATGGTGAAGTTGAGATTAAGAGAAGTTTACTAACTTGGTCAGGGTCACATAGTAGTGGATTGGAAATAGAGTCATATCAAAGTCTACCTCGTTCCAAATAAAGTTCTTTTTTAGAGACCTGATCCTAGTGAAAAAACAACTAACCTTGATGTTCATGTAAACTGTTTATTTAAATAAAACCCTTAGGATTCTAATTGTTCCTAAATCCAAGAGATCCCAATGCAAAACAGTTGTATAATTATTAAAGCTATAAATTAAATCACTTAATATTTTAAGGCTAACTTCTTGTTTAAATAAAATTTAGAATTAGACTTACTGTTAGCATTTATAGAGAACCAGGGCTATAAATCAATTTTACATGCAATGTATTCCACTGATCATCATCATCATATTTGCAAGCTGACCAAAAGAGCTTCTCAGCTCTCTCCCAAGTGATATATCTCCTTTTTTGGACAGTGAATGTAACTCCTCCAGAATATCTTCCTACTGTTTTGCTTACTCTTGATTCTTACCATTTCAAGGGTTTTTGCTGTTCTCTTAAAACATTCAACAAATGTTCACTGAGCATCTACAGTGCCTACATGTGGTAGACATGGTGCGTAGGTGAATTAGAAGATGCATGCAGTATGGACAAGCCCTCACATTAAAGTAGGGACAAAACTCAGAGAAAGAAGTGATTGCAAAGTACTGTGGAGGGGGCAAAACCAAAGTCCAAATGAGATTTGTCCTTAGTGCCTGAGGAGAGGAACTGAGCAGCTCTGTCTGGGGAGGTGATGTGTAAGTGGGCATTCATCTCTTCAGGCAAACCAGAGGAGAAGGGAAATCCAAGGGACAATGTATGCAAAGGTGATGGTGAGGAAGGAAGGACAGTGGGGTAAGAATCTGGGAGAGGTGGTCAGATTGTCTACCATTAAAATATTTTATGACAGCTTTTATTATGCCCAGTTCTTTCTTTGGATGAGGTTCCAGAATGTTAAGTGTTAAGTAACTTGTCCAATGTGACAAAACTAGTAAAAAAAAAAAAAAGAAAAAGAAAAAGATCCAGGGCTCCATGAAAGTCTGTTTGACTCTGATTTTTAAATTCCACTTCATAAGAGGTATTTTAATATACTTTTTATGTATAGTTCTATTTTAGTTGGGCTTTAGAAAAAAACAAAACATAGTTTTGGGAGTATGGCATGTTTATGCAGGTATTTCAAGCAATACTTGTCATTCAGATACCTCCAAAACTATCCCCAACTTGACAAGTGTTATGATGTGCCTGCCATTTCATTGTGTCCTCATCTAATGGTGCACCCCCATCCACTGCAAGAGAAAAAGAGCTAGAGAAGTGAGGATACTTGTGTTCCAGTCAAGGAGAGCATATAATGGCATGGAGGCTACCTAATTTGCATACTTAAGTAGATAAAAACATTTACTTTCTAACCAACACCTATCCTGTTTCTAGTCTTGTTAAAATTATCTTTCCTCTCTCCATAAGAGAGGAAGATTTTGAAATCCTGATGAAATGATCCTGGGATTTTACATTCTTTAGGACTCTGGTGTCCAAATAAATGACCTTGAAGTAGCTAACAATTTTGGGCTCTTCTGAATATAGACTTCAATAATTAGAGGATTGTAATACCCCAGCCTGTTCCCTCTAGGATTCCAATGGTTAATTAGCTATGAACCCCAGAAAAGATCCTGCTCTGGAATGATCTTCAGATAGGTCTTCTAAGTTTCAGGATAATCACCAACTATTGGTGTCTCTGATATCCTCATCCCTCAATCTTTCCTTTCTGCATGTAGGAATAAAAGGAATTTTAAAAAACATAGCCATTTCTGCTTCCCTTTAAGCCCATGATTTTTTGCTCCATCAGGGGAAGAAGAAAAAAAGTAAATGTAAAACAAAGCAAAACAAACAATCAAAAAATAACAAAGACTGAATGCTCTATGACCTGGATTTTAGCTTCTCTTTTCCCTGGATAAAATTACCTAATGCAGCTAACTTCAAGGAGAAAAGTTAATCAGTGGCGTCTGCTATCAACTGCAAGTACCTTTTCAAACCCAGCTGTCAGTCAAATGCATACAATATTATTTTGAACGATTACCCAAGTAGGTCTCAAAATGCATCTCCAAAGGAAATATTCAAATATTTTTCACAGTGAAAACCCATGTGGGTATTTTAATTACAGTGTATCTGCTATGAGCCAGGTATAAACAATATTGCCCAGATACACTCATTGTCATTCCTGAAAATGGCAATGGAAACATACATTTATTTTCCTTTCTGAAACAAAACTCCTTGTATATATGTAAATGATAAGTCTCACACATCACAATTTCTGTTTTCCTTTTTATGAGGTTGCCATATCTACACTTATCCAAATTAATAAAAATAAAAATAGAAAAAATAATAATAGCCCATATTTATTGTGTACTTACTCTGTGCTAGGCTCTGTGTTAAATGATTTGTGTGCAATATCTCATTTAGTCTTCACAACTTTCTATGAGGTTTTTATTCTCTTTTTCTAGTATGGATCAGAAGACATGCTTCGTTATCCATGCTCACACAACTGGTCATGGGCCAACCAGAGGACCCAGGAGATTTAAGTCCATATTTCCTTATTACTTCCTTGCTTAAATTTTGGAATTTGGCAGCCCCAGGAAACTCCATGTATGCTTGTGTTTGAAAGGTATCCGCTCTGACATGGAGGAAAATGAAGGTATATGCAGCGCCACTTTTCCTATTCTCCCACCCAACAAGCTACCGTCTGTGGGATGAAAAATTGTCTTTTCTTTGATGCAACATCAGTGCTTTCTGTATTTGACACAGTGCTAGGTCAGATCCTGATCCACTTTGAAAGCAATTTATAAAGATTATTAGTTTTTAAGAGAATTTTAAATATGACTATGTAACAGTGCAGCAATTGCGAAAAATCAAAACAGCATTCATATTCACTCCTTGAACTTCCAGAAGCACAAAGCAACTAAAAGGGGGCAAGGACATTCATTCCATGTATATGTGGAATTCCTACTATGTACTTTCAAAAGCACAGAGCTTTGAATATATAGGATTATACTGTTCTCAATTAGATTCTAGTAAAGTGCCAACAGTGTCCTGGGCAATAAGAAGCTTAGATATTAAATATATAAAATTATTATAGATCTCTCCTGTGAGTCCTTTATACTAATTAGTAACTGTGTAAGAGATAGTTATGAATACCAATAAGGCATATTTAATATATCCTAAGAGGGCTTATTCTTTTATCCTTGGATTTCTGGTAGATAGCATCCAGCACCCAAATACAACCTTTAGAGAAGCAAGAAGTCCAAGATAAATAAAACTATCATGGGAACATACATAGGGATAGAGTTGGGAAAAAAAATTAGCAAAAGTGGAAAATATGTAACAATTAATATTTTTAAAGATTCAAGATTTTTTTAAATCAAGTTCAAAAAGATTAGACTTTTACTTGTAATGCGCTTTGATTTTTTTTTTTTTCACCCTAAATTATCCTTTTAAATTCAGGTTATCTTTCAACATGGATGTAATTTAAATTTTGTTTTACAGACTTCTACATTTCTCATTCATTGATATGATCAAAAGCATCTTACATCAAAAGAAGAGAAATAAAGGCCATTTTCTGGCATTGTCCTAGAGTCACGCTTTCTTGCCTTATTAGCATTTTATTTCAGCAGTAGATTGAGTGAAGGCTAATTATAGGATATGGGGGTTTTAGAACATATTCTATTGTCCAAAACAGTGTTTTCTGCTGTTCCGTTATCCAAAAGGGAGCAAGTATTTGGGAACAAAGATCGTGACATATTTGGTTACTATTCAGGGCACACACCCCCTCACTAGACTGTCAAAGTCTAGGCTTGTCACAGATTTGAGGCTATGTTGTTGCTTCTGCTGCTGCACCCATCAATGCACCTCTGCTGATGTGTGACTTGCCTTGGAGATGTGAAGGTGCGGAGGAGATTTTTAATCAACAGCCTAGGTGGGAGTCAGTGATGCATGGCTGGCAGATGCAGATTTCAGCTGTAAAATTTTATAATATTTTAGACTGCCTTATAACTGCAAGGCATCTTTTTATGGAAGATTCCACCCTAATTGGTTTTAAGAATCATGGCACCTGAATATATTTTGTTATAGCTTCCTGTTGTAAGTTCATCATTTAAAAAGCATTTGTAGTGGGGTAGAGTAGGGAGAAGTGGTATAGCCTGGTATCAAGGGGCACCTCAGTTTCCTCATCTGTAAAATGGAGATTTTAACATACCTACCTCAGAAGATTGTGGAGTGGGTTAAAAGAGTTAAACATGTCAAGTATTTCCAGTAGTGCCCAACACAAAATAAGTGCTCATTAAATGTTAGCTTCTATTATTAAATTCCTGTTAATCTGCCCAAAAAACATAATTAGGTACTGAGCAGCCACAGAACTTATTAATCTGCAGATATTTGTTGTATTGTTCTGTGCCTTTGTTTGCATTAGGGAATGTGAGGGATCTAGTGAGATGAGCCATAGCTTCTACTCGTAAGGGTTGACATTAGAAGAAAAGGAATAACATAGGGAATAAGTAACTATAATTCCAACTCCAAGTACAATTACATATAAAAGAAAGAGGAGAGCAATGTGGTCTGTAATAATCAGATGAGATTCACTGAGTGCTGAATTTTTAACTACACCGAGAAAAATAGGTAGAATTTAGAAATAGTTAAAAACTTAAATCTGAAATTAATACTACCCCTTCTAAAGCCATCACTCTTAGAGCAGTAGTTCTTCTAGGTGAAAACTGCTGATATCCTACCTTTTCTCCATCCTGCCTAACCAGAGTCTCTAGTACAAAAATACAAGGCTTGGCAATCTGCATTTATATAGAGCCCACGTGGTTTTTGTCAAACTAAAATGGAAATTCTATCCTAGAGAAGTAAATCTGGACTCATCAAGGACATTATTTAGGCTCTGTGCAACTCACCTTCAGCTACTCTTGGCTGTAAGCATGAACCAGCAAAACAGAACAATTTTCTCCAACACCTGGCTTAGCCCTTTTCTTTTGTGAAGTCTCCCTTTTCTGATTACTGTTCTTCATTCTCTCTTGAATGCTGATTCTATTATATATACTATTAGGCTGTAGCCCTTAACACATTGAGTTTAACTGTTTGTGGTTCTATCTCTACTAAACTACTAGGTCTTATATTTAGTGTTTTCTTATTCTCACCCTAACATATAGTTAATACTTAGTAAATCAGTTAATCTTGAAATTTCAGAGACCTAGCAATCACCCAAGGACCTTGTTTTAAAAGCAAGAGACTTTTATTCTGATTCTGTAATGGAAATGAGCATTTGTAACAAGCATGTATATAATCTACCACTGTCTTAAAAGAAACACTGAGAAATGTAAATAAATGAATGCATGACAGAGCTGAAGAAACAGCTTCAGAAGGAAGAATAAACATGGATTCACAGAAGGTAATGAGAAGACCACTGAGATGGCATGCTGGATGCTGGCTGGGAGTTGCTATTAAAAAAAATAGGTAGTGTCAGTGACATAAAGTTATGGATATCCATGAGGCAGTAGACAGAGGAGTTTTGGCTCCTTGTATGAAGTCGTAGTTGTGGAGCAGGAAATGAGTTAAGTATGACACCTGCAATAGTCTTCATGGCAAATCCTAGAGAAGGTTAGATCAAATGACCTCTAAAGTCTCTCATCATGGAAATTGTATAGTGCTATCATTCTGTAAAATGATGTAGCTATTGAACTGTATTAATTAAACCTTAATTTATATTCATAGAGTAAAGCTTTCTACAGAAATAAATTATATTGTAATTTCATTCATAAGTGGCTGTGTACAAAAATGAATCAGTGCATGGATGGGTTGCTTAAAGTGAAATACATATAATCATACCCTGCAGCCAGCTGGCACCAGCTCATGGGAATTAACCATTACATTTTAGGGATTTGGGGAGCGAGTGGCTGAGCCATTATTAAATTCTATAAACCTGCATTTAAATAAATTATATTAAAACCAAAGGTAATCAATACACAAAAACCACTACTTTCTAATTATTTTGCTGCATTCGACTGTTACCTATGCTCTTGAGGTTATTCATTTAAAACTACTGTATCTGTGTGGTGGAAATATGAACAATGGGGGTGTGCTGCTGACATCTCTTCCCAACTCCACCTTTAATGTTGTCTCATTGATAGCTTAAATTCAGACATGGAGAGAGTATTTACACCACAGAATTTGGCAAACTGTTCAAATCAGAATTTTCTCCGTTGAGGGGATGGTTGGTTAACCTAAATATTTACCAGCAATGTATAGAAAGATACCATTGCCCTTGGGTAGAGACTATTTTGGTCCATGACATAACCCAAAAGATCATTCAGTAATTCCAGCCATGACATGACCCGCCCCCCCCAACACACACATTTCCCCATGTGAGAAGAGATAGGAGAGTACCTTTTTTTAAATTCCAAAAGTGATAGGTTGTAGTTCGAAGAATAGAGAGCAGGTGCCTTTATTTTACTTCAGTTTAAATGACTATCAAGAACATCAATCAGAACCTTTTCCAAAAAAAAAATGTTTTCTCCCCAAAGTCTGATAAATATGCTTTTATTTTATCATCTTTTATACCTCTTCAACTTACTAGAATTTGAAAGACATTTTCAATCTGTCTTGAAAGCCAAGGAGACTATCACCATGGAGGCAGAAAGCAATGCTTTATTTCCCCTTTCTCTGTATAAAACCATTCTTTATATTTGAGGAAATAAGAAAATGAAATGTTTGTTTAGTCAATAATGATTTCAAGAATAGCCTCTATTCTTAAAGCATGGATGTTATTCTGAGCTTATAGTTCTGCCAGGGAAGTCAAAGAATCTCTTTCTTATGAGGGTCCTGAAGAAATCAATGGTATTTTATGTGCTTTTGAATGGCAATAAGACTGCACATTCTTTGGGGACTTCTGAATTTCTCAGATATGACTTTGAGAGATGTAATCTTACTTAAGTAGACATCTTTTATAGGAAGGATTCTGAAGAATTTCCCTTTTAGTGTGTTTTTAATGTCAAACAAAGGTCTATGAATACTGAAACTTTATATAAATATCAATACTGGAAGGAGGTAGATGACATGGTGGGAACTGTACCCTATAGCATCCTTTGAAATATGCTCTATAGCTACTTGTTGAATTGTGCTTTGAAAGTCTTCACCTTTCTGTATTATACCCTATATTGTGTAATAAAGAACTGAAACTGTGGAACTGTTACTCATAACAATTTTTGAAAGTACCCATATAACTGCTTATTGAGTTGTACATCAAAAGTTAACACCTTTCTGTATGTATATTATATTTTACAATAATGGAAATAGCTGAAGTTGTGGAACTGTGACCCATGACATTCTTTGAAATTTGTTCTTTGGCTACTTGTTGAATCGTACCTTGAAAATTATCACTGTTATGTATATATGCTAAAGTTCACAGTAAAAAGATACATTAAAAAAAAAAGTCAAAGTATATGTTCACCAGCCTGTGGTAGGCTCACTGTTTAAAAAAAAAAGCTTCTCTAAGACAGTGCTACAGCTTGATTCAAGCATACATAATTAAGGTATAAACATTTCAACATACTTGTTATTGTTAAATTTAACATGAGGTAGTATAGAGAATCAGGTTCACTGAAATCCAAATAAATATTCTTACTCTGAAATTAAAGGAAACAGAATGTTCAGAAACATGACAACAAATGAATTCAATGGCCCGAACTTCACCATAGAGGTGATGAAGGTGAATGGGAATATTCTTGGCAATAGTGTAGCCTAAAGCAGTGTTTTCAAAGCTTGGTCCTCAGATCACTTAAGAATGACCAGAGGAGCAGGAAACATTGTAGATTTTTGGTCTTCTACCCCAAACCAACTTTGTTGAATCAAAATGGGGTGTGAAGGTGGTCAGAGACTGCATTTTTTAAAACCAAGTTCTCAGAAGATTTCTATGCTGATTTTGACACAGTAAATGAACAGTTGCCTCAATTTCCTCCATCGCAAAATGGAGAGAGTAAAAGTACAGTTGTTGGAAGACTGAATGAGTCAATATGTGTGAAGTGTTTAGAATAATGCTTGTGCCATTTCAGAGTGAGTGCACTATTATGTATTAGCTATTATTGCTTCTGTTATGGATTGAATCACGTCCTGCACAAAGACATGCTCAAGTCCTAACCCCGGGTCCTGCGAATGGGAACCTATTTGTAAACAGGATCTTTGAAGACATCATAAGTTAAGGTGAGGCTAAATGAATCAGGGTGGGCCTTAATCCCATATGACTGGCATCCTTATAAGCAGAGGAGAGATGTGGAGAGAGATGGCCATGTGACAGATGCAGAGATTGAGCTATGGATTGCCAGAATGCCACAGACTTCAGAGAAAGCATGAGCCTTGCCAACACCTTGATTTCAGATTCCTAGCCTCCAAAACTGTGTGACAATAAATTCCTATTGTTTAAGCCAACTAGTTTGTGCTACTATGTTACAGCAGCCCTGGAAAGCTAATATGACTATTATTATAGTTGCAATTTTTGTCCAGGGTTTATCAGAGCTAGCTGTTTAAAGTACCTGAACAAACATCTGAAACAAACCAGAATACTTCTAATCATTGCAACCATCAGATGCCTTAAATACCATAATGAAATCAGCACACAGCTGAGAGGTATCCTCAATCTAAACTAATACTGGATGTTGAATACACATCCCAGTAATTTTCTGTACTTTCCTGTTGCACATGTAAATTTTATTAAACACTTAATTTCTCTGAAATTGAAAGAGGTATATTTATTTTTATTATTTCAGAAATGTTAGGTGTCATTCTAGAATTGTGTCTGTTTCTTTATCTTGCTATGGAATTCAATTTTATACTCTTTATAAACATAATGGTATTTATAAGAACTAATGATGGATGATGGGTCATAAGATACTAATTTCCAGGAGATCTTCCAGAAGCTCAGCTCTTCATTGGAGTTATAGGTCTCTGAAAATATGTATCTCTGAGTTCACGGGTCTGTGAATGAGAATGATGAGAATGTGTGACATCTTCTACTAGGAATTTGGGCATTTCTTTCAGATGAAGGTCTTGTTTATTGAAATATGACAGGTCATGCCTCACAGGGAGGGCAGCAAAATGAAAATCTATTGGGATCAATGAATGGAATTCAATGGAGAGAGGATGAGAGTGGGAGAGCATTCTGCAAGGGTTTTATCCTGAAGGAAGAAGGGCTCTCCCCACACTCTCTTCCTGTGCTAATCCTGGTATCAATGCCAAATAAAGTATGCTTCACTCTATAACAGTCTTAGAAAAATGATGCAAAACAAGTCCAGAATTAAAGTGTTGAGCCAGTTACGATTTCATGTAGCTTTGGTTCTGTGCTAGGTGGGCACACAATTTTAAGTTAATTTGAATTTGATTGAATGACTTTTTCTTTATCACTAGTATTTTTTGTTTTGCATGAAGAGTTATGAGTTGGAATTGCCAAATTGAATGATTTTTCCTTCATTTTAATAACAGATTGAAGACATTGAAACATTGATCTCTTAAGCAATTACTCCTCAGATCTTTTCTAAGATTACATGAAAATTTGGATGTAAGTGAATTCTGATGTGCTTTACACTACCAGAGTGTGTTGTAATAGGATTCAAGGTTTTTTAAAAAAGGATATTAGATTGCAGTTATTAAGAGATATGTGAGGACAAATGGTATATACCTCAACCTAAGCACCGTGAAAATAGTTTCTGGATCAGATTGTTTGCTTGCTTATTTAACAAACAGCATATGGCATACAGGAAGCACATGGAGCCATTTTAGGTAGCTACTGTTATTATCCATATTTTAGACATGAAGGAGTTGAAGCATAGAAAGGTTAAGCATGTTTCCTGAGGTCACAAACCCAGTGCATATACTCCATATGAATTTCTTAAACCCTAGGTAAATAGATGTAAAGCTTTGGTAAACAGATCATTTGATGTGGTCCATTAGTTTTATTCAATAAACTTACAGGCAAGACTAAGGCTGAAACTTGAACATATCCTTGTGGTTCCATGTTTTTAAGGGATGTTAAATAGAAGGTGACCAGGATGCCTGGTGAATAGCTAATGAGTCTTTTTTGTTGTGCCCTTTTCAATAGTGTGCTCTCTCTCTCTCTCTCAAAATCATGTAGCTTCTTTAAAAAGTGCTATATTAAAAGAAAAGAAGAGTATTGCCAGGTGTCAATAATTTGTATTTAGTTAACTTGATTGTGTAATTGTTACTTAGGTGTTATAAATTCATGTTATCTTGATTCATTATGCTCTGTTTACACTGTGAGCTTTCAAACAAATTAGAGCCAATGCTTTAACAAATATCTCAATAGACATTTATAAAAATGTGATTACATACATTTATTAAAAATAAAAAAACATGAATATAATGGGCAGTTTTTAAAAGTTTTAAAATTATTTAAAAAATCATAGCTTAATCTAACAAGCACATATGCAGACCAATTAGAATCAAATTTTTATTATCTTGCCACTTTTATATTTTTAATGTAAAAAATAAAAACTAGATAAGATTGAAATCCTCCTTTTTCCACATCTTAATCCCATTTCTCAAATGCTCTATCATGTGATTAGGGTGTATATTTCCTATTCAGTATTATGTTGCTTTTACACACACATGCATGCAAAATATTATATAATGTTTTATATGGGTTTAAATATTATATAAATCGCATATCAATGCAAGTAACATAGCATAAATTGCATATTTCACTCAATGTTATTTTTTTATTTTGTTCCATCTCATGACTATATACTGCTTTCTTTGTCTGTTACATCCTTGGTGGTTATTTAGATCATTTTAAACTTTTGGTACCACAAAAAGTGCAATGGAATGTACCAATGAAGGCAAGGAAGATTGTGTCTTTCAGTCCCAGAGATATCCCAAGCAAACAGAACTGTGCACTCACTGAGTATTTCTGAATGAATAAATGAATGACTAAATACTGCAGTATTTTCAAATATTTAGAAAACACCCTTGCCATCTTTGCGTGTGCACATTTGGAAGGGTGCTTTGAGATACATAACCAGAAGTGGATAGGCTGGGATTAGAGTAATAGAATTACCAATTTCCCTGTATTACTCTCTAAAATAGTTGTAACAATTTACTTTCTGGCAATCAATGTATGAAACTTACTCATTTATCACATTGTTGTAACACTTGATTTTTAACATTTCTTCCAATTTGTTAGGTGAAATATTTTTTACCATTATTGCCTTAATTTACTTTTATTCTAATTACTAGCAAAATTGAGCTTCTTCTCAAATGTACATTGACCATTTTCTTGTGGGAAACAGTACGCCCATACATCTAATTTGTAAGAACTAAGTAATATGAACAGTACTATTATAAGTCTGTTTTAATGTTATCAAATTCCTAAAATGGATGCTTATGTCACAGAAGAACTAATTGCAAAATAATGACAATATCTGTGCTGAACGATTTGTAATTTAAATTCATAGATGATAAATAATTTTACTAAAAAATTCTAGTGTTATAGTAAAATATCAATGATGAAATATTCATTTAAACACTTCAAATAATTGTCATTCTTGTTTCATTTATCTATAATTATTGTAACTTCAGATAGAGAATATGGGCACTGTGTCTCTGAAAAGTAGAAGTCATGAACACTAATTTGTTACACTAGGAGCATAAACCTTAGGCCCTTGCTCAGAACCTCTGCCTTCTAGTTTCAGTCTTTGAGAGTGAAACTTACTCCATTAGTAAGAGCTGCAGAGCGTACAAATCATTGTGCCCTTATATTTTTAAAAATATCTTAAAGCTTGTTGGACTAAAGGTGTATCAGTTTTTAGCAGTAATTTTGGGCAGAATGAATTCGGTATGTTAGCAATCCTGCTTATAAATCCCTGTCAGCAATGGCAGGCTGTTAATGAGTGATGTAAGGAACTTTGAATTTTCATAGAAACATCTTGAATATATAAGGGTTAACAGCTGTTGGTATATATGGATTAACACAGTTCTCTGATATGAGGAGAGACAAAGAGAGAGAGGCAGACAGAAAGGTGGGGGGAAGTGGGGACAGAACTTTTAGACCATAAAGGTAGAGAAAAATTTTAGGGCTATGAAAAGGGAGGATTAGCATATGGTGGAGAGTGATGGAGCTGGAGATAATGGGGTAATATAGTTATTTACTTACAGCCTGCTCCAAGATGATGTAGTTTGGTGTTATTTTAGCCAACTGAGATCAGTTTATATCCTAAAAGGAGTAGAAAAAAATTTGTATACTGTATGAATGTTGTCAAAACGGGTCCTTGTATCAGAAGTTAAATTCCAAGTCACTGGGGAACCTTTGAAAATGGCCTAAAGAAAATGTATTTGATTCAGGTAATGTAATTGGCCAAGGAAATTGCAATCAAATATGAGAGGCAATGAAAGGGTGCATGGATAAGTAAAATCCACAAATAATCATAAATGCCATTTGGCTAATTGTTTTCCCTTTCTTACCAAAGAAAATTTCATGAGAATTGTTAACAAATAAAACCTGAATGTTATGAAAGAGTTATAAACATTCCCTCAACCATTTTCTCTGGTTGAGATATCAAGAAGAAATAATATCTCCACAATATACAAAAGAAGGACAATGTATACTGGATTAATAATATACTATCAATTAAAAACCCCTGGAAAATTCAGCACTGAAAGTGATGAAGGGATAAAAACAGAGCTTACATTACATAAAAACTAGAAAGGTATGACTAGGTTGTACAACATGAATAACAATCCATTCTGATTTTGAGTCCCAACCAACTTTTAGGCAGAGCCGCAATCACAGCAACTCATTCTTAATGGAAAACAAATGCAAACAATTTGAAGGGAGTGGAAAGAGCAGAAGAAAGTATGATGAAAGGATTGAAAGATTATGCAACAGAAGGGTATTTACAGCCTGGCTAATTAAGTGAATGGATAAGCTAGTTACTTCATTTTTAAAATAGGATAAATGCTACATAGAAAAGAGGTTTGAGGGGTGATATTAAGGGCAAATATGAGAATTCCTGGGACAAAATAAAGATTTCTTATCAAGAAGAATTTCCTGGGAGTATGATCTGTCAGAATGTGGAAAACTTTCCAAATATAAGAATTTCCTTAAGACATAAGAAAATTGGTAGGGCATCATCTAAAACTAGTGGGAGAGAGATTTCTATACTTACTGCAGAGGAATAGCATGATATCGTTTCATCTGTAATTCCCATTAGAGAAGAGACCTAGAGGAGAACTCTATGAGAGGCAATATATCACATTGGTTAATACATTCTGGTTTGGAGTCTGTGCCACTTAACTGCTGTGATCAAGAGCAAATTACTTAAATGTTCTTCGTCTCAGTTTCCTTATCTGTAAAATAGCCTTTATTAGGCTGTTGTTAGTATCCATTATAAAACCATGTAAAATTCTTACTCTATGCCTGGGGCAGTGCCCTATAGCTGTTGGTTAACCCATTGCTTTACAAAATTTTTGAAAGGATATATATGACTTTTAAATATCAAAATAGAAAATAAATATTGATGAGAAATTTTGATTCATCTCAAAAGCAGCATTAGAACCACATAAAATTTAATATTTTTCCCCATAAAAATTAATAAGGATATGGCATTTATAGGATTTATGGTCACAGTGTTGAAACCTGTGAAACCCAACTGGGCCTTATTACTTCATTTTTAATATTGACATTAATTGAACATTATCTTCTGTTACTTCAGACTAGTTTTTTTGTTCCCTGTTCTGAGAACAAGTGTAATTATTTTGTAAATAGGACTTGGAGAGATTAGAGTGTAATGGGCATTCACGTTGAATTATAAATGGACAGAATACTACAGTTCTGTCATTTGCTTGAGTCCTCACATTTCATTTTGGCTAAAGAGTGAGTTCTCTTCATAAGTGTAGATTTGAGAATACTTTGTTGGTTCTTCTGTCAAATGTTAAATGATTTTTCCTATTTCCCATACCAAGCATAAGCCCTTCCTGCTCTTTTCAGCTAAAGCAGATCTCCTCAGCTGAAAATTTGACTTCTCCATAAAACTGCCCTTGCCTCATCCCTTGGAAATCCACAGCCTCTGACTTGAATTCCTCCTATTTCCCTTGGTACTGAGCCAGCATAGTTAGCTCTGCTCAGTTGTGTAATTGTTTATATGCTTGTGACGTGTTCACAGCACATATTTACCCAGTCTCATCCAGAATCAGAAACTCGCAAGGAAAGAAAGCATATCTTTTCTTTCCCTAATCATCTCCAAAGCACCCAGTACCAAGCTGTACCCACAGAAAGGCTCTGCAAACCTGTTCTCAGTGATTGGCGACTTCCCCATCCCTCCTCCCCTGCATTTCCCTTAGGTAGTCTCCTGCAGAGCTCACTCTAAAGTAATTGAGGCCTGGGGTTTCTATTCTCATTACACTAATGGTTATTGCTCCCTTTATTTTTGAAAAAACGGTGGTTGGTATTCAAGCGAATCATGTTATTTTCTGCACACCACCCAGCAATTCTCATTTAGGAACTGCCTCCCAGGCTCTGTGCTCCTAGGTCAAACTCCTCCCTCAGTAAGAGAAGGAGAGGAAGTTGGAGTATTTACAGTGAGATGGAGAGCCTGGAGTACTTGAGCTCCAGGGCTGTCTCTGGACTAATGTTTCTGTTCAGCTGCTTATAGGTTTTTCCAACAAGAACTGTTAGCAACCAAGTTTGTGCTTGAGGAGCAGCTTCATCCCTAACTTCCGTTTCTTTCTGCCTCCTGCTTTTCTTTTCTGGCTGTCTGGAAAGTTCTTGGCAGTGTAGTAATCTCTTTGAACCACCATCCTTTTTTTCTCCTCCTAAATCCCATATTCTTCCTTGGATGTTTAGTTTGTTTTTCAGAAAACTCTATTTCAGTAAAACCATCCAGGAATCAGTGTGAGGTTTTCAGTTGTGAGATAGCTTCAAAGAACGTGCTGCACAGCAAAAGAGGTGCCATTCTTTTGGAGAATTTAGATTTTCTGTTTATGCTAGAAAAGAGTTCTCAGGAATTTTGTGCTTAGCTGGAAGTATTAAACACTTTTCCTTATTTTCTCAACACAAGTTTCTCTTACTGGGTCTGCAGGGGAAAGGATTAGGAGTTAAGAGGTTCAGTCTCCTGCTGGGTCGTTTTCGGTAAGTTCTATCACTTTCGTGACCTCCATTTCCCCATGCAGTAGCTCATGGAGCGAGTGGATGAAACACATGCTCTTTAGAGCACCTTTTGGCTCTAAAATATTATGATCCTACCAACAGATTCACTGCTTTTCAACACCAGATAAGAAGATTTGCATTCATGTTTCTGGGGGAAATATATATAGGCAGGGGGAGGAGAGGTGGCTATCCTTTAATTCAAAGAGGAAGCCAGATGAAAAAGCAGTTCAGCCAATGCTGTTGACTTGAATCAGAGTGACTTCCATGTCCTAAGTAGGAGTAAATACGTGGAACATTCGTTAATTAGGGCTTGGGTAATACCCCTTTTATCAAGTGTAATCATTTATGTTTAACTTTAGTTGTTTGGAATTGACATAAACCAGTTTGGCCCTTGACAGTTACCAGGTTCTTGTTGGTGACTATCATAGCCTACATTAATTAGAAGAGGATGAGGTACAAAGGGCTCCTCCCCATCAATCATGTCATCAGGTGTAATTTAATAATGAAGGCAAATCTGAGACTGAATTGTGGAGTACCTGCAAGCTCTTGTTACCAAGGAAGCACAAACTGCCGTACGGCTTCTTCTCATAACCTTCATGGACTCCCAGCTTTCTGTCCTTTAGACATCCTGACAAGTGCATTACATGGCAGATTCACTCCAGGCACATGTGAAAATGTTCTTGATGTAGGATTAGCTATCTCTCTAGTCTAGTCTAGCTGACAGATTCCAGTTAAGGTGACAGGACACAAGATATAATCAGAGCTCCAGGACTAGGATGCCATTTAGATTTCCATATTCCTGTTCATCAATGGCAAAGGTAAAATATTTCAAATCTACCCATGTTTCTTGAATACCCCACAATTCACTTACAAAGATGATTTTTCATATTCCTTATGAAAATTAACAAATCTTCTAGTATAACAAAACAGCAGTATTTGATGCTCTTGCAATAGCCATGTTTGGAGTGTGGACGCCATATTAAAGGACTTAAGATGTCAAAGAACACCCCTAAGATGAAGAATGAGACTAATCCTTCCCCCTCCCACACACCATTATGTATACTAAAAATTTTATGATAACTTTTAGACTATGTAATGGCATTATAAAAATTTCTCATAATAAAAGGAATGTGATGAATACTGCAGACACTCACTGTCCCTCCTTAGGGACAAGACTGTACCAGTTTTTATATAACATTCTAAAAATAGTCAATGGATATAAAAACATGTATGTGCACATAAATCTTTTCTTACATAAATAAGAACATGGTGTAAACATTGTTCTGTACATTCGTTTTTTTCCACATAAAAATTCTCCTTTGAGGTCTTTTCATACCAGCACATGCAAAGCAGCTTCGTTGTCCAATAGTATTCTATTGCATGAATATATTGTAATTTATATAAAATCCATGTTGGGTCAATGTCCAACATTTTAAAATTTTCACTAGGATTTCAGGCTGAGTGATCATAATCATGAGCTAACTCCTGTTTTGAAAATATTAAGTCTAATTTAAATTAATAAATGCTATCATTCAGGAGACTAGGAGTCAGCAAACTTTTTTTGTAAAGGCCCAAATTAGTAAATATTTTATGCTTGTAGGCCATGAGGTCTATGTTGCAATTAGTCAACTCTGCCGAAGTATTAGGAAAGCAGACATAGGCCATAAGTAAACTAATGAGCATGGCTATGGCCCAATAAAATCTTATTTAAAAAAGAGGGCCCTAGTTTGTTGTCTCCTGCTCTAGACCAGCTTGTGGATGAGTTTCCCACAAGACTTATCTCTAGTTCCATCCCCATCCCCCCAACCCTGCAGTGACTTAATACCAGTAACTCAGTAAATATTTGTTGAGTGAAAGAACAAATTCATGGAAGAGGTGTAAAATAAATCCATTCTATGTAAAGATCAATAGTGCAATCTCTAGTCAGTCACAGCTAATTTTCATGTGCACCTACGGAGATGAAGCTTCTGTACAGGCTTTTAAAGTATAATGTTACTAATTATAATGAAAACTAATTTATCAAGGAATATATAAAAGAAATTTCCTAACAAAGCTGAAGTGCTACTTCAAGTATTAAGTTCCTACTGTCTTGCTGAAGTTCTGCTATAAAATCTTACTGAATGTCAAATAGTATTACTGGTTTCATTTGAACTTTCTCATGAGTCATCCAATTTGTTGTTTGTTGTCCATGATCAAAAACAATTGAGCAATACTGATGTGTATATTCTGGTCTTTAGGTTTCAAGGAAACTACTACATGATATTTATTAAGAGCCATTATTTTACTGAATATGTGCGTGTGTTTAAGTTTGGGAATGGAGGAGGGGTAGGGAGAGAGAGAGAGATCTTTAAGAATACATATGTTAAAAGCAGAGCTAACTTCTCAGAGCTTCTGACTTAATTAGCCCTGGGGTGGGTCCCAGGCAGTAGTTACGGTTTAAAATCTCCTCTTAAAATCTCCTTGGGTGATTTTAATTTGGAGCAAGCTTAAGAACCATTCTTCTATTGGAAAAGCATCTAATGAGCAGTTTAGCAGATGTTGTAGAATTGAGCCTGGAAGGTCCTTAGAGAAAATCTGATTTAGTGACTTTCAAACTGTGCCTTAGGAACCCTGAGATTACTTGCATATGCCGTAGGTTGCCATGATTTATTTGCCTTATATACTGAGTTTTTGCATAAGATTTCATTTGCACAGATATCTGTGCTTCTTTAAAAAGAAGTGCAAATCACTGACCAAGTTGATGCTCAGTATTTTACAAGATAATGAGGCCTAGAGGTGGGTAATTATTTTGCTCCGGGACATACAGGTAGTTATTAGAAGAACTGGAAATAAGTCCTATCCCCTTACATTCCATTTTATGTTGTTCCCATCCTACCCTGGCCCTACCATATTGATAATACCCCTGTAAGTGTGGGTCATGACCTGCAAGCAAACAGTGCATTCCAGAATTCATTTCTTCAACCACAAAGCATCATCCATAAGCAACATAGTAAAACCCCTGAAACCTGTGAGCCACCCCAAATCATGTTGGCTTGGGCCGATTCTCCTTCTTGCTTAGAGATGAGCTATTTCTAGTTCTCACACCTGATAGCCTGATGATCTGAGGACAGGATGCCAGGTTTCCATTGCTTCAGTACATTAGGTTTAGCCACATTTTTTCTGATATCCTAGCATTTAACTTATTCAGATTCCCTGTTTTACTCAAGAAGGTGAGCTCATGCCAATTTAGCTTTAAGCTAGTGGCTCAAAGGATCATTATTAGCTCCTGCATCTGCCCTAGTCACTTCCTAAACTAAAGCATCCAAACCATCTGGGGTGCAAATAATGCAGTCATCTGGGATGCAGCCACACATTCCCCTGGATGCCGAGGGAAGCTGCAAGGAAGAACAGAAATTATTTTTTGCAAAAGAATTTACCTTTGGTGAAGAACATTATTCATAACCAATTATCTAGAACCTGACAACCGACCTGGCTAGCCTGTCTCAGGGATGTCAGGGTCTCTGTTTCATTTCTGCAGGTTTAAAAAGGTCGAATAACTTCAGAAGGGTGCTAAAGGTCAAGGTACAAGTCTAGAGATGGATCAAACAAATGTATAACTGATTTCATCTTCTGAATTGTTCTATGAGATTGGCCTTCCTGTTATCTTCATTTTTCAACTTACACCTTCTCACAGCTGGGTTCAAGTACAGACTGTCGAACTTCAGAGCCATCGTTTTTAATGTTTTGCCTCAATCCACCATTTTGAACAGTTGACACCACAAAAAGATAAGTAAGAATCAAACTAAGAAGCGATCACAAGATTGCTATACCTATTATGATCCTATCCAACTGTTAGGAGGAATGCATGCCATAAGCATGTCCTGTGTACTGTTCCTGGCACAATGGTCAATACTTGGATAATACTATGTTGCTATTAATATTAGTAACCTAGATCAAATTAGTAGGAAAAGTTTTCTTAATTCATTGAAATAAAGAGCTAAAAGCATGTTTATCAGTGTTGTTATTTAACAAAAAACTAAGTGCTTAAGAAGATAGATAAACCATAGGCTAGTAAATACTGTCACATTTTCTCTTTTTAAAGAATTAAGTTCAGTGAGAAACAGACTTCAATGGTTGATGAAAAGTGGGAAGTGTAGGGAATTAGAGACTGGTTCCTGTGCTTACATTGAAGGCTTGCCTTCTTTTAAATTTATTTTCCGAACTGCCTCCCTGCTGGGTCTGTGTCTTCCTCCGTTTAAGGGAGGTGGCAAGAAAAGTCCTAGAACATATTGTCTGCATGTAATTGACATGACAAATGACAGGCTCTTACCCAAGGGGGCTCCAGATAGCAGTTGGTTTATTAAGGTAGGGGAAGACCTATGGGTGCAATTGTTTTTCTTGTCTCTCTTCTTATCAAGCCTGGAACAATGTGTCACTTACTGTATTTGTACCACAAGAGCACTGTCAATATTAAATTCCAGAAAAAGGAAAAATCTCTCACAGAAGCAGCTGTCTTCAATAGACAGCCAGTTTACTCTGGCAAATTGCTAGACATGGAAAAGTTTCCATTTCTCTTGTGTTTATTCTTGATAGTTGTCTTGTAAAAACTGCTTTTTGTAAATAAGGGAAGCATGGTTTTAAACAGCTTTGACTAATGTCTGTATCTGGAGTATTCGGTTCTACAGAGCTTGGGGAAATTAAAATATATCTCATAGAAAGACATATATTTCAAATAAAATATTTAGAAGTATCTTAGTCCCATAGTTCTGTTTCTTCCATCTTGCATGTAAATTGCGTTATGATCCGTTTATATCTACATTGATTGGCACTTAGTCAGAAACTTGAGAGATATCCTCTAAGCCCAGTGTTGTACCCCACTGAATGCCTTGGTCATAGACACCACACACTCTTCATGTGAATGTTCACTGCAGATCCATACTGAAGTGGAGGGGAGGGGGATAAGTTTATTGAACTGCAGCAATTATCCACCAATTAATTTCATTGTGTTTATGAATTGTGGCAAAGCAAACCAATGAATAAGTGGATCTTCTGAGAGCAGGAATGCAATAGCTTTCTCTCCAGTTTTTATCTAGTTCTAAGCATAACTCTTCAAGTTCTCAGTCAACACATGTGAACTGAAAAAGAATTCACAAAATCCAGATGACAAAATAAGCTATGTGTTCCTGATGCACAAGTCCCTCTGTGGCAGAAATATTTGGAGATTTGGAAAATGATGTAACTATTGCACATGGCCAGAGTCCCATGAAGTATGTTGCATTAATCACAAGTGAACAGTGGGTCCTCGAATGAATGAGTTTCTCCAAGTATTCAAATTAATATCAGGGAGTAGCCTGGGCCTGGGGAAGATGAGAGCCTACATTATCAGATTAATGAAGCAAAATGCCCAGGGATTTTGTGTTTTCTTGTTTATGTTATATTAGACTTGTTAGTTTGTCACCTACATAATATGTGAGTTTGACTATAAGAGGTTAAAAATCCCAGGTGTGTGCTCTATAGTTTTAACAACGCTGGAATGTTCATTCGAATGGGAAATTTGTAAATTGGGGGGTTACTTTCCTCCCACTCCTTGACATACTTTTCTTCATAGAAAATTTTTCTAACTAAAGGTCATGTGTTGAAATTGAAATTTCCTGTTGTGTAATATAGTGCATCTCTCTCTCTCTCTCTCGCTCATTCTCTCTCTCTCCCTTTTTCACTTTCTCTGTCTCTGTTTTTCACTCTAATTCTCCCCAGCTTGGTGTTAGGGGCATACAACTGCTGTTATTGTACACCCTCAATCCCTGCCTCATAGCTGAGAAATACTAGATGCTAAATCAATGTTTGACGACTTTCTATTGAATTGTATGTATCTTGTTCCAAGTCATTCATGTAAACTTGAAGAGGACAGACAGACAGAGGACAGAACCCTGCTGGTCACCACTAACAAATATCTCTCTAGTGGACCTCAGCATGTCAATCTGTACTCTTTGGTTACAGTTGTTCAACCAGTTACTAATCTAACTAATTGTAACCGGTTGAACAACTGAACCCAAAGGGTGCAAAGTGGAAACATTTCATTGAGAAGTCTGCTGGGAACAAAGGAAACACTGCCAGATCCTCCTTCAATATGCAAAGAGAAAATTCTTTCCCAGTTACAAGCTACATGGTGCCTCTCGGAATCGTTAATTTGTAATGCAATCTATGTCTATATGTCCATCTGTTCTTTTGGTGAGGATTATTTAAAGTGTAGGGTGCTTCTATAAGGGTGATACTAATCATATGTTAATTGTTGTCTGAAAATCACCAAGGATATGAACAATAAAGTCTTAAAAAGTAAGATGTTTCTTTTACTGATAGTTACGCCTCAAGGCTAAAGTGAGATAGAGAATGTAAGATATAAAATATAATGTGAAATAATTTTGGGTTTTGAAGGAATGTATTCATGTGAATTTATGGTTAAGAGCAGGAGGCTTTTAGGTAGTTATTTTAAAGTTATTTTCAAGCTAACTTCTTAATCTTGATATCATACCAGGTTTGTGAACATTTCTGACAAAGTTATTTCTCATTGTTCCAAAACGTTCTTTCTATGAAGACCCAAGGGAGAAATGCACCTGATGCTTCAGTTATAAATAGCTTTATGGTTTCTGAGCAATTCCAAATTGTGTAAGAGATTGCATTCCCTTTTCATGTTGGCTGCTAAGAAGCTCACTTTTCACAGATGATACCTGTGGCATGCATTTGGATTGATGACTTTGTCTTCTTCAGTTTTCTTATTCTTTCCTCAGCCCCATCCTCCTACCTTTTTTAAAAAAATTGTTTTATACAATATGTATTTCTGAAGTACTCTAAAATCTTTTTTTAAAGGAAGAGTATAATTAATAAGTGCATAACACATACAAAAAAATTATTTTTAGATGTGGTTGCAGTTGATGGTTGAATACATCTATCATCTAGCTTCCCATTCTCTTCCATTGTATTTATATTGATTGGTGTTCTCCTGTCCCTTGAATATTTGATTAACTGTTTCCTGATCCCTCTGCCAGGACCTGGGACAGCTCATCTCTTCATGATTTCAGCAGGTCCCCCCCACCTTACATCCTTATGCTTCTCCCTGTCTCCGCTGTCCTGTATATGTCCATAGCTGTCTCTCCTGCTATGTGTCAAACCTGGGTGCATACCTGTACAGGAGTTGAGCATTTATACAAGAAATACAAAACCATGTAGCATGTTGTGAGTTTAAGGGCTTTGCTAAAAGCCTGAAGAGTTGTGAGGGGGATTCTCACTGACCACGTACCACTCAGCCTTCTGTTGTCTTACTGGCCCATCACCTCACCATGGTGTTCCTCTTCTAGGTGTCTCTGCCTTTCAAAATCAACACTTTTACTCTCATCTTGTGACTGCCCCCAATTGAGAATCACACTGGGTGTATATTCCAGGGCCTGCAGCCCTCATTCCCTTTCTTGAATTCAGAGGGAAGCATTTTACTCACCTTATTTACATTTGCTTTCCAGTGTTAATTGTGCTACAGAAAGACGTTCATCCATTCAGTCATTTAACACAAACTTTTTTTTTTTTTTTTTTTTGCACGTCTGCTATGTTCCATGAGTCAGGCTAGACACTGGGGCTACTAACATAAATGAGACCCTCTCGCAAGGAAATCAAATTAGGATGGAAGAAGCAGATTTAAACAGGTGGTGAGGGAAATTGTGATTAGCAATATGCACAGGATTTTATGGGAGTAAAACAGAGCAGGACTTACCCAGGAGCAGGACTTCACCCAGCCTGGAGGGGAACAGTGTCAGAGAGACTTCCTGGAGGAGGTGTGACCTAAGCTGCATCTTAAAGGATGAGTGCGGGGTGGGGGTGGGGGGGTGGGAAAGAAGGAGAAACATTCTAAGCAGAGGAAAATAGTGGAAGTAGACATTATCGAGGAAAGGAATCACATGGTGTGTATGTGATTCCACAGGATATGAGACTGGAGATAAACAAAGACCAGGTCATGTTGACCTTGGTGTCAAGTTAAGAACTTTGAGTTCATCCAGGAATCACTGGTTCCAAGTGGTAGTGTGACAAGGTCAGGTCATCCTGGAGGGTGTATGGAGAATGAACTTACAAGGGGTCAAGGTTGCAGGCTAGGCATGTGTTCTGGTTTGCTAATGCTGCTGGAATGCAAAACACCAGAAATGGATTGGCTTTTATAAAAGGGGGTTTATTTGGTTACACAGTTACAGTCTTAAGGCCATAAAGTATCCAAGGTAACACATCAGCTATCAGGTACCTTCACTGGAGGATGGCCAATGGTGTCCAGAAAATCTCTGTTAGCTGTGAAGGCACGTGGCTGCTGTCTGCTCCAAAGTTCTGGTTTCAAAATGGCTTTCTCCCAGGACATTCCTCTCTAGGCCGCAGTTCCTCAAAAATGTCACTCTTAGTGGCTCTTAGGGTATTTGTCCTCTCTTAGCTTCTCTGGAGCAAGAGTCTGCTTTCAATAGTCGTCTTCAAAATGTCTCTCATCTGCAGCTCCTGTGCTTTCTTCAAAGTGTCCCTCTTGGCTGTAGCTCCTCTTCAAAATGTCACTCTCAGCTGCACTGAGTTCCTTCTGTTTGTCAGCTCATTTATATGGCTCCAGTGATTTAATTTAGACCCACCCTGAATGGGTGGGGTAACACCTCCATGGAAATTATCCAATCAGAGTCATCACCCACAGTTGGGTGGGGCACATCTCCACAGAAACACTCAAAGGATTCCAATCTAATCAGCACTAAAACGTCTGCCCCACAAGACTGCACCAAAGAACATGGCTTTTTTCTGGGGGACACGATACATTCAAACCAGCACAGCATGCAAGAGGTGACTACTGCTGAGGCCCAGGCAAAGCATTACTTGGCCTTGAACTAGGTAGTGGATGTGGAGATTGAGAGAAGGATGCTGATTCACTAAATGTTTAGTAGGTATAATTGGCATTTTGTTTGAGTGTGTGTGGGGGCAAGTCATTCACATAATTTTAGGATGAGTAATTATTAGTAGTAGATAAATGACTCACAGAGGAAGAACAGGTGAGATTTGGGGCAGGTGGGGTGAGTTTTGGATATAGTAAGCAGGGATTGAAATTCTGTAGAAGATGGAGATGAGGAAATTAACAGGCAAATAAGTATAAACAAACAAGTAAGTATTCAAACACTTCATGTATACCTTTATACAATGTATATTATAAATTTATTCTCCTTTGTTCATTCATGGTGTATTTTAGTGAATATATCTGTGACATCTAGTTGTGATTTTTCCTCCTTTATAATTTTTGGTATGCAATAAATGTGACTTTTGAAGCGATGGCCATTTTTGTTTGATCCCTGCAGAGCTGCATTTTAATCTAATTTGATTGGTAATAAAATGCCTAAATTTTTTGTTTTTAGCCTCAGGGGTATGATTTATAGAAGGACATTAAAAATATCAAAGGTATGATTGCCCCAAACTTGGGATGTTGGTAGAAAGAGAGATCACAGGATGTTCTGCTAGTTAGCTAACTACTGTAAAGTTATATTAGTTGTGTTTGCAACTAACTGATGATTTCACCTTAGGCCAGAACCAATAGAGATTGCAATCACTCAATTCTGCATTTCTGAATGTTTTGTTGTCTCCTTTATTAGTTTTCTAAATATTTCCAGCTGGCAGTTGGATTCAGTTCAGTGATGGTTATGCAACTTCCTTTCACAGAGTATTGAAATTTGTGGCCAGGGATCCCTGCAGAACAGTTATTGGAATTCCATCTCACTGTTAGGTTAAACCCATCCACACTAGCTCAAGGGGTCCTACTGAGGCTGTCTGATAAATACTCCGTAATTCCTGTGTAGATGAAGCTGTGTAAGTCTCTGGCAGAAGGAAGACTATCTAAATTGGATTGAACTAGTAGATGTTGATTTAAATGAGAGAGATACTGACACCTAATTGGCATCAATCTAGTCTTGGGAAGATTTTGAAAATAAATAATTTGTTTTGGCTGCAGCTTGAGTTCTCGCTTGAGCAGCCAATATACAAAAATTGAATGTGGCTTGCAAAGAGTAGATAAGCAAAATACTCCTTATTCTGTATTATTTGTTCTTAAGTACTTATCATGAAAGTGAGAAAATCAGTGTCCGTTGACAAGGCTCCAATGACCTTTGATCACCAACTCACCTTTCCCATCTTCATTTTACTCACTAAAATTATTGCAGTCACCATCATCACCATCATCATATATTGCAGCCAGTTTATGAGTGCTTGAGTTTGCCTGGTTTACTAAGTATTCTGGCTCCAACTCCTGCCATCTTAATTTCCACTCCACACCACTTTTCTAATAGTCCAAAGACACATCCACTACAAGAAAATAAATGAAAAAAGGTGTTATGCTTTTAAGATGAATTTTGGCTCCAGTAAATTCTGATTTGGTTTTTGCTCTTTTACATAATTTTGGAAGATGATACTAAAAGAGTTAACCTTTTTAACATTTAAAATTTTTAAGATTCTTATAACTACCAGCTATGTAGCTGTAATTCATTGCCACATTGAGCCTGTTAATTAAGTAACAGACATTTCTGATTTGTATTCCTCCTTTTCCCTCCTTAAAAAATAAAAATCTCTCATTATTTAGCACACCTCATCTGTGCACTATGAAATTATGATTTCTTAACAGACTGCAGAGAGTCTTGCATTTTCCCAGAGATCTATTGAGAAACAGTAGATATGAATAGGTTAAGAAATTCTGCTTCAATATCTCGGACTATAAAAGCCACTTACGTTGAAATCTCTCTGTTCTGCTTGGGCCTGATGAAGGATGTGGTAATGGAGAGGCACAGAGTGCATTGTGTACCTAACAAGTTAACTGCCTACTTTGAGGCCTCTCTCAGGCTCAGGTGTCAAGTGAAACCTCTATACTCAGGGAAATTTGGCAACTGCCAGGGTGGTTTGCAGTTTTCCGAGACATAGAGATTGTTTTTCAGCTTTATCTAAATCTGTGATCAACTAATGATAGTCTGTACGCATTGATGAAGGGGATTCTTTGAATCAAATGCTTGCTGATCTACATGTTCAAGAGTAGAATACTGATTTGATGTAGCCATGCTGTCACAAGAGCTGCATGTGTAATAACGGTTTTGCTCTAAATTGATTTGCTTTTAGTGTATAAAGCAAATCCCATTATTCCATGTTCTTGCTGTTCTCCCAACCTAAAAAAGAGAGAAGAAATTTTAAAAAAACCAGTAAATCTAAAATATTTCTATGCACCTTATGTGGTATTGTATTCATTTTATATTTTGTGTAATAATGTTTTCAAACAACAATAAATCAGTTTGCAGGTGAGGTTCTTTGTGATAGGATTTGCGTGTGTGGTGCTTTATTTATATCTCCTCCCTTCTGCTTGCACCTTATTATTGGTTATAGCTTTAATGCCAGAGAGTAGAGGACAACATGGTCAACTTTTCAAATACCCAAACAATATAGAAATCAGGGTCTGAGATGATTAACCCCCCATATCTGCACACGGGGAAACAGGGCTATTTCCCTTCTCTCCTATACATACCAACACACACACTCCTAACCACTCCCATTTTGACAACCACTGTGGGCTTTCTCATAATGCCCCTAACGAGAATGGCTGTTCTTCCTTCTTCCTCTCCTTCACTTCCTACTACTTCTCTATACTCTCCAGGTCAAAGGTCGATTCCTCTTGCAAGCCTTCAGACACAATTAGCAACCTCTTCTGCTGGGCCCCCATGCTTTTTATTGTAACGACTATCAGATCACACTCTACTTATCTATTTATTAGTCTGAATCCTCACAAGATTGAGCCCCTTGAGAGCTAGGGTATGTGTGATTCATTTCCATTTTCCCAGTGCTGAAAATGGTGTCCACGGGTCTTCTAAATTTTTCCACTTCATGAATCAGTAAATAAAGACAGGGAAGTTTGCTATGGTCCGAGGTCTAGATCCACTGGGACACTTCAGCCAGGTTTTTCATTGGTCATTCCAGCCCAGATGAGCATGACTCAATCAGTAGTCAGATCTGAGCCCCTGCATAGATGGTGGTTTTCATTTTTCTGAAGAAATACAACCCCAACTCATCGGAATAACAGAGATCCTGGCATCAGATTGCCTAACACTTCCCTCATATGGGAAAATCCTGAACAGGTCTGGATTGAAATCTCGGCTCACAAGCACATGAACTTGAACAAGATATTTTTATCTCTCTAAGCATCATCTGTTTTCTCATCTGTTAAATGGGTACAATAAAAACTTACCCATAGGTTTGTTGTGAAGATTAATTGAGCTGGTAAGTGTAGGGAGCAGTTTGTGCAGAAATATAGTAACATTTGATAAGTATCCATTGAATGAATAAACATGGTGACTACAATATAGAACACTCCCATTTCCCCACCCTCACACAGTTACCTTTCTAGTCTCAGTTCACCTTGATCACACCCCAGAGGAGAGCAGGTTCCCTTGTTACTCTTTGCTTCCTTCATAGCATTTAATGTAATGGTAATTAATTAATCACAATTATTTGTTTAATGGCTCTGTCCCCTATTAAAATCTGAGCCCATAAAGTCAGAGACTGTCTGTTGTATTAACTGATGTATCCCCAGTGCCTAATTCATACTTGGCTCAATAATATTGATTGAACAGATGGATAAAAACTTTATCCAACTAATTAAGTTTGGCCTCTAATTTTTGATTCATTCCACATAATCTCCAATTCAGGAAAGCTTTCTTACTTAACTCTCTTAGCCCCAAGATTAACCAAACTACTTCCCTTGTATGTTATTTTGATTGCATTGCCATGATAAGAAAAGACTCTTCCATGAATTTATTTTCCAGACTAGATTTCTGGATTTGCTTACTCTGTTTGTAACTATTGATTTGATCCCTCCTTTTTTCTGATTTTTAAAAAATTCTCATCTGTTTAACTGGTTTCATTAGACATTCATTCCTTCATCAGATACTCAATATTGTGACAGTCACTCTCCTAGGCCCTGTGGAGGAATATAGTAATGTGCGAAGCACATTTATCACAGTCAAGGAACTTACAAACTAATGGAAGAGATAAAACATGTGCAAGGTTAGCTAAAATATGAGGGACTATGTAATATATACCTTAAAATAAAAGATACAAACCAAGAACTTAATAACTTCCATTGGTTGTTATTCTCTCCTATACCTTCAACTTCTACTGGTTATTCAGCATATAGATGTGCTGAAGTAAAACTCTTTCACATAGTTGCTCAAATGCACTTTCTCATTGAGGCTTACCCTGACTTCCCTATTTACCATTGCAATGTACTTTACTTCCTACCACAATCCCCTAACTCTGTTCCCCTGCTCAGTTGATTCTCTAGTGCTCATTACCTTTTGAATATTATGTAGTGTACTTATGTGTTATGTTATTTTTTTATTGTGTGTCTCGCTCCACTAGAATGTAAGCTCCATGTGGGCCAGGATGTTTTAGTCACTGGTATATCCCTAGAACAAGCACCTGATGCAGAGTAGGCAATTGGTGAATATTTGTTGAATGCATTTATTAAATGAAGTAGAGATTAGCAGTTATGCACTGAGATCTCTGGACAAATGGCCTGGGTTGAATTCTGGCTCTCCCACTCCAGCTGCATAATCTCAGATGATTTACTTAAAGCTTCTCATTTCCCAACTATACGTACCTTATAAGGTTGTTGTGAGAATGGATTGCATGATGCCTATAAAGTACTGAATACATAGTAAGTACTGAATGTTATTTTATTTTTAAAGCTTCATTTTATTGAGATATATTCACATACCATGCAGTCATACAAAACAAATTGTACATTCGATTGTTCACAGTACCATTACATAGTTGTACATTCATCACCTAAATCAATCCCTGACACCTTCATTAGCACACACACAAAAATAACAAGAATAATAATTAAAGTGAAAAACAGCAATTGAAGTAAAAAAGAACACTGGGTACCTTTGTCTGTTTGTTTGTTTGTTTGTTTCCTTCCCCTATTTTTCTACTCATCTATCCATAAACTAGACAAAGGGGAGTGTGGTCCTTATGGCTTTCCCAATCCCATTGTCACCCCTCATAAGCTACATTTTTATATAATTGTCTTTGAGAATGTTATTTTTAAAGTTAATTCACTCTTCTTTCTATGTAGACATAAATCATATTTGATCTTCCCACAGAAGTTTTAAAAGAAGGTAATTAAAATGTGGTGTGTATATACACACACACATACTTTGAGTTGATGGCCTTGAGAAATACAAACAATATGAGCTGAAATCAATTCAACAAGAATAAAATCAAATATGCACCATTCTCAAATATGCCTCCAGTCTACGTAATTCATCTGAAAGTACTCCAAGGTCCAATATGTATTGTGCAGAAAGAGAATCTGTAGAACACAGTAATGGGATTGACTATTGGCCAGAATAATTAATCTGTAGGGTAACTAATGGAATAATTTAGTCATTTCAACAAACATACCACATAAGACACACATTGACAACATTTGGTAATATGGCAACAAAAGATGTACTTCCTGCCTTGAGGAAACCATTGTAATACATTGTGAAGAGCTTGGAGTAGAAAAAGGGCCCCTAATACAGACTGGGTAGGGGTAGGGGAAGCAATCAGTGGACCTGTTTTTTCAAGGATACAGAGACATCTTGGAGACGGGATAGTCAGTTTTTCTGATAAATATAAAATAGGGATTTGAGCCAGTTCATTGAGTTTTGAAGGAAAAGAACAACCTAGAAAGTTAGAGACCTTGGAGATTTCCAGTTGGCTGACACTGGTTTAGATATAAATCAGTATAATTTAAATGCACATAACTGAGTGGCCTGACTTCAGTACAACAGTTTGTAAGTATTATGATTGTGAGAATCTCCTTGTGCTTCCATGACACAGAGCTGATTCTCTACACATAATTTCTTAGTGAGTAACTGGACATCCTTCAGCAGAGTTCATTAGTAATGTTTGGCAAGGGTCATTTAATAGCTGACTGTGCTACTTGCATTACTTGTTACAGTTAATGGTCTGTGATGTTGAGGAGAGAATGTTCATGGGATACAGAGCACTCCTTGGCCTTGATCCTCAAAAGTCATCGTAGACACATGGTCCCTTCCAAACCTTTGACTTTGTTCTGAAGTAGCTCCCATAGTAATCCTGAAATCTCTGTGCTGAATTTTTTTAGCCTAGACTGTCTATGAATGCTGGCCAGAAGCACATGCACTGGTCATGCATTCTGTATTAGAAGCCCAAATGCTCTCTTGATGGTTTCCCACCCAGTTACAGCATATTTTGGTAATCCCACACAACAGCTGAAACTTCTCTTTCTTGTTTTTCTTAATTCCTGTAGCATTTGATGTCTCCACCATGTAATTTGCATTTAATTATAAGTTGTTTTGTGTCATTTTATAGTTGTTTCAAGTATGAATATCTTGGCTTCCCAAGAAGATTAAAATAAAATTCCTTCAAGAACAGAGGCTCACTGTACAATACTTGTCATTGACTTGAAGTAAACTCTGAATACTGACCTTACCTCAAGTGAACTTAAACCATCCTCCCAGCTGAGGAGGCCAGTCTGGTGTACAACCCATTCTCCTGTCTTGTGCCTACTTTATAGGAAAAAATACACTGAGTAAATGGGAATTTGTGGAATGAAGTGACTAGATTTCCAGTGAGATAATGAAATTCATAAGTGATCAAAATTGGCAGTGGAGGCAGGGGTGGAACAGGCGTGAAGACTCGTGCCATGTGTTGGAGAAATTTCTGCTGTATTCAATGGAATAAATATGATTGTTCATTGAAGTGTAGTTTTAATCCTAAATATAAATCCAAATGCTATTCATCTTTGAGTTGTCTCTACTTCTTTCAACTCTTAAGGAAGAAACATTTAGGTTTCTTTTAGGTGTTGTGTTAGTTTCCTAGGCTGCTAAAACTAAGTACCACAAAAGTGTGACATAAAACAATAGAAATTTATTCTCTCGTAGTCCTGGTGGCCAAATGTCCAAAATTAAGTTATCAACAGGGTAGGTTCTTTGTAGAGGTTGTGAGGGTGCATGTGCTCCATGCTTTTCTCCTAGCTTCTCATGGTTGTCAGCAATCCTTGGCATTCCTTGGCATTCCTTGGAGCATAGACATTTCATTCTAATCTCTGTCTCCATCGTCACCTGGATTCTCCCCTGTGTGTCTCTGTGTCCAAACTTCCCTCCTCTTATAAGGAAAAAGTCTTAACCTTATTGCATCTGCAAAGACCCTATTTCCAAATAAAATCATATTTCCATGTTCTGAGTGGGCATGGATTTTGGAGGAACACTGTTCATCCCAGGACAGATGTCTTATTTTACTAGCCATTTATTTCTTAGAAGTGATCCAAATATTCAATAGAACAGTAGTATAACTCTGAATCTAATCTATAGTCAATTCAAGGCTTAATGAAGGTAAATCTTATTTAGACTCTTTTTCTTTACCTGTTCACTGAGAGATCTTTTGTTTTCCACCTGAGTGCCATCACAATGAGGTAGATAAAGAAAAACTAATTTTCAGTCATTCTGATTCAACAATACATTTTACCAAACCATGAGTAACTTATGTGCCAATAACTTGCATTGAAAATTGCATACCACAAAAACCCCCTTGTCTCCCTCCTTGGATCCTCTCTATATTCTGTATCAAAATAGAATCAAATTCTTTAACTGCCTCATACTTAAAGTTTTGTGTTATTGAGTCCAATTATCTTTAAGGGTAAACAGTGAATCCAGAATAAAGTTCCATTTGTTTCACTAAAATTTTCCAGTACTTGAGATTTCCTTCTTAGATTAGTCCAATTTGACCTTAAAATAAATAAACAGATAAAACTTTAAAACAAGTTGTCAACTTATGTTTTGACTTTATTTTAATTATCACATTTAAGACATTACTCAAATCTGTAATTAATGCTGAGAAATACAGTGGAAAACCTCCATAGGTATAAAGGCTTTTTACGTAAAACATGTTAAAATTAAGAGTGAACTGATAAATGCTCTGGACATTTTTATGAAGTATCTCAGAATTGCATTGGTTTATTTTATTGTGTTAACTGTTTATGGAAGCGGAGACTTGCATTTCTAGAGCACGTTTTGCTCTTGATGGTAATTATTTTAAAAGTCAAATCTTCAGATATGTTATGAATATTGAAACATAAGATGTTATGGTGAGCTTTTCAGGAATTTGAGGCCCTAGGTATTTCTTTTTTTCTTTTTTTTTTTGTTTCTTTGTTTTAGCTTTTTATTTTTATTTTTATTTTTTATTTTTATTTTTTTTTAATCATCATTTTATTGAGATATATTCACATACCACGCAGTCATACAAAACAAATTGTACTTTCGATTGTTTACAGTACCATTACATAGTTGTACATTCATCACCTAAATCAATCCCTGACACCTTCATTAGCACACACACAAAAATAACAAGAATAATAATTAAAGTGAAAAACAGCAATTGAAGTAAAAAAGAACACTGGGTACCTTTGTCTGTTTGTTTGTTTGTTTGTTTCCTTCCCCTATTTTTCTACTCATCTATCCATAAACTAGACAAAGGGGAGTGTGGTCCTTATGGCTTTCCCAATCCCATTGTCACCCCTCATAAGCTACATTTTTATACAACTGTCTTCGAGATTCATGGGTTCTGGGTTGTAGTTTAATAGTTTCAGGTATCCACCACCAGCTACCCCAATTCTTTAGAACCTAAAAAAGGTTGTCTAAAGTGTGCATAAGAGTGCCCACCAGAGTGATCTCTCGGCTCGTTTTGGAATCTCTCTGCCACTGAAGCTTATTTCATTTCCTTTCACATCCCCCTTTTGGTCAAGAAGATGTTCTCCATCCCACGATGCCGGGTCTACATTCCTCCCCGGGAGTCATATTCCACGTTGCCAGGGAGATTCACTCCCCTGGGTGTCTGATCCCACGTAGGGGGGAGGGCAGTGATTTCACCTTTCAAGTTGGCTTAGCCAGAGAGAGAGGGCCACATCTGAGCAACAAAGAGGCATTCAGGAGGAGACTCTTAGGCACAAATACAGGGAGGCCTAGCCTCTCCTTTGCAGCAACCGTCTTCCCAAGGGTAAAACTTATGGTAGAGGGCTCAACCCATCAAACCACCAGTCCCCTATGTCTGTGGTCATGTTAGCAACCATGGTGGTGGGGTAGGCGAATACCCCTGCATTCTCCACAGGCTCCTCAAGGGGGCACTACATCTTTTTTTTTTTTTCCTTGTTTGTCTTTTTTCTTTTCTTTTTTTTTTTTTAACTTTCCCTTCTTTTTTAAATCAACTGTATGAAAAAAAAAGTTAAAAAGAAAACAAACATACAATAAAAGAACATTTCAAAGAGACCATAACAAGGGAGTAAGAAAAAGACAACTAACCTAAGATAACTGCTTAACTTCCAACATGTTCCTACTTTACCCCAAGAAAGTTACATAATATAGCAACCTTTCAGTGAACTTGTTCCTACTACATCCATCAGAAATTAACAGACCATAGTCATTTCTGGGCATCCCCAGAACGTTAAATAGCTTATCTGTTCTTCTTGGATTATTGTTCCCCCTTCCTTAATTGCTCTCTACTGCTAGTTCCCCTACATTCTACATTATAAACCATTTGTTTTACATTTTTCAAAGTTCACATTAGTGGTAGCATATAATATTTCTCTTTAGTGCCTGGCTTATTTCACTCAGCATTATGTCTTCAAGGTTCATCCATGTTGTCATATGTTTCACCAGATCGTTCCTTCTTACTGCCGCGTAGTATTCCATCGTGTGTATATACCACATTTTATTTATCCACTCATCTGTTGAAGGACATTTGGGTTGTTTCCATCTCTTGGCAATTGTGAATAATGCTGCTATGAACATTGGCGTGCAGATATCTGTTCGTGTCACTGCTTTCCGATCTTCCGGGTATATACCGAGAAGTGCAATCGCTGGATCGAATGGTAGCTCTATATCTAGTTTTCTAAGGAACCGCCAGACTGACTTCCAGAGTGGCTGAACCATTATACAGTCCCACCAACAATGAATAAGAGTTCCAATTTCTCCACATCCCCTCCAGCATTTGTAGTTTCCTGTTTGTTTAATGGCAGCCATTCTAACCGGTGTTAGATGGTATCTCATTGTGGTCTTAATTTGCATCTCTCTAATAGCTAGTGAAGCTGAACATTTTTTCATGTGTTTCTTGGCCATTTGTATTTCCTCTTCAGAGAACTGTCTTTTCATATCTTTTGCCCATTTTATAATTGGGCTGTCTGTACTATTGTCATTGAGTTGTAGGATTTCTTTGTATATGCAAGATATCAGTCTTTTGTCAGATACATGGTTTCCAAAAATTTTTTCCCATTGAGTTGGCTGCCTCTTTACCTTTTTGAGAAATTCCTTTGAGGTGCAGAAACTTCTAAGCTTGAGGAGTTCCCATTTATCTATTTTCTCTTTTGTTGCTTGTGCTTTGGGTGTAAAGTCTAGGAAGTGGCCTCCTAATACAAGGTCTTGAAGATGTTTTCCTACATTATCTTCTAGGAGTTTTATGGTACTTTCTTTTATATTGAGATCTTTGGTCCATTTTGAGTTAATTTTTGTGTAGGGGGTGAGGTAGGGGTCCTCTTTCATTCTTTTGGATATGGATATCCAACTCTCCCAGCCCCATTTGTTGAAAAGACCATTATGGCTCAGTTCGGTGACTTTGGGGGGCCTTATCAAAGATCAGTCGGCCATAGATCTGAGGGTCTATCTCTGAATTCTCAATTCGATTCCATTGATCTATATGTCTATCTTTGTGCCAGTACCATGCTGTTTTGGCAACTGTGGCTTTATAATAAGCTTCAAAGTCAGGGAGTGTAAGTCCTCCCACTTCGTTTTTCTTTTTAGAGTGTCTTTAGCAATTCGAGGCATCTTCCCTTTCCAAATAAATTTGATAACTAGCTTTTCCAAGTCTGCAAAGTAGGTTGTTGGAATTTTGATTGGGATTGCATTGAATCTGTAGATGAGTTTGGGTAGAATTGACATCTTAATGACATTTAGCCTTCCTATCCATGAACATGGAATATTTTCCCATCTTTTAAGGTCCCCTTCTGTTTCTTTTAGTAGAGTTATGTAGTTTTCTTTGTATAGGTCTTTTACATCTTTGGTTAAGTTGATTCCTAGGTACTTGATTTTTTAGTTGCTATTGAAAATGGTATCTTTTTCTTGAGTGTCTCTTCAGTTTGTTCATTTCTAGCATATAGAAACATTACTGACTTATGTGCATTAATCTTGTATCCCGCTACTTTGCTAAATTTGTTTATTAGCTCTAGTAGGTGTATCGTTGATTTCTCAGGGTTTTCTAGATATAAGATCATATCATCTGCAAACAATAACAGTTTTACTTCTTCTTTTCCAATTTGGATGCCTTTTATTTCTTTGTCTTGCCGGATTGCCCTGGCTAGCACTTCCTGCACAATGTTGAATAACAGTGGTGACAGCGGGCATCCTTGTCTTGTTCCTGATCTTAGAGGGAAGGCTTTCAGTCTCTCACCATTGAGTACTATGCTGGCTGTGGGTTTTTCATATATGCTCTTTATCATGTTGAGGAAGTTTCCTTCAATTCCTACCTTTTGAAGTGTTTTTATCAAAAAGGGATGTTGGATTTTGTCAAATGCTTTTTCAGCATCTATTGAGATGATCAATCGATTTTTCCCTTTCGAGTTTTTAATGTGTTGTAATACATTGAATGTTTTTCTTATGTTGAACCATCCTTGCATGCCTGGAATGAACCCCACTTGGTCATGGTGTATGATTTTTTTAATGTGTCTTTGGATTCGATTTGCAAGTATTTTGTTGAGGATTTTTGCATCTATATTCATTAGGGAGATTGGCCGGTAGTTTTCCTTTTTTGTAGCATCTTTGCCTGGTTTTGGTATTAGATTGATGTTAGCTTCATAAAATGAGTTAGGTAGTGTTGCATTTTTTTCAATGTTTTGAAAGAGTTTGAGTAAGATTGGTGTCAGTTCTTTCTGGAAAGTTTGGTAGAATTCCCCTGTGAAGCCATCTGGCCCTGGGCATTTATTTGTGGGAAGATTTTTGATGACTGATTGGATCTCTTTGCTTGTGATGGGTTGGTTGAGGTCTTCTATTTCTTCTCTGGTCAGTCTAGGTTGTTCATATGTTTCCAGGAAATTGTCCATTTCTTCTACATTATCCAGTTTGTTGCCATACAGTTGTTCATAATATCCTCTTATAATTTTTTTAATTTCTTCAGGATCTGCAGTTATGTCACCTTTTTCATTCATTATTTTGTTTATATGGGTCTTCTCTCTTTTTGATTTTGTCAGTCTAGCTAGGGGCTTGTCAATCTTGTTGATCTTCTCAAAGAACCAACTTTTGGTGATATTTATCCTCTCTATTGTTTTTTTGTTCTCTATGTCATTTATTTCTGCTTTAATCCTTGTTATTTCTTTTCTTCCACTTGGTTTAGGATTGGTTTGCTGTTCATTTTCTAGCTTCTTCAGTTGATCCATTAGTTCTTTGATTTTGGCTCTTTCTTCCTTTTTAATATATGCGTTTAGTGCTATAAATTTCCCCCTTAGCACTGCTTTTGCTGCATCCCACAGGTTTTGGTATGTTGTGTTCTCATTTTCATTCGTCTCTATATATTTAGCAATTTCTCTTGCTATTTCTTCTTTAACCCACTGATTGTTTAGGAGTGTGTTGTTTAACCTCCAGGTATTTGTGAATTTTCTAAGTCTCTGATGGTTATTGACTTCTAATTGTATTCCATTGTGGTCAGAGAATGTGCTTTGAATAATTTCAATCTTTTTAAATTTATTGAGGCTTGTTTTATGTCCCAGCATATGATCTATTCTGGAGAAAGTTCCGTGAGCACTAGAAAAGTATGTGTATCCTGGTGATTTGGGATGTAATGTCCTGTATATGTCTGTTAAATCTAATTCATTTATCAGATTGTTTAGGTTTTCAATTTCCTTATTGGTCTTCTGTCTGGTTGATCTATCTATAGGAGAGAGTGATGTGTTGAAGTCTCCCACAATTATTGTGGAAACCTCAATTGCTTCCTTTAGTTTTGCCAGTGTTTCTCTCATGTATTTTGTGGCACCTTGATTGGGTGCATAGACATTTACGATTGTTATTTCTTCTTGCTGAATTGCCCCTTTTATTAGTATGTAGTGGCCTTCTTTGTCTCTCAAAACATCCCTGCATTTGAAGTCTATTTTATCTGAGATTAATATTGCTACACCTGCTTTCTTTTGGCTGTAGCTTGCATGAAATATTTTTTTCCATCCTTTCACTTTCAGTTTCTTTGTGTCCCTGTGTCTAAGATGAGTCTCTTGTATGCAACATATTGATGGTTCATTTTTTTTGATCCATTCTGCGAATCTATATCTTTTAATTGGGGAGTTTAATCCATTTACATTCAACGTTAAAACCGTGAAGGCATTTCTTGAATCGGCCATCTTATCCTTTGGTTTATGTTTGCCATATTTTTCCCTCTCTCTATTGATATCCTTTATTGTACCCATACCGAATCTCTTTAGTACTGAACCTTTCTCCAAGTCTCTCTGTCCTGTCTTTGTTTCTCTGTCTGTAGGGCTCCCTTTAGTATCTCCAGTAGGGCAGGTCTCTTGTTAGCAAATTCTCTCAGCATTTCTTTGTCTGTGAAAAATTTAAGCTCTCCCTCAAATTTGAAGGAGAGCTTTGCTGGATAAAGTATTCTTGGCTGGAAATTCCTCTCACTCAGAATTTTAAATATATCGTGCCACTGCCTTCTCGCCTCCATGGTGGCTGCTGAGTAGTCACTACTTAGTCTTATGCTGTTTCCTTTGTATGTGGTGAATTGCTTTTCTCTTGCTGCTTTCAGAACTTGCTCCTTCTCTTCTATGTTTGACAGTGTGATCAGTATATGTCTCGGAGTGGGTTTTTTTGGATTTATTCTATTTGGAGTTTGCTGAGCATTTATGATTTGTGTATTTATGTTGTTTAGAAGATTTGGGAAGTTTTCCCCAACAATTTCTTTGAATACTCTTCCTAGACCTTTACCCTTTTCTTCCCCTTCTGGGACACCAATGAGTCTTATATTCGGACGTTTCATATTATCTATCATATCCCTGAGGTCCATTTCGAGTTTTTCAATTTTTTTCCCCATTCTTTCTTTTATGCTTTCATTTTCCATTCTGTCATCTTCCAGGTCACTGATTCGTTGTTCAACTTCCTCTAGTCTTGTACTATGAGTGTCCAGAATCTTTTTAATTTGGTCAACAGTTTCTTTAATTTCCATAAGATCATCCATTTTTTTATTTAGTCTTGCAATGTCTTCTTTATGCTCTTCTAGGGTCTTCTTGATTTCCTTCATATCCCGTACTATGGTCTCATTGTTCATCTTTAGTTCTTTGAGTAGCTGCTCTAGGTGCTGTGTCTCTTCTGGTCTTTTGATTTGGGTGCTTGGGCTTGGGTTATCCATATCGTCTGGTTTTTTCATATGCTTTATAATTTTCTGTTGTTTTTGGCCTCGTGGCATTTCCTGAACTTGATAGGGTTCTTTTAGGGTTTGTAGACCTATTGAAGTCCTTATCTCTAATTTATCAGATCTACAGCTTTGTGGAGTACACTTTCTCTAACTAACCAGCAGGTGGCGTCCACGAGCCACCTGTTCTCCACAAGCCAGTTCTCCCCTGCTTAGCCTTTTTGGTGAGTGGGGGAGTGAGTCTTGTGGGGCCCAATTGGTGTACCGAGCTTGCGTGTGTAGTTGGTGTTGCCTGCCCTGTATGTGGGGCGTGTTTCTGGGCAGTCGGGGAGGGGGGGTGGCCCTAACAATCAAATCTCCCTGATGATCCTAGAGTTTTAAAGCTGCTGCAATAGTCTAATCCTTCAGTTCAGTCGTGCCACAGTTTGTCTCTGCCACTGACCCACAAGTCTTTGGTATTGGCGTATGGCTCCTGAGACTTGCAAGTGGGCCCCTCTTCCAGGCTGTGCACCCCGGGTCCTCTGTTGAGGGATGACTGTGCTATGTCACAGGTGAGTGCCGTCCCCCCAGGGCAGTTCTGGGCTGCTGGGCTGTGTAGGGAGGCTCCCAGTCTGCTCAAATGATGGCTGAATGGGGCTTTGTTAATTCACACTGCTCCACCTTCCCACCTCTGGGACATTCAGCTGAGGTTGCAGGGAAGGCTAATGTCCACGCCCAGTTTTGTGGTGTGTGCCTGTTATTTGAAGCACTTCCGTCACACTGGGTTGTCTGGGGCAGCTCTGGGCTATGGGGCTGGCGATGGGCAGGAGTGTTTCCTGTCCACCAGGATGGTGGTTGTGAGCGGACACCCCCCTTTTCTTGGGAAGTTGTGTTGTTTAGTGAATTTTCTCAGCCACTGGATTATTGCCTTTTGTCTCAGAGCTCTCTTAGTTCTGCTCTTGACTTGACGTGCCCAAATTGCAATTCTTTGAAGCTTTCTGTATTAGGCTTCTTAGAGTAATTGTTTTAGAAAAAGAAAAAAGGATTAAAAACAAAACAAAACAAAACAAAAAAAAAACGGCCCTCCTCAGAGATCTAATGGGTTATTGAAATGCTAATAGACAAAGCAACCAGGGCCATTAAGGAAAGGTCCACAGGGCAGAGAGGTCAGCTTTGCTTCGGGATTTGCATATGCGCCTCAAGGCCTGAGCTCCGCCCTTCCCCTTTCTGTGTTCACCAGAACTCCAAAAATCCTCTGCTTTTATTTTGGAGTTTTTCGTGTTGTTTTTTTTCTATGCCTGTGTCCTCTCTGCTGGGCTGGCTGCTCTCAGAGTCTCTGGTGTCTGGTCTCAGTCTATCTATGGTTGGAGTTTGAATCAGTAGAATGAGTTTCCGATAAGAGCAGCCACTGCAGTTCTCCCTTCTCCTTCCCGGAGCTGACAGCCCCTCCTCCCCCGGGACTGAGCCTGGCAGGGAGGGGCGCGGGTCCCCTGGCCGCAAAAACTTACAGATTTCGCTGATCTCAGCAGTTCCACGTTTTCATGAGTGTTGTATGAAGTATGCCCAAAGACAGATTGCTCTGTGGTGTCCAGTCCACGCAGTTCCTGGCTTTTTACCTACTTTCCTGGAGAAGTAACTAAAACTTACAGCTCACCAGTCTGCCATCTTGCCCCGCCTCCCCTAGGTATTTCTTGTGTTTTGTTTTCAAGTCACCATTTTCTTTCAAATTCCCTTAGCTATTTGTTTCTATTCCTCCCCTAACTATTTCTTTCTTTAATGATATGTTGCTAATTAGAATTTTTAGGAAATAATCACCAAAAACCTGAAGAAAACTGAACTATTAAATGGTATCTGTTAATTGCTTATTGAACAACTGAAGGCTTTAACCTTTTGACTAATGTCATTTGTGGGTTTGGGATTATGCCAAACCCTCAGGCAACTCCATCCTTTTTTTGTAACCCCTTGGCCATTTGTTTCAGATCTCTCTCTCCTTTTCATCGCTTTAGAGCATTCAGTTCTTCTCATATCTTGGTAATCAGCAAAAACAGTTCTGTTACTGGATCATCTACAGGAGGAAAGAAATAACCTATACATTAGAGTGTTTGGCTATACAAATATTCATTGTGTTGGGAAATAACCCGAATACTTGTATTGAATATCAGTAGCATTTGTTTGCTTATTGTTTATTCTTTTATTCATTCAACAAATATTATTTGCACCTGCTATGCACCAGGCATTGTTCATTCCTCAAATTTTTAAATTGTGATCACTTCTACTTTTATAATTTTCTTTTAACAAAGTGTGAATGCTAGTATCTATCTTTCCCATTGGATTTAGGCAGCATAGTATAAAGGTATGAGAGTGCTGTAGAGTCAGAGAGCCTGTGAAATCCCAGCTCTTAACACTTTCTACCTGTGTGACCCTGGATGAGTTAATGAACTTCTTTAAGCCTCACTTACTCTGTCTTTAAAGTGGGAATAATAACAGTACTTACCTCATCCCTATTTTTTGAAGTACAAATGATTGAATGCATGTAAAGCATATTGTGTTTAGCATGGCAGGCAAGTAAGCACTCAATAGATGTAATCTGCTATTGCTATTAAATCATATTGCTTGGCTAGTTGATTGTTACAGTCTTTTTGTCAGATCTATTGAGCAAATACCTATGACGTGTATTCAGAGTAAACTTGGACAGTGAAAGAGAAACCACCATCTGGCCTGTTGTGTCATAAACAAAAGCCTGAAAACTGGGTCTGGCAGTGGTGGTAGGAACAGATGCTCTGACTGCCTTTGAGAATGTGGTTTTCACTGTATGTCAAAGCTGTGATGAATGTCACTAATGTCATCTCTCTTTCTATTTTAGGTAAGTACATCACCATTTTTGAAGCTCTGTGCAGATGGGTAAGTCTAGCTGCTGAGCTTTTCATGTTGATTTGCAAACTTGGAGAATCTGGACCAGACAACATGTTTGTCACAGTCAGACAAATGGTTTTATTTTATTCAAGCTAAGATCTGGAAAGATAAAAGCATTTCCCACCTGCTTTCCATCTCTATTTCAAATCTTTGGCAGAAAAAAAAATCCTATTATTTAAAATTGGATAAAATGTTATGTTTAATCTTAACAATTGGTGATTTCAGTTTTTGGTCTGTCAGTAGAAGGAAGAGTCTTTGAAAATTCTAGAATAGGAAAAAAAGATTGTCTTTGTTAGAAATCCATGAAAACTTCTCTGAAGTAAAAATACAAACTTTTGTTTTTCTGCTGAAAAATGAGGAATCTTTCTTTTTTTAGTGCATAAAGAATGGGCATGCCATGATTAGATTATATAAATGAGAAATAATTTTGTACCAAATAGAAAAGGTGGCCAATGGCCCTGCAAGATCATTTGTGCAGAATATTTAGAGGGAATTTCTGTTGTGTGTGAGAGTTGACATAATTTACTAATTCTATAGTTGGCTATAATCTATTACCTAAAAAGAATAAACTGGAAAAAAGTCAGATGTATGAGACGATTAAGCTATGAAATAATTCACAAAAGATAGTTATGAAGTCTCTGTCACTAGTGAATTTTAAAAGCTAAATATATTGTATTCATTTTAGGATATTGAGATTTATCCTGTCTTGAGGCAGTTTTGGATTGAATAATTGTTCTCAATAATAAAGTCACAATCTGTGACTCCAGCTTTAATTCCCACTACTTATACCAAAAATACTTTGCGTGTTAGCCTGGGTCCTCTAAGAAGGTGGAATTAGAAGTATAAGGGTTACAGGAAATGCCTGTGTAAGAAATAATAGGGAAGGAGCCAGATAAAGCTGAAAGAGCCTTAAGACCCCAAGATAAGGTTGATCCTGAGTGGAAAGGAGATGCTGGGTGGAAATATCCTAGATAGGATTTGGCAAAGCCATAAGACCTCAAGCCAAAATTACCTATCAGGACTGCCTTAATAGCTCTGCTAGGCTCCCTGCCTGGGAGTAGGTTATGGGGAGCATGGCACATCTGGGTATGTGCAGAGCATTCTCATGGCCATCACACTTGGGCTCTTAAGTCTTGGTTCATTCTCTCTTTCTTTATTATAATGCCCTCTTCCCCATAATACTTGATCCACATCCTATTCACTCCTTATGCCCAAATCAGTTATTACTTCCTTCATGAATATTACTCTGGATGACCAGTGACTGGTGATTACCACTCTCCTTTAGAATTTTATAATTCTTTGTATTTTTCTGAAGGCTTTTGTTATTTTTTATTATCTGTTTGTTCAAAAAAGAGTTTCTGAGAGCTTTGCCTCTGCTAGACATTTTCCTATGCTCTTGGAAGTCAGTGAAAAATAATGGATGGTAGTACTTTGAAAAGCTCATGGTGTTCTGATGGGAAAGATAGTACTCTAAAATATATTCATTAAAATACAATATAAACCTGTTAGAATAGAAGTGTGAACAATGAAATATGACACGACTGAAGAAGGAAGATGCATTTTGGGGGAGAAGGGAGGATGGTGCTCAGGGAGGCGCCATTTCATTCATGAGGTGACATTGAGCTTTGTCTTGAAGGATGACCAGATGGCTGGGGATTGGGATTGAGCTAGGGATAGGGGTTGAGTGTGCAAAGGCCTAGTGGCATGAAAGAGAATGGAGAAGGTTTGTGGTACAGTGAGCTGCATATGACATAAGGCTTTTATGGGATTATGGTGAAAGGGGAGTCTGCAAAATTGACCTAAAGTCAGATTTTATGGGATTTTTGGTCTTGTTAAGTAGTTTGGACTTTATTCTGTGAGCCAATGATCCTTAACCTAATTCAGAGCATCTTAAAGTCATGAAAGCTTGGCTGAATTACAAAAATATTGAAGTATATAATTGTATTATGCTCTACCAAAAAAAGGGGTGATTTTACCAACCCCCCCCCAAAAAAAAAACTATACTGTGTTTTAAAATATATTTTCTAAATTTAAAAGTACTAATCAATACATTACAATGAAGAAATCATACTCAGGTAAGGTAAAATTAAAGGACATACAACTATGGCCTAAATGTAATGGGAAGATTGAGTCAAGACTCAATCTCCGGTGTAAGATTTCTCAGGAATAACCATTTCCTCCTCTGTATACATTTACTTTTTGTTCTGTGTATTTATAGAGACATAATTGGAAAATCTAGTTGTTCTTCAAATGGATAAGGTATAAAAAAATCAGGATTTTATGGTGTGTGTGTTTTGTAATGTTTGGAAAAGTAGTAGAAACTCATCAGAATGTCACTTGACAATTCTAACTTTAAATCTCTATAAATCCTAAATTCCATATATTATTCCATTTTATAAGGACTATAGCTATAGTGCTGCTTTTTAAAATGTCAACTTGAAATGGAAATTATACCATTTTTCCCTAAATTATCATTATAGAAATTTTGCTTTAAGAGAAGGTAGTCCAACATTGGGGAGAAGCTAAGTTGACCATTTGGTTATAAGATTAACAAAAAAGGCTAGATTATGGATCACTGGATCATCTAGCCTGAAAGCACAGGTTAGACACATTTCTGCAAATAAATATATTTCTATATAAGTACATGCTCAAAAAGTAACTCCAAGCAGTTTAAAATAAGCCTGATAGGTGGTTTCTGAATATTTTTATGGATATTTGCTAGCTGTTTGCTCATTATTTTGTAAATTTTCTAGCATATGACAAGAGTCAGTTGAAAAAATGGCAATATTGTTAGACACGGTTTTGAATGAATAACTTTAAAAATGAGAAAATTATATTACGAGGGATAATGCTATAGAATTAGAGTGTCACAAAAGAGATGCAGTTCTGTAATTTGTAGTATGGATTCACATCTACTGTGAGTACTTTTTAAATTTATTCATTTTTACTAACTCAGGAGGCAAGGTTTTCTCTAAGGTATTGAGAAGAAAGAGACAGAGGCTAAAGGGATCTTAAGTTTTAGTAAGTGTAGCTGTCATCAACACTTGGAACACAGTAGGTGCTCAATAAGAAATTATTGAAGGAATAGGATACACAGATGATTAAATGAATGAATGAATGAATGAATAGATGCATATAAGTAAAGGTAAACTTCTATGATAAAAAAATAAGAGTACAATATTTCAGTCTTTTTCTAAGAGTGAACTCTATAGTTAGAAATATACTGAACATAATGACGCAGGACACACACACACACACACATATATACAAAATTGTGTATAATCATAAAAAAATATGTAGTTTTAGAGTATGAAGCATTCTGATACTTTTTCTTCATGCCATCCCATTAAAATAATGCTGGTCACATCCCACTAAATAGATTTCATAGTCTACTAATGGATTACAGCGGAGTGTGAAAAATACTGAAGTGGGAAACAAATGTACATTTGTGTGTTTTTTTTGTTTTTGTTTTTTTTCAAATAAATGGATCTGTTAGAGCCATTTATTACAATCAGGCCTGAAAAACAAAAAGCCAGACAAAGAGTCTAAGTACTTTCTTACTCACAAAGGAACTGATTTTAATTTTTAATTGGATATCATTTCATATTTACTGTAAAGTTGCAAGAATAGCATAAAGAATTCCTGGATGCCCTTCATCAAGATTCCCCAGATGTTAACATTTTACTACACTTACTTTATTCTCTCTCTTTCTATCTAATCTCTCCCTATCATTCTGTCTATCCATCTAGTCCATCCATCCATAAATACTTCCATACATGCATAAATACATACACACACATATTTTTGTCTATGTATTTTTTTGTTCTGAAGCTTTTAAGAGTTGGTTGCAGACATGATACCCTTTTATCTTGAAATGCTTCAGTATTTCCAAAAAGATGGAATTATTTTACATAGCTACAGTTCAGTTATAAAATTAGGAAGTTAACATTAATAAAATACTACTCTACAGACCTTATTAAAATTTCAGTGATTGTCCTATTAACGTCCTTTATAGCAAAAGAAAATCTAATTATGCTTAGCCATCAATTGTCATGTCTCTTTGATATCCTTTAAACTTTCAAAAAAGGATTTAAGTATCCTAATTTTTAAAGATGTATAAAAGGAATATGGAAAACTAAGAGATGCAAATATAACAGTATATATTGCATTTGGAGTTAAATTTAAATCTAGCTTCCTCAAAGTCATAGCATACAGAGAAACACAATAAATCATATTTGAATTTTCTGTAATTAATTCAAGATGAGGCACAAATAACCAGATTAACAAAAACCAGAAACTCACACATGCATTTGGAATTTACTCAGAAACATGTTTGAGAATACTCATGCACCAACACTTGTTCCCTGTTGTTTCCATATTATTCTGAAGTTTGGTCCAAGGAAAAGTTCAGCATCTGACCTAGGTAAGAGTCACCTACTCCAGGAAAACATGGATACTCATTACAGTTGAATATTTACTGGTGCGAGACAATTCTCACTGTTGTGGAAATGGCACTATTGGCACCATATTTCAAATATAAAAACAGAACATCTTATTCCTCAAACAACTTGGGTTTGAATGAATAACTTTAAAAATGAGAAAATTATATTACGAGGGATAATGCTATAGAATTAGAGTGTCACAAAACTATTGGCCTGTATTTGAGAACACCAGTCATGAAATACAACAAGAGACTCAGAAATTGTCACAGTTTAAAGGTCTTGCACCAGTAAATATTCAACTGTACTGGGTATCCATGTTTTCCTGGAGTGGGTGACTCTTACCTAGGTCAGATGCTGAACTTTTCCTTGGACCAAACTTCAGAATAATATGGAAACAACAGGGAACAAGTGTTGGTGCATGAGTATTCTCAAACATGTTTCTGAATAAATTCCAAATGCATGTGTGAGTTTCTGGTTTTTGTTAATCTGGTTATTTGTGCCTCATCTCACTTCTGTTACTATAGAAGATCATTAGTATATAAAAGCAGTATTGTTATTTAATTATTTATGTATTTATTTTTCATATTTCTACTTTCAAAAAAGGATTTAAGTATCCTAATTTTTAAAGATGTATAAAAGGAATATGGAAAACTAAGAGATGCAAATATAACAGTATATATTGCATTTGGAGTTAAATTTAAATCTAGCTTCCTCAAAGTCATAGCATACAGAGAAACCCAATAAATCATATTTGAATTTTCTGTAATTAATTCTGAGACTTTTAATTAGGATCTTTGTGCAAAACAAAGCAACAATGTCTACAACCATAATTTTCCATGAGTTAAATAAATGTACAATACTCATAACAGGTAAATATAAATGTTCTTATATTTGGCCCTTATGAAAGTCTAGTAATTGAGCCATTATTCCAACTAAGGATTTCTTTAGGAATTTAAATCATTTACAGGTCTGGTGACTTAATTTTGGCAAAGAGTTTAGTAAACCTAGCCAGATGGTTTTTTAGCCTTGTCATTAGATTATCTTGTCTCAATTTTACTTTGAAGGAGTTTGATGGCAGAAACTATATGGCTGTCAGCTCTCTGTCAGAGTACAAATATTCTGGGACTTTTATTGGAAAAAAATCCAGAGGGTTTACATTAAGGGAATATAGTTAGAAAAATCACCAGGAAATGTATATGGAGGCAAGATAATCACAGATATATCTGGCTACCTATTTGGTGCACTTGCAGTGCAATTCCTTGCAATTTGAGCTAGGGTAAAAATAAAATAAAATCTGGAAAGTTTTTTTTTTTTAAATAGAAAAGTAATTTATGTATGAGAATAATTAGTTATATTTTCGTAAGTGCTGAAAAGCATCCTTCCTCTAAACTGTTGTTGCCATTTCTGATTGAATATACTAGTGTAGAAAATGCTTTTAGGTACAGCAACTTTGTAATTAACATTCATTGCCTTTTCTGTATGAAGCTATACAGATAGGAACTGATTCATAAAAAGCCAAAACAAGGAACTCATAAATTCACAGTATATAAAAGCAAGTGTGGATGTAAATGTTTGATGGCGATGTATTTTGAAGCTGAAGGTAGGTCTGTTTAAGATTGGCTTTGAAGAATTCTCAACTTAATCATTACACTGAATAGTATTCGTGGCAAACAAATCATTAAAAATTATTTGAAGTTTAATTTTATCAATTAGTCATCATTACTCTGACAATTCTATGTAATTTTCAAGAGCATACTGTTGTATGTTCCATGTTGATGGATATTCAGGCAGGTCATTAGACTAATTATGTAAAATCATACCATTGAGAAGATTCCCAAAGTGAATGTATGTACAAAATTGTTTTATTTCATCAGTGCCCATCATTTTCACTAATGCATTATTAATACAGTACATTGTCAGGTTCTTTTAACAGGAGAGGCAGATCATATAACAAATATCATGGGTTCAAGTAAATGTTGAAATGTCAATTATTATCTTTTGCCAAATTAGCGAAAAGGAATTGAAGGAATAAGCTTGTCTCTAAGTCTTCTTGGAGGTTAATTTGAAAATTTACACTGAATATGTATCTTTAATTATATGGTTGAATGGATGGATAACTAAACACATTGTTACAGAAATAGGTAAGGATTTACAGACTCTTTTATTTATCTATGTGGAAAAATTTTATCATTTTACAGTATGGGTTTTCCCCCAACTTTTGCATCACCCCCTTAAAAGTTTATTTATTTGAAATGGTTGATTTTATGTTAATGCTGCTTTCCCAGAAAGTTGCTACATTTGTGTGGCTGAGATGACCACCCAGGGAACTTACAACTAATAAGAGGCTTACAAGTTTTGTAATCTTTTTCAAGCATCTGTCCAAAACAATTCCAAAAACAGAAAAAAGGTTGCTTAGTCATTCTTTATCATTGTTCTTCATTTCTGTAGAACAAATAAACAGTAACCAGAAGGGTATGTAGAATTGATTGCCATATTCAAAATTGCCTTAGAAAAATCAAATTTAAAAAAAAAAAAAAAAAACAGCAAACAAACAATAAAATACAGTCCATTTTATCATCCTTGTTAGACTGGAAACAGAATGTTGGTAATACCCAGTGTAAGGAAGGAGTAAAGAAAGCAGCACATGTATATTGTTTGAGGAACTAAAAGTTGGTTAAATTTACAAAGATAATTTTACCCCTCGATGTTAAAAGCCTTAAAAATATGCATACTCTGGTGGACATTCTTATGCACTATATAGATAACACCTCTTAGGCTTTAATGTATTGGAATAGCTAGAAGTAAATACCTGAAACTACCAAACTCCAACCCAGCAGTCTGGACTCCTGAAGACAATTATATAATAATGTAGATTACAAGGGGTGACAGTGTGATTGTGAAGACCTTGTGGATCACATCCCCTTTATCTAGTGTATGGATGAGTGGAGGAATGGGGATAAAAACTAAAGGACAAATGGGGTGGAATGGGGGGATGATTTGGGTGTTCTTTTTTCACTTTTATTTTTTATTCTTGTTCTGGTTCTTTCTGATGTAAGGAAAATGTTCAGAGATAGAGTGTGATGATGAACGCATAACTATGTTATCATACTGTGGACAGATGGATTGTATATCATGGATGATTGTATGGTGTGTGAATGTATTTCAATAAAACTGAATTTAATTAAAAAATATGCATACTCTTTGGATATAGCAATTCCTGTTGTAGATGTTTATCCTCAGGAAGTAATTAGAGAAGTGGACAAAGATGATTGTGTAAGGATGATCATTGATGAGTCATTGACAATAGTAAAAAAAATGGAGGAGAAGTGTGATATATGAATCAATAACAGCTTTGTAAGTAAAACTGTGGCACTTACATATCTTTATGAAAAATGAAGGTAGAGATATTGACATTAAACTGTCACAAAATTTTGCATAATGAAATTCTTTACACATTTTAAAGTTATACTAAAATATGAAAAGGATTATTGATGAGGGATGGCATTATATTTTTCATTTCCTTATATTTATATTTGTACCTTGAATAAATTTTGAAACAATGCCAGTGCTTTTACGATAAAAGAGTTGTAAAATAATATTACACTAAAAAACAATCTAGCAATAATTTGATTTAGCATCACATATTTCTTGAGAGTAGGCCAAGACTACTTTTTTTTCACTCCTTTGATGTACTGAATTTAAAATATTTGAACAGTTCTTGGAAGACTAATTTATTATTTTAGTGCCTTGGTGGCTTATGCAAGCACCTCAATTTTTAGCAGTCATGGAGCATTCATCTGTTTACTTATTCATAATTTATTGAGCACTTATTATGTGCTCAGTAGAGCTTGACCATACAAGGATAAGTAAGGTTTTTAGTTGCCAGGCACTAAGAGTTTAGTGGAAGAAATTAACTGTTAATGCTGAAATAAAGTGTGAAAACTGTGGTCCAGAAACACAAAGTACTCAACAACTAATTCCTCTTGGAGGAGGGCACCTGGAGGGTTAAAAGGGGACAAATGACTGGGCATTGGGGCGATCAGAATCCTAGATTGTTTAGTTAGCTCAGGTCTGATTCAGAAACTCCTTCCATTTCTAACCCTTCTATTAAACATCATTATAATAATATTGGTATACGTTCTGTCCTTAGTAAGTTTAGTCTTTGATAAATAGGAGTCTTACAGTAATAAAGAATTTGGAGTGTCAGTTCTGTCTATAGTGTTCAGAAAAGCAATTTGGTGAAACTTCATAGTCTATAAAGCTGAGAAATCCACTGGCAGAAAGAACAATGAAAGAAAATTATTGCCAGTGCAGCTCGGCTTTCAGAGCATCTCACTGCTTGTCTGTCCCAGGGGATTCATGTAGGTTGCTGTGTCTCCCTTTTAGTGTGATAAGAGTCATTAAGATGATTAATTTGAAAAATCTTAAGCATCTACTTAGAGAAGGCTAGATAAATGCTAAGTCATGTGTTATTTAGGTGGATCAAGAGAGGCCAGATTTCTGGAATACAGATAGCATATAAATTAATCGCTGGTATAAGACTGCTAACTGGTGGAGAAACATTTTAATATGTTCTGTTCAGCATTTACCCAAATGATAACTCCTACATTTTAACTATGATTTTCTGTGGGTTTACATACAAACAGATATATATTGATTTAAAAAAAAAAAAGATTTAAACAATTTTTCTTACAATATGTAAGACTGGAATTTGGAAATATGACTTTATCTGTTTTTTTTTCTTCAAAGCCATCTATATTTCTTTTGCTGCTTTCTATTATTTTCTTTCTATTTCATGCAATAAAACTTACATTTTAGTTTAAATATTTCAAATATGCTTTAGTTGCCTAATTTCCTTATGAAACACAGAGTAGTTTGAGATTTAAAATAGATCAAATGGTTTTTTGAGCAAATATTTTTTAGCAGTGACTCTGAAGAATGGTCTACATAGCAAATAACCATTCCTGCCCAAGGAACTTTTTTTTTTCTTTTCCGCAACTTTATTAAAACAAGAAACGTCCCAACGTGGTAAATTAAAAAAAACAAAACAAAACAAAAAACAACCCCGAGTCCTGAGGCCGTGGCCCCCAGCACACGGCCGGCTCGGCCCTCCCAGTGCCCACGCTCTCGGGAGCTGAGCTTCTGCAGCTTCCAGAAGTGCTTGACGTCGCTGTGCCTGGCCGGGGTCACCACCATGAGCCGCTTTTAGCAGCTCTTTGGTTTATAAGTGTATCACAAGTTTAATACTGCTTTTTGCTTTACTCTATATCATAAAACACAAGTAGACCATTCCCAAATCTGTACTTGGCACAGAGAAGGCTTTAATAAATATTTGTTGGCGGGATGAAAGTATAGATGGATAAATGTCTTTAGGCCTTTGAAATATTTGAAAAAAAGTCTAGGAATATACGTATATGTATATATACATATATATATATATACACACACACATATATATATTTATGGACTTTATGTATTTATTTTAAATTCAATTTAGGTGGCATCCTAGCAGGACATCATCACTTACAGTCAATAAAATGAAGCATTGTTAGTAAATATATTGGACAGTGTGATGTTTGGAATTATGTTTAGAAACTCCAGTAAGTTTTAACGAACCAAAGACATGGTGCATTGGAATTAAATGGTCCATGTAAGGACATTTATTTCAGAAGCTATATGACTATGTCATTGGTAAGTTAAAGTTAAAAAGTGAACCCAAGAAAGTGAAAATTATTGCTGCTGTTATTGTCATAACCCATATTTTTTAGCAGTGACTCTGAAGAATGGTGTACATAGCAAATAACTAGATAACATTCCTGCCCAAGGAATTTCTATTACATTCATCATCTTTTCATCCTAATGTAGGATCCAAATCCTCAGTGGAATCTCTAGCTTAGAGGGACAATGTGGTAAGAGCCTAGAAGGAAACATGCAGAGATGTGATTTCCTATCTGATCACTAGATGGCATCATGCTTCCCCAAAGAATGAAGCTTTTCAGGACTTTTGCAACTGCAAAGCTAAACATTCACAAAAAGTCTAGAAGAGATGAAACTATTGTACTTCCCATAGGATTTTTATTTATTAAAGTCATCAAGGCAACACTTAACAGGTATTATTTTGCATAAAAAAAGGGAGTAATGATCAGATTTTGTAAACAATATTGTTCAAACAATTATGTTAGGATAATAAGTGTGTCTTCAGGAGGTAATCATGAGGTCTGTTTTGCTTTCCAAAAACTCATCAGAAACAAGGAAGCATCTTTTATGGGCTTGGGAAAATGAGTCCTTGTCGGTGATCCATGTCTTAAGAGAGAGTGGTAATACTGGCAAATGTTGTAAAGTTTATACAGTTGTTTTCTACAAACAAAAATAAGAAGATAAATTGCATTCTGTTTAGTCATAGACAAACTGTTAGGCCATTTACTGTCCCACCCCCCAAAATTTCTTAAAGCACAGGGATGTATCTAGAGTGCCCATTTAATCATCTTGAGCAAAGATTTACATTTGGTAAGAGTGTGGTATTATAAGAAGTTCTATTCACCCTGGTAAAATTGTAGACTCTTAAAAAGTGAGTTAAAAGGATACAGAAGATATCTTTTCAATGCCCTTATTTTACGGGTGAGGAAAATATGGATGCGTTTATTTCATGTAATGAAGACATCAGCAGCACCAAAACAGTATATTTGTGGCATGTTTTCATATTATGACTTGGAAACTAAATGTCAATAAATGTGTATGCTCATTAATGGTTACAATTTGAGAAGTGAAGGATTGAAAGCTCAGAATATTAACCATTCTTCCCTTTCTCTTCTTGCACTGGAAAAAATAGCTATTTCATAGAACTTTAGAGCTGGAAGGGATTTTAATCATCATATGAAATCCTTTCATTTTATAGATGAAGTGATTACATGCTAGAGAGATTAATTTATGATGAATTCTGAACTTTTTGTACCACATCATGTTGAAAAATTCCCTTTGTCAACTTAGAAGCAAGAAATTTGTAGTCACAAAAATAGATTATGCAAAAAGGATTACTGATGACAGTATTTCTCAGGGTGGTGAATTTCACTGACTATTGAATTTTAAGCACAGGGATGTATCTAGAATGCCCGATTCAGTCTTCCTGAGCAAAGATTTATGCTTGTTATGGGTGCAGTAGGAGACTTCTCTATAGGAAGTACTATGCATATTGATAGAATTGTAGACTCTTAGGAAGTTGAATTAAAAGGATTCAGAGTAATATTACTGTATCGATTTTAATTCCCTGTTTTTGATAATTGTGCTGTAGTTATAGGAAATGTTAACATTTGTGGAATCTTGTTGAAGGGTATGAAGGAATTATTTGCATTATTTCTGAAACTTTTTTGTAGATCTGAAATTCTTTCAAAATTGAAAGTTCAACAATAAAAATTTAAAAAAATAAAAAAGGATTCAGAGGTTATCTTTTCAATATCGTTATTTTACAGATGGAGAATACATGGAACCAATTATTTTAATGTAGTCAAATATTTATAAATTTGAAGGGAGTAGTATTGTTATCAGATTTTGAAACTGGGCTTTTCTTCTTTGGTACACTGAGTGCATTAAATCTTTGTGTTGCTGGTAGTGGAAGATGTTTCCCTTTCGTTCCTTCTTCTAGACGTGGCTCTGGTGAATCCTTAGATCAAAACTTGTTGATCTTCCATAATAATTATCTCTGAGCCATAATGTTTTCTGGTTTTGGCTCTTATTCCCCTTCTCTAACTTGAGGCAAGAATTCAGAATGGCTTCCAGTTGCAAAAGAAATTATAAATCCAACTTACCGTCCAGTCACTGTCTGTGTGGTCTTGGCAAACTTTTTAGGCCTGGCTAGGCGTGCTTTTGCTGGTAGAAATGAGATCCTGCCTCAACTTGGGCTCCACCTTTGCCTTTTCGCTTGAAGACTTCCCAAGATTTGGGACGAGTCCATGAACATGTGAAATCTCTTACCTCCACGATGGTGATATAGGGATATTGAGTACCCACACCTTTTAAAAAAGCAGTTTAGGAATAATATAGTTTAATGCAAGGACTCTTAGAAATGATAATTTGAATCCTTTAGAAAGGCTCTGGGAGAATTCTATCTTTTGTTGAATATTTCACGGGTAGTGCTTTTAATGTGAAAGGCATTTTTTTTTAATAGGAAAATAATGAGCCAATACTTAGTTTCTCATTATTTGGAGAGGTAACTAATTAACATGGTTGTTGTCTTTGTCAATCCCTACATGCCATTTTGTATTTTCATCTCCTACCAGTCATTCCAAGCTTGTTTTCGTACTCAAAAGTAACCAATGTGTAGCCAAACAGGAATTATCCTTCCTTGAGATCATGGAGTTACTGTTCTTTCTAAATGTGATCTGCCTGCCTGCATTGCTATTTTGACCATTTATAATATCTCCCTTTCATTGCCTATCTCAGAGGAGGTAGTCAAGGCTGTTTTCTTAGCTCTAACTAGTATTGGTAACCTGACTTCAACTGAAAAATTGCCTCTTAGACTGATAATTGGAGGGGATGAACCTGAACGAGGACCGAAACACTTAACAGCATTAAACCCTGCTATAGTTGCCAGACTAAATAGCCAGAGCTCACCGTCCACCTGTGAAATGTTTTGTACAATGAAAATTTGCACTGAAAAGTGTGGATATATGTTGGGTGTATGCACTAATGTTTTCATTAGATGGTGACTCAATGAATAATGCTGAGCACTACAGTGATTGTGCCTAAGAAAATATTAATATAAATAGGGCTTTTTTTCCATTTTCTCTTTAATTTTCTTTTCAAAAATTCCAGAATTAGTGTATGTTCATGGCATAAAGGGAAATAATGGAATTCTATAATACTGATAATAATAATAGTAATAATAATAATAATTTTAAAAACTAGCTAAGAGAGGACTCCGCAACACTTAGAGAGAAACACCCTGGGAGAAACAAGCAAGGATTCATGGGAGCTGAGACAGAGAAGTTAAGACAGAAGCCCAGAGACATTTTGGAGAAAGCAACGGAAATCAGAAGCTAACCCTGGGAAAGGCCCAGCAGACTCTGGTCACGTGCCTTCCCATGTGACAGAGGAACCCCATGTACCATCAGTCTTCCTTCAGAGAAGGTATCATCCCATTAATGCCTTAATTGGGACATTTTCATGGCCTTAGAGCTGTAAATTTGGGAATAAACCCTCATTGTAAAAGCCAATCCATTTCTGGTATTTTGCATTCTGGCAGCTTTAGCAAACCACAACATGTTCCAAACTGTAACACCAAAATATCGAATGAAAACCATGGGTTTAGAAATTTCCCATGAAATATTTTAAGTGCTAAATAGGAAATCTCATAGTAGATCAGGACTCTCAGCAAGGCTGTGGCATCCTATTGTGCCCAGCATGTCACAACAAAGCCACAGAAACACACAAATCTTAACCGTTTCACAGAGCACATTAGCGTAAAACTAGCCTTTCAAGGGATGACCTGGTAAGTTTAGTATGAGTCAAAAAGGAATTCATTCTTCAATACATAAATAATTTATTTATAATTATGCATTTACTTATGTGCAGTATTTAAAATAACTATTTGACATTGGGAAAAAAGGAATTCCCCGTATGATCATGATTACAATTAGTAATGTCTTTCGTTCCCTACCAATTAAGTATGTTAAATAGATTCTGATGCTATTATGTCTTGCAAACATGCATTGTTGTCACAAAAGAGCCAGTAACCCACTCTCCACAACCCCACCCCCTTCCCCAAGCAGGCCTGTTTTTAAATGAGTGAGCTAAGTCTAGGAGAAAAGTCATCAGCATTGACCATAAAAATGATAAACATAGGTGGAATCTCATAAGCACACTGTAAATTTACAACATTAACGACTGCTTTAGTTTCCTAGGCTTCTGAAAGCAAATACCTTGAAATAAGTTGGCTTAAACAATGGGGATTTATTAGCTTTATAGTTTGAGGCCAATAAAATGTTCAAATCAAGGTGATGCCTTCTTCCTGCAGACCAGCTATGGGTGATCCTGGGCTCCTCTGCCACATGGCAAGGCACATTGTGACATCTGCTGGTCCCTCCTTTCTTTTCCAGGTTTCATTAATTTCAGCTTCTTGCTTCCATGGCTTTCACTCTCTTTGTCTGAATTTCGTGCTCTTATAAAGGACTCCAGTAATAGTATTAAGAGCCATCCTGAATGAGGTGGGTCACACTTAAATGAAGTAGCCTCACCAAAAGGTCCTACTTACAAGATTCATGCTTACGGGAATGGACTAAATTTAAGAACATGTTTTTCTGGGGTACATTTAGTTACAAACCACCACAAAGAGTGTGACAATGATAATGTTTCCCACTGTATATAGGATGTTAACATTTACCCTGGATTTTTTGTATTCATCTCATTTTAAATTTTTGTCTATTTCAGTTATCCTATGACAGAAGAAGTACCCTCCACAGTACTGTCCTGCCATTTATAGAGGAGTACTCAAATCTCATAGAATTGAAGTTTTTGCTCTATATGAGTTGGTAAATAACAAAGAGGTTTCAACTGCTGTAGATATCTTATACAGTCCTAATGATATGTTTATCCATGATATAATAAAGCATCTGGTTTGTAAAGAAGCTTTCTGTATGCATTTAAGAAGCATCTTTTGAGGACCAATTGAGCATAGCACTATGGTAGGCACTGCAAGGAAGCCCAAGAAAGAGAAGGCATGGGCATGCCATCAATGAGTTTATAGGCTAATGGTAGAGACTACACAAATAATAAGGTAGCTTGTAATACATGTGAAAAGTGAGGTCCATGGTTCTGTGAGGCATCACAGAATGGCCTCTCAGCAGTGGAAAGGAGCTTTGCTAACTGAAACACTGGAGTCTTCATGTGTGCAATATTTAAGCTGGATCTTTAAGAACAGGTAAGATTTCAACACTAGGTGGAAGCAAAATTCCCGACAGAGGAAAGAACATTAGGAAAAGGCACAGAAGCAGGAAGTATGGTGCATTCTGGGGAAAGAGCCACTGGACCAGTCCAGTTCAAGTAGGGGATGAACAGAATTAGTGGACAGATATTGATGGAGTGCCATAAGAAAATCCATCTGGGATGGTATGCTGGTTTGGATATACTATGCCCCCCACAAAAGTCAGTATCTTTTAACCCAGTCTTGTTTGGGTGGAACTTCTGATTGGGTGTTTTCATGGAGATGTGACTTAATCAACTGTGGGTGAGAACTGTGATTAAATTATTTCCATGTAGATGTGGACCTGCCCTTTCAGGGTGGGTCTTTATTAGTTCACTGGGGTATTTAAGAGAGAAGCTAAGAGGTGACACAGACCCAGATGCTTGCTGATGCTTAGAGATGCTTGGAGTTGCAGACAGAAAGACATTTGGAGATGCTAAGCTAAGAGATGAAGCCCCAGAGTTTGCCCTGGAGAAGCTAAGAGAGGACCCCCAGACACTTGAAGAGAAACATCCAGGGAGAAAGAAGCAAGGATGCACTGAAGCTGAGAGAAACCAAGACAGACACCCAGAGACGTTTTGGAGAAAGCCATTTTGAAACACAACCCAGGAGCAAAGGACCAGTAGATGCCAGCCATGTGCCTTCCCAGCTGACAGAGGTATTCGGACACCATTGGCCTTCCTTCAGTGAAGGTGTCATCCTGTTGATGCCCTAGTTTGGCCACTTTAATGGCCTTAGAACTGTAAATTTATACCTTAATAAATCCCCTTTATAAAAGCCAATCCATTTCTGGTATTTTGCATAATGGCAGCATTGGCAAACCGAAACAGATGGTTTCGTGGGATCATGGACAGTGTGAATGGTCTAAACAATTATTAAAACTGATGGATTAGACTAGGTAAGAGAAAATATGGAGTTCAATTTGGGAATGATGGAAAAGCTCAGGAACAGATATTGGAAAATATTTTGAGTATATTACACTACATTATATGAATTAATATGGTTGTTAAGAAAGAGTGAGACATCTAAGATGAGTCTGAGGTTCAGGTCTGAATGACTAGGAGAATGATGGGTCAGGAACAGAAATAGGGAAATCAGGAAAAGATGCTAATTTGGAAGAAGATACTGGTTGTGAGTGGTTGAATTTGAGGTATAGAGAGGACATCTAAGTGGATATGCCTAACTTGGAAGACAGGTCAGGATGAAGGCATGAATTAGAAAAACATCCATGCAATTGTGCTATTTGAAGTCATTGAAGTGGCTGAAGGAAACTGTATAAAGAAAAGAGAAGATGGCTCATGGTTGAATTTTCAAAAACACAATAATTGCAAGGAGAGGAAATAGACGTAAAGCCAGTGCAGAGAGACTGCAACTACATAGAGCACTAGGGGAGGAGAACTAGTCTGTACGATGCCCTGGGAACCTCTAGGAGGGTTTCATGAAAGAGGGTACAAGCAATAATTAAGCAATCTTTAAAGTCAACCCAGTTAATGAATTGTGGCACTGCTGTGAATTGAGTGAAAGAAGAGGGGAGATTTTAATAACTCTCTGTCTTCTCTAACACTTACCTATTATTAAACACACATAGATGTGGACTTGACTTTAAATTAAGCTCGACTATATATAATCTGAAATGTAACAGACACCCATGGTTGCCTTTCCAGAATCTATTCACTCTCCTTTGCCCACTATTCTTTTTTAGGTCTCATTCCCTTCAGGGATAGTAATTTTATAGTCAGCTCATATGTAAATCAGGATAGATGACATCAATCAGTTTCATCTCTTTTGCCGTAGAAGTGTTTGTCTTAGTAATAGGCAAGTGACCCAATTCTGGAAAATGAGGTGTGAGGTAAGTTAGCTGGAGGGCTTCTTAAAGAGAGATGCTTAGGAGGAGCTTCTCTTCTGTGCTTTGTTTCGTCTGTGAGTGATTTCTAGTACCACAGTAGCCATCTTGTGGCCATGAAGGGACCTTACCTGAAGAATCCTGGCACACTGGGGATGGGAACGAAAAGATGGAAAGGACCTGGTTCCTGAGTCACTCTCATGCCACTTTCATCAAACCTGCAGTCACCTGCCTCTGGACTTTTCATCGTCTGAGATTTTATATTTCCTCATTTTAAAACAGCAAAAAACATGCCAACTAATGTAAGATGCAGTTTTTCATCTTTCACCTTGGCTCCACTTTTATCCTTATGAGATTAATAAAACCTCCAGGTAAAGAAGGCAACAAAGGAGGGCTTGGATCAAAGAAATATTATTTTCTGAATAATAATAATAATTTCTGGCAGGCAAGCTGGATAAAGCTAGTGAAAATTCTCAGGAAACTCTTCATAAGACACATGTTCTGCTCTTCAGGCTTCATTTGGCAAATCGATTTTTTTTAATTGGGTAGGAAGTAGAGTTGGGATGTAATATTCACCTACATTGTCCATTTCAAAGAATTATTCTATTTCCATTGTTCCTTCCCAGTGTTTACTAAGCTGTGGCCTGATCCAGGGCAGATGCATTTTTCATGTGCACAGCACTGAGGCCCTGCTGTATATATGCTTAAGATTTGCAATGAAACTGAGCACCTGCAGTCTGCAAGAGAGAATTGCAGTCCATCATGTGGAAACACAGCTTGAATACTAAAAAGGAAGACATAGGTTTCACTTCTGACATCAGGGTTAGCCAACAGCACCTGCCATGCCCCTAACACAATCAGACATCAACTTCATTCTTCTTGGAATCCAAGAATCAGGAAGGTTGAGGGGGCAAATTCTTAAGGGATTGTGAAATCTATCATTGCTAGGACCTTTCACAGTTCTGCTCCTTTCCAGTACCAGTAAGCTGTAAATTAAATGCACAGCAACTGCATCCAAATACAGTGATAGAACTGTTCAGTTCCTCCTTGCAGTTTTTTTTTGTTTTTGTTTGTTTGTTGTTTTTTGTTTTTTTTTTTTTAAGAAAGAAAATGTACCTGGGCAGAAACCATTGATCCTTTGTTGATAAATCCCAAAAGATTTGGGACTAAGGTTTAATTAACTGAAATATAATAGATAAATGAAAATGTTCTGATTTCACCACACTAAATATTTCAAGCAGGACTTAAATTGCAAGTTAACTATACAAGATTCCATGGACCTTTTCTTAAAATACTCTTCTGGGAATTTTGTAGTTACTTTTATTTTTAGGGAAATCCGATTAAGTTGTCTTCAGATCCCAGGGAGTGGTAGAAGAATGAGCTTTTTTGGCATTGGTAGTAACTTAGGTCATTTCCATTTATCTGCACATTGTTTTGCAGCAATAATTGTGTTTCTATACATTGGCAATATATAGGCTACCCAGTCAAAGGACTTTGCTAAGGGCCTGAGGGAAAATGTTCCTGAATAAAATGTTATTATAATCTTTTTCCTTAGTTGTTTTAGATTGCATTTGAGGTAGAAATCTTATGTTGTTATAAAAAAGAGGAACAGTGACCTGAAGCAGAAAAAGTAAATTAACAGAAAAGTGAGATAATTATTCTACCACTTGGAGGTCTTTCTGGAATTTCAGCATCAGTAGCAGTGCTTGGAGCATTGTAGTATTAACAACAAAAGGAAAGAAAAATCTGTCCATTAGACTGGTGACAAGGTCATGGTTCCTTTCAAACTTTGCTTACCAGAACACCTGGAGGAAATTCAAGATCTTGGTGCAACCATGAAACAAGTATGCAATAAAAGGGTCCTTCCCAGCATCTGTGGAGGTCAAATCTAGAATCCTCCATGTCCTGCCATCTTTTGGTGGGAGATATCTTACAGAGCCATCCTGAGTCTCAGGGACATGGAGAATGTAATTATTAATTTTCAATGCCTTGGTGCACCTCTTGCCAGCCCTTATGATCTATCTAAGATCTTGGCAATAGAAGGGACTCGGGAGAGCTAAAGTGTGATTTCAACACAATGGATCAAAGTGAAGTTGTTCTAAATGGAACGATTCCAATATGAGCAAAATATGATCTTAACATAATTAAATTAAGTCAGGGTATTGACCAACATGGAAGCATAGACAAGGGAGAAACTTAAACCACTCAGGCCATGATCATGTAAAAACGTGTGAAAGGATGCTGCCACCAAAAAGCCCTCTCTTAATCCCAAACCATCACTCAAACCATAGAACCAAATCCTGGTTTTGATTCTATCTTCACCAGTCATGGTTATGATTAAAACTGACTTCTTATATAGTGTTCTTACAGGAAGATTGTGTTTGTTGGAACATACATGTTTCTAGTCCCTTATATTTATCAGTGTGAATTAAAAAGTTAATTAAAAAGTAATCAGAGTTGATTACTGTGAACCTGCTCCACTGCTGAGACACTTTTTGGTGTGCTGAAAAATGCAATTCTAAGCTTTCAAAGCAAAGGGCCAAATTTATACCATGGAAAATTTACTCTTGCCACCTCAGGAAGACTTTAGGAAAACAACCAGTCAATGTTTCTCTGTAAGCACTGTAACTTTGTTATTTATATGGAACATTTTAGTCCAGTTTTGAGAAGTTGTGTTGCTGTGGAGAGACAAGTGGTCATGATAATAGGAAGAATAGTTGCCATATAGTGGCAGGTAGTTGTATGACTCCACCAAGTGGCGTTTGTGTTTTGTTTTGTTTTGTTTTTTGCTATAGAGTTATGTGATCATTATCAAAGATCAGTGCTACTGCATTATAGTTCAACAAGTTCAAGTATTTCATTCTGGCTGTTGTAACGCACTAGACACTAAAAAGAAATAGCTATATAATGAGTCAGTATTCACAGTCATTTGTTAAATCCAAATTTCTCAGTTATACCTCCTCCCTCAGATTTGATCTTTCCCTCAATCTTCAGGGATCTCTGGGCATTGACATTTTAACTTCTTCATGCTGGAAAGGGGTGTTGATCTTATGGGGCAGAGGCATGAAACTGGTTGATGTTCTTGGAGAGACTGGTACCTCTGGGCTTCAGGGCTTATCTGGCATAGGATCAATCTGGAGGCCTTAAATTTCTGATAAAGTAAACTTGCTAAGAAAAACTTTTATAGAGACTTAGATAGAGCCCAGTGCACTCCCTAGGGTTTTCAGGAGTACTGTTGGTTGGGGCTTGGCATACTGTGGTAGTTTGCAATATCTGGCAAAAACTTGCATAATTATGAGTAACCTCCAGAATGATCTCTCAACCCTATTTGAAATCTCTTAGCCACTGAAACTTTATTTTGTGCCATTTCTTTTCCCCATTTTGGTCCAGAAGGCATTTTTTTTTCCTTAGTGATATGTTTTATTTACCTGATATATCCAACATGCTCTCATTTCAAAATGTAGTCATTATAGCATTATTTTTTTTACACTTTTTTTTAAATTAAATTCAGTTTTCTTGAAATACATTCACACACCATACAATCATCCATGGTATACAATCCACTGTCCACAGTATGATAACATAGTTATGCGTTCATCACCACAATCTATCTCTGAACATTTTCCTTACATCAGAAAGAACCAGAACAAGAATAAAAAATAAAAGTGAAAAAAGAACACCCAAATCATCCCCCCATCCCACCCCATTTGTCCTTTAGTTTTTATCCCCATTTTTCTACTCATCCATACACTAGATAAAGGGGATGTGATCCACAAGGTCTTCACAATCACACTGTCACCCCTTGTAATCTACATTATTATATAATTGTCTTCAGGAGTCCAGACTTCTGGGTTGGAGTTTGGTAGTTTCAGGTATTTAGTTCTAGCTATTCCAATACATTAAAACCTAAGAGGTGTTATCTACATAGTGCATAAGAATGTCCACCAGAGTGACCTCTCGACTCCATTTGAAATCTCTCAGCCACTGAAACTATTTCGTCTCATTTTGCATCCCCCTTTCCAGAAGGCATTTTTAATCCCACTATGCCAGGGCCAGGCTCACCCTGGGAGTCATGTCCCACATTGCCAGGGAGACTAATACCCCTGGAAGTCATCGCCCACATTGGGAGCTGCAGAATTCTAACTCTGAGTCTCAAGTGTCACACAGATTCCCAATGTACCAGGGAACTAGCAGATTATGCACAGAGAGCACAGCATCTCAGAATTTAGAGATAAAACTCAAGAATATATGTGACTACTGTAAGAGCTTACAATCTAGGAGCCTTTACATTGAGCCTTATTTGAACATTCTGTTCTCCTTAATTATCGATTGCCCATTCTCTGCCCACTTTCTATCCCCTGATAACCTGTGCACTCGAATTCAATTCTCAGAGTTTGCTCATTATGGTTAGTTTATATTAGTGAGACCATACATTACTTTTTCCTTTTGTTTCTGATTTATTTCACTCAACATAATGTCCTCAAGGTTCATTCACCTAGTTGCATGCCTCACAACTTCATTCCTTCCTGCTGCCACTCAATATTCCGTTGTATGTGTACACCAGGATTCGCCCTTCTGTTCCTCAGTCGATGTATCCTTAGGCTACCTCCATCCATTGGCAATCATGAATACTGCCACCATAAACACCAGTGTGTGAATGCCTGTTCATGTCCCTGCTTTCAGTTCTTCTAAGTGTTTGTCTAATAGTGGGGTTGCAGGATCATGTGGCAACCCCATTCTTAGCCTCCTGTGGACCACTACACTGCCTTCCAGATGGGCTGCACCATTTCACTTCCCCACCAACTGTGAATAGGTACATCCCTCTCTCCACATTTTCTCCAGCACTTTTTTTTTAAATAGTTTATTCACACACCATACAGTCCATCCTAAGTGTACAATCAGTGGTTTCCGGTATAATCACATAGTTATGCATTCACCACCACAATCTGTATGAGAACATTTCCATTTCGTCTGCAAGGAAAGAAGAAGAGAAAAGAGGAAAAAGAGAAACAACAACCAGCATCCCATAACCCTTCCTTAAATCCCCCTCTTGTTGACATTTAGCTTTGGTAAATTGCCTTTGTTACAATTAATGAAAGAACACTACAATGTTACTGTTAACTGTATACCCTAGTTTGAATTATATGTATTTTTTTTTCCATATACCATCCCATTTTTAACACCTTGCAATGGTGATATTCAATTGTTCTCCCTCAAGTAAAAACTTTCTTATATTTGTAAGTTTAATCACTATCCTTGTCCACTCTAGGTTTTGCTATGATGTACAGTCCCAGTTTTTATCCTCTGTCTTTCCTTCTGGTGTCATATATGCCCCTAGCTTTCCTCTTTGAATCATACTCACAGTCAACTTTGTTCATAATACAATATTGACTGCATGTGTTTTGAAGTAAGGTGAGTGTAAGAAAAGAAGCATAGCTGAATGCTATGTTATCCTGTTAACCTTTGTCAGTTCCTTCTGGCTTGATATGGTTCAAATTTCCGCAGAATATTTTGATACTCTCTTTCTACATAGCAGTCGCTCAGCAATATGTTGCCAATAATAACACTGACACCGTAATTAATTTATAAATAGGTCCTCCTGCTTCATAGTTGCCATTATTTGGGAGATAATATGAGATTCTGGAAAAAGTTATATATAGTAAAATAGTTCATTTGCACTGGAAAATATAGTTACAAATATCAAAATGTTACCAAATACCAGATTAAATAAAATGATTATTCAATATTTCTTTCATATGTCAAGGAAAAGACTTAAAATTGATATTCATTTAAAAAAATTAGTAGTAGTAGAAATGAGCAAATCTAGGTAACTTCTAAATCTTACTTTCTATATAAGTGATTAAATAGTGAATGACTGTTCTTGAAGTTTTAGGAAGACAAACAGCAAAATTTAGTAGGAACAATTGGCTAATAATAAATATTTTCTTTCTACCTAGGGCATAATAAACTAGGTTTAATATTTTCCAACTTAAAATGTGATCATTTATAAAGAGTCTGACTTGTCTGTCTGTATAGACATCACATTCTTCCATAAAGGTCTTGGGTAGAATTAGAAATACATGAAATTTACAGACTCTATTTTAGAGGGAAGAAAGGTATGGAATTGGAAATACATGAAATTTCTAGACTATATTTTGGAAGGGAAAAGAGTAATAATAAATAGCAGAAGTAAAATTATATTACTGGTAATCCTGTATTGTATGCATAATTGTTCTATAAATTCACACCCTCTATAATATAATGTGTTATAAATGGAATCCAGCAGTCTTTCAAGTTTTCAAACTTGGCAAAACACAGATATTTAGGGTCAGTGCAAATAAACCTACAGATAAGCATCCATCTGCCCCACTGTTAGCAAAAATAAGGTCCAGGTGTTGTAATATACTTTCTCCTGTACACTGGACATTGGCAAATAAAGTTTTCAACATGAAATCTGAATTGCTGAGTCTACCTTGAGATCCTGGAAAAGAGGTTCTTTCCATCCACGGTAATTTTTTGTTTCCCTGTCAGTCCAGTAAGTTGGAACATTAGATACATTAGAAGAAATTGGAGGGGAGGGTTCATAAACCTCCATGGCACATAGCGTGTTGGGATTATAACAAATAAGCTGCTGCTGTCAGCAGGCTGCCAAGGCAACTCTAAGGGACTCTTAACCTAATGCTCTGGGAAAGACAGGTTTAGTGGGGGATAGAAGCAGGCCCCTCAAGTTAATGCTATTTTTTTTTTCTTTTTTATAGTTAAACACCTATGTATCAGTCAGCTTTGCTATTGTGACAACTCCCAGTCTTAAAACTCTGAAATGATACTTTTTGCTCGTGTTACATGTTCACAGCTGCTAGTGGACAGCTCTATCCTATGTGTCTTCTCATTCCAGGATCCAATCTGATAGAACAAACCCTATTTGGTAAGTATTATGCTTGTGTCAGAGGGAAAAGGACAAGAAGCTGGTGGAAGCATACAATGTTTCTTAAAACCTTTGCCCTCAACCAATGTACTGTCACTTCCACTCATATTCCATTGACCCAAGCAAGTCCACGGCTGAACTCAAAATGGGGCAAAGCACCCACCCCCACCTCAGAAGACCCAGAAATTCATGTGCAAGGCCTGTCATAAGAAAAGGAATGAGGAGCTGAGAACAAGAATGCAATCTAACACAGCATGCAATGTTCATAAATAAAGCAACCTCAAGCAGGCAAAAGGTCAAAATGACCACCCTAAGGTTACTCCTAAGCTGTAATGCTCCCTTGTGTCTTCTTTCCCATGTAAACTAAACCACTCTTGGTCCATTTTAACATGATTTTTGCAAACAAGAGGCAAAGAGAGATGTGGTGGGCCAGAAAGATATGAAATGTCACCATATGTGTTATTCTTGACCCTGTCAAGGTTCTTCTTCATTCCTGGACACCTTGATGTATAGAATTGAAAGGTTTGAATGGCAAATTCCTTGCACAGAAGTTCATTTACCTTTTGTAGATTAGAGATTTGCAAGTTATTTACTGGCAACCTGAACATGCAATAAAAGGGTATCTGCATGTCATTTATGCAAGAGTCCATACTCAAATATGTCATTTCAAAAGCAGGTAATATCTAGGGCATGTGGTCTGTATGAGTGAACATTCTACTCAGTTCACCTGTCACTAATTGTTTGCCATGTCAATTAGCATTCTAATGATGCACCCTCACTGTATTCATTCTTTGCCCTCATCTGGCCCATTAACTCAGGGCAGGTAATGGAGTTTCCAACATTATTTGATAAATTGCCTTTTTCAGAAAATAATACCATGGGAAACTATTTGATGTGAGCAAAATTCATTTTATCAGTTGATTTTTGAATATTTACATTATTAGAAATTTAAAGTTTTTAATGCATTTATTGAAATTTGAGTTCATAAAAGTGAAGCATGCTAAGATTTTCAGGAAGATGCAGGGATTAGATGAGCAAAAAAACAAAAAACAAGAATCCACATAATATTGCTGTTAATGGAATGTTGGAAAACTGCTCCTGTGGTTTCAACCTCCTCTTTGAAATCATCCTTTCTCCTGCATCCTTTTAGCATTAGCCATACAGTAGACCGGCCAGTAGGGGTTCCTCTAGGCATTATGATCTCAGAGTGATAGATTTCAGGTTGCAGAAATAACACAACTGTATCTTTTAAAATAGCTATTCTCATTGTGAATTTAGACACGATATTCAGAATTCAGAATTTGTGATTACTTGCTTTAAATACCATTTCAGCAGCTTTTATCCCATTCATATGACTGTGAGATATATTTCAATAATTCATTTGCTCGGATTTGTTGATCCTCTGTCCTTCCTTAAACAAAATCCAAGGTTCAAAGCTTAAAGTAGCCTTGTAGTCCACTTTCACATCTTTTTTCCCCTTTTGGTGTTTCCAGTCCCTCAGTCTTAAGAGTCTAGACATTTTTGAAAACAAAGTCTTATCTGAAAGCAGCCAATACTAATTATTAAAAAGGCAAAAATACAGCAATCTACACTACGCTCTTGCAGTCTGTGATGGGTGAGAAAGAGGACAACTCATTTCAATGTGGTTAAAACTCTTTAGGGAGTTTGCTATAGACATTAAGTGGTATAGCTAAATACTGAACACAGAAAGGGCACAGCCGGAACAATGCAATAAGGAAAACCAAGATTTTTGGACAGACTTTCCTTAAGACTCCTTTCTGTTAAGACTCAATCTGTTCTCTCATAGCATTGTTACTGGAGAAGCTTGGAGGATAAACTTCTTAAAGGAAAGCATAGTATTCATGTGCAACTACTTTGCAGAAGACACCAAAATGCAATTAGTCATTTGCCTTTACTAATACTCTGAGTGCTTAGCTTTTGAAGCCTTTTCTGCTTCCTTCCACTTCTTATGTGATTTAAGTAATTTGTTTAGGTCTTTAATTCCCTTGTGTTCAAAGTTCTCCTCTTCTAGTCCTTGGAAAGAAATATTAAGACAGTAGCTACCCTAAGTTTGCAGATGACAAACCAGTAGGTTTTTACTCACCTGACTGATGGTCTCAGTCATTTCTCCCATCAGGTATTTGTTTGAAAGCTGCAAAAGTTACTTTTTACTTAGTTATTAACAACATTCCTCCTCAGTATAAAGGTCTTCCAGGGGTGTCAACATCCTGGCTTTTGATTTTACAGTGAGGGCTTGGCCCCACAGAATTTAAGTTGAATCAAAATATTTCATAAAAAAAAAAAAAAGAGTATGACCATCTTAACCAGGTTTTAAATCATACAGGAAAAGAGTATCTTAGCCCTGGCATCCTATGATTATTGAGCACTGGAATCATGCAGGCTACATCAAACCTCGAATTGCCCATTTTTAAAATCTAAATCTTCATTTTGTCCCCTTAGGTAGGCGGAAGAGAGTTTCAAAGCCTGGGTTTGAATCCAGCAGATCCAAGGATCCCAGGACTTTAGGACTAACACTTTCTAAATGTGAGACTTTTGAAAATAATATATTCTGTGAGTTTCAGGTCTTTTTTTTTTTTTTAATATATAAGGAGAAGATAATATATTTCAGTATGAATTTTTCAAGAATTAAATAAGATGATGTTTTTAAAAATTGGTTGTCACTTTGCCTGGCATAGAATAAGCAAAATGTAAGTGGTATTTTTTATTATTCTTTTAAAACTGTTGATTCCAATCAACAAACATTTATTAAACTTTTGCTAGTAATCTAGCAAAGAATAATTTCACTTTGTCCCTAGATGCTGCTTATAAAGATACTTAGGGAGTTTAATGCCAGTATGAATTTTTAAGTAATAAAAAATGCAAATATTTCCATATGTATGATGATAATGGTTGTATTAATTTTCAAAGAGGAGTAACATAAAACATTGATTAAATTCAGATTACTTAATATTAAGCAGTAACTATACAATAAAAAGTGTGACTCAGAAAGCCTTATTATAACATACAAAAGGTATTAGCCTTCTGGCATGAAGAGATTTATGTATTTTTTGTATTCAATTTATAAATCTTCTGTTATGGGCTAATAACATGGGTACAAGCCAGTATGAAGAAGAAAGCTGATTTTATTGAGAAACAGTCTGCATTAATTGAAATATCAATAGATTTGCAACACAAAATATCAATCCTCCTTAAGTCAAAATATATAGATGATATAATTACTGTAAGCTTATAGGAAAAAATTTCAGAGCTACCATTATTTTTAGGAAGTGAATGATGAAATTTGTCTTTCATTTCAGAAGAAATTTAATGTAAAACTTTCCAGCTCAGTGGTCTAAATTTATTTGAGTTTAAAAGATTGGGAGAGTAAGACACAGGCAAATCCTTAGTTTGCTTGGGTGATGAAAAAAAACCACTTACTGGCAAGAAAGGAAAAAAAAAATCGCATGTCTTATATGGAACTATTTGATTACCCAGAGAGTTTCAATGGTGTTAGCAAATGTGAAAAATAAATTAGAGTTTCTGAGAAACTCTTCAATTTTAGCAATTATAATAGCAAAGAATTATGATTATTCATGTTATTTTCCTTATACAGAGGAATATTCCTTATACAGGAATATTCCTTATACAGATATCACTTCCAGATGGTATGTTCTAAATTTACTTTCTAATTTGTCCTTTCAATCTTTCGAGACAATTTGTGTTGCAACTACATTTCTAAGTATATATTATATAGAGATAAAAACAGTTGTGATGATAATGATAGCTACCATTTATTGATTTCTTACCGTAAGTGTAACATTTTATGTGGAGTATTTGTTCTTGGGTCTTTCAACAACTGTAGTAAATAGGTTCTATTATTATCACAGTAAAGACACTGAAGTTTCAAAGCTTAAGAAACCTCCTGAAGTTCTCACAACTAGTGATCCTAATAGAGTTAAGGGTTCAGGAATGCTCGAATCCCCTCCCGTTACTTCCTACAGATGGGTTAGGTTTTAGGCAGGGATGCCTGCTTACCCCAAAGCTTAAATCCAGATTTTTTTATTTAACTGCCTTCTCGTCAGCCATGTAATGCATGGACTTGAGAGATGCTTTCTAGCAAGAGAGGTGGCACATCTTTACTCCACAGCACTGGATGAAGGAAGGTGAAGAAAGAGTGCACAAGCCTCATTTGTTATGTCATGTCCCCTCCTTATAGCCTTGTAATCTGAAGCATCAAATTGGTAGCTTTCATGCCTGGTGTGTGATTATGTGTGTGTGTGTGTGTGTGTGTGTGTATGAGTTGTTTCCATGTGTATGTGAGAAGTGCATCTATATGTGACATCTGGAAGTGGTGGGTGTATATTTGAATGTGGTATATGTGAGGTTTCTATGTATGTATTCTACGTGTTGTGTGGTTTGTATGTGTGAGAGTGAGGTTTGTATATAGGTATCTATGGTAGGTGTTAAAAGTATGGTATGTGAGTTATAAGTGTGTGGTCTGAGTATTGTGTTTTGTATGTGTGGGGCAGGGGGACTAGAGAGGAAAGGGGAGAGTAGAGATTGGACACATGAACGTAGATAGGAGTTCTCTTTTTATCAGAATAGTTATCATTGAAAGTGCTGTAGACTTGAACTTCAGAGTCTTGGTGTCAAGGTCTGTAACTAGATATTTAATAATTGGATGCATCTTAGCCTTTTTGAATCTTAGTTTTCTCATCTGGAAGAGACCTTTTAACTTAAATGATATGAGAGTTAAATAAGTAATATTTAGGTTGAAGTTAATTATAAACTATAAAATAATACATATTTGCATATTTTACTAGAAGTTGTATTATTTTTCCAACATTTTATAGTGAAGTTCCAGAGCAACAAAATAACATGTTTTGTTGTTGTTGTTTGTTTTAACGAGAAACCTATCATGTGCTTCTATCTTCAAGTAATTTTTAAAGTTAATTTTCACTGACAATACTTGGTTTATTGTATCCAGAAGAAGAAATGCTTACACTTTGAATTCCATCTAGTGAATGTCTTTGGCATATTAAGCACTTGCCATGTAAATTCATGGAGTGACCAAGTCCATTTTCACTGGGAGCTTTTGGTCTAAGATCTGGGTCAGTGAACTATATTGTGTTAGAAGAATTTGGCATTGATATTTTCCAGATCATTATTTTTTAGATATTTGGGAATGGGTAAAAAATATCTGGAACATGGCCATTCCTCAAATGATTAATCATGGAGTTGTCATGTGACCAAGCAATTCCACTCCTATATGTATACCCAAGAGCAATGAAAACATATATCCTCACAAAAACTTGTACATGAATGTTCATAGCAGCATTCACAATAGCCAAAAAGTAGAAATAACTCAAATATCCATGAATGGATAAACTTATGTGGTATATCGATGCAATGGAATATTATTTGTCCATAAAAAAGAATGAAGTCCTGATACATGTTGCAGCATGGATTACCTTGAAACCATTACCTTAAGTGAAAGAACCCAGTAACAAAGGATCACATATTATATGAATCCATTTATATGAAATGTCCAGAATAGGCAAATCTATAGAGACAGAAAGCATGTTGGTTGCCTAGGGTGGGATGGGTGGGTGGGGTATTGGAGGGTGATGGCTAAGAAATGTGGGCCTTCTTTTGGGATGATGAAAATTTCCAATGGGTGCACAAATCTGAGTATACTCAAAGCCGATGAATTGTACACTTTACATGGGTGAACTGTACAGTATGTGAATTGTATCTCAATAAAGCGCTATCAAAAAGTTGTAGAACAATTTTCCTAAGCAGTGAACGCTCCCCATTTATTGTACCAGTAGTTCCTAGGAGAGGCAGTCATGACAGACCTAGATACAAATCTGCAAAACACAGAGGCAGGATAAGAAGCAGTAATACCAAAAAAGCACCCCAGACTAGAAAGTCTGCCTGTAAGAAGATGATCTTGTCAAGGCTGAATGGCCAGGGATAGGGAGGCATCAAGAATTGCTATATGGAGACAGATAGTCTCATTTCCCCCTCCCCCTCCTCCCCCTCCCTCCCTCCATACATTACTCCCTCCCACCCTTCCTACTTTCTTCTCTCTGCACTCCCTTCTACTTTTTACAATAAACACCTATTGTGCAATAGCTAATTTAGAATTTCAGTAAGTGTGAATTTGAAATAACTGTTTCCTTTGCTTCCATGACTTTGAAGTGTTTTCTGAGACAAGAGTTGGGGAAAGTATAGTGTTAGGATGGATCACATGCATCCCCGTTGCTAAAACGAAGAATTTTTATTACGAATTATCTGATTATTTCCTGTTTCTGTGCCTTCTAACTGAACCTATATCACATTCACTGTGTTTTCAAATGTATTAACTCATAACCCCTATTCTAAGTAACAGAAAGCATATTCTTATTATATTCTCACATATAATTACTGCCTTTTAAAGCATTTTTTATTTACATTTAATTGAAGAATAGTGAGCTCAATATTCAACCTCGTGAACCTAACTAATATATTTGACAAGGTTTAGCTTTGAAATGCTGGTAATATTTCAGGTTTTAAAAATTGATATTTTTATGAAGTATGTTTTTCTGATATTGAAATGCTTCTGGCATATGACACTTGAATTCTAATTATTATTATTAAATATCTGTGAATCTGTTTTGAACAATCAAAGAGTTAATAAGTAGTGTTTATGTATTGTATAACCCTTTCTAAGATAGTTTACTGGGTATTGAAAGAATTAGTGGCATACTAAATCATAGAATTCAACATCTCTTACCTGTCAATCCTATGTTTATTGAATTTATATTTCTGACAGTTTCCATAATGGAATTTCTAACAAAAATGAGCAAACATTCAGATCTGAATTTCTGTATTTCAGAACTCTAATTAATGTACAGTGTTGAGAATGGTTGAGGAGGCAAGGTTTTTTATTCTGAGAAGAATAAGTTAGCAATAACATTTTTAGATTTCTGTTAATAGTCAAGTGTGCAATCATAAGGAAATAAACAGAGAAATGTACACATCTTGATTATATTAACACTATTAATTATGAGAATTTTGTACATTTTATGGAGCTCCCATTTTACTCTACATTCTTATCATTACATATCCTGAACATACAACCCAAACATAATCTACAAGCAAAGAATTGGGGTTGGTATGGGTGGATGCTTATGTGGGATATCAACAAAAATGTATGAAAGTGAAAATACAGGTAATTGAAAATGTTTCTAGGGTTGATTTTTTCAATGGCTTAATTTGAATTGCAACCCCCTGTAAGGAATGAATAGCCAGAGGCAATATAAGGGATTTCTGTTTTCAGCCTTTGATTTTAAGAACTGACACTCTTTTTAAACTTGAGGTTAGAAGTGTAAACAGTACCTAAAAAGAAAGTCTGTAGTATAAACCATCGACGTCTCTAATCTAATGGTCAACTTATTTTTCCCCAGAGTAGTGAATTTAACTGATTATTTGAGGTAAGAATAGAAATATGTTTTTCCTCATTCATGCAACAAACCTTTCCTGGTAATGCTATATAAGGGTGGCACATCTTCATGTCACATATACACACCATCCTTGGGATCCTGATAATGACCAAGCTCCAGTAAAGGCCTCATTTTTTGTTATTTACAAACTGCCTCCTGGGTCCTCATGAAGGTATTATTTCTGTTTGGGGAATAGTTCTGTCCATCCTTGTCTTTTGGTTTCCTATCTCAATTCTCCAATCTCCTCTCTGGCCATTACCCTCTCTATAATCATTTCAAAATTCTGCTTCCCACAGTAATCTGTCTAGCTTTTCTAATCTTCTAACTTCCCTTTACTCTTTTTTTTTTTTTTTTTTTTAATCATCATTTTATTGAGATATATTCACATACCACGCAGTCATACAAAACAAATTGTACTTTCGATTGTTTACAGTACCATTACATAGTTGTACATTCATCACCTAAATCAATCCCTGACACCTTCATTAGCACACACACAAAAATAACAAGAATAATAATTAGAGTGAAAAAGAGCAATTGAAGTAAAAAAGAACACTAGGTACCTTTGTCTGTTTGTTTGCTTCCCCTACTTTTCTACACATCCATCCATAAACTAGACAAAGTGGAGTTTGGTCCTTATGGCATTCCCAATCCCACTGTCGCCCCTCATAAGCTACATTTTTATACAACTGTCTTCGAGATTCATGGGTTCTGGGTTGTAGTTTAATAGTTTCAGGTATCCACCACCAGCTACCCCAATTCTTTAGAACCTAAAAAAGGTTGTCTAAAGTGTGCGTAAGAGTGCCCACCAGAGTGATCTCTCGGCTCGTTTTGGAATCTCTCTGCCACTGAAGCTTATTTCATTTCCTTTCACATCCCCCTTTTGGTCAAGAAGATGTTCTCCATCCCACGATGCCGGGTCTACATTCCTCCCCGGGAGTCATATTCCACGTTGCCAGGGAGATTCACTTCCCTGGGTGTCTGATCCCACGTAGGGGGGAGGGCAGTGATTTCACCTTTCAAGTTGGCTTAGCCAGAGAGAGAGGGCCACATCTGAACAACAAAGAGGCATTCAGGAGGAGACTCTTAGGCACAAATACAGGGAGGCCTAGCCTCTCCTTTGCAGCAGCCGTCTTCCCAAGGGTAAAACTTATGGTAGAGGGCTCAACCCATCAAACCACCAGTCCCCTATGTCTGTGGTCATGTTAGCAACCATGGAGGTGGGGTAGGCGAATACCCCTGCATTCTCCACAGGCTCCTCAAGGGGGCACTACATCTTTTTTTTTTTTTTTTTCCTTGTTTGTCTTTTTTCTTTTCTTTTTTTTTTTTAACTTTCCCTTCTTTTTTCAAATCAACTGTATGAAAAAAAAGTTAAAAAGAAAACAAACATACAATAAAAAAACATTTCAAAGAGACCATAGCAAGGGAGTAAGAAAAAGACAACTAACCTAAGATAACTGCTTAACTTCCAACATGTTCCTACTTTACCCCAAGAAAGTTACATAATATAGCAACATTTCAGTGAACTTGTTCCTACTACATCCATCAGAAATTAACAGACCATAGTCATTTCTGGGCATCCCCAGAACGTTAAATAGCTTATCTGTTCTTCTTGGATTATTGTTCCCCCTTCCTTAATTGCTCTCTACTGCTAGTTCCCCTACATTCTACATTATAAACCATTTGTTTTACATTTTTCAAAGTTCACATTAGTGGTAGCATATAATATTTCTCTTTTTGTGCCTGGCTTATTTCGCTCAGCATTATGTCTTCAAGGTTCATCCATGTTGTCATATGTTTCACGAGATCGTTCCTTCTTACTGCCGCGTAGTATTCCATCGTGTGTATATACCACATTTTATTTATCCACTCATCTGTTGAAGGACATTTGGGTTGTTTCCATCTCTTGGCAATTGTGAATAATGCTGCTATGAACATTGGCGTGCAGATATCTGTTCGTGTCACTGCTTTCCGATCTTCCGGGTATATACCGAGAAGTGCAATCGCTGGATCGAATGGTAACTCTATATCTAGTTTTCTAAGGAACTGCCAGACTGACTTCCAGAGTGGCTGAACCATTATACAGTCCCACCAACAATGAATAAGAGTTCCAATTTCTCCACATCCCCTCCAGCATTTGTAGTTTCCTGTTTGTTTAATGGCAGCCATTCTAACCGGTGTTAGATGGTATCTCATTGTGGTCTTAATTTGCATCTCTCTAATAGCTAGTGAAGCTGAACATTTTTTCATGTGTTTCTTGGCCATTTGTATTTCCTCTTCAGAGAAGTCTTTTCATATCTTTTGCCCATTTTATAATTGGGCTGTCTGTACTATTGTCATTGAGTTGTAGGTTTTCTTTGTATATGCAAGATATCAGTCTTTTGTCAGATACATGGTTTCCAAAAATTTTTTCCCATTGAGTTGGCTGCCTCTTTACCTTTTTGAGAAATTCCTTTGAGGTGCAGAAACTTCTAAGCTTGAGGAGTTCCCATTTATCTATTTTCTCTTTTGTTGCTTGTGCTTTGGGTGTAAAGTCTAGGAAGTGGCCGCCTAATACAAGGTCTTGAAGATGTTTTCCTACATTATCTTCTAGGAGTTTTATGGTACTTTCTTTTATATTGAGATCTTTGGTCCATTTTGAGTTAATTTTTGTGTAGGGGGTGAGGTAGGGGTCCTCTTTCATTCTTTTGGATATGGATATCCAACTCTCCCAGCCCCATTTGTTGAAAAGACCATTATGGCTCAGTTCGGTGACTTTGGGGGCCTTATCAAAGATCAGTCGGCCATAGATCTGAGGGTCTATCTCTGAATTCTCAATTCGATTCCATTGATCTATATGTCTATCTTTGTGCCAGTACCATGCTGTTTTGGCAACTGTGGCTTTATAATAAGCTTCAAAGTCAGGGAGTGTAAGTCCTCCCACTTCGTTTTTCTTTTTTAGAGTGTCTTTAGCAATTCGAGGCATCTTCCCTTTCCAAATAAATTTGATAACTAGCTTTTCCAAGTCTGCAAAGTAGGTTGTTGGAATTTTGATTGGGATTGCATTGAATCTGTAGATGAGTTTGGGTAGAATTGACATCTTAATGACATTTAGCCTTCCTATCCATGAACATGGAATATTTTTCCATCTTTTAAGGTCCCCTTCTATTTCTTTTAGTAGAGTTATGTAGTTTTCTTTGTATAGGTCTTTTACATCTTTGGTTAAGTTTATTCCTAGGTACTTGATTTTTTTAGTTGCTATTGAAAATGGTATCTTTTTCTTGAGTGTCTCTTCAGTTTGTTCATTTCTAGCATATAGAAACATTACTGACTTATGTGCATTAATCTTGTATCCCGCTACTTTGCTAAATTTGTTTATTAGCTCTAGTAGGTGTATCGTTGATTTCTCAGGGTTTTCTAGATATAAGATCATATCATCTGCAAACAATGACAGTTTTACTTCTTCTTTTCCAATTTGGATGCCTTTTATTTCTTTGTCTTGCCGGATTGCCCTGGCTAGCACTTCCAGCACAATGTTGAATAACAGTGGTGACAGCGGGCATCCTTGTCTTGTTCCTGATCTTAGAGGGAAGGCTTTCAGTCTCTCACCATTGAGTACTATGCTGGCTGTGGGTTTTTCATATATGCTCTTTATCATGTTGAGGAAGTTTCCTTCAATTCCTACCTTTTGAAGTGTTTTTATCAAAAAGGGATGTTGGATTTTGACAAATGCTTTTTCAGCATCTATTGAGATGATCAATTGATTTTTCCCTTTCGAGTTTTTAATGTGTTGTAATACATTGATTGTTTTTCTTATGTTGAACCATCCTTGCATGCCTGGAATGAACCCCACTTGGTCATGGTGTATGATTTTTTTAATGTGTCTTTGGATTCGATTTGCAAGTATTTTGTTGAGGATTTTTGCATCTATATTCATTAGGGAGATTGGCCGGTAGTTTTCCTTTTTTGTAGCATCTTTGCCTGGTTTTGGTATTAGATTGATGTTAGCTTCATAAAATGAGTTAGGTAGTGTTGCATTTTTTTCAATGTTTTGAAAGAGTTTGAGTAAGATTGGTGTCAGTTCTTTCTGGAAAGTTTGGTAGAATTCCCCTGTGAAGCCATCTGGCCCTGGGCATTTATTTGTGGGAAGATTTTTGATGACTGATTGGATCTCTTTGCTTGTGATGGGTTGGTTGAGGTCTTCTATTTCTTCTCTGGTCAGTCTAGGTTGTTCATATGTTTCCAGGAAATTGTCCATTTCTTCTGCATTATCCAGTTTGTTGCCATACAGTTGTTCATAATATCCTCTTATAATTTTTTTAATTTCTTCAGGATCTGCAGTTATGTCACCTTTTTCATTCATTATTTTGTTTATATGGGTCTTCTCTCTTTTTGATTTTGTCAGTCTAGCTAGGGGCTTGTCAATCTTGTTGATCTTCTCCAAGAACCAACTTTTGGTGATATTTATCCTCTCTATTGTTTTTTTGTTCTCTATGTCATTTATTTCTGCTTTAATCCTTGTTATTTCTTTTCTTGTACTTGGTTTAGGATTGGTTTGCTGTTCATTTTCTAGCTTCTTCAGTTGATCCATTAGTTCTTTGATTTTGGCTCTTTCTTCCTTTTTAATATATGCGTTTAGTGCTATAAATTTCCCCCTTAGCACTGCTTTTGCTGCATCCCACAGGTTTTGGTATGTTGTGTTCTCATTTTCATTCGTCTCTATATATTTAGCAATTTCTCTTGCTATTTCTTCTTTAACCCACTGATTGTTTAGGAGTGTGTTGTTTAACCTCCAGGTATTTGTGAATTTTCTAAGTCTCTGATGGTTATTGACTTCTAATTGTATTCCATTGTGGTCAGAGAATGTGCTTTGAATAATTTCAATCTTTTTAAATTTATTGAGGCTTGTTTTATGTCCCAGCATATGATCTATTCTGGAGAAAGTTCCGTGAGCACTAGAAAAGTATGTGTATCCTGGTGATTTGGGATGTAATGTCCTGTATATGTCTGTTAAATCTAATTCATTTATCAGATTGTTTAGGTTTTCAATTTCCTTATTGGTCTTCTGTCTGGTTGATCTATCTATAGGAGAGAGTGATGTGTTGAAGTCTCCCACAATTATTGTGGAAACATCAATTGCTTCCTTTAGTTTTGCCAATGTTTCTCTCATGTATTTTGTGGCACCTTGATTGGGTGCATAGACATTTACGATTGTTATTTCTTCTTGCTGAATTGCCCCTTTTATTAGTATGTAGTGGCCTTCTTTGTCTCTCAAAACATCCCTGCATTTGAAGTCTATTTTATCTGAGATTAATATTGCTACACCTGCTTTCTTTTGGCTGTAGCTTGCATGAAATATTTTTTTCCATCCTTTCACTTTCAGTTTCTTTGTGTCCCTGTGTCTAAGATGAGTCTCTTGTATGCAACATATTGATGGTTCATTTTTTTTGATCCATTCTGCGAATCTATATCTTTTAATTGGGGAGTTTAATCCATTTACATTCAACGTTAAAACCGTGAAGGCATTTCTTGAATCGGCCATCTTATCCTTTGGATTATGTTTGCCTTATTTTTCCCTCTCTCTATTGATATCCTTTATTGTACCCATACCGAATCTCTTTAGTACTGAACCTTTCTCCAAGTCTCTCTGTCCTGTCTTTGTTTCTCTGTCTGTAGGGCTCCCTTTAGTATCTCCAGTAGGGCAGGTCTCTTGTTAGCAAATTCTCTCAGCATTTCTTTGTCTGTGAAAAATTTAAGCTCTCCCTCAAATTTGAAGGAGAGCTTTGCTGGATAAAGTATTCTTGGCTGGAAATTCCTCTCACTCAGAATTTTAAATATATCGTGCCACTGCCTTCTCGCCTCCATGGTGGCTGCTGAGTAGTCACTACTTAGTCTTATGCTGTTTCCTTTGTATGTGGTGAATTGCTTTTCTCTTGCTGCTTTCAGAACTTGCTCCTTCTCTTCTATGTTTGACAGTGTGATCAGTATATGTCTCGGAGTGGGTTTTTTTGGATTTATTCTATTTGGAGTTCGCTGAGCATTTATGATTTGTGTATTTATGTTGTTTAGAAGATTTGGGAAGTTTTCCCCAACAATTTCTTTGAATACTCTTCCTAGACCTTTACCCTTTTCTTCCCCTTCTGGGACACCAATGAGTCTTATATTCGGACGTTTCATATTATCTATCATATCCCTGAGGTCCATTTCGAGTTTTTCAATTTTTTTCCCCATTCTTTCTTTTATGCTTTCATTTTCCATTCTGTCATCTTCCAGGTCACTGATTCGTTGTTCAACTTCCTCTAGTCTTGTACTATGAGTGTCCAGAATCTTTTTAATTTGGTCAACAGTTTCTTTAATTTCCATAAGATCATCCATTTTTTTATTTAGTCTTGCAATGTCTTCTTTATGCTCTTCTAGGGTCTTCTTGATTTCCTTCATATCCCGTACTATGGTCTCATTGTTCATCTTTAGTTCTTTGAGTAGCTGCTCTAGGTGTGTCTCTTCTGGTCTTTTGATTTGGGTGCTTGGGCTTGGGTTATCCATATCGTCTGGTTTTTTCATATGCTTTATAATTTTCTGTTGTTTTTGGCCTCGTGGCATTTGCTGAACTTGATAGGGTTCTTTTAGGGTTTGTAGACCAGTTGAAGTCCTTATCTCTAATTTATCAGATCTACAGCTTCGTGGAGTACACTTTCTCTAACTAACCAGCAGGTGGCGTCCACGAGCCACCTGTTCTCCACAAGCCAGATCTCCCCTGCTTAGCCTTTTTGGTGAGTGGGGGGAGTGAGTCTTGTGGGGCCCAATTGGTGTACCAAGCTTGCGTGTGTAGTTGGTGTTGCCTGCCCCGTATGTGGGGCGTGTTTCTGGGCAGTCGGGGAGGGGGGGTGGCCCTAACAGTCAAATCTCCCTGATGATCCTAGAGTTTTAAAGCTACTGCAATAGTCTAATCCTTCAGTTCAGTCCTGCCACAGTTTGTCTCTGCCACTGACCCACAAGCCTTTGGTATTGGCGTATGGCTCCTGAGACTTGCAAGTGGGCCCCTCTTCCAGGCTGTGCACCCCGGGTCCTCTGTTGAGGGATGACTGTGCTATGTCACAGGTGAGTGCCGTCCCCCCAGGGCAGTTCTGGGCTGCTGGGCTGTGTTGGGAGGCTCCCAGTCTGCTCAAATGATGGCTGAATGGGGCTCTGTTAATTCACACTGCTCCCCCTTCCCAGCTCTGGGACATTCAGCTGAGGTTGCAGGGAAGGCTAATGTCCACGCCCAGTTTTGTGGTGTGTGCCTGTTATTTGAAGCACTTCCGTCACACTGGGTTGTCTGGGGCAGCTCTGGGCTATGGGGCTGGTGATGGGCAGGAGTGTTTCCTGTCCACCAGGATGGTGGCTGTGAGCGGACACCCCCCTTTTCTTGGGAAGTTGTGTTGTTTAGTGAATTTTCTCAGCCACTGGATTATTGCCTTTTGTCTCAGAGCTCTCTTAGTTCTGCTCTTGATTTGACGTGCCCAAATTTGAATTCTTTGAAGCTTTCTGTATTGAGCTTCTTAGAGTAATTGTTTTAGAAAAAGCAAAAAGGATTTAAAAAAAAAAAAAACAAAACAACAAAAAAAAAAACGGCCCTCCTCAGAGATCTAATGGGTTATTGAAATGCTAATAGACAAAGCAACCAGGGCCATTAAGGAAAGGTGCACAGGGCAGAGAGATCAGCCTTGCTTCGGGATTTGCATATGCGCCTCAAGGCCTGATCTCCGCCCTTCCCCTTTCTGTGTTCACCAGAACTCCAAAAATCCTCTGCTTTTATTTTGGAGTTTTTCGTGTTGTTCTTTTTCTATGCCTGTCTCCTCTCTGCTGGGCTGGCTGCTCTCAGAGTCTCTGGTGTCTGGTCTCAGTCTATCTATGGTTGGAGTTTGAATCAGTAGAATGAGTTTCCCATAAGAGCAGCCACTGCAATTCTCCCTTCTCCTTCCTGGAGCTGACAGCCCCTCCTCCCCCGGGACTGAGCCTGGCAGGGAGGGGCGCGGGTCCCCTGGCCGCAAAAACTTACAGATTTCGCTGATCTCAGCAGTTCCACGTTTTCATGAGTGTTGTATGAAGTATGCCCAAAGACAGATTCCTCTGTGGTGTCCAGTCCACGCAGTTCCTGGCTTTTTACCTACTTTCCTGGAGGAGTAACTAAAACATACAGCTCACCAGTCTGCCATCTTGCCCCGCCTCCCCCTTTACTCTTTAATTCAATTTCTTCTACAAACTCCCTGTTGCCTTCCTAACCCATTTCAAATTACTTATCCTTATCTTGAAAGCCATTCACCATTTTGTCCCTGCTAACCTCTTATTCCTTATCACGTCTGAATCTTCCCTTTGCTCTCACTTCCACGTTTCCAAAGTATGATAATGTTTTAGATGTATATAATGTTTTTGCCTTGAAGAGCTTTAATCTCCTACTCACATTTTTTCAGACTTTTTTTGAGGGGCTCTGGGGAAAGACACATCTGGTTTAGGAGTTGAAAACTCAATGAAGAAAGTAATTGAGCTGTGATCTAAAATTCAATAATGTAACTTGCTGTAAAATCCCGTGTTTTGTGCACAAGTTACTCTACATTAGCTCTCTGTTCCTTCACCTCACAGTTAGCTTCTAAGACTACTTTCTTAGGCAGCTGCCCTGTTTTCAGGACATGTCCTCTGTGGTAACAGTTGATCTTTCTTGAATCATTGAGTCGTAGAAGTACTGACAGGGAATTCCAACTCACCTTCCCACTCAGCACAGAAAGCTCTCTCAGAACATTCCTGATGCTTAAAATCCCCCTAGCAGGAGAAAGCATTGATTCAAAAGTGAAACCCTTTCCTTGTTTCAGAGGACCAATTTTTAGAAAAGTATACTTTCTGCTGAAGTCTGTTTCCCTGTTGCTTCCTCCTCTTGGTATGAAACAGATCCCTGGAAAGATAGAAAATAATTCTAATAATCTCTCTTTTCTTTGATAATACAGCCAAAGGCAGACATAATTTCCATGATTAAACTTCTTCTGTTTAGGGTTGGATGCCCAAGTTGCTTCAATAATTCTTCTTGTGTAGAATTTTGAGATTTTTCACACTCGTGCATTCAGCTGCATTTCTGCTGTGATAACTTGGTCAGCAGACTTCACAAGAAGCCTTGTCCATGGTGGCCCAAATAGTACTATCACCTACTGTGTTTAGTCATTAAATACTAAAGAAACTTCAAATAAATTAATCTTGTCTTTATCCTTTAATGGATGTAAAAGTTCATATACATGGTGTTTTGGTTACTAAAATATCCATAGGCTCAAAGACTATTTAAGATTATTGTGCAATGATTCTAAAAGCTTAGAGGTAATGGATTATCATATTTAAAGGTGATTTAGAAAAAGATTTGTTTTTTTAGTCCAGTGCTTTGAAGAACCATTAAGATGTCAGCAGACAATATTTTTAGAACTTTCACATTGCTCGCACATGAGCACTTTGGGAATTGTTCAGTGAAAATGTTTCCTGAGCATTTTGTTCCTTGAAATTATCAAATGTTTCTTGCATATTTTTCTCCCCACTTTGTGATGTATAGGTGGGATTGTGACAATACCAGCACAATTAGAACTTCGTATCTTTTTTTTACTTAATGAAAATGCTCTCTTCTAGTTGGGAAAAAAATAGGCTAGGTTTTTGTTTTTCACCCTTTTACAAGTTTTTGAATCCTCTGAAAATGTAATGTGATCTAGCAACCCTTGCTTGGAAAACATGCATATACCCATAAAACAGAGAATTAGCATTGAATTTTAAGTGTATATGTGCCCCTGGAATCATCTGTGTTCCCATTAAATGCTACTAATATCAGCTTGAGAATCACTATTGTAGTTGTACCTTAATTTTTTTATTGTGGTAAAATATATATATAATACAAAATTTTCCACTTCAACCATTTTTAAGTATAAAATTCAATGTCATTAATTGCATTCAAAATGTTGTGTAACCATCACCACTGTCTATTTCCAAAATTTTCATCACCCCAAACAGAAACTCTGTACCAGTTAAGCACTAGCTCCCCATTCTTCCCTTTCCCCTGTCCCTGGTAACCTCTAATCTACTTTTTGTCTTTATGGATTTGCTTATTCTAGATATTTCACGTTAATTCACATCTTTTGTCCTTTTGTATCTGGCTTATTTCACTTAGCATATTTTCAGTGTTCATTCATGTTGTAGCATATATCACAACTTCATTCCTTTTTGTGATCAAATAATATTCCATTGTATGTGTATACTACATTTTTGTTTATCTATTCATCTGTTCATAATATTGGGTTGCTTCCACCTTTTGGCTATTGTGAATGATACTGCAATGAACACGTACAAGTATCTCTTTGAGTGCCTGCTTAATTCTTTTGGGTATATATCTAGGAGTGGAATTGTTGGGCCATATGATAACTACACGTTCAACTTTTTGAGGAACTACTATTTCCACAGCAGCTACATCATTTTATAATTCCCAAGCAATGCATGAGAAGACCAATTTCTCCACATCCTTGCCAACACTTTTAATTTTCCTTTTTAAAATAACAGACTGGTGGTTATGAAATGGTATCTTATTGTGGTTTTGACTTTCATTTCCCAAATGACTAATGATGTTGAACATCTTTTCATGTATTTGTTGTCCATTTGTATATCTTCTATGGAAAAAATGTCTATTCAAGTCATTTGCCCATTTTTAATTTACTTTGTTTATCTTGTTGAGTTCTAGGAGTTAATATATTCTGGGTATTAAATGTTATTAGATGTAAGATTTGCAGCTTTTTTCTTTCAAATTTTGTAGGTTGGCTTTTCACTTTCTTGATAATGTTATTCCATGTACAAAATTTTTAATTTGGAAGAAGTCCAATTTATCTATTTCTTCTTTTGTTGTTTGTGCTTTTGATGTCATCTCCATGAATACTTTGCCAAAATAGAAGGTCCTGAAGACTTCCCCCTATGTTACTTCTAAGAGTTTTATGGTTTTGGCTTTGATATTTAGGTCATTGATCCATTTTGAGTTAATTTTTGTAGATTGTGTGAAGTAGGGGTACAATTACATTCTTTTGCATATGGATAAGCAGTTTCCCAGAACCATTTTTTGAAGAAATTATTCTTTCCCCATTGATTGGACTTGGTGCCCTTGTCCAAATCAATTGGTAATAGTGGTGTAGGTTTATTTCTGGACTCTCAATTCTATTATATTTGTCTCTCCTTAAGCCAACACTACACTGTTTTGATTACTGTAGTTTCTGGTAAATTGTGAAATCAGGAAGTATGAGCCCTTCAACTTTGTTCTTCAGTTTCAAGATTGTTTTGGCTATTTATGGTCCCTTGAAATTCCATAAGAATTTGATGATTGGCTTTTCAATTTCTGCAAAATGACTGCTGGAATTTTTATCAGAATTTTGTTGAATCTTTAGATTGCTTTAGGTAGTATTGGCATATTAACAATATTAAAGCTTTTAATCCATGAAGACAGGCTTATTTAGGCCTCCCATAATTATCTTTCAGCCATATTTTATATTTTACAGTGTATAAGACGTTCACATTCTTGGTTAAATTTATTCATAGATACTGAATTTTTAGGTGCTATTCTAAATGTAATTGTTTTTCTTCTTTCAGATTTTTCATTGCAGGTCTATAGAAACACAACAGCTTTCAATATGTTGGTCTTGTACTCAACAATTTTGCTGAATTTATTAGTCTAGTAGCTTTCTCATGGATTCTTTAGGATTTTCTACATATAGAATCATATCTTCTGCAAATAGAAATAGTTTTGCTTCTTCCGTTGCCTTTTATCCCCCTCCCCTGTTATTTTGTTCATTTTTTTTCCCTAATTTCTCTAGGCTAGAACTTCCAGTACAATGTCAAATGGCAGTAGTGAAAAGTAGGCACCCTTGCTTGTTCCCAACCTCAAGGGGAAGCTCTCATCTTTTCGCCATTGATTATGATATTAGCTATGGGTTTTCATATATGCTGTTGATCATGTTGAGGAAGTTCCCTTCTATTCCTAGTTTCTAAGTGTTTTTATCAAGAAGGGGTGCTGGATTTTCTCTAATTCCTTTCCTACATCAATAGAGATGAGCATGTGTTTTGTTTTGTTTCTTTTCTTCATTATATTAAGGCACTGCTTTACATTGATTGGTTTTCTTATCTTGAACCACTCTTGCATTCCTGGGATAATCCCAATTGGTCATGTTGTATAATTCTTTAAATGTGCTGTTGGATTTGATTTGCTAGTGTTATATTGAGGGTTCTATATTCATAAGAGTTATTCATCTGCAATTTTCTTTTCTTGTGATGTCTTTATTGGAGTTTGGTATCAGGGTAATGCTGGCCTCATACAATAAGTTGAGACGTTTTCCCTCTGCTTCATTTTTTTTTTTTTTTTTTTTTTGAAGACTTTGAGTATGATTGTTGTTAGTTTTTCTTTGAAAGCTTGATAGAATTCACCAGTGAAACCATCTTGTCCTTGATTTTTCTTTGTTGGGAAGTTTTTGATTACTGATTCTCTTTACTTGTCATTGGTCTGTTGAGATTTTCTATTTCTGCTTGAGTCAGTTCAGGTAATTTTGGTGTGTCTAGGAATTTGTCCATTTCATTTAGGTTATCTAATTTGTTGGTGTACAATTGTTCCTACTATTCTCTTACATTCCTTTTTATTTCTTTAAGTTTGATACAAATGTCCCCATTTTCATTTCTTACTTTATTTATTTGTGTCTTCTCACTCTGTTTTTTCTAAATGTTAAAAAAATTTTTTGACAGTCTAGATAAGGTTTGTCAATTTTATTGATCTTTACAAAGAACCAACATTTAGTTTTGTTAATTCTCTCTATTGTTTTTCTAGTCTCTATTTCATTTATGTATACTCTAATCTTTTTTATTTTCTTCCTTTTTCTAAGTTTGGGTTCAATTTTCTCTTGTATTTCCTCAAGGTGTGAAATTAGGTTATTTGCTTTGAAGTCTTTCTTCAATTGTTTCTTTCTTTCTTTGATTCTTTGACCCTTCCTCCCTCCCTCCCTCCCCCTTTCCTTCCTTTCTTGTATAAATTTCCATCTTAGCATTGCTTTGCTACGTCCCATAAGTTTTGTTATATTGTGTTTTGTTTTCATTCATCTCAAGGTATCATTTATTTTCTGTTCTGATTTCTTCTTTGACCCATTGGTTGTTTAAGAATATGTTGTTTAATTTCTGAATATTTGTAAATTTTCCAGTTCTCCCTCTGTTATTGATTTCTAGCTTCGTTCCATTGTGGTTAGAGAATTTACTTTGTATGATTTCAATCTTTTTAAATTTATTGAGATTTATTTAGTGACCTAATGTCTAGTTGGACTAGTTACCTAGTCTATCCTGGAGAAAAATCCTTGTGCACTTGAAAAGAATGTGTGTCTCTTATTTTGGGATGAGGTGTTCTATAAATTTCTGTTAGGTCTAGCTGATCTTCTGTCTAGATGTTTTACCTATTATTGAAAGTGGTGTATTGGAGTCTCCTACTATTAATATGGAATGTGCATTTCTCCTTCAATACTGCTATTGTTTTCTTCATGTATTTGGGCCTCTGTTGTTAGGTGCATGTATGTTTACAATTATTATATCTTCTTGGTGAATTGACCCTTTTATCAATATTTAATGTCCTTCTATATCTCATAACAGTTTTTATTTAAAGCCTATGTTATCTGATATTATTATATGTATTAGTTTCCCAGCTGCTTAAACAAATGCCAGACAATAGGTTGGCTTAAACAACAGGAATTTTTTGGCTCACAGTTTTGAGTCTAGGAGAAGGCCAAAATCAAGATGTCTGCAATGCAAAGCTTTCTCCTTGAAGACTGACATTCTAAGGCTGGCTTTGCTAAAGGGAGTGCTTCAGATTGAAGGGAAAGGACACTAGACAGTAACTCAAAGCTGTATGAAGAAATAAATGTATCCAGTAAAGATGACAACATGGGTAAATACAAATGCCAGAACTGTGATTTAGGATGTTAAATGGCAGTGCAGGTGTGAAATCTCCTGTCTCTTCTGAGTTCTGCTGACTTCTATTTTCTCCTCCTCCACATGGCTTTCTCTCTCTAAGTCTGAATTTCTTTCTGCTTATAAAGGACTGTAGTAATCCAGGGTAAAGCCCAACCTGATTCAGTTGGCCATGGCTTAACTAAAAATATCTTCCAAAGGTCCTATGTACAGTAGATTCACACCCACAGGAATGGGTCAAGATTAAGAACATGTTTTCCTCAGGTATATATTTCAATCTGTCATAGTATAGCCATACCAGCTCTCATTTCATTACTATTTGTGTAGTGTATTGTTTCCATCTTTTCACTTTCCGCCCACTTATGTCTTTTATTTGAGGTGAGTCAATTTTAAATAGCATATAGGTAGATTATCCATTTTTATCCATTCTGTCAATCTCTGCTTTTTGATTTGAGAGTTTAATTTACTTACACTTAAAATAATTGGTGATGATTCAGAACTTACTTATGCTATTTTACTACGTTTTTGTATGTCTTATGACTTTTTTTGTCTCTCATTTCCATCATTACTGTCTACTTTTGAATTTATTTGATCTTTTGTAGTCATCCATTTTGAATCCATTTTAATTTCCTTTTGTGTACATTTTTTAGATATTTTCATGATGAGTTTAAAATTAACATTTTCTCTGTCCCTTTCTCTCATTCTTTTCCTTCTGGGACTTCCACAATGAGTGTATTGGTACTCTCAATGGTATTCCACGGGTTCCCCAGGCTCTGTTCACTTTTCTTTATGTTTTCTTCCTTATGCTCCTCAGAATGAATGGTTCCAAGTGTCTTATCTTCAAGTTCCCCAATTCTTTCTTTTGCCAGCTCCAGTCTGCTATTTGTTGAACCCCTCTGTGCAATCTTTAATTTCTGTTACTGTGGGTTTCAGCTCTGTTTAGATTCTTTTCATAAATTCCATCCCTCTATTGATCTTATCTTGAGGTCATCTATCATTTTCATGATTTCTTTTAGTTCTTTACCCTTTACCTCTTTGATCATATTAAGGGCCATTTTTAAAAAGCCTTTATCTGATATATGGCAGATCTGGTCCTCCTCATTGATGGTTTCCATGCTTTAATTTTCTCCTTTGCTAGGGCCATCGCTTCCTGTTTCTTTGTATGCTTTGTAATCTTCCTTTGAAACCTGGACATGTCTAATACATTGTCACTGGAATTTGGACTCTGGGGCATCTGTTCCTGAAACTTATATCCAGCTAGTGTTATAACAGAGTTGTCCTTGAATGCCAGGTGGTAATAAAAGAAAAAAAGAGAGAAGGAAACAAAGAAAATACCTTTCCCAGTCTTTGTATACTCTGTGACCTGTGTGAGTGCTCTCTCCTTCAGGGCTTATTGTACAGTGAGTTTAGAGAATAGTTCCAGTGAAAGCGTTGGGCCCTCCTAGGTCCTTCCTGTGCATGCATCTAATCTTGGGTTTGCTCACATGGAATTCCCCTATTGACATTGATAAGGACGTCTCCGCCTTCCTAGGAACAGTTTCCTGACAATCTTAGGCACTGCACTGTATGTCCTACAGACAGCTATCCCTTGCACTGTCAGCCATCCCTTGCACCAGGCAGCACAACTTGATTGCTCTCAACAGCGATCTGTAGCAAAGCTCTATGAACCACTTTCTACACAAGTTCTGGGACAGCAAACCCCCCAGGACACCGCCAGGCAGCTTGGGCTAGACTTACATGCTCCCAGTTTGTGAGTGAGGGTTACTCTGCACCCTCAGGAACTGGGATGAGGAATCCCCACCGGAAGCATGGGCCAACTCTATGCCAAGCTGGTGAGGGATTTGGGGAGGGACCAGCCAGAGAGCCATTAGATCCTACAACTTTTTGGTAGCCCTTTTCTTGATTCAGTGCTTTCCCTGTTACTCCAATCCTTTAACTGTTTTCTGGAGCTTTAAGAAAGTTGTTTTTTCCAGTTCTTGCTGAGTGTTCAAAACTTCTGTAGGGGAATGGAGCTCTAAAGCATCTCATTCAGCCAACTTGATTGGGGTGGGCTTCCTAATGTTTTTAAGGTGCTTTTTTCTTGATTCAGCATTCACTTAGTTGCTGTAAACTTTGACTGTATTCCAGAGTTCCGAGAAAGTTGATTCTGTGAGTTTCTGCTGTTTTTCAATGGATGGTATTTTTTAACTTCTTGCTTTGCCATCTTGCTAATATCACTTGTAGAAGTTCATTATTTATTCTGGATACTAAACTATTTTTGGTAGTATTATTTGGAAATATTTTCTCCCATGCTGTGTTTTTTTTTTTTTTCCTTCACTCTCTCAATAATACCTTTTGATGCACAAAAGTTTTTAGTTTTAATGAATTCTAATTTATTTATTTTTACTTTTATTGCTTGTTTTTGTCATATTGATGAAGCCATTGCCAAATCCAAGGTCAGATTTACCCCTGTATTTTAGGTATACCTTATTTTATATAAATCTCTTCCTGCAAAAATATATAAAAATCAAATCACATTAATACATTTTGTATTTAATATTTCCATCCAGTAATTTTAATGCAAAATTATATTCCAAATTAATTTTAATTCAGATACTTATTTATAGTCTATTGACTCTTTTAATATTTGCACATTTGTATTATCTCATGATACAAACTTTTTCTTTGAGTATTTGCTTAAAAATGTAAAATATTTTTATAATTGCAAATATTAAAATATTTTTTCTCTGGGCACTCTCAACCTTCACGCTACTTCTATCAGATCTGCTGTTACTGTATCCCTGTTAGGTTAGGCAATTGATACAGTAGGGGATACATCTTAATACAAATTTTAATTCTTTAAGCTGTGTCACAACTTACAATATTACAGGAAATGTAGGAGTCTATTTGAAATCACTGTTCAGGTTTGCTAATGCTGCCATTATGTAAAATACCAGAAATGGATTAGCTTTTATAAAGGGGGTTTATTTGATTACAAATTTACAATCCTAAGGCCATAGAAGTGTCCAAACTAAGGCATTACCAAGAGGATACCTTCACTGAAAAATGGCCAATGGCATCCGGAACACCTTTGTCAGCTCGGAAGGTGTGTGGCTGGCATCTGCTGGTCCACTGCTCCCTGGTTGCTTTACTTCTGATTTCATGCTTTCTCTCTGTCTGGGAGTCCTCTCTTAGTTTTTCCTGGGCAAACTCTGAACTTCATCTCTTAGCTTAGCATCCCTAAACATCCTTCTGTCTTCATCCTCAGGCATCTCTAAGCATCTCTGATTGTCAGGGTCTGTGTCAGCTTTTGAGCTCTCTTAAGTAGTCCGGACCCACCTTGAATGGGTGGGACCATACCTCCATGGAAATAACCCAATCAAAGGTGTCACCCTAATCAACAGACTAATCAATCTGACCCCACAAGATTGCATTAAAAAATGTGGTTTTTCTGGGGGAGATAATATATCCAAAACTAGCACATAGTGTTTTCCTTATTGAAAAAAAAAAAATCTTGCTAATTCCCAATTCAGAAAAATAAAAATATACGAAAGGAAAGATACAATACGATAGCATAATCCTGCAGATATTCAGCCTATCTATGGTTAGCTATCTTTACTAGCTAAAGATAAAGTTTTGATTAGTGTTTTGTTTCCTTTTTGTATCTGGCCTTTGTTTACCAATGTTAACGTATAAATTGTTAAACAAAACTATCTTTTGCCATGTATGATTCATGTAATTTGCTAAGCTTAAAGAAAGCTTCCAGTTTGACTGGAAGGTTGTGAATATGTTGTCAAATTGTGCATCTTTTGTAGGAAGGTTTAACGAGGTGAACAGTTAAGACAGACTTGTGAAATACATTGTTTACAAATTTTCTCACTTTTGGTAAGAAATGTACAAAGTCTATTTCAAGATAGGTCCTTTTATGTTTGTGAATATTTAGCCAAACAAATGTTCAAAACACATTGCTATATGTTGGGAACATAAAATCTGGTTTTGTATATAAAGATTTTAAAATAATCTTTCTGAGGAACTATGGATATACAACCAACACATATGGAAAATTCAGTTCAAAACATGTTCTAAGTAATATAATACTTTATTTCAGGGCAATCAAGAAATAGGGCAGTCTTTTAATTTTCATTTATTTATTTATTTTTACTTTGGCAACTGAAGTTGACCTATTATTTTTCTGGATATCAACCAGAATCAGTCCCTTAAAAATGCTGAATATAATAATTTGGAGTTTAATATTCATTTCATTACTTACTCATAATACTTAGGAAGGGTTGAGACTTCTGCATTACCTCTTCGTATACCAGGGTGAATTTGAGGTTGACAAAGGGCAGATTTAAGTTTTGTTGGGCCTGAGACTATATATAATTAGAAGACCCTATTTTAAATATAAATATGTGCAGCTCATTGTTATTAATTTTATCTTGATAATTTGTAAAAATATTTTTGTAAAGAAAATATGAATGGTGAAAAATGTTACAGTAGGGTAGAGTATTGAACAGATTGACCCTTTTTGAATGCACAATACATCTTAACATCAATATTCATTTACAACTCTTCATGTTATCCAATGACAGGATAGTAACAAAGGAAATGATGCTATCAAAGCACCTACGTACTTTGAATCCAGATGTTGCAAATGACTTTTTATAAAACTTGGCAGTTTTCCCTGCTGGATCAAAGTTTTCCTACCATGTGACTATTTAATCATGACTAATTACTCTAAGAAACTCTAATTCACTAATGACACATAAGGTCATAGACCATGGTTCCCCCACCCCCCAACACACACACCAAATACAGAGAGTGTGTCTCATCTGGCTTCTTTAGAAGGTATCCTAATATTATTAGCTCCAATAAGGGTAAGAATATCATGTCAAGACAGAGATATAATAATGCATGGGGTGGAGTTCAGGGAATTTAAAACAAGCCTTGATTTAACTGCACATTAATAGTTATTCTTTGAGTAGGACATTAGTAGGAAAACAGGAAAACCAGGTGACCATTTTGTACCCAACAGGCTTGAGCTGTAACTACATTGTGGCTGGATGCTGCGTGTTCCCTGAATCAGCAAATTATTAGTGGGACAAATTTATCTATATTGACTGTTCTCAACCAATTTGAGGTAAAATTTTATCTTGGCAGCCAACTGAGGGGATTTTTGTTACTGCATTGGTTTAAGTAATGTATTTATATTGATCTACAGTAAAACTGATCTGAAGGTCAGACTTCTAGGATTTCTCAATTTCACATTCTGAATCAATTGCTGTCTTCTGGGAATGATTATATTAGAGGTTCATGATTCATTTCAGCCCCAACAACAGGAACAAACCTGGTGTTACAGTAGCATGTGGGCTGCAAATGTAACAAAATTAGTGCCTCTAAATTTTGCTTTGCAGATCACTCCTGAATTATGGCCCTACAGAGAGGCTGCATTGCTCACTTGCAGTTTCTAAATTGGGAGAGTATTTAAATAAAACCCACTTGTTTACATTGCAATTTAATCCACAGATTCTCATCACCGTTTATTTCAGGGTTTTCAGGTGAACTCTCCTGCCCATTGATGTGTGAGCTTACAGAAATTTTATTTCTTATGTATTTGTGTTTATGTGTGTGTGTTTTAATCAATGGTACAATGGTGAATTCTCAGCTTCTTGGGGACCACACTGAAAATCTAAAGGATAATCCAGAGTATAAACAGTATATGCTACACAATGAATTAGGTTTTCATCCAATTACCACACTATGATACTTTGTGCTTGAAAATAAACCAAGGGAAACATTTTACATGAAACAGATTAGTTATTCCTATACAATAAGGAAATAGTGGAAAATAAATGAATATTTAAAGCTTACTTGAGCCTGGATATTTCATCCTTCAAAAGATATGGCAGGAGTGATTTAAACAAGTAGTGGTATTTGTAAAACATTCGCTATCAAAAAGATCTTCTGGAGGAGAATCCAACAAAGAACCTTTATGAAATACCCTCTGAGAATTGGTGGCTAAACTCTAGGGAAGAAAAAGACCTATTTTAATATAACTGTATGGTCAGCTTCTTTTTTCCTTAGGCCAGCAGATTTCCTATGGTCTAGAAATTTTTCTGTCAACCACAGAGGTGGATTTATAGTAAAACTGAGACGGGTGTAGCATCAGCCCACATACTTGCATGGCTTCTTGCAAAGGCACTGGAAAAGATTTTAACAGTGGGTTTATATGTTCATGTGATTTGGAAATTTTGCAAAGGTAAGATATCTTAACTGCAGTAGTTCAAGACCAATGTCTACATCCTGATTTTGCCTCCATCGTGCATATCCTTGCATTTGCTGACATTGAAGTGTCTGTGGGCCATTTTGGGATGTGGCTAATTGAAGCTGAGCTGGGGATACATTTAGTTTTTGTTTAGTGGGATCAGATTTGTGTGATTCTCAGTCTCTTTTATGGATAGTTAAGCTATTGCTGGCTCCTAATGTAAGAATAGCTTCCAGAAAAATGTTTGATGACTGCTGTGCCACCTCACATGGTACTGCAGCAAAGAAACAGGGCCTGAGTTCACACTGTGATATGAATGTGCCCTGTCACAGCGCCAGGCACCAAAAGGCTGTGTAGGGTAGAAAGGATGAAACATTTAAAATGTATAAATCCAAGAGAAGGTCTTTGACAAATTCTTCTAAATCTTATAGTTCAAAAATGAAAGACATTTGACAGAAGCTGTGAACAACCAGCAAGTACTGTCAGAAACATCTTCAAAGCTCCAGAAAATAGGCAAAGGACTGCAGTAACAGGGCAAATACCGAATCAAGAAAAAGGCTTCTTAAGAGCAGTAGCAGTAGTGGACTGACCCAGATCAAGATGGAGAAATAAAACCCTTTAGGGCTCTGCCCTCGCCCCTGCCCCTCCTCCTGCCACAGAATTTAGAAATACCAGCAAGAACGGGCAGAAACATCTTTCGCAAAGCCAGTGCTGAATCAAGAAAAAGCTACTTAAGGACAGTATGATCTAAGGATGTCCTGCTGGCCGCTCCCCCATCCCACACAGGCTTGGTGCTGGCTGGCCTGTGCTCTTGAGTGCAGCTCACTGTCCCCTGTACCAGAGGAAGCAGAGTAACCCTTGGGAGCATGCATGTCTGGCCCAGTCTATCTGGGGGTGGCCTGAAGGATTCACCATTCCAGAACTTGCCTGGCATGTAGAAGGCAGCTCATAGCCCATCTTGCTGAACGTTATGGGAGAGCAGTAAAGTGGCTGCATGGGGCAAAGAATTGCTGACTGTAGGACATACAGTGTAATGCCCATGACCATGAGGAAACTCTTTCTTAGGGAAGGGGGGACATTCATATATGTGTAACTGGGAGGAGCCCTTGGGTCACATGCACATGGCCAAGAAAAGTTATATGTGCAGAAGGCATCAGGGAGGCCTGTATGCTTTGGCTTGGAGCTATTCTTTAAACACATTATATAGATAAGCTTTGAAGGAGAGTGCCCACACAGGACAGTCTGCCAATACTGGGAAAGGCGTTTCCTTTCTTTTGTTCCTTTTTTTTTTTTTTTTTTAAATTAGCTCCTGGCATCTTGGCTTATAGCAGGAAATAAACATAAGCAACAGAAGACTCTGAGTTTAAATTCCAGTGACAACACATTAAAATATCAAAATGCCCAGGTTTCAAGAGAAAATTATAAAACATACAAAGAAACAGGAAGTGATGGCCCTGGCAAAGTAGAAAACTAAAGCATTAGAAACCATCAATGAGGAGGCCCAGTCCTTGGAAATACCAGTTGAAGGCTTTTTAAAAATAGTCCTAAATATGCTCGAAGGGTGAAAGGAGAACATGGACAAGGAACTAATGGAAATCAGGAAAACAATAGGTTAACACAAAGAGAATACCAGTAAGAAGTTGGAAACTGTGAAATCCAAACAGAGATGAGGACCACAGTAACAGAAATTAAAAATTCCCTAGAGGGGTTCAACAGCAGACTGGAGATGGCAGAGAAAAACTCAGGGAACTTGAAGATAAGACAACTGAAATCATTCAGTCTGAAGAGCATAGGAAAAAAGCATGAAGAAAAGTGATCAGAGCCTGGGGAAGCTGTGGGACACCATCAAGTGTACCAATATATACATTGTGGGAATCCCAAAGGGAGAAGAAAGAGAAAAGGGGGCAGAGAGAATAATCAAAGAAATAATGGCTGAAAATTTCCCAAATTTAATATAAAACTTGAATATACACATTCAAGATGCTCAGCGAACTCCAAACAGGATAAACACAAATAGTCTCATACCATACCATGTTATAATCAATCTGTCAAATGCCAAAGATACAGAATTCTAAAAGCCATAAGGGAGAAACAACATGTCAAATACAAGGCAGCCTTGATAGATTAAACGATGACTTCTCATTTGAAAACACGGAGGAAAGAAGGCAGTGGGATGGCCTATAAAGTGCTGAAAGCAAATCATTGTCAATCAGGAATTCTATATATGGCAAAAACTGTCTTTCAAAAATGAGGGAAAAATTAAGACATTCCAATATAAACAAGAGTTAAGGGAGTTCATCACCAGAAGACTGGCCCTATGAGAGATGTTAAACAGAGTTCTTCACGTTGCTGGGAAAAGATACTAGACGATTGGTTGAAGCTGCATGAAGAAATAAAGATCTCTGGTGAAGGTAATCACATGAGTAAATATAAATGCCAGAACTATTGTACTTTTGGTTTGTAACTCCACTTTTTACTTCCTCTAGGATCTAAAAGACAGATGCATACAATGTAATGATAAATAATGATAAATAAGTGGTTTTGGACACATAATGTATAAACATGTATTTTGTGACAAGAATTACATAATTAATCCCTTTAAATGGTAAATTGGGGATGATTGAGATGAGAAAGTTCATGTTGTATATATGCTTCCATAAAATAAAAGAAAGAGTAGCTAAAGTAACAATGACAATTAGATGGAACACATGATCATGGACGGCATTTTATGAGGCAGGAGAAAAGGCTCAAAAGGATATTACTGGGATATAATGAAAAATTGGAATATGGACTGTTAAGTTTTATATCAGTGTTTCAATTCTTGGAACTTAATAACTGCACTTAATTTGTTACAAAAGTGAATATCCTTATTCTTAGGAAAGGTACAAGAGAGTATAAAGTATTCAAGGAGCGTGATGTATACAACTCACACTCAAGTGTTTCAGAAATTGTTATATAGATAGACGGATGGATAGATAGATAGATGGATTGATAGACTGATGGATAAACAGATAGAACATTGAAATATATGTGGGAATGTTGCAGTATATGTGGCAAAGTATTAAAATTGGTGGGTCTTGGTATCTTGGGGGATTGGTGTATGTTAGAGTTCTCTGTATGTGGTTTGTATTATTTTTGTAACTGTTCTGTAAGTTTGAAAATATTTCAAAATAAAAGGATTTATAAAATGTAAGACTGAGAGAGATTTTCCAGTGTTTGATCACACTCCTTAGAATGTATATGAAATCACCATTAACAAATTGAGAAACTTAAACTATCAATAATAAAGCATTAGATTATAATCAACCAATACAGGAAAGATTGTATTACCTTGCTATTCTCACCATAGAAAATTTTATAGAATCTTGTCATATTAAGAGGCCATCCAAAAACATACAGCAAAAAGCTATGCAGATTTCTCCTACCCCAAATCACATAAGTGTGATAAATATACCAAGTAGTTAATTCTTAAAAAATTAAATGGGAACGGTGCAACCTATCTGGAGGGCAGTATGGTGGTTCCACAAGAAGCTTAAGTATGGGGTTGCCATAAGGTCCTGCAACCCCATTATTGGGTATATATTTGGAAGAACTGAGAACAGGGACACGAATGGACATTTGCACACTGGTGCTTATGGCAGCAGTATTCACAATTTGCCATGAATGGAGGTGGCCTAAGGGTATATCTACTGAAGAACGGAAGGGTGAACTGTGATGTATGCATACAATAGAATACTGAGCTGCTGCAAGAAGGAATGAAGTTGGGAAGCATGCAACTAGGTAAATGGACCTTGAGGACAGCATTTTGGGTGAAATAAGTCAGAAATGATAAGAAAAACATTAAAGTGCCATACTAATATGGGCTAACTATAATGTACAAACTCAGAGAATTGAATCTTAGAGCATAGGTTATCAGGGGGAGGCTTATTGTAAAGGTCCCTAGATTGTAAGCTCTTATAGCAGTCACATCTGTTCCTGAATTGTAATGGTTATCTCTAAACTCTGAGATGCTGAGCTCTTTATGAATAACCTGGTTGGTTCCTGGAACTTTCGGTGTTTGTGTGACACCTGAGACTCAGAGCTAAAGTTCAGCAGCTATGAATGTCAATATTACCCCATATTGCAACTGTTAAAAAAGCTGAAAGAGAGTTCAGACTTCAAGTAGAGATATGAATGAAGCTGATCTGGTTATGACTAGGCAAATCAGACTAAGGTGTAAAGGACGAGATTGACGGTGTCTTTAAACGTTAACTTCTATGTGAAACCAAAGGAGAAGATGTTTATTTGGTGCACAATCTATATTTTGGGCAGAGAGTAAAAATATATTGGCAAAGCCCCCTTAAGGGACTGGGGAAAAATGTGGAAAGATTAAACTTCCCCACCTGGGGAATTACTGATTCTCACAAGCACTGGGGACTAACGATTTGGAAGGCTAGGCCCTCGATCTTGGGGGTTGCCCTTATGAATCTTGTTACTGCAAAGGAGAGGCTAAACCTTCTTATAATTGTGCCTAAGAGTCACTCCCAGATAACCTCTTTTGTTGCTCAGATGTGGCCTCTCTCTCTAAGCCACTGTGCTGGTTTGAATGTATTATGTGCCCCAGAAAAAGCCATATTCTTTGATGCAGTCTTGTGGGGCAGATGTTTTGGTGCTGATTAGATTCGCATGGAAATGTGCCCCACCCAACTGTAGGTGATAACTCTGATGAGATATTTCCATGGAGGCATGGCCCCACCCATTCAGGGTGGGCCTTGATCAGTGGAACCATATAAATGAGCTGACAAGCAGAAGGAATGCAGTGCAGCTGTGAGTGACATTTTGAAGAGGAGCTACAGCCAAGAGGGACACTTTGAAGAAAGCACAGGAGCTGCAGATGAGAGACAGTTTGAAGACAGCCATTGAAAGCAGACTCTTGCTCTGGAGAAGCTGAGAGAGGAAAAATATCCCAAGTGCAACTAAGAGTGACATGTCTGAGAAACTGTAGCCTAGAGAGGAATGTACTGGGAGAAAGCCATTTTGAAACCAGAACTCTGGAACAGACACCAGCCACATGCCTTCCCAGCTAACAGAGTTTTTCCGGACACCATTGGCCATCCTCCGGTGAAGGTACCTGATTGCTGATGTGTTACCTTGGACACTTGATGGCCTTAAGACTGTAACTGTGTAACCAAATAAATCCCCTTTTATAAAAGCCAATCCATCTCTCGTGTTTTGCATTCTGGCAGCTTTAGCAAATTAGAACTGCCACCTTGGCAGGTAAACTCATTGCCTGCTCCCCTGCATGGGACATGACTTTCCCAGGGGTATAAATCTCCTTGGTAATGTGGGGATGAGCCTGGACCTGGCATCATGGGATTGAGAAAGCCTTCTTGACCAAAAGGGAAAGAGAAATGAAATAAAGTTTCAGTGGCTGAGAGATTTCAAATGGAGTTGAGGGGTCATTCTGGAGGCTATTCTTATGTGTTATATAGATATCCCTTTTTAGTTTTTAGCATATTGGGATAGCTGGAAGGAAATACCTAAAACTGTTGAACTGCAGAAAGTGATCAAAATAAAAATAATGATACATATCTATCTATCCCCAAAATATCCTCTTTCCCCTTTGCCATCCCTCCTTCCTGCCCTTTCCTGGCTTGCCCACCCTTCCCCAGGCTGGTCAGTGCTCAGTGAAGACTCAAGGGTGGCGGGGAGCCTGTGTGGATCTCTGGAGTTCTCTCTCTTGGTGCAGCTCTTTCCTCTCTGTCATTTTGCTCAGCAAACTCTAGCTGCCTTGACCTCTCTGGATTCTCATCTCCATCTCCTCAACTTAGGGAGCCTGTCAGGCTCTGGCTGGCTTCCCCTCCCTACACCAGGGCCTGGAAACTCTTCAGGCAGTAAGCCTTGACAATCATAGGTTTCACTGCATGTATTTTCCTTTACTCTGGCTCACTGCACTGTGTGACCTCTTGTCCAGTGTCTGGAGACCATTATTTCATGTAGTTTGTCCACTTTTTTTCAGTTGTTTCATGAGGGGCATGAAATCTGATTCCTTTTACTCCATCTTGGCAGAGAGCAGAAGTCTCTCTAGCAACCATATCTACTTGATTATCATGGCCAGCATTTGAAAAGAAGTAAATTTCAGAGATTTGTTATTTAAGTATTTTTCATTATACCGATTTCACTTAAACTGAGGAAGTTGATTAGAAGTATTTTGGTACACAAATTATAAAAGATCATTGTAGGAAATATTAGGGAAATCCAGATTAACAAATAAAAAAAAAAAAAACAAAAAACTTAAAATCGTAGAGTGGCTGTCATTATTTTGTAGTATGATTTTTAAATATTTGTCTCCTTATATATATGTTTAGATAGATATTACAAGTTTATAAATGTAATAAGAACATATGCATACTTTTATTTAAAGAAAATTTTAAGTTAGAAAAGAATAAATATTTCTCAGTGACATAATGCATTTAACTTTGAAATGAAAAGTAAAAATTATTTATACTTTTAGCCCTATTCCTCAAGAAAACTTCTGTTAAATGTCATATAGATTTCCAGACTCCTTTCTATGCATACACAAACACACTAGAAGTCTTGTTTAACTCTAAAGAAAAGAAATCATTCTGCATATATTTCCTTTTCTCTTTCACTCTTTTTCCTTCCATGTTGATATATACAGATAAACTTCATTATTTAAATGGCTTCCAATAATTCCATCCTATGGATAAAGCATTACCTATTCAACCAATTTGCTAATGATAGACATTTATCTTGCTCACAATTTGTAGCCATTGCTCACTTGTTTATTTCCTTGGTATAAATTCGTAGATGTGGAATTGCTAGATGAAAAATAAAGTATATTTACTATTGTAATAGTTATGGCCAAATTTTCCCCCCAAAATTTGTACAACTTCCTCCAACAGTATATGTGTCTCCTTTCAAAACTTCACTCTAGCTCTCAGCATTATTTTATCTCTTTAACGTTTGCCAATAAGATAAATCAAAATAAATATCTCATTGTTACTTTCATTGTCATTTCTTTGATTAATAGTTAAGGTTTCAGCTTATTGACCTTTCTGGTTGGATGGGCCTCCTCTATCTATGGACTTTGCCTAATTTTATATTGAAGTGTTCACCTTTTTCTTATTGAATATTCATTTTAAAGTTTTTTTTTCCTGGATAAGTTTGCCACATTAAAAAAAAAAAGGCACAGTTGTGATTTTATTAATATCTAACTGAATTTATAGAAAAATTAAGAGAGGATTTGATATCTTTACAATATTGAATCCCCTTATTTCAGGAATTTTCTATGTCTCAGTGGTTGCCTGTGAAGGGAGGATGTGCGTAAGTGAGGGAGAGAGATTACAAAGGAACTCAAGGACAGTTTTGGGCATGATGGATAGGTTCATTATCTTGCTTGTGGTGATGTTTTCATGGGTATATACACATGTCAAAACTTGTCAAATTTTACACTTTAAATATGTGCGGTTTATTGTATATCAATTAAGCCTCAATGAAGCTGTTATAAAAAGAAGTATCATCAAACATACAGTAAACAGTTTTCAGACAAATAGAAAAATTGAGTTTGATCAGAACATTTTTGGAAACCATCTTGTTTAGATTTCTCCTGTCACAGTCACAATGGCTTTCCAGAATAAGTTGGGAAGGCAAAGCAAGTCACTTTAACCTTCCAGATTAAGGAAACTGAACCAGTAAAATCAGTTCTTCCAAATCAGACTTGGCCTAAAAGACCTGAAAAACAAATATAACTTCTGAGTAGCAGTATATGGGAGTAAGTCTATAAATCTCCAGGAAGGAAGGAGAGAAGAGAATAAGCAAGAGGGAAAGAGATAAGGAAATAAAGAACTGCTTTAAGTAAGAACATGTAGTTAGAGAATTATAATGGCCATATGATAATTAGAACTATTTCAGTATTGAGAAAGAACACATTCAAAAATCATTCTTGTTTGTACAAGAGGTGACAATTTAATGATTCCAGGGGCAATATACATTGAGTAGTATACACACTTAGGCAGGGTATATGAAGTTGAAGGTGACTGAAGAATGTAGTGAAAGGACATGCAACCGGGAACAAATGCTGAGTTACGTCTATCAGACTGTGGACCAGCTGTAGCTTACGCAGTGTCCGAATGGCAGGTAGCCGCAAGCTGTGTCTTCAGTCGGGAATGCCTGACAGTGTTGTGCTCTGGCTCAGCTATTATAGCAAAAAGGCCCTTTTATAAATTATCACGAAATGATTTAAAACCTTTTTTTTCCCAATAAGAACGAGATCAATTTAGAATTAAAAACTTAAACCAAGGTACCTTAATTAGAAGAAGGTAAAGGAAGAGAAGGAGGAAATCTAAAGAGAGATTTTTTTTTTTTTTCCTTTAGACAGTTGAAAGTAAGTGGGAAGAATTCTGGCCTTGGATTCTGAAATCCAGGGTTTAAGTCCTGGTTTTGACATTCACTACTGTGAGACAACAAAAAAGTTGTATCACTTTCAGGACCTCAGTTTCCTCAGATTTGTAATTGATAATACAAACTTTTATGCCTTTCAATATTGTGGTAAAAATTAAATCTCTTAATGTATTTGTAAATTTTTTCCAAAGTACACTAGGCACTACAAATATTGAGCATTATGAGGATGATGTTTATTTTCAGCAGGAACATTTAGTTGAGCGATTGATTGATTGGGTATTACTTTCTAGTAATTTCTTTGTTCCATTGGCATTCTGGTTTTACATCTACAAATGTTATTTGTTTCCTTCCCTTAATCAGTATCACTTAGATTAAGACTAACACTGTTCTTTAAGGTTGATGAATTATTTTAAGAAAAGACCTCTGTTATATCAAATTCAGTGACTTTGGACAACTACCATGGAATTTTTCCTGCATAATTCCTTCCCCACTACACCCACAAATACTGGAGCTTAAAATGTTGGAGGGTGAAAGAAGGGAATGAGACCAAACAGATTGGGCATGAATAGACAAATCAGTAGGGTAAGTGTTGTGAGATAAAACTAGATTTTTATTGTGTTCATCTTATATGTATAGACTTGAATAGGTCTTAGTCCTGGGATTCTGTTATAGTTCTGTCTGTGCCCTGTCCAGGACTCTTTGTACCAGCATGCCTTGAAGGCATCTCAAACTCAGCATGTTTGGTTTGGAACTAATCTACTTCCCAGGTTGCTCAGCTAGAAGCCTTCAGGTCACCCTTGACTTTTCTCTCTCCTCGAATCTCTTTCCTGCCCCATGTCAATCAGTCTCCAGATCCCAGTGATTCTGGCTTCTAAATATCTTCCGAATCTGCCCCCACCCCTCATCTGTTCTTTTATTGCCACTGCCTGAGTTTAGGTTATAGGTTTCTCAGTCTTTAGCCTGCTCTCTCCCGCATCCAATTCTTCCCCTAAATGGCCACCACCAAAAATTATCAGTCTAAAACACAAACTACTTTTTCAAAACACTAAATTTTCTCTTTCTTAAAGGAATTTAGCTTTAGGATGTAATCAGATAAATTATCCAGATATATGTTAAAAAGTTGTTCATTATATCATTGTTTATACTAGGAAGAAAGAATAGGAAAGATCCCTAAATGTCCCAAAAGAGGAGCTTAGTTATCAGTAGAATATAAAATAGTCTATATCAATAGATTTGTATTTGATCATTTGAAAAATCATTGATAATATTAATGTCAATTATAAAAAGCAAATTACTGAATAATGTGCAAAGAAAAAATTGTGAAGAATATACTATACTGTAAAAGAGATTTCTAGGTAGCAGATTCAGCAGGACTTTCTATAATTCCATCTTCCAAAAAACAAATGCAAAATGAAACTAAAAAAGAACAACAACAACAACAAAAACCCCACTTGGTAGCTCTTTACAAAAGGTAGCCACTTCTAGCAAGGGCTTCAGTGATAGCCAAAATCGTATAACTCAGCACCAGTGAAATGCCACTCAACAAATCTGTCAATGCCCTAAAAGTTATGAAAACCTATGGCTTCCCAGTTCTGCCATGGGCTAGACCCCACATCTGACTCTTTTTGCAAGAAAATTTTCTATAGAATCTCTATTGTAAAATACTGCATGCTCTATTCAACTATGGTTTACTTCATCTATCCTCCACTTGCCTTCCCTTTATTTTTCTTTAAAGGAAAAGAAAAAACTGTTCAAACACATCTTTGAAGGTCAAAAAGGAGAGATGCTGCCCACAGGATTTATTCTCTATCTGTCTTTCAGTTAAGGCCCCTGCTAGGAAGTTGTACTTCTTAAACCCTAATGCTGACTTCTCTCTTAAGTACCATTTGTGTTTATTTGTTACCTTCTTTTTTTTGGTGGTGGTAGGATCTGGTATTCTAAACAGCCTTGCTAAGTCCGCAATAGCTTGTCTTTTCTCTTTTGGGAGGCTTAAGGGACCACAACCTATTATTTGCAGACCCCATCCTCCAAAGCATTACAATTTGCATAGATTATAACACTGGTTGGGCTATACATTATTTTTACATAAATGCTTTTATTAAATTCTGTCTTATGTGGTGTGTTAGTGTTTATTTTTCTATTTAGGATAACTGATCGCTTCAGAGCAAATATCTTAATCATTGTCAGAAAAGAGACCTAATCCCCTCTCAAATCACTTCACTTTCTTTGTTGTTTCCCTTTCATCCTTCCCACATGTCTATATCTCTTTTATATTATGAAATATTATGAAATATAATTGGCAGAGTGACAACACTAAGTTAAATCTTCTGAACCATTTTATTTGTGTAAAATCTCCACTCACAAAGATTAATGGACTTTTCTGTAAATTATAGCTAAATAGTTAATACTGGCATTTGGGTATTCCATGGTGACTTGCCATCTCTAAGAGATAGCTCTTTCAAATGCATAAGAGAACCAGCATTAAAAAATACTCTGTGTTAAATAATAGTTAAAGTTTTAAATATAAAGTACTGATTTTTCTGTTTCAGATAGACTTATGTATATGAGTCAACCTTTATTAATTTTGCTTTAGAATTTTTAAAAAACAACAATGAAGCTTAAAGTCCTTGCCTTCATAAACAGAAGCAAAGTAATTATCTCAGTAATAAGGTTAAAAAAAAAACTGCACCATTTTTCCTTTCTCTCTCCCCTCCCTCTCCCTCTTTCCCTCCCCCTCTGTCTCTCCTTTTCTCTCCCGCTCTCTCTGCCTTCCTTTCCTCCTCCCCCTCCCCTCCCCTCCCATGCCCTCTCCTTCCCTTCCCTTTCTTCCCTTTTTTCTTGTTAAGAACACAGGCTTTGGGTGAAATCAGCCTGGGTTCCATTCCATGTTCTGACACTTATAGATGGGTAAATTTAGACAAGTCACCTGAGCTTGAGCACTGGTTTCCTCCTCTGCAAAATACTAAGCTAATAGTATTTAATTGATAGTGTCTTTATGAAGTAACTGAGATAATGCATGTAAAGTGATTGGCAAAGTCCTTGGCACAAATTAAGAACTCAAAAGACATTTTAAGTCTTTTTTTTTTTTAATTCTAAGAGCCATTATTTACAGTTAATAAAAATTAAGCCTTTTGCCTATACCCTCAAAAACATAACCACATTTTATCTTTGTCACACACACAAAACATAGAAATTATCTCCATTTTCTAGAGAGGAAACTGAGGATCAGGAATGTTAAATGACTTAGCCAAGGGCACACCTGATCAGTGGCAGGACCAGGACTAATCAAAGTGCCTCTTGCAAAGGTCACAGTGGAGGCTAATGTATATCTACATGCCCCCAGAACATAGGGAGCCAGGTTTAGTGTAGGCACTGTTGGGTTGCTCCATGTATTTCTGGCTTCTGATGCTTTTCTTATTAAAAGTTGTGACCTTGCTACTTACCAAACAGATGGCATCGTTTGATGAAATTCGGACCATATTTAGAACATTTCTATACAACCTTTCTCATTTGGGGAAATGTTATTGCCCAAGGAAGTGATTTCTTTTCACCAATTGACCAAAGTCATGGGATGTCTTCTCATGAGGGCTTTCTTTCTGTCATCCCTCTTCTGACAAGGGTGGGTGTTGAACCTGAGATTTTGGAAGTGAGGGTCAAACTGAATTTTCTGCATCTCCAGAAAAGGGTACATTGAAGCTTTGTTGACAAAGGTGAGGGTCTGTAAACAGGCATAGTTATTCATTAATAATGGTCTTGCCTCATGAAAATATGATTTTGAAGAATTAGACATCCACTGAAGCAAGATAATATAATGGTATCACCCTATATACATACAAGACAAAAACAAGAGAATGCGGTGCAAGAAAAGGCCAAAAATAGTGTGGATTTTACATAATACTGTTTAAATTTATCTAAAATTTAAAATAGTCTAAATACTATATATATGCATACACATATAGGCAAGTGACTTTATCTCTTTAAACTCAATATCCTCATCTGATAAACAGAAACACCCATGCCTAATCCATAGGGTAGCTGGGAAGATTAGAGGACTTGCACAATTCAGGTAGTTTCCTCCTCCAAGTCTCTATTCAAATACCACTTTTCTCCGAGGGACCTTGTTTGATCACTTTTTCCCCCTAAAAACAGTCTTACCCTTTCCCAGCACACTCCCTTGCCCTATTTAATATATTTCACTACATAAGAGTGTATCATATAGTTACTTATTTTTGAATTCCTAAACCCACACTAGTCTAGCATCTCCATGGGGCAGGGACTTTACCCGTCTGGCACAAAGTAGATTCCCAGTAAGTATTTGTGGAATCAAAGATAAATTGCCTGGCTCAAGGTCAGCTCAATACATGGTAGGTACGATAATTGTTATACACAGTCTCATTTTCTTTCCAAATTGGTAGCCACTAGCCACATATGAAAGAAACTGAACTTTTAAAATTTTATTTTAATGAATTTAAATTTAAGTAGCCACATGTTGCTAGTGGCTATTGCATTGGACAGAACAGATATCGAACATTCCATCATTGCAGAAAGTTCCAGGGGACAGCACTGGGCTTGGAGCAAGCAGCTCAGACATATAGATGGTATTGGAGATGAGAGCTGACCCCGTGCTGCCTGGCAGGAGTCACACCACCACCCTGCTCTGCTGCTCTCTCATGCCACTGTCCAGGTCCCCCTTTTTCTTCTTTATGATACAAGCATGCTGCAAAAGTTCTTTTCTCCAGTTCTATATTTAAAATGTAACTTTAAGTTATCAAAACCTGTCAATGAGTTGTCTCAGGAATCTCATTAACATAATTGTTGTGGAGTCCACAGCAGCAATTTTTTAACTAAATCTTAATTCTTTTCCTCATTACTATTCAGATAAGTAAAAGGTAGGTTTAGACAATTAATCCATAGGCTCTGTTGTTTTAAAAAAGTTACAAATGGCTCTTTGAGATCTAAGGTCTTTAAGGATGATATACGGAGCAATTTTTTGCTCAAGGATGGGATACAGATACAGATACAGGGGAGGCTAGAAAGGAACCAGTGCATTCTGTGAGTGAGCTCATTTCTTCTGCCACCTCTGGAAAGTGCCACCCGTGTTCAGCCTTTGCCCCAGGGACAAGCAGTGCTGTGGAGATTTCATGCTCAGAAAGCAACTGAAAGGCTACCAGAACTCTCTCATGGTTGGCAGGGGAAACCACTGCTATGAATAACAATTATATTTTATGGAAACTTTTGCCACCATATAAAAATCTGTCTGATACTTCGGGGCAAATGCAAACACTCAAATACACTACTGAAAACAGAATCCCGAGGAGCTGTACTCTTTAATAACAGATTCAGTCATATCACCTGGTAAATAAAAGGATATCCTGGGTGGAGTGTGGGAGAGGGGTGTGCGATTAATTCATGATGCATGAGTAATAGAAAGCATATTGTTTACATAAAGTTCAGTGTCTAGATAAGAACAAAATGCTAAATATATGTGGCACTAAACTTAAAACATGCTCCTATTTTAAAAAATAAAATGAAATGAAACTCTGGAAGTCTGTGCTTTTTTAATAATCTCTGTTTCTATTATGTTTAATTCTTGTTTGAACAGCAGCAAAATATCAGTGTCTTCTGTTTAGTGTCTTTTCTGCAAAGAATATGTGGTCCCAGGGTATTCCCTCTTGGGACATTCCGCGTTATGTCCAAACTCATCAACATTCAGTTTAATTTGAGAAACTAATTGACTGACTCAAACGAGCCAAGAGCATTTACCCTGGAGACATAAAAGTACTACTGGAAAGACTAGACTCTAAGTTGGTACATGACCAAGTTCTTATTACCTGAATGTTGTCATAAAGCAGACTTGTCCCTATGAACTAACTAGGGGAAATATAAAAAGTTTAATGTGTGCAAAATACAGATCTTCCTGATAGGTCTGTTGGGCTGTTGTTGTTTGTTTTTCAAAAAGAAGCAGCAGCTTTATCATTTGAGGATTGTGGAACTAAAAAAAACAAAATTGAATTATTAAAATATTTATGAGAAATAATTCCTAAGATATAGACTAAAGTTCTTATGTTTTTCTCATAAGAAATAACAGAAGCACATAGATACTTGGGTCTTGAAGTATCTCCATTTGTCAATCCATTTTGGTATTTTAGTTCACTGCTTGTTAAGCTTATTATCTTAATTTATTTAATCAAAATATTGACTCTATCCTCATACCGAAAATGACTTGTGGCATGATTTGGATCCTAATATGTTTGTACTATTAAAAGCTAAACAAAATGATGCTCATCCTTTTGCTATTACAGTATGAGTGTGTTTTGTAGTGGTTTTATTTTAGTTTAGGTTTTTTTTTTTTAAATGAAAATGACTACTTTTAGTTTTTTTTTTAATTAATTTTATTGAGATTATTCACATACCATACAATTACCCAAAGATCCAAAGTGCACAATCAGTTGCCCACAGTACCATCATACAGCTGTGTATCCATCACCACAATTTTTTTTATTCAATTTTTAGAACATTTTCATTACTCCAGAAAAGAAATAAAGACAAAAAAAGAAAGCTCAAATACTCCCATACCCCTAACCACCCCCCTCCATTATTGACTCATAGTATTGGTGTAGTACATTTGTTACTATTGATGAAAGAATGTTAAAATACTACTGACTGTAGTACATAGCTTGCAATAGGTATATTTTTCCCTATATACCCCTCTATTATGAACTTCTAGTTATAGTGTTATACATTTATTCTAGTTCATGAAAGAGATGTCTAATATTTGTACAGTTAATCACAGACATTGTCCACCACAAGATTCATTGTTTTATACATTCCCATCTTTTAACCTCCAACTTTCCTTCTGGTGACATATGTGACTCTAAGCTTCCCCTTTCCACCACGTTCACATACCATTCAGCACTGTTAGTTATTCTCACAATAATGTGCTACTATCACCTTGGTCCATTTCCAAACACTTAAGTTCAACCTAGTTGAACATTCTCCTCATAATAAGCAACTGCTCCCCATTCTTTAACCTTGTTCTATATCCTGGTAACTTATATTTCATGTCTATGAGCTTACATATTATAAATAGTTAATATCGGTGAGACCATGCAATATTTGTCCTTATGTATGTGACTTATTACACTCAATGTGGTGCCCTCAAGGTTTCTTCATCAATCTGTTTTATTTTATTTGTTTGTTTAAAGATAGTTTTGTTCACCCAGCATACTTTCCATCCTAAGTAAACAATCGGTGGTTCCTTGTAGAGTCATATAATTATGTATTCACCACCATCACCACTATCTATATAAGGACATCACCATTTCTTCCACAGAGAAGGAGGAAGAGTCAAAGAAGGTAGAGAGACAAAAGAAAAAGAAAGAGAAAAAAAAATGACAGCTAAAAAGCAACGAAAGGAAAGCTAGAGTTAACCTAAAGTAGCATAAAAGAGTCAGAAAACATCACCAATGCCAAGAGTCCCATACCCCTCCCTTATGTCTCCCTCTTAAAGGCATTTAGCTTTGGTGTATTGCCTTTGTTACGTTAAAGGAAGCATAATACAATGTTTCTGTTAACTATAGTCTCTAGTTTGCATTGATTGTATTTTTCCCCAATACCACACTAGTTTTAACACCTTGCAAGTTTGACATTCATTTGTTCTCCCTCATGTAAAAACATATTTGTACATTTTATCACAATTGTTGAGCACTCTCGATTTCACTGAGTTATACAGTCCCTGTCTTTATCTTTCCTCTTTCCTTCTGGTCTCCCACACGCTCCTAACCTTCCTCTTTCCACCATACTCACAGTCATCTTTGTTCAGTATACTTACATTACTGTGCTACCATCACCCAAAATTGTGTTCCAAACCTCTCACTCCTATCTTTTCCTATCTTCAGTATTTCCTGTAGCACAGTTGTCTTGCTCACAAACTCTCTCATTGTCTGTTTGTCAGAGAATATTTTAAACTCTCCCTCATATTTGAAGGACAGTTTTGCCAGATATAGGATTCTTGCTTGGCAGTTTTTCTCTTTCAGTATCTTAAATATATCACACCACTTCCTTCTTGCCTCCATGTTTTCTCCTGAGAAATCTGCACATAGTCTTATTAATCTTCCTTTGTATGTGAAAGCTTACTTTTCTCATTGATTATTTCCTCTATTATTGCTTCTGCCCCCTTTCCCTTCTCTTCTCCCTGTGGGACACCCATGACATGTATATTCATGCACTTCATATTATCATTACTTCCTGAAGACGTTGCTCATATTTTTCCATTCTTTTCCCTATCTGTTCTTCTGTGTGTAGGTTTTCAGGTGCCTTGTTCCCCAGTTCCTGAGTGTTTTCTTCTGCCTCTTGAGATCTGCTGTTGTATGTCTCCATTGTGTTTTTCATCTCTTGTGTTGTGCCTTTAATTTCCACAGATTCTGCCAGTTTTTTTTAAAACTTTTGTTTTCTACCTTATGTTCACTCAGTGTCTCCTTTATAGCCTTCATATCTTTTGTCATATCTTCCCTGAACTCACTGATTTGGTTTTTGATTTGAATTAACATATTTCTTTGAAAATGTTTAATTGTTTCATTAAAGTGAAACAATATCTCAACTGTATCTTGATTGAGGTGTAAGTTTATTCCTTTTACTGGGCCATATCTTCATTTTTCCTAGTATAGATTGTAGTTTTCTGTTGTCTAGGCATCTGGTTTTCTTGGTTACCCTAGTCAGATTTTCCCAGACCAGAACGGGTTCAGGTCTCAGAATAGGGTTATATTCAGGGTGTATCTTAGAAGAATGACAGACTTTCCTGTGAGGTGTCCAGTTGCTGTGCTTTTCCTAACCTGCCCAGCATGTGGCAGCTGTTAGCCTGTCGCTCCCAACTGGTGTAAGGAGGTGTGGCTCCTTCAGTTTCTGCTTTGGCTGTTTTCCCCCAGGCTCTGGGGTCTGGTTCTGAAGGGAAAGCTGGGCCCTACCTCCTTACTCTTAGGGAAGATATACCCCCTAGGGATTTATCATCTGCATTTGAATAGTTTCTCTGACTCTGTTATCTGTACCCCTGTGTAGGTCAGAGTGCTGGGAACTGAAAATGGCTACAACTCTCTCCTCTGAGCTCCTCCAGTTGAGAGAGAGGAAAAGGTTCACAGATCCCTCTTTTAGAGCCTGTACATGGCCCCCCAGTTTCACTGGTTGGCCAGAGGTAACACCTGGTCTTCTAGGCTCCCCCTCCTGGGACAAAGGAGTCTTCTGGTTTTTTAAGGTCAGTTGTCACTGAAAACCTCTGTCTGCTTGTTGGAGGTTTGTAGCTTGTATTCAGCTGTCCACATTTGTTAATTAAACCCCAGTTGGAGCTCAGTTGAGCTATATTCGCTTGCTAGGAGAGTGCTGCTTTCTACCACCGTGAGGTTTTGCAGCTGAGCCTGCCATGGGGAGAGGGGGCTCCCGGCACAGTTCCACAGTTTTTACTTACAGATTTTATGCTGTGATCTCAGGCATTCCTCCCAATCCAGCTTGGTGTACAATGTGTGAACAGTCATGGTTGTCCTCCAGCAGTTATTCCAAATTATTTACTGGTTGTTCCTGGTTGTTCATTAGTTGTTCCAGGGGACTGACTAAATTCCACTCCTCTCTATGCCATCTCCCTTCATCTCTTTTAGTTTTTGCAACCTGCAAACTTACTGTTTGTTTAACCAAAATATATATGATAGAATCCCTCAATTAAGAGGTTAATTAGTCACCCATTTGTTTTGTAACATAATAGTCCCTGAATAAAGAAATCCATATTCCATACTATTGTTTTGTTTCAACCATTCAACTTTCTCATTAACAAATGTTTGAATGTTTGAGGTATAGGAACATCATCTCATTGAATACTTCAGAGGGATTGTGACTATGGAATTCAACAAACAATATTTAACACATTAACAGTCTCTAAAAAGGACACTACCATTAGTTAATGAAATTACCCTATATTTTAATACTATAAGGAATCCATGAACAATACAGTAAGTAATCTGCTGATATTTTAAGAGACTCTTGCCAAAACAAACACACGCACACAACTGTATTTTCCAAACAACACTAAAGTGACTCTATTTTAAAGGAAAATTTGCAAATTTAGGCTTCAGAGCTATGAGATGCTTCCCTTCTCATCTAAGGATATGAAGAATGAAGTAATAAATAATACAGATGCATTCAGCTGTATTAGTTTTCTACAGTTGTGAAGCAAATTACCACAAATTTGGCAGTTTAAAACAACACCCATTTTTCATCTCCTAGTTCTTTAGGTCAGAAGTCTGGAAAGGCAGAGCTGGGTTGTCCACTCAGGATTTCAGATGGCTGAAATTAACGTGCCAGCTGGCTGTGTTCTTAGATGCAGCTTAGAGTCCTCTTCCAGTCTCATTCCTGTTATTGAGAGAATCCAGGTCATTGAATATATACAGCTGAAGTCCCCATGTTATTTGCTGGCTATTGTTGGGGACCCCTCTCACCTTTCCAGAAGCCACCCTTATGTCCTTGCTCCATAGCCCCCAGCAAAGGAGAACCCTCCTCATGTTGAATCCTGTTCACAAGTCTAATCTTTCTGACTTCTTTTGTTACCAGCCAAAGTAAACTACAGTTCTGGACAGCACAGATTTAAAGCATTTCCATCATCACAGAAAATTTTATTGGACAGTGTGTACTAGAGGTACAGTGAAATTGAGAGTATAGGGTCTTAAAGGAAATATTGGGGCAGAAAAAAGGTACAGTGTTTGAGGTTGAGAGCAAGGACATTCTGTATTTTTACAATTTTGAAATATTCTTTTATTATTTTAACATTTCTGAAATTAGGATGAGTCATACAATTGATGCTCTCCTTTAATAAGGTAATGCTTTTTTTCTCCCCTGAAAAACTGTTAAACAAATTGATGATGTATCTCATAATCATTGACACCTTAATATCAATGAAATATGGTAAGAGCCAGACCAAGGTTTGTATCTTGGGCAGGGAATTGGAGAAAAGAAATCAGGAGTTTGGCAGGAAGATTGAAGAGATGGTCTGATAATAGGAAACGTTAAATTAAGAAAGACTAGCCCCATGATACACATCAGAACTTTGGAGTAATGATGTATGGCCTTTTCCAGTTTGCCTATGCTGATGTTATGCAAAATACCAGAAATGGATTGGCTTTTATGAAGGGGATTTATTAAGTTACAAGTTTACAGTTCTAAGTGTTCAAACTAAGGCATCAATAAGAGGATACCTTCACTGAGGTATGGCCAATGGCATCCGAAAAACCTCTGTTAGCTGGGAAGGCACATGGCTAACATATGCTGGTTCCAGGTTGTGTTTCTGCTCCTCTCTCAGCTCCTGTGTGCCCTTAGCTTAGCATCCCCAAACTTCCTTCTGTCTGCAACGTAAACATCTCTGAGCATCTCTGTCAGCTCCTAGGCGCCTCTCCAAAAGTCTCTCTCAGCCTCTCTTAGGATGTTTTGTCCTCCCTTAGCTTCTCTGAAGCAAACTCTGGGCTAGCATCAGCCATTGTATGTATGTGTCTGCTCCTTTCAAAGTACTCCAATAAACTATTCAAGACCGAGGCTGAATGGACAGGGCATACCTCCATAGAAATAATGTAATCAAAAGTATTACCCACAGTTGGGCGAGTCACGTCTCCATGGAAACAACCTAATACAAATGTCCCACAAAATTGGATTAAAACATGGCTTTTGGGGGGACATAAAATATCCAAACTGGCACATGGCCCATTATTTAAAGTACTCTTTTCAAGTTTTTAAGACCTGACTCTGAATGCTCTCAACTTCTATTGACTTAGGAGAATTGGGTTGATGGTGAGTCTTAAGCTAGTGACCTCAGTCATTCTAAGGTACTCTCTCAGGTGGTGTTGAGCTGTTACCTAGCTTTGAGTACTGCAGCATGGCTTTCCTTAAGATTGGGCATGGGGGAGGAAAGGCTAGCAAGGATGCCTCTCTATTTCTGCCTGGTGAAAATCAGCAAAAGGGAAGATAGAGTCATGTTCAAAACAAAGTAAAATCATCATGAGAATCAAGATAACAATAGCCATAATAAAAGTAGACAATATCTTAAAATTGAGATATGAACTTGGATGGAGATGTGCTATATAGTGCCTCTCAATCAGGGAGCCAGGAATGTCAGATTGGAGCTATATTTCTTGTTTGGTGGTTTTGTTTTGCTTGTTGTGTTTATTGGTGCTGTAGAACTCTGCCATAACTTTTTGCAAAAGAGTAAATTAGAATTAAAACCTTTGTAAAATTATTTCACATGGTTATCGACAACTGCCATAATACAGATTTTATTACGGTAACTTTTCCCCTGGAATTGTTTGTTTCCAGTTAAAACATACACAAGTATGTATGTATATATGCATGTATGTATGTATGTATGTATGTATCAATCAGCTATTTCGACTTGGTGACCCACACATATTACAGTGTAATAGAAAGAACTCTTGTCTCTGAGTTAAAATGTCTGAGTTTAAATTAGACTCTAAGTGTGCCACTTAGTTTCAGATTTAACTTCAGATGAGTTTCATCTTTTGAAGCCATAAGTCACTTCCTTTAAAGAGGCAATACTAGTCCTAACTTTCACAGCTTTTGTGGAGATCAAATGAAACTGAAGATGTGAAAACAAAAACTAAAATATATAAATATTCTGAACTGTAAATTGTTATCAATTTAACTAATTATTATTTATCAATGTCTGTTACTCAATTTGGTGTACTTTTTAGGCACAGAAGATTTTTGAAAATTTGACTTCTCCTGTTACAGAGCCTAATTTAGTAGGCTCTGTAATATCCTCACATTTTGTGGCATTATTAGGTAAGGAAAAAAAATCAGTAAAATGAATTGGACATTTGAATTCTAGGGGACTTGATAAATTAAAAGTCAGGCTTGCTAAGAACAACATTATGACTGCTTTTGTTTATTATCAAAACCTTTTGCAACCTTAGACCTCTCAGAGTAAAGGCTTGGGGCTCTTTTGCTTCAGGAAGGTAGAAAAATGTCCCTCAGATTTAATCAACAAGAAACTGCTAGGAATTGACCACCATGCAAAGGAATATCCAACCATTATGTGACAGCATTGATAAGCTTAAGCATCATCTATGGGGTTAGCAGTTTTGCTTTTTGATCATATGTAAAGCCTTGACCTGGTGAACTCCTAAGAAGACCTAGAATTCAGGGATCCCAAGAATTCAGCTGGCTTCCTATTTGGGGCATCCCAGATGAAGGCGTTCTCTTCAAGAAACATCGAGGATATCTGCTAATTTTGAACTTTTATTTGTGAAGCAAAGGTTGTTGTTAATACCCAAATTTTGGTAGGGAACTGATGAAATCCCCAGTCTCTGGGAATGAAGGGTGGGATGGCAGTTTGATTGAAAAATTAGCAAGGACAAGCCGCTGGTCCAAAAATTAAATCCATATCACTAATCTGAAATTCAAGGATGGACATTGCAGAGTTGAGTCTGGGAGTATATTGTAGGTTTTGGCTGTAACCAGTTTGATTCAGCTTTTAAACTGAAAGAAAGTTGGAACGTGCTTGCACTCCAGCTGTGGACAGTGGGTTGAGAGTATAGGACATTTTGTAGGTTTACATAAGAAAGGAGTCTGACACTTCAATCATAGTTCCATTTATATTTTCATATAAATCATAAAATATTTAAGAGCTTTTGAAACTCTTTCTACTTACCCATGCTGGCTATTTTGCCATTTCCTTCATCCTCCTTAATGTTTTCTTGAATAAAAGGATTCCTGTAATTCACTGTGTTGAATGTAACCAAATAGGAAAATTACAACCCAAGATTAATCTCCCTATATGATCTCCCATTTCTACATGTAGCGTCTCACCAGAGGAGATCACAGTCATACACATTGCCCACCAAGTCCATAGTCTCTAGCACCATCAGGAGGGAGCCTTAATGCTTCCCCAAAACTCTGTTTATGTTTCCCTCATCAGTGTTTCTCTTTTCTCCCACATAGAATCCCCTTCCCTTCTGTCACATGGAAACTTACATCCCTTCTACTGTTTAATGCAAAGCCCTGCATCTGCACATTGAATCTTACTCCCTTCTGTCCCTCAGAGGACTTGCTCCTTTACCTGCCACTGCCCATAGATTGGTTCTTTAACATCAGCATTTAAATACGGTCAAAACAGTCCCTTCAAAAACAAAATGAAACAAAACAAAACAAAACAATGCAAAACAACAACAATGACAAATTTTCATTTTTACATTCTTAACTTCCAATTTTGTATTTTCCTTCACTAAAGACACTAAATTTTTATGGCTAAATGCAGTGGATTTTTTTTAGTCTTTATTTTACTCAGACTCTTTTCAGTATTTGGAGGGTGCTGTTCACTGTCTATTCTTAAAACAGTCTCTTCCTTCATGTGCTCCTACGTGCAATTTATCAGTCCTGTTTGAGGTTTCTCGATCTTCTGCCAATCTCAGAAATGACAGTGTTCCTCTGGGTTTCATCTTCAGCCCTTTCAGTACCTCAGTGCTCTGAACACCTGTGGGCGTTCATCAGCATCACCCACAAAGCCTTTTACGAATATAGATATCCCATCCCTATGCTAGACCATATGAATCAAAATTACTAGATGGTGGGGTCCAGGCCTCTACAGCGTTCACAAGCCCCACAGATGACTCTGAGGGGCAGCCTTGGAAACCGTGCTAGCCCGGGTGGTCCCATTCACTCCCATGGCTTCACAGGAATCAATGATAATGACCAATCTTTCATCTGAATCTCTCTTCTGGGCCCTAGGCCTGTATTCTAGACATGCCTACTGAAACATTCCACAGGATCTTCAAACTCTGTGGTCAAGATTGCCTCCTTGCCTACACCATATCCAAATCTGGTCATCCCCCCCCACCACTGTGTTTCTAACTTAATGATGTCAGAATTCACCAAATTTCACAAGACAAAATTCAGGCACCAGCTTTGAATTTTCTCTCCTTTGCTTTCCATGTCTAATCAATTGCCAAGTCATGTCAGTTCTATTCTCTAAAATTGTTTTTGTTTTCCGTGCCCATAGGTACTGCCTTAGGCTAAGTCACCATCATCTCTCTATAGCTGCCTCCTAACTGGTCCCTCTGCCTCCAGTTTTGCTTCCTCCCACCCATCCATACCTCAGATAACACTCAGTGTATTCTTTCTAAAAGGAAAATATAATTATTAATGCTTCTTTCTTAAGATTTTTCAGTGACTATCTGTTGCTTTCAGACATACACAGACCATCTTGATCTAACACACCCTTGCTTTTCTTGCAGTTTCTCCCTTGTATTCTGCACTCCTGATGACAGTTCCCCAAATGTTCATGTTCCTTCTTGTCTCTGAGCCCATATTGTGCCTTATGCCCACGAGCCCTCTTTCCGTGTTTAGTTAACTCCTCCTCATATTTCAGCTCATATCTCACCTTCCAGAAGGATCTTTGCCTAAGCATGCAAGCCAGACTGAAAAGAGAGATATTCCTGTATCACTTATAAGACTGTACTCTACTTATTGATTTGCTGTCTCTTCCCACCAGACTCTATGTTACTTGAGAGCTGAAACTCTTATTTATTGCAGAATAATATTTTGCTTGATATATAGCAAACATTCAATGCATGTCAAAGGAATGACATGAAAAAGATTGTTCAGAAGTATTAGTAAAAAATAAGTATCAGAAAGTAATGATAGAAAGAGACCTAAAGAGGGATGGTCAACAGATCAGAAGTTGCAGCGAGTGTGAGTATAATGAGGACTGAAAAGCAGTCACTGCTTAATGAAAAGCATTTTGTTGGCACGGTGGGAGTTTAAGACAGAATACAGGAATGAGTGGGAATTAGTGAAGTATTGTTAGGTCTTTGGATTTATTTTTGATGCTGTTTATTGTCACCCATTTATAGAGCAATGTTTGCTTTTAGTCTCTTATTTAACGGTCCACTTGGAGCATAAGCTTTCGTTTTGGTAGTCTTAGAAGAGAAGTAAATAGACAGCTTCCATTGTACAAGGCTACCACAGTAGTTTCTAAATCGTGCTTTCAAAGATTAGAGGTAGGGGACAGCAACGCAAACTCTTGATCAAAACAAAGTTTGAAATCCACCTATGTAAAATAAAACTTTTAGAAATGTTGGAGGATATAGTTTAGGCATAATGTTGACAATAAATAAAACAATCTATTCCCCCCAGCAATTGGAAAAAAAGGAAAGCTGATGGGTAACTCAAAAAGAAATTGACAAAAAGAAAATACAAAATCATAAGTTTATACTTTATCTAATACTTTAAATTTTGGGTAGAAATATTATTACTAGGTCTAAGTGATGCATTGGTAAGTTAGACCCTTGATTATCTTAGTTGGATTTTTTTTTTAATGTAGAAAAAAATGTCTTCTACAGCCTTTAATTTTACCTAAATGAACAGAATAGAAAGAAAGCAGAAACAGAATCTCCACCTGAGCAACTTTATACCGAAAACAAAGAAGCGATTCTGTTTGGAACCTGTCAGAATACTAAATTTCAGATTAACTTAAGCCATTCGCTTTCATTTCACTGATAATATTTGAAAAGACAAGTACCAGTGACTCACTCCGCCACCTGTTACACCATTATAGAGACAGACATATGGTGATGTGGAAAAACTTTTTTTGTGGATAGCTCCTATTCTTAAATTCAATATGAGTTAGCCATTTGGAAAATTTCTACATTATATTTATCACACAGTTATAATTTTTAGTGGTTGGAGGAGTCATAGATCTGACCACATCAATACTTGGCTCACTTTCAAAATGGAAGTAAGTGCTGAAATACCAAAAAACTGGAATGAATTCCTTAAAACTCCATTCATTTGGGTTTTCATATAGAGTGAAATAAGTATCAAATCTCTGGAAATGGCTATGCTTTTGAAATTCCATTGCAAATTATAGTTGAAAATATTTTCTTAAAAACTCAGCATCTTTGCAAGCATGTTTGACTTGTATTGGAAGTAAGTTAGAGGACCTTACTATTTGATTTCACTGTTGAGAGAGATTGTGGATGCTTACAGAAAATATAGGGCCTCTACAAGGGTATTTTGAGGACTTTCATGGTAACTTACTAAATATATTGGAAATGATCAAAACTTTGCTAGTGGCTGGGTTCAATTACACTGGTATAAACTAGATTCTTTCTAAGGACTTTTAACTACCAATTGTCTCTCTTTAAAAGGTCATCACTAAAAGATCATTTCACCCTTAAGATATTCCACAATAGCTTCACTTAGGTGCTTATTTGATGCTGTAGGAATCAAGCACAAATTCTTATTTTTCACTAAACATAGATTTAAGGAATCAGGAAAAAAAACTTAGAAATTTAGAGGTGTCTTATAAAGTCTTGACTATTTGAAGGATAGAGTCCAATTCAATTCACAAAATAGTACTTTTTTTATGTAATAGTTTTTGTTTAGCTAACTAGCTAGTCAAGAGTGTAAAGCAGACAGTATAAAGAATTTTAAACTTGCTAGGGTCACATTCAAAATAAGCCTGTGACAGCCAGGAGGTCAGATGTACCGCAGCCCCAAAAGACTAAAATGTAAACTTGAATACTGAAGAGCTTCTCTCGTCCTCACTTTTCAAGGAGACACGGAGATTGGTAACATCCAAGCAAATTTGGACACTTTCTGTCAATCTTGTGTTGAATATGGTGACTGAGCCCATGTCCAAGGAGGATCCTGAAAATGTTGAAGGATCAGCAAAGAGTATTTGGCTCTTTACCAAAACACTTTTCCTGAGAAGTCTCATAACCATGAGTATTTAGGGGGAATTCAATCCATGTACTTATAATTTATTTACTCTAGACTCATCAAAATGTCATTGGGCAAGATTGACTGTCCAAGAAACCTTAAAGTTTATGAGGCCATTTAAGGCTTTTATCTCTGAATCATAAAGTCATATTGTACTAATATGTAACTAGAATTACTCAGAATTCAAACTATACTAGGGGTCAATTTCAATCCTAGGATATCTTGGAGTTGATTCATAACTTCAAAACTCTAAATGCTGATCTAGCACTTACAATAGCATAAATAGTGCAGGGCTTGAAAGAGAACGTTCAATATTTAAAATATCCAAAGGCCACATTTTGAATGACTCAATTTGAGTATCTTCACAGTGGCCTGAGGGCATGGGGATTTAAAGATAAGTATCTTCCAGGAGACTGAAAACAACTGGCACATTTTAAATTTTCACCCATTAAAAGCAAGTCATGCTGAATTAATCCTTTGGCATTGTGAGATGTATTATAGTTTTAAAAATTCCTCCAAATACATACTCTCCTTTGATTAGGTAAACAGGTGCAGTTATCTCCATTCTTAAAAGAGGATGTTACTTGCAATGGAATCACTTGCAACTTTGAATGTTGTTCTTTATTTGCAGTTATATATATTGTGTTCTATATTCTTCTGAGCTATGATTATGTGCAATAATAGAAGCACTGCTGTCTATATCCCACGTAGCTCTATTTTGTTTTTAAATTAATCTTTCCCATACTTATAAGAAATCTTTGATCTTGGTTATTAGTAAAAAGAAAACAAAACAATACAAAACACAATCCTGTCGTAACACAAAGCTTAAATATTATAATTGGCATAAAATTCTGTTGTATTTTTTTTTCCTTTCCAAAAATAAAATGCTTACTATAGCATCATTCTCTTTCTCCCCAATTCCACATACTTGCATTTTAAAATGGCCTTTTCCTATGGGGCTAATCTAAATGCAGAGTGTCCTTTGAACTTATGTGCTCCATGGTCAGGTCAAGTCCATCAGGGCAGAAACTAAGAAACGGACCAGAACTTATTTAAATTATGTAGTTGCCTGGAAATAAGTTTAACTTTTTATTATTTCTTTTGTTAGCTGCAAAATGTGAATGGAGATTGTTTTCCCTTAATAAACTCTAACTCGAGTCATTCATTTTTTTTTAAATTGAGACAAAGATTAAGATAATTTCAATTAGATATCATTCCTAACAAAATTTGATGGCTTGTCTTAATGTAATTTAATTTTGATTAACTGGCATGTACTTAATTAATCTTGCAGATTTCATAATTTCTGGCATTTCTTCCTTCCATCCCCTCTTTGGTTTCTTTCTTAAGGGTTGCTTGACTCTCTAAAATACGTAAAGTGAATTTAATGTTAATCTAGATGGAAGTTTATTGGCGTGTGAATTCTGTGACCAGATTAAAACTACAAAGCAGGTGTCTCTGGGCTGATGCTCGAGAATATTCAGAGAAGAAACCCTCTCTTCACTAGGGTTTCAGTTGTCCTCCTGCTTCCATGGGCACACCTTCTCATTTTCCTCCGCTGGATCCCTCCTTAACTAGCCAAGTTCTTAGCATTTGTACTTACCTCCTACATGACCTCATCTAATCACATGACTTTAAAATCTATATGCCATTGTCTGTCAAATTGCTATCACTTACCTCTCCCCGTTCATAGACGTCTGTATTCAACAGCCTAAGCCTACCTGCCTTTTCCACTTGGAAGTCTAATATACCTCAGACGTCACACGTCTGAACCAGTATCTTACTCTTTCTCCCCAAACCGTCTCTTCCTGTGGACTTGCCCATCTCAGGCAGAACTTTGAGGTTGTCTTTGACTCTTCTCTGTTTCTCATACCCACATTCGATATAGCCAGCTGTCTTTTAGAGCCTGAATCTGATCATTTCTCACCAGCTGCATTTTGTCCTGGCCTCTGTCCATCCTCTCTCACCTGGATTGCTGCAATGCCCCTGACTGATGTTCCTGCTTCCACTTTTGCCCACTTCAATCTATTCTTAACATATTAGCAGAGTGGGACTTTCTAAAACCCAGGTTAGATGGTGTCGTTTCTTTGCCCAAAACTCTTCAGTGACCTCTGATCTTAACCAAAAGTTAACCCTGGTCTCTTGTTATTTCTCTGATTCAGCTTCCACTACTCTTCCACTAGTCCAGTCACACTTGCCTCCTTGCTGTTCTTCCTACTCTCCAAGCACAGTGCTGCCGTACAAGCCTTTATACTTTCTATTTCTTCTGACCAAAACACTCATTGCTCTGACATACCCTCGTTTCACTTCACCTTCCTTGGTTCTTTAATAACTTTTCTTAGCGAAACCTTCCCTGCCTATCTGTTTTTTAATTATAACCACACCACTCGTCTCTGGCACTCCCCACACTTCTTTTTAAATTTTCCTCCCTAGAACGTACTACCATATAATCATGTCTAGACAGTACTTATCCATTTTATTTTATTTCCCATCTCTCCTTGCCCAGCTAGAAGGAAGGCCCCTAGTCTTTTGTATCATTCACTGCTATATCCCCAGCCTCTAGTATCATGCTGCCACATGAAAGAGCTCAATAAATATTTTTAGGTTCAAATGAATGAATGGATGAATGATTATTGCTCATCTTCCTCTCCTTGAGTAGAAGCAGGAAATATAAAATATGAATTATTGAATTATCAGACTTACCCATGTTTATATGGAAATATAATCTAGGTGGGTGTTGGCTTTATGTGAAGAAAAACATGAGAGCATGCGTTTTGAAGAGAGTGCTTAAACACTCATCTGTTCAAACCAAAAAAAAAGAAAAACCGCTTTCAATCAAGAAATCAAAACATATTGAATTAATTGTTTCTAGGTCATTAATGAACTTGACTGTGCTGCTGCTCTCAAAGTACTAAATATAGCTGGTAGCAAACCGAAGGTCCTTCGTGATCCTTGAATTTCTAAAGAAATACTAAGACTTGTGGAAGAAGTTTTTAATGAGACTTTGTGCTGTTCAGGAGAGAAGAAATCATAGTTTCTGACCTCGGGGACATTGATGAAATAATAGAGCAAAAGCTCTTGGGAAATTAGTTTTTAAGAAGCAGAATCCAGTGGCTCGTTGCACATTCTAAATAGCATCATAGTAAGAGTGACAGTCTGGCTGATTGGGTTTAGTGATGTGGGTAGACCTGGCTGCTAAATCATTCAAACTGGACTGAAATCCCCCAAATAGCAATGAGGTCTTATAAAGGTGTAAGGAGTACTGAGCAGTAATTCATTTTAGGACTTCATTTAATTGAGAAGAGCTGATAGGCCAAAGAAAGGTGAGGACAATTTCACTGTTGGAATTGTAATCAATAAAGACAGTCTTAAATTTGTTCTTGTGCTTATCCTGATTTCATTCATTCCGCAAACATTTATGGAACACCTACTGTGTACCAGGCACTATGCTAGAGAGGGTGTGCAGTGGTGTTCCCCACAAGGTGTGATACCTGCCCTCATCAAGCTTGTGTCCTAGTGGGAAACATAGACATGTAGACAGACACACAAATGTAATTTAGTTTGTGATGAGTGTGAGAAGGGAAAATAGAAGAGCACTAGGGGAGAGAATAACAGAGAGCACAAATGTTAAACTAGGTGGTCAGGAAAAGCCACCCTGAAACTTTAATACCAGTCCATGAAATATTTGTGTAAGATATACATGTGAGTCCTCTGTAAGACATCGATATTTGTGAACTAGATCCTACTTCTCACTTTTTGAGAGACCTTACATCCCAACCACCTATTTCCTTCCACCAATGCTTTCTATTTTTCTCCATTTACTTCTTGCTCTCTGCCATTATCAAATCTCTCCTATTAAAAAACAAGTGTTCTCACATTTGAATTCTTCTCTCCAGTCTTAGGGACTTCATTTCCTCAACCGTCAAACCTCTCTTACTCCTGACTTCATCCTCTTTTTAATTTATTGTTTCATTGTGTTATGTTGAGATGACTTTTGAGATCTCAGTCCATCAAAAAGATTAATGTGCATATACTCAAATTTTTAATTTGGCTGAATCCTCACGTCTTTGCTTCAGGTACCCATGTCTTTTGTACTTACTTTTAAGCCACTAAATTTTAAATCAATAAATATGTTATAAAGCTATTTATACAGTATCTGATAGTAGGTGGCAGTTGAGAATAGATTACATTGTTTCTGGCTAATACAAAGATTTTGCTGAATGGATTTTCAGTTCTTAAGTTGAGACCTGAACAATGCCACTTGACACAATGTGGATATGGAATGGACTGTAGTCGTCACTATTTGATTAATTAACTAATTAATAAAGTGTGGGGATTTAGGTGTTTAATCTCCAAGCTAGTGGGCATAAATGAGGTCACATTAAATTTAATTCTCCAATCTCTGTAGCTCTAGGCCCATCTACTCAAGCATAAATCCCACTGAGTGGCACAATCTCTTTCCCTCAAGCATCTCTGACAATTGAGGCATCTTGCAATTTTCCCTTCATGAATCTGCCCGTGATGCCACTTTGTGTTGGCTTCTGCTTTCCGTGGCCTTGGCCCATGTTCACTGGTCTCTATACTGCCTAACAGCAGACATCAGCAAGTTTGTTCTGGCTATTACTGCTCTCCATTCCATCCAGGCCTGTGCTAACACACTGTTCACTTGCAAAATAGAAAGAGGAATGCAGGATTGTCTAACATCAGGGCTTCCTCTTGAGCACTAAAGTTTAATGAATCTAGTGACAAAGTTCTTCCAGCTCTCACACTCAATCTTTTGTCTTCCCAGGATATGACTGTGAGGGTTTATGTACCAATCACAACAGTTTACCTAGAATCTGTGCCTTTCAGAACCTCAGTTTTGTAGCCGAGTGTAGTTAGTTATATCCGGTTCCTTCTCTCCTTACCAATAGACCTACTTTCTGTTTTAATGAAGATAGGCTATTCCATGCCATGATAACAAAAAACTCAGTTGCTTGAAACAACAAAGGTTTGTTTCTCACTCATGCTATATGTTCATCACAGGTTTGTGTGGCAGGGAAGAGAAGGTTTCTGCTCCTTACTCAGGGACACAGCTGATGGGAGACTCCAGCATTGGGGAAGTTCCTGGTCATGATGGGAAGAGAGACATCATACACTAGCTCTTAATGCTTTCCCCCAGAACTGACATGTATCGTGTCTGCTCATATTTCTCTTACAGAAGTAAGTGGCTATGCCTAATTTCAAGGGTGCGAGGAAGTGAAATCTTTCAATGTGCCTAGAAAGAGGAGAACCAAGAAAAATGATGAATAGCACTAATGGCAATCATACCTCCTTCCTTGAAGTTTTGCTTCTACAACCTTCTCTTCTCTCCCCACTCACTTCTGCCCTTTTCAACATATCTCTATATGTATGATTTTCAATCATATACATGACTTTAGGTTCCCCCGATTAGTTATTTATTGCGACATAATAAATTACTCTTACATTTAGGAGCTTAAAACAACAAGCATCTACTATCTCACATAGTTTCTAAGGGTCAGGCATCCAGGAGAGACTTAGCTGGGTGTGTCTGGCTAAGGGTATCTCATAGATTATTGGTTGGGGCTGCAATCTTCTCAAAGCTCAACCACTCCCAAGTCTACTCATGTAGCTGTTGACAGGCTTCAGTTTGTTGCCACATGGACTTCTCCATAGGCTGCTCACATCCCCCAGAATGAGGGATCAGAGAGCGAGAGATCTCAAATTGCCATCTTTCATAATCTAATCTCAAAAGTGATATGCCATCACTTTTGCTGGAGATTAATGGCCCCACAGAGCAGCCCTGGCATTTGGCCCATGTTCACTGGTGTCTAGACTGCTCAGCAGCAGACATCAGCAAGTTTGCTCTGGCTATTACTGCTCTCCATTCTATCAAGGCTGGTCCCAACGCAAAGTTGTGAATAGTAGCAAGTAAGTGAGTGCAGTCTTCTTGGAGACTGGCTAACACTCCCCCTCAGATGGCTACTTACTTCCCATGTAAACCTGTGGCTGCCAATAAATTCTGGCTGAATTTCAGCTTCTGCCAAACAGCCTATCCAACCCAGAATAAATACAATTTAAAACTTTATAGGGGGTTCTGCATTTAGGCTAATAATTGGTCTTCTCCCAAATAATTAAATGGTTCTTGTATCTTAACTTTTTTCGATGTCCAATATCCAAATAAGCACGTTCACTCTTCCATAGAATATTTGCTTTATTTATAATTTTTTAATTGCTATTTTAAGTCATTTGTGTTTAGGTGGTTGTGGTACTTCACATATTAGAAGACATAATAAATATAGCAAATAAGAGCAAATAAATGCTTCATACTTCTCCTTGCCCTTTTATATAGAGACACAAGCTGTGAGAAATGAGTGTGTCTCTAAGTCGGATGCTGTGAGGAATTAAAAATAGAGACATAGTGGCAGAAACCCCACATTAAAGTCCATCCTTATCAGCATTCTGTGATTCCACATACCAGGGGTTATTTTTCAGTTAATCAAGAAATTGTTGAGATATATTAAGGGGGAAATAAAATTTTATAAGGCGAAGACAGTTCCTATTTAGAGGTTGGGGAATTTTATGGCCATTTTAATAACAAATAGGGGTCTGCATATATGTGAATTCTTATACACTCATAGTTTTATTGAGCAAGGAAAGAGAGTTATTTTCCTTTCTTTATTAATTTTTCTTAAAACTCGAGGAAATATAAATCCCACTGTGGAGCAAACTGATGCTCCTCCCTACCTTTTCCTTATACTGAAAAAGTTTTATTCACCAAAATCCTCAAATCAGCTTCTTATCATTGTACCAGTGTTTTCTCTTGGGTTAATTCAGCCCAACTGTGCAGTGTGACCGATACAGACAGCCTGTTAGAAGCATATGGATAGCCTGCCTCTTCATTATTCCTCTTTCCTTTGTTGTTTCTGCCTTTGGGTTGCCCTTTTCCTAACATCTTGAATGTCAAACCCCAAATTATAGTATGCTCACTATATGCAAGATTTCCCCTCCTCCCCACCCCCTCCTCCCTCCTCCAGTGACATCTCACTTCATTCCCAAGGAAAACAACGCCCTCCCCTCTAAGAGCAGTGTCTACATTTTCCTGCTCTTTTCCTCTCTCCTCCTGGCATGCTGGTTTAATCAATTTTACCAAATGACTTTCTTGGCAGCCATATAAAGAAAACCCAGAGCAAGTTAATGGCATTCTAATACTGTACTTTTTGTCATTTCTCTAAAATGTGCAGAACTGTTTGGTCATTGGATTGATTTTTAATGATCTAAATGATCAGATGCCTCCATGCTGCACTGCAGCAGCCTGGTAATAAATAGGAGAGGGGAGGGGCTCAGCACTGGGCGCTCACTTCATGCTGGATGAATAATCCCCAAAACGCCAGCCAAGGAGACAGTACAAAATATCCGCCTTTGCCAAATCATCTCTTAACTTTTTTAGACAAAGACACCTAGCTATTTTAATTTTGCCTATGGAAGAACCAAAACAAGATGTTTTCACGGTGAGGGTTTAGAAAGTCATTGATAGGCTTTGGAATCAAACTGCAGCCTAATGCTATGCGTATTTGTTGACATAAGCAGAACGTCAGTAAAGTGCCTCCCAGTATCTCCAAATAGCATGTTGGCATCTCAATCGTGGAGGGAAAATGTTGGTTTTTTTTTTTTTTTAATCCAAAAGGCAATACAACTTCCAAGGTATATGAAATCAGAAAATTGTAAAAGAAGTCATTTGCTTTTGCTGTGTAACAAAGAGAAAAAAAAAAAATGATAGAATTGGGGAGAAGAGACAATGAAAGATTATGAACATTATCTCACTGTAGGACTTAACTAGCTTTGTAACTTGGGGTGACTTGCTCAACTATTCTGTGCTTCTGACTGTGAAATGGACAACGTACTTTTCTAGAAGATTAAATGGAGACATGTGAACCAAGTGTTTAGCATAATGTTTGATATATATTAGTCACATGGCATATGATCATTATTAAACACACTGTGGCATCTATGAACACAGAGCCTCCCAATCAGTCCTTTCTGGCTGTGTCTACACCCACAGGACAATGCTGGTCTCACAGTGTAGTGAATGGGTTTTGGAGTGCCATGGCAGCTCAACAACTTTTACCTTGCTCCATTGGCAAGTAACTTAACCTCTTTTTGTTCTCCAGGTTCCTCTTCTATAAATGGGGGATGCTAATACTCGCTTTAGAGGGTTATTGTGAAGATTAAAAGATATGTTTGTTAAAGCTCAGTGCACAAAGCCTGCACCAGAAGAAGAACTCAAAAAAAAAAAAAAAAAAGTTAACTTTATTTCACCCTTCTCCCCAATTTCCGATGTGCTATTGCATATTTCTAAATGGTATTTGGAAGTAAGCTAATTTGTTTCTTAAGATAATTCTTTCAATTAATACCATGCATTCTTTTGAGAAGCTCAGCTCAATTTACATAGCTTAGGATGTATAGATATAGGTTTACACCAGGGTATTCTGGGGCTCCGAGTGAGTTCACAGACCACATTGCTCTGTGAACACATCAACACTCTTATTTATTTCATACATATATTTCCTGTCTTATCTACTGTAGTTCTCCCTGAAAAAGAAGGTACTGTTTCATTTTTAAATGTTGTATCTTAGTTATCTATAATAAAGTAGCCAAGTTGGGCTGACCGCTGGTCTAATGAGTTTCAGTTTTAGATGAATCCTTTTGGTTTATGCAGTTTCAGGTCCAGACCATCTTTCTCACACAGGCCAGGAAGCTCACTAATGGATAAGCACAGCCAGGCCCCTTAGGTCCAGAAGGTGTGATGGAATAGGCCTCATCCCACTACTGGATAAAGTGACCCAGAGGCACTCTTTCCTGATGAAATCAGGAGCATGGTTTTTTTTATTTGGAAGACACTGTCTCCCCTCTCCACATCCCATAGTCAAGGAAAATTAGATTCTGATTGAAGAACAGAGCCCAAGAGTTGTAGTAGCAAGAGTTTGAAGTTTTGTTTGACAAGTTCTGTACTCTATAATGATAATATTTCCTATGTGTTTCAGATATTGGAGAAAGTCTGGGAGCAGAACAAGGCTTTGTGTATACCAAAAGGGTGGAGGTAGGGGAATAAATTGAGAGAGAGAGACAAAAACAAAATTGATTGAGTGTGTGATGGGATGCTTTAATTTTCTTTAAATATGTTGTCTTTAGAAATAGCAAATTTATGATCACAAATATAAATAAGATACACATAGAGTTGGAAAGTTGAGTAACAATCATTTGATAAAATGTCCGAAAAATTTCAGATGGATGTAAATAAGAGAATAAACTTTGGGATTGCCAGTTATTACATGTTCCTTATTTCATTCCTAAAATAAATTTTATACAATTATATCACTGACTTAATATATAGTAACAAATTGATTGTTAGCTGATATGCATTTTTAAGCACTTTCCACGCTATTATATATTGGTTGGCTTGAAAGTTACTAAGTGGCAGGGAGAAAAGTTATGATCCTTCTTTCCAGAAACTCAGCATCTGGTCAAAGCGACAGAAACATGATTTTTCGTTTTGTTATTATAAACAGTGCCGGAGTATGCATATACGTGTGTGTATGCATTGCACTTGATAAATTATTTTTGTAGATTAGACTACTACAAATGGAGTTGTTTATCAAACAGTATGTGTATTTTACATTTTAAAAATATCTGCTAAAATATGCTTTAAGTAAAAGCCTTTCCAGATCCCTGGTTCCACCAGTTGTGGATGAATATACCTGTTTCCACTCCTCACCATCAAGGGATATTTTTAGTCTTTAGTTTTTACCAATGTGATAGGCAAAATATCTCATTGTAGTTTTAATGTATTTCCTTGATTACTAGAAAGATTGAGCATCTTTCAAATGGTTATTGGCTATTTGTAGTTCTCCTTCTGTGATGCTTATTTGCATCTATTTTCCATCTTTATTTTGGGTTGTTTGTCTTAATTCTAATTAATGTATAGTCTCTCCTATGGCAAACAGTAGAAAAACAGTAACATAGCTATGTTTGGAGCAGACCCCGCCAACTCCTCCTACATTGATAATTGCTCAAAAAGTATATATTATCCAACCTTTTGATAGTTCTGTGCTGCTGTTTCCTTCTTACCTAACTTACCATTCCCACTACTGGAGGCAGCTGGTTAGATTGCAAACATTTAAAGAGGGCAAGGGAAACAAATATTTATTGTGTTCTTACATGTGCTATGTGTTAACTTATACCTTCTAATCTAGTCTCAAACAAGTCTAAGAAATGTATTGCTGTCATTTTCCAGATGAAAAAAATTAAGATTCACCGAGGTTGAGTAATGAGCCAAAGGGTAAATGAAATAAGAGACCTCAGGTTTTCTGGTGATACCAAAAAACCTGGGTCCCTTCCACCAAAATATTCTTTCTTCAGAAAAACACTTCCTTCTCTATCCCATTAACCTAGCAGTATGCATTAGTTCATTTACAACTCCAGATCTGAGGAAAGGTAGTGCAGAAAGAGCTAGGATTGGGTTTAGGTTTATTGATCTCAAGCTTGGGCTGAGTACCAAATGGGATCATGGCTGATGATAAGAGGAGCAAGGTCATCTTTGGGTTGACTTGCAGAAAGGAAGAAAAACTGGAAGAGGCTATATCAAAAAGTGCTGAGAACATGCCATCTATGCCATTGAGCTGGAGGATGCAAATAGAGAACAGATAATTAAGCAAGTGTCCAAGTATGAGGGTGACTGCCCCTCAGTGTGTGTGTATACACTGTGGAAGAAACAACATAAAAAAAGAAAGAAAAGGAACTTAGTCCAAAGAACAGTTAAGATTATCAGTCAGTCATTATGAGATGCCATTCAGACAATGGAGTAAGAAAAGCAGAATTGCACACTACTACGGGTTCCCTCAGTAATAAGCATATTCAAAAACCAGAGGCCTGCTTTATGGGAATGGGATCAGTTATACCTTGACTTATTTATCCAAAAGCCATGTTGTGGGTAGCAAGATTACTACAAGTGTCTTCTTGGAATATAAAGGATGATTATGGTAGCTGAGGCCACTGGCTTTCAGTAAATTCCATCTGGTACTTTACAAATTAGCTCATTATTTTGCTGTTCTTATGAATGTGTTAGTCTGCAAACATATCATTGTCACAAATTAGTCACCTAGTGTTTCTCTGAAAGTGATTTAATGTAAGCACACCCACATCATAGTATGGAATGGTAAAAATAGGTCTTTGCTTGATTCTCTAAATAGAACTCAGCATAAAGTAGGGTTTGATTTCCAAAGCGGTCTTTGGTGCACACATCATCATCTGATTTTCCCAGTTTGGAATGTGATCATCACCCTGGATATTGGCAATAGCATATAATACTCCCTACCTTTGGGTCTCCATGAAGGATCTAAGCCTACTGATAAATGGTGGAGTCACATAATAAACATAGCTTATGTTTGTTTTTATTTACATTTGTTAACACAGGTGTCATCACAACTGTTGTTTCAGTTCGGTAATAGCAACTGCAATTTTTTAAATTAACCATCTGATTTTAAAGTGTTTTTTTGTGTGTGTGGCAAATGAACCCACCCACCGGCTCTGTAGAAAGAAAATAGTGAGAAAGCATAAGCTTTCCACTCCTGTCTAAATTGATTATCTAATGAGAAGCACCCCTGTTTGAATTATAATAAATATCTCATGGTGAACTGTTATGGTGCTTTTGAGTACAAGTGCTGCGCCCCTAATCGATGGCTTAAAACAAACAAGCAAGCAAACAATGAAAATTTATTATCTTATTCCATGAAGTTTCGAGGTGAACTGTTCAAGGTTGGTTATTCAGAAGCTCAAGACATCGTGCAGGTTCTGCTCACTTTCCTGCTTTGCCATCTTAGCACACTGTCATTTTTCTCAAACTGACTCCTCCCACCCCTTATCACATGGTGGTTGGTCAGGGTCAGACACACAGTGCAAAGGCAGAAAACGAACCCCCTTTTTTTTGTTCTCTTTTTATGAAGTGCTTCTCCCAGAAGTCATCTTAGCAGATTCCCTTCATATTTCATTGGCCAGATTTAAAATGGCTTAAAAATCATTGGCCAGCAAATAGGATTAGTTTTATCAGGATTTGTCCTGAGTTGAAGTATGGTGTCACCTTTTCTGAGTACTAACTGTTTCAAATGGGTGGGAAAAAAAAATTGGGTCTCTGCCAGCAAGGAAGAGGAGAGAGATAATGAGTATAAAACCAACAATGGTAAATGAATCACATTGTTAATCACTTGGTAACAGATGTTAAAACTGAAGTTTCTGCAAAGGCAGTGAACTTCAGTAGAAGCTGAATCCCAAAGTGAAGGGACCAGTCCCAAATGCCAATTTTCAAAACAGGTGTCCAAGAATTAGTTTCATGACTCCTGGAACCTTACGCAGGGATTGAGATTATAAAAGAGTTCAGAGAGGAAAAAGGCAAATTAATTTTGTGAAAATAGTTTTTTAAGAGAGAGAGAACTGTGTAATGCTGTGAGGCATCCCCTTCCCTCCCTCCAAGAGACTGCAGTTGTCTCATTCACAGAAAGCCCAGAGGAAAAAAGGCTTCAATGGTGGGAATTTTTCCCGTGGACCAGATGTACACTGCACTAGAGAGAGAGCTGGACTTGAGCCATGTTATGTCCTTCCACAGGGGGCCATCTGGAAAAAGTACTTGGATTCCAACAGCAAGAGGCTGTGGGGATTGGGCCACTAGAAAACCAGGGGCTTGGTAGGGGGCTGGCTAATGAGCAGTCCTTTGAAAACAAGGCTCTGGCTGAGACGCAGCAGTTGTAGCCAGGGGTGCCCAGCAGGAATGCTGCTGTTGAACCAACGAAAGTGTCCATAGAGAACCAACCAAAGTGTCTGAACATTGGCCAAGCCCCCAATGCAAGTTGCCATTTTATGACAGTGCCAGTTCAAGAAAGAATCCCGTCTCTTTCTATGTTCCCCAACCCCAGAGGAGTCAGTACCAGTAGCTGGCAAGTCAGACTAGCAAGGGAGAAGGAAGATGAAGCCTGGCCTCCCTCCCACCCGAAAGCACCCCCGTCAAGCAGCCAGTCTACAGTAGAGAACTCTGCTGGGAGAGGGAAGAAGATATGAGTTAAATCAAGTTTGGAGTTTGGGATTACAGTTGGGAATGGACAGTTCTGATTTCTGGATAGAATCAGAGTTGAATCTAAGTGAAAAATCTCTCTATTACCTAAGAGAGACCAGAAAAGTTGCAAGACTTTCTCCATAAATGAAACTTGAAGGGGCAGTGGAAAACCAAAATAAAATGTGTTTTAATACATTATCACATATCCTGAAGTATACGACCAACAATGGTAAAGGAACCACGATGTTAATCACTTGGTAACATGTTCCAAGGAAAGTTTCAGCAAAGGCAGCGAGTGACAATAGAAGCTGAATCCCATAGTAAAGTGTAATATGGATACCTATTTACAAATATCATTTTCCTAAAATACCCTGATTATATCACATCACATTTGTATCTCTCCTTGCATGTTTCGTCTTTCTATCTTCCTCTACTATGTGAGTGAAAAATTAGGGAAATATATTTACCTCCTCTAGCAAATTTCCTTCTCATCTTTAAAAGCATCTATGCTCCAGAAGAAAGATCCCAAAATAGGATCTGCAGTCAGCCTGTCACTGAGTGGTGACCGAGGGGAATGGAAAGTTAGAATTAATAGTAATCTCCTTCTGTCCCACTCCAGTGTCTTTCATTTCCCTTCTTCACTCCTTTGGACTGGGAAGTTCAGGACTGTCACCTGTTCAGTATGCCTACAGCCTAAGAGGAGAGCCCCCTCCTACCCCCAGCCCTTCCCGGATTCAGGGCTGCAACAACTGCTTGATCCTTCTCTCTCTGGAACAGAAATATCCATCACCCCTCCCCACCTCCGTACATATAGTGGCAGCCTCATCTCAAATGTACTGTATCCCCAATCAGTGAGTAATTATGGGAAAGAGGGAGAAAGGACTGAATTTATTTCCATTAACTTTGTACCTGATTTCTGTGTAAATTGGGGTGGGGTCCCATTCCTTTTAAAATGAGGTGGGGATTTCACAAACTAAGGAAGCTTACTGAGGGTCCTAACAACAAATACCCAGATGCTCACCTGCCCACATCCTGATTTTTTTTGGCTCCCACACCTGTTCTGTCACCAATCTAAAGAGAAATGATCCAGGGAGAAAAGGGAAGCGATTCTAAAAGTAAGTTTACTCTGTGATCACTTTTGCCATTTTTAATTGTTTTGTGGGAAAACATTAAAGCTCTTTCGTGTCTTCAAATATTTTTACAAATCTTGGAACTAAGAATAACAGATGAAATTGTGTTATTTTCCACATTGAATTCTTTCCCACTCATAACATGCTCTCCGTAGAGAAAAGTATAAGTTACATGGTTAGGCAATTAGAATTCATATTAATAATTTTCTGGTACATCAGTTTTAAACATGCATGACTGACATTTTGCGTTTTTGTATCTATTAAGTGGTTGTTATAGTCTGTAGTGATGTTTTTAGAGGTGGAATGTGCCAGTTACAGAGAGAGGCAGGCTGGTTGATAGTTGCAAGTGCTAAGCATTTTGGAATCACCCTCAAGGCAGGATATTAAACACAGCAGGGCAGAGAGTGTGAAATGCTGGGTGAAGGCTACAGTGGGCAAGTAGGATTTAATAACCAGCCTTGAATTTATTTTTTGCACTCAAATGCAAAGGATGTTTTACTTAATTATACTATAATGGCTTTGAAACTATTAATTATTCTAAAATATCGGGCTCTGGTTTTTATACATTTTTAACATTTTAAAAACTTTTATGTGATTATTTAAAAATAATAATATGAATGTCCTTTATTCCTCCCTAGAATAATAAATTTTCCTACTCCATAAAGGTAATTAAAATCCTACTATTTTCGTCCTTGCTGAATCTCTCACTCTTGTGCTCCCTTATTTGAAGCAAATTGATAGTTGTGAAGAAAGTGGTGAAAGGGTTTTAAGAAAAACATCAAGCTAATGTTTTGACTGGAAGTGTAATAGATGTCAGTCATAGTAAAAGAATGTTCTTTACAAAACATCTGGATGTGGATGCAGATGCATGAATTGTTAGCTCCACTGTGTATGTGTGTTAACTTAAGCTCCTTGATCAAATCACCTTCAATTCAATGTCAAGTTACTTAACTTTGGCCATGCAATATTATGGTACAGCATTAATTTAAATTGCTTTATTTTTGGTTGGAAGGGAAGAATTTATGAATAGTGAAATAAAGTTTCTTATATGCTTACTATTCTATTCAAGATGTCAATCGCAATGAGAAAGAACTGACTCAAGCTCCTGTTAAAAAAAAAAAAAACAAAGCTAATACAGTTACTGTTAAGATACAGAAGTTCACAGGAACAATATGTAGCTGTGCCTTCTTGGATTTGAAAAATTCAGAAATTGAAGCAACTGCTCTCTTTGGGCCAGGTTATCATCCATTTCAGTTTTTCTGTGTTTCTGATCTTTGTCTGCTGCTTTCTGTATTGTCATACTCCGCTTAGTCATCAGTTTGCACTTGCCCGAACTTCAGCCCCTGGGTCCATATGACATTTTGGTTCAAGCCCACCTCTAAATGATTAGACTCTGTTTCACTTATTATTGTTCACATTCCAAAGACAGAATATTAATATTTTCTGCCTAGTGAACACATTGGGTGACAGCAAGTCAACTTTTCATACTTATTCCAATCAGCTGTTATAAAAGGTAGGGGACAGGAAAAGCAAGGACTTTAGAAGGAGTTAGCCATAGGTATACAAAAATAATCATGTGTGGTATAGTGACTGACTTATTTAGAGTAATCATTGACTCAACAAATATCTTATTGAGCACTATGTGCCAGACAGTATTCTAGGCACTGAGAATACAGCAAGACAAATAGACACATACGCACACACAAAGTCCTTCCCCTATGGAATGTGCATTCTAGTGATAATCTTTAACCATCTTTTTAAAAGATAACATTAAAAAATCATGTATCCATAGAGTAAACTTAAGATTGCAATACTACACTTATGTGTATGTATCTGCATGTATATAGATATAATATATATACATAATCATTCTAAGTATCATAGTCATATTTTTACTTAATTCTATGGACTATGAATGGTGTGTGTGTGTGTATTTGAAGTAGTGGTGGTAGGGCTTTGAATTTTAAATGGCATCTGACTTGCAGCTTTTTAGGTAGCCTTTAATACAGCCCACTCCAACTTCCTATTAAAATCACTATGAAAATATACCCTCAAAAATGACAATAAAATAAAAAAAACGTTAAAAGCCAGGACTGAGTTTATTGTCAGAATATCAAAGAATCTGTAAACTGGATTGAAAATTTAAATGATAGACCCTCTATCCTATTTCATCCTAAACGTAGTTAAAAACAATTTCTTAGATTTATCTGGGCCCAGAATATATATCTGCTATATACTACTACTATAGTAGATGTATAAGTATCTTGATTTTTTTAAAAAGAAGCATACCAACAGACTCAAAGATGGTTCAAAATTAAGGAGTTTAGAACAGAAAAGTTTAAAGGAATAGCCTCTTAAAACTATCTATCACTATAAATGCATCTTAAAGATTTTAAGGGAAATAATTATCCCTGTAAACCATATCTGCTCTAACTGCTCACCTAAATAAACCTGTAACAGTTGGAGGGTTTGACTAATTTCTTTACCATGTGCCATTTGGAAAATAATAAAGCTCTTTCTCAGGCAGTGCTTTTTACCAAATTCAGAGTCCAATTAAAATGCTCTTAAAGTAATATAGAAATCTGTGGCAAACCCTTTATTCCTAGGAGGGAAAAAACCACTGGAAATATACTGCCTCTTCTGTTGGGAGTAGGAATCTGGGCGGCTTGTTTCTTCTTGTGTGTTTTTCTGTTTTATCCTATATTTCCATGATGAACTTGCATGGTATCTTAGTTTGCCAGCCTATTATGACAAGTACCTCACAGTCAATTGGCTTAAACAATAGGGATTTATTGGCTCATGATTTTGAGGCTTGAAGTGCAAAATCAGGACATAGGCAAGGCTTGATTTCTCCCTAAGTTCGCAGCATTCTGGTGCTGGCTGCCTGCAGCCCTCAGGATTCCATGGCTTGTATTTCTGCCTGTTGTCAGATGGCACTGTCCTACTCTCCTTTCTCTCTCCTGTGACTTCCGGGTTCTCTTTAGAAGGCCTCCAGTAATCCAGATTAAGACCCACCCTCATTCAGTTGGTCATGCTTAACTAAAAGTAACATTTTAAGAGGCTCTAGTTACAGTGGGTCACACCCACAGGAATATGGATCAAAATTAAGAACATGTTTGTTGGGGTACATAATTCAACCTACCATACGTGGCTTTTTAAATGAAATAATATACTTCATTTCAAAAAAGAACCTTTAAATGGTATTGCATGTATTGAAGAAGAAGCTGTATGGTAAAGTTCAGTATTTATAATAGACTGCAAACCAAGTGTCAAAATAAACATGCTTGAGAAAATTATGGAAAATTACTTTCATTTCAAGCAATCATGAACTGAAGAAATGGAATCTATTGATATTACTATGATATATATTTTGATATCTATAATTTTGAAATTGAGTAAAAATTGGACAGTTCCAGGTAGGCAAGATTAATAATTATGTTACTTTTTAACTGGGAGAATGAGTGACAGAACTGTCATCAAGCATTTTAAATTGTCAATGGGGGAGAAGTTGTTTTCCATACATCTAATCAGTTAGGGTTGATGTCACAAAGGCCACCTATACCTTATTATAATACCTCTCTTGTTGCTACTTAAAATAGCATTATTCTTGGCCTGACCATTCTGGGTATGATTGTGTAACATTCACGTTTGTTTAGGAACTGCTTTCTAGATTGAAGGTGGGGGGAGGTGAGGCCAAAATCTAGGTACTTGCAGATACCCACATATTTGACCTGGGGTAGAATATTTGACCTAATGTTATCAGAATGTTTGATCAATTTTTCATTTTGCAAGTAGACATAGCTTTAATGTGAATAGTCCTAACTCTAAATGAGTACAACTTCTGACCCCAGCTGCCATGTTTATATGGACTTGGAAAAAGAATAAATCAGCTAATCATTTATAATTTTGGCTCATATTATTTTACCTAGTAATATCAGTGGACTCTTGGAAGTCTTGCATATATATTTTGAATGTAACTATTCAGTTTTGAGGTTTGAGGTTAAAATTTTCAAATCCATCAGAGATACTGTCTGGCCATATTAGAAACATAGGTTTAATATTTCAATGTATAGATGTTAACAATAAATTATTATTTTTCCTTAATAAATACTAAAACTATTTTTCTATCCTCTGCTGTTTTAATTATATAAATAATATGTGAATCTGCTTTCATTTAAAAGATTAGTTGATGCAGAAATATGTAAAGTAAAATGTGAAAATCCTTTTTTAATGCTGCACACCCCCATTTCCTTATTTCAGAGGTAATTACTAAGTCAGTAGTTTGTTTTGTAACTTTCTGGTTCTACCCTTTGCTCATATTAACACATGAGCACACAAACAGACATAAATGTTTACATTCATGAATTCATATTCAACCTATTTATTATTCTGCAAATGAGATTTTATTTTCCACTTAGCATTATTTTAGATATTTTTCTAACTCAGTTCTTTTAAATCATTCTTAGGAATTCCAGAATATTTTATGAACATGGTTAATTTTGAAGGTAGACATTATCTTACCTACATGAGAATTTTTTTTACCCATTGGAATTTCTGAAACAAATAGGAAATATAATTCCATTTCAGAAAGGACTTCAATATAACTTCATTTTTGTTTTTTTCTCTTTATGTTAATTTTATTTCAAGTAAATGGCAGACCAAATGAAGAATCTATATTTTTATTACATTTTTTATGTACAAATTTTAAAAGTATATTGTGAACATTTAAAGAGCTCTCTTCACATTATAAAGTGTTCTTTCTATGATTTGCCTCAGTAAGTTAAAAATGATAATATAAAAATAGATTTGCTATTATCTCCATATTACAGATAAGGAAATTGAGTCTCAATGAGGTTTAGTGATTTGGTCAAAATTACACAAAAACTAAGTGGCTGGACCTGAAATTAAGATCCCACATCTTGAGATCCCAAAACAGAATACAAATTCTACATTTTTCTCATCAAACTTTCTGTGGATGTTTTTTCCACATTGCAGTTTTTGAATAATAAATATTAAGTGCTTTCTCTGTTCTAGTATTAGGTTTTCCTAATACTTCTCCCCAAAATATTAAAAATGGAATTTAGCAAGCATTCTAAATATTCCGATTATAAAATGTGTTATCTTTGATGATATGAGAATTTTTTTTTGTAAATGTATTTATTTGTCACTAGACAAATTGGTCATTAAAAGACTTAAGCTTAGGCTATATGATCTAAAAATGAGTTGTTATTTTAATTAAACTGTGAAAAGTTCCAACAAAGTATCTGTTGGTTTTTGGTGGCTTAATTGTGTTTAATGGGCATCTTTTTAACTTTTTAATTGGTTTATGTATCCTTGGTTATAAGTGTATACAGAAATTGTACAATGACTCACTGAAACATGGCTCAGTTCCCTGAATCTTAGCATTTGAAACCATGACTTCATGAAGGTCTCATCTTATTTCAGTTTTAAAGGTGCTGAACAGCAATGCCTTTAGACTTCACTAGAACTCATCAGAAGTGAGAAGTCATCATGATCAAACATGGCTGTTGGTTAACATTTACTAAGTGCCAACAACAATTCTGGTGTTATGAATACACAGAGGAAGACACAATTCCTTCTCAAAGGGCTTTGTTTTCTGTAATGGTGGGAAAGAGGATTGGTCGTGAAGGTTCTTTTCCCTGCCTGGGTGGGGGAAAAGGAAGTGAGTCATCTTGGGTTTCATTTTGCATGTGGGAATGCCTCTTTCACCCATTTGTTAATTGATGATGTAGACAAGACAAAATAACTGAAACTATGTGAATATACACATAGCATTACACATATTAAAGCAACTTTTTACTATCTTTTTATTAGAAATTTGAAAAATATACCATTTTTCTGGTATTGGGCAAGATATCCAAGTAACCATAGCTTCTTTTTTCTTGGATATAATACATTAATACTACTTAAATGGACAATGTGTTTTTAAAAAGTATGTATGGCAGCGCCTGGAGTGCTACTCTGCAGCCGAGGAGTGAGCCCTCGGTTTTATTTCAGTCATTGAATGACTAAGACTCATCTCAGTTATTAAAAAACTTAAGTATGTTTGGAACTTGGGTGTGTGGATTTTTTTTTTTTTTTTTTGCAAATTCACTTTACGAAATCTAAATACAGATCAAGTGTTTCTGATGAAAATTTAATGTTGAAACTGAGATGTGTCCAAATTCAGTTTAAAAACACACCAAATATAGAAGATAATGGGAAAAAAGTATAAAAATCTCATTGTTGAAAATATTTATACAGTGTTGAAATGGTATTTTGTATATGCTGGGTTAAAAAAACATTAAAATTAAAAAAAAAGAAAAAAACGGTATGTAGAGGTATTTGTATATGTTAACTAGGGACCAAATATCTACATTTGAAAACAGAAGTCAGAAATTATCCAGCCTCTTGGAAGAATGGAACACTTTCCAAAAAATATCTGAACTGATGATAACTATTCATATAAGGTTAAGAAAAGATCATATTTAAGGTCCTTGTCATTTCATGTCTAAATCTAGAAGAGTGTTAATTTTATTTCATCTAACTTATTTAAAAGGGAATCATTGAGATAAGTTATTGATTATGGCAGAAAGTTGTGAGGACAGAAAGATATACCTTAACAATTGAAATTAAAGTTAAGTTCTAAAAGGGCAACTTGCCTCAATGAAGTACGTCATCACCCCCTCCATAACTGATAAGTGACAAGTGACTAAAGTATTTAGAGAACACCAAGTTCAGAGACTAGGGTGTGGCTTTATTCATGTTATGTTTGTATCAGCATAAAGATACAATTTAACCATTTCTATTACACACATTGAGAAGGAAGTGTGCTTATTGAAGGGGTTTGGAGAATTAGAAGTCTAGAATCTTACTCAAAGAGTAAGAATTTGCCTAGAACGAATGAATTCTGTACCTAGTGTTATGTTTTTATAAACATTTTTAAAGAACCTGACTCACTTTTCCAACTGAACTTTGAGATAAAACAGGTAAAAGCAGAAGGTTCTAGTTGAGACAGTAAAATGTACTTGGCCTCTCCTTTGCCCTCTCTTGGCCTGAGGTAACTTTGCAAAACTACACTGTTCCCAGGAACTTAGTTAGAAAACCATCACCTTTGTGAGCATAAATCCCCCCTGCCCCCGCCCCATTGCCCTGATTCTGAGTGCACTCAACCATCTTTGATGACAATGCTGATTAGAGTATTCCAGTTTGCTCTGAGATTGTGTTTCTCTCTTTATCAATAAATCAGCATTTTGTGTTACATTTTTTTTTTTTAACATCAGTGTCATATGAGAGTGTTTAATGTGAGTCCATCCCTGAAAGACTGATGACTTGTACTTGCTATGGAAAAAATAAAAATAAAATAAATTAAAGCCTTTGTCTTGGTAGAGCTGAAGCTACACTATAGTTATCGGGACCTCATAAAGGTTGTGCCAACCTATGGTTCTCTGCTTATAATTATCAGTACTTTATTGATTGGAATGATGGGGCTGGGATCTTTTATGACTACTTCTAGTATTTCTCTGCAGTTCCAAGAACAAATTATTTTCTTTTAGTAGGAAAAATGAAGAAAAAAAAAAAAAACTTGTCGTTAGTTTGTCAAAATTATACATCCTTGAGTAAGTTTTAAATTACAATTCTAGCAGTTCTACTCAAATGTTATTTCTTGAAGTCCACACATTTATGAAATATTACGTCTTTATGGTCATAACTCTTAAGACCCTGTTTTAATAGACATGAAAAATGCTGGAAATAAACTGCTTCTATTTTCTAAGCAAGCCCATTCTCTTATATTTGTTTTCATGAGTCTGTAAGGATACTCAATTTAGGCTTGTTTATTTACATGTATTCTTGGTTCCCTGAGCTGTGAAATAAATTACATTTTTTACTTTGTTAGCGTTCAAGACAAATTTGGCTTTTCTACTGTTTATCATAGCTTCTCAGTTATGTTTCCTTTCATCCTAATTTGTTATACTTTATTCTAAGTAGTTGAATGTATAAAAATAAAATAAAAACAAAGTTCATTTTAAAAGTACTCAGTTGAAAACTCCTCTTAGCTAGAAAATATTTTAATTTTAAATCTCCTTTAGTTATCTAATGATTAAATCATTTGTGTTTTTTAATTTACAAAGTGCTTTGCTTATATTATTGCAATATATACTAGCTAATAAGAATTTAATATTGAACCGTGTTTTGATTGAAATTCAGAGATAGTTTTGATTGAAACTCAGAGATATTTTTGCTATCCTATCACCCGTAAGTAAAATTTTAGCATAGGAGGAGTAGAATAGAATCGATAAAAAATAAGGATAACTCAAATAAATGTCATTTATTACAAGGGAAAATAAGTTTCTGTATCAACTTCTATCTTTCTGTTTGGTACTTTCCATGGAGACCTACTCACTTCTATAATCTAAGGACTAAGTGTTGAATTTGAAACAGTTAGATGAATGTCTATCATCATCATCATTAAAGAACACTGGACAGAGTCAAATAATGTGAATTCTCTTCCAGATTTACTGCTCATATGATGTATGACGATGAACAATCACTATCGTTTTGGAGATTCATTGCAAACATTGGTATAATAAATGTCGTATTCTCTTCAGCATAATTCTGTGAGGCTAAAATAAAACACATAATATTTTTTAGAAAGCATAATATTAATGTTAGGAGGCTTTTTAATATAGTAGAGGCACTAGAATGTAGTGGCTATAGAGCAGGCTCTGGACCTTGGTTCAAATCCTGACCCTTACTAAACATTTGGCATCAGGCATATTACTTAACATCTGGATACTCAAGTTCCTAGTCTGTACGATAGGGAAGATAGTAATCCTTAACTAATAGTGTTGTTGTGAGAATTAAATGAGACAGTAATGTAAAGCACATAGAATAGGCTCTGGGACATTGTAAGTACATTCAACTGTTATTATTATTATCATTTAAATATCTAAGTTTGAGTTGCCCTACAATGCTTGATTCAAAGCACTGAAAGGTTGTTAAAAAGCCACTCAGACTGAAGTTTTCTTGGTCAGATAACAAATGACCTTATGGAGGAGATATATTCCCGTCAGATAAAATAGGTCATAAATAGCTTTCCTAGGCTGTAGGAGAACCTTACAAGTATTCTGAAGTTCCTTTTATGTTGCTCTACCATCTTTCTGATCCAAGTTGAAACTGCTTTTAAAGGAATCACCCAGTTCTTCCTCCTTCCAGAAATATTTCCACTGAGGTCATCATTTGATAAAAATTAAAACTCCCCAAATCATGGAAGTTGCTAAAAATAAATGGGTTTCTTTATACTTGGTTTTGAATTGGTGGGACATGTCCACCCACCCCCCAACCCTTGAGTAATGTTTTCTTCAATGACAGGGCCTCACTGGGGAAATCCTAACTAAAGATAATAGCATGGTACATTGTGTTGCCAGTATTCCAATTAATGTTAAGCAATATTACTTTTTAAATACCCAAGTTAAAAGTAATACATTAAGAACGAGTACACTGCTATTGTAAAGTCCATTCCACTACTGATTTCAAACAAACACCATTTAAGTGCCAACCTACAATTGGAAGAGTTTACTAATTTATTTTTGCCCCAAAATGGCATCAACAGTGATGGGGTGCTTCCAGGGGATTATGGAACAGAGTTTTTGCAACCAAGGGGTAGGCTTGAGGCAATGCAAAATGTCAACTGCCTGCATTGCAATGTTTTATCTCAGCTTTCCTCAAAGGTACACACCCCTGATCAAACAAGCAGCTTTATGGCATGCGCAGTTGCAATTGAAGTGTAACTGACTTCCGCAGAACTAGCTTCCACAGTGTTTCCTGTCCAAAAATCTCCGTGTGGTCATCTGTAGCTAAATGATCACAAATCATCGAGTAAGTAAGCCCTCCCCACCCCCGATATTTTTGTTTTTTTCAACAAGGACTCAAAGTGACCAAACCCTGTCATGTGCAAATGTTCTCTGGACTTCCTTGATTCCTTTTCCTTTCTTCGGATAACAAGGGAAAAAGCCTTCTTCCGTAATAATATCTATCTATTCAAGGTGTCATTTCCCTTGCGAGGTTATTTACAGGTTCCCTACCGTTTAGCTTTTCTTGCTCAGTAATTGCTTACTGAAACAAATCTGCTCTTTCAAAGCGAGCTTTTCCTTTTAACCCCTTTTGCTCGCTCTTCCTTGGAGGCTAGCAAGGAGTGCGCCGGCTCTGCAGTGTCGGGGAACCCACCTAGAGGGCCCCCTTGACGCCAGCACATCTCTTGTCAGGCAGCAGTCTCTGCAGCCGAGCCGGGCTGCTGCAGAGTTAACATCCAGTACCACGGAGCCTGCAAGTGTCCTGAGCTGCTCAGAGCTGGGGAGACGCAGCCCAGGGCAGACGAGGCTGCTGCGACGATTACAAACGTGCTGCTGGAAATTCAGCGCTGGGGGACCCCAGCAGGAGCCTGTTGCCATTGTGTTTTAAAAGCATGCAAGGTCTGTATAGCTTGGGCATGAGAATCTTTCAGAAGATGTCAGAGCATCAGAGTAAATGACACCTATTGGGGAACTGAATTATTTGGGGTGTGAAAGGAGAGAGAGAGGAAAGAGAGAAGACAACGGGGGAAGAAATTTCTTAGACAACGTCTGACTCGCAGCTGTGAAATTCATTTCTTTCCAAGGGAAAATATGAAAAGCCCACACATGGTTCTGATAACAAAGTGAAGGGGATTCTGCAGTGAAAGGATCAATATCTTGGTCATTTTACTTGAAGAGAACAGACAGCCTTATTATGGGGTTAGGCAGCAGAAATGAATTTCATCATGACAGTACCTTCTGAAGTCATGATGGTAGCTGATGGTAATTCTGTCCTGCGAAGCAGAAATTTCTCATTGCCTTCCTACTTTTGTAGTTGAAAACCAGCAATTCTGAGATTTGGGAAAGAAGTTGGCTTTGGTTGTACATGGTTTCTAGCCCCTCTGCCCAGGGTCTTTGTCCGACACATCTCAGAAGGCAGCACTGCGTTAAAGTGACCACACATGAATATGTGCCTTAGAAAGAAGAAAAAGCAATATTTATTTCTAAAGGACAGCATGGCAAAGCAACCTGAAGTTTTCTGTTTCCCTTCCAACACTTCTTTAACAAGGATAACAAGAAACTGTCTTATGACTCCTCTTTTCCCACATTCCAGAGCCCTTCCTGGGAGGATGCATTAATTCACACCCAAGTCCGTTGGATTTTACCAGGACAATATTTGCAACATTTAGGATTAGCTATTGAACTGGTTATTTTAATGTGTTGACCATCTAGTGGAACCTAAATGGATGGAACCATACCTGCAGTACTTTATGAGGTTTCTCTTTACAGATCCTGGAAGGGCTTGTGTTGCTGGGGGTTTTTGTTTGTTTGTTTCTTTGTTTGTGTGGTTTTTTCCTTTTGTGGGGGAAGAGATTTTTTTTTAAATTCAATACTTGTTGCAATAAATCGCCCATGAAGCTGCTCAAACAAGAGAGTTGGAATTCATCTACATATAACATATGAGACAAGGATAATATTAATGACAGAAGATCTGTGAACATGATGCACGTGAATAATTTCCCCTTTAGAAGGCATTCCTGGATATGGTGAGTAATCAATACTCCTTTCAGTTTGTACAACTCAGAATTATAAAATTCCATGACAGTTACCAGATGCAGACTTGTCTTGAACAATATTGGTATCAAGTGAGAATGAAAAGTAAAAAATATAAAAAGCGAAATGTTGTCTGAGGGAGTAATGGTTATGCAATAGCAAACTACTTGTTAATGTAAAGCATCCCAAAGCAAGATGGCAAGCAGGAGGCTTGTTATAATTGCTAACATTTCATGAAAAAGAAAAGAAGGAAAAAAAAAAGTTGAGATTGGCAAAATATTTAACCAATAAGTCAGAGGAAAAGGAAGATTTGGGATTTGTGTTTTGCTGTTTTGCTTTCTTTTATTAGAAAATTCCCTGGGGAAGGATACACACATATATCTCTGACATTTAATATCAATTTGCCTGGTTTTAAAAGTCTTTTTGAATTTCCAGAAGAAGGATAAAGGAAAACTTAGACTATTGACTCAATTTTAAAATAATACTAAGCTGTGTTGGTGTCTCCCATTTTAATATTTTAACTAGTCAAGAAATATTTCTACCAGAATGAGCCAATTTAATAGAATTTTCACACATGAGTCATGAAGTGCTCACACCTTCATTGCACTTGCTTGGGGTATTGATATTTGGTCAGGTATTAAGGTTCAATGCAATGGATAAAGGTCCCTGGATATGTGACATCATGTACCATTTCTTGTTGGAGTTTATGACTAACTATGTATAGGAACTAATTGCTGAGTGTATTATAAGGGCAAAGCTCATTATTTCAAAACTGCTTGTTTCTATCGCATCTTTAGGGTCTACTGGATTCAGTCTCTCCCCAGCAGAAACTTTGTGAATGCATAAGTGCACATTTTAAGGCTTTGTGTCTCTGAATGTGTTTTGTAGTGGATACTGCAATGTGTCTAATTTTGGAAGTACATTGCCCAGGTATATTCTTTGGATGGACTCAGAATAAGGAATAGATATCAAAATCTGGGTTTCTGAGGGTTTCCTGGCTGATCTCATGACAGTATCTCAAAGGAAGACTTCTGGATGCCTTAAGGAACCACCCAAATCACCTGCTGGTTTGTTAAAGAGGTTTCTGCCTCTTAGCTGAAAACCAGGTGCAAAGAAGTGTGGGTGACATCCTCTATCACTCTGGGCAGGTACTCATTTCCCATCAGTACCAGACACATCCAGAATTGATGCTGTGGCGTATCTGCCTTCTCTGCTGTCCAGAGCCATCATCCCCAGTCTCTAATGTGCTTTGGAGGGACTGTGGGCGGCAGGCCAGCAAACCCTCAGTGAACCACTTCCAAGTGCATCACCAGAGTTCATTCTGGGGGAGCTTTGGTGCCATCACCTTGCTGGTCCTGATGGTGGGAGTCAGGCATCAGCAATAAGGTCTTTGTCATTCGGTGGTTCTCAGGGTTGGGCAGAAGGTTTTTACAGATAAATTCACACATAAATAGTCTTTAACTTTAAGAGTCAAAGATCCTGGGAATAGTCCCTGGCACATAGTAGGTGTTGGTCAAATATTTGCTTTTTTCTTCTACTCCTTGTGCCTTTCTTCAGGGCTAATTTTAAACCTCTTAAGATTTGTTTATGGAAAAAAAATGCCATTCTCATTTCTGTAATGTGTACTTTGCCATAAGGCAACAGTTTTTTGTCCTACATAACTCCTGTTGTTTGAGTCCATTTGTTTATGTTGCAATACACAGAGTACATATATTCTTTGAATGCCTGATATTATAGCCACATTTTATTTCACTGCATTAACCTAACCTCTACTTTTAACTGGAAAGAAATGAGCTATTCAACTCCACAGTTTTTGAAAGAATGCAAATTTGCTTATTCATGCTCCTCTAGATCTGTAGTAATATGTTTGAAGGCTTATAGAGAGATTTAGAGCCCTGGTGGGTTTCTCTTATGCCTGAACCTAGGTCACTCCTCATCCATTTCACTGCATGACACACCAATATTTTTGTTGTTGTTGCCAACCTGAGCCAATGTGGAATGTGGGTGTTCTACGTATTTATTCTTACCTGAGTCCCTTAGAAGGATTCATTAATAAGATATTGAACTCAGAGGAAGAAGGTGGTAGTATTTTTCCAGGTGACCCAATTAGTGTTGTGCTTGGTTCTCAACTTCCCCAGTTGTTGTCGGTTTTCTCTTATTTGTAACCTCACTTTTCAGTCCTGCCAGAAGAGATTTGAGGTGTTTGTTGACAGAAAACCTTCCTTCCCTTTGTCCTGCTGTAAGAGTCCCTTTTAGATCACATTCCATGGTCATGAATTAGGGTGTTAAGAAGAAAGGGTTGGCCCAGTTGTTCTCTTTTTCATCTCCAGAGACCCCTAATTCCCTCATTCTCACACACAGGTATTTTCTTCGTGAAGGGACAGATCAGAAGTTAGCAGAGCAATGCCAGGGAATAATAAACATTTTAAAGGAGATGAGTGCATTGGTTTCATGAGCCCTAGCTCATTTCTGTAAAGGCCCTAGACCCTTTTGTTAGGCATAACAGAGAGGTGCGTGCTCTGACCCTGTTTCTCTTCTGCTTTTTGAGGGGCAGGAAGAAGAGAAATCGGAGGCACAGAGGGTTTAGAACAGTCTTTAGAAGTTTATCAGAGGTAATGATTCAGCTAGAAGCCTATGAATAGAATTCCAACTTGGACTCTCATCCTCCTGCCCTAGGGTTGGTGTGCTGGTCATTGAGCAGGAGTATTACAAATTCATTGTTTATTGGTTACAAGTTAAAGTTAATAAATGGTCTTATTACTTGTCTTAATAGAATACTACCCCTTGAGTGCAATAAGAGTGGTTTGAAAAATGTGCCTTTCTTGTTTAAAGCTACATTAGAAATATCTGCTGTAGGGTTTTATTGCACAGCCTTCTTTCCATTACACTTTTCATCCTTATTAGTGCCAATCCGAACAAAGATAAGGGTTTGCCTTACTGGGTAAAAAAGTTCTCTATAGCTCTTCTTATTTTTTATTCTGGCTAGTTGTGAGAACATAGTGGTAGCCTGGGAATTCATGAACAGGCCTTTGTGAATAGTTTGTAAGAAGGGAAATGCAAGCCAGCTTTCTAGGAATTTAAATTCCTACCTAGCAGCAATTAAGAGGACTTTCTAGAAACATCATGATGTGGAATCACATGCATAAGTTTGACAAGAATGATAAAATATAGGTAACTAACTTATGTTTACAATTTTTTCACTTTATTTAAAATATCTAAGACAACTTTGTATAATCTGATTTGTAAAAATGCTGTAATTTCATGCCAGAGACATTGGGACCCTTGTTAAATGCCATCTAATTTTCTAGTTGTAAAACTCTTGTAATTTAGGAGGGCATTTATTTGAATTCCTAAAGTCAAATGCATCCTTTTCATGGTGGACAAAAATGATTCAGAGAAGGAAGGGATAGTGGATGACAGAAGGCAATGGCCTTGCTTAGTTCTGTCATCAGCATTTCCCTGAGGAAACCTGAGGAAGACTTGGGACTGGTCATTGTGAACGGTGATGAACCATTTCATTTATTTGGTACTTAGGATTTAATTTCTTAAAGCCCATACCTCTAAATGCTTTTATTAAACTGTCATTGTAATACTGAGAGTTGCTTCCCATCAAGAGGCAAAATGGAGTGAGCATGGCATCTTTACTCAACATTGAGGCCTCTTTTGCCTTCTTCTGAACCAATACATTCCTTTGCTGGACTTTCCCTTTCTAGGAATTAGTTCCTAACAGGTTTAATCTAGCAAGTCATAGTTCAGTTGTTCCTCTATAGACCAATGTTCAAGTCATAGACCATCTTATTTTGTTTTGTTTGATCTAAATCCTTTGCAGATTGAAGCAATATATAAATAAATATATTAATAACATTATATTCATATATAAGTATATTTATATTTTTGAAACAATAAAACCACTGCAGAAATACTCAGAAAAAAGGTGAGATAGCCTGCTTCTTAAAGAAATGAAAATCCTTTCGAGCCTCTTAAAATCAAATCTTTTAAGGTTTTCTTCTCTTCAGAAGCTAAAGAAACTACAGAACCTCAAACCAGAATTGCATTTTTCCAGAGTTTATGTTTTAGCCAATATAATAAGCTCACTTGCCTTATTAGAATATTAGTGGGGTAGAGAAATGTTGAATCTGATGACTGTGTATGCACTGAAGGACAGAGTTTGTTAAGTCTCAAACAAAAGAATAGAGCTGTGTTCATTTGAGTTAGCCCTCAATTCTTCCAGTGTCTGCTTGTTTTCTAATGAAATTTCAGGTCATTGCTGACCTTGCTTCAGCACCATCTCTTCCTCTGGGTGCAAAACTATCCAGAAATTCTAAAATCCAAACATCAAACTCTCAGTTTGATTCTGTATTCCTGTCAGAGCCAAATACAATTTATTTGTAAACAGTTACAGCAATGAAGTTTAGCTATAGCTGATAATTATACAAACTCATGTTGTTCACAGATCTCTGAGGTTCAATAGTAATGTCAGCCATTGTTTAAGGCAGAAGTTCAGATTTAGATACAAAACAGCCAAGATTTCCCTTTAGATGATACAGTCATCCTATTAAACATATAATTTTCCTCTTGGCTTTTTATTTTACAACCCTTAGCTGTCTTTTATAGCTTCTATCTCTAGTCTCCTAAATTTCTGTTAGTCACACTTATAACTTAAAAATAAAAATAAAACTTCATATTTTCAGGTTTTTGCTTTTTAAAAATTTGATTAGGAATCGTATGGTAGAGGAAGAAAGTCGCCATCAATGATATTCTGCCTACCAGTTAATGGAAATTAAGTATGATTTTTACTTAAGAGTCTTTCCACTGTAGTAAAATAGTTTGTGCACTTTAAACTCCTGAATAGTTAATACTCAATGCACTGAGTGGGTGGCCCCAAGCCCAGGAGGTCTCAGACATTCCCCAAAAAAGGAGGAAAATATTCTCCTTCATCTGAAAATGCTTAGCTAAGGATTTGGGGACTTTTTGCTTCTATTGAACTCTTCATTTTCCACCCCCTCCTCCCTGGACTCCTTTTAGCTGAATGTTATTGGCGTACTTCTACTAATACTGGGGTATCTGGGTTCAGAAAAATACAGACAAGTAAAGGAAAAAGAAAAATAATTTGGATCTCTGAAATGGAAGAAGAACCCAAGGGAACTTCACATCTTGGTACCCACTTGCTACAGGTTAGAAGTTCCTTTAACAGAAACCAAAACAACAAAAATAACCACACCTCTCTCTTAAATTATACACTGCAAGCATTAATGCTCTTTACTACTTTATCTAGTTATAGCATCATACACTTCTTTGTTTCAATAGCTCAAAAACCTGTCCAAGCCATAAGTTGACTGCTACAACTGAATTTCACTCAATTGGGTGGTGTTTCCAGTTGATAGAGAAGTACCAGCCTGTAAACACAAAGATTACTCTAAGGGTATGTACCCCAAGATGACAATGTATTTCAACTTGAATCTATGTTGCATACAATTTTGAGATATATATATATATCCAAAATATATATATTTCAAGGATGGATGATCAGGAATCTGTGTAGTCAGGTTACTGGCTGGGAAAAGAAAACAAACAAAAAACTCCAGGTTCCTAACTCTAATTGTGGTGTTAATACTTTGTGTGAGCTTGAGAAAAGTCTCTGAGCTCTTCACTACCTGTTGAAAATGACTGCAAAAAATATTTTCCACCTTCATGTTAAAGAGTAGACTATTCAAAAAATTCTCATAGCACTTTAGTAATAATTTTCTAGAATGCTAATGATGACACACTAAACCTCTTGAGTGAATTTCTTAAAATATATGCAAACAAATATAACGATCGTGTACTTCCTGGGAGAGATCAACACTGATTGAATTCCTGTGCATGCCACATGTTTCACATGTGTTATATCATTTAATGAAGACTTTCTGAGTGGGTCTTATTCAAATCCCCATTTGCATTTAGGAAAGTGATGTACCTGAAGGTTAGGTAAAGAAGAGCTCAAGATCACTTATCTGTTACTTGGAGAAGCCACCCCATTCAAAATCTAGTTGGCCTGACTTCAGAGCCCAATGATGTTTAAATCAACCATACTGTTCTTGTGGCAGATGCCTTACCAATCTTTCCATGGATCTTCTGGAAAATAGATTAGCAGTATGACCAGAGAAAGTAAGCAGATCCACCCTAGTATTTAGCAAGTTGGGTGAGGACATAGAGGTCTAGTGAATGTGAATGACCTTTTTTTAAGGAACCCTCCCTGCTAATATCAGGACCATGACCTACACTTAAACTGTGTTAGCAGCTCTTTTGCTGTTTTCTCAGAATGAGAAATTTCACAAGGAATTTGAGGGGAACTGGGTTTTCAGGCCTACCCCTGGCTAATAGGGTATCTTTCTGTGAATAAGTAAAAGGTCCTTCTCTGGGTGGACATGTTAGGAAAAGATGCCGTCCTTTAGGAAGAGAAATTAGAAATGCAGACTATGGTGTTTAGTGAGTGGAAAGAGGCTTTGGGTAAAGGAAATTTCAGATACCCTTTTCTCCGGGCTGGGCATACTCTTGGCGAGCTGACCACATGAGGATTCAGCTCTACTTATCACCTTCACGTGGCGGTTGTACGGTATCCATACTGCACCATGGAATGCAGCAGCCCTGACCTGGCTTTGATACGGGCTTCATCTCCTACCTTGATGGACGTTTGTGACAGTCAAATGAAATGTTTTTGAGAGCGCTGTGCCAGCAATAAAGGATTACGCGTTTTGGGTTTTGTGACCCTCATTATTACATTCTTCAAACTGTTGAACTCATTAGAGGACTTTAAAATCTATTGTGTGCCCAGGTAAAGAATTAACAAAGTCAGAGCTAAATGCCAAACAGCCAGAGAAACATGTTAGTCATAAAATAGTCCAATATCTCAGTTGTTGAAAATGTCATTCATAGAGAATTAGATTGGAACATGTGGAACATACTGATTCATTTAAGACAGGGGATGCTCAGATGAATATGATACCATCCCTGCCTTGGAAACTTTTATAAGCTAGTGAGGAGCACAGCATGGAAACAAATAACTACCGTCCAGTAGAGAGAATATTAATACCAGTATATACAAAATGTTATGAGAGTCCGCAGGAAGAAGCTACTTAACTGGCTTGGTCCAACCACATTATAGAAGTTGAGAAATGAAGGACTAAAAATATACCTGATGGACTTGAGAGTTAGTAGTTCATTGGTATCACTTTAGAGTGTAGTTTAAGAGAATGTGTGGGTTAGTACAAGTGGAGAAAAGTAGTGAAAACGACAGTGCTTCAAAATTTTTGAACAAGAAGAGAGGAGTAAGAGAGAAGGAGAGGAAGTGGGGGAGGGAGAAGGAGAGAGGTTAGGGAAGCGGGGGAGGGGAAAGAAGGGGAAGAGGAAAGAGAGAAAGGGGAGAGGACTAGTAACTAGTGAAGAACAGGTACTTGTAAGAGTGGGGGGAACATGTCCTGAAGGAAACATAAGGATATAAGATTTGGGAATTAGTTAATGGAGAACATTGCTTCCTCTGAGATAGGAGGGGAAGAAGAAGAGGATGGACACACGTAATATAGTCATTAGAGAAGTGGAATGGGAACCTGAGGGAATTTGGGTCCCATCCCCTGTGTTTTCTCTGGGAAACAGCGGGAGGATCATGAGGAGACAATAGAGGTGTTTAGCAAGGTTATGGAGCAGCTACTGTGGGGAACTGGAAGGGCTGCTGAAGGCAGAAGCCTAAAAGACAGTCAAGCAAATTGGGAAAAGTCACTGGTGCTGAATGAATATATGAGGTCAGTAGAGGAAGTTTCACTCTGTTTTTAAAACTATTTACACAAAATATTGTAGTAGGAAAAGGGGCAGAGATGTGACAGAAATGTTATTAGTCTTAATTGCCAAATTAAGGACTATTTTGCAATTAAAATTTCTCATACTGATTATGTTTTTTTCCTTTTTTTTTTTTTTTTAAGTTTCCAAAGAATGTAGTGTTGATTTTATTGTTGTTTTCCACTTCCTAGTGGCTGACACTGTTCTATGAACATATTAATTAGATTTCAGTTCCAGTTTCATGACCTAATTTTGGAAATGTGAGATTTCCTAAGCCGCCTGGAAATAACTCTTGGGTGACAAACAGAAGGTGTAAGATATTTGCCTTGAATTTTATCTTCAAATGAATAAAAATCACAGTAGAAAGAGGAGGCAGTATGATTCAGCTTTGCTCGCTTTTTGATAGAAACCATTCTGTGATTTATGTTAGAGCGTCACCGATCCATATATGTGTGTAACCTGCTTTTACAAAGATTTCCTCAAAACCCTTCTGAAGTTTACTGGAAAATGTGACAAGTCTCTGGGAAACACTGAAAGTAAGAAAACGTAATATGACTTTAACCAGAACAGGCATAACCTAGTTTAAGTATTTGTAAATTTAACTTCTCTTTTGTTTCTATGATACCTTACAGGGGAACATGAAAAATGTAAAATGTAAATTAAGGAAAATCATTAAATAGCCTTATAATTTTATGGGCCGTAATAATAACACCTACTTACCATGAGTTTACCAGATATCATGAATTCCTTTCATCTCTTCTAATCATCAGCACTTTCTCATGGGTCAGCAGAACTTCCTCTTTAATATTCTTGGCTCTCAGTGCTCACCATTTCTTTGTATAGGGCCCTCTTTGTGGGATTTATTCTGTGGCTCTGAAACTCTAAATAAGGTACTAAGCAGTCCTGGTTGCCTATAAGGGAAATTCATTCTTCCGCTCCTTTGAGTTTCCTTTTTTTTTTTTTCCCAAACCTGAAAATGAGGAGGTTGAAATAAATGATCAATATGGTGCTATAAAAAAATCTGTGAGTCTATATTTTACCTTGTTATTAAGATATATGACAGTATATGAAAATAACTTATTTTGGTCTTGCTTAGATATTACTGCCCTTCAGTTAAATGGAATGCTGGGAAACAACACATTGATAGATCAATCCCAGGAGTGAGCCCTGATGCTTTTCTGAAGTATTTGTTCCATCCTGTAGAAAGTCCCTAGCCTCTCAGCCTTGGGTATTTTGCTTAAGCCTTCTCTCCAAAGCCTAACTTGAAATATCTGCCTTTTTCACGAGTAAGATGGCAACCTTTAATGCCAATATTCACAATAACTGAGAAATCATTTCTCACATACCATTAATGTGTCTGTCACATCTTTTCAGCTCTTTTTAAAGGTTTCCACTTCAGACCCTTGCTTCTTCATTTAGCCTTCATCCAGTCTGAAGAAATAATATCAGAAACTTTGTTATTGGTTTGCTTTATGTATGTAAGTATATGCGCATATTGTGTATGTTGAGTGCGTATGTGTTTATACACTGGCTCAGTAAATTTAAAACAAATATTTGGCCTAATGATGGAGGGATCCTTGATGTTCTAGAGACGAAGAAAGTTTACTTAGCAAACTGAAACTGGGTAAGTTAAAGAAACCATAAGACCTCTTACAGTTCATAAAGTAAGCACTGGAGTCTTGAAACTTTGGGTGGTTGAGTCCTAAAAGAAGAGAATATTTGTTTAAAAATCCTATTTTCTAGAAAATTGTCTATTCAAGATTTTATTTTTGAGAGAGGCTGATTGTTAAGACTGATCATGATGTCACCATTTTAAAGACTGGCCACATTCTACCAAGACTTTCCTGCAAGTCTTCTGGCTTCAAGTTACTTTCTGTGATCAGGCTAACCTCTGAAACTGCATAGTAACAAATCATATTCTATTCTATTAGCTACTCTACAGAGTAGCCACCTTGTCTACTTGGTTCAACTTTATATCCTTAGCACTTAGCACAGTGTTACACGCGACAGGTACTCTCTAAATTTTTCCTTAATGTTTTTTTTAATTAACTTTATCAAAAAATAAAAAAGACATTTCTAAACAAAACAAAACATAGCAATAGGAAAAACAAATATCCTAAAATAATTTAATGAATGAGAATTTGCATAGAAAAGGATGAGTAACAAAAATTGTATGGTCAGGGAGCAATTGAATTAAATATCTTTTTACATTTTTCAAATAATGCTATTGCACCATGTTTTGAAATGAGGAAAGAGGACATGCTATAAAAATAATAAAGATGATGAGGATAACTTTCACATTTTTAGAGGTTATTAATGCCAGGTAGAGACTAAGTTTTCATATCCATTATCTCATTTAGTCCTCCCCCAAATCCACCATCATGTTTAGTTATCTGTTTACTAAGGGTGTAACCTTCGGTAAGTTATTAAACCTCTCTGTGCTTTAGTTTCCCCACTTGTGAAATAGGGATAATAAATAGTTCTCACTTCATAGGGTTGCTGTGAAGATTAAATGAGAAAGCTCATCACTTGGCATGCAGTAAGCAATCCATAAATGGTAGCTATTGTCCTTGTACAGATTAGGAAACTAGGCTGAGGTTAGCCAGGTGGTTTGGGGTTATCCAGTTGCTTAGCGGCAGACATATTCCAACCTAGGTCTCGTGCATCAGCTGTATATTGCTTGGGTGACTAAACTGCCTCTTCTGTATCACATTCTTGCAATTTTTCTGCACATACCAGGATGACATCTTAGGTTTGGCTTGCATCATGGGAAATAAGGCCTTCTCCCGCCACCTCTGGGCTCACCTGAAAAAAACTGTTGTGCTCTTGCATGTTGAATCAGCCATTTCAAGCGGAATGGATTTTCTCTTTAGGGATTGTCTCACCCATGTCCTTCATCATTAGATCCTCAGTTGCTAGTATAATTGGGGCACAATAAATGATTTGGAGTTAAAATTACATTTCCTGAATTGTGTGTTTGAAATTTGATGCGTACAGGATTAATTTGAATTTTCAGAAAATAGTCCATGTGTTTGGATAAGTAAATTTTTTATAAAAATCATCATGTAAGCATAAATAATTCCTACACATCTTGATGTGTGATACTTGAGAGAGTTTAAATGCATTTGCAGAAACAGCTGTCCTGCTGTATTGTGTTTATCTCCAAAATCTAAATATTATTGCTCCAAATCACCTTCTTATCTAAGACACTAAGTATTTCTTCAAAACTAATAGCTGGTTCATTCACTTTCATTTACAGGAAACTTTTCTGGAAGTTGTGTATGTTTTCTTTCTGACAAGACAAAATTGTTTAAATTAAATCTGTGTCTGCTTGGTTATGTCCCTTTATACATTTTTAACATCCATGCTACATTTAAAAATATTTGCTTCTCAATACTTGATATAGTTCTCAGACATAGATCAGCCTCCAGGTATGGTTCTTCTCTCCTCTTCTTGTATATCTTGCATACAACTGCCAAACTAAACTCTGTAGCAACTCTCTCCTTCATAGTATCTCGTATCTTGCCAATAAAAAATTTGTTGGCTCTGTATTGTGTACAACACAACACAAAGCTCTGCTCAGTCAGCCTCTGCCTTTCTAGTTTCGTAGTATAAGTGTTAGCTCTTATTATTTCTAGTATTGTTTACCCCATTACTCCACTATGCATTTCTTTTATTTTAGTTTTAGTATAGGGTTACAGACATATATTTTCTTTAGTCACAGTGCCCTTCCTTCAAGCAGAATCTTAGCCAGTCATTTGATATATAAACTAGATATGTCATATGTAATATATATCTAAAGTTGAAGAGCAGCTTTACATATTTGCTGCACTTTTGAAGTAGGGCCTGGAAGGCTGGAGCCCAACTAGTCAACAACCCCCTGCCATAACTCCTGGGACCCCTTCCTTTATTACCTTTGATAGGGTTCCATGGAAATAGAAGATTCTGCTGAACTACCTGATGGATCTTACATTGGAATACAATTCCCTTCTATTGCCTTTCTTTTTTTTAGGGAAGTTGAAGGTTTACAGAAAATCATCCATAAAATACAGAATTCCCATATATGCCCTATTATTAACACCTTGCATTAATGTGTTATATTTGTTATTATAGTTGATTAAGGAACTTGTTTTATAATTGTATTATTAACTATAGCCCTTGGTTTATATTAACATTCACTGTTTGTTTTGTACAGTCCTATGTACAAAATTCATTTAAATTTTTATTCTAGTAACATATATACAACCTAAAATTTTCCCTTTTAGCCACATTCAAATATATAATTCAGTAGTGTTAATTACATTCACAATATTGTGCTACCATCACCACTATCCATTATCGAAACTTTTCCATGACCCCAAATAGAAACTCTGAACAATTTAAGTATTAACTCCCCATTCCCAACCCCCACTACAGCCCCTGGTAAACTATATTGTAGTTTCTGACTCTATGAATTTGCTTTTCTAATTATTTCATAACAGCGAGATCATGCAATATTTGTCCTTTTGTGTCTGGCTCATTTCATTCAACCTGATGTCTTCAGGGTTCATCCATGTCGTCTCACATATCAGAGTTCCATTGCTTTTTACTGCTGAATAATATTCTATTGTATGTGCAAATCACATTTTGTTTAGCCATTCATCGGTTGATGGACACCTGGGTTACTTCCCTGTATTGCTTTTTGCTCTGGCTAACCCCCTCTAATCCATCAGGGCTTGGCTTTCCCAGAAGTCCAGGTAAAGTTAGGCTCTTCTTATGCATTCCTAGAGCTCCTTGTAGTTCTGTATAGCAGAGTTCATGTCATTATGGTCTCTTGTTTCCATGTTCAGAGAGGCAGCCTACATAGTGACTAAGAGCACAGACTGGAGCCTGATTTTCTGGGTACAAATTTTTCAGTTCTGTTTCTCTGGAAAACCTTGACTAATGCAAGAGCCAACAAGAATGGAGGCAATGAAGAAGAGAGACTAAAGAGAGGACAGGGAGAGGGGAAGAACAGGGAAGTGCACTTACTCCCTAAGAACGCCCCTTCATAGCAACAGCAAAAAAAAGACCACTAATTATGTATACTGCAATCGAGGACTTGAATAAGTGACTTTGGTGGTGTTGGTGGTATGCAAAGCCAAAAAGATCTGAATTATGTTGGCAAGAGAGGACAATAAGCCCCTCCCTTGGGAAATTATCAGAAATCTAGCAGGGAGCTTTGGACTTGTACTGATCATAAAATTGTGACCTTCAAATAAATTTTTTCTCGATCTCAAAGGGGCAGCGAGCCTTCCGTCTTCTAAAAGTTAAGCAGACCATGAAGTTCAGGGGTATGCCAGATAGAATATAAAGTTGTGGCTAAGCTTCCTGGGGATCCAGTGTAAGTCAGTAAACTTAACTACAAATGACAGTGCTCATTAGATATAAACAACTTGATGGCTCAGGAGACGCACACCTACTTCTAATACTAAGATCAGAAGGAGATTGACCTAAGGGTACACATTAAGTGGAATGAGATATTTAAAAATCCTAACACCTGATATACTTAAGATAGTTGATACATTTTATTTTCCTTCCTCTCCCTTTCCTTCCCAAGTTTTTGTGAAAATCATAGTACATTTGAAAGCTCTTTGAAAATCATAAATAAGATTGTTGTAAATGAGTGAAATGTACTAGATTTCATTCATATATGATTAAATATTCTTGAAGATACTGATGTGTTCATAAAAGGATAATCTGAATAAAAATATGTTCCCTATATAAATAAAGTAAGGTATTTCCATATTATATTCTTAAAATTAAAAGCACAACATTCTCATATACTTTGGGTACTGTCATAGTCCATCTTAACACCATGTTTTAGGATCCTGAGTCCTGCTCCATTTGCAATGGCAACAGTGATGCAATCCTGAGTGACTCTTAGGTAGACCTGAAATCTCAAAGGTAAATGCTCTTGAGCTTGGACATGGACTTTTGTTGCATAAGAGTGGAATTTAAGTGAGACTTCCGAGCATGACTGCCCTCACTGTGATCTGTCAATTCATAAGATCACTTCACTCTGCTTGAAATGTTTCAAACAAAGTTCAAGTGATAAGGAAAATGGACACCATGAAAATGATAATGAAATAACAGTCTGGAAAGAGGATGTAGATAAACACCAAGGCTTCTAGAAGCCATGAAATCCTTGACATTTGTAAGGACAGGACAAATAAGTTGTTTTTTCAAGAATGTGTGAGGTGACCATTATCTATTTTTCCCCTAAATACCTTTGATTTAAAAATATATGCTACACAAAACCAAAAAGAATGGAGTTCTGTAATATAGGATAACTATCCTCAATATATATTTTTCCATTTTCCCATCATTTCTTTTTCCAGCCAGCTGGATTGGTTGTTTCATATTGGCGTTGAGAATTTGATTTTAGTTACCAGAATAGTCAAGTGCTTGATTTATCTATGGATAAATGGTGTTTGATTGACATATGAGTCCATCTGTACCAAACAGCTTTATCTTGAGAAAATCAGCTACTTTGAAAGCAATAAAACACCAAAAGAATTTTGAAGATAATAGCCACCTTCCCCCCACCTCTCCTCAGAATCTATTTTCATTCACCATCTCATGAGTATCTTCTTTGGGTAATCTGAATTGCATGTTTTTCTCCACTCCTCCTGTATCCCTGGTTTCTCCAGAGCTTCAATCAAGACAGCCAAAAGATAAAAGGGTGGGGGGCAAAGGGGGGAGGCACAAAACCGGGTTCAGTTCCAAAGAAATGCCTTTTCAGTACCTGATTCTTCATGCCTATTCATCACTGCTAAGGGCTCCAGAACTGCTGAATATAGTATTCAGGAAGCAACCAGTATATCAGTCTTGTGTCTTGTTCTCAAACTGAGGTCCTTTGTGCCTTTTGCAGTGTGCTTTGCAGCTTTACATCAATGAAATGGCGCGTTTAGAAACTTTTATGTCTAGCATGTAAAAGAATCTCTTTCATTCCAAAGTCACCTAAAAAAAAAAAAAAAAAAATTCAAATCAAAATACTTCAGGGCAGAACAAATTGTTGTTTCATCTATTATATATGTTACTGAGAATATGAGGAGTGGAAATGAGTATCCCTTTCTTGGACACTTCATCTATGAACTTAATTGTAAAACAAACCTCACTATTTCTCTCTTAAGGAACTGAAAGGTATATTTTTAATAAATATGTTTTCCTTTGTTAATTTATTCAAGTGTAATCTTGACTCATCTATTTTGTTAACATGTCTGCTTGATTAATGTTTTTTCTTTCAATTCTGATCTACAAATTCTATAGCTGTTAATTGTATTATTTAATCTAATTCCACTAAAAATAAACTTCCTAAAATTAGCATTATTTATCTTTCTTGCTTTAAAGATACCAATGGTATCACTAAATTAGCTTGGTTAACATAGAAATTTGGCTGCCATTCGTTATTTTTTTCTTGAAGACTTGTAATTTGGGGCATATTTGTCTATTTTGCATATTCCTGGAAGCATTAATGTTTAAAATATCTATATCTTGGTCAGTTGAATTGATGGAGCTGAATCAGATGGCTCGGTAATAGGACTTTCAGTGTATTTCAATGAAATCTATCAACATTACGCATTTTGTTTAAACTCACTTTTCTCAATTTAGAAAGGACATGCTTATATTTTTATATAATTTTGTCTAAGATTAGAAAAAATTCTCTTGAATTATGAATTGATTAATTTTGTATGCCATCCATATTTATTAGATAGGCAGTTACATTTCTCATAGGAATACATGTATTTTGAGACATCCAGAAAAATGCTAAAGGATTAAAAGCTGAAATTAAAGAGTACTCTATTCCCACTATTCTGTTCAGTTCTAATTCTACAGCTTTGCAGCTAGAACAAAGAAAGAAGAATGTGATTTTTTTTTGGTGGTTGTTGTTTTGGGTTTTTTAGAATAAGGGAAGGCTAGGGGCACCGCTGGCTGCGTAGTCACAGGAGGGGCTTGATACATGAAAATCCAAGGCCTCCAGGAAGCCAGGTATGATATTCACAACCAAATAATAATGTGCTAACCTCATTCACAGTAATCACATATGATGCAGTATTTTCCTCTGCCATTCAGTTTTGAGGGTAAAATATGAAACTTATTTTGGAGATTTCACATAACATCTTGAGCTAAATTAATAGAACTAAAATAACCAAAAATAAAGAGATAATGAGGCACTTGACCCAGCATCATTCAGATCTCAGCTGGAGTATTGTGCTCCCTTCTGTGCAGCAGACAAACTGCAGAGGACTCCGAGAGGGATAAGGGTGGGAGTAAACGCATGCCTTTTCACATATGATGTCATTGAAGGATTAGTTGTTAAAGAGAAGAGAGGAAATGATGCAATAATTGATGGACTGGTCCTCAAGAGGCTGGTTCTTTGTGGCTGGGAATCTGAAATATAATGAGTGCACCTGCAGGAAAACACATTTAGCCTTAGAATAGGGCTGGTTGTTCTAATGGTCAGAACTATGTAAAAATAATGAACATTTCAGGTGAAATGACCAGCAGCATCCAGGGGAAGTAGGAAGGGGCAGATGTGTATTGTTTGCAAGAAATAAAAATAATGAGTAGATAGTAATATCTTATCAATTTGTTGAAATTTATCTTTTTTTCTTCATTTTGGCTTAAAACTGTTTCTTCCCTAGTTTCTATTCTGTTTTCCTGCATCAGAGAATACTAAACCATTCTTGATTCCTCTCTTTGTTTTCTTGAAAGATGTATCCATATAGAAAATGCAAATCTTGTGTCTGTTGTTGCTTACCTTTGAGTAACCCATCCTTTAAATGAGTCGTATGTTTCCTGGAGTATCTACATAAATTATTTGGAATTCTGCACAGGAGATTTGTTAACCACCCCCCATTTATGTATTTATGCAATCATATACTATCTATATCTATATCTATATACGTATATATCAGTGTGATCTGATGGATGGTTATTTTATATGTTGGGTTACAATCACTACTACGTTACTTTATTTTCTTGTTCAAATTCTTCCAGCTATGGCCATTGGGAACTCTTTCAGTTGGCTCTTGTGTCCCTTTGGCAAATCCCCATCAATGTGGGGTGCTTTTAGTTTGAGCCCTTCCTTACTTTCTGACATTACAAAATTCTCCTGTCCCAGTCCTAGAATCAGCCATTTCTCCAAGGAGCCCTGGTTGTCTTTATTGGAGAATGGCATTGTAATCCAAGATCTGGGTTCTAAGTATACTTATTACTCCTGGCATGTCATTGCTTCTAGGTCTTCTCAGCTGACAGAGCAAGGAAATATATGTGTACATGCTAACCTGTTTATGTTCACTTATTTATAAATATCCCTATATGCAACCATCTGTATGTATATACATATGTGTATATATTAAGCTAAAAATTAGTTCATCCTGATGTCTCCAACTTTAATCCATGGATGCATTATCACATGGATCACTTTAGCCTCCTCCTTTTACTTATTTGTGACCTCACACGCCAACAGTGAGTTACCTGGCTACTTCCACCCACCATTTTTTTCCTTACTTGTTCAATTCCAGTATGCATACATTGTGGTATTAGAAGTGTTAACTTGTACGCCCATGGGAAATAACTTTTTCCACTGGAGTATAATGCTTATGTACAGTTTGTTGGGCCTTTTGAGTTACAGGCTCTGCTCATTTCCAGAGTTACTTAGATCAGCACCTTATTCCCCAACCTCCTTCAGGGAGGTTATTTCATACATTTGTAATATAGTTATATAATGTAGAATATAAAATATCATACATTTTATCGTATTCTGCATTCCATTCTGGGATGTTACAGGGTTTTTTATAACTACAAAAATTAATCTTTAAGAAAAGTCAATACTGTAGCCTATGTTTGGGATGTTCTCTCATACCTTACACAAATCTATTTATAATAGAGATTAATAAGAACTACTATTGATCAGAAACAGTTACATGCACAATTCTAGGTAACCATTACACCTCCCAGAAATCAAAGATAATTATTAGCAATTTAATGGCAGGCAAACCCAGAGGTTTTCTATTTATCCTGACTGAAGTTGAAATAAATAGATGCTACATTTTTCTCAAAGCCTTAGAAAAAGTCAGTAATAATATTTTTCCCAAACAATGATTTTTACCCTGAAAAGTCTTAAAACTGTAAGATATATTAGGGTCCCAGATACTTTTCCCTATGTAAAGATGGATATAGTCAACTGCATATTACAGTAATGTGGATCACGGATAGTGGAAATTCTCAGATATTTCTACAATTTAATTTTATCTATTGCTTTCACCTTCTTTTCTAACAAACATACTCCTCACATGACAACTGTATCTATAATAAGAAAATTGACTGATTCAAATTTTACCTTCTTGTACTTCCTTGAAGAGATGTCAAAGAACTGCATCACATTTGCCATCTCCTACAGGACCCACCTTTAGCAATTGGACACTGACAGGGCCCTGATTTACCAAGAGTCCTTGTATTCACAAAAGAAAGAGATTTGACTTCAGGCATTAAAGCAACTCTTTTTGAGAAGGCTAAATGATTAAAAAAATACTGAAGAATGGGTTTTCAATAATGAGTGATTCTTTCAAAGAATGTCCTAAGGGAAACAATGTTAAGATTTTTCATAAAATAGTTAATGTATCTCCAATTTGCATTTAATTTTGAGTGAGTTTGAAACTTCATAAAGAAAATTTATAAGGTAAAAATTATAGAACTCGATAACACTTTCCTATGGGCCCTAAGAAAAGTATACTACCTAATAGTGCCTTTGTTTGTAGTCTAAGATTTTAGAAAACTTAAAAAAAAAAAAAAAAAAAAACAACTGAAAAATGCTATATTTTTCTACTCAGTCAAGAAAGAAGAAATATAGTGTGGACATAATAGTTAGGGTAGGCAAAAGGGTCAGTAGATTATGTTGATCTTTGATACCCCTTTTCAAATTCCCATTCACCATTCTTAGGCATTGGCGGTAAAGGTGGGCGACTCAGGTGGGGTTCCTGCCTGCATGGAGTTTACATCAAACATTAATCAAATTATCACACACATACCCCTGTAACTGACAAATGCTATGGTCAAGCCTGGTGGTAAAGAGTGTGCTCTGGAGGCAGACTTTCTGGGCTTGCATTCTGACCTTTCTGACTCTCCTCTGTATTAACTCTTATCACCTTGGACAAGTTCTTTCAGTTCTCTGTGCCTCCATTTCTGTAAAATGGGGTAAATAATAATATTTGCCTCAGAGGGCTGTTGTAAAGATTAAATGGGTTAATGTCCAAAAAGCACTCAGAACCATGCTGACACATACTAGCCACTCGGTATATGTCACTCATTACAGTTTTCTCACAACCTGTAGGGTCCTTTGTACCCAGATGATGTCCTTAAGTCTCGGTTGAGTTTGAAGACTGTTTCAGGGCATTTTCCATTGGCTCCTGTGGCCACAGGGGACTGCAGTCTTATTTGAAAGTTATTTTAACTAGTGTGGTTTTCCTTTTCTCTCTATCAATGAGTCCTGCTGCTCCAACCCCGGGTAACTGAAAGGTTGTGAAATCTCTTTCAGCTCAAATTTCTGTGAGGCTGAAATTCCTCTGGGGTTGTCATAAGCACTTCACGTGGGCACCATTTTCTTCTGCCCTCAGGCCTGCTGAGATTGTCAGCTCAGCAGCGTGCCTGACACCTGTTGCCACTCCACCCAACCATTTTCTTAGCAACCTGGCGAGGCCCAGAGGGGTGGTACAAGCTCTGAGCTCTCTGGCAACACAGTTTGCAATCAGCAAACTAACAGTTCCTTTCTCCAAATTTGACAGCCAAATCATGTGCACTTTTGTATTTATCAATAGCTAAACACTACTGAAAATGAAATGAGAAAGAGCCTCTGGGTTAATTACTATCTCTGATTTTACAAAATGGGTAAGCCATGTGTAAAATACCTCACAATAAAATGCCTTACTGTCCTGGGGATTTAGCACTGCTGCAATATAGTTTTCACATGAACAAGGTGAAAAATAGGTTTTCTTTCTCTCCCTGGTACACAGAAAATACAAAATAAGCTGCTTTCTTTGGTCACTAACCTCAATTTTGTATTAAGGTTCTGCTTTGTTTATACTAATGATATCAAAGAAAAAAAAACCTCTGAAACAGAATTCAAACCTGATTAGTTACATGTACTTTATTTCAAAGTGCACTCATTTGAAATTTTTAAGAGTGAGGAGCACAGAAAAAATAAGCTTTTGGAAAAAATATGTATTATTCTAATTATTTCCATCCCAGTAGTTAATTTGGAAATGAATTTCCATCTACGACATCTTCATTAGTTTTCTAATTTTCATGCAATTTGAAAGGGTTTTGTTCCTTACCCAAGGGATCATCCTGACCATATCTCAAAGGATTGGCCAAGGCATTCTGATTTTACAGGCAAATTTACACATTATCATTTCAGGAAGCATTTCCTTCACTATCAGTTTTTAAAATATCTTATTTGTATAGTATATGGACATAGTATATTCCTCTCCTGAAACCTAATCCATTTAAAATTTTAGATCAGATAAATGATGTGATCTTATAGGCATAAGCAATTTCCCTTCTGTGATAGTAATACTAAATTCCTGCTGGGACAGAAGGTTTAAAAGCAGGTCCAAATAAGTGCCCATTAATGAATTTCTCCTATTTTAAGGAGAAGCTTAGATGCATTTCTTAGCAAAAAATTTCTGGTTTCCTTCACATACTTGTGCTGGTTTGGAGCTGTTAAGTACCTGACACAAGGCCATGTTCTTTTTTTTTTAATGCCTTTTTTTATTATGAACTTTAACACATATACATAAGTGATAACTTTCAAAGTACGATTTAACAAGTAGTTAGAGAGCAAATTTCAAAGAACATCATGGGTCATAGTTCCACAACTTCAGCTATTTCCATTATTGTAAAATATAACATGCATACAGAAAGGTGTTAACTTTTTATGTACAGCTCAACAAGTAGTTAAATAGGTAATTTCAAAAATTGGTATAGGTTACAGTTTCACAGGTTCAGTTGTTTCCTTATAATGAAATATAGGCTATATACAGAAAGGTGAAGAGTTTCAAAGCACAATTCAACAAATAGCTATAGAGCAAATTTCAAAGGATGTTATAGGTTACAGTTATACCATGTCATTTACCTCCTTCCAGCTATTCCAACACCCCAGCATCTAAATATATATATAAAGTTTCACTATTCTTAGACCTTTATTAAATATTATCTTGTTTGTTGCTGCCCCTTCCTCTCACTTAATGTCTTTCTCCATTTTCAGGAGTGTCTAGGCAGTGTGCACCCAAACTTGTTCATATTGAAAGGGGATGTCGAAAATATGGGGAAGGGGGCTGCATCTGATTGTTGTTCTTGAAGAGGCTGTTGCCTCTGGGTTTTAGGACTTGAATGGCATGGGAACACTCTGGTAGATTTAAGTTTCTGAGAGAGAAAACTTAGTAAGTGAATCTTTTATAGAATATCAGGTGGGGACCTAGGTATTCCGGGACTCCTTTTGGTAAGGGCATGGCATACCATGGCCATCTGGGATGTTTAGCTAGAGCTTGCATAAGAAAAACCTCCAGGATAGCCTTTTGACTCTATTTGGGATTGCTCAGCCACTGTGACCTCAGCTTGTTACCTTTCTTTTCTCCCCATTTTGGTTGAGTAGGCATTTTCATTTCCTTGCTGCCAGGGCCAAGCTCATTCCTGGGGGACATGTCCCACGTCGCCAGGGAGATTCATTCCCCTGGGAGTCAGGCCCTGTTCTTTTAATCCATCCCTGTGGGGGCAGACCTACTGTGGGTGGGGCCTTTTGGTTCAATTGAGATGTGACCCAGCCAATTTAGGGTGGGTCTTAATCCCTTTACTGGGGTCATTTATGAGGATAAGAGAGATGAGAAACATCCAGAGAAACAAGAAGGACCCACAGGAGCTGAAAGAGTGCAACACTGAAACCAGAACCCAGGAGAGAAGGACCTGCACATGTCATCATGTGCCTTCCCATATGGCATAGGAACTGCAGATGCCAGCAGCCTTTCCTCAGAGAAGGTATTTTCCTCTTGATGACTTAATTTGGACATTCTCATGGCCTTAGAATTGTAACTTGTAACTTAATAAGTCCCCATTGTTAAAAGCCAACCCATTTTCTAGTATAGTGCATTTCAGCAGCTTTAGCAAACCAAAACAATACTCAAGGAGTAGAGGCAAACTGCTGCTAGGAACTGAATCATGAAGTAAGTAAGCAGCAGTCACAAAGTACCAGGAACGCGTACATAAATCATGTACAGTATTTACTTTTAGGAGTTAATCTATTATTTAAGAATATTATAATACTGATACCCTATTACCAATGTAATTCTTCTAAAAGCTATCAAAATTAACACACACCTTCCCCTTTGTATTGTGCATTTTTCAAATTTCCAAAAGTTAAAAAAGAAAAAAGATCATAAGTGAATAAATAAAGACCTATGAAGTACTGCTTCCAAAATCTGGAGAGGGTGATTTGATTTATCAGGGCAAGAAACCTACTTTAGACAGATAAAGAGTTCTAAAAAGAACATAATTTCTTTTCATTGAACAAATTCTGAAATAAGGGTATTAGTTTGTTAATTATAAAAATATCCCTCTTATCTTGGTAGGTGTTTGTTTCAGTTTGCTAAAGTTGCTGGAATGCAATATACTAGAAATGGGTTGGCTTTTACAATGGGAATTTGTTAGTTTACAAATGTACAGCTCTAAGACCATGAAAATGTCCCAATTAAGGCATCAAAAGGATGATCCCATCTCTGAATAAAGGCTGCTGGCATCCGGGGTTCCTCTGTCAGATATCAAGTCACATGGCTGGCGTCTGCTCATCCTTCACTTCCAGATCTTATTGCTTTCAGCTCCTGGTTCCAGTGGCCTCCTCTCTGAACTTTTGTGGGTCCTCTCTTATCATCTCTGGGGCTTTTCTCTCTAATCTCTCTGGGTGTTTCTCTCTGGGCACTTCCTGCCTTTTCTGTCCTTTATCCTCTCGTAAAGGACTGCAGAAAAAGGGATTAAGAACGACCTTGACTAGAGTGGGTCATATCTCAGTTGAAATAACCTAACCAAAATGTCCCACCCATAGTAGATCTGCACCAACAGGAATTGACTAAAAGAACATAGCATTTTCTAGGGTACATAACTGCTTCAAACCAGCACAGTGTTTGAGCCAGGATAGGGGAGCTATACTGCAATAATATTCAATCCCACTGTGAATACAGATGACTCTCCAGGGCAGCAGTCTCCATGCCACTTGCTTAGAGCAGGCCTTCCATATAAATCATTAGGTGTACTCGATCTCCACGACTGAAGAAAGTGTTAGAGAGCCAAGCAGTAGCAATTAAATGCTCCCACCCCTGACAAATAGATCATATTTTATTTGTCAATGGAAGGTAACTTTAACTTCAAGGAGGCAGGGAAGTGAAATTCTCTTATGGGGTCTGAAGGATAAAGAAAACTGGAAATTGGTGAACAGTCAAAATGTCTGCCATAATTGGTAAAAGAGGATGATAGTATTATCTTACCTTGCCATGTTTTTTCAAAATCTTTCACTTAAAATTGTTCAGCAACTTCTCCTGCTGCAGATAAAAAAAAAAAAAAAAACCCTAATCACGGGCTTTGGGCTGTTAGTTACACAGTGCCTGCCTCCTCACTGGCATCCTTTCTCTGTATTTGCCATGTCCCATAAGACTCTCTCCAGGAAAAGTGGTCTTACTGTTCTCTGCTTGTCCTTTATTCTTCCCTACCTTTGCATGGTCTGCTTCATCTGCTTGGATTTTCCTTCCTAACTAGGCTACCACCACCCTGTCTTACTTGAGAGATCTTCTTTGACAGCACCATCCTACCTCCTTCAGGCCAAGACCTGGGATCTGATCATTGCTTCAGTAAATCCCCTGAGCTTCAGTAGCGTCCTGGGCAAGGCTTAACATAATTCACATAATTCTAACTGGATGGTAATAAACTGTTCACCAATCTTTCCTCCCCACTAAAGATTAAAAGTACTATAGATCAAGAACCAGATCACCAAAAGATTATTTATTTTTGATATCACCAAAAGATTATCCAACCTGATGGTGTATATTCTTCGAGGCATGATTTTTTCTTACCTCTTTCTACACCCTCCAGAACCTAAAATGGGTATTTCATAGAGTAGATGCTCAATAATTGTTTTACATTAGTTAAGAATTTACCTGAAGTTCACTAGGAATAGAATTCTGATCTCTGTTACATTTCTATTTTATATTCTAGACTATGTTTTAAAACATGGAGTTACTCATAAACCACATATGGGACTGATTTTCATAGATTTATTAAATTTTACATTTCTTTAGTCTTATCTACTGCCAAGGTCTCTGGTTTCATATCCTAAACCAAAATTTAAGAAACATTGATGGAAAAACAAGGCTGCCCTTGCACTTTGGAAATCCTTTCAAATAATATGCCATGCCTTTAATTTTCAATCTATTAAATACTTAAAATTGCAACAATTCATTGGACCATATGTAATAAACTGATTTTTTTTAAAAGGGTGGTGTGTTTCTTAAGTTTTATGTAAATTTTTCCCATATGTTTTGGATAGAGAAATGGAAATTCTGTGAATCTACTTAGCCGTTAAAGAACTTGGTTGATCCACAAATGATATCATTCCAGAAAACAAGAACAAACAAAACCACTCTTGAATGCTTATCAAAGCAACTTATCAAATTTTCCAATATAATAAGAAGTTTTAGTTTTATTTAGCCTTCCCAATCATAAAGACTTGAAAGTATTTTTTTAAAAAAATCCTCAGTGTTGTGTACACATGCTCATGAGATAATCAGGTACAGAGAGGTGACCTTTCATGTTATAGGTGAATCTGGAGAATGACTTCATAAAATGTTTTCATACCAAGACGTTTCATGTAGAACAACCACCATTGTTCAAACTGTGTATCTCCAACACATGTCCATGAGAGGCCACTGGAGGTTAAGTTGCTTTGAAGGTAGCAGCATGAAGGTTCTCCAAAATTCTTAACATTTTTCCCATTCATTTCATTAAACAAAGTTCATGTAATAAGTGAAATCATCTCTTTTGAATACCATTGTAATGAACCACTTATATCAGCAGGTCCAAAATAACTTGGACCCATAAGATAGCTCATACGAATTGTTTAATGATTGCATTATTACATAATGTAGGGATTATATTATATTAATTTTTGTTTTCTTTTTATTTTAAACTATAATAGCATATTGGCACATGTATTCAAAAATTTCCCCAATGAAACTTTTAAAGCTATTATACAGTTAAATATTTCATAAGATGAGTGAACAAGCATCATGTTAGGAATTTCACATACATTATTGTTAACAGATGCATTTAATAGATGAGTTAACAGAAGTTAAGCAGTCTACTCATGACCACAGAGCACAAGAGCCTTGATTTGATTTTAATGCAGGTTTTTTTTCTTTTCTTTTCTTTCTTTCTTTTTTTTTTTTTTTTTTTTGGCTTATGCTCTTTCTCTTTTCATTCAAGGCTGCATTTATAGGGAAAAAAATGTCACTAGCTTGCAATACAAGTCTCCAAACCATTCATTGATTTTTCTCACCTATTCAGAATGGCTTAGATGCATGTAAAAGTTTTGCATACTACTTTTGAGATTGGGTACAGCAAACACCATAGGTCCATAATGTTTTGCATTTAGTATTAGCTTAGTCAACATTAGTATCCTTTCATTGCCCTGAACTCAGCACTCCAATGTATCTTGGCCAGCAAAGGTTTGAGAGTTTCTCCAATTTTCCTTTGGAATTTTCCTCTAATGCTAGAAGAATTAAACATGTGGCCTTGGTCTCAGGGTCTAACCTGAAGTTACGGTCGCAAATGTAAAATTTCATTAGCACCTTTATCCATATTTATTGTCCATATTTATTATCCATATTTATTTCAACACAAAAATGATGTTATTTTCTTCCAAATTGTTGGCCTTGATTCCCCTTCTGCTATTCTCTGTCACTCTTTGCCTGTTGCTGCTTGAGAGTCGTAGTCTTAGACTATAGAAAATACTTTTTTTTCCAGGATATTTTTATCCAGCTGAAGAAATAGTGTTCTGCGTGGCTGACTCCCTTCAAGTCTTCACTCAAAAGTCAATTCAATATAACTTTTCTAACATCAAATTGAGAATTGCAGTCTCCATCCCTAACCCCCACCCCTGTAGCACACCCATGCTATATTTTTCTCTGTAGTACTTACCGCTTTCTTACACACTTGATAATTTGCCTATTTATGTTGTGCAGTGTTTGTCTCCCTACAACTAGAATATGATCTCTACATGGAAACAGGCTCGGCCTGTTTTGCTTCCTGTTATATCCCAATGCCTAGAATAATATGTGGCATGTAGTAGATACTCAATAAAATTTGTAGGCAGAACAAATGGATACCTTTCTCTTGTAGTAAATCTGAAAATATTCATTGTTCATTAGTACTCCTAAAGCTTCTGTTTCCTACACAACCATGTATATGCCCTCTAGGGCCACCAATAATATCACATATTGAATGTACATCATTTTATAAATAGGTAGGATATTAATGGGAGATCATCCTGCAGCTAGACCTTTCCAACTGGAAGAGATGAAGTCAGGTACTGCTGGGTTCTTTCCTTCCATAGATTCTCATTTTTCTCATTTTTCCCTTGTCAGCTTACACTTTCCTCCCTTTAGCTGATTTCTTTGCAAATATAAAAATGCTTATTTGTATTTCTCACTGTGTGGCTTCAGTGTTTATTTTCTTTATTTCCACATTGCTATTTTAGCTCATTCTTTAATTAAATAAAATGCTCTTTTAGGATGTCAGCAGCTAAAAGAAGCCTATGCCATTATGATAGTATAAAATGCTTATATCAACACGTAATACCTACATGAATGGACATAAACCTACTGAAAAAATTACTTCTAAAGTATCTTCTACACACCATCATTGCGTTATAAGCATCTGAGAAAGTAAGAAAGGCTGTCACAATCTTCAGCCCTGCTCAGTGACTCTGTGGCTTTTAGAGTCACACAAGATACTGGATCTTAGAGTCTTTGTAGTCAAGCATGACTGACCTCTCTTGGTAAAGTGAGACTGGCTTCTGACTTAAATGCCTAGGGTTCTTTCATGGTTAACTTTCATGGTTAACTTAACATGCAGTTAACTTTTAATTGCATTCCTTCCTCAGTGGAAGCTCAGAATATATTGAGAATATTTAGAATGATATTTAAAGAAAACTGTCTTTCATTGAATTAGTAATCTTAACTGTCTCATCCAAATGCTAATTTATCCATTTTCCTTTAGATTTGCCTTTTAGATGTTATTTCCCAAAATCATCTGTCTTTCTTTTCTTAGTGGGCATTTCTGAGAGTATAATGATTAAAAGCATAATGTCTGGAATTAAATTGTCTGCAGACATATCCTGTCCCTGCCATTTGCCAGATCCTGAGATCATGGGCAGGTCCACCTCTCTAAGCCTCAGTTTTCTCCTCTATAAAGCAAGGAGGGATGGGATTCCTATTCCCAGTCCTACGATGAGTGAAACTTCAACAGTGGTACCATCTAAATAACAGGGTTCCTGGCCTTATTGCCGCCTGTTAGCTCTATGGACTTGGGATCTGAGATTCATTTTTCTCATCTCTAAAATCAGGACAATAATAGCTACCGTTCAAGATGTTTACAAAAATGAGATGAGATGATTTCTCTGAAGTAATCGATCATGGTTCCTGGCTTACACAAGGTATATGGCAGCATCAGCTCTGCTTTGTGCTCCCTCCTTAAAGTTGTCAGAAGGAGTAAATAGCTAGCTTTATGCCAGGCCATGTGATAAGTGTTCAAGAAACTAGCCATTATTATATTCCTTAATTTCCTTGATTCATTATAAACTCAGTAAATGACATGAGGATCTGCCGGAGGGATGTTTTTATTATTTTAGAAGCTTTGGTTCCTCAGGTTTCACTCTGTAATGCTTGCTTTGCCTTTTATTTTTTCAAACAATTGCAGAAAACACTGGTTCCTGAAGTCTTAAGCATAATTTAAAATGACCTGTTCATCTTTTTCAGTTAGGGGCATAAACATATATTTAAATTTCTATTTGAAAAATCTCACTAAGCATTCATTTAAATGTTGCTCAAAATGTTATGTAACATGAAAAAAATGCATGTTCTTTCAAAAATTAGTTCTAAAGAACTCCCTGTATCCAGAGGCATGCTAAAGGAGTCCAGACAAACAGCTGAGAAGTATTTCTGTTATAAATCTTACTACTATTTTAGAATTTCATGAAATGCCTACTAAATCATGTAGCTAGATTATGAGGAAGAGCAGCCCTGCTCACTCTGTTAAAGCTGAAAGTGGAAAATTATTCCCCGGTGATTAGGGCAAAATGATCACAGAGATGAGCACTGTTGGCGTGGAGACCCACCTAAGATACAATAGTGTTTCTCTTGGGCAATGGCGGAAACTTGAGTGAATGCTTTTCTTCTCACCTCCTAAAATTTCTTTCCCCGTTGTCTGTGGTCAGAGAGAATGAAACAGCAGTCATAACATAATAGTTGGTGAAATAGTTATATAGGACTGGAAGGAAGGGAGGGGCCTAGGGATGTCATATATATCATTATTATATATTATATTGGCATGGATAGACAGAGGGAGAATTTTATTAATCATAGAATAATATTCGCAAAAAACTTGATGAAAAGGTGCCTTTCTACAAAAATTAAAATTTCCTAAATCAACACAAATTGAAGTATACAACCTAGGTGAAACAATAACTGTTTAAAAAAAAAAATTGGAAACATTGCTTTAAACAAACAGCTCCCTAGACGAACGAGGCCCAGAGAATTTCTTAGGAAGTATTTCCAAGCTTTAAGGGAATAAATAGTTACAATGTTTTAAAAATGTTTCCTCGAGTTCATGAAAAGGAAATCAACTTTACAATTCATTACATGAAGTAGACCTAATTGTAATAACAAAAATCACAACCAATCTTACTATTAAATAAGGAGATAAAATCCTAAGTACAATACTAACACGTCAAATCCTACATTTTGTTAAAAGATTGGGCTTCATGTCAAATAAGATCCATTCCGTAAATGTGCACATGGTTTATTGTGAGGGAATCTGCTGGTAGAATCCATCATACTAATAGGTTAGAAAAGAGAGCAATAGTTTTTTAATGACAGATTCCAGATTAGGATTTGATAAAAATTTAATAGCCATTATCGTTAAGAAAAAGAAATAATGCAGCAGGCTATGGTTGCTATCTCAATAGCCAAACAGATTTTTAAGTGTGTGTCATTTCCATGAAAGACAACTTGCTTGTAAGCACTATAATTTCATGTAATGTTTGGGAAATTCTAGCCAATGCAATTACTTTAAAAATACAATGTAAAATGGAAAGTGACTTTATAACTGTTTGAGTATTTATCTCTTGGCAAAGGAATTATTTGAAATGTTCAGTAGAAGTAATTTGAACATTCAGTAAGGTGATCAAATACAAATAAGGAAATTGTTTGCTTTTCTATAAAAAAGTAATAATCAGAATGTTTTGAAAAAAATAATAAAACAGTTTTCCAAATAGCACAATATTCTAATCACAAGAATATAATCTACTATGAATGAAAATAATAAATCTGAAGTCTTTTTTAAATAAAGAAAACAGTAACTGTTAACTAAGAAGAAAATTTAGAGACATCATAATAATATCTCACTTATTAGGCATTGAAGTGCCTTGGATATTGCATTATAACCCATTTGTTAATTTCATGGAATCCTATGAATTAGCTACTGTTATCACAATTTTATAAAAGTGGTGAATAAGATTCAAAGATGCTAAGCCACATGCCTAAGGTCATAAAGTTTTTAAGAGCTGAAGCTAGGATTTGAATCAAAGCAGTCTGTTTCCAAACCTTACACTTATTTGCTATGTCATTATTTAATATAATAAAAATGTCATTTCTTAACAATCTCCACATTTGATTCAGTTTCAGGCAATACCAATAAGATTTTGCTTTTGGTTTTGTTGAAAGGCTTACAAGTACAGCTATGGGAAAAAACACAAGAAAGCCAAGACAAGCTTGAAAAGAAGCACAGTGAACAAAGGATAGGGGGTGTAGAATTTGCCCTTTCAGACATTACAACTCGTTATAAAAACTGTAACAACTGAAACAGTTGTTCAGGCTAAGAACTAGGTAGAAAAGTCATTTGGAAAGAATATAGATCCCAAATAAGACAGATAGATAGATGTATGGATGATAGAGATATAGAGAGATAAATTGACATATACATACATAATATAATATGATTAAAGTAGCATTTTATTCAATGACAAAAAAGTAGATTATTTAGTAAATGATGTTGAGACAACAGCCAATCAATTGGGAAACGAATGTAAACTTAGATTCCCTCCTTTCACCTTACATAACAATATATATTTGTATACAGTTTAAAATAAAAATATTTTATTAACATGTAATATATCATTTTATGAATGTAACAACTAAAAAAGTAATTTAAAATTACTAAATAAAATATAGGTGATTTATGTAATTTCAAAGCGGGGAAAGTATTTCTGATTATTTTGCCAGAGCTAAAAAGAATGAAGGAAATGTTTGATAGATAGACATATGTACATAAAATTTAAATATTTCTGTACATCAAAACCACCATAAATAAATTGTAAAGGCAGATGATATACCAGGCAATATATTTCCAACATTGCTACAGGGGCATTTACTTTCATTTATTAAAAAGCTTTACAAATCAATAGAACAAAAGACTAACATCCTTGCATAAAAATCAACAATCAATTCATAAGAAAAGAAAAACAAATAATTTGCCAGTAACATGAATAAAAGCCCATCCTCAAAGAATGCAAATCAAAGGACAATGGGTCAACATTTTTCTCGAATCAAATTGTTAAAAAGATTAAAAAACTAAACCAAATTGCACCAAATGTTGAGTTGGGGCAATTCTGATTCACTATCAGAAATAATGAAAATTTGAATACCCTTTCTAAGGAGGCAATTCAATAATAATTACCAAACATCTTAAAAAGAAGTTTGTGTTCTGTGAACCAGCATTTCCATGTTTAGGAATTTATCCAAAGTAAATAATTAATTAATAATTAAATGTGTTTATTGTGGTGAAAAGTTGAAAACAAGCCAAATATTCAACAATAGGTATTAAAATTTATCAGTGTAAATCCATATGATGGAATACTACTTTACAAGAATAATTTCTGACATGGTAGATATGTATGATCTGTAAATGAAAAAAAGTTATAAACAATAAATAAAATAGCCCATTTTTAAAAAATTAGAAATATTTATATAGGAATTCATAGGCAAACATCTGGAAGGATATCCCCAAATACTGACAGTAGTTGTGGTTCAAGGGATTATAGTTGATTTTTATTTTTTTAGCTAAGTGACTGGTGTGAGACTTAGTCTCTTCATCTGTGAAATAAAGGAGTCATCCTAGATTAAATCGAAAGTCTCTTTCAGCAAAAATGTCTCATAATTCCAAGAGCCATGATGGTTAATAACCTTGAGATAATGGTTAATGTAGTTTTTTCTTTTCATTGAACTTCGAAGTTAATCAAGTGAAATCAGGTTTGCCCTGAGCTATTCCCTAGTTAAAATTCAAACTCTGATGTTTGTTTATAAGTTGTCCTATTTTGTTTTCCCTCTTATGAATGCCTTTTTTCGTGTGAGGTAGGCTAGGCTAAGTAAAGAGTTGTATTAACACTAGGTATATTTCCCTATAAACACAAAATGTTGAGATACGTTATTTACATTTTATATTCCATCTACAATTTGGAGCCCTAATAAACACCATTCTTGTTTTTGAGAAGTTTATATTAATCAAAATTCACATTTAGGAACTATAAGAAATGCAATGCTTTAAAAATCCTTTTTGCTAAATAGAGATTTTTATGTGCTTTAGAAATTGATGGAAAATGATTTCACTTTTACTATCTAATAAATAACACTCTACTTTTATTTCTGACTAATAGTAAAACTGCCCTGAAAATGATAAAGAATAATATTTTAAGTGGCTATTCAGTACCTCATTGTGTTAGTGAAATAATTAAAAATAAAAAAGCATTCCATTTTAATTTGCTGTTAAATACTCAACATTTAACGGGCATTGTTTGGTGGCTGGGTACAATGATAGCAGAAGTGACCTTCTGTAAATGCTTTTCCTCATTCTTGCTTATTCCAGGTTACTAAGTGATAAGCCTGGCAAACGTCATGAACTTCCAAGAGGAAACATATTTTATTTGCCTTACACCACCAGAGGATTTGGCCAATTATTGGTATTTGTTTAATGTTGGTGTTGACATACTGCCTTTGCCCTGAGGAGCTCCAGGTGCTTTATAAAATTAGTCAGCAATTTGCATCACAGCCTTGCACCAGAGGGTGTGCACTGAAAATAATGAAGATTTGTGGAAGTTGCAGCCATCCTTAACTCATACTCTTGTTTGTCCAGTGAATCAAAACAAATATGCCCGGTTTCCTCAGAGAGCCAACAGCAGAGCCTCGAGTGGGGCATCAATGGGAGTTTCTCCTTTAAGTAACTAGGTAAACTTCTGGGAAGAAAATTTGCCACACACCCTATGGAGTTGCATCTCACTCTAATCTGTTTCAGGACTCATTCCTTCCCTATAGGAGACTCACTTTCTTTAGTTCTTTGCTCAAATATCACTTTATTAACGAGACTCCCCTAACTACTTAAAGAACAATGAAACAAAACAAAACAAACCCAGGCATTCCATTTCCACATTATCTTATTCTCTTTCTTGCATTATTTTTCTCTGTAGCACGTGGGGCTATCCAACATACTCTCATAGTTTACCTTTTAATTTGTTGCATATTATAAATATTATTAATTTTTATTAATAAATTTATGGTTAGCTCCTTCCCATCAGATTGCAAACTTTACGATGTAGACATTTGCCAGTTTTTCTCGATTATGAATCCTCAGTATAGGGTGCCTGGCACATAGTAGGTGTGCAGTAAGCATTTGTTGACTGAATTTGCAACAATGTTGCAATAAGAAACACATTTTCTTATGGAAGCAATGTCAATCAAATATAAAGGCAGCAGAGAAAGGGTAAGCAAGAGTGGACATGCATCATATCAAGAGTTATATCATGTTCCTCAACAATGTGATCCATGTGGTATTAGCCAGGGATTTCTCCCCAGTCAGTTGCAAGTATTAGAAGCCAAAACTAAACCAAGGTAAGCAAAAAGGAAAGCAGTTTACTGTATCTTCAAATTGGAAAATCCAAGGAAAGCAACTGGCTTTTATGGGTGCAAGGCTTGCTCCCAGGGCTCTCACAACATGTTAAGGGTGAGCCTCAGTCTTTCTTGTTTCTGCCTCTCTACTCTTGCTTTGCTGTCTTTCTCAGGCTTTCCCTATGTGGTGGCAAAGAAAGCTGAGACGTCATCAGGCATAATTCTGCCTTTGGTAATTCCAGGGTCACAGGAGTATACATTTCTCAATTGTTCCAACAAAGACACAGCTGACATCAAATGGCTGGACTTGGGTTTTATGTCCAGCTTTGAATCAATTGCTGTGACTGACCAGGTCTAGGTGCTACCCAGGCATTGGGAGGGTGGAGTGAGTCCCATGCCTTGGAGGGTGGTTTTCCAAAAGAAAATTTGAGTTCTGTAGTCAGAATAAAGAAAAGATTCTTGACCACCATGCAGATATGCACTCTAACCAAAATGATAAATCGTGTTAGAAATAATTCTCATCACAATGAGGCAGAATATAATTCTTTTAAAGTTCTACTTTCTTATAATATCAAGTGATCACATATTTAACAACCCAGGTGTGCAAATTTTATGTTGAAAAGAAAAAAAAAATGGATTTTTGCTTTGTTTTCAGTGAGAGATCCTTTCTACTGGTCTACCTATATTACCAGTGGGACATTGTTCTTAACTTTGTTTTTAGTGAGGAGATAAAAGCATAAAAACAGCCTAACTTTTGGCTATGTAAAAGGCAATTTTAAATTTCTAATTTCTAAACACTGAAGTTTGGATTGTGGATCCATTACCACTTCCCTCTCCTATAAGAAACAGAAGGAGGGTCATGGATTAATAAAGTTTACAGATAATGCTAAAACTCCCTTTCCACCATTACTTCTTGCCTCTTTCCATGCTGAGAAATACTTAACAAAGACTACAAAGTTGAAGGCATTTGATTTCCACTCCTAGTCGTTTCTTCCGTAGTCTGCTCCAGAAAATAGTTAGATCTAGAGAAAGAATGAGATAATATATGTAAGTGAGAATCCTATTAATGGATGAACCCAAAACTTCACTCACAGGCAGAGCAGTCAGAGAATCAAGATATGGCTTATCATAATGAAATGGGAATGCTCGGGAATGACTATCATTTGTTAATTTTTTGTGGTATGGTAGGAGCATATTGGAAGCAATGAAGTTATTTCAGGATATTTGTTTTTCTTATTCCTTTGCTATGTTTTATTTGGAATTTTTTTTTATTTTTTGATAAAGTTAATAAAAAATGAAAAAAAGATATGGCTTGCTTGGCATGAAAACAATGCCCGGGTGATCCAACTTTGTTGGTTATGCTGTACTGTATGAGAAAGACCTTCCTGTTTGTACCTTTGATTCCACCTTTTTTACTAATTGAGTACAAACTCAGTTTAGTTTACTACTTCAGGACTAATTCAGTAGTCTGGTATGACTACCTACCTAAGTATCCACCTGGATTCAGGAATTACTCAATTGAGTCTGCTAATTCAGTGTTAAAGAAAAAGAAAAAAATATGGATAAGTATTTCTAAATTAGTGTTTTTATTTAAGTTTTTGTAATCTTTATTATGGAGCAGATGGAGTGTCTACTGCTTATTAAGGTGCGGTGTTCTAGTAGGTCAGCTTTTCTTCTTTCCTCTAATATTGTGATTATTTCTAAGTTGTTGCTTTCCAGACAAAAGATGTGGGATAGTTAAAAGGGAGGCTTTCTTAGGAAGACTTTTTTTTTCATCTCCCAGTTGAACTGGGTTTATAATTGATATCTACTGATATCCAATACATATCCATATCCAATCCAATTGTTAAGAATTTTCAGTCTTTTTTGAGGGATTGGATTGGTAGAAGGAGAGAAGAAATAAAAGACTCATATCATTAACATGCCCCCAACATTCCAACAGTTAATAATGTTATATCAGTTAATAAAGATTAAAAATACAATAGCAGACTTCAGATTTGCATGATGACTTTTATGGCTCCTAGACACTTTTGTCTTTGTGTGCCCCTTCCTCCATTTAGTGAAAAAAAAAAAAAAAAAAAAAAAAAATATATATATATATATATATATATATATATATATATATATGCACGTCATTTACAACTGCATTGATACAAAGACAAATATAATCTAAAATGGATTATAGTCATTTTTTTTCTCATTTAAAAAAAAATGAAAACTTTTTAATGGGCTCCTAAAATTATCCTGGGCCCTTGGGCCAGGTGCCTCCTGTGCCAAATGGATAAGATGGCTTATGAACTAAGGGGTATTTGGTAAGCCACACAACTGTTTTCTGCTTTTTTGTTCAGCTTTCTAGTTTAAATGTATTTTACCATCAAAATTAGTTGCTACAGTTGGGGTAGGAGAAAGGGGAATTAGGATTTGGAAAGGGAGCTGCTATAAGAAAGGGGTCATTGGTTCTGTGGGCATGACTACACTGGAAAACCCTTCTCTGGGTTGGGGACTGTGGCCTCTTTTGACAAGATTTAAAACAATTTTACCTATTTTCTCAAAGCTCTTGTTCTTCAAAGGTTTGTGTTAGTACATGACTGATGCTGTGAAAGGAAATGCCATCATGATTATATTTACATTGTGAATGTGTACAGTAAGGAAAACCTTGAATTTTTCATGCAGAGAGCACTTAGGGTTTTTACTTGATATAGTTCTTTGAAGTAAAATTGCTGTTAGAGTATTTTTCCTGTAATCCAGGTGAAAAGTGAACCCATCGTTTAACAAAGTAAGTGCTCATTCATATGTTTAATAGAAATTCCTGTTCTTTTTATTGAGGCTCACTTTTATCTGAATATTTAGTTCTCAGTCATCTATGGTTTGGGGAGCAGAACTAGCTTGGATAATTCTATATGTGCATTCAGTCAACAAGCATTTCTTGCAGTTATCCTGGTTATGAACAATCTAGAATGAAACTGGATAAACTAATTTCATTCTTCTGTCATACCTCACTGATAAACGAAAGTTTTTACATGATAGGTGCTGGAATCAGAAGGATCTAGATTGAAACCCAGCATTGTCACTCACCAACTGAATGGCCTACATTTACTCCCCGTATTTTTTGACTGTCTACCAAGTGCCAAGCACCATTTCAGGCACTGAGGATGAAATGAAGAGTAAGATGCAGTCCCCACCTTCAAGGAAATCAGTTTAAAACAAAGATGGACAAACGAAAAGTTTATCACAAGAATGATGATTAAATACAGGGTGTAAAACTAGAGCATATGAGCATCCTTTAAACTAACTTATTTCTTCAACAAGGCGAGGTCTAAGGAAATCTTGGAGGAAGGGATGTTTTGACATGTATCTTTAGCTCTGAGCTTCTTTTGCTTTATTTATTTACAGTTATTGGATATTTACTTCAGAAAGCTTGTCAGGTTTAAAGACAAGCATATATATAACTTTACTGGCATCATGGCTGGGACATGCTAGCTGTATGACAGATTCTAATCCCATCACCCTTTTTACTGATAAACAGCAGCTCTAAAGGAAATGATTTAAAAAATGATGAATTACTGATTAATCAGTCCTGAATGAATGAGGTAAGACTATATGCACACATTCATGTTTCAGTAAGAGAATCTGTTAATACCCCCATATGTATCATTTATCCCAGGAATGGAAGTAGACACTCCATCTGTTCCATCATAAAGATTACAAAAACAAAAACAAAGCAATAGGCTCTTAACATTTTAACCTAGCGATCAAAATTTCTTGTCTCCAACCATATATTTGGATGTAATGTAGAGAAAACTAGAAAAGAAACTTAAATGTTTCGTGCTAAAAGATAAACTAATTCTTGGGAAACATTGTTATTTAATTCATATATCTAGAAATCATGCCTATATCCTGGCTCTAAATTTCTAACTTTGGTCGTTTTACACTTCGTTACACTCTGGTGCACATTGCCACTATATCAGAAATTCGAAAAAGCACTTGCTAATTCAGATTACTAACAGCTCTACTCACCACTACCCAGTACACTCACTGTGGAGATAGCTTTCAGTTAACGATTGAGACTGTCCCAGACTAACCAACTGCTCGTGGAACTGGGTGCCATGTGGTGGTAGACATCTCTATTGCTCCAAATGTAACTAATAGTGATGGGTCTCCTGTTTTTTCCTTTCCTTTCTGTGTTGCCAGCAGCAACACAAGGGCTAAATCTCATCATTCTCAAGGACCAAATTAGTTTTTTCTCTTTTGCTGACAGATATAAAGGGTCAAATCCTGGCAACTTGTCCTTCGAATTCTCTAAAATAAATGTCAGAATGGGAGCACTCATTAACTACACTTAGTGAGAAGCCCCTTTTCCAGGATATTTCTGTACAGGCCTCATCTCTGTCACATTCTAGCAACAAGCAACTCTGCCCAAATTCAAAGCAACCATGGCCTTTGCCACTCTTGTAACTTTTGCCCTCTGGCATGGGTAGAGCTAGTGTCAGCTGGGTAATTCAATCATCGAGATCCTTCTTCAATGAATGAAAGAATCCAGGAACGTGCTGCCAGTTGCCTGTTGCTTGTACTCAGTTTTCTTTGGTGCTGGGTCCTGAATGTGACAGTCCATTTCCGCACCTCCCTTCCTGCCACTAGAGGATTTATGGTCTGCGTGGCCCAGTTGTGAAGCTAGCATGTGGCATTTTCCTGCCACAGGCTTTCGCATGTTTAGAATTGTGTGTTTACATTTCCAGGGCTACCGTTTGAAAGTAGCAGGAGCAAACAGATAGGAAAGAATTCACAAGTCAAGCTGCTGTCGCTTCCTCAGATCTAGAGCACTGACTTTATTATGCCTGGTTCTTCCATGCCTAGATTCCCACGTAGCTTCTGTTTTCCCGAACTTCATTGCTTTGGTTAGATGCTTTCAAGTGGGTTTCTGTGTAAGAAGTCCCCATAGAAGAGGTGTTTACATGAAGTGATGGGTGAGCAAAGTTTGCCTGATGTGGAACCTTGGAAACTTTCCTTTGATGAAAAGGTCTGGCTTGTGGGTGGGCATTGTTCCATCTAGACAGACAGGAATGCGTCCGGGCATCCGGGACACCCAGGGACTTGTGACTACTGTGTGACAGCACCTAGCTAGAAAGGGCCTCACAGCTGTGCCTACTAATTTCTTGTGAATGTACCAGCCGTCATATGACCTCTTGAAACCTATCCTGGATTTTTTTTTTTTTTTTTATGTCACTGCCATTCTGCACCCCCTCAAGAATTCCCCCGTATGGATGCTCTTAACAAAACTCTTTGTCCACTCACTGCATAACCAAATGAATTGAGTGTGACTATGGATTTCACTAATAGGTAAAATAAACCAACTGACCCTGATTAGGACATTTCTACTTTGTTTAGTTTCTTGCTTCTAGGAATTTGCTCATTCAAACAAATACTTAAGCCTAAAATGATCCATCTGGGCATGTTATCAATTAGCATGAACTCAGTGTCCTCAAAATGGTTGCCAAAATGTGCACTCCAAACTCAGATAACAAAAGCACCTGCCCCTTCTCACTCCCTCATTTTGGAAAGATTAATTCACTTCACCACAGCCAGTCCTGAGTACAGAATAATTTATTTCAGTGTCATTTAATGAAGAAAGCCTGGCTGGCATTAGCTCAAGCTTTACAGCTGGCTATTAATTGAAGAAAATGCTCCTGTCACTCTTCAGTCAAATATGATCTGATTCGGCAGATACTTCTCACTCTCATCCCTTCTATTATTCCAGAAGAACAATCATAAATAACTCTCGCTTGGCTCTGCCTGTCATGGATTGCAAATTAGCTGGCAGCATACAGACTGATTGCATTAATACTTTCTGGCTGCTCTTCTCAATTGATTTTTATTTCAAGAAGAGGTTTGGACATTTCATTTCTGAGGCCTTAATTTTGTCCAGCAGAAGGGAATACTGTAGCCTGACTGTTCTTTAGGCACTGCACAACTCATTTACATTGTAGGGCAGGTGCTGACCTTCTGTGAGCTGATGATGTATTTTTCTCTCAAACTTGACCGTGGTTGTGGGTGTATTTTAAACAGAACCTCAAGAGAGATTTGCTCAGGATTTTAAAAATATATAAACGTCATGCGTAGCGCATGGACGTACCGAAAATGTTTGATGAGTGCATTTTGTAATTCTTAAAATATGAAACTACTTGGCGTGAGGAGATGATATAGTATGTTAAAAATCATGGAACTTTTCCATAAAATGAAATTCTGTGCAGAAATGACGTAGGAGAATTCTTGTGGAAGTGCGAAAATAGTAACATCAGTTTAATCCTTACTGGATATGAGATTTCACCAGTTGAATTATTCTTTGGAAATATGTCTCAGTACTGAGAGTCTCTTCTGTGCTCTCTCTCCACTCCAACTTTGGCACTTGCTGTAGCCTTGTTAAGTGCTGAACAACTAGTCATTCTTATACCCTAATCTCTGAAAATGAACTCAAGACAGCAAAATTAGACCATGCCAGGACTTTGGAAGTCTAGTGAGGGCCACAATGGGACTTCAGCAACAGGAGTAGGGAAAGAAATCAGAATCTGGCAGAAAACAAAAGTAGGGGGTAAATGAGACTTGGGGGAACTGGTCTGTCCCTATAGGCTGGCCCTGTGAGTCATTAGAGGCACGTGTCCAAAGGGCATAACAGAGCCTGAACTTGGATTAGACTGTTTGTTTGTTTGTTTGTTTGGGTCATAGGAGAGTCAAAGTTAGAAGAGGCCAAAAATAAATAAATAAATAAATAAATTGATATGAGGCTATTCTCATTCCTCATTTGAAAGTGTGATGCAGGGTCTGCTACCCATGAAGAAGGATTCAGATGATGGGATTACCAGGAAAGAAGAGTAGCTAATGCAGGAGCCAGCAGTCACTTAGATCCAGGTATGAGTGGCATGACATATTTTGCAGCTGAAGTTCCTGTAAGATTGCTTCCCATGCAGGATTCTATTATGAACTCAGGTCTTCTGAGCCTGTAGGGAGTAGATTCACTGAAGGGCCCATGGGGCACTATGAGCTGACACACCTGCAAAATAGAGAAGAGCTTTTAGAAAACCATTGCTGCTCAAAGAAACGGCAGTCACATTTGTCTGTCTAATAATTGTATGACTTTCCTACACAATTGTAAGAAAACATTTAGCCAGAACAATATCGCAGATATAATGGGGGTAGGGGTGCCATGGGGGATTCATTCCCATTTGTAAACTGACAACCAATGTGTTTAAGTAAAAATGTTGAGTAGTCTGCACATTGTCCACATGTAAAACCAGGGATATAAGTCCTGAAATGAAAAATGTATATTTAATGTTAATTGTTAACATATGCCAGAAGCCTGGTGACGAGTGTTATTTGTAGTCTGGGAACTAAAGAATGTTATGTTCTAATAAGAACTTCTGATTTATTTCCTTCATTTGTAGAAGTAAATCTCTGTTTTGGTAACTTTTAATTTATGAACTTTGGTTTCACTTAAGCATGTTTAAGAACATGTTTACACTTCTTTAATTTTTATTGTTCATTTCCTATACTGCTTATAGTGAGAGCTGGTCAGGAAATAAATGTTATATATTGAGTGTCTTCTATGTTGTGGACCCCATTCTAAATTCTAGGAATAAAGTAGTGAAAAAGAGAGTCCCTCCCTTAAAAGAACTTACTAGAAGAAGAAGAACTCATGTAGAACCTTGTAATGGTCGCAGCATGGTTTTCCTGATTTCTTCAGAAGCCATTGCTAAGGGCATCACTTCCTTTAAATTCTGAGATCCTTAACTTGATTCAGCTTATGCCAGGACTGATGCGAATCAGAACTTCTTAAGAAGTTCCTTCTTCCTAAGGGAAAGACTAACATAACAAGTCTGCAACAGAGAAACAGTTCTCCTACCAAGCTCAATTTGGTACATGAGTCTTAAGTTTAAACTGCATTTCAATACTGGGTTTTCACCTTGCCCTTCTAGCACAACACAACTTCAGAGGAAAAGGGAGGTTAATGGAAAGCCTTTGGAGCAAAAAAGATTTCACAACTGCCAGTTTATTAGTGGACCTTATGACTGGTTCTGCAGAGTGCTTCAAGTGGATTACTTAATAGTGCTCTTATAAGTGAAGGCTACAAATGGTTTAAATGGGGGAGAATATGACAAGGTTGAAAATCTTCCTCTTTGAAGAATACAGAATAAGTAGCTGCCATTTAGGTAGCAAGAGGAGAGAAGGAACTGAAACTTAGAATGACCTTGCATGTGGGCCTTCATTGTTCCACAGTTCACAAAAGCCTGTACTATCATCATGTTAAACAAATGTCTCATGCTCCTTGTGCCAACCTAATTGCCAGCTTGGCTGTTAAACAAAGAAACAACAATTAAGTCCAAACATATTTGCCATTGAAGGCAAAACCCACTCAGAACAATATTTGGGTTTCTTTATTCATTTCATTTTTTTTAAACTTGAAGAAAAAGGCCTTATTCTTAAGTTGTTTTTAGGAAAATGTTTCCTTGTGTCATCAAGTTTCAGCATGGAGTACTTGCTTCATATGTTTGCGTTAGATAATGATGACCAAAAATGAAGGAAAAAGACAAGAGGGTAGTGGGATAGTAGATGTCAAAATGCCATGATACACTGCATAGAGAGAAACAAAATGTGCCTCTCCACTATAAGCTACATGTGCAAAAGTTTGAAACCCTGGCCAGGTGCACAAACATTATCATGTTAGAAATGCAAAATTTCTGGTCCCATCCCACATCTACTGAATCAAAAACTAAGGATGTGGGGGCCAGAATCTGCATGTTAAAAGACCCCCAGGAGATTCTGATGAGGGCTCTTCTAGTTTGTTAATGCTGCTGGAATGCAAAACACCAGAAATGGATTGGCTTTTATAAAGAGGGTTTATTTGGTTACACAGTTACAGTCTTAAGGCCATAAAGTATCCATGGTAACACATCAGCAATAGGGTACCTTCACTGGAGGATGGCCGATGGTGTCCGGAAAACCTCTGTTAGCTGGGAAGGCACGTGACTGGCATCTGCTCCAAAAAGCTCTGGTTTCAAAATGGCTTTTTCCCAGGATGTTCCTCTCTAGGCTGCAGTTCCTCAAAAATGTCACTCTTAGTTGCTCTTAGGGTGTTTGTCCTCTCTTACCTTCTCCAGAGCAAGAGTCTGCTTTCAACAGCTGTCTTTAAACTCTCTCTCATCTGCAGCTACTCTCTCAGCTTCTGTGCATACTTCAAAGTGTCCCTCTTGGCTGTAGCTGCTCTTTAAAATGTCACTCAGCTGCACTGAGTTCCTTCTGTTTGTCAGCTCATTTATATGGCTCCAGTGATTTAATTTAGACCCACCCTGAATGTGTGGGGCAACACCTCCCAATTCAAACGTTCCAACTTAATCCCCACAAATATGTCTGCCCCCACAAGACTGCATCAAAGAACATGGCTTTTTCTGGGGGACTTAATAAATACAAACTGGCACAAGGGCTAAAGATTGAGAACACCAAGTGGAAAGAATATCCCAGGATCAATGTAGAAAAACTAAACGTGTTCTATCCCTCTTAAAATGAATTGTGCTGCACAGATGGCTATTTTTAGAAATCTGGGGAAATGTATCTAAATCCTTAATTAGTTTGATTAATTAATTAACTTTAACAGAATTCTATGTTTGGAATTATGGGGTAGCCTTTCTTTCACCTAGTTTTTTTTTTTTTTTTTTCATTTTTGAAATTAGGAAGCAAGCAGGGTACAGTGAGCTATTCATGTAATTTTACAGGAATAATGGAGTTTGTTCTAAAAAAAGGGTATCTCATGAAAAAAACTTCACTAATATTCTGTCTAGACATATATTCTTTTTTGAGGCAGGAAACACAAAAGAAAATTGGCTTCTTCATCAAGTTCAAGGAAATGGTGTTTTAATTCTGTAGAGAAGTAATTTCATTTTCTTGGAGAAATGGGTAGACCAATATTAGTAATTTAATTCTCTTCTTAAATATAATGATGGTTACAGTTCTTACCAAGACTGAAAGAAGTAGAGTCAAATAAATTTGAATCAGCTAGGGATAGTGTGTGTGTGTGTGTGTGTGTGTGTGTGTGTGTGTGTGTGTGAGGGAGAGGGAGAGACTGTATAGCAGGTGGGTAACTTTGTAAAAAGTTGACAGCTAATTACCATGTACTATTGCCTGTGGTAGTTTTACTGGATAGCTAATGGCATACACAGAAATCTGAACTCTGTGGCCTTTGTACATAATTCCATTCACATTCATTCTCTTAAATATTTGTGGAACACCGCCCATGGGCTTCTCGCTGGTATGGGCCTGGTTTGTACAAATAAGCAAGAAAATCACTGCCATGGTTCTGATAATGCCAGAGGTCCAGTGGTAAAGATAAATCAGTAAACACCATGACAATGAAGCATAATAACTCTAAAGATGAGGTGGAACAACTCACCTGGACTTGAGGGCATGAACCATGGAGTGGTCGGGAGTGGTTCAGGGTAGAGGCACTAAAACCTGAAAGCTGAGCAGGAATTGGCCAGATGAAGGGGAAGGCAGGTAGAGAGAAGAGCATATGCAAAGTTCGAAGGTAAGAGTTTTGGGCCAACCACATGATTGAACATGGATCCATCTGGGAGGAGCTTGGAAGGCGTGGAGCGGTTACACAGGGACTGGAGAATAATAGGAGTCTAAGTTGGAGAAAAACACAAGAACAGGCATCAGGGCTTTTCAAGCCTGTCAAGGATTCTGCCCTTTATTCCAGCAAACGGGAAGCCTTAGAGGTTGTCAGATCTGGCTGCCTGTGTGGAGACTGGACTGAAGAAATGTAAGGCCGGAAGAAGGAAAACCAGCTGGGACATTGTTGTAAAAATTCAGACAACCTGTTTACTGAATAAGTTGCATGCACAAGTGATGGTTGTCAAAAACTAGTGAAAAATCTCATATAAATTATGTTCTTCTCCATAAGTTTTTATCCAAAATTGTCTCTGTAGTTATGAAACTTTTGACAGTTTTTTTTTTTTTTTTATTTTGAGAAACACAGGTGATCAAAGACACACAAATTTCAACTAGCCTTCAGGAATAGAGAGACCAAGAGTAGTCATCAACAAAATTTAGAATGGTCAAATCCCATTAACGGTGGCAAGTTACCCAAATTAGAAAAGTTAGAAAACGTGAATAATATATATCTCTAGACGTGTTCTTACTAATACCTGCCATTGCTTTGGCCTACTAAGATGACAATTAAACGTACTCATGTGACTACCTGTAAATCTTTTTTCTAATTAATAGTTGGAAGGCTTCTTTATGAAATACAAAATTCCATATTATTGGAACACAAAATTCCATAATATTGACTATAGTCAGGCAGGTTGGGAGTTGATCAAAACTGTTAAAGCTTGTCTTCTGGGAGTCTCATCTTTTCCTGTGCTCTTTTTCATAATTCAGGTCCTCACAACCATTATTCTCTCTAATAAATGCTTTATCCCAGCTAACATAGTATTTATCCTCATATCCCATCATGACTTTTGTCTTAATCATTCAGTGTGTGTGTGTGTGTATATATATATATATATATATATATATATATATATATATATGAAGAGAGGAGTTTAAATATATATATTTGTATACACATACATACCATTCAGTGTGTGTGTGTGCATATATATATATGGAGAGATTTAAATATATATATTTATATACACATACATACATATATATATATTGAACCATCCAGTAAACTATGTTAAATCTTCTGTAAACTTAAGGTAAGTGCTTAAATTTGGGGTAAGTCTTATTTTGGCTTACCAAATGGTTACTCTACCATACTATATATAGAGACAGTAGTATTATATTTAGAACCAAAGTTCTTATTTCATGTAGGATGTCCAAAATTTACGGTGGTAAACATATTAGATTTAATTTATTCAGAAAGAACACAGAAATTCAGATTATCTGTGTTTTTCCATAGTGTTAAACATGGTAGTAGGTATAGTAAGCCTCAAGTTTAAAGAAAAAAGGAAGCTAATATAAAGAAGCCAGTAAGGGTAAGTTGGATGAAGTCCTTAGAAATGTGTCTCAAAGCTGAAATCTAAGACATTTGGAAAATGTGGGATGAATTTAACATTGTAAATGCACAGAACTGAATCTTAACTGGAACCAGGCATGGTTTCAACATACATGTTGGAAATCTTAAAAGCAGTACAAAGCTTCCCTTTCTAATCATTTATCACAGAGAAGATCATATCTATATTTGATATACTCACATTTGTGACTTCAAAATTATCATTTCCTAGTCCTATCCTTTTTTCTTATATTCTTTTTACTTCAAAATATAATACACTTGACTCTTTAATAATAATTACTTAATATTTCTTTTGACACACACTTTTTTTCTTTTTCTCAATGCCTTCTTTCTTGTCATAAGTTTAAAAATTGTTTAATTCTTTAATGTCTTAAATGAATCATTTTCATTCTTTGTTTTAGGCATTTTAATTATTTAAGAACATTTTGGTTACATCTCTGCCCAGATCTTTCCTGCTGCTAAGTTTTAGTTACTGTCTTTTAAGGCTCAGAAGAGATCAGTTTCTTCAGCACATTCCAGTCTCAAACAATGCAATGTTAGTATAATACAGCAGCACAGTGCATGTGCTCATGTTCAGGCATTTACGAAATCTTTATTAAGTATCAAGGCAAAGTCAACTTAGGAATTTTAGAATTTACTGGATCTGCCATTTGTAAGGCTTGGGCAAACACATATACTAAAACCCAAATGACACAGAGAAGATTTGCATGGCCCCTGTGGACAGATGACATGCAAATTCATAATATGTTCTGTATTTGCTTTTCATTCCCAATGTTTGCGGCTCTGATATGTGAAGTAGGGAGACTTGCCCAATTGGGGGCCCTGGCAGCTTTAAACCACCTCCATATCCCCTGCTCCCCAATTCTTCTTTCAGAAGCTGGCTTTCTTCTGGAGCCTGCCCTCTGTGGGCAATCGAACAAGACTTCCTGGGGAGGGTACACCTGGCAGAATGTACCACCTGGACAAAGCCAAAGCCTTGGAGGCCGGCAGCCTTGGGCAGGCCCAGAGGGGTGGAAGGAGCCCAAGCACAGTCCTGAAGTGGCAAAAGCAGGACTGGAACCTGCTCTGGAGCAGAAGGAGGACTGGGAGGCACACTCCCTGAGGCCCAACCCCACCCCTGTTTAAAAAAATAAAAAACGATGGGCGGAGGCGGGGCAAGATGGCAGACTGGTGAGCTGTATGTTTTAGTTACTCCTCCAGGAAAGTAGGTAAAAAGCCAGGAACTGCGTGGACTGGACACCACAGAGCAATCTGTCTTTGGGCATACTTCATACAACACTCATGAAAACGTGGAACTGCTGAGATCAGCGAAATCTGTAAGTTTTTGCGGCCAGGGGACCCGCGCCCCTCCCTGCCAGGCTCAGTCCCGGGGGAGGAGGGGCTGTCAGCTCCAGGAAGGAGAAGGGAGAATTGCAGTGACTGCTCTTATCGGAAACTCATTCTACTGATTCAAACTCCAACCATAGATAGACTGAGGCCAGACACCAGAGACTCTGAGAGCAGCCAGCCCAGCAGAGAGGAGACGGGCATAGAAGGAAAACAACACGAGAAGCTCCAAAGTAAAAGCAGAGGATTTTTGGAGTTCTGGTGAACACAGAAAGGGGAAGGGCGGAGATCAGGCCTTGAGGCGCATATGCAAATCCCGAAGCAAGGCTGATCTCTCTGCCCTGGGCACCTTTCCTTAATGGCCCTGGTTGCTTTGTCTATTAGCATTTCAATAACCCATTAGATCTCTGAGGAGGGCCGTTTTTTTGTTTTTTGTTTTTTTTTTTTTTAAATCCTTTTTGCTTTTTCTAAAACAATTACTCTAAGAAGCTCAATACAGAAAGCTTCAAAGAATTGAAATTTGGGCACGTCAAGTCAAGAGCAGAACTAAGAGAGCTCTGAGACAAAAGGCAATAATCCAGTGGCTGAGAAAATTCACTAAACAACACAACTTCCCAAGAAAAGGGGGGTGTCCGCTCACAGCCACCATCCTGGTGGACAGGAAACACTCCTGCCCATTGCCAGCCCCATAGCCCAGAGCTGCCCCAGACAACCCAGTGTGACGGAAGTGCTTCAAATAACAGGCACACACCACAAAACTGGGCGTGGACATTAGCCTTCCCTGCAACCTCAGCTGAATGTCCCAGAGCTGGGAAGGGGGAGCAGTGTGAATTAACAGAGCCCCATTCAGCCATCATTTGAGCAGACTGGGAGCCTCCCAACACAGCCCAGCAGCCCAGAACTGCCCTGGGGGGACGGCACTCACCTGTGACATAGCACAGTCATCCCTCAACAGAGGACCCGGGGTGCACAGCCTGGAAGAGGGGCCCACTTGCAAGTCTCAGGAGCCATACGCCAATACCAAAGACTTGTGGGTCAGTGGCAGAGACAAACTGTGGCAGGACTGAACTGAAGGATTAGACTATTGCAGTAGCTTTAAAAACTCTAGGATCATCAGGGAGATTTGATTGTTAGGGCCACCCCCCCTCCCCGACTGCCCAGAAACACGCCCCACATACAGGGCAGGCAACACCAACTACACACGCAAGCTTGGGACACCAATTGGGCCCCACAAGACTCACTCCCCCACTCACCAAAAAGGCTAAGCAGGGGAGAACTGGCTTGTGGAGAACAGGTGGCTCGTGGACGCCACCTGCTGGTTAGTTAGAGAAAGTGTACTCCACGAAGCTGTAGATCTGATAAATTAGAGATAAGGACTTCAACTGGTCTACAAACCCTAAAAGAACCCTATCAAGGTCAGCAAATGCCACGAGGCCAAAAACAACAGAAATTATAAAGCATATGAAAAAACCAGACGATATGGATAACCCAAGCCCAAGCACCCAAATCAAAAGACCAGAAGAGACACACCTAGAGCAGCTACTCAAAGAACTAAAGATGAACAATGAGACCCTAGTACGGGATATGAAGGAAATCAAGAAGACCCTAGAAGAGCATAAAGAAGACATTGCAAGACTAAATAAAAAAATGGATGATCTTATGGAAATTAAAGAAACTGTTGACCAAATTAAAAAGATTCTGGACACTCATAGTACAAGACTAGAGGAAGTTGAACAACGAATCAGTGACCTGGAAGATGACAGAATGGAAAATGAAAGCATAAAAGAAAGAATGGGGAAAAAAATTGAAAAACTCGAAATGGACCTCAGGGATATGATAGATAATATGAAACGTCCGAATATAAGACTCATTGGTGTCCCAGAAGGGGAAGAAAAGGGTAAAGGTCTAGGAAGAGTATTCAAAGAAATTGTTGGGGAAAACTTCCCAAATCTTCTAAACAACATAAATACACAAATCATAAATGCTCAGCGAACTCCAAATAGAATAAATCCAAAAAAACCCACTCCGAGACATATACTGATCACACTGGCAAACATAGAAGAGAAGGAGCAAGTTCTGAAAGCAGCAAGAGAAAAGCAATTCACCACATACAAAGGAAACAGCATAAGACTAAGTAGTGACTACTCAGCAGCCACCATGGAGGCGAGAAGGCAGTGGCACGATATATTTAAAATTCTGAGTGAGAGGAATTTCCAGCCAAGAATACTTTATCCAGCAAAGCTCTCCTTCAAATTTGAGGGAGAGCTTAAATTTTTCACAGACAAAGAAATGCTGAGAGAATTTGCTAACAAGAGACCTGCCCTACTGGAGATACTAAAGGGAGCCCTACAGACAGAGAAACAAAGACAGGACAGAGAGACTTGGGGAAAGGTTCAGTACTAAAGAGATTCGGTATGGGTACAATAAAGGATATTAATAGAGAGAGGGAAAAATATGGCAAACATAATCCAAAGGATAAGATGGCCGATTCAAGAAATGCCTTCACGGTTTTAACGTTGAATGTAAATGGATTAAACTCCCCAATTAAAAGATATAGATTCGCAGAATGGATCAAAAAAAATGAACCATCAATATGTTGCATACAAGAGACTCATCTTAGACACAGGGACACAAAGAAATTGAAAGTGAAAGGATGGAAAAAAATATTTCATGCAAGCTACAGCCAAAAGAAAGCAGGTGTAGCAATATTAATCTCAGATAAAATAGACTTCAAATGCAGGGATGTTTTGAGAGACAAAGAAGGCCACTACATACTAATAAAAGGGGCAATTCAGCAAGAAGAAATAACAATCGTAAATGTCTATGCACCCAATCAAGGTGCCACAAAATACATGAGAGAAACATTGGCAAAACTAAAGGAAGCAATTGATGTTTCCACAATAATTGTGGGAGACTTCAACACATCACTCTCTCCTATAGATAGATCAACCAGACAGAAGACCAATAAGGAAATTGAAAACCTAAACAATCTGATAAATGAATTAGATTTAACAGACATCTACAGGACATTACATCCCAAATCACCAGGATACACATACTTTTCTAGTGCTCACGGAACTTTCTCCAGAATAGATCATATGCTGGGACATAAAACAAGCCTCAATAAATTTAAAAAGATTGAAATTATTCAAAGCACATTCTCTGACCACAATGGAATACAATTAGAAGTCAATAACCATCAGAGACTTAGAAAATTCACAAATACCTGGAGGTTAAACAACACACTCCTAAACAATCAGTGGGTTAAAGAAGAAATAGCAAGAGAAATTGCTAAATATATAGAGACGAATGAAAATGAGAACACAACATACCAAAACCTATGGGATGCAGCAAAAGCAGTGCTAAGGGGGAAATTTATAGCACTAAACGCATATATTAAAAAGGAAGAAAGAGCCAAAATCAAAGAACTAATGGATCAACTGAAGAAGCTAGAAAATGAACAGCAAACCAATCCTAAACCAAGTAGAAGAAAAGAAATAACAAGGATTAAAGCAGAAATAAATGACATAGAGAACAAAAAAACAATAGAAAGGATAAATATCACCAAAAGTTGGTTCTTTGAGAAGATCAACAAGATTGACAAGCCCCTAGCTAGACTGACAAAATCAAAAAGAGAGAAGACCCATATAAACAAAATAATGAATGAAAAAGGTGACATAACTGCAGATCCTGAAGAAATTAAAAAAATTATAAGAGGATATTATGAACAACTGTATGGCAACAAACTGGATAATGTAGAAGAAATGGACAATTTCCTGGAAACATATGAACAACCTAGACTGACCAGAGAAGAAATAGAAGACCTCAACCAACCCATCACAAGCAAAGAGATCCAATTAGTCATCAAAAATCTTCCCACAAATAAATGCCCAGGGCCAGATGGCTTCACAGGGGAATTCTACCAAACTTTCCAGAAAGAACTGACACCAATCTTACTCAAACTCTTTCAAAACATTGAAAAAAATGGAACACTACCTAACTCATTTTATGAAGCTAACATCAATCTAATACCAAAACCAGGCAAAGATGCTACAAAAAAGGAAAACTACCGGCCAATCTCCCTAATGAATATAGATGCAAAAATCCTCAACAAAATACTTGCAAATCGAATCCAAAGACACATTAAAAAAATCATACACCATGACCAAGTGGGGTTCATTCCAGGCATGCAAGGATGGTTCAACATAAGAAAAACAATCAATGTATTACAACACATTAAAAACTCGAAAGGGAAAAATCAATTGATCATCTCAATAGATGCTGAAAAAGCATTTGACAAAATCCAACATCCCTTTTTGATAAAAACACTTCAAAAGGTAGGAATTGAAGGAAACTTCCTCAACATGATAAAGAGCATATATGAAAAACCCACAGCCAGCATAGTACTCAATGGTGAGAGACTGAAAGCCTTCCCTCTAAGATCAGGAACAAGACAAGGATGCCCGCTGTCATCACTGTTATTCAACATTGTGCTGGAAGTGCTAGCCAGGGCAATCCGGCAAGACAAAGAAATAAAAGGCATCCAAATTGGAAAAGAAGAAGTAAAACTGTCATTGTTTGCAGATGATATGATCTTATATCTAGAAAACCCTGAGAAATCAACGATACACCTACTAGAGCTAATAAACAAATTTAGCAAAGTAGCGGGATACAAGATTAATGCACATAAGTCAGTAATGTTTCTATATGCTAGAAATGAACAAACTGAAGAGACACTCAAGAAAAAGATACCATTTTCAATAGCAACTAAAAAAATCAAGTACCTAGGAATCAACTTAACCAAAGATGTAAAAGACCTATACAAAGAAAACTACATAACTCTACTAAAAGAAATAGAAGGGGACCTTAAAAGATGGAAAAATATTCCATGTTCATGGATAGGAAGGCTAAATGTCATTAAGATGTCAATTCTACCCAAACTCATCTACAGATTCAATGCAATCCCAATCAAAATTCCAACAACCTACTTTGCAGACTTGGAAAAGCTAGTTATCAAATTTATTTGGAAAGGGAAGATGCCTCGAATTGCTAAAGACACTCTAAAAAATAAAAACGAAGTGGGAGGACTTACACTCCCTGACTTTGAAGCTTATTATAAAGCCACAGTTGCCAAAACAGCATGGTACTGGCACAAAGATAGACATATAGATCAATGGAATCGAATTGAGAATTCAGAGATAGACCCTCAGATCTATGGCCGACTGATCTTTGATAAGGCCCCCAAAGTCACCGAACTGAGCCATAATGGTCTTTTCAACAAATGGGGCTGGGAGAGTTGGATATCCATATCCAAAAGAATGAAAGAGGACCCCTACCTCACCCCCTACACAAAAATTAACTCAAAATGGACCAAAGATCTCAATATAAAAGAAAGTACCATAAAACTCCTAGAAGATAATGTAGGAAAACATCTTCAAGACCTTGTATTAGGAGGCCACTTCCTGGACTTTACACCCAAAGCACAAGCAACAAAAGAGAAAATAGATAAATGGGAACTCCTCAAGCTTAGAAGTTTCTGCACCTCAAAGGAATTTCTCAAAAAGGTAAAGAGGCAGCCAACTCAATGGGAAAAAATTTTTGGAAACCATGTATCTGACAAAAGACTGATATCTTGCATATACAAAGAAATCCTACAACTCAATGACAATAGTACAGACAGCCCAATTATAAAATGGGCAAAAGATATGAAAAGACAGTTCTCTGAAGAGGAAATACAAATGGCCAAGAAACACATGAAAAAATGTTCAGCTTCACTAGCTATTAGAGAGATGCAAATTAAGACCACAATGAGATACCATCTAACACCGGTTAGAATGGCTGCCATTAAACAAACAGGAAACTACAAATGCTGGAGGGGATGTGGAGAAATTGGAACTCTTATTCATTGTTGGTGGGACTGTATAATGGTTCAGCCACTCTGGAAGTCAGTCTGGCAGTTCCTTAGAAAACTAGATATAGAGCTACCATTCGATCCAGCGATTGCACTCCTCGGTATATACCCGGAAGATCGGAAAGCAGTGAGACGAACAGATATCTGCACGCCAATGTTCATAGCAGCATTGTTCACAATTGCCAAGAGATGGAAACAACCCAAATGTCCTTCAACAGATGAGTGGATAAATAAAATGTGGTATATACACACGATGGAATACTACGCGGCAGTAAGAAGGAACGATCTGGTGAAACATATGACAACATGGATGAACCTTGAAGACATAATGCTGAGCGAAATAAGCCAGGCACAAAAAGAGAAATATTATATGCTACCACTAATGTGAACTTTGAAAAATGTAAAACAAATGGTTTATAATGTAGAATGTAGGGGAACTAGCAGTAGAGAGCAATTAAGGAAGGGGGAACAATAATCCAAGAAGAACAGATAAGCTATTTAACGTTCTGGGGATGCCCAGAAATGACTATGGTCTGTTAATTTCTGATGGTTGTAGTAGGAACAAGTTCACTGAAATGTTGCTATATTATGTAACTTTCTTGGGGTAAAGTAGGAACATGTTGGAAGTTAAGCAGTTATCTTAGGTTAGTTGTCTTTTTCTTACTCCCTTGCTATGGTCTCTTTGAAATGCTCTTTTATTGTATGTTTGTTTTCTTTTTAACTTTTTTTTTCGTACAGGTGATTTGAAAAAAGAAGGGAAAGTTAAAAAAAAAAAAAAAAAAAAAAGAAAAAAGACAAACAAGGGAAAAAAAAAAAAAAAAAGATGTAGTGCCCCCTTGAGGAGCCTGTGGAGAATGCAGGGGTATTCGCCTACCCCACCTCCATGGTTGCTAACATGACCACAGACATAGGGGACTGGTGGTTTGATGGGTTGAGCCCTCTACCATAAGTTTTACCCTTGGGAAGATGGTTGCTGCAAAGGAGAGGCTAGGCCTCCCTGTATTTGTGCCTAAGAGTCTCCTCCTGAATGCCTCTTTGTTGCTCAGATGTGGCCCTCTCTCTCTGGCTAAGCCAACTTGAAAGGTGAAATCACTGCCCTCCCCCCTACGTGGGATCAGACACCCAGGGAAGTGAATCTCCCTGGCAACGTGGAATATGACTCCCAGGGAAGAATGTAGACCTGGCACCGTGGGACGGAGAACATCTTCTTGACCAAAAGGAGGATGTGAAAGGAAATGAAATAAGCTTCAGTGGCAGAGAGATTCCAAAAGGAGCCGAGAGATCACTCTGGTGGGCATTCTTATGCACACTTTAGACAACCCTTTTTAGGTTCTAAAGAATTGGGGTAGCTGGTGGTGGATACCTGAAACTATCAAACTACAACCCAGAACCCATGAATCTCGAAGACAGTTGTATAAAAATGTAGCTTATGAGGGGTGACAATGGGATTGGGAAAGCCATAAGGACCAAACACCACTTTGTCTAGTTTATGGATGGATGTGTAGAAAAGTAGGGGAAGCAAACAAACAGACAAAGGTACCCAGTGTTCTTTTTTACTTCAATTGCTCTTTTTCACTCTAATTATTATTCTTGTTATTTTTGTGTGTGTGCTAATGAAGGTGTCAGGGATTGATTTAGGTGATGAATGTACAACTATGTAATGGTACTGTAAACAATCGAAAGTACAATTTGTTTTGTATGACTGCGTGGTATGTGAATATATCTCAATAAAATGATGATTAAAAAAAAAAAACAAAAAAAAAAAACGATGGGCAGGATGAGAATAGAAGAAAAATTGCCCTCCCCCTCCCAATGTTTTGACATCCTACTTGTATTTATGCTCCTCTGATGACTTTTAAAAATATATCTGCTCATCCTATGTCAATAAAAGGAATATATTTATTGTTGTAAGCTGCTTATGAAAATTTTATAGCCTATATGTTAAAGCTAAAAGTGAAGAAATTGTGCTACTTCGTTGTATTTTCCCAGGGATTTATCTAAGTATTTACCCCCTATAGGAAAATTTTGAAACACTGGTGCTGATAAGGGGGCCCAAATAAGTATCAGCTCAGTGTACTTTCACATGTATTATCTCATTTGTTTTTGTGAAATCCCTGGGAGGTAAATAGGTAACACTTTGGTTTCATTAGCATTGCAACAGATTATTAGACAAATCAGCAGAAAGAAACTTTAAAGCTACACTATCAAATTAGAAAAAAACTTCCACTAATATTTTCAAGCAGTAGTTCTCACTTATTTTAAATTACTTGAAAACCTTTTAAAAATCTGAAGTCCAGGGCAATGACATCAGAATTTTCTGGGCATGAGGACCCAGGCCTCAGTAATTTTTAACACTCCCATGACTCCACTGCATTAAAGGCTCACTAATCTCTGCTGACAGGACTGCTGATTAAGAAATATATCTGCATCTTCTGGTCCTCCCAGTGATATCACTTTCTACCTGTTCAGATCATTTGAGAAATGATCATTTGAATCAGCTGGATACATGACAGAGACTCTCCCTTTCTCTTCAATCTAAACATGAAGGCCCCATTTAGCCTTTTACTAATAATTTGTGTTACTTTACAAAATAACAAATGCAAAATAAGCATCACACCCAGTATTAAGGAATATGTAATATGAAGTTTAAGATTCCGCCTTGCCTCCTACTTTTTTCCACTCACTATCACATTTAAACCCAGCCCAAATATCTCTCAAGTTCTTACCTCCATCACCATAACCACTGCTGCTTTGAACTGGCCCTTTGTAAAATTGGAAATTACCAGGATTTCCTGATGCTGGTCTCTCTCAGGCTCAGTCCAGAGCTCGTGCTTTTGCCAGAACTCATCTTCCTAGAAAGGGATTGTGTTTGTAAATCCACAGCTTGGAAACTCGTCATTGGCTCTGCCTGTCCTTCAAATAACCCACCTCCTCACTCTGGAAGTCCTGCATGATGCAGCTCCATCTCTTGCATGTTCACCTCCGAAGGCTGCCTCATAATGATGTGCTCTTGTGCACATACTGCTTCTCTGGGGAGAAGTCCTCAGCCCCATTCTGCTCCCAGAAACTCACCTTTCAGGACCTCTTCTGGGACACCGTTCCTAGTTCTCCCAGGAAGAATTCATTGCTACATTTTCTGGGCTGTGTCAGCACTTTGGCTTCACCTCTATTCTAGCAATTGTCATGTAGGTAAAGAGGTATTTCTAAGTACTAAAATAAAACCATAGACAGTGCACTATATTTGTTTTGCTTCTATTTAACTCACAAGGGGAAATACCCATTTTTTTAAGGCTCTGGAATTTTTTAAATGTAGCTAATTATAAGAGAATTTTGTTTGCATGTTTGTTGTTGCTTTGTATGACAAACCCGCACCCCCCACCCCCACACTGACCCTGCCCTGGAACCAGTCATGTTGAGAGAGAGAAATAAATCACTGGAAAATATATGTAAAGTATAAGAGAGGTATTCCAATAAAACATACCAGTTTTCAATTAATATCTGAAAAATATTTCTTAATATTAGATACGATGCTTATTTTGTATGAGTTATATAAGCTGTCAGAGAATAAAGGGGCTTTGATTTTTGGATTGGGGAAAGGGGCTTTCATGTATTTAGCTGATTCAAATATCCATTTTTCAAAATAATCTGCCTACATGGTTTTTGGATGTGACTTAGCCCACAAAGCTAATTCTTGACTGAGATTTTCACTTTTTAACAAGCAATTGTGTTTTTCCATATGCACCATCTAATCTAACAAAGCTACTGTGTGGATTCTGGGAGTGAGCCTGACCCTGACATTGAGGGACTGAAAATGCCTTTTTGACCAAGAGGCAGAAAAGAAAGGCAACAAAATAAGGTTTCAGTGGCTAAGAGATTTCAAATAGAGTAGAGAGGCTGTTGTGGCGGTTATTCCTATGCAAGCTTCAGCTAGATATGCCAAATGGCCACAGTATAAACCCAAGTCAACAGTAGTCCTGAAAACCCTAAAAATACCCTACCTGAGACTCTATAAAAGTTACACTCACTAAGTTTATTCTTCAGAAACTTAACTCCTCTAGAGAGCTCCTATTCTAGCTAAGTTCCCAAACCCAGAGGCAATAGCCTCTTCAAGAACATCAACCAGATGTGTCCCCTTTTCCCACAATATCGACACCCCTTTTCCACATGAACAAGTTAGTGTGGTCACTCTCTAGACATCCCTGAAGATTGGGAAAGTGATTACACTAGAAAAGAGGGTAGCAACAGACAAGATGGAATTTAACAAAGGATTATGAATACTGAATCCTCTATATAATTTTCTTTTTCTTAGTTGCTGGGGTATTGGAATGGCTAGAAGGAAAGAACTGAAATGGTAGAACTGAAACCCATAGCATTCTTTGAAATTTCCTCTATAGCTACTTGCTAAATAGTAATTTGAAAGATACCACCTTTTTGTATATATGTTATATCTCACAATAAGGAAATAATTGAAATTTTGGTACTGTAACTCATAACATTTTTAGAAATTTCCTATGTAACTATTTGTTAAATTGTACTTTGAAAGATATTATCTTTTTTGCATATATAGTATATTTCACAATAAAGAAATAATTGAAACTGTGGAACTGTAACCCGTAACATTCTTTGAAATTTGCTAACTACTTTTTAAATTGCCCTTGGAAAGTTATCACGTCTATGTATATATGTTATAGTCCACAATAAAAAAAAAATATGATTATTAAAAAAAAGAAGTAAGGCACAACATTTTAGGGTAACAAAATAAAAAAGCATTCACTAAGACTTCAGCTAAACATTATATTGGTTCTCAAACTTTAGCAAGCATCAGAATTACCTGGAAGAGTCTAGGAAACAGATTGCTGGGCCTCCTCCCCGAAGTTTCTGATTCTGTGGTCCTGGGTAGAGTCCCTAAATTTGCTCCCCTAATGAGTACTTGGGTGATGCTGATGATGCTGGCCTGGGAACTCCACTTGGAGAATCACTGCATTATATTATATTAACAGTTTTATCAGTTGAGCTTTCACTACCTGTTGACTGACAATGAATAGCTTATTATTAAATATGTTTCCAAATATCCATATATAGTCACAGCTCTGTAGAAGCAGACCACATCTAGATTAAATCTGTTTTGTTGGTGGTTTTGTTTTTAATTGTTGTTTTGTTTTTGTTTTTTGCCTACTTTTAGTATGTTTAATTAAAACGATGCTGGAGAAAAATGTTTGCTAATCTTGGCATCAGAGATTTTCTAAATAAAAGATTCTACCTTAAAAATGTGGGTTTTCACTCTTCTAGTAAGAATTCCAGGCAACTGTGGTTTTTTTTTTTTTTTAAAGGTATATTGGATTTAAAAAATAGTATGAAATTGGCAAATTTTATCAATAAATTGGGAGAGGCACATTTCCTTGCACAAATATTCTAAAAATAAATGGTAAAATTTCTAATTGCTACTATTAGGAAAATAAGCAAAATAACTCTACAAGTATTTGGGGGCATGTTATTATCTTTACTATGATACTGGTTATAAACTTTTGTTATAATATTATGATAATGTGTTGGACAAATCATGTCCAAGTCTTAAGGAAATAAAAACAATAAGGGATGCAGTGTCTTACTTTGGCCTCATTGTATTATTTGGCAACGACTGTTAATCATGTGCAATGAGAATTATAGATTCTAGCTGGAAGGAAGACTTTCGGAAATTAGGAGACATGGGAATGCTGATCAGAGAGCTTGGAGTATACCAAGGCATGAAGACTCCATATAACTCCCTGTCATCCCACCATCTCCTAAAATGGTCCAGGCATACTGCACTGAGTCTGGAGACATGGCCCTAAGGAACATATGTCTGGCAGGAAGAAAACCCAAAGAAGGTTGCAGCCTCACTGTAGGATCTTCACAAACAAATTCTTTAGCATCTTGGACAGGGTTCCTGAAAGTCCTAAAAAGTGAACCTGTGAGCAGAAGAAATGCAGATATTTTAAACTTAAAGAAACTTGTTTGTTTTTGTTTTGTTTGTTTGTTTTTAGGAAAGACATTAAAACCAACTTAAAAAGCAGTAATACTTTACATTTCTTTAGCTAAGAATTTTCAGACCATTTCAATGTAATCCTATTGATTGATTCTTTAAACAGCTCCATGAAGCAGGCAATGTGATTATTTCATTTTCACATGAAGACTAATATTTATTTAATTCATATGACTTACTCTTCAAACACAGCTAATAGACGCCTGCGTTCTAGAACCTGCACTTCAAATATGTGCTCATCATCTGCCCAACCTGGCTTTTTTCCATCACTGAACACACATTTATTGAGTACATCCTATATGCCAGGTGTTTGCTATTCTAAGTGCTGGGGATACAATGAGCAAACAAACAAAATTCCATGACCTCATGGGTGTGTGGTAGGCAGAATAATGCTCCCCCAAAAGTTCCATAGCCTATTGCCTAGAATCTGCAAATATGTTACCATACATGGAGAAAGGGACTTTGCAGATGTCATTGAGGATACCAGCCTTGAGCTGGGGAGATGATACTGGATTATCCAGGTGGGCCCAAAGTAACCACATAAGTCCTTAAAAACAGAGCCTTTCCTGGCTGGGTTAGAGAGAGATGTGATAACAGAAAAAGGGTCAGAGAGATGGGATATTGCTGACTTTGAAGATAGAGGAACGGGGCCAGGATCCAAGGAATGCAGGTGGCCTCTAGAAGCTGGGAAAGACAAGGAAATGGATTCTCACCTCTATGCTCCAGAAAGGAATGCAGTCCTGCGACACTTGGATGTTAGCTGAGTGAGAGCTGTGTTGGATTTCTGACCTACAAAACTCTAAGATAATAAAATTTTATTGTTGGAGCTGCTAAGTTTGTGGTAATTTGCTACACTTGCAATATAAATCTAATCTATGGGAGACTACTCAAGAAAAATAAGTAAAATATATTGTATGTTAGTGATAGGTGTTAAGGAGAGTAAGTCAGGGAATGAGATAGGAAGTATAAGGAGGGAGGGCAATTTTGGACATGGCAGTCTTTCATGTTGACATTTGAATAAAATCTTGAAGGGTGTGTAGGGTAGAACATTTCAGACAAAGAAAACAGGGAGCCCAAGTCTCTCATCCTTGGACAATGACCCTGCATGACCTGAGTATCCTGGATATCAACATCAAAATAACAATTCCCTTTCCAGAATATCTAGGACTCCCCCAATAACCATGCATGATGGATGATTTAGGGTAAAGGCTTTACGCTTGATGCATGATATTCTGATTTCTCTATAAGTAAACAGCCTGGTCTAAATAACGTCATTCAGTTTTTCATATTTTCTGGGGAATACATGAAAAAAATTCAATACCATTTCATTCATACTATATTAAAAGCCCAAAGATGCCTTAAAATTTAGTCTAAAGTGAACGTCTTGGGGACATTTGGGCTTGAGTCATTTGGACCATCCATTCAACATCATTATCAACCAATAACTTGTGGCAATGCAAAGGACTATATCTGATACTGAATTGTTATACAAAATTAAGTGTCTGAAAAGAAAACGCATAATTATTTTATTAACAGAAACTGACTTTCATTTGATAAATAAATAAAAACAAAATCAGGCTGCTGATTCAATGCAATCTTTGCCATTAACCAAATAATCTGATTGTAGAGGTCAAGTCAATGATTTTATATGACCTTGCTCCTAAGTATTTGGAAAATAAACTGGCTGTTTGATTTTTTAAATGTTTTATTATCTATTTTAATTTTCAGAAAAAGAATATAAATTGTATGATCTGTGTCAGTAGAAATGCTAATATGTAAAGCAAAGAAATGCCTTGATAATTACTGGGATAGTAATAAATATTCTACAGAGATGCTCTCATCCTGCTACTCAAAGTGTAGTCCCTGGACCAGCAGCATAAACATTATTTGATGGTTTGGTAGAAATGGAAATTCCTGGGCATTGCACATCTACTGGATCAGAATCTGTATTTTAACAAGATCCCTCAGTGATTCATGTGCACATTAATTTTGGGAAGCACTGTCTGGGGGCAGTACCTTCGACTCTCTCCTTACGCGTTGTTCCACCAAGTATTTTATGTTCTTTAGAGCCTGACAGGTCTGTATGAAATCACATTATTCTGAATTCAGTGCTTTAGAATGTCATGTTTTGAGAAGCTGTAGTTTGTGTTATACTTTGAGTTGACTAAACCTTTTGGCCTTATGTTGTTTATTTTTCTAAGTCTTAAATTGGTCAACCTCTTTTTAAAGATATAACAGTTTGAGTGGTAACATGTATAGAAATTTAATTAGTTAAAAGGAAGGTAAATTGGGGATACAGAGGAAAACAAAGGGTACAGACTTCTCAGTGAATCATTTTCTGGTTGAAAGAAGACGCCATTGTCCTCTGGTTTAGTGCTAATGCAAGTTATGAATTGACTCTTCAATTCATACAGAGAACTCATGGTTCCCCTGGGCATTGTTTATGTGTTGTTGGCCAGCTGTAAGTTATTGACTTCTCTCTTTCACTAAATTAACTTCTCCTTCCATGAAGCTTCAAAGTAGCATTGCTCCTACTTCTGAAGCTTTTTGCAACATGGGGTAAGTGTAATTCCATTTTCATTTGACACTTTCATGTCTGTAACCATAAGGCTTGTTCCCTGTGTGTTCTAGTCCTTAGGTTAAGTGTTCTTATTCTATGGCTCTTCTTTTCCCAGCCTAGTTACTCTCCTTTAGAGTGGCTCCTATCTCTCAATTCTGTTTTAAGTTTGTGGCCCAGAGATGTGAATATTATTCCAAATGTAACCCAATCAGCTCAGAGCATTGGAAACTCTTTTTACTTTTTTTTTTTTTTTTTAGCCTCATCTTAGATATTTATTAATGAATGTGACTTTAGATCACATTGATTCTTGGCCTGCCATATCCTATTTTCATGATGGTAGTTTAGCTACCATCTTTCCTCCTCTCTTAGGTAGCTGCTCTATTAGATACTTTTGTTTTAACCAAAGGGCAATACTTCAAATGTGTCCCTGTTGTGACAGTGTGATTGTGAAGGCCTTGTAGATCACACTCCCTTTTTCTAGTGTGTGGATGGATGGGTAGAAAAGTGGGGACAAAAACTAAATAACAAATTGGGTGGGATGGGGGGGATGGTTTGGGTGTTCTTTTTTTACTTTTATTTTTTATTCTTATTCTGATTCTTTCTGATGTAAGGAAAATGTTCAGAAATAAATTGTGGTGATGAATGCATAACTATATGATCATACTGTGAACAGTTAATTGTATACCATGGATGATTGTATGGTATGTGAATATATTTCAATAAAACTGAATTTTTTAAAAAAAGAGTAAATTTAAAAAAAAAGTGCCCCTATTTAATCTATCTTGTTAGATTTTGGGCCATTAAGCTCTTTTTATATTTTGATTCTGCCATCCATTCTATTAGCTATCCTTCCCAGCTTGAAGTCACCTTATTCTTTCCATAAACCACATCCATTCCCCTAATAAAGTTTGTCACTACTTCCTCAATCCTTTTTAAACATGCTTTACCATATGTGTTTTAGGATTTATGTAACTGATTTTAAGTATGAATTTGTTTTATAGCATACATGTATGTGTTCTGAAATATGTAACTTAACCAAAATCCCCCTATTAGATTACAAATTTCTGTTGTCAGGGTTCTTCCATTTCTTTTTTAGGGTTTTGCTCACCTGTAGGAATGTAGTAAATATTTGTCACTTTGGATGATGGTTGATGGCTGACTAATAAAAAAGGGGAAATTGTGGACTTGGTTTCAGATATAACAGAAGAATGCTTAGGAAATGCCTTTTAATAAATAAAACTCTAACTTTGTTAGTAAAATGGAAGGTTTGGATGAAGGTAGTGGAGCATCAAGCAAGGCTATAAGTTATTTATTTCCTTTTAGTTCCTAGCCCATAGTGAATGTATATTAGCCAAATATCTTGCATTTGGTTTTAACACAATTTGGATATAGCTGCCTCAGAAATGGGTGACTCAGTAAAATTATAGACAAATCCCTTGCCAAATGACTCTTGTTAAATATCTGAAACAGCAGAACCAAACCAGGAGGAATTTGGTATGCAATTTAAAAGCAAGGCCATCAAATTATTTCTTTTAGTTGGACATACCTTAACTCCTTAAGCATATAACCTTTTTGAAGGAATAGGAATGGGTTTATTTTACTTTGTAAAGAAGACTTGAAAAAATTGAAGTTAGATTTTACCTTATCTCATTTCGATCAAGTACATCAACTCTTATCCAATCTATTCTCTTTCCCAAATGTTAGGAGGATAACTTTCAAGCAAACTTTTTCTTTGCCTGCTATAATATATTGTTCTTTGGTAATTAAAAAAAAAAAAAAGACAACTTTTTTAACATAGTCTTGGAAAAAAAAAGAATACATTTTTAACTGCAGGAAAAAAATGACAGTTTTTTGAATACCTCAAAATTTCACAGGGTTAAAAAAACATGTTATAAGATTCAATTTTATAAATTGATGTCATTATGTATATGCTAATACTCAGACAGGAAAGGATAAATGCATAAACACACTCACACATAAACCACCAAGCCACTCAGTAGTTATTTAAGAGTAATTAGGATTGCAGATATTTTAGACATTTGCTTTTCTGTTTGACATTTCTGCTATAAGTTTTTATTTTTATGTAAGAAATAATAATTTTGTTGATTTAATAAATTCCCTAAAGCGTTCTTTGTAATAGTGAAAAATGGAAATTAACAAAATGTCTATCAATAGAGGAATGCCTGAGTAAACAAAAAATGACAACTAAGAATAAGATAAAAACAATGGAAAAACATTCTTGTGGCATTCTTTACAATGGTAAAGGCTGATCAACATTCAGGTTTCCTGTGGCATTAAATAACAATCTAACTTCCTGAAGCAGTGATTGTTCTAAATAAAAACTTACCAGTTTTTGTTGGTTTGTTTGTTTATCTTTCCCATCTTGATCTAAATGAAAAGCTGAAAGGAAATATGCATCGGAGCAAGCAAACATTTTTTACAATCATAACTCCCAGTTTTAATGCCCTCTAGTCAAAGCAGCAAGAGGATGGCAAATAGCAGATGACATCAGTCTGTGTCTCCCCTTGCCTGGTCCCCTCTACTGTCATTGATGAATGCCTACAAAGAACCATACAGAGATTTCAAAGCTAAAGAGAAATATTCTTTGATGTTGAGAGTGGTAATGTTTCTCATTGCCTTATTGTGGTTTGCACATCAGGCTGCAGTATATACTTTGTCAAAGGCTATGCAGTCTGCTTCTGTAGACTCCTTGGCATGTTTATCCAGAGATCATCTTGCAATGCCTCAGGATGCTCAACATGCTCCAATGTGTAGCACAGGGCAAAAGAAGTGATGGTGTGGATGGCATTTTTGCTGCACATACCAAATCTATTTTTGATGGTGCTTAAAAAGTGAAAATATTTCTGGCTGCATTTCTTGAAAATGCAATTTTATCTATTTTTTATAAAGCAGCTTATTGAAGTGATTAAGTAATTTTAGAGGGGCAGCCTGTTTTCTACTCACTATATTAGTGTCTCTTTGATCCTAATATAGCTGAGGTCTTCCAAGAGTGAATGTAGTGCAGGATCAGGTGCAACATCTTATCCTGTAAGGAGTCTAGAGTGATGAACCAACCAAAGTGCAGATAAACAGCTATCTTAGAAACTATACAGGAAAGTCAGATATGTGAAACTCAAATGAAAATAGAAAATATTTAGAGCTCAGTTTGTGTAAATATCCTAGGAATGTGTTCATGGTCCCAAAAAGCTGTCTAAATACATGTTAGATTGATTATCTATAAACATTCACAAAATATGTCTATAATCTTCAGGTAGAAAACACAAATATTGATTTTAAAGCTGTGCATTGATCATAAGGCTCATGCTTTTACAGATGTAACTTGATTTACATCTTTTCAGTTAGGAAAAAATTGGAAAGGGAGAAGCAAAGTGTATGAATAAAAGTCAGAGGGGAAGAGAAGTGAGAGGCAAAAAAGAGGCCACTGACGATGGTTGGTTGCCATCCACTTCAAAAGCAGACTATCCTAACTCAGAGTATTTACATTTAGGCCTAATTAAATTATAAGCTAATAGAGCAGGAACTGTGTTAAGTCTTCTGATGGTGCTTCATAAATATTAATATTAACAGTGATAGAAGATGTTCTGTCAAGGCTAAAATCTTCTCAACTCAATACCTTGTGAATCTTGGAAAGTCAGTGTTGCTTCTGACCTTTTTTGGCCCCATAAAAGGATAATTCTTACTCAGGTTAACTGAAATACACTTCTGTAACACAAGAATCCTTCAGAAGTTTGAGGAACTTCTCCTTGTTCAATGCTGTGAAAATGGCAGGCATTACAAAATCACATCCTGTCAGTCGTTGATGTAAAGTATCAAGGCGACATCATTCTACCAGAAGATTATTTGCCTAAAATTCACTTGATCAAGAGCAAGTATTAATATTTGGTGATTTCTCCAGCTCCCTTGGAAATAAAAAAAGTCCCCAAATTTTGCTTTGCTGCATTAAGAGTTACTCTGGCAGCCTAAATGAATTAGTTAATGTGCAGTTTAAATATCTCATGCACACCTGGAAGTAACTCAGAACTGGTGAAACCACTCTCTCTTACTTGCTACTTGATTGATGTTTGTGTAAAACTGTGGACAGTGAATTTGTTTATGAGTGGTTAGCAACAGTATCTAAGATTTGGGTTTATAGATGAATGAAGTGCACTCTGTTACCGCTAGCATGTATATATGAGTATTTACCTTGATTCACATGACTTGCTTTAAAACTACACTCCAAAGAAACACCCTTTTAAATGTAATTCTTGTCACATTTTTACATGGTTATCTCAGTTCGAGAATAAATATTTAAATAATAGTCATTCCATTGGCTATTCCCAGTAAATTTTTGTTTTCTTTTAGGTCTTGAATCAATTTTCAAATATATTTTACATGTATCTTACATGTATCTTATTTTGGTCAGATTGTTCTATACTTATTGTTTGAAGCTGTGAATGTGGGAGATTATGTAATGCTGGATTACAATTCCAAACCTGAGCTTCCTCTTCTTTCAGCCTCAATGAAACCTTCTTCCTATTCAGTTAGTACTTTCTTATCAAACACAGCTGAGAGCTGGTGGAAACCACCTACACTATATCTGAAATGTAAATACCTTTTATTTTCTCAACAACCAATATATTTTTATCTTCATGTTCATCAGTGGTCACCATTCAACCTTAAACATTTAACAAATATTTAAATGTTTACCATATACCTGGCTCTTTTGTGTATTCTGGGCAAGGCAGATGTAGAATTACAAGTGCGTCAAATGTTATAACAGACAGGTGGAGGTTGCCTGAGGACCATATAGGAGAGAACGTGACATCATTGTAGGGGGTGGGGGAGGGGCAGAGATGTGTTAGAACAGGTAAGTTTTTGTTGTTGTTGTTCAAAGTACCATTATATAGTTGTACGTTCATCATCACAATCAATTTTTTAACATTTTTATTACCACACACAAGAATAAGAATAAAAGTTAAAGTAAAAAAGAACACCCAAAACATCCCATCCCCCCCATCTTTTCCTATTATTCATTTACTTTTTGTCCTCATTTTTCTGTTTATCTGTCCATACACTGTATAAAGGGAGTGGGATCCACAAAGTTTTCACAATCTCATGGTCACACAGTGTAAGCTACATAGTTATACAATCGTCTTCAAGAATAAAGGCTACTGGGTTGCAGTTCAGCAGTTTTAGTTATTTCCTTCTAGCTATTCCAATACACTAAAAACTAAAAAATAATAAATAATGCATAAGAATAACCTCCAGAATGACCTCTCAACTCAATTTGAGATCTCTCAGCTACTGAAACTTTATTATGTTTTCTTTCTCTTCTCCCTTTTGGTCCAAGAAGGCTTTCTTAATCCCATGATGCCAGGGCCAAGCTCATCCCTACAAGTCATGTCCCACATTGCCAGGGAGATTTACACCCCTGGGAGTCATGTCCCACCATAGTGGGGAGGGCAGTGAGTTTACTTGCAGAGTTGGCTTAGAGAGAGAGGCCACATCTGAGCAACAAAAGAAGTTCTCTGGGGGTGACTCTTAGGCATCATTTTTAAGTAGGCTTAGCCTCTCCTTTGCAATAACAAACTTCATAAGGGCAAGCCCCAGCCTCGAGGTCTTGGCCTTCTAAATTGGTAGCCCCCAATGCTTGTGAGAATATCATTAATCCCCGGGTGGGGAAATTTAATATTCCCACATTTTCCCCCAGTCCCTCAAGGGAGCTTTGCAAATACATCTTTATTCTCTGCCCATATTACTCTGGGATATATTGGTGCTTCACACTAACCTGTACAAACCAACCAGCTTTCACTCCCTACTCAATGTTCCATTTAATTATGTTGTTTGAATAAACTGACCATATAATTAAATTATATAGTGTGTTGCAAAAAGTATAGGTTTTGTACCTAATAAACATCTTTTCCTTTGGTCTCATACAGAAGTTGAAGTTTTAAAAACACTGTCAATATTGTCAATTTACCTTAGTCCTAACCAAGTCCATTTCATTCATATCTCTAGTTGAAGTCTGATCTCTTTTTTCAGAATCCTTAACATTTGCTGTATGGGGTAATGCTGACATTTATAGCTGCAGGACTCTGGCTCTGAATCTCAGGTGTCACACAGATACCCAAAGTTCCAAGGACCAACCAGATTATACAAAAAGAGCTCAGCATCTCAGAATTTAGAAATAACCATTACAGCTCAGAAAGATTTAACTGCTGTTAGAACTTACAATCTAGGAACCTTTAAAATAAGCCTTCCCCTGATAACCTGTGCTCTCAGACTCAATTCTCAGAGCTTGCACATTAGAGTTAGTCTGTGTTAGTGAGGCATTATAATGTTTTTCTCTTCATTTCTGGTTTATTTCACTTGACATACTGTCCTCAATGTCCATTCACCTCACAACTTCACTCCTTCTTGTAGCTTCTCAATATTCCATTGTATGTATATAGACCACAGTTCACCATTCTGTTCATCAGTTGATGTACCCGTAGGCCACCTCCATCCACTGCGAACCATGAATACTGCCACCATAAACCCCTCTGTGCAAATGTCCATTTGTGTCCTTCAATTCAGTTCTCCCAAGTAAATACCCAATCAATCACCAGGTTGCAGGACCACATGGCAAGAACAGGACACTTTTAAAGTATTAACTTGTAGTTTATGTGATTATTGGGATGGGGTGGGGAGACAGAGAAAGGAATGTAGGGAAATTGGGTACTAAAGTGATTTGCGTTTATTCAAGGGGAGCTAAGAAACCATTGTGATTGGCTAGTGAAGAACGGCGTGCAGAGGTGTACGTGTGTATGTGCAAGGCCAATTAGGAGGTGATAACCTATAGTCAAGACGAGACAAGGATGCCCTGGAATAAGAGACGAGACTCACTCTGTCTTTTTACCTGTAAAAATTATCACTGGCTCTGTCTCCCCTCCACACCAAGCTCAGGTTACCCATCATTAAGGTCAAGATACTGGGGCAGTTGTGTATCAATTCCACTTTTATTCTGACTCTGCTTTTCTACAAGATGGACCAAGTGTCTCTGATAGAACATCAGGAATAGATCTATGTAAAAACAAGATAACTTCTGCTCCCTCCAACCATCTTCTTCCATGTCCTCATGCTTGGCTCCTCTTTCCCCATCCTCTGCTTTACATCATTGACTACTGCTGCCCCTGTCCTGCCTTAGTCTCATGTTAGTTGCATTTTGAGTAAGGACTTTCTTAGGAGTGGTCTTCTTTGGTTTCTTCGGCTGCCTTGAAATATACCTACTCAACCATGATGAATCTTCATATCAGCAGCTCTTTAAATCTCAGGAATGTAGGAGTTCAAGGGTTCCTTGTATATCTAAAGGAACAATCCCCTGCCAGTCTTTCACACTGAGGAGTTCCCCATACATACACATGTTTTCTTGGTTGTGAATGGCTCTTCTTTATCTCTTAAAAACCTCAAAGTAAGCAAACTATTGCTATAATTTGATAAATTGCTGGTAGAAATTTAAGGACTTAAAAGAGTTCTACAGTTTAAAAATAAAAACTGTGTAGTAAATCCTATGCCCTTTTATACCTCTTATCCATACTAAATTTTCTTTTAATTCCGTGAAACGCTTCTTCATTCTCCACATCTTAACTCTACTTTCCTCTTACTCTTCAGTTTGCTCTGCTTCCTTCATATCAAGCATGTTCTCAGGTGAGCCTCAGTTTCCCTGAGAGGCACTTCTCCCCACTGCCCATGCCCTTTCTGCTCTTCCCGCATGGGTCTTCTAGTCCCAAATACCTTCTGTGAAACTTGGTGCCTCTGGGTCTTTCGTTATTCCACTCACTTGGAATTCAGTTCAACAAACCTTTTAAGCAACTTTTTCAGGCACTGTGGTCAGCACTAAAGATGACAAACCACAAAGGCATGATTGCTGGCCACTAATGACAGACCTGGGTTGAGGAAGTGAAGAGGGAGGAGGGTGATAGGGGAACAGACCTATGAATACATTAGTGCTAAATGGAGGAATGTTTTCTAGATAATTGGGGAAAGAGTGGTTGCTCTTTGCCCAAAAAATCTGATACTTCTGACTACGTCCAGTGCCTTCCCCAGACCTAAGTATTCTATAATGTCTTTCAGATTATTGCAATACTCTCCTAACTAGTTTCCTTAACTTCTACTCTTGTCCTACTCCCATCTAATCTCCACCCAGCAGTTATTCTACAAAACACCACATCACATTGCATTGCTCTCTGCTCAAAGCCATCCACTGCCTTCCCATCTCACAGTTGAAGTCAAAATTTTTACTCTATCTTTTATAGCTCTATGTGATCTGCTCTCAATCACACCGCAGCTGCCTGAACTTTTTTCAAGCTAGTCTACCCCCTCACCCATGCACTCCATCCACTCTGCCTACCTTGCTGTTCATTGAATGTGCCAGACATGTTTTGTATCATGACTTTGCACTTGCTGGTTCCATTTCCTGGGACTCTCTTCCTCTAGGTATCTACATGGCCAGTTCAATCCTACCCTTCAGATGACAGTTCACATGTCACCTGTTCAGTAAATCCTCCTTATTTAAGCTAATTACAACATCCTGACACTCCCTGCTCTATTTTTCTTCATAGTACCCGTGACTTATTTATTATTTATTCATCTTTTCTTGTTTATTTTTCTATTGCCTGTCTCCCTCCAACTAAAATATAAATTCCATTAAGGCAAGGGCTTTTGTCCATTTCTTCACTGAAGCATCCCCATTGTACAGGATGGTAACTGACACAATAAATATTTGTGGAACAGAGGAAGGATGGAAGGATTTAGGAAAAGCTTTCCAGAGAAGATGAAAGCTGAGTTTTGTCATTCACCTAGGACTTAGTCTGGAAAAGAAAGAATGGAATGCAGGTCTTTCCAGTCCAAGGAATATCTTTATCTAGTCTTTTAAAAAAATCTATGCCATATTTCTTAAAGTGCGGGTGTATGATCTTAGTAAGTACAAAAGATTATTTTGGGTGGTATATGAGTGTGCTATTAGCCAATTTTGATAATATGAGAACAAAATCATCCTATTTTCAATGCTTTTTCATTCCTTCTTATTAAAGAGAAGAAAGTCTCGTGTTATTAAGTCTCTAACACTTCTCAATGCTTCCTTAAATCTCCCTTTTAAACCAAGATAACACTTGCCTCTAGTCCAGAGCCTTTGGATGGCAACAGTATCTAGTTAAAAAATAGTAAGATTGTTCTACATGTGCTTATTTTCAGTTATCTTCTTTTTTTATATCAAATGGTACTGATTTTCCATTTATGATAGTGCTATAAAGTTTCCTCTTTAAATAGATTTAGTTTTTTCTAAATGTCTATTTCAGAAAATTTTAAGTATATAATGATATAGAGGGAACTCAGATGTGACAAAAATTATGAAGTAGAAATATGGATATGGCAAAATTATGACTGTGCTAGTCTAATGCCTGAAATTGGGGTAAGTGACCTATAAAATTTCTACTTTTCTTCAAGTTCCATTGCTATTCCCACTTAATCCATGAAACATTCCCCAACTATTGACCTCTTCACCTCTTTCTCTAATTTTTTATTAGACTTCTGTAAACTATCATAGTTTGGCCTGCAACAATTTTGGTATTGCTCGCTGTTATTTTGTATCTTTTAGTCCTGTCTCCTTAAATTAATATAAGATCCTTGATAAGAGTAATCATGTCTTGCTCCCCTCCTCTCCTGCAAACACCACGTGGCACAGTCCAGCACTGATACAACAGAAAATGAGTAATACGTATTAGTTATTTCATCATGACTCACCTACATGATAAGGGATGAGGTTAAAGAGAGTTCAGGCAGGAAAAATACCTAAGCATGCTTTATGATTGCATTTTTTGTTCATTTGTTTGTTTTTTCTTTTTGTTTTTTTTACCTAAAGAAAGATAATGGAGAGCAAACATCATTTTGGCTTGCAAAACAAAATCACTGTTTTGCCACTCTTATAAATAACATGCATATTCAATCAGTCTGGTGAGAGAAATTAATCACAAGGGTAAATTCATCAGATAACTGAAGACGAATTCCAGCATACCCAATTTGAATGCTTGAGAATTAAACCCTGCTAAAAATATTGGCCAGAAGAGAAAGCCATTCATAAGAATATTAGTCAGGCATATTTTCATGGAAGAGAGGAACAGATTATAATTTTTACTAATATATTTAGATATTCTGATTATCAGAGATTATTATTCCACTATTAACTAAAATAAATGAGGCTAGCATTGTATTTTTACTGGAAAGTTTTAGGTATAAAATACTGTTAAGAGAAAAACCTACTTTGATTGTCTGGAATGACCATTGTGTTGATGTCATTTATGCAGCAGCATCTATTATTAAATGTAAGTAATGTGAATTGCAATAGATAACACTTATAGAACACTTGCTGGGCACCAGGCACTGCTCTAAGCCCTTCGTACATTTTCACTCCTTTAACAGCCACAACCCCATGAGAGAGAGGTTATTAGCCTCATTGTAGCAGTGAGGAAACAGAAGTCCAATGAGGCTCTGTTACTTATCCAAGGTCTCTCAACTGATAAGACCTTGTGAGCTGGTCCCAGCAGTGTGGCATCTGAGTCCATGCCCTCAAGTGCTACCCTATGAAGCTAGACTTTCTTTTGATGATTGATTTTTAAGAATTCTCTATTTATTTTGCAACCCTTTGTTGATTTAAGTGTTGGAAACATCTTCTAGTGAATTATTGTTGATGGCTATTGAGAAGTAGAAGTGGTTTTTGACTTGTAGAAATTTTCTTCTAAAATTGTTCACATTCTGACTTTTATATTTGTCATTTTACATATAGAGTGAGTGCAAAAAGGAATCTATTTTGTAAACATGTATTTCATATGGATAGACAGTTATTTCAGCACCATTCAGTGACTGGTCCATCATTTTCCAACTGACTGGTAGTGTTAACCTTTGACATGCTTTGAGTTTCTCAGTGCTATCAGTCTGTTTCTGAGCCTTCTATTCTGTTCTATTTGCCCTTTTTTCCCTATCTCTTTTGCAAACTCACATGGCCCTAATTTCTAGAAAAATATAATGATCAATATCAATAAGAAATCTCTCCCCACCAGTACTTAACCTTTTTCTTCTTTACTCATATCTTAGTTTATCTTGGTCTTTATCACCTCCATAAAAATTTTTAAAGCAGCTTATAAATTCTTGGAAATAAGTTGTGTTGGTATCGACTGGAATTTCCTTGAACGTATTTGAGAAGAATTCAAGAAGTGATATATTCAGGATATTATGTCTCTCTACAAGTGTAGCAAATCTCTCCATTAATTAGGTCTCCATTAGTGATTTTCAATGCTTCATGAGTTTTATTATTACAAAGACTTTGCACATCTTTTATCTACATGTACTATATACTTTTATTTCCATTGCACAATGGCACTTTTTAAAAATTATGTTATCTAAATGCTTGTTGCATGTATATAAATATTTAATAATTTCATATTGTCTAAATATCCAGAAAACTTGTTAAACTGTTCTAATTTTTAATCTTTTATGTATTCTTTGTAGACAGGCGTATCATATGTGAATAATAAAAAATTCATTTCTTCCATTCCTATTTTTATACCACTTTTAAATTACATTTTCTTTCACTTTAAAACACAAAGACAATATACATTTGTTGTCTTGCTGTATTAAGTAGGCCCATACTTGTCATACTTTAAAGGACATATGAATCATCTGGGGGATCATATTAAAATTAAGATCCTGGTTCAGTATTAGGTCAGGCCTGAGAGTCTGAATTCTAGCAAGTTCCCAGGTGATGGCAATGATGCTAGTCCAAGATAGAAGTTGTGTTGTTAAATAGAATGGAGAGAACAAGCAGTCCTTTCTTGTTCCTAAATTTAAAAAGCATGCGCCTAACATTTCACTATCGAGCATATTTGCTATAAATATTTTATTAGATCTTGTTTACCAGTTTTAGAAAGTTCCCTTTATTCCAAATATGCTACATATTTTTTTCGTGAATGGTTGTTGGTGGGTTTGGAGAAGTGCTTTTCAGTGTGAGAAATTTTACTCTAAGAATTCAAAGGTTTTTCTTCTTTGCTGCATTGATATAAATACAGAGGAAACCACAGAGGGGACTTTCTCATGCTTCTGAAGCATATGAACTGAAAGAAATATTTAGTCTCTTAAATACACAATGTCTTCATCCATGAAAAGTTGAACTAGGCAGTCCCTCATCTCCCTGTCATCTCTAATGTTAAAGAATTTTGTTCATTCTAACACAGTTTTCTCATTAAAGATACGTATATAATGTATCTGTAATGTAATGAACTATTTTTTCCTAGGTTGTTGAAAAACCCATTATCTAGAAGATGTGGTGGTCTGACTTTTGTTAGTATCAGTCTTGACTCCATTTTTATATTGCATTCATATTTTTAATATGATCTAGAGTTGCTAAATATTTCCAAGTCTTGATAGTTCTTTTGGGCATATTCCTTTTGACAATTTTGAAAGCGTAGATTTAGTGGAGGACATACAAAAAATAATATTAAATCCTCCTAACAAAAAGAAAATGTAATTAAATAGCCATATTATAAATCAGTACTCACAATTCAATCACTGGTTATTAAAAAGATATGAGCAGGAGAAACGGCTGCATTTTATCTCATTGTTTAAGATTAATTCTTTGCCTCTTGTATTCATCACTGGTCTTTTAAAAAACACATTTAGAATTTGGAAACTATGTAATGTGTTTGTGCATTAATAGAAAAACAAATTAAGTTGTATAGTCAAATAAATGCCTGAATTTTATACTTTGACATGTTTTTATTTTAAACTAGACATCACCTAATTTCTTTCCAAAAATAGAAGTAACTTTATCTCTCTGTCCTTGGTACTGTTTTATATTTGCTTGTTCAGTGACATTGCTATTCTGTGATAATAAGATTTTTATTAGAGAAAATGTCCCTATCTGTACTTGGAAGATTAACCTAATTTCCTTTTTACAAGTGACTCTTGATTTGACTCACATCCACTGATTTTTGAATGAATACTATCTTTTCAGTTTCCATTAATGGAAATGGGAAATCTAATGTTAAACTTCAAAGAAGATGAAGGTTACATCTGTATCAAGAATTTTGTTTTTACCAGTTCAATAGGGTTGAACATTCCTGAAGTGAAATTAGACAGCCATTTCAAAATATTACTTTTTATTTTATTTTGAAATAAATTCAAAGTTATAGGAACAGTTGCAAAAACAATACTAACCCCATACACAGAATTCTATCATACCCTGACCTCCCTCCCCCGATAACCCAATCCACCAACTTTAACATGCTGTCACATCGCTATTTCTTTCCCTCCCTCCCTATCATCCTTCATCTATTGCTGTCTTCTGAACATATGAAAGCTAGCTGCTCACACCCTTGAACAAACACTATAATTCACATATACACTTCCCATGAATAAGAACATTCTTTTATGCAATCCCAATAAGCGCAGCTAAGAAGTACAAGAGATTCAACAATGATACAAAGCTTACATTCTATATTTCCTTTACCTTATGTCTCAACTGTGACCCTTGGAGCCTCCTGTCCTCCATCCTCCAATCTCATCCAAGTTCATCCTTGGCATTCAATTGTCATCTATTTAGACTGTCTTTTTTTTTTTTTTTTTCCAATTGTGGAAACATATATACAGCCTAAGTCTTCCCATTCCACCCCCTCCCTAGCCTTCCATTAGTGGGATTAATCACATTTAGAACGTTGTAATGCTCTTTCCTACCATCCATTACTAGAAATTTCCCTTCACCTCAAACAGCAACCCTACACTCATTTCTTAACTCCCCATTGCCCCTTCCCCCATTTCTCTTAACCCATACTCTACTTTTCATCTCTATGGTTATATTCTCTAATAATTTCTTTGTGTTTACTGTGGGGCTTAAAATTAACCTCTTAAATCCATAACAATCTTGTATTTCTTTGATACCACCTTCATTTCAATAGGACACATAAACTATGTTCCTATACTCCTCCATTCCCCCACCTTTATGTAGTTGTCTAAAATTACATATTTTATTTACATTGAGTTCAAAACCACTGATTTGTCATTAGAGTTTGTGTATTTTATGTCATGTAGGAAGTAAATAGTGGAGTTACAGTTCAAAAATTATTGACTTCTATTTGTATTCCATTGTGTTTGGAGACTGTGCTTTGAGTATATTCATTTTTTTTTTTTTTTTTAAATTTCTTGAGGCTTGTTTTATGTCCCAGCTTATGGTCCCTTCTGGAGAAAGATCCGTGATCACTAGAGAAAAATGAGTGTCCTTGTGATTTGGGATGTAAGGTACTATATATGTCTGTTAAAATTCTCTGTATCTCTTTCTCCTTTCTTTGTTTCTCTGTTGGTAGGGCTCCCTTTAGAATCTGAAGTAGGGCAGGTCTTTTATTGGCAAAATCTCTCAGCATTTGTTTGTCTGTGAAAAATTTAAGCTCTCCCTCAAATTTGAAGGAGAGCTTTGCTGGATAAAGTATTCTTGGTTGGAAATTTTTCTCTCTCAGGATTTTAAATATGTCATGCCACTGCCTTCTCGCCTCCATGGTGGCCGCTGAGTAGTCACTACTTAGTCTTATGTTGTTTCCTTTGTATGTGGTGAATTGCTTTTCTCTTGCTGCTTTCAGAACTTGCTCCTTCTCTTCAGTATTTGAGAGTCTGATCAGAATATGTCTCAGAGTGGGTTTATTTGGATTTATTCTATTTGGAGCTCGCTGGGCATTTATGCTTTGTGTATTTATATTGTGTAGAAGGTTTGGGAAGTTTTCCCCAACAATTTCTTTGAATACTCTTTCTAGACCTTTACCCTTCTCTTCCCCTTCTGGGATACCAATGAGTCTTAAGTTTGGACGTTTTATTTTATCTATCATATCCCTGAGATCCATTTTGATTTTTTTTATTTTTTTCTCCATTCTTTCTTTTGTTCTTTCATTTTCTTTTCTGTGGACTTCTAGGACACTGAGATGTTGTTCAGCTTCCTCTAGTCTTGTATTATGAATATCCAGAGTCTTTTTAATTTGGCTAATAGTTTCTTTTATTTCCATAGGATCTTCTATGTTTTTATTTACTCTTGCAATGTCTTCTTTATGCTCTTCGAGGGTCTTCTTTATGTCGCTTATATCCTGGGCCATGGTCTTCTCGATGTCCTTTAAATCCTTTGCCATGTTTTCATTCCTTGATTGTAGTTCTTTGATTAATTCTGCCAAGTACTGAGTCTCTTCTGATATCTTGATTTGTGTGTTTGGAGTTGGATTCTCCATATCGTCTGGTTTTATCATGTGCATTAAGATTTTCTGTTGTTTTTGGCCTCTTGGCATTTGTTTTGCTTGATAGGGTTCTTTCAAGTTGTAAAAAAAAAAAAAAGGGATATCGATCTAATTTTTCAGAAACACAGTTTGGTGACATACACTTTCTCTAACTAACCAGCAGATGGCGTCTGTGAGTCACCTATACACCTCAAGTCAGTTCTTAACCTTGTTCCCGCAGTGTGTGGGGAAATGATTCTTGTGGGGTTCTGTTGGAGAACTCAGTTTGGGTGTGTTGCTGGAGCCGTCCACCCTGAATGTGGGGTGTGTGTATGGGTGACCAGGGAGGAAGGGCAGTTTTGATATTCAAATCCCCCAGGTTCCCAGAGATTCAAGGCCACTGCAAGAGTCTAAGCCTTCATTTCATTTCAGCCCCAGACCCTCTCTCTCGCTGTCCCACAAACCACCGGACTTGCCGTAGCATCCCTGGGTTCTCCGAGCGGGTCCCCCCTCCTAGCCGCGATCCTCCAGGAGCTCAGCCGAGGGAATGCCATGCTACGCACCAGTGCACGCCGTCCCTCAAGGGAAGCCCCGGGCCGCCGGGCCGTGCAGGGGCACTCTCAGCCTGAAGCAAATGGCCAAACGGGGCGTCTCAACCCCCACCTCCTCGCACAGTTCCTCCTTCCCAGCTCTGGGACAACTGGCGGAGCTCTGGGCTGTGGGCATGGCCCCGGGCAGTAGTTTATCCAGCCCTCCAGGGAGCGAGCTGCAAGCCGTGGGGTTTCTTTCAGCTTCCGCTCTCCCCTCCGTTCCCCCGGCCCCGAGGGTATCTGCAGTGGACTATCCTCCAGGCCAGACACCGAGAGGCTGGGCCAGCCCCTTCTTGCTGTGTTTTACTGCATGGTTCCCACTCCTGCAACTGCAGCTGCTCCTGGGTTCCTCCCCCCTCTTTTTTTTTTTTTAAAGAGCCAGTCGGTTTCCAAATGCCAAGCCCTGACTTCCCCACAACACCACGTGGCTGCGGGTCTTCCCCGTTTCAGAATGCAGACTCCTGGTTTCACCAAGTATACGTCCCCTGTGGTACTAGCAGAACTCGTACAGCTGGCACATTGCTGTAACTGGTATTCTGGGTCACTTTCTGGTTTTTATCTAGTGTTTTTCACGGAGGTGTTTTTTTGCCCTGTCTCACCTAGCCACCATCTTAGTTTCTCCAAAATATTACTTTTGATATTACTTTATGATCATTCATTTATTCATCTTCTTTTTTTTTTATTACGTCTGGCTGAAAAATAGGTTTCATTGATTGTTAGAAGCTTCCTGGAATATATCTTTAAAAATATTTTAAGATGCATCAGGCTGGAGACTCACTAGAAAAGGATGTATTGATAGATAAGTAATTCTGCAGAAGACGTGCATACTGGGGGTTGAATACCATGGACTCAGAGAAGAAACTAACCTTAATAAAAATGGAGGCAGAAAAAAAGCCTTCAGGTCATTTGGCCTAACCTTCTCCTTCCAGGAGACAAGTTGCCACATTGTCAAAAAGGGAGGTATCTATAGATATCTTCAGGATCTCTAAGAATGGGGATTTTATAATTTGGAATTCACTAAAAAGCTTAATCTTTTCATTCTTTCGACTTATTAAAATTTTAGATTTTTTATATAACTCTGACTAGTTGAACATACAAACAGGATGTTAAGATGTGATTTAAGTCAAAAGTTTAGAAGTTGATTTTATGTTTTATTTATATTCTGGAACACCAAACATTCCTGCATCTTTGAATCCACTTCAGAACTCAGATCACCATGTTTTGTTTTAAGCCTTATTAGAATTATCTCATGGAGTGCTGAGCCCATGGAAAGGGAACCCATGTTGTAGTCCACGTATTTCTATATTACTAATAAGAATATCATTTTGGAAAGTTTCCAAAGATACATCTTCCATCTCATTCTAAATTGGCCTTTTATATCACTCAAGAGGATTGAATTGATCAGATTGTTCGTTATAAAGGTACCTTAAACACTTGCTAGTAACCTGTGCTCATCTACTCATTTTGAAAATGAGTATTTGTTTTTGTATCTATGTAAATATAACTGGAAGGCAATACAATTATTGTACCTTTAGATCTCATTGTAAATAAATTTATCATTTTTTCTAGTTTTGTGAATTTCCCGTGAATTCACAAAAATAATAATTAATGAACAGTACTAAACTGTATGTTTTTCAACAGGTAAAACTGAATTTTTATAATTTATATCAGTTTCTAAATAAGTACACAATTTAGAATTTAAAAATTACTTAGCATACTTCTACCACTAAAGTGAACTATTTTTATTCTTTCCATTTCAAATGTCTTCTTGTATACGTTTTATTTCGCTGTAATAGTAATCATATATGCTTTTTGTTCTACTTTTTAAACCTAACATTGCTCCTTAAACACTTTTCTGATATCTGACATAAGCTTCATACATATAATTTTGATGGCCATATAATATTCTGAAATGAACTGTGTCACAGCCCAAGAGGGCCATGCCAGTTCAGAAGCCAAAGAAGACAACAAGCATTTTTTTGGTACATGAACTTTTATTCAGGGCTTACTTACAGGGTGAGAAGTCATGGAGAGATCATGATGGCTCTCTCAGGCCAGGCAGGCATCGCGGTCGCAGGGAGGATGACCAAGCAATGCAAAAAGGGCAGAAGGCCTTTTATAAGGGTTTAAGACAAAGGCCCTCCTAAGGGTGGGGGGAGCATAGATGCAGGAACAGTTTACTTTGACCTGGGGGGGTGGTGTAGGAAGGACTAGAATAACACTTGAACAATTACATTTTGCTCTTTTTGTGAGACTAAGAGCCTCTTACTTCTGCCTGCTTGCATAAAGTTATATTTTAAGGTCAATTTACTCTTTTTCTCTTTACTGGCTTACAAAGATAATAGGTTAAACATTAGCTGCCTAGGTCACGCAGACTGCTGTGCACCGAAGATCTGCAGGCCTGTTTTGCTCAGGCCACGGGTTGCCACAAACTGTGTATTTGGATTTTCAAGTTTTGTTTTTTTTTTTAATGGTCTGCTGTTAAAAATATTGGCTATAGAAACATCATTCAAAGTTTTCTCCATCATTTAAATCATGTCATAAAGATAAATTCTCAGTGGTGGAACCACTAGGTCAAATTCTACAATCATATTTATGCCTCCTCCCATTTTGTAACCAAAAAGATGCTGCTTATTTGAATAAGGGCTGCTTGTTAACATATTTTTAAGTTTATTTACTTGGTCTTCCATAAGAAGACATCACAGACACCATTATTACAGTTTTAAAAAGTCAATATTGTGTATATTTATTTGTCATGATTTCCATTTTCTTTGCTCATGATTCTTGCATCTTAGACTTTCATTCTTAAAATACATCCTTTAGAAGTTTCTTTAGTGAATATCTTATAGTATTCTCTTCATTGTTTTTCTTAAAATGTTTATTTTACATTTATACTTTAAAGATAGTTTTGTTATACACATATTTCTAGGTTGACCGCTCAATTCTGTTGGCACTTTAAAAAAATAGTATTGTATTGTCTTGAGAAATCACTTTTTAGTCTGACAAATGTTCTTTTGTTCTGTCTTTTCTCTCTGAGTGCTTTTAATTTCTCTTTCTATGTTCTCTGTTTTCTGCAGTTTCACTATAATGGGTCCAGATGTCAATTTCTTTTTATTTACCATACTTAAGTTTCATTGACCTTTTTAATGGAGCATTATTTTTTATTAATTTTAGAAAATTCTCAGCTATTACCATTTCAACTACTGCCTCATCACCATTATTTTCATTCTTTCTGTATGAGATCCTAATTAGACTTACGTTGGATCTTTTCACTCTATCATCCACTTCTCTTAACCTTTCATATTTTCCATCATTTTGCTTTCTCTACTGCTTTCTAAATGTTTCACTGATACATGTTTTCTGGTTCACTAACCTTCAAGTGTGTCTAACCTGTTTAACCTGTTTACTCAATATTTAGATTTTCAGTGTTAGAGGTCTTTCTATTTTTATTTCAGTATGTCTGGTGATTTAATGGTCTCTCATTCAGCTACTAAATTTTCAATCATTTCTTGTATTTCTTTAAATAATCAAATATATTTATTTTATTTTATTTGGTAATAGACACAAATACACAAAACTAAATGTACCACTTGAAGAATCTTCACAAAGTGAACATACACATGTAGCTAGCAGCTAGATCAAGAAGCAGAACATTACGAAAACTGCACAAGTCTCCTAGTGTCCCCTTCCAGATACTGCTGTCCAGGGTAACTACTATCCTAACTTCTAACACCATAGATGACACTATTCATTAAAGAGAATGATATCATATGTTCTTTAGTGCCTGGCTTCTTTTTCTCAGAATTATTTTTGGGGGATTCATCTGTATTTGTATGTGTAGTAGTAGTTCATTTTCATTCTCATCTCTTTATAGCTTCCTTCACATGAATTTTCCATAAATTATTTATCCATTTTATTGTTGATAAACATTTGATTTGCTTTGATTTAGGGCTATTAAAAATCATGCTGCTATGAACATCATTATATTTATCATTTGATATCTATAAGTATATATTTCTGTTGGTATAGAGCCAGAAATAGAATTGTTGAATCACAGGGCATGAAATTTTTTCAGGTTTTGAAGATACTGCCAGTTTTCCCATGTGGCTGTACCAAATTAGAATCCAACCAACACAGTTTCAATTTTCTGGTTGTTCCACATCCTTGTCAACACTTGATATAGTCTGCCTTTTTCATTTTAGCCATTCTTTGAGGGTATCTAGTGGTCTTTCATTGCAGTTTAAATTTGCATTTTGCTGACATCTAATATTATGCACCTTTAAAATATTTCTTGACCATTTTCATTCAGTCATTTGCAGTGTTCTGTATCGGAAAGTGGTCTTCTGTTTTACTAGATTACTATTTTCTGGAAATTACTTCTGTCCACTTAAAATCCCACCCAATAATTTCATTGTAGACCATCTATTCTTTTTTTTTTTTTTTTTTTCTGTATTTTTTTTTCTGTATTTTTTTTAATCATCATTTTATTGAGATATATTCACATACCACGCAGTCATACAAAACAAATTGTACTTTCGATTGTTTACAGTACCATTACATAGTTGTACATTCATCACCTAAATCAATCCCTGACACCTTCATTAGCACACACACAAAAATAACAAGAATAATAATTAGAGTGAAAAAGAGCAATTGAAGTAAAAAAGAACACTAGGTACATTTGTCTGTTTGTTTGCTTCCCCTACTTTTCTACACATCCATCCATAAACTAGACAAAGTGGAGTTTGGTCCTTATGGCATTCCCAATCCCACTGTCACCCCTCATAAGCTACATTTTTATACAACTGTCTTCGAGATTCATGGGTTCTGGGTTGTAGTTTAATAGTTTCAGGTATCCACCACCAGCTACCCCAATTCTTTAGAACCTAAAAAAGGTTGTCTAAAGTGTGCGTAAGAGTGCCCACCAGAGTGATCTCTCGGCTCGTTTTGGAATCTCTCTGCCACTGAAGCTTATTTCATTTCCTTTCACATCCCCCTTTTGGTCAAGAAGATGTTCTCCATCCCACGATGCCGGGTCTACATTCCTCCCCGGGAGTCATATTCCACGTTGCCAGGGAGATTCACTTCCCTGGGTGTCTGATCCCACGTAGCGGGGAGGGCAGTGATTTCACCTTTCAAGTTGGCTTAGCCAGAGAGAGAGGGCCACATCTGAGCAACAAAGAGGCATTCAGGAGGAGACTCTTAGGCACAACTACAGGGAGGCCTAGCCTCTCCTTTGCAGCAACCGTCTTCCCAAGGGTAAAACTTATGGTAGAGGGCTCAACCCATCAAACCACCAATCCCCTATGTCTGTGGTCATGTTAGCAACCATGGAGGTGGGGTAGGCGAATACCCCTGCATTCTCCACAGGCTCCTCAAGGGGGCACTACATCTTTTTTTTTTTTTTTTCCTTGTTTGTCTTTTTTCTCTTTTTTTTTTTTTTTTTAACTTTCCCTTCTTTTTTCAAATCAACTGTATGAAAAAAAAGTTAAAAAGAAAACAAACATACAATAAAAGAACATTTCAAAGAGACCATAGCAAGGGAGTAAGAAAAAGACAACTAACCTAAGATAACTGCTTAACTTCCAACATGTTCCTACTTTACCCCAAGAAAGTTACATAATATAGCAACATTTCAGTGAACTTGTTCCTACTACATCCATCAGAAATTAACAGACCATAGTCATTTCTGGGCATCCCCAGAACGTTAAATAGCTTATCTGTTCTTCTTGGATTATTGTTCCCCCTTCCTTAATTGCTCTCTACTGCTAGTTCCCCTACATTCTACATTATAAACCATTTGTTTTACATTTTTCAAAGTTCACATTAGTGGTAGCATATAATATTTCTCTTTTTGTGCCTGGCTTATTTCGCTCAGCATTATGTCTTCAAGGTTCATCCATGTTGTCATATGTTTCACCAGATCGTTCCTTCTTACTGCCGCGTAGTATTCCATCGTGTGTATATACCACATTTTATTTATCCACTCATCTGTTGAAGGACATTTGGGTTGTTTCCATCTCTTGGCAATTGTGAATAATGCTGCTATGAACATTGGCGTGCAGATATCTGTTCGTGTCACTGCTTTCCGATCTTCCGGGTATATACCGAGAAGTGCAATCGCCGGATCGAATGGTAGCTCTATATCTAGTTTTCTAAGGAACTGCCAGACTGACTTCCAGAGTGGCTGAACCATTATACAGTCCCACCAACAATGAATAAGAGTTCCAATTTCTCCACATCCCCTCCAGCATTTGTAGTTTCCTGTTTGTTTAATGGCAGCCATTCTAACCGGTGTTAGATGGTATCTCATTGTGGTCTTAATTTGCATCTCTCTAATAGCTAGTGAAGCTGAACATTTTTTCATGTGTTTCTTGGCCATTTGTATTTCCTCTTCAGAGAACTGTCTTTTCATATCTTTTGCCCATTTTATAATTGGGCTGTCTGTACTATTGTCATTGAGTTGTAGGATTTCTTTGTATATGCAAGATATCAGTCTTTTGTCAGGTACATGGTTTCCAAAAATTTTTTCCCATTGAGTTGGCTGCCTCTTTACCTTTTTGAGAAATTCCTTTGAGGTGCAGAAACTTCTAAGCTTGAGGAGTTCCCATTTATCTATTTTCTCTTTTGTTGCTTGTGCTTTGGGTGTAAAGTCTAGGAAGTGGCCTCCTAATACAAGGTCTTGAAGATGTTTTCCTACATTATCTTCTAGGAGTTTTATGGTACTTTCTTTTATATTGAGATCTTTGGTCCATTTTGAGTTAATTTTTGTGTAGGGGGTGAGGTAGGGGTCCTCTTTCATTCTTTTGGATATGGATATCCAACTCTCCCAGCCCCATTTGTTGAAAAGACCATTATGGCTCAGTTCGGTGACTTTGGGGGCCTTATCAAAGATCGGTCGGCCATAGATCTGAGGGTCTATCTCTGAATTCTCAATTCGATTCCATTGATCTATATGTCTATCTTTGTGCCAGTACCATGCTGTTTTGGCAACTGTGGCTTTATAATAAGCTTCAAAGTCAGGGAGTGTAAGTCCTCCCACTTCGTTTTTCTTTTTTAGAGTGTCTTTAGCAATTCGAGGCATCTTCCCTTTCCAAATAAATTTGATAACTAGCTTTTCCAAGTCTGCAAAGTAGGTTGTTGGAATTTTGATTGGGATTGCATTGAATCTGTAGATGAGTTTGGGTAGAATTGACATCTTAATGACATTTAGCCTTCCTATCCATGAACATGGAATATTTTTCCATCTTTTAAGGTCCCCTTCTATTTCTTTTAGTAGAGTTATGTAGTTTTCTTTGTATAGGTCTTTTACATCTTTGGTTAAGTTGATTCCTAGGTACTTGATTTTTTTAGTTGCTATTGAAAATGGTATCTTTTTCTTGAGTGTCTCTTCAGTTTGTTCATTTCTAGCATATAGAAACATTACTGACTTATGTGCATTAATCTTGTATCCCGCTACTTTGCTAAATTTGTTTATTAGCTCTAGTAGGTGTATCGTTGATTTCTCAGGGTTTTCTAGATATAAGATCATATCATCTGCAAACAATGACAGTTTTACTTCTTCTTTTCCAATTTGGATGCCTTTTATTTCTTTGTCTTGCCGGATTGCCCTGGCTAGCACTTCCAGCACAATGTTGAATAACAGTGGTGACAGCGGGCATCCTTGTCTTGTTCCTGATCTTAGAGGGAAGGCTTTCAGTCTCTCACCATTGAGTACTATGCTGGCTGTGGGTTTTTCATATATGCTCTTTATCATGTTGAGGAAGTTTCCTTCAATTCCTACCTTTTGAAGTGTTTTTATCAAAAAGGGATGTTGGATTTTGTCAAATGCTTTTCAGCATCTATTGAGATGATCAATTGATTTTTCCCTTTCGAGTTTTTAATGTGTTGTAATACATTGATTGTTTTTCTTATGTTGAACCATCCTTGCATGCCTGGAATGAACCCCACTTGGTCATGGTGTATGATTTTTTTAATGTGTCTTTGGATTCGATTTGCAAGTATTTTGTTGAGGATTTTTGCATCTATATTCATTAGGGAGATTGGCCGGTAGTTTTCCTTTTTTGTAGCATCTTTGCCTGGTTTTGGTATTAGATTGATGTTAGCTTCATAAAATGAGTTAGGTAGTGTTCCATTTTTTTCAATGTTTTGAAAGAGTTTGAGTAAGATTGGTGTCAGTTCTTTCTGGAAAGTTTGGTAGAATTCCCCTGTGAAGCCATCTGGCCCTGGGCATTTATTTGTGGGAAGATTTTTGATGACTGATTGGATCTCTTTGCTTGTGATGGGTTGGTTGAGGTCTTCTATTTCTTCTCTGGTCAGTCTAGGTTGTTCATATGTTTCCAGGAAATTGTCCATTTCTTCTACATTATCCAGTTTGTTGCCATACAGTTGTTCATAATATCCTCTTATAATTTTTTTAATTTCTTCAGGATCTGCAGTTATGTCACCTTTTTCATTCATTATTTTGTTTATATGGGTCTTCTCTCTTTTTGATTTTGTCAGTCTAGCTAGGGGCTTGTCAATCTTGTTGATCTTCTCAAAGAACCAACTTTTGGTGATATTTATCCTTTCTATTGTTTTTTTGTTCTCTATGTCATTTATTTCTGCTTTAATCCTTGTTATTTCTTTTCTTCTACTTGGTTTAGGATTGGTTTGCTGTTCATTTTCTAGCTTCTTCAGTTGATCCATTAGTTCTTTGATTTTGGCTCTTTCTTCCTTTTTAATATATGCGTTTAGTGCTATAAATTTCCCCCTTAGCACTGCTTTTGCTGCATCCCATAGGTTTTGGTATGTTGTGTTCTCATTTTCATTCGTCTCTATATATTTAGCAATTTCTCTTGCTATTTCTTCTTTAACCCACTGATTGTTTAGGAGTGTGTTGTTTAACCTCCAGGTATTTGTGAATTTTCTAAGTCTCTGATGGTTATTGACTTCTAATTGTATTCCATTGTGGTCAGAGAATGTGCTTTGAATAATTTCAATCTTTTTAAATTTATTGAGGCTTGTTTTATGTCCCAGCATATGATCTATTCTGGAGAAAGTTCCGTGAGCACTAGAAAGGTATGTGTATCCTGGTGATTTGGGATGTAATGTCCTGTAGATGTCTGTTAAATCTAATTCATTTATCAGATTGTTTAGGTTTTCAATTTCCTTATTGGTCTTCTGTCTGGTTGATCTATCTATAGGAGAGAGTGATGTGTTGAAGTCTCCCACAATTATTGTGGAAACATCAATTGCTTCCTTTAGTTTTGCCAGTGTTTCTTTCATGTATTTTGTGGCACCTTGATTGGGTGCATAGACATTTACGATTGTTATTTCTTCTTGCTGAATTGCCCCTTTTATTAGTATGTAGTGGCCTTCTTTGTCTCTCAAAACATCCCTGCATTTGAAGTCTATTTTATCTGAGATTAATATTGCTACACCTGCTTTCTTTTGGCTGTAGCTTGCATGAAATATTTTTTTCCATCCTTTCACTTTCAGTTTCTTTGTGTCCCTGTGTCTAAGATGAGTCTCTTGTATGCAACATATTGATGGTTCATTCTTTTTGATCCATTCTGCGAATCTATATCTTTTAATTGGGGAGTTTAATCCATTTACATTCAACGTTAAAACCGTGAAGGCATTTCTTGAATCGGCCATCTTATCCTTTGGATTATGTTTGCCATATTTTTCCCTCTCTCTATTAATATCCTTTATTGTACCCATACCGAATCTCTTTAGTACTGAACCTTTCTCCAAGTCTCTCTGTCCTGTCTTTGTTTCTCTGTCTGTAGGGCTCCCTTTAGTATCTCCAGTAGGGCAGGTCTCTTGTTAGCAAATTCTCTCAGCATTTCTTTGTCTGTGAAAAATTTAAGCTCTCCCTCAAATTTGAAGGAGAGCTTTGCTGGATAAAGTATTCTTGCCTGGAAATTCCTCTCACTCAGAATTTTAAATATATCGTGCCACTGCCTTCTTGCCTCCATGGTGGCTGCTGAGTAGTCACTACTTAGTCTTATGCTGTTTCCTTTGTATGTGGTGAATTGGTTTTCTCTTGCTGCTTTCAGAACTTGCTCCTTCTCTTCTATGTTTGACAGTGTGATCAGTATATGTCTCGGAGTGGGTTTTTTTGGATTTATTCTATTTGGAGTTCGCTGAGCATTTATGATTTGTGTATTTATGTTGTTTAGAAGATTTGGGAAGTTTTCCCCAACAATTTCTTTGAATACTCTTCCTAGACCTTTACCCTTTTCTTCCCCTTCTGGGACACCAATGAGTCTTATATTCGGACGTTTCATATTATCTATCATATCCCTGAGGTCCATTTCGAGTTTTTCAATTTTTTTCCCCATTCTTTCTTTTATGCTTTCATTTTCCATTCTGTCATCTTCCAGGTCACTGATTCGTTGTTCAACTTCCTCTAGTCTTGTACTATGAGTGTCCAGAATCTTTTTAATTTGGTCAACAGTTTCTTTAATTTCCATAAGATCATCCATTTTTTATTTAGTCTTGCAATGTCTTCTTTATGCTCTTCTAGGGTCTTCTTGATTTCCTTCATATCCCGTACTATGGTCTCATTGTTCATCTTTAGTTCTTTGAGTAGCTGCTCTAGGTGTGTCTCTTCTGGTCTTTTGATTTGGGTGCTTGGGCTTGGGTTATCCATATCGTCTGGTTTTTTCATATGCTTTATAATTTTCTGTTGTTTTTGGCCTCGTGGCATTTGCTGACCTTGATAGGGTTCTTTTAGGGTTTGTAGACCAGTTGAAGTCCTTATCTCTAATTTATCAGATCTACAGCTTCGTGGAGTACACTTTCTCTAACTAACCAGCAGGTGGCGTCCACGAGCCACCTGTTCTCCACAAGCCAGATCTCCCCTGCTTAGCCTTTTTGGTGAGTGGGGGAGTGAGTCTTGTGGGGCCCAATTGGTGTCCCAAGCTTGTGTGTGTAGTTGGTGTTGCCTGCCCTGTATGTGGGGCGTGTTTCTGGGCAGTCGGGGAGGGGGGATGGCCCTAACAATCAAATCTCCCTGATGATCCTAGAGTTTTAAAGCTACTGCAATAGTCTAATCCTTCAGTTCAGTCCTGCCACAGTTTGTCTCTGCCACTGACCCACAAGTCTTTGGTATTGGCGTATGGCTCCTGAGACTTGCAAGTGGGCCCCTCTTCCAGGCTGTGCACCCCGGGTCCTCTGTTGAGGGATGACTGTGCTATGTCACAGGTGAGTGCCGTCCCCCCAGGGCAGTTCTGGGCTGCTGGGCTGTGTTGGGAGGCTCCCAGTCTGCTCAAATGATGGCTGAATGGGGCTCTGTTAATTCACACTGCTCCTCCTTCCCAGCTCTGGGACATTCAGCTGAGGTTGCAGGGAAGGCTAATGTCCACGCCCAGTTTTGTGGTGTGTGCCTGTTATTTGAAGCACTTCTGTCACACTGGGTTGTCTGGGGCAGCTCTGGGCTATGGGGCTGGCGATGGGCAGGAGTGTTTCCTGTCCACCAGGATGGTGGCTGTGAGCGGACACCCCCCTTTTCTTGGGAAGTTGTGTTGTTTAGTGAATTTTCTCAGCCACTGGATTATTGCCTTTTGTCTCAGAGCTCTCTTAGTCCTGTGACGTGCCCAAATTGCAATTCTTTGAAGCTTTCTGTATTGAGCTTCTTAGAGTAATTGTTTTAGAAAAAGCAAAAAGGATTTAAAAAAAAAAAAACGGCCCTCCTCAGAGATCTAATGGGTTATTGAAATGCTAATAGACAAAGCAACCAGGGCCATTAAGGAAAGGTGCACAGGGCAGAGAGATCAGCCTTGCTTCGGGATTTGCATATGCGCCTCAAGGCCTGATCTCCGCCCTTCCCCTTTCTGTGTTCACCAGAACTCCAAAAATCCTCTGCTTTTATTTTGGAGTTTTTCGTGTTGTTTTTTTTCTATGCCTGTCTCCTCTCTGCTGGGCTGGCTGCTCTCAGAGTCTCTGGTGTCTGGTCTCAGTCTATCTATGGTTGGAGTTTGAATCAGTAGAATGAGTTTCCGATAAGAGCAGCCACTGCAATTCTCCCTTCTCCTTCCTGGAGCTGACAGCCCCTCCTCCCCCGGGACTGAGCCTGGCAGGGAGGGGCGCGGGTCCCCTGGCCGCAAAAACTTACAGATTTCGCTGATCTCAGCAGTTCCACGTTTTCATGAGTGTTGTATGAAATATGCCCAAAGACAGATTGCTCTGTGGTGTCCAGTCCACGCAGTTCCTGGCTTTTTACCTACTTTCCTGGAGGAGTAACTAAAACATACAGCTCACCAGTCTGCCATCTTGCCCCCTAGACCATCTATTCTTAACTTTGTTTTTCTTCTCTTCAAAACTGTCTTAAAATAATTTTCTCAGTACTCTTGAAATCATCCTTTAATTTGTCCACCCTATCTTTGAGCTCCCCTTGCTGTTTCCCATTTAAATTATATACTTGTTGAATACACATAATCAACTTTAAAAGGATGAATTCTTAGGTGATGAGCTATTTTAAACAAGTACATTTCCTTTTTTACAAAGACTGAGGGTGTCAAATCAATTTATATACTAATGAAAGATTAGAATAAATACTTAAAACAAAATGAGTACTACTGATCTTGTCATACAGAATCATTTGTAGTTATGCAATGAATCAATACTTCAAATTAATGAACACCAAACTACTGAATCACATGTTATCATCTCAGGTATGCTATAAGCATGTCAAAATCAGTAATGTGACGTATACTTCTTTAGACTCCTCACAAATTCCAGAACATTTGCTTTGACACAATGTAATTCATAAGGTGTTGAAAAAGATCTGAAGGAATCCATTCAGGTATCTCATTACATTGAAATTCTTGGCATACTTTTTTTTAGGGCAGTGTAGATAAAATGAAAACCATGTAGTGATAGGTAATGTTTCCTACATTCCAATAAAAAAAGATGCTTGCCAGTTGATTAGCTTCTTAAAGGTCTATTGTTATGTGAAAAATTATCAGGATACAAGAAATTTAAAGTACTAAAAATACAGGTTTGAAGTTATATAATGGGTGTGTAAGAGTATGGACTTTAGATATAGATAAGTCTGAGTTTAAATTTTACCTCTGACAATTGCTGATTGTATTAACCTCAGACAGTTTTTGTCCATCACTAAAAGGGCAATAATAATATCTATAAGGTTTTTCCTAAGGATAAATGCAGCAATATGTGTAAAATGTTTAGCAGCATGCTTGGCACATAATAAATTCCAAGGTATGTTTTAAACAGCTATTGTGTTATGAATTAGCCATAAAACGGCATTTTTCCTTTTGAGGATGTGATATTTAAATGTTGAACCTCTGCTTTTCCCCTGTCCATGTTAATTCTCTTAATATTAGTTTTGGAAATAATGCCACCTACCTTTATATTGACGCACTGCAAGAGGCTGATCAAATGTAGTTGTAAAGAGAGTAATTTCCTTCTCCTCTCAGCACCCTCTGCTAATAACGTCATTGGAACATATTCTAGAAAGTCTGTTGATGCCAGAGCCAATTCATAATTAGGCAAGTGGATGTTTTCAACTACTGCTAATACTAGTATCAGTTCTGTACTCTTCTGCCCTAAGTTCTTACTTTATGATGCTGCAGTTCCCTTAAGCTAGCTTCAATGTGTGACCTGGGAATGCATTGTTATTTTAGCCTTTTACTCTCCTCCTAAGAAAAGTTAAAAAGGAGGAGAATCAGATAACTGAGGTCTAAGAGATGAGACTGTTTTAGCCATTGTACAGAAATGCAATGGACCTGCACCCAAAATTCGTTTCAGATTTGAGACTGATGATGCCACACAAACATGAAGAGTATTTGGAAAGGTTTATTCCTTCGTTGGTGAAGCTTTTTAGGGAGATCAAGGCAGACCTCCGAAGCAGGTCTGAAGTGGCTTGATAGAGCAGGGAAAGGTGTCTGGCTTAGGATTTTCATGGCGTTTAGGGGGTGGGGAGGGTTCCTGCACAGGCAGGGGCTTGCTAGTTTTAATCTCCCACTCAGCCTCAACTCCAAAGGAGAGAGCACGTAGGCTTTCTTCTCAACTTGTCCTGATGTGGGGCAGAGGGGAGAGGTGGGGAGTGAGGCTTAAAAGCTATCAGTATATTGAGGGTAATCTTAATGATATGGGAATGCTCAGGAATGACTATGGTTTGTTAATTTTCTTGGGGTATGGTAGGAACATGTTGGAAGCAATGTACTTATTTTAGGTTAGTTGTTTTTCTTATTCCTTTGTTTTGTTTGAACTTTTTTTAAAATTTTTTGATAAAAAAGTTTTTTTTAAAAAAAAAAAAAAAAGCTATCAGTAGTCTAACATCAAAAATTTGAGTCAGATTACTTATTACAGAGACCAAGATATCTAAGAAAAGAGAAATGGACTACCTCTGTATGTAACCCATATTTGCTAGGTTTGAAACCTAGGGGGTAGTTTTTTAAAGCATATGTTTCCATTAATTGGCACATCTTATTTAATCAAAACAAACTGGGTTTCTTCTCTGAGCCTCAATTAAACAAATAGGAGAACCATGTTTGCTTTAATAGTATACTATGTCTTACTCACAAATGCAAAATGGATGGTTGCTAAATGTGCAAATGTATATAACTGATACTTATTACAATTACATTATGAGACATAGAGTATTAACTTTCTTAAACAGAATGATGAACTAGAATTCAGATTCAGAGGGGCTCTGCATTGCTCTATCCCTCTCATAGTGTGATGTTGAGTCTAGTATGCATTGCACCTAGCACAGGTAATTAAATTTATTAGTTGCTTATTTTTCATCCATTATTTTTTTTTCAATCAACAAAAATTTTCCTTTTCTTCCAACACATCCCAGACCCAGTATACAAAAATAAATAATATTTTGTTCCTGCCTTTAAGAAGCTCACACTCTTTTGGGAAAATGGGAACACATGATAATAAGAGATACGCAATATTACAAGCTCTCTGGTAGAAAAGTATACAGAAAATCCTGGGTGTATTGCCTTGGACTTCCAGAACTTTTATACATGTTGAGGAATGTCATCAATTTATTATATGTTTCTTCTTTTATTGTCTATTACATACTGTTATGGAGAGTTCTGACCAAAGAAGGCTTTTGTTTTCACCAAAAGAACAAACTACATTCTGGTTCACATAGGCTTACCCGTGGTATAAAAGGTCACTCCTCCTCCAGCTCACCCAGATATTGTAATCCAGGATAAAACCAAACTTGAAAAATCACAGCAACACATCGTGGAAGCATTCTGACAACATACAGTCTGAAGTTTTTGAAAAGTAAGGAAATACAATTTCCAATTACTTGAACTTGCAGTAAACCCTGCTGTGTGCATTCCATCCTACTCAACATATGTCATTTATAGTCATGGATCTTAGTACCTAAGTACTTTAGAATGGTGTCTTTATCTAGTTATATTAATTATAAGGTATCCCTGGATATACAGCATCTTTGGATTGTATAGTTTTGGTTTGCATGGAAAATTTGCTATGTACCAATAGTGAGAGCCTTCCATTGAGATGAATCTGCCCATGGACCTCCATCAGTTGCAAGGAGATATTTTCCTGTTTTCATTTTCCTTTAAGTGGAAAGCACAAGTTTCTGAGGATATAATTACAGTGTGTCCTGTATTTCTTCAGCAGTAGTCATAGATGACATACTTATTGAACTTTCATCACTTTGCCACACTTTGTAAAATTATCTAAAAATTTAAAAGCATGAAATTAACAGCCGGGAATATAGTGGGCCTTACCTGCCATTAATGATAATGAAATGAGGGCATCTTCCACCAAAGAACCCCCTTTAAATTATTACACTTTTGGATACTTTACATGAGGCTGTACACTTTTGCTTGTATCCTTCTAGATTCTTCCCTTATAATATAGAACTTGAATCACGTTTAAATAGTAGTTAAAAGACTGAAAACTGCTTTTAAATAAACAATAAAATAAAAGCAACTTCAGCCAAAAATTAATAATGAAATAAAATAAGTCTTTTTAATCTGTTATAAAATACATTCATCTCCTCAAGGCATTGTGATTTAGGATTTAAAATAATGTTGGACCAGATTCCTCTCCACTGGAAATACTCCACGCTCCAGTTTCTATATCAGGGTAAAGAAAAACAATTCTTGCAATACTCCCTAGAGAGTCTTGCAATGAAAAGGAAAAAAAGCACCTTTAGGAATAAAGAAGTTATCTAAGTGGAAATTAATGTTGCTTTCATTTTTCCTAATTGAATTCAGATAATTATCTAAATCTTATTCACCTTGTTCCCAAGGTGAACAAGATGTCTCTACCTTTCAATACTCACTCCAGATTTTAACTGGGTGGAAGTATATTGAGGAAATTCCTGTTGCTCCGAGTTCATGTTTACGGCTTCCTGGATCTGTGCTATGTTCCTTGAGACAGATCTGTCTCCCCCAGGTGGGAGATGATTAAACAGAGATCTGTTCCATTAGGCAAATATTTGAGTGCTTCACCTCTGAAAGCCATGTCATGAAAGCCTGGTCTCTTTCTCTTTGCTTTGGTTTACAGTGTCAAATGGACTTACCAATTAATGAGGTATATGCATGTTGCCACTTTGTTGTTCTCTGGTATTCCACATAAATTTAATCCAGCCATCAGTTGTATGTCCTCCATGGATTGAAATGGTAGTCTGTGCATTAAGGACCTTTTAATTTAATAAACATTTATTGAATGATTGCTCTTTTTTTTTAAGAATAATGCACTGTGCTTGGAGAGATGAGTGATATAGAGATGAAGAATCGATAGCCTGAATCCTCAAGGAGATTATCACTGAGGGGACCACCACTGCAAGGAGGGATCAGTAGAACAAGACAGCCTCTCCAGTTCTCTCTCTAAAATCACTTTTAAATTTCCTGGGGAAACTTCTGGAAATTTCAGAATTTTATCTGTCATATGTATGCTCATAACTCTTTGGACGTTATCTCTGTCCCTGAACTCTCCATTAAGATTTAGACTCTCTAACTGCTGATTCCTACTACTTAGCCATCCAATTAGCAACTCAGCCTTAACATATCAGAATCTAAATTCATCATCGCTTTTCTGATCTGTTGCTGTCCCAGTATTTTCCCAGTATGGTTAGGTAATGGCGTCCAATTAATCACCAAGGTATGCTGAATTTGTATTCTAACTATTTCTCAAGTCTTTCCCTTCTTATCAAAACTATTACATCTGCACTCTTACAGGTCCCCATCAGTTCCTACTGGACCATTGTAACAGCTTCCTACTTCATTTCCTTTTCTCCAGTGTTATCTTCACCAAAGTTAATTGTTTACACAGACACTAGAGAAACCTATCAAAAACATAAATCTAACCAGGTAACACTTCAGCCAAAAACTCTTCAGTGATTTCCAGAAACTATAGAAGAGGATACCCAAGGCCTGCAGTAACTTTCCAAAACTCATTTCTTTCAGCTTTTTCCTTTCAATACTCATAAGAATTAATTTACTGTTGAAACAGGGACTTTTTGAGTGTGGGTGAGGGAGGTAAAATTATTATATTGTAAATTCACGGTTAAAAAGTAACCGGGCATATGATCACCCTACTCTTTGTTCATGTCCGTCTGCTTTCATTTTCTTATACACAATCTGCTTTGCTGCCAAGAACATCTACTTCCTCCTTTTCTTCCCAGCTGCTCTTTCTGACCCTTTGAGACTCCACTCAGACACCACATACTTATAGATTCATTCACTTAATTTCCTGCCTGCCAGGCAGCACTTAATGTTTCCCTCAGCTCCCATGCTCTGTTATACCTCTCTCATTGTATTTGCTATGTACTATTGAAATGATTTGCTTATGCACCTATTTTTTCCCCAAAGTTTGCAAGCTCTTTGAGGTGAGGGGCTATTCTTAAACATATCCACTCTGGTGTTTAATACATTTTTATTGAAATGAACTAAGATAATTTCAAATTCATTTATGTAATCTCTAGTCACAAGTAGAGGATATACTACTGACTTGTTTGTATTTGAAAGAAAAGGCTGAAAAGTTAGGCTACCCCAAAATTTAAAAAAAAAAAAAAAAACAAAACTGTGATCAAATATAGTCAACATTAGAAGGCAAACAGACTGAGGAAAATATTTATAGCAAGTACTCAGATAAAATTTTGCTATTATTGGTATGGAAGAATGCTATGTTGGAAAGAGGGTTTGGGTTTGGTAAGATGGTATTTGTGAAGATCAAGGATAAGAGATTCAAGAGTGCTGATGTGAATAATATGGAAAACTTAATTCTGGAGTCTAAGCTAAACAAGGGAGCAAATGAGTAGGTCTGGGAGGTAATAAGCTGTAAGATGCAAAAATAGGAAAGGAATACAGTACCAAAATTGATGGTGGGAAAAAGTACAAGATTAGAAGGACTGAAAATAAGGAGAAATGGAAGAATTAGAATTTATGAACTTTGTCATGAGAGATAATGCAGTGATCATATCTAATGGAGTGGGAGAGTCAAATTAGGACACTGACTTCTAAAGGATGAAAAGGGAATGCAGATATGGAGTTTGAGGATTTGTGAGAGTAGCTTGTTGAAGCTTGATCATAAATTCCACCAAGGAAGTTGGAAGAAAGTCCAGAGGTTGATAAATGAGAGACACAAAGAATGATGTAAGTAGATGGGACGTGCTTGCAAAGAGAAAGCCTTGTTGAAGAGTAGAGGTAGGCTAACGGACTGGTAGAACTTTTTAAGAAGAAGATCACTTCTTATAGAAAAGGCTTTGGAAGCTGTTACCATCAGGAGAATTCAAAGTGGTCAAGGAGCTGGACAGGTTGTTTGCAGAAGTGATCAAGGTTGTACATGAATTTGCTCACAATATCACAAAGGTTAGAGAAGACTCAACAAAGGCTTGAAGGGAGGCAATTGTTGGCAGGGAAAGCAGGCTTGAATGAGGCTGGCTGAAGAAGAGAGAACATATTGATAAAAATAGCAGCCAGAAGGATTTCTGCTTTAGCTGGTGATTGCAAAGAGTAGCCTGAAGGAAATTGGAACACAGGAGCCAGTGTGGGAGACTAGCCTTTGGTTGGAGAAATATATAGAACAAAATCTATTCACTCCAAATTCCAAGTGAGGAGTAAGATTTGTGCCCATGTCAGAGTCTTCCCCAATCACTGACTGATGATTTTCTGGACTTGCTGGGGGAGGCAGGCTGCTGGTGGGACAGCTTCAAAGTCCTAATGTAGGTACATAGAGTCTGTTGCTAGACATTTAAAACTTCCTCTGATCTTTGTAAAATGAAAATGAGGGATTGTTAATATATCAAAGCTTGGACATAGTAGAATTTAAAGCACCCTAAAAATATGAAAGCTATGACTAATATTTCAATTTTCTCCTGATGTCTCACTTTCTTTAAGAGATTATGTAGACCAGAAAAAAAAAGTTGCCAGGTCTTATGTTTGGGTTGACAGGTCTGATTTCCATGTCAAATTAGGACACTGGCATTCACTAACAGATGTTCAGGAGCTGAATTTGTGTCCTAATTCTAGTTAGTATTTTATTTTTTAGATCTACAATCCATCATTATACTAATGGGGCAATGCCTCTGAAGTTTCTTGGCTATACAGCTTCTAGAAAGCTCCTTTATTACATTGTGATATCCACAAATGGAGCACTGACACTCCTGGCATCTTAAATGATATTTTCCCTCTGTTGTTGGTCTGAACTCACCAGGTAGCTACATTCAAAGCCTTACATTGTCTGTCTCACTGGGTTGCATAACATTTTCAATGCCACACCACAGACTGTTAAAGGAAGTATTTCTCTGATCTTAATTGGGGTTATGAGGGTCAAAGTCAAGTTTACAAAGCTCATGTTGTTTCTAATCTTATTACCATACATTTATATTAAGCCATTTAACTTTCAAAGCAGTCTTTATTATATCTGGGGAAAAAGAACTGTTTTGTATTGTAGTCAAATGTGGTCAGATCTCTGTTTTATTCAGTGACATATGTTCTGCCTTCTTCCATAATACTCCAATATTCTGATATTGTGCACATCCTTCTGGGTTTGTGTGGCCTCATGAATCTAACTTAAACATTCATTTACTCTCCCAAATGAACAGAATCAATATACCGACCTACTAAGGTGGTTATAAAATACCCTGCCACATCAATCTCTTTTATTCCTTTGGTTTCTATCCTAGTAATTTACTCATGCATTAAAACATAGCAATTATACAGATAAATCACCAGAATACCTATCATGTGGTCTCTAGAACATAGGTTATTGTTTGTTAGAGAACAAATTATTTAATTCCTATTCATGACTGCAAGAGATTCTTGTCATTTACTAGGCAATTTAATTTGAGAATGAGAGTAGGTGAAAAATGAGCCCTTACCTTATTTCAACAACTTTGCATTAATTTTTGCGAAGGATTTTAGGCACCAGCAGAAAAAAAAGGAGTTTCTATTCTTTTCACTGTCTCCTTTTTTTCTGTGTCCTTAATGTATATTTTACCAAATGCCTTAAACCAATTTTTAAAGTAAGAGTATGATAGTTTAGTTCCAATACAATGATTAAAAACACTTTTTAAAACCTTCAAGGGTAAATAAACAATTTTAACCTAGACTCTTCTCACCGAATTGAATATATAGGCCTTTCAATTCCTTAGACTAATAAACTGCATGGGTGTTGTTTCCATAGTGCCTGTTATACCTGGCAATTAGCTCCAGGTAATCAGAAATTCAGCTGGAGGTGGTGTGAGTATAGCAGACTACTCTCATGTTAATTTAATGGTTTAATCTAACTGGGCATATCATTTGTTTTTGATTCATGGAAGGAAAACTGTATAGTTATATGGATCTAGTCAACAGCTTAGAGGCTCCTACACCACTCATGCCATTTGCAGTCATCTTGTAGAGCCAGATAAACTCAATCTCTGATAGAAACACCATTAGTTAATTCAGTCATACATTCCATACATTATTCATTTGTTATTGATAAATTATTTTATTCAAAAAACTTTATTGTAGGTTTTCAGTACAGTCAGCAATGAGCAAGACTTTCCCCAGTTCTTTACATTTCACTCTCTTAAAAGACATAAGTATGTATAGACATAAGCAAAATGCTGTGGAAATATGATTGGTTTAGTGTCAGCAGTGGGCCTCCTTACTCTTGCGAACCATGAAGCATTTCTTCTATTATTTCTGAGTTAAAGTATTATGAGCATTTAATCCTCAGTGGAGTCTCTAGTGACCTAAAAATATGAATGCTCTGTGTAGTTTATTGTCACTGAATTCATGGGAGATCATCCCTGTAAATTTTTATAGAAAGTAAATCCACATCCAGTGTCAGGGACATTTGAACCAAAGGGCCTTCAATAGCATCCCTGGATGAAAGAGGTAATGCAACATGCTATCGGTCAGGTTCCCTGGGAAACATTTGGAGACGGAGGTCTACCTGCAGGAAATTTACTGGGGACTTCTCTCAGGATCAGCACCTGTGGGAGAGTGATGGCAGCAGGATTTAGCACTCCTTGACTGAAAGCAAATCCAGGAGAGGTTCTTAGCTGAGAACTTTCAGCTGCCAACAGTCCCAGCAGCTGAGGGAATAAGAGCCACAATTCTGAAAGAGCATCTGGATTGCATATTTGATCATCCACTATGCCACATTATAACTTTAGAAAATAAAGCTAAGTTACTCTTAGTCCTCATGTCTGGGCAACCTAAAATCCATCCTCTAACTAATACTGTCTCACTAGTAAGAATATAGCAATAAGGACCAATTTCTGTATCTTGTACATTACAATTACTGTAATTAGATATAGGAAGAAACTAGGGATACAAATCTACATGGCTATATATACAATGATATTGAAAGTGTAAATTTTAGTTTCCACTTGCTAGAGAATTACTGAGAAAAATATTTGAATTATATGTAATATGGTTATGTTACTATTGCAAATGGGAGTATAGAGAAGGTTTTCTAAAAATTTTTAATGAAATTTGCTTTCCATGTTGTGTGGTTTTCCTGTGTTATCAATCACTTTTGACATCATATTTTTAAACTTGCTTCATGGACATTTCGCAGAAAGTCACTGCTCAATATTGTGAATAAAATTGTGAGGCAGAAGGAAATAGGGTATTGCCAAGAAAATAACTGTGAGGGAAGAAGGGCACAAATACTTGAGAGGCCACTACCCTGCGCCATCCACGTTATATGTGATACCTGATTGAAAGTTCACCTCAGCCCTTCCCCTAGAAATAGCTATTATCGACTATCAGGCTATTTATTTACTCATTTTATTCTTTTTTTTTAAATGAGATATTCCAAACAAAAAGAAAGTAGAGGAAAATATAAAATCACACAAATACTAATCAGCCAGGAGCAACAAATGTTGTCAACCATCTCCTCGTAAGATATATTTGCTTTGCCATGCTCATTGTGAGAGAAGTTAAGCTCAGTGAGAAATGAAGTAACTTGCCCAAATTCCCTTGGCTAGCCGGCAGAGCTAAGATCCAACCCTTCTTTTCTGATCTCTGAAAATCGCATCCTTTCCCTCCACTGTGCAGACTCGAGACATACTGTGAAGGGTTGCTTTATGGTGAGGGAAAGGATTCAGCATTTTACTTTTGTGGTGCCTTAATAACAATTCCCAATTAATTTTGGCACATAATAACATATGTTTGAACATTTTCTGTACCAAATCAAGAGAACAAGATAATGTGGTAATAAGAGCTTTTATATACCTCAATTTAGTATTATTCATCATTATAGGGCCCAAATGCAGCTGTATAAAGCAATGCACAGAAATGACTAATGGAGATATAGCTAATAAGTAATATTGCATTTCCAAATGGTCTAAATTCTGTGCATGAATGTATATTCTCTGAATGGAATTTTTAAAAATTCAGAAACTATTTTGGTTGTTTTTATTTATTTTCCACATTTGTTATTTGCCTCGCCAGTCTCATCTGCAAAGTGGCAATCATAATATATATTTCACAGGACTCAAAGAAAGGAGATGATGCATGTCAAAGTTCTTGATGGCGTGACTGGTTTATAGGAGCTACTCAATTCCTATTTGTTTGATTTCTTATGGCCACCTGAAAGCAAGCTATATTGTGTGCGATGGTGGAGTTGGGAAATAGCCAATGTAGTAACTACTGCTTAATAATTTTACATGACTATGTTCAGTTAGCTGCTGCTGAAAAAGGCATTTGGTATATGAAGACCCATTTTAAGGGAGGACTTAACTCCACAGTTGATTTTGAAAAGAAAAAAAATAATCAATCTACCTGATTCATAAGGGTATCTCATTTTTGTGAACATATGAAAGAGAAAGAGTCCAAGCAGGTAAGCAAATATTTGAGAAACTATCTTTACTACACTGGCAGTAATAAGCAATTAAAATGTTATCATTATTTTATTAAGGCAATACTGTTATTATAATTGCATGATCTCTAGAGAAATACCAGGGATTTTATTAAACGCATATTTTTAAAAATTTAAGTCTTGAATAACCATTATCGTTACTGTCTATGTGAGAAAACAACTGCATGGGGAAAGATGTGTTCCTTAGAAAGGTTATTAAAACATAAAGAATAGGAAGAAAACAGAAAATTACATTATATTGTCAAGTCTTCCCTTGAGATTCAACCATGAAACAATTCTTACATTTTAAGTTTCCTTTCTGCTTAATGAGTCATTTTTAGTCCTTTTCTTGTGGGTGCAAGGAAATGAATAAGAAACCATCCCTATTGCTAATGCACCCCAAATCTTATTAATTCAAATGTAGAGGGTATTAAAGCAATAAAGAGAAAAAAAGAAGGCTGAAATCCCATATATCTGCATTCATTAAACTAATGCATATCTCTGATTCTTACACCAAACAGCTCTGTGTTTTCCAAGCAGGATTAGGGGATTTCCCTAAGATATGAATTGAATTTTAAACATTGCAATGTGATTCTCCCTAGAAATATGGGCATCTAAAAAAAATTAAGTAATTCCATCTATCAGCTTAAGTTGCATTTAATTAAAAATTGTTCTGATATATCAAGAGATAGGCTAATTAATATTTTCCAGAGGCTTGTGTTTTCAAAGAAACAAAAGAGCCTAAGTCAGGCTAAGCCTCAGGAGAGTGGAATTACAGAACTGAGCAGTAGCAGTAGTCTTCATCCATATTAAAATAGAGAGATTTGCTGGGACTAGAAAACAGCCCAAAGCTTATTTACCACAGCAGTTTGTCATTTTTCTCCTTTTTTGACTCATCTCAATTGGAAAGCACAGATGTTTCCTACATCTGCCTCTCTCGCACTCACCCTTAAATTTTAGTTACCAGCTGAACATCAATCTTAATATGTCCAAAAATATTCTGTCACAGTAATACACTCAGCTGTTATATTTCAATGCATACAAATTCCCTGAAATCATGGAATATTCCAACAGTACTTTGAAAGCTCCCTAAAGATCCCCCAAAATTGTCCCCGGTGGTTATATTTTATTAAAAAGTGTATTATTCTGTCAAATATAGGTCTAGTTCTTTTCCACATGAATAACTATCTTGGCAGTAAGTAACTGTTTCAATAAGCAGGATGTGCACAGCTATGCACACACTAATGCCGCCATTAGAATTTTTATTTAAAAAACCACAATACGTAGCAAGGAGAAGAAGAGATGTTTCCATTAATGGCATTTCAAACACATTTTTAAACAGCTTATCTCTCTCTGAATTCATTTCTGATAGATTAAATAGCTTCATTCCAAATTTTACAAGGTGTACGGCTTTCCACTGTTTTTTTGTCACCGTGCATCAGATGACTAGCTGAAATTATTCCATACAGGTAAAGCATGAAAATGTGAGATAAAAAAGGAAATGAAAGCTTGGACTGGGTGGCCTACAGACTTCAAGAATTACATCATTCTAAAGCCATTATATTTTACTTTGTTTCAACTATTAAACATTTTTTGCTCTTGCTGAAGTCATAAGATCTTTCTGGATGCCTAGCCGTTGGTAAATGGTGGCCTGGCTGAGAACTGAGAGAACCAGGGAGCACCCAGAAGCCCAAGTCCAAGTAATTACTTCAAGAATCCGTCCTGCAGAAGGGTAAGCACCGTGTGGGATGGAAGCCTGATCTTCCCTATGTGTACACGCAGTGCATCTCTGATGTACAGAGGCTGAAGAAGACAAAGAGTGGTAGTGCAGAAAGTGCTTTATGGTAGTTCTCTAAAGGAACAGTCTTTGCCAGCTTCCTTCCTTACCAGCAAATGTACTACATGCCATTGAGTGGAGTAGGTGAGGGAGAGGAAATTGACATTGGTTACATAGGAGATCTCTCTTAATCCTTATTCTCTTGACTGTGTCTCCTCTGGATTTGGGTAACTCACCGGGTTTCACGTGTTCAATGTTGGCTTAAAAGCTCGGAGTCATTTTTTTAAAATTCAGTTTTATTGAGATATATTCATATATCATACAATCATCCATGATGTACAATCAACTGTTCACAGTACCATCATATAGTTGTGCATTCATCACCCCAATCTATTTCTTGAACCTTTTCCTTGTACCAGAAAAAGTAAAAATAAGAATTAAAAATAAAAGTAAAAAAGAACACCCAAATCATCACCCCCCACCCTATTTTTCATTTAGTTTTTGTTCCCATTTCTCTACTCATCCATCCATACACTGGATAAAGGTAGTGTGATTCACAAGGCTTTTACAGTCACGCTGTCACCCCTTGTAAGCTACATTGTTATACAATCGTCTTCTAGAGTCAAGGCTACTGGGTTGGACTTTGGTAGTTTTGGCTATTTACTTCTAGCTATTCCAATGCATTAAAACCTAAAAAGTGTTATTTATATAGTGTGTAAGAATGTCCACCAGAGTAACCTCTTGACTCCATTTGGAATCTCTCAGTCACTGAAACTTTATTTCGTTTCATTCCGCATCCCCCTTTTGGTCAAGAAGACATTCTCAATCCCACGATGCAGGGTCCAGATTCATCCTCAGGAGTCATATCTGGTGTTGCCAAGGAGATTTACACCCTGTGGAGTCAGATCTTACGTAGGGGGGAGGGCAGTGAGTTCACCTGCTGAGTTGGCTAGAGAGAGGGGGCCACATCTAAGCAACAAAGAGGTACTCAGAGGAAGACTCTTAGGCACAGTTAAAAGCAGGTTTAGTCTCTCCTTTGCAGTAACAAGCTTCATAAGGAAAAGTCCACAGATAGAGGGCTCAGCACACCAAACCACCAGTCCTCAATATTTGTGAGAACATCAGCAACAATCCAGGTGAGGAAGTCCAAAACTTCCGCATTTTCCCTCAGCTCCTCAGGGGGGCCCTGCATGTATATTTTTATTCTCTGCCCAAATTACTTTGGTAGGTGTCACTATTTCACACTAACCTATGCACACCTACAAGATCTCACTTCCTGTTCAAGGTTCCATGTAATTATGGTATTTGAACAAACTGTACGAGTTAAATTGTTTAGGAAATACAGATACTGTACCAACTAAACATCTCTTCCCTTGGTCTTACATGGAATTTGAAGTTTTAAAACACAGTCAGTATTGTCCTTTACCCTTTGACTTGATTTGTCCTAGTCCTAATGACATCTGCTTCGTTCATATCTCTAATTGAAGTCTGGACTCTTTTTCAGCTTTTTTAACAGTTGCTGTATGCGCTAATACTGACATTCATATCTGCTGAGTTCTAGTTCTGAGTTTCAGGTGTCACATAGATACCCAAAGTTCCAGGGATCAATCAGGTTATACACAAAGGGATCAGCATCTTGGAATGTGGAGATAGCCATTACAATTCAGGAATAGATGTGACTGCTGTAAGAGCTTACAATCCAGGGACCATTACAATAAGCATTCCCTGATAAGCTGTACTGTAAGATTCAATTCTGAGTTTACACATTGTAGTTAGTCCATATTGGTGAGGCATTATAGTGTTTGCCTTTGTTTCTGGCATAGTTCACTCAAAATGCTGTCTATGGGATCCATTCACCTCATTGTGTGTCTCACAGCTTTACTCCTTCTCTGAGTTGCTCAGTATTCCATTGTATGCATACACCACGGTTCACCATTCTGTTCCTCAGTCAATATACCCTTAGGCTACCTCCACCCTTTGCAAATCATGCATACCGTCTTGGAGTCATTTTTGCAACCTGTTCATCGCCAGGGTATGTCTTCACAATGCACCTTTTTGTATTAGCTTTTTCATGTTCCTTACCTTCCTTATGTACTTTTAAATTTATGCTATCTTAGTTTATGGCTTCTTAGCAATACTTAAAATCCTTTCTGGAACAAGAAAGTGTCTAAGAAAATAGATGCTTAACCAGGAAAAAGATAAGACTGTTCGCAGCATTTTACCGTGAGGAAGCTGAGTTTAAGTAGCTTGCCCATGGCTGTGCCTCTGGAAGTGGGATGCACGCCTGGCTCCAGACCCCTGGGCTTCCTGGTGTCGACTGCTATATTCTGTGCTTAACTGGGTACAAAGAGAAAATTTAAATTTTTAATTTTTTGTCGTTTCCATTTCTCTGCATTTAACAGTGTTCTGTCTGCTTGAAATCCGACCCCCACCTGCACTCCCAGTAGATGTTCTTACCTGTACAGGAGCAGTGGGAATGCCTTCCCATGGAGTCATCCTTGTCTCTATACAGCCTAGTTTCTACATCTCTTATGAGACTCTGCTCTGCCTTCTATTATCCTTATAGAAGTTCCTCACTCTCCACTCCCCATTCTGACCAGATTTTTTGTTTTGTTTCTTTTTTTAAAAAAAAATAGATCATAAGCACTAAAACAATGAGCTTCAAGTTTTAAATGAAGGGCTTATGATCCTGGCACCTTACTTGCCCCAAAAGCATCACTGAATTAGACAACTCTTGGTTTGGGAACTAAAACAAGATGGTGGTATTAACTATTTTTGCAAACTAAAATTATTTTTCTAAAGTTAAGTCTATGATTCAGGGAGTGAACATGTTACTATTTTCTTTTTGTTTCCCACTACAATTCAAGGTATATCAAGTATTAGCCTACAGTAAGTGTTTAATAATCTCCTAGTGTTTTAGGCAAGTGGCCGAAACATTAGATATTTAATACTTCAAAGGTTCATGGTCCATTTATTTTATCTACTTTCTAGGTTCAGAAGTGGAAGTGAAAAATACTAGTGGTTAATAACACAGACTCTTTAACCATACTGTACGGTTAAGTCACTTAACAGCTATGTGCCTCCTTTTCTTCACCTATAAAATGAGGGTAATAGTAATATCTTTAAGGGTTTTTTTTAATTTACCTATAATACATATGTATAGAGCATGCAGGAGGAAACACGGTAAGTGGTTTATAAGTGTTAGCATTTTTAATTTGTAAAGAATTAATTTAAGGCAACATAGAAAAACACTTGTAGCTAAGATGAAAAGTTTGTCTGCTAGAGGAAAAATAATTAAGATTAGATTTATTTCAGGTATTTGAAAGCATTTTTCTTTTCCTGAATAGTAACCAAAGGAAATCTATTGTGACATTGGATAGGGGCATAGCAAAAAGATGGGAAAGCCAGAATGAGAGGTGGGAGGTAGGGAAGCAAACAAATCAAATAATTTGGTTTCCCAGGCAACATTGCATTCAGATGCCCAAAGGTGGCACATGCATTACAAAGTCTGCAACCAAATAACATCCATGAACCTATGTAAGCTAAATTTTGACAGGGTGCAGATCGTCTCTTACATTAAAACTGTAAAGGTCAGAAAACACACACACAAAACAATAATGATCATAATTGAAGTGAATAGGAAAGCTATGATTATTTTTGACAGGTTAGCTGTTGCATGGGTAGTGAAAAACATTTTAAAAAGCTTAAACCCTTTTGCCAACATTTCAAAGTAACTTTGATAGTATTTTGATGGCAACTGCATTTTAAAGAGTACTGGATTCTCACAGAACCCAAGAGAATCAAGCAGCTGGCAGAGCAAGTTATCTGAATTTGATCTGAATTGACGTCAGGGAGCTGGGAATGCCCAAGGCAGTTCTACATTTTTCATCCTTGTGCACTATTTTGACATTACTGAGAATGCCTGAGTGTTAATCATTTTCTGACAGTGTTGGCTCTGCTTTTATGCAAAATGAAAGCACTTAGAAACATTACCTTCTTGGTCTTCAAATAGGGCATTTCTTCTAGAAAAACTATTCTCTGATAAGATTGCATGTGGCTAGAGCTTTACCTATAGATTAAATCTTAAAATAAGTAGCTTCAAAGTTTGGTAGCAGCTTTGCCTCAATAGCCATCATCCTTGGGAGGAGAGGTTATTTTGTAAAACCTTATTGGTAGAAACGTAAATTTAAAAAATATGTAAGCCTGACTTTTACAAAAATGTTAATTTCCTGGATATGCTTTTAAAAAAAACTGGCAGTGTGGGTCTATAAGCAGGGCCAGATGTCTCTGTGTTAATTGATCATACTCTTTAATAAATAACAATGGTGTACAGTGAAAATAAAGCCCAGATGGCTGACATATTGCACAAATCATCAGATATACTATATAGTCATTTCTTGGTTTCCTGAATACTAATTGATAATGCATATCATAGTTTTCTCTCTCCATCAATCAAAGAGCAAGTAGCTGCTGTGTCATCTGTAAACCAAATAAGCACTTGGCTAGCATCTAGGTGGATTATGAAAACACATTACCAGATATTATTTAATGTAGTTTGCTTTTATCTCTTTTATCCTCAGTCTTTAGGCTTTCCTAAGAAACTCTGGGGTTTCTTGGGATTTTTTTCAGAAATGATCCAAAACCACAGCTGAGTTTGCCATGGTGGTTAGTGTAACTAATTGGTTTACTAGCCTCAGTCATGCATCAAGATGGCTATTACTGGTTGTCAAGTGGTGGTTGATGATTCATAGAAGTTTAGAACTCTCAGAGAACTTTAGAACTGACCCAAGTTACAGTTTACAGATGGGAAAATGTGAAACAAATGATTAAGTGGTTTTACCAGCGCTAAGCAACAAGTTAATGTCATAGTTGAGCCTTAAACTTCAGGCTCTTGAGTTGCCATCCAATATTCTTTCTAGTCTATATGTTACCTCATCCCAGAAATACGGTGAGATTAAAAGGGACAACAAGAATGAGGGTGCGGTAATTTGGGGTTTCCTGCTACCATAAGCAAAAGATGGGATGAAGAAATGGGTAAAAGCATCATCAGTGTACCCACTCCATTTATTTGTTCTAGAATGATGATGATGGGAGTATATAAAATATGTAAATAAAATCTGGCTCCAAAAGGTATCTCAGTGGGGGTCTGGCTGGTCTAAGATCACCTACAATTTCCTAAAGAACAGAATTCCATAGTCACAGAGCCTTGAAAGCTAGGGAAATCATTTCTCTAGATACAGAGCCAATGTGGAAACAAAAAGATATGCTAAGATCTTCTTTAGACACGTACAGTCTGTTATACATTGGACGTATGATCATTCATATTTTAAATTGGCAGTTAGTACAGGTATAAAGATGACATTTGGCTTGGGTACACAGATGGGAACCTGTTGGACAACCATAGCTTTGGCTTGTCTTCTGAGAACCTACCAGTCACAGGGAAGCCTGGATCCCAGTGGAATTCTCCAGAGATGTTTTATGTAATGGGGATTCTCTGAGGTTGATGGTGTTGGAAAGCAGTGCACAATCAGAGGAGACAGCAGAGCTCAGAGTCAAGGCTGTGCTGTTAGGAGAGGAGGCCCAAGTGAAAATCATGCTCTGCCAATTCTCAACCCCTAATAAACTGTGTATTGATGAAATATAGTTACTTGACTAAAGACCATAATAATCTTTGCTACACTGGTTTAATTTCAGTGTTTCTGTTGCTGATGTTTGCCCCTTAGCTAATGATCATTAAGATTATCTTTAAGACGAAGGAGAGGGTATGATTTTTTCCTAGTAATTCTAAGAATCAACCTTAAAAGTAAAGGTAGGAGCAGATGTATGTAACGAGAAAACAACATGCAAATGTGTGTCCTGAGTGCTCTGTGGGTAGAGCCACTGTTGCCAGGCAACCATTCCTGGCCATCAAAATGCAGGGAGCTTTATATGTGTGGTCATTTGGGCACCATCAGAGCCCCCTCTTTCTCTCCTGCCACTCCCACTAACACCTCCAGCTGCTGGTTGTAAAGAGTCACGCAAAATAAAGGGGCCAGGTTGATTACCCTAATATCAGCAACTCTTCTATAGCTCTGCTGGTATTTACTTGCAGAGAAACAGAAAAAAATGAACTTTTACAAAGTATTGGTCTGCCTGTCCTAAACAGGCACTTGGAAATAGTAACAGATTTTAAAGATTATGAATATTTTTTAATATGGGTTGGCAGAAAAGGGATAGAGTCATGTTTATGTATGTGAGATGCTTACATATTTTCTTGTTTAAAAGACTTAAAACTTATTTCCAAATATATATTCACATATACATATACATACGTGTGTGTGTATATACATATATCTCTCTATATATATCCATGTATAAAAACAATGAGTTCATATGGAATATGGCAAAATGTGCATTATTGTTAGTAGAACCATAAAAAGGAGGTAATTGTGATTCGAAGGCTGTCATTGTTGGTGACCATTTAGCAAGAGTCAAAAATTTTTGCACTCTTATTATAATGATTTATGCATAATTCTAAAACCAATCCTTATTTCATAGGACATTGTAATAAGTTCTGTGGGTCTGTTTCAAAAATATCAAGAGACAATCATGTATTTTTTTTTCTTTCATTTCTTTGACATGTTGATTTTTCAATGAAAAATCTTGAATTTCCAAGGACATTTTCTCTTATTACTACAAGGATAATTTCATCTCAATATGTTTGAAATGGCATTGCAAATGATTTTCCTTAGAGCTTATCACATAGCAGAAGTTCATTTCAAAAAGGGTATTTTAAAGAACAATCACAAATAAATGGCCCCTCTCTTTGCCCTCACCAGACCCTCATTTCCTAGAAAGAAGAGACTAGTGGCAATGGTTGAAGTAGCATGTTTCAACAAACATATCATTATTTAATTACTGAAGCACCTTTCCAAAATTATTTTTTAGAGAACTAAAACATGTAAATTTGGTAGAATACAAGATATTTCAAAATAAGTCCAACGATAAGGGAATATTTGTCATTTTGTTAGTTATAAAACTGGAGGGAGTATGAGTAATAAGGGGCTGTTAGAGACTAGAGGTTTATTCCTTTAAACTTCTAGGCTCTGTCCCTTTGAATGCACAAAGGAAATACAGAGAACATCATATCTGGAAGCTGAGGAACAGTTTCAATAAATAGGGGATGGTTAATAGTAACAGTGAGGGGACACCAAAGTGACTTTATTTCCAAGAAAAGTCAAATCACGGAATTGTAATGTTAGGAGAGATGTAGCATTCTGGTCCAGGGGTTTTCAAACTGCCTCTCGTGACCCCCATCCCCTACCACCACTCAGAGGCACCCACAGAGCAGGGAGAAAGGGCCAGAAACCTTAAGGAGATTTCTATTTGAAGTATTTCACAGAACGGATTGAACTCTGATTTTAGAGGTGAGGCAGCTGAGGCTCAGAGAGGCTACTGATGTATTCAGAGACACACAGCTAGTAAGTAATCCCAGACTCGGCTTCGTCATTCACACTGTATTCTTTTTGGCCTGTGTTATATATTCCTCAGTCTATTGGAATGTGTAACCATCTTATTTAACAAACAGTATGCCTAGAGTACAGTCAGAACATGTATGTTTTTCCCTCCATTACCCTTAAAACCCAATGGAGGGGTGGGACTCATTGTGCCAACAAATCTTTCAAAACAAATCCTCTCTCTTAATTTCCAGTCTTTTTTTTATCAATCCTTCAGACAGCTTTTAAATCTGAATAAAAGGATGCCAGCTTAAAGTCAGATAACGTGCACCTCTTTGCATGTTTTGATGGTTAAATTTATGTGCCAACTTGGCTAGGTTGTGGTGTCCAGGCAAGCACTGGTCTGATGGTTACCGTGAGAATATTTCATGGATTTAAATCATCAGTAAGTTGATTGCATCTGTGGCTGATTACATCTGTAATCAACTAAGGAGATTGCCCTCAACAATGAGAGAAGTCTCATCCAATCAGTTGAAGGCCTTAAAAGGAGAATTGATGATTTCAGCAGCCAGAAGGAAGAATTTCTGTCTCTACTTCAGCCAGCCAGCTTCTCCTGGGGAATTCACAGAAACCTTCAGCAGAGTTCCTAGCTGACAGCCTGCCCTACAGAATTTGTCTTGCCCATCTGCATAGTCCTGTGGGCCAATTCCTATAATAAACCTCATAATGTATCTACATCTCCTGTCAGGTCTGTTTTCCATGGAGAACCCTGACTGATACACAGGTCCTGCAAGATGATCTAGCATCTCCAGCGGGTAGGATTATTTGCCATCGATTGTTTTGTCTTTGGCCTTTTTAGGACCTCTGCTGAAAGCAGAGAGAAAGAGCCCCCATGAACATCCTGCTACCCAAGCAATTATTGTGTTCATGTCCACCATAGGCCTGGTGCTGCCCTGGTCACTGCTGCCATGGTTGTTCTGGAAGCTTTGACTTTAAGTCCACTTCAAGGGAGGAAGATAACCTAAATTGTTTTGAGCAGGACAAAGTTTGGTGGTTAGGAACTGGACTCCATAAAGGCAAGGACTATGCCACCCTATTGATTATTGTCATGTAGCTGACACGCTGTAGGTGCTTAATAAGTGAATGAGTGAGCAGAAGCCTATTAGAATTAGTTCAAGTGAAAAAGAGATTGACTGGTTGGATACAAACTAAATTCAATGACAAGACATACTGAAAAGTAACACCTGGCCTCAGAGCACCTGACATGTTTGATCCATTAACCTTTCTGCTGATGAGTCTCTGTGACCCCACATGGCCCTGGCTGTGATGATGTGGTTACAGTGCCCATCGTGAATGAAGAAAAGTAGAATCATTCTTGAATAGCCTGGACTGGACCAGGACCTGGGTGTTGGGTAGTGTGGAAAATAACATAAAAGAGGTAATCGGTGCCATAGGTAGAGAATGTTTTTAGTGAATCTTGGACCATTCAGAAGGTAGGTAGAAGCATTAACTCCACTGTTACACTATGCAGCTTTCTTAAAAATATGGTTTTTCAAGAAAAATATATACTTTCCATGTGCATCCATAGTAACATTGCAAAAGAAACATCAGTTTTTGTATGTAAATTATTCCACCATTTTTGATAACTCTGCACATTTTTAAAAAATCACTGAATAGTTTGTGGAAAAAACTATTTTGAGTACTTTTTGAGTACATGGACAACACTGAGTCCATGCTTTTATCATATTTGTTGAATATATTATGCCGTATTTTGTGAGATGCTCCATGTGCATCACCCGAAAGCAATAGGTATAAAAATGACTGAGCTTAGATTGAGCAAACAATCAAGCAAATCATTGAACCTTGTATTTTAAGATGCATATTGAAGTATTAAAATTGTAATTGTTTATTTATAAACATATAGAATCCATTGACAATGGCAGGTTATGTTAATTACTACTACTTTGCTAGTTGACTGGCTCAGCAAAAAGCTTATATAATATATAAAAATATACAGTTTTTAATTTATATTTATTCACATAATATACTCAAATAATCCTCAGATATTTTAGCTATTGTCTTTCAAAAGCAAAAATGAATTCTATATTTTTGTCATAGATTTTTAATTAAAACTGGCACACACAGAAACTATAGCTTTTAGTCTGGGTGGAATGTAATTACTGAACTATTTTCCACAAATGTCCTGAACATTTAGTAAACTAATTTAGATTTTTAAAGTATTGAAAAATAGAGGATCATTCTGTACTCAATTTAATAAGAAGATACGATGATTTCTAATTAGCATATCCCTTTTTTTCATATAAACAGACACTTCATAAGTTCTTAAAAACAAAACAGCTTGTTCTTTTAGGTAATTTCAACATTTCCTCTGCAATCTTATTTCCAAGTTGAGTCGAGATTATTTTAACCTATCTAAAAATAATCAGTGTGGCTATAAACTTCATCCCATGCTCATATACATTGTTGCCATTTCAGGTACTATTCTGGCAAAAATTGCTAATGTGGCAAAGAGAATAGGATATGGATATTCCCATGATGGTAAATACTAAATATTCTCAACCAAATATAGTATTTTTAAGTCTTTAAGAGTTTCTTACTTGAGCCTAACCAGATCTGTTAGTTTTCATCTCATTAGATTATATATACTTGTATTTTAACTTTTACTATTTTGTTTTTCGAACATGTAAGTGAAAATATTTCTTTTGAAGAAGTCCTCAATATCCTTATAACATTAATAATCTGTCCTTTTGTTTTTCCAAAAAGTTCATATGAATCATATCCATATGATTGTTTTATAAGACTAAAATCAACTTAATTGCCCCTGCTGCTCAGTCATTGAAATAAGTCATAGAAATATTTTCCTCAATAACACTATCATTTTTTTCTAAACCAGAATTAATATTCTCATTTTAATGTAGGTGGCTTTCACAGCTGCATTACAATATTCCCTGTTGTTTGTGAATAGAAATTCAATTTCTTGAATTTGGTAATTGTGTAATTTTTGTGTTCCCTGGTTTCACATCTGTAGACTAATAATCCTATTGTTCATTTTCATGCATTACTCTTACCTCTGAATATTTGTCTTTAAATTGTTGAAACTTATGATATTTAATTCAATTACCTTCTAAAATGATCTATTGTTACATATTGTAATGCTATAAAAAGAGTATTTTTCTCTGCAAGTAATTTTCAAAGTTTTGTCTACTTGAAATCTAATACATGATATTTATTTTGCAGTAGATACATGTAGTGTTTGTTTTTCTGCCTAAATTATAGGTTAGGTGAATTCTCTATAAAATCTCCTCCTGTCCCCCATCGTGAAACTGACAGAATTTTGGTGGTGAGAGGATATGGACATTTGGCCACCTGAAATGAGGTTTTCCAAAGTTTTTAAGCCCAAACTATATTCACAACAAGTATAGTACCAGTGGGTATTGTTTTGTAAAGATTGTGTTGCTCATGAGCTTGCCAGCCAAAGAAGGTCCTATCTCAGACTAATGCTTAGGTAAAACTTCCAAGGGAGATTAACATCTGTGAGGGTAAATCTGTACACATTTGTCTGAATTTTCAAAAGTTAAAAGACTCTCAGAGGAAGTGTACATGTGCTTGCACATTGCAAGTGATGTGTTTCCAGGCATTCACCAGACCTGTTAAAATAAGTTAGCTTTTTAAAAACTAAACCTATGTACAGAAAAGTACACAAATTGTAAGCATACAGCTTGATGAACTGTCTCCCAGGAGCCCTTAGTGCCACACTCCTATACCCACCCCACCCCAGCCCCACTTACACAAAGGTCACTAGTATCCTGACTTCTGTCACTTTAGATTAAGCTCTGCCTGCTTTTCTGGACTTTATATGTTCTTGGTGAGAGTTGTTCTGTAAGCTACTTCATCGTAGCCAGGAGGAGAACTCAGTTAATTGTTTTTTTAATGGTTGATTTTTAAAATATGTATTGTTATAACATATATACAACACAAAATTTCCCATTTAACTACTAGCATATGTACAATCCATGATATTAATTACATTCACAATATTATGCTACCAATACTACCATCCATTACCAAAACAAATTTTTAATCAACCCCAACAGAACTCTGTGCCCGTCAAGCAATAATTCCTCTTTCCCCCTTCCCCAAGCTGCCTCAGCCTTGGTAACTTGTAATCAACTCTCTGTCTCTATTGATAGCTTACTCGAGGTATTTCATATGAGGGAAATCATACAGTATTTGTCCTTTTGTGTTTGGCTTGTTTCACTTAATATAGTGTCTTCAGGGTTCATCCATTTTGTAGCATGTGTCAGATCTTCATTCCTTTTTACAGTTGAATACTGTTCCATCGTATGTATATAGTACGTTGTATTTATTCATTCATCTATTGATGGACACTAGACTTGTTTTGGGCTATTGTGAATAAAGGTGCTATGAACATTGGTTTACAGAACTCAGTTAACTTTTAATGTCGCCATTTTCTTCATAAAATGGAGGCAAGGAAGAGATGATAGGTAGGTAGGAGGAAACACCTACTTTTCATTTATCTCTGCAATATGAGTAACATAACTGTGCTTTAAGGGCCTTACTTTGAATCTTTTTATGATGTGCTTGGTGAAGTTTTTTGAAACATCTAGTTTTGGGTTCTTTATGCATTTATCAGATACCTTTATTTTGTGTGGTTTTAGTAATAAAATGGAAATGCTTAGAAACATTAAAATGGAGCTTTTCTTTTTTAAAGTAGTAGCCCCCACTCTAATTTTCCTTTGGGCTTAGGTGACCAATGGGAAGACTGGGATCTGGTGGACATTGAGGCATATAGCTGTTGAGTCTGGAAATCTTAGATTCTGACAGTCAAAATGAAGTGCTGTATACGAGGCTAAGACAAGTCTTTGCTAATCTTTTTAGAGGCAAGACAAGGATAGATCTTAGGGCTGAAGTAGAAAATAGAGAACCTCCAGTCTCTCTAAGACATTTCTCCAAACCCTTTGAACATAACTCTAACTAACCTCATGGTTAGGATACAAATTAGAGCTCCAGCTTTGCAAAGGCCAGAATTAAGGATTCTTGCTGTGCCCCACACTGATTTGAAGGTGAAGGTAAGGCTACAGACTTCTATCCCCAAGAGAGCTGTAGAATCAAACTAAGATTCTGTTTCATAACTCCCTACTTTAAGCAGGACCATAATCTAGCCAGAGTTCTTAGCCTTCTTTTGGGCTATAGGCCCCTTTGAGAATCTAATGAAAGTTATAGACTTTCTTCCCAGAAATATGTACATGGACAATATAGTCACACACAATTTAGCTACTGGCTTAGTTAGTTTGCAAACCCCCCTTAAGCTAATTCATGAATCCCTTTAGGGGTCACTGAGCCTTATTCTAAAGTTTTTGTTCTAAATTCTAAAATTCTTAGGTTCGTCAATGGCAACAATCTGGGATTGATGGAGGTATGTCTCTTATTACAATTCTCTAGAGAAGGACACTACACAGCCTTCATCGCTACCCCTTCTGTTCCAGTTTGCTAATGCTGCTAGGATGCAGAATAGCAGAATGGATTGACTTTTATAAAAGGGATTTATTTGGTTACACAGTTACAGTCTTTAGGCCATAAAGTGTCCAAGGTAACGTATCAACAATCGGGTACCTTCACTGGAGGATGGCCAATGGTGTCCGGAAAACCTCTGTTAGCTGGGAAGGCACATGGCTGGCGTCTGCTCCAGAGTTCTGGTTTCAAAATGACTTTTTCCCACGATGTTCCTCTCTAGGGTAAAGCTTCTCTCCAAAATGTCACTCTTAGTTGCTCTTGGGGTGTTTGTCTTCTCTTAGCTTCTCTGGAGCAAAAGTCTGCTTTCTAAGGCCATCTCCAAAATGTCTCTGTAAGCTGCAGCTCCTCTCTCAGTTCCTGTGCGTTCTTCAAAGTGTCCCTCTTGGCTGTAGCAAGCTCACTCCTTCTGTCTGAGATTAGATAGTGCTCTAGTAAACTAATTAAGGCCCACGCTTAATAGGCAGGGCCACACGTCCATGGAAATTATCCAGAGTTATCACCTACATTTGGGTGGGTCACATCTCCATGGAAACACTCAGTCAAAGAATTACAGTCTAATCATCACCAATATGTCTGCCCACACAAGACTGCATTAAAGAATATGGCTTTTTCTGGGGGATATAATATATATACAAACTGGTATACCTTCCATGATTTCATCACTCTCCTTTATGAACTGAAGATTCTTTCATTTTTTCTTATGTCCGACCCCAAATTATCCTACTTCAAGTTAGTTTCCTCTTGTTAAATAGAAGTATGTTTCCTTGGAAAACTGGCCAATACCTTTCTAGTGGGAACTACAAAAAAAAAAAAATTTTTCTTTCTATATGTGGAGACAGTAATTATGTCAACCCTTAATTGCTTTTCATTTTGAACTTAACAGGAAGAGTGCACCCTTTACCTCTTTTTTTGTTTTGTTTTGTTTTGTTTTGATTTGATTGCATAAAACTTCCCATGGCTTCAGTTATTACTATGATTATTATTTTGGTTACTCATTACTCTAATCAGGACAGGCTGGGTTATTCTGAATTAAATCCAAAAATCTCGATGATTTGAAAAGACAAAAGTTTATTTCTTACCCCTGCTACATGTCCAAGATGGATTGGCAGGGAGATTTTGCTCATTGAAGCCAGTATGGGACTCAGAGATAGTCAATGCTCCAACTCAACAAGGGCTTCCATGGCTACCCCAGGATAGAAAAACAACATAGTAAATCAGACACAGGTTCTCAAAGCTTTTGTCCAGAAGTGACATATATCATATTTGCTCAAATCCGATGGTAAAAGCATATCACATGGCCATGCCTGACATCAAAGGAGGGGTGTCCAGAAAGAAGAGAGCCAGGAATATTGGAGGGACAGCATTAATCACTGCCACACTCCTTTCTGGATTCCCTTCCACTTTCTCCTATCCTTTTGGAGATTTGGTTGAAGTTAAATAGGAAAGGGGGCTTAAGTAATTTATTTAGTGGGAAAAAACACTCCCAATTAACTGTGTCTTGTAATTCATCTGTACTTAAAATAAATAGGTACACAAGGACACACAGTAAACTTAGAAGAAACGAAATACAAATAGGAGTTAAAAAAAAAAATTTAACCCTGATCTACTCTTGTTAGTGTTGTATCACCTCCATCTATACACATTCTAGCCCTTGCAATAACACATGCACTGTGACTTAAATTATATAGGAACTTGCCACTCTCTATTTAACTTTAAAATTCTTATCTAAAACAAACTCTAGGGCAAAAATGAATTAAGACTAAATATGGTATCCAAGGTACCTCTGGTTTGTCCTACAGATTGTAAGCTGAGCTTTATATAGGACTCTCAAGGGAATGTTGCTTCATTTTTTTGTGCAGAACTGAATCCTGTTGTCCCACTAGGAGTGACACATTGAATGATGAGAAACTTGACAAACCTCCTTGTTCATTTTCCTCTTCCCTTTAGGGCATCCTCAGTGATGTGTATTATTCCTTCAGTCTGACCATTTTCTTGAGGGTGATGAAGTGTCATGATGACAGGTTGGATGAGATCTCATTTATTTTAAACATATTTAAAATAATTGTAGACCCACTGTCAGGAAAAATAACATCTGGGAATATGGACATTGAAAATCACTGGTTCCAAACTGGGATTATTGAAGCAGGGATGCTACTAGTCATTTTAAGAAGGTAGCCATAACAAGCAAGAAATTTTCATCCCTGCAAAATATATATGAATACTTAACCAAGTTTTCTTGGCTGTTTTCAATAGGAAGAATAGTGCCATTGGTGTATTATTTGGAGAGGTCTTAGAGTAGTGACAGTCTCCTAAATAATGTAATTAAATATAGGCTCTAAATATAAATGTTAGTGTATATCAAAATATTCTTGGGTAAATTGCATATATTATTGCTATAATAATATGAAGAAAAATATATGATTTCTCTTCTCTGGCCACTGGAAATTAAGGAGCAAAGCTTTAGTTAGAAATTGGGGCCTAAAGTGCATATTTGGGAGATTAACATAGTTGAAACTGTGACCATGTATTGGCTGCTGAACTAGTTCATGTGAGAAAACAAAGGACCTAGAACAGTTGAGCATTGTTCTGGTTAGCTAATGCTGCAGTCATGCAAAATACCAGAAATGTATTGGCATTTATAAAGGGGTTTATTTGGTTACAAATTTATAGTCTGAAGGCCATGAAAATGTCCAAATGAAGGCACCAGTATGAGTATACCTTCACTGAAGGAAGGCCAATGGCGTCCGGAAAACCTCTGTTAGCTGGGAAGGCATGTGGCTGGCATCTGCTGATCCCGGGTTGTGTTCCAGCTCTTCAGTCAGCTCCTATGCGTTCCTCAAAATGTTGCTCTTGGAGCATTTTGTCCTTTCTTAGCTTCTCCAGAGCAAACACTGGGCTAGCATCTCCAAAAGTCTGCTTTCAACGGCCTTCTCCAAAATGTCTTTCTTAGCTGCTCAGCACTGAGTTCCTTCTGTCTGAGCTTTTATAGGGCTCCAGTGATTTAATGAGACCCACCCTGAATGGGTGGGGTAACACCTCCGAGGAAATTATCCAATAAAGGTCTCACCCACAACTGATTTAGTCACATCTCCATGGAAACACTCAATCAGTGGGTTCCAACCTAATCAACACTGATAGGTCTGCACAAGATTGAATCAAAGAACCTGGCATTTTGGGAGACATAATATATCCAAACTGGCATAAGCATATTCTAACCTAAGGAGTCAAAGGAGAAACAAAAGATAGGGCAAATACAAAAAAGGGTTCAAAGCCCATTTTCCACAAATAATGAAACAGGAGAACCATGCTTCACACTATTAGAGTTATAAGAAAGTACTTTCAAACCATGACAACTAACAATGTGATGATGAATTTTGTAAAGCAGCAAACTCTGAATTATCATGAAGTAATCACTGTCAGGAAAAATGTTTAACTATTAAACATCTATTTATGTTTCAGATTAGGGACTATAACCAATTGCCTATGAGAAGTACTTCAATGTTATGTCAACCTACACACTGTTTCACAGCTTTCTTTTCATAGGATCCAGCCTTTACAGCTACAAGGAATGATCAAGCTCTATGTAGATTATTTTTCCCCTTAAAGAAACTAAAATTTTGCCCTTTGAACAAACTTTAGACAAATTTTGGACTAGTTTTCAACTTTGAACTACTTTTGCCCTTAATCACTGTAATAAATATAATTTATTCAGTACCTATCATATTCTAGGTCTTCTTCCAGGTCTTTTTTTCTTTATACATTTCTGTGAGTTTGTGGTGGTTGTTTTGTTTTGTTTTGTTTTGTTTTTATGAGAAACTAGAGTGATTCAGATTAGGTATAACTATATTAAGGTCCATAAACCTAGCTTTGTCTTATTACTAGATTAAACTTCCTCTTGTTTACAGTGTGTGGTGGGATTAAAGAGAGGGGTGGCACATAAATAAGGAAGTAATCCCTTCCTATAATCTGCGTTTAGCCTGTACTTTCCTTGTATGTTGAGAGCATTTCTCATCTTTTGTTTTTCCTTTTTTTTTGTGAAAGCTGTTAACAAGTAGTACCCAGTCTAAAGTAATTTTTTAGTTTGTGAAATGTTAGCCCTTTAAGTTGGTGTAGTAGAGCTAGTCAGCAATCTTCAGCATAGGTTTTATGTAGACATAAGTGTGATAACATAGAACTGGTTTGCAATCTTAATTTGGAAGCATATTGACAGACAAGTTTTGTGAATTGTATTGAGAGACTTTTGAGGCCTGTCAAAACAATTCATAAAATTCTTATTTTGACAGGGAAATTAAAGGTCAAGTTGATGGAAAGGTTACATTCATGCATTTGCAGGAGATAAATGACACAGATGTACTGTCTTGGAAAGCTAATAAGAAGACTGCTTTAGAGGCAAGTTGTTCAAAAGCTGTATCAAGTGAAATGGGTTCCCGCCTTTGGGGAAATGATTCACAGCATATGGACACAACGAAGGTAGCCATCTTGGTTTAGAATCTGGGCTGATTGTGGCATGTCTCTCTGCCTACTTTCTGGCTTTCCTTTTGTTTGTCCAGGATAAAATCAGCCTTAACATATGAGGAGCACTTCCAAACTTGGCTTCCAGTAACTTGATAAGATTTTAAATAGTGAGAATAGTATTGGGCACTTTGGTAAACAGGCGTATTTACTTGAGATTTGTATTGACTTACTTTTTATAGTTGACTGGCTCAACTCGAAAAAAGCCTGCTTAATTTGAACCTAATAAAGTGTTGTGCTTTCAAAAACAGCTGGTAGAATTAAAAGGTTATATAATTTCACTCTTTAGGAAAAAAAAAAAATAGCCTTTTCGCTCTTTTCCTGTGCTTTTGTCATCTCTCTGCTGTCGGATATATACTGACTAACCTCTGGCAGGGATATTTATGTCATAGCCCTACTTATCATATATTTTTAAACCATTTTATTATGGGATATAGCAAGTTATAGTTTCTGTTAACCTTTTATTGAAATAAATTGCAAAATGGAATCCAAACTGTAAATGGGTTCTGTTAATCACAGAGTAGCAGTATCTGGAAGATTGGCTAGTTACTGATGAGTTTGTGGTGGTAATGTGTTATCCTACCACCTTAAAAATAAAGAAAAAATTAAATGCTACTCTATATTCTGCTAGGGAAAGGCCCCAAGGTGAACTGCTTATCACTTTATATTCTTCAGGCCTTTTTAACCATCTTCCTTTTGGACAGTGCATTTTGTAGCTTCTTTTACTTGTACAGTTGGAAAAAGAAGAAAATGAATAATAGAATCTGAAGGGGTGTAGAGGGATGTGAGTCTTATGAGGATCCTTAGGCTTTACAAAAGGCTTTAAAGCTATTGTGTTGCTTTGTGGTGCTTTGTGGTGCTTTGTAGCCTCTATCAGTTAACATTTTATCTTACCTCCATTTTTATGTTCTAAAACACAGGAGAGGTTTTAAAAATCATTGTAATTACCATTAACCCTCTCCCCACCCCCCAAGTCTTCTAGCTCATGGCCAACACTATTCACTTCTTTTGTTTAATCTTCATGGTCCTCTCACTTTTGTGAGAAACAAAATGAATTCTTAAATGCCAAGGAAGACACATAGAAAAAAGTTTTAAATGCCAATACAAGTTCACCTGAAAATATGAAACACAAAAGATTTCTATTTAGCTTCTGATGAGTATAAATATTAACATTGAAGTCAGTCTGCAGTTTGCTGATGTTGTCTTTTTTTTTCAAAGTTATATTTCACTTAGTAGAAGAGCACTTTAGTCTGGGAAAACCATCTCCTTTTATATTGAAATTTGATACACTTCCATAAAGCATGTTTTCAACCTTTTTGATATGCCACAATATCAATGGAAGTAAAGTGAAAATTTCTAAAGCAAAGAAATATTAGAATGTAACCAAACCATTTTCTGAAAAAATTTAAAAGGACTGATCTCTTTTGCATTATTCAGATAAAAGTAGTAAGGAACTAGCTAAGCAGTTCATTAATGAAAATGAAAGTACCATAGGTCAGGAGATGCTATACACATGATGGTAAATTGAAGTCCACCTAGGTTCATGGAAGTGTGTCCTAAAGATATTTTGCCATATACTCTATAATATTCAAAACTATCACTAGGCTTAATTCACTGGTGAAATTGTTCCTCCCTCCTTTCCTTCCTTCTTTTTTTTTTTTTTTTTAAATCACCTGTAACAGCTTGAAATAGCAAGAAAGTAGTGCCCTCTATGAGTGGGAGCACAGAATGCATCTTATTAACATGAATCAGTGTATTTGATAGATGACACAGACCAATTAAAATAATACATTTTACTTAGTTTCTTTTTTTATTAGCAGTTTGTTGATGAGGAAAAATTAAATGAAGAAGAGAAACACCCAGATTCCCTTGCTCTGTCCCTGATATTTCATTAAATCCTGACACAACAATGTCACTCAGCCACCTCAGGGAATGATCAAACAACACTTAGAAAGGAGAGAATTCTTAACTTCTAGTATATGGTTCCTAAAGGTATATGTGTAGACTGGCACCCAGTTTGCTATGTAAAATTCACCATTAAAAATGGAAATTCCAAGGATATTGATGCAATAGGTCTAGCCAGGTCCTGGGAATATCAGATTTTTATCAAGCTGCCTGGGTGACTGTGCTGCACTGCAGGCTGGGGAAGTAATGCCTTTTCGTGCTGGTGCCCTTTGCACTGGTTTACCCAGGCGACACCAGATTTCAGGGAGCTCCAGATTGTTGCTGCAGTCACCAAATGGACTTCTCCCCCTTTTAAAAGGTAACCAGCTGGCCGGCAGGGTTTTCCCCTGGAGGGCTTTCCCCTGGAGGGCGCTTCTCCTCCTCTCCCAGAAATCCCATTTTCTCCTGTTTGACTCTTGTCTGTCAAAGATGGAGTGGGAAAATCTAATCTTCTGTAGGTACTGTTTCTTTTGCTTTTTTTTTTTTAATTAGAGAAGTTGTAGATTTGCAGAAAAACCATGCAGAAAATACAGAGTTCCCATATACCCCCCTATTATTAACACCTTGCATTAGTGTGGTACAATTGTTACAATTGATGAAATTGTATATTATTATGTATTATGATTATTGTATTAATTGTATTTTATTATCATTGTGCTAGTAACTATAGTCCATGGTTTACATTAGGGTCCCCTGTTTGTGTTGTATAGTCCTACTTTTTTTTCTTTTATTTTTGATAGCTGACAGAGTAAATAATTTCTTCACTTTGTGTGTCCTGTGCCTTGTATCTATTCCAGAACTGTCACTCACTAGAGCCATGCCAAGCACATTTTCCTGTGTGATACTGTCAAAGACCTCAAACCTATATGCATCCAACACATGGATGAATACCACGAACATATGATAGTTACAATTTAAATATAACTTTCTCTAAATATTTATAAAAATTACTTTTCTCTGTTGTCTGCTATATCTGATAATATGCATTAGCCTTATGTTAGTAGTGCCCGATCATCTCAGAAAGTGAACCCTTCTGCCAATTTTACAGTGTCTCATTTTAAAGGAGGCCTGTGACCTCAAAGTCATGAAGAAAACTGTCACTGTCACTGAGCCTTTGTTTCTCTCATAAATGACCAGTGTCTGGCATCTCCCTGTCATCTCTTTCTGGTACTATAAGAACATGGCCTTGAAGCTCTGATTTAGAGGAGGTGTAGGATCTGGAATCAAGGTCTCCTGGCTTATAATTATGGAAGCATTATTATAGGCAGATGACAAGACCTGTTAAAGTCCAGAAAGAGGTTATGAACTCGACCTCCAATGGAGAGTGTGATAACGTAAGTTGTTTAGAAAATTGAAAAGAAATTAAAATCTTATTTCGTCTATTCATTTTAAAAATTAAATTAGGCATACCATTTTGCTCTTTTAACTTTCAGAAAGGCATGCGTCTTATATTTGCTTTTCTTAGTATTCCTAACTTGCCATGTCAGCAGTGTGATTCAATGCCATGATGTGCTTTAGGGGTTTTTATGCCCACCTCTGTACTTCGTCAAGTAATCACGTGTGTCCATCAATTCATTTTATTCTTTCTCTTTCTGTGTTTTGTTTTTAGGTAAGTACATTCAGTATTCTTCTTCCTTAATGCTGAAAGAAAATGTACCTGCCTGATGTATTACAGATGGCTTTTAAAAAACAAAAAATAAAAAGATTATGTGAACGGTAAGGAACTCCACACTACCTGCTACCGGTAAGATTTCTACGTGGCATTCAAACATCCCTCTCTTTTCTAAGGAAGGGGACTAGCAGGAAAGGAAGACAGTGGGGGTGGGGCATTGTTGCTGTGAGAGTAGAGAAGATTACAACTAATGTTCATGCAATATTCATTCACACCTGCTTATTGGTTAGGTGAACAGAGACAGCTCCTCATTCCCAGGCTGGAAGTTAATCACTTAAATGCAGCTTTAAATTTTTTTTGGAAAATCTCAAATGGAACCAGATGTGGGCATTGCTGAGGACTTTTTTTTGTCGCTTTTTTTTTCCCTTTCCCAAAAAGGGATTTGAAAATAGAGAGCTTAATACTCCTGTTAAGTTTTTCTTTGTGTAGGTATTAATCTATCTACTTAAATACTTCAGTAACATATAATCATGAATAATGTAGAAGCTCCATCCAGAAAAATCTTTAGAGCTTTTGAAAATAAATGTGTAGAATCTGGATAATTGAGAGAGAAAATATGAATTAACTCAAATTTAAGTTGTTCCATATTTTGTTGGTATCTTCTCTTTCTCCCTTTATATGTGTTTCTCCTCTGTGAATATGAAATAATGTAAAAAATACAATTGTATTTCTTTATACATTTTTACAAATGTAAAAAATACAATTGTTTTTCTGTGACTATGAATTTCAAGGTTTAAATATATATGATAAATAGTATGTTTATGTCGACATCAGTATATCCCTTTTAATACCACATCAAGTTTAGTGTGAACTGAGAATGTGAACTGACAGTACCTATTCAATGTAAGTGAATAAAAATATTAGTAGAAATATAAACAAATTTGAAAATTCAAAGGTTTTAAAACTGTTGCCAGTGACTAAATTATTTTCTCTATCACTTTCCATGCTTATCTCATTAAATTTTCGACTCTCCTGGAATATCATCACTCTGCTTCACCATTTAGTTTTTATCTGTACTCACCTCAGATCTCACATCCCTCACAAAGCCTTCCTCAGGTACTCCAGAGCATACTGGTTTGTCGTTGGCCTGAACTCCTTCTTCCATATAGTCCATATTGCAGTTTCTCATTTAATTATTCTCTAATCATTCCATGTAAATTAGTTCTGTCTTCCCCAGTTAGAAGCCAAGACCCTTGAAGATAGGGAATGATCTTTCTTTTATTTACTTTATTCACAGCACCTAAAGTACTGGGTTTATTGTTTGAAAATGTTGGAAAAGAGTAGGATAAGACCAAGTGAGAGTCCTTTTCGTCAATTCTTGCTGACTTCAGCTCCTTTTCTTGATATCAAGAAACCAATACCGTAGGGCTTGGGGTCAGACAGTGGTCAAAAGCAGTTTCCCTGTGTGATTCCTGGGAGCCGGATCAGCATCCCATCAGCGGAGACCACCTGGTAAAAGGAATTGCTGATCTTTGCCAATGGGTGAAAGGGTAAAGGGCCTTGAACCTGGCCACATACCACAGAAAACAATTTGGTCTTGGGGAAAATAATTACTAATTAAGGAACTAGAGGAAGGTTTTGGAGGAGAGAATTGTGAATTCATTAATGGTCCTGATAGTAGAGAGCTGATTGAGTGTTTTGGAACCAAAATAAATTTTAGTTCTTGAAATTTTATTTTATGTTATGAAATCCTGCTTGCCTTTTTACTAATAATTTTAAGTTGCACACACTAATTTAAATGTAAGGTGATTACTTCATTAAATTTTCAACACCAGGAAGTAGGTTAAGTGTGTATAACTTTAAGTTATTTTCCACATTTCTATAGCCAGCATTCAAAAGTATTTTTGATATAATAAAATAGAACCATTCTAAGTTCAAACTGTACAAATTCTCATTTAAGTTATAAATATGGGGCTCTCCATTTTGTAGAAAACCCTAAGAAAATGCAAAAGCACCACGCTTCGGCTTAACCATCTTGCTTTCTTTTACTAGATATGTGTCCGTGGGCAGATTAATAAGCCCACATGAGCCTGAGATTCTCCATCTGTAAAAAGGGAATCAGAATATCTAACTTTGCTCAGTAGTTGCTGGTACTAAATTTAGATATGCAAAGAAGTTAGCCCACTCCTTGAAAATACTTGAGCTCATCAAATGTTCTTTTCCTTTAATCCTCCTTCAGGCTGAATTTTGCCCAGTGGGTTAAACATCTGTGATATAAAACGGTTGCAGATTTGACTGATTGATTGAGAGTCATGTATTCTCTCATTTAAACAATGTTTAGGTATTGGTGTCCATTGTGTCCTGATTTCATTCTAGATGATGGATAAATACTGATGAACAGAAACATACAGGATCCCAACTCTCATGGAGAGATGGGCATTAACTAAAAGATCCACAAGTAAATTTAAAATAAAAACAACGATACATGGTATGAAGTAAATGTATGCGGTGCTGGGAGATTTTGTTACCGGTAGACCTGACTTTTTTGAGGTTATGGAGGAGATGTCAGGATATATTTCACTGAGATGTAACATTTGAGCTGATTTTGAAGGATATAAATTAAATATTTTGGGGTGTGTGTGTTTGTGTGTGTGTGTTTGTGTGTGTGTATGATATGGGAGGAATAGTGGTTAGAGTGGTTGTGGTGGAATGGGAGAAGAAAGAGGAGTAAAGATGAGCATCTGAGGAGCAAGATATACGGTGTTCTGAGGTGGGAAGTAGTATGGAGACTACATTTGACCAGAAGAAGACCTGTGAGGCTGGGATGCAGAGTGCAAAGAGGAAGAGAGTAACTTGAGATGAGGCTGGAGAGGGGACGACTGAGGCAGATCCTCACAGAGTACATTAAAGAGTTTGTCTTCTGTCCTAAGAACAATAGTAAGCCAGTAAGAGGCTTTAGTTGGTTGGAAGGTGAGGTCCATATTTAGATTTGTATTTTGAAAATAATTTTTTCTCCAATACTTTTGCAAGAAAATAAATGTTTAGTGTATGTGTGTTTATAGCAAACCTAAGTTTCCCACCTTATAGGTATGTTTTTATTGCTTTGTTTTTTTGCACATGATTCCCAAATGATCTGAGATCCTTTAAGTTCCAACATAATTTATGTTCTCAATCATTGATACTTAAATGTTGGTTTAAGTACTGCTGCTAATTTGACCCAATTAGCAGAAACGTTTCCTGGCAAAATCTCTCCACTAATTTCACTGACACAATGGAAAATTCAAACCATGGAATGATTGTCATAATTCCTTGGAGCTCCTTTGTTCTCAGAGATGAATACTTGGTTCGTGGTTTTAGGAAAAAGCTTAATAAGTATGCAAGTCATTGAGGGGACTTACCACCCCTCTTGATCCTCAAAACATCCTGTGAACCAGGTTGGTGCCAGGCATGGGTTTTACTCATGAGAAGCTGTTGCTTTGTTTCGATAGCAAGAAACCTTACTTAGAGATGCTGTTTTTGAGGATTTAACCTCATTTTTAATTGGTTCTTGAGTTGTAAATGTTAAGCATCTGAGGCAGTGAATCCCAGCAGATAGTATTTACTCCAAAGTGTAGGAAGTTAGGAGATTCCTACAAGGTACATAGGTTTTCACAATAAAACTCATGCTTTAAATATAACATGAATGTATCACCATCCTATTATTTCAACTGGGTCCTTTCCCCCTCTCCAATTTGATTAGTCTAGTTAGTAAATAGAACATTTCATCAACCTCCTAAAAAAGACATCTGTGTGTTAACCTTGATATGTGACAAATACCCTCTAGACATGCAATAAATACTAATTGAATTTAATAAATAGACAATGAGACTTGAATCATTACAATTGCTTAAACAATTGTGAAGGATACAGGAGTTGCTAAGTATATAAGTTTTAATTAAATTTAAATAAATATTTATGATGAAAGGAATATTTGTCTGCAAATTTCCTATACTTTATTAAAAAGTGGTTTTCTCTTTGCCCCTCCCCTTTGTTTTTGAATACTGTAATGGCATACTATTGGCAATTGTGGAATGTCAGAAAAAATAATTTCACGTACTACAGAGGTACATTTTTTTTGGAATCAAATATAGCATCATTGAGGGATTTGTATCCAAAGACATATCTTTGGTTTACCAATCCAGGTCTCTTTATTCTCTTCCCCATTTAGCAGATTTCATGCTGGATTTTGACATAAACAAGTCAAGCATATGCAACTGCAATCCATCTGAGGACTAAGAAAGTGTTGCTGGTGGTATATATATATGACTGGTATTTAGGAAGAAAAATGGATTCGCTTAACAGAGACTAACTTTTGTATATGTGAAAATCAGAGTAGTCATAAGATAATATGGGATGGTTCTCATCTGTCTCTCACAATATCCCAGCATGCTCAGAGCTATTCTGACTGGTTGGAGATGATACTGAGGAAGTTAGAGGACCAAGATGCACATGGTTTGGACTTATGTATGTCCCCCACTGTCTGCTTGCCTGGCAGCCTGAACCAAGAAACACCTGGGATATACTGATTATTTAGAGACATCAGTGAATGTTGCCAGGGTAAATTGGTAGAATCCAAGGAAGTTGTTTTGCCAAATGACACAATTTGGCATAAAATACATGACAGAGACTAAGACTAAAATAATTTGGGAAAGGGAAATGGAGATAATTAGGTTAAGTTGTTCCACTTGCTCTCCTCAGAGGTGTTATTTTCTTTTTTTACTTTTAGAAAAAGAAAAATCCATTATGTCAATTATGAAATAATTGCAACTGATACATAAATTTGGTCATTCTAAACAATTTCGTGAATGCTATCTTATGTTATTTACTTCTGTTCTTAACCAGTCCCTCATATGATAGCTAACCTCTTAAGAATAAGTACTTGCAACCTCATAGGCCAGTGTCTTTGTTAACAAAATTGTAGAAAATTTTGCATTAAATCTCAAACAGTCACTCTGTTTTTCCATTAAGAACTATCAAAGTGGATAACAAATAAGACCCATAAATAATCATGAGTGGAAGGAGTTCCTTTCTATTGAATGCCTATGGAAAGGACCTCTAGGTTCCAGAAAAATCCATCTAATTTACAAGATGGGTTTAGATGCTAGCTATTTATAGGAGCTGTGTAGGAAAGCCGATTTCCCAGTCCCCGGAGATCTTTGGGAAGCATGGGAAGTTGAATCTCCTTCAGCAGGGAAAGGTAGCCACTGAGTGAAGCCTTGGCAGCTGGGAGAGAGTAGAAGCTGCCAACAGCCAGCTGATTGTCCAGATATCCCAGCATGAGCTATCAAGGTCATTTTCTGACAATACCATCCATGGTGTTCTCCTGGTTCAGTCATTCTTCCTGGGCAGGATTGAATAGTAACAACACTGTTATCTTGGCATCATCTGATGGTTTGGTGACACTGTTTAATTTTCTAACACGGTTTCTGCAATACCTTCTTCCAAGTAATTTAGTGTTGTCTAATCTTGCCATGTCTTTCACAGAGGCAAGATAATAAAACTCATCCTTTTCCTTAGCATAATACTTGTCTATTTTTATTTTTATACAGAAAAGGTGTTATAATTTTATTAAAAGCGTTTCACAATAAAATTTTATTCCACTACCCTACAGCTTTTTCATGTTTACATTCCTTTCCAATTTGTAGCTTTATAATACACAGATTTAAAATGTGTGTGTGTATATATATATTTCATTTTTTAACTTATATTTATTTTCTAAACACTTTTCTATATTTCCACATAGTCATCTTTTTGACCATTTAGTGCCTTCTTAATATTACATTGTAGGACACCTTGAAGTGTTAGAAGGCCTTGCTTATATTCATTTGAAGTTTGCCTGATTGTAAGTCAATTACTTGTTAGTTTTGTGCCTTAGGTAGGATTTCCTCCTTATGCCTTAGGATAATCATGGCTAGCTTTTCATGGTCTGGGGACACTCTGAAATTGTACAAAATAGTTTTTGCATTATTCTCTAAATTTGACCCTAGTTTCATCAGTGATCAAAGAGATCTCTGATTAGTTAAGAAACATGTCAAACTGAATGAGTCAGCTCCTTCCATAGCTACAAGAGTTGATAAGTTTGAATAGGTTAGGTGGGATCTAATTAAGGCCATAAAGCTAATTAGATTTAGAGTCAATATCTAATCTAGGGTTTTTGACTGCTTGTAATTTAGTAGCTAACCTTTGGTGTGATTTTCAAATCTGACTAGCTAGCTGTCTCAAATTCCCATCAGCTTGAAACCTTAGCAGGCTGGATAACTTTAAAAATATTGGTGCCTGGGCCACACCTCAAGAAATTTTGATTCAATTAAATAGGGTGGCAGTTAAGCCAGGGCATAGCCAAAATTGAGAACCACTGAATTTAAGGCCTTAATGAATAGAACATGGGATAAGGAAGCTCTATTGAAACTATTGAATAGAGAGGGGAAAAAATACATTCATAGGAATATTTCACCTATCACTAAGTTACTCCTCCTGCCATAAATGAATAATTTTTAAAAATTAACCTGGTTTTCTGAAACATCATTGTTTAAACTTAACTCAGTTTTTTCCTTGAATTACTTAGACATGGAGTAAGCAATATTTATGCTTTGATAACAGTGGAGCTAAGATGAAAGCTGAAGAATCCAGTTAAGTGGATCACTGGAGAAGAGTTTTTATTCTAAAAGACTGAATTAAGCATCAATTATTGATTAATAACAAATTCAATCATGGAGGAAAATATGTATTAAATTGTTTATATTAAAATAAATATAAACTTTTATTAGCCAACAACTTTATAGCTAATTTTATTTAATTTAGCACTTTCTGCATCTCCTTTAATTGTCTGTTCCCATTGCCAATAAAATATAAGATTGGTGAAGGACACTGCAATCTCCATGAGAACTTTCATATGAATGAAATTTATCAGATTTCACTACAGAACCAGGATAGTAAAATAGAAAGAACTATGTCAGTTAAACTTTCTTAGTGTTTTTTTTTTTTTTTTTTTAAGGCATTGCTGTTTTATTCTAGCAGGGAATAAATTAAGGAATTACCATGTCCAAAAATAGTTGTAGATTAACAAGATACCAATTTTACTGTTTGTTTTTTTTTTTTAATATTTTCCTTGCTTAATTAACTGTCCCCTCTTTGACTGCTAATCCATTTTTAAAGCCAATCTCCATTTTTTGGTTCCATGGGATATTTTCAGTCTTATTTTCCTAATTAAGACATGGGATGCCTTAGGTTCAGTCTCAAGGCACTATAGCTGATTATTATTATTTTATAAATTTATTTTTATGAAATTATTGTATTAAATTATTATCTTAAACCTATTATGTATAAAATTAGTATCTATACACAATAACCTATTGTGTAGACAATGAAAATATAAAAACTGAGAATGTAGAAAATTTCAGTGAAATTAGAGATCACAGGAACACTGGACGGAAAAATTTATATCTGATGACTGTCTTTACCAAATAGATTTTTATTTCTTTCTGTTTAGACTCAGCATATACGTCTCTCAGGGCTTCTCCAAGATACTTAGACTTTTATACTATTTTAAAATCATTCAGTCATCAATTGTGCAATTATTTCCCAAAATGTACTTTTTTTATGGTATGGAAGGCAGTTCAGCAAGCATGGAAGGGGGTAGGGGTCCCAGCCACAGTGGGAGCCCAAGAAAAGCACAAAGCAGAGTCTGATTACAGGAAGTGGGCAAGTATGCCTACCTTGTTTCAGTGATGATACATTCTCTGAGGTTCAAAGTCCTTAGTTTCTGCTGATGAATTTGTAGATCCTTTTCAGTGAAGTTTCACCATGAGTTCCTTAATATCAAGAGCTGCTCACCTTATGCAGCTCACGTGGTTTAAAATTCACTTATGCATTCATTCATTCTACAAATGTATATTGAAGGCCTAGTTTGCTAATTATATGCAAGGCTTTGTCCCAAGCTCTGATAATACAGTGATGAGCTACATTAACAGTTTCTTTCCACACAGTTTTCCATCTAGTCAGACTTACTAGGTGCTCAGGAAATGTTTACTGAGTGAATAAGTGAATAAGTAAAAGAATGAAAGAAGCAGTCTCAGAAATATGTATCACAATCACCAAAAACCTCAGGTTTTAAAAAAATTCTTTTTTAATCAGTGTATTGTGTGAAACTGTATCCAAAAGCAAAATAATTTTTTAGAAAATTGGGAAGTCAAAATGGTATATAACAAGTTTATAGATTCAGATATAGCAGACTCACATTACAACTTCACCTTTCATTCTACTTGTGGGACCCTGGACACAGTACTTCACCTCTCTGAGCCTTTTTCTCTGTAACTGAAAATGTGAATAATGGTATTGTATTCTTTTATTTATTCAGCCAATTTTTACTGAATGTCTGTTACATATCAGTTACTTTGCTAGATAAAGGGAAAACCAGATAAACCATAGTACTTGCCCTTATGGACAAAAGTTTTGCCCAGAGTGGAAGAAAATTTTATTAAGAAATGACATTAAAAGTGAGGAATGTATTGTGCCAGTCTTTGGCTCATTTATTCTCAGATCCACATCTTGCCCTTCCCCTCCTCTGCCCTGCATAGTGGGAGACCAAACCCTGAAAGCTGTGGTTCGCAGGCACCCGTGTTCACTTGGTTGTCAGATGGATTCAGCAGATTGGAGGTACTGGTGGACATTTGGAGAGAGAAGGAAGCCAAGGTGTTTCTCCTTCTATCTCTGTTGTGACCTGAGGAGCCTTTCATACAGTAGTGTGTCTCTTTCTTGGCTTCATCTTCAGCCAGGTGACCCAAGCCTCAGAAACATGGGCCCTCTTTTTGTCCCTCCAGACCAGGCCAGTAATGGTTTCCTGCTGTTGCTAATCTCTGGTTTGTCTCCAAGTCCCTAATGGGCTTCTCAACTCTTCTGTCACCTGGGGAACCAATTATATCTACTGGATTCACTCCTTTTATAATAGTGTTTCTCTTTTCTTAGTTGGATGCTGTTTGATACAACTTTGAAAAATGTGGTGCAGGAAGACCCTACATTAGGAGCAATCACTGAAAGTTTGCCTGAGGAGATAAATTTTAAGCCAAAACCTCAAGTATATGTAAAAATCTGTCAATGGAGAAGGGGAAGGGTGTTCTAGGTCATGTGGTTAAGACTTGAAGGGAAGAGGTGTGACAAATTTTAGCAACTAAAGACGTGACAGAATCAGAGTGTGAGATAAGAGAGAGGTAGGCAGAGTAAGAATATTAGGGGGCTTTCAAACTTTAAGTATTTTGAATCCAAGTCAATTGAAGACATTGCAATGGAATGACAGGGTCATTTGTGTTTCCCAAAACCAGTGACTGCAGTGTATAGAATTGTTTGGAGGGAAGGCAAAGGGAATATGTTGGAAGTTGCAGTAGGGGATGGTCTCAGTGGAATGATAGTGTGGACAGTGGAGAAATGTGGATTGATTTGAGATATATTCAGGTTTATAAAGTCTGCATGTCTTGGTAATTGGGGGGCTCTAGGAGGCCAGGTTGAGGAGAGAGTTAAGATTATTCCCAGGATGTAGAATAGGGCAATTGGAGAGATGGGGTGCTATTCACGGCAAGGAGGAAATATTGGGAGAACAAGCATTCTGTGGTTAAGTTTGAAGTATATGTGGGACATTTCCAAGTAATACTGCTTTAGGAGTCATGTAATATATGTGTTTAGAGCTCAAGAGACAGATCTGATCTAGAGAAATTGATTGGGAATTGTCTATCCACAGATGGCCGTGGAAGTTATTTGAATCAATGAGATCAACCAGAACACGTGCAAGATTAAGAGAATAAGAGAGCAATGTCTCTGCTCTGAGAAACACAAACATTTTAAAGAGAGTGTGGAAGAGGCTGAAAAAGAAATTCAAACATGACCACAGAGGTAGTGAGAAAAACAGGAAACTTAGGAGCCATGGAAGCCAAGGGAAGGGAGTGTTTCAGAAAAGAGGGAGTGGCCAACAGTTTTGGAAATGTCCTTGTCAGTTGGTGACCTGGTGAGAGAAATTTCTATAGTGGTATGACCAGAAAAGAGACATGGGTGAGATGTAAGTGTGAAGGGCAAATCAAGATAGTAGATATAAATAATTTGGCTCAAAATGGAGAGGAGGTAAGAAGGTTGCTGGAAGGAAAATAGGAATTGAGAGAGGATATTATGTAAGATGGGAAATAGTTTATTCCAATTGAATTCTTATGAAAAGGATTTAGAAAAGAGGAAAAGGAGAGTGAGGGGATGCTTGGTGAAGCTGTGTTTCTGAGAATGTAAGAGGGACTGAGATCCAAAGCACGGGTGGAAGGATTTGCAGGAATTGGTAACAGGAGAGAAAATGGAAATGATGAATGTGGGTGGAGATGAGTTTGTCAGTTTGGTGGCTGGACATGGAGAAAGTTCCTTTTTGGTGGTTACTATTTTCTCTTTGAGAGAGGAGGGAAAGATCATCTGCTGTGTGTAGGAAGTGGAGACTCGACTGAGAAGAAAGGACATTTGCTATAGTCTTTAGGGAAAATGGGAGAGAAACCTGATTAATAGTTCTTAGAATTTTAACATGTATGCAAGGGACTTGGTTTATAGTTATTCAAGAAATGTTAGCAATCTTGCCTTCATCCCGTTTATTTCTTATGCTACTAAACCTCTCTACAGTGTGCAGTCACCCCTTTTAACACTCGTTGGAAATGGTGCATCCTGTCCTAAAATGCTGTCCTGACAGGTTCCTTTTGTTACCAGCTAACACTGACAGATTGGTAAATTGAGTTTTGAGCCTCTTGACATATTTTTTAAAAGAAAAAAAAAAAAAATGGAAATAACACATTCCTCAATTTTACATACAGTTTATAGGGTAGAAAAGGACTGTGGTGCCACAAAAACCTTAAAAGATATATGGTTTGCTTTCACACTAAATGTATTATGCATAACATACTGTCTTTTCCAAATGCTCTGCCTTCAAAATGCTAATCAGTTGGCACAAGGAAATCATTTACATAGTCAGAATAGAGCTTTCGGCTTAGGGTTTTATCTTCAAATAAACTAGAAATTGCATTGCTCTGGATGTCAGTATGGTACATATACCCAGAATGCTGGAGAAATAACTGCCAAATGGCAAACACCATATTTAAACTGAATTCCATCAGTCAGCTGCCATTTGGCAAACATATGTGTGCCCCTTGGGTAACTGAAATGTTAGATATTAGTCCAAATTTTTGCTTTTTAAAAATTGTACAAATAGTGTCATGTAAGTTAAAGTCAATCAAGGAAATCAAGTCATTCTATGGCTTTTCCTGACTATTTCATAATGAATATGGGGGGCGGGGAGTGGATCACAGAGTAGAGAGCCTTTTCCTGCCACTGCCAACCCATATGCACCCCATCACCACCACCAAGAGATGTAAGACTGAGACAAAGCCACACAGGTTAGCCAAGTTAACATCCTTAAGAATACAGACATTTTTAAAGTACAGAAACGACTATTGTTCTTTTGAATCCTAAACCCCAATCATTTGCTGTAGAAATACCATGGCTTCCACGTGTGCTATGAATAAAAGAAGCTGTGGCAGTTAACAAAAGGGAGGTAAGATAAAGGAGTTCAATATGAATAATTAATATAAAGTCATCAAGGTTGCATAAGGAATACTTTTGTACTGTGACTTCAAGATTTGATTGGATTGAATACTTCAAAAGTTTTCTAGTGCTTTTTAATGGGTGGACTTGGGAGGTCAGTGAAACAAGCCCAGTATGAGAGCGCACTATGGAAAATCCCTGGCACAAATTTTCCTGGGCCTAAACATGATAAGGAAACTAGACTTGGGGTGACCAAATAATTTATTGTCCAAACTGGGACTTTTTTTTTTTTTGGCGGGTAAAAGGGAGACTATTATTAATTTCACAGGATAACAGGAATAAACCCCACCCACCACAGTTACAAGGCAGGGCTATCTCAGGCAAACCAGGAATATCCTAAACGAAGTGGCCACTCATTCTAGATTCTTGGGGGCAGGATTATTAGAGCTGCTTACATTTGGGCGGGTGACTGCAAATGGTAGTAATATTTGTATGTTTTGGTGCATCAAAAGCATTGTTTGTGATCAGTAATCTTTCACATCTCCTGTAAAGCAGGGCCTCTCCGCCTGGGGAAGAGGGACAGAAGATTTTAATAGACTCACACGAGGAAAATTTTCTTTCCTGAATTAAAACACCCCTTCCTTTGTTCCCTGTGTTGGCACAAAAACAAAAAACAAAAAACAAAGCTTTTTGAGTATCATCACTGTAAAGATTATTCTTTGAACTGTGGTTGCAGTTACTTTAGAAGTGAATTTTAGTGGATTCTTGTTATAATGATATGGGAAACAATACCTGATGTATTGAAAAGTCAAGGAACTTCATTTCCAACTCAACCTGCACTCTCCAAGCACTACTTAGGGCTGGGATGCCCCTGAGGCACCCAGGAGCAGAGAGCCCATGGCCCAGGGAAAGGATCATGGTAAAGTGGTATAGGATAAAAAAAAACATTCTCTTCGATGTGGCAGAGGGAGTGTAGAAGCATGGGTCAGAAGCTCCTGCCTTCAGTGGCAACCACAGAAATTTCTTAGAGCTTATTGCCAAAAACCTCATGGGATGTTAGAGAAGGTAGCATTTTATTTTACATGATGCCATAATTTTTATCAACTCACACTCTATTTGTCAACCTGCTTTGTATAAAGAAAATAAAACTGTCTTCCCACAATCTGCCCTTGATTACTATGACTTTATTCTTGGCTTCAGTGAATTTAAATTAGTTATGCTGAAGTAACAAACCTCCCTGAAATTGCAGTGGCTTACAACACAGTTTAATTTCTTGCTTGTTACATGTCTTTAACTGCTCAATATTGCTCTGTTTCTTCTGGGACCAAGGCTAAAGGTATAAACCATCCCGAGACCTGCTGGTCTGGAAGGCAGAGGAAACGGAGAGATGACAAGGCCACACAATGGCTTTTAAAGCTTCTGCTCAGAAATGCCACAAATCTCTTCCATTTACATGTCATTGGACAAAGAAAATCTCACAGCCAAGCTTGACGTCAATGAGGCAGGATATATATTCCTTGCACAGGAATAGATACAATAGGGAAAAGTGATTAAATATTTTGACAATAACACAATCTATCACATCTTCTAAATTAATTCCAAATTTAATGCTTATAGTCTTTTCCAACATTGTGTGATTTCCCTAATGTTGCTTCCTCATTCTGACAAATTGCAATTACTATTATTTTTCTTCTTTGCTGTTTACAAACTCTTCACCTCTCTCCAGTAACACTTGACATGTTGCGTTGTACTTGGTTTACTAGTCTTTGTCCTATATTTGACTACAGGCCTTTTGAGGACAGGGATGATGTGACATTCATCCGCGAGTCTCTAGTGTGTGGTTGTATAAAACAGGTATCCTAATAAGTATTTATTGGTTCTCTGAATGATTTAATGAATAAATAAATGAGAGAGCTATAACTTTGCCTTTCCCACCTCCACACCCCATTCCCTTCCAAAAAGCAGTCATACAGAAGAAGTAGAAACCACAGTTAGATCTTGAAGAATGACTAGGAGTCTGCTAGATGGAAAAGTATGGCAGGGTAAATCCAGGGAAGGAGAATTTGATGGATTCAGCTTTAGTCTTGTTGAGGGCAGGTAAAATTCACCTTAAATATTTCATCCTGAACATGTGACTCCATATAACATCAAGCTTGACCACTGCCAAGTGTGACTCATCTCACAGTAACAGAAAATCAGGGTAATAAACTGCTGAAGTAATGCCCACAGTGTGATAAATCTGACCTTCTGTAGGTTCCTCAAAGAACAAATCTTTAATACACTTGCACAGCTGGCTCAAAGTCACTAAAAAAGGTAACTATTTTTCACCATATCTGAGTGCCATTTTATTAATTGCTTATTCATTAATTAAAATCTCTCCCACCAAAAAGTCTAAGTACAGCATGAATGTCTGACATTGACTCGGGAGATTATGTGGATTTTGCTTTGCTGTTTTCAAAACACATGTGGAAAGAAAGAGAAAAGAATGAGAGAGAGACTGCCTAGAACCAACCACCAGAACTTATACATTCATCAAATGGAGATTGAGCCTTGCTAAACCATGCCTGTGGGAGCCATACACTTCTGGGGATTTTGTCATTGTTCAAATGTTTTGGAGATTCCCCTTTTGGACTTGCCTTCAGAGCCTGTGCTACACATGTTTATTTGTTTGTTTTTTAAATTCACTGATGGCAGATCTCCATCTGCTGAAGGTGGATCTGGTTCTATAAAGCTGCCAAAAGTTCTTTGGCATTAAGTCTGATGATTTAAGTGGGTGATCTGGTTAGCTAAAGCTATTTTGGGTCAAAATGTGATTGACTTAAATCAGGAGGCTGTTTTCTTATGCACAATGCAAATTGCTTGTAATGCTAATTCTCAAAGAGTGAGGCCCAAAACTGTCTTCAGCCCTGGTATCATTCATTCATACGTTTGTGCAGTAAGAGAAATAAATCATTTAGTAAATGCTAATTTGAATTTGCATATGACATGTATGTTTAAAAATATAGCCAGTTTACTTAGAGATTATTGAAAATGGGTGTAAATAAAATTATTGTATCAAAATATGCATATTATGCCTATGTACTATTTACGTACATAAATGATTCTGTATGGGAGTCAAACTGTGGAAGGCCTTGGGTGCCACACTCAGGGACACTGATTACAGGCATGGGGAGCTTTAGGAGCTTTTAAGGCAGGAGAAAGACAAGATCAGGTCATTTGAGCAGTTGTGTGGATTATAAAATACCACATTAAGGCTTGAGGCAGAATAACCACAAGGGTTAGGATAATGTAAGCAAGCTTCCCACAATTAGAAAGGCTCTACAACAATTAGGTTTGTTTAATATTGGGGCCTCCTCTCTATAGGACTATAGAGTCCTCGGAGGCAGAAAACAGAAAGCCTGGAATATATAACACCAGATAACTAAAGCAGGGCAAAGGGTGGGAGGACACCATTCTTTGCAAAGTGTATGAGTGCCTGGCAAGGATGAATAGAATAATTTCTTGTGAAAGAGGCTGACAGCCCCCTCTCCATCTAGATGGATCAGGAAGTCGCTTTGCCGCAGGTCTCTGACTGTCTCTGAACCCTTGAGTGGCCTCTCATTATTGCATACAGATGTGGGGCATGTCAGCACCCATTGCCTTGGGGAAAATGTATAAGAACTGCTGAAAAAGACTGCCTTTCCCTATACACCAGTGATTAAAGAGTTAGTATCCAGAGAACAAGTGGGCAAATTTGCATAGATGCAAAGACACCTCCTGAGAGAAAAGCGAATGATATCCCAACTCCTTTGTTTAGGTGAACCCTATGAGACTGTCTCTGATAGACTAGGGATGGTTCCTACTGAAGTGTGCTGGCAGGAGAGTCACCAAAGGTCCTGAAAGGAAAATATACAGGAAAGAAGGAAGAGGCTTACTTGTGACTCATGCTTAGTAGCACATCCTGGAGATTCATAGGGGACAGCTGTTCTTGCACAGGCATGTGGTGGTAGCCAAAAGCTCTTGCAGAACCAGGTTTCAGACTCTGCATTGAGAATGGTCATTGGGCTGTGGGTCCAACTGATAGTAACTGGTCCCATGCTAAACTGTACACCAAGCACCTTGCTACAGACTTGATGTGTATCTTATTGAATACACCGAAGAATTCCACAGATAGGTACTATTTTTGTCTCCATTTTGCAGATGAAGCTCATCGTCATATTGATTATAACAAGGCTTAATTAATGATTACATATGTTATGTAATTCACATATTTGCATAGCACAATGACCAAATTATTTGTTTGCAGCTGTTTTTAATAAAAATTACTGCATTATGTTTTTTTAAGCAAATGTCTTTGTCAGAAACCAAAACTGTTGAGTAACATTTGATCTGTTATTTAGTTATTTGAGATTCTGCTTTTAAACCAGTGAGGCTTCCTTTGTACCTAGTTAACACTCAGTTCTATATGAAAATATGGGAGAAGGTCGTAATGACAAATGACTGCTTTAAAAATCATTGCTATGTATCATACTTTCCATTTTTCTTTAGTATTCTAGCCATTGAAAATAAATTATAATGTGAGGCAGAAGGAGACCTATTTTTCTAAAGTGATTTATATCTTATTTGCCTAAAAATATAAATAAATAAATATACATATATAAGGAACATAACATAACATAATTCCCAACCTGTGAAATTTTCTGCCAGTGAATCTGAAGTATTTGAGTAAGCCTGTAAGCTATGCCTATTTGTATTTGAAAAATTACTGCTTGTTCAGTGTGTTATTTTGTCTACTTGATGTAAACTAATTTTGACTAAATCAATTGGTATTATCAAGGTTACATAGAAAGTCTTCTTAAATCCTTGTTAAATAATTGATTGTCTTTGCAGTTACACACAGGATCTTTTAGCCAGGCAGTTCACCTTGCATGGGATCAATTTAATGGCACATAAATGACGGGAACAGAATTATCAGGTATCTTTGAATATACACATCACCATAAACCAGCCCAACAATACATGTCAACCCCATTGGGAAAGTATTTCCTGGCATAAACTTGATATATGTTTCTTGAGTGCATGAAAAATGTGCTATTGAATAGTTCTTCCATCACTGAAATTGGCTGTGCTTATTGATTCTTGGTTTAAATATGGGTCTGCATTGATAAATGAAAATATATCTTTTTCATAATTTAGAGCCTCTGAAACATAACAAACAAGGTAATTCTAGAGCTACTGGAATTCAGGTTAAGTGTTTTGTAAAAAGCCGAAAATAGTTCCTGCAAATAGTAAATAAACTGTGGTGAGAAGGCTGAGACTTACAATAGCTAAGGTGCTAATATTTGAACTACAATTTGACCAGGTGATGGCAGATTTCTTTTCCAACTCATAGTTTCACTTGAAATGCCTTCAAGTCATCTTCTTATAAAAGCCAGGTAGGAATTGTACATGAATAGGGTTGCTTGGGTGGGAATTGCATCAAACTGAAGAACACTTGTCTAATATAAAAGCAACAGCTGATATTTTGTTCCAGTTTTAAGTCACCATGTAGGAATGAGGTATCTCAAAGTTTTCAAACCTTGTAAATTTTCAAAAGATGGCCGGATATCAACTTTTACATGCCATTTCCTGTTCTTTAAATGTTGGATCAAAAGAAAAAAGAAATAATGAGCTGGCCAAACTCAGGCCTATGTCCATATGTGGTCCAAGAACAACCAATTCGCCAACTCTATCTTACACGTACTCTTTCGTGCTATAATTCTTCCCTTTGTTTCTCTTCTTTAGGGTCTGAATATCATACTCCAATTTATCCACAGTTACAGCAAGGGCCAAAATCTGTAGCAAGGATCAAAATCTGGGTTTGCTTCTGCTTTCTTTAGAAAACCCCCAAAAGGTTCCTTTTGTTTCCCTTGCCATCTTCTAAGGATAAATAGCACAAAGCAAAATGACAAAATACCCTGGCTGTGGTGAGCCTCAGCACTGCAGGCATTTGCTAGAAAACAGAATATGTTCCAGGTGAAAAGGCTGTCACTAGAGAAAGGTACAGAGGGTTGGTTTAGGTACTTTCCCACTCAGTCTCAAATAGTTTAGTACTTAGTAACTTGCTAAGAAAAGACTGCCTCCTTGGTGTTACTTAGTTGTATCACCCAGGAAAGGTTGTATGTTTTCTCTTGTTTCTCTATATGTTTTTTTCCCTTTGTTTCTTTTTGGTCCTTTGAATCCCCAGACCAAATTCAGTAATTTTGTAGAGAACCTTATGTATGTCACTTTAGTATGGAAAAACTAAAGAGAAACAAAGGGAAATTTCTCAGCTAACTAGGGTTATCTCAGAACATATGAGAACAAAAACATAAGCAAGGGTTAAATTCCAAATGCATCCACTCTGCCAATACACATTTCTGGTTTAAAAAGCACACTTCATTGAATAATGTAAGCTATGCTTGTACATACAGATTGGTATCATTGTCCATGATAGCAAAATAATCACATGTTAAATAACTTCTAGATACTGCACCCTATCATTCATAATAGAAATGACATGGGTAATTCAGATGACCTAGACTTTTCTATAGCCATGTAATTACACTATTGATTTTCCCTTATTAGGAAGGAGAGCAACAGGGTACATGCTTTATTCCTAAATGGAACATGCAGTTCAGGAATTCTGCCATTTCTTTTATGGAAAAAAAAAAAAAAAAACAAAGTACAAACATATGCCATCTTGAAGGTAACATTATGTAAGCCTTTCGGCTTGATATTTGCTATCTTTATCTACTTCTTTGTGTCAATTCATAAGAGAAATGATCAGATTGTCATATTCATATTCTGGAAACTTATGCAATCAATTTTATTCAGGGATTCTGCTGTCTGGAATGATATAGAGCAAGAGTCTCTGTAAACTGAATGCATTTACTGCAGTTTATGTATTGCTTTTTGCTTTCCCTGGGCTCTTATTACATTTTGTGTTTAAGCACACATTCTGTACAGTCTCACATTGACTATAGACTTATTCTTATATTATTAAGTCTTTCCTTCTTGAGAATATCGTAAGCTCTGTGAGGGCAGGGCTCATTTGATTCTCCTTTTGTGTCTGAAAGTTTCACAGTATGCTGGGCTTTCGTAAGGATAAAATATAAAATGATTAAATGGTTGGTTTTTAGTTCTGTAAAATAGCGGGAAAAGGTGAAGAAAAAAAGTTGTTCCATCTGGTAGTGCATGTTTAATAGGTGGTGTGTGGTCCAATTACGTCTTTTACCTACACTTAATTCAAGTCTATTTTTAGCTTTGGCTGTTCCTTTGTAAACCTTTATGGCGGCAGGGTGTGGAAGGGCCCTTGAGGACATTTTGAAAGTCTTCCTAACAAATGCCCACTAGTTAATAACACTCCACTGTCAGGAAGTCTTCCTATGTTGCTGTATTCCATTTCCTTTGCTTCTCTTGCAAATCACTTGTTTTCTTATTTTCTAACTAAAGATGGAATGTGGCCAGAATAATTATTCTTTGCAAAAGTGTCTGAACCATTTCATTAAATCACCCCTGCCTTGTCATCTCCAAGCAGAATGGTATTAAGTCATTTAAACGTTTGTTTTTGGTCACATTTTATTGTCCTATGAACTTTCTCTAAGTGCAACCTGTCAAACTAAATGAGTTCTCTCCTTTGAACAAGGAGTCCATAAAGGAAGAATGAGCTCAAAGACCCTGATGTTGCAATCCTTTTTGTCATTCCATTTGTCCTTCTTGCTTTCATATTAAGCTGTTAACTTGCTGATTTGTCACTGACTTATTTGCTATGTATACTTGATGTTTGCAAATTACATTTTATTTCCCCATTTATTTGATGTTTTCCTCCCAAGTTACATTGCTTTGATCTAAACTTAATTGGTTTTTCAAATTATAAATTCAATTTAATATCTAAACTATCTTCCAAAACACTATTATTTATTTAACTTCTCTTTCACAAATCATTCAATCTCATTAATAAAAATATCTAGTCCCAATGCCCATTGATATCATTTGCATTTCCCAGTTCTCAAAAAATTAGTCATAATCTCACTTTCGCTTGTCTATAAATCAGGAAAACGCTATACTGATAATATATTTTTTACTTTGGTAAAGTATTTGAGAAAGTCTCTTGTGATATACCTTTAGAGTTGAGGTATATATACAAGGTGAACAAAAGTATAGTACATAGGTTTATTACCAGTTGAACAACATAGAAGAAGAATACTGAATAAAGAATAAATGTTTGTCTGGATAGAAAAATACTTATTCAACCAATCACATATATAGAAATATGAACTTGAGAGGGATGGTGGGTATACTAGAATGCAAGTCAGAGCAACAGTTATTTCTGTTTGCTAATAAAAAGACTGCAATTTCTAGATCAAAATTAATCTGAATTGGATTGTGGAGACCTAAGGGAAATGGTACATGCATTAAGATTGCAAGGAGAATTCTGTCTTATTTTAAGCCTCATTCAATTCATAGATGTACAATTAACTGAGAAACGGTGGTGGTTGTCTATCGCTGCCCTGCAATAGTCATATCACACCTGGGGTATCAGTTTAATTCCAGATACCACACTTTCAGAGAAATCAGGAATAAGTCAAGAAGCTCATTAATAGGATGATTAAGCATCTGGAAATCATGACAAAAAATCATGGGAAACAGTCAAAAAAACTGAGCCCATGTGGCCTGGAAACGGAAGAGTGTAAAAGTTCTAAGACAATCTAAGAGCTGTACAATAGCAAAGAATCAGGCTTGTTTTTGAGTGACTCCAGATCTAGAATCAAGAAGTAGCAGTTGTGGAAAGGTAAAATTTAGTTTGATACAAAGAAATTTTCAATGTTTTGATTTGCTCAAAGAAGAGCATGTTGTCCTACAAAGCAGGGTGTTCCTCATAATTGGAGGGGCTTGAGCAGAACCAGATATTGCTTCTTCCTGATGGTGCTTCACTCATTAGGGGAAGACCACATTTCCAATCTCTCTAATGAACCTTTCAACGATGAGAGTCCGTTACATGAAAAATTCTTAGCGTAGTGCCTGATCAAACCCAGTAGATGCTCAATAAATACAAGCTATAATTGTTATCAGGAATGACTACTCCCTGAATCTGTAACCGATTATTTTTCTAGGGGGAAAAAGTAAAGAGAAGGTAACTTTAAAATGTTAACACCAGCTCCTGTTGCTAAATAATTACATTAGTCAATAAGGGCTTATGCTACTTATGACTGATTTACTCCTGATTTATTGTCATTTATGTTTTCTATAATTGCCTTGAAATTCTATGTTATCTGGATTTGGGATTAACTGATCAAATTTAACAGGAAAATTCTACGTAAGCAGTTGCTAAATCCCATTTGTTTATATTTAATTATCTAGTGGCTAACAGCAATAGTCCATCAACAAAGGAACAAATCATGATGGGAAAAAAATAGATCTTTTCCATTTTTTAAAAGAGATGTTTTAGTTTAGAAACTTTTGGAATCTTAATGATTAAATTCTAGATCATGTTAACTTCATTGAATATTTTCCTCAGGTAACAGATTTGTTATCTCTAAGGATTGCTGCTAGTATCTGTTGAAAGCATTCATTCATTCACTCACTTAGGTATTCACTCAATAAATATTTTACCAGGCACTGCCCATACCTGCCTTCTGCCTCCTTGTCTCTATGTAATCCCATTTCCCTTTATCCCTTTTTGAGTCAGTCATCAGAGGAAGAACAGCCCCTTAGTCATCCCACATCTCACAGACCCTAACCCCAAGGGATTCATGGCTGTGAGGTAAGCCCCCTCTTATCTCTGCCCCTGCATTCCTTTTGCCCCCACCCTGCCACATTTTTCTCCACATCACTAACTGCCATTTCTAGTATTACATATTTTGCTTAATTATATGTGCATCTACATAACCCTGCTGGAAAATGAACTCCATGAAGGCAGGGATATTTGTCTCTTTGTTTGCTGCTGGATTCCCAGCACAAAAACAATTCTGAATGAGTGAATAAAGCTCTTACAAGTCATGGAAACATACTAGAAAGGTGTAATTTCTCCCCAGGGTTATCTAACCATTTCTGACAGTGCAGCGTTGTGACCAACTTTGGCTCCCAAACCAACATACTCATTCTTGATCTCTCCCTCCATATCAAATAAGTCTTGCTTTGGGCTGAATGAAGTCAGGGATCTAAAAGTATTTGAAAGCAAAAAATGATGTTTCACTGCTATGTGGATATAGACATAGGGAGATAACTTTTCTATCGTCTAAGCTTAGAACTTCCAAGTCATTATTTGCCTGCCTGATCCATATCCATTCTGAGTATTTATTTTATTTTATTTCTTCTCTAAATATATTTCATCTGATTTAATTTATTATGTGTTTTCTTGTTATCTGTTATTGTTTCTTGGACTACTCGTCTCCTCACCAAAAATATATTGATGGAGACCCTAGAAGAGAGGGGGTACTGAGATTTGGAGTAGTAATGAGTAAGACTCAGTCTTTGCCTTCAATCTTCTTTCAGTCTAGTGGCAAAGGCAGCCATGTGAGTGTGCAGTTCCAAAGCCAGATGATGACCAGATGACTTATAATCCAGATATTGATACTTTTGAGAGCAAAAGGAGGCACTACTTAAGAATCATGCCAGGTATAAGCCAGTAAGCCAAGATCGTCCCATAGGATGATTAGTGTGGCCACCCTAGTTTAAAAAGTTTGATGGAGATAAAATATGGTATATGTCATTTTTGTAATAAATATTTACTGAGCACCTACTATATGCCTAGCAATTGCCTAGGCATTGTGGAGAATTCAAGGAAGAACAAGCCATGAGTCCACCTAGAGTGGGGTTTATGGTCTATTGGAGGAGAGAGGCCATTAACAAAAGATAAAACATGGGAAGTCAATGATGGTTTGGGGGAGAGCATAGTGCAAAGGTGTTGAATATAAGCTTGATACAATGTTAGCTAACTAAAAGCTTTCCAAACAATCACTGATGCTGGGCCACTTTTAATTTCTGTCTCACAGTTCAGTTGAATGAGTCCTGCCATGACCTATGTATGAATTGTCCATCCAGTGGATTATATGATTTTTTTCTAGATAAATTATGTCATCTACTTCTTGTATGTATATATATAGTACGTGCTCAGCTAATGGCTGGCTGACAGGCTGGGGTGGAAGACTGAATCACCAGATTTTTAAAAAATCATCTGGCAACTAAATATAGAGCAATGTTTGTCAAATACACCTCCTCTTTGCTTGACTAACTAGTTGACAGCATGATTATTTTTCATTTTGGGGTTTTATAACGATATAAGGCAATTGGCTGTTTGGGAATAAACAATGTTTTTTTTAATTCTTTCTACTGGTTCTTACTGTTGGAAATTCTTTTGCAGATGAACATTGGCAACAGTTTATATTTTGGCAGGTAGACTGTGCTTTTTAAGGATGAAAGTGTGGGAAGTAGTATAGGACATCTGTTGAAGAAGTCATATTGTTAAAAAGCCTCTTCCATATATTAAACTCATTTGTTTCCCTTTTACATACATTCTAAAGCAAAATGTCGCTCCATTTAACATTCCAGCAGTGTATGAGGAGCTTGGAGAATTCTGTGGGACTACATGAAACTGTAATGAATGAGCATCAACTTATTCAGTTGATTTCTTTGCTAATTTAGCTCAAACTAAACTTTGGATGTATAATAGATTTGTTGACATACGATTACCAGTAGTCATGGGATTTAAGTTGGGTAGGAAGAACTGAAGCCAGCATAATTTAGTGTTTCCATGTTCAATGATACTGGGACCAGGCCTACGTGTTGAACAAAACTAAGGACAAACAAAAAAATAACGTAGCTACTTGTTTCCCTGACAACCCCGTTCTAAGCACTATTAAGACTTTGTCAAAGTGGTCTTCTCCCTTACTCTAGTAGGTTTAATAGACTTAACTTTACCTGATCAACTGATTTCTGCTGGGCTTTTAAGGATTTAGCAGTTGACAGATAAAATGCAATTTCAAGAGAAATTGCTCGCAATGAGGACTCCATTAGATAGGTAATAAAACTTTTTTTTAAGATGAGAACCTATGGAAATCTATGCTTGCTTATAAAAATAAAAGCAGTTGATTGATATGGACTGTAATTAATACTACAATTATAATATTCTTTCGTCAGTTGTAACAAAGGTATCAAACTAATGCAAAGTGTTAATGGGGGAGGGTGGTATATGGGAATGATGTAATTTTTACGTGATTTTTCTGTAAACCTACAATTTCTCTAATTAAAAATAAAAAATATATAGTAGATGATTGAATCAACCAAAAATCATCCTTATACAGTTGAGTTAAGCTTCCTGACTTGCTGATTTATGTGTCTTTATGTTCTCTAAGTTCTGTAAGGCATGGAATTCAATCTTACCGGTTTTTACAATTTGAGGGATTGATTCATGCCGATAAAATTCCAAAGAGACTGACTCATATGTCAGAATGTTAACATTATCATTTCTAACTGAAGACCTAACTGGTCTAAGAACAACACCAATTCTGTATATTATCCATTTTCTGGATAATTCTACCTGAGAAACCTAATCCTAAATCAGGAAGTTGTTTGTGAATGCCGATCAGATCATGGGGGAGTTGTACCTTCTAAAGGGTATATTTTATGATTTTTCATTTCAATTGCTGGAATCCACATTTTGAAATTTTAGTAAAATCTCAGTTTCTCATTATACAAAAGGTATCCTAGAAAGTTTAGATAACGTAGCTAGGCAAAAATAAGAAAATTTAAATCATCTATTGCTGCCCATCCAGGTTTATTTGTAGTCTGTTCTTTGTTAAAATAGGATCATTCTGTTATAGCATCTTGTAGCCTTGTTTTTTACTGTTAACATTTTGTGAACACTCTTCCATGTCATTAAGTATTGTTTTGAAAACCAAATTTTCGTAGTGTCACCTGAGATTGTCTTCATACATTCCCATGAAAGGCAGTACATAGTTTTTCCATTCTTATCGGCAATGCTGAACAAACATTATCTTAATAAAGTCTCTGAGAATTACTACCACCTCCCCCACCAAAAAACAAAAACAAAAACAAAAAAATCCAAACTGCTTAACTTAGCATTTCCCAGATATATTTGGCTATGGAATCTATGCATATGTTTGTCTGTGTTTATGTGTTTTGGTAAGATACCTGTTAGCATATAATAGTGTATACTTAGGGTGGTATTTCAACATCATTTTAATGGGTTCATTAAAATGAATGAATGGATTGGATATTCCTTATTTTATTTAAGCATTTGTATGTAAGGATATTTCCATCTTTTTGCTGTTTTGTAAAACACTGTGACAGCCTTCGTGGTAGTAAAATCTTCATATACATTTGTGGTATTTCCTTCAGATTAAAGCCATTTTGTATGAGGCTGTGTAAAGTATGATATGTACAATGTTTAATAGATGGATTATTAGAAAAACCTAATGTGTGAAAATAAATAGCTGGCCTTTAATAGAAGATTATTTAATCAGTTCATTTGGGAGCACTTAAAATTTGCCTGTTATGTTCTCAAACATGGAAAACAACGAAATAAAGGTATACTCTGTGCTTATTCAAGTGGTTAAATTAACCATTTGATAACTTTTATTCATTCAACTGGAACTTGGTCCCGGCAGGCACATCCCCATTGCCTCCAATTAAAACCTATATACATCCCTGATTCCCTGAGATGAGACATTGCTTTCATATTCCAGTGGGAACTCTTTGCAAAATATTTCTGTTAGAGAGCATATGCCAAAAAGTGTGTTACTTCCAATGTATTTAAAGTAATTTTTAATGATTATTCTGGGGGAAGAACTGAGAAGAAGGGAGGTAAAGGGAGAGTTAAGCAGATCTTCGGAACATTCAGAACTTCACAGTTTCAGCCTCCTTACTTAACAAGCAGATGTTGTTCTAGGTACTGGAATTAAAGAGACAAATAAGGCAGGACTCTTGCCCTCAAGAAACTATAGTACTTTGGGGAAGGGTTATAAATATATGAAAAGCTCTAAAGCAATGTGTTAGAGTCATATGCAAATGAGACAATACTTAAGAGGCATCTTAATAAAACTGAGGAGTGATAGATATTTTTTTGGAAGAAATGACACTTAAAAGGAGTTGGCCAGCCAGAGAGGGGAGAGGAAAGCATTCAGGCCATAGGATCCGGGGGTGTGAAAGAGCAGGTGTGCACAGCGCACTACCAAGTGTTAACTGGAGTAGAGAGGAAAAGAGAGGCAGGGGAAGACCATGAGGGTGTCTGTGCTAAGCTTTGGGATGTAAATTTTGAACTTGATCAATAAAGAAACAGGGAGTCATTGAATGATTCCAAGTAGGAGACGTGCATGTTCAGATTTCCATTTAAAAATGCTTCATGTCGCAGTCAAGTCAAGGATAGATGTGAGGAGGAAAAGACTGGAAATATTAACTGTAAGTAAAATACACACAGAAAGAGTGGGATAAGATAGGTATTAAGGAAGTTAAATCTATAGAGAGGCAATATAGCATACAGGCTCCTCTCTGGAGCCAGACTAACTGGTTCTTTTTCTTTTTCTTTTTTTTTTTTCTATTTGTTTTGGCTACTAATACAATTTTATTTTTTAACAAAAAGTAAACATTATACACTATCCAACCATAAATGCCAATAATTTATATATCTCTACATTTGTAAAAATAATGATTCCTTTTCTGGATGACTGACTAAGGCCCAGAAGTTAGCTAGGTTAGTGGTTCTCAATCTCTGCTGCATCTTAGAATCTAGGGTAGTGATGCCCAGGCCGCAATGACCACTTTCAGCATAATCTATGGGGTGGGACCCTTATCTATTTTTTAATGCTCTCCAAGTTCAACCTGAGAACAAGTAAGGTCATATTAGGTCAGGGGCTAATACAAGTTGTACTATTGATTATCTTAACCTGTGCAAGTGTAGGTTAGCTTTTGCTATTTTCTTGTGTTTGTTGTTTCTAATAAAAGGAAGAAGGGATTGATCTTTTGCTCAGTGCTCCTGAAAGGTGAGTTGTAAATTTGTACAGGTAAAGTCACAGCTGGTTGCACAACTCTCTCTGTAGAACAGTGATGCTCTATATTTAAACTGCATTACTGATTCTCATACCCAGGTGCTTATCAGACTCATTTTTTTTTAATATATTGTTTCTTTGTTTGTGTTTATCAGACTCACTTCACTTTAAAATAAATAAAGATATCAGGAACTATCCTATACTAACTGAATCAAAATCACTAGGGAAGACAACTGGGCATGTGAACTTTTAAAAAAAAAAAGAAAGTGATTTTGATGCCCAACCGTGAATGGTGCCCTCTAATGGTATACCACATGGTATGTCCCTGGCTTTACTTGGTTAAATTATGGGGAAGCAGAAAGCAGATCCTAGATTAAGATGGAAAAACAACATAATTTTTTTTTTCCATGTCTACTAACTATGTAATGGTCTGTTTTAAAGCAGTGAGACCTCTGTGGCTGGAGGAATGAAGGAAGAGGTGAGGTAACTATCTGGTAGGAATGTTGTCAGGGGGTTCCTAAATTCATTAAGTAGTTGCATCACATGATATTTAAGGTTCCTTACAATTTTTGAGTTTCTTTAGCGAAAACTTTCAACAGATCACTTACAATGGATAGGCATATTTCCATAGAAACTCCCAATCTTATCAGAAGCATTAAAATTACTCTGCCTCTAAAACATATTAGAATTTAGTGGTCTGTTAATGGAGCAGTGCCTCTGATATCAGTCTTTTTGAGGGGAATACTCTCCCCCCATTTCTCATTAGGGGGAAAGGAGCTTCTTCTTGGGAGAGAGAAATATGGGAACAAACTCTCTGAACTCTCATTTATGTCTTCTCAGCAGAGGAGTGTCTTATGTGATTGATGATATTGGGAGAATAAACTGAGCATGTGTGAATTTTCTAACCTGGAAAGATTACTGGCCCTCCGATTGGGGAGAAATATTAGGAGTCTAACTGGAGAACAAGTCAACCTTGTTCTGCATTTCAGCTTCATCATTAATAAAGCTGAAATTTTGATCTCCCTCTGACTCTTGTGTCTTCTCTTTCAATTTGTTTCTAAATGAAGTGGGCAAGAAGGGATTCATCTGTTGGTGCCCTTAAATCCCACAAGAATCACGATAGCCATAGATTGTAATTGGCCACGTCTAGGCTACTTACGTTCTGAAATAGCATCCCATTAGTTATTCTAGTCAGTGAACAATTACATCCTTCTAAAGTATAAAAACAATAAAACATTATAATTATATAAAAGCTCTCTTTCTTTACTGGTATCAAAAATTAGAGAATTCTAACTGCTCAACTGACTATCTCCAGGAAACACTGCCATTTTTCTAGGTTTCACTTTATGAAGAGTATTTTTAGTCATGATCTGCAATTTGAAAGGCTGTTGTTCCACACAAAATACAATAGAGATGCTCTTCTCCTAAATAACTAGTCAATATTTGTAATTTTTCAAGTACACTTAAATCTTCACTCATATTCTTCTTCATCCTCTTCTTTTTCTTCCTCTTCCTCCTCTTCATTCTTCTATTTAGGCCTCAACCAGTTCCCTGGGAACCTGGATGATACTCTGGGCATCCAAGTTGACAGGCTCACTAGTTTCTTTGAAGATCTCCTTATAGATTCATTTTGTTTTGCTTCTTCTTAAGCCTCAATCGAAACTGTTCTGAAGCTTTTTCTTTGGCTTGGTTTTTCATATGAATCTCTCTTCTATAGCTTTCTAATTTTTCCTCTGTTTTCTGTTTGCTTTAAATAAATGCTTCATGACCAACACAACTTTTCCCAGTTTTGATGTTGAGAGGAATTGGTTCAACGATGCCATCTCCACTCTTGCCAAGAATCTGACCACTTTTATAAGCCATCTTCTGATCAAAGCAAATCCTTTGTTTTCACAACCTAGTGCATTCTTCAACCAAGGTTACGTCTCTCTTCTTCTTTTAAACTCTTCTGCCTATTTTTCCAGTTAGCCTCCAGCTGCTTTTCTTGCTTCGATGGGCTTCTTGGATCTGGTATCTTCTTGGACATTAATGAAGGAATCAGACAAGTAGTCCTCTTCTTCTGCCATGTTCACCTCCATCTGGCAATAGCATCTGGCAGCTCCACTCGCTCCCGGTCAGCTTGCAAGAGTGCTGACTGGTTCTTAATTCTGACTCTACCACTTAACATTCTGTGTGACCAGCAGTATGTGCCTCACTCCCTCTGTGCCTTGTTTTTGTCATCAGCAAAATAAGTATAACAATAGTGATTTTATGAGGATTAAATGAGCTAATTCATGTCAGCCACAGTGTCTGGCATATGAAAAGTGCCAGATTAGTGTTAGCTATCATCTATTTTTACTATTAATATCATTCGTATCTCCAAGACTTGTGCCCTAGTTACAAGTGACTTTCAGGTTATTGGCTGAATGGTGGTTATGCCAGAGAATACAGGAAGAAATGTATTTTGGTGGGTGGGGAAAGAGAGTTGATGTGATTTACATTATAGATGCTGAATGAAGTACCGTGGAACTTCCAGTGGAATTCTCCTATCAGTGGTTGATGATAACAGCAGAAAGATGTGACTCTGGGTAAAGATGTTGGCATCTTTCAGCACATAAGTGGTATCTGAAGCCATTCACCAGGAAAGGTGTAAATCAGAAGCGAGAAGAGCCGAAAGACCTGAGGGCAGATGTGAACAGTTGCTCTCCACACAAGGGAGTGGGCAAAGAACACAGAGTCTGGCGAGGAAGGGGGTCCTTCCATGCCACAAGCTAGGAGAGATGATCCTCAGTTCTTGTGCTTTGATATGACATGAACAGATGATACCCTCATGTCTTAAAAGCATTCCTTCAGCTTTCCAAATTGCCAAACTCAGGCCAGGGTGTAGCTTCTGACTGAAAGAATCTTCTTTAATAAATAGGCTTAGAATTATTAGAAGAAAAGTCCTGTTGCCCTGAATTGTTTCTTACTAGCAATTGTGTTTAAATGCTCTTATAGTACATTATCAGCAATGCAACCTTTAGTATACTGAAGAAAATTGATGATCCTTATTGTGGTAGAAAACTGATATACTTTATTGTGATTTCCACCCTTGTTTGATGGCTCTTGGAGCTTAGAGGAATGAAACTTTTTAATTCCATTAACATTTGTTCTACGCCCCATGCTTTTCTGTCACAGAAATCCCAGTATGCAAAGATAAATAAAATATAGGTGGATAAATCTGTTCATTCATTAATGAGGTTTGTGCCTTCATTTGCTATAAACCTGTTAGAGACTGTAATTCTAATCATTAGATTAAATTAACTCTCTAATATGTTTTAATTTTCCCAAAGGTAAAGTCCTCATCTACTCTTCCCACTCCCAGAGAAAGGGGATTATTGGAGAGAGTAAGATCTGATTTTCCCCTAGAGGCCACTCCCTGCTAATTGACCAAAGTTCTCACAGATTCTGAATCTATTGGCAGGTTGGATTTTAACAGTAATCCCTTCTTATCCCAATTTAAGTACAAGTTATCCCTGAGACACTCTGCCCGAGTTGTGGTAAATCATTGCCCAGGTACAAGCAAAACTGTCCCTGCTAAGAACCCAAGGAATTTTGCCCATCAGAGGATACACATTTCCCTCCCAGCGAGGCATGTGCCTTAGCCTTCAGTTTCTGATTGTTATTCCTCTTAGGGGACTCTTGTGTAAAGCAGCTCTTACCCTCTAGTACTGGGCAGAGATCCCAAAATTAGCTTGCACATAAAAATGCTGTATTGTACTTTTGTTCTTAGGACTTTGGGATAGGGGAGTACATCCTAAAGAACCACTTAAACTTAGAAACTATAATTTATGCACGGTCATACATCACAATTAGTTGGCAGTCATTAGGCACTACCTCTATATGGTAAAATTATGTGGCATGTCCCCAAATTATGAAATATTATCCAGATTAAGTAAAACCTACTGAAGAATGAAAACATAGAGGGCACCCTCTCCATACTTTATCTCCCCTAATTTTTCAATTAAGCAAAAAAAAAAAAAAAATTCCTATTTCGTTATGCTTTGTTTGTGGTGTTCTCTCATTTTTGATGACCCTCCAGACCTCTGCCATTGCCCACCTAAGCAAAACTTTTGCAAATCAATTCTTTATGTCCAGATATATTTCTGTTCAGGTAGAGTGCCCTTACCTTTCCAACACCTTAATGGCAGTTCTGTTTTGGCAAGAAATCATATGCAATCATTTTGGAGATTCAGTTACCTTATTTTTATGCTCTGGAAAGACACACTTGATTGTCAATAGATAGTGTTGTCCATAGTATGGGGATATGGTCATTTTCCACATGACAGGAGAGTGTGAACTGCCACAGCCCATTAAAGTGAAAAAGGCACACAATCTGTTGTCTAGTAACCCCTTTCAGAAATAGAAGCCTCAATCAGTAAAGATTTAATAACAATGTGTTTATTTTTTATAGAAGTCCAGAAGTGTATGCTCATCAGTAAGGGACTGTTTGAATAAATAATGGTGCATCCATACGATGGAACCTTACATAGCTGTTAAAAAGAATACCCTAGATTTCTAAGCATTACCTGTCAAAGTATTCAACATTTCTCTTAAGTACAAAAATATTCATAGAGGATTGTGTATATTATGAGTCCACTTTTTTTAAAAAGGAAGGAGAAGGCCCCCTCTATATGTGTGAGTGTCTGTGTGTATATATACACACATTTGTTGAAATAAGCATAAAGCATAAGCATAAAGAGAAAGGATGGGTAATGGACAAGAAGAATGTTTTATTTGTATACCTCTTGGACATGTTAAAATGAACATATACTATTTTGTAATTTAAAATAAAATATAAAAAATCATTGCATAGATAATATGGTATCAAATGGAAAATTATCTTCCCTTTCAAACTTAAAATTTCTGAATTTAAACAATGTCTGCTCTTTGAACTCAGTAGTGTTTGAATTTGGCCACTACAAAATAAAATAAAGTTTATTCTCAATGTTCTTTGTGTTTGCCCATGTCCCAGGGCTCTCAAATAAATAGGTGGTATATATTCAAAACCTGGATAAGAAATAATTTTTCAAATATAAAAATCACTACTCACAGTACTCTGAACTCATATCTTAAGGCTACATGCAAGGGCCTCAGTGGTTTTGTTGTTATAACATTAGGAAATGGGGTGAGTGCTGGTGAAAACTGTCAGCTAATTAAAGCTGTAAATTTTCTCTTGCGATTCTGATCCCTTAGGTAGAATTATTTAGTACCATTTCTAATTTTTCCAACTTGTCTTTCACTTTTATAAAAAAAAATCATCTTACAAAGAATAAATAAAGAATTTCCCTTCAGTTCAATAGATCTTCATCCACAAAAAAAGAGGTTTCATTTCTGAATGTTTTTAATGAAGGGGAAAAAAATTACTATCATGTTCAAAGTATTAGTATAGAAAAACTTCTGCTTACAATTTTTATATTACTGAGAGGCTGAATTCAGTTCTATTGCGAACAGTAATTTGTGAACAAAAACCCACAATGTTTTACCAAAAAACTGGAAAACTATCCATAATCATTTCCATGTGCTTATCTCATGGTTTGGGTATCTATAGTCAGTTTTTTTTTTTTTTTTTTTTAAATTCACCCCTCTGAAAATATAGCAAAGAATAGATTATTTCCTTCCTTTCAGATGCTTGGTTTATAGGTAAATAACTCTGATTACCTAATACTATTACATCAGGTGAGCATTCTTTGAAATGTTAGGCAAAAATGGATTAAAGCTTGCTGCCTACTCAGATATTTGGTGTGAGTAGAAATGGGTTTCTGTGGAGCTACAGAATTTCTACTTCATCTGCTCAGCCAGTAATTGGTCAGAGCATGACTCTGGCTGGAAATAAGCAATGAGCTTCCCGTATCCATGAACAGAAAACAAGGTAGTGCATGTAGCCTCTGAGAAACCATGCATCTGCCTTTGAAGAAAAGAAGCACCAGGCAGCCAGTGAGCGGCATATGTATGAAATCCATTTTCTGACACGTTATTTCCATTGTTCCCCGGAATGCTGGTCTGACTACTAAGATTTATTTTTACTTCCTGCCTTTTGGATAAAATGAGTTTGCCAACCAGCTGTGAGTACCTAACGCTGGGGAAGGTGTCTAGATACCGCGGCACATACGTTCATGGATCACCTTATGCCATCAACAAGCCAATTGATATTAAGCCACAGAGGAGACGGTAACTGCTTTCCTTTCTTCTAGTTGTTTGTCAGTGAAAATGTGTTTTGTTACCCCTTGGTAGTATGCTTTGGAGGTCTGCTGAGCTGGGAGGGTCAGGGAAAGAGGTTAGTTTTGAAATTATAGAATACTAAGTAGCTAGAAAAAAATTAACCAAAGGGAAAAAGCTGGAAAATATTCTGAGCTTAGCTATTTAGAAAAAGCTGATCTGGTTTCAAGGTCCTAGAGTTTAAGAATTTTAGAATCATCCACAATGGGGATTTGAAAGAGTGTTTGGCCAAATAATGAATATATTTATTAATGGCTCTTAATACCAGGCATCCAATATGTCACAATCGGGACAAAACATTCCATGATTCCAATATGCGATGTGTTATAATTCCGCAAAAATTATTTCTTTTTATGCAGTCAGGAAGGGGTCAAAATGGGTTAAATATTTTCCTTATAAAGAAGTTGTCATTTCTTGATCAGTGTTGCAGAATTCTGCTAATTCACAGTCTTCACACCCCTCCATACCACGTCCCCCAGCCCACCTCACCACCCCCCCACCCCACACACATACACAGGCAAGCTCATGTTGCTTAATTAGGAGTTTCAAAGTTGAGCCCAGTGTTTTCATTGCAGAGAAAGTGGGTGTGCGCTTAGCAGACCCATTCTACCCCCAGCCTTCCTGCAGTGTCAGAATGGGAACAGTATGCTTGACTGTGTCCAAAAATCCTCCCACAATTCCGGTTTTATGCAAAGTCAAATTGTTTGGCAATTAACAGTGAACTTGAGAAGCATTTATAGAGAGATGTTCCATTCCCTCTGTGAAAATGCCATTTCTCCCTAATTTTATGAATTCCTGGAATAAAAATCTGAATTTCTAAAGCAATGTATTTTACTTGGAGACTATCAATCATCATACTCTTCTACTTTTCCCTTTCTAATCACACAAACACAAACTTACTTACAAAACATGTTTTGTCAGATTTGATTTTATTATAAAATGAAGGAACATTCAGCTATTAGAGTGATTAAAAAAAAAAGTTTCCGAAACTTCAGAAATTTCACAAATGCCTTGGGATTTCTCTTTCAACTGATTTTTAAAATTATTATTATTTGATGGTAATTAGTTCTCTGATTTTTGTGAAGGGCAATATTTTATTCTTATCCCCAGAATATCAAGGCTTTTATTTCTAGCTGCAACACCATTTGAATTTATAATGGACTGGCATGTTAATATACAGCATCTAGCAACTATTTTAAGGAACATTTAGGAAAATATGTCCTGAAACATCCAACATGGCTCCGTTACTGCTATTCACCTCAATCCCTTCTGTAGTTAGTTGTACAAACCCATGCAAATTGTCAAATCCATGTGTAAATACTTAAACCCTGTTCATGTTACCTTATTTTTTTCTGCTTAAAGGCAGTCAACTGTTTGTATAAGTCATTTGAATAGTGTTTCTATATAAGCTGATGTGCCTGTGCATAGAGTGTGGACTTTTTAGCACATTGTAATTTACTCAGACTAATTCAGACTTATCCCAATCAGTTGTAAAATTGAGCATCCCAATATATTTTCCAAGCCAGAATTTTTGTAAGGCATTTTACAGTAAGACTATTTTATATCATAGAACTTAGAATTTGTAAAATACAAGATTCAACTTTTACATTGCTTATAACTAGCAAGTGGGTCAACTAAATGCTCTTTTGTATAAAAGATAACTTAAACATGATATCTAGAGCTTTTATTTCATGGAAGTTATAAGTAGGACAATACATGTAATAAAAACACTGGTGGGAGGGTGTGGATAAATGAATCAATGAAGGTCCAAATCTTAAGGAAAGTCTTTTTATTCTGTAACTCATTCTTTTAAGTGCTAATTTTAAAACCTGTATTTGAACATCTTCTGAGTCTGCTGAGAAAACAGTACACCTGGAATGGTGGTGGGCCATCATGGGATTTCACTAAAATCTACCCAAAATTAAATGGATAGGCTCTCAGGTTGCTTGCTAGGACTCATCTTTAGGTTTAGGTTTAGGTTTGTTTTCTTACAGTCACAGCTGTGCAACTGGGCAGAATGGAAAACGCTATTCTAATCACTTTTTTAAAAAATGTAAAGAAGATAAGCTACATGTTGATTGTTTTAACCCAACCAATGAAGCATAAGATTGAGATAATAAAAAGGATGAAAAAGAAATCTGCTTTTCCTTAAAATCCTTGGGGAGGGTAAAGAAAGGAATCTAATACATACATGAAAAATTATAGCTCAATTTAATTCCAAGTGTATCCTTATAAAATAATGCCAGTGAAGTGAAAGCATGTTTCTCATAGAACACTGGGAAATAACTTCCAATTTGAAAGTGAGCTATATTAGAAGCATGACAACACGGTCACTTAAAAGTTCTGTATGTTTATTTTAAGAGCAGCAATGAAGATATTCATGAAGCAGTTAACACTATTAAACATTAAGCTCAATGTTGAAGAGAATGACACTCCACCATCTGTGATTCTACTGATTTTCTATATTCGTGATTGTTTATAATTTTCCTTTTAAGTTTTTTGTAGCCTCCACAAATTCTAGAGCTCTATTTTTACTCTTGCAAGAAATTTAGTTTCTTTTATTTTATAAAACTTTTTCTCAATTTTAACATGTAGAAATTTAATAGTAGGATTTAATCTGGCTCTTCCACTGTCTTCTTACCCAATTAGGCTGTCAGATTTTTGAGTGAGGGAATCAATCATGCCTTGTTCATTGTTATGTCCTCAGTACTCAGCACAGAGCCCAGGAGAGATTAGACAATAAGCGTTTCTTTAATAAATAAATGATTAGAAAGCCCATATTGCACATCTTGGCATAGGTGTATGTATCACCTTCCTGCCTGCCAGTGTATAGAGCATTTGGCAAGATTTTTCTCCCTTCCATTCTCCTGGTTCAGTCTAGTTCCCCTTCCTTTTTTCCTTATAGAAGCTGCATATAGCACTGACATTAGACCACAGGCTAAATTGGGTGGGAATCATGCATTTTTTGATAATTTGATCATTACTGGATTGATAAAGCAGAACCTACAATTAATTTCTGTATTCATAAGTATATGTATGACTTCAAGTATTAAAAAGAAGGAGAAAATAACAGTGCCAGAAGGGATGACAGAGGGGAAGTTCCTAGAGGAAAAAAAATATTGCAACTGTAATAAATGTGATAGAATCACAAAAGTTCATAAAGTCAACTAAAAAAAATGTGCACTATAAACCCCAGTTCTCTTTGTCCTGTTATAATGTTAAACATACAAATAAAAAAAAAAAAACCTTTTTATTGTAGTAACAAATATACAACCTAAAATTGCCCATCTTAATCAGATTTATTTACAATTCAGGAATATTAATTATATTCACAATATTATGCTACTATCACAGATACTAGTTACCCTTATGTTTTCATCACCTTGAGCAGAAACTCTTCAAACATTAAGCTATAATTATCTTTTCTCATCCCCACCCCATTCCTTGTAACCTATAAACTACTACCTGTCTCTATGAGGTTTGCTTTTTCTAGGAGTTCCATATAAGGGAGATCATATGACCTCTGTCTTTTTATGCCTGGCTTATTTCACACAACATGGTATCTTCAAATTTCATCCACAGTGTAGCATGCATTAGAACTTCTTTCCTTTTTATCACTCAATAATATTACATTGTGTATATGTAGTCAGCATTTTGTTTATCCATTCATCTGCTGCTTGACACTTGGATTGTTTCTACCTTTTGACTATTGCAAGTAATGCTGCTATGAACATTAGTGTACAAATACCTGTTCGAGTCCCTGCTTTCAATTCTTTGAGGTATATACCAAGAAATGGGATTGCTGGATTACACAGTAATTATATTTTCAATTTTCTGAGGAACCACTAAACTGATTTGCATAGTGGCTGCACTATTCTATACTGCCACCAGCAGTTTTTAAGGGTTCCTGTTTCTTTGTGTTGTGGCCAACACTTACTATTTTCTGATGTTTTAATAATAGCCATCCTGTTTATCCATTATGGTTTTGACTTGATGTTGATCATCAAAATAGAAAATGGAAACTAAGAGCACTGAAAGAGATCAGAAAGAAGCCACCAGTGCCTCAAGGTTATGGAAAACAACTGTGCTCAGGGCATATCAACTTTTCACAACCAAGGACAGTAGAGAGTCTCTCACCAGTCTCCACACTGGACATCTGCTCTGGGCTCCCTCTTGCTTGAGATGCTGCTTCTCTCATATACCCTCCGGCCTCCATTTTCAATTTTCTGAATCCTATATGGAGGTTTGTTCTCCCTGTTAGCCCTAGAATCAGAAAAAAGCAGGATACAAGAGACAGAAGGCAGATTTGAGGTTATGAGTTTGAGTGTTTGTTAAGAGTGAAAATATCAGCCTGCTTTCTCCTTGCAGAAAGGTCAGAGAGTTGCGAACTTCATTTGCTGGCCAATCATCCACCTATTCATTTACTCTAACGGTGTCCATAGAAATGATTCATGAATAATGACTGTGGCAGGAGATGGGAATTGGACTATGATTCATGAATAATCAGTGATCTCACGGTCATAAAAATGGATTCAATCACTGAGTCTGAACATAGGGAGTCAGGCATTGCAGAGTACAGAAAAATACATACCTCCTGTACCAAAGGAAAAGAATCACCTATTGTGAAGACAATAAATCATCAACTATGACCATTTTAATTTGGAATCTGTAATCATTCAAACAGGGTATTGGCAATTGAATCATGTCCCCTCCAAATAGCATGTTCAGGTTCAAACCCCTGGTTCTTTGAGTGTGAACCCATTTGTAAACAGGATCTTTGAAGATGTTAAGAGTGAAGATGTGCCCAGAGAGAGGGAGAACCTTAATCCAATGTGGCTGAAATTCTTAAGCAAAGGAAATTGGACACAGAGAGACATGACACAGGGAGCACCAGAAGCTAGAAGTCAATGAAACCTGGAAGAAAAAGATGTCTCTATATGTATTCCCATATGACGGAAAAGCCAAAGATTGCCGTCCAGCTGGAAAATACTGACACCAGGAGGAAGGGAGCTTTCTAGCCTCTGAAATTGTGAACTAATAAATTCCTGTTGTTAAGCCAACCCATTGCAGGGTATTTGGTTCAGGACCTGGGAGACTAAAACAGAATGTTTGTTTTGTACAGTCTTTTTTATTAAGTGGTTATTAAATTAATTATCAGTGTAACCAGTGGTTCTCAACTGGGGCAATTTTACTCCCCAGGGGACATTTTGTAATATGTAGGGACATTTTTTTGTCATGGTGGGGAGGGTACTACTAGCATTAGGTATGCAGAGGACAGGGATGCTGCTAAACATCCTATAATTACGTCAGCTCCCTACAACAAAGAATTATTCAACCCAAAATGTCAATAATGCCAAGTTTGAGAAATCCTGATAAAAAATTGAAGTGGGTATTTTTTTTTTTGGGGGGGGGGAGGTGGAAGTTGGGTTGGATTTTTGAAATCCTTTATATATATCCAAACAATTGAATTGTTGTATTCATGAAAATACTCCCTCTTATCTGGTTTGTGATATCCACTAGATAACATTTTTTAACCTGATTAAAAACAGACAATTGCCTGCTTCTAAAATGTTCTAAAATGTTCAGTAATTCACACTGCCTTGTCCTCTGTTTTGTCTGAATTAGTGTGCTTTATTGCATTTCCAGGGTTCATAATTATTTCCGTAGAGGTGCTACTAAGATTTCATTAAAGAAAACTGAATAAATGATCGAATACATTCTTTGTAGCTCTAGGCTAGGTACTAAACAGTGTCTCAAGGTGAAATGTAAAATCCTGGCCTGATATAATGAACTTTTGCTTGACTCCTGCCATCCCTCCCCATGCCTGTGTGTATGGGCCCATTTGAGTGCAGATCTGTGAGCCACATAGTGTTTCCTTGTAACTCAGCTCATCCTCAGAGCAAAGGGCAAATTTCAAAAGGAGAAAACTGGGGAAAAGGGAAGTGCTTTCTTTGATGTGAGGTCCTTCTTTTCACTGAATGAAACTAATTATCCTAAGAATTTCCTCTAATCCTCCCTAGATCTGAATAAGAATTATTGACAATAGCAGTTGTGATGCTAATGTGTATCTCCAGGTCTTCATTCTCTCCTCAATTCCTGAGTTGTATATCCAACAGCCTGTTATCTAAATGTCCTCCAGGGAACTCAAACTTAACATATTTGAAAATAAAATTACCCAGGGACTCTTGCCATCCGCCCTTTCCTCAGTGATCCAAGCCACTGACCTGGAAATCATCCTAAATGCTCCCTTTCCCCTCAGCCTCACCACTTGTCACCATCTGTGTCAGATCCATTCTGTCTCCTTCACACCCATCTTGCATTGCCCTTTGCTGCCATCTTAGGTCAGAACCTCATCCTTTGGTCTAAAAGCCTGCTAGCCTTGTAAATGGTCTCCTTATTCTCCTCTCATTGTCTTCACACTTACACCATTAGCTTTTCATTGTCTACAAAACAAAGCCTAAATTTCAAATAATCCTTCTCTCTCTCTCTCTCTCTCTCTCTCTCTCTGTCTTGCCTCAGAAATTTCCTTAATCACACATGTATGCTCTGCATTTTAGGTATCAAGAACCACTAACTACACCTGTTTGGGCCTGGAATTCCCTTCTCCCCTCATTTTGTGATGACTCCCAACTCATTTTCCAGATCCCTTGCCAAGCCTTTATGATAAAACCTTCCCTAATTCCCTACTTCCAAAAGGAAATTGCTCCCTTAGCTAGCTGTTTTTTCTTTCTTATGTATCTATCACAGCATTATCAATGATTTGGACATGTTCTATCTCTTCTCCTCTTTAAGAGTTTCATGCTGTGAACAGTTGTTTTAGGAAGAATAACATGGCAATGGCATGAGCATAGATTACAATAGAAAGGACTGATGCCCTAAAATAATAGAAGCAAGCACTGTAAACTCCTGATAGGGACAACAATTTCATTACAATTAAAAAATACATAAATATGTATTACAACTGTGAGAAGTGCTAAAATGAAGGCAATGGTGCAATATATATACATATGCAATAGTATATGCAATATATATATAGTGCAATATATATATATATGTCCTCTTATGAGATATGTGCATGTGTGTATGCATGTGTGTGCGTGTACCTAACACAGTCTGAGCATTTAGAGAATGTTTCCTTGGGGATGGGAAGCCTGAAGATGAGTAATAACAGGCACTACCAAGGCCCTCATGAATGAAGCCCTAATGTGAACTTTAAAGAAATTATGGTTTCTGAAATACAATGAGGGAGGGAGAAAAATGGCAAAAAAAAAAAAAATAATAATAAGGTCTAGAAGGTAGGCAGGGGCAATTGCTCCTTTTAAAAAAAAAAGTGAATTAACCTCATAATTTTCCGTTTCATTTGGGGGAGAAGCATTAAGAAGTGATTAGTGAGTTATTAAATTATTCACTGGAAATGCAATTTAAAAACCTATTCTTTATGTCATATTTATCATTGAAGATTTTAAAACACTGAAATAACAGTAGATGATATTTTCAAACCAAAAGTCAATTTTCCAATCCATTGCCAACAGCTAGAGATTAATACAAACAGTCATAAATATCAACCTTTGTTCTTCTACTTCAGCTCAACATTCACCCATCACCTAACCTTATAGTCTCTCCTTTGTCATAGGAATAGAATGAGACAGCTTAGAGTACTTAAAGTGTTTACTGCTGGTGAAGTACAGTAGAGGCTACTCAATCATGGTGGCCTGCATGTGTTGGTCACATTTCTACACCCAGTGAGAAACATTAAAACACCTAACAACCGTTTGCAATTATTTTCAATTTTGATTTTTCAGTTTTTCTCTTGCAATGAACAGTTATCATATAGATAAACTTGTACTACAAAGGGAAAGTTGCTGTTGTCACCTTTTATTTTACTTTGTAAAGTGTGATGAATGAAGTGGTGAATTCTGGCAAAGCCTCCCAGACTTGGAATGGCACGTTGCTATTGGACAGATTATATATTCATAAAGAAGTGCTGAAAGAAGCAAAGTTCTAATGGACAAAAAGAGGGGTCAGCAGTCAATCTAGAGACAGCCTTTGAAATAAGAGTGATAACTTTGCGCTTGATCCTTAGTACCCTGTTTTATATGGTCCTTATGAGGAGTCTGCTCCAGCCAGGAAGATAATTTTGCCAGTGGTGATATAGAGGAGTACACAGGAAAGAGGGAATTTGATGAGAAGGAAGTAGCAAGTATCCTAGGAAAAGCTCATCAGCTGCTCAGACAGGATGGAATGTGTTCTGTATTTCAAAAGATGAGCAGACCTCCATTCACACAGTTCTCAGTAGCACATGTTGTTAACTCATCCTCATCATCCCCAGGAAAGGATTCCCTAAATGATCAGACTGTTGGGTACCTATTTATATACTCTGAATGCACCATTGTCTTCTTCTTAGCAGTTCTTGCAATTGTACTCATATTTATATATTTTGCTGGCCTAAGAAGCTCCACATTCAATTATAGGACCACCAGGACAGGATCTAAGCCTGTGTGTTAAACCACTGTATGCCTAGTGCTTTGTACAGGGCCTATTGCATAGTAGCATTCAGTACATTCTTGTGAAATTTGTTTTTCCATCTGGGAATAAGAAAGTAATCAGAGACAGTAAATAAGTGGGTATCGTTTCAGAGAACCACATAAAGTTCATTCCACCAACTTCCAAACTTATATCTCAAGTCCTGACCACTCTTCCCCTTTAAACTTGTATCATACTCACTGCTTGAAATTTTTTTGGGGTGTCCTCAGAGTCAAAACTGAACTCATCATCTTAAAATCTGTTTGTTCTCTTCTGTTCTCTGGTCTAGTCGGTTACTGCCCAGTTCTCCAAACTAGAAACAAGGAAGTCATCCTAGTTAGCTCCCTGCGTCATCACCAAGTCATATTTTATCTATCATAGAATTCTTAACATCAGTCCCTTTCACTGTATCTTTACTAATACTGCCGTTAAATTTGAACTGTTGTCGAGCCTTTGAAATTATCTCTACATTGCAGCTCTCCATATAACCCACCCATGAGAATGTTGTGTGTGTTCAACGGTCTGTTTTAGTTGCTATCATGGTGTTTACATTTCTGTGACACAAATTACAACAAAACCTTTTGGGCTGTGGATACTCAGTTCCAAAGTCTTATAACTGACCCCAGTTATAAAAATACAAATTTTACCTTTGTGACATTTCATTCTGAGCCATGGTAGGATCAAAAGACAATGAACTTACCTAATTTGCATGATTAAAACACTCAAAATTCCCCTATGATTTCTTGAAATCTGAGTTTACAATTGTAAAACAATTCACAGTAAAACCAGCTCACAAAAAACAAAAATCATGATATATAGGGAATTACTGTAAGCATGTGGCATTTAGTCATTGATTTTTAATCCAGCCAAAAGTTAGGGGAAAAAAAAATATATATATATATATATACATATATGTGTGTGTATATATATATATATATATATATATATATATATATATAGAGAGAGAGAGAGAGAGAGAGAGAGAGTCTCAAAGTCTGTTAAACAGTCACGAATTATTCACCTTCCTCTTGTGATGGGTATACAGTTTTCCTAAATTTGTAATCACCCTCCTGCACCCTGCCACTCTGGCTGAAAATATGTGTTCTTGTTTGTGTTGTTATTTCTGAACAATGTATGCTGGTATCAGAGGGAAGATGAGTCGTGTGACACTAGTGTTACCATAGTAACCCATCATGTATATAGCAAAACCATTATGAATACCAGCAGCTTTCTGTTCTCTCTTAGTTTCTATTTTCTTTCTTTCCTTCTTTCTTTCCTTCCTTCTTTCTTTCCTTGTCTGTCTCTTTCTCCCTCTCCTCCCCCACCCCGACCACCTCGGGAATCCATGAAATCAAAGGTAACATGATCCCAATTTGCCATTTCTGTTCCCTGTAGTAGCATTCATACTCTGCTAACCAGGGAGTTCTTGAGCATTTTGGTTTATGAGAGATTTTGCTTTTCCACAGTAGTTTGTTTTGTCAGTAAATTCTTCTTGCCTCTGGGTCACAAATAATTTGAATTCTCAGGTCCACTGATCCCAGGAATCCAGTATAGTGAGCCAAGGTGTCTGGCTCCAGTGTATATTCAAAATCACTTCAAAACAAGATAGGAAGATGAAAGGTCATTACATCACTGGCAGTTTTTAAAGCTCACATGCTGTTTTTGACTGTGCTACATTAGACTCTCCATGTCAGACTAGGTTTTAAGTTACTATGAGAATGATTGGGGTTAAGTTACTCAAAGGATAATGATGTTTATACAAACCCATTAAACTTTCCAGACTAAAGTGAAAGAAAAATTCAGTAGAGTTGTATCATCTGAGCACTTAATAATGAAGATTCAAATATGCACACTAAGTAAAAAAGGATGACATTGAGCAGAAAGAACTAGCTATTTAAATAAGGCAATTCCACTTTCCCCAGCCACCATAATGATTAAGCCTGAGTAGGAGATGTGATCTGCTGTTCTCATGCGAGTCTCAGTGCCCATGAGCCTGGCATCGTGTAAACATCTTGCTTTCCATTTGGGTAATTTAGGAGATCCTCCATGGTAATGTTGACTGTGCCGGTTTGAGTGTATTATGTCCCCCAAACGCCATTATCCTTGATGTAATCTTGTGTGGGCAGAGGTATGTAGTGTTGATTAGATTGTAATTCTTTGAGCATTTCTATGGAGATGCGACCCACCCAACTGTAGGTGATAACTCTGATTGGATAATTTCCATGGAGGTATGGCCCTGCCCATTCAGCGTGGGCCTTGATTAGTTTACTAGAGCACTATATAAGCTCAGACAGAAGGAGCCAGCTTGCTACAGCTAAGAGGGGCACTTTGAAGAATGCACAGGAGCTGAGAGAGGAGCTGCAGATAAGAGACAGTTTGAAGACAGCTGTTGGAAGTAGACTCTTGCTCCAGAGAAGCTAAGAGAGGACAAATGCCCCAATAGCAACTAAGAGTGACATTTTTGAGGAGCTGAAGCCTAGAAAGGAACATCCTGGGAGAAAGCCATTTTGAAACCAGAACTTGGAGCAGGCACTAGCCACATGCCTTCCCATCTAACAGAGGTTTTCTGTACAACATTGGCCATCCTCCAGTGAAGGTACTCAACTGCTGATGCATTACCTTGGACATTTTATGGCCTTAAGACTATAACTGTGTAACCAAATAAACCCCCTTTATAAATGCCAATCCATTTCTGGTGTTTTGCATCATGGCAGCATTAGCAAACTAAAACATTGATCATACCAGATTTTTGCCATATAGGCTGATGTTAAAACTTAAACCTAAGATATGAATCTACTGAAGTTTGTATTACTGTACTATCAAAAGATGTATCTGTTTATAGACATTTATATTCAATTTGAGAAGGAATTTCAATGTTGATGGTAAATATAATTAACCTCATTTGCAGAGTTAAACAGATATTAAGATCGCATGCACAACAGGAAGCTGTCATACAGGAAAGCTCTATATGCAGTAGCATCCCAGTGTGTGGCCCAGCTTAATTATGTTTTTTCTATTCAACTTTTTGCAAATGTTTATTCCATATAATGCACAGGGTGCTATTAAAGATACAGATGGATCACGCAAAGAGTTTGCTGTCATGGAGCTTACGGTCCAAAGAGAGAGGACAGGTACTCAACATAAATAACTGTTCCACAAGATCTAGATGTCAATAAATTAATACATTCATTGTTCATGCATCACTTTTTAACAAACATTTACTACAATGGGAAATGAGTTCAAAGCTCTCTTCCAGGAATGCAAAACCGAGTAAGATAAATTCACTGCCTTCAAAAAGATTAAAGTTCTAATTGCCCAGGCAAAAATTCAACCAAAAATTTAAGTTATTTACCACATAAAGACATTAGTAGTCCTCTGGACACACCAAGAACCAACCACCACCACCAGTTAGGGTGTTTAGGGAAGGTTTTATGAAAGGGATCAGGAAAGATAACTAGCCATTCTCCTGAGGGCAATGCCAGAAAGGGGGCACCCAGCAGAGAATGAATTCATATTACATAGCACTTTGTAGTTAACAAAGTAGATTTCCATGTATTGTTTCCTTTGATCTTTATATCAACTGATTGGAAAATGAGATCCAAATGGTTCAAGGGTCTTGCTCACGACCTTAGAGTTAGTTTAATGCTAGAGTTGAAACTCAAGCCCCAGTCATCTGGCTCTAGATTTTGTACTCTGTGTTCTCTTAAGTACTATAGGGAAAGCAAAAATAACATGCTTTGGCAAGGAGTTTACTTCCATCTGAAGGTGTCATCAGATGCTTTTTGGGCAAAATGGTATTTGGTCTTGAGGTTTGCATTTATTTATGCCAAGTTGAGGATGAAGGGCATTCCAGGCTGAGAACCTGGGATTAGTATGGAGGTAGGAAAACAAGTGGACATTTATAGGAAAACAAACAAACAAACGAACCTGAGTGTGGCCCAAATTTAATGAACTTGAGAAGAAAATCATGGGAAATAAAGTTGGAAAGGCAGAGTCAGATTTTATTTTTAGAGTCAGGAAAACCAAGCTAAGGAATATTGTCTAAGCCAAGGTGAGCTATTGAAGATTTTTTGAACAGAGGAGTACAATAATCTTAGTTTCACTTAAGAAAGAATAAAGTGGCATCAGTGAGGACATAACTTGGAGTAGCAGAAGACTAGAGTAAGGATACCAGCGGGAGGATTTATGGAAATAATCTACTCTAGAGATAATAAAGCAATTGTTAATTCAAGATGGTGGATATAATTTTTTGTTATTCTTTTTATATATTCTGTGTTTTCTGCAATGACTATGTACAAATTTATCAGAAAATTTTAAGTATCTTTTTAAAGGAAATATGAGAGTAGGTAATTAAGGCCTAACAGTAGTAGTGATAGTAATAAAATGAGGAGGTAGGAACCTGTGCTCGAGCCATGATGGAGGAAGGATTGAAAAGACTTGAAAACTTGCGTAAGAAAGGGAAAGAGGATGCTGTTTCCATGATGATGCACAAACACCACAATGAATCCTGGATTTCTGGCAGAAGAACTGTACGATTAACAGAAATAGGCAGCAGGAACAAGAAAAAGAAGTTTTCAGAGTGAGGATAATGACTTATTAATGGATAAACTGATTTTGAGAATTTGGCTGGACAAATAGATGGAGGATGTGCAGACAGAAATATCTAAGATGTGAAAACAAGAGGGCGAAGTAGAATTCCTTGGGGTACATGTACTTTTGTGGATTAGATTTAGATTAAACTATAAAAGTTTAATATTTTTAAAGTCACAAGCAATTCCTTTTTGTTGATTTGTTTGTTTCCAATTCAGAACCTTACTTTCACCCAGTGCTATATTGGGCAGATCTTTAAATGCTGCTTGAATAGAAGATAAATAATTGACAAAAAATACATTAGAATGTTTGTAAATATTTTATTGCTGAGATCATTCAGACCTTGGTTAAAATGTAAGATACATAAATTGCAAGTGCTTTGTAAAATGGCATTCATTTTTAAACTTTCCATTAATTTTTCATAAAAATCAAATCAAATCATCATTAGCCCTGGTAATGAATCTTAAAACTTAACCAACAAATGCTTTACAAAAAGTAAATATTAACAACAAGACACAGATGATCAAATACTGCTCTGCTCTATTATCACTGTGTTCTTAGCAATAAATAGTAAATGAGAATGTTTAAGTGATACAATTTCCAGAAACCAACCAAAATTGGTTTAATGGTTATAGATTTGTTGACTATGGATAGAACTGTATAATTTTTAAATTATGGAGGAGAACAGAGAAGGAACCAACAAAAGATAATGCATCATTACCCAGTCACTGGAAAGAAATATGTTCATGGCTACACAGTGAGAATTAGCCATGAGACTGCATTTTCTATGCTTTTCATTGTGTTGCTTGTAAAAGAAAATAAAAAGTTAAAATACTTTTTTTTTTTTCAACCAACCTTTTCTTACTGAAAATTCAACAGGCACACTTGTTTTGTTTGGCTAGATGTAAGTAGTAGTGTGTTACTCCCTTTTAGTAGGTTTGCAAACAGTTTTGTCAGTAGTTAGATCCATTATTTTCCCAGGAGTTTGGTATTTTATTGAGGCTGTTTCAAATGCATTTAATGTCCTCTATAATGGATTTGCTTATTTTTTTCCCAAAGCTCTCTTTTTCTTGGCCAGGGTAGTTACTTTTTATTTGCCTTATAGATGTGAGGAATTTGTTGCTATAAGCTATAGATTATGGCACTTTTGTATTCCATATAGATTTCTAATATTACATATACTATGTATAACTTGTAAATAAAAACCCATGGAAAATATAATCCTTAAGAGCTCCTTTATGGAGAATTGCTACAGAGGATGCGTAGTCAACACTCTAAAGTAATAATAGGGTTAAAAAGGAATGAAGTATATCAACTTATCTGTTGTACTAATACTTCATATGTGATATTCTGAAAAGTTGGAATATAACTTGGATTTTGAAATATTTATACAAATGTCATATAAATAGGTACACATAATTTGATTAGAGTTTGTGTTAATGGGATTTGACTAAAAATCTGGTGACCTGGATTATTCCCTGGGTGGATGCTATGTATGTCACGTCACCTGGCAGAGGGAATGGAAAAAGCACTACTCCCCTCAGATTGCAAGTATATGTGAATTTTCTACTTTTGTCTGAAAGCATGGTGAATCCGTGATGAATCAGATGTTTGCTCTGACCAATTTAAAACATCTGGAGGATTCTAACTTTGGGGATATATTGCTTCATCTATAATGAGTGCTTGATAATTAGCAGAATTTTAGATTTCTTACCTTGGTAAATGGCACAGCCTTAAATTTTGCACTATCCAAAGATTCACAAGTGTTTAACTATCATTCTTTTCTTTCCCATAAATTAGAATCTTCTACCTTTAATGTATATCACACATGTAATTTAGAAGAGCTAATCTGGGTATTGGTCTACAATTCTGAAACACACAGTTTAGTTTTCACTATCAGACTGCAGCCCCCTTAAAGGTATCTAAAAATACAAAGTTATACCTTTATATTGAATAGTTCCTCTTTGTTTTCTAGTTATTATTTTCTCAGGACAGTTCCAAAAAGCTGTTGTTGGCTGCTCATCTGGGATCTCTGATAAGATTGTTTCTGGTTTGAGACTGACATGAGGACAGAGGCTATGGTTGAAAGACAGAAAACAGCTGTGAGCAAAAATATTCTCCTTGGAAAGGAAAACAATATGAAATATACAGGAAAGGGCAGTATGAGTTGTTGTTTTCCCTGAATATTGTCAGGGAGTTTACCTAGAAAAGGGAGTGGGGAGAATACAGTACTGTCAGGTCTAGGGCCCACTGTCCCACTGTCCCACTAAATTAAGACAATTTTTCTATTTCTTAGAGAAATCTCCAAAAAATAAGGATTCAGAATGGGAAAAGAAATAACTGCCCCATTAGTTCTCTCATCCATCACATCATATCATGAATTAACCACTCATTTATGCATTTCTCAGAATTTAGAACAACATTCGTGAAAAGAAATATTATGTGAGCCACATTGGTAATTTTAAATTACCTGGTAGCAACATTAAAAAAGTAAAAAGAAACAGGTAAAATTAATTTTAAGTGCATATTTTATTTAACCCAACCTATCAAAATATTATCATTTCAATTCATAATCAATGTGTAACATTATTAATGAGATATTTAAATTATTTGCTTACTCTAAGCCTTTGAAATTCAGTGTGTATTTCATATTTCAAGCACAGCTCAATTTGGATGCTAAATTTTCATTGGAAATCCTCGTTCTGTATTTACATTTCATAAAATTCAAGTTGAAACTGTAGATTTACTTAACCAAGTTTTTCCTAAACTCCCAATAACTGAATTATCAGTTTTAAAATTTAGTTTAAATTAATTAACATTTAATAAAACTAAAAATTCAGTTCTTCAGTTGCACTAGCCCCCTTTCAAATGCTGCATTGCCTCATGTGGCCAGTGGCTGCTGCACTGGACAGTCCATATTCAGATCATTCGATTTGAACTCAAGCTCTGCTACTCACTGACTGTGTTAACTTGGGCAATTTACTTCATCTCTTTTACTTCAGTTTCCTCATCTGTAAAATGGATATGATAATAGTACCTCCTACATCATAAGGCTGTTTTGAGGAGTAAATGAAGTAATATCAACAATACCTATAAAATACTTAGCACAGAATGAGTCTTCAAGAAATGCTAACCTTTATTCATATCTTTTTTATTGTTATAATGTCTTTGCTTTTAATTATTCCCATTATTATCGCTGAGTGTCTAGCCATGGTAGATGTCACATCTCTTGGGTTTGTAAAGCACACAGATTCTGGACAGAATGCAGAAATGTAAGATCTTCCTATTCCAGATCTGCATCTCCAATTGCCCAGCTATGCTACTGTCAAAGTGTTGGCCCAGCTAACCTGAACTCACCTTTCTCTTGAATCAGCTCTCTTGAACAACGCTCACATATTTCCCTTCAGGACAGTGCTATTTTTTCATAGACATAAACTCAGAACCTTAAAGTCATCACTTAATCCTCCTTTCCCTCACCTCCCTTGTTGGTCATCAAGTCAAATCCTCTTGATATTTTCATTTTAAAAGCATATGCTTCCCTTCCTTTTCATTTGCACTGCCACTAACCATCTCTGCTTGCCAAGGCAGCTGCAGTGATCTCCTATTTAATTAGCCTCAGGTTCCAGTCTCTAACCACCAGTGCACACTGTGCCTGTTGTATGCTGCTGTTGAATTAATCTTCTGAAAATGGAATTTTTATCATATAACTCCACAGTTCAAATCCTTTCTTCCCTGCCCATTGCCTCCAGAAAAAAATAAGTTAAGTCCTCTGTCCATAGCTTCTAGAATAAAAACCTCTCCTCTCTGAAGCCTTTCTTGACTACTTCATTGCCAGGTCCAAATGACAAGTCCCTTTCCTGTGCTGCTGGAAGCCTCCATGTAAAACATTGATGATAGCCCAGGGCACTTATTCCATGCACTGAGTTAAGTGGATCCTAAACCCCCATGAGGACAGAGACTATGGTTTGTTTTGTTTTGTTTTGTCTTGTCTTGATATCTTGAGAACCCAGCACAGTGATTCCTCAATAACTTCTCATTTTTTGTATGAGCCAGCAAATGACACTCCTTTGTCTGGCATTCAGGGCCTCCACAGTTAGCCCCAGTCTACTTTTCTGGTCCTATCTTCTGCTTCTCATCACTGTCTCACATATAGATATGCATTCTATGTTTCATCTCCATGGTTTTCATTTCCACATCATCCCCCTCTCCTGAAGTATCTCTACTGTTCTCTACCCACTCAGATTTTCCCCTTTTTTCATCTTTATGCCATGATGAAGTCCTCTCAGATGCTCATGTACTCTAGCATGATGCAGAAGCAGGATTGCATGGCCTAATGAGAAAAGGCCAGTCTTTGGGAGCAACTGGATTGGGGTTTCAGCCCTGTTTGCTTGACCAAAATGTATACCCTCTCTGAACCTCCCCTTCCTCATCGATATAATTAGTGTGCCGGTTTGAATGTATTGTGTCCCCCAAATGCCATTATCTTTGTGGTCTTGTGTGGGGCAGACCCTTGGGTGCTGGGTGGATTTGCTTGGAGTGTGCCCCACCCAGCTGTCGGTGATAATTTTGATGAGATGTTCCCATGGAGGCGTGGCCCCACCCATTCGGGGTGGGCCTTGATCGGTGGAGCTATATAAATGAGCTGACTCAAAGAGGAAAGAGAGTGCAGCTGGGAGTGATGTTTTGAAGAGGAGCAAGCTTGCTAGAGAGGAACGTCCTGGGAGAAAGCCGTTTTGAGGCCGGAGCTTTGGAGCAGATGCCAGCTGCCTTCCTAGCTAACAGAGGTTTTCCGGAGGCCATTGGCCATCCTCCGGTGAGGGTACCCGATTGCTGATGTGTTACCTTGGACACTTTGTGGCCTTAAGACTGTAATTGTGTAGTGAAATAAACCCCCGTTTTATAAAAGCCTATTCATCTCTGGTGTTTTGCATTTTCCAGCATTAGCAAACTAGGACAATTAGTATACCAAAACCTAAATTGACTTGTTTTCTTAAGTATTGAGATTACTCTATATACTGACATTAAGGGAGGATTCAGTGGAAGGTAGCTACACAGAGTATATTCGCTCTGTTATTTTCATTGTGGCCACAAAACATTTAATCCTGTAGTTTTTAAATATATTTTATAGTAATATTCTATTGCCATTTGGATTGCTAAACAATATATGATTTCTTTCCAAGCTAGACTGCATGAATCTATATTTGACTTAGTTTAATTGTGAGCATACATACACAAACAGATTTCTTTATGTGTACATTTATAGGTATCAAAAGAGACAGAGAGGTTCTAGGCACTTTCACATCTATTGTGTCATTTAATTCCAAAGAAAGCACCATCCTATGAAGAATTTGATATTGTATCTATTTTATCTATGAAAAACTGAGACTTGCAGAGTTTGCCTCTCAACTCAATCCAGCTCTTAAAATTAGAGGCAGGAAATTCAAACAATGTTTACACACCTTTCCGAAATCTGTTTGATTATATTCTTGTCCACATCTGCCCCATTTTCTGCCTAGATGGTTATGTATGCTAGCCATCTATCTATTTTGATCTATATGCAGTTGTACCCAAGTTCTAGGGGGAGAGTAATTGGGAGAGGATAGTGCAAAGGATACTGCATAGCATGGGAGGCAAGTAAAGAACATCTCCAACAAGACAACCATGGCATTTTTTATTAGGTTGCTCAGCATTGCTTCCAGGAATGGCAAATGATATTTGAATTCCTTTTTCCTAAAAAAGAACAAAAATAGTCTATTGGTAAATACAGTTAATACCTAATACATAACGAGCTTTTGCTGTAGGCAACAGTGTTCTGAATGGAAAAATTCTAAAATGTTCCCCAGATGTTCTCTAGCATCAGGCAGACAACTTCAAAGTTGGCTGAATTTCATATCTAGGCCATAATACAGCACAAGTCACGACAAAATATAGAAATTGGTCTATGAAGGACACAGAATAAAGACAATATTGGATAAATTCTCATCTGAAGCTGAAAGGTGGTATCCATATGCATGTAGAAAATTCCCTCTAGCTAAGGTGGTGGGGGCAGGGGGGGTGGTGAGGGTGAGAGATATGCACAGAACTTTCCAGGGATAGCAGGTGATGAGCTCTCACTAAAGGGTCCCAGGCTAGAAGAAAGTGGGTCCCCATATTTTGATGAAGGACTAGAATAACTTTCCAAAAAATGAAATGATCATTTACTTTTTGCTTTATGCTCATTCTGCATGAAGCATAGAGATGGTCAAGCTACAGATTAGCAGAATAAAATAACGACCTCTCACTATATTACTTAATTTGGATTAATCATTAATATTTTTCCATTGATAAATACCCCATAGAAGCAAGAGATAGGGCAGTGCTTTTGCCTTCCATGTGTTTGCAGAGTGAGAAAAGCCATGGGCCAGACCTGCTGGGACTCTGTCACATGCTGCGCACCCTTAGTTCTTCTTTGCTGTGGACAGTTCTCCCCCCACCTGAGTGCTCTTCCCCTTGCACTAAGGAGAAGGTAGATGTGGGTGTGCATGTGTAACAGAGGGGAAATCCTTTTAATGTTGTTCAACTATTCACTTTCTGTTCTTCAAATGAAAGTTGATTTATTGAATTTCCTGCAATGAACTGGTGGTAAGCAAAAGTAATATGAGAAAACTTTTACATGTTCCTAACTTCTGGCTTATCAAAAGTGAATTTTTAAAAAGAAAAGTGAGAAACATTGCATTTAAGGTAAAAGATGAGATACCTTAGTCTCCCCTTGAAAACATTCTTTTAAATGTTTTCAAAGGAATCACTATTAAGTAGTTGACAAATATTTTGTTTTAAGACATCCTGTAATAATTCCTGACAGAAAGGTAAAGCCTCCAGCTCTCATCCCTCTAAGTGAAACCTACCCGTAAACAAAGAATAGGTCTGGCTCACCTTTGTATCTTCTGTGCTGTTAAACCTTGCAAAAATACATGTGCCATAATTGTTATTTAATGAGTGAGTGAATGAATTAATGAAGGGTGTGCTCTTTCACAGAGATACTAATATGAATAGGTGAGCCTGATGTCTTTAGGTAAAAGAGAGGCTACTTGGAGTAGTGTTAAGAATTTTAAGAAATAGGGAGGGGAAGTTAAACATGACCATTTTACTTCTTCCTTTCAAAACCCTCACTTAAAATGATGGTGATGGGATAAGAAGAGTATAAACCCTCAAGAATAGAGAGATAAGAGAGGAGCCAACTAGAGATGAGAGAGGATTATTTTAAAACATGGAGGCAGAGGAATAAATTAACAAGGTTGAGAATGCCAACTAAAAAGTGCCCACAGAGGAGGGTGTCAGGAGAAGCATACAGTTCTTTTTGTGGAAATCTGGAAAGATTCAGAAATTGAGGAACCAAGTGCCCTTAGAAATAGGGGAAGATTGGTGGAAGTCTGCACTTGAAGGGGGTACTTCACAAGTCTTCCGTTCATCTTGTATAGCTAGGAGACCAATTCTACTCTATCCTCATCAGAATATTTTATTCAATGAAAAAAATTGAATGAGAGGGGTTCGGTCTTGGGGTACCAGACAAGTGGAAGGTGGGGGGTTAAGCAGAAGTCTACCAGCTCAGTGGTGAAGCACCTGCATCACTGGGTACAAGAACTCTGTAGTTCAGCTTATAATGCCTAGGGAGGAGATGGGAGAATATTTCTCTAGAATAATGGAATCACTGTCCAGAGAAAAGCCCTATAGAAACAAACGTTAGGTGTTTTCCCAATCAAAAGGCAGGATTCAATATTCTCCGTTCACCCTACAGTGAACTCCAAGACTCTAAAAGCCCAGTTAAGTCATACAGAGCTACCAATCAACATTTTAGTGTCCCCCTCATTAATATGAGTGACTCCAAAGACCTTTGAGTAAAGTCTCCAAAAGAAAGCCCAGAAAACAAACAAATGAAAATAATCATCATGAACATAATAAGGATTATTAGTCACAGTTCTGAAAATATATGGAAGTTACAGGGAAAAAATATTCTGAGAGATGAGAAGTCACTACATTCATGAAACAATCTAAAGAATACTATGTAAAGCTAAAGAGTAAGAACAAGAAAGAGTTCTTAGAATTTAAGACAATGGTAAATAAAATTAAAAATTCACTGGAAGTGTTAGAAGATAAAGTCATGGAAATCTACCCCAAAGTAGGATAAAATGATAAAGAGGTGGACCATAGGCGCAAGAAGTAAGAATATTTAGAAAAAAAATTAAATAGGAGAAATATTCAAAATTCTAAGTGAAAATGACTTCTAACCTTGAACCTAACTAAATAATTAATCACATGTAAAGGTTGAATAAGAGCTCTCCAAATGTGATAGCTGCGAAAAATGTATTTCCCATGCATATTCTCCATTCAAGCTATATGGAGGGTGTTTTCTTCCAAAAGAGAGCATAAAGGAGGAAGTCATGGGGTTTAGGGAACAGGGAAGTCAAAATAGGAGCAAGATGAATGAAAGTTCCTGGATGACAATTCTCCAGTAGGTCTAGAGAGAGAAACCAGGCCATGCTGAAGCAAGATGATAACAGAGAACAACTGAAGGCAACTTGCCAAGATAAAAAAAAATGGAACTGATAAAATAATTGATGTATTTGACCAAGCATAAAATATTTTAAAGAGGGAGTTTAAATTCCTTTGGAAACTTTTGGAAAAACTGGTGATAATGCCATATAAATAACCAATTTTTTTTTTTTAAAAGGCAGTTTAAAACTCCAGAAAAAGAAAGGTTATTTAATAAATAAAATATACTAATGGACCAATATTTGGCTTATCAATAAACTTAACTCCACAGGGATAATAAGGTAAAAACCTGAATATTTATTTAACCAACAATTGTTATATAACTATATTAGGATGATAGAGGGAGAAAAGTGGAGGATTGAGATGGTGAAAGTATGTGAAATCATTACTTTCCATAAAGGAAAGTTGATTAGAAGTATGTAGTTAACTATCAGAAGGAAGGATTAAGAAAGTTTGTTGGGCTCAGTGTAGAAGGGGTGACACAAAAGACTCCTGTTTCTTGCTCCAAGCCTTGCATAGTAGAATTTGAAAAAAGAATATTTCAGCTTTTTTTTTGGTGGATTTAAAAGGAACCAAACTAACCAAATTTCCAAATATAATTAATGTCCTAGGTTTATTACTATGATCATAATTAAATGTCCTGGATTGGAATTGTTCAATATTTGAGTGGAATATTTCATTTATCCTCTAATATTTGATAGGTTTCTCATAGCCACTAACTTTAGAGCTGGGATGGATTATGCTCTTTATTGACAGAGATGAGATTTCAGCAGGGAGAGGAGACATAAACAAAGGCCAATCAAATCAGTGGATCCAGTGAGGGTGATGAGTGAGGGGGCAGTGTTGCAGGCAAGATGTCCTCATGTCTTCTTACCTGAAGTGCTGCTCAGGTATTGGATTACCCTACTACAGTTTTCACTCTAAAGACGATTTATAACTCATACCCTCCATTTCCAGTGTTTCACTAGTAGGCAGGATAGTTATATAAAATAATCAGAATAAACATAAGTCACTATAATGGTTGTTGAAGTTATACTTGAAATGAAATAATACTATTTAAGAAGAGTAGAATAAAACCTATGATTCCCATACCATTGTGGACTCTACTTGAGTGGAACAGGGGTGGAAGTTGGTTTTCTGTGCACAGCTTATGGAACTCATCTGACTTCTTTAAAGTCATACCTTGTCTCTCAGAATCACAATGACCCAGGCTGTTCTTTAGAGGTATAGTATTTCCTCTCCCTCAAAAAGATCCAGAAAATCGTTTGACCTTCAGGTGATTTGGCCGAACACATACTGTAAGAACTCCTCGATTTGGCACAAAAGCACTGTGCTTTGTTGGAAGGGAGGGTTTTCCCTAATGGGGGAGTTCTTCCAGTTTATTGGATGCCAGGTCCTGCAAGACAGGTGTGTCTGGAATCGAGGAATCAACCAGAAGCTCACAGTATACAGACTCTGTCCTCCTGAGCAGCTCAGTTCCATTGCTGAACAGCAACAGCCAGTGCTCTTGTCTGTTGACTGAGGAAACCAATAGCTGCAAGAGCAACTCAGCACAGCCAAATGTAAATAGAGTCAGCAGAGAGAGACAAATAGCCCAGCCAGAACCTCGAATATTTCAGTATAACACTCCCAGAGTTCCACAGCACAGCGCTAGCATCCCGCAGTAGAGGTTACCTCTCTCTTGCCCCCGACACCCACCCCAGCTCTGCCCACCTCATTCACTCTCTTGCATTATTCACATTCATATCTGTCTCCCCCATAGGAGCACAGGTTCCTGTGAGGACAGAACCTGCATATTACCTCTGTCTTTGCATTTCTCCTATTGCTTGGCACACAGCTTTGCATGCAGTGGGCTCTCAGAATACAGATATTAAACTGTGTTCTCCAACTGAGGAAATATGTTTTAAAGCACACGTTGCTGTGTATTAACTCCTTGTGGCCATAACCTCTGTCTCACTCATGCCTGCATTTCCAGAATGTGTTGCCTATTGTCTAGCACGTTTTATCTGAGTTAAAAACCCAGGTCCCCCATTTATTGGTCCTCAGTTTCTTATATATTCCTCATCTCTATAACTAGAATGGTAATGTCCATCTCATGTGAAAGCTAAGTGAAATAATATCTGCAATGCCTGACATATATTAAACTTACAATGCTAGTTGGTATTAGCTTAGCATTATCCATTATTACTATAATTAATTCCCTCATTTCTAAATGAGAACAATAATGCCAAACTCACAGGGTCATTGTGAAAATTTAGAGTTATATATTTTTTTCATATACATACACATCATGCATATATTCATGCACACACATACACATATACATACATATAATATACATATATACAATAGTACCTAACACATAGTAAACACTCATGTGTTACCTATAGCTATTATTTTTTTAAAAGATTATGAGTAAAAACTATTATTATTGTTTCTTCTTTAAAATGAGGTTGGTAATGTTAAGCTTATAAGGATATGGTGAACATCTAAAAGGTTAATCTATTTTAAAACCTTGGACCTGTGCCTGGTATACAGGAGGAACTAAAAAGAGCTTGCTTTTATTATAGTAAACCTATAATATAACATATGCTCAATAAGTTGTAAATTCATTTAAGTCTTGATTTCCTAGTACATTGATAGCATTAAGGAAATGAATATTGATGTCATCACATGCTTTAATGGTAATATTAATTATCCTACCACACACTGGGCAGGAAAATTGCAGGCTGGCAAAGTATCTTGGCCCAGAAACCTGCCCTTGGCAAAAAGACAAGATGTGAGTGAGGAGAATATCCCTACAGGAATCTCAGAGGGTGGCATTTTGCCTGCTATGTATAGTGATTTGCCAGTTTCCCTTTCAGCAACTATGACAGGGACACTGAAACTAGATGAACAGCCTGCATAATGCTTCAGGGGCACAACCCTTCTAAGGCTCAGGCTTGCCGGTGAGGTGCGACGCAGTCTCGATTCCATCTGCTGTCATTTATCTGCCAATACGGATAGTGGTCCTCTGTGGGTCTGCTTGGCAGCCAAGATGACGGACTATATGTTAGCAACTCAGGGGAAACCGTTTCAGAGTAGCAGAGATGGGAAACACCTTTTGATACCTTCAATCAAAAGAAATAAGTATCCAAATCTGAAACATTAAGCCCCACAAGGCAGTGGCCTTAAATAACGGAATGAAAAGAATACTTCCAACCTTTATAGACGGACCTTTTTTTTTAGGAGCTTGAAGAAAACTTTTATCACTTTTATCTTACAATTCTATTGGAAGATACATATTTCCTGGAATGATAAAACTTTAATCCAAGTTTCAAAGGAAAGAAAAGGGACCATCTATTACATTCTTGGTGCTCTGTGCAACACCTGCCCATTGTTGCTGATGCGGTTTACATGACGTTTGAATTTAAAATATGCTGTCTTTTTTATCATTATAAAAACCAGCAGATGGAACTATTTCCTCATCACTCAAAGGTTTCCACAGAGTGAATATGGTTTGTAGATACAAAGTCAGTAAAGGAAAAGGGGAAACCTCCCCCAAATATCTGTGATGCCATTTATAATTTGTCTTCACTAAAATGAGATTATTTTCTATATGGAAAAGGAGAAGACAGGATGCATACTAAGTGGAAGCAGCCAGTTTCAAGACACTAAATTGGAACATGTGTGCTTGTGTTAGCTTGTATACTTTAGGTGGGGGAGAAGAAGAAAGCTTTACCTTTAAATCTCATTCCAGCCACTTGGCCTATAATTTGGACTCTTCTGTTTCATCCCTTAGTCTTTTTCCTTGTTCTAAATATTCTATTCGAGAGATGGACTTCACCATAACGTGCCTCTTGCAACATAGGCAATATATAAGCAATATACGAAATTGAATCCTTATCTCTAATATTGATTTCAAAGTCCCTTTTTGCTATCAAATGCTTTTGAATCTGTATCTTCAATCTCAACTTACATCCAGTAAGATCATTACATTTCTTTCCATCTGTAGGTCTTCTGATCTCTGTCCTAGGTTGACTCTTTCCCAAGTTATCTATTTCCATCATTATTACAATCAACCAGTCTAGAAACTTCAGTCATCATTTATTATTTATTTCTTTCGTTGCCAATATCCAACCAAACACCAAGGTCTGCCAATGCTTCCTTCATGCTCTTTGATTCTTCTGTCCCTCATTTTCTGGCTGTGTTAACCTGACACAGGTTCTCATCCATTCATATCCAGACTAAGACAACAGATACAAACTGGCATGTCTGCATCCAGGCTCATCAACACAATCCCACCCACTACTCCTAGATGACTTACTGAAATCCCTCATTTGATCCTGTCAATCCCATTTCAGGACCTGCCAGCAGAGCTCACAACTCATGCATCAACAGAGACCAGGCAAGTGAGGTAAATTGAGAAGGCAGGTAGGGTCCCCGAACAGTGGGAGAGTACAGCTTCATCTGCATGTGTACCCTCTTCTAAGCTCCTAACAATTGTTTCCATGTGAAAATGCAGGCCAGTGTTGGCAGAGCCTCTGATTTTTCAAAAAAAAAAACACAGAAATCCAACTTTACAAAGTTGGTTTATTCAATAACTATCTATCGAATGTATATTGTGTTCTGAGCTTTAGTCTATGTACTGGAGATAAAGCAGTGAACAACACTGACAAAAATTCTGTCTTCATGGTTTTTTTTATTTTAGTTGGGGAAGAAAGACAAAAATTAATTTAATTGTGTGTGTGTGTAACTTTATCTTTATAGAGAATGACAGCAAGAGGACCTGAGGGAAGAGATTAAGGAGTATGGGTGACAAGGAACAGCAGTAAAATTTTAAGTAGGGTGGTTAGAAAGAGCTCATTGAGAAGGTGACATTAGAGTAAACATATGAAGGAGGTGGTGACAGAGTGAAAATACAAGTCTCCCTGTCTTGATTGAGGAATAGTAAGGAAGCCCTGAAGGCTGGAGTGAACTAGTAAAGTAGAGAGTAAGAGGAGATGGAAGTCAGAGATGAAACATAAGGGGGTTAGGGGTGGGAGAAGCAAATAGGTGGCAAGTCGAGTAGGGCTTTCTCAATCTTGATAGTAACTTTGACTTTAATTCCGAGTGAAACTATCAGCCAACAAGGAGCCTCGAACAAGTTTTGACAGGATGGCTCTGAGTACAAATTTGCAAATAGACTTTGGGGGCTGATAAGGGAAGAAGCAAAGAGACCAGTTAGGAGGCTCCATCTTGAAAAATGATGGTAGTTAACCAGGTTCAATGGAGCAATGGAGAGGGTCAAAAGGAGTCAGATTCTGGATATGTTCTGGAGAAAGAGTGACTGAAAATTATTATAGATTGAATGTATGGTATGATGAGAAGCATAAAGAACTACACAACAGTTTTGGGCTAAGCAACTGAAAGGATGAAATTGTCATCAACTGAGATGAACATGAGCATATTAAGTTTGAGATGTTTTAAGAAATCCAAGTGGGATGTTGAATAGGTAGTTTGACCTATAAGGTTGAAGTTCAAAGTTGGAATGGAGGGAAATTCTCAACTTGAGCTTGGCAACTAGACCACCTGCTTCAACTCTTTCCCCTGTGATACATTCTCTTTTCCTGGGGTCTTTCCAGTTTTTGTTTTTGCCACCATAATCCTTTGAAGAGGCAGGGACTGCTCCTCTTATCCCAATTTAATACCAATATGGACACAAAACCCTTTCTTTTCTTAGTATCAACAGCTGAGCCAAGGCAAGAATTTTTAAGCAAGACTCTGTGAAAAAAAGGAAATATTTTAAAGCAAGACTCTGCTAAAAAAGGAAATAAAATCAAAACAACATGATACTAGATAAACTGACTTATTATATATTACTTGTTACAGATTATTTACTTGAATTCATTCCCTCTATGAGAAGAATCCTTCCCAGCTCCTACTTTACACTACACAGCAGAGGTCATCTTAAATCTGTACCATAAGAGAGGGCCCTTAAAGACCCAGGCTTCAGCATACGTAAGGCCCGCCTCCTTAATTCTGATCTCTTTCCTGAGGGCTTTTCCTCTGATGATTGTATATCTGGATATACTATGCTATTTAGGAAAGACCCACCCACCCTCAAAATATCCAAATATATAGCATCTCAATTCCAATACTCTGATGAGGGGCGCACAAATATATTATCAAGGGAGGGGGGTTCATTTCATCACAACTTGAACTTTGATGAGTCCTCAGTAAATATCAATTACCTTTCCTTCTGCTTGGACTGGCTCTCAACACTCTCCATAACTTACCTACTCTTATCTTCAGGGGGCCATGTTCTTGCATCCCATGGTCAGGCAGCTCTGCATTATTGCCCCTGTGGTTTTGCCTCTCTAGAATGTTCTTCCCTTTACCCTCTTCTCATACAGAGTGCTATTCTTTAAAGTTCAAACAAACTCATGAAGTCTTTTCTCTAACTGAACCCCACATTGATTTCTTTCCTTCTTTACACATTTGTACTATGTCTATACATATGTCCCTATGAATCATTTTTAATTTCAATATATTCTGAAACTTTTTGGTATGAAAATCTTGTCTCCCCTGACGGACGGGAACCCTGACTTGCTTTTTAAACATTACCTCTTTTTGTTTATTTGTTTTTATATGTCACTATGCCTGATGCAGGGTTATTCACATAGCAGAAATTTAGTAAATAATCTGTGAATATCTGAAACATTCCATTAATCCATTTCATAAAAAAAAATATTTAGTAAGTTCTTTGTCAGCCATTGATAGATGTTTAAGCATGGAATTGAAACAGTGTTAGAAAATCATTTATTTTGAATATGACTTTTTTTTATTTTAGGGAAGAGAACATGTTGGAAATAACTTTTTGAGAAACTGGTTTCAAAAACGTATTTATCCAAGTTTATAGAGAGCCACCTTGTGGAAATTGAGTTTCTCACTCAAATAAGATCTTTGAGTGAAAAGCTGCTCTCTGCCTACGAGTGCATGGAAAAAGTACATTAAATCTGCATATACTTAAGCTAAATTTTAACCAATTCCCATAAACTAATTGTAATATTTAAAATGTTTTTAAAATTTCTTGGTTATCTGAAAATGAAGATCTTGGCAAATAAATTACTAAATACCATAAACAAAATTTATGACACTTTACATAAGGAATCTTATAAAAATATTAGAAAGGAAGTTGTTAGAGATTGTCTTCTCAGATGATCTATCACTTTTGGGGGGTCTTATGGTTCTTTGAAAATCTGATTAAATCCATGATGCTTCTCCATCAAAAACTTAAATACACAAATAATTTTGCATGTAATTTTGGGGTTATTTACAGTGGAACACTAGTTCCCCTGTAGTTCACCCATGAACCTGCTCATGAACTTCATATTATAAACCCCTGGGTTTATATTTAGGCCAATCATCTCACATAATGCAAAACAAAGGTGTAGAAGGTTTGAGGATAAAAATTAGAATTTGATCCCACGATCTCGTCATCCCCAAACTTTGCACTCACACAATTTCAACAAATAGATCATTAAAACTTATTTTAAAGCAAGATGAAGTCTTTTTGCTATGTTGTTTGAGTCTCTAAGCTAAATCTTAGTATTTATATTTTGTCAGTTTCTTAATGTTCTTAACATCAACAAAGAAAATTCTAATATTATGCCCATGCCAGCCGTAGTGTATCAGTCACTAAGATTTGATGTTTCTTCTATCTCCCACAGAAAAAAAGATGTATTTTGGAGTTACAACTTATCCTTGAACTCTCATCCACATGGGTAAATGAAGCCATGAGGATATGAGGTTAATAAGTTTGGGCACCGGGTCCTGACCCATACATACCCTACTCTAAGTACACAAACCCAATTGTTGTTTCCTCTCTCAATATTGGAAATCAAATATAATCACAGTAATCATCTCTCTTTGTCAGGACCATCAGAGCTCTTTTTTTTTCCTTTAACATTTATAAGAATTTATATGTTCTCTTCATCCTTGCTAGTAAGAACCCTAGATCAGTATTTCCCAAAGTGGGATCTGTGGAAGACTAGTTCCATATAATATCAATAGTTGCTGCATGTGAACCCATTTCATGGCCAAATAAGTTGAGCTTCTTGAAATTAAACCAATACCTTACTGTAAGATTCCCAAAGTCTTTAATGGGCTATAAATCTTCAGGAAGGAGGTACCTTATACAGAATAACACACACATTATTAAACATGGAACTTTTTTGTTTGTTTTTAGAATATCTAATGGGATTGGTGCTCCTTAGAGAACATTTTGTAACATGCTGAACAAGACTTATAAATACAGATAGATATTTTTAAATATATGCAAATTGCATGAACGAATTTAAGGATGGTGAGAAACTGACTTCTAGTATAGAATATTCTGGGAAAGGATTTTTTTACATTAAATGATTAAAATCCAAATATTAGGTCACTTTTAGTTTAGCGGGCAATTTTTTCTAATGGTTAAGCACTCATCTGAACGTGAGTTAATGAGCTTTACTCTTCAGTACAGTCATGCTGTTTTTCAAATGGTTAGCAATTCATTTTACCTCTCCAGTTAAGGTAAAGGAATTCTTATAGGAATAATAGAAGGACCGTGATTAGTATAAAACTTAGTTTTAAATGCCTTATGCACCAGTTCTCAAATACATTCTAAAAGGCACTTACTCTGATGTTAATTGATATCCAGAGAGGAATGGTTCAATTACTTTGGAAATGTTCTCCGTCTTCTAGAATAATCACATTCCAATGAGTATGTTCAAAGCTCTTAGAAGTCCTGTGATAATTTTTTACTTTAAATTTAAGTCAATATTTTCCTAATTATTTGGCTCTCCAGTGTTTTTTCTTATTTTTATTACTTAATTGAACCCTTAACATCTCATAAACTAACATTTCATGTAACAGTTTGGGAAATGTTCTTATACTTTTCTGCTTTCAAGAGATAAAATTGTTTTAAATTCATGTTCACAGAAAAGAGCAATTACCCCCCCCAAATCTAAAAAGTGTGGATTTCTGGTTAATGGTGGCGAGTTGACTATACCGTTTATGTATTTATATCATCTCTAGTAAAAATGAAGGAATTTAAAAAGGGGATGGCATGCAAAAACCATAGGTAGGAAGTCTTCCTCCACCCCCATTCCCACCCTCAGCCCCTACCACAGGACACCCAAGGTTTATTTCCTGGGAAAATGTTATAGGAGAAGCTTGGGACTCTGAGACAGCAGATGATATAGCACCATGTGTGCTTGAGATGTAGGAGTGAAACAAGGGGTGAAGGAATGCCTGTTGGGCTGGGTTCCCTGAAGCAGGCACAGAGATAGAGATAGGTGTGCTGGTCTTTTGTTGGGAAGAGTCATCAGGATCAACATTCCTGGAGGAAGGGAGGGAGAAGGATCGAGACTCAATGGAAGCCTCAGCTGATTTCTAAAACTGAGATGGCCTCGGGTTGAGGGTAAAGGCCTAGATCTTTTACCAGCTCCCTCCTTGCCATCCACAGGTCATCTCAGGCAGGCTGCTCTGTATCAGGGCTCTTGTGATCTTTTAAGCAGATAGCTCTTTTCAACCGAGAGTGATCTCCAGAAAGCGCTGACATCTGAAGGCTCTCCGTCAGCAGTACGCCCTCTACTGGAGAAATGTGTCCTGAAGGGGAGCAGGGCCGTGCATTTCAGCATTTGGTACAATGTGAATGCAGCAACCTCAGCCTCTTTCCCTGCCTTCAGCCTAAAGTGAAAGCAGTCAGTTATATTTTATTACAAGGCGACGATTACAAGGTTCTTCTCTGGATCACTAAACCTGCCCCAGTGAAAAGACCTTCACATTCTGACATTTTGGGTGTATTTGTTCCACCAGGCAGTTAGTTCAGCCATGCTGTTCAGTGCCTTAATTTAAAATATTAATAGCTACCTAAATATCATCATACCTTTGAGGAGAACCTCAACTTGAAAGAGACTAAATCAGACATTTAGAAAAAGTGAGCCAAGAGGAAACAGACAATGTAGGGGACAGAAAACTACTTAAAAACCAATCAATGAACCAACTGAACAAAGGATAATATTCCAAGAAAGAAAAGAGAAAATACCATAGCCATAAAACTAGAACAAAATGCTCTGAAAAAAGTAAAATTGAGTAAGGAAGCACTCTGTGAAATTAAAAATGTATTGGCCAACAGTCAGGGTCAATGTTGAAAAAAGAAGTAAAAAAAAAAAAAAAGAAAATCTCAAAAAGAAAAGACAGAGATGAAAAATAGGAGAGAAAAGAAGATTAGGCAGAGAAAGGATTGATCTAGGAGGCATGACATCTTACTAATAATCATCCCAGAAGGAGAAAATATTGAACACGAAGGAGAGGAAATTATTTTTAAAATAAACGAATAAAACAAGAAAATTTCTCATAGCTAGAAGACATGGATCTTCAGATCAAAAGGAAATATTGGGTGCTCGGCAAAGGGAATGAAAAAAAGAGCCACACAAACCACCCATTCAGGAAATTGCATAACATCTATTATCTATAGATCCTGAAAGCCTTCAGAGAAAGAGAGAAAAGAAAGAGGAGGAGGAAGAGGAGATGGAGAAGAGGAAGAAACATTAAATTCCAACTAACAAGAATCAGACTACTGAAAAGTAACAGTAGATACTGGAATACAATGAAGCCCCAATATCAATATTTTGAAAGAATTTTATTTTCAGTGTGAATCCTATAGCAAGTCAAGCCATCAATAAGTATAAACACAGAATCAAGCGATTTTCATGCAAAATCTGAAAAAAATAAACCCTATTCATTCTTTTTCCACTTACGCTTCTATACTTGGGAGGGAAAGCTGGAAAGAAAATACAAAAACAAAAACAAAAACAAAAAACAAGTTTCTATAGGATGTGACCCACCAGAAACAGGGAGAAAACTATTAAAGAGGAAGTCACAAGATCCAGTAACCAACACAGGAGACCACAGAGGGGCATCTTAGAATATCAGGTTTCTAGAAAGCATAGAAAGCAACTATTCTGGAAGTACAGATTGAAGCAAGAGAGTAGAGGGCTCTGGAGAGGAGTTTGGAAGAAGGAGAAAATGGAATTGATAGATTATCCAATTTGATAGATCTTCTGACGGGGATGGCAGATAAAAACTACCATTTGAAAAAATAATAAATACAAAAGAAAATTGCACATGTTAAAAGCCAAGAAATTATTAATTCCAAGCAAAACAAGTTATACCTTAAAGGGAATATTAACATCATATATATGTAATTAGTAAGATTTATATAGTCAAATATGTAATCATTGGTTATTTAAAAACTGTGATGTAAATAGATGGAGGAAAAGGAAGGGAGTAGCAGTGTAACGGAATTAAATCTCTAACAAGAAATAAATAGATAATGGCTAAGAATTGCTATTTCAAGAAAGAACCAGCATTCTGTTATTAACCCTCTGCACCAGTGTCATACATTATAAGCACGTCATGCTAACACTTATTTAGGTTTGTGGTGCTACTCTGTGGGAAGTGAGAAGAGGGGGTAACAACAAACAAGATAAGATTTTAAAAAGTTCTATGAATAGTGAAACTTTATATAGATATATGTATATATATATTTAGATGCTGGGGTGTTCGAATAGCTGGAAGGAGGTAAATGACATGGTGGAACTATGCCCTGTGACATCCTTTGAAATTTGCTCTATAGCTATTCGTTGAATTGGGCTTTGAAAGTCTTCACCTTTCTATATATAACTTACATTGCATTATGGGGAAGGAACTGAGACGTGGAACTGTAACCCATAACAATTTTTGATGTTACCTATATAACTGCTTGTCGAGCTATACATCAAAGGTTGACACCTTTTTATGTGTATGATATATTTTACAATAGTACTGGTGGCTGGGGTTGTGGAACTGTGACCCGTGACAGTCTTTGAAGTTTGGTCTCTGGCTGTTTGTTGAATTGTGCTTTGAAAGTTATCACTTTATGTATATGTGTTGGAATTCATAAAAAAAAAAAAAAAAAAGAACCAGCAGAAACAAAACAATTTGGGAATGGGCATTCAGAATGGGGCAGATAGAGTAGTTTTTGGTTGTTGTTTAACAAGCCTTTCAGTATAATTTTTTAATTAATATGTGCTTATTTTCTCTGTCTGTCATGACAGATTGAGCTAAACTGTCTTCACAAACAACTTCTACATCTTATAACAACAAGGGATGATTTTGTTGTTGTTGTTGCTGCTTATGCTTCATGCCTATCAACTGTAAACTGTGCTGCATAGTCTCCTCACTCTGGTACCAAGTCACCATCTGTGACTTTGCTGGTCTCATAGGCAGAGGGAAAGACGGAAAGTAGAGGAGAGTCTCACACCAGCAATTCAATACTTGGTCACTGGTGACTCTTTGGCCAGAACTAGTCACATGGCCCCATTCAACCGTAAGAGGGTCACTGAGTGCATCCTCCATTAGCCTGGAGAGCTGGAGACACTGGCAAACTGTTCTAATTCCTTTAATAAAAAATTTTAAATAAAATAAAATGATTTACTTCTAGCTAAAAATTTAAATATGCATGCATTTATATAAATATAAAATATTTGTATTAAATATTGATAGTTTACATTTTGCTTTTAATGTATGTTTTATACTTTACTTACACAACTATTATTCTACGTCCCAGGTATTCAGTAGTGAACAAAAAGATAAAATACCTGTTTTTATGTAGCTTATATAGGGTGGTGGGGCAAACAGACTCAATAAACATAATAAATAAGTAAAATAGGTAATGTATTAGAAGGTGATAAGTGCAGGAAAAAAGGAAGGGGAGTTAAAGATGGGGGCCGAGAGAATGGTTGGAACTCTAAATAGGATAGTCAGGTTAGGCCTGCCTGAGAAGGGGCCTTTCAAGGCAAGACTTGAAGAGGGTGAGGGATGAGCAATGTGGATTCCTAGGCAAAGAGAGCAGCAAATGCAAACACCTGATGCTAGAGCACCCTTGCTGTTTTCCAACAATGACAGGAAGACAGTGAGGCAGAGTAAGGGGACATTAATAGGGGGCAACAGGTATGTGTGTGTCTGAGGACTTTTTATTTTCAGTTAATAGCTTAAACACTAGTGAAATGCTTGAACTTAACACTGAAAAATACATTGCCCAGCTTTTAGATGACATACTTCATTTAAAGCAACTTGGTCACATTATGAAGAAGACAAAGAAATAGAGAATTTATCTTTTCTATCCATTTTAAATTACTTAAAACTCTTCCACGCTTTGTATGCTGCACTGAACACATAGCTTTCAGCAAAGCCTTGGCATAAAATGAAGCTTAGCAGGAAGGCAAGAAAGCAATTAATATTTTTTGAGGTTCCACAATGTGACACATAATTACTTCATTTAATTCTCAGAACAATCCAATTAAGTAAAAAATAGGGTCCTCATTTTACAGATAAGAATACTGAGGCTCAAGGGATATAAAATGACTTAACAGCTAGGCTCTGATGGAGTTGGGATTTAAACCCAGGTCGGACTGACTTTAAAGCCTTTTCTTTTGCCATTGTTTGTCTTTGAGTTCCCAAAATATGTCTTGAAATTCATAGATTTCCTGAGTCCAGAGAAATAAGTTTTTAGTTTAAAATCTCTCCTGTTAGGTTCAGACTACATATGGAACAGGACTCTATGCATAGTTGAGTATTGGCCTTTGGAATTGCCCTGTTTGCATCTCCAAGAATTAGAAAGCACAAATAATGATCCACATTATCTTAATGATAATTAAGAATTAGCGATGTTTATCATGACAAGCTTGCCTGTTTTACTAGAGAAAAAAAAAGAATTCAAATTCTCCATGATTTGAGATTGATTACTCTTGTATTTTTTTCTTTTACAGGTAAGTTTGTAAATATCTTATTTGCCTATGGAATAGAGGTATGGTGTCACTCTTTCCTGAGTTTTATTTTAATTATGTTCACATTGGGTCCAAAAGACCATGTCTTTCACCATGCATTTTTTGTTGTTTTTGGTGTTGTTAATGAAGCTTTGAAAGTAACACTGTGGATTTAAGTCATTTGATTCAGGAGTTTTCAGTATGCGATTCCATAAAGTAAGTCTATGTAGTGTTTGTATTTGTGTTTAAATAATTGCTATGTCAGTTACAAGAGAGACAATTATATTGGAAGTTTGAGGGAAAATGTAATGAGAAAAGTGAAGAAGGGTATGCATGAAATGAGAGACTTTAAGGCTCAGAAGAGCAGAAATATTCAGGTCTGTGCAGATAATCTTGCAATAGCCATGAGTGCCTGTCAAAAAAAGAAGCCATTTTGTAAGCAAAAGCAATAAACCAAAGATGATTTTAGTCACTTTTCTAAGCCTTTGGTTTTGTGTTTTCCCCTATTGTTGTGCAAAATTTCTGACCAGGCTATTGCTGATCAGTAGCTCTGAAAAAGGAATAGCTGTAACTATTTTGGACAAGTCAAATTTTATGTTAGAAAGCAACAAAACACATCCACTTCCTGGAAACCATAAGAAAAAAGCTCTAATAAACTATGTATCAACCATTTCAGATAAGGAGAAGGAAAGTAATTTAAGTAAAGCTTCTAGATACAAGAAAGAGAAGATAAAATATAAGAAAGATGTAGGAAGACGTGGGATTTGGCTGGCGGAGGAAGGCAGCCTATTAATTTACCTTATTTCTCAGTACTGCTTTCATTTGTACAGAAAAGAAGTGATTGTGTGAGACTTGAGACAAGCATAAAATTGGAGTAAATTCCATGCTAACCATAAATGCTGTGTTTAGTCTATTGTAAAAGACTGCATGTGGCTCTAAAAGCAATTGCAAACTTTATGATTAAATATGTAAAAATAAAGAGGGATGGAGATAATAAATCTGCTCCTAGTTAAGTTCAAGCTAAGAGATGAGGTAGCTCCGGAAGCAAGAAAGTGTTGTCCCTCTGCCCCTGGTCTTGGAAGGTAAAGAACTGTGATCTCATTATGTTCTCTGACATAATGATGTCAACGTCAAAGTCATCAGGATGGAATCAATATTATTACTCTGGGTAGATATCACAAAAACCAAGAACAGAAAATGTTTTTCCTGAGAATATTTCCTTGAACCACAAAGCTAACTGGCTGTCCTACAGATCTCTTTATTTTAGTTACTATTCAGGTGGTTGATGGAAAGGACTAGAATTAAAGAAAACTGTAAGATGTCATGATAACTTTAGCAGAATACATGTATTTTTCCCCTCTTCTGATCTAAGTATCAGGGAGATTCTCTAGCCGAAGTGTTGGCAAACTTTTCTGTAAATACTTTAGGCTTTGTGAACTATAAGGGCTCTGTAGTAACAACTCAACTCCATCCTTACAGCACAATAGCAGCCATCCATGACAGTGCATACCGGAAGTGCAGCTCAAATGAGCTTGGTTGCGTTCCCGTAAAACTTTACTTACAAGAACGGATAGTGGTGGGCTTCAGCCTGTGGTTGTTTTCCAAGCCCTGCTGTAACCACTTTTGAAATGAAAAATGTTAAGTAAGCTTATAAAATATTTGAACAGTATTCCTGCTGGCCACTTTGTGACATGGATAAACTCTTGGTCTAAATAGGAATGATATGGTGAAACTTCTCAGAAGTTTTGATTAAATTTAAACACTAGAGGGCACAAAAGGACATGTTTAATTCAAGAACCTTTTGTAAACAAAACTACAATTTTTTATGAAAATTGCCTCAGGTTGAGCCCTGTGACTTCAGTTTGTATAATTTGTCTGAAATGTTGTCCTCCTGCCCCAGAGACCTTTCTGGCCACAAGAACTTGAAATGATTCATCAGCTTTGCATTGCTATAATAATAGCTATATGTTGTTTTCTTTCTTTCTTTCTTTTTTTTTTTTGATATTTACTTTTGGCCCAAGTTAAGGACTTATATGGTGGGTTTTTTTTTCCATCCTATAAGAGAAGAATCATTTTTCTTGCTCTAAATTCTAATTTTCATGAAACAAAATCCTTTTTAAGGTAAATAACAAGTTAAATAGTGTAATTTTATTTTACTAAACTTTTTAAAAGCCACAATAAAATAATACATGCAAATATAGTTTGTTACTTTGATTTTTTAACAAATTTAAAGGGTTTTAGTTAGAGAAATGATTTAAAATATTATCAGGAGCCTCAAACCTCAAACACATTCAGACCCTTTAATAATTCTCCTTAAAGGTATTTGGATCAGTGAAGTAATTTGAGATATTAAAAAGATTTATGTTCAAAGATATTCACCACAACAATACTTATAATAATGAAAGCCTAGATGCATCCTAAATCTTCTACAGTAAAGTTAATGTTTAATTAATTGTTAAATCAGACCTAGTCAGTAGAATCTTACATAGCCATTAAAAATATTTTCAGATAGCATGAAATGACATGGGAAACTGCTTATAGTAAAATGTGAAATGCAAAGCAGAATCCAAAATCATATACACTAAAATCTCAATTGAATATCAGAATTAGATGCATACATATGCATGTATACATATAAAAAGAAGGAAAAAGGCCAGAACAGCAGCATAGTTACCCCTGAGTATAGGTGACTTTTTTTCTGCTTTTTTTTTTTTTTTTTTTTTTTTTTTTTTACTTTTCTGCATTTTCTAAATTCTCTGTAATGGATATTCCTCATTTTTATGGTCATAAAAAATAAATATGACTCAAACAGAAAACTACTTTAGCATTCTGATAGCAACTTCTTTTGTATGATTTGTAAGTCAGTAAGACTTTTACCTGCTGGTAAAAGTCAGCACGTTATAAGAAAATCATATTGTTTTATGCTTTAGGAAATCCATTTAAAGGTATTATTGATTGTCAGAGAAATGCATCATTAGAGTCACCTCTTGAGGCATGTGTAAGAAGGTGAATTTTCTCCGTTCTGTGTTATGGCTGGGTTGCAGTGGTCACAGGAGCATGGAGACCCAGGGAAGACTGATATTTAACACATAACCTCCTTGTGTCTGGACTGTAGTAAAGCTCCCTGCACTGGGATCAAGCAGGACACACACACACACACACACTCATGCCTCTCAGGATGCTTTCTAATCCTTTCTTTATTCCTTCATACCTGAGTTCTACCCTTGCCTTGCTCGCTGAATTGATCTCAAGGTAGTGTGGGTGGAGAGGAGCTCAGGAGAGGAAGCAGGAGATTGAAAGATGCTAAATAGGACTTGGCCCTGAGCACAGAGTTTCTTATTAATGGTCTCACATAAAATATGAGAAAACATCCCATAAATACTATTGGCAAAAAATGCCATAATAATGTGGCACACAAAAAAAAGCTTGCTGCAATATAGCTTTTCCTCTTGATTTTTTTAATAGCATGGATTCTCTTCTACCAGTGTAAAATCCTTCCATATTTATTTTGTAAGAACATATATAAAAGGGTGATTATATAATTTATGTTGTATATATTATTAAAGGCACAAAGTTGGAGATGTACAGAATAGCTTTTTCATAATTCTCTCTCTCTCTCTCTCTCTCTCTATATATATATATATATATATATATTTTTTTTTTTTTTTTCAGTTTTCTTAGAGCTTTTAATCTCTAGTGTCTAGGAGGTTGAGAATTGTATCTCCATGTTTACCAGATAAATAATTTGATGAACTGACTGAAAAGATAAAAGGATGACTAGCTAATAGCCCATCAAACAACTTAAACCCTTTTCTAAAAAAATGTTTTGTCATTTTAAATTTTTGAACCAAGCTGGCTTATAACATGAACTAACAGAATCAGTCAGTTATTTGCAATTGTTTCCAAAGATATGTCTAAAGTTAAATAGTTTATATCCTCAAATGATAATTACTGCTTTAGATATATGACATGTTCTCAAAAATATGAATGTTCTTAAAAAAACAAATTAAATATTCATTATATGAAGGAATAACAGAATTTTGAGCAAAATAATGAAGTTTCCCTGGAGTCCTTCTTCTCAGAAGTTTTAACATTTATTGAACTCCCACTTCTCTGGGCAGTTCCAAAGATACTTGGCCCTGGGAAGTTCACAGCCCAGTAGAAGACTGAGTTGATAGCAATGTCTTACACTTCACAATACTCCTTCAGAGAAAAGACTGCAATATGCATCATGCCCTTTAAGAAACAAATTAGTGAAGAATCCTTGCTAATCACAACAGATGCCTTTGACATATTTATTCCCGTTTACTCATACATGTATCTTACCAGATAACCCACAGCATATTCAAGTCCAAACTTATCTTTTACCAATACCTTATTTATTAGTTCTGAAATAACCTAGAAGAAAACATAAATGTTAGTGTGATAACAGGAGAATGGCTCTGAGGTTTTCACACCTGTATTGGGTTCACTTTCAAATCGAGGGGAACTGTGGACAGACCTTTTTTCAGCTAAGCTAGGTATGCTAGCTAACACCCACAGCAAGGAAAAAAAAAACTTTGCTGAGTGTGAAAAATATGGAATAATACAGCAGCCTAAAAGCTATGATGAAAACATGCAAGTATTGTTACATGTATCAATGAAGTATTTTTGAGATTGAGAGAAAAGAGGATTTGAGGGGAAAAAGTTATGATACCCTGGCTCCAGTTCTTCTCTGCTCTAATCCTGGTGGAATGAAATCAATTGTTCTAAAATTCTGCTTTCATTATTTCATTCCCTGTTCAGAAACCTTCAATGACTTTGTACTTCTAAATAGAACAAAGGTCTTACTCCTAATATAGCATTCAAGGTTCTCCACCTTCCAGTGCCAACCTTTCGTTCCTACCTTTTCCCATCACTCTTTGTAAGATATACCCTCTGAATCCCCCCTGTACTCTGAACCCCCCGAAGTGCATAGACGTCACTCTGCATTTGACTTATGCTTCTGAAGTGCAGCCGCAACTTATACTTGTAATAGGACAATACCAGTCACGGTGTTTAATAAATATTTAATTAGTAAGTATTCATATGTATCTCAGATGGCTGTCAGACCAGTGAATTCATTCACTTGGCAAATATGTATTGAAGCCCTAGTGGAGTGTTTTGAATAGAGAAATGATGTGCCTTTTTAAACGATCACTCTGAGAGCTCTGTGGAGAATAACTTAGAGACTGGGTGGAAGCAAGAAAAATGGTTAAGAAGTGATTGAAACAGTCTAAGCAAGAGAGAATGGTGACCTCAGCAGCGTAGTGGCAGTGGAGGTGGTTAAGAAGGGATTACATTTTTGAAACCAGAGCTAATGGAATTTGATGATGGATTGAGAATGGGGTGAGAAAAAAAGATGATTCAAGGTTCTTGGCCTGAGCAGTTGAAAAATTGTGTGATGATTTTCTTAGATGGGGGAAGATGAGAGAGGAGTATATTTAGTGGTGGATTGTCAGGGGCATGGACCAAAGTTGGGGCATCTTCAGTCTGAGAAGCTTATTTGTGGTGAAGTCCTCAATGCCCCGGCGCCTTCCCCCTGGGCTCACCTCAGAGTTCACCTGCGGCTGTGGGAAGCAGTTCCTGTATATCAGTGTCAGCTTCCTTTCTCAGGCCCCTGGAGCCTTTATTCAGTGCCAAAGGAGCTTACGTATACTGCGTGTGAGCACCCAGAAAGTCTTGATTTAACGCTCCCAGAGACAACCCTCCAACACTGTGGAAGATTAAGCTCCATTTGCCTACAGCAGTATCCTACTTATTAATGCACTCTTTATTGACTTTTATCACTTCCCTGTCCCACTTCCCCACCTCTAACATGTGCATCCCAAATCACCTCTCTAACCCCGCCCCAAATAAACTACCTACATCAAGACGTTGCACGGTCTGAGATTGTTAGACATCCTGTATCAGTGTCCAAGAAGGAGTGAGACATGCTACTGTGGAAATTAGGGAAAATGTCAGGGACGCAGACATAATTAGGTGGGATTAAGCTTTTACCAGTGCAAGATGCATAGGTTTATACATAATCGTTTGCTTCCTTCTCATCTCATCTTGTTTTTTCCCATGTAAAAATGATTATGCTCATTAATGATCAGCTCAGGCTTTCAGCAGAGGCCACAGCAGAATTCCTAGGTAGAAGTAGCTTGAAGGGTGATGACAGGGGTGGTTGGAAGAAAGAGGGGATCTTGAGTACTTGTTCCAACCCTGCATTTGCATAGGAAACACATTGTTTATGTTTATTTGGGGTGATTTGGGGAAAACTGGTGGAGATTACAGATGGGTACACCAAGTCATTCTGTGGTGCTGCCATTGCTTTTTAATAATGGTTTGTGCAGAGCTATACTTTTTCACTAGCCTGGCTCAGGTTTCACTCAACTTTTTTACTTGCCTGGAATGTTTTGCATGATGGCTGAGCAGGAGAGTGGGTGAGGACGAGTGGAACCTTCATCCCCACATCAATAGACACAATTAAGACTGTGCTTCCAGTCATTGCTCAATTCAACATAATAGCAAATCATTGTTTCTCATGTTTTATGTCAGAGTATCAGGTAAAGCTCAATTCTTCTTTGCATGCAAAAAAGAATTTCAGAGTAATTTCCCCTTTACTGGAGGCATCCAGAATTTGTATTTTCCTGCTGAGCAGTTATCCAGTGGAATTGTTTACACAAATAAGGTATTTATTCAAATCAAAGAGCTAATCCTAGCACATAAAAATGTCCCTAATGCATTACTAAAATTTTAGTATTTTTTTATCGGTGGACATCATATGAAGTTTCATGTGACAAATGCATTGCCAATTGGCACTTGTAAACACACTAATGTTTCATAAATAAATGGTTCCATATTTTTTAAGATGATGGACGATATTTGAATTTTGCTATATTCTCCCATTTTCAATATTCAGTTTTCCTTGTCAGATGGAAAACTGCATTCATCAGAGCAAAAGAGCAAGTTTCCAAAGTATTGGGGACATACATAAATACGTGTTTCTTATTTTAGGAAGTTCTTTTTAAAGCATTACCATTAAGAAATGCTTATGGTGTACTTTCATACACATTTAATAATAGAGAAGTAAGATATCAAGTCGTGTGTCACCCAGGCTTCTATAAGGCTTGGAAGTCAATCATCAGAAGCTACTTGAACGCACTGGCTGTCTCCTTGGTTGAAGGTTGAAGCTCTTGGCTCTTTTTCATGGGGTGAAAAGTACAGTCATGTAAACCTTTTTTCACAAGGGGGCACTGTGCAAGCATCTAGCTCTTCCATTAAGTGGCTCTGTAAATCTGTAAAGAGCTCTGCTTCTTTCTCTTCTTTGCTTTTTCCTAGCCTTGGCTCTTCCACCTCTGGGAGGCTGACTACTCTGTCACCTCCAGTTATACTTCTGCAGACCTAATCATGATATTTCTGATTCGATTTTAAGTCATACCGGCACTGATGGTAAAAGATACGTCTGCCTAACTGGTGTCCTAGCACTTCTCAGACCCCTTAACATCTCAGCAATTTATAATATTATTCATGTAATGTGTTTAATTTAATATTAATTCAAAAGTTTTTATTCATGACCTACAGTTGAACTCTAATCAAACAAAAAACCTAAAGCTACTGGGGGAAAAAATAAAACTAGATTATTCAAGTTTTTTAGTAGCATATATTTAGTTTTATCTGAATATGAAAGTAATTCATATTTGATGTTGAAAATTTGAATGTTAGGGAATTTAAAACGTCTGTGATCTACTACCCAGAGATAACACTGTCAACATTTTGGTATATATTTTAATTAATTAGATTTAATTGTTAAATGTTTTTCAGGAGTAATTAGATTCTACTTCAATATTTGCAACATTTTAATACACTTCTTAAAGAAATAGTATATCTTCTTGGAAATGCCACACTCTGCTTTTTAGAACTATGTTTGCTATCTTCACAAAACTTGCTTTTTAATGTGGTTCTATTACTGTTGCCCGTAAACAGCCTTAAATGTACCTGAGAAGCTGATTGTCTGACTCTTAGATGTCCACAGCCCTAAGAGAGCACTGACTTCTTATATTGCTCTCTGCAGTAGCCCCTCCTTGATTGAATTCCTTTTCAATTACGCAACGCCAGACATGAGCTGAAAGTGTTCAGTAATCATTTGTGTGAGTTCTTCAGTTTCATGGAGATTAAAATTAGGTTTCTTCAGTCACTCTTGTGATGTCATTTGACCTTGAATGCATCTCAAACTGCTGAAAAGGTAGCAAGCTGACTTTTACTCACGGCCCATCAGAAATAATAGATGAAAAACAGATTCATTTAAGCCTTTTCTTTTATTAGAAAACTAGAATTTCCTCTAGGCCTAACAGTTGTATAATGTTCACTTGAAATATAACTAAAGAAAGCAAAAAATAAGTCCCACAGAGAAACCCACTAGTTCCCATTCACTGATACATCTCTCATTTATAGATTTTATAGGATATTTTGTCCAATGTCAGTAACTGGAACACTCCCAATCATCCCATTCCCAACCACTTCACTGAATTCATAATTTACCAAGAATTATCCTGTATCACACAATTCAGAAAACATATTACCTGGAATTAAATTGGAAAAAAATTTCATGGTTGATGGCTTTTACCCAATTAAATGGATATTGACTTTGATAATGCATAATCTTAAAGGATATCTTTGACATTTATTTTTATCTTTAATTTATTGTTGTTGGTAAGATGTAGGAATGCAAGTTTATTTTGACTTTACATTGCATAGGAAAAAAAAAAAAAACACACATTGTATTTACCTCTACAAAATCCACCCTTTAAAATAAACCAAATAGGAAAGCATAAAGATTTATACTTTAGGTTCAAAATAAGGTACAGCCATAAATATCATTCAAACGAATCTCATTATAACCGTGCAGTCCTCACTGCCCAAATACAACATGATAATCAACTGTTAAGAAACAATCTCTTCAATGTTACTGGTAGAATCTAAGCACTAGGTACTTGGGTGTTCACTTTAAAATTCTTCCAGCTTTCTAAAATTTTTCAGAATTAACAAAAGAATCAGATTCTACATGTTTTCTGAAACAAATTTTATATGCCCCATCAAGTTTGTGTTTTGGACATCTGAAGTTCAACACATTCTGGGAAGTTCTGGGACATGCTTATTTTTTGCTTTATTTGTAAAAGAAAAATGCCAAGGGAAGGTTTATCTGTTTCAATATTTTGAGCACTAGTGATACATTTTATTGAGAAAAATCTTACCATTGTAGGTTATAGAGATGTTTGTACAAGGTGAGATTCTTTCCTTGTTGCAAGCTTCCTTGTTAGGAGGGGCTGGGTTCCATCTTTCACGTAAGGATATTTCATGTTTCTAAATCAGCCACCTAACACAGATTTAGATGCGCACTAGACATGAAATAAGAACTTCTGTATAAATGCATCTCTGCCACACCACTCCCAGTTTAACATGACATTAATAATTTACAGTCAAAAGAGGGGAAGAAGAGAGGGGTGTATTCTTGAGCCTGGAGCTGTGAAAGATGTCTACCCAAAATTTCTCAATTGATTTATTTTTAATGTTGACCTGAAAAATCACATACTCCTTAATTATATACTTTTTAAAAAATTAAATGAGAGCTCAAATCATTTTCCATCTCTGAATGCTTTACATTCCCTCTCCTCTACTGCACTGATACTCTCTAAAACTGTAAGCCCAGTTTAGTTTGTCTTGTGTTGATGTTTTTTTTTCAGTTCATTCAGTTCTAAGCTCTGTTTGCATGTAAATTGTGTTCGTCATTGGTTGCCAACATCTGATTTAGTGCCAGACACATAGTAGGTGTAAAAATTATATATTTGTGAGAAGAAGCTAGAGGGAGGAAGGAGAGGGGAGGTGAGGGGAGGGAAGAAGGGAGGAAAAGAGGGGCTAAATTAGCTGTCAAACAAAATTCCAGATACAAACCAGCTTACTAAACTGTGTTTTTTTTAGCTCCATTCATTTCAGTGGATTTTGTGATTTACTTAGAGTCGCTCTTAGAATATATAGAAAAATACTTGCTGCCCCAAACATCTCCTTATCTAACATCCACTAGCGTTTAAAATCCCATAGTTATGGTATTGTTTCTGTGACTACAAGATGTGTTTTATTTTTGAATGAAAATTCAATCCCTTAAGTGCCACCCATAACTTATATATCAAACTAGTACAAATAAGTCCAATTTAAATCAGAATTTTTCTATAAATAGATACCTTTGCCATCTGACCAGTGAGGCAACAACTTTGTCTTCTCAAATTTACTTCTACACTTTTAAGGCAGTAAGTTTCATAAAGGAAGTCCCTAATTTAGGAATGATTTATTCTCTAAAATTTGGAGGTAAACCAGAGGTTTCATCAAGTCCCCATTACTTCCCACAGGCCAGCTTGGGAAAGTCACTCAACTCCACTGAACCAATATAACTAAAATTAATTGTAGCAGCAGAAACAAGAGCCAGGACCTGCCCTATTGCCTTACAAATGGTCTAATTGTGCAAATGCTTGGCACATACTTCTTAGGTTGTTTTGAGGGAAAAGTATAAAATGGTGTCCTATGTTTTATGCATCCTGTTACAAAATAAAATGAAATCGAAAAAGCCTTGTTTTGTACTCAGTTACTGAAATACCCAGATTTCTATTTTAACCTTCTGTGAATTGCTACCATGGGTTGGGTGGACTGAAAAGTGAGAGGAAATACATAGTATCTAGAAACACCGACATTACCACTTTTCCTCAAGCCTTACCACACCCTGCCAGCTGCCCCTCTCTCTCTGTCCCCATGACCCTTTAGTTGGCAGAGTTGAGCCCACTCAGCCCTCAGCTGTGCATCAGTCCCAATCCAGGAGCTCAGACTGCCCCTGAAATTAGGAATTTAAAGGGCTTGAATAAGCCAGTTTCAAGGGAGACAAGATTTAGAGACAGGCAAAACTGACCTGACTCCCATCTCTGCCCTATATTAGTTTTGTGGTATTAGACAAGTTACTCAACCTCTCTGAGCCTCAGATTTCTCATCTCTAAAATGGTGATAACAATGTCAACCTCTGAGTTAAGATTAAATAAAAGAAGTGACTATTGTAGCTGCCACCATTCCTTCTCCTGTGAAAATCCACAACTTCCTTCGCGGCATTGCTTTCCAAGAAAAAGGCCCTGACTTTAGTCTTTACTTCATTCTCTTATATTCTAGACACATGCTGGTTAAGAACATAGGATTTGCCATCAATTTTAATCTCAGATCTGCCACTCATTGACTGTATGATCACAGGGACAAGTTAATTCAACTTTCTAAGGCTACATTTCCTCATTTGTAGAAAAGAATAAAAATAATACCAAGCTCATAGATATATTATTGTGAGGATGCTATAACATATGTTAAGTCCTCATCACAGAATAAATATGAAGTAAGTGGTTGTTATTATAGCAAAATAGAGATTTAGAAAAATTGCTCTGATCTAACGGTGATGTTTGGTCCGTAGACTCAGTCAATGAACAAGAAATGTTAGAGTGAGGGAGGGGTTTGGGGGTGACTGGTCAGCCCCAGCTGCCCAGGAATGGGGAAGTTTATGAATGTTGACCCCAGCAAATGATTATCCAGATTTACTGTTATGGAAAAAGTTCACGGAGCCAAAGTTAATGCATGAGGTTGTTGTTATTTGGGATTCTTGGTATTTGGGGTCTTTTTTCTTTCTCCCAAGGGAGCTATTCTGGTTTTCAGCCTGGTAATCCCATCATTGCTTTTACTTGTTTGTTAGCATACTTCTAAAAAGCTGAAATAAGCCATTTCTGTCCTTATTTGGTGTGTGATAACAATTAGGGCAGCATGAGTTGGAGTTTGCATTGCAAATGTTTTTTCAATTAAACAACCTGTTTTTTAGGATCCCATAAATTTTCATAAAATAAATGGAAATGTTTCTATATTTGGTTAAAGTCTAAGATTTTGAAAAATCAAGAAAAATTCCATCAGCTAATTTTAGTAAAACTCCTTGCCACTTAATTTTTAGGTTCTTGTAAACAACACCCATTTAGGGTCTTCGTGCTGCAAATAAGGTATTAAGATTTTGTTACAGGATTAACCTTTACAATGTAACAGCTTGATATTCTATCCTTACACACTGAGGGTAAAAAGATTTAAAACAGAGAAAAAATTACCCACCAAACCTGAGGATTGATACTTCTTTTGAAACCAATAAAAGAATATGCCTAGTTATTATGTTCATGAGTTGACCCATTTTAGAGGAAAAATTTAAAAGCAGAATATGTTTCTAACAATATAAAAATTGTTTCCTAGCTCACCCAAAAGTTAACATACATTATCAGTAATGGTGCCCCAAATTTTGTGTGACATTTTCAGAATGCTTTCATATGAATGACCCAATTCAATCCTTTCAAAAACTCTTTGCAGTAGTTCTCATTGGATAAGACACTGAAACTCAGCAAGGTCAAAGTCATAAGGCAAGCCCCTGGCATAACTGTGGCTCTAATCCTCTATACCATGACAGCACACACTATTTGGGGGGCAGGCTTGTAATTAATTTGATCATGTCAGTTACAGTGGATTTTCTGGTTTTATTATTTCTTATTCATTTATTTATTGCCACAATCTTTACTTTGGACAAGGAGAGGGAACACCTAAGACAAGAGAAATGTCTACCTAAATTACTCGAGGTGAATTTTTTTGCGCCTATTTAAGAACATTAAAAAATACAATGCAAGAGACGCAATGCATCGTATTCTCAAGATGCCCTCTGACTTCTGGTTTATTCATTCATTCAACATATTTTATTGTAACTTTTACTCTTCCAGGCACTGGGGATCCAGTGGGAAAGTAGATATGGCCAAATCCACATGGTATTTAGATCTATCAGGGAAGCTAGAAGTTGAATTAACTAATTACAAATATGATGAGGTTGATCAAGAGGAAGTGCATAGTGCTGTGAAGACATAATCTGGTCTGGGGAAGCACGGAAGACTTCCTGGAGGAAGTGGCTTTGAAGATGAAATTCTATTTCCACTTTTTCACTCACCAGTCAGTACCTAAGGAGAACTTTTTCAGTCTGTATTTGTGAGTACATTATAGAACAGGATGGTGTTTTCTGCCTTTTTAAATCTTTGTATACAGAAAATTACACAATTACTGACTCCAAAAGACTTTTATGAACAAATAAAAGAGAATAATCATTTTTAGTTCTTTATTTCAAGTGATTAGACTATACATTTTCAAACCTGTTAAAGAACTTGCCTCCAGAAATATTTCCTGTTGAATAGTTAGAAAAAATATCCTAGTACTTTCCCAAACACTTAGTAGATGCTTTATAAACATGAAGTTTCTTTTCCTTTTCTCCCATTTCTTCCTGATTTCTTTCCTTCAGCCTTCACTTATCCAAGTGTTTAGAAGGAGCTCAGCTGCTTTCTTGGGTAGAAAAGACTTGACTTAATTTCTCCCAAATTGTTAAAACATTCCTAAAATTAATATAGACAGAGATCTTAAGTGTATAGCAGACCATTTTTTCCACAATTCATAGTTTTTATTGATCTTTTTATTTTTATATTTAATCATGCTTCTGGTTGGTTATTTTATTCTATTTAATTATTTTAACTCTTTAATTACATTTTATTTCTGTTTGTGTCCTGAGACAAATATGAGTACAGATGCATTTGTAGAAGCTTAAAATACCTAGTGTGCTTTCCTCATGCACTTAAGATCATGGGGTAACTTCAATTCTGTCAGCATTCCACTGTGTTCCAGTTTATAAAATTATTGTTCCCTATTTCAGAAGAGGAAAGCATTGACTTCTGAATCAAGCAGTCACATATAAGATTTAGAATGAATATTTGAAAGCAATTCAAAGAAAAAACTAGCATTGTTTTGTAGCATTTTCATTTGGAGAAATAATTTATGGTTAATTATGGTAATAAATTAATGTAATAAAATAAAATATAATTTAAACTACAATTACTTGTTCTGAATGAATATTAGTTTTTAGAAGTGCACAAATTCAGTTGTTAAATTTCCTTTTGGCATACTCTTTGGCAATGGATTACTCTGAAAATAGCATTGTTACAACAAAACTCTTATCAGAGGTATCTGGTAATTAAGACTCTTTCCAAGTTAACTTCTGCTGATTTGGACTCTATTTCAGTGACTATTTCAAAATACAGCATTATCCTGAGACCCATCTCTCTGCCTGCTCTGGTTTCCTGAGGCAGTGTATTTCAACATAACTCAACCCCACTAACGTAACTCTTTGTTTCTCTGAAGTTTAGCTGAAAACCCCCTTCTTCCACCTGTCAGTGAGTGACTGGTCTGTAAGTAAATGCATATGTGAGTTACGCTTATATTCTCCCATTTTTAAATTTGGGAGTTTCAGTTTGATTTGTGGTAGCTATCTCCTATAAAGGAAATTCTGAGTTTCTGTGTGAGACACCAAAACCCAAATTTGCCGTTTGCAACATCTGGAATCTTGGAACAAAAATCCCAGAAAAATTTAAGGAGGAAAATAAAATGCCATATTTATTTCTCAGCTGAGTGTAAGATCTAAGTTATTGGCAGGTGGGAATTTTGTTGAGATTTTAGAGGGATTAGAGATTATATATTGAACGATTGGGTGGGAGCAGTGTCTAAACTTCAGAATCTCTTTTTCCCTGGAATATAAATTTATTTTTCAACTCATAAAAGAAGAGTTTGTCTCAGAGAGGGTACAACTCTCCTTGCCATTCAACCATGTTTCTATTAAATTTCTTCTGGCAAAATACATGCTGAAGAATGTGACAGGAATTGGAAATAGTGAAAAGATGTCTACTTTGTTTATTTTCTGTGCTTTAGTACCCATGAAGTAAAGGACATAAACAGCAGATTGAAGTATAAATAGCAGCAAAGGTTCATCCTAGGAAAACATCTTATTTGACTTTTTATTTTTTCCAATTTTCTAAATTCTTATGTCTGTGAAGTACTAGCCACTCCCTTAAAACAATACTAATATTTACATTTGAAATAAAGGTTTAACTCTGCTCATGATTAATCTCAAAAATAAGTAGCTTATTTCTGTGACGTTATTGAGGCCTGGTAAGCTCAGAGGGATTAGGCATAAATGTGCAGAAGAAATGGGAAGGAGGCGGTAAGTAATCATTTAAGGAAAAGATAACATTAATATTGGCAGATACTAAATTGTGTCCTTAACCAATTTCACATTGGGAAAAAGGACCAAAGTTTCCATTTCCCTGCTTGTAATCTAGATGTCTGCTTTCAAGAAGCCCAGGGACAAAAGAAAAATATATTTTTGGTAATAACATAAAAAGCAATCTTGCTTCCCCTGCATTGTTCATGTCTTGTAGAAAAAGTTGGGCATTCTTATTTTCGTAGTATCTTCATCCTGGGTTACTTTTTTGCCCTTATGTTTTGTCCGTTAAATATCATGTTTTTTAAAAAACGTGAACTGTTCAGGAGATGAAGACCTTTGTCAGTCAAAACGTCTGTTGCTGGCTTTCACCTCGATGAGAACATAAGTAAAACTCAAATAACAGTGTGAGTAATATTTTTCTGCTTCCAAAGCTGTATACATAGACTGTAGCTTTCATTATCAGAAATCAGTGATGCTGTTCTACCTGCAAAATTTAAACCACCAGGTAGAATGAGGGATTTGATTTACACAGAGGGTAAAAGAAATAGATCTTTGCCAGTGCCATCCCTCCTGCTCTCCTGCTATGTCTTTGTGTCCTCCTCCCTCCCTCCCTGTCCCTTCCCTTCACCCCTCCACTCCACCCTCCCATTTTCAGAGCCTCCTCCACTCCTTGTCCAGACTCCCAGTTCTCTTACACAGTCTGGCTTTAGTCCCAGATGCTTCCAAAAGCATTTATATTTCCTAAGCGCTAGCCTGAAATGACAATTAAATACAAAGGAATTATAAATCTAAAGGAAATATAAAGGAATGAAACAATAATAGCGGAATTCCACATACCGGTGTAGCATTCTCAAAGAATACCAGGAAGTGGTCACCTATTTTGCTGATGTGAAATGTGGAACCCTATACAGAAGCAAAAAGGCAGTTTGTGAAGCATAAAATGTTGCAAGTTGGTTCTGAGAGAATGCCTTTATTTGTGAACTATTGGCTCTTCCAAGGCTGCTGCTGCTCAGGGCAGTCATCACTCAACCCCTCTCTTTTAGCTCATAGGTCAGATAAAAAGAAGTGAAATCGTAAAAATATTTTCTATTGCTGATATGGAACGTTTGGCATTTTCAAGAACCCCTGGTGTGCTGAATGCTTGCTGTGTAAATAAGCTTCCTGTTTACTGACTTAAGCTTTTAAGAAAACTATGTGACTATTTTGAACCCCCAGGGTAATAAGAGATAGACTGGGCTTTAGGGATGTCAAAATTCAATGGATATGTTGACACGTAACTGAGCTGAACTCCCTGTCAATTTTGTCCGGTTCAGAGCGAGTTAAATTCACTCTTGGGTACTCCAAGCCTCTCTAATCTTATCCGCCAGAAGTGGAGCACTGCCTTGGTTTACGGTTGAGGTCACTTGCGGGGCACTGTTTGGACAAGGACCGATGGAATTATGCCACATTGTTAACATTAAATACCACTCGGTGATGAGGGCCCGTGACGGCATTGGGGGCCTTTGACTCCCTGAGTAAAATATATGACTCCTGAAAGTGTCAGACTCAGAAACTTTGGCTTTCACCATTTATTTAATGCAAAAGATTTTGTTTTAGGGAATTTATCAGAGAGTTAAGAAATGTTTCTAGGGAATAGAAAATGGACCCCAAAATTGATACTTGTGTTGTTGGAGTCATTCATTATAATCCACTCTCCACGGTGATGCAGTATCTCCTTGAGGGAAATCTGCCAAGAGCTTTTGAAAGTGATCTGTCTGTTTTCTTCTCACACTGACTTGCAGGGAGACTCGGGTATGTTTGAGATGATTGAATCCTTGTGGAAGTTTTGCTGATAATAGTGTTCATCCCTGATTCTAAGACAAGTTGAAATAAGGAAAATGATATTTGGCAGCTTGTTGTGTGAAATTTAGTCATCTATATCAGATTTCCCACTCAGAGGCCTGCATTTACTTGTTTTTATTTTTAAGAAAGTCGTCTATTTACTTTCTTTTTTTTTGAAGTTCACACTTAAATAAAGGTTCTCCACGTCAATTATACCACTCACTATGTGTGTGTGTGTGTGTGTGTGTGTGTGTGTGTGTGTACATATTGTGCTTTTCAGGAGTGGCATGTGACTTGGCTGCTCAGTCAGGACTAAATATACTAAAGTGAGTGTTTCTCACTTTAATAGTGAGATAAGGTCGGAGTGAAGCAAGCTCTGTCGCAAAGGACAAGTGTCATGCAGCAGGAAGTCCCGGCCATCCCTTCCAGCTCTGCTTCGGCCGGCCTGCCACCTCTCTGTCAGCACATACCACAGCACAGAGGAAATGCCCTCACTCAGCTACAAGTGCCGCCTGCTCCGAGCGGGGCCCCTTGGCCCTGGGGCCCTCCACCGGCTCTAACTTCCCACTGCTCCCGGCGATCTTGGCACCCCCTTTCCAAATGGCTTTTCTCTGGGATCCTTTGGGAGCCACAGTGCCAGTACCATCTCCAAGAACCAAAACAAGATTGCGTTTCGCAAAGTCCTACAGGTATCGCTCTTTCCTTTTTGTAGCTGGGAAGGATTTTTTCATCTGCCTCTATAGATTTAGGCCCCTTGCAAATAAGCCTTTGCCTGTGTTGACCTGTTTAACTCATAATGCCGGTTAAATTGACAGTATATGAATTGTGAAATATGAGCTAATAAGATGTGAACCTTAAAACAGTCAGGGGTACGTGACAACCTGCAGAAGTAGAAGGAAGTAGTCGATCCCTAAAAGCTGATTTTGAAAGCTGAAAAGCATCGATACTATTATCATGTGGAAAACAAGTGTATTAACTTGCCTAATGGACTTAATATAGCTAATATAGACCTTGCTAAGTTTTAGTTAATTCGTTGTCAGGAGAGCATGCTCATTTGATTAAACAACAACGAAAGTGCTACAGTGTTTGTTTATAAGTGTCCTAGGACATATTCACGTGGAAATGGTGAAACTATCTCTAGGGTGTTACTTACTCAGAATTTTAATCTTGTCCAGCAGAATTAGACACCATGAATTCAAAATAAATACATTAATGGTATTTTATTTCTAAAGTGTTCCCTAAAAAGCATGTGAAAAATCTTCACTTTGTGCTTTGATAAACTGCCAGTGACACCTCTGATTTACATCAAAGTTAGCTTATTTTAACCAAATAACTAGAAAGACAGAAGCACTTACAAAAATCTGTGATTTCCTCCTTTACTTAAATGGTCTGAATATTTCCAAGGAAAAGATTGATTCGTCACACTTTTTTTTTATACTTCTGACTGACTACAGGCTATAGCAGAGTGTTATTTCAACCACAGCAAGTCGAGGTGAAATTGCTAGCAAAATCTTAAAAATAAGATCTTTCTTATTTACACCAAATGCAAAATATCTGGAAACTGCCAGGCCTATGTAGAAATACACACTAATTTTAGATTAAAATGTGTTCTGATTTGCCTGCATTGAGAAACAGTCAACATTTGGATTAAAATAATTCCCCAAAATTATTTGGTTGCTTTTAATAGTAGGGAAGATAGTGCCCTTGGAAATTTTTAGGGAACTATAAAATCAGAGATATCTAATTATAAAATTCACTAGGAACAGTGTGCAAGCAAACTTTGACAAAGGCTACATGTAAGTTACCAAATAAAAGTATGGGTAATACTTCCATTTATTTCTGTTCCAAAACAAAACAACTTCCATGTTTTATTAATTGTTTTAATTTGTTATGGTTATAAAATTTGGTTGACAGTAGAAATTGCTTGCCTACTGTATTTAGCATTCTACCGAGTGCTAACCTCATACTTATTATGTGCTAAGTTATAGGCTCATAACTTGTCATCAAAGATTTATAAACATTGCTGTGCATATATCCAGTCACAATAGATCGTGGCTTCTATGCTCTTCTCATCACTGAGATCTGGTAGCAAGTGCTTAAATATCGTGAACATCTAACGACTAGGTAGAGTAAAAGCAATAGCTTGACATACTGACGAATTTCAGAATTCTCAAAAAAGTGCAGAGTTTAAGCTCTACTTTATGAAAGTTGATGTCTCAGACTGACCAATATATTTTCATTTTTTCCTTTGGTTGATTTCTGATCCTTTCCAAAGTACAACAAGCGCTAGAATGAGTTTTCCACGTATTTGAATGCCCACTGTTTGTAGTTTTAGCAAGGCTGTTTAGTTACAAGTTTAAGAGGTAAAGATGACATCCCTAATAGCCATCCTTGGACCAATCTCTGGAGCCTGAAATACTTCATTTCTCATCCATTTGCTTTTCATTTGAATAATAATTGCCCATTTAATAGCTAGTTTAATTATTTGTATGCACTGTCTTCATTGTGCTGCAGATTCTATTGTGTCTCCTTTGTGGGACTATAAGCTCTTTAAAGACAGAGGCTTAGAGGCAACAGGGGTGGGGGGTGTTAATGAATATTTGATGAGGCATTCTGATGCTGTCTTTCTCATTTGGCATCACCCCATGTCCTCTTTATTGGCATCACCAACTTGTTGATATGATCAGGGTCTATCATAGGTCAAGAGTAGAGTGGAGGGATTAGGGAGCTAGGAGAGCAGTTGGCTGCCCAGGTCTTATATTTCCAGAGATCTGTCACTCCTCCAAAAATGATTTTGCATTCAGCCACAGCAATATACTGACAGGAATAAAAAAGAAATGTTTGCCATATAGCTTTAAACTTTTATCAGACCACACCACCTCAAATTCACTGTGAATAAGTATATGCATGTATGTATACACTCTCTCTCTCACACAAACACACATTGAAATTCTATAACAATCTTAAGGAACACAGTTTCATTGCATACCATTTTTGGAGTTAAAGGCTTTAAACTGGTTAGAGTAAACATTTAAAATATTCCACAATTTTGCAACCCTGTTTTTGTATTTCTTTTTAATATATATGATCCTTAAAACATGGAAGTGGCTGAGGCTCATTTTGACCTTTGAGAGGCTTTGGAGTTGAACACACTGTTGAAGCAACTAAAAGAACTGAGCATTAGGCAACATTCCTTCATTGGATTTCTCCTTGATTGGGTGGTTTGCTTAAGAACAATCTTTTCTACTCTATAAAATCCTCCAATGTGCCTAGTATAGTGTCATTTTTACCCCTGAATATTGAATGGATATTGATGTATGATATTGATGGTACACTTAGTTTTGAACTGGAATATTTTACTTTGATGTAGTTGTCAATCCCTGGTAGCATTCAGGCTGAAGGAAGACTGAGTCTGGGATAGGCAAAATTCAGTTGAGTCTGATTTGTTCAAGTGATAGTAGATCATATACGTTTCATAACTGTTGATCTCTGAGAAATGCTCACCACCTAGGACAGTTACATAGTGCTCAAAGTAGACTTGAACATCATTTTTCAGTGGTCACAAATTTTTGTTCTTTGAGGGTAAAATATATATATTTTTAAAAGCCACTTTTGATTAATGCATGGCTTATTAAGTCAAATGCTTCCAACCAGAAAGAGAGATTGAAAGCGAGAGGGGGGTGGGGGCTGGGCAGGGAGTTGAATATGTTGACAGGGAGAGGCAGAGAGAGAGAAGATGATATAGTAAAGAGGCTCATTTCCTTCTGTGGACCTGGAATGCAATACCAAACACATTTTGAGTAAAGGGATCAGCACGGCATTAGGGCACTGCTTACAAAGGTGTTTTGGTTTGCTAATGCTGCCTTTATGCTAAATACCAGAAATGGATTGGCTTTTATAAAGGGGGTTTATTTGGTTACAAATTTACAGTCCTAAGGCCATAAAAGCGTCCAAACAAAGGTATCAATAAGGTGATGCCTTCACTGAAGAATGGCTGATGGCATCTGGAACACCTCTGTCAGCTGGGAAGGCACGTGGCTGCCGTCTGCCGTTCCCGATATGCGTTTCAAAATGGCATTCTCCAAAATGTCTCTGGGCTTGTCCATCTTGGCCTCTCCGGCTCCCATGCATCTGACCATCTGGAGGTACTCTCTTAGTTTCTCTGGAGCAAACTCTGGGCTAGCATCTCTTAGCTGAGCATCTCCAAACGTCCTTCTGTCTGTATCTCCAAGCATCAGCTTTTCAACAGCCTTCACCAAAATGTCTCTCTCTTATAGGACTCCAGTGATTTAAATAAGACCCACCCAGAGTGGATGAGGTCCATAGCTCCATGGAGATAATTTAATCAAAGGTCTAGCCCATAGATGATTGAGTCACATCTCGATGGAAACACTCAATCAAAAGATTAATGTCTGCCCACACAAGATTGCGTTAAAGAATATGGCTTCTTCTGGGACATAATATATACAAACTGGCACAAAAGGCAAGTGCTACTTTTGAAGGGCAAAGTGCTGATTTGTCATGCTGAGTTCTGCTATACTTGTTTAAATGTCTGTCTCATCACTTTAGAGCCACACCTTTCATATCTATTTTTTTTGGGGGGGGGGGGCAATATGCTCATGTTCAATTTAAGAAAATAATGTGAGTGAATTTATGTTGATGTTATAACCATAGTACCTAACACAAAAAAGGAAGAAAATTATCTGGGAAGCAAAAAAAATTCAAGGAGCTTATGGACTCTGAGGACCCCGTAAGAGGAAACTAGGAAGTTGTATTTTGATGTAGATTTATTATTTAAAATTAAAGTAATATTCAAGGAAACTTTGAGTAGAAAGTTTCTCATCTAGAGATGGCCCTGTCTTCCAACCAGAGCAAACTACTAAACTTTCTGCTTTCTGTTGTTTCAAAATTTAAATGGATGCCATAAGAATGGGTGCTGTGAAAATAGAAGAGAAAGCCATCAAGTATGTATTTCAAGGTAGGGCAATGAGGATGCCAAAAGCATCCTGCATACTAGAGACAGGAAGCAGTGTCCAGTTTTTTTGTCCCTTAAACTAGTAGAGAGTGATCATGGGAAATACATAACTGAAATTCCCAGAAAATTGGCCAAATCTCATTTTTGTCAATAGTTTCAACTTCTTTCCCTCCCCAGCATTTTAGCAGAGTGACCACATTGGTGATTGCTTAAACACACTTGAACATACTTGTACCTCTTGTAGAAGAACTGACCAGTAAATTTATCATGTGAAATCAATTAACGGTAGAAGGAAGAGGATTTAGCAATCAGCTGGAGAAAAAAATCATAAATGATACTGAGGCCATGAAAAGATAAAGCCATCTTTGCTTTAAAAAAAAAATAAAAAGCCCTAGATAAACTTGAATTTTCTCCTGTGCTCTTAGGAAGTTATGCTCAAGTAACTCTTACCTGAGGATTTTATAGTAATGAGGAGCAGAGACCAGTTAAAATGGAAGTAGTAGCATATCAGTCATTATCAAATCAAACCTCTCAATCCTCACTGGAAAACACTGGCTAGAGCCGAAGTCTTAGACAGGAAAATGTGTGCTGCCAATGACTCAGTAGGCTGGTATGAAAAACAACCAGATGACAAAAAGATGAAAGAATGGAAGAAAAGGAGAGAGGGAAAGAGGGAAGAAGGGTGGAAGGAAGGAATTCAAGTTTTATTTTACATCTGCCCCAAAATCTTACTTTAGTTAGAACATATGTTGCTATAAGAGATTAACCATATCAATTATGGCTGAGAACATTCTCATCTTTTCATGTTGTATTTGAACATCCAAAGCCTGTTGTGATGGAATAGATGTGATACCTCTTGTTTTTAGTGCCCCGTAGTTTATGTAACATCTTCTTATCTAATTCTGTAGAGTAAGTAGGGAGAATGGGTGCAGTGAACACCAAATAATAGAAGAAGAATTTGAGGTTCAGGACCAGAGACCACAGGCTTACCTGGTCAGAAAGCCTGGAGTAAGAATGATAAGAGATAATATTTATTGGGCCCTTCCTCTGTGCTCACAGTGCTATACATGCATTTTTTTTTTTTTTTTAATTTTCATTTAATCCTCTGAAACAACCCCAGGAGGTGGAGCTGTGATTACCTTTGTATTACAGATGCGGTAATTAGTCAGAGTTTGAGAAACCTGTCCAAGGTCACGTGGTAGTAAAGGAGGCGGGGAAAGGCAAACCCTGGCAGTCGGTCCTGGAGTCGGCTTTCTAAGTAGTCACCTTCCTATCTCCAATTTCCTGACCAGCTCCTCTTAGCACCACACTAGAAGGTATTCCCTAAGGAGAGGTAAAGTTCTAATAGATTTACTGTCATCCTCTCTTCAACTCAATGTTTCTCTGAAGAAAGAAAATTTGTAATTTGATATAGAACAATATGGATTAGTAATCAATTACATTGTAAATGTGTTATTATCTAAACTGTCCTCTAACCTAATTGACATTGGCTTAAAGTAACATTCAGCAAAATAAATAAATAAATAGAAATGAAAGTATTACTTATGTTAATAAAGAAAGGAAATTAATCAGTGGTTTTATGTGGCCTGTTTCTGTCCTCCCTTCATGGGCTTCCATCTGGCTCATTGCATCTGGCCAAAAACACTGCTCATGTGGTTGAATTTTACTGCCAAAGTGTTGACTGTTGGCCAGCTGTGCAGAGGAGCCAGAAGATTCCCTCAACTAGAGAGGTCAATTGTGTCATGCCTATTAATTCTGTTGGCATTGCCATGAATATTAAACTGCCCTTCTTAATGATATTCCAAATTGTGAGTTATATTGGCTCAATGGCAAGTGATAAAATAATTACTTATAGGCGGCATTTATACCTAAGAATAACAATAACAGTAACAATCATTGCACATTGTGGAGAGAGGTAGCCTGATATAATAAAAGGACTTTTGCTTTAGAGCTGAACAGACCAAGGTTGTGTGCCAACTCTGCTGCTTTCTCACCTGAGCAAATTCCCTGACTTCTGCGAGCATATCCGTAAAAGGAAAATAAAAATGCCTGTTTCAAAGGGGTGTTGTGCAGATGAAAGGAAACAAGGTATGTAACAAGGTACACACATAAAGGTAGGCCTGCCTACCACCTCTTTTATAGCATTTTCTAAACAAGCATACACCAAATGTTTGATTCTTCTTTTGCCAGATACTTTTAGGAGTTAACACTTACAATTGGGAATGCTATTGGTTGCAAAATAATGCAATGCAGCTGACCTATAAGCAGTTACCTCACAAGCAACTTGTATATAAAAATGGTCTTCAAAGGTGGTGTGAAGTAATGGTTAGGAGGGTTGGCTGGCTCCAGAGCCCCAGTGCGGAGCTAATTCAAATTGCAGCACTATCACTTACAGCTGTGCGACATCAGGCAGGCTACTTAACTTCATGTGCCTCAGTTTCCTCATCTGTAAAATGGAGTATTTTGAGAATTAGGTGTGTTAGTCAAGTGTCAGGCATGTAAAATAAATGTTAGCTCTTATTAATACTAGAATGTAAGCTCCACCTGGCAGGGATTTTTTCTCCACCTCTGTATTTCTAATGCCCTGAAGAGTGTCTGGCACGTAGTAGCAGATGCTTCATATATATGACTGAATGTATCAGCAAATGTTTGCAGACCCCTGACAAGCATGGGGGCATTCTGCTTCAATTTACCACCTTCATGGGAATACAGGGTTAAATCTGAAGAGACCCAAGGGTTCATTTGCTCAAACCCACTCATCTTTTAGATGAGGAACCTGGAGACCTAAAGAGACTCTGAGGTCATGCAGATTGATAGCGCAGATCTTGAGCTAGAGCTCATGAACTGTTTGTTTTCTGTACAAATCTTTGCTCCAATGTCCCATCTCCCTCACTTTAGTACAAATCCTATCTAATTAAAGCCTTTAAGCCTGGGGGAGATAGGGCCTACTTCTTGCAGCCACGGTAGAGTTTAAGAGTCATAATTAGGTAGCAGACACAGACTTCTGAATTACAGGAAAACTCTTCCAGATAAACTTAAGCACAGATATTTTACCTACAAATCTAGCAATCCTTTCCTACAACAGCTAAAATTGGGTTTTTGTAGGGACCATTTTGTAAACAGCATTTTTGCAAAAGGCATTAGCTGAGTTTTTCTGAATTAAATGAAAGTTCTATCTGCAGCATTCCAAAGAAACTGTACATTAGCAATGTAAACCAGAAACAGAGAAAAAGAGGGAAATACAGTTGGTGAGCTCTAAAGAGTTCAAGACAGCAGGTCTTCGTACTATCAGGAGCACATGGAGCAACCACAGGCAGAAAGATATAACACTCCATGCATTTATTGTAAAAGTCCTCATGCTATATGGTAACCTGTGGGCTGTGGGCTAGCATAAAGCATTGCAAAATAGGGGTTGGCAGGAGATGCAAAAATCAGGTGATAAGAGAAGAAAAGGCATCACTCACTGCTGAGGATTTATAATTATGCTTGAGGTATTTCTGATAGTCAATGTGAAAACTGCATGTTGTTAAAACTATACCACTTTTGGATGTGTAAAGGGTATAAATATTTATGATTAGTAGGTAGTAAAGTTAGTATCTCACAATGTTGATTTTACCATTTTCAACGATTACGTTTTGCCTTCAAGTCATGAAGTATAGGCGTATTTTTAAGTTAAGGGATGGTACCTTAACTGGATGGTCCAATTAAGACCTGTCCATTTTGGACAAAGTAAATAAGGAACACTTCCTACAAAAGAGGAAGCATTTGCTTCCATCCTTCTTATTTTGCTACTCCTTGTTCTGGACTGGAGATCCCACCCCTATCATGCCCTTTGCCCAGCCAAATACCACCTCCCATCTTGGCTATACTCCCTCCTAACCTCCATTGTTTTTCTACTTTTGAACCATTATTGAAGAGCTTTTTCAACTTGCTCAGCAATGAATAGGAAAGATGTTTATGAATATCTGTAAGTCTGTGTTAGATAAATTCCCAGGGTTACTTTGAATGAGAAGCAAAAGAAAATTCCACTGGCAAGGGAGAGGACAGTATAGTACTTTTAAAGTAGTAAAATTATATAATTTTATATGTGTAACAGTGTAAACTTGGGAGGAATGATTAAGACATTCAAGAGACAAGGTGCATTTGTGAACAGAGTAGTTTACATATTACTTTAATTATGTTAAATTAACTAAATGCAAAAGATAGATATTTCAAGAGCAACAAATATTTAAGCCACATTCTAAAATCCAAGCTTTGGAGTGAAAGAAGATAAGCTTTGGGCTGGGCCAAAAGAAGAATCCTCTAAAAGTAAGTTATTGTGACCATGAACAAAAGTACTCAAAGTAATCAGGATATAAAAAAGATGGATTTATTCATTCAGCAACTATTTGTTGAATGCCTACTCAATGCCTGGTCAGTGCCGTCTGTGCTAGTAAAAGTTGATGCTCTATGACATAACAAAAAAAAAGCCTTATTTGCAGTATTTTCTGATTCCCATAGCAAAACGTAATCCCACCATAGCCCATGTCAAGCTGCAAAAGTGACGTCACCGAATAGGAGTTGGGAAGAGATGTGTAGTTTCCACCACACAGATACAATAGACATGAATGACCTCAAGAGCATAGATAATAGTAAAATGTAGTTGAATTATTAGGAAATGATAAGTTTTCAATATTAATAACCATTGTTTTTAATATAATTTATTAAATTGTAGTTATATATTTTAATTTTTAACAGTGTCTGGGCTGAACAACCAAATTGTAAATACTCCCGAAAATTTAGCGATTGATTCTGACCAATCATTACACACAGGCTCCTATCCCTGGTACTTTGTTAGTCACCTAAATACATTTGCTTTATATGTGAGATATAATGAGGCACATAGGAGATAAGATTCTGCAGGAGTCCAAGCTGGTGTGTGATTTCCTTCTGCACCAGCCCAAGCCTAGGAGTAGAAAATGGTTTGACTGAGTGTGGGTTTGCCTTAGCAGGAAAGACACATGGAAATAGGTGGAGGTGTATGAAGTGGATGGCACAGTACACAGCAGAGAGTGGGTGGTGGAGACGTACAAGAGCATGGCTTATGAATTTGCCAAAGATCATCGTGGATTTGTTGGAATGAAAATCATTTATACAGATCACAGAACCAAGGATGTGTCTCTCATCGCACAGTCCATCAAAGAAGCCATGGAGCTCTGGGCCCAGTTTCCCAAGACAATAGTGGGCTTTGACTTGGTGGGGCGTGAGGATACTGGCCATAGCCTGCATGACTACCAGGAGGCTTTGTTAATACCAGCCTTGCAAGGCACTAAACTATCATACTTTTTCCATGCTGGAGAGACAGACTGGCAGGGTACTTCCGCAGACACAATCCTTCTGGATGCCCTAGTGTTCAACTCCACCAGGATTGGCCATGGATTTGCTTTGGGCAAACACCCAGCATCCATGGAATACTTCTGGAAAAAGGACATTCCCATAGAGGTCTGTCCCATCTCCGACCAGGTTCTGAAACTTGTGTCTGACATGAGAAACCACTCTGCAGCTGCTCTGATGGCCAGCAGGCACCCCATGGTGATCAGCTCTGATGATCCAGGCATCTTTGGCTCCAAAGGCTTGTCCTATGATTTCTACAAGGTCTTCATGGGCATCGGGGGCATGAAGGCTGACCTGAAGACCCTCAAGCAGTTGGCCATAAACTCTATCAAGTACAGCACCCTGTCGCCAACTGACAAAATGGATTTCATGCAGGCGTGGGAGGAGAGATGGAATAAGTTTATAGATGACCTGTCCAAGAGGCCATAGGGAGGTGAAGACAGCCCTCAGTCACAAGTACACAAGGGTAACCCTCCACTTTCTCTTATTTTCAAGTCCATTCCAGTGTAGTCTCTACCTCCATCTCTTCATCAGAACTGACCTTGTAAAGGTCATCGATGGCCTCCATATTGCTTGACCACTCAAAAACACTTGACTGTTGACCAAACTCATCTTTTTGAAATATTCTTCTCTCTCAACCTCATGACAACTCTTGGTTTTCTCCTCTCTCTGGACATTGCTTTGGGGTTTGCTTTCCCAGATCCTCCTTCTGTATCTGATCTCTGTGTTGGATTTCCTAACAGCTCATTCTTGGACTGTCTTCTCATCTCTTCTCTTCTCTCCTCTTCTTTTTTCCTCTCTTCTCACTCTATACTCTTTTCCTAGGTAGTCTCACCCACTTCCCTGCTTTTCAATGCCATTTATTTGCTGATGATTCCCACACTTATTTATTCACTCTGATGGCCCATGGGAATCTCAGAGACCTCCTATGTGCAATTCTGAACTCTCAATCTCTTCCCTTCAAAAGAATAGTCTCGTCAACAAATGGTGCTGGGAAAACTGGGTACCCACGGGCAAAAGAAATTGGACCAATATCTCATACCATATGTAAAAACTAACTCAAAATGGATCGATAGCCTAAATATAGGACCTCAAATCATAAAACTCTTAAAAGAAAACATAGGTAACAATCTTCATGAGCTTGTATTAGGCAATAGATCCTTAGATATGACATGAAAAGCATGAGTAACCAAAGAAAAAAATTGATAAATTGGCCTTCATCAATCTCTTCCTTTCGAAATTGCTCATTTCCTGGTGTTTCCCATTATATAAATGATACCTTCATCCATTCCACCCAGTTGCTCAAGGCAGAAATTTTCAGAGAAGTTCTCAAAACTTCTCTCTGTCGCCTGCTCTCATCATCCAGTCCCGTCAGACCAACATCCAAAGTATATCTTGAATCTACCCATTTCTCTCCTCTCTTCTCTCCTTCAGGTTTCAAGTCCAATGTCACTGTCCCAGAAAGGTTTCCTCAATCCCCTAATCTGTTCACCCTGTTCTTTTTTTTCATGACTCACAATTGTAATTATGTATACATTTCTGAATTTTCTGGACTGTAAGCTCCATGTGGGCAGGCACAAATGATTGTTGCATGCACATTGTGAGCCTAGAGCCTAATTAGTTCTCAATAAAAGATGTGTTGAATGAAAAAAAAAATGAGGCACATAACAGACAAGGTATCTGCTTTCATAGAGCTTTTATTCTAGAGGACGAAGGCAGAGAATAAACAAGTCAACAAATAAAATAGGGATTACACTGAGGGAGTGTGCTCTGCTTGGGGAAGTCATCAAAAAGAAAATGACAATTTATTTACATATAAATTGAAACATTCATTCTGTATGTCCAGGAGTACATTTCCTGTCCTGAGTGGGCAAGCCATAACTCAGAATTGCACCAAGTCCGTGGAACCATCTGGAGATTAACCTCATTACTGACCATGTTCTCAGATCAGACTCCAGTCTCTTGAGTGAATTTGCCTTTGCTTTTTGGTTATTGTAACAGAAGAGGAGGGAGAAGAGAGAAAGGAGAAGGAGAAAGGTAAAGAAAGCTATGACAACTAAAGGAAGAGTTTTGATATGGTGAAATACTCTCTAGAAGTATTTGTTTAGTTAGTGTTACTACATTAAAATAATGACAAAAACAAATTTGCAATATACTTTTCTATTACATTATTTCATGTAATCCTCAAAAAGTTTCGTATGTAGAAAAATTTAAGGTAGAAAACAATTGGAAGTTAAAAGTCAATAGCAGTAATGTGTCCTATAATAATACCTTATTATTATTATTTTGGCTTGATACATCTGGCCCTGTCTGCCCCCAAAACATAGATGTTGTTTTATTTCCTAGCTGCTAAAACAAATACCATACAATGGGTTGGTTAACAACAGGAATTTATTGTCTGGGTTTCGGAGGCTGGAAGGCTTGCTTCCTCCAGCATGGTGATCTTCTGGCCAGCCTGCAGTCTTTGGAATTCCTGGCTTTTCTGGCATGTGGCAATGCACATGCTGATGTCTTTGCCTTTCTTCTCCAACTTCGGGTTGACTTCCAGCTTCTGGCTGCTCCCTGTGATTTCTCTCTCCGTGTAATTTTTGCTCTGCTTACAAAGGACTCCAGTAATCCAGATTAAAGGCCTGATTCAATTGGACCACCCCTTAACTGAAGTAAGATCTAGAGGGGATTTTATTTACAATGGGTCCACATCCACCAGAATGCAAACCAAGACCAAGAACATGTTCACACTGGGGTATACACAGTTCAATCCACCACAGATGTCACAAGCAGAGAATAATCAGGTGATGAATTTTTGTTTTTCAGAAGACATCATGCACATTTAAATTCTTGGATTAGAAGGAAAGTTGGCCAGATCAAACTTTTCTCTGACACACAAATTTTTAGAATGGTGCCTGTAAATATTATGCTTCTAATGCTTGTTGCTTGATCTCTTTTGGCTATTAACTTGTCTAAATTGATTTGTGGATTATCCACTTGATGTTGCTATGGATAAAAGAATGTAATGGCAGAATGTGTTTATATAGGATAACAAAATAGATTGACTGAGAAGAGAGATTTAACTCTGTAAAATATCCTTGGTTTTAAGAGATTTTTCTTTCCATGTAATGGCAGTGTTTATACAGATAGAGAATGAAAAATTAGATGAATCCAACTAGTGTTCTCATCCAAAAGGCACATTTATGTCCTGTTTAAGAATCACTTTTGCTTGATGACATAAATGCATTCTCTAGTGAAAGGGTAGTCCCTTTGGGGGAGAGAAAAACAAAACAAAATGAAACCTTCTGCCATCTTTGAGCTGTACCTGGGGAAAAGCATGATTCAGTAGGTCTATGAAGAAGCACCCCTGTCCCGATCTCAGGTAACTGAAAGATTTCATTGCTGAGGCAGACAAAGATAATTTTGTACATCTTCTGTTGTATGTGCTGCTTTCCTAATTCTTGGCTGAGATACTCATGGACAAGCTCACATTAGGTTTCTCTTCCCAATGTAAATCCATGTGGAATGAGACAACATAATTTCAGGGGGATCTGACTTGCAGAAATGCCAAGAAAGGGAAAGAAGAACTTATTGCCCATCCAGACAAATAATCTATCTTGTGTTTTGGAGTGAAATAAAAAGGCTTAATATTTGTGTTAGCCCTGTATGACATAATATATATGATGTATTTATTATCTCCCTAGTGTTCACAAAAAGAAGAGTATGGACTGTCTTATTTTCTTTGTAAAATTATTCATCTGTAACCCATAGCACCCCATGAGTGGTGTGAATGTGCCACTAGGATGGGGGGGGGGGACCGAACAAAGCTGTCATTTTTCTTATATAACCAGTACCCAGATCAAGAATAAAAAATTATTAGCTCCCTAAAAGACCTCTATATGCCCGCTTGCAGTCACTATGCTTCCAAAGACAAAGAGTATCCTGACTTCTAAAAACATAAATTTCTTTTGCATGTTTCTGAACTTTATATAAATGTAAGTCTACAAATACAAACTCTTTTGTTTTAGCTCCTTTCACTTGACATTGTGTCTGTGAGATATATCCATATCATTTGGAGTGGTTGTAGATTGTCCATTGTGATGGTATTTCATTGAGTAAATATACCCCAATTTACTTATCCATTCTACTGTTGATGGGTGTGTAGGTACTCCAGTTTGAGGCCATTATGAATAGAGTTGCTATAAATATTCTAGGATATGTCATTGTAGTGTGTACGTGTGTGTTTATACATATATATGTTGTATATATTCCAAGGGGTGGAACTTCTGGGTTTTAAGATATACATGTGTTCTTAGATAATGCCAAATAGGTTTCCAAAATGGTTGTACCATTTATGTGCCTACTAAGCCGTGTTCCAGATTTCCACATCCTCTCCAAAGTGTAGGTCATCAATGACAGCATCCTCATGAAGAATAGTGTAAAATAAACAAGTGACTGCAGTAGGAAAATTTGCCTGTTATTCAGAAACAGACTTTTTGTTCTATTTGGCCCATGTTCAGTTTAAAACTTACATTAAATTATTCATTTGCCAACCCGAGAAATAATTATTGTCAGCAAAACCAATTAATAATCTCTTATTCCATTGTTAATTTTCCATCTCCTAAGTCTAGTTCTAGTTATATATTGAGTATTCACTTTAAACTAAGGCTTTCTCTTTCATATCTTGTTTCTTGGGGAAGTTGCTTTGGACTTTTACTAAACCAACTTAACCTGTTTAAAAACACTAGTGAATATATATGCAGTGTAAGTCACGATACAATAAATGTGTACTACTTTTTCATAGATTTTTTTTCCCTTCATTTTTAGCAGTTTTTTTTTTTTTTTTTTTCCCCTTTATTCTCTTTCCTCTTTGTCATCAGTGTCTTCTGCCTTTTGTTAATGTCAAGATTCTGGGACATATAATCCTCTTTTGAATGTCACCTCCTCTAAAACTCATCATAAAGTGATTGATGATACTGAAGTGACCTTTGGTACTCTACTATGTAAGGTGACCCAGGTTCAGTTTGTACCATGTTGAAATGTGACCATTAATTTTTAGATGCTGTCTGGAGGAATTTAGCCTGTGTAACAACTGTGGGTTCTATCTCTTGAAGCTTTCAATCTCCAGTCCCATCACCCTAATTTGTGGAATATTAGGTAGAACAAAAGGGAAAGTTAAGGCAGTATAAATGTATTCTAGGTGTTTCAGGACCTACCTGAAAAAATATATAATTTTATTACCATACAGATAATGCAAATCATGAAATTTGAAAAAGTGTAGTATTTCTATATAAGGGTCATCTGATTTGGAAATTGGGAAAAGAGTTAAGGATTCATAATGTACTTTTTAAAAGCTGAATCTCTACCTTAATGGTCTCAGGAAGTTATTATTTTTGAGTTTTGCACTCAAGTACCTCAGAGGTAAAGCTGTCCTGAAAATATAATTTTCAGAACCAGTTTCTTGGTACCTGAGCAACTCTCTGGGTTCCATTGGAAGTCGCTAATTATTTCAAGTCACTAAAATATTGTTTCCAGTATATATCAAATAGTAGCTTAGAGCATCCAATTCTTTTGTCAGTGGTGAATGTGACATGGAAAATTAAAATCTACCATAATTCATAAGATTCATTTTAATCAATGTTTTCAACCTATCAAATCTTTTGTAGCAACACTCCTAATGAAAAGCAGACTGGCTTATCTTTGTTTCCATCTCCCTGATGTCTGGCTTGTTGCCAGGACTGATAACAAGACATGAAATATACAAATTCAGAGAGAGAGAGATAACTAGAGATAGAGATCATTCTCTAAGTAGATAATCATCCCCATACTCATTGAATACGGATTAATCCACCTGGCATGATAGAGTGTTGTCTTGGGGGGAAACCACTTCTGAGATGATAGTTTATAGAAGAATCTGACAGCAGAATACAATTTTGGAAAATAAAGTAAACAAAGAACATCCTGTTTTAAGTATTTTTACCTTGGAAAAGTTTTTTTCTTCTTTTTTTCAGTCATTTTACTATACCTAAATGAGTATCTAATGTGGGCCCAGCAGCAGAAAGTAAAGAAAAACTTACGCCTTTCTGAAGAGAACAAGGCAAAGTTTTCCGGAGAAACAGAGCTGACAGAATATTTATGTGTGTATGTATACATGTATATCTGCACATGCAGTTTAATCATTCATTCAGCAAAAGTATATTGCGTATGTATAATTTGCTACACTTGTGAAGCGCAAACTTTATGCTTTCTACTCTAATATATGTTGATTAAAATCAGGGGTTGGCAGACTTTCAAAAGTCATCCTGTTGCCAACATTATTCTTCTGGTTGAATGCTAGTGAGGATAAGCAAAAAGAGGAGCTTGAAAATGAAAATTAGTTCTTAACTTATCTTGTGATTTAAGGAATTTCAAGAAAGAGACCTTCTTGATGCCTATTCCCAAATGTAATAATTTGCAATTAATGGAGTGTTTACCTGCCTTTCTGATTCAACTGGTTTTGTGGTACTGCTAGTAATTTATATAGTCACATTTCCAAAACCAATGTTTTGATACTATTGAAATAGATTTAAAGTTTCAATTTAATAAGTGAGATAAATTAAAAGGGCTGAAAAAACTTAGATGAAGAGCAAGTCCAAATATGGTTATTTGTAGTTCAAAGGAGAAAGGTATTTGTCATCCCTCAAGAGCCACTAGACCACAAAATATCAACATTAAAGTTGAATGTAAGCACTGGGGTAAATGATGCAGATAAGAGGCGCCATATGTTGTAGATTCTGGTCTTCGTCAGAGATAAGGAATGAGCTGGACTTTTTCATGGATGGGTCTTGGAATAAAATAAAATGAGAAATACTAAGTATAAAACCATATATTTACAAAGTTCTTTCCCATTAAGATCTCCAGACATCTTTAAAGTCATAAGAAATATGGGATTACTTTTAAGTACCTAATTCAGGTTAGCTAATAAATATTTATCTGAAAGATAGTGTTTAGAACGTCATGCATTTAAAGTGGATAGTTTAGTTTCATGACTGAGCAGAAATTCTTGAGTTCAGACATGGCCTTCTACTTGTGGTTGAGTGACCTTGAGGATGTTTCTTAAAGGTTCTCTGCTTCAGTTGCCTCAGCACCTATTTTTGTGAGTATTACGTGAGATAATAGATGTATAACACTTAGACCAGTGTCTGGCATATCATAAGCAGTCAGTGCGTGTTAACTACGATAATTTACAAGAATAGTCTGTAAACTTCTTTCAACTGAAGATAAATTTAAGTATGAATGGAAAGCTTATTTATGACACAAGATTGATACTCTGCTTTTCGTTCGATAGTGCCTATTATTTTAAAAAGAAAAAAAAAGGATATGATCATCAACCAATTGACTCTTTAAAATACATATATTCATGAATCCAATTGAAAGGAGAATTATGTCATATATACATTCATACATGTGTATGTTTATTTGGGTATATAAGGATATTTGTGAGTGTATAAAATACATGTGTACATGTGTACATATATATGAATACCTATTATATGCTGGAATTGGTCTTCTATAGAACACTATTTGGAAATGTTGAAATATATTTAACTGCCTCCTATCATCTCTCACTATTTATTAATAGGGAAAATGACTTCAGGAAAATATATAATTTGATGTTTAAGGGATGTCTCACTTTTAGCTTGATCAGAAAATGAAACCCAGGATATAAAAATATACCTGGATGTATTCCTTGGTTATTCTTGTATCCATTGCTTGTGGTCCAGAGGGGTTCAAAGAAACCTGTATTGAGATGACCTGTCTAGGACTCTGCATTGGGTGAAGAGTAGGGCTTGACTTCCAGAAGGAACTGTGGTTCTCAAAGGATTTCTTAGGTTTTGGAAAAGCAATATCAAGATAAAAAATACAACATCACCATCAGACGGTTGGTACAGTTTACATAATGGATAAGCATTTCAAAACACATTTCTTAATTTACTTTGTTCTTATTTTAATGAGATTTTGTTCTATAAGTTATGCCAAAAATGCCATGGAGGATCATGAAAACAGACTCTCATTAATAATCATTATAACAGCAAGAAATTTTTAGACGTTTAAGTAAAAATAAAATAAATAAATAAAACCTTGTTTGTTATTTCACTATTCTGTTCAAATCAGGCTTTCTAGGGGTACTTCTGCCCTTAACCTCTTCCCTGGTGACTTGGAAACTGAAGACTTCCACTGGAGTTTCTGATTAGTATCCTAATCACATACCCTTTTGTGTATATACCGTTTCGATTATCTTGTATTCAAAATGTGCTCTTCTTCTTTGTTCAAAGAAAGAAATAATTTAAGAGCATGAACTCAGTGGTAATGAGTTTTAAGAGCGAGTAATATTCAGTCCCTCAGCACTGCTTAGCCAAATGCTTTCTGAGGTACCTGCTCCTTTAGATTTGACACTTAACTGAATCTTAAAGTACACCAAAAAAGAATACGATATTGTTGAGCCTTTGCTTTCCCTGTGCAAAATGTAGTACAGGGTGAATGTCTTTACCTGCTATATATAGTAGAAGATCTTAGCATCCATCTATAAAAGTGTGTATTATAGGACTGGATCGTGGACCCAGATGCTAGTTTTGGTTGTATTTCTCTTGGGCCACGTAGCATTGAATCCCTATTTTTGTATGTGTGAAGCAGGACTACTGCCATCTTTCCCAATCATCTCACACGTTTGCTGTGAGAATCAAATGAGACAATGTTTGATAAATAATATAGGGATGTAAGGTTTTAATTATTGTGAGAGACATCACTTGCTGGTGGAGAGCATTGATCAATGAAATTGCAAAGAATCCTTGACAGATTGTCTTAATTCACATGAATTCACATGAAACCATAAACGAAATCAGTGGTTCTCAAGTTTTTTAACTTATGAACTTTCCTAAGTCTCTTCCCCCTCAACCTCCTTCCCCATAAACAAAGAAAATCAGTTTAAAGTCTTACTGTTGGAAAGGTCTAGAAGGGGAATAAAGTGTTCAGTAAGAGGGACCACAGATGGGGAAGGCTGGCCATGTCATTCCGAGCTTTAAGGTAATGTCCATATGACCATTTATATTTTCTCCATGCCTCTTCAAAATTCTCCAAGATGCACTTTGGAGAAAAAAAAAAATGACTATTTGAAATCATTTCTGTATGTTCCAATAGAACTTTATGCAGGTTCTATTGAGTTTAACTGATCAGCCAAGAGAGGCATAGTCCTGGGCTTAGAGTTAGACCAGTTAGTTCCTACTAGTTGATTCTACCATTACTAGCTGTAGACTCTCTGCCTCAGTGTCCTCAGCTGAAAATGAAATAATAATGGGACCCAAGTCAGAGAGTTTTCATGGGAATTAAGTGAGATAATCAAGCTTACCATAGTGCCTGGAACATGATAAGTATCCCATAAATGTTAGCTGTTTACCACCACCGCCGCCACCACTGCTATTGCTGCTAGTGCAACCATTGAAGAGGAGGATTTACGAATGCCTTTCACTTGTACTAATATATTTTTAGATACACTGATAGTGCCAATAAGAGAATATAAAATTCATGATGGCAAACCACAATAGGCTCCGGCTACCAAATTTTGTTCTTGTGAAACTGAAAATTGTTTTAAGTGGTTCTTTGTTTCATAAAATAAGTGCAGAATGAATAGCTGCTATGACCCCCCCCCCCTTTTTTTTTGGAAAGCAGTTTGGGGTTATGAGAAGTTTATATAGATAAACTTGTTTATATAGATCATAACCTTTCAAGGTTATGATCTATATAAATAAAATGATTATCTTTAGCTATACTCAAGACACAATCCCCAAGTTTGTAATTTTTATTGAAAAGAGCATCTTAGTTTCTGAAGGTCCTAATTCTCTTTTATATTTTCTTTTAATTCAAAGAATAGTGATCAACCATAATCTCCAAAATGACTCAGAATACACACCTGCAAACAAATGTGAATTCAATCATTCATGTTTACCTTACAGAAATAATACTAAGATTAATTTTGTTGATCATTAAACATATACTTTTAGCATCATTTTTTGGATTTTTAGATTAGGTTTTCTTTAATAACTCTACTTCTTGCATACATACTTCTAACAAATGAAATCCTTATGGAGTGTATTAAATAATGTCAGTCTGTGTTAGGAAAATATTCAGCCTAAGTAACATAAAATTCAAAATAGATTATATGCCTACTTCAAATACAGTTGATGCTCATTATTTGTGGTAGTATGTTTTGTGAAGTTTGGTGAGCACTAAACTATTGAATAGAGAACCATTGCTCCTGGGGGAGCTACAGGGTTAAGTTCCTCTGAGCCTCTGGCCACAACATTTTTGTCAACTAATCAATATATAACCTTGTTTTATGTATGTGTTTCTGTTTAAAGCCACTTTACTTTATATATCGTTGATTCTTTAACATTGAATTCAGGGCCAACAGCACTAACTTTTGCCTGAACAAAGCTTATCTAACACACATATTCTCTCCAGAAGGTACATCGCATCCTTCTTGCACTTAGGGATACTAGACAGCACCTCAGCATTACTCATGGGGACCATTTTAAACCATGAAATCACCAACATCAACAAAAAGCACAAGAATGTGGAAAATCTGGCACTAAATATACCACTTATAGGTTGCTTGTGTATTAAATATACCGCTTATAGGTTGCTTGTGCCTCACCTTGTTCAACCTCAGCTGGGAACATGCATGTCGGGTAACACGTTTTTCACTCCTGTGCTTATGTCCATGAATAACCACAGAAGTGCCACAAGTTTCGGTTTGGGGGTTTCAAAAACATTTTAGTGAGTGGGTGTTGCTAAAGCTGCCAGAATGCAGAATACCAGAAATGTGTTGGCTTTTACAGTGGGAATTTATTAGTTTACAAATTTACAGTTCTAAGGTCATGAAAATGTCCCAACTAAGACATCAACAGGATGATACCTTTTCTGAAGAAAGGCCACTGGCTCCTGGGTTTCATTGCTTTCAGCTCCTGGTTCCAGTGGCCTCCTCTCTGAGCTTCTGTGGGTCCTCTCTTATCATCTCCGGAGTTTTTCTCTCTGTAAGCTCTCTCTGGGTGTTTCTTTCTCTCAGCTCTCTCAAATTTTTCTGCCTTTTATCCTCTCATGAAGTACTCCAGTAATGGATTAAGACTCACCTTGAACTGAGTGGATCACGTCTCAACTGAAACAACCTAATCAAAAGATCCCACCCATAATAGGTCTCTACCCACAAGAATGGATTAAAAAAATGTGGCCTTTTCTGGGGTATATACCAGCTCCAAACTAGCACAGTAGGCAAATTCACAATAGCAGAAACACAAATAATGAGGATCAACTGTATATAACAGAGATTAGTTACATCTAAGGACAGAGAAAATAAAGCTGTTAGAATCTATAAACCCCAGCAAATCAAGTCATGGATGAGATTAGTCACATATAGATGTAACTTGCTCTAAAAATAATGGGGTTAACTGTCAACCAATACTGTTTCATCTAAACAAGAGAGGAAACATTTACTTAAGCAACATTTTGTGGGTAATACCTCAGTCTAGGACATTGTAGACTCTGGTTTCATATAAGCCTCTGGATTTAAAAAACTAAGATGTGGTTTGTTTCCACATCTATGCATTTAAAACAACCAACTTACTGCCTCCCGTTCACATTTTTAATTTTTAATGTAGCCACCAATAGTCCGAATACAATGTAAATGTACCAATCTATAAATAAAGATCAGATTTCTATGATGGGCAGATGTTTGCAACCCTCCTAATGAAATGAAAGGATTGAGGATTAACATTTGGTTGCTTATTTGTAGAACAATCCCTGTGGAAACAAATCATTATTATGTGCAACTGTTACACCAAAACATGAAAGGCTAACAGTAGACAATTTGAGAAGCATGCAGGATTGGTTTGCCAAAGAACTGGTCAGTTTCAGGATGGGCTGGTTCCATAGTGTAACTGATGCAGGCAGCTTGTCTTTTGAGACCTGGGTTTCTTCATTCATCTTTTCCATGGCTCCCCATGTACTCCTTTTCTCTTAAAAGCCAAATCCTTTATACTTTCTACATTTCTCTTCAGTAGAATCTGCTCACAGTAAATTGTAAAAAATGAGGATGACTTAAATGTGTAAATTAGACATGAATTATTATGGGTTTTTTTTTTTTTTTTCAAGAATGTTTGCATTTTAACATGAACAGAGAGCATTATGTAAACAGAATAAATCCCTAACTGGGCTGCGTGATGTATCAGCCCTGTAGTGCATAGAGCTTTCTGGCAGGCAGGGAACTTTGCTAGTGCTCCCAGTAATCCCCTACTGCTAATACTGATCCTCAGAAGACAAAGGAGAGGGGGAAACAAGAAAACCAAAAGTGAAAGAAATTGTTGGGGGGTGATGAGATTTGTAAGGCCATTCTGTAGGCCTGGCCTTGTGGTGGACATTTTCAGTGGTATATCCACTAATTCTCACAGCAATCTGGGTGGCGGGCAATTTGCCTACCCTCCCCTTTGGTTACCAGCTGTGAAAACAGAGGTCATGTGGAAAACTACCTTGCTGAACATCATATGGCCAGTAAGTGAGCTAGCAAGCTAAGATTTGAACCAGGCCTGCCTTGCCCCATAGCGAAACTGGAATTAGCTTTACCTGCTTCTAAAAAATTATGTTTCTAAAGATAAGATACTAGCCGTAAATAGGATTAAAGAGAAATACTCTAAAATTAACTCTGTTGCGGTAATGTTGGATGAGGAGAGGGAAATGCGTACATTTTCTACAAGGGTTCCCTCTGAGGATTGCTTTCCCTGGTTGTCTGGCCTTGTGAAATGACACCTTCCATGATGGCTTGGAGCTGAGTATGCCCTTCTTTCTGTCAAGGACAGCTTAAAGTTCATGAAGTAGTTTATTTGAAGCTTGTGGGTACCGATTCCAGGCAGCAAGATACTTTCAGAGTTTAAATTAGCTTTCTTCAGAGTCACAGCAAAAAGTGATACAACTAAATTGATTAACTTGAAGTGCCTTACCAGTTTTTTTATTACTTCTTGAGCCAATTTGTTCTCCCCAAGGTGTGACTATTATAGAAGCTGGTCAATTCTGTATTCTCGTTTTCTGAATAGAAGTCATCTGAATATAGAGTCATAGACATCTAGTCTAGACCATTTTTCTTAGAATTACGAACTTGGGAAGAATTCCAAACCACACTTGTTCCAATTGGTTGAGTGTGACTTAAGAGCTTATTTTGTAGTCTTGTGAACTATTTATGTTATCTATAGGAATTCTGCCACTGACAGTTAGCAGGCTCATATCCATTTATTGTTAAGGGCATGAGGAATTTGTGATAAAACCAAGTTAGTCTGCTTCCGTACACCTTTTTCTGTTTCCATCTTCAGGAATTTCCCTTTTCATTTTACAGAAACAGATTTTTAAATTAGAATTCTTTTTTTTTCATTCCTGAGTGGGAGACATTTATAACAGTACAGCACAATCTTAAAAATATATCTATATCCATATCTATATCTATCTATCTATCTATGTCCCTCACCATTCTTTTAATTGTGTCTGTCCTTATTTTGAGTTGATCCCTTGGGCAAACTGATGCATGTAGTTTATGTGGTTCCATCCCATTGCAGCAACCAAGCATTGACCACCTATAGGGCAAAAAAGATTTTTGGTGGCAAAGATTAATGGCCACCACCATGACCCTGAGAAAGACTGAAATAGGTACAATTCTTCTTTGCCATCCTCCCTTTTTCTCAAGCTCCAGCATCCACTAGGTATTTTATTGTTTGAGGCCCCTTCTGCTTCGGGGCTGGTCCCTGTGTTCTGAGCCCAGGCCAGGACTCGGGTCTCTTCAGTTCTGATATTTATTGAGCATTTACTTTGTTCTGGTACTGGGCTGGGCTCTGAGAACACAGTGGAGAGCATATCAGACACGGTTCCTGCCCTCATGGGCTTTACAGACCAGTGGGGAAGACAAACATTAGGCACATCACCCCACAATTAAATGCATAATTAGGAAAAGTGGATTAAAGGAGAAGTAAAGATCCCAGGAAGATATGATAAAGAGGTGAACTAATTAATTTGGAGACAGGAAATCAAGGCTTCTGTAAGGAAATAATATATCACTTAAGAAATGAAGAGGGGATAAGGATTCTCAGGTAAAAAGCCAAGTTCCCAGCAGGAGAGAACAACATGTGCCAGCAACATTTCAAGAAGAGGTGGGAAGAGCCCTGATGATTTATTTCATTCTTACCATAGAACGAGCGGTAATAATATTATTAAGTAATGGAACCTAAGTATTTTTGTTCCTGGAGTGGTGAGATTGGAAAAGGGCTGTTTAATGCCATTTTCCCATGTTAATACAGTTCTGCTTCCCCTGTAACCTCGATAAAACAGTGGTACCAAGGACTGATTGGGAGGCATTGTTTTTCCAGTGTACCCATAATTAGCATAAAATCTAAGTATGGTATAACCAAGGTGCTTGCAGGTCAAATACAGCTCAAGACCAGTCCTCTAGATCCTCTCCTCCAACTTGTTGCCCTGAATCCCCTCCTCTAGAGCTGCTTTTGTCAGAAAAGTTGCCAGTCATGCAATGGCCATCAGACTTACATAGACAAGACACTATTAAATTTGGAACCATTCAGAGATATAATGATTCTGTGCATTTTATACTGAACTTTGTAACTAAAAGAGAGCCCTAAACCTTAGCATTAAATATATGAGAACCTCCATTTGTCAGATAAGCAGCAATATTATTGTTGAAAGACTTTCAGCTTTGGATCCGCAAAAACAAGACCTGTATGCTTCAAGATTTGCATACATCCTTTAATAAAGTATTGTTTTCATTGTAATATATTGCATACCATTTTGCATTTACTTAGTGAGATTTGTGTCCTGGGTTTTCAGGATGTGTATAAACTACATATAGGGCACAGAAATTAAAGATAAATTATCACGATGAAAAACAATCCTAGCTGGTTATTTACTGAAGAATCTTGAATCCGGCAGATCAAGGGAAAACTCCCTGAGGTGTCTTTAATTAGAACTCTTTAGGACTTGGAAGGACTGGAACCAAAATCTCTCCATAAAAACGAATAATGCCTCAGACTCCATAAATTACAAAATCTCAAACCCTAAAAGCAGCATTACAACAACTGATTGTAATTGCTCTGATAATGAGCTGGAAAAGGACACAGTTCCCATGAATTTCTGTTGGAAATGAATAGGACTTTTGCCAACTATGGCTCATGGTTATGAGGTATCCTGCAAAGGAAGTGTCAGAAAAAGCAGATGGACCGCAACATTCTATGCAACTCTAAGCCTTATTCATTCATAAGAAGCAGATTACAATAATCATCAATAAAGACTACCAATAAATTTATCACAAGGTTCCTCCTTTCCATCTATTTTTAAATTTATCTTTATCCCAATCTTGATATATGCAGAAAATAAGTGATATAATCATTGAGGGAAAAGAAGGATACTTCCCTTCATCTGTATGAAAAAAGGATAACTTGGATTCTCTTAGTGAAAACAGCCAACTCACTCTCCCATGCTTCCTTTTGACCTTGAAATGGGACTTGTGGATTTCAAATTGGATTTTGATTAGGGAGCATATCTGTGGCCCATGGAACAGTTTTTCTGTTGTGAAAGCTCTAGCTGTCAACCTTAGTGTATCTGTTTTAAGTGCTTTCAGCTATAGCTGAAACAAGAAAACTAGACTTACAAGAAAACTAGACTTACAATGGCTTGAACAAATAGGGATTATTTTTAAATAAGTGACCACCAGAGTTGTTTCAACTGCTCAATGATTTTACCATCCTTGGCAGAGGGCCAACTTCTCTGCAAATTTTTGGTCTTTTTCCCATGTTGGCAAGATGGCGGCCGCTGCTCCAGACATCATGTCTGTGTTACAAGGCACTGTGGGGTGGGGAGGGGAGGTATCAAAACCACAAAAACCTTCCCTCAAAGACTGCAGAAGATTTCAACTTACAGCCAATTGGCCAGAATCTTCCAAAAGCCATCTCTAATGTGAAAGAGAGAAGGTTAGTATCTGGCAGTCTAGTCTCTATAATGAAGACACCAAGAATGAAAGGAATAGTTAAAAGCTCTGAGCCAAACATTCAAAGAATTGGCCACATTTAAATTATTGTAATATATTACTTTTAAAGCCTTAACTTCTTAAAGTTTCACAAGGATAGGGGAACCGACTGGGAAAGATCTAAGATCTGATTGCCAAAAACAGTCAACCTTGGAAGGGTGAAATAGAGTGGAAAATGAACTAGAAATGATCTAAAAGTGCCTTGAAACCAGATCTTACACAACCTTATGCAAGCTAGTCACTAATAATGAATCTCAAAGTTCTCTAACTCATAGTATGGAAAATAAGAGTGTTTCTCCCAATTTTCACAAATGTCACCCCAAAATTTGATAAGGTCCCACTACTTATATGTGCTTTGATTGTTTAAACTAAAGTGAAAATTTATGTTACTTTGAGGAGAAAAAATAATCAAAAATCCTTACTGGCTCTTAGTCATAAAGCTATGTCTACAAGCTGAACACAAGAATAAATAAATTGAGATATTTTATTCATGTTAACCAATAGACAATTGCTGTCAAATAAACTGCCTTTAATTAACTCAATAAATTTTTATTCAGCACGCGAGATGTGATGAGCCCTGTGTTAAAGCGGTACTTAGGTTTAGTGAGAGAGGAAGCCAGCAGAGAATGATTAATAAATAGGTTAAATCAGGTAAATGTGTAACGACTCAAGGAATGGGAAATCATATTGGTTTGAAAGGGTGTGTGTAAGATTGAGGAAGGTGGTACTAAAGTAAACTAGCATTTGATTAGGGTCCTGAAGGTCATGTCATCCTTGGAGAGAAAAAACATAAGTAGAAGCAACAGAAGGAGGAAATAGAGGCCTGGGTTTGAGTAATCCAAAGTGGCTATGCTTTACTGGAATAATAGGAATTGAAACTTGAAAATGTAAATTTGGGTTCTAGAGGGGCTTGAATGAAATAGGAATAGGGAAATTCATGTGGGAATTATGGGGCTTTAAATTCTGAAGAGGGGCTTGAATGAAATAGGAATAGGGAAATTCATATGGGAATTATGGGGCTTTGAATTCTGAAGAGGGGCTTTGTTTAAGGATGTATCTATGGCAATTGAACAGGATTTTCCTGGAGACTGTTAAAATTGCCCTGGAAAAATGTTTTAACAATGTTGAACTTAAATGTTTGGACATGGATAGAAGTGAGGGTAGTTCATTATTGGGATTATAAGGAATAGTGCTGCATTGTAGGTGAATTTGGTTGAAAGGGGTTGTTTAGAGTCATGTATGTCACCAGAAGGAAAGCTAGAGATTAAAATATGGGATTGTATAAACACAGTGAACCTTGTGGTGGACATTATGATTAACACTACAAATATAAATAAGTTCTTTCATGAACTAGTACAAATGCATGACACTTGTACAAAGACTTAATGATAGAGTGGTATATGGGAAAAAGTACCGATTGCAAACTATGGATTCTACTTATCAGTAGTATCTTAATATTCTTTCATCAACAGTAACAAATGTACCACACTAGTACTATGGGTCAACAATGGGCAGGGGATAAGGGGTATGGGGTGTTTTAGGTCTTCTTTTTTGTGTGTCTATTTGTTATTTTTCTTTTTGGAGTAATGGAAATGGTCTAAAATTGAGTGTGATGTTGATTACACATCTAGGTGGTGATTCTGTAAGACATTGATTGTATGTTTTGGCTCAATTATATGGTATGTGAATATATCTCAATAAAATTTGTAGTTTTAAAAAAATGGTTCTGAGAAATACAAATTGACATTTTGGGATGAAAGTATGTGCTATAGGAAAAACTTGAGTAAATATTATTTTTTAAAAGAAATGAGATCAAAAACTAAATTCATAGGAGTAGAAATAGAAAGAAAACAATTTCTGTAAATATTGTGTAGGTATAATATAGTTGAAATTTGCAACTAGTGCAGATTAGTTGATGGAAGGGTCAGTGATGGCTGAGTTATGAAGACTAGGGAATGGGCAAGTCCTAAGGAACAGTGGGTTGGTGGAAGAAAATGATGGGTGTGATTTGGGCTGTGTTTCCATTGAGGAAGTGCTGAGTCCTCAGGGTAGAGGCATCCATCAAGGGGTCAGATGATGTGTCTGACATTAAGCAATGAGTGAGATGGCCAAGGAGGTGAATGTTGAGTGTACACAGAAAAATGCCACGGCCTGAACAACCAATGACGTAATTGTGCAGTTCATTTTAAGTAGCTGAAACAATGTGACTGAGTTGGTCAATTTAGTCTGTATATGTAATTTCAGTGACAGAGAAAGACCTTTTATCTTGAAACCACATACACAAGCAAGAAGACCTTATCTTCCTAATGCATAATGCTTAAAATTTCTTTTACAAGGGAGGAAAAAGATTTTCATTTTATTTTATATTTTTGCATAGACTAAGACTGTAACTATAAGACTGAGGGAGTGGTAAAATGGCGACCTGGATTCATAGAAGTGTGAATATCTGTGTTTAGATATTTTAAATGGCATTAATGGGGAGCAGGGATGCATAAAGATACACATCCTCTTCCTCTGCAGGAGAGCAAGGGGCAAGAGGAGGTGGCGAAGGGGCTGGGACCATTTTGGGTACAGGGTCCAAACCATCCCACAATAGTGAAAGGGATCATATTTCCCTTACCAAGGGAAAGTTAACTTGAATTTTACATTTCACTTTGCCAAATTGTGCTTAAGCACTACCCTTTGGGGAAAATTAAGAAATATAGAATTACTTTTCCAAGTCAAATCAAGTGTTTCCTGCATTTAGCTCTTTTTACTGAAATGTCCCGCTGGTCCTCAAGAGTAATGTTTGGCTGACATGCCTGCATGAATTGTTTATGTTGTTCATTAATTAATGTGACAAATATATTAAAAATAGGACTCCAGTGTTCACCCTGAGGATTTACACATAATAGCAACAACCTTTAGAAAAGTACTGCATTATTTATTTGTAGAATGGCTTTGACTCATTTAAAAGTATTCTGTATTAATTTGTAGATTACTTTTTAAAATTTTACCATTATAATTTAGTGTTGTGTTCCTGCAAAGGAAAACATTTTTGCTGTTGGTGTTGTTTAATATTGATCAATTTCCCTTAATATATTTGGACTATTACGTTTATAGGTTAAAATATTAGTGTAGTTAGAATGACCACAGATATTCAGATGCTCACTTATTCATTCTGCAAATATTATTGATCACCTCCTATGTTTTAGACACTGTTCAAGATGTTGGGGAGATGGTGTTGAATAAATAGAAGAGAGAGACTACCTTAAGGTTTTTACATCCTTTTACATTCTTTTTTACCCTTAAAGTTTTAAGTTCAAATTGTAGGAGAAAGAAACAAAATCAAAAAACACATAATAATGAAAGGATTTGTAAAACCATCTTGCTTTGTCCTAGAGTCAGTACAGATGTAGCCCAATATTATACATTTCTGTACTTAAAAGTTTTATCAAGATTATGTTAATCCAAATCATGGCCTTCATTCAGACTTTATACTGTGTTTGATGATTAAAAGTTGGCATGTGTTTGCTACATTCCATTGTCATGATATATTTAAGAAAGAATTCCAATAAGCATTTAAACAAAAGAGATATATATGGCTCGATTTAATTTCTAAGAACAATTTCTTTCTCAAACAAGGATTCTGATTAGATTTGCCTGCATCCTGATAAAATGGTATATGTCAGTGCTTTTTGCTATAGAACTTTCTAGCAAATGACTCTGTGGAAACATTTAGATGGAGCTCCTCTCTCTGCTGTATTTCCCTGGTACTGGGGGTCTGAATCAACAATCCTGGTGAAGCATTTCATCAAATTAAATAAGCAACTGTCAGAGACTTTCCTCTCCAGAAGGTGTAATCTCATGAAAAATCACCTTTAAATCCAACAAATAGAATGATGCATCTGGGAATAGATCATGGGAAAATCTGAGAGGAAATCCCCCACTTGTTGGCTTCCTTCTCTGTCTCACACTCCTGGATTCCCTGGTAAAACATCCAAAAATGGCCTTCCCCCCAAGGAGGATGCAGCTGATGGCCCACTTACTGACTGACTGCTGTGGGCTGAAGGTGTGGTCCAAGCAACAATAGAGGGGCAGCCGAGATCTGCTGAACAGACAGGTTGCTCCCTCTGGATCCTTCCATGCTTGCAGTTGGTGCAGATGAAAAAGCTCAGGCTTATGAGCTGCCAGAAAGTATTTGGCAAAGAGCCCACCTTTTTATTCAAGCACAATTACTCAACTGACTTGATTCCTCAAAGAGATATGTGAGGGTAAAAGTAAGGTCATTGCTGACCTATAGTTGCCCTGAATTTCTAATGAGGTAATGGATGTGAAAGTGATTTTTTAAAATGCATTTCAAAATAAGACACTTTTAGTTGTCATATCAGTACCTGAAGAAAATATTAAAGAGAGCTATGAATACTACAACGGTCCTCCACGAGTGTATTGTCTCACCATCTATTTTACCCCTTTAAAAAGTGTGGCTCATCTGGACTATCTTCTTGTGAATTAGGTACCAAAGTTGCTTTGCTTTGTTTCCTCAGCATGTATTTGTGGTGCTTTCAACATTTGATGTGTATGTGGGAAAACCAAGCTACTTTTCAAACAAGTCAAAGCAAATGCTAACCAAGAGGTTAAACTACGGTTTAAAACGTCACAGAATTCACTCCAGATAACAGCTACATATATAACATCTACTGTGAACCAGATACCATTCTAGTGCTTTATGTATATTAAGTCCTTTGATCCCCACAGGAAACATATGAGGTTATCATTAACCCCATTTTACAGACGGGAAAACTGAGGTATAGAGAAGTAAAGTGATATGCTCCAAATTTTACAGCTGATAAATGTCAGGGTCAGACCTCAAATTCTACTGCATATTTAACCACCATTCCATATGCTTTTAAATATTAGTTTTATTAATATTGTGCTATCTCCTATAATAGACATAGTATTTTTGTTTTTTATGCTACTTCTTGTCTCCTCTTTTGGTCTAGAACTATGTGTAATATTACCAGGTTCTAGCTCATTATAGACTTCTCATGTTTTTATTTGTAGAATATTTATATGTTGTAGAATATTTTCCCTTAACATTATCTTGTTTGATCCCCTCCCTGACATTTAAAACATATAGGGCCTTATCCCAGTTTTTGGATGATAAAACAATTAAAAAAATAAGCTTTTGTTTTTCTTTTTTTTTTTCAATTTCACATTGCAAGCATGTAGCAATTCTAAGACTAGAAATCAAATTTCCTAGCTCTTGGGCCAGCACTCTTCAATGTATCAGTCTATTTCCTCATTTCCTTGTCTTATGGTTTGGAAAAAAAATCAAAAAGCAGCTTAAGAAATAGGAGAAGCATCTTTTTTTGAAAAACATTTGGAATAATTTTAGAAGTCCTCACTAAAGTAGAAGGTGAAAATGTATTACATTAATCGTAGACTTCATTAAGTGGTCTCAGCTAGGTTTCAGTTTATTAATTTTCAATTTCTCATTTCTTGACCTGCCTAATGTGAATGCCTTTGATAGAAAAAGCCTTAAGAGCTCTCTTCCTTTCTGCTCTTGCTTTTTTTTATAGCAGTTCATTTGAACTTGTTCATCATCCTCTTCCTTCGCTCAAGCCCAGAGCTGTGTTGCTAATTATTGACCCAATCAAGCCTCAAAGAGGACAAAGGCAGCTAAAATTGGAGTGCTCTTTACTTAGAATCACAATGCATTTTCCATTTTTTCAGAGGGAACCTGGCATTTTTAGCTTCAGTGTTCAGAGACCATTCAGTTATGTGGCACTGGAGTTTCTGTTAAAAAATCACAACTCAAGTTTTCAAAAATTATTTTAGTATTTCATTCACAACCAGTTTCTTGGAGTGTGTATGTGCTTGTCTGTGTTTTCTTTTAATATATTAATGTATAAAACTTAGCAGAATAACAATGCATTCATTGATTTCATAAATATTTCTCAAACAGTTGCCAAGAGTAAAGAATGTTGCTAAATATGGTGGAGAATGTTTAGTTGTAAAAATTACCTTACCACATTACCTGTCACGGTGCCTGGGACATGTTAGATGCCCCAGAAAGATTTGCTAAACTGAAATGAACTATTGTATTAAGTGTTTTCCTAGGCCTTGGAATTTATTGAGGAAATTATGAAGACATTAGATATATAAGAATTTGAAAGGAATTTTTGAATCATCTCCTACAACCCTTTTATTTTATAGTTGCAGTAATGAAGACCTAGAAAGTTATATGACTTTTCCAAGCTCACACATCTATTTTGAAGGAGTGTGATTTTTCCATCATAACATGTAGCATGTCAAAGATTACACATATGTGAATATCTTTAGTACTAGACACCATATAAGAGCTGAATGCAAGCTAGAATAGATAAATGCCCGACAATGGTGCTGAACAATGGAAACATAAAGCACACAACATTTTCCATTTTAAATTTTCTAGTGGCCACGTTTTAAATAGTAAAAATAAACAAGTGCAATTAATTTAAGAATATATATTATTTAACCCAATATGTTCAGAATATCTTCAGTTCTACATGTAATCAATATATAAAATCAATGAGTTATTTTCCATTCTTTTTCTCATAATAAGTCTTCAAAATTTAGAGTATATTTTACACTTTAGACACATCTCAATTTTGACTAGCCATATTTCAAGTACTTAATAACTAGAAGTGACTATGGGCTACCATCTTAGACAATGTAGCTCTAGAATCACTGGAGAAAAATATTCATTTTTAAAGCAGTAGTATTTTTGTTTTTGATTATTTATGAAATTTAATATAAAAGCAAAAAATAAAACTTATCAAAACTGACTCAATAAGATATTTAAAAAACTGGAGTAGACCTCCAGCCATTTGAGAAATTGAATCAATTGTTACATGGCTCCACATATAACTTTTACCAAACTTTCAAGGAAGACAGAACTTCTATTTATACAAATTATCCCATTTTGCAAGTTACTTCATAAAATCAAATCGGTTCCCTTTGTAGCTCTAGCAAATGCTTACGCTGTTAACCAATTTTTTTAAAATGTGATCAAACAATAATCTTAGTTATTTACATTAGCTGTTATTACTTTACCATTTATTTCCATATAAAAATGGAGGGTTCCATTAATGTTAAATGGTAGGGTGCTGCTGTTTAATAAAAGGCCTCATAGGTCCTCCTTGCCCTGCACTTAATATTAAATGCAGAAAGATGAAGGTAGGAAGAAGTTACCTAATGTTGGAATCTAAGCTCACCAAATTTCAGGGGTTTAAAGACCAAACATAGAGGATTTCTCTTTCTTGCTATTCTTCAAACTACTATTTATTACAAAAAATCTGAGGAAGCAAAAGAGAATACTGCATAGTCAATGTTCAAATCCACCAAAGGTTAATGTAGTTATGGGTTTAGATATCACCTTGACCTTTTCTTGTATCTTTCTTCAGAGATCAGGTGAATATGCTAGTGTTTTTTTCTCTTTAAACTTCCCTAGCTTTTGAAGTGAAAACCATTGCTGGGATGGGAAAGAAAGGGAAAGGCAAAGGGTGGAGCAGAAAAGAACTGAATTAGGTCAATTTCTGGAGGCATCTGATTTAATAGAATGTGATATCTGTGATCATTTCATACCTTGTTTGCAAAGGGAGATTACAGCTTCATTTTCGCCTCTGATCCAGTTTTCTTGTCTTTGTTCAAAATCATAAGACTTCTGCAACCTTTTCCTCAAAAGCTGATTCTGATTCTCATTAGGTACCATATTAATAAGAGAATTCTTACCATAAGACCATTCAACTGAGATGTCTTAAAATTCTTGGTTCTTTTCCAGCTCTATCTCCAAATATAAATTCTTATAATATCAGAGCAATGAGAAGGATAGACAAGTGTGTTTAATTAGAAGTTAGTTTGGTTAGAAAGCTTGCAGCTGCAAGTAACAGAAAACTATAACTCAAATGACTTAATCCATAAGCAGTCCTGAGGTGGGAAGCTCAAAGTCTTCTCAGTGACTCAGTGGCACTATCAAAGGCCTGAGTCATTTCCATCTTTCTGCTTTACCATCCTCATGTGTGGTGCTTTTTCTGGCTTCTCTTATGATCTCAAGATGTCTGTCACAGTTGCAGCTATTACATGTTTAGATAATAATGACTAGTGGAAAAAGAAGAATCTTCTTTTCTTTATGTCTTCTTTTAAGATAGAGAAAAATCTTTCCCAGATAGATGTCCCCTGGCAGACTTCCCTTCAACATCTTATTGGCCAGAATTGTATCACATGCCAATGTCTAAACCAATCACTAGCACAAAAATGGCACTGCTATGATTGGCCTAGACAACCGGGTTTTCCACATGGGAGCTGGGACAGAGGCCCACCTTCTCTTAAGTACCTGACAGCTAAGGTATATGGATATTTGAATTATGTTGAGGTTTTAATAGGAAGGAGAAAAGGCTCTTGGTTAGGGTGCCCCATAGTATCATCTACAAATAAATAAGAAATTACAATTTAGTCTAATAAGAGCTACAGGGAAGCCTGTAAGGCCGAGGTGCTGTAGAAACATACAAATGAACATTTCCCCAGGCTTGTCAGAGCAAGAGAGAAAGGAGAGTGACCAAGAGGACATCTGCAGAACAAGTTATGTGATCCAAAATATGAAGTGCAAGGCGAGAGAGCCAAGGGAAAGGTGGTGGCAGAGGAGAGAATGGTGCACCAGGTAGGCAGAATATCATGTACAAATAACAAAATAAGAGAGAATGTGTGGGTCCAGGGAGCTGCAGAAAATTCAGTTTGGCTAAAGGCACAGAGTACAGCAGTGGATGAGTTTGAAATAATTTTGGTGAAGCAAACTGAGATAAACCATAAAGGACAAGACATAAAGAAGTTTATATTTCATTCTGCTGCAATGGAAAATCAAGGAAAGTAGCAGATGACACAGTCAAAATTGTAGTTTTGAAAAAATCTCTTTGGGTTCTGGGAAATTGGAGGTGGTTAAAACAGATGCACATCAGTGGCAAATCCGGGCAAAAAATGATGATGGACTGGATTAAGAGAATGTCAGTGGGATTGGAGAGAGGTGGATAGATGAGACAGATATTTAGAAGGTTTGACTTGACATGACTTGCTTAATAGGCTAGAGAAGTAGGGATCAAAAATCACTCAGGCTTGAGGAACTAAAAGGATGATGGTGACATTTATTAAGTTAGGAATATCCAAAGGAGAAGCATATTTGGAGAAGAAGTAGATTGATTTAAATTTGGATGTAAAGAGTTTGAGGGGGCTCTTCTGACATTCAAGAAAAACAAGTGTTTTCAGATGATAAGGGATATAGTAACCAATAATAGATATAGGACAGTACTTAAGGTGATATAATTTACTGCAGAAAGTAAATGAAACAAGAGAAGAAAAAAAAGATAATAAAGAAGGAAGTGCTTCTCCCTGAAGGAGAAAATAATAGGAGTATGAAATTCCTCATGGAAGGTAAAATTTTTAGTTGACTCTTGCATGACTAGACAGGTGGGAATTATAGAGGGGTGGGAGCGTGGTACTCTTTATAAGTTTGAGGAATGGGTGTAGTGAAATTGAAAGTTAGTGGGTTGGTTTAGTTGCTGAGAAAAATATAGAAAAAATAATTACACATTTTACCTACATTGATGTTTTACTATAAGGTGTATTAGTCAGGTATTGCTACAGTAATGCCTCATAACAACCAATCACAAAATATAGATATCATACAACTATAAGCATTTATTTCTCACTCATAGGTCTGCTAGTAGGCTGGGGTGGTTCAGCTCCAAGCTGCAGGTTGCCTTCAGGTTGTTCCTCATGTTTCTCTTTTTGGACCAGCAGTTTCTTGGGGCATGTTTTTCTCATGTCACAGTTGAAAACTCCCAGAATGGCAAATGGAAACACTTGGTATTTCTTAAGGCCTAAGCTTGGAACTAGCAGTATCATTTCTGCCTACATTTTATTGCACAAAACACATTGTAGGGTCAAGCCCAATATCATTGGGAGGGTGGCAGGGAAGAGGAAGGGAAGGTAATGAATATTTGCTTAACGGTAATCTAATCCATGACCCAAGGGTAAATAGAAACTTGAAAGAGCATGGAATTTGACCCATCAAACAGAGAGCTCCAGGAGCCCAGGGTTCTCAACTGTGGGATGGCTAATTAGCTTCTGAGACAACCTCAGGAAAACAACCTTAATTACTTGAGTGATCAGCCCATCCTTTTATGCCCTATATTTGTGCTTTCCAATGGGGGCATGGTCCATAACTGCATTTCACTGGGTTGCTTCATTATTGGTCAGAATCAAAAACATTTCCATCATAACCATTTTGTGGTCATGATTAGTTGCCTTTGGTCTCATTCAAGGGTATCAATCCATTCCCCTAGGACTAAGTAGAAGTTGGTGTTACCTCCCCCACCAGCACTAGTGAGTGAGTGATAAGAACTAGAGGAATAAAATATGATTGCATTAATATCCTTAAAATGTAGTTTTTGGACTTCATCCAACAATTCAGCACAGTTGTAAATGCCAAGCGAAGGCATTGTGCTGATTTTTGTGCCAATAACATGTCTTAACTTATTTAGCTCTGAGAAAATATGTGGCTTGTGGATGTTACATGGTTTCCCCAATATTGCACAGCTTAATCTGAGATTAGAAGGGATCCTCAAACTTTGTTATCACTGAATCGCTACTTAATTGCTACATAAGCAAGAGTTTTTAGCCATTTTTTAAATTCCCACATTGAAGATATATACCTAGGATTACATTTGGTCAATCCACAAATTCTCAAGCCCCAAGAGTCACAAGATGCTTGGGGAGACCCTATTGTGTGGGGGTGTATCCTGTTTTTAGAGGATCGTTTTTTAATATGGACACAAGTGATGTAGCCGTATAATGTGCTGGGGGGCTCATTTCCTATTTCCTTTTACTTCCCCAGTTGCACTCAGTCTTTTTCCTCATGTCATCCTGTGGCCTCCATGTTGCTAGCAATGACCAGTTAGTCAAAGAAGCTGCATATAATGAAGAAAAAGGGGCCTCTCCAGGCATGGTTCAATCCTAAGCCTCCTTTTCACACCTCCAAGACAAAAATGTATGACTGCTCTTCTCTCCATCCCATAGACATGTCAGAGTCAGGCTCTTGTTTCTTTTTTTATGACAACTTTTCCATTCCATAGTCTCCCTGATTTTGAGGGAGGCCTTCAAGAGAAAAAAAAAAAAAAAAAAAAAAAAAAGGAAGCAGGGTGAACACAAAGAAACAAACATGAGCGTAGACTGGATTCAAGAAATAAATACATTTAGTCTTTTACAAGTTAAATCCTAATAAGATCCTTAAATATCAGCTGTCACACAGTTGTGTTTGAAAAGCCTGTTTGCAATCCTGAGCATCAGTATCTTTTGTGGGCCGGGCACTTTATCTGAGGATGTATTACTACACATGTGCTAGGAGGAAGGCCCAGGTCAAGACCCATTTCCGGGAGTGCACTCCCAGGGAGGGAACAGAAGACATAGAGACCAGGTAACACACAGGCATATTGTGAGAGACTATTAAGATGCCAAGTTGGAAGAGTAAGAATAGAAGCAAAACCAGAGTGAGAGAGAATAAAAGTTCAATAGACACATAATAATCTGAGACTGAACAATATGCAGATAGAACCAATTCGAGCTCCATATGAATGCCACTGTGCCCTGTGTTCATCCCTGGGTTAAGTGTGTTTCTGTTCGGAGGGGTCCTTAGGTCAAAGAACTTTGGATATAAATTTCTTTGAATTATTCTATTTGCTACAAGTAAATTAATCAACAGAAAAAAATAGGTTGTTTAATTGGTTTTCCTCAATTAAAAAAAAAGACTTCAAATAATTATTGCTTGGTAAGTTGGATTGGTTGGTGAATGAATGAAAGGAAAGGAAGGAAGGAAGAAGAAAGAAAGGGAGGGAGGTGGGAAAAGGAAATATGTGCTTTTTCTCTCACTATTTTTAGGTCAATAGTTATTTAAAAATTACACCCTCTCAATCAGATTTTATACATTTTTTTTTTTTTAATTTCCACAGCTCAAATTTGTCCTATCTTAACATCATGTGTTCAAAAAGTGGTTTTTGGATTTTAAAGATGAGAGTAACAATGTAAACACTTGCTTAAAGTTTTTTACAGATTGCTGGAGACAAAATATAGATAAGGAATTACATAAAATAAGTATAATTACAAGTAAGTGCTTTAAGTTAAATTTCAATACATTTACATGGTTAAAAACACTTCACCCAAGGAGAACCTAAGATGGTGGCTAGGTGAGACAGGGCAAAAAAACACCTCTGTGAAAAATACTAGATAAAAACCAGAAAGTGACCCAGAACATCACTTCCAGAGTAGCACCAGCCAGACAAGGTCTGCTAAATCTACAGAGACTGTGCATTTGATGAAACCAGGAGTCTGCATTCTGAAATGAGTGAGTGAGTTGACTGAAAGTCCCTTGGCCATGCTGCGGTGTGGGGAAATGGTGGGTTGGCATTTGGAGAGGGACTAGTTCTTTAAAAAACAAAAGGAAGCCTGGGAGCAGCTGCAGATACGATGGGAGCGGGCTGGGCTAACGCCTCGGTGTCTGGTGTGGAGGATACCCCTTCCCACACCCACTGCTGATTGTCTGGGGCCCAGGGGAGCAAAGGGGAGCCAAAAGGAGAAAAAAAACTCACGACTTGCAGCCATCTCCCCAGCGGGCGGGGGCATTCCTGCCTGGGGCCAAACCCACAGCACAGAGCCGCACCAAGAAACCCAGTGTGACAGGGAGTCTTTCCTGCAGTACCACGCACATGCCACAATATAGGCCGTGGACAGTGGCCTTTAATACACCCATGGCTGATTGCCCCAGAGCTGGGAGGGCGGAGCTGTGTGGAAAGGGGGAACTTAACCTGTCCCATTCAACCATCTTTGAAGCGGGCTGGGAACGCCCCTGCACAGCCTGGTGTTTCAGGGCTTCCCTGGAGGACGGTGTGTACTTGTGATGTGGCACGGGCCTCTGTCCCTCAGCAGAGGTCCTGGAAGAGTACAGCAGGGAAGGGGGAACCCCTCAGAAATCCCAGGGAACCTACGTCAATACCAAGGACTTTTGGGTCAGAGGCAGAGAACAGCCTTAAATCTCTGGGAACACCTGGGAGGTTTGATTATTAAAGCTGCCCTTCCTCCCTAACCACTCAGACACACGCCCCTCATTCAGGGTGGACAGCACCAACAACACACCCAAATTAAGTGCACCAATTGGACCCCACAAGAATCAGATCCCCACATACCACAAAGCTGGGGAGAACTGACTTGAGGGAAATAGGTGACTCACAGACGCCATCTGCTGGTTAGTTAGAGAAAGTGTATGCCACCAAGCTGCAATTCTGACAAATTAAAGATCAAGTAAAGCAAATGCCAAGAGGCCAAAAACAACAGAAAATCTTAAAGCATATGATAAAACCAGACGATATGGAGAACCCAAACCCAAACACCCAAATCAAAAGATCAGAAGACACACAGTACTTGGCACAATTAATCAAAGAACTACAGACAGGCAACGAGAGCATGGCACAGGATATAAAGGACATGAAGAAGAGCATGGCACAGGATATAAAAGACATAAAGAAGACCCTAGAAAAGCATAAAGAAGATATTGCAAGAGTAAATAAAAAATAGAAGGTCTTGTGGAAATAAAAGAAACTGTAGGCCAAATTAAAAAGACTCTGGATACTCATAATACAAGATTAGAGGAAGTTGAACAACAACTCAGCCTCCTTGAGGAACACAGAACAGAAAATGAGAGAACAAAAGAAAGAATGGGGAAAAAATCAAAAAAATCTAACTGGATCTCAGGGATATAATAGATAAAATAAAACGTCCAAATTTAAGACTCATTGGTGTCCCAGAAGGGGAAGAGAAGGGTAAAGGTCTAGAAAGAGTATTCAAAGAAATTGTTGGGGAAAAGTTCCCCAACCTTCTACACAATATAAATACACAAAGCATAAATGCCCAGCGAACTCCAAATAAAATAAATCCAAATAAACACACTCCAAGACATATTCTGATCAGACTGTCAAATACTGAAGAGAAGGAGCAAGTTCTGAAAGTAGCAAGAGAAAAGCAATTCACCACATACAAAGGAAACAACATATGACTAAGTTGTGACTACTCAGCAGCCACCATAGAGGCAAGAAGGCAGTGGCATGACATATTTAAAATTCTGAGAGAGAAAAATTTCCAACCAAGAATACTTTATCCAGCAAAACTCTCCTTCAGATTTGAGGGAGAGCTTAAATTTTTCACAAACAAATGCTGAGAGATTTTGCTAATAAAAGACCTGCCTGACTTCAGATACTAAAGGGAGCCCTACTGACAGAGAAACAAAGAAAGGAGAGAGAGATAGAGAGAAATTTAACAGACATATATAGAATATTACATCCCAGGTCACTGAGACACACATTCTTCTCTGGTGATCACGGATCTTTCTCCATAATGGACCGTATGCTGGGACATAAAAACAGGCCTCAGTAAAATAAAATAAAATAAAATAAATGAATTTGTTCAAAGCACATTCTCTGACCACAATGGAATAAATAGAAGTCAATAACCATCAGAAACTTGGAGAATTCACAAACACCTGGAGGGTAAAAATGAGGGGGAGATGAAAACATTCCTGGATAATCAAAAGCTGAGGGACTTCATCACCAGTAATCAGTCCTATAAGAAATGCTAAAGGGAGTTGAACAGGCTGAAAGGAAGGGGCACTAAAGAATTGACTGAAACTACATGAAGAAATAAAGATTTCCAGTAAAGATCACATGGTAAATATAAATACCAATACTACTGTATTGTTGATTTGTAACTCCACTATTTACTTCCTACAGGATCTAAAATACATGAACTATAATGATAAATCAGTGGTTTTTGGACTCAATGTAAAATATGTAATTTTTGACAAGAACTACGTAAAGGTGGGGGAATGGAGGAGTATAGGAACATAGTTTATGTATCATATGGAAGTTAAGTTGGTATCAAAGAAAAACAAGATTGTTACAGATTTAAGATGTTAAATTTAAGCCCCACAGTAAACACAAAGAAAGTATCAGAGAATATGACCATAGAGATGAAAAGTAGAGTAGGGGTTCCGAGAAGTGGGGGAAGGGGCAATGGTGAGTTAAGAAATGAGAGTAGGATTTCAGTTTGGGGTGAAGGGAAACTTCTAGAAATGGATGGTGGGAAGGTGATAACATTGCAACATTCTAAGTGTGGTTAATCCCACTAAGGGACTGCTAGTGAGGGGGTGGAATGGGAAGATTTAGGCTATATATATGTTTCCACAATTGAAAAAAAAAAAAGGCAGTCTAAATAGATGACAATTAAATGCCAAGGATGATCCTGGATGGGATCTGAGATAAAGGAGAGTAGGCTCAAAGGGACACAGGTGGGACACAAGAAAAAAACAAAAAAAAAAGGAAATACAGACTGTAAGCTTTATATCAATGATGAATTTCTTGAACTTCTTAGCTGTGCTGAATGAGATTGCATGAAAGAATGTTCTTGTCCATGGAAAAGGTATATGTGAATTATATTGTTTGTTCAAAGATATGTGCAGCTTGCTCTCATATGTTCAGAGGACAGAGCAATAGATGATGGATGATAGATAGGGAGGGAGGGAGGGAGAGAGGGAGGGAAAGAAAGAAACAGTGGTGTGACAGGATCTTAAAGGTGATGGATCGGGGTATTGGGGGAGGGGGGTTGGGGTATGATGGAGTTCTATGTATGGGGTTTGTACTGTTTTGCAACTGTTCCTGTAAGATTGAATTTATTTCAAAATAAAATTTATTAAAAAAAAAAAAGCACTTCGCCCTATTTTCCTCATGTACAAATAATAGCTTGTACTTAGATATAGGACATCCATAAAGTCTAGAAACATAGATAATGCTTTATATCTATATAGACTAAAGATGTCTTTTTTGAGTTTATGTATATTGTCTTATGTTTCCAGACTTTGTGGACACCCCGTAGTTTTTATTGAGTGCCATGCACTGGAATAAGGGATATAGATAGATATAGATATAGATATAGATATAGATATAGATATAGATATAGATATAGATATAGATATAGATATATATCCACTTAATCTGCTTGGTTAGTATTTCTTTCACCCTATCGAGTGAGCTTGCCTGTGTACCTGCATATGCACACACACACTCATGCACAAACACAGTTTTTGCAGTTGGAAGCCTAGCTATTAGGGAATTCTAGGACATGAGATGAGAACACAGGATTGACCACAGAGAACTCAGAAAGATGTGGCTGGGGATTTGACTGTGATGATCCTGGCATTTATAGGTGAGGACTGGGGGCTCCCCCACTGCCCCTTGGCAGTGGTTTTGCTTCATTGCCTTAGACAGGTATGGAGGGTTTTATTTCATTTTATTTTGGGGTGCTTTAGTTGGTTCTTATAAAACAAGCTCAAGGTTTAGAAGGCATCCTCCCACCTGTATTTGGAAGGATACATTTCTAAAATGTCTCCAGATATGGAAATTTTTTAAATCATTGGAAAAGCTCTTTTACAGCAGCATGTGTTAAAACAATTTCAGAACAGAATACTTTATTGCTTTTCCCAGAAGAATTTTAGCTGTGCTTGGATAAATATTACAGATGCATAAAATATATAGTTGGTGAATCTAAGACACAGAGCTATGTCACATATAGTAATTATAGGTCACCTCAAGCATATTTTTATAACATCTTTTTATGCAGACTTGGTTGATATTTTACCCATCACAAAAGAAAAAACACAGAATCATGGCTGAAGTTTATATAGGACCAGTCTAAAGCCAGCCACAGCTCTGTAATTTTCATGATTTTCTCTCTGTCAATGGAAAATTACTGTCAGCTGAGCCAGAGTCTACAGCCTGTGTGCAAATGTCTGTTTCCTTTCCACAACTGAGTGTTTGAAACTTTTTTCAATCAGTAAAATTACCATTAAAGGTCAGAGATAAGTTTTTCATGCATGATGGGTTCCATTTGCTTTAAAGGTATTATACCAGAAGAGGTCTTTTTTTCTGATTTTTGAGCCAAATTAGAAATCAAATATTCCGAGTTTTGAATCAACCCCAAACTATTTTCCTTAGTTTATTTTCCTTAGTTTATTTTCCCTTGGCAAAATTATATGACTTTTTTAAAGGAGAAGAAGAAAGTGTTCATCTATATCCATATCTATATCTATATCTATTGTCCTAGTTTGCTAATGCTGCAGAATGCAAAACACCAGAGATGGATAAGCTTTTATAAAACGGGGGTTTATTTCACTACACAATTACAGTCTTAAGGCCACAAAGCGTCCAAGGTAACACATCAGCAATCGGGTACCCTCACCGGAGGATGGCCAATGGCCTCCGGAAAACCTCTGTTAGCTAGGAAGGCAGCTGGCATCTGCTCCAAAGCTCCGACCTCAAAACGGCTTTCTCCCAGGACGTTCCTCTCTAGCAAGCTTGCTCCTCTTCAAAACATCACTCCCAGCTGCACTCTCTTTCCTCCCCCCGAGTCTGCTCATTTATATAGCTCCACCGATAAAGGCCCACCCCGAATGGGTGGGGCCACGCCTCCATGGGAACATCTCATCAGAATCATTGCCCACAGCTGGGTGGGGCACATTCCAAGCAAATCCAACCATCACCAAAACGCCTGCCCCACACAAGACCACAAAGATAATGGCATTTGGGGGACACAATACACTCAAACCGGCACATCTATATTCTCCTATATTTGAAATTAGCATGTAGTGTAAGGATATTGCACACCAAGTCTATGATTGAGCTTAATTTCACCATCATCAGGTTATAGGCTGATTGAAAGCAGGGTCTTTGTTTTTTAAATAAATATCCTTAATATTTGATGACCTGTTCTTTTTCCTCTGTGTTGTCTTAACTTAAGATTGCCCAAAATGAACATAGAAGTTATGTTCTTCCCTATCCTTAAAATAAAGGAGGAAAATGTTTCCCAGCTCCTTGATTAAAAAATAAGGTCAGAAAAAATTAATCTGCATGTAGATTGAGCTAAAATACTATGACATCAGCAGAAGTCTTGTCATTAGAGAAATAGCGGCTGAGCTTACATAGTTTCTATTTCCTTAACACATATTTATTAGTTATGAAAATAATATATCAAGAAATTGTGGAAATGGAAGAAAAAATCTTGCCCGTCATTCTAACACTATAATAATGTTTAACATTTTGCATATTCATTTTTTAATTTTCTCTTGCCCTAAATTGTAATCAATCTGTAAAGCACTTTTGTGCCCTGCTTTATTGACCACAAGAGAATATTTCCTTCTCGTTCAGATCCTGTTTTACAATGGCTTCTTTGGTGTGTTTGAAGAAATTTCAAATGAACTCTGTTGCATATATTCTCTAAGTAGCTGCCCCTCAGTGAACAGGTGCCTTTTCCTCTCAAACATCAGGGAGAATATACAAAACTTTGTGATATTAATTAATTAATTGAATGTCAAAAAATCCAGTCTCGTATCCTTGACAATTAATAAGGGATATGCCCTTTGCCGTGTTATCTAATGCAGGTTATCCAATTGTGCCGCACCTCAATTCTCTTGTCTGTAAAATGGGAATTATATGCTCTTCTGATTTGCTAATGCTGCCATTATGCAAGATACCAGAAATGGATTGGCATTTATAAAGGGGGTTTATTTGGTTACACAGTTACAGTCGTTATAGTCCTAAGGCCATAAAAGCATCCAAACAAAGGCATCAACAGTAGGGTACCTTCACTGAAGAACACCGATGGCGTCTGGAAAACCTCTGTTAGTTGGGAAGGCACAGACATGTGGCTGGCGTCTGCTCCAGGGTTCTGGTTTCAAAATGGCTTTCTCCCAGAACATTTCTCTCTAGGCTTCTGGGGTGTTCTCTTAGTTTCTCCCAGGCAAACTCTGGACTAGCAAAAGTCTACTTTCAATGGCCATCTCCAAAATGTCTCTCTAGCTGTAGCTGCAAGCTCCTTCTGACTGGGCTCTTTTATATGACTCCAGTGATTAAATCAAGGCCCACACTGAATGCATGGGGCCACCCCTCCATGATAATAGTCTAATCAAAGGTATTACCCACCGTTGGGTGGGTCACATCTCTATGGAAACAACCTAACCCAAAGATTCCAACCTAATCAACACTAACATATCTGCCCCCACAAGATTGCATCAAAGAACATGGCATTTGGGGGGACATAATACATCCAAACCAGCACATATGCATAGTGGGCAATGGCTAAATGCTGTTTGTATTATTTTTAGTCGAAAACATCCTCTAATATGACAGAAAAGACCTATTTGAAATGATTGACTAGGTATACTACTTCTGTCAATAAACCCTGTTAAATTTATTGAGATGTCTCCAATATCCCCAGGGTGGAAGACACTGTGGCTTATACTCCTGTGTTAGCAGGTATTCCTTTACAAGGTATATGCCTTCAGTTCATTTGGAAATCCATTCCTTTCTCTGTCATTTGTCAAAACTCAATTCCTCCAGGCTTATTTTACATGAAAAGGAGAACTCTCTTTAGTGGAATGAGTAAGATCAGTTGGCAACCAAAATTCTGTGAGCTCTTTGATTTTGCTGCCTTCCAAGAGGTTAAGATCAGATACCTTAGCATGCATCTGCTTTGGTCTGAGGAATAATTGAGTCAACTGTCATAACAGAGGGTCTGAAAATTTCTGAAGGTAGAATGAATAGCTTCTAATAAGCCAGTCTGTCTACTCTCAGCTCTGAGAATATCCAGCTACATAACCTCAGGGGAACTAAATGGAAAAAAAAAAAAAAAAAAATTAAGGGAGCTGATTTGGGCTTTAGAGCTTCTTACTTCCTGTGAGCAAATCATCCCCTGGCCTTATCTTACCCATATCCCCGTTGTCCTCATATAGTCTTCCTTCTAGTTCCGTGCCTGGGCCTTGGTAAGTCAGGTTCTTATATAAAGGAAAGAGCATTTATAAACTGCTTACAAATGTAAAAAGCAGACTCAGTTAGACATAATTTTACTCTGTGTGCCTGGAGGGGTTGTGGCCCTATGTTAGACGATTGTGCCTGTAATTCTGAGGGTCATTTTATGCTGCAGAAATGTAGAGTGGAGTGAACTCAAAATATGTCTTCCTAATAAAGGGCTGTTTGGGAAACCTTACTGATCCCTTGCCTAGTTACTCCTATCTAAGTGTAACGTGTTACTTGATTTTGATAAAGGGTTGAAAAAATTGTTCACTGGTCTCCCTCCCACTGACTGAAACGGGCATATAACACAAGCCTGCGGGCCCTGTTTGCCTCCCCTGGTGAGTGGTACAAATGCAGCTGCTCCTCAGGGGCCAGAACTGAGCCTTCTGAAGATGTTTTTGCGCTTGGGGCTCTTACCTATTGCCAGCTGGTATGCACCAAGCCACTGGGTGCTCTCAAAGTCTAGGCAAGTGCCACAAACATCTTCCTTGGCTCAGATGTGCACTAGCCTGTTAGAGGCAGCTGCTCTGTGGAGAGGAACTCTCACCACCTGCTAGGTCGCAAATTCCCAACAGGGATTGACGGACCAGGGGGTGGTGCAGTCTGCAGCACCCAAGCCATAGCCAGTGTTTCTTGAGTGAACAGTTTCACTCCCTAGAATAGACTTGGAAATACTCTACTGAAGGCAGCACTTGAGCCTGGCATCAGGTTTTGGAGTTAAGTGTCCTGGGGACTGGCTTTCTCATTTGTCAATCTCATGTGTAAGGGTTGCAGATGTTGTCATAGAGCTGAAGGAGGCAGGTGTCCAGTGGTTGTTATGGCATCTGTTTACCTCAGTCCCATCACCGTGCCAAGTCTCACAGCCATCGTCAATTAATTTTGGTGATGATTGCTTTCTACCTCCTCAACAGGAGCAGACACTAACCACATTGCAGAATTCATTATGTGGAGCTGTGTCTGTGGATAGGTAGTTTAAAAAATAATATGAAAACAACTAGATATAGCCTTTCTTTCTTCTGTGTAAGGCAAGATGTCCTCTCCCCAGTTCTTCCAACCATCTGTGTACAGTTTATGAACAAATAAGCAGCAAGATGGAAATTTACTCTGGGTTTCATGACTTTTTAACATGCTAATGTATCTGTTCCTTTATGAATTTCCTTATTTATCATTTCTAACCCAGAGTGGAGTTGCATGTGTTTGCTCTAGAACAGGATCATGAACAATTTAAGCTATCACTATTATATAAAGAAATAAGGTTCTGTGATCAAAGAACAAAGGATCCCAGGTAATGTCTTTTAAAAGGACTAGTTTGAATGTTCATAAACATGTAAAGGAAAACATCATTTACAAAATTAAAAAAAAAATTATGGATACATTGATTCCAAAATATTCCTCCAGCTGTCTTTATGATTGCAAAATCCCATAACTCTGAAGCTACTAGGTTCATAATGTGGAAGCTTTGACGATTATCTTTATGTGCATTTTAATAGAATATTTAAATGTTTTTGAAAAGTCTGGAAACTTCCTACCCTTTTCTCTCATGTCTTCCCTCCTCTCCCTCCCTTCCTTCCTTCTTTCCATTTTTCTTTCTGTCACCTTCAAAATACCTCAAAGTTCCCTTCTTTTCCTACTTAGCAAAATTGAGATCAAAAGCACACCAAGATATCTTTCCCCAACCCCATCTTACCAGTTCATAGTGGGCTTCTTACTTCCCAGGGATTCAAGGGGGGGAAAGAGATTTGGAAAGATTTCTTACTGACCCTGTACACCTGAAAAAAATCTGTCCCTTTCCTTTCCCCAAGCTATAATACTTGCTATAAATAATTGAAAATCAAGGAATCATTCTGACACATCTGGTTTTTAAATAGTATTGACTAATTTGAATCTATGAATCTGTGGTGGCAGTCAGACCTCATAAGAAAAAGTGTATGGCTCAGACATTAACTCTAAATTTAGAATTTATTATTGATTGAGTGATGACATCTTTAGTTTGTTCATACTATTAAAGGATACAGGTCAAGTGTGCCTAGAGGAATGTAGGTGTGTGTGTGTGTGTGTGTGTGTTTACGTGTATTGGTTCACACCAGCAGGAAACTGATTTCAAAGTAACACTCATTTAGGTTTATGCAAATAAATTAACATTCCCATCTATTCTAGAAATAACACATTCACTTGCCAATATATGAGCTATCCATAGAACCCCTTCACAGGAAAAAGAAAACTAAAGTGTATTTTTGGTTCATGTGGTAAGTGCTGTGAAGTGATAAGCACTTTTTTATTCCAATATTTCTCATTGACCTCCTTCCTAATATCATATTCATGTGTGTGTGCCTGAGACGGAAAAGGCCAAAAGATAGAGAAGATCAAGGGTATGCAGAAAGAAAAGAGAGACTTAAGAAATATTTTACAATTTATTAAAATAAGATGGCAGAATGCCAGTATTTGACAAAGAGCAAACGCATGTAACCGTACACCTCACTTTAATCAGTTTTCTTTTGTACGTTTCTAAGGGCCAATCAAAACCCTTCTTTGGTGTCCCAAAATAGTAGAAGAGTATGTATCCGTCTAGTTCTCCTAGATGCAGAACCTGAGTAGAGTACAAGTAGTTTATTTAGAAAGTTCAAGAAATTGAAGTAGAGGAGTAGGTAAGAAAGGAAATGGAAGGAAGCACATTAAATGTGCATTATCGAGCCAGTTACCACAGTGGGAAACTGGAGCTCTATCCTGCTGGGGTACTCTGGGACATAATGTGGAACACACCACAGGAGTATCCCAACCATGGGATGAGGATGCTGGGATCCACCAATTCTGCCATCCGTCACTGGTGGAGGCCTGTCTCTGTGGATCATTCACTGCCCACTACTGAGGGCTTGTCTAAGCGTGGGCCATGCCTGTAACTGTGGTCAGAAAAAACCCTCAGGCAGAGAGTTGCAAATTTTGCATTAAGAAGCCTTGGTGTATGGAGGTGGGTGTTCAGAGGATATTTGCATCAATATCATTCACTATAAGGGTCATAGACATGGAGTTAATTCTGCGCTCATATTGTGGGAGCCCAAGTGTCTTGAAGACTGCACACAGCAGTTTGCTTGACCTGGGACAGTTAAGGTTTGACCTGTTCTCCTTGTAGTATCAGTTGCTAAATGTAATCTATACCTGAAAATACCTCCTCCCTGAAACTCCCTGAGATACTGTTATCTACAAAATAATCTATAATCCTTCCCTCCTCCCTGTTGATTATAATCAATCCCTCCCTACGTTGCATGACCCCCCCTCCCCGCCTTATGCTCTTATACCCATTGGAATGTGGAGCCCTTATAACCAGTTTATTCAGCCCCCCCAAAGTGTGGACTATTTCCATGTTGTGCTCTGAACTCACCGCCATTCAGAGCAGCTCCTAAATCCATTCAGAGAAGCTCCTGAATTCAGGCCAGCGTGACTCAACCTCCCCATCCTGTAGGTAAGCCCTATAATAAAAGCTCATGTCTCAGAACGTGTCCGGTGCTTTCTTTAGTCCTTTGGCTACCAAAAGCCCTCTTGGGCTGTGACACGTGTATACAAGTATTTTGAATGAAGACTTCTCTTTGTTCTGTTTGGAAAGTTTAAACAAAACTTATTGTTTTTGTATTGGTATTTAGGCATCTGAATATATAACATCAAAACATGAATTCACATAATAAATATAAAGTAAGTTGACTTAATTTATCGTACAATCACAAGTACAGTTACATCTGACATACTTGAAGTTCTCTGTAGACTGTCATTTGAAATAGGAGATTCCATAGGGTGAGATTTAAAGATATTTTTCTAAAAGCTGTTGGATTCCATAATGTGGTTTAAAATACTTTATCATATCATAAAACTTCAAAACACAATGATTAATCATCTTCTGAAATCTGTAGAAAATGTTTCTTAAATGTCACTTTTAATTACTACTTCTAGAGCCAAGTTGAAAAACAATTATTTCTCTACCAGCTGAAATATGGTTTCACCAAATATAAGATAAAAATAACTCTTGTGGTTAATTGAGCTTTCTTTTGATTTAGAAGGAAAAAGGCCAAGTACCATGCATGTGTGATTAATTCAAAGCTCTACAGACGTTCTCCTCAATCATTTCAGCAACAAGACGCAAGGGCCTGAAATCTGAAGGTTGGAAGGAACTTGAAAAGTTTCTCCTATTGATCAGGGCTTGATGGTCCAGTATCACATTTTTGCTGTGTGGTCTTCTACCCAAAGCTCCAATACATCTTCCGACAGAATTTGCCTCTGCCAACCCCATTCCATCTTTTCTAGACAGTTCTTTATATATCCCCAAACCTCTACATCAAGAGGATGGAGGAGCCCTTTACATTGCCCCAAGCATCTCTTAGGCCTCACCTGTCATTTTTGTGTATGTCCGTCTTCTCAAGGGAATCGCCTTCTCTCTTTTGGGCCCTGTGTCTAGGATCCCTTTTCCTTGAAACCTTCTCTGACTGTTCAGCCCACGAGGATTTTTCCTTCTCCACTTTCTCATCATAACATTCATTCTGCATCATTCATCCATTTGCCCAATATTTATTAAGTGCCTCCTGTGCACTAGGCATTGTTCTGGGCACTGGAAACATTCGAGGATACAAATGGGCAATTTGTGCACTCATGGAAGTTCTATTGCAGTAGGTAAGATCTACAATAAAGATAAGAACAAGAAAATTTTAGATACAATAAGACCTATGAAGTGAATAAAACACAATAATATGGTATTTTTTTGTGGACATATATATGTTTCTTATCACCTAATCCCCTCGTTTATTATAAATTCCTGAGATAAGGACTACTTCTTTGTATTTACCATAATGTTCCATAAATATTTACTGATCCATCTTTATGAGTATGTAATACTAGTCTAAGTAGAGAGTAGTTTTAATCATTTGGGATTGTTGTGAAGTTGGATTAAGTTGATTATATCATAGTAGTGTTTGATACTGCATATAAGGACACATTTTAGCACTTTTGACAGTCTTAACAAATATCACAACATCGATAGACACCCTTATAAGTTAAGTCTGAAGCTGTCATAAGTGTATATGAACTGGTTTCACTTTCTACTCTCTACCCTTAACTGTCTTTGGAGTCGAGAGTTTTACTATCTCTTAATTTCCCCCCAATCTCTAATGACCCCTCCTACTCCAACCCCACAAGGCCCCCATCTCTTCTTTAGAAAGCTCTGAAGAGTTAAGTCCCCTACTTAAATTTCATTACACCTCAGCCGTGAGTTAAAGGACACGGCTTGACTTAAAGGACAAATAAGGACCCAGTTAATATATGTATCTCTATAGTGACTAACAACAACCCAATGATGACTCATTTAAGATGAAAAGAGTCTATTTATTAGCACAGAATTCTTCGCTTGGAATTATCAGCTGGGGGCTGACCTTGACTAACCTAGTCAGCTTAACCTTGTTTTTAAATGCTGAGATGTACGTGTCCATGCACATGTTTTACTGATTGCTAGCTATACCACTCCTGAATTAATGTTTGACAACGCCAACACCCATTGTATAATGGAAGAGCATGGTTCAAAGGAGTTAGGCATGACCTCTCCAAACATCAATTTACAGTTCCAAAATAAGGAATAATTATAACCACCTTATAGGGATGTTTTGAAGATTAACAGAGAAAATGAAGCACCAAATGGATAATAGGAATTGACTAAATGTTAGTTTCCTTCTGCCTACTCTGGCTTACCTAACCAAATTCCTGATTCAACCAGTCACTTAGACTTTGGATAATGATTAGTCAAAGAGTAATGCAGGAATTTTTTTTTTTAATTAATTCCACAAGGATTGCTTTTATGCATGGGTGGAATAGACCTTGTCGTTTTATCACAATTTATTCTACAATTCAAAAATTTTCTCCTGAAAGCCCAAAATATTTACCACTGGCAATTAATTCCACTGTGTTAAGTTGTTATTTACTATATCCACTATTAAAATATGAATAATTGATATGACCCCTTGGATGCATTAGCCACTCAGCATAAATGAGTTTATCAGAGATTAATAAAACAGTAAATTAGTAAGTTTAAACAATGGTGTTCTGGGTTTGCTAATGCTACCATTATGAAAAAATAGCATAAATGGATTGGCTTTTATAAAGTGGATTTATTTGGTTACAAATTCATAGTTGCAAGGCCATGAAAGTGTCCCAACTAAGGTATCAACATGAGGATACCTTCACTGAAGAATTGCCAATGGCATCCAGAACACCTCTGTCAGCTGGGAAGGCATCGGCTGGCATCTGCTGATCCTTTGTTCCCGGGTTGTGTTTCAAAATGGCTTTCTCCAGAATGTCTCAGGGCTTATCTCTCTAAGCTTCTTCAGCTCCTGTGCATCTTAAGTGTCTGGGTTCCTCTCTTAGCTTCTGTGGAGCAAACTCTGGGCTAGTATCTCCAAATGTCTCCAAGCATTTCTCAGCATCTCTTTCAGCTCCCTAGCTGAAAAAGTCTCTCTTGGCTGCTCTGAGCTCCTTCTGCCTGTGAGCTCTCCTATAAGACTCCAGTGGTTAAGACCCACTCTGAATGGGCAGGGCCCACACCTCCATGGAAATAATTCAATCAAATGTTCCACCATAATCAATAGACTAATCAATCTGCCTGCACAAGACTGCATTAAAGAACATGGATTTTGTGGGTGACATAATAGATTCAAACTGGCACAAATGGCTAGAAAAAAGCTAGTGTTACAACTATCACCTCCACCTCCAACTTGTTTTGTTTGGCTTTCACAGTGTTGATCAGACAGTATTTTTTAAAATTTTGAATGAGTGCTGCCATTTAAAATGAGATTTCATGTATAATTCCTAATTTTCAGTTTCTCTTTATAAATAGGAAAAGTTGGCCGTGGTGGGTCCTCATTCCTGCAGGAAAGGGCAAGCTGAATAGCAGATGCCCCCTTTTAAGACTTGTATCTTCAATATGCCCAGCCCCACCAGTCCTTGTTATCCTGACATTGAGGATAAATATGAGATGCTATTCATCATCATTCTAAAGCTGCTGTGTTTCTTCCACTTAACCTGCTTCACTTTTTACAGCAACAGTGTCACCTCTGAAAGAGAAGAGAGGCTGAGGTGGTGGGAGGAGAGGGCATAGAGAAGGGGGAGCATCTTCTCCAGAAGAGTCACCTTATATTGGCATGCTGGTTGCTAAGTTTCTGAGGAAAAGATGCAAAAACGGGCCACACAGGGAAGGTCATCTGAACATGACACATTTGCCACATGGTCCCCAGCTTTACAATCAAAGGTCAGCCTGAGGGCAGAGGTTCCTGTCTCATTGCAATAATGTTAGAAATAGGCCAGCAAAGGCAGTGGGCACCCTGGACATCAGGAGAGCCACCTGGATACAGGAGCCTGATGGAAAGGGGATGTATTGAGGAGCCAACAAGCCTATCAAAACCAGAAAAAGATCACACTATTGGCTTCACAATTGCCTTGGGTTGACATGAAGTCAGTAACAAATAATATTTCCGTAGTTTCTATCATGTTTTCCTTGGTCTACTACTTGTGGACTGAGAAATTCAGAACCATATCTAACTTTTTATTAAAGTAAGACTGAAGCTCATTAGAAAAGTTTATTAATCAATAGTTAAAAGCTACTTGGTTAGTTTTCTAAGAGTGACATTTTTTGATGTCTGATTACCCCCAAAGAATTATTTTTGCAGTTTCTGCCCCACATTTGGAATGTGTTTCATTTTCCATCAACATCTGAAGATTCCTCGATTTCTATTAGCCTTCAGTGATAAGGACATTTGAAAGTATACAGCAGAGACAGCCCCTACAACAAACTCTTTTAAACTCCTAATGACAGTCACCAAACTGTTCTACATTTTTTCCAAAAACATTTTGTCGAACTGTTCCTAGTTCTCAGCCTTAAAGGGCACGAGGTTTTTCTGGGGTCAGAAATACTCTTGAGACCCAATCATAATAAAGCAGCTGTGATCATTTTTTGTTCATTCAAGGATCCTAATGATTGCGCAAAAGGGAGATATTATCTTCTTTAACTGTTAGAGTTAACGTTTGTTGAGTCCTTGACCGTATGCTAGGCACAGTTCTAAGTATTTTATCTGCATAGTCTGTCATGGCCCAAGGGACTTTTGCAGCCAAAGGACTAAAGAAAGCACCGACATGTTCTGAGACATGAACTTTTATTCGGGGCTTACCTACAGGGTGGGAAGGCGGTCACATTGCCCTGAATTCAGGAGCTGCTCTGAATGGCGGTGGGTTCAGAGCTCAACGTGAAGATACTCCTCAAAAGCAAGGGGTGCCAGGGAGTGGTTTATAAGGGTTAGGGCAAAGATATTTAAATGGGTATAAGTGTGGGAGTGGGGGTCTTGTGAAGGAGGGAGGGATCAATTGTAGTCAGCAGGGAAGAGGGGAGGATTATAGATTATTTTGTAGCTACTAGTATCTCAGGGAGTTCAGGAAGGTGGTAAGCTATAGATTACACTTAGTGCCAGAGGCCTGATTTTACAAGGGGAATAGATCAAACCTTAATTGACCTAGGTCATGTAAGCTGCTGTGTGCACAGTCTTCAAGGCCCTTGGGGAAGGCCCTGGGCCTGGGGCTCCCACATAGTGTAATATCATTTCCCAACCACCCTGATTAAACTTATTTTACAATTGAGGAGACTAAGGCATAAAGTGGTAAAGCAACTCAATTTGGATAAAGGGCTGAGTTGAGATTTAAACTTTGTCAGTCTGACCCCACCTGTTCCTTGCCTCTGTCTCATATTGCTTTCTCTGTACAGCCTGGTGCTAACCTTAGTGCTTTAACCTGAGAACCTTTGAGATCTGTTTGAACATAGAAAATAGAGTTTGCATTGCCTTGTAATTTGAGAAACAGAAATGCAGGGCTCCATGTTACATGATGCCAGGAGGTACAATTCACATCATGATTTGTGTAAATGGTGCCCTCTGGTGTTGTGCCATGCACCACCTGCACAGACATACACAGGGACCCTGCTAAAATAATCCCTCGCACAGAAAGGTTTTTCTCTTTGTTACTTTAAATGATTGTCTTAGCGAGACAGCTTCCTCGTATGTCTCTTATGCTAGGAATCAAAGATCAACATTAAGTTCCCTCAATTAATTTTACAAAATTCAGTCTGCTAGACAGTTCCTCAGGGTGAATTAAATCCTCTCTAGCAACTTCTCCTGCTGCAGTCATGTCAAGCAATAGTTGAAGACAAATGTTCTCAGAAATGATCCTCTTTCTAAGTAGTTGGAGACATGTAATTACACGTTTATTTCTTTGAACAGGTGAGGGTAGTGGTGGTCTTTCCATGCAGTGGCAGAGCTTAGTATGAAATAGTGACTCACCATCCTCAGATTGGACATGCAGTGACCCTCAGCCAGATTTGCCCTCGCTGGTGCGGGACTCTGATGTCAGGAGAGTCACTCAGGCATTGACTCCATGGTGTACCTGCACACACACCCAGCCAGAGAAGGGCACGAGTGCCTCAGCATTATTGAAACTGTGTTATTTCCATTATAGGCTGTATTTAGGTGAGAACAACAACAATGAAGAAAAAGCACTTGGTTAATCAGGTCTATGTTGAATATCCGGTGCTATTTGCAAAGCAGTACACTCCATTGGTCTTTAGAAAACAGTTTGTTTCAGCCCATATCCACTGAGCAATCTGCCAGAACAAGGGTCAGATGGAGAGTTAAACTCAGATATGCCTGCTTTACTTCGGGCTAAATTCTTTCTGCATTTGCAGTTTCTCTAACTGGAGTAGCCAGCTCACCCCGGTTCAGGACTACCTTCCTGGGACAGAGTGAAAATAAATGATCTCCCTGCTCAACTGGCCCTTGCACAGAACTCTCAGGTGGCTTCCTCCACAACGGGGAGAATGCTGGGGCCACCAGCAATGTGATGCTTCTGAGACCCTATCTGTCTTAATCCATAATTCACTAGTCAGGTATTTTAAAGGATGACTTAGCAAAGACCAATCATATTATTATTTTAGTTTGGTTCTTTAAATACCCAAACCAGGCATTCATTATCTTGCAATCTCATGCATTCAATTATTAGAGACAAAACCTTAAGAAGAATTACATTTTTCTTCCCAGCTAAACTATTATGTGCTGGAGAGTGACAACCACATCTTTACCTTCTTCCCCCCATTAATTAGCTGGATCATGAGTAATCATGAAGTGAATGCTTGATGTCCTGCTTTACCTCATTAGCAAAGTAAGGTTTAACTCATAATTATCAAACTATTGCAGGAAATAGCACACTATCTGGGAACAGTAAATATGTCTCCTTGCATGAATCACTTCTTACCAGAATTCCCTGTACCCCCAGATCCCAACCCCAGGGTCCTGGTGTCCATGACTTTGCTATGGTCCTCAGTGCCTGGAGCCTTTAAGCTTTTCATGGTCCTATGAAAACATCTGAGACCAGAAAAATAAAGCAATTGGTCCCAAACACAAAAAGAGAGCTGCAAAATCAAGATTAAAGTTTAATTATATGTTCAAAATATAACACTATGTAAACTTCAGTAATGATCAGATGAGTATTCATAAAGAGTTTACTACATTCGAAAAAGAAAAAAAAAATCTTGTGAACTGAATTTTTTTTTTTTTTTCATTTTGCAAGTATTCCTGGGTGTGCCTGATGATTGTAAAGAAATTGGGACCAATCATAAGTTAAATGCGTTTAATAGTAGCCAAATAATTTCAAAAGCAATATTATAGGGATCTTTTCCAAATTTTTATAGTAAAAATAATGTATAATGTGAGATGTGGGTGCATTTTAATATTTTGTGTATGATATGTAGTGGGGCCTACAAAAAAAACATTAAAACAGCCCTACCTAAGCTACTCCACATGTGCAAGATAGTTATTTTTTAAATAACTAATGTTCTTTTTTTTAATTTTCATTGTTTTTGTAATCTCTGTGCTTCAAATTAATTATAATTTTAAGTTACTATAAGGTGTCTTGTAAGCAAAGGTTAACTGCCTACAGAGAAATCTGATTGCTAAACAGAGAATAACTTAGGTCCTGGGAGAATCTGACTCACTGAGATGTCAGCTAAATGGAAGTTTGGATTTCTTGGGCTTGGGTGTGAAAACTATTTCATACTCCCTCCCCATATGGAATAACAATATGCCCTGAAAATAGAGAGTATTTTGGCCTTCCCTCTTCCAACTCATTTGCCTTCAACTTTCCATAAAGCAACTTTTGCCAATTACTGTTCTTAAGACTCATTTTTTTTTTTTTTTTTTTTTTTTTTTGGCAAAAATATCAAAACACACTCATTAAGAACACAGGGAACACACTAAAACAGTTCTCTGAAAATCACAATTCTATGGTGTTTGCAAGTGTTTAAACACTTGTTTGTTTTAGAGTACACTGCCTGCTTGGAAGGAACAGGCTGTATTCCTCCCCATGAGCATGGATATACACGATCCAATTAAATTGTATCTGTCATCTTTCCTATTCCTTATACAAGAGCTATCTTAATTGTTTTTTAATTAAAAAAAAATAACTGAAAATATAAAACACACATTGTCATGGCCCAAGAGGGCTTTTATAGCCAAAGGACTAAAGAAAGCACCGGACATGTTTTGAGACATGAGCTTTTATTTTGGAGCTCACCTACAGGGTGGGAAGTCGAGTCACATTGCTCTGAATTCAGGAGCTTCTCTGAATGGATTCAGGAGCTGCTCTGAATGGCGGCAGGTTCAGAGCTCTATGTGAAGATACTCCGCCCTTTGAGGGGGCTGAATAAGCTGGTTATAAGGGCTCAACATTTCAGTGGGTATGAGAGCATAAGGAGGGATTGGGGGACTTGCAACATAGAGAAGGATTGATTGTAATCAACAGGGAGGAGGGGAACATTATAGATTATCTTGTAAGTAATAGCATCTCAGGGAGTCTCAGGGAGGAAGTAGTTTTGGGTGTAGATGACATTTAGCACCTGATTTTACAAGGAGAATGGGTCAAACCTTAACTGACCTAGGTCACGCAGGCTGCTGTGTGCAGTCTTCAAGGCCCTTAGAGAATGCCCTGGGCCCAGGGTTCCCCCACACATCCCAGAAATTGTTCTTGGGAAAATAAAGGAAATTCTCTTCATTTCAAAAAAACGGAACAACGGTAATAAAATAAAAATAACTTTTTTTTTTTTTCAAAAGTTACTGTTGAACACCATATTTATAGATACACTTGCCACCTGATATCTAAACACTTGAAACATTTGAAAGCCTTAATTCCTAGAATGGAAACAGTGATCAATTTTTAATGATCTGTGACTGGGGGTGACAAATTTATCCATTCTGTTATCTTTGTCTAAGAATTGTTCAAAGAATTGTTACATAGTTTTCTGTTGAAACGCTATTTGCCATTGTTTAGTTCTTAGGGTCCTGGTTTTCCCCAGGTGATGCTTGGCTCTTGTAACAGACACATCTGAGTTTATATCCCAATTTAACTGTTTACTAGCTATGTGATCATTTGCTAGCTTCTTAACCTTCCTTAGTCCTCAGTTTCCTCAACTGTTTGATGGAGGAATTAATAGTATCTAGCTCATGAGATGGTTGCAAATTTTAAATGAGATAACATGTGCAGACCATCTGCCCAGCTCATGGCATAGCGAAAGCTAAGTAAATAGGAAAAACTCTTCCTGCTGTCTTCAGATCCTTACCCTGGGAGTCAGGAGGCCTGAGTTCTGACCTGGTGCTTCCCACATAGCTAGGGAACATTCTCTGTGCTGCAGTTCCCTCATCTGATAGATGAGTCTACAAAATCTACTTCTTGAGGTCAATATAAAAGTAAATGTGACAATACCTGGAAAGCACTTATTAGAAGCTCCAAATAGGCTTTGAGAGCATTGCTCAGGATGTAGCCTTCCTCTCCAGAGTCACAGCCAACTTGTTCACGGATCCAATAGGTGTCCTGTTGGGCTGCCAGGCATTCTTCCTGCAAAAGTCATTCTTTTCAATTGAGCTTCCAAAAAGCCCCTATTATAATTCAAATACTCGATCAGGGTGGAATAACATCTTGCATAATAGCTTCTCCAGACCAGGGCTGTTTTTCCTTAGGAAAAGATCTTTCCCTCCTCCACAAGGATGCTGGAGTCAGCTCAGTGCCTGCCTAAGACTTTTCCTGTGATATTTCCTTACCCCAAAACTGTTCCTTTTTCTTTAGGAGAAAAATTTTATGAAAGATATAGTGGGGACTACGTTTTTGGTCCAGAAAGTGTCAAAAAGCAATTTTCCGGAATAGATTATGAAAAGGAAGACAGAGGCATCAGTTTTGAAATCTAATTCCAGCTCCAAAGCTAATGCCGCAAGAGGGCACAGGAAGAAAATCTGTAATAGGCTCACCTGCCTCTGTTTACCAAGGATTTATTCTGTTGTTAAGCAAACACCTTGTGGGCCAGGTCGTGTGCTAGATAGTGTGAAGCAAAGGTGAATCCTTCCCATTTGCTGTGTTCAAGGAACTCACAGCCCATGGAGGCCCAAGTGTTTCCTCAGGGCCAGGCCGGTCCTGGGCACTGGACACACGTGGTGGATGGATAAAACCCCATCCCTTCCTCTTGGAGTCTCCCGTTGGTAGCTTACAGTCAGCCAAGTGAAGACAGCATCAGGATGAGGTGGGAGGATGTGGGCACCTCATTCAGACCTCAAGGTCACAGGGCTGGAGCAGGTGACCACTGAGTTAATTCCTGACAAAAAAGAGAAGTAACAGGGAAGAAAGATTCGCCTGCCAGAGAAACATGTGCAGAGATCTGAAAGCGAAAGAGAGCACGGGATTATAGAAGGGGTGATATGTTTTCTTATCTCCAGAATGACCCCAGAAAGGTGTGTCCTATTGTCCTCATTTTATAGAAGAAGCCGTTGAACCTTAGAGCAATTCAGTTGCTTTCGAAGGTCACACAGTTAAAATCAAGGTGGAACAGGGGCTATGGGTCTCAGAAACCCCTGTGATTTCCACGTATTCTTCCTGACATTGTAAACAAATCACACACAAGTGAAAAAAAATAACGAAAATTCACAGATGTTCACAGATTGAAGCAAGCCAAGAACTCTGAACTTCCAAGTTTGTCTTGAAGTTGTTTGGCCTTTCGTACTGCTCATGTTAGATCCTGAAAAGTGAGCAGGACGTTTGCCAGGCAAAGAAGTGAGGAGGAAGATGAAATGTTCATAAAACAGGGCAAGCAGCATGGGCAAAAATACTGGTGCAAAAAAGAATGTGGCAGATTTGGGGAAAGGCATGGAAGATTACGTGGCTGCCATTATCAGGTATGAAAGGTCAGTTATCGAGAGCAAGGCTGACGATAGATTGATTCAATTGGTGGAAGTCTTTAACACATTAAGAAGGATTGAATTGATTCCGTAGGAATAGGAATCTCCTGGCATTAAGCAGGGAATTTAACATTTTAAGGTTTGTGTCTTTGAAAGATAACCCAATGGCAATGTAGAAGATAAAACTTAGATGTATGAGACCAAAGGCAGGAAAACTATTTACAATTTATTATGTAAAGAGAGTTGGGGGTCAAAGGCTAAAGCAAGAAAAAAAACACAATTATCTTAAATCAAAATATTAACATACTTTTTTAATTTTTCAAGTTGCTTTCCTCAATAAGTCGCTGAGTTGTTTTTTTTTTAAACTTATTTTTAGGAGTAGGTATTGTTTATTATTGAGCCCTTACTTTATGCCAGAAGTTCTGACAAGGTGAAATTAGCTCATTTAAACCCCGCAAAACCCTATTTTAACTCTATTTAATAAATGAGAAAACTGAGGATTCAGGACGGGTCAGTAACATGTTCAAGCTCAAACAACTAGTAATTAACGAAGTTTAGATTTACTCACAGGTAAGCTGACACCAAAGACTGCTTCCTAACATGCTGCTGTATACCCTCCGTAATTAATAACCAAGGTCTCAAAGATCAGACCTTTTATGTTAAATAAAACTTATTTGTAAATATGTGGTCAAGGAGAAATTGCTGGAGTTGCCTAGATAATTTTCCAATTACTTTTAATGTGTGGGGGAAAATGATATCAAACGAATGTAAATTAAATAGACCCCAATGAAAGTTTGCTTTCTAATAAATTAATTTCTTTCATTGTCTATGACATCAGGTATTAAATTATTAAAATACCTTCTGTGTTCATTTATTTCTGACAGGGTATTTTCTAAATCCTCTTTTAATGAAAATCTCAATTTATTTCACAACATTAGAAAAAAGGGCTTCATTTGGCAATATAATTTTCCAATTATTTTATCTCTTTTAAAATCTTTTATTTTCATTAAGATCATTTAATTTTAGAATTTGCTTTAGCCCATGAGATAGGTAACTAGAGTTTGGAACTACTTGATTAAACATAGAGGGTTACAATGAATCTGAAATCAGAACTAAAGGTATAATGTGACCTGTCTGGATATGTGTGGATAACATTTGTACATGGTTAAACAAAATAACAGTTAAAGGGTGGATTAAAAAAAAAAACAACATACCAGATGTTAATCAAGGCAAAGTTGTTTGTTGGTGGTTGTGGTGGTTTTTTGTTTGTTTGCTTTTTGCCTTCCATGTCTGAATAATACCTAGCAAAAACTTTCTAAAGAATCACTGATGGATAAGGCAAGTTACATTGATTTCTCAGGGTAGGACTTGTCTTAAAACCCTTGTTTCAATGCTAAGAAGGAGAATTTGAGAACAAGACTGGCTTTCTGATTCCAAATCTACCATTAAAACTTAATCTGAACCTATACTTACAGAGGATGGAAATATATTTAGTCAACTGATAAAGAACTTTTAAATATCTGTGCTTAGATAAGCATATTTGATTCCATTACTTTTAAAGTGAAACTAAGAGATTTTTAGCTTTAAAATGGTATAGAAAAGACCCTTATACCCATTTTTCTCTAAAAATTTATCCCAAACCTTTAACTAGTATTAAAAACAAAAGGGTAAATTCCATCTTTGAGGAAACTAGGAGATCATTGTAACTGCAAACCATGATGCATAAAGATAGAAATGGATGGAGAAATGGTCAATGACTTAGTTCAATAAGGGGGCAATAAAAAAGAGAAGCAAGATGAGCTAGTCTCAGTACTACAGAACTCAGATACTGAAGGCACTTAGGAGGTTAGGTGGGCTCTGAACACTGTATGAAAGTATGTAAAATGTATATGTACATCCACAGTCACTCACACTTCCTCATTATGGTCAGAATACCCCTCAAATCCTTCTCCGTGGAAGACAAATTCAGGTATACCAGGCAGAAGAGACAGGAAGGAGAGCTGTGCAAGCAGAAGGGATTAAATGAAATTCTGCAAACTGAACAGTAAGACCTCCAGCTCCCTTCTCCCCATTCTTCCTTCTTTGGAACTTTAGCAGGCAAATTTATTTCCTTCTCTAGAAAAATTGAAGTGACCTAGAGGAAAAATCCTGTACCTTTGGGCTGTACAATGCTGGCGCAGATTCCATTACAATGAACCTCCCAGTGCACAAACCCCAGCGATACACCCAGAGCTTACCATCCCCTTTCCATTGCCTCACTCTGGTAAATGAAATGGGGTCAGAGATCAGTGTGAGAGAGTGAGGACAGTATCATGCCTGTTTGATTTGGTAAACTATTTTCATGTATTTCTTCACTAAAAATTAAATATGTAATTTTAACTAATGTTAAGAAAAATGATTAAGATCAGGATGGTGGAGTGAGACACTTCAGGTCTCCATCCCCCTACAGAAGCTTTGAACAGTCAACAAGAACTGGCAGAAATATCTTTCTCAGGGTACAAGAAAATAAATAAAGGACTCCAGTAGTAGGGTGAGTACTGAATCAAGAAAAAGTCTACTGAAATGCAGTAGGATCTCCTGGCACTCTGGTTGGACCCTACCCTATCCCCTCACTGGCTGCTGTAGATCCTTGGATCCCAGTTCCACAGGGAAGAGAGTAACCCTCATGCATATACTGGAAGCATGTATGTTTAGCCCAATCTGTTTGGTGGTGGCCTGAGGGACTCATTGTCCCAGAACTTGTCTTGCATGCAGAAGGGGACTCACTGAGCTCTCCTACAGAATGCTATGGTGGAGACATCAAGTTTTGTTACCCAGGGCAAGGGATTGTTGGCTGTAGGACATACAGTACAGTGCCTGGAGCTGTGAGGAAACTGTTTCCAAGAGGAGAGCGGACATTCATGTCCATGTAAATGGGGGATTCCTAGGACCACACATGTATGCCCAAGACAAGAGGCATGCTTACACTTTTGATCTGGAGCTCTTCTCCAAATTCATGGTATGGATAACTCCTGAAGAAGAGTGCTTGCGTAGGTCAATCTGCAAAGACTGGGAAGGGTGTTTTCTTTTTGTCTTTTTTTTTTTTACTTTTTGTTAGCTCCTGACGTTGAAGAAAAGCTCTGTCATAACTCTAGTTAGATACAAGCTTAAGGAACAGATACCTCAGAGTCTAAATTCCAGTGAAAACACATTAAGATATCAAAATATCCAGGTTTCAACAAAAGGTTATAAAACATACAAAGAAACAGGAAATAATGACCTAGGCAAGGAAAAGCAGCAGGAACTATCAATGAGGAGAACCAGACCTGAAACATACCAGACAAAAACTTTAAAAAATGGTCCTAAATATGTTTACATCATTAAAGGTAAATATGTACAAAGAGCTAAAAGAAATCAGGAAAACCATAGATGAACACAAATATCAATAGAGAGATGGAAATTATGAAAAGCAACCAAACAGAGCCAAAGACTACATTAACAGAAATAAAAAATTCCCTATAGGGATTCAAGAGCAGATTGGAGCTGGCAGAAGAAAGAATCAGTGAACCTGAATATGAGACAATTGAAATCATCTAGTCTGAGGTGCAGAAAGAGAAAAGAATGAAGAAAACTGAGCAGAGCCTGAGGAACCTGTGGGACACCATCAAGCATGTCAATATATGCATTGTGTGAGTCCCAGAAGGAGAAGAAAGAGAGAAAAGGGTAGAGAGAGTATTCAAAGAGATAATGGCTTTAAACTTCCTAAATTTAATGAACAATAAGAATGTCTACATCCAAGATGTTCAACAAACTCCAAACAGTATAAACCCAAGTAGACCGTACTGCACCAAGTTATTATCAGATTGTCAAATGCCAAAGATAAAGAGAGAATTCTCAAAGACCCAAGAGGGAAACAACATGTCATATACAAGGGAGCCTCCATAAGATTAAGTGCTGATTTCTCACCAGAAAACATGGAAGCAAGAAGGCAGTGGGAAGACAAATTTAAAGTGATGAAAGCAAAAAGTCACCATCCAAAAATTCTGTATCCAGCAAACCTGTCTGTCAAAAATGAAGGAGAAATTAATATGTCCCCAAACAAACAAAAGCTAAGGACTTTTTCACCACTAGACCAGCCCTACAAGAAATGCTGAGGGGAGTTTTGCAGGTTGAAAGACAATTGACTGAAGCCATATGACAAAATAAAGTTCTCCAGTACAGGTAATAACATAGGTAAACATAAATACCAGTACTATTGTATTTTTTTATTTGTAACCCTACTTTTAACTTCCTAATAGGATCTAAAAGGCAAATGCATTAAATGTAATGATAAAGCAATGGTTTTGCACTCATAATGTATAAATATATAATTTGTGACAAGAACTACATAAAGGTAGGGTGATGGAGGGTGTAGGAACATAGTTTATGCATGCTATTAAAGTTTAGTTGGTATCAAAGCAAACGAGATTGCTATAGATTTGGGATGTTAAATTTAAGCCCCATGCTAACCTAACAAAGAAAACATCATAGGATATGCAAACTCATAGAGACAAGAAAGTAGAGTAAGGTTAAATAGGGGTGGGGATAAGAGTAATGGGGAGTTAATGCAAAATGAGGTAGGTTTTCTGTTTGGGGTGTAGGGAAAGTTTTAGTAATGGATGATAGTAAAAGTACTGCACCATTGTGAATGTGATTAATCCCACTGAATCATATGCTTAGGAGGGTTGGGCTGGGAAGATTTAAGTTGTATATATATCCACAATTTAAAAAAAGAAATAAAGAGGAACTGGAAAGATAAAGACAACTAAATGCAATACATAATACTGGATGGTATCTAAGAATGGAAGAGAAAAGCCTCAAAAGGTCATTAATGTGACATAAGAAAAAATTGGAATATAGAAAGTAAGTTTTATATCTATGTTAAATCCCTTGAATTTGATAACCACACTTAGGGTGATTACATAAGTTAATATCCTTGTTCATAGGAAATGTACATGGAAATATTATATATTCAAGGAGTATGATGTGTGCAACCTGCTCTCAAATGTTCAGAAAATAGGTGGGTAGGTAGGTAGACAGACCAACAGCGAGAATGATATGACAAAGGTACAAAATGTTAGAATCGGTGTATGTGGGTATCTGGGGAGATGGGGGTATGTTGGAGTTCTGTGTATGGGGTTTACATTATTTTTGCAACTCTTCTGTAAGTTTGAAATTATTTCAAAATAAAGAGGTTTTAAAAATGATGTTAAATTGGCAGAGACGCATTTAAGTTAAGAATAAAGAACAAGAAGAGTGAGAAAAGGAGAAGAGGGGAGGTGGAAAACAAAGGAAATACAAACAGCATTTATGAACTTTTCAATTAGATACGTTATTTGATTCCTACAATATTTTCATTCTTTAAACGCAATATTTTGAATTAGTGCAAAGTTCTGAAAGTCAATTACAAAATGTATTTTATGTCAACATTTTTGAATCAAGTAGAAATATTGATTATAGTTTTATAAACTAGTTTTCTGCACCTTTTGATAAACAGTGTAGTTTGTTGACAATTATTGAAATCTGTGCATTATCCGAGGTCTCAGATATTGTTATTACCTTTTAAAATGATCATTTGTTAGCTAGTATTACCTAATGAGGCAATAAAAATGCCTACCGTTGCATAGGTAACAGCAAACCGCCATTATGGCTAAAGGTCTTACATACTTCATGGCTTACAGGCTGGTTATATTGTCATATATGCCCTCATCATCATGTTGATAAGCCTAATATTTAGAAACAAGGACAGTGAATTCAGATTGTTTTATCCTGGATGTCTTGAAAATCTAAAGTTAGTGGTAAATATACCCATCATTATGCCTGTAACACACACAAACACTTTCTAATGGATATTCATTCATTGCCACTATCTGACTGAAGAGGATGGATGACTTAATATCCAAGAACTGGATAGCAATTTGTAATACCATACACACATATAAATACATATCTCACACATGCATGCACACACACACACACACACACACACGAAGAGCAAAGCTTTGGAGTTAGAAATATCTACGCCCAAATACTTTTTATACCACCAGGATCTGACTTTGAACAAATTGCTGATTTTCTTTATTTACAAAATCAGTATTATTACACAATTTGCATAGTTGTTCTGATGACTAATAAGAAAGAAAATAAGAAAGTATGTATAATGTGTTTAGCACTTAGTAGGTGCTTAATTATTATTAATGATTATTATTATCCTAACCTGACATTTTATAAAATAGGCAGGGAACCTTCAAAATATAATACTCGGGACTTCTCAGGAATTAAAGATTTAGTTCTGTGCCAGGTCCATGCCACAAAGAATGTCCTTGAATCCTATTGTATACCTAGTGAGTGTAATAAGATAAAAGAGGCTGTTAGAATTCTGCTCGAAATTCCCCTCCATGTAAGGAAAATACCACATTACTCCTCAATAAATGAGGAAATGCTACAAGAGTTCAAAGTGACTGGTCCTCAGGAATGTTAGAGTACAATGTAGAATACCAGGAAACTTTAAAAAAACTGCAGGTTCACAGTCATTTTTTTAAACAGTTATTTGAAATGTCTGTGTACTAAATTGAAGGTACAAATATTGCATCAGTTTTTAACATGGTTCTAATAAAGCTGCTCGTGACAGAGTGAAAGTATAGAGTGTCTATTATAACCTGAAAATAGTAGCTTACTTAGAAGACATGAGATTTGAAAGTGGACAGGGTAGTTCAAAGTGGTAGTGTCTGAGAAAATCTGGGTTGTATAGTAAAGTCATTCGTTTACACCTCATTTGATTGGTTTAAGTTACATTTCATGTTTAATTGATGGTTCTTGGTAAATGTCGTTAGTCCCACAAGTTATTCTCACCACTGAGTGCTAAGAGATGGAAAGATCATATTTTCATGTGCACCCAAACTATTTGTAAGCAAGTAATGCTTTCTATGTGAGTATTGCCTATAATGTATTTGGGTGTTATTAGAGGTATGAGACAAGATTTTAGGTAGTATTTGCACTCTTTTTTTCCCTACTTTTAGCTACTTGTATTCTGAAAAAAAAATAAGTCCAGCTTATCAAACATATTTACAGAATAAATATAAAGTTACCTTTTAAAGTTAATTTATTTAAGTTTTTTAAAAAGTGAGTCAGTGAAGAAAATTATCAAGTAAGTAATAGTGTAGATGGAATGCCAATTTGGCAAAAATTGTGGAGGTGGTATCTAAATGAAGTTTGAGAAACATCACTCAAACTAACGGTTTAATTCAGCAAAATATACGCAGATGGCTAACTCTATAAACTTTCACATCTGTGGTAAAATTCATTGAAATTTTGTGGTAACAATAGGCTAATAGAAAGAAGACTATACAATATTATACAATTCAATGCATCATGGGAATGCTGAGAAATAATGGCAGCTTCTAGATCAAAGACTTGTTCTCCCAGAGCCCTAATGACCAGTGCCATGTGGTTCCTAAAGCCCAGTTTCCCCCTCTTTCAGGCATCCTTGTCAGCCTGTACATCATTATATGCTTGTGTACCCAAACGAATGCAGAGGGCAGTTCTATATCCACTCCGTTCTGAGATGCTTCACAGAGGAAAAAATACAGGACACTCAGATTAAAGAACACATCCCAATTTCAGATATGTCCATGAGAAAATTATCTTAGAGTAGAGAAAACATGGTAATATTAAGTACTATTAGGTTATTATTCTATTACTACCTTAAACATTGGGAGTAGAAGTAGAATAAAAAATTAAATCTCAATGGCCTGGGAGTGTTGTGCATCTTTCTTTTCTCTGTAATGGCAAGCTTGATGTACCAATTCTAATAGCTTTGAGTATTCTGGTTAGTCGCATACATTGCCAGACTCCCCACTTGAACTTGTTTTATTTGGGGTTGGAGGTGATATAGTCATTATAGGACTTTAACAGGGTTTCATAGATGTGCCTAAGAAGTAGGGTAGGATTTTCAGAGAAAGATTTTTAGGATACGTGATAAGTGGAACTTTTAGCAAGTCAGGTGGGAACAGCATGCTGGGCAGCACTAAACTCTTACGTGTATGTGACGGTGAAGGGAGTGGCAGTGAGCTAAGTAATCTCACTGGGGCAGAAAGCCTACTGGGGGAGAGCAGAACACAGGGCTGATTATTTAAGGAGAGTTTAGCACACAATATTCAGACATTACAATCCGGGATAACTGACATTTTCTTTCTGAAAAGGCGACTAGAAGATATTTAGTTGACCTTATGTAGAAGAGGACAGTGTTTCAAATAGCAGTTGTTTATTTTACTCGGTTTGCTTGTTTTTCTTCCTTTTCCCACATTAAAATTCCAAGGAGGAAAAAATTAAGCCCCCTCTTCCTTCCCTCCACCCCAAAATAAGTAGTCTCAAAAGTGTTCTTTTGAATTCCCGAAAATGTGATAAACTAACCTGCCTTAAAGTGCTAGCAATGTACTAAACACAGGACAGAGTGCAGAATGTGTGAATGTCCCTGGGCAGACATAGAAAACTGAAAAGCTTAAAGAGACACCTATGTGGAAAACCACTTACTGGCATTTCCCTTAAGAGGCCTGAGGGTCACCTAGAGAAGACTAAATCACAAATCCACCTTGAAGCATGACCAGGGGAGGAGTTAAAGGATTTGTTGTAATAAGCAGCCAGAGCCTCTGGCGTTGCCTTACTACATTAATTTTCCGAGTTGCCTGGGTGGGTCACAACTGCACTCCAACATCCTGTCTGCAAAGACTAAATAAATACCAAACTCACGTCAGACTAGAGCACCGACGTACTAACTCATGTCATTTGAGGAATCAAAATGCTTAAATTATTTTCATTTGATAATTCACACCTGAAATCATTGAAGTTGACACATCCAAATGAACAGATATCCTCTGTGCAAATGTTCAGAGGGACAGGCAGTGTGGTCAAACGTTCCTTCTCTTTGGAATGATTTTAATCAGCTTAGTTTATGTCTCTTCTAATAGAAAAGTTTTTATATCAGATGTAGGAGATGGTGCAGGGATTGGGCTTCAAAATGATGGGAGATGTTGAAACAATACATAGTTTCTTTCATTACGGAAGAATTAGCAAACCCAGAATCTTTGTGTATGACAATCAGTGAAATTTGCATATCATGTTCAAAAGAAATAAAGTTTAGAAAACATTGTACAAGATAACAGCCTTAGTATGTGTCGCCACTTTTCCAGCAATAATAGATTAGACTTTTCAGCTTAAACATTCCAGCACAGCCTGATGCAATGAAACCAGTTACATGCTGTAGAATTTTTAAGAGGCACTTTGCATATCTACAGCTAACCCCAAAGTGTGACATTTCATTAAATCAGCTCCAATTGAACAGCTGCCAAGTCCTCACGTCCTCTCAAGTTTGCTTCTGAAGAGAGATTTTATTTTTTCAGTGAGGTACTTAGAGGAAATGACAGGGATTTTTGTTGTTGTTTTGTAAACAAATAATTCGGTGGTAAGGGGTGTGTTCCTTATAAAAGTGCTCACCAAATCCTTACCCTGAATAACACAGACAGCTTATTTCCCAGAGGAGGAAACGGTTTTATAAGTTTCGAGAGGTCTCTGTCTGCTTTTTGCAGTCTTGGTGTCTGGCACGGGTCTGCCCCTTAGCTTTGTACAGCGACTGAAAAAGAGGCCTGCCTGGGCGCTGTTTTTTTTTTTTTTTTCCCTCTTACACTTCCCTGCGCTGTTTTCAACTGCCTTCCTATGGACGTCATTCAGCCCTTGAGGAATAGTTTCTGCCTGGTGAGATTGAATGATAGTTCTCATTCACAAAGACTTGGAATCAGATTCTAAGCAGGGGACAAAAACGGAAATCACGTTTGCAGGTAAAGCGGTCGTCCAAATGGTAGTGTGGAAAGCTTTGTTCCCTCGCTGATTTCTTTGCTCCACGGAGAAAAGCGTTTTCCTGTGGTCACCCTGAAATGGAACTTCCCTGACAGCCCTCCGGTGTTACAGTACCTCGCGGTCATTTTCTTTTCTCTCTACCTGAGTACTTTTACGGTGTTGGAAACATTTAAACCTGTTCTTACTGAATTGGAGGCGATCAAGTGGTTCTTTCATTATGTTAGTCTCCCTTGTGACCTAGATGAAGAATAGATTCAAAATTCAGTTCCTCCCTTGGCAGTACAAGACAGAAAAGAAACTGTCACTTCCGAACAGCCTAGTGCTGGGGTGAATTCAGTGTGAAAGAGGAAAGTGCTCCTGCCTCTTAGAACCTTCTGTATGTGCTGGACTGGGGGCAGGAGGTAGACTCCTGGAAATATGGATTTCTTCAAGCAGCCTCCCTTGGAAATGGAATATATTTAAAAGCTTCTTTGCAGGAAGACAACTGAAATGTATTAATCAGAATACTTGGAGAATTTGTTTTTTTCAAAATGAGCATTATTATGAAGCCAAGATCCCGATCTACAAGTTCCCTCAGGACTTCAGAGGCAGTTTGGTAATGTGCTTTCCTTGTATGCTTCTCCCCTTTTTCCTTTTAAGATTGACGTAGTACTTGAACATTTAGTAATTACTGAGGAGGTTCAAGAGTTAGGTGTGATGTTAGGACTTTCTGAGATGAACATTGGATTGGTGGCTCTTTTATTCTCAATTTTGTGCCCAATCTTGTCTGCTTTAAGGTTTTGCCCAATTTTTTTCTTAACTCTAGGTGGACTATAGTGAATGAGCTGATAACAGGTTTTCGAGGAGAAAAGAAATTTGCAGATATGTTGGAAGTTTAGAAAATGAAACCTGTCATTTTTCACAGTCTGATTTGGTTGCTTGTTTTCTCATCTTTTTTTCCCTTCTCCCTCAGTGGGCTGGTAGTTGACAGTCTTCGCTGTTGTCTTTAGAAGTAATAGCTTGGCTTTTAGCAAGGAAGCATTGGAAATTAATAGTGTTAATGTTATGTATCTTTAACCATACATATGTGACCAACCTGAATTTAACTATATGCCTAACTGTATGCTAAGGTTGTTATCATTCAGTCATTTCTTACGTTTTAGTTATTTTCTTAAAAATATTCCCTAGTGAAGATATATGTGTTGGTAATTTTAACATTTTCATCAAAAAGTACATTAATTTTAATTTATTCCAATTTTTCCTTACTATTTCCCTAATGCTGATTTTTATATTCATAAGCTTATGGCCCTTAAAGAGTAGTTTCCCAACAGAGTAACTTTTGTGTCTCTAATACCTACTTATAGAATACTTTTATGGCTATTATTTCAGAGGTTAATCTTATTTTGTTTATCTTAGTGATTGATTATAAATAAATCACTAAACTCATCACTTTGAAATGGAAATAATCATGCTTCAGATAGGGGAAATACAGGCAATGATTGAGGGCAGGTGGTTGGGGATAGGGTGGAAGTAGCAGGCAAAATGGATTATGTATTATTATGTGAGCAGGCAAGCAAACATAATTACTGAAATTATTTGCATAAGGAATTCTGTCCACGTTTATGTGTTTGGGTTATTTGCTGTTGTTTTAGTCACATTTTATTGTGGACTTGAAGCCAGAATTTCCCCCATCAGTAATATTTCTATGAGTTTTAATAGACTATATATGAGGGATATTTAATAAACTATACAAAAAGACTTTGTCCCTTCTATCACTGGTCAGGCCTTACAAAAGAATGCGTATAATAGATTCTTTCTTGAGTTTATTTAAAGAAAAGTTTGCATCAGTGAATAATTTTGTACTGTCTTTTTTTGTCAAACTATATACTGGGAAATGCTTAGAATCCTTTTATGACTTACCATAGCTGGTTTAAATCTCTGACTTGGGTAATCGGAAATCATAAAATAAGTTAACTTTATTCATTTATCATTTATACCCTGCCTATTTGAAAAGAGGATCTGATACTTGAATGAATAGACTTTAACCGACCTATTTCCCTTTTTGCCTAAACTGCCAGGAGACTTATTTCCAAATTCAGATGCTGTTGCAGTAATTAGTTTATTTTGTGAGACTAACATTAAAGCACTTTACTTCTCTGAGATTCTTCTTGTCTGTATTTATCCACAATTACTCCATTTTATTAAATTGTATGAATTATTTTCTTAAGCAGGGCTACAATTCAAAATACATTAAAAAATATTTATTTGTTGATATGTTTATTGTTCCATTTCATTTTATTCTGCATACTGTTGGGGTCAGAATGGTTTGTGTGTAAGAAATAAATGTCTCTTATTATGCTGATGATTTCTAGATTTCACTGCACGCTGAGGAAACCTCTCCAGTTATTAATCTTACATCTGACTTATTAATCATATAACTGATGTATCACTGCTGCCACCAAATATTTTGACCTGAGGTTGTAATTGCTGCAATTACAGTTTTATTGTCCCTATTATCATTCAAATACATATATATGTGAATATATATACATACATTATATTTATTTATATTTATATATTGTAAAACCTATATATAAATTATGTATTTCGAGTATATATATTTTATATATGTATAGATATATTAACTTGATTACCAAAAAATGAAAAAATAAAAATAAATAAAATAAAGCAGGCCTTTCCCCCCCTCTGCCTTTGCACATACAGATCCCAGAGAGCTCTGTGGGAAGATGTCGTCTGCTCAAGAGCCTTCAGGTTATAATTTCTCAAACACCCTCCCCCAGTCCTTTTGAAACACCAAAGCCAACGTCATCCTCTTTCACGTGAGGGACTTCACATGAGGGAGACCTGCTGATGTTAACATTTATTGCTTTTTCAGATAATTTTTTTTTTCATTCTGGACTTCAGAATACTTTGTTCTTAGGGATCCATCTTTTGTCTTTATCCTCTTAATTCTGTTTATGTTAATCTATTTTCTGTACTGTTGGCCTTCTTTCTCCAAATCTGTCTTCTTTCCTCTCAGTTGCCTCAAATCCAAACGCTACTTTTTGACAGTTTGTTATCTAACTTCTGCAAGAATCCACTGCTTTGGATTATTTCTCCCTCTCTTTTTCTTGTCTGCTTCTCTCCGACCAGTGCCATAAAAAGTAATCCATACCAATTTACTCTTTACAGCCCTGCTTAAATCCCTCTGCAATATTCACATTTTTAAAGGGTGATTTCATGACAAAACATAATGATATTATATAAGCTTCCTTCTATTTCCCCTACTTAAAAGACCAGCTGTACTTATAGTTAAAATTTTATGAATTTCAAAAAAATTAAATAAAGATAATTTTGAAATTAATCTGTTTCCTTGTAAAGTAGGTGTCACAAATTAGTCTATATTATAAGAGTATATACTAGGTTGCTTTTATTTATTCAACAGGTATTTATTGAGTGCCTGCCATGTGCCAAGCTCTAGAAGAAAATGGTTATGGTATTTATTATAAGCATGTCTTTTAAAATTTTTATGTGCAAGAAATTGAGGAAAACTTAGTATAACTGTTTTCATATGCTCATAACGGTTAATAAAATTAGCAACCTCATTGATTAGGGCACTGTTTGCCTCCCTATTTCAATTGTTTGAGTAACAATATTCTACCTTTGAAGTATATATAATAAAATAATGAAGCAGTTGCACTGCCATAAATATTTAAATGTAACATATTTAAATTCAAATTTAGTTAACAATTTTGTATTATAATAATAATGCCTTACAAGTTCCTTGATATCTCTTTCTGTAGCATTTTACCTTTTACACACAGATATTCTAGGGATACTTCTTAGTAATATAATTAAGATTTATACGATTTCACTTAATTTAAGTAAAAATCAATAATCCTTCCAAATATAAATACAAATAGAACTTTGGTCAATAAAATTGGGCTTTGTTCTTTCCTGCTGTGAGACCATTCATCATTATTTAGCATATATATGTCATATTTATGAGTGTTCTTTATGTAAGTTGGGGAGAAAAGAGTTGCTACTCTCCAAAATATGATTATTCAGCTTTTTAAAAAAGCAGGATAAGGAACAGAATGTTAAAATAGGTAAAAATTGCACTTAGATTTATAGACTCGTCTCACAAAACAGAAAATAGAAAAAAGTCTGGAACACTCTGTTCCAAATGTTTAGTAATGGTTAGTTACCTTTTAGGGGTAACAATGACAGGGATGGGGATAGGAGAGACTCCCTTTTCTCCACTATACTTTGTATTATACGAATTTTATCATCAAGCTAATATTATGTGTGCAATTATAAATATATTAAATATAACTACTGCATGCATTAGCAAGCTCATCTTTATGTGTGTGGATCTCTAGATATCCTGAAACAACAATTTGCTCTGTGTCCAAAATATGCATACGCATATTAATACTGGGCAGATTCAATTTTCTGAATTATTTTACTGCTCAGATCTATGACTGATCTGCTTTTCCCCAGTAACTCTCTCCTCCTAAGGTTATAATTTTTCAGGATGGTTGAGAATTTTATTTTGGCCTTCATGCTCACAGTGGAAGACATTTGTTTAAGCTAAAATTATGAATTTTGCAATTAAGAATAAAAAATGTAACAATATTGATTAATATGCTAGAGCTAAAATTACTCATAATCCCACTCTCCCATCATCAACAATTTTCATTTTCAATTTAATTTCCTATATCTTAAATAGTTGTAGATATTATTTGTGTACTCTGATTTTTTATTAACATATTTTTTTCTATTTTTCTAGTACTTAGATAGCTTTTGTTTTATGAAGTGTCTTTTATGAAGGAAAATTCTTACATAAAATCTCATTTTGTCCTTATAATGACATTGAAAGAAAAGTGTGATTAATCCAAATTGTGCAGATGAAGAAAAGAGTCTAAGAGATGAAAATAATTTGTGCAAGATCATATAACTAGTAATTTCCAGGAAAGGCTTGGAGTAGAACCCAAGTCTGTTTACTCCAGAAACAATGCTCCTTTTACTTCAGCATGTTGCCTCCCCCTACTGTTTAGATAATTATCATTTTTAATAACTATAGTATTGTTCACCTTGTGAATACATCTAAAAGCTCTATAATAGTTGGTTAGATTTAGGTGATTGAAGAAATAAATTGGAAGTTGTTCTTTTAGAAGGATGATGGCCTATGAGGTTTAGAGCTGATGAAAATATGGAAATATGGCTGTTTGAAAGACTGATGATACTGTATCTCAGACATTTGTGAAGTCTTATACAGTTTAAGTCAGCTTTGAAAACGCACAACATTTCCCTTCCTTTATCTCTTCTCTTAGTAGGTTGTAAAAGGGAAAACAAATGAAATCCCCATACATTTTGCCTATCTGATATACATTATGACATAACTTAGGTAAGTGACTACTTTCTAGATTAGTTCAGAGTTTTAACCATGAGAGTAACTTTTTTGATCCTTATTATCTAAGTTAGTGTCACATCTGTAATGTAATATACTTATGGATATGCATCTTTTAGGAGAAGTGATCAAAATAATTTCAGTATTATTTAAAATGTAACTAGAATATGTAATATCCACATAGAGTGGATCACAGTTCGGCTATTTAAAGTCATATATTATGGGGTTCCCTCACATACAGACACACACATATACACACATATACATATATATGTGAAAGATTTAAAATTATATTTATATTAGATATTTTAGAGATAAAAATTCTTTAAACATATATGTATTAAATGTATCAGTAGAAACATATAAGCATACATACAACAGTAAAAATAGCCACTGAATTTGCATCTTTCCCCCCACACCAATCCCAATCCCTTTTCTTGCAGCTCTTTGCTCTAGGAATATAGTTCCAAGGAATATGGCTTCTAAGGAATATAGTTTGAAAACCAGCAAGCTAATAATCTACAAAGATCCCTTTTAGTTCTACATTCTGTAGTGCCACCTTCTCATGGGAAAGTCATTAGTACTGAGATAAACTTGTGCTGGACTGAGATAAACTTGCTGATCATTGAATTTCCTGGGAAATTCAAATACAAATGATTTAAATACCTCTGCCTTACAAGGCTGTCAAGTTATGGGACATTTGTCATTTTAGAGAAATTACAGAAGATTCTTAATTATAGTAGTTCAGATCCATTAGTTTTATTTGGCATTCTTGTTTTTTTTGTGTGTTTTTACAAATTTATTTTAGGCTCATTTTGAATGCTCGTTAAATGTATGCATAGCTGACATGTCAGGACTTCAGCATGATGGTTGGTAAAGAATTCAATTGGTATTGAATTCTTTAGGACAAAGTTGTTTCTTTAGTTTAGCTATTTCAAAATGGGATTCTCCATCCTGTTTTTCTGTGGCATCACTGGGGAATAAAGTACAAAGGTAATATTCCCACAGGTAACACCTTTCTCAGTGACAGTGCTCTCTACAGGCTGCTGCATTAATAAAATTGGTGCAAGTTTGTGGGCAGCAACACTTAGCCCTATTTGGAACTCCATTCGTTTTAATAACATTGATCCAGGACACATCCTAGTTTTGACTCCATCACTAAAACTTGCCTTTCAGCAGAGGTAAAGGAATAGCCCACTTATTAGTCCCTATGTCAATCGTGCCAATTATATTTTGCATTTTATTGAATCAGAAAGAATAAAGACATGAAAGTAGCCATGGGGATGGGAATGGTTAGTCATGGATCCATCCAGCTGGTACTGAGCAAGATTGAGAAAAGTGGACTCTAAATAAAGCTGAAGAGAAAGAATATTAATAGGTCTTCAAAGAGCTTTTCACTTACCTCAGGGAAAGATATCTGAAAGATACTTACAGTATTCTGAAAAACACTAATATTAACTATATAGGGTTATCAACGCCTGGGATAAAGTTTACAAGAATACAGCCTGGGGGCTATCAACTAGGTTGGTGAGGCAGATGGTCACAAAGAAAGCACAACTGAACCAGAAGCCAATATAAATTTTATGAGGAGCCCTTTTAGAGATAATCCAACTTCTCAGGAGATAAACCAGGGATATCTTAAACTGGATAGTAGAATAAGGTTTAGTCTAGTCTAACCCAAAAGCACTATCTTTCCATGAATCAGAGACTATAGGAAGGACTGGGGTACTTCAGGAACTTAGGTAAGGTACTACTAAATATTGTAACTGTGTAAAGATGACTAATATGAGACTATGCCTGTGATATGTCTCAGCTTTCAAATTGCCTAGATCTGTGGTCAAATTTGGCCTAAAATTGAAAGTACTAAAAAAAAAAAGAGAGAGAGAGAGTAGGGAGAATTCCAGAACCTCTGAATGCAGTTTCTTATCACGACAGGGGAAACATATATTTTAAGTATTTATTATCTGTCTTGTCTTCTCAGAAGATTGGCTCACCTAGGAGGGTCCTGGATAATAGGTGAAAATGTGAATTGGAGAAACTAACAGAAGGCTAACCTGTTCTTAATAATAAAAGTTAGAAAACCCCAAGGGAAAAGAGTGGTGGGGAAAAGTTGGGATGTATGGCAATAGAAACAAGAAGGAAGATCAGAGAGGAGACCAATAGGGAAGAACTTCAGCCCCTTTTGAACCAGACATCCACCATCTAGCACCCTACCCTATTTGACTGTACTGCCACCTCTGGGAAAAAGCTGACATGAATGGACTTGAACGCAGAGGACATTATCCCCCCCCATCCCTAAACTGTAAGAACTGCTGCCAGAGGACAAAGGGGGTCAACTGTGAGTCCTTCCTTCTCTCTGCCTCACATGAGGGAGAACAAAAATTCAAAAACTAGAAACTTGATGTAGAATATATGTTCACTGAGGATTGCAGTTTCCAGCACTTGCAATGCTTCTTTAGAGGAAATGGTCCTGATGTTTAAATCCCACACAGTTAGGAAGTTCTCGTTTATATTCAATATTAATCTCCTTTGCTTAAATTTAATCCATTTCCTTCTAGTTATCAGTGGAGATAGTGGATCACTAGATAAGTAGATTCTCATTTATGACGTTTCAAAACTGCTAGCAAGCAACTTCTTGGTCTTTTTTCATCTCAAATAGGAAAATATTCTGAATTATAAAGTAGTTGGTACCAGTGTGACTTGTTAAAAGAAAAGAAATGTTTCAGAAAACATAGAGTTTCAGTATATAATTTTTTTCAGGCTTCCCGCAGAAGAGTGTTCCCATTGTATCCAATTCTCCTTGCTGTTTAAAATGCATCCAAGATGGAAAAATCAGACTCTTTAATTAATATGCATGAAATATTCATATATAATATGGAATACAGAAAATAATAATTCATGACATCTGTGACGTTATTCTATTGCAACATGGCATGAATTTCTTCTTTATATGAAGAATTTCACATGACTGAGGCTATTTTGGTTAGAATAAATTACTGCAAAATGTATCGGCTTTTAACCAATGGCATTCTCATATGAGAATAAGCTAAGGCTTGCTTTAATGTTTCCTCCAATAGTACAAATTTGTCATCGAATAGCAAGTAACCGATTGGTAACTGGACTACCAGCTAGTTAGTGACAGCAGCTCCTAAGTCTGAAAGAATAGGAGTTGTAGTGTTAGTGGTAATAGCTACAATGTATTGAGCATCTACTCCTTGTCAGATGTTGGATTTGGTACTTTATGCAGTTTAGCAGATTTCATCCACAAAACAACTCTATGAGGTAAAATTGAGGTCACACAGCTTGGAAATCATAGACCTGGAGAAAAACCCTGGTCTGATTCTAAATCTCACAGTTTTGTGTGTGGTTTTGTTTGCTTGCCCCGGCTATCTAAGCTACCTGGGCCATGCATGTTCTGCCTCATGGCATTCCCAAAAATAGCCAGTAGGCTGTTAACTTGTACCTTTCCTTCCTATCCGAGATGATTCAAATTTCTCTTTTAAACCTTGTGCGTCACAAGAACATGTTTACCCCTTCCTTCGATATTTGATAGCCTCTTTCCCGAAATTTGCATATGAGCTTCAACCCTGGACCCTAGAGAGCTGTCAAGAAATGGAAAATGGACTTTGACACAGCTCAGTCCCTGAGAGATCTAGCTAGTTCCTGACTCTACTCAGTTTATTGACCCCATCCCTCTGGCCTCACTATAAATTGCATTGTCTTCTTCCTTTCTGGCATTTGAACTGTTTGTAGAGCCATAAAATCTTTGAAATGAAAGGGACCATGAGATAATAACCTCTAATCTCATTCTCCCACACTCCTGTCCCCATTTTAGAGCTAGAAAATTTTTGCTGGTCTTTAACATTTCTGGTAAAGTAAGGTCAAGGAAAATCGTTAGAGACAATGTCAGTGCTTATGTAGTTAAAAGATTAGGGGGAGAACTATTTTTAAACACTCAAAAATGAAGTTTGAGATCACATAGAAAGCTAAAAATGAGTCTCTTGGGCAAGGGTGTGAAAGCAGTTCTATTTTCATTTGTGTTTGCTTGTAATGTGGAATCTTATGTCTGTGACATGTGCTGTCATACTTCTATCATGACTTCTAAAAAAATTGGGTTGGAGTATTAAACATATCAAAATGTGGAAATTGAGGCCTCTTCAGTCTCCTGAAGTAAATGCAAGACATCTTTTTGACCAAGTCCTCTCTAGACAACTGGACTCTGATGATTGGACTTCTCAGAAGTCATGTAGCTAATAAGGAGCTGTACTTCATGTCTTGAAATTCTAAGTCTGCTCCTCTCTTCTCCCAATATAGTCTTTAGCAGAAATAAAAATAATGACAGTTGCTTCTTACTGAGTGTGTAATACGTGCCAGGCAGTAGGCTGTGCATTTAACAAGAATTATCCCATTAGGTTCTCATGATAAATCCTGGGAGGTCAGCATTATTAGTATTCCTCCTTTTATAGATGACACAACTGAGTCCTAATCAAGTAATCCAGCTTGCCCAAAGTTGCATGGCAAATAAATGAATTGTATGAATTCACATATTTTTTTAAATTATAAAATGCTACCATTAGCAATGATACATAACGTTTTTCTGTTAACTGATTTAAAGTATAGAAAGTGCTTAACACAGTGGCTGACTCCTCCTGAGTGCCCCATGTTAGCTTTTATTATGCATTTTTAGAGTTCATCGTTAGTGTGATCTTCGGAATAATCAAAACTATAAATGTAAAAACTGATTCAATTGATAAGGGCTTCTTTTACACTATAAGGCAGTCTTCTTGGGCATATCTCAGAATGGAGTGTTTATATAGAGCTTGGTATTCTGGATAAATCACATTAATACAGTGATTCAAAGAAGATGTATTTCTATTCAGGCAAGTCAAAGAAGTAAACAACATAGAGAAGGTGATAGAGAATAAAAAGTGGCCAATAGGAAGCTAAAAGGCTTCTGGTTTAGTTATTTATAATCAGTCAGAATCCTCGAGGGTAGCCAGCCTATGCAGGGGTTTAATCTGAAAGGAAGTGGGTGTTATCCCTAGGAGCATCCGTGTAAACGCTTCTTCCACGTAACCTTCCTACTTGGGGCAAGCTGGTGGTTACTCTTCCTGTACTGTCACTGCCAAGCCTTCCCTGCCTCTTCAAATCCCCTTCTCCTCTGGTCCTGAAGTGCATTCTCAGTTACATAATCACAGATTATCATCTTCATAGCTGAATTTCATCCTCCCTGCCAGGCCCCAGACTGAGTAGGACTCCTGTTTAGTTTACTACTCTGTCAGAGTAGTTCAGCAAAAAGGGCTTAAGCCCCTTTATCCATGAGTTTCTAAAAAGACAACAGGCAAAAAGTGAGTTCTGGTTAGGTCTGTTCCTGTGGCTGAGTGTTGCTTCAGAATGAGCTGTTCAGCCAAAGGGGCTAGAAATGTCAAGAATGCCATAGCTTAGTGAGGATGGGCCATTAGCACTCCACAATATCTAGTGGCTACTTATTTTGTTATGCAAAGTTAACAATAAGCATGGGTAAAAGCATTATTTTGTTGGAACTAACAGCTACACTGTAGGTTAAAAGGTGTGAGTAAGGGTGGAGTTAACCACTTTGGGGGAGAAAAATGGGCCAACAAAAAGACTCCCTGAGTCTCCTGTTTGGAAAAAGAAAAATAGTCCTGATTGTTTAGCTAAGTCCTGTTGTTGAAATTAAGTCTAACTGGATATGAATCACTAAGTGTTTCTGTGGTAACACAAAACGCAAAAAAGCAAACCTACTGCTAGCATTCATGCCTTTATAACATTATTATTATAATGGGGTAATTCATGTTACATGTGTAGGAATGAAATTATGTCCTTACCTAGAAATACCTGTAAAATTTCTCCATAATTGTTAAGATCTTTTGCATATAAATAAAAGCATTTGACAGTATTATTGTATTGTACTGGATAAACTTTATCATCCATGGTCAACTTCTCATAATTAGTAGTTGTGTTGTGGGATAGTGTACTGAGAGCTGCATCAGGGCTCAAAGATAAAAAGTGCTGTGATGATTTGCTGACGTCTACCAGGGAGAAGAGGTGGCATAATGTGGCTGCTTTCCATTTAAATGACCCTGATGATGTCATGATATTTTTATGTACTTAAACTCTGCCATTAAACTTGCATGCAAATAAAGTTGTTGCAGCAAAAAACAGATTGTGTACATACAAATGTGTGTGTTTAGTTTTTATATTTTTGACACATTTTTGGTCATTTGTCACCTATGAAGGACATACTCTGTGTGAATATTGTAAACCATAAAAACTCTTCTGGGATATTGCAAACCAGAAAAAAGATACTGTCATGAACCAAGTGGGTCTTTGTTGCCAAGAGGCCATAGAAGACGCTGGGCATGTTCCAGGGCATGAACTTTTTATTCAGGGCTTACTTACAAGCAAATGGAAGTCAGTCACGTTGCCTGGATTTAGGAGCTGCTCTGAATGGTGGCAGGTTCAGAGCTCGACATGAAGATATTCCACAAAGGCAGTGGGTGCCAGGGAGTGGTTTATAAGGGCTAAGACAAAGACATTCCAATGGGTATGAGAGCATAAGCTCAGGAGCAGGGGTCTTGTGACATAGGGAGGGATAGATTGTAGTCAACAGGGAAGAGGGGAGGATTATAGATTGCCTTGTAGGTAATAGTATCTCAGGGAGTTTCAGGGAGGAGGTAAGCTATAGATTATATTTAAGCCAGACACCTGATCCTACAAGGAGAGTAGGTCAAACCTTTACTGTCCTGGGTCAAGCAATCTACTGAGTACACAGCCTTCAAGGCACTTGGGGAAGGCTCTGGACCCTGGGCTCCCACAAATATTAATTTTAATTATTGATTGCCACCCCTATAATCACCTCATAGATCAAGAAAGAGTATTAACAGCAACGCAAACTACCCTTTTGCCCCTTTCAGCCACTGCCCAACTCTACCCAAGGGTAATGACTAGCCTGTTTGTAAAAATCACGGATTCCTATTTTCTGTTTTAAATTGTATATAAAAAGGAATTATGCAGTATGTACTATTTTGTGCTTGGCTGATTTTTTTATCTTGCAAAATGATATGTATATTTGTAGTTCATTTTTGTTTGCAGTGTAAATGTGGGATAAAAATTAAATGTGCTAATTGCTTAAATCATGATTTGGTATACAGGAATATACGAGCATGTAAAGCCTTTGTCTTTTTATGTTAACTGTTTGAATAATATTTAGTTTCTAATTTTGTTGCTTAGACATATTTCTAATGGCAGTTTCTTCTGAGAAGCCTTCCTAGACCTCCCCAATCTGAGTAAAAACTCCCTTCTGTGCTCTCAAGAGACTTGTGCATTTCTCTATTATGATTCTTATTTTAATAGATGGTACTTTGCTAGGGATTATGCCAGATGAGTTAGGGACAAGACTTTCTATGGTGAGGAGTTGTATCTGGGGGATTTTTGTCAGCTTCCTTTGGCTTTTACCCTAAATTAGGTAAAAGCATTATTTTCTTGGAACTAACAGCTGCACTTTAGGTTAAAAGTTGTGACTAAGGTAATTACACTTTTCTGTGAATATCCACTATTTCTTTACATGTTCTAGAATCTATACTTCCCAGTTTTCCTCAATATTCCTTTCTTGACCCATCACAGTCCCATCAACTAGCAATGAATGGTACATAGAGAAATGCTAATAAGTGCATGGCATTTATTCACCACCCAGTTAAAATGGTTGACCCTCTGACTCTATCAACTAGGAGATTAGTACATATAACTAAGAGGCCTGTTAGAGGCAAGTATCAAGACTACCACTTCAAGCCTCCTGCAGCCTCACTTGTGAGCATTTTGAAGCCCAACACAACTGTTGCATCCAGGCAGGTTCCACAGTCGGGATGCCCAACCAAAGAGCCACACTTGTCCTAGAGCCCCAAGGCATGGAGTTGACCATTAACCTTCAAAATCATGGTACCACTTAGGCTTAGCATTGTGCTTGTATTTTGAGAATTTTCCTATTTTTAAGCCAGCTTTTAGCTTTACCGTACTTCTAGAGTTAAGTATTTTGGAAAGCTAAGACATTAAGGCATACTCCTTGATAGAGGAAGTTAATTTGGTTTTAGTATTGTACAAAATGTTTTTAGTCACTTGACCATTTAGTCTGTTTCTATAGCTTAAAATACACAGTCCTTAAAGAAGAGTTTAGTTTCTGGAGCTCTCTCTATTAGTTACAGAAGTAAAGGTGCATTTTTCCTTGCATCATTTAGCTTTTATTAAGCTAGCTCTGCCCCAGGCACCCTGCCAGCTGTTAGAGAGACAATGATGAAATATATAGTGGTCACTTTCATAGAATTTACAGTCTAGTAACTTTGTAACATATTCCTGAGGGGAAGAAGATTCCTAATTTTACCTATTATTCGATCTTGGGGTGTTTTTTACTTTCATGGTAGGAAAGAACATTTACACTTAAAATAGTCTATCAGTTGCTTTTAGAAATCCGTAATGAACAGAATAATTTAAAAAATGCTTTTTGAATTTGGGCTGTGGTAGTATGAAATAAATCTGTAATATTTAATTATTTTAAGCCAGAATATTTTCCCTCGGTTAGAGGTGTATTTTTGTTCTAAATAAATTGTTTACGTAATCACCTCCTACAAGGTTGTTTTGGCCAAATAGTTATTTCAATTTGTCTTATTTAAATAAACATTAAAATCAACAAATTTATTTCTTATTTAGGTGAGTTTAGCCTTTAAATTTTCAGTCATAAAACATATAAAACAGGATATTTTATATATACATAGGAAAAGAACATGAGAAAGGATTATCAGGGAAAAATGGCTGGAAAGAAGTAAATTTTTTTAAAAAAATAGCTCATTTATAAAAATTCTGCATAATCTAACTTGTTGCCAAAATGTCTGTCTTCACAGATAATCTTCAGTGGACTTTTATTTTTATAGATCCTAGTTAAATTTTGAAAACTGTTGGAAGGCTCTCTTTCATTGAGAAGGAAAATAAACTTTTCTTTTCCACAAGAAACTGTTATTAGTTTGTTTGCCTGCTCTCTAAGGTCATTTTACTATTAACCATGTTTAAGTGCAGTTATATTGCTCTGTTCATCAAGCATAATCCTTGGTTATAATTGCATTAATCTGAGTAAGGCTGTTTAATCAAATAGGAATCTAATAAAAGTTTTGAGAGAACTATCAAAGACCAGATTCCATTTAGGGAATCAGAAGAAACTGGCATTTATGTCCCACTGTAGTTCAGTGTAAAGGACATGCCCTTAAAGATAGCAACTGCCACAGAAGGGCACCACACAAAAATGGAAAGCGTGTTTGCCAACAACATATAAAATTATTATCAGACTTTCACAACAAAATACATTATTTTATAATCATGCCTCTGGGCTGCTGCCATTTTTATGTAATGTTAACAGTGTGGCCCTATACTACTTGGAAGTATTAAATGATTCTTACGAACTTGAGCCCAGTAGTCAGGAAAACCTGTAAGATTTTAGCTGAATTTTAAATTAATTTCTAACTTGAACCATCCCCTTCTCTCTACACTTATTCTCCACACCTATTCATTCCTTCTTAAATAACTAACTTTTTGAAGTTTTTTTTCACTTCTCTTTCTGTTCTGTTGGTAATTGATTTTCTTTGTATACTTTTCATCGGTAATTTTGTATATAAAGCATGGAAGTTCATTCTTTTAAATTCTATATATGTCATGTCTTGATAGCCAAATTGCCTGAATTAACAAATACACAAAGAAAAATTTTAGATAATTTACTTTGATAAAATGGATAATTTATTCAATGCATCAAACACAGTTGCTTCCATAATTGATGCCATTTGGGTTAGTAAATGTATACATGAGTGATGGAGAAAGAATTCAGAACACAGACCTACACACACAAACTAGGACTTGCCAAAATGTTTAAATTAAAGTATGAATCTCTTGGTGCCAAATTGCTTTAGGCATTTCAGGCTCACTCTGTTGCTTCCTAAATATTGCTTAGGTGTAACCTGCTCTGTGAATTTCAAATTAAAGAAGTTCCAGTCTTCTAGGCAAGCCTTAATTGAACACCAAATGAATACTTCAGTGTCTTCTGAAATATTTCTGAAAGAAAAGTTGCCTTAACATCTTCTTTGAATTTCTGTATTCATTAGTGCCCAAATTTAGAAGGTGAATCTATATGAGGATAAAAAAGTGGACTCTCGGGACAATCTTTTTTAAAGGGTAATCCTCCACTCTAAGATAACGTAGAGTCAAATGGGTAGAAAAAAGAAAAGTTAGTGCCTTGCATGTTAACTCGCGTTGGAACTTGTGAATTCTTATAAAATTTGATGGGAGAGGAAGTTAAATCCATGGAAACTTCTGTAGAGTTTGGTCAATATCCTAGCAATTTCTGATTAAGTAATTTGATATAATATCCTGAATAAATTCATTCATGCTGTTGGAGAGATGGAATAATTCCTTATAACATAAGACTTTCTGACTCAGAGGAGTAAGGTAGTTTAGAACAAGGGCTATCCCTCAGAATATTCCTGGTGATTTAAGAGAGGTCAAGGTGGGAGATGATGCTGGGTAACCTGTGCTTTTACTGGTAGACGGGTAGGTAGAAAGTTATGCTGCATGTAAAGATGTTTGATCTGGAATCCTTAAGAGAAAGCAAATTATTTTCTCTTAGTTAGTCCAGAAACCTTTTAACTATTTTAAAGAGATAAATAAAAAGCACTTAGAAAGTTTGATGTAGTGTGTTAAAATTTCCTGCACCAGGAGTAATAGGGCAGATGGGTATGTTCTGTCTGGCTCTGTAAATACTCCTTTTTGTTCCAAGTATAAGTTAGTTGCTACTTTTAAACCATGATATCATTTCAAAATCAGACCGTATCTGCTTGACTGCCTCCAAAGTATTTCTATTTCTTAAGGTCCTTGGAAAACACAGTATGTGATATCATAGAGCTGAGCTATCAGAATTCACTCAATAACTATTAGCCGGTTCATAATTTTTTTGCATTTATTTTAATAATTAGGGCATTATTTTTACCCTTAGTAAAAATGAGAAATTCCTGGTATAGATACGATCACTCTATTATTAGGAGGGAAAAATGCCTGATAATATCTTCTTGTTTGTATTGTGTCATGTTAATTTTGGCACAATTTAGTCAAATATTGGTCAGGCAAGGGGCTTCTTTGAGGAAGTAAGAATTTTAGCAGTTTGCAAAATGGTATATGATATGACATGATAATGAAAAGTTTACTGAGAAAATGACATGACAGTTCCAGATAAAATCTAATTGTTTAATTTGAGGAGTGATATGAGTGTGAAACTTGGCTTAATCTAAACTTATTATCCTGTGAAATAAATTCTGATTAATATTAAAAATGTCAACTTCTCTTCTAGCTGAATCTAGATTGGAACCTTCCTTGACATAGACTTCTTAAAAAGATGTTACTGTATTCAGTTTTAGCTGTAAATAAATTATATTTTAAGAGCGAGCTGTAGTGACACTACAAGAAGATAGCGATGTAAATGCTTTTGTATAGAACATGGTTCAACAGCAAGACTTTTTGTTTAGGAGAGTTTTCTGTAGTCATTCATTCAATCAGCAGATAAATCTTTAGTCTCTTTTATGGACTAGGAACTGAGGATGCCTTCCTGCCTTCACAAAGCTTACCAAACAAAACTAAATGAACAAATTAATGATTCTAGATTGTGGTTAAGTTTAGTGAAGTGAACAAGCAAGGGACTGAGTTTAAGAAAAATGTGTGTGTGTGTGTGTGTGTGTGTGTGTGTGTGTGTGTTGTATGTGTCTTCTGGGAGACCTATTTTAGTTGGGGTGCTTAGGGAAGCTGAGCCCTGAAGGAACCAGTCAAGCAAATTTTGGAGAGGATTACAAGAAAAGGAGGCAGCAAGTACAAAGGCCTTGAATATCTAGCAGGTTAGAGGAGAAGAAAGAAGGTCATCTTTTTCAACCGATAAAAAAAGAAAAAATGTTTAAAGAATGCAGCAGTTGCATTTATATGATTCCACGTTTAGATTTCCAGTGAAAAGTCAGAAACCTTAAAATAATGGGCTTCCCACTGTCAATTCTCAACCTTTTTCTGTGGCCTGGCTGTTTTCTATTTGTGTCTGACCCAGATCTTTGTTGTTGTATTGTATCCCTGAGAGCCTTGGTGGGCTGAGGTCAAAGAGAGGACTTTACCTATGGAAAGAAAGAAAGCCTTCTGGAGTAAAAATGCCCTCAAAAGTGCTACATGCTGCCGCAAATTTCCCTTTTTAATGCACAGTGTAACAACTTCCTCAGAGTTTGACTTGCTAGACTTGAAAAGTATATTTTATTAGGCCAAAGATTGCCTCTTCTCAGTGTCTATCCCAGCCAGAGAAAAAAGCATAGATCTCCCAGAAATCACTAATTCCCCCAAGGCAACACTGGCATTGATCTTTCCTCAAGGTTAATTTACCTTTACTTTAAGAAGCAAGTCACCCACCAGGCAACCCACGTTGAATTCTGTCTTGCTGTAAGTGCATAGATTTAAGTGTTGTGATGCCTCTTATGGGCTACATTTAGTTATTATTTGAGCTCAGAATGTAGTTGATTAGTAGGTATATGTGTGTGAAAATGGTCCTACCAACTGCTAGTCTTACCAAAGGATGTGATTCTGAACTTTAACTGATTGTATAGTGTGTGCCCAGTGTGGTAACATGAATGGTACAGAAGACAGAAACAAGCTATGGTTCACCAGAGTAGGCACAGGTGTGGGAGCCACACCTGTCAAAGCCTAGGCATGTCTATTTTGACAGGCAGGATTGCTCAGGACATATGTTTTGGTCCTTTCCCTGGCTACCCTTGAATAATCCTATGGTTTCTCTCAGCTTCAAACAGTAAACACACTTTTGGCCTGTACTAACCATAATCTGTCCTGTGTTCACCCTGTGCTCATCCTGCAAATTCTCAAGTACTTTCTGGAGCATAAAACAACAAAACAATGACAACAGTAACAACCACAATCAAAAATAACTATATTAAGGTTTAGGTATGAAATATGTTGTATTGTGTTCTAATTTTTTTGACATCATAAAACCCATTTGAGATATATGTGCAACTCTATTATTCTATCAGCCATAATATTTGTTAGTTAATATCTCCCATTTTTTGATCATAGTGAATAGCAGCAATTACTCTGCTCAGGTATATCTGTTTGAGTAAAGATGACAGTGCAGCTAAATAGAACACTCAAAAACAACCCCAAAGTGAGCCAGACAGAGAAAAAGGAAGGGAAAGGGAAAGGAGGAATACATCCAAACATAGCCTTGTGTTCCATGAACATTCAGTAATACCTTCTTGCATCATCAAAACTTTACGCAATTAACTTTTACCAAGTTTACTGCTGCCCCTGATGCTTTCCATTTCCTTTAATGATGGTTTTGCCTTCTTGGAATTCCAAGAGGAAAATCGGGTCGTAGCAGTTGATGTTTGTCTTAATTGAAACTGAGATTCTCTTCATCCTTTTGCTCTGAGACTCCTACTTTGAGGCTGAAAGGTCATTTTAAATGTGCACCACTTTTGGGAAACCACATAATGAATTTGAATAAATTCATGGCTAGTAAAAGGAGGCTTCTCTTTCTTGAGTTCAGTGCTTATGTAGAATAAACCATTTAGTTTTTATATGACTTTCTTTTAAAAGGAATTTATTGTGCTTCTTTACTGTCCTAGCTACAGAGAATGGGAAGCAGGCTAGGTTTTCATTTAATCTTTGTCAAGAAAATGCATTTTGCTCAGTAATTGCAATTTAACCTTTTTTAGTTGCGACAGTTAACAAATTTAAGGGCTATTCTTTTGTTGCATTACTTAAAGGATTTCTTATACTGTTTATAGTCCAGCAATTCTTTTTGAAGTTTACTTATATAGCTTGTGGATTAGTACAAAAATATATGTACAGTAGAATGTTTAGAATGAATCACATAATCATATGAACCGTGGTCTTTTTGACTAGCTTCATTCACTTAACATAATGTCATCAAGGCTTATCCAATTTGTAGCAATATTAGTACTTCATTCCTTTTATGGCCAAATAATATTCCACTGTGTGGATATACTGCAGTTTTTTTATCCATTCATCAGTTGATAGACATTTGGGTTATTCCCACCTTTTGGTGGTAATAATGCTGCTATGAACATTCATATATAAACTTCTGTGTGAGAATATGTTTTCATTTCTCTTGAAAATATACCAAGCAGTGGAAGTTGCTGAGGCAAATAATTTCAGTCTAAACATAGACCTTTTTGAGGAACTGCCAGACTCTTTTACAAAGTGGCTGCCCCCTCATTATTTTTATTGCAGAGATTTATTCTATTGAATGGCTGTATCATTATTGATTTAGTCCAGGTTTATTTTTAAGTGAAAAAGTCAAGGCACAATATTCCCATTTATGTAAAACATGAAGACTCTCTGCATACGTAAATATGAGTTCATTTGGAAGCATGTTTCTGGATGTGCACTGAAGAAGCAGGTAACGGTTGGTAGCTTTGGAGAGAAGATAATTGCAACCTTGGAAATCTGAGGCTGAAGGGAGCTGAGTAATGAACTCTCTTGAACTTGGAGGATTTTTACTATGTGCACTGATTAAATTTCCAATTGAAAACATGCCTCACTAATGTAAAAAGCAGAAATGTATTTCCTCAGCAGTCTGACAAATATTGGTCAGGCAAGGAGCTTCTCGATCTGTGCCATGTGTCCATCATCAACACTGGGAGGTGGTCAACATTACATAACCTGGCTTCTTGCCTTCTGCCCACAGGCTGCCCAGTTCGATGTCATTTTAGTTTTTAGGAATTCTTTAGGAATAGTGTAAAATATTATGTCTCCTTTTCTCTTTAAGAACAAAGCTTTCATGTAAAAAACATACACTGATAGTTCTTGCTCTAAAATAATGTTTCTCAAATGTCTTCTACAAATCATAAAAGGCAAAAAAAAAAAAAAAAAAAAAAAGACAAGAGTGAACATCTGTATGTTTCCTAGGATTGAGAAGCAAGCCCAGAGGGGGTTAACTAAATATGGAAGGTAGGTGTCTTAGTCTGCCAGGCTGCTATGACAAATACCACACCATGGTTGACATAAATAGTGGGAATTTATTATCTCACAGTTTAGAGGCTAGAAGTCCAAAATCAAGGCTTTGGCAAGTTTTATCCATGAAGTCTGCAGCGTTCTGGTTCTGGCTTGTTACAGACCTTGTGGTTCCTTGACTTTCATCTCTGTCTCCGTCCCAGGCCATCTCTCTGCCCTTGTGTCTTCTCTCCCACTTTCTGCTGACTTCTGGCTCCCAATTTCATCTCTTCATTAGGTCTTCAGTAATGTGGATTAAGACCCATTCCGATTCAGTTGGCCACAATTTAACTAAAAATAGCGTTTTCAAAAGGTCCTATAACACATGCATTCATATCTACAGGCACGTGGATCAAGATTAAAAACATGACTTTTGTTGGAGTATGTAATTCAGACTCCCACAGTGGATGAACTAAACATGGAACTAAGCATGGAAGGTGAAATGCTAACGAGCAGGTCGGGCCAGTCTGGAGTCCTTCATTGTTTCTTTTACAGTCTTTTCTGAGTACTGCATTTTGGCAACTGAAGGAGGGAATTGTGCTATCTGTGAACTACAGATGTGTCATGTAGTTCTGAATTGGTGTTGTGTTTGCTTTCATCTTTGCTTGAAAATGAGCTGTCTTCATTTGAGTTTTTCTATTACTTTAGGATGAAATCTATAATAGTTTTTTGTTAAGCACATTGATAGATTGTAGTTTCTACCTATGGTTAAATTGGCTTGACTTAATTAGATCGTAGGAAAAAACCAACAATTCAGTTGCTTGTTCATTTGTTCATTCATACATTCACTTATTTATTCATTAAGTTTTATTATTCAGGATGGCGATAGCATCACTCTCCAGGGGACTGATGTTTTCTTCTGTGGTGCCTTGGAGGGTATGATTTCATTAGAAGAAGAATAACTTAGTATCCTTTATTGGCTAAAATCCTTAAGGTTGTTTTCTGATATATTAACCAAAACTGATTTTGAAAATAACATGACTTTGGTTCACCTGGTCCATCTATAAAATAAGATAATGTCAGCAGTCAATATGAGATTTACTTAAAATACATCAAGAAAGAAGTGGAGAAGAGATTCTCCAAATTTAATTCTTTAGAAATAATATAAAATAACTAAGTTTTATCAGAAATTTATAAAACAACCATTCCTTAGAATTAAAAAAAATCCTTTTTTAAAGGAATAAAACTGTGGATGAAGAAATGATTGCATTTTTCTTCAGTCATTGTCTACATCCTGCTGTGGATAAGAGAATGTTATGTGTGTAGTGACTCTGTTTCTGGGTGTTGTTGATAGAATTGGTAAAGATTTTATCAGAACAAGTACTACATCTGATTAGCTTGCCCATTACTCTATTCCTGAAGAATTCCTTTATGAAAATGATTGTAATATATGTCATTTTATGTAAATATGGAGATGTCTTACATCATAAAGTTGATTAATTTTAAATCAAGCTGCATCTTCCCTTTGCAGGACTATTGTTTATTTTCAGAAGAGAAGGCACTGATTAATCACAGGGTGTTTTTTAGAAATAAATAAGAGACTGCTGCCATGAGGCAACTAGTAATTTCTTTGCCAAATATCAACAGAATTATCAAAGACTTTTTATGTTGTAAAGGCATCACAGTTGCCTCATTTTCTCTCTAATCCAAAAAAAAAAAAAAGGCAAGATTCTTTGACATTTTTATGTATAACGCAACTAGAGAATGTGACTTTAATAATGATCATGATCTAATTGCAATTGCTAAGGACCGTGGCTGAGCTGGCACTGTGCTGTGCTCATTTTCTTGCTGGAGAGCACAGGCACCCAGTGAAGAAAGCAATGGAGAGTCCTCATTTGGGTATTTACTTCTGGATCTCATTCTATCCATTCCATCCCAGAGCTTCTCCATTTAAAATCTAGATGACATGAATGATTATATTCAGACCAGTCATTAGAGGATGGCATTGACCAGGTATCTGTGTAGGTTGAAATCTCATTAGTCAAGCTGGGGCTTGCAGCAATTGAATAATGCCCCTCCTCCAGCTTGTACAGTGCTTTATCTGGAGCGAGAACTCCAACCCAGGGGCTGAATGCCGAAGCCTGTGCCCTTGACAACTATGCCATACTGTCTCTCAGATAGCTTGCCTTATTGAAAATTGTAATACACGCTTTTAAAACAAGGTATAGCATAGTAGTGTTTTTTCCCCAAATCAAATGTGAAATACACAAATATTTATTGAATTAAATTTTCCTAAGTCATGGATTCTAACTATATTCTATTGTTGAGGACTCCTTTATAGTTTTTTCAAATGGGAAGACATTATTAATTAAAAATTTTGCCATATAGTCTGCAAAGTATCTTTCAAGAAAAAAAATTATGGCTCTAATCCCTACATGTTTTCTTCTCTTAAAATAATTTTATTTTTTATTATAACCACCTCGATGGTTGCTAACATGACCACAGACATAGGGGACTGGTGGTTTGATGGGTTGAGCCCTCTACCATAGGTTTTACCCTTGGGAAGACGGTTGCTGCAAAGGAGAGGCTAGGCCTCCCTATAATTGTGCCTAAGAACCTCCTCCCGAATGCCTCTTTGTGGCTCAGATGTGGCCCTCTCTCTCTAGCTAAGCCAACTTGAAAGGTGAAATCACTGCCCTCCCCGCTATGTGGGATCACACACCCAGGGGAGTGAATCTCCCTGGCAGCGTGGAATATGACTCCCGGGGAGGAATGTAGACCTGGCATCGTGGGACAGAGAACATCTTCTTGACCAAAAGGGGGATGTGAAAGGAAATGAAATAAGCTTCAGTGGCAGAGAGATTCCAAAAGGAGCCGAGAGATCACTCTGGTGGGCACTCTTACGCACACTTTAGACAACCTTTTTTAGGTTCTAAAGAATTGGGGTAGCTGGTGGTGGAAACCTGAAACTATTAAACTACAACCCAGAACCCATGAATCTCGAAGACAGTTGTATAAAAATGTAGCTTATGAGGGGTGACAGTGGGATTGGGAATGCCATAAGGACCAAACTCCACTTTGTCTAGTTTATGGATCGATGTGTAGAAAAGTAGGGGAAGCAAACAAACAGACAAAGGTACCTAGTGTTCTTTTTTACTTCAATTGCTCTTTTTCACTCTAATTATTAATCTTGTTATTTTTGTGTGTGTGCTAATGAAGGTGTCAGGGATTGATTTAGGTGATGAATGTACAACTATGTAATGGTACTGTAAACAATCGAAAGTACAATTTGTTTTGTATGACTGCGTGGTATGTGAATATATCTCAATAAAATGATGATTAAAAAAAAAAAAAATAAATAAATAAATAAAACAAGGTATAGCATAGTAGTGTTTTTTCCCCAAATCAAATGTGAAATACACAAATATTTATTGAATTAAATTTTCCTAAGTCATGGATTCTAACTATATTCTATTGTTGAGGACTCCTTTATAGTTTTTTCAAATGGGAAGACATTATTAATTAAAAATTTTGCCATATAGTCTGCAAAGTATCTTTCAAGAAAAAAAATTATGGCTCTAATCCCTACATGTTTTCTTCTCTTAAAATAATTTTATTTTTTATTATAACCACCTCGATGGTTGCTAACATGACCACAGACATAGGGGACTGGTGGTTTGATGGGTTGAGCCCTCTACCATAGGTTTTACCCTTGGGAAGACGGTTGCTGCAAAGGAGAGGCTAGGCCTCCCTATAATTGTGCCTAAGAACCTCCTCCCGAATGCCTCTTTGTGGCTCAGATGTGGCCCTCTCTCTCTAGCTAAGCCAACTTGAAAGGTGAAATCACTGCCCTCCCCGCTATGTGGGATCACACACCCAGGGGAGTGAATCTCCCTGGCAGCGTGGAATATGACTCCCGGGGAGGAATGTAGACCTGGCATCGTGGGACAGAGAACATCTTCTTGACCAAAAGGGGGATGTGAAAGGAAATGAAATAAGCTTCAGTGGCAGAGAGATTCCAAAAGGAGCCGAGAGGTCACTCTGGTGGGCACTCCTACGCACACTTTAGACAACCCTTTTTAGGTTCTAAAGAATTGGGGTAGCTGGTGGTGGATACCTGAAACTATCAAACTACAACCCAGAACCCATGAATCTCGAAGACAATTGTGTAAAAATGTAGCTTATGAGGGGTGACAGTGGGATTGGGAAAACCATAAGGACCACACTCCACTTTGTCTAGTTTATGGATGGATGAGTAGAAAAATAGGGGAAGGAAACAAACAGACAAAGGTACCCAGTGTTCTTTTCTACTTCAATTGCTCTTTTTCACTTTAATTATTATTCTTGTTATTTTTGTGTGTGTGCTAATGAAGGTGTCAGGGATTGATTTAGGTGATGAATGTACAACTATGTAATGGTACTGTGAACAATCGAATGTATGATTTGTTTTGTATGACTGCGTGGTATGTGAATATATCTCAATAAAATGAATATAAAAAAAAAGTTTATGTGCACTATACTGTCTTTAAAAAGATAGAATAAAAGTACAAATATAAATTATTCATAATCTTACCATTCCCCAATGTAACCACTCTTGATTCTTAGGTCTTTTTTTTCCCAGTCTTTTTCTAAGCAAATATGGAACTAACAGCAGTCACATGGATTACAGTTTTACTTCCAGGTTTTGAAAATTTAACATTTTGTCATAAGTATTTTTCCATATCATTTAACATTATTTGAAACATGGTTTATATGTGTGCACAATATTCCACCTTAAAAATATTTCATAATTTAAATATTTGCCCATTGTTGGATAGACTGTTCCTAATTTTTCCCAATGATTAAAATTTATATATAGCATAGAACAACTTTGACCTTGAATCTTGGTTTATCTCTGTTTATTTCCTTAGTAGAGTAACAATGTCAAAGAGTATGACTATTTTAAGGCTGTTAATACATATTGCAAAAGCATTTCTAGAGAAATTATGCAGATTATATGCCAAACAACACTTGTTGAGCGCTCCCTACTTACTTCACTGCCAAAAGCATTTTTATAATTTAAAAATTATCTTTATCCATATATTAGGTTAAACTAACATTTTAGTGTTGTTTTACTTAACGTTTTTAGACTATTATTGTGGATGAACATATTTTTCATATGTTTATTAGCCATTCATCTCTGAATTTTCTGTTTGACTATTATCTGTTTTTCTATTGGGGGCTGTATAGTTTGTATGTAAAGACTCATTATATATTTATTATATAAACCCTTTTCATTCTCACATTTTTTTTGTAATTATATATTCCAAATTTTATTCCAAAGAAATATTCCACCTTCCCCACCCCATCCCATATCCCTGTTGACCTCTAATCTACATTCTGTATCTGTGAATTTTCTATTTCAAGTTATCCTTTATAAACAATCTCATATAATATGTTCTGATGTACCTGTCTTATTTCACTGAGCATATTGTTTTCAAGGTTCATCCGTCTTGCAGTATGTCTCATTCTTTCTTATGGCTACATAATATTCCATTGTGTGTATGTGCTACAGTCTGTTTATCCATTCATTTGTTCATGGACACAGGTGTTTTTACCTTCAGCTTTCATTATTAATGCTGCTATAAACATTGGTGTACACTGGTCTGTTTGAGACCTGGTTTTCACTTTCTTTAGGTGTTTTATTTAGAAATGGAATTGCCATACCGTATGATAATACTGTATTTGAATTTGTGAGGAATTGCCATATTGCTTTCCACAGTGGCTGCACCATTTTACACTCCCACCAACAATGGACTAGAGTTCCAATTTCTCCGCATGCTCTTCAACACTTTTTATTTTCCTTTTTTTTTTTTTAATAATAACCATCCTTGTGGGTGTGCAGCAGTATCTCAATGTGATTTGGATTTGCATTTCCATAATGGCTAATATTGTTGAACATCTTTTTATATGTTTATTGGCCATGTATGTATCTTCTTTGGAGAAATGTCTATTCAGGTTCTTTGCCCATTGTTCAATTGGGTTGTCTTTTGGTTGTTTCCTTGTAAATATTCTTTATATGTTCTGAATATTAAGCCCTTAACTAATCTATGGTTTTCAACTATTTTTTTCTTATTCTTTGGGTTGTCTATTCACATCTTGATAATTTCGTTTGATGTACAAAAGTTTTTAATTTTAATGACGTCAAATTTATTTATTGTTTCTTTTGTTGTTTGTACTTTTGGTGTCATATCTAAGAATACCTTGCCAAATCCCAGGTCATGAAGATTTGCCCCAACATTATTTTCTAAGAGTTTATAGTTTTAGCTCTTTTATTTAGGTCCTTGATCCATTTTGAGTTGATTTTTATATATGGTATGAGGTAGGGGTCTAACATCATTCTTGTGCAGGTGGGTTTTCCTAGTACCCTTAGAGAAGAGACAGTTCTTTCTCCATTGCATATACTTCGCACCTTTATAAAAAATCAATTGGCCATAGATGTCAGGGTCTATTTCTGGACTTTCAATTCTATTCCATTGGTCTATTTGTCTATCCTTATGCCAGTACCACACTGTTTTGATTACTATAGCTTTTTAGTACAATTTGAAATTAGAAACTATGAGTTCTCTGACTTTATTTTTTAAAATTCTTTTAGCTATTTCACTCCTCTTCCAGTCCCATATGATTTTTTTTATATTAAATTCAGTTTTATTGAAATACATTCACATACCATACAATCATCCATGATATACAATCCACTGTCCACAGTATGATAACATAGTTATGCGTTCATCACCACAATCTATCTCTGAACATTTTCCTTACATCAGAAAGAACCAGAACAAGAATAAAAAATAAAAGTGAAAAAAAAACACCCATATCATCCCCCCATCCCACCCCATTTGTCCGTTAGTTTTTTGTTTTTTTTTTTTAATCTTCATTTTATTGAGATATATTCACATACCACGCAGTCATACAAAACAAATCGTACTTTCGATTGTTTACACTACCATAACATAGTCGTACATTCATCACCCAAATCAATCCCTGACACCTTCATTAGCACACACACAAAAATAACAAGAATAATAATTAGAGTGAAAAAGAGCATTTGAAGTGAAAAAGAACACTGGGTACCTTTGTCTGTTTGTTTCCTTCCCCTATTTTTCTACTCATCCATCCATAAACTAGACAAAGTGGAGTGTGGTCCTTATGGCTTTCCCAATCCCATTGTCACCCCTCATAAGCTACATTTTTATACAACTGTCTTCGAGACTCATGGGTTCTGGGTTGTAGTTTGATAGTTTCAGGTATCCACCACCAGCTACCCCAATTCTTTAGAACCTAAAAAGGGTTGTCTAAAGTATGCGTAGGAGTGCCCACCAGAGTGACCTCTCGGCTCCTTTTGGAATCTCTCTGCCACTGAAGCTTATTTCATTTCCTTTCACATCCCCCTTTTGGTCAAGAAGATATTCTCCGTCCCACGATGCCGGGTCTACATTCCTCCCCGGAAGTCGTATTCCACGTTGCCAGGGAGATTCACTCCCCTGGGTGTCTGATCGCACGTAGGGGGGAGGGCAGTGATTTCACCTTTCAAGTTGGCTTAGCTAGAGAGACAGGGCCACATCTGAGCAACAAAGAGGCATTTGGGAGGAGGCTCTTAGGCACAACCATAGGGAGGCCTAGCCTCTCCTTTGCAGCAACCATCTTCCCAAGGGTAAAACCTGTGGTAGAGGGCTCAACCCATCAAACCACCAGTCCCCTATGTCTGTGGTCATGTTAGCAACCATGGAGGTGGGGTAGGCGAATACCCCTGCATTCTCCACAGGCTCCTCAAGGGGGCACTACATCTTTTTTTTTTTTTCCTTGTTTTTCATTCTTTTCTTTTTTTTTTTTTTAACTTTCCCTTCTTTTTTAAATCAACTGTATGAAAAAAAAAAGTTAAAAAGAAAACATACAATAAAAGAACATTTCAAAGAGACCATAACAAGGGAGTAAGAAAAAGACAACTAACCTAAGATAACTGCTTAACTTCCAACATGTTCCTACTTTACCCCAAGAAAGTTACCTAATATAGCGACATTTCTGTGAACTTCCTCCTACTATATCCATCAGAAATTAACAGACCATAGTCATTCCTGGGCATCCCCAGAACGTTAAATAGCTTATCTGTTCTTCTTGGATTATTGTTCCCCCTTCCTTAATTGCTCTCTACTGCTAGTTCCCCTACATTCTACATTATAAACCATTTGTTTTACATTTTTCAAAGTTCACATTAGTGGTAGCATATAATATTTCTCTTTTTGTGCCTGGCTTATTTCGCTCAGCATTATGTCTTCAAGGTTCATCCATGTTGTCATATGTTTCACCAGATCGTTCCTTCTTAGTGCCGCGTAGTATTCCATCGTGTGTATATACCACATTTTATTTATCCACTCATCTGTTGAAGGACATTTGGGTTGTTTCCATCTCTTGGCAATTGTGAATAATGCTGCTATGAACATTGGCGTGCAGATATCTGTTCGTGTCACTGCTTTCCGATCTTCCGGGTATATACCGAGAAGTGCAGTCGCTGGATTGAATGGTAACTCTATATCTAGTTTTCTAAGGAACTGCCAGACTGACTTCCAGAGTGGCTGAACCATTATACAGTCCCACCAACAGTGAATAAGAGTTCCAATTTCTCCACATCCCCTCCAGCATGTGTAGTTTCCTGTTTGTTTAATGGCAGCCATTCTAACCGGTGTTAGATGGTATCTCATTGTGGTCTTAATTTGCATCTCTCTAATAGCTAGTGAAGCTGAACATTTTTTCATGTGTTTCTTGGCCATTTGTGTTTCCTCTTCAGAGAACTGTCTTTTCTTATCTTTTGCCCATTTTATAATTGGGCCGACTGTACTATTGTCATTGAGTTGTAGGATTTCTTTATATATGCAAGATATCAGTCTTTTGTCAGATACATGGTTTCCAAAAATTTTTTCCCATTGAGTTGGCTGCCTCTTTACCTTTTTGAGAAATTCCTTTGAGGTGCAGAAACTTCTAAGCTTGAGGAGTTCCCATTTATCTATTTTCTCTTTTGTTGCTTGTGCTTTGGGTGTAAAGTCTAGGAAGTGGCCTCCTAATACAAGGTCTTGAAGATGTTTTCCTACATTATCTTCTAGGAGTTTTATGGTACTTTCTTTTATATTGAGATCTTTGGTCCATTTTGAGTTAATTTTTGTGTAGGGGGTGAGGTAGGGGTCCTCTTTCATTCTTTTGGATATGGATTTCCAACTCTCCCAGCCCCATTTGTTGAAAAGACCATTATGACTCAGTTCAGTGACTTTGGGGGCCTTATCAAAGATCAGTCGGCCATAGATCTGAGGGTCTATCTCCGAATTCTCAATTCGATTCCATTGATCTATATGTCTATCTTTGTGCCAGTACCATGCTGTTTTGGCAACTGTGGCTTTATAATAAGCTTCAAAGTCAGGGAGTGTAAGTCCTCCCACTCCGTTTTTCTTTTTTAGAGTGTCTTTAGCAATTTGAGGCATCTTCCCTTTCCAAATAAATTTGATAACTAGCTTTTCCAAGTCTGCAAAGTAGGTTGTTGGAATTTTGATTGGGATTGCATTGAATCTGTAGATGAGTTTGGGTAGAATTGACATCTTAATGACATTTAGCCTTCCTATCCATGAACATGGAATATTTTTCCATCTTTTAAGGTCCCCTTCTATTTCTTTTAGTAGAGTTATGTACTTTTCTTTGTATAGGTCTTTTACATCTTTGGTTAAGTTGATTCCTAGGTACTTGATTTTTTTAGTTGCTATTGAAAATGGTATCTTTTTCTTGAGTGTCTCTTCAGTTTGTTCATTTCTAGCATATAGAAACATTACTGACTTATGTGCATTAACCTTGTATCCCGCTACTTTGCTAAATTTGTTTATTAGCTCTAGTAGCTGTATCGTCAATTTCTCAGGGTTTTCTAGATATAAGATCATATCATCTGCAAACAATGACAGTTTTACTTCTTCTTTTCCAATTTGGATGCCTTTTATTTCTTTGTCTTGCCGGATTGCCCTGGCTAGCACTTCCAGCACAATGTTGAATAACAGTGGTGACAGTGGGCATCCTTGTCTTGTTCCTGATCTTAGAGGGAAGGCTTTCAGTCTCTCACCATTGAGTACTATGCTGGCTGTGGGTTTTTCATATATGCTCTTTATCATGTTGAGGAAGTTTCCTTCAATTCCTACCTTTTGAAGTGTTTTTATGAAAAACGGATGTTGGATTTTGTCAAATGCTTTTTCAGCATCTATTGAGATGATCAATTGATTTTTCCCTTTCGAGTTTTTAATGTGTTGTAATACATTGATTGTTTTTCTTATGTTGAACCATCCTTGCATGCCTGGAATGAACCCCACTTGGTCATGGTGTATGATTTTTTTAATGTGTCTTTGGATTCGATTTGCAAGTATTTTGTTGAGGATTTTTGCATCTATATTCATTAGGGAGATTGGCCAGTAGTTTTCCTTTTTTGTAGCATCTTTGCCTGGTTTTGGTATTAGATTGATGTTAGCTTCATAAAATGAGTTAGGTAGTGTTCCATTTTCTTTGATGTTTTGAAAGAGTTTGAGTAAGATTGGTGTCAGTTCTTTCCAGAAAGTTTGGTAGAATTCCCCTGTGAAGCCATCTGGCCCTGGGCATTTATTTGTGGGAAGATTTTTGATGACTAATTGGATCTCTTTGCTTGTGATGGGTTGGTTGAGGTCTTCTATTTCTTCTCTGGTCAGTCTAGGTTGTTCATATGTTTCCAGGAAATTGTCCATTTCCTCTACATTCTCCAGTTTGTTGCCATACAGTTGTTCATAGTATCCTCTTATAATTTTTTTAATTTCTTCAGGATCTGCAGTTATGTCACCTTTTTCATTCATTATTTTGTTTATATGGGTCTTCTCTCTTTTTGATTTTGTCAGTCTAGCTAGGGGCTTGTCAATCTTGTTGATCTTCTCAAAGAACCAACTTTTGGTGATATTTATCCTCTCTATTGTTTTTTTGTTCTCTATGTCATTTATTTCTGCTTTAATCCTTGTTATTTCTTTTCTTGTATTTGGTTTAGGATTGGTTTGCTGTTCATTTTCTAGCTTCTTCAGTTGATCCATTAGTTCTTTGATTTTGGCTCTTTCTTCCTTTTTAATATATGCGTTTAGTGCTATAAATTTCCCCCTTAGCACTGCTTTTGCTGCATCCCATAGGTTTTGGTATGTTGTATTCTCATTTTCATTCGTCTCTATATATTTAGCAATTTCTCTTGCTATTTCTTCTTTAACCCACTGATTGTTTAGGAGTGTGTTGTTTAACCTCCAGGTATTTGTGAATTTTCTAAGTCTCTGATGGTTATTGACTTCTAATTGTATTCCATTGTGGTCAGAGAATGTGCTTTGAATAATTTCAATCTTTTTAAATTTATTGAGGCTTGTTTTATGTCCCAGCATATGATCTATTCTGGAGAAAGTTCTGTGAGCACTAGAAAAGTATGTGTATCCTGGTGATTTGGGATGTAATGTCCTGTATATGTCTGTTAAATCTAATTCATTTATCAGATTGTTTAGGTTTTCAGTTTCCTTATTGGTCTTCTGTCTGGTTGATCTATCTATAGGAGAGAGTGATGTGTTGAAGTCTCCCACAATTATTGTGGAAACATCAATTGCTTCCTTTAGTTTTGCCAGTGTTTCTCTCATGTATTTTGTGGCACCTTGATTGGGTGCATAGACATTTACGATTGTTATTTCTTCTTGCTGAATTGCCCCTTTTATTAGTATGTAGTGGCCTTCTTTGTCTCTCAAAACATCCCTGCATTTGAAGTCTATTTTATCTGAGATTAATATTGCTACACCTGCTTTCTTTTGGCTGTAGCTTGCATGAAATATTTTTTTCCATCCTTTCACTTTCAGTTTCTTTGTGTCCCTGTGTCTAAGATGAGTCTCTTGTATGCAACATATTGATGGTTCATTTTTTTTGATCCATTCTGCGAATCTATATCTTTTAATTGGGGAGTTTAATCCATTTACATTCAACGTTATAACCGTGAAGGCATTTCTTGAATCAGCCATCTTATCCTTTGGTTTATGTTTGTCATATTTTTCCCCTCTCTCTATTAATATCCTTTATTGTACCCATACCGAATCTCTTTAGTACTGAACTTTTCTCCAAGTCTCCCTGTCCTTTCTTTGTTTCTCTGTCTGTAGGGCTCTCTTTAGTATCTCCAGTAGGGCAGGTCTCTTGTTAGCAAATTCTCTCAGCATTTGTTTGTCTGTGAAAAATTTAAGCTCTCCCTCAAATTTGAAGGAGAGCTTTGCTGGATAAAGTATTCTTGGCTGGAAATTTTTCTCACTCAGAATTTTAAATATATCGTGCCACTGCCTTCTCGCCTCCATGGTGGCTGCTGAGTAGTCACTACTTAGTCTTATGCTGTTTCCTTTGTATGTGGTGAATTGCTTTTCTCTTGCTGCTTTCAGAACTTGCTCCTTCTCTTCTGTGTTTGACAGTGTGATCAGTATATGTCTCGGAGTGGGTTTATTTGGATTTATTCTATTTGGGGTTCGCTGAGCATTTATGATTTGTGTATTTATGTTGTTTAGAAGATTTGGGAAGTTTTCCCCAACAATTTCTTTGAATACTCTTCCTAGACCTTTACCCTTTTCTTCCCTTTCTGGGACACCAATGAGTCTTATATTTGGACGTTTCATATTATCTATCATATCCCTGAGGTCCATTTCGATTTTTTCAATTTTTTTCCCCATTCTTTCTTTTATGCTTTCATTTTCCATTCTGTCATCTTCCAGGTCACTGATTCGTTGTTCAACTTCCTCTAGTCTTGTACTATGAGTGTCCAGAATCTTTTTAATTTGGTCAACAGTTTCTTTAATTTCCATAAGATCATCCATTTTTTTATTTAGTCTTGCAATGTCTTCTTTATGCTCTTCTAGGGTCTTCTTGATTTCCTTTGTCTCCTGTACTATGGTCTCATTGTTCATCTTTAGTTGTTTGAGTAGCTGCTCTAGGTGCTGTGTGTCTTCTGATCTTTTGTTTTGGGTGCTTGGGCTTGGGTTATCCATATCGTCTGGTTTTTTCATATGCTTTATAATTTTCTGTTGTTTTTGGCCTCGTGGCATTTGCTGAACTTGATAGGGTTCTTTTAGGATTTGCAGACCAATTGAAGTCCTTATCTCTAATTTATCAGATCTACAGCTTCGTGGAGTACACTTTCTCTAACTAACCAGCAGGTGGCGTCCACGAGCCACCCGTTCTCCACAAGCCAGTTCTCCCCTGCTTAGCCTTTTTGGTGAGTGGGGAGTGAGTCTTATGGGGTCCAATTGGTGTACCAAGCTTGCGTGTGTAGTTGGTGTTGCCTGCCCTGTATATGGGGCATGTTTCTGGGCAGTCCGGGAGGCGGGGTGGCTCTAACAATCAAATCTCCCTGGTGATCCTAGAGTTTTAAGGCTGCTGCAATAGTCTAATCTTTCAGTTCAGTCCTGCCACAGTTTGTCTCTGCCACTGACCCACAAGTCCTTGGTATTGGCGTATGGCTCCTGAGACTTGCAAGTGGGCCCCTCTTCCAGGCCATGCACCCCCTGGTCCTCTGTTGAGGGATGACTGTGCTATGTCACAGGTGAGTGCCGTCCCCCCAGGGCAGTTCTGGGCTGCTGGGCTGTGTAGGGAGGCTCCCAGTCTGCTCAAATGATGGCTGAATGGGGCTTTGTTAATTCACACTGCTCTACCTTCCCAACTCTGGGACAATCAGCTGAGGTTGCAGGGAAGGCCAATGTCCATGCCCAGTTTTGTGGTATGTGCCTGTTATTTGAAGCACTTCCGTCACACTGGGTTGTCTGGGGCAGTTCTGGGCTATGGGGCTGGCGATGGGCAGGAGTGTTTCCTGTCCACCAGGATGATGGCTGTGAGCGGACACCCCCCTTTTCTTGGGAAGTTGTGGTGTTTAGTGAATTTTCTCAGCCACTGGATTATTGCGTTTTGTCTCAGAGCTCTCCTAGTTCTGCTCTTGACTTGCCCTGCCCAAATTGCAGGTCTTTGAAGCTTTCTGTATTGGGCTTCTTAGAGTAATTGTTTTAGAAAAAGAAAAAAGGATTAAAAAAAAAAAAAAAAAAAAAAGGGGCCCTCCTCAGAGATCTAATGGGCTATTGAAATGCTAAGAGACAAAGCAACCAGGGCCATTAAGGAAAGGTCCACAGGGCAGAGAGATCAGCTTTTCTTCGGGATTTGCATATGCGCCTCAGGGCTCTTCCCCTTTCTATGTTCACCAGAACTCCAAAAATCCTCCGCTTTTATTTTGGAGTTTTTCGTGTTGTTTTTTTTCTATGCCTGTCTCCTCTCTGCTGGGCTGGCTGCTCTCAGATTCTCTGGTGTCTGGTCTCAGTCTATCTATGGTTGGAGTTTGACTCAGTAGAATGAGTTTCCGATAAGGGCTGCCACTGCAGTTCTCCCTTCTCCTTCCCTGAGCTGACAGCCCCTCCTTCCCCGGGACTGAGCCTGGCAGGGAGGGGCGCGGGTCCCCTGGCCGCAAAAACTTACAGATTTCGCTGATCTCAGCAGTTCCACGTTTTCATGAGTGTTGTATGAAGTATGCCCAAAGTCAGATTGCTCTGTGGTGTCCAGTCCACGCAGTTCCTGGCTTTCTACCTACTTTCCTGGAGGAGTAACTAAAACATACAGCTCACCAGTCTGCCATCTTGCCCTGCCTCCCAGTCCCATATGATTTTGAGGATTGTTTTTTCCAGTTCTGCAATCTGGTTGTTGGAATTTTGATAGGGGTGGTACTGAATCTGTAGATTGCCTTGGGGTATATTGGCATCTTAACAATATCAACTTTTCCAATCCATGTACATGTCTTACCATTTGCTTTGGTCTTTAATTTCTTTCAACTTTTGTCAAATGCCTTTTCTGCATCTTGAAATAATCCTGCTTTTTGTTTTGTTTCGTTTTTCTCCTTTTGATCTATGCAGTATATTACACTGATTTTAAAATGTTGAACCACCCTTTCATTGCTGGGATAAATCCTACTTGGTCATGGCACATAATCTTTTTAATATGCTGTTGGATTTGGTTTGCTAGTATTTTGTTAAAAATATTTCCTTCTGTATTAATAACGGAAATTGGTCTGTACTTTTCTTTTCTGCGTGTGATGTCTTTGGCAGGCTTTAGTGTCAAGGTAATGCTGGCTTCATAGAATGAATTAGGATGGAGTCTCTCCTTTTGAATTATTTAGACAGCTTTGAGAAGGATTAGTGTTTATTCTAAATGTTTGGTAGAATTTTCCAGTGAAGCCATCTGATAGCAGGCTTTTCTTTGGTTTTGATTATTAATTCCCTTTCTGTACTTGTTTTAGATTTGTTGAGGTTTTCTATGTCTTCTTGAATCAATTTAGGTAACTTGGTATTTCTAGGAATTTTTCTATTTCATCTAGTTTATCTAATTTGTTGGCAAATAACTGTTCATTGTATTCTCTTATAATCTTTTACATTTTGGTAAGATCCTTAGTGATGGTAACATTTTAATTTCTGATTTTAGTTATTAGCATCTTTTCTCTTTTATTTTTTCTGGTTCAGTTAGAAGTCTGTCCCAAAATTATTGATTTTTTTTTCAAAGAACCAACTTTTTTGTTTTGATTATTCTCTCAATTGTTTTCTTTCTAGTCTCTATTTCATTTATGTCCACTCTAATCTTAATTATTTGCTTCCTTCTTGTAACTTTGGGTTTAATTTGTCCCTCTTTTTCTAGTCCTCAAGACATGAAGTTAGGCTATTTATTTAATATAGATATTCATAGCTATAAATTTTCCCTTTGCTGCATCTCATAAATTTTGGTATGCTGTTTCTTCATATTCATTCATCCCTAAGTATTTTCTAATTTTCCTTGTGATTTCTACTCTTACCCATTGGTTGCTTAAGAGAATGCTTTTGAGTTTCCACATGTTTGTAAATTTTCCAGCTTTCCTGCTGTTATTGACTTCTAGCTCCATCCACTGGTATGATTTCAATATCTTTTTAATTTATTGAGACTTCTCTTGTACCTTAACATATGGTCTATTCTGGAGAATGAGCCATGTACACTTGAAAAGAATGGATATTCTTTGGTGTTGGGTGAAGTATTCTATAGATGCCTGTTAATCTAGTTAGTTTATAGTGTTGTTCAGGTCCTCTATTTCCTTGTTGATCTTCTGTCTAAATGTTCTATCTAACACTGAAAGTGTTATATTGAAATCCTCTACTATTGTAGAACTGTGTATTTCTCCCTTCAGTTTTGTCAATGTTTGCTTCATTTGAGGCCCTGTTGTTGGATGCATATGTTTATAATTGTTAAATCTTCTTGTAGAATTGACACTTTTTTTTGACATATAATGTCCTTCTTTGTCTCTTGTAATAACTTTGACAAAAGGTCTATTTTATCTGATATTAATATAGCCACCTCAGCTTTCTTTGGTTTACTGTATGAATGAAATTATATATATATATATATATTCCCATTCTTTCACTTTCAGCTTGTTTTTATCTTAGGATCTAAGACTGGTCTCTGTATGTTCCAATTTTTAATTCCCCCTTTACTTTTGTTTATTTTTTTATATGATCAAATATATTTGTTTATTTATTAGTAACTTATTTCTTTGCTTTAACAATTAGAAGGTTGTTTGCCTATCCTAAGAGCAGATAAATATTTAGGTATACTTTTTAATTTTCATTTGTGGACTCATTTTTTACTCAATTCTCTGATCTGTTTGAAATTTATTTTAATATAAGTTGAGGATCCAAGTTTATTTTATTTCCAAATATTTAAACAGATTTCCAGGGCCCATTTGTTAAAAGTCCCTACTTTTCTCATTGCTTTGTATCACTTATAGAATTTTATTTATCTTGTGTCATGTATTGTCAAAATTATATTTTACAAACAAAATTATAATAGAAATCATTTTTTTAAAAACCTATGCAACCCATTGATAGAAATACATCATATTACAACTATTACAATTTTCTACCTAACCTTTATAGAAACCTTTGTCGTCTTTTATCCCAGGGATTTGCTGTGTTGATTACATTAGAATAAGGCAAATGAGAATGATTGGGACCTAGAATGAACCCTTTCACCGGAATAAAGCAGAGGTTGGTGGGACCTGGTGGTAGGTTGTTTGGAGGTGGTAGAAGGAAACAAGGTCAATAGACCAACCAATGGACACTGAAGAAAGTTCCGTCTGTCCAGGCACAATATGATGATAACATCTACCAAGTGATATTTAAGGACAAAACATAACATAACTTACTAAAAATAAATATACAGAATGGGAATGCCTATACTTTTTTACTAATAGAAGTAAGCTGTCTAATATTTGGAGAGGAATGGTCTATGTCATTTGACCTCAGAATGGTGTAAACAGCAACTCACAGTTCAAAAGATGGATCAGGAACAAAGCAACTCAAGCCCACATCCAAAGACCAGATGGACTAGAATCTCAGGAAAGGAAGTTAGACAAAAGGGATCAAGGCATAAGCCAGTAGTCAGAGATGGGACATATATTCACAGTGGCCTGTGACCATGTGGTGTGATGCCATCTCCCAGATGTTGCTAAGGGTTTCTAAATTGCCTCCTGCCAAAGTCAGAGTTGTTCCTGGAGACAGGGAGGAGCCAGAGAACCAGGTGTGGTTCTCATGACAACACTGAAGAGGAAAGCAGGCTGAAGAAGCTGCCACCCAGGGTACTTGTTCAGCAAGTTTTCATTTCTTATTAAGCAGTTGCCTTCTACATAGTCAAGGAAATCTTTGCTTAATAATGTTTGAGGCATATGTCTATATTCCAATCCTATTTTGTTTTGAAGTCCTACTTAATAGTTGTACAGCAAATTTTAACAATGTAAAAAGTCATTATATTCAATGGAGTCAACCCTTCCAATCCTACTTTTCCTGAAGTGCCCATTGATAAAGCTCTGGAAAATTGAAGTTGCCTTATTCTTGAGCAAATGTAGGTAGGACCTGTCATTCCCCAATGTTTTATTCACTAAATGCATAGCTAGTATGCATTAAACCATTCCCACAAATGTTGAAAATATTAATATGCCTCCTAAAAATCAGCCTTTTACTCTGTTTTCACTAAACATTTGTCCTAATCTAAAATAGATTAAAATTTCTTATTTAATTCTAAAATTATCTAATTTGTTTGCAATGGCAGCCCTAGTCACTGCATTATACCTTTGGGATATGCATGTATAAATAGAGCCCGAGAACAGCTAAGAGAATTCTGTGACAAAGTATTGATGAAACCCATCATTTTCACACTTTGAGAATTGCTTTTGCTTTGTGCAGAGAAGTTAAAATTAAATAGTGGATAAATTAAAATTAAATTAAAATTAAAATAGTGGATAAATGAGCAACAATCTTTCCTAAATTTTACACTATTATTTTTCTATGAGAGAATATTCATACATTTACTTCTTTATTCATTAAAAAATGTATGTAAATGACAAAGAATAAACTCACATGACAGGTTTTCTGGGTAAAATTAAGAGAGAAGAAATACGCATCTATATTATGTATCTGAGTTAAATATTTACCCTGTCACAATACTGTGCTTTCAAAGGGTTATTTACTGTGTGCCTTTTAATATAAGCACATTCACTAATTAACAAACATTTTATCCCACTTGCCATTAATTAAGTCAGCATAGCTGTGAAGTAAATATTCCTATAAATCAACTACCTTTACAGTCACTTAACTGACTGACTTAGTTTCATGGCAAAGACATTTATTTCAATTAGATTGTGGTTCCTACTATGATCAAATGAGATCAAGCATGTGAAATCTTTTAGAAAGCTATATTATAATATTCCATGGGTGCATATGTGTGTGGATGCAAGTGGTTTAACAGACAAAATGTGTAGTACAGGTATTCCGGATTGTAGCTGAAATATTTTTTTACAAAGCCAAATTGAATTCTCACCTTATAATATCTGCATACATGCCACGTATTTACATATACTAACATCATGGTCAAGTAATTACCTCTGTATTTAAGTGGTACAAATATTTAATTTTTAGAGTTCTGTCTAAGATATAAAGTGATAAAGATTGTTTATCTGAAACTGTTAAAATGTCCACGATTCCAAGTTATTGAGTAATTTGCATGTTTACTTTCTATTAGTGTGTTGACATACATGTAGATCTGCCTTCCATTCAAGGAGGAACAATCATGTAGAAGATTTCCATACATGATTGCCCTTCCCTCAGTAAGCAACCACATAAAAATTATAGAACTGTTAGTCATCATGGCTTAAAATCTCACATAAGTTATTAAAGTTCCCATCTGGTGATATGTTTTTGTATCACATTTATTAAGATAAAAGTTAGTTTTGCCTAGAGCTGTGACATTGATTGTTATTGTTTAATAAGAGATGGAAGGCCTGATGGATAATTGTCTATTTCTTGTTGGATATAAATGTGTTTTTATTAGGATAATGAGTACAGAACTATCAATATGATTCCGAGTACATTTTTTTGTTTTTAAATAATATCTGTAATGTCAACTTCGTTTTTATTTCATAACCTAACCACATACTGACCCTACAGTGAAGCAAAACAGAGGTTGAAACATGTTTATTGCCATTGGCTTTAAAGAAACTTCTGAGAGGTTTGCCTCAGTATTTAGAAAGGAAAAGGATCGGTCCGTTTCTGAATAGATGCCATTGTGTTGTTCAAACAAAGCTGCCTCTGTAGAAGAGAAATGGTTTGTCTTGTCTTTTACCAGTGAGCTTTGTCACCTGAACAAAACTCACTGGGGACAATAAAGGATTTTCAAAGGTTTAGTTGTTGTTGTCTAAGCAGACACTAGTTCTTCTTCCAGCTTTCAAGATACCTAAAATACATTTCTTCATGGTATATACATATATATATATATACACACACATATATCTATACCATACGTACGTACTTCTTTGACTATGTTCCTTTATTCCTAATAATGTTGAAAGGCTTGCAATCATCTTACTTGTGTGGCAGGAAGAGAAAGGAACCAAGTTAACTGTTATTGAGAATTTACAATGTACCAAGCATTGTTCTCTGTACTTCTTGCATTTTCTCACCAAACCTCCCAAAACCCTGTGTGACAGGTAATCCTGTTTACATTTACAGATGAAAAAACCAAGATGTAAAGAAGCTAAGACATCTGCCCCAAGGCATAAAGCTATTGACAAAGCCAGGATGTGAACCCAAGTCTCAAGGCTCCAAAGGCTGTTCCTTTAACTAGTATTCAATTAACTGACTCTGTCATGCTGCCTTTGCGCTACTAACCTGCAAACATACATAAACGCAATTAAAAATAAAGTTGTAATGCAGCTATGTTTGACAAATGCACAATAAGTAGAAATTTTTGTTTGGTGAGATTTTTCAGTAATTCAGATTTACCACCAATTTTATTTTTCCCTTAAACATTTTCTCCCATTGCTGGCATATACAGTTATAAAAATAAATTAGAGCTAAACAGATAACAGTTTCCTGGCTGCCTTCATGTCTGAGAGCCTGAAACGAATCCCAGAAGGAAAAATATGCTGTGAGGAGGCTTATGTGATATTGCTTATTTAGGGATCCTTTGACTTATTTACAATATCCAGTCACAGGCAAGCTACTTTCCTTTTTGGGCAAAAGCACACATTCATTTGACCATTATTTTGGCAGAAGCCAACATTGCCTGCCACTTCCAATATGTCCTTGTGTACTCAAGCTCATAATTGAGGCATTTGAGTTTGGAGCTCCCCTAATAGCACAATTACCACGAAATATGCCGTCAGCGGGAACATCAGTGAGGCTTGCTTCAGAGGCCTCTTTGTCAGCAAGTACTGGAAAGGCAGACATGCTACGCTTTACAAATAAATGTCTCTCCAAAAGTTGTTTCTCACTGAGTTGTTTTGTAATGCAAGTTCATTGTGGAAAAATTAGGAACTACAGAAAAGTACATGTTATACAGTATAAATAAGCTATAATCTTAATATCCAAGGATAGCCATCATTAAAACATGTTTAACAGTTTTAAAAGTTAGAGCTTAAAATTCCCTACATAACTTTTGTAAGCCTACACACACATAGACACATACAAATACACACTTCTATGTAATATCTATATGTCTATGCATAATATCTATGCCTATAAATAGAAATTTGACAAAATTGGGTCACAGGGGTTGAAACATGTTTATCAACATATTTATTTTACTGTTGTGTACCAGATGAAAATCAGAACTGCCTATTCATCTATCTATCATTTTTGATTCTGCTTTTTTTGCTTAGCATTTTTATAAGAATTTTCTCATATCGTTTAGTATTCTCAGAACACTTGATATTTTAATGGAAGCATAGAGTTATTTTTAACTATAATAAAATGATTTATTTAGCCATTCTTTCATTGTTGCACATTTAAGTTTTCCCCTTTTTTTCTCTGTTATAAATAGCAGTTCATTGAACATCCTTGTAACAGAAATATTAATCTGCATCTCAGATTAATTACTTAGACAAAACTATTTTAAGTGATGTTATTGGGTCAAAGTATTTAAATATTTCTAAACCTCTTGATACATATTTTATTGCCAGATATTTATTAAAACATATTTTAACTGCACTTTAAAAATAGCTATTTAAAGAAAACTTATAGTGAATTCGCTTAAAGAAAAAACTAGAATTTGTAATTAATGTTTATTTAAATCTGTATTTTAATAAAATTCCATGTACTCAGAAGCTCTTGTTTTACAGATGGTAAATTAAGGCCTCAGGTCCATATTAGAGACAGGGAAGCACAAAATTTCTATCTTCCAACCCTGGCCAAAGCAGTTACGTCTATATTATCAATTCAAAAGAGACATAGTTTGGGTTCTCTGTTGAAGTGACTTCAATAATTGAGACACTTTTTAGTGGGGAAATATTTCCGTGTTTCTTTCTAATGTTGTGATATATTTTGACTCCTATAAGCATGGCCTCTTCAATAACAAAAATATTTTATTCAATCTAGTTCCTGTAGCAATAGCACACTCTGAAGTTCATGCTGCACACATAAAATATGCTTGGTGCTTTTTTTAAAAATGCAGAATCCTGAGTTTCATCTCTAAAGACTCTGATTCATTAGCTCTGGAACAAGCCTAGGACTCTGAATTTTTAACAGGCACTCCAGTTAATTCTGAGGCAGGAGGTCAAAGGCCACACTTTGAGAAACACTGTATGATGATAAAGAAACCTGACTTTGGTTCTTTGACACTTACTGGCTGTAAATCTGTCTGCAATTTATTTAATTCCTCAATGCCTCAGTTTCCTTATCTGTGAAGAAGGGAGGGCAATACTAATCTTTTCTACCTGAGAATTTGTGAGGATTAAATGATAGAAACCAGGTCCAAGGACTTAACACAATCCTTAGCACATGGTAAATATTCAATAAGTGCTAACTTTTATATTGTTGTTATCATTGACATCATATTAGCACCACATTATTCCTGCACAGCCTGATTTATGTGTATAATTTTTAATGAACAGATTACCGATTGTGCTTTCTTGTGCTGTCCCTTCTGACCCTGCTAATTTCTATTTACTTAGATATTTCCCATCTTATTTTTCTTTTGTCCTCACTCATACAACACTGGAGTTGCAACTGAGTTGAGATCAAAAGCTACAGGAGCTCCTAAAAGAGCCTAGTAGGAGCAGGTGAGAAAGTATCAGTGTACCAGTACTGAAAAGGAAATAGTGCTTCCACTTTTCATCTGCTCAGAAACTAGCTTCTTCAGGCAACTTCACATCGGTCATCTGCATCTTGTATCAGCCATAATAGGAATTTGTACACTTAATTTCCCCTCACCTAGTTCAGCAATCAAGCCTATGTTAAGACATGGGAATTTTGTTAGTATTTATTGAAGTCCATTTGTAAAACATTCATTCAATAAATAGCTATTAAGTTCCATTACATGGTGTCAGAATGGTGCCAGGTGCTGTGGATACAGAAATGAATTTATTCAAGTAATTTGGTTTGACCCTTTTCTGTGATAATTAATCTTTCTGAAACTAGATAACATGATACAGAATCTTCAGGCACTATTAAGTTTGTGCTTATTTACTGTTAAAGATAAATGTATCTGAAATTACTAGTTGCTAGATATTCCATTCATTTCAATGTGTGCTGATTTGGGGTAGGTAATCTATTTTGGCTAAAATATGGTCCTTTAAAGCACAAACCAAACGTCTTAAGAGAAACTGTTTACCCACAAAATCTATGTATAATCCCCACAGAAAAGCCCTCTCGAAGGCCTACTTATTTCAAGTCATATTTAGTTAAGCCACATACCTTAGACAGTCCCCTGAGTGCCAGCAGAATTTCTCCCAGAGCTGTGACTTTGTCAAGCTGAGTTACCCTCCCTCCTGACCCTTGGAGAGAGACAGTAGCTAACATTATAGAGAATTTATGATGTGTCTGTCCGTAAGCTTGGCATGTAAATATTTTCTTATTAAAACCTTATAACAGTCCTTCCTTACACCTAGAACCTTGTAAAGAATATGCCTGGAACAAGACCAATAACCGTATAAGTTCAGGCAGCCAAGAAGCCATTTTCCCTTTTGGTCTGGTGCAGAAGCAACCATTGCTGCCAAGTTCTCAGCAGTGGCTGGTGCAGGCTGGGGCAGCAGGGGTGGTGCAATTGCTACTTCTTAGGGGGACCAGGGGAGATGGCTGGATCTGCGATCCTGCTTGCTCAGGGCCAGGCAGGGGAGCAGAGCTGGTTGTGGCATTCCCCTTTATTGGCAGTTACTCAATTCCAATAGGATCTTGTTTTTATGGTAGGTGGAATGTTCTTAATTGGTTTGAACTTTGTTCTCTTTTTTGTAGCAGAAGTTCTTAACCTGGAGTCCATAAATCGGCTTCAGGGATCTGTAACTTCCTTAAAATAATACAATAAGAATTTATCAAGTACTTACTAAAAATATCATGCATTTTGTTGAGCATTTCATGTGATTTCTCTCATTCAAACCTCATAACAACCCTATAAGGTAGGTACTGCTTTTATTCCCATTTTAGAGATGAGAAAAATTAAATAGAAAGAGATTAAGTATCTTGCGGTAGGTCACAGAATCACAGAACTAAACAGTTGCAGAGTCAAGGTTTTAACCCAGTCTATCTGACACTAAAGACCTTAGGCTTAACCACTGGGCCATACTGAACTTCCTGAAATTATATAAAAAGAGTGTGTGTGTGTGTGTGTGTGTGTGTGTGTGTGTGTGTGTGTGTGTGTTATGAGTTTTTCTGAACACTTACATTTTTGAAGATTTATATCCATCTGATTCTTAAAGGGGTCTCTGACCTCCAAAATTTGCAACTCTCTGCTACTAGGTGGCTATATGTGAGCTTTCATTCGAATGACCTTAGCAGAAACAATGTGCTCCTAAGTCCAGTGTCTATACCTATTGAGACTTCATACTTGTTTTACCAGCTGAACCATTCAGTCGGTTCCCCAGGAAAATCTGAAGGTTTGGAACTGAGGATCCAGTGCTTCATAGACATGTGTTTAAGAAAGTGATCATTCCTTGCTAATACCATGTGACCACATCTCTCCTTAGGGAGCAACTCCAGGCAGTTATTGGCTTCCAAAATAAAATCTATACCACCATCAAATATCCAGAGAACCAGGAAAGCTTCAGAAAAATAAGAAGTAGGTGAGCTCAGAGGGAAAGAAATTATAAATCTGGAAACTTCTGTTTGACTTTATCATCTCTTGCTAAGACTGGCATGTTACCCCAAGCATAGACTGAATATGCCCTTGAATGAATAAAGAGTTTTTAAATAGTCTGTGGTAGGGAAATTACTTTTTACTTTTTTTATGGAACTAGGATCAAAGGCACATTCTCTCTCTGCTCTAACAAAGATGTAGCCAAAGACTCTTGGACTACAAAAGAGTCTTAGAGTCAAAGTGATAAAAAAATGTTGTTCTGAAAGAAACTGTAAATATGCTAACACTGTCATGAAAAATATAGTTGGACTATCTGAACAGAGAAGGTGTGTTTTGGCTGTGACTGGAAGACTTGACGGAAATAATTTCTGTAGTGCTTCACTGGCCTCCAGATGCATGCTGTAAGCTGAATTAAGACCATCTTATTAAAGAATCAAAGCAGTAGATAAGGAATTCCAGTGCCTTTAAAGGAGAAAGGATAAAAATAGAATGAACATTTGCTGAGCATGTACTTCTTTCAAAACACTGTTCTAGGTGCTTTAACATTCCTTAGACCATTTTGGTTTTCTAAATTGCACATTTTAAACTCCCTTTTTGAAGGTGTGGAATCTCAGGTGCAGAGAGGCTAAGTAGCTTTGCTTAAGGCCCCACAGCTGGCAAGGAAAACAGCCTATTCAAATCCAGGTCTGATTCCAAAACTGTGATGTGATACATGATATGATATATGATATGGTGTGGTATGGTATGATATGATATTTTCTGCTCTGATATGATACTTTGGGGAACTAAAGAGCATCTCAAGACCTAAATTTGATGAATTGTACCAGTATTTTTATAAGCAGGATCTACCACTGGATCCTGGAGAGGCAAAGAAGTATATTGAATAAAAACATGAACTCCAGGCAAGTTACATGACTTTTCTGAGCCAGTTTCTTCATCCAGGGTGGTAATAAAAATAAAAAATCAGATGAGCTGATGAATATGAAGTGCTGAGAATAGAAGTTCTCTATTGTTATTATTGTGCTATCTTTGGAGAAAGGCCCATAGAATAGGGGCAGTTGGGTCTCCATGGACGGTGATTCATCTGCCTGAGGACTACCTGGGAGAGCTTGCCTGTGGGAGCTGCTACGATACCAGCTCTGACCACGAGTAAAGTTGGGGAGAACAGGAGTGAGGAGAGCTTGACAGATATTACCGTTTCCAGCGAGGAGGCCTCTAGTGAGAAGGCTTCTCAGCAAACTAATCAGTGTCACCAACTATTAAATATGTTAAACACACACACAAAATCCACACTTTTCCTCAGGGACATCAGCTGAGGTTTGAAGCAACCAGGAGAAGGCGCAGATGTCAACACAAAGCGGTCATAATACTGATTCCAAGACTCTTTGTGGTAGATTTAAATGTGGGCCCCCAATGTTGTTTGCCTGTGTAACTTTACCAAACAGAACTCCCGTCAAGAGAAGGGGAAAACCCTTCTGTGGTTCCTTGCCCATGTTTGCCATTGTTTAAGCAATATTTATTTTGGTAACAGGATTACCTGGTCTTACAGAAGCAACTTAATCTCCACCATTCCAAAGATGACCTTTCTGAGTAATCTTAACAAAAATAAAGGCCACAAAACATTATTTGTGTGTAATAAATACCTTGGGTTTTTAGTTATTCCAGAAGGCACTGATCTCACATGACTAATCTCTTAAGTCAAAAATACCTTTGCTCTTACTCACACCACATACAAAGTTGAGAGATGGGAGAGATTAATTGTATTTTTTTTTTTTTTTTTTTTTTTGCTTTCTAGGTTTTGGCACCATGGGTAGCATATATTTTTATTACAGTTGTTAACTATTTTGAAATGTGTATGAGATTTCTCAGGTGAAATATTTCAAGTGAGAACATCAAAGGTACTCTTCAGACCTGTTCAAGAAAAGTCAGGTGACTTTTTTCTTTCCCTACTCCATTCATATATACTGGAGAACCAACATTTCATTGTATTTGAATACAAAGTCACACTCTCACTTCTTTTTTTCTAAAGATGTGTGAATCTTCATTATTTTCCAGATGCTCATCTAATTGCCGTCATCGACTAATTCAAATGGAAATGATTCCAGTGCTAGTTTTGTTCCTTTTTATAAAAGCTACCAATACATTTGATTGGGAAGCACAAAGGACAAATATTCTATCCTTGTCTTAAGCATGACTTTCACTAGCCATCTTCCTCTGTAATGCAAGCAATAGCCAATACTTACATTGTGCTTATTGCACACCAGACACTTTTCTAAATGGCATTTTATCTGTTTTATGGAAGAGGAAACCGAGGCATGGAGAGTTGAGAAGCTTGTCCAAGGTTATACAGATATTAAGGTGCAGAATCAGGTTTTGAACCCAGATATCCTAAACCCTGTTCTTAATCACTGTGATATGGTACCTCTTAATGTTTCTCACTGAAGATGAGAGGGTAAAGTCTGAGAAACAAATCTGCCCTCCACAGGTAGGCACGTGACTTAGAACTCTAATGTAGTTAATAACCGAATGAGTGCTTCTGTCACAAAGTAAAAAAATCCAACATATATTGAGTACTTGCTGGTGCATGCACTAGAGAGAGTGCATTACAAGATTTTATATATTTGGCTTTATACACACACATACACACACACACAAACACACCCCTCTATGAGAACAGTTTTATTTACCCATGCAATAGATGAGAAAATGGAAGTTTTGAACTAAGTGGGTAGTCCAAGCTTGTACAGCTAGAAGATGGCAAATCAAGATGCAAACATAAGGTTCTGTCACTAGAGAGCATTATTTTCCCACTACACCATGATGCCTCCCCGTATTAGTCATTCATTCACTTAGTCAATTAATGAGCATTTATTGAGCACATGCTATGTGCCAAAGATCATGTTAAACAGTGAAGAAAATGCACAAAGTTTGAATTTATAGAGTCTAGGTTCAAATGGCAGTCCTATCATTAGCCAGCAAGTCATTAAACCTATTTGAGTTGCAGTTTCATCACCCATACAATGGGAGTGATAATATTTATTTCACAGAAAAGTTATGAAAAACAATTAAAATGATAGATATAAAAGCACTTGATATTTGGTAAAGTGCTGTATAAATATTAATTTCATAATAATCATTAAATGATACATAGCTGGGAAAGGGAGGTTTGTTGAGGGGAGAAATGTTTCTAAAGCCAACTAGAGTCCTGTGAGATAATGCTTCATTGAGGGTATGGATAAGATTTGGAATTGCAGGAGGAGGAATTAGAGGGCACATTACACGTTCATTAGTACACATTCATTAGTACACGTTGAGCTTAAAGACTCCGTGAGGTAAAAGTAAGTGGAACTCAGCTGAAGCTTCGCTATCTGTAAAATATAGTCTACGCAGTGGGGAAGCATGAACAAAAGTGTCTTTGGTGGGGCCAGAGGTGAGACTTGAAGGGAGTTGGAACCAGATTTTAAAGTAACTCTAAGGCCATGATAAAGAATTTTGATACCGTTTTATAGGCAAGTATAGTAGGAAGAGTTCAAGTAACATAATCACATTTTCCACCACTGCAAGCTATTTTCCCTCTGCTCCCTCCCCTCCTTCCCTCTCTCCCTCCCTCCCTCCCTTCCTTCTGGCTCTTCTTCCTTCTTCCCTTCCTCCCTTCTTCACTTTCTTCAGAACTGGTAGGACGTGGTCAGGGACACCAGCTGGGAGGCTGGTGTGATAATCCAGTGGGAATAGCTTTGACTGTGAACACTCGCCCTTGTAACTAAGAATGAGCTGAGTTCAGTGTTGTCCCCTTGGGATCAGAAATATGAAGCTGGAAGGGGCCTTAGAGATCAGTAAATCCAGAGTTCCCAACCTGACAACACATTGAGTCTCCTAGACAAATTTTTTAAAATTCAGGTTCCTGGACCCAACCACTCACCAAATCTCCTGGCTCACTATATCCAAAAGGAGGCCTGAGAACGTGTATTTTTAAAAGCGCCTCCAAAGCGGTGTGCAGCAGTAATTGTGAATGACTGTTAGTCAATCTCTTTGTCTTGTTGATGAAAGAATGAAGCCAGAGAGAAGTTAACGGGCTTGCTCAGGTCGCGGCTAGTTAGTAGCAGAGTCAGAACTCAAACCCAGAATTCCCAATTCCCAATTTCTAACCCAGTACTCTAGCCCAGGTTCCTGTCTTTGTGTTCTAAGAAAATCAGTTCTTTTTTTCTCAAATATCTCTTGCAATATGAAAAGGGAATCCCTTTGTCTTGCAAGGCTGATTTGTAATATGTTTAAATAACTTTAACCACATGGTTGTGTGCCATATATTCTCCAAGTCTTATTAAACATTTACCCTACTATATATAGTGTTACATTGTTACAATTATTAACAAGGAGACCACATTTGAAGACTCTTGCTATAATCCCTTTCAAGTTTTTTCATTCTATTATTTAAACACAGAGGAACATCCATTCATTTCACCAAAATGTCACATCCTACGCAAAGGTTTTGGACATTATGCTCGATGTATTTAGATAATATCTCTAAAGTGAGTTACACTAGAGGACATTAGAATAAGAATTTGTCTTTGTTTCAAGCTTTATGAAATTAAAAACTGCCCAACCTTCCATTTAAATCTTTAGTCCAAAGATCAGAAGATTTTGGTTTGAGTCATAATCTGTCCACTTAAATCTATGAGGCTCCTTCCTGAGCCTCAGTTTCCTCTTCGGCAATTGCCCAGGGTCACTGTGTGAATTCATTTAAACAATGGCTATTAAAGGTCTTTAGAAACAATGAGGGATTACGTGAAAGGCACAGGAGTGAAAGGCATTCGGAAGGAATTCTTTTGTCTGCCCTAGGGCATCATAGTCCAGCACTTCATCAAAGGCAGAGGTGGAGCTCATGGCCAATGGGAAAAGCCCCATCAGTGCCTGGAGATCACTTTCAGTCATGGCATGTGGCTTGAGAGGCCAAGTACGTTCCCGGGATTGGTGGCATACGTGGTATTCAAACTCATAATTACATTGCTAATTTCAAGGACAACCGTGGACACAAAGCCAAGAGCAGAATAAGCATAAATGTGGTTTGGATTTTTTTTCCCCCTGCTTGTGAAGTTCAATTTTTCCTCCTGAATTTTACAGAAGAAAAGTAGGGTAAAAAGAAAAAGTCACATTTTAAGATTTTGAAAAGTTTTAAAGCAAAGGTTTTACGTACCTCCACTGAATGCTTAGGAAAAATCTGGTTTGGATTTCATAAAGTACAGGCAACTGTTCACTCTGTAATTCTCTAGACCTATTTTCAAAATTTGGAAAAAATTAAATTTCAAAGGTCAGCAAAGTATGTAATCATGTTTGCTTTTTTTCCCCCAACCTAAGTTTAAAAAACCCTCTATTCTTTTTCAGACTCACTTTAATGTACAAAAAAAAGTTTGTTATACAAGTTATATTTTCTATAAAAGTAAGCACATTTAAAATTGTTATCTACCAGGGTTATTCATTTTATATAGGCAGTCTGGAATTTAGGTTCTATTTCCTTATTTATGGTAGAGTGGTACAATGTCTATTTTACAGTCCAGGCATCAAAATACAGTTGCTATTAGGAAACACAAAATCTGAGTATTCTGGCATGATTAGCTATAGCCACTTAAAGAAATTTTTGCTGGGTTGAAAGCCTGTGTCCTTACACATGGCTTTGTTTACACTGTACTTAGACCTCAATGTACCATTTTGGATTTCTCATTAAAAAAGCATAAGTCATTTTTAAAAATGAGTATAAATGGTGAGTAATTTAAAAAAGGGAGTCAAGATTATACAGAATTAATTCTGCAAAAAAAGAAAAGAAGAAAGACAAGATACACATTCTTGAATATCATGATCTATCCAGAAAATAAGTGATTTGGCACAAATGGATTATTATACCCAAATATTTGAGAGATATCATTGGGTAAAAATGAGAGGAATTTTAATGGATGAAGACGTAAAACTTAGCTTGATTTTTTGGAAAACATACTAAATGCCAAAGCAAAGGAGGTCAGCAATGACAGTGCTTCACAATTTGAGATGATTAAAGGAGAGGTCAGATATGTTTAGAAAGCAGCCATGCATTTTTCTTGGCCATGAACTTGGCAGGGCAATAGGATTTATGAATGGTCTCACCATTAATTTTGTTGTCCTGGGAAAAAGAAAATCTCATTTTAATTTAGGAGCAGAAGCTCAGTGCAACTACTAGAATCCTTATGTTTTCTCGATGAACTCCATTCCTCCTCCTAGGAGTGTCTGGCAATGCTAGGTGGATGATGAATATCCGCCTAATGGATAGGTTACTCTTCTCTGTGACCCACTTCATCACCTTCAGGATATAGTGATCATTTGAGGTTGGATCTCTAAGATGGCAACCAGGTGTTTCTTATATCAGAAATATAAGCAAAATCTCAAATTGGACACCACTCCATTATTTCAAAGCATATAGCCATGATAATACCCCATATAACTTCCTTTCTTTCTTCTGGAAAGGCACGTTTGGCTCTTAAGGACAATTTTTGGTCTATAAGTTCAGACAAGGAAGGGCATATGACTCAACCTACAACATTCCCAATCTGGAGAACCTCCTCAATCCCAATTCCATTGCAAATAGGGTGGACTGTGAAATTTTTCTAGAACTTTTCCATAGAATCCAGCCCATACCCCTAGAAATGAGGTCATCCAGAATGTCATTTTGGTTGTGAATCCTTTTCCAAGACAAGCCTAGTTTGATTTGCTAATTTTGAGACCTCATTGACTCTGAGTAGATGTGACTCCTGGCCTTGTATCTCTTCTATGTCCAGAGATGTGTTCATGCATCAGTTTCATGCTTGAGCTGCTCCTCTCTAACTTTTCTGATTATTCTTAAGCAGAATAGCACTGAACTAGCTTTCACATGTTACAGAACAATCACAGCTGTGTGCAATGATTATAAACCTATTCTCTACCACCTCTTAAGCACTTAGATGATGAGAAATGTCTTAATGAAGATATGTGTAACCAAGGAAAATCAAGGGTGAAAACCAAATGAACAAAAAACCCTAAAGCAAGTGTGCAGATGGTTGAAGAAGTAAGGACAGTTTCACCTGAACCTCTGTGGGGAACTTTTTTTTTTTTTTAGTACAAAGGCAGTTTAAATGCAAAATGTTTGAACATTTAATATACTTTTGGCACTGCCAGCTTAGTTTGGTATAATGCATTGCATTAATTAGGGTGGGATAAGCTGTGCTAACAAATTCCCCAAATTCAGTGACTTAAAAATTGTTTATTCTTCATCAAGTAACTGTCAAGGACCATGTTTATGAGGACAGAAGACAGATCAGCTCCCCTCCTTGCTCTCATTTAGGGCCAGCATCCTCCCTTCTCATGTTTCCACCATCTTCCAGGGCTTCATTATCATCTGCATCCAGTTGAGAGGAGGAGAAAGCAGATAACCTGCATGTGGGAGGAGTTATGAGCTAGTCCTGGAAGTGGCATGCCGTACATCTGCTCACATCCAATCACACGGCCAAATCTAATTGCAAGGAAGGCATAGAAAGGCGGTTTTATTATATGCCCAGGAACACACAGAGAATGGAATTTGGCTGACAGCTAGCAGAATTTGCCACATTCACGGTGCTGATTATTGAATTCTATGCTTCCCCGAGATCGTTTCATCTTTAGTCAGGGTTATAGGCAAAACCATTTCAAGTAAGCATAGGAAAATATCATTACTCTTCAAAATCATTGTTGAAGTAGATATCACAGCCTTTTTGGTAGCCTATCTCGATGTCTTAAAATCTTTGATGGATATTTATAACTGAGTATAATTCACCTGAATTCACAAGGGAAAGCTAATTTCAATGGACACGTAACACAATGAGACTTATATTGTTTTTTGGGAGGTTTTACATCTTCATTTTTATTCTTAGTATTACATTTTAAAAGAATTGCAGAAGAGAGTGATTGCTTATAATGTTTTTATTCTTATAATTGCTCTACCCTGGTAGGATAGACAAAATGTTATCTAAAGCAGGCCACAAAACTCTCTGAAGCCCTTCTCTGTTCTCATTTACTCCATTAAAGCAGAAAAACCCATCTGTTTGGATTGTTGAGGTTGGCAACGGAGTAACATCAGTTCTCCAAAATAGATTTAATAGCAGGGCTGGTGTATGGTTTCCTGACCTGTTTGAGGGAGAGCGTAGACCCAGAGAACAACATGGTATATGAGTTCTCATATGCATTAATGGGAAAAAAAAATCATATTTAGCTTATATTTTTAAAAACAGTTGTAGTATAACTAATTATTACAGTTCTTGTTTTCAGTTATAATCTTGCCTAGGTTTATTTAATCTACTTAATATATATTTTAAATGGCAAGCACTTTCACAAAGGATTCACAATTTAATAATTCTATTCATTCAACTAAGCCGTTTGAAAATTAATTCTTAATAAGCCTACATAGAAAATGACCAAGGAGTTGATTTTAGAAACCCACTCCTCAAAAAGTAAATCAGAATCCTTGGGGAGACAGGGGTGATTTGAAGAGGCCCCCTCTCCAGACCATTAGGGTGATGTTATTATACTACCTGGTTGGATCACTTCCTATTCTCCCAGGAAGAGTTGCTAATCACTTATCTGGAAGAATAAACATGCAAATAGCAAGACAACTTCTGAAAAATATCAGGGAGAGCTGGAAATTTTGGCTTTCAAGAAAAGAAAGGTGGAAAAGGGGAATGAAGGAAAAATGTAATCTCTTCTAGTAAGTCATCTTTTAAGACAAAAATATATAATACTCCATTTTCCAAGTCCACTTATTCCATTGCTTCTCTTGACCTTTCCTGCTCTACATTGTCTCAGAGATGAACTCAGGGTCCCTCAGTGACCAGGGACCTTCCAGATTCTGGGAGGGAGGGGTGCCATCAGTGTTTGCACATAATGATAGATTTTTAGTAAAATGTGCAAAAGCAAGATATTTTTTGTATTATTTTTCTCAAGGTGGGATCCCCAAATTGTATACTTGCATATGCCCCAAAACCTGAGTCCCACCCTGACTGCATGGCTGAGAGGCAGTCAAACAGAAGGATATTCAAAATAACCCCATTAAAATGCTTCAACATCACACGTCTGAGAGCCCTTCCAGGTGATTTCTATAAATGAACTAATCAACCCCATTAATTGATAGGGTTCTTTCTTTAAATGAGTGACTGATTCCTGGTCAAAAGTGAAAGGAAGAAAAGTTCATTTGAAGTAGAGTCACGCAGATAACCCATGGTAAATGGTAATCAAGATAAAGTTAAGTAGTGCTACCACCTAAAGGTGTCGATACATTCATAATACAAAATCTTTATTGAGAAATTACTATGTGCTAGGCACTATTCTAGGTGCTGGGGATATGTAAATGAACAAAGTAATCCTTGTCCTAGTGGTGCTTACATTCTGAAAGACAGAGTAAGAGAATAAACAAAACGATGTTAACATTTATCAGATGCTGATGACTGCTGGGGAGAAAATAAAAAGGAAAGGGGGATAGGAAAGGCTGGGAGATTAGGGATAGTCTGGGATTATACTGTAAAGGCAACACTGAGCATTATCTGGGAAAAGAATATTCCAGGCAGAGGGAACTGCACGTGCAAAGGCCTTGAGGAGGGAGCAGGCACACATGTTCAAAACCCAGAAGGGGGCCAAGAGGCTGGAGCAGAGTGAACAAGAGGGAGAGAGGTAAGAGATGCGATGGGGATACAGCAGGGCCCAAATCATGGAGGACCTTGAGCCATTGTAAGGCTTTTCTCTGAATACTGTAGGAAACTATGGAGACATTGCCGCAGGCATTTGCTGGGAACTGATGTACGTGTGAGCAAGATCGCTCTGTCTGCAGTATAAAGCAAGCAGGTAAGGGTGAGAGCAGAAGTAGGGGTGTAGGCATTAAAATACCAGTGTTCCTAGGTGGGCTTATTAAAGCATTTTTGATTGCTCTGTGCCACAGCAAAAAAATAAATACAGAAACACTCTTACTCCCACCTTGTTAACAAATCCTCTTTGGGCTTTCACATTTTGAAGAAAGCTACCTTTTGGAAAAATAATAGCTTGGAAATAGTCTCAAAGAGCAAAAGGTGCATGGTAACCAGTTGCATGCAGCACATGTTCATCAGGATGGGGCTGTATTGGATTTGCAGGTCCAGCCTGGTGGGAAGGCCTGTGTTTTACTGTTCTGTCTGTCCGTCCATCCTCTCAGTTTGAGACTGACAAATGAAAACAGCATGTAAGGGAAAGAAATACATTGTTACTCATTTCATTCTCAATCACAGTGAAGCCTGAATGAAATTCTCGAATATATTAAGGGATACCCATAACTCCAAAATTAGCACTTACCATTGTCGATATATATTCTGGTTGAATAAATATTTAGAACTTGAAGTGTTTGTGAATTCATTCTGCTACAGCAGGATAGAGTTATAACACTGCAGCCCCACATTTGGGCCCATTGGAGAGCCTTTCTTAAGCATAGTTTCAGTTAAGAAAAATTTTCTTAAAAATTGATCAATCTCGAGTAAAACAATTCCAGTTTTGGCTTTCTGGTCTAATAAATGTTTTCAGAAATATAGGTCTTTCATCATCTTGGTCGGCTGACACCTCCTAAGCAAATCCCACTCCCCATCTTGCTTACAACCTGGACATCAAATTCACACTGCCGTGTTCATGGTGAATCTCTTTATTGCCCCATGTTACTCAGGTATGTCAAGAACAAGTCAGAAGCCTGATATTTTGACTCATAAATAAACATACGCCCTTCACTTTGGTGCCAGGTTTTTGTTTATAAAAACCGTCTGTGAAAACATTGAGTAAATTGTTCCTGTTTCTAAATGTCAATCCTCTGTGCAAATGTATGCGTTAGTGCTAGCTAACACGCATAGCATCACTTAACTGCATAATATATTCAAGTAGCTAAATATCATATGCTCTCAGGGTATCCTATTTAAATTTTATATGCAGCTTTTTGATTGATTGGAAAATATTACCATCCGTGCATATCACTGTGAAATATTTTTTTATAGTTTCTGTATGAATAACCAAAGCAAGATAAACATTAAAATGGGGAATCTTAAGAAGCAACATTTTCTTTACTCCAGGGAAAAGACCTGCAGGGAAATTTTGAAAGGGGAAATAACACTTGGCATTAATTAGAAATGGGCTCCATTACTTTGTGGCATTGATAACAATGGGTAAAATATTTAATATTGTGAAGAGAAAATATACATATATACTTTTAAGTAATTATCCAGCTTCAGTACTCTTTCATTATGCCTGAGTGACAAAACACCAACATGGATTCCATTGCATAGCCACCAGCACACGCTACAATACACACAGGAGGGGCGGGCATGGGACGGTACACAGCAGTGTACTGTGTCCGCTGCTCCCCAAGATACACCCTGTGGCTGGAGACCCAAGGTCTGAAGGGCTGTTTCTGCTCATTATGTTCTGCTGGAACCCCACCCACATCATTGGACCTCCTTGCCTTCCAGGTTTCCTGGCAGGAAATTGTTCTTTCTCTTTAGTGAGGAATATCTGCAGAAAACATCAACAGTCTCCACCTTCTCCCCGGATATTACCAGACTGGAGTTAGGGAGTGGGGTGGAGACGGAAAAGCAGCTAAAGTTGTAAGAGCAATCTGGCTCCGGCATATGTCACCGGGTTGATTGTCAGAGCTGATTGAGGTGATTTGGCTGACCAGGCCATCTCTCCATATATGTCCTTTCTGAAGGAGAGTGCTCAGATAAAGAGAATGACCTTCTAGATGGTAAGTCCTCCTTGAAGATAAAGAGTAATAAAAATAAAAACACCAATAGCTCCTAAATACTATCTGCCAAACAGTGTGCTAAATGCTTCCCAAACATTTTTGCTTTTAATTCTTATAATGGCCCTAGAGCTTCGTATTATAATGATCCTCATCAGGAAGTGGAGGCTTAGAAAGGTAAAGTAACTTGCCCAAAAGCATGCAGCTGGAAAGTGGTGGGACCAAGATTTGAAATCCATCCCATATTTTCTAATTCCCAAGTGAGTGTCTCAACCAGAATATTTTTGGTATCTTCTCACCCTCCCAACAGGGAACAATCAGATCTTTACTGTCCACATGCCACTGTTCTTAATCCACAGTGGCAGAGGCTGCCCTCAGATGCTCCTGGCATTAGTGGAGGTTCCCAGGGTTCCCGAACACACCAGCTTCCAGCAGCTGCTACATTTGTCTCAGGGTCTTCCCTGTGACAACTCTTCATAGATGTCTTGATAAAGGGGGCCTCTGTTAATAGGGGCTCCCGGCAGCTGCTCCACTGGGGTCCTCAGTGTGTCACCTCCTTTAGGCTCTGTATCGGGGGTCAGTGGTGAGGGTAAGGTCTAGAGGGCTAAGCTAGATGAGGTGACAATAGCAGTATCACAGTTCAGGGGAGAGCCCAACCCATGGTCAACAAAAGATGCGAAATGTTTAAACCTGAGAAGTAGGGTCTAGCATCGTGTCAAAAGCATGAGGAGAGGACCTAAGTGGTTTATTACAATGTCAGTAGTCACAAAGTGTGGGAGCAGTTGAGGAAGCAGTATGGAAGGAGAAGTCCAATAGTTCCACTGTCATTGAACTGTGTGGAGAGTTGGGGAGCAATTTTCTTCATTGTTGTTTGGCCTGTTTCTTGATTGTTTTTTGTGGGAGGCTGATTCCATAGAATAAGACCAGCCTATGGACTGAATGGTCCTGGGTGGTTCTAGATACAAAGTACCTTCGTCAGTTCTGAATGCAACAGGTCAGCTGGTCATTACTCTCACCCACCCCTCATAGGGGCCATTCACAGCTGCATCATTGCTTCTCCATGAGTGCCTTCTGGGTACATCAGCTCTTTTGATGAACTTGTGCATCCTTGAACTGCACAGCATATGGAATAATAGAGCATCCATTTGCTAAGTTCCACTTAGTTCCATTTGCTAAGATCTATCATAGACCCACCCAACCTCCTTTAATTCCCGAAGAACTCTCAAACTCTACAAAGAAACCCACCAATTGGATACAGCAGAGACTCTTTTACACCCTCCCGTAGAGTTCAAAATTGGTGAAGTGGGGGATTTAGCCAATTCGAAAATGTTGGTCATATAAAGACCTTGTCCCAGAAATAGCTTTGACATGTATGACCTATCAATTTACCAAATATTACTTTCAGTAGTTAATTGAAGTTCCACCTAGGTGAGGAATTAAGAGATGTGCTTTTTTTTTCATTGATTAATACGAGACTTTGTAGTTGAGACATAACCACAGTGACCATCCTTCCAGGTTCTGGAATTGGACAGTTTGAGTTTAAAACACACTTACGAGCTGTGTGGTCTTGTACATGACACTGGACTTCTCTATGCCTCAGATTCCTCATTGGTCAAATGGGAAAAATGGTGCCTACTTTAAAAGATTATTTCAAGGATTCAATGAGATAATGTTCATAAAGCACAGAGCACAGTGTCCGGCACATGGAAAGTACTCAGAATGTTTAATCATTATTATTGTCATCCTCATCATATTATACTTGGGCATTATTACTCTTCCCATTTCTTCACTTACTTTCTTGAGCTTCTGCTGATCTTATGCTTGGGCTCCGTAATTGCAGTGAGTCAAAAGAGGACTCACTATTTCAGAGTGCTTACTATATGCTGTGTTTGGGGAAGTTACAATTTATCTCCTTGGTACCACATCTAGGTTTATGACTACTCATCATTTTCTTTTATTAGTAATACCAGGGCATGGAATTTACTACCAACTGAATAAGTACTGCCTCTTTATTTGTCCCAAACCTAACCTCTCCCAGGGATAAATTCCTTAGTGCTAATATTTGAAGGAGTTGAGCAAACCTCCTTCCCTCCCCAATCCCTTGGCTTATTTTTTTTTTTAATCTTTCTACTTTGTTGCTTTCTTTCTAATTGGAAAAATAATATAATCAATCCTTGTTATTAACAGATTCTGTATTTATAAATTCGACTACTACCTAAAATATATTTTTATCCCCAAAGTCAATACTAGCAGTGCTTCATGGTCATTTGGGGACATACAGTGTGGCAAAAAAGTTTAGTCAACCAATTCACACATTCTCAAGCAAGGCAGTGCTGTGCCTTCTTGTTTCAGCTCTCACACTGTAAACAGGCGTCCTTTCTGTGGTGTTACTGCCATGTTTTTCGCTTTTTGTGCTTCTTTTTTTTGGTGATTTTGCAGTTTAAAATGGCCTGCAAGCATAGTGCTGAACTGTTGTCTCTTGTTCCCAAGCAAAAGAAGGTTGTGATGTACTTTATGGAGAAAATATGCATGTTAGATTAGCTTTATTCAGACGTGAGTTATAATGCTGTTGGCTCTGAATTCAATGTTAATGAATCAATTCTACATATTGAATCAGCTCTCTCTATATATAAATTAATATATATTTTAATAAGGTGTCTTTAAACAAAAGCATGCATAAAACAAGGTTATATATTGATCAGTTGATGAAAATGTTGTGACTATAAACCCACAGGAACCTAACCCTGTATTTCCCTTAGGAACAGTGGTTCAGTGTTAATTAATTTGATGTTCATGGCAATTTTATAGAATATAACTACCTCAAATAATGAAAACCAACTGTATGTTTGTTTTAATAAATCAAGCAATATGAATGCATACAACTAATAGTTAATAATCTTCCCTGATCCCACTCCCCTGAGATATCAATCTTAAAAATTGGTGTATGTCTTTCCACCTATTTCTTTATAACAAGCATCTGCTGACACTCCTTGATCTAGCTTTCCAGAAACACACTCACTAGTCATACCAATTTGGTTGAATCATATAACATTGCCATTTTTATGGGTCCCTACCATTCTTTAATACCAACCCTCAAATGAGCCAGGCACTAAATTTCCTGTTTTATACATAGGCCTTACTTATTCCTGCTTGGTTTGCTTTGACTGCTTCACAAAGCAGGTGAATACCTTCTACCTCCACCCAATTCTACTCTGCCTGAACATTTTTTGCCTGTCCTTGAACAGCACAAGTCCTTTTCTGATGTCTTCAGCTTCTTAAACTCCCTTTCATTGTCTCAATCACATTTTTTGCTTGTCTATACAATACTATTTAGTATTTTATTTTTATAGACTACTTAATACAGGTATATCATGTGTTTTGTTCTTTTTCTCTAATTGCTTCATGTTAGGTTGCCTTAGCTAGATTTTGGGGCCTTGTAGGGAGGTGCAATGTTTAATATGTGTTTACAGAAAGATCAGGCAGAAAATACAGTTTTCCCATACACCTGCCCCCGTTTTTAACATTTTTCCTTAGTGTGATACCTTTGTTACAATTGATGAGAGAATATTATTATAATTGTACTATCAACTATAGTCGATAGTTTACATCAGGGTTCTAAAGTCCCTTTTTTTATACAGTCATTCACCAAGACTGGTATTTACTAATGCTTTGGCCTAGTGATTCTCAGCAATATTACTTTTCCTTGATAATGAATTTTTATTATAAGGGCATTTGATGTAATGGAAACCAACCATGCAAATGACCTCAGAACTTGGACCCAGCACCCAAAACTTAAGTTTACAAGTTAAACTTAAACTTTAGAGTGATCACCAGGCCCCTCAGATTATCTTCTCCTGACCTAATATGCAATCAGTGCTTTGTTATGGAAGTTCAATTAGGACTCCTTAAGCCTTTTTATTTTTTGGGGGGGGAGGGGGTAAAAGTCTAAAAAGTCTAATAAAATATCAGTGATTTCTTCATTTTTTTTAGATATTCATTTCTATAAAGCTAATACTAATATTTCTTAGATTACTGTGATTTTACCAATATTTGGTAATCACTTCCTAAAGAGTTTCAGGTTTTATTTTTCAGATAATATTTAAGAGGTTGTTTTCATGAGTCTTAAAAGAAACATAGATAATTTAATCCTTCAAATTTATTTTAAAATTTTTCCTTATTTAAGAAAATGATCTCCATCTAGTGGACAAGTTATTACATTACAACCTACAAAGAAAAATATCAAAGCTAGAAAATCCCCCATCAATCATATTGTGACATATTAATAAAACATTTTGGTTTTATTAAGGAATATTATTTCAAAAATATTACTTGTTTTAAGATACTTAGCATTATTGGTTCCAAAACTTATAGTGAAGTAGCCCCATAAGTAAGACTTGCTTGATTAAATTTTATGATAATAATAAAATAGAAACTACAAAAATTTTGATTATATAGGTATTTTTTCTATTGAACTGAGACAACTAAACCAGAAATCACACTCCTTTATCTCCTGTATTTCTGTTCATGTGTAGCCAGGAGAAGATATTTACTTTTTATTTATATTTTACTTTTTAACTAACAGTAAGAACATTTGATACTGAAGGGAATCAGTATAAACTGGTTTTATCTTAAAGAACCGGGTTATAAACAAATCCTTTTAAGTGAAGACTAAGTCCTTAAGGATGAGGAACAATTAGGGAAAAGGGGGGGGTGGGACAGCAGGGAGGCAGGACACAATTAGGGGAGCTGTTCAGGCTGCAGTGACCTGTGTCAAAGAAGTGGGTGGTTCAGTATGAGTGGAGCATGGAGCGCAATCGACGAGGGTTCCAAGTGGACCTTGCGAAGATTGTCATTTGTAATTGAGAGCAGAATGTTAAGACGTCTAACCAAGGAATTTGGACTTTAACCTCAGGGCAATAGTGGGCTACTGAAGGCTTTTAAGCTGAGGAATGACAATAGTCATATTTGCATTTTAAGAAGAATGGTGACTGTTAGGACAGGGTAGAAATGGATTGGATTCAAGAGAATAACTTTAAGGCTGTTAGAGTAATCCAAATGAGAGGTGATAGAATCCAGAACTTAATATATTGACAGTGGGGATGGAGGGAAGGAGATACAACAAAAACTAGTAACTGATAGGTGAGGGGAGATGGAAAGAAGCCCAGGTTTTGATGGGATAGGGGAGATATTAGGCACATAATGGGCACTCATTGAATTGAACTCAAATTACTATTTGTTTATTCTTTCTCAGGAAGGGATTTCTTTGAGTAGAGAATAGCTTACACAGTATCTTTGCAGAATGGTTCCTTTTTAATTGAAATTGAGTTTAGAGAGGCCTACATCTTTTATCTGGTTAGTTAACAATAGTATCCCAACGCTTAGGAAGACAAGAATATGAAGTCATTATGTTCCTTACTTTTGTATATTTCAACATTATCAGGTTTTTAACAGTACAAAACAGCTGTAGATTTTCCCACTGTTAATTCCTAAACTGAAGCCTTTTCCCTTTGTTAAAATAGCAACATGGAAGTGCTCACAGCCATGTAATTCCTTCTCCTTGTTTTACAGTTTCGATGTGGACAATGGCACATCTGCGGGACGGAGTCCCTTGGATCCCATGACCAGCCCAGGATCTGGGCTAATTCTCCAAGCAAACTTTGTCCACAGTCAACGTCGGGAGTCCTTCTTGTATCGATCAGACAGCGATTATGACCTCTCTCCAAAGTCAATGTCCCGGAATTCCTCCATTGCCAGTGACATGTAAGTATAAGAGTGGGCAAAGAGAAGACGGAGCTCTTATAAAAAGTTGATGATGTAATGAGATCAATCATTTTTGTGGCTGTATCACTTTCCTCTACTATGGAAAGAATGGTGAGTTAAAATTATTAAGCTAAAAATTATTGGTAGGTTTAATCTGAGTATACTGTTAATGCTTCATAAGAAATATTTCTTTTCCCAAAAAGTGCATTGTCTGGGAGAAGTGAAAAAAAAAAGTTAGAAATATTTAATGCCAACTTTTACATGTAAAACATTAGCCTATATTCATATATGACCTGATTTTTAGCTAACCAGACATACAGATATTTTCTAATATTTCAAAAAGCTTTAAACTCAGTTTGAAAATCCTGTTGTAATAAAGTGTGTAGCATTTTGAATATATCTCTGTCAGTGTACCATACAGATGTTAGAACTGGTTTGCCAGATCATTAGAGACATCTTTGTGAGATTTTGCCCAAATTAAACCATTTGTTGCCAGAGGCAAGCACAGAAAACAGACAGATTTAAATATCATTTAAGACATGGGACAGTTTGGAAAACAATTGAAACAGATAGCAGCTTTCCAGATCACATACCACACTGGCACATTCCGTTCTTGTGTTTATTGTAGTGTTCATTGACTTTCTATGTTCAGGAGGCTTCTAAATATTAGCTCACGCTTGTGTAACACCTGCACTGACATTTGTGTTAATTCTGCCTCTGCAGAATTGATCCCCCACTTTCATCCTCTGGATCTAGACATTTGTTCAATAACACTCATCACTTTTTTTTATGACACCATCTCAAAAACTTTTAAAGATATTGCAAATCATCTTGTTGTAGGAATTAAACTATTTGGGGCCTCTAAGAGTCTAGTGTTATTCTGGGTATCCTAACAGATCATCAAGGTATCCCAGGAGATCTAAATGGGGCTCTCTTTGCTCTCCTTTTCCTCATCAACCTCTCCTTCACCACCTCTTCTTATCACCCCTTAACTTAACACATTTCCCCAAAGCGTAGTCCCTGACCCTCTACACTCTACTTTGAAGAATTCTCTAGTGTTGTAGGTTCAAACCCTCAGCTTTTGTCAAATGACTTATTGCTTAGTATCTCTGGCCCTGCCACCTTGGTAGATCCTTAGATATCAAGTACTTATTTACCTTCTGGAAATATGCAATTTCTTGTTCAATTATGACCTCATAGTCAGTTAATACACTGCACATCATTAATAGGCTGTGTTAATGATGTTCACTTTTCTCCCTGAAACAACTTCTTTTTCCCACTCTTCTTATGTTATTTTTATTCTGCTTTCTCAGCTTTGAAAATTCAGAACACTTACTCATTCACACATAATGAAAACACTTATTGAACAACTGTGGTGTATTCTAGCCTCTCAATCTAGGGGTTAGGAAAGGTCTGGCATTTTAGAACATTATAATAAAATATGGTGAGTGTCATCTCTGAGGTATTTACAAAGCACTACAAGATCATGGACAAAAGAGTAAGAGTTTACCAACCAGGGAAAAGCTACAGGAAATGCCAGGCTAAGGGAGCGACATTATAAAATGCGAGGCATGGAAAATCATTGCACGATTAAGAAATGACAGTCTGCTTGGTATGACTAGGGAAATGTGGCAATAGGAAAAGGAGATACAAACCCAGTCTATGTTGATCTGTGAGTCACAGAAGTTTTTAGCTGGGGTTTGGCTGATCATATTCTTGTTTTTATCATACTCTGCTGACTCTATGTTGAATGGTTACATAGTGGAGTGACTATAGAAAGGTGGATCATGTGGAAATGCATAGAAGTAAAGCAGGCTAAATATGCTGGCCTATACCAAGTGCTGATCCAAAGGCAAGGGGCATGAGGCTTCCTGAATAGTGTGTGTAGGTATGTGTGTGTATATCTGTGTGTGTGATGTATTGGGGGCCAGCCAGTCAGGAACGAGAATCAGATGACACTTGAGTTTTGTCCCAAATGAGTAAATGAATGATGATGTTGACATGAGGAACATGACATGGAAAGTGGACAGCATACGCACAAATAACAGACAATGAGTTTGGCTTTTACATGATGAGAATAGAACTCTAAGAGAAATGAAACAACTGTTAAGACAGAAATAAGGAGAGAGAGCAGAAATAACAGACTAGAGGACCAGGAGAAAGAGAAATTAGAAGATATTCTGTAATTACTAGGTCTTTGGATGAACAGCTGAGTGAAGAGTCTTGGTGAAGTAACAGGGTTAGAAGCCCATGGTTGGGGAGTGAATTGGAGGTGGAGAAATCAAGAAGTACAGGTGCCTTATTAAAGATTGATGAGGAAGGAGAGGAGAAAGAACTAACGTTGCTTGAGAGAGACTCAGGTTGAAGGGAACCTTTTTTTAAAAAAAATTTTAATTCAGGAAACTTGAGCTGTGGAAAAGCTCCAGAAGAAAGAGACTAAAAATTCAACAAAAAGGGGTTAAATATGGAGCAGTTGTTGACATAAACAAGATCATGTGCTCAAGTAAAGTGTTTATTCTTGGAAAAGTAGTAGAGACAAGTGGTATTTTCTTTGTGGAACTAAAAAGAAGAACATGGAGGGTTGAAATGTTTAGAGAATTCTTGACTAATGATCTCTACCCTTTCATTCAAGTAGAAGGTATAGCCATCAACAACTAAAGGAGAAAGGGATAGGGACAGAGAGAGAGGAGAGGAAAAGACTTAAAAGAGCCACTATGCAGATGAAAAAAGGGAGTAGGATATAGGTGAGTAGAAGATTACTGTACATCCCAGTAGATAATAATAGTGTTGAAAGGATGAATGACCAGGTAGAAAGTCATTTAGACCAACTTCATCAAAGATGAGGCAACTTTGGTTTAAACAGAGGCCAGGGACAAATTCACGGTGAGTTAGCGGACTTCGTTTTACTTAGTTATGTATTCTATTTTGTTGTATGTTGATTTTTGGACACCAGTGTATAAATTGTTTCTTTCATACCCCCTACTCAAGTTTGTAAAATTTAAATTTACACATTTTATGAAAAGCCTGTAATATTTCATATATATTTGCTTTTTTGTTTCCAAAGCAAACTTACAAGGATTACCTCATTTTTGCCCTTTTCAAGAGGTTCATTATCTGATGCGTAAGAATGACATATTTAATCAGACTATGGTGCAATACCACATATTATTGAAAAAGAATGTCTTAACATGTTCGGCTTTCCCATTCTCCTAGATATTTACACTGGCACGATTAGGTTTTCCTTTGACACTGACTCCTGGCAAACATTCTTTCCACCAGTGAGAGAAAGGTTCTGTGGGAAGAAAGGCAAACAGAATAAATAAGTACTGTTTCAGTATTCAGTCTGATACTACAGATGCCTTCTACTCATAAAGGAGATGCCTTATGTCATTTGGCTTCACAGGATGTCATGTGTAAACCTCCATTTTCTTATCTTACCTGCTTCATAATAATTCTGTGGAGATTGTCCCATGTCTGTCATTTAACTGTACTTTGTAGAGAATGGCATTATAGTATATTTTAGTCACTTTTGATGGTTTTATATTATTCTAGGTAAGTTTTCCTACTGAGAAATATCAAACACAGACTACCAGTGAAGGTTTTACGCTTACCTGTCTGAATGAAATGTTTTGGAAATGTTTAAATGCTCTTCAGTTGTTTAATTTATTGGGAAAGTGAGAAGTAAAAGAATCATCTCCTAATAGAGAAGATGTTATCATATTTTCTTCTATAAAGAGACACTAGTGAAATCTCTGAGCTAACCATGGTAGTTATAATAACACACATTGGTATGTTTCCGTCACCCTTCACTTTCCAAGAGTTATTTTCACATCTGCTGCCTCATTTGCTATTTTTCACAGTTCTGTGGTTAGGAACATTATTATGCCATTTTATAGGTGTGAGAACCAAGGTTCATAGAACTTAATATTTTTGAAAAGCAATGAACATTTTGATCATTTCCAGTAGAACATTATTTTGATCATGTGATGATGAACAAACTGCTATGAAATACTGCAGCAAAACCTACTGAGAAACAGAAGAACCTGATGACCAAATTCATTTGACTAAATGAATAACTCAGCACTATCAAAATTTGGTTTTCTGTTTTATTTTAAGAATAAAATGAGATAAAAAATCAAACTGGTCAGAGATATAATAAAACAAACAGGTGACTGACTCTTGGAAAATAAATACAAGTCTATAGGACAAAGCTAAACCTTAGCATCTAAAAACTTAGCTTACATGAGGAGAATGAGAATTCCCTGGTGTTTCTTCTCAGAAGATTGTCATACAGTTTGTTAAATATACATGCCCCAGGAGGGGGACCTAAGATGGCAGCATAGAGAGGAGTGGAAGCTAAGTAGACCCCCTGGAACAACTAAAAAAACAACCAGAAACAACTAGTAAATAATCCAGAATAACTGCAGGAGGACAAACGTGACCGTCCACTCATCATACACCAACCTGAATTGAGAGGAGTGCCCAAGATCACAGCATAAAATCTGTAAGTAAAAACTGCGGTCCAAATCGGGAGACCCCCTTCCCCACAGCCCAAACTACAAAGCCTCGTGGTGCCAGAGAGAAGCTTTGTCCCAGCAAGCAAATATAGCTCAGCTGAGCTCCAACTGGGCTTTTAATTAGCGAGTGTGAACTGCTCACTATGAAGTACAAATCCCCAACGAGAAGACAGAGGCTTTGGGTGACGACTGACCTTGGAGAGCTGGAGGGTCGCCTTGGACTACCTCTGTTCCTTTCTCAACTCAGTGGAGAAAGCCTCAGCCATTTTCAGTTCCCAGTTCTGTGACCCAGACAAGGGTATAGCACAGGCAGAGAGAGACCATTGAAATGCTAATGACCTCCCCCTAGGGGGTCTATCTTCACTATGAGGAAAGGGGTGGGGCCCAGCTCTACTACCTGCCTTTCATTCAGAACTTGGGGAAAAAGAGTCACACCTCCTTACACCAGTCAAGAATTATAGGCTAACAGGCGCCACCTGCTGGGCAGAAAAGCACAATAACCGGAGGCATCACAAGTTGTAGCAATTTTCTAAGACACACCCTCAGGGAAACTAGATACTGAATATTTCTTCCTTTTGGGACCTTAGCCCATTCTGTTCTGGGGAGGCCTGATTGGGGTAACCAAGGAAACCATGCCTAGACAACAGAAAACTACAACCTACACCAAGAAAAACGAGTTTATGGCCCAGTCAGGGAAACAAACTTGCACTTCAACTGTGATGCAGGAATTGAAACAACTAATAATAAGTCAATTCAGAAAGTTTAGGGAAGATATGGTGAAAGAGCTGAACTGTATAATGAAAACACAGGACATACATAAGGTAGAAATTGAAAGTTCAAAAAACCAACTGGCGAAATCTATGGAAATGAAAGGCACAACACAAGAGATGAAAGACACACTGGGAACATACAACAGCAGATCTCAAGAGGCAGAAGGAAACACTCAGGAACTGGAGAACAAGGCACCTGAAAGCCTACACACAAAAAAACAGATAGAGAAAAGAATGGAAAAATATGAGCAACGTCTCTGGGAACTTAAAGACAAAATGAAAAGTAAAAATTTACGTGTCATTGGTGTCCCAGAAGGAGAAGAGAAGGGAAAAGGAGCAGAAGCAATAATAGAGGAAATAATCAATGCAAATTTCCCATCTCTTATGAAAGACATAAAATTACAGATCCAAGAAGCACAGCATACCTCAAACAGAATAGATCTGAATGGGCCTACGCCAAGACAATAATCAGATTATCAAACATCAAAGATAAAGACAGAATCCTGAAAGCAGCAAGAGAGAAATGATCTATCACGTACAAAGGAAGCTTGATAAGACTATGTGTGGATTTCTCAATAGAAACCACGGAGGCAAGAAGGAAGTGGGGTGATATATTTAAGATACTGAAAGGGAAAAGCCACCAACTGAGATCCTGTATCTGGCAAAACTATCCTTCAGATACTAGGGAAAGCTTAAAATATTCTCTGACAAACAGACAATGACCAAGTTTGTGAATAGAAACCTGCTCTACAGGAAACACTAAAGGAAGCACTGCAAACAGAAAGGAAAAGACAGGAGTGAGAGGTTTGGAAAACAATTTTGGGAGATAGTAGCACAGCAATGTAAGTACACTGAACAAAGATGACTGTGAATATAGTTGAAAGAGGAAGGCTGGGATCATGTGGGACACCAGAACAAAAGACAAACAATGAAGACTGGGACTGTGTAACTCAGGGAAACCTAGGGTGCTCAATGATTGTAATAAAAGATGCAAATATATTTTTACATGAGGTAGAACAAATGAATGTCAACATTGCAAGGTGTTTAAAATAGGGTGGGATTGGGGGGAAAATACAATCAATGCAAACTAGAGGCTACAATTAACAGAAACATTGTATTATGCTTCCTTTAATGCTGCAAAAACAATATACCAAAGCTAAATGCATATGGGGGGTGGGGTATAGGGGAAGGGTATGGGACTCCTGGCATTAGTGATGTTGTCTGACTCTTTATTCTACTTTAGGTTAATGCTCTCTTTCCTTTTGTCACCTTCTAGCTATCAAGTTTTTTTGTTTGTTTGTTTGTTTTTCTCTTTCTCTTGCCTTTTTCTTTTGCCTCTCTGCCTTCTTTGACTCTTCCTCCATCTTTGTGGAAGAAATGTCCTTATATAGACAGTGGCCATGGTGCTCAATACATAAATATGTGACTATATGGGGAACCAACGATTTTTTACTTAAGACAGAATGTATAGTGTGTGAACAAAACCATCTTAAAAGAAATGAGTTGATGAAGAAACTTTGAGGGCACTATATTGAGTGAAATAAGACAGACACATAAAGGCACATATTGCAGGGTCTCACTGATATGAACTAATTATAATATGTAAACTCATAGACATGAAATATAAGTTACCAGGATATAGAATGAGGCTAAAGAATGGGGAGCGGTTGCTTATTATGAGCAGAATGTTCAACTAGGGTGAACTTAAATATTTGGAAATGGACAGGGGTGATGGTAGCATGTAATGAGAATAACTAACAGTGCTAAAAGGTATGTGAAGGTGGTGGAAAGGGTAAGCTCAGAGTCATGCATGTCACCAGAACGAAAGTTGGAGGTTAAAAGATGGGAATGTATAAAACAGTGAATCTTGTGGTGGACAATGTTCGTGATTAACTATACAAATATTAGAAATCTCTCTCACGAACTAGAACATGTATGTCACTATAACTAGAGATTAATAATGGAGAGGCATATAGGGAAAAAATATATACCTATTGCAAACTATATACTATAGTTAGTAGTATTTTAACATTCTTTCATCAACAGTAACAACTGTACTATACCAAAACTATGAATCAATAATGGAGGAGGGGCGTGGTTAGGGGTATGGGAGGATGTGAGTTTCCTTTTTTTTGTCTTTCTTTCTTTTCTGGAATAGTGAAAATGTTCTAAAAATTGAAAAAAAATTGTGTCGATGGATGCACAGCTGTAAGGTGATGCCGTGGGCAATTGATTGTACACTTTGGATCTTTGGATAGTTGTATGGTATCTGAACAATCTCAATTAAAAAAAAAAAATATATATATATATATATACACGCACACACACACACATGCCCCAGATGTAAGTTAATTCTTAAGAAAAAACTCAAGGAGCAGGAAAATTTTAAGTATTAGCATGATTGCAGTAAAGAAATAAAAGAGACGTAAACGTAAACTGCCATTAATCATCCAAAATATTTCATAACAGTAGAAAAAACTAGATTACAGGTTGCTGAAGTACTGTCATGAAGAAACTCATACTTACAGAACAGATAGTTACAAAAATTTATGTAGCTTTTTCTTCGGATTTCTTCAGAATGCATTTAAAATTATTTCTGTTTCTGAATAATAGTTACTTCTGTTGTGACATTTCATTCAATAATGTAATGTTGTGTGCATTGGCAAGTACACAAAGATGTGATACTTTGATAAATTTAACAGGAGCATTTTCAGTGATAAGCAAATAGGAAATGCTGAAAGATAATTTAGGCACAAAACATAATGAGTTTATTGAATACAAGCTACCTGTCAAACCACTTACATTAAAAATGATCCCTCTATTTTTCAACCTCTGCTGAATAAACAGTAATGTACAGAATCCAAAGATGGTCCAAGTAGCTCTTTACTCATACTTACTACTTTACTCATACATATAGAATTGGTGTGATGGGGGTTGGTGAGGCAGTAAGGAGGAGGTGAGTGGACTTTCTATGCTGTTCAAGACTGATCATAACTACCAAACTAGCTAACTAGTCCCCAAGCACCATACAGAAGTTTAGGACTCATTGAACAGGCCTTTGAAGTGTCCCATGTGGGCAGTTTTTGCTAGTAGATAGCATCCCCCATCCTGATCTCAAATTGCTGTGTTTTCTTTAGCTATTAGCAAGTCTCTGGCCACTTCTTGTGCCTCTAATGTTGGTTTTCAGTCAAAGCCATTATGCTCCGTTTCTTTTGCCTACTGAAAAGAAGGATGGTGTTGCCTCTAGCCCTGAGTTTCAAAAGCAAAAAAGAATACCTGTGTGTCTACTCATATCTTCTATTCCAGAGTCTATCTTCCTTCATCTTATTTGATAGGATATCTCTAAAAATAAAAATAAGAAGAGACATTGCATTACAAGGATTCCAGTCCTCGCTGGATCTACGTGAGAAGTTTGTAGTCCCCCACTTAGCTAGGTTTTAGATCTTAATTTGCTGTAGAGCATCTGCCTCCTTTCTAACCCTAATTTGCTACTTAAAAGCCCTTTTTCATGAACAGAGGTTTCACTGTCAAATCATCCCTTCCCCAATTCTTGGGGTTTTCCCTCCAAGGGGTACTCTCACCACTCACTTCATGGTATATGAATAATGGAACTATGGTCAAAATGTACGCCAGGGTATCCTGGGGCATTGCAAGGAACTCACATGGTACCAAGGGGTATTTTAAATTTTTGATGAAGACACAGCTGCATCTGTTGGTTACCTGGTGAACAAATAGCTTGAGGTATTTCACAGCTTCAACTTAAGATCGTGGCATTTCTTTGAGGTTGGCGGTGCTCAATTTGATTCCAAAGTTTGAGAAGTTGTGTAGTACTCAACAGGTGCTAAGTTGAAAAACCTTAGTGAGTTGGACTTAACTACTTAATAAATGGAGCTAATAGTTACTTTTTTGGGCCAAAGGCTGCTGTAAAAAGTTTACCGAGATGCTAAGGGTGTATGAAATAAGAAAGTTCAAGAACCTCTGGATTAGGGTGTTTATTCATGTCTTGAAGATTGGAACTAAGTCAAATCTATATGTGTATAGAAGTTTTGTTAAGAGAAAGTTAAATGATTTAACAGATTCAAGCCATGAACTTTCTGATGTACATTAGAGAAGAAAATTGATCCTGTTCTCAATTCCATTAGGATCTCAGTTAGCCAAAAATCTTTTATTCTTATCATAAGTGATATTATTTTGGTAATGAACCTGAGAGGCCAGGCTTTTTCTTCCATTTCTCATGGGTTGGCCATGTCAGGAATACACTGTTTCTGTTATTATTGTGGAATATTGTTGCAGACTCACACTGGCCATTCAAGCATAAGTGAATTGGCAGAATATTCTAAGGTTGTAACTAGAATACCCTTTTGCTGTGTTTTTGTTGTTGTTGTTTGATTCTGTCTCTTTACCCTTTCTCCATTCACTGAGGTCATTTTATTTATTCAGTTCCATGAATGGTAAAATAATACTTATAAATTAGTTAGACATGCTTCTTCAGTCCTTGAATTAAGAAATTATAAATACCGACTGAATAAACATTATGTATTTCTGATCTCACACTAAAAAATTAAAATCATAAAAAGAAAACCCTAGTCTCCTGACATTTTGAATGGTCATGTTTTTTTAATGCCATTGGATAAAAATAAAGAGTTGATTTTAATGCATCATTGCAATGAGATGGTATTAACATGCTTGAGTCCTATATCACTGTGATCCAGCCTTTTAAAATAATAAATGGATTGAGTCATATGTACTAATATCCCATACTTATCACTGCCAAAATAATAGATATACCCTGAAGTTTTAGGCCATACAGAGAAGGAAATATTAATCATTGAAACTACTTAAAGCGACGGAAAAAGAAATGGAGACTGACCAAACCCATTAGTAATTCATTATTTTATGATAAGGCTACTACAGTCTATTACATCTTTAGGGGAACTGGCCATAATATTTAGCATGCAATTTTCTTTTCTGCATCTCCTTCATACCCAGGATGCCCCTCAGTGTTTGGACTGTAATTTTAACTATGGAAAAACAATAAAAATGAGAAAAAATAGTTATCTGAGACTTCCTCAACTCCCATACCTAAGAGAAACAACAATGAAAGATGAATTATTTAAATTAGCAAATGTTTGATTGTGCAGTAATGCTTTTACCTCAGACAATATTTTATGAAAGGCAACATCTGCCAGTTAAAAAATGTGAAGAGGAGAATGGCTTAGTAATAAAAGCCATTGCCCTGCAATCCAAAGAGACATCAGATCCCTGCTAGAGAGCAAGCTTTGAATAGAGATTGATCAAGAAACAGCTGGCCTATTTTTCAGTGTATACCAAAAGATACAATCTCTGAGAGCAATTTATGAATAACGAACTAAACTAAGATTAGGAAATGTTGAAAACACTCTTCAAAGAAAAAAGCTAACCCAGTGAAAGGACAGTGCTCTCAGTGCAGTGTGGGCCCTGGATGAATTAACCGTCATAGAAAATTATCAGCTCTTCCCACTTGGTGAAATAACAAGGGGCAAGGGGCCTTTACAAAATAGGTTCTGTTTCAGCCAGCTGTTGACACTGTGACTTGCCCACTGACTCACGCTTATTTTCTTACCCCAACAGTCTTTTTTTCTGTGTATCAAAGAAGACTAAAATCAAAACCATGCTCCAGAGTATTAAAAATGGAAATGTTCTGAACTTGAAATCTTCATAGTGGTGGTAGGAGTAGGATGGATGGTGATAGACTGCAAAAAAGCAGAAAGTTGATTTCTGTAGAGAAATCTGTGTCTTGTACCATATTCTACACACTCAAAGAAGCATATTCATTGATTGGCAATTTTGAGTGAGTTCATTCTTTTATTCCTTCAGTAAATATCGATAGCACCTACTGCATACCAGGGCATTGTTTGAAGACACCAGAAATCCATGATAAACAAGGCACAAACTTTGTTTGGATCATGCATTCCTGCCTTTTTTTTCTGTTTTCCTGCAAAGGAAAGGAGACATATCCAGTCAATATTGAGATTCTTACATGAATTCCCATTTTCACTTACTCATCAATCACTTTAAATGTTTAGTTTACTTGTCACAGTCTTAGCTCCAAAGTGAATTGTTTTCAAATGCCTTCTGTACTGTTTTCTGAGCCATATAAGGAAAAGTAATCACACTGTTGGAACATTTATGTGATATGTCATAAGATAAGATATAATATGGAGTATTACTAAACCATCCTGACTAAGTCTCTGCAATATGAAACATTGAATAGATAGGGTATCACAAATATGGAGAAGCAAAGCCTTCCACCAGCCCTCTCTTAAAAACTAAGTCAGGAATATCAGACCCTGGGCTTTGCTCTCAGATACCTGGCACTTTGTGGTTTGATTCAGGCCAGATTCACTAAAGAAACAACCCTGATTTTTCAGCCTCAGGGTTTAAGTCAGCTTCCTTTAATTGTCTTGAGACTTCAGGGGTTTCCTAACCTTGGTTCAAGAAAAATTGGCTGTCACTGAATTCTGGACAGTTGAGTCTAATCATAGGTAAGGCATCAATTCCTGCAGCCCTCTCATTTAGAAGCAGACAAGTTAAAAGCAGAAAAGAGAGAACCGAGAGGCAAATGCAAGAGGCTTCAGTGTGGCAGGAAATCATTTAAGCAATCCAGTGGCTGACATTGTCTTCTCCTAAATGTCACAAATGATCCCAGGACCTTTGAACTCTATCCTTTCGCTTGGAGGGAGAACAGGCAACAAACAGACATGTTTCTGTGTCTCAAAATTCATTCCCCCTTTGCTATTTAAAGAACTTCCAACTGAATTTATGATAAATAGGAAGGTCAGTTTTGTTTCTTTGGCTGGTTATTTTTTGTTTTATTGTTCTTGGTTTTTTTTGTTTAGGTTTTTTTTTTTTTTTTTGCCGTAATACAAGCATTCTGATTTATATATTATCTAAATGTTCATTTGGTGATTTTTTTTTGAAGTTCAATAAAATAAAGCTTTTATCTAATCATTATTATTTTCAATTTATAAATACAATTTTAAGGAAGCAAAAAAGAAGACAACCGGTAAAAAAAGAAGGCTTTTCCACTTAATTGAGCAGTTAATTTCATGTATTGAGAGCACATATTTTTTGTTGTTGTTCTTTTCATGTATATTCTTGGGCTTCAATATACTGTTTCCAATCATTTATTCTACCTACTCTAGAGGATAGGCAAAATTTCTAACATATGTTTCACTATATTTTTGACATTTTGTTTTGTTTGTTTTGCATTTGTTTAAAGATATCCCAGCTTGTAATATTTATCTAGGAAAGGAACCTGATGCTTCCCAGGCAGACAACTTGTCTGTAATCCAGCTGTCCCAACATAGGAGTACTTTCAAAGTACTAAATGTATGTTTCAAAAAGCTCATGATCAAACCTAGCAGTCATTAATTCAAGTTCAGGGTATTCATATGTACAACATGTTGCCTCCTTCGTTGTCTCAGTTCTGGGAGATGCTTTTGGGAATGAAGTGCATGTTGTAGCTATTTGGCAAGTATTGGGTGCATGCTTAGGGATATATGGATAAAAATATATTCCTAAAAATGCTTGCCTTGTGTATAGTCTTTCAAGTTTATGTAGAATTCTCTCATGCAGTTTCATATTTGAGCCTACAAAAAAGTCATATCAGTTGTATAAAAATGTAGCTTATGAGGGGTGACAATGGGATTGGGAATGCCATAAGGACCAAACTCCACTTTGTCTAGTTTATGGATGGATGTGTAGAAAAGTAGGGGAAGGAAACAAACAGACAAAGGTACCCAGTGTTCTTTTTTACTTCAATTGCTCTTTTTCACTCTAATTATTATTCTTGTTATCTTTGTGTGTGTGCTAATGAAGGTGTCAGGGATTGATTTAGGTGATGAATGTACAACTATGTAATGGTACTGTAAACAATCGAAAGTACAATTTGTTTTGTATGACTGCGTGGTATGTGAATATATCTCAATAAAATGATTAAAAAAAAAAAAAAAGTCATATAAGCTAACAAGGGAAAATCGCATTAACTCTGACGTAGAAATCACAAAATTTTGCTCAAAAAGGTTTTCTTGCCCAAGATCACATGCATGCACACATGCACATACCCTGTGGAGTAGACCTAGATATGTTGACCCTGAACTTAATGAATTTTGATGAATTGCTTTTGCTAGATGGTTCTTTTGGCATCTGTTGACAGGCACGGTAGCCTCTACATGAAAATGCAATAAAATAAATACAGCAATTAAAGTAAAATTTTCATTTTCTTTTAAGGAATGGAGTATCGTGATGGGCGTCTGGGAAATGTTTTGACATAAACATTTTTTTGTTATGTTAATGTATCAATGTTCATTTGCCCCTAAGCTTGGAGTAGGTGCTTTTCTCCAGTTATATAAAACATTATCTTCCTTGGAAGATGTATAACTGAAGTTTTGCAAAGATTTCTCAAGAGCTACACTGTTCAATATGGTAGTTATTAGCTACATGTGATTTTCTTTTTAATTTAAATTAATTAAAATTAAACTAGAGTAAAATTTGGTTACTCATTTGCACTAGCCACATTTCAAATGCTAAGTAGACACACGTGGCTAATGGCTTCCATATTGGAGAGCACAAAGATAGAATATTTCCATCTTTGCCAAGAATTCTATTAGATGGTGCTGGTCTAGGTCCTAGAATATGTACTTCCATTAGCTTCAAAATAGTCTGACTACATCTGAGCATACAGAAAGCAGCATGGTGTGACAGACACAAAATGGTATTTTAAAGCCTGGGTTCAAACCCAGTGACACCACACATTCCCCTGGGATTTCATGAACCTGTATAGATTTCAGAACACCTGGAAGACTGACCTAGGATTGCTAACTCGACATTGTCAAGTAAAGGACATTAATAGGAGACCAGCCGTTAAAATACACAATCATTTTATTTTTAAAAGTCATTTTCATTTCAATAAAAAAAAGAGCTTTAAAAATGAATATGTTTAGCTTTTTGAAAACTCACTCCATGGTCCATATTTACTCTTACTCTGGCAGGGACTAGTGAACTTTCTATTGGGCAAGCACCAGACCTCAACCCCGTATTTGGAACCACAGAACTCTGCCACTTGCCAATGGCATGACTGAAATAAGTTACTTAAGCAACTTTATCCTCGTTCCTTATCCGAGAATGGGAATATGAGCATCCACCCAATGCAGAGTCCTCACAATTGAATACCACGTGTCGGTAGGGCACAGTGCCTAGCTCACAGTAGTATGCAGAAAACAAACCAGCCTCTGTCTGGTGCACTCTGTTTAATCCAGCCCTTCTTTTTAGTCTATTAAATCTTTCTACCACATAAAGATCTTTACAATTGTTGCGCTAGCAGCCTTTAAATCTTTCCTCAATGAGCCTCATCCTGGAGAGAAACCAAAAGGGTAGGGACACTGTTGTGAAGAAAGGGCCTGTGAAATAAGGTAAACTGAAAGAAGAACTTCTTCCTAGAACTCAAAGTGAGGGCATTTGTGAAAGTTTCCCTGTGTACTCAGCTCCTTCCCCTTCCTGCTTTCCCCTTCCATGGAAGTCAGACTCTCAGGCTAGTACTCAAAGGGACTGACCATATCTTGTGACATCAACATTCCTGGAAAAATCTCTCTATTGTGTTGGCTTTATTAAATAAGAGAATTAAATATGCTTAGTGACATGTTTGCACTTATGTGCTAAATATGTATTTAAGCAGTTTTATTGAGATATATTCAAATACAATACAATCCATCGAATATTTACAATCAATAGCTTTTGGTGTAATCACAGAGTTGTACATTCATCACCTCAATCAATTTTAGAACATTTTTATTACTTCAAAAAGAAAAACCCCATACCACTTAGCAGTCAACTCTCAATCCCTCTATCCTTCCCTGGCCATACATAACCACTGATCTAATTCCATCTCTATACATTTATTTATATTTACATTTTATGTAAATGGAATCATACAATATGTAGTACTTTGTGTCTGGTTTCTTTCACTTAGCATAATGTGTTTTTTAATAATTGTTATTTTTTTAATCAGGGAAAGTTGTAGGTTTACAGAAAAGTAATGTAAAATATACAGTGTTTCCATATACTCTCCAGTTGTTGATACTTTGCATTAGTGTGGAACCTTTGTTAAAACTGAAGAAGGAATATTAAAGTATTACTTTTAACTACAGTCCATAGTTTACATTAGGTGTATTTTTCCCATAAACCACCCTATTATTATACCTTGTAATAATGCCATACATTTGTAATAATTCATAAAAGAACATTATTATGTTTGTACTACTAACCACACTCCATTGTCCACAACAGGGTTCACTATTATACAGTCACATTTTATCTTCTAATTTTCCTTCTAGTAACATACACAACCCCAAACTTTCCCTTTCAGCCACATTCACCAAAATAACTCACCAACATAATTACATTCACAATAATGTGCCACCATTACCATTACCCATTTCCGAACATTTACAATCAACCTAAGTAACATTCTGAATAAATTAAGCATCAGCTCCACATTCCCTAACCCTATTCTGTCCCCTGGCAACCTGTATTCTAGATTCTAACTCAATGAATTTGGTTATTATAATTTAGATCATATCAGTGAGATCATACAATACTTGTCCTTTTGCATCTGGCTTCTTTCACTCAGCATATCATGTCCTCAAGATTCATCCATGTTGTCATGTGCATCAGCACTTCATTCCTTCTAACAGCTGAATATTCCATTGTATATATATGCCACATTTTGTTTATCCATTTATCAGTCGCTGGACACTTGGGTTGCTTCCATCTTTTGGCAATTGTGAATAATGCCGCTATGAACATCAGTGTGCAAATGTCTTTTTGAGTCCGTGCTTTCAGCTCTTCTGGGTGTATACCTAGTAGCAGGATTGCTGGATCAAATGGCAGTTCTGTACTTAGCTTCCTGAGTGTCTGCCAAGCTGTCTTCCACAGCAGCTACACCATTTTACATTCCTACCAGCCATGAATGAATGTTCCCATTTCTCCACTTCCTCTCCAACACTTGTAGTTTTCTGTTGTTGTTGTTTTAATACTGGACATCCTAGTGGTTGTGAAATGATATCTCATTGTGGTTTTGATTTGCAATGTCCTAATAGCTAGTGACGTTGACCATCTTTTCATATGCGTTATAGACATTTGTACTTTATCTTTGGAAAGACGTCTATTCAAGACTTTTACCCATTTTTAAATTAGGTTGTCTTTTTATTGTTGCATTATAGGGTTTCTTCACACATTCTAGATAGTAAACTCTTACTGTATATAGGGTTTCTAAATATTTTCTCCCATTGAGTAGGTTGCCTTTTCACTTTCTTGACAAAGTCCTTTGAAGCAAAAATAAAATTAATTTTGAGGGGGTCTTACTTATCTATTTTTTCTTTCATTGCTTGTCCTTTGGGTGTAGTCTAAGAAACCACTGCCTACAACAAGATCTTGAAGACGCTTCCCTACATTTTCCTTTAGAATTTTTACGGTCCTAGTTCTTATATTAGGTCTTTGATCCATTTTGAGTTAATTTTTGCATATGGTATGATATAGAGGTCCTCTTCCATTCTTTTGCATATGGATATCCAGTTCTCCCAGCACCATTTGTTGAAGAAAATATTTTTTCCTGGTTAAGTGGACTTGGCAGTTTTGTCAAAAATCAATTGGCCAGAGGTGTGAGGGTGTATTTCGGAATGCTCAATTTGATTCCATTGGTCAGTATATCTTATCTTTATGACGTACCATGCTGTTTTGACCACTGTAGCTTTGTAATATGCTTTGAAGTGAGGAAATATGAGTCCTCCAACTTCATTCCACTTTTTCAAGCAGTTTTGTCTATTCAGGGCCCCTTACACTTCCAAAGAAATTTGATAATTGGCTCTCCATTTCTGTGAAGTAGGCTATTGGAATCTTGACTGGGATTGTATTGAATCTGCAAATCAATTTGGATAGAATTGACATCTTAATGATATTTAATTTTCTAGTCTGTGAACACAGAGTGTCCTTCCATTTATTCGGGTCTTCTTTGATTTTTTTGTTTTTTAACAATGTTGTGTAGTTCTCTGTGTACAAGTCCTTTACATCCTTGGTCAAATTGATACCTAGATATTTGATTCTTTTAGTTATTGTAAACGGAATTTTTTTTCTTGATTTCCTCCTCAGATTGCTCATTACTAGTAGTTAGAAACACTACTGATTGTTGTATGTTGATCTTGTATCCCACCACTTTGCTGAACTCATTTATTAGCTCTAGTAGCTTTATTGTAGATTTTTTGGACTTTGTATATATATAGTGTCATGTCATCTGCAAACAGTGAAAGTTTTACTTCTTCTTTTCCAATTTGGATGTCTTTTATTTCTTTTTCTTGCCTAACTGCTCCAGCTAGAACTTCTAGCACAATGTTGAATAACAGGGGTGTCAGTGGATGTCCTTGTCTTGTTCCTGATCTTAGGAGGAAAGCTTTCAGTCTTCCACCATCAAGTGTGATGTTAGCTGTGGGTTTTTCGTATATGCCATTTAACTTGTTGAGGAAATTTCCTTCTATTCCTATTTTTCAAAGTGTTTTTATCAAGAAAGGATGCTGGATTTTCTATATCAATTGAGATGATCGTGTGTTTTTTCCCTTTCTATTTGTTAATCACTGGAAGTGTCATTAAATACTCAGTTCACCAAGGTTGACCAACTTCATTGTCATAGGATGATGTGGCATCTGCAGAAGCGTTGTCTTCTGCCCCCTACTGATGGGAGTGGGGTATTACATTAATTGATTTTCTTGTGTTGAACCACCCTTGCATCCCTGAGTTAAACCCACTTAATCATGGTATATGATTCTTTTAATGTGTTGTTGGATTTGACTTACAAGTATTTTGTAGAGGATTTTTGCATCTATGTTCATTAGAGAAGTTGATCTGTAATTTTCTTTTCTTATGTTATCTTTATCTGGCTTTGGTATTAGGGTGAAGTTGGCTTCATAGAATGAGTTAGGTAGTGTTCCCTCTTTTTCCATATTATGGAAGAGTTTGAGCAGGATTGGCGTTAATTTTTCTTGGATTGATTGGTAGAGTTCACCTGTGAAGTCTTCTGGTTCTGGGCTTTTATATGTTAGGAGGTTTTTGATGACTTATTCAAACTCTTTATTTTATAAATAATTTCTTTATTTGTAAATGGTATGTTGAGGTCTTCCTGAGAGTCAGGGTAGTTTGTTCACGTGTTTCTAGGAAATTGTCCATTTCATCTAAGTGATCTAATTTATTGGCATACAGTTGTTCATAGTGTCCTCTTATGATCTTTTTTTATTTCTTTGAGTTCAGTAATAGTGTGCCCCCCTCACTTATGATTTTATTTATTTTCATTTTCTCTTTTTTCCTTGTAAGTAGGTAAGGGTTTGTCAATTTTATTGATCTTCCAAAGAACCAGTTTTTGGTTTTGTCGATTCTCTCTATTGTTTTTGTTGTTGTTGTTGTTCTCATTTATTTCTGTTTTAATCTTTGTTATTTCTTTCCATCTGCTTGCTTTGGGACTAGCTTGCTGTGCTTTTTCAGTTCTTCCAGGTGTGCAGTTGGGTCTTTGATTTTAGTTGTTTCTTCCTTTTTAATGTAAGCATTTAGGGCTATAAATTTCCCTCTCAGCACTGCCTTCATTGCATGTATGAGTTTTTTGTTGTTGTTGTTGTTATTGCTTCTTTCATAATTGAGATTTTATTGTTTGTTCAGATGATCAGCACATAGACATTATGAACAATTTATACACAATTAACGTATGTACCAAAAATCTAAAAAGCCATGTAGTTGTAATTCTTTTCTAAAGTTATTCCAGTGACTTTCCAGCTTACAGTTTGGAGGTAAGTTTTCCCTAAGAGGATATTAAGCACCAATATCTTCAAATGTTAATAAGCTGCTACATCTTAAGTCCTACTAAATCACAATTTAATGTCATACACACTACATTCTCATATTTCCAATCTCTCACAGCATGTAACAAAGTTATTAAGAAAACTGGATACCACAACCAACGATGTTACAAGGTGCACACAGTTCTGACAGGGAGACCCAAGATCAGGGAGCAGTTTTAAGAAGCAATTCTACTAAAAACCATGGGAATAGAAGTAATTTGAAATGTTCAGCACATATTAAATGCATGATGGTGGCTCCAAATCATCATTTAGTATGCATTATATTATAGGGTATAAAAACTGCCACCCCCCACCTTATGGAATGTTAAGTTGACATCCAAGACAGTCAAAGCCTCCATAATTCAATATTCCACTATTTTCCGGTTGCACCAAAAGCAAACAACCCAGCTAATGATTTTTCCTCTTAAAAAAAGAAAAAATTTACACATGAAAAATGGGATAAGATGGGATTTCAATCTCCTTCTTTAAAATGTTTCTTCTAGAGCTACTAAAAAACTTGCATTTATAAAATAGTTGGTAAAAATATTCCTCTGGATTGTACAAGAAGGGAGAAACAGGGGCCGCTGATAAGACTTGGTATATGATATTAGTCAGACTTGGCATATGATATTAGTCAGACTTGGCTTCTATCTCTCCTGCTTCATCAGAGGCTAGACTCTCTTCATTTTTAGTTACTCCATTTTCTACAGGTATATAATCTTTAGTTTCTTGGTTAGGCATTTCAGCTTGTTTTCCCTTTGCTCACCTTTTCCCTTTGGTTGCACTTTTTTGTTTGAAGACTTACCCTTTTTGGGCTTCGTTTCTACTTTCACAGGAGCAGGTTTAGCTGATGGCCTCACCCAGCTCTTCTTGGGCTCCTCCTTCCCCTCGCTTCAGCCAAGCTGACCTTTCTCTTGGGCATCTTGGCGGTGGAGCGGGCGCGTGCTGGGTTACTGCAGGCTGCAGCGTGCCGAGAGCTTTTGTGAGTTGATCTGATGGCCGCTGCCACTCCTCCCGCTGCCCGAGCTGCTGGGATCTGCGGTGGGGGGGGGGGGGGCACTGGGAGAACCGGATTGAATTGGATTGGGAGCCCCCCATCCCATAAGTTTTTATATGTTGTGTTTTCGTTTTATTTTGTCTCTAGAAATTTACTTATTTCTCTTGCAATTTCTTCCTTGACCCATGGATTGTTTGAGTGTGTTGTTTAACTTCCATATAATTGTGAATTTTCCACTTCTCTGCCTGTTATTGATTTCAAGCCCATTCCATTATGATCAGAGAAAGTGATTTTGTATAATTTCAGTCTTTCAAAATTTATTGTGACTTATTTTGTGACCCAACATGTGACCTATCCTGGAGAATGATCCATGATCATTTAAGAAGAATATATCCTGCTGTTGAGGGGTTCAGTGTTCTGTATATGTGTTAGGTCTAGTTCATTTATCATATTACTCCAGTTCTCTGTTTCCTCATTGATCCTCTGTCCACAGATTCTATCTATTGGTGAGAGTGATGTATTGAAGTCTCCAACTATTATCGTAGAAATGTCTATTTCTCCCTTCAGTTTTGCCGGTGTGTGCCTCATGTATTTTGGTACACCATGGTTAGCTGCATAGATATTTATGATTATTATTTCTTATTGGTTGATTGCCTCTTTAATATATAGTGACCTTCTTTGTCTCTTGTAACAATTTTGCATTTAAAGTCTATTTTGTCTGATGTTAGTATAGCTACCCAAGCTCTTTTTTTTTGGGTACTGTTTGCATGGAATATCTTTTTCCACCCATTCACTTTAAACCTATTTGTATCTGTTGGTCTAAGGTGAGTCTCTTGTAAACAGCATATACTCAGATCATACTGTTTTTATTCATTCTGCCAGTCTTTGTCTTTTGATTGGGGAGTTTAATCCATTAACATTCAATGTTATTTCTTTGAAGACAGTACTTACTTCAACCATTTTATCCTTTGGTTTTTATTTGTCATATCTTTTTTGTATTTTTTTTTTACCCTTTTAATTACCCTTACAGCTAATCTTTATTTCTGTACTCTACTCCAAGCCTCTCTCTGCTGTCTTTTCCGTTCAGTCTGAAGAAATCCCTTCAGTATTTCTTGTAGGAAGGGTCTCTTGTTGACAACCTCTCTTAGTTTCTTTTTATCTGTGAATATTTTAAACTTGCCCTCATTTTTTAATGACAGTTTTTACAAATAAAGAATTCTTGGCTGGAAGGTTTTTTCTTTTGATACCATAAATATATCATATCACTGCTTTCTTGGCTCCATGGTTTCCGATGAGAAATCGGCACTTAGTCTTATTGCGGTTCTCTTGTATGTGACAAATTGCTTTTCTCTTGCTGCTTTCAGGATTTTCTCTTTATCTTTGCTATTTTACATTCTGACTAGTATATGTTTTGGAGCAGGTCAATTAGGATTTATTCTGTTTGGAATATGTTGTGCCTCTTGGTCATGTATATTTATGTCTTTCATAAGAGTTAGGAAATTTTCATCCATTATTTCCTTAGATATTCTTTCTGTCCCTTTTCCCTTCTCTTCTCCTTCTGGGACACCCATGATGTGTATGTTTGGGCATTTTGTGATATCATTCAAACCCTGTCCAATTCTTTCCATTCTTTTCTCTTTCTGTTCTTCTGTCTGTAAGATTTCGATTGTCCTTTCTTCTCCTTTACTGATTCTTTCTTCTGCCCATTCAAATCTGCTGTTGTATGCCTCTAGTGAATTTTAACTATTTTCTATTGTGCCCATAATTTCTTTATGTTTCTTTTTCTACTTTCAAATTCTTCTTTAAGCTCACCCAGTGTCTTCTTAATATGCTCTATCTCTTTTTTCCACATTTTTCTTCATCTCCTTGAATCAACTTAGGAGATTTGTGTGAACATCTTTGATTAGTTGTTTCAAATTCTGTGTCTCCTCCGAAGTTTTGATTTGTTCCTTTACTGGGCCCTATCTTCTTAGTGTGGCTTGTAATTTTTTGCTGATATCTAAGCATCTGATTATCCTGATGAAGTTGTTCTGAAGGTTAGTTTCTCTCTCTTGCCTAGCATTTTATTGTTGATTGGCATTGTATTGAGGCTCTTTGATACTTGGTTCAACTTAGGCATGACCTTTAGGATTGCCTGTGTTTAACTGACCAGATTTTTTTCAGCTCTTCTTCATTGATTCTTGCCCTGGATATGTGATACAGTTTTTAAGATGGCACTATTTGTGCAACTTTTTCACCCCCAGGAGAAAGCTTCCTTTCCTGTGTTCCTTCTCCAAGAATCATTTTTTTTTAATTAAATTCAGTTTTATTGAAATACATTCACACACCATGCAATCATCCATGATACACAATCCACTGTCCACAGTATGATAACATAGTTATGCGTTCATCACCACAATCTATCTCTGAACATTTTCCTTACATCAGAAAGAACCAGAACAAGAATAAAAAATAAAAGTGAAAAAAGAACACCCAAATCATCCCCCCATCCCACCCCATTTGTCCTTTAGTTTTTATCCCCATTCCTCCATTCATCCATACACTAGATAGAGGGGATGTGATCCACAAGGTCTTCACAATCACACTGTCACCCCCTGTAATCTACATTATTATATAATTATCTTCATGAGTCCAGACTGCTGGGTTGGAGTTTGGTAGTTTCAGGTATTTACTTCTAGCTATTCCAATACATTAAAGCCTAAGAGGTGTTATCTATATAGTGTATAAGAATGTCCACCAGAGTGACCTCTCGACTCTATTTGGAATCTCTCAGCCACTGAAACTATTTCGTCTCATTTTGCATCCCCTTTTGGTCAAGAAGATACTCTCAGTCCCATGATGCCGGGTCCACATTCATCCCCGGGAGTCATACTCTGCGATGCCAGGGAGATTTACACCCCTGGCAGTCGGGTCTCACGTAGGGGGGAGGGCAGCAAGTTCACCTGTCGAGATGGCTCAGTTAGAGAGAGAGAGGGACACATCTGAGCAACAAAGAGGTAAGGGGAGACTCTTAGGCACCATACATACAAGTTTAGACTCTCCTTTGTGGTAATGAGCTTCATAAGGGCAAGTCCCATGCTCGAGGGCTCAGCACATCAAACTGCCAGTCCCAATGTTTGTGACAACATCAACACCAGTCCAGGTGAGGGTGTCCAACACATCCGCACCTTCCCCTGGATCCTCGGGGCTGGGGAGGGGGAGGCTGTAAATATATTTTTTATTATCTGCCCAAATTACTCTAGGATGTGTCACTATTTCACTCCAGCCTATACTAACCTACCGTATCTCACTTCCTATTCAAAGTTCCATGCAATTGTGGTGTTTGAACAAATCGACTGTAGAGTTGTACCGTTTAGAAAATTTAGATCCTGTACCAAATAGATATCTATTCCCTTTCTCCAAGAATCTTGATCTGTTCTGTTTGGTTTTGTTTGGCCTCTATAGTGTTTTTTGTTTGTTTGTTTGCTTTGTTTGTTTTTGTTTTTTTGTTTTGTTTTGTTTTGTTTTTAACACTCCTTTCATTGCCTCTAGCTGCTTTCGCCTGGAGGGAAAAATCTGGAAGGAGGATCACCGGTAGAGAACTTTCTCAAGTCAGTATTTCTTAGCCAAAATAGGGCTAGGGACCCACAAAGGGGTACAGGCCAGCTCCAGAGAGCCCTGGGGAAAGGGTAAGGAAAGATGCCCAAAACCTTTTTGATGGCTTCCCAAAACTGCACTTCCCTGGGCTGCCCAGCAGATGGTGCCCTTCAGCAAACTGTTCTCTGTAGCCCTAGGGAAGCACTGTGTCTTTAAACCTTCACGGCCTCCACCCCTGTCAGAAGCAGGGTTGAAACAGTGGCCTTGGCTGTCTCTGCTCAGGACAGGCTGAAACAGCAGCTCAGAGCCAGGACCCGGCAATCCAAACTTGTTGATCAAAAGCTATGATTAGTGCTTGGCCATGCCTCCCACTGCTCTTGGGGAGGAGGACTCCCACATCTCTCTCCATCCACAGATGCCAGCCAAGGACCAGACTTGAAGGCTACCTGCTCATGAGTGGGGAATAGGTGCTGGCAGCCCCTGAGGAGGGAGCTACTCACAGTTCCTACTGCAGTTTCTCAGCCTCTTCTTCCTGCTCTTCCCTGGATGCTAACAGTGCTCCCCTGGCCTCTGGAGCCCCACAACAGCTGTTTCTGACAGTTCCTGCCTGTCCACTAGCTGTTTTGGAGGAGGAGTGAGTCCTGGAGCTCCCTACTCTGCCATCTTCCCTGGAACTCTCTCCCTAAATACTTTGTAATTATTGAAATTAGAAACAGTTTTGGTATATAATTTTGAAAACAGACTCTTTTTTGCCCCGTGATATAACAAGCAAATTTTTAAAGCATTTATTAGCATTATGTACTTTCCCTAAGGAATCCTACTCTTTTGTTGTATGACTAATCAAGAAGGAACTATACTTAAAACTAGAGAATATTTTTTTTATTTAAGTTACATAAATTCAAATTCCACTTGCTTTATCATCACTGCATGTATAGCTTTAACAAGTTATATGAACACACATGGGCCAAAAATTAAGGATTTTGTTTTAAGGTTCTGTTGTTGTTATTGTTGTTTTGTTCAAAGATCAGGCCAGGCCTTAATTTTAAAAATGTTAATAGGAACTGAGCAATATTTTAAATTTTTAAATGACTTCTAAAGTCGCATCAATTTCTGAAGTTATCTGATTTTTTTTTAACTATCCCAAATGTACTTTAAGATGTAATGTTTGCAGAGCAGCTTCATTAGAGATTTTTTCCTATGGAATAATGTAGACAGAATAGTATATTAAATTCTCAGAGGGTTGGTAGAGATGGCAGTGGGTTTTCTTCCTGCCACAGTACATTTTTCTCCCTTCATTTGAAATATAGAAGACGGAAACTCCAATACTAACATCAATGAGAGAGACCACAAAATTTCCCATAGATTATACACACACACACACACACACACACTCACAATACACACTTATGCATCTTCATACAAATGTATATGTGTACACACATGCACGCGCCATCTTCAGAAGTCTTTGCTGCATATGACTTATGTGCAGTTTTGCTATTCTGTGAATATAGACATATGACATTTGTTCTAGCTAGAACAACCACTGGGATGGTTAAGCAATTATTTTATTTTATTTATTATTTTATTTTAGGGTTTTAGGACATGAAAATCAGTAGTAGATAGCCAGAACTTGTTTTGTCAGTAAAGTAGTTACATAATGTTGTGGGGTTTTGTTGTTTTTTGTTTGTTTGTTTGTTTTTTGCATTTCTATATAACTTCTTTCTACTTGTTGTCCTTATTTACAATATATCATCTGCATAAAATGGTAAATGAACTAAAGATCCAGGCATTGTTTTAGATGTGCTTTTGGCGTTTGAAAAATAAAATAGAGATGCAGATTTGCACAGTGTTTGAGAGCAGAGCCTCCAAAGTCAGACTGCTTGAATTGGAATCCTGGCTCTATCACTCATGACCATATGATTTCATGATGTCCCTGGATCTCCATTGTCTTATGTACCAAAAGAAGTTAATAAGAGATAATCAACACAAAGTAGTTATCTTTCAAAAAATGTTAGTTAGCTTTATTATTTTATAATTATAACTATTTACAGTTACTACCATTATTATTTACAATCTGATTTAAAATAATAATTACATGGAGAGCTTGTTTTAAGAATTAAAAAATAGTGGTAACGTATTTCAAAACCGAGAAGACATTGACTTACTTTGCTGGGCATCAGTAATGGAGACTTCAGGATAAGTTCCTACTTAAGTCTATTATGGAATTACAGTTTGAGAGCAAAGGAGGGTTAAAAACTGCATAAGATAAGGCTGTTTACCCATAAAGTAACGTTGACCCTAGATGGTCAGGTGAGAACTCATTTACCAGTTTTTATAGCGTAAGGTGTTAGCTTATTTGCCCATTAAAAATGAGGAAAGAGCTGCAATTTGGTTTTTCCTTTTTGTACTAGTATGGAATATAAACTCAAAGGTGCTTTTCACATGCAGGTAAACATTTGGACTTGAAGACTGATAAATATATTTAGCATTATCTAAAAGCCTTCAAAGTTGTATATGTAGATGCATACATAGGTGGCTCGGAGTTTGACACTGAAAAGTTCCGGATTGAAGGATATTACCTTACACAATCCTGAACTGCTTTAATTCTGCTCTTACATTGTTCAGTCCTCAATAAAAGTCTGCTGGACGTTCTTGCTAAAATGCTCACATTTTAGCATTAGTAACTTTTGACCACAAGACTGAACTGTGTTAAATAGCTTACTCTAATTGTAAGTGGCAATACCTCCCAAAGGAAAATAACAAGTGCTGGTCCAACACACTTAGCAACAGATGTGGCTGAGGTTGGCTATGTTGTAGGGAAACTTCATTCCCTATGGTTTCATAAATAGAGGTCTTAATCTGACAAGGAATGCAGTGGAGATAGTTCCAAATTTAAAAGCCAAGCAATACAGAGGATCCATATTACCAGGTGAATCTAATGCCAATGAAGCGTAGTTTTTCTTGTAATTTTTTTTATTTTAGCAATGTATTGATTACTGGGAAATTATCCAAAGTCACAATTCTTTCTTCATAAGTAATTTTAAAGGATTCATTATGTACTTAAATGTGACATTTATAATTTCTCTGAGCCAATTGTTTTTTTATTTGGAAAAACAAATCATTTCCTTTAAAAGAAAATCTATGGAAAAATATAACTTGGTTTTGCAAACTATACTTGGTAGCCAAATTTTCCAGAATACTTTTATTGTATGCAACTAGAGTGTCATAATTTTAATTTAAAAGACTAGCGACTCCTCCAGGAAAGTAGGTAAAAAGCCAGGAACTGCGTGGACTGGACACCACAGAGCAATCTGTCTTTGGGCATACTTCATACAACACTCATGAAAACGTGGAACTGCTGAGATCAGCGAAATCTGTAAGTTTTTGCGGCCAGGGGACCCGCGCCCCTCCCTGCCAGGCTCAGTCCCGGGGGAGGAGGGGCTGTCAGCTCCGGGAAGGAGAAGGGAGAACTGCAGTGGCTGCTCTTATCGGAAACTCATTCTACTGATTCAAACTCCAACCATAGATAGACTGAGACCAGACACCAGAGACTCTGAGAGCAGCCAGCCCAGCAGAGAGGAGACAGGCATAGAAAAAAAACAACTCGAAAAACTCCAAAATAAAAGCAGAGGATTTTTGGAGTTCTGGTGAACACAGAAAGGGGAAGGGCGGAGCTCAGGCCTTGAGGCGCATATGCAAATCCCGAAGCAAAGCTGATCTCTCTGCCCTGTGGACCTTTCCTTAATGGCCCTGGTTGCTTTGTCTATTAGCATTTCAATAACCCATTAGATCTCTGAGGAGGGCAGTTTTGTTTTTGTTTTTTGTTTTTTTAAATCCTTTTTTCTTTTTCTAAAACAATTACTCTAAGAAGCCCAATACAGAAAGCTTCAAAGAATTGCTATTTGGGCACATCAAGTCAAGAGCAGAACTAAGAGAGCTCTGAGACAAAAGGCAATAATCCAATGGCTGAGAAAATTCACTAAACAACACAACTTCCCAAGAAAAGGGGGGTGTCCGCTCACAGCCACCATCCTGGTGGACAGGAAACACTCCTGCCCATCGCCAGCCCCATAGCCCAGAGCTGCCCCAGACAACCCAGTGTGACGGAAGTGCTTCAAATAACAGGCACACACCACAAAACTGGGCGTGGACATTAGCCTTCCCTGCAACCTCAGCTGAATGTCCCAGAGCTGGGAAGGTGGAGCAGTGTGAATTAACAAAGCCCCATTCAGCCATCATTTGAGCAGACTGGGAGCCTCCCTACACAGCCCAGCAGCCCAGAACTGCCCTGGGGGGATGGCACTCACCTGTGACATAGCACAGTCATCCCTCAACAGAGGACCCGGGGTGCACAGCCTGGAAGAGGGGCCCACTTGCAAGTCTCAGGAGCCATACGCCAATACCAAAGACTTGTGGGTCAGTGGCAGAGACAAACTGTGGCAGGACTGAACTGAAGGATTAGACTATTGCAGCAGCTTTAAAACTCTAGGATCATCAGGGAGATTTGATTGTTAGGGCCACCCCCCCTCCCCGACTGCCCAGAAACACGCCCCACATACAGGGCAGGCAACACCAACTACACACGCAAGCTTGGTACACCAATTGGGCCCCACAAGACTCACTCCCCCACTCACCAAAAAGGCTAAGCAGGGGAGAACTGGCTTGTGGAGAACAGGTGGCTCGTGGACGCCACCTGCTGGTTAGTTAGAGAAAGTGTACTCCACGAAGCTGTAAATCTGATAAATTAGAGATAAGGACTTCAATTGGTCTGCAAATCCTAAAAGAACCCTATCAAGTTCAGCAAATGCCACGAGGCCAAAAACAACAGAAAATTATAAAGCATATGAAAAAACCAGACAATATGGATAACCCAAGCCCAAGCACCCAAATCAAAAGACCAGAAGAGTCACAGCACCTAGAGCAGCTACTCAAAGAAATAAAGATGAACAATGAGACCATAGTACGGGATATGAAGGAAATCAAGAAGACCCTAGAAGAGCATAAAGAAGACATTGCAAGACTAAATAAAAAAATGGATGATCTTATGGAAATTAAAGAAACTGTTGACCAAATTAAAAAGATTCTGGACACTCATAGTACAAGACTAGAGGAAGTTGAACAACGAATCAGTGACCTGGAAGATGACAGAATGGAAAATGAAAGCATAAAAGAAAGAATGGGGAAAAAAATTGAAAAACTTGAAATGGACCTCAGGGATATGATAGATGATATGAAACGTCCGAATATAAGACTCATTGGTGTCCCAGAAGGGGAAGAAAAGGGTAAAGGTCTAGGAAGAGTATTCAAAGAAATTGTTGGGGAAAACTTCCCAAATCTTCTAAACAACATAAATACACAAATCATAAATGCTCAGCGAACTCCAAATAGAATAAATCCAAAAAAACCCACTCCGAGACATATACTGATCACACTGTCAAACATAGAAGAGAAGGAGCAAGTTCTGAAAGCAGCAAGAGAAAAGCAATTCACCACATACAAAGGAAATAGCATAAGACTAAGTAGTGACTACTCAGCAGCCACCATGGAGGCAAGAAGGCAGTGGCACGATATATTTAAAATTCTGAGTGAGAGGAATTTCCAGCCAAGAATACTTTATCCAGCAAAGCTCTCCTTCAAATTTGAGGGAGAGCTTAAATTTTTCACAGACAAACAAATGCTGAGAGAATTTGCTAACAAGAGACCTGCCCTACTGGAGATACTAAAGGGAGCCCTACAGACAGAGAAACAAAGACAGGACAGAGAGACTTGGAGAAAGGTTCAGTACTAAAGAGATTCGGTATGAGTACAATAAAGGATATTAATAGAGAGAGGGAAAAATATGGCAAACATAATCCAAAGGATAAGATGGCCGATTCAAGAAATGCCTTCACGGTTATAACGTTGAATGTAAATGGATTAAACTCCCCAATTAAAAGATATAGATTCGCAGAATGGATCAAAAAAAATGAACCATCAATATGTTGCATACAAGAGACTCATCTTAGACACAGGGACACAAAGAAACTGAAAGTGAAAGGATGGAAAAAAATATTTCATGCAAGCTACAGCCAAAAGAAAGCAGGTGTAGCAATATTAATCTCAGATAAAATAGACTTCAAATGCAGGGATGTTTTGAGAGACAAAGAAGGCCACTACATACTAATAAAAGGGGCAATTCAGCAAGAAGAAATAACAATCGTAAATGTCTATGCACCCAATCAAGGTGCCACAAAATACATGAGAGAAACACTGGCAAAACTAAAGGAAGCAATTGATGTTTCCACAATAATTGTGGGAGACTTCAACACATCACTCTCTCCTATAGATAGATCAACCAGACAGAAGACCAATAAGGAAATTGAAAACCTAAACAATCTGATAAATGAATTAGAGTTAACAGACATCTACAGGACATTACATCCCAAATCACCAGGATACACATACTTTTCTAGTGCTCACGGAACTTTCTCCAGAATAGATCATATGCTGGGACATAAAACAAGCCTCAATAAATTTAAAAAGATTGAAATTATTCAAAGCACATTCTCTGACCACAATGGAATACAATTAGAAGTCAATAACCATCAGAGACTTAGAAAATTCACAAATACCTGGAGGTTAAACAACACACTCCTAAACAATCAGTGGGTTAAAGAAGAAATAGCAAGAGAAATTGCTAAATATATAGAGACGAATGAAAATGAGAACACAACATACCAAAACCTATGGGATGCAGCAAAAGCAGTGCTAAGGGGGAAATTTATAGCACTAAACGCATATATTAAAAAGGAAGAAAGAGCCAAAATCAAAGAACTAATGGATCAACTGAAGAAGCTAGAAAATGAACAGCAAACCAATCCTAAACCAAGTAGAAGAAAAGAAATAACAAGGATTAAAGCAGAAATAAATGACATAGAGAACAAAAAAACAATAGAGAGGATAAATATCACCAAAGTTGGTTCTTTGAGAAGATCAACAAGATTGACAAGCCCCTAGCTAGACTGACAAAATCAAAAAGAGAGAAGACCCATATAAACAAAATAATGAATGAAAAAGGTGACATAACTGCAGATCCTGAAGAAATTAAAAAAATTATAAGAGGATACTATGAACAACTGTATGGCAACAAACTGGAGAATGTAGAGGAAATGGACAATTTCCTGGAAACATATGAACAACCTAGACTGACCAGAGAAGAAATAGAAGACCTCAACCAACCCATCACAAGCAAAGAGATCCAATCAGTCATCAAAAATCTTCCCACAAATAAATGCCCAGGGCCAGATGGCTTCACAGGGGAATTCTACCAAAGTTTCCGGAAAGAACTGACACCAATCTTACTCAAACTCTTTCAAAACATTGAAGAAAATGGAACACTACCTAACTCATTTTATGAAGCTAACATCAATCTAATACCAAAACCAGGCAAAGATGCTACAAAAAAGGAAAACTACCGGCCAATCTCCCTAATGAATATAGATGCAAAAATCCTCAACAAAATACTTGCAAATCGAATCCAAAGACACATTAAAAAAATCATACACCATGACCAAGTGGGGTTCATTCCAGGCATGCAAGGATGGTTCAACATAAGAAAAACAATCAATGTATTACAACACATTAAAAACTCGAAAGGGAAAAATCAATTGATCATCTCAATAGATGCTGAAAAAGCATTTGACAAAATCCAACATCCCTTTTTGATAAAAACACTTCAAAAGGTAGGAATTGAAGGAAACTTCCTCAACATGATAAAGAGCATATATGAAAAACCCACAGCCAGCATAGTACTCAATGGTGAGAGACTGAAAGCCTTCCCTCTAAGATCAGGAACAAGACAAGGATGCCCGCTGTCACCACTGTTATTCAACATTGTGCTGGAAGTGCTAGCCAGGGCAATCCGGCAAGACAAAGAAATAAAAGGCATCCAAATTGGAAAAGAAGAAGTAAAACTGTCATTGTTTGCAGATGATATGATCTTATATCTAGAAAACCCTGAGAAATCAACGATACACCTACTAGAGCTAATAAACAAATTTAGCAAAGTAGCGGGATACAAGATTAATGCACACAAGTCAGTAATGTTTCTATATGCTAGAAATGAACAAACTGAAGAGACACTCAAGAAAAAGATACCATTTTCAATAGCAACTAAAAAAATCAAGTACCTAGGAATCAACTTAACCAAAGATGTCAAAGACCTATACAAAGAAAACTACATAACTCTACTAAAAGAAATAGAAGGGGACCTTAAAAGATGGAAAAATATTCCATGTTCATGGATAGGAAGGCTAAATGTCATTAAGATGTCAATTCTACCCAAACTCATCTACAGATTCAATGCAATCCCAATCAAAATTCCAACAACCTACTTTGCAGACTTGGAAAAGCTAGTTATCAAATTTATTTGGAAAGGGAAGATGCCTCGAATTGCTAAAGACACTCTAAAAAAGAAAAACGAAGTGGGAGGACTTACACTCCCTGACTTTGAAGCTTATTATAAAGCCACAGTTGCCAAAACAGCATGGTACTGGCACAAAGATAGACATATAGATCAATGGAATCGAATTGAGAATTCAGAGATAGACCCTCAGATCTATGGCCGACTGATCTTTGATAAGGCCCCCAAAGTCACCGAACTGAGCCATAATGGTCTTTTCAACAAATGGGGCTGGGAGAGTTGGATATCCATATCCAAAAGAATGAAAGAGGACCCCTACCTCACCCCCTACACAAAAATTAACTCAAAATGGACCAAAGATCTCAATATAAAAGAAAGTACCATTAAACTCCTAGAAGATAATGTAGGAAAACATCTTCAAGACCTTGTATTAGGAGGCCACTTCCTAGACTTTACACCCAAAGCACAAGCAACAAAAGAGAAAATAGATAAATGGGAACTCCTCAAGCTTAGAAGTTTCTGCACCTCAAAGGAATTTCTCAAAAAGGTAAAGAGGCAGCCAACTCAATGGGAAAAAATTTTTGGAAACCATGTATCTGACAAAAGACTGATATCTTGCATATACAAAGAAATCCTACAACTCAATGACAATAGTACAGACAGCCCAATTATAAAATGGGCAAAAGATATGAAAAGACAGTTCTCTGAAGAGGAAATACAAATGGCCAAGAAACACATGAAAAAATGTTCAGCTTCACTAGCTATTAGAGAGATGCAAATTAAGACCACAATGAGATACCATCTAACACCGGTTAGAATGGCTGCCATTAAACAAACAGGAAACTACAAATGCTGGAGGGGATGTGGAGAAACTGGGACTCTTATTCATTGTTGGTGGGACTGTATAATGGTTCAGCCACTCTGGAAGTCAGTCTGGCAGTTCCTTAGAAAACTAGATATAGAGCTACCATTCGATCCAGCGATTGCACTTCTCGGTATATACCCGGAAGATCGGAAAGCAGTGACACGAACAGATATCTGCACGCCAATGTTCATAGCAGCATTATTCACAATTGCCAAGAGATGGAAACAACCCAAATGTCCTTCAACAGATGAGTGGATAAATAAAATGTGGTATATACACACGATGGAATACTACGCGGCAGTAAGAAGGAACGATCTCGTGAAACATATGACAACATGGATGAACCTTGAAGACATAATGCTGAACGAAATAAGCCAGGCACAAAAAGAGAAATATTATATGCTACCACTAATGTGAACTTTGAAAAATGTAAAACAAATGGTTTATAATGTAGAATGTAGGGGAACTAGCAGTAGAGAGCAATTAAGGAAGGGGGAACAATAATCCAAGAAGAACAGATAAGCTATTTAACGTTCTGGGGATGCCCAGAAATGACTATGGTCTGTTAATTTCTGATGGATGTAGTAGGAACAAGTTCACTGAAATGTTGCTATATTATGTAACTTTCTTGGGGTAAAGTAGGAACATGTTGGAAATTAAGCAGTTATCTTAGGTTAGTTGTCTTTTTCTTACTCCCTTGTTATGGTCTCTTTGAAATGTTCTTTTATTGTATGTTTGTTTTCTTTTTAACTTTTTTTTTCATACAGTTGATTTAAAAAAGAAGGGAAAGTTAAAAAAAAAAAAAAGAAAGAAAGAAAGAAAAAAGACAAACAAGGAAAAAAAAAAAAAAAGATGTAGTGCCCCCTTGAGGAGCCTGTGGAGAATGCAGGGGTATTCGCCTACCCCACCTCCATGGTTGCTAACATGACCACAGACATAGAGGACTGGTGGTTTGATGGGTTGAGCCCTCTACCGTAGGTTTTACCCTTGGGAAGACGGTTGCTGCAAAGGAGAGGCTAGGCCTCCCTGTATTTGTGTCTAAGAGTCTCCTCCTGAATGCCTCTTTGTTGCTCAGATGTGGCCCTCTCTCTCTGGCTAAGCCAACTTGAAAGGTGAAATCACTGCCCTCCCCCCTACGTGGGATCAGACACCCAGGGAAGTGAATCTCCCTGGCAACGTGGAATATGACTCCCGGGGAGGAATGTAGACCCGGCATCGTGGGATGGAGAACATCTTCTTGACCAAAAGGGGGATGTGAAAGGAAATGAAATAAGCTTCAGTGGCAGAGAGATTCCAAAACGAGCCGAGAGATCACTCTGGTGGGTACTCTTACGCACACTTTAGACAACCTTTTTTAGGTTCTAAAGAATTGGGGTAGCTGGTGGTGGATACCTGAAACTATTAAACTACAACCCAGAACCCATGAATCTCAAAGACAGTTGTATAAAAATGTAGCTTATGAGGGGTGACAATGGGATTGGGAAAGCCATAAGGACCAAACTCCACTTTGTCTAGTTTATGGATGGATGTGTAGAAAAGTAGGGGAAGGAAACAAACAGACAAAGGTACCCAGTGTTCTTTTTTACTTCAATTGCTCTTTTTCACTCTAATTATTATTCTTGTTATTTTTGTGTGGGTGCTAATGAAGGTGTCAGGGATTGATTTAGGTGATGAATGTACAACTATGTAATGGTACTGTAAACAATCGAAAGTACAATTTGTTTTGTATGACTGCGTGGTATGTGAATATATCTCAATAAAATGAAGATTTAAAAAATAAAAAAATAAAAAAAAATAAAAGACTAGCAACATAAAATGTTCAACATCACCCTAAATTTAGCACTGAACAATCCCCCCAATTTCTCATACAGTATTTTAATATTTAGCTTCATTTGATTAGTGTTTTTTCAAAATAAACATTTATTTTTAACTAGTTATTCTTAAAGGAAGGAAAAAAGACATGAACTGAAATGAATCTGAATAATCCATAATAATAATTATTTCAAAGAAATATGATTTTAAAATATAATTGGTACTTATATTTTAATACATTTGGATTGATATATACCTGAAAATTTTAGCAATTTCTAATCATAAACTGCAATCATTAAAAATGTTTTAAAGAGTAATGGCATGTAAATTATTTCATGAAATATTGGGTAACACTAATAGCTGAGTACAAAATTGAATATACAGTATGATTCTAATTCTGTAAGAAATAATGTATTGTATAAAAACCATATATATATATATATATATATATATATATATATATATAACATGTGAACCACATATATATATATATATATATATATATAACATGTGAACCATATATATATAACATGTGATCACATATACCCCAAAGGAAAATGTTATCAATAGTTATCTTTGGGTGGTTCTTTAGATTTTCTGAATTTCTCTGTGCATCTATAATTAACATGTATTTTACATTCAGAAAAATAGATTCTTTTTTAAAGTAGATAGCATGTGTTGTTTATTTACTTATTTATGTTATATGTCTGTACTTCTGTGAACATGCAGTAGAGAGTGTGAACATTGGCGCAGACATAGCCCCACCTGTGGTTAACTTTAGGTGTTGCCCAATAGCTTAGGCTTCCAGAAACATTTTTATCTACATGTTAAAAATGAGAACATACTTGTTTCTCTATAACTACAGGGGAGGTGGATCAAGGGTGAATTGATAAATGGGTGATAGTTTTGAGTCTGGAGGAAGAAAGGCTCCATTCTTACAAGATACCAATTATCTGTAAATTTATTTGTTCCCTAATCTTATCAGCATACCCCAGAGGAGAATCTTTGTCATCTTATACCTAAAGAGAGTAAAGCACAAAGATCAAAACGTTTGCAAAAGATTAAATTCAGAAAATAAGCCTCAGCCCATGGATCTTCTTCAAAGTGCTGATTCATGCAACCATTGGTCATTCTGAAATTTGGGATGCACGGTATTCAGAGGCAGCAGGTAATATGTGGTGGTTGAAGCTTTTAATAGTGTAGTATTAGGATTCTTTGCTCAAGAAAACACAAACTGTCTTCTAATTAACTGCATCTGCTTTTCCTCTGGTTTGCTAATAGTGGAGCATAGAAAGATTGCCGACCTAGTGTGTTTCAATGCAAGCTTAAAATAAACTATTTCATGAAATTGTATTTCCAGGTGTGCAGTTGGTTAAACTCGTGTTGTAAGATGACAAGGGGATTTTCCATATTTAAGTACTTGAATAGTTTATGGATCCCAATGAGGTCTCTGTAGAAGGGTTTGATTTTGCATTTCTCTTTTTTAGTTTCTTGCCTATGTTTGGTTATTACCAAAAGAGTGAGGGTACAAAATAAAGCTGAAAATAATAGCAAGTAGAGGAAAGATGGCAAAAGGCAAGGGGGGCAGTTCTCTTTCTCTTTTCCTGGAATCCATTGTCATTCCTCTTTTGAAACAAGAAAGTTCAAGTGCACTGCTGAGCCTTGTGTCCCCCTGCCTCCAGGGGAACTGGGCTCAGCAAGTCCTCCTGGGAGAGGAGAGAGGGGAGAGGGGAGGCTCTGACGGTTGGTGCAGTTGGGGGATGACTCTGGTTTGGGCTAGTGGTCATCAGGGCGAGCAACCAAGCAGGCCGCACCTTCTGTCACATCATGAGAGTTGAGACAATTGTGAATCCGACTCTCACAGGGACCTGCAGTGGGACTTCCAGTCTGGTCTGGAAGTTTCTGCCTTTCTTCTCTACTGTGCTGGTTTCCAGGGTACCAATCCCCTACATACATACATACACACAATGTCAAAAATGAGCTTTTCTTCCCTTCATCCCACCTCCCCCTAGCCCTCACTAGCTCCCCACCTGTTCCCCACAAATACTCCAATCAGGAAACAGGAAGCTTTTTTTTCTCCCTTAAAGCAGATCCCAGTTTCTTTCTTGTTAAAGTTTGTTGTTATGTTTGTTTGTTTTTGTTATGTAAATAAAAGGTGTGCTGGTTTGAATGTATTATGTCCTCCAAAACACCATTATCTTTGATGTAATCTTGTGTGGGCAGACTTACCAGTGTTGATTAGATTGTAATTCTTTGTTTCCATGGAGATGAGCCCCACCCCCCTGTGGGTGATGACTCTGATTGGATAATTTCCATGGAGGTGTTACCCCACCCATTGAGTGTGTGTCTAAATTAAATCACTGGAGCCATATAAATGAGCTGACAAACAGAAGGAACTCAGTGCAGCTGAGAGTGACATTTTGAAGAGGAGCTACAGCCAAGAGGAACACTTTGAAGAATGCACAGAAGCTGAGAGAGTAGCTGCAAATGAGAGACAGTTTGAAGACGGCCATTGAAAACAGACTTTTGCTCTGAAGAAGCTAAGAGAGGACAAACACCTCAAGAGCAACTAAGAGTGATATTTTTGAGGAACTGCAGCTTAGAGAGGAACGTCCTGGGAGAAAGCCATTTTGAAACCAGAACTTGGAGCAGACACCAGCCACGTGCCTTCCCAGCTAACACAGCTTTTCTGGACACCATTGGCCATCCTCCAGTGAAGGTACCCGATTGTTGATGTGTTACCTTGGATACTTTATGGCCTTAAGACTGTAACTGTGTAACCAAATAAACCCCCTTTTATAAAAGCCAATCCATTTCTGGTGTTTTGCATTCCGGCAGCATTAGCAAACTAGAACAAAAGGCAATGTTAAACAATCCTCCCCAGAAAAATCATGCCACTAGGAGGTACAATTTCAGGTCTCCAGGCAATACTCACTGTGCAAATTTGCATTCAGCTTCTCAATTTTATAGGGAACCCTAACAATCTCTTCCCATCTCAGGAAGCCCCAATCTTATTGTGTAGTGTTATCCCTCACACCCCACTTCAATTAGCTAAGGTATTTTAAAAGGTTCCTTGCTGGAGGAGTTGTTCGAGGGCAGCATTTCAGGATCATTTTATTTCAAAGGTTTTTGTTTCTGTTTATGTTTTTACTTTTGTTTTTTAGTGTGTATGATTATTTAGTTCATTAACATATGCACATACTTTAAGCCAAAGCAGAAAGCACATTGTGTATAATAATAAAATGAATTTTCTGTAGATCTTAAATGACAGTTGTTTTTTTAATATTGTTGGCAAATTGTATGACATAATCAAAGGATATGTTCATATTGTATTCATTTTCTTCTAAGCACAGCTGCATATTTATATTTTATCTGTATCATTGCAGTCGTTACCGTACATCTGCTAAGATGTATTTTAATGTTGAGTTGAAGACTTTGACAAAGAATTTTTAAATTATATATTCCATATATATTAAAAGATAATTTAAGCATTACCTACATTTGAAAAGTAATGGATAAGATATATCCTGCCCTTTAATGAGGACATTTGCCACTGAAATGCTTAGAAACCATTTTACTTTTAGTGAAAGGAGACAATCTTGAGATATTTAGCAAAACCAACTTCTGAGCAATAAAAAAAAAAAAGGTGAAATATCTCCTTGGTTAAAATTATACCTGTTTGTCTTTATGCTTCAACAGGGAAATAAAGCAAAATTGATAAATTATCCTAAATATTGTATACCCTAAATATATTTTTATAGTGCTTGGGAATGAAATACAACCAGAGAAAGAACTAAGTGTTTTAAGGAACATGCACACCCTTTTCAGTTCAGAGTGATTCAAAACCAGTGTTTTACATGTAAACAATTATGATACTCATCTCCAAGGACTGAGTGCAGATTGATGATGTACCTTGATCAAGGTGACTTAGTTCTTAGAAAATAAACTTTGTAGTTGGGAAATTATAAAGAATTAAATGGAAGAAAAGACTGTACATTGGAAACATACTTAGATTTCATATTACTTTAATTTTGGCTATCTGAACTGCCCCTAGCCCCTTTTACAGATACAGTGTCTTCAGAAAACTCATTTTTGTGGCTGTGTGTTAAAGAGGGTTAAAAGCTGATTTGGTTGCCAAATTGAGTAGGCATGTATGACATGTCTTGCCACCTTGTGTATTATAGCTTCCATTACAGAATAATCAGTTTTAAATAGGATTTATATTTTAGGAACCATTGTATTATTTTCAGTGCATCCTGTAGTATTAAACCTATCAGAATTGTCTTTTGTTTTGGATTTCTAACCAAGTATGAATATAACACATACTACCCAGTTTACAGATTTATTTACCACTTCTAAGAGTATTTGGCTTCAAATGGACTCTTAGGATGCTTTGTGTGTGTATAGAAGTTGTCAGATGCTAAGTGCTTAGCCCTGGATTTTGTACTCAGGGTTTTAAAAAACTGGTTCATCTAGAAGTACTTCTCAGTTGTTTTGTAAGAGTTAGGGAACTGTTTCAAAATGACTAGGTTAGAGAAATTGCAGCCTTAAGCTGTACTTACAGTCATAAGCCAGAAAGCAAAGTCAGAATGATTGACCAAGGGAAAAACTTAACTGGCCAATACTGGGCATCATTTAGAAATTTGCCATTTAGTTTTGACCTCTCTTTTTCCACCCGATGTCTCCTGGCAACTACTCTCCTCTTATTTTGGCCATTTTCCTAGAGCCTTATTTTTAATCATCTTTCTGTAGGAGTTAACCTACAGAAAACCAATAAGATGGGCCCATCACAGGTATGGCTGTGCAGCTTACAAGTTATAGAATTGTTTCCTTACCCATATAATAGGAGTAATTTTATCTACCTTGAAACAGTTGGCAGTACCATGTATAAAATGCACCTACCATGACAACATTCTCCTTACTTTTGTAAACATTTGAAATTTTCCATAAAATATTTTTACAAGGCCCATAAGTTTGTCTTCTTCCCTGTCTCTCTCAACTCCCACTGTCCTCCACACTGGTCTCCCTGCTTCTAGTTTTGCCCCTTCAAAGCCCTCACTCATTTACTGACCTTTCATGGTGGCTCAAGAATCTTTATTAATTGTCAGTTTTCTGAGTGTTTGCAGTTTCCTGACAGCATAGAAATGCAAACTTCACTGTATTATAAGATATTTACTACTGATAACAATTACTACTATTACTAATATTTATTGAAATTTATTGTGTGCTAAGTACTTTTCTCTGCACTTTATATTATTAAATCATTTAATCCCCAAACAACACTAGAGATACATGCTATTGTCTCCATTTTACAAATTAAAAGACAAATTAAAAAGAGGTTTAATAATTTGCACACGTTCACACAGCTAGTACGAGACAGAGCTGGAATTCCACCCAAGTTTCCATCCCAGAGCAAAATTCAAGCTGTTTTACATATCATACATAGGGCTCTGTGATCTGCTGCCTGGGAATCACCAACCACTCTTCTTGCATTTCCTGCCTACATGTTAGTCTCTAGAATCACTGAACTACTCATTTTATCTCCTTAACTGCCCTGTGTTCTTTCTCAGCCAGGATGTTCCTCTGCCTCCTTGGCCTTGTCCCTTCTTGCTTGCTCTCTCCAGCCACACTAGCCTTGCTGTTCTTTCTACACACCAGACTTGCTCCTTCTGCACGGCCTGTGTGCTACTGTTTCTTGTGTTCTGATATCCCATAGCTACCTCTCTCATCAACGCAAGCCTATGCTGGAATCCCACTCTTCAGTAAACTACTGCACCATCTAATTGAATATTGCAACCTGTCTTCACCTCCAGCCCAACTCCCTATCCTCCATAATGCTAATTACATCCATGCTTTATTTGCTTACTAATGCCATTTATTATTAATTGCCTTCAACACACCAGGCTTGCTCCTTCTACATGGACTGTGCACTACTGTTTCCTGTGTTCCAATATCCCATAGCTACCTCTCTCATCAACTCAAGTCTATGCTGGAATCTCACTCTTCAGTGAAGCTACTGCACCATCTAACTGAATATTGCAACCTGTCTTCACCTCCAGCGCAACTCCCTATACTCCATAATTCTAATTACATACATGCTTTCTTGCTTACCTATGCCATTTATTATTAATTGCCTACCTCCTCCAACTAGACTGCAGGCTTCTTGAGAGCAGGGCCATTATCTTTTATTGGGGGGGGGGGGCATTATCTTTTTTGTTCACTGATGTGATCCCAGCACCAAAACTGTGCCTAGCATGGAGTAGGCACTCAAAAAACAATTGTTGCATGAACAAATTAATATTCTTCCCCTTCACCTAATTAACATTTCCTTATCTTAGAAAAGCTAGCTCAGGTTTCCCCTGCTCTTGGAGACATCTCCTTTATCTATTTCCTCCACAGTAGGCTTAGACTCTTTCCTGGTTCACACAGTTCTCTATGCATCTTGCTATTATGGAACTCAAACCCTTGCTTTAGAATTTTGAGTTTATGTTTATGTCAACATCTCGAGAATGGACACTCCTTCTTGGCAGCTAGTTCCTAGGCACCATACCTAATGCATCTAACATGCTCAGGAAAGATTTCATGATTTGTGGATGAATTAAACAATGTGGTTTGGGAAACATTTGTGTGTCCTGTTACAGCTGACAACTCCTGCTCATGCTTTGGGATTCAACTCAGACACATTCCATGGGAGTAGGAATTCCTTTGTGGGTAGGCAAGACCTCAAAGGGCCAGCTTTGATGCCCACCTCTGCCTTCCTACAGTCTTATTTGTTGTTCTATCAAAGCACCTGGTTTGTTATATAGAAATTGTGCATTTCTCCTTTTATCTCCTCTGCTAGTCACTAAGGAGTAGCAGAAACTTATCTTAATTGTCATTATATCTTCAGATCTTTGCATAGTGACTAGAACAGATGAGACTGTAAGCATTTGTTAGTAGAACTGAATTACAGGTTGTTTTGGTTCACTAAAGCTGCTGGAATGCAATATACCAGACATGGATTGGCTTTTACAAAGGGGGTTTATTAGCTTACGATTTACAGTTCTAAGGCCATGAAAATGTCCAAATTAAAGCATCAAGAGGAAGATACCTTCTCTGAGGAAAGGCTGCTGGCCTCTGGGGTTCCTCTGTCACATGAGAAGGCACATGGTGATGTCTGCTGGTTCTTCTTCTCCTGGGTTCTGGTTTCAATGGCTCTCTCTCTCTCTAGCTCCTGTGGGTCCTTACTTGTTTTTCCCAGGGCATTCTCTCTAAACTCTCTGGCTTTTACTGTCCTTTATCCTCTTCACAAAGGACTCCAGTGAGGGATTAAGACCCACCTTGAGTGGGCTGAGACACATTTCAATTGAAATAGCCTAACCAAAAGGTCCCACCCACAATAGATCTGCCCCTACAAGAATGGATTAAAAGAAGATGGTCTTTTCTGGGGTACATAACAGATTCAAGCCAGCAACAGGTTATCACCCATTTAGATGTCTAGTAAGAAGTCTTAAATATGAGTTCAGAAATTGAATTCAGCTCTCATTTAATCTATGGAACATATTGCTATAAAAACAGAAAATTATGATGGTTCAAAGGTTATACCAAAAATTTCTCTGAATTAATTTTAAAGTGTATGCCTCCACAAGGTAAATTTGATATTTAGGTGCAAGGTAAATAATTATAAAAACAATGAGCATCCTCAATAAGTAAAACATTGTATTACCATTAGATCCAGCAATTCTACTGCTACGTATATACCCCAAAGTATTGAAAACACAAATTGGGACAGACAACTGTATACCAATGTTCATAGTAACACTATTCACAAGTCAAAAGTTGGAATCGATACAAGGTGCCCATCAATAGTTGAATGGATAAACAAAATGTGGTATGTCCATACAATGGTATACTATTCAGCCATAAAAAGGAATAAAGCTCCAATATGTGCTACAATGTGGATGAACTCTGAAATATAATGTTGAATAAAATGACCCAGACACAGAAGGATAAGCATTTGAATGAATAAGAATTCTCCTATATGAAATAGCTAGAATAAGAAAATTCATAGAGATAAGAAGTAGATTCCAGTTTGCCAGGGACTGGGAGGAAGGGAATGGGAAATAAACAATTTCTGTTTGAGGTGATGAGAAAGTTTTGAAAATGGATGGTGCTGATGGTAGCATTGTATTGTAACTACTACCACTTTGTTGTACACTTAAAAATGGTTTAAGTGGGAAATTTTGTGATATGCATGTTACCACAAAAAATAGTTTAAAAAGAAAAAAATATATGGGATGCAAATTTTCCTATGACTTTGTCATCAGTTATAAAGTGCAAGCCTGAAAACATCGAGATAACCCACGTTTTTTAAGTGTTTCAGTTTATTTATCTGGAATTTTTAAATGAAAGATCTTGGAGGTTTGTGAAGGCTCCCTCCATCCCTGAGAGATGGGGTCATTAGCTGTTTGTGGCAAATGGTCAGTCACAGCTTATAGTATTGTATCTGAGGTGACAAATGTTTGTATTTACATCTTTCTAGGAAAGAGCCATTCTGGGCTTGGGCTCAGAACACCTTTTCTGGTTGACATCCTGGCTGTACTGTTTATAGTTTTTGACCTTATGACCACTCAGTGCCTTGGCTGACTCCTCAAAACAGAAGGATGAAACCATGTCCAGCTGTCATAGAGTCTCAGGTTTTAAGAGTAATCTCTGCAAGTTACAGATGCTCCTCTAAAAATGTGATTTTGGAACTAGGGGGCAGAAAATGACCTGTGTTTCCTTTAAGGTGTATTCTAATCATATATTGAAACCTATTTCTACTCATTATTTTCCATACTTTTATTTTCAAAATTTCCATATAATATTTTTTGGGGGCGGGGAGATGATGACCATAACAACTGGTCTAATTATTGGTAACAATCCATTTGCTAACATCATCCATATGCAATTCGTGCTGCAGCCTGTTTCCTGGGTGTTGTTTTAGGTCATTTGGGTCCTTCTCAGCTTGTTCTCGAGTGAGCTGATGTGTGCTTGGGGTCGTGGCCAGGAAGTGTTCTGGATAAAATAACTACATTCACATTTGATTAAAGGGCTTTGGCTAGCTAGATCAAAAAAGTTTGGAGATTTTGGATATCGTGCACACAAATTATTCATGCTAAGAAATACCATCAAAGAACCCTGGGCCCCAAATTTTTCACTTTCCTCCAAAGTAAAATGTTGCACAATTTTCCTTGCCTTTCCCTGTGCCTCTGTGAAACGTCATGCTGACACCTTGCGCCCACATCCCAGGCCTTGGTGTAGCTGGGGTTGCTGCAGCAACAGCACACACGGGTAACACTGTCCCGTAATTCCAGTGGCTGGGACGTGAGTCAGTTGAAAAGTTTCACTGAGTTTTTATTAGCATATGATGCAGTCACATGTCATCTACAGTTCCTGGCCTGTCCAGGACTTACACACAATGATTAGGAACACTTGAGGCTAATCACCTCCAAATGTAAAATGGTCCAGGGGCCTCACATTGGAGCCGCTGAAGTTACTGCCTCCTTCCGCAGCACCACTTACTAATACCTACAATGAGAGGCCAAAAGCAAAAGTCGGGCCCAGCTGCTTGAACTCAGTTTCTACTATTGGGTTTCCTGTGTGCTTAATAAGCGACAGTGACCTTGGTTGATTATCAAGAAAACCCTCTTTTTACCCAGGGAGCTGGATAATGGTTACCATCTGCCTCCCAGAAGAAATATTTTCAACCCTGTGGCTGGGAAGAACATGTGCTGAAGAATAAGAATGGAATTACTGTAATTCTCTGTGGGAGTTTATGAAAATGGAACTGAGCATTTAATATTGATCAGAAATGGTCAAAGAGTTAGTGGTAACTTCTAATACAGGATTTGGTTTATTTTTCAGACATGGAGATGACTTGATTGTGACTCCGTTTGCTCAGGTAAGTACAGCTTGGTGAACAAGCAGATTTCTTATAGATCTAAAAATTAAATTTGGGGATGAGTTTCTGGTTCTTAATTTGATTTTCAATCAAATACAAATACAAATTCTGTGTCTAAGTCAAGTGATTCAAAGGTGACACTAGAGAACCTGAATTTTTATTGATGTTTCTATACACCCATAGATCCAAAGAGTGTCTTTTCTTCCAATAACAAATTACTTAAGTGATATATTTAAATGAGCCCATAATTCCCTAACTGACATAAGCACTGGAAGTGGAGGGCTATATCATAGACTAAATTACACTTCATGTAATTAGGTTCATTGCTTGAAATTAAATAATCCGTTTCAGCCTGATGCTTTATTTACTCCCTTTTTACATGTCATTCATGCAAAATAAGTATTATTATCAGATAATTGATAAGTGCTTTTCCGTCTTTAAAATGTCATAATAGGTATTGTTTATGAAAGGAAATGATAGCAGTGTTTGGGGTTAGGATTATGTATAATTCTTTAACTTTTTCAAATTTCCTGAAGTATATTATTGCTACAATTTAGAACAAATTTAGCTGAGGGATATGTTTATGTTTATTTATTCCTTATATGTCTACAAATCATGAGAATATTTCAACCACATGGCACAAATGCAAGAAGGCAATAAAATGATCTAAAGTGTTTTAGGATATATATAAAAGGGTTGATGACCAACTATTCTTTGTCTAGTCCAGAGGTTCTCATGATCTGAAGTGTTTTAGAATATATATAAAAGGGTTGATGACCAACTATTCTTTGCCTAGTCCAGAGCTTCTCAACCTTGACTACATGTTTGAATCACCCAGAGAGCTTTTTTTCTATCCTCTGGTCACACCCACACCAGTTAACTCCAAATCTGAGGGTGGGATCCAGGCATCAGTATTTTTAAAGGCTCCCAGGTGATTTCATCATGCAGCCAAGGTTGAGAGGACTGGTACAGAGAGGCAGAGGACAGAATGGGATGAATCTGATTTAATCTGTGGTGTGAAGGGGCATAAAGCCAAAGTTGGTTGATAATAAGAATGTTAAATATCGGAATGCAGTGATCCTGAGGGTTATAAAGATTATAATCAGAACTATGCCATAGTTAACTGTAGCACCTTCAGCAACTTGTTTAACTTGTCTAGGCCTTCTTTACCCATCCAGAAAATTGGGATTCTGGGCTGGAGGGAAGACAGTTGAGGCAGTCTGCCTGGTTCAGATCCCTTCACCTCTTCTCGCTAACTAAACTTGGCATATCATTGGATGTTTCCAAGCCCGTTTCCTTCCTATGTTAAATGACAATGGCAAGGGCACCAACCTCATAAGGTTGTGAAGAGGTTGAAATAACACAGGCCATGTAAAATGCTTAGCAGAATATCAAGAAAATAGAGGACCTAATAAATTTAAAGTATCATTATCAGATAATTAGTTCATAAGTGCTCTTCCAATCTTTAAAATGTCATAATAAGTATTGTTTAAGAAAGTAGATGATAGCAGTGTTTGGGGTTAGGATTATGTTTAATTCTTTCACTTTTTCAAATTTCCTGAAATATTATATTATTGCTACTATTTAGACCAAAAAAATGTCATAAGTCCATAAACAACTTAACGTATAATGGGCAGAGCCATGTCTTGTATTCATAGCACGTAAAACTTGCTTGGTAAATAGTTGTTGAATGATTGAATGAATCATGAGGTATCACATTCATTACCACAGGCATTTAGAAGGTATAGTGCAAACACCATTCCTTTCAGATGGTCAATGTCTTGTTTGGTTAAGATTTTGCTGGAGAATATGAGTTCTTTCTAGTATTTACATTACCAAGTCCAAAATATTTCACACTCTTATATGCTTTACTCTTATTTTGTGATAACAAAATTGTAGAAGACTAAGGATTTTTAATTGATTTCTATTCAGAACTCCTAATTTTATACCTAAGAGCCAAGGGCTGGAGAACAGATAAAATCAGGCAAAATAACATAAATAATGTCCATCACTAACTATAGAAACAATTATTTCAATCTGAGTTTATTCACGTAGCTATTCTTGCTTCTAATTAAAATCTCTACGTATTGCTATAAGAAAAACATATCTAAATATATAGTAGAAAATGAATACCTTTTCTGTATATAATTCCTTATCTTCTGATTTCAAGTAGTATTTACTAATCTCCAACAAATAGATAAATTAGACTTGGTCCCTGCCATTCAGTGTTCTTCAATTCTGAAGAAATCTGGTCTTTTAAATAATTGGACATTTTATATAATGTACCTATAACCTCTGAAAAATTAATAAAATTTCAGTACACCAGGAGAAAATACAGATGTAAAATATTATTTAATCTATGTTAGTAAGTGGTTTAAATAATTAAGATGTGTACCTAATATCCTTAAAATCGGAACTTTGAATATAAACCAATGCCTAAATATGTAGGCAACTGACATCTGAAAATAATCCTGTAATGTGTTTTGAAGACTTTGCTTATGATTAGCTAAGTGTCTCAGAGCACCTTGTAGAGGTGATTATTGATCATTGCTCCAGAGCCTGCTGATTCCTTTTAAGTGGCCTTATCACAGTTTTCGTAAATGGCCCTTTGTTCAAACGGCCAGGAGTACAACCTGTAAAGCTCTACCGGAATTAAAAAAAAAAGTCTATTAAACCTTAAACAATTTTACTACCAATAGATAGGGCATACTTTAGGAAGCAGGTAAGAAAGCAAGCCAGCCCAGCTAGAGTCTTGTTTGTCTGTGGCTTTCTGTTAAGCCCCGTTGGGCAAAACTAACGTATTTTGTTGAGCTAAACACTAACTTCTCAGTTTTTTTTTTAAATGCTGGATAGAGCACTTACCATTTAATGCTAATATAATGCTAAAAATATAAGTTTTGTCACTTGAAAGATACCAACATTATTTAGCCTAATATATACCTTAGTTGCTTTCACAATGGACAGGAGACTACTGATTTTATACAGGTCACTCAGGGAGATATTCAGCCAACTAGGCCAAAGAATTTTTCACTTTTCCCAGCATACTTTAGAATCTGAAAATTTCACACTAAATTCCTCTGGTGAAAAACCCACACTGCTTCCAAATTAAAATCCTTTTTCATAAGTTTAGAAAATAAACATAAGCAAAGGGAAGGAAAAGGACATTTTCCCATAATTCCAAACCCCCAAATAACTACTATTTTACTTTCTATTCTTTTAGGTTTTCTTTTTTCCTGTGCGTTATTTTCTTCCTCATGATTCTTATAGATGGCCTTCCACCATCCAAAGTGTTAAAACAGCCTCTCCCAAACTCATCTTCTGTCTCTTCTTGAGAACCCATTTCTTTGAGGGTATCTCTAAATCAGGAAAGGATCCCTCCCTTTTCTTTCCCAATTGTTATTTCCCTGTGAAAATAAGACAATGAAATCCTAAGTAATAAAAGAATTTAGGAAGTCATACAAGGATATATTCTACCTTGTTGGACAGTGCAGAAACCTAAAACATCTTGGATAGACATAATCCTCAGAAAAGATTCTACAATATCCTTCCTTATTTTTGCTCAATGTCTAAAACACTGTCAGGGTTAGAAATTCTTGCTGATGTTTAACCTAAACTTTTCCACCTCTGATTACTTATGATTTCCCCTTCAAGTTCAGAATCCCCTCGATCTCCTGAAAAAGTGACAGCTTTACATATTTAGTTTATTTCAACTTGGAAATAGTCTCCTAGTGTTTGTGCTGAAATCTTTTGCTGTATTTCCTTAAGCATATAGCCTGGACGTTTGGAGGAATCCCATGACCATGCCACTCCATGAAACTTAGCAACTGGCATTTTCCTCCCACAAGTATAACAGCAATCTGGAAGAATTGATGGGGGCTGGGGAGCACTAGGGAGCCACACACTGATGTAAGAAGCATTTCTTTTTGGACAATTGTCCCTGATCCCACAAGCCCCACTATTTGTGATATGACTGCCTTGTAGGACTCTAAGTCAACAGGAATTCTCATCTGGAAACATGTGGAATCTTTGATTAAGGGAAAAAGCAGGAAACACCCAAACATTATCCTGGATCCCTGAAGAGTCTCTTACATTAGACTAAGGAGATATGCCTGCTTTGAAAATTCAGAGCAGGAACAATCAAATCATTTTAATTTTACTCCTTCCAAAGTACAGCAACTGGCATAATTTTAGGAAAATAAATAGAAGTTAATAATGCTAGGTAACTTTACCATTCTTTTGGGAATAGAACATTGCCAATATTTTTCATGGCCCTGCATGTCCCTCCCCAGTTTTACCCACCAGCAGTGATCTGAGCCTGCACAATCCCCATGCTTGTTGAATCCAACAGGCTCTGCCTGCCAGGTTAGGAAAGAAAGTAGTCATCACATTTAAGTTGCTTCTATTGTTTAGCTTTTCTCTCTACTTCATTAAAAATAAATTACAGCTAGCATCTTTTAGGGATCTAAGTACTTTGTAGGACAAACATCATGCAATTGTCAGTATACAACCTTTTTTGACCTACAAAACACAGCAATTTTATATGATTTAGCCATAACGTAAAGTAGAAATAAGTTCTATTTTCTATCATACTTTACTTTCTATCTAAATAATTATGATTTGACTCCAAATGTTTCTGGAGTTAGACAGAGGAAAGGAATTCTTTCTCAAAGTCTCCCCGTTTTCCTCAACTCATCTGTGTTTCAGCACCACCTAGTGGCATAAAGTATATAGGGATTGAAAAACACCACCCTCAGAGTGTCCTTTGTTTCTTAAGCAGGAATTTTTTTAACAAGTACACTGCCACTATTTTTTTTTTTTTTAAAGCAAACTCCTCTTTAAATCTTCTCAATAAATCATGATTATATAACTGTATGTTTGCATTAGGCTACTATGTTCAATTTTTTTTTAGCTGTTTAAGGAGGTCCACATTTGTCTGTCATTTTCAGTGAATCCTATTGGTTAATAAACGTTTAGAAGTACCTAAAGAGTCTACACTTAATGTGTGTAAATAACTTAATGTCTTCCCATGGTAGTATATGACCCAGCTTTGTTAAAAAGTTTTCTGTAGCACTATTAGTGTTTCTTTCCAATGTTGTATGTATTTCTCTTCATTCCCAAGATAGTTCTGACCTTGACAGATATTTTACTTGGAGGGGCAGTTGGGAAAGAAATGGCCTTGATTTTTTAACCTTTGAATTATGCGGAAGAAAATCTGAGGGACCTTTGTGGTTAGCAAGCATTAAGGAGTGTAAAGGGGGCCAGAATTCTGACTGCAGTTCTTAAAGTGTTGAAATAAAGAGGAGTGGCTGTTACCTAGAACAAAATGATAACCATATCTCATATCTCACATGCAGGGGCTTGAGTAAAACCATTTCCAGTTCTCCCCTACAAAACAGATGCCTCCCTTTCCACATCCTACAACTCAAGTGAGAGCATAAAAGATTAACACTGTGTGTTCATGATGAAGCACCTAGGACCAATCAATTAGGCCTGTGGCAACACCTCTGTTCCAGTTTGCTAATGCTGCTGTTAAGCAAAATATCAGAAATGGATTGGCTTTTATAAAGGGGGGTTATTTGGTTACAAAGTTACAATCTTAAGGTCATAAAGTATCCAAGGTAAGGGGGGACCTTCACTCGAAGAATGGCCAATGGCCTCTGGAAAACCTCTGTTAGCTGGGAAGGCACATGGCTGGTGTCTGCTCCAGAGTTCTGGTTTCAAAATGACTTTCTAGGATGTTCTTCTCTAGGCTGCAGCTCCTCAAAAATGTCACTCTTAGTTGCACTTGGGGTATTTGTCCTCTCTTAGCTTCTCCGGAGCAAGAGTCTGCTTTCATCGGCCGTCTCCAAAATGTCTCTGTAAGCTGCAGCTCCTCTCTCAGCTCCTGTGCATTCTTCATAGTGTCCCTCTTGGCTGTAGCAAGCTCGCTCCTTCTGTCTGAGCTTATATAGTGCTCTAGTAAACTAATCAAGGCCCATGCTGAATGGGCAGGGACACACCTCCATGGAAATTGTCCAATCAGAGTTAGCACCTACAGTTGGGTGGGTCGCATCTCCATGGAAACACTCAAAGAATTACAATCTAATCAACAGTAAAACGTCTGCCCACATAAGACTGCATCAAAGATAGTGGTGTTTTGGGGAACATATATTCAAATTGGCACAACCTCCTTGTAAGATTTATCTGAAATTTCTATGTGTGCATCTGCCAATATCATGTATGTCACATTAAGGAAAATAATAGTTACTATAAGATTTATAAAATGTCATTTGTCGTACCACAAAAAGCAATGGCCCAACACTTGCATATATAGGGAATGATATATCTATAAGGTTATTTACTGCAGCAGTGCTTGTAAAATCAAAATTTAGTAGACAACCCTAAAGTCAATTGCTAGGGGACTGACAGCTGAGTGTCTGGAGTAGGGATTTCCTTTTTTACTCTTTATTTTGGAACATTTCATACATATAAGAGAATGTATTTAGCGAGTATATAAAGTATAAAGAGTAATAGTACCCAAAAAGAGAAGAGAAGGGAAAAGGGCAGAAAGAATATTTGAGGAAATAATGGTCCAAAATTTCCCAACTCTTATGTAAGACATAAGTATGTCCAAGAAGTGCAAAGTACTCCAAACAGAATAGATCCTAGTAGACCTACTCCAAGACACATACTAACCAGAATGTCAAATGCCAAAGATAAAGAGAGAATCCTGAAAGCAGCAAGAGAAAAGAGATTTGTCACATGCAAGGGAACAGCAATAAGATTAAGTGTGAAGTTCTCAGCAGAAACCATGGAGGTGAAAATGCAGTGGTATGATACATCTAAGGTTCTCAAAGAGAAAAATCACCATCCAAGAATTCTTTATCTGGCAAAACTGTCCTTCAGAAATGAGGGAAAGTTTAAAATATTCACAGGTAACCAGAAATTGAGAGAGTTAATCAACAAGAGACCTGTCTTACAAGAAATTCTAAAGGGAATTCTGCAGGCTGAAAGGAAAAGACTACTGACAGAGGCTTGGAGGAAAGTATAGAAATTAAGATTATCAGTAAGGGTAACTAAAAGGGTAATTAAAAAAAAGAGTAATAGTAAAATGAGCAGTTTAAGATATAGAACATCACCAGTATTTCTAATACCCTTCAGCGGCTCTCCCAATTTTATCTACCTGCTTCCTCTCAAACAGCAATAATTTTGATTATCTTGATAATTGAGGGAGAAACTTTTCACTATCCCCCTTTTGTTCTGCACTGTGTGAAGATAAAATTTATTCAAAAATAAACACATAAAATCTAAATTAAAAGTCAAAACAAAATCATCTAATTCAATATCTTTATTATAACAGAGGTAGAAGCTTCCCTACAGAAAAACAATTGAAGTATACTTTTCATGAACTAATGTTTACCTTTCAAATGAGTGTAGAACATTAATTACCTGCCATACCATTTCTATTTATCCAGTATCAAATGCACTGCATATAACTATTATTTACTGGAATAGAATTCTGAGGTTAAAACTTTCCCCTAGCCAAAGGATTGATTAGCTGGTGAATAATTTTATTTAAAAATGCTTTGCTAGTGTGCGTGATATTCGCTTCTTAAAATATTAACTAAGCCTGCATGATTTAATGACAGTGGATCCAATTTATTTCTGCATCATTCAAGATTCCATGCCCAGTGAAAGACATCATGGTCTGATGTCAGCAGTTAGTTATTTGAATACACCGTCATAGGCAGTGCGACCTTTCAGGGCTGTGAGTTGTTTATAAGCAATAATGAGCCAGGTTTTTCCAGTGACTGAGTTAAGCATAGTTGACACTTTAGGAAGCACTATTAACTCTTTCAGGGGATAACACAGTCACTTATCACCTGAGAGCATAAACAGTTCCCCAGTGACTTGCAAAAATCGATGCCAATTTTAAAAATGTCTAAGACTTGAGACTGGATCAGTGTCAGATGAAAAAAATTTGGAAAAGTGTCTGGAACCCTTGGAGCAATCAGAAATTTGGGGACACCTTTATATTATCAATGTTAGGCATTCAGTAAAATCCCCCCCCATGCACATGTTAAATCAGTAGTCAAGTGTAGTGTTGCTATAATAGGCTACTATTTACTATGTGCTTTCTATTTGCCAGGCACTTAACCTGTCATTCCATGTAATCTTCACAACAACCCTATGAGGTAGATACCACTTTCCCAGTTTTACAGATAAGGAAACTGAGGTACAGAGAGGTTATATAACTTCTCTAAGGTCAAGTTTAATGAGCCACAGAACCAGGCTGTCTGGGTTGTTATATGGTACCTTGTAGGATATTTGAAATCTGTGTTTTAGATAAACATAGCAATCTGGTTGTCAAATACAAGATCCAGATCACCTAAAATCCCACCCTGGAGGAAACTTGCCCCATTCCAGGAGAAAGTGAGGGGGTGGAATACGATAGCATTCTTGTAACTCTTCTCTCCCAGGCTCACTTCCATTTCTTTCACTGGTTTCTCATTCTAATTAGAATTAGAAATAGGAATGGACTACCAGAGATAGCAGCATCTGTTAGTCTGCCTTGTCATGTGTGTGGATATGTTGTATCTATGTATTCCCTTATTCAATAAATTTTTGCTGAGTATGTTTGTACTGAGCACTCTGCACGCACAGAACAGTCACATTTTATGTGAGAAGTGCATCCCTGAGGACCTCTTACAATTCACGGTTCAGATGACTTTAAAGAAAAAGAATTTCTGTTTACTAGCTAATGTAGCCTTGTGGCATAGGTGAAAAAACAATTTCAAATTTACTCAGTTTGCCTGCTTTGAAATTACGAGACTCTTGGTGAATTTTTAAAGAGAATTTGAGGGTAATCATTTTATTTGCATTTTATCCAAAGTGAGATTTATTAATATTTTATATTACATTACTTCAAATTCACAGAATTCCCGTTTGCAATAAAACACACCAATGCTGTATGTATATTGGCTGGGATATTGTCTTGGTGGCTAAGGAATCCAGCACTGAGGAAACTGCTACTTCTGCATCTACTGTTACCATATTCATAAACAATGAGGAGAAAAGTCTGAAAAATCCTTGCAGACTGACCTCTCTGGATTTCAAATAGATACATGCAAGCTTAGTGTCCAGTTCAGGGAGATTCTTTAGTGTTGTATGAAACTAAATTGCAGGCTATATCAAGTCTTCATTCAAACCATTTTTTTCTAAAATCGTCAAACCATCTTAAATCTCATTAAAGATAGCCTTTAGTACAAGAAGTGTAAATGATCCTTTCTTGTTTTTTTTTTTTTTTTTGGTAGGTCTTGGCCAGCCTGCGAACTGTACGAAACAACTTTGCTGCATTAACTAACTTGCAAGACCGAGCACCTAGCAAGTAAGTTATCGCTGCCCCCCCACCCCAGCTTTCTTGCTGAACTTTTGAATGGTGTGTTTTTCAATTTGATTGAACTCAAGGTAATATATTAAATTTCTCTGAGTGGGTGCCATGTTGTCTCACTGCTTACACTGTCATATGATGTCCTGTTAATTTTCTATAAATACTTTGTAGTGATGGTTCTAATATCAGAATGAAGCAATATGACAAATTAATACAGTGATCCCATCTGTCAAAAATCACCTGGCATATTCGGTCCTCTGCCCAGTTATTTACACTCAAGGTAACTTGATAATGTGGGCTTACTTCATAAATTAACCATGGGCAAATAATTTCATCAAGTCTTAAAGTCACTCTCTTAATTCTAAGACAACGATTACTAGGAGAATCACTGTAACATCACAAAGATCTTTGATTCTCTCAAATCAACAGCATTCATGGGCACTTAATATAATTGTGATTTATGTGAAAACTGGAGAAGAATTTCAGAGAGGTGGGAAAGGTGAGATCAGAAATAATTATAATTTGGGGGTTCTTATAAAGGTGAAAACTCTTAAAAAGGGAGAATTAATTTTCCAAGATTACATAGAAATTGATTAGTAGTCATTTAAATGCCCATTATTTTGAAATTGTTATTAATCAGTAAAATATTATCATTAAAGTATAAATTCTAAAGAATTTTCCAGAAGGAAAAACATTTCTTTAAATCAATATTATGAAAACAGTGATTAGAAATTTATTTGGAATTATAACTTATGTAAGTGTATATAATTTTGTAATAGTTACTACTTCTTAGAGAAAATGAAAAGTTTGAACTTTCCAATCCACAATAATATAATTGACCTCCAAAATTCACAATTTGTATGCTTACAAAAAGCTCTGGCCATTGTGCAAGTACTTCCTGTGATAGAAAAAGTTTTGACAAAATCAATAGAAGCCACAATGTAAATAATTGGTATGAATCTCAGAAGCACCAGTTGATTATAATGTTTGCCAGGTCCTGTTCCTCAGCCTATACATTTGTCCTCTTCTTGTTCCCCTCTTCATCACTGGGCTAACTTTAATTCATTCTTCAGTCTCAGCTTAAATCTTTTCAGGCATCTTCCCTAACTTCCAACGTAGACAAACTCCCACATGCCCCAAACTGAGTGATTTACCCTACCTTCTACTCTGACCACTTCCTGTCCTTACCCCCTATTATAGCACATACCTTTCTGTGCTCCAGATGCCTATTTGCTTGGATGCTCCTTAAGAATGTCAATTCCTAGTAAGTAGGATTGTATTTTGTTCGCATTTGTATTCTTGGTGCCTCCCATAACACCTAGCACACAATAATCACTCTGTAAATGCTTGTTAGCTGAAAGAGTGAAGTGGTAATACAGCATGTGAAAAACGAGGGTATTTCCTCATTCACAAACATGCTTTCTCTGCAACATGGCTCTCCATTCATGGCCACTTGGGCTTCTACCATTTGGTAGCCCTTGAGTACAATCACCTCCCCTTTGGAATGTCTCAGCCCTGCAGGAAAGATGAAATGATAGGATTTTACTCCCTGTTCTAGTTTGCTAATGCTGCCGGAATGCAAAACACCAGAGATGGATTGGCTTTTATAAAAGGGGTTTATTTGGTTACAGAGTTACAGTCTTAAGGCCATAAAGTGTCCAAGGTAATGCATCAGCAATCTGGTACCTTCACTGGAGGATGGCCAATGGTGTCCGGAAAACCTCTGTTAGCTGGGAAGGCACATGGCTGGCGTCTGCTCCAAATTTCTGGTTTCAAATGGCTTTCTCCCAGTATGTTCCTCTCTAGATTGCAGTTCCTCAAAAACATCACTCTTAGTTGCACTTGGGATATTTGTCCTCTCTCAGCTTTTCCAGAGCAAGAGTCTGCTTTCAATAGCCATCTTCAAACTGTCTCTCATCTGCAGCTCCTGTGCTTTCTTCAAAGTGTCCCTCTTGGCTGTAGCTCCTCTTCAAAATGTCACTCACAGCTACACTGAGTGCCCTCTGCTTGTCAGCCCATTTATATAGCTCCACTGATCAAGGCCCACCCTGAATGGGTGGGGCCATATCTTCATGGAAATTATCTCATCAGAGTTATCACCACAGTTGGGTGGGGCACGTTCCATGTAAACACTCAAAGAATTACAATCTAATTAACACTGATAGGTCTGCCCACACAAGATTACATCAAAGATAATGGCATTTGGGGGGACATAATACATTCAAACTGGTGCATTCCACCCCCTGGACCCCAAAATGACATTATCTTTCCATATACAAAATATATTCATCACACAATATCACAGAAACTTAAATCATTTCTGTAACAAAAGTTAAGTACAAGATCCCATCAAAATCGATTATAGGCGTGGTCAGTCCTAAGGCATAATTTTCCTTTAGCTGTGGATCTGTGAACTTAGAACAAGTTATGTGCTTCCAATATACAAAGGAGGAACATTCATAGGATAAAAATTCCCATTGCCATAAGGAGAAACAGTAAGGAAAACAGGGTTAACAGGACCAAAACAGTTCCTAAAACCTGCTGGACAAACTCCATTAGATTTCAAAGTCTGAGAATCATTAACAGAACGACATTGCATCCTTGGGGCTTGAGAGAGCGGCAGTCTAACCCTTCCTAAGGGCCTCTGAGGCAGCCCTTTCCTCTCCAAACTCTGGGTTGAGTGCTCCAACATATCCACACATTGGGGAGACCACCTTCTCGGCCCCACCCTCCTCAAACATCAGGGTAGCTCCCGGATTCCCTTCCATCTCTGGGGCATATGCTTAACCCCTTCAGAACAGTGTGGTGGCAGCCAGGCTCTCCCCAATTCTCTTCGGGCTTGGGGTGGAAAAACTCTTATGGAGCATCGAGTTGGAAGGCCCACCCTCAATCTCTGGGACAAACTCACCCTTTCCATGCGTGTGGGCCACTCCGCTCTCCCGGCCTGAGATCTCTTGACTCCAGACCTCAACCTCCATGGCTCTGTCTTTGAAGAAATTTTTCCTTCAATTTTTTCCTTGTCTGTCTCCTCCAGTCCAGACCGGCAATGGCTCTGTCTATAAAGATCTCGCAAAAATTCTGTTGGCTTCGCATGAAGTACACAGGGGTCAAAGCCGTCAGGCAATAAGATTTTCCACAAATCCTTTCTGCTTAACTCCTTTTCCAATCTTGTCTTGTACTGAAATGGAAGCTGGGTTCCATGTTTGGTTACATCCTCAAGTTGGGCTGTAGCTTCTGGGATTCCACCCCCTGGAAGCCCATAATTTTCTAAGCCATCAGCTTCTGGTTTCTTTGAACCCAAGAGTTCAGTTCTGAGTTTATTTCTCTCCTCTCTCATTGTACTATAAGCTGCAAGGAGAAGCCAGGGTACATCCTCTACACATAGTCTGGAGATCTCCTCAGCTAAGTATTCCAGGTTGTCACTTTCAAATTCTTCCTTCCATCTGACACCAGGACTCAATTTTGCTAGATTCTCTGCCACTTTAAAACAAGGATCACCTTTCTTCCAGTTCACAGCAACACATTCATCATTTCTGTTCAAAGCCTCGTCAGAAGTATCTTTAGAGTCCATATTTCCACAAACAGTCTCTTCAAAGTAGTTTAGGCCTTTTCTATCAAGATCCTCATAATTCTTCCAGAATCTTCCCCTTATCCATTTAAAAAGCCGTTCCAAAATGTTTGGTATTTGCAAACACAGTAGCACCAGCACGCCACTACTCTGGTACCAAAATCTGTTCTAGTTTGCTAATGCTGCCAGAATGCAAAACACCAGAGATGGATTGGCTTTTATAAAAGGGGTTTATTTGGTTATAGAGTTACAGTCTTAAGGCCATAAAGTGTCCAAGGTAACGCATCAGCAATCTGGTACCTTCACTGGAGGATGGCCAATGGTGTCCGGAAAACCTCTGTTAGCTGGGAAGGCACATGGCTGGCGTCTGCTCCAAATTTCTGGTTTCAAATGGCTTTCTCCCCGTATGTTCCTCTCTAGATTGCAGTTCCTCAAAAACATCACTCTTAGTTGCACTTGGGATATTTGTCCTCTCTCAGCTTTTCCAGAGCAAGACTCTGCTTTCAATGGCCATCTTCAAACTGTCTCTCATCTGCAGCTCCTGTGCTTTCTTCAAAGTGTCCCTCTTGGCTGTAGCTCCTCTTCAAAATGTCACTCACAGCTGCACTGAGTTCCTTATGTTTGCCAGCTCATTTATATGGCTCCACTGATCAAGGCCCACCCTGAATGGGTGGGGCCATATCTTCATGGAAATTATCTCATCAGAGTTATCACCACAGTTGGGTGGGGCACATTCCATGTAAACACTCAAAGAATTACAATCTAATTAACACTGATAGGTCTGCCCACACAAGATTACATCAAAGATAATGGCATTTGGGGGGACATAATACATTCAAACTGGCACACTCCCCAATTTTTTTAGTCTCAAATTTTATCCAGGAAATTGGAAGTTTTGCTTTGATAAGCAGAACAAAAAACTTTGCAACTCTCTTTATGCCTCCTTCAGACATGGTTACTTGAGTATCAGCATTTAAAAATACGGTAGGCAAACAGTGGATAAAAGAGATGTGAAGGCATCAGACTGGTCCTTCCATCTCTGGAGAGATAATCCGAGGCCCATTATGTTAAGATAGAGTGTTCAATGATTTACAGGGAAAGGACAGATTAAAATGGAAAAGAGCAGCTAGAGGAGGCTAGAAGATAATAGCTGAAGCCTAAACATCCCCCTGCCTTGACCAACTATTCAATACATAGGGTGATATCTAATCAAACTGTATTATCTGGTAGCCTCTAAGTAAAGGTCTGTGAGGTCTCTGTTTTAGTCAGTGTGGACTTGAATTGCCTCTACTGGTTCAAACTCAATCAGCCTCTTCAGGTATCTAAATACATGCAGCTGCGCTCTGTTTTGACCAGTGGATAGCAAAATAGATATAACTTGGTCTCTGACTTATGACATGATGAGCTTGGGAGAATCAGATTTTTTCCTGCTGGGTACCCCATGGTGCCTGTATTAGTCAGGGTTCTCTAGGGAAGCAGAACCAACAGGAGATATCTGTAAATATGAGATTTTATAAAAGTGTCTCACGCAACTGTGAGGATGCATGAGTCCAAATACCATAGGGCAGGCAGTGAGCTGGCAACTCCAGTGGAGGTCTTCAATGAACTCCACAGGAGAGGCTGGCTAGCTGAAGAAAAAGAAGTAAAAATTCTCTCTCTTTTCCCTTTAAAGTCTTTAACTCATTGGATTAAATCCAACTGATTGAATTCTCTCATTGTGGAAGACATGCCCTTTATTGATGTAATCAGCCACAGATGCAGTCAATTGACTGATGATTTAATAAACCAGCCTTCTGGTTTATTAACCAGCCCCAAATGTCCTTGCAGTAACGTTTAGGCCAGTGCTTCCTTGACCAGACACCTTGGGCACCATTACCTGGCCAAGTTGACACATGAACCTAACCATCACAGTGCCACTGAACATTTTTAAGCTTACCTCCAGATTTTGCAGAGGACATATGCTACCTTGCACAATCCACCATTTTTATTTGCTGCAGGAAAGGAGTCTAGGAAGAATGCAGTTAAAGCCCTGGCCCCTGCATGGTTATACAAATGCACATTGCTGACTTCTGTAGCCATGCAACCACTTTGTAGCAGTTGAAACCACTACTGGTTCTATCATCTTGTCATTCTTGTCCTTGAGATTTTCATTCCAGAAGGGAGTTCTGGCTCATTCTTCATTAAATGTTGTAACAATGTAGCCAAGGGTCAAATGGTTAATAGTCTTTGCTAGCCATTATTGGTTGAGATACCAAGTTCTCAAGTGCCAGTGGCTCGATTGATATTAAGAGGAAATCATGTGTAGCACAATGATTTGGTTTGCCAAAATTTATAGAAAAGTTTCTAAACATTCCTTTGTTACTTTCCAATTCAAAATCAATGCCTTCAAAATGTTCAGACAGAGGTTGTGGTGATGAATGCTAACTGTATGATCATACTGTGGACAGTTGGTTGTATATCATGGTTGATTGTACGGCATGTGAATATATTTCAATAAAATTGAATTAAAAAAAATCAATGCCTTCTAAATTTTTAGGGCAAGAACTGAAAATAGTGATCAATACACAAATTATTTGAGTAATAATCTCAGAGCAAGAAGATAACTATTAGTATATAGATCAGAGCCATTACAAAGCAACAGTTTAAAATGTTAATTTTTTTATGAAGTATTAATCAGGTTTAAAATTGTCCTTTTTAATTTCATAATAAACATAATAATAATTCTGAATCTTATTTTTGGTCACTTATAGTCAACAAAAAAATTTCATAGCCCAAACTGACGACAGTGAACTTAAGGGCAATGAGGCAGAGCCAGATGCTCCCTGGAACCAAAGTTGTGTATCCTCTGCTAAGAGATTCATCCTCTCAGAAGGCAGATTTGAACATGGTCCAGCAAGAGCCTACCATATTCACATATGTGTAGCTGTGCCTCCAGCTTCCACAAAAGCTTCCTAAAAATAAGGCCATATACCTCAGGCCTTCAAATCACATTGCTTAGGTTCAAATCTCAGCTCTCTTATTTTGAACATGTTATTCAACTTCCCAAAGCACGGCTTCCTCATTGGTAATATGAGAATAATTAGACTACCTGTTTCCAAAGTTTGTTGTAAGGATCAAAAGAGACAATTCATCCAAAGTGCTCATTTAGCATAGTGCTTATTAAGTGTTAGCTTCTAACTTGCAGGCTAGCCTGAAAAAAAGTCTTCATTTGCTTGTCCTAATTAAAGCAATCCTTTAAATTAAAATGGAATATCTGAAATGACTCAGAGAGTCTCAAATCTGTAAGGACCACATATTTACTAGAAGTAGTTTACTAGAAGTAGTTTTTGAAAAAAGGAAAAGATTTTACAGACATACTTGAAAATGTCTCATTTTAAAGTTTTTTGTTTTTGTTGTTTTAGAGATCACTGTGTTCTAAAGCTGCCAATTTTAAGAAACTTAAAAAAAATTATTGGACATCTTATAAATGATATCCTTTTCAACTTAATTTGTTAAGCACTGATTGAATACTACTGGATACATTGTAATGGGCTCTGTGGAAAATAAAGTTAGGCATGTAACATGGTTTTTACCTGAAAGGATTCTTAATCATCTTGTGGAACTTGGCCAAAACAGGTTAAAAATTAAAGAAGAGTACAAGCTAGACTATCTCTAAGTGCCTTTAGTTTATTATTCCCAAAGTCTCTCTAGCATCTATTTGGCATCTATCTAGCATCTGTTTGGACAAATCATTAATATACCTCCAGGATATTTCTCTCTAACAAGTATGGCAGAAAAGTTTTTCAGTGTAAGAAAATGGAAAGAAAAAGTTTAAATACCTTCTCTAATTGTAAAAGAGTTTATAATGATTCCTTTACTTCTGATAATGTACAGAAAATCATGAGAATTTATTCCAAAACTCAAAGTTTCTTAACACTGAGGTAGAGAAACCAGTTGTAGATTGATTGCTTTTTGGAATTGAGAAAGTCGGTGTTTGCTCTGAAGTCAGTCAATAAGAACTTCCTCTTCTATCATGTCACTGTGACATTTACACCAGCTTTGTTTACCCAAAAGTCTATCACTGTGAGATTTAACAGTTTTCTTTTCTGGCATGTGTGATCTGAGCCATCGTACAAAGGGTGCCTAGGAACTTGCCAGCTAGCCTGAAAAAAGTCTTCATTTGCTTGTCCTAATTAAAGCAATCCTTTAAATTAAAATGGAATATCTGAAATGACTCAGAGTCTCAAATCTACAAGGACCACATATTTACTATTTTGTATTTTTTTCTCTCTTTGTCAGAAGATCACCCATGTGCAACCAACCGTCCATCAACAAAGCCACCATAACAGGTAAGTAAGATCTGGGCGGTTATTCTTCTCATGTCTAGAAGGAAGCCATAGCTTCCAAGATTCCACTTTACATAAAACCAATTTTAGACTGCAATTCTAAAGTTTTTTAAAAAGTGAATCCTTTCTTCTCTGAACTATCACTTTTGTCATTGATCTCACAGGTTCCTATTTAAGCTGTTCCTTAGGAAATCTTAACGGTTGTACCATTTTTCTTAACCACTTATCTGTGTGCACTTGTACTAAGTTTGATGTTTCTCCGGGCATTTGTGTTTTGAGAGAGATTGTTACCTTCAAAATGTTTGCTATGTTGGTTCCACATTTATTATATCAGCATGATGTTACTATATGGTAGCTTGGTTTAATGAGAGTGAAAGCACAAATGAAAGGGGTACCTTCTTGGTAAATTGATGTCCCGATTGTGTGTTAAAACAAATAGTGTTCCAATAGTCATAGTTTGGACCCATTGAACTGAGAACAAATTCATTTTGGAAGGGTAGAGAAGAAGTAATTATATGATATAGAAAAAATCAATGAGATCAAAATAAAGGTATCCACAGATGTTCAAAAAAGATAAGTGGAGGGAAGGATGAGAGAAATAAAGGATGTAAAAATAAAATTGCCCAGATTTTTATCCATCTGTTTTAGACATGCAGCTTGACCTCCACTGAACCAAAAAAGAGAATGAGTTATCTCATTTTCCTGAACCTGAAACCAAATAAAGCATATTTAATCATTTCTTGAAACCCCAATTGTTTCATTAAAATAATTGCCTGGAAAAGAGAAACCTGTATTTTCCAAAATTATTACCAGAAGAAAATCAACATATTATCCAAACTAGACCAATATGTCATTTGGTTCAAATGTCTTCCTTGGACTCCAACACTTAACATGAGGAGCAACTTCTTAAGTTAGTGTTCGTGCTTTGCTTGAAACTTTACTTCATCAAGTCCAATCAGCTTTTTTCAATGAGTCTTGCCGGTGGGATGGTTACCACCTCAGAGTTGATTATGAAAATAGTTGTTTATGTTGTCTTCTTTCCTGAAGTGCATTGAAATGGACTTGTATTTCAGTGATTATTAAGTTATTGATTCTCTTTTCCCTGTTTATCTTTCAAGATCTTTATTGGTGGTGATTTTCAATTGTCATTTCTTAGTATGGTTCGCCAGTTTTATTATTGGTGTGGCTGAGATTTCAGTGTCATTGATGACAAGAACAGTAACTGAAATTCCTGTATATTAAACTAAGTTCTATGAGTAACTGAGTCCTTCTTGAAAAATCAAAATTCAATGTAAATGAGCCTAAACTGAGATAGGGGTGACCTGTGCCCCTCTATTTCCATCCCCTTGGCTGAGTATTTTGAGGACTGGATAGGTCTGTTTTGTGAGCGTGTGTCTGGGGCCTCCAGTGAGAGAGACTGCATGGTGCCTGGTCCACAGTCCTGGCTTGGGCACCTAGATCTGACACCTCTGAAGAGGGACTTGCACAACAACCACCACCATCTTCCATTTTTGCAATAAGCAGTTTGAACAGAGTGCTGTGCTATTTTGGTCTCTGAAAGCTTTTGTAGCTTGAAGTTACACATGAGCTAGCCCTGTGGGTGGAGCCGCACCCTCCCAGAAGAGCAGCTGCAGGTACCAGTGGTAATTGTGGGGCCAACAAGAGATGGTGGGAGCTCAGTGGTCAGGGCAGCTGCTCCACACCCTAGCAGAGGCCCAGCACAGACATAATGGTAGAGAAGCTGCACTCAGAGGGCACAGACTTGGTCTTGAACTCATGTGAGACACTCCATGAGAGTTCTAGGATTTTTAATAGATGATTGAGGCCCTAAAGCAATGCCAGTGGGAATTATGAGCCACTGAAATCTGGGACTTAAGGGTAACACGGCTCAGTTGTACCCATGAGCCCCGGACCTGAGGCCTAGGAACAGTGGGGCTATAGAAATACCTTATCTAGGCAGGGAAACTAATGAACTTCTTAATGCAGCTATGTTCGTCACAAAGCACAACAGGAAATTAAATGGTTAAAGGATGGAAATCTTTCTCCTTGCCCAAGCATAGCAAACCAAAGTGGAAAAGTGGGATGGAGGAGGGAAATAGGGACAGTACAACAGCAGGGGAAGTTCCTCTCACTGAGCCCATTCTGAAAAAGTGGCCCCTAAAAACAAAATAATAAAATAATAATAATGGCAGTTGAGACATTTATGACAGTAGGACTTGAGATACACAGAAGGGTGGAGTTTGTGTGCTTCCTCCTGCAGTAGCCAACATATCAGGCCCTACTGCCAAGCTCACTCCCCCTGTTAGAACCCATCTGCACCCCTAGAGTAGTCCTGGGAGGAATGGCAAAGAGAAACAGGAAAGTTTACAGGGTCCTGAGAGTAAAATTTATAGATGCCCCAAAATGGTCAGAAGGAACACACATCCTTTGCACCTGTGGAAACAGGTCTCCTATTGCTCATCACCTTGTCCCTTATGCTCCTCACAGCTACAAATACATGTGCCTTTGTGATATAGGCAATAAAATATTATTCGGGATCATTTTCAAAAATAAAAGGACATGCTTTTGAGTCAGAGTTCTTTGAAGGAGAAGAATTCTCTATAACTTTTTCACAGAAACTTTGCTCAGAAGAGTTAAAAATGTTGACTGTCTATATGTCACAACATGCTTTCTAGAGATTTCTTCCATAGTGCTAGTATCTTTACCACTTTCTCCCTCTTCAGAAGAGATTCCTTTTGGCATGTATTATTTAATGAAAATTAAGCCAAGAAAATTTGATTTTCTATCATTAGAGTTAAAGCATGTTTGTCACCTGTCATATAGAGCAGGTGAATATATAGATCTAAAATGATTTAACATTTGCTTTAAAATAAAGCTTCCAGATGTGTGTTTATGGAAGAGACTTACTAATAAAAGGCTCTTTTGTTCTTTAGTGTGGTATAAGGAAAAGGTGGTGTGTGGCCTTTGGAGTCTGAGTGCATACCTGTTTCTCTCTTTTGCTTTATTCCCTCATTTGGAAAATGGAGATATTAATACCTAACTCTCGGAGCTGTTGCAAGAATTCAGGGAGATAAGTTACATAAAAGACAGCTCGGCAGCTTATGAGTAACTCACCAAGTTGTTAGTTTCTTCTTACAACCCTACCCTATGCCTGGCATTTTCTGTTCTTAAGGATGATTTAGAAACTGTAATAGACATGAAGGAGGACATTAATAATATATCAATTATTATGGTACATTGACTTTGTGATTTTGTTTTCAAAGAGTAATGGCGGGATATTTTTAGGAATCCCTCTATTACTCAGAGCAGGGCTTGCCTGCATAGGTCTTTAGCAGTGAAGACCAGAACTAAAAAGAATGTTGAAACATGAGAGGGCAGCAAAGAGTCAGAGATGCCCAAGCTGTACCTGTGTTGTGACTGGTTCCTTGCTTTTGGAGTAGAGCTATGTTGCCTGGTCACAATTAATCCTTTTGAGCACTTCTTATTCAAACTAAAGTAACTTAAGAAAAGCATTCCACAGCCATGCCATAAGACCTGGTGATGTCCTTCACAATTTTTCCAGAATTCTTCTGAATTTCCATATTTTTGTCTTTGCCAGTTTGAGTGTATTATGACCCCCAAAATGCCATTATCTTTGATGCAATCTTGTGGAGGCAGACATATTAGTGTTGATTAGGTTAGAACCTTTGGATTGGGCTGTTTCCATGGAGATGTGACCCACCTAACTGTAGGTGATAACTCTGACTAAATAATTTCCATGGAGGCGTGGCCCCACCCATTCAGCCTGGGCCTTCATTAGTTCACTGGAATCTTATAAAAGCTCACAACCAGAAGGAGCTCAGTGCTGCAACTTATAGAGACATTTTGAAGACAGCTGTTGAAAGTGGAAGTTTTGTTGATGCTTTGGAGGTACTAGCCCAGAGTTTGCCCTGAGAAGCTGACACAGAGAAAATGTTACTTAGTGGCAGAGTCAGGAAAACCATGAGTCCAAGGTCCTTCTCACAGCCCATACCACCTCTGTGAAAACAACCCATCGATTAAGGCAGGTCTTTATATTTAGAGCTGTTTTGATTATATCCACTGGCTGTATCCTAGAGGCCCTCAGAGAAGTAAAGATAGGCAGCCTAAGGCAAAGGAGATTTTGGCTTTTAACTTCAGAAAATGCCAGCTCTTCCATCTAAGCAATACAATTAGTACAATTGCCTATTCTTTACCTCTAAAGGGAGACACATGATGCAGCGAGGAGCACAAAATAATAGAAAAGTGGTATTAGTCCAGAAACAAAAATTGGTGCAGTTGTTCCCTTCCACTCATATTTTTTTTACCCTGAATATTCATGACTCCTTAAAAATAGTGTTGTCTAAATATATTGAGTTATTTGATAAGTAGAGAGTTTAACAAGTGAACTATCTAAAGAATGCTAGTCAGTCAAAGCACAATGAGAAGTCTAATCTTACATGTTTATTGCTCTCCAAAAGCACAAAACAGTCCATAAGATCTAATGAGGAAAAAAAAATGAAGATATTTAATTGAAACAATTGCCATTACCTAAGCTAATTACTTAACACTTTAAGCTTATTAAAGAAAAGATACTAAGCAACTATTTTATGGTGCTAAAACTGATGTTAAGGTACCCATTTAGGTCTGCCTTTTAAGTATGTGTGTGTGCTTGTGTTTGTATGTGATAAAAACAAGTATATTTTATATTTTTATATTTATATTATAGAGTATATATGTGCCAGTTTGAATATATTGTGTCCCCCAAACACCATTATCTTTGATGTATCTTGTGCGGGCAGACTTACCAGTGTTGATTAGATTGTAATTCTTTGAGGGTTTCTGTGGAGATGTGCCCCACCCAACTCTGGGTGATGACTCTGGTTGGATAATTTCCATGGAGTTGTTACCCCACCCATTCAGGGTGGGTCTAAATTCAGTCACTGGAGCCATATAAATGAGCTGACAAACTGAAGGAACTCAGTGCAGCTGAGAGTGAACTTTTGAAGAGGAGCTACAGCCAAGAGGGACACTTTGAAGAAAGCACAGGAGCTGCAGATGAGAGACAGTTTGAAGACACCCTTGAAAGCAGACTCTTGCTTCGGAGAAGCTAAGAGAGGACAAATACCCCAAGTGCAACTAAGAGTGACATTTTTGAGGAACTGCAGCCTAGAGAGGAAGGTCCTGGGAGAAAGCCATTTTGAAACCAGAACTTGGAGCAGATGCCAGCCATGTGCCTTCCCAGCTAACAGAGGTTTCCTGGATGCCACTGGCCATCTTCCAGTGCAGGTACCCAATTGCTGGTGTGTTACCTTGGACACTTTATGGCCTAAAGACTGTAACTGTGTAATCAAATAAACCCCCTTTTATAAAAGCCAATCCATCTCTGGTGTTTTGCATTCCAGTAGCATTAGCAAACTAGAACAATATATAATACAAAAATAAATATATTACTGAGATAAATAATTGGAAGAGGAGCCACATAAAGAAGGCTTATAAATAATTGCAAAAGGGATATATGTGAAAGAAATATGTGAGATCTGAGGAGACACTGAACTAAAATGTGTGTTAAATTAGTGTATAAGAGGGAGGGTGGAAAACCCAGTCATTGCCACAGAAGCCTCACTGTCCACAGCAACCATTAGCAGGGACTAGCTTCATCATGTGTTTTGTTTGTTTTTATTTCTCTTAATAAAAGCAAAGATTATGACAACACTTTAATAATTTTGGAGAACAAGTGCTCAGTAAGCTTTTTTTTAGGAATGCAATTGAAAAGTGCTGATTATACATTATGTTCAATAGCTTTAATTAAAAAAATAACAAAGTTCACATTGTATGTGGTTTTACATTGACTCATTTGGAGATTTTTGTTTTACTTTTATATTTCTATAGCTACTGACTGTTGAAGGGTCTAAATTTTTTAAGCCAAGAGTTTACTTTTTCGAAAATCCCCTCACACAAAAAACTTTTTTGGGGAAAACATTGAACTATAAGATTTGCTTAAATGCATGGAGTATGATTGTATATTAGTTAAACTTGTGACCTTTTAGAGGTGCACAAGTCTCTTTTCTTCCTTGCAATAAGCTAACTTGTTTTGTTTTCCTATGCTTTTGTTTAGATAGAGTTATGCCTATTCAATATGTAAAATGACCAGATCTGACACAGTGACTTTTTATGTGAAATTTTTAATGCAATTTTATTGAGATATATTCCCATACCAGATAATCATCCAAAGTGTACGATCATTGGTTCATGGTATCATCATGACAGTGACTTTTTGACTGGGAATTGATTGAAGTTATACTTGGTTTTATAGGTGACAAAAAGTGATATGTCATAATCATGGGGAAAGTATTTAATTGTATCTTTTTCCTGAATATCTGTATGGGTATTTTGTTATGCAATTCATTGAAATAATTCAAAGGGGCTGCATATTCCTTTAGTTAGTCAGCACAGCAACATGGTTGAGTCAGATATATAGGTTGGAAAATCAGCTTTCCTCTTACTAGCTATATCTTGTTTTTTTTAATTATTCTGAACTTGCATTTTTTCATCAGTAAATTCTAAGTGAGTGCTTAGCATAGTGCTTGGTAAACAGAATATATTCTTATCAGTATTGCTATAATAATAATAATTATTATTATTCACTTGGTCAACAAATGTTTTCTATATACCTTATATATGGTATGCTATAAGATAAGTGAAGATAAGGAGAAGAGTAAACTGTGACTACTGGCTTCAAGGAATTCACAATCTAAGGAAGAAAGAATCATGAATAGTTACGTACAATCTTTACTTCATAAGAAAATAAAAAGGCAGCTTACTCAAAGGGAGAAGATATTCAGAAACCACATATCTGGTAAGGGTTTAATATCCATAATACATAAAGAAATCCTGCAACTCAACAATAAAAAGACAAACAACCCTATTTAAAAATGGATAAAAGACATGAATATGCACTTTTCCAAAAAGGAAATACAAATGACTAAAAAGCACATGGAAAGAGGCTCAACATCACTAGCTATTAGGGAAATGTAAATCAAAACCATAAAAGTATCTTCAAAAGTATGCATTGAAGTAGGGAGCAAGGTACTTCTGCAGGAACCAGGAAAAACTCCATGCTAAACTTTGCAGTAGGTGGCACTCCCCATTTGTTTAGGGGGAGATTACTTCATGCCATGCACCCAGCAGGAGTGAAACATGGAGCATGGACTGTCTGTGCAAATAAGGAGACTGTAAATAGGGAAGCACAAGTAGAGTTAAGAGTGTTCAGTTGGAGCAACTGAACTTCAGGCTCCAAGATTAGATACAGGTAATTGCGGGAAGAGTCTTGGATGCCTGTGCAAATACCGTTGAACTTTATTTTGCAGACAATGAGAAATCACCATTTTTAAGCAGGGGAACAAATATGTGTTTTAGGGTGACAACATTGAAAGCAGTGTGGAAAACAGAGGCTGCAAGGAAGAACGACCAGTGGCTGCCTTATAATTGTTAGGAGGCTGTTTCAGGCCTTGTTCAGGCTGAAGATGATGTAGCCCTGAACTTGGGTGGTGGCATTGGTGGTGGCGATGAGGGCAAGGACTAACAAGTCTTCCTAAATAGAGGTGGTCTTTGATTAGATACTAGGAGTAAGGGAGGAGTAAAAAAAAATGAATTCTGTTTTCACAGATGTTCATCACAGCCATTGTGCATATGAATGGAAGATTGAAACAACCCAAATGCCAGATAGTATGTGAATTATGTATAGGTGTAAAAAATCCAAAATAAGAAGTTTTTTAAATGACTCTATGAGAAAATTTTAACAATGTAGAAAAATGCTTCTGCATAAAGAGTACACGGTAAATTAGCATGTGAGCAACAGGCTGATATTCGATGCATGTTTATTAAGTACATTGGATTTAACTTCAGACTTTTGAAATGTTGATAAGTAACTAGCAGAGGCAGATGACTTCAGCATTTTACTAGATTCTAGTGACAAACATGTAAGTATTTCCCAGGTCTCAGTTGTCAGTTTGCCTCTCCTTACCAAAAAAGGTGTTGGTGAGACATCATCTAGTGATTTTTCAATATTAGGGAGCCATAGTGCAATGTTAACTGTATTTTCAAATAATGATATCCCTCTGTAAGAGTAGCACTCTTTCTATGAATCATCAAGCCTATGACAAGACTCTTCTGATATCTTCCAAGTAGTCAGAAAAGCTACCAAGTAAATAGAAGTTCTAAACCTCGCCAGAGTCCACGCCTGCCAGTAACCCTTTCTCACCACCCTGAGTTGGAAAAGGACAATATTTCCCAAACCCACCTGATCAAAGGACTCCCCAAAGGGCACTTATAAACAAATACAAAAAGACAAATTCCCTTTTCTTTGGGATAAGGGCCCAGGATCCATGTTATTAATGAGTGCTCCAGATGACTTATTTCATCAGCCGCATTTGGGAAATAGTGGAACTGAGAATGCTACTGCTCTACGGGCTGTCATTGCGTTGCTGGTAATTTGTTAAAAAAAAATAACTTTCTTTCTGGAAAGTGTATATAGCGAAACCCAAACCCCATCTAACAAACAGTGCAGTTGAGGATAAGCAAGATAATATGTGTGAAGCTCTCTGTGATTACTGGAAGGAAGTACAAGGTGATATTATTATCTGTGCTATCCTCGTCATCGTGGTCGTCATCATGGTCGTCATTAGGTTGTCGTTATCTTTCAAAATGTATACAAGATTTTAACTGGACCAGTTTGCTCCTCGCCCAGAAGAAAATGAAGTCTCTTGCCCATGTCTGTGTATGGGAGTGGAAATGAGTTTGGGAAATGTTATATTTGGTAACTGTATTCTTTTTGTCTTCTTAGACACAGTACCAAGTCTCCTTAAAAAAAAAAGAATAACAAAAGCTGCATTCATAAGTTGCTCCCTTTATCCACAAAATGCTTCCCACCCATTTAAGACTTAAAAATTTTTCTAAACTTACTCAGAAATACAATGACTGTGGTAGGGCAAAACAAATGAAATTCCTTCGGGACTAATTTCCCAAATTTTACTGGTTAAATGTTACCCTAAATTATTTAACTCTTAAGAACAAATGGGAAGTTCACTCATAGCATCCTTTCTTTCAGTAAACCAGAAAATGCTAGAAAAAAATCAGTTGGATATATTGTTAGTCATAATATTAATAAAACTTAAAATTTATTGACATTTGTTATATACTAAACACTCTAGATGGATAATCTCTTTTAAAACTTGTGATAACCCAGAGAGGTAGACACTGTTCTGTTCCTGCTTTACAGATGAGATATGGGGCTAGAGAAGTTAAGTAATTTGTTTAAAATGTATAGCTAGCAAATGACAAGGTATAGAGAGTAAGTCTGACTTGGGAAGAATGCTAAGTCTTCCCTCCCTTAAAATTTATTGACATGGGCACAAACACACACAAGCTGTTGTCATCTGTCTCTCCCCAAAGTTAGTCCCTAGGGATTTCTTTTTTTCTTTTTTCTTTTCTTTTCTTTCTTTTTTTTTTTTTAAGGGAGAACAGAGAACGAATCTCTGTTGTCTATCACTGAATGTCTGTGAGTAGAGGGTAGGAGAAGGGAGGGTTAGCTATAGATGCAGAGAAACCCTAAGAAGACAGTTACAAAAGAAGGAAAAGATTCCTGCCAGGGATGTAGAATTCCTCAAGCTTTCTTCAATTCCCACAGGTCTCTTCCTGAGTTGTCTGAAGTGTCTTTTGTCCCCAGCATGCCCCGGGCCAGAGCATCAACAAGAAAAGGCCCCATGGTCTTGTTGAGAAGGAAGGCAGGGGGAGTAAAGCAGTGCCTGAACCTTAGCACTCATCGTGCTTCTAGAACCACCATTAATCGCTGAAAATAACAGGCTCTGCCAAGTGATGATAACATCTTCTCTCATGTTAAGGATTGAGATGATAGGCTTTTCAAATCCATGATCATCTTGGATACCATATCTAGGCAGGAAACTCCCTAGCTCTATATCCTCCAAATGTACTTGGTCTACATATTTCTAAATATACAGTGCTTTTTAGTGTTATCTTATCTATCCTTTTTGTGGTTCCTTTTCAGCATTGTTGTTACTCTGAGATTATAAACTGGGAGTATTTCTAATTCACTGTATTCTCTGTGCCTGTCAAAACAAATGGGTGCTTATGATATTAAATATTGCACAATGAATTCTCCACATGACAAACTCCATTCCTGTGTGTCTTCCTGGGTTTTTTTCTTTCGTTGATTCATTCATTACGTCCCTAATATGTGAAAAACCATTCTTAGGCTCTGAGGATCCAGTGAGGCATAAAATACCTCCACTGAGCTTTAGAACCATTACTCTAAAAGTTCATGAAAATTAGAAAGATAAAATGCATTCTGTTGAATGACAAAGGGTATTGTGTAAATAGAAAATAGACGGTTTAATATATGAATGAATAAATAAAATAAGAAAAGGAGGAAGAAAGGGAGGGAGGAGGAAATGGGATGGGATGAAATATTTTACCTAGAGAGACTTAGAGCTCCTAAAATATTATTTAGCTTAAAGTCTGGAAAGACCTGGTGAACCAATTCAGGAACTTCAGGAAACTTAGCAGCACCAGAAAGTAGAAGGCTGAGAGCTTTCTAAACAGCCTGTGAGGAAAATAGAAATGGATGGTTGCAGTACTGAGAACCCAGAGTTGAGAAATAGCTAGGTGTTCCAGTTTGCTAAATCTTCTGGAATGCAAAATGCCAGAAATGGATCAGCTTTTACAATGGTGATTTATTAGTTCACAAATTTACAGTTCTAAGGCCATCAAAGTGTCCAAACTGAGGCATCAACAAGTGGTAGATACCTCCTCTGACGAAAAGGTCAATGGCATCTGGAACACCTCTGTCAACTGGGAAGACACGTGGCTGGTGGCTGCTGGTCCTTTGCTCCCGGGTGGCATTGCTTTCAGCTTCTGATTCCAGTGGCTTTCTCCTTGAGCATCTATGGGTTTTCACTTAGCTTCTCTGGGGCAAACTCTGGGCTTCATCTCTTAGCTTAGCATCTCCAAACATCTTCCTATGTGCATGTCCAAAATGTTTCTGGGCATTTTCCCTCTAAGTGTCCCTGCCTTTTATCCTCTCTTAGAGGATGTGAGTAAACTAATTAAGACCCACCTTGAATGGGTGGGGTTTTAACTCCATGGAAATAATCTCATCAAAAGTTCCACCCGCAATTGGGTGGGTCACATCTCCATGGAAACAACCTAATCAAAAGATCCCACCCACAATAGCTCTGCCCCCACAAGATTGCATTAAATGAACATGGCTTTTTCTAGGGTACATAATAGATTCGAATCAGCCCACTAGGTGTCTTTAATGTACTTCTTAAGTCATCAACAGTAGACTGACTACGTTATTTAACTAAAATTGTTTATGTTGAAATAGGGCTAGGTTTTCTCTTCCCCCAGGTTTTTATTTTGGAAAAAAAAAAAAAATTCCAAACCTGTGCAGGGTTTGTTTATTTGATTTTGTTTGGTTGTTTTGATGTGCAAGTCAGAACCCTCGTAGAGGAGGAATAACAACGCTCAGGAGTCAGACTTTCTGGGTTTCATTCCTGGCCCTGCTGCTTGCCCTCTGTGTGCCCTTAGACCTAAGTCACTGAAATGTGCTAAGCCTTTTCTGTAAAAATGTGCTGAATTACAATAATACCTTCCTTATTTTTAGGGATTACACGAGATAATCCCAGTAAAGCATGTGGCATGGTATCTGGTGTGTAGTCAATGTTAGGTCTTACAAAAAGGTACGTGAAAAATGCTTTATATATTGAAAAGCATTATAAAACTATCAACAGATATTATTATATTATTCAGTTATTGTTGATCTTCAAACTACACTTTCTTTTAGCCATGCTGCCATTGCTGAAAGCGTTTTGGAAATGGCTTCAGGTCATAGAAGCAAAAGCAATTTCATTGATTTACCATCACAATTCACTTTTGGTCAAAAATAGTATTTCCAGTATGATACTGTGCCGGTTTGAATATATTATGTCCCCCAGAAAAAGCCATATTCTTTGATGCAATCTTGTGGGGCAGACATAATAGTGGGGATTAAGTTGGAAAGTTTGGATTAGATTGTTTGCATGGAGATGCGCCCCACCCAACTGTAGAGGATAACTGATGGAATATTTCCATGGAGACGTGGCCCCACCCATTCAGGGTGGGCCTTGATCAGTGGAGCCATATAAAAACATGCTGACTCAGGGAGATGGAACTGAGTGCAGCTGTGAGTGACGTTTTTAAGAGGAAACAAGCTTGCTAGAGAGGAACGTCCTGGGAGAAAGCCATTTTGAAACCAGAACTTTGGAGCAGATGCCAGCCACATGCCTTCCCAGCTAACAGAGGTTTTCTGGATGCCATTGGCCATCCTCGAGTGAAGGTACACGATTGCTGATGTGTTACCTTGGACACTATATGGCCTTAAGACTGCAACTGTGTAGCCAAATAAACCCCCTTTTTATAAAAGCCAATCCATCTCTGGTGTTTTGCATTCCTCAGCATTAGCAAACTAAAACAGATTTTGGTACCAGGAGTGGGGTGCTCTTGCTGCTGAGTTTGCAAATACCAAACATGTTGGAACGGCTTTTTAAATGGATAATGGGGCGTTTCTGGAAGAATTGGGAGGAGCTTGATAGAAAAGGCCAAAACTGCTTTGAAGAGACTGTTTGTGGAAATATGGACTCTAAAGATACTTCTGATGAGGACTTAAGCAGAAATGATGAATGTGTTGTTGCTAACTGGAAGAAAGGCGATCCTTGTTTTAAAGTGGCAGAGAATTTGGCAAAATTGAGTCCTGGTGCCAGATGGAAGGAAGAATTTGAAAGCGACAACCTGGAATACTTAGCTGAGGAGATTTCCAGACTATGTGTGGAAGAGGTACCCTGGCTTCTCCTTGCAGCTTATAGTAAAATGCGAGCGGAAAGAGATAAACTTAGAACTGAACTCTTGGGTTCAAAGAGACCAGAAGCTGATCGCTTGGAAAATTACGAGCTTCCAGGGGGTGGAATCCCAGAAGCTACAGCCCAACATGAGGATGTAACCAAACATGGAACTCAGCCACCATTTCAGTACAAGCCAGGATTGGAGATGGAATTATCCAGAAAGGATTTGTGGAAAGTCCTATTGTCTAATGGCTTTGACCCCTGTGTGCTTCATGCAAAGCCAACAGAATTTTTACGAGATCTTTATAGACAGAGCCATTGCCAGTCTGGACTGGAGGAGACAGACAAGGAACAAACTGAAGGAAAAATTTCTTCAAAGACAGAGCCATGGAGGTTGAGGTCTGGAGTCAAGAGGTTTGGGGCTGGGAGAGTGGAGCAGCCCACACGCATGGAAAGGGTAAGTTTGCCCTAGAGGTCGAGGGCGAGCTTTCCGCCTCGATGCTCTAGAAGAGTTTCGCCACCTCAGGTCCCAAAGAGGGTGGAGCACATTTCCAGGGAATTGGGGAGAGCCTGGCTGCCCCTCCACTGTTCTGAAGGGGTTGAGCGTGTGCCCCGGAGATGGAAGGGAATCCGGGAGCTGCCCCGATGTTTGAGAAGGGTGGGGCCGAGAAGGTGGTCTCCCCAATGTGTGGATATGTTGGAGCACTCACCCAAGTGTTTGGAGAGGAAAGGTCTGCCACAAAGGCCCTTAGAAAGGGTTAGACTCCCGCTCTCTCAAGCCCCAAGGATGCAAGGTCATTCTGTTAATGACTCTCAGACTTTGAAATCTAATGGAGTTTGTCCTGCGGGTTTTAGGAACTGTTTTGGTCCTGTTAACCCTATTTTCCTTACTCTTTCTCCTTATGGCAATGGGAATGTTTATCTTATGAATGCCCCTCCTTTGTATATTGGAAGCATATAACTTGTTCTAAGTCCACAGATCCAAAGCTAAAGGAAAAGTATGCCTTAGGACTGACCATGCCTATATTTGATTTTGATGGGATCTTGTTCTTAACTCTTGTTACTGAAATGATTTAAATTTCTGTGATATTGTGGGATGAATGTATTTTGTATTTGGAAAGAATATGTTTTTCTGGGTCCAGGGGGTGGAATGTGACGGTTTGAATGTATTATGTCCCCCAGAAAAAGCCATATTCTTTGATGCAATCTTGTGGGGCAGACATAATAGTGGGGATTAAGTTGGAAAGTTTGGATTAGGTTTTTTGCATGGAGATGCGCCCCACCCAACTGTAGAGGATAACTGATGGGATATTTCCATGGAGACGTGGCCCCACCCATTCAGGGTGGGCCTTGATCAGTGGAGCCATATAAATGTGCTGACTCAGGGAGATGGAACTGAGTGCAGCTGTGAGTGACGTTTTGAAGAGGAGCAAGCTTGCTAGAGAGGAACATCTGGGAGAAAGTCATTTTGAAACCAGAACTTTGGAGCAGATGCCAGCCACATGCCTTCCCAGCTAACAGAGGTTTTCTGGATGCCATTGGCCATCCTCGAGTGAAGGTACCCGATTACTGATGTGTTACCTTGGACACTTTATGGCTTTAAGACTGCAACTGTGTAGCCAAATAAACCCCCTTTTTATAAAAGCCAATACATCTCTGGTGTTTTGCATTCCTCAGCATTAGCAAACTAAAACAGATATCTAGTCTTATTTGCCAGACAGGATTTCAGATGAACTTGGATGAGGCTAATTCCAGAAATGAAACCCACCTTTAAAGGGATGAGACAATTGTGAGGAGTTTGAAAGAAGTATAACATGGACTCTGAAGGCAATTCAAGGAAAGGGAATCCTAAAATCTTTAAAGCATATGGAATAAGCAATATGTACAAATTTTTCCCAGATGATCCTGTAAAAGAGATAAAATTCATTTGAACCTTAGTTTGTAATGGGGAAAAAATTAGTCTCTGGGATTCTTTTTGCTTTGTTTTGTTTTGTTTTAAGAGAAGTTGTAGGTTTACAGAAAAATCATGCAGAAAATACAAAACTTCCATATACCTACTCCCATTATTAACATTTTGCATTAATTAGTGTGGTACCTTGGTTACAATTGATGAGAGAAATTGTGGATAATTGCATTATTAACTATAGTCCATATTTTTATCTTAGAGCTCACTGTGTTGTACAGTCCTATGGTTATTTTTGTTTTGTTTTGTTTAATTTTTATTCTAGTAACATATATGTAACCTAAAATTTCCCCTTTTAACTATGTTCAGGTATTTAATTTAGGGAAGTTAATTGCATTCACAATGTTTGCTGCTATCACCACCTTCTATTAACAAAACTTTTCCATCACCCTAAAACCATTCCCTACCTCCACCCCAGTCCCTGCTACCCTATATTCTAGATTCTAACTCTGTGAATTTGCTTGCTTTAATTAGTTCATATCAGTGAGATCATATAGTATTTGCCCATTTGTGTCTGGTTTATGTCACAATATGATGTCTTCAAGGTTCATCCTTGTTGTTGTATATATCAGAACTTTGTTTCTTTTCATGGCTGAATAATATTCCATTGTATGTATATACCAAATTTTGTTATCCAATCATTGGTTGATTGACACTTGGGTTGCTTCCATCTCTCAGCAATTGTGAATAATGCCATTATGAAAATTGCTCAAGTCCTTATTTTCTATTCTTTTGGGTAAACACCTAGATGTGGAATTGCTGGGTCATATGGTAATTCTATATTTAACTTTCTGAAGAACTGCCAAACTCTTTTACTTGGTGGTTACATGATTTTACATTCCTACCAACGGTGTACTGATGTTTCTATTTCTCCACATCCTCTCCAATTCTTGTTACTTTCCTTTTTTAAAAAATAAGTAGTAGCCATTCTAGTGGATATGAAATGGTTTCTCATTGTGGTTTTGATTTGCATTTCTCAATGACTAATGATGTTGAACATCTTTTCATGTGCTTTTTGGCATTTGTCTATCTTCTTTGGAGAAATGTCTATTCAACCTTTTTGCCCATATCTTAATTGGGTTGTGTTTGTCTTTCTGTTGTTGTGTTGTAGGATTTCTTAGTAAGTTCTGGATATTAAATTCATATCAGATATGCGTTTCCCAAATATTTTTCTCCCAGTCTGTAAGCTGTCTTTTTACTTTCATGATGAAGTCCTTTGATGCACAAATTTTCTTTTAATTTTGGTAAAGTCCTGTTTATCTATTTTTTCTTTTGTTGCTCATGCTTTTGGTATAAAGTCTAAGAAACCATCTAACACAGGGTCCTAAAAATGCTTCCCTACATTTTCATCTAGGAGTCCTAGATTTTGCATTTAGTCTTTGACCCACTTTGAGTTAATTTTGCATATGTTGTGAGATAAGGGCCACTCTTCATTCTTTTGCATATGGATATCCAGTTTTCTCAGCACCATTTGTGGAAGAGACTGTTCTTTCTCAGGGAGTCTCTTTTACACTTCAGTCACACCTTGTACAGTTTGTGTCTATAGATCCTTACAGCAAGGTTCCATTCACTGAAAACTGCTGAAGGTCCTGCAGGTAAAGGAGAGGCCAATGTGTCTAAGCTCAGAGAGGGCCCGAGAACTCGTCAGTTCCATAGAAGGGACAGCAGAGGACATTAGCCTTGTGTTCTGTCACACTGTTATTTCTCCATGAGGCTATTAAGTTGTTAACGGGCATTTGTAAGTGCTTGAGCATCATGTTCATTGGGGATTCCATACAATTCTCTCCAAGGCTGGCTGAAAACCTTCCCTTGGAGAGTGTTTTGTCAGCAATGTTCATTTGGTTACATGACAGAAACTAAAACTGGCTAACTTAAACAAGACGGAATTTAGGCGAAGAATAGTAGAAACATATCTAATTCTGTGAGAATTAGTGTGGAGGTTGGAAGGTCACGTTTCAAGGAGTCAGTGCATCTTTGGAGTGCTAGAAGGTAGCAAATTAAGGGAAAATCTCATGGCAGGAGCAATCTGTGAGGTCACTGCAACAGTTTCTTTGTTATTCTGCTCAATAGTCAAACTCCAGTGAAGTAGTCTCATTAGTCTAGTTTGGGTTTGGGGCCTTGGCTAAAGGTGGACAGGGCATCTGACTTCAGTTCTGCTAGAGTACAGGAAAAGTAATGTAGTTAATAAGGGCCTAAATTTATGCGGGCAGATTACATGGGTTTGTATCATAGTTACAGCTATTTCTCCTTGAACAGGTTATTTAACCTTCCAGAGTCTCAGGTTTCTCGTTTTTGGAGTAACTAACCATAATATCTGTAATTACTTTGTAGGGAGTGCATGAAAGTTATTTCTGAAACCCTAAGCACAATGCATGGCACATAGTAAGTATGATAAGTGTTGACTATGCTATTATGGATATTATTCAGTGGAGAGACCAAGTGATCTCCTGAAGGAAATTAGAAAAGGGAAATGAATGCTGTTGGTCCAAAATATAAATATATCCATTATAGTGAGCTAAGAGGATTGGCCTCAGTGCACTATTTATCTTGCTAATCTATTCCTCTGTTAACTGCTGTTTATGATATTAAGTGTCTTGGGAGTATGGAATGATGCCTGTCATTAGTGGATCTCTGAGAACCCAGTTCCCCTGAAGGCACAAAAATTCTTTGACTGTGTAATCATTTGATCCACACACATTTACTGACGACTCCTTTTACTTAGTTGAGTACTGGGTTTCTTGCTCTCTGGCTCCTCCTTTACTTACAAGTGTAGGAATTAAAGCAAAGGATATTTTGCATTGCTGTGATCTTTGTTTAATAGTAACCTAAACTAACTATTATCTAATAAGTCGTTCACTAATTAGGTTCATGTTAAGGGATGCAGGATGGTAGAAAGAATTATTTTTTAAACCTCTCAACTTTCTGAGAACTACATGTGAGTAGGCTCTAATATATGAATGAGCTGGGTATCTAAATTGATTCAAAAATCGATTATGTGAATTTTAGACCTGATTATCCACACACTGGCATTCATCAAAGGTCCTTTAGAACCAGTCTCCACCTCCATTCCAGGAAAGGGCAGATTTCCCAAGGAGAAAGAATCTGAAGGAGAATTTAAGGTCCACTAGAAAAGGCATTTTGGTCTGTCAGCAGGATGAGATGGGTTTAAATCCCTGAAGACAATGGGAGCTCACTGTAGAGCCTCACATAACCTACCTACTTGAAAAGTCAGAGGCATTGTGAGGAGGAGGACCTAAACCCAGGCTTTGGGGAACTGGACTTAATGACACTGTGGCAGAACTACTCAGATAGAACCTCACTGCAGCCCCCACAGCCTGCTTCCAACACAGCCACCGTGGTGCTGGCCTCAGATCACCAGCCCCACCCGCTCCCACCACATACTGTCTGACCAAGGTTGAGAAGCCTGGTCTCTTATCTCTAAACCTGTCATCTGGGTCCTGGCTCCTGTTTAGACCATCTACAACCTAAAGAGAGCCATTCACCCCGCCCAGGACCAATCTTGCCTTCCTTACCACACCCTCGGTGAAGTCTTTTCTGTCCCCAGACCTGACTGGCACTGGCCTGTCCACCAACCTTACCACACCATGCCACCCAACACAAGGAAAACATTATTGACTAAAATCTGAAAGTATAGCCACTTTGGGTGATAATGTATTTTTAAAAATGTATTTTTCTAGGGGGGTAGCTAAGCATTGTAAGTTGGTAGCCTTTGGATTCTTTAAATCAATGCGGAGTTAGAACCCTGGCTTTGCTATTTATTAGCCATTTGGACTTGTGCAAGTTATTCTTTGAACCTCAATTTTCGCATCTAAAAAATATGTGGATAATAAAACTATCTTAAAGGGTGATTACAAGGATTGAAACAGATGAATTAAGTACCTAGCCCAGTACCTGGTGCATTTTTTTAACATGTAAAAAAGCCTTTAATTGCATCACCAGGAACTAAAATAAATACTAATTCTTGAATAAACACTTTTATTCTTGAGTGTACTATGTCACTTCTGTCAGTGAGTTTTCACAGCAAATGAATCACCTTTAGAATTAGAAATAAACATAAGGAAGAATGAAGGAAAGAAAACATTTAAATTTCTCTTAAAATTATTTTCCTCTCCTAACTTGTGTTCTATTGTCTGTGTTCATAAGAAACTAACTACGTCTGCAGAAATGTCTGCCTCTTTCTCTGGCCAGTTCTTTTCAAAATGTTTGAATTCCTAATTGTGCACACAGACTTAGTCATTATATTTTCATGTGCAAGCAATTTAGACTCATTTAACAGCCCCTCCCACCTGAAAGTTTTGTTCTCCATGTGCCACAAATCAGATTCTTAGGAATATGTTTGATTTTGAAACAATGTAAAAGTACTGCTCATTTTCTTTGGATTTCATTTATGTACCTTTTTTTAAATAATGTAAAAAGACATAAAAACTCAGCAGCTGGTCAAAACAAGATATCAAAGAAACCATCAAAATAGGGAAAATAAAGTAAAACTAATATGCTGGGAAAAAGCCAAATAAAAACCATAGTCTGATAAACATTCCCCATACACATTTGGCACATAACAAATATTTACTTTTAATCGATTGGAAATACAGGAAAATGGGAATCCACCCCAGTTGCCACTCTGAATCCTAGCTCTCTTGAGCTCACATCAATGTATGTGATGAAAAGAGTAAAAGAAACCAGTTGGAGGGAAACAAGAAAGAGATTAGATTTTTGTTTCTTTTGGAGAAACATAGTACAAAGCTACAGGTTTAAATAATAACCTCTGAAGAATCAGCAGAGTTGTATGACATTTGTTCATTTAAAAACCAATTAAATAGATAATATTGCTCCCCACCATAGGTGATATAGATTTTGATTTATTTGGTCAATGAATGTCTTTCTTAGAACGTGATCTAGAAGCTAATGCTTGTTCAAACTAAGAAGGAAATACAAAGAATTAGATTCTGAACACATATTGGTGTCTGTGAACTGGTAACTCTAGAATTTAGCAAAAATTAAGAAAGAAATGTCTTAGGTTGTCTTGAAGATTTTGAGAATTAAATATCACAGTTTGGAGACAAAATTTACATAAACCATATAGTTTTCTCTGCCTGTTTTCCACATTGTTTGGGGTCTTGAAACAAATCACCAACCCAATTAGGAATGGTAAATTCCCCACCTATAAATGAATTGTAGTACTTTGTCCACCAGCCTTCTAAGGCTTTAGTAAGCTGAATTATTTTGATATCACTGGATGAAAGGTTCTGTAAAAGTTCAAAGTATTGGTGTTATTTTGGGTAGTCACACCTGCACATTTAAAATGCCTTTTGTGCCAAATATAGCTCAATCTGCTTTCAAATCAGACCATCAGGGAAGGGTAGATTCAAATGTGTGACAGATTGCCTGAGGTGTTTCCCTACAAAGAAAAAGTAAAACCGAGAGAGCCACTCCCACCCAACATCTTTGTCTCTGTGCATCAGCATCAAATGGCACCTCTTAGGAGAAGAAATGTTACTCTTTCTCTGCTGGAGATCCAAAGCAAGATACAGAACATCTTCTGGAAGATGTGGCACCTAAGAGCTCTCAACTATTTGCGGAGTAGATGAGTGAGTGCATGGAAATGGAGATGGAGGGGGCCAGTTCCTTTCACTAATAGGAATATTTATTAAAAGGCTACTTGTTTTCAAGAGCAGTTAAGCTCAGAAAGCACAGTAGTATGATGTCTGCCATTAAAATAGTTAGTTCCCTTGTAGGGTATAATTAAGAGTCAAATGAGTGGTGTGCTAAGCATGTAGAGTAGTTGTTCCCGAATTTATCTTTTCATTACAATCAACCAGCATCTTTTAAAAATTCCAATAGTCATTGAAGGAAGAAAATATCAGAGTTTCAGAGACGACTTAGAGAACAATAGCAATGTCCCAGTGTTAGTCTATAATGTCAGCCCCACACTAGCAAAAGGATAAAAGGAATAGAAAGGAAGAGAAAGTTACAAAAGGTAGAAGAACAAATGTAGAGGATTTAGTAACTTCTAATTGTATTTTTTCCTGAGTGAATGTAAAATGGTTCTGAAAATGTATGAAACCTCATAATTCTTGGTATTATGTTTAGGATAAAAATAGGTTAAGATCTGGATTCCAAGCAAGTTTATGTAGGTGCCTAGATTATCTACCTTTAGCTTATCTCGTTTAGGAGAAAATGTTCCATATATTGAATATTCTAGAAAACCGTGGTTCATAAACTTACTTATTTTAATCATTTGGAATGGAAATCTTTGAAAGGTGTTATGCTCATTCTTACCTCTTAAAGTACACTGAATGTGATGAAATCCTTTTTAGTGGCCCTACTCATCATTATGAACATCTACTTTTATACTTCCCTGTCATTAACAGATGTCCTCAAGAGCTAATGGTCTGCAGAGGATTTGTTTCCCCTACAATAAAGAGTCCCAAACCTTGCTGCACTTAGATATCTCCTCTGCTGCTCCCATATTGTCCAAATTTACTAAAGCTACTGGCCCTGGCCTTAATAGCATCTCTTCTGATCTGTGGCTCATTTCTCTTTGGAAACCCAGATTGCTAAGCCATTGCATTGAGCCTAAAATAAGAGCAAATTAACTCAAATTAATAGTGTGATTTGGAGACAATCCATCCCAGAGGTAGGGCTTCCAGATATTTAATGTGCATAATAAATGAGTTTTTTAAATGCATTTACTTGAATGCTCAATGGTTCTTTTCACTTACTTACTGGGTTTAATAGTATAAGTTGTTGGATAATTGATCTTTGGATAAAAAGGTTGCTACTATACTACTAGGGCTAATAAAATTAATAGTGATTTATCATTAGCCAATCAACAAAAACATTTTAAATTCTGTACTGTAGATTTAAGGAAAATCAAAATGAATAAGATGTAGTCCCACCCCCAAAAGAGTTGATGCGATATAGTTGTATGTATGAAAAGGAAACCAAGAATATGAGGTAGTCCCAGGATGGTGGCACAGAAAGTGTCCTAAGAATTCAGAGGAGGCGGAGATCAAAATCAGATAATGTGAACCATTAGGCTTCCATCCAACCTGGTATTTCTGTTGGACTTTGAACACTTTGCAAATACTTTTAGTGTTTGCTAAATATACTGTGGGATAGATACTCGGTAATGGGAGTGTACCTATGCATAGATCTATAGGATTGCCTCCAGTATCCCAGTAAAGAGGTCCTTTCTTCCAGAACCATTTGCTGTTACAAAAGAGGGGTGGTCATGTGATTTGCTAACATTCCTTTATTTTGCATCTGATACTGAGCTTCTGAAATTCATGGAAAGAGCAATGATCTCAGCATTTAGATACCAAAGCTATAATCCCAGTTCTGCCTCTAGGTAGTTGTTTAACCTTTGGTAAGAAATTTAACCTGGATTTTCACCTCTAAAGTTGGGGAGGATACTGGATTTAGATAGTATCTAAAAAACCCAACTAGTTCTTTAATAATATATTATTTTATTTAAAATGCATGCTTCTGATTATATTTTCCTAGGTTATAGTTCCCTAAAAACAGAATAAAAGATATGCCAGTCATTGTGTGAATTCCACTTTTCCCAATGTGGATCTTTAGGGCTTATCTTTGTCACCATTTGCTTTTTAGAGTTTTCGACAAAGAGTTAAAAGAAAATTTCTGGCTCCCCTGCCTAGTCTTCCTCTCCATTTGGCAGAAGTCTTCATGTGGACTTGATGGTTGCCCAGAGCAACAAAATATTAGCAGCAGAAGCATGTTCAGGGACTCAATTGTATAGTGACTCAGAGCTGAGAGACCTTTTTCCAGCTTGACTGGAGCCCATACTTAGCTAAAGTGAGTATTTGTCTTTGCCTGTCTGCACTACTTCTCGGACTTGGAGGTGCCCATTATTTTGCTTCCTAAAATACAGAAGCTAACCTTGAAACTGCAGAGAGGAAGTTAAATGGTCAGCATGCTTCATACATGAAACATCATTAGAACTAGTAAATATAAACAAGATGAGGAAGCTGATCTTGAGCTTTGAAGAGCATATCCCAAGAACATTATGAGAATGCAATAAAAATTCAAGAGCTACTACTCAAAGACAATTATCTCTTTTGAGTTAGGAGAACCCAGTGGAAAAGCTGCTTGTGCAAATTAGTACCCTTTTCCTTCTCTCTATGGAGCTAAACATTTCCAACTAAGCTCCAACTATGATTTTTTTTTTTTTTCCAGGGTTTTTTGTTCATAAACTCCTTAAATACTGAGGCCGTCCCCTCACTGTTCCATTAGTCTGGCTCCATGATACAAATAACTCCAGCTTGTTAAGGAAATCGTTACCATCCAGGGGTCATATGTCCTTTGCTTTTATTCATTATTGCCTGGAGCAAGAATTGGAGGGAGAAGTATTAGCCAAAACTTATTACTAAAGCCCTCTCTCTAGGGATTTAACGAGGTTCCATCTTATCTATGTGTTTGGTTGGTGATATTTTTATACCTTTCCACATTTTCCTTACTTGCATATGAACAAGGTCATTATGATATAACAATTATTTACTATTACCTTTTATCTATACTGAATGCTTACTGTTACTATGATTAGGAACTGGCCATCTTATTGGGGACATTGTGACTTGAAATGAATATTCTTTCTGAGTGATTGGAAATACTGTACTCAACTCAAGTGGTTTACAATAGTAACTCTTATCCACGTAACCATAGCAGCTGTTTGGAAACATGGCTTCAGATCACTTACTTGCAAATGTCTTTTTCCATACAATCCTGGATGGAATGGAACCCATATACATTACTTGACATGTGAAACACATGTGACCCTGGCAGATGATTCTGCTAACCTTGAAAACTACAGCTGTTTAGTCACTTTGAGAACAATGCAATACAAGTGATTTACTAGTCTTGGGTTTAAACCATTTTATGCTGACTGATGGGAATTCTGACCCTTCAAAGAGGAAAAAAAAATTAGGACAATGGAAATGTGTCATCACGTGTGTTAATGTGGGATGAAAAGTGCAAGGAAGACTTTGCTTGATGTTATAGAAAATAGCATATATGTTATTTTTTTTAAGTATTGCATTATTTTTTTTAATTTGATGAAGAAATCCACATTTTAACTTTAGTTTCCTCTCCATCCAAAACAAAAGCAGTCTATAATTTCCTCAAACAATCAAAGCTTCTTTGGTTACTATAAAATATACTCCCTGCTTAGGCATTACATTGCGGAAGGTTAACATTCTCTTCCAAGAAGACTTTGTAAATGGTGCAGTTGCTATGTATATGCACAATTTCTGTTAAAGTTTGGTTTAGGTAGAGTGAAAGAGACTTGAAAAATTGTGCCTTAAGATGAGTCCAGAACTGGTGTGGCTGCTCAAGGTCATCAGGGACCCAGGCTTCTTTCACATTACTCTGCCACCATCCCGAAGTCATGCTTTTGTCTCCATGGGCCAAGATGATGGCAAGAGCTCTAACCATCACATCTAAGTTGCAAGCAGCAGGATGGAGACGGAGAGAGAAGAGCATACCCCCTCCTTTAAGAGATTCCCAGAAGTCCCACATAATCCTTTTACTTACCTCTCCTTGATTGGAATTTAGTCACATGGCCACATCCTGCAGTATCAGAGACTGAGAAATAAATTCTTTTATCTGGAAATCCCCAAATTTAGGGGTTTCAATCTCCTTTAAGAAAATAAGCCCTCTTCTAGCCTCTCCTTCTTGCCTCCTAAATCTAGAACAGACTCTCAAGAATTCCATGCAATCCTGTTCCTCTTACTGATCTTGGAAAAGTCTTAATCTTTGAAAAATTCTCACAGTCTGCCTTCTCTACTTCCTTACGTGAACAACTGGGGGGCAGTTCAAACTGGAATTTGAGCAAGCCAAGACCCCTCCTCTCAATTGGGCCTTCAGTGCTGGTGAGTTTGTCTTTGCTCTGTTTCCTTTCTTGTTCCCTTAATGCCTATTGCTCCCTCTTCTCGAGCCTCTTGACCCAGCAGCTGTCCTTCACCTTTCAGCAAATGACTTTGCTCGTTGCTTAATGAAAACCAGTGTGAAGGGCATGGACCTCCTCAACTTGCACCTCCTCTTATCAACATCCATACCCATCCTTTTCTCCATCTTTATGGTCTCAGCAGATAATGTGATCCTTCTCCTTCATGTTCCAAATCAATGCCTGCATCTGTGTCCTTGATTCCCTGTCCTCTCAGATGCTCCAGGTCCTTGCTCCATCTATTTTCCTTTATTTTTTCTCGTACCTTAGGTATCTCCTTTTCTTCTGGCTCTTTCCCAATTCATGTCTCTCTCAATCTTGAAAACAATACTAAACAAAACAATAACAAAGTCCAGTAAGAGATACTCTGTAGAATTTTTGGCTAGTTCTTTGTCTTTTTCCCTTGTGTTCCATTTGCTAGAGCTGCCATTATGCAAAATACCAGAAATGGGTTGGCTTTTATAAAGGGGATTTGTTAAGTTAGATTATTTCCATAGAGATGTGGCCCTGCCCATTCAGAGTGGGTCTTTATGAGTATACTGAAGTCTTTAAGAGAGCTCACCAAGACAAGGAGCTCAAAGAAGTTGAGAGAGACATTTTGGAGAGAAGCTAAGATACATAATCCAGAGTTTCCCCCCAAGAGAAGCTAAGAGCCGATACAGACTGAGACGAGTTTGCAGTTCTAAGGCCATAAGAGTGTCTAAACTAAGGCATTAACAAGAGGATACCTTCACTAAAGAAAGGCCGGATGGCTTCTGGAATACCTCTCTCAGCTGGGAAATCATATGACTGGTGTCTGCTGGTCCTTTGCTCCTGGGTTCTTGTTTCAAAATGGCTTTCTTCAAAATGTCTGTGGGCTTCTGTCTCTCTTGGCTTCCCTCTCTCAGCTCATTTGCATCCTTGCGTGTTCTCCCAGGGTGTTTCTCTCTAAGGGTCTGGAGATCCTCTCTTAGCTTCTCCAGGGCAAATGCTGGGCTTCATCTCTTAGCTTAAGATCTCCACACATGTCTTAGTTTAGCATTTCCAAATGTCTGCATCTTCAACCATCTCAGTCTGTGTTGGCTCTTAGCTTCTTCCGGGGGTAAACTCTGGATTATGTATTTTAGCTTCTCTCCAAAATGTCTCTCTCAGCTTCTCTGAGCTCCTTCTTTTGGTGAGTCCTCTTAAAGACTCCAGTAAACTCATAAAGACAGCTCTGGATGGGTAGAGTCACATCTCCGTGGAAATAATCTTATCAAAGTTCTCACCCACAGTTGGGTGGGTCACATCTCCATAGAAACAATTTAATCAAAGATCCCACCCTTAATAAGTCTACCCCCACAAGATTGCATTAACGAACACAGTCTTTCCTGGGGTACATAACAGTTTCAAACAGGAATACCTTGTCAGCCAAGTTGCCCCACTTCCTCATCTTCCATTCTCTCCTTAATCCAATGTGGTAGAATTTTCTCATACACAACACTCTAACTGTCCTTACCACATTTACCGGTGAGCTCCTACTTGCCAGCCCAGTTAAGACTTCTCAGTCCTTATCTTAGAGCCCGTCCTCTTAAACTTTCCTAATTCATTTACTCAATAAATATTTATTCAACACATTTTTATTGGGAGCCATTCTGTCCAGTTAATTCCACTCTGTTCTTTTCTTGCCACTCCGATTATTCCTTCTCACGATTCGTCATAGTCTACCTTCTTTCCCCCTTCCACTTTTAAACATTGGTACTATTGAAGGTTCTTCTTGACTCATTGCTTTTCTCATTCTGCGTACTCTCTAGATGCTTTCATTTACTTCAGTAGTTTTATTTCCCGTATCATGCAGGTGATTCCCCAAACTGTATCTCTACTCAGAATTTTTCTTGGTTTTCTGACTTATGCATACAAAAGCCCAATGTCCACTGATATCCCACGACTTAAATTCAATTTTTCCAAAACTGGACTCAATATTTCTTTCTAATCTGTTTTTTTCCTGACTGTTAGTGAAAGCACTTTGCTCTCAGTCTGAAGCTTGGAAATCATACCTCCTCATCAAATAAATAACTAAATGTATGTTTTATTTTGCTTTCTAAATGTTTTGCAAATCTGTGCTCACCTCCCAGACCACTAATACTTGCCTAGCTGATATGTACCAGCTCTCCCCTGTATTACATTGATAGTCCCTGAAAAAGTGTTCTTAAAAGAGTCAGTTGTTATTAGCATTTTATAAAAATATGATATAGACTTTAAAAGAGTATACCATCATACTTAGTCAAGATAGGTATCATTTTATAAAAATATATATACACACATATATATTGCCATTGTGTCCTACAAAATATGTTTCTTACTATAAATAAAAAAAATTGAAAACCACTTCCTTAAATAATCTATCTCTGGTCTAGCTTTCCTTAGCTCTGCCTTCCACAGTGACCTAGTTGAAAAATGAATCTGAAAACATCATTCTCCTGCTTAAAATCTTTCTGTTTTCTCTCTGTCAGCCATGAGATATAATCTAATCTCTTTGGCATGGTACATAAGGCCCCTACCCATCTATATGTCCTACCTTCTCTCCCGGCATCCTATGGCTGACACTTTTAGTAGCAAACTTCTTCCACCCACACACACCATTTTTCACAATTCTATGCATTTATTTGTACTCTTCTCCCCATCTAGAACTCACTTTCCTCTCTTAATGCCCTAGCTCACTTCATCTCATTCTTTTAAGATGACACATGAAATCCAATCCTGTCCTCTTCCCCAGGCAGTATCTGTTTCTATAGCCCCCATGCCTATCTCTAGCATAACTCTGATGAAATTGTTCTAAAACTTGTAATCTATACCTCTTTATTCTTTAAAAAAAAAAAAAACTACACAATAATATGACTGTTCTTTGTTGCATCTTTACTGTACGGAGGTGTGGTGCTAAGACGTGTCATCCTCAACTGATATGACTCCAGTTGACCTGGAGTAGAGAAGGTCAACTGTCTCTTCTTAAATATCTCTTCTCAGAACTTCTTGAAATGATTATTAAGTAGAATGTAGAAGCAATAAATAGGGCAGTAGAAGCCAACATGGGAAACCTTTATTCTCCTGCACAAGAAGGAAAGTGGTATGAAAATGTACTTCTTAACCTCTTTGATAGATGGGAATAACTTGAAAGAAGTAGATATGGTTGATCTTCTCCATATTGTCATATGAATTGGAATGAAAAAAAAAAAAAATGTGGGAAGCAAGGCCATTACTGACTGTCTTAGTTTCCTAAGGCTGCTATAACAAATAACCATAAACTGGGTGTTCTAGTTTGCTAATGCTGCTGGAATGGAAAACACCAGAAATGGATTGGCTTTTATAAAGGGGGTTTATTTGGTTGCAAAGTTACAGTCTTAAGGCCACAAAGTGTCCAAGGTAAGTCATCAACAATCATGTACCTTCACTGGACAATGGCCAGTGGCATCCGGAAACCATCTGTTAGCTAGGAAGGCACGTGGCTGGCGTCTGCTCCAAAGTTCTGGTTTCAAAATGGCTTTCCCCCAGGACATTCCTCTCTAGGCTGCAGTTCCTTACACTTGGGGTATCTGTACTCTCTTAGCTTCTCTGGAGCAAGAGTCTGCTTTCAACAGCTGTCTTCAAACTGTCTCTCATCTGCAGCTCCTGTGCTTTCTTCAAAGTGTCCCTCTTGGCTGTAGCTCCTCTTCAAAGTGTTACTCTCAGCTGCACTGAGTTCCCTCTGCCCGTCAGCTCATTTATATGGCTCCACTGATCAAGGCCCACCCTGAATGGGTAGGGCCACACCTCCATGGAAATATCTCATCAGAGTTATAACCTACAGTTGGGTGGGGTGCATTTCCATGCAAACAACCTAATCTAAACGTTCTAACTTAATCCCCACTAATATGTCTGCCCCACAAGATTGCATCAAAGAATATGGCTTTTTCTGGGGGACATAATACATTCAAACTGGCACACTGGGTAACTTAGATAAAATTTTATTCTTTCACAGTTTTGGAGGTTAGAAGTCCAAAATCAAGCTATAGGTGTGGCCACACTGAAGGTTCTAGGGAAGAATCCTTCCTTGCCTGTTCTGAGCTTCTGGTAGGCCCAGGTATTCCTTGGCTTGGGTCCACATAACTCCACTCTTTGCCTCCATCTTCACGTGGCCATCTTCTCCCTCTGTGTCTCCATCTTCACATGGCATTTTCACCTCTATGTCTTTATAGCCATGTCTTGTCTGTTCTTATACAGGCACTTATTTACCAGACTGCTATGAAAAAACAACAACAATAAACACACACACACACACACACACACACACACACACACACACACAATAGGTTGGTTTAAACAATGGGAATTTTTGGCTCATGGTTTTGAAACTAGGAAAAGTCCAAGATCGAGGCATCAGCAAGGTGATGCTTTCTCCTCAAAGTCTGTAACATTCTGGTGCTGGATTGCCATGGTCCTTGAGTTTCCTTGGCTTGCATGTTTGCCTCAAGTCATATGGTGATGTCCTTTTCTTTCTCTTCTGGGTTCTGTTGACTTCTATCTTCAGGCTCTTCCCCATGGCTTTTTTTACTATGTGTGAATTTCTTCTGCTTATAAAAGACCCTGGTAATTCAGATTAAGGCCCACACTCATTTCATTGGGCCACACTTTAATTAAAGCTAACATCTTCAAAAGGTCCTATTTACAGTGGGTTCACACTCACAGGCATGCAAAATGAAATTAAGAACATGTCTAAATTGGGGTACACAATTCAATCTACCACAAGTATTATCCCCATTTTACCAAAGAAGAAACTGAATGTCAGAGAATTTAAGGAAATTTCCCATAGTTAGTATTCAGGAAAGATGTGGAGCCGGGATTCAGACCTTGGCACTTTATTTCAGAATCCATACTCTGAACACAACACTCTACTGCCCACTCACATCCCACTCATTTCTTCTCAGTTAAGTCTCTTCCTCCACATTCTCTTTTTTTATCATGTTCTCCAGTATATTCTACTCTCTTTTTCCTTTCATTATATCCTCTGCCTTTTCTTCTTTTTCTGCTCTTTTCTCTTACCCCTTCCCTTATTTCCCTGTATCTCTCATTCCCTAACAACCCTTCCCTTTCCTTCTCTTCACCCATTCATTCATACTCCCTAATCCCACATTGTTCTCCCACATTTTATCTCCTCATTTCTCCCTGCAGCATCTCTCACGTATGAATTCTGTCCCATCTGTCATTTGTGCCTCTGCTTTCTTAACATCTCTCTCCCAGAGTTAGAAGTGGTACCCTGTGCCAGTTTGAATGTATTATGTCCCCCAAATGCCATTATCTTTGATTTAATCTTGTGTGGGCAGACGTTATCAGTGTTGATTAGATTTCCTTGAGTGTTTCTTTGGAGATGTGCCCCACCCAGCTGTGGGTAATGACTCTGATTGGATAATTTCCATGGAGGGGTTGCTCCACCCATTCAGGGTGGGTCTAAGTTGAGTCACTGGAGCCATATAAATGAGCTGATGGACAGAGGGAACTCAGTGCAGCTGTGAGTGATGTTTTGAAGAGGAGCTACAGACAAGAGGGACACTTTGAAGAAAGCACAGGAGCTGCAGATAAGAGAAAGTTTGAAGATGGCCATTGAAAGCACTCTTGCTCTGGAGAAGCTGAGAGAGGACAAATACCCCAAGTGCAACTAAGAGTGACAGTTTTTCAGGAACTGCAGCCTAGAGAGGAACATCCTGGGAGAAAGCCACTTTGAAACCAGAACTTTGGAGCAGACACCAGCCACGTGCCTTCCCAGCTAATAGAGGTTTTCCAGACACCATTGGCCATCCTCCAGTGAAGGTACCCGATTGTTGGTGACTTACCTTGGACACTTTATGGCCTTAAGACTGTAACTCTGTAACCAAATAAACCTCTTTTATAAAAGCCAATCCATCTCTGGTGTTTTGCATTCTAGCAGCATTAGCAAACTAGAACATACCCAATCTTAAGCACAAGTTTAAGGGCAAGGATATGTTCAACCAGGAGAATCTGTATCATGCTCCCATGCACAAGAAGTACTATCAGTGACTATAAAGTGATTACAAAGAGGAATTTTATTCCCAACAAAGATCTCACAAATTAGGTTTGACTGAACTCCAGATGGTCCCTAGTGACTAGAAAAAATAATACCTCTCTCTATGATCACTAACAGGAAGAGAGTTCCAGGCAACAGATAGAAACCAACTCCAGAATAGTGAGATCTAAGACAAGTAGAATTCTGTTCTAGTTTGCTAATGCTGCTGGAATGCAAAATACCAGAGATGGATTGGCTTTTATAAAAGGGGTTTATTTGGTTACACAGTTACAGTCTTAAGGCCGTAAAGTGTCCAAGGTACCACATCAGCAATCAGGTACCTTCATTGGAGGATGGCCAATGGCGTCCGGAAAATTTCTGTTAGCTGGGAAGGCACACGGCTGGTGTCTGCTCCAAAGTTCTGGTTTCAAAATGACTTTCTCCCAGGATGTTCCTCTCTAGACTGCAGTTCCTCAAAAATGTCACTCTTTGTTGTGCTTAGGGTGTTTGTCCTCTCTCAGCTTCTCCGGAGCAAGGGTCTACTTTCAACGGCCGCCTTCAAAATGTCTCTGTAAGCTGAAGCTCCTCTCTCAGTTCCAGTGCATTCTTCAGTGTCCCTCTTGGCTGTGGCAGTTTGCTCCTTCTGTCTGATCTTATATAGTGCTCCAGTAATTTAATTCAGACCCACTCAATGGGCGGGCCAACACCTCCATGGAAATTATCCAATCAGAGTCATCACCCAAAGTTGGGTGGGGTGCATCTCCATGGAAACAGGCAAAGAATTACAATCTAATTAACACTAATAGGTCTGCCCACACAAGATTACATCAAAGATAACGGCATTTGGGGGGACATAATATATTCCAACTGGCACAAATTCCAATGTATAATTCAATTGCAGTAAACATTGAGGGGTACATGGTGATATAGTACCTTAAACAAAACCGCATTTTACTTGATGACCATATGTTCAAGCAGCCAATACAGGGCAGAAGTGTCTCATTTCCTTGAATCATAGCTATTTGGTGTCTTCTGGAAATACCCTGAGAGTTCCGGGAAAGGATTTCACATTCCCAAGCTACTGGCACATAGTAATTCACAATGGTCCCTCTTCAGCGTAGGCTAACATCCTAGATAGGTCACTGCAAACAGCTAGATAGATCAAAATGAGTACCATTGTTATTTGGACTAGAAAGTTTTGAGAAACATCACAACTCTAGAAACCTGCAACTTCATCTTTGCTTATATGACATACAGTGTTTTTCTCAGTACTCTGCCACTTGTTTGTTGGTATCTGTGGTCTGTTTTCTTTCTCGGTACCCACTTCCTCTGCTCATCACTGTTTTTGTTTTCTCATTGTCTCAGTCTGCAACTGGCTGGCTGTAATTTCTGTAGACCCAATTTGACTTCATGCGATTTAAGATTTTTTTTTTAAAACTACTTCTCCTGATACCAATTCCCATTTAAAATTACAATTAGACAGGAACCTACAAATTTACAAAACTGTTTGACTATTAGACAACTTTCCATTCTAGTTATATATTATAGATTATTGGCTAATGGTATGCCCACAAATTATCTGCCTTTGGTTAGGATGCCTAAACAAGGTCCTTTTGACAATTTGGACATCATTTTTTTTTAACAAATAATCTGAGAGTCCCCCATGTGCCAGGCAGTAAGCAAGGCTCTTGAGATAAAATTATAACACCAAAGAAGCATTATCCCTGTCCTTAGTCCCTACCATCTGGGGGTGGAGAGAGTCAAGATATGTATTCATCAAATAATCACAGTACTGAGTGTAAAATTCCGAATTCCAAACTGAGCTTTGTGATATGAAGGAAAGATTCTACAAGAGCAGGGGACCAGAAAACGCCCAGTCTACCCATACTCCTAGAATCTCATGGGAAAATAAATGCTTATGTGTGGATGTCTGGATCGTCTGAGGAGATTCCAGAGGCATGTCAGCCAATCAAGGAGAATGAGCAAGTTTATGCCAAAAGCTATTTTTTTCTTTGTTGTGCTCAGCTTGCAATGATTCTGTTACAGAGCATGAAAGGCAAGCAAGCGCTGGCTTTTCTTTCTCCTTTTCTCTCACCCAGAAAAGGCTCCTCCTCCTCCTTCCGCCACAACTGTAGCATCTTTCTACCAGCTCTGAATTCAGACCTCCCACGTAGAGGATTCTAAATAATGATTAATCCATTAAGGCTGCTGGATTTCCAAAACATTCATCCAAATTTGAAATGCCTGGAGCCTCAGCACGGTTGTACAATCTCTGCACTTAACATTTTTAGCCCCTGGAGCCAGGATTTCACCAGAAGACTTCTGGCTAATTGCTTAGATAGCACAATACGGATATCTAGGTTTTTTGTTTTTGTTTAAAAAAAAAAAAAAAATCTGTGTGTTGTTCCTTAGAAAGGCAGTGATGGGGGCTTCCTTTTGGATAATTTGACAACTTTGCCATGTTATTCTCAATTATATTCATGCTTGTTTCCAAATCTGTTGACAAGAAGACTTCAAGGAGGTGTGGGTGGAAGGTCAAGTTTACACATGTCTTTTAACAAACCTGCAAAACTGCAGAGAACTAGCCCTTGGAACCAGTGGCCACAGGCAGCAACAGGGGCATTCAGAAATGTCTTATCAGCCTTAACAGGAAAATCTTAAGGACCCTGTTTGTTCAGACTCTGAAATTCTCCTAAATCCCCATCCCAGTATCAGGCAACGTCTGATACTTCCACTTGGTGAAAGTGCTTAAAACTTTCAAAAGGAGGGCTTGGCAATTTCTATTGACCCCCAAATGATTAAGGACAAATGTCTTACTTTTGATCAAATTCAGAATTTGGAATTGGTTTTGGACTCAAATGCAGAGTATTCACATTAATTCACTGGTCATTTGCCCACCTAATTCTTCTGTGTGTGCTTTTCTGCCTAGTTAAGTGGTACCAAGTATGAGGATACGTGCTAATTTAAGAGAGAATGGTATTAAAAGGGGGTAGGGGAATAAGTAACACCTTTGCTCAAAGCACCAGACCCTATGAGCTGATGACTGTGACGTTTAGGCACTGATTATTAAGACTACAAAATTAGTCTGGCATCTCCCATTCATACATCATGATGCCCAGGGCCAAGCTGAGCATGAACATTACAGGATTCCACAGCCTAATATTGGTCAGCTTTTCCTTGAACAGTGCTTCGACATCATTAGTGTATTAGAATCACATGTGGTTTTAGTGTAATGGAAGGATTTTTTTCCCCGTTATTTAAAACAAAATGCATTCATACACACACACACACATTTGTTTGTTTTGGTACATGGTTTTATTTCCGGTAGATCTTTATTATAGGGGCATTGAATATCCTATTATCTGTGGAATTCTTTTTAAATAGTCTTCTTGCTGATTGAGTTATTCCAGGAAGAAGACGTTATGTGTGAAATACATTGTAAAACACAATAAATAACCAAATAATACCAGATGACTTAATTGAGAGCTTACTATGCCAGGTGCCAGGCTAAGCTTTTTAGCTACATTGTTATTTCACCCTAACAATGACTGTAATAGTTGCAGATTTGGGAGGAATATAATTAACAACAAAATCTTCTCCCAACCCAGAAAACTTCTCTACAAAGGTAGAAGAGAAAGAAAACAATTTTATTATTGAATAAGCAATAAACCAGAATGTGATGCATCACAGGCTACCCACTAAAGAGATTGTAAAGACAGAAAGAAAGCTCACCCTTTTTAGGTAATCAGGCAGACACAATTCATTGCATGAATGTTCTTAAGCTATTTCTCATAACTGTATGACCAGAGGTAGGTTTGCAATTTGGAATGAATTGACTATGGCAGTTAGGCTCAACGCCCCCAGGAAATAGGGAGGTAGAGCATTACCTTCTGTGGTGATTGCATTTCAGATATGTCTTTCAGGTCCTTGTGAGATTGGCCTGGGACCTGACTTAGGATTTGAACTTACACAAGTTCCCTTGTTAGTACATGATACCAATGAGAACACTGAAGCTTAGAAGGGAAGAAGAATAAGGAAGAGGAATAACTTGGGTGTTTGGACAATGTTTGAGGAGTTACAGTTAAAAAAGAAGCCTCCTTTTTCCCATGTTTGTTTAGTCCCAGGGTCTGTTGGCAATTTCAGTCCTTGCTGCGGTGGTAGCACAAGAGCAGAGTACAAGTTACGGCAACCGGAGTCATGGCATGGACAGGAGTTTCTTCCCCTCTTTGACCGAGTATTGGTTGAAAGGAGTGCAGCCAAAACTGTAACTAAAGGAGGCATTATGTTTCCAGAAAAATCTCAAGGATAAATATTGCAAGCAACAGTATTAGCTATTGGATCGGGAGCTAAAGGAAGGGGTGGACAGATTGAACCAGTTAGCATGAAAGTTGGAGATAAAGTTCTTCTCCCAGAATGTGGAGGCACCAAAGTAGTTCTAGAAGAAAAGGAGTATTTCTTATTTAGAGATGGTGACATTCTCGGGAAGTATACAGAGTGAAATATTCTTGAAATGGCATCATGTGAAGCTTCCCATTCCACTGAAATTCTGAAATCTTCTGTGATGTAAATAATTTCCGTGTCTCTTTTATAATAAACAGAGAATCCAGTGTCTCTAAAATTTAATTTCACTGTACTGATATAAACATTTTCAAATAAAAATATGTAACTGAAAAAAAAAAAAGCCTCCTCTATTGAACAGTCTTTTAAGAGTGCTTTTTTTCTAATTTTCAATATAATTTTTCTTCTCTACCCTCAACTGAAAATAAGGAGACTCAGCTAGTACATTGTAGAACCAGGACTCTAATACCACTGCCACCAAAACCCCCCAAAAGTAAAAGTAAACAATTTAGGAGAAGTCATATTTTTTTCCAGTTGAGATTGGGTTATCTCCATTAGAGACATAACTAAATCACCAAGACTATTGTCTTGAATACCAATTCATTCCTCTACTAAGAAATACAGGGAATAACTCAGATAAAAATAATACAAGTGACTGTTAAGAAGATATTTTAAACTCCCCTCATAGTAATATATCACACACTGGTGACCCAATATAATTTAGTTTGGGCAATATTCATAATTGGTTCTATGCCTCAAAGACTGGCAACTAGAGAATGGGAAAGTAGAGGAAAGGCTATTCAAATGATAGAATTTTATGGGGAAAAAAGTTAATCTAATTAAATACTTTATCTCACTGGGCATTGTTGAAGAGAAGTTACGGCAAAAGAACCAATGATAGGAAATACAGTTACCAAGTTAAAGGTCTTGAATTTACTTCATAAAAATTTCTAACTCCACTTTAGGATCATAGAGACAAAAAACAGGACCTTAAGAAATTATGAATGCCATTTATTTAGAGAAGTGCTATGGGAGTAGAGATTTAAACAGTGTCAAAACTTGTGGTCGTCAGGGGTCAAACTCAAGGGGAGCTTGGAAATCACTTACACAGTCATACCACTTCTCAACTCAACAAGAAATGTGGTGAAGCCTTGACAAGCAATGAATTTTATCAGTTTATTCAAAACTGAATCCTTCTTGGGAATAACTTTGAAGATTTAGACAATGTTTGAGGAGTTATGGTTAAAAATAGTCTTATGAGTGTGTTTCTTTTCCATTTTTTAAATATGTTTTCTTCTCTGCCCTCAAATGTGGTATACACATTTGTTATTTTTAGTTGTTTTGTAAAGAATATTTAAAACAAATTTCAAAGACATTCACTTTTTTTAAATTAATGTGGAGCTGCACATATCCTTAACTGTTAGAGTTATCTGGGCCAGAAATGGGAAAAAGGTGTTCAAGGGGTATGTAATTCCAACTTGAATACACTCTTTTCAGCATTTCTATTTATTTTACTAAGGTAAATTTTTTACTCAGGAAATAAAGCAGTAGACAATTGTGTTTGCTGTTTTTCTGTGGAGAATCTTATCCAATTATATCATCAATCTAAATCCTACTGCTCTGCTCTCAACAGAATTCTGAATAAGAAGAAACTCTCCAAATCCAATTTAGAAATAAAAGTATTAAAATCCTTTCAACAATTTGCAGTGGACTGTATTATTTGATTTGGAAGAAAATGAATCAGAGCATTTCCATTCCTTGATGAAACAACTAACTCAGTTTACTAACTTTAAGGAAAAGGCTCTCTGCAGTGGCTTTGGAAGTGTTACATTTCTACCCTACGCTGCTTGGCAAATTACCCCTCGTTCCTAGAACATTTTAAAAATTAAAACTATTTTTAATGGATAACAGATACCCATGCTTTAAAAATGCAAAATGTGTTCCCAGAGAGGTTCAAATATTAAGTTTGTTTTTACATAAACACATTGTAGGCATGTACAAGCAAAATACATACATTCTGTCTCTCATTCTTTTTTAACAGTGTCATAGGGAAGTGTTTAATCTTATTAAGTTAATATTTGAAAGGGTATCTATAGGGAAAGAAAAGAAAGACTTCCGACAATTATGTGTTTTATATGCATTTCTTTTGTAATAAGAATAGTTTTCTTAACCTATTAAACTTGTCTTCAGACATATATTTTAAGTTTTTTTACTGCAAATACATTTATGTATTTAAATGTATTTAAATACTGCAAATACATTTATATGTTTAAATGAAATTAGCAGTTTTTCTAATAGGGCTTGATAATATTGGGTATAGGATATCGTTTACGGCAATCAAGCATACTTTTCAGGAATAGTCTTTGCATCAAAGAATGTAAAATTGCATTTAAAAATTCATTCATTGGGAATCTGATTTTTTTAAAGTATACAGTGAAGACTGATATACATTTTTAGTAACCCAAGCTGGTCAATAAATCCTATAGAATTATTTTCTCATAATTTCTGTATGTCTGAGGTGAAAAACAGCTGCTCCTGCTTCCTCTCTGTAACCATAATTCCAGAAAAGTACTGAGAATGAAAAGAAGGATGAAAGAGTAGGAAGAGGACAGGCTTTGGAGCCTGACAAACCTGGATTTAATTCCACCTCCCCAATTGATTTACTTGGTGACTCGGAAAATCGGTGAACCTCTATGAGCCTCAGTTCCATCCTCTGCAGCAAAATGGTAATAACACCTATGTCCCTGAGTCGTTGCAAAGATGAAATGAGGCTGCATGAAGAGTGCTTAGCACAGAGAAAATTCAATAAATACTTCTTTGTACTTTAAAATGGTCATTCCATTAAATCCACCTTTTATTTACTTTAAGATAAAGAAAATTTTCTTTTCTTCATTTTTCAATTTATCTTGATTGAATATATATCCTGTAATAAAAGCAACACATTATTTTAACATCTCTTTAAAAAAGCAAGGACAGGTATAAAACAACAACAAAAATATAGTTTCTGGAAACAGATTTTTATGTTGTTAAAGTGGGGAGGAAATCCAAAAGGGAAATCCAAAGATCTGTGTTAAACACATAAACCATTTAAATTATAATCCCAAGTTACTCAGTATAACTAGACCAATTATTTTGTCTTGATGTGATTTATAGGTAACCTTTTAAGCACTTTATATTAAATGTGTGTTTTTCTTACTGCCTATTTGATCACAAGCTGCTTCAAGATAGACTTTGTTGAATCCAAACTTTGTAAAAATCCATGGCACTTAGATGTAAACTCGATGCACTTGGTTGATGTTCAGTACTGCTTGCTTAAGACACACAAAGCCCTGTTATGTGCACTCAGTTAACTATGAAGCTAATTTTAGCAGCTGTAATATCATGAAGATTAATATTCAAAACATAACCATCCTTTTTCACATTGAATGATCTAATGAATAGTGTTCATTGTTTTGTTTTGGTTTTTATTCTTTGCTTTCTGGGGACACAAAACATGACATATACACGCTTTATTTACTCTGTTTCATTTTGTCTTGTCTGAATATACCATTTACAGCTTTCCAATTCATCAGGAAACATCACTTGGTGTGAAATAATAGGCTGTTAGAACTGGAAAGACTCTCACAGGTCATCCATGCACAAGGAAAGTGAAACCAGAGCCAGCCAGTGACTAGTTTCAGTACCGAGTTGGTCAGTGGCCAGAACTCACATGTACTGACTGACCATCAGCACACCGAGTTGTCTACACAACTGGCTAACTTAGTTGAAGAGGACAAAGAGAAAAATTTGTTTTCTCTTTACCAATAGAAAATTAGACTAATAAAATCATAAAAGACGTTTCTCTTTTACAAGCCGTAGAGAAATCCCTGATAGTTCCTTTAATTGGATCTGAAGCTAAAGTGATCTTTAAAGCATGTGGCTAACATCTATAATTGGATTAAAGTGAAAACGTGATTTTGAAGGAGGATAACTACCTTTGCCTTATTCTGCTTTCATAGCCAGCTCCAGGGATGGAGTTGCCCATTGTCACAAGCAGTGATCCAACTTCAACTCTGGAATTCAAACTTTAGATGCTTTATCATGAGCTTTCTCTAGTTCAGAACCTGCCTATTCATTATTCCCACTAAGATCTAGGTTTAGAACCACATCTACTGGGCATCAAATAATTTTTGCAAAATGTCATTTGAATAAGGTAATTGAAAACAACACTAGAGAAGCTCATGAATTAAATTATTCCTTGAACACTCATTTGCTTAATTAGATGAGACATTAGAATGTCTTTGCTTCATCATTCACAATGTAAGAGTAGTATGAGATATTATAATGTTTTGCTGTACTTACAATTAATATTTATCGAATACTTACTATGCTCTAGTCACTGTCCAGGCTTTTTATATGCATATTACCATTTAAACATCACAGTTATCCTTGAATATAGTTTTAGCCACATTTTTTTCGTATGAGGATGTATGGCTTACCTCAGTTAACTCACTCAAGGACAGACGGTAAATGGTGGAGCTGTAGTCCAGTCTGGGTCTGGCTAACTCTATAACCTGTTAATTCCTATGCTAAATCGATTTCTCTGCCCATGCTATAAATTTACTTGACACATTAGTTGATTTATTGATGTTGACATTTAATTTTAGTTTTCTTCAAAATGAAACTCTTACCATAAAAGCCAGTCAAACTGACCGAAGTTTGCATTTGAATTAAAGTTTAGAGATACCTTGAGTATTTAGGAAGGAAGGAAGGGAAGGAGGGAGGGAAGGGAAGGAGGGAGAAAAGGAAGGAGTGAAGAGAAAGAAAGAAAAAAAAAGGAACTTAGTCCCTCCATAGAATCTTTGTTAAAAAATATGTTATTTTTCATGAATATAAATTTTAGAACATATTTCCCAAAGTTAGTTTATATTCCCACCTAATCCCAGAATAAACCATTACTTACAGGTCACTCTTTATAACCATTATAAACTTACATTTTATTGGGGAAAATTTTCTTCTGGAATCCCTCAAAAAATATTTCAAGGAAGAATTCTGAAGACTTCTGGTTGAGAAACACTGACTTCAACAAGTCTTATTCTATGGAGGATCTTTTAATTGTGAAGATCTCTGCAAAAGAGATTTTTCTCTTTATAACTGGTGAGATAATTTTTAAGGTAATCAAGGTGAAAATAAAAATTTTTTTAAGTGTTGATAGAAAATGTTTTCCCAGATCATAGCCAGCTTGAGAACCACTATTTTATACCCTTTGTGAGTCTCAAATGAGTCCCAGACATAGACAAAATTTATCAAGAACTGAAGTAAATCACTTAGTCACTACTTGTGTGAAGTCAGGGTTTCCAGATTAAAATTATGGAAAGATCTTTGAATTTGAAGATAACAGTCCGAAATTTGCTTTAAGATGGAAATAATCCGCAGTGTCCATGACTGTTGTAAACCTAAGAGACCTAATTACCGATTAGAGTAGAAAGGGGGTGGGGCTGAGGAGATAGGAAAATAATTTTGGAGGTTCCTTAGAGGTAGAAAAAAATGAGATACATCTCAGAAATAAAATAGCAAACCAAAGAGAGGAGAGAAGACAAGCACAGAAATCTTTAAGTGAACTAGTGGAAAGCTGGATTCAACTAATTTACCTTTCTTATATATGAGGGGCTTTATTTCCTTGTAATTTCACCATTACACGATTATTATTTTGGTTACTTCCATCTCTTTTCCTACAGTTAGTATCAGCTTGATATTCATTCCTTCCTTCATTCACATGAGTTCCAGAGCTGTGCAGAGATGAGAGGGTAGATTCAGAGTGGGACATTGTGTCCCCAATTTGGAAGAAAGTGGATCAGGAAAAAGTCAGGCTGGCCTTAAAAGACAGGCTGGCCAGTTCCCAGAGGTGAGTAGAAGAAAACAAGGGGATAATTAGAAAACCGTCCCATTGTAATGGTTGGTGGTGATGGTGGCACAGCCTTGTGAATATGATTAACAGCACCGAAATAGATGTCTGAATGTGAATAGAGGGGTGTGCTGGTTTGAATGTATAATGTCCCCCAGAAAAAGCCATATTCTTTGATGCAATCTTGTGGGGCAGGCATATTAGTGGGGATTAAGTTGGAATGTTTGGATTAGGTTGTTTGCTTGGAAATGCACCCCACCCAACTGTAGGTGATAATAACTCTGATGAGATATTTCCATGGAGGCATGGCCCCGCCCATTCAGGGTGGGCCTTGATCAGTGGAGGCATATAAATGAGCTGCAAACAGAAGGAACACAGTGCAGCTGAGAGTGACATTTTGAAGAGGAACTACAGCTAAGAGGGACACTTTGAGGAAAGCACAGGAGCTGCAGATGAGAGACAGTTTGAAAACGACCGTTGAAAGCAGACTCTTGCTCTGGAGAAGCTAAGAGAGGACAAATGTCTGAAGAGCAACTGAGAGACATTTTTGAGGAACTGCAGCCTAGAGAGGAACATCTTGGGAGAAAGCCATTTTGAAGCCAGAACTTTGGAGCAGACACCAGCCACGTGCCTTCCTAGCTAACAGAGGTTTTCTGGACGCCATTGGCCATCCTCCAGTGAAGGTACCCGATTGCTGATATGTTACCTTGGACACTTTATGGCCTTAAGACTGTAACTGTGTAACCAAATAAAGCCCCTTTATAAAAGCCGATCCATTTCTGGTGTTTTGCATCCCGGCAGCATTAGCAAACGAGAACAAGGGGGAAAATGTTAGATTGTATATATGGTTAGAGAATATGTTTTTTTAAAAAAAAATCCATGGACGTGTACTATACAAACAGTGAACCCTAAGTTAAACCATGGATTATGGTTAATACTACAATTATAAAAATTGGCTATCATCAGTTGTAACAAATGTTCCACAACAAAGTAGGTGTTAGTAATAGTGTGGTGTCTGGGAATCCTGTATTTTTTGCATGATTTTTTTTTTAAACCCACAGCTTCTCTAATAAAGGAAAAAAAAAACAAAACAAAACTGAGATCTGAAAGGAATCCCTGGAGGAAGAACCCATAGCCTTTAATATTCCTTTCAATGACACCAAGTTAGATTCCGGGGAAACTTCCAAGTTGAAGAAGGACGTAGCTCTGGCCTTCTGGCCCACCTGACGTTGGGAACATCTCTTCCAGATGGCCAATACATCAACCTGGTCCAGTATGTACTTGTTCAAAACATTCCATTTAGCAGAAGAGGTCCTTCTTCAAATAAATGTTCTTCAAACAAAAAAAGGTCTTTCTTCAAATAAGCCAGTATATAAGTCTACATAATAGCAGACCTGCTTTAGTTGAATTGGGGTGTGGGGCCCGGGCCCCATCTTATCACCGCTTTTACTTTCAGGATGGGCTTCCCAGGAACTTCCTCAGAACCTCTCAAACTCTGAGGAACAGGAGCCCAAAATTGTGTCTAGTCTTGACTTTATTAATAACCTTCTATGTGACTTTAGACAAATTATTTCATCTCTCTGGACTTTGAGTGCCTCATCATTGAAACATGGGTGTGGCCAAAACTACTTTGTAAGATGGTTCTAGTTGTGAAAATCTTGAAAACTGGTAACAACTTATTTCGGCAAGCAAATTAGCTATAGAAAAGGAACTGAAAGATTATTTAGACTATGGTATAATTTACTCTCTGGAAAATAATGAATATCTAATTGTGAATTTTCAGTAACAATGTTTGTAGGAAAAGTATTTTAGTAGGAGTTAAAAAAATTCTTAAATTGGTTCCCATTTAGGCTACTATTTACATTATATTTTCTTTCTGACTATGGATACTGAAATCTCTTGTACTTTCTCTCTGTCACATAAAATAAAATATATTTTAAAACTGGAAAATGTATGTATAAATATGCTTTTTACCTTCAAAAGAAGAATGTGTTCTACTTGGCTGATTCCTGAACCTAGCCAGACCTACGCAACCTCCTAAGAATGACTATCTCCTTGACCCTAAGATGTAAATCTCAGAAAGGTTTTAACCTTTTATGACAAAACCACGTATCTTCCAGTTACTGGAATCATATTTTGATGATTTGATGATAATATTTCCCTACCGTCTCAAGATCACACCCCTCTGACACAAACCCTTATACCTATTAGAATGTAGATGTCTTGTTACTATTTCTGAAAAAGACCAAGCAGCTAAATTTTCTCTGAAACATTTTGTCCTAATTTCTCTCAAAAACAATCTCTAGCCTTATGTACAAGAGCTTATGATAAGGTAGTACTTTAGTTTATTCAACACTCTCCCTAATTTTTGGTTTACCTCTTTCATTTATGCAAAATGAATGTGTATGTTAGGACCTGTGTTTCCAACCCACAGAGACATTAAAAGGACTATCAAATTTTCAATCCCAGATGTAAATTAACTCTACCAGCTTTGTGTATATAACCCAATTTACCCCCACTCCTCATTCCTGAGTTCTTTTAACTCAACCCAATTTGCAGAACATGATGTGAGTGAAACTTACAGCCACACTGAGACATGTGGCTAAAGAAAGCCCATCATCTCAAACTGCTAAAGCAACAGGATCCCTTGACAGAAGTGTAACCCTCTGCAGTAATTACACAAGTGCAAGCTGCACCTGCCTCATCAGCATCTCTAGCTGTTGTTCTTAAGAAGGATGGATGTCCTCCCACTAGCCCAGCCATCCAGACAGGGTTGCATCTGCATATAAGTTGCGTTTCTCAGTTTTGGAACTCTAATATTATTGTGCCCTCACACCCCTCCTCCAACCCCACTCCTCTCTAAGGTGGGTCAGAATTTCTGTGATCCATAGTCTTTGTGGATTGCAGAAAAGGTTTCTCTGTCCTCCTAGGAAAAACCTCCTCCCTTTTATCACTGCCTCCAGTTACTCCTCCTGCACTTGACTGTCCGAATCATTTTTTCTCAAACACAGTGCTGATCCTGCCTCCCTCCTGCTGATACCCATCGGAGAGTCCACAGGGCCTTCAGGGTAAAGTTTAAATTTTTCTATCCCTTATCTAGAAACAGTGCCTTGTAGTAAAATGACCAGGGGCTTGTATCAAATATACCTGGCCCCAAGTTGTGGGTCAACCCAGATGTAACCTTTCTGGTCTTCTGTTTTCCTCATCTGCAGAATGGAGAACTGAATATTAAGTTGGGGTTATTGGAGTAATTATAAGAAATAATAAATGTAAATAGCCTAGCACAAAATAAATGCTCAATAAGTATACGCACGCTTTCCTTCCCTTTCCCCTCTTGGTCTGATCCACCACTTAGCTCTGCAAGGTCCTCCCTGCCACCTGCATGTCTTTCTTCCCACACTTTGCGGTTCTCTGGTCAATCCTTGCTCTCCCACACCTGCATGACCTTCCCTGATTAAGCCACTTGCTTCCACACATCTGAGGCTTTTGTAAATATTGTTCAGTTACCCCAGAAGTCCTTCTTCACCCTCACCTTTTACCCAAACTGGAGGGAGCCTACTTGCCCCTTAAGATAATTTCTGAATTCCTCTTAAGTTTAGGCTTTCCTCCTCTACACTTCCATAGTTTTTTGTTTTTTTTTTTAATGTATATATATAAAACTAAAATTTGCCACTTTAACTATTTTCAAGTGTACAATTCAGTGGCACTAATTATATACACAATGTTGTACAAGCATCACTACCATTTATTTCCAAAAGATTGTCATCACCCTAAACAGAAGCTCTGTGTCTATAAAGCAATAATCTCCATTCCCTCCTCTCCCCTCAGACCCTGGTAACTTCTAATCTACTTTCTGTGTTTGTGAATTTACCTATCCTAGATACTTCGTTTAAGTGGAATCATACAATATTTGTTCTTTCATGTCTGGCTTGTTTCACTCAACCTGATGTCTTCAGGGTTCATCCACATTGTAGCATGTACCAGAATTTCATTCTTTTTTATGGCTAAAAAACATTCCATTGTATGTATATGTCACATTTTTTTTATCTGTTCATCTATTGACGGACACTTAGGTTGTTTCCACCTTTCAGCTATTACAAATAATATTGTTATAAACACTGGCATACTGGCATACAGACACTGTTTGAGTCCCTATTTTCTATTCTGTTGTATATATACTTAAGAGTAGAATTGGTGGGCCATATGGTCATTCTGTGTTTAAGTTTTTCATGACCCACCAAATTTTTCCACAATGCCTGCACCGTTTTACATTCCTACTAGCTATGTAAGAGAGTTCCAATTTTTTCCACATCCTCACTGACAGTTGCTATTTGCCTTTCACCAACACTTATTTGACTTTTTTTTCAATAGCCATCCTAGTAGCTATGTGTATCTCAGGGTGGTTTTGATTTGCATTTCCCTAATGATTAATAATATTGAACATCTTTTCATGTGCTTTTGGTCATTTGTATATCTTTGGAGAAATGTCTGTTCAGGTCCTTTGCCCATTTTTTTTAAACATCCCATACCTCTTTTCCCCCTCTATTATTTAGTCATTTTTTTTCTCTTTATTTTCTTACTCATCTGTCCATACACTGGATAAAGGGAGTGTCAGTTGCAAGGTTTTCACAATTACACAATCACACTGTAAAAGCTATCTAGTTATACAATAATCTTCAAGAATCAAGGCTACTGGATTAAAGTTCAACAGTTTCAGGTATTTCCTTCTAGTTATTCTAATACACTAAAAACTGAAAATGGATTTCTGTATAATGCATAAGAATAACCTTCAGAATGACCTCTCAACTCCATTTGAAATCTCTCAGCCACTGAAACTCTATTTTGCTTCATTTCTCTTCCTCCTTTTGGTCCAGAAGGCTTCCTCAATCCCATGATGCCGGGGCCAGGCTCATCCCTGGGAGTCAAGTACCATGTTGCCAGGGAGACTTACACCTGGGGAGTCATGTCCCACATAGCAGGGAGTTTACCTGCAGAGTTGGCTTAGATAGAGAGGCCACATTTGAGCAACAAAAGAGGTTCTCTGGGAGTGACTCTTAGGCAAATTGTAAGTAGGCTTAGCTTCTCCTTTGCTGGAATAGGTTTCATAAGGGCAAGCCCCAAGATGAAGGGCTTGACCTTCTAAATTGGTAGTCTCCAATGCTTGTGAGAATATCAGGAATTCCCCTGGTGGGGAAGTTTAATATTTCTACATTTTTCCCCAGTCCCTCAAGGGGGCTTTTTTGCTCATTTTTTAATTGGGTTGTCTTTTTATTGTTTAGTTATAAGGGTTCTGTGTATACTCTGGATATTAAATCCTCATCAGATTTATGATATGCAAATATTTTCCTCCATTATGTGGGTTGCCTTTTCACTCTCTTAATAGTGTCCTTCATCCAACAAAATCTTTCACACATCTCTTTAATCTTACTATGTCATAATATTAGTTGGTCTTATTTATCTTCCTGAATAAACTGTTACCCCCTAAAGGTGGAGGCTGTGTATTCCTCATCTATGAAACCCTAGCACCCAACTCAGTTCCTAGCAAATATTGGTTAAATGGTTGAAAGAATGATCCAGTGGCAGAGTAAGTATGGTTTTGAAAAAAAAGTGGCATAGCTGTTGAGCTACCGGTGCAAAAAGCAACACTCCTACTCCCTAAATGGGCAAAAATGGTGCAGGAAAGAGACTAGATAGCCTGTAAGTCATATTGAAGTTTTGTTTTTGTTTTTCTGTAGGAGGTCTTAGAAATGTAACCAAGCTGAAATGACTTCAGCTTTCCTCCAGTAAATGGTTACTGTGGAAATATATGTAAAATGAATACCAAAGTATTCATTAGGAGAAACTCATGCGCTGAATAGCTATGCTTCTGATGCAGTTTTCAAATCTGAAGCATTACCCACTTTCACGGACAAAATTGAAGTGGCATGTGGCCCCAGTGTTTGTCTCCCCTCTTGCCATGGGCACTATGCACAAAGGAATTCTCCAGAAACCTCCTGCAACCTCAGTCACATAGGGTGACTATGTGCACCACAACACTGTGCCTGCAACCAGAAATGATTTAAGTATTCCACGATTAGTCAGCTATTCCCACTAGACTATTTGGGGTCATAAGGAAAGTATCAGAAGCATATTAAAGTATTAATTATATCTTCTAATCCAGTAGCTCCTAAAGGTCAGTATATTTTGTTTTGGAAGTTTTCCTCTAAAAGTTTCTCTTTTAAAAACCTAATTTAGTTTCATAGATACCGTTTAGGTTTATCTGATTGAATACTGCATTATCTCTTCCCATCCATACCATGACTTTTTTTTCTTTGCCTTGAATATCTTTGGGTTTGTTATTCTTTGCCCCACAAATAATTTTTTCTCTCTTATCCAAATGTCTTCCCTCCCTGTTCTTTTACAATAGCTTCTTTTCTCCTGTAAAACTATATACAAAACCCAGAAAATCTCCAGTTTTAGAAATCCTGATGCAAAAGGTCACATCATCAAACAAGGCAAAGGTAGAAATGTTTGCATCAAAGGGATGGAAAGAAAGTCAGGACTTTCAGCTGTGAAAAATGGCAGGGGACCATTTGGCATTTGGGCAGAGATACAAGGAGGCTGTAATGTGGGAAGGAAAGAAAATATGGCAGCTTCTCCTGTGTAAACAGTTAATGCATAAGCCTTATAGTAACGTCAAGGCAGGTTAGGGTAACCAGCTGTCCCGTTTTGCCTGGGAGCAAGAGGTGTTCTTGGACATGAGCAATTCAGTGCTAAAATCAGGATAGTCCTGGGCAAATTAGAACAGGTTGATCACCCTACCTATCCCTTGAGGTTTATGTCTTCTTTTTTACACTGCCCTTTTAAAATCCCCTTTCCTTTGAAAACATGCGTCAATCTTCATTTCTTCTTGATTTTAGCTGTTTGCAAATATTTGAAGATCTTGGACCAGCATTCCTCAGGGAGAGCCCTACTTATAGTAAACATCATGTGAAAGCAGGATAGCAAATAGATTTCACCTGGGCCATCTGATTGTTTGTTATGCCTGTCTGGAGTAACGTACTAGTAGTTTGTTGCATATCCTTCAAGATTGTATAACAAATACTATTCTGAACCTTCCTCTTTTTACTTAACAATATATCTTGCAGCTTTTTTGTATAAGCTCATATAGATAAAGATCTACCTCATTCTTACTGTCTGATGTATATAGTATTCCATTATGTAATGTGTCAGAATCCACTTAACACTATTGATGCACTTGTAGATCATTACCAGTTTTTTGCTACTACAAATAACATGGCACTACAAATAACATTGTGAGCATCCTTGTGCTTGAATACCTCTGTGTCTTTTTGTGAATATATTCACTAGATAAATTCTTAGCAGTGAAATTTCATTTAAGTTTGCCAAACTGTCTTCCAGAAAGACTACATCAAGTTACAATCCCACCATCAGCATAAGAAAATGGTAGTATTCCACTACCCACTGACCCTGGAATTCACAAACTTAAATAATTTGCCAATCTAATTTAGCTACAAATAAATTAGAACACTTTTTCATATGTTTCATATGTTTTACTCCTATGAAAAACTCATTAGACCAATTGTTCTTTTGACAGTTTGTGTTTATTGATAGGTGAATGTTCCAGGTATATTAAGAAAATTAGTCCTTTTGGCAAACTTTTTATTTTCATTATATTAATTTAACTTTGTTAGGGTTTTTTTTATTTTTTTGTTTGTTTTACCACTTAGGCTTTTAAAATATTTTAGTAGTCGAATTCATCTTTTTCGTTATGGCTTCTGGGCACTTTGTATCTTTTTTCTTTGCTTTGCTGGCATTTGGTACAGGACCTAGCGCGTGGTAGGTCAATAATTGTTTTTTGAATGAATGAATGGATAATGAATGCACGAATAAATGAATGATACTGTTTGTTTCCTATTTATTCCTCCTCATTTTTCCTGGAGATTTGGAAAATGAATGCCGAAACATGTATTTCAACAGAATCCTTATGGCCATTATCTTAGGGCTGGGATCTTGCTGTGTTGTTCGATATATCCCTGTCTAGCCCAGTGCCTTGGCTGTAGAAGGTATTGTATTTGTTAAATGAATGAAGGAACTGAGAATAAAAAAATAGAATTAGGATTTCTCGGGGTTTATCCTCCTGGCTGATGACAGGCAGCTGAGAGTGATGGGCTGTACACTGAGCCCAAACCAGGTATGGTTGTGCTTACAGGCCCAGAATTTCAACTTCCCTTAAAACCATGGGAGCATCACGATTATTTCCTTGGTCCTAAGTAAATTAAACCAGAATGGCAATAGAAGAGAAAGGGTTATGACCATCAACTTAGGACCATAAGCCACATTTAATTGGATTTATAATGTCCATAGCATCACTGCTGTGTTTGAAAGGTTAAAAATTTCCTAGGGAAAACAGCTATTACCACTGCTTGCCAAAGTACTTATAAAATGTCTTGATTGCTAAGAACAGAAACCAGACCAAACCAGATTAAAATGAACCAAATAGTAACAGAAATAAATGTGCCTTAATGTAGTTGGATGATTATCAGATCTGCTCCCCAAAGACCACCATCCTTCACTACAAGGGCAAATCCTTCAGAATACGCACATCCTAATCAGGGGACATTCAGTGAGGAGCAGTCCTTTTGGTGTGTCAGTTTCCTGGGTCATTGGGGTCTTAGGAAAATCCTCTTATTGGTGCACTGAATTGTATATGCATTACATAACTTATCACAACCCAATAGCTGAACCCATGGATTCATAGCTATTAAAATACACCACAAACCAAACCACCCGCGAGGTGCCAACTCAGCAAATGTGCCTATGCAAAAGGCAGTCATAAAAAATATGGAAAAAAAACAGAATAACAACCTGGAGCTCATAAATTGATGCCACGAGGTATGAGAGGGATGGATTTCTGTGTAAGTTGACGGAGGGTGGTTGCCAGGGGTATTAGCATTGAGGACCACCATCACCACCTGAGAGAGTCGTAGACTGTGGAATGAATCAGAGTGTCTTCTGTGGGTCACCTGTTGGAAAAACTGCAGTGATGGATAGTTATGTACAAGTGCTAAGAGAATAGCCAGACATTAGACAGTAAAAGAAAGTCTATGTTTAATATGAAATTGCGTTTAGTTTTTTGCAGAACCTCAATATATAGCTTTCTCTCTAAAATGTGGGCATATTTCTGAAGGAAAGAAAAATACCAGGGTTGCATTTTAACGTTCTGTCACATTTTAGTTAAATTCAAAGGAACGTGACTTTTCAGCGAGAAAAGTCAACATCCCCTCCTTTAAGACAACTTTAAGTGATTTCAGACATTTTATCTTAGGTTAAAATTGAAATTAGACTCTGTGGAATGAATGATGGTTTGTCTTCAAGGGTTCCCGTTGCACTGATTGTATCAGTTATTCTTTGTTAATAACGTGGTAATGTGACCTTAAGAGCTTTCATTGATGAGGGAATCAAAGGAATTATCAATAAGTTAGAATTGATGTCAAGTATGAAGAATTTTTTCTTCTCATTCCTGTACTCTAGTTGCTCCATTTTTTTTGTCTCCTGTATCTAAAATTCCCTGAAGATAACTTACAAACTAAGACTTTATTGGAAGGTGGTGCAATCCCAGGGAAGCTAGAGTGGGTATGAAAGGAATAGCAGTAGGGAAGGGTGGAAAGTAAATGTAAGGTGATGCATTACCAAGCTTGTCACATCTTCGCAAGAAACACAGTTAGTTGTTAATTTACAAGAGACATCACCTGTGGGGTCACACAGAACCATGGTGACTTGGAACATTCCACTGAAGGGCAGAAAGGGTAAGCAAATTTTTTGCCCATGTTTTTTGCCTCTTATTGGTCAAAGTTTGCTCCACGGGATCTTGACTGCCCTGACCCTCTGGGAAGCCCTTGGGGAAACCAGAGCTTCAATGTAGCTCATACGTGATTAGATTGTTCCTGTTGTGTCAGAGGCACTTGCCCAAGCCAGGTCTTTTCCCCTGGAGATGGGGGTGGGGAGGCTGAAAATATAAGATGATCGGTAGTGATGATCAAGGCTTTACTGACGCTGCTCTGACCAGGAAGCCAGGAAAATAGTCGATGCCCAAGGGGCAAGTTGGGCACAGCTAATCTGGGCGGGGGTGAGGGGAGGCATAAATGGTGTCTAGTACATTTACCTGCAGTTCACTGACATAATTAGAATGGAGCAGACAAGAGATTTATTGAATTAAATGTCTCTGATAGGCTGATACAGTACACTATAGTTTTTACTGCTACATCTCCTGTTGCCTGAGTATCTTATTTGTACCAGATATTTTGCTAAATGCTTCTTAAAGCCGCACAACTGTATGGGCCCATTTTACCGATGAGAAAACTGAGACTTAAAGAGATGTTAGGTAACTTGCCTATGTTAACGTAACTAGGAAGGGGGCAGAGCTAAAATTTGAAACTAGGTCTGTCTATGTTCATAGTCTATTTTCTCCTGCTCCATATAACCAGCATCTATTTTGCTATCTCTATTAGAGAAGTAGGAATTCTAATGACAAGGAGTAGTGAGGAGGGAAATTAACCTTTTCTGCTTCATGCTAACAACAGCTCTACTTTTTTTCTTTTTCATGTTTCCTGCACATAACAAGATTTTCTGAGATTGTGTATTTGTGCATGTATAGGTTTGAGTGTGCTAATGTCTTAGATGGATTTTCTAATTCTTCCAATTAATAAGAGAAAGGAAATGCAGAGATGAGCAGAATGGTTGCTGCCAATATATTCTTTTAATATGCACTGATCACTATCGTGATTTAAACAAAAGGAGTCAAGAAATTCCTATTGCAATAGGAATATCTCCCTTCACTAGAACACACATGATTTAAAACCATTGTCAAGTCAGGCTAAACATCTTTAGCAGCATAATCATTTCACCAGCTTGTGGGTGTTGACTGACAGGGGCATCTCTAATATGTCACCTTGACCTCAGGTTAATAATGTTCTGAAGCAGAGCTGAAAATGAATGCCATTTCCCACAGTCAAGTAGAAACATTAATATTGCCAGCACGCCATGATATCACACACCTTTTTTTGTAACAGGAATAGCAATAGAACTTTTTTGACAGGGAGGATGAAGGTAGTGTTATTTTCATGTGTTTATTAACTTCATACTTTCCCTTACTTTAACTATTTTTAAAAATGCATCTGAGAATGTGCTGTAATGATATTTGAAATATTAGTATTCCATTGAACAAGGTCCTTGGAAAAGTTCTGAGATTTTGTATTACTGATTTCAACTTATACATGTATTGACTAATACATAGAAAGGTCAGTTAGGTCAGAGCTTCCCCCAATTTTTCCCTCATTGCACACATAGAAAATTATATTTCTTGTGAAAACTAGGGTAAATAGAGAATGTGGCTTGTATTCAATTTTCCACCCATTTGCTGCAACGGCTGAGGGAAATCAATATCTTGGCTCACCTGAAATCAATCTCTTGGCTCACAGCAGTCCCTACTTCCTGGCACACAATTGGGAAGGTCTAGTATATGTAAGTAAAACTTGGTTTACTGTTACCTTTAAAGACTTACCTTTAACTATGCCAGTAAACTGTGGGTCATGTACCAGATCTGGCACCAGTATCATTAGGATTTTAAAATCTTAACCTATTACACACATTTCTCTTTCTTAAGTGAGATAGACTATGTACTAGCTTTGGGTGCCCTCTTTTGCCCCCACAAGCACTACATAAAATTGCACATGGAAAAGGGTAAAGTTAGGAAGTGATTCAATCTTGGTATCAGAAAAGGGAAAAATAAGGATAAGGAAGTAAAAGAAGGAAGGATTGTTAGTTGGAACCACACGTAATTAGAAACTAAGACATACGTCACAAAAATCCTTTAGTCCATGTTCTTATGGGAAAATTATGCTAAATAAGTGGCTTGGAATTCAAAATCAAAAATTGGGGGCCCAACATAGGATTACCAACTCTTCATTTTTGCCAAGTAAAGTTATTTTTAACAGAACTAAAATATACTAGTACTGTGATTTCATATTAAGAAAAAACATTTTAATACCGCAAAATAGGAAGGACATAAAGAGCAGTCATCTGCAAAATAAGGTAGTTGAAACCTATCATTGATGTGTGTGTGTGTTACGTTGATCTTCTTCTTATTATTATTAATTCACTGAGGGCCAGTAAAATTTTGTTTTGAAACATCACATACACATGCCAATGGTGTTTGGGATTGACCATGATAAAATCATTGATGAGGACATAGAGTTATTTCATAGTCTCTCAAAAATAACTTCCAGTGTGAAACATGGCAACCGTTGAACAGGACACAACCACCCAACTTTATGTAACAAATTTTAAGTGACCAACTCCCTGTATGCCAGGCTCTGTGCTAGCAGTTGGGATACATGGATCAACAATATGGTCATATTCCTACCTTACAGTAGGAATGAGAAATTAAGCAAACAAAATACATGATTGGAAATGCCTTAAATACGATCAAGGTAAAAACAAATTTCTGAGAGTGCTTATAATCTACTCAGCATTAATCAAATGGATAGTGGATAGTGTGTCTTTTGCATGTTAAAAGAGTACCCCATCTCTGGATCTCTGGGCAGATACATGACAAAAAAAAAAAAGAAAAAAAAAAAAAAGTCAGTCTCTTTGGGTGGATGAATTAGAAAATGGTTTCCCTTCTTCAGGTTGACATGGCCTGCAGCTGGGACACGGCTAGGTGAAAGGAGCCCTGCCCCTGGATTTCAGTCCCTATGGCCCCCTTAGCCAGGGGCCTTCGTGCCAGCATCTTGCAGAACCTGCAAGTTGTGGCCTGGACCTGTAGAATGAAGAGAGGACAAGATGTGAAGAGAAGGGCATTCTAGGCAGAGAGAGCTTTATGTCTGAGAGAACTGATCTAAGGGCACTGTGGCTGGAGCATACTGAAGGAGGAAGAAAAGGGATTACAAAATGAAGTTGGAGGGGTGAGCAGAGCACAGGTCCTGCAGGGTATTGTAGGAATTCGTTGTTAAAGAATTTGAATTTTTAACCTGAGAGCAAAGGAAAGCCAATAAGGCTTTTAAGGAAGAGAATGACAATCAAATTTGTGTTTTAACCTTACCTAATAGTTTCGAGTAATTAGATATGACTAAATCCTTTCTTTCCATTTGCCTGAGTGAAGTGGAATGGATACCAAACATATAAAGTTGACTAAGATATTGGTTGAAAGCAAAACATTTATTAAGTACATAAGGCCTGTCAATTCCATTAGAAATGAGAGCTCATTTGCTTCAGAGCCCCATGCAAAATTGATTTGTTCAGGGCTACATCACCAAGATCAACACCCTCATCTGAATCACATCTGGGTTTCCCTACTTCAGCCTTCTTTTTACATCTGGGTTTTCCTACTTCAACCTAACCTAGAACTTAGACTACTCTGGTTTTGGGTGAGCCACATTTGGGTGAGCCACATTAAACAGGTGTGGCTGGAATTTGTGTTTGAGTTAAATGCCATTATAATTTCATATTAAGTTACTGATGTCTGCAAAGGGCAAAGCACTTTTATTTTGATCAATTATTTTTGTTATTAATAAAATGAATTTGATTTTGTAATACAGTGGTATACAGTGAAAGGTGTTTTAGCGGACTCGCTGACTTATCTCCCAAGTGGACAGCTAGGCTTTCCAAAACACTTGTGCTCTTAAAGCAGGTCTGCCTTTAAGTTTAAGGAATTGCTTTAGCTTCTTATCTCACTGTAGGCAAATCTACTTATCGCCTAAATGAGAGAAGAGAACAAGAAACTGGCTCAGCCCGTAATCAGTTACCTTTCAAGTAGCTCTCACAGACCAGTTTCAAAATGCTTGAAGAATTTTAAAGAGCACAATTAGGTTTTGTAGTTACTTAACAACCAATTGCAATCAGACACAGTGCAAAATGCATTCCACTAACATTTTATAGAAATTCATAATGCTGCATGGTGCTCATTTATTTGGTTCAGATAATTATTTTCTAAGTAGAAAAATCCTTTAAAGAAATATTGCCCTTCCAATTTTAGTGGCACTGAGGATCAAACTCTGGTTACACGATGGAAAAATAATATGTGTCCTTTGTTTGTTTTACTTTTTTAATTCTTGCCAATTTTATGATTCTCTTCACTTTTTTTTCAAATCATCGTTAGTATCATTATCCCTTATTTAATTTTTACTTGTGCCGAGAATTGTGGTAGGAGCTTAGTAAGAATCATCCCTAAGCCTTTCAATAACCTTACCTGTAGGTAGCATTATTCCTATTTTACATATAAAGAAACAGCCCCTCAAGAGAGGTTAAGAAATGTACTAAAGTCAAATGGCAAGGAAGTGGTTAAGCCAGGTTTCAAACTCATGTCTATTTGACACTAAAGTCAGCATCTTTCAACTATGCCCCACCACCTCTCCTCCATTCTGGACCAAAATGTGATGCATATCTGTCAAAAAGATTGTGCCAAAAGATGTTTTACAGAAACAGTCATAATCTTCTAAGAGTAAGGCAAAACTAAGGGGGAGGGTGTGGGAATTATATAAGAGAGCACACATTAAGCTAATGGCTTGCATTAGGGAGCAGATAAATTACATTAATATTACAACATTACTACATAGGCTAGAAACTATGTAATAAATGAGGCAAAATGATAGCTGTATGCAGGGAGCTCACATATTTGGAGCGAATGCAGGTAAAATCCTTCTTCTTTCTTCCCAAACCCCATCATGACTTTTTAAAAAAAACATCTGAATGTCATGCATTCCAACACGTATTATTTTGTTCCATTCTATTTAATAATCTTTTCACTACTGTGAAACTAACTAAAAACAAAAGAGAAATTTATTTAAGCTCTGGTAAAATCTAAAGGTTCCTGAAAATTCGCTTAAATCAAAAAAATTCAGACATGTTATTCAGATTTGTATTAAAATAGAAAACTTCCTAGGCAAATAGGCTTAAGACTCCTTCAGGGGGCTTTAAGTACTCAGGAGCAATGTGATGCAGTGGAAGGAGCGCACGTTCAGAGTGAGACAGTTTGAGTTTGCCAGCCCTGCTGAGTGACCTTGAGTAAATCATCCAACAGCCTACCTCCTCGGTTTCCTCACGTGGAGGTAGAAAGGTTAAACCAGAGGTTAAACCAGATGTAAGTTGATGTCCCTTCATTGTTATGATTCTAAGTAGTCCTATGTGGGATTAATGATTGTGTTTCATGGGTTGTTAAATGGCTTCTCCCAAGAACAGTAGCTCTTAATAAATGGCTGGCTCAGTAATTTTCAAGAGGAAAGATTACGTTGGTATATACCAAGGTAATTTTGATTTGTCTGTGTCCAGGATAGGGCAGGTGAAACCTACAGGGAGATGTATCATTGTCATCGTATTAAATGACCTTGACTCTTCCAGCATCTTGATTTGAACTGTAGTCCTTTCCTAAAGGTTTTGGGATAGGTTTTGAACAGAAAAAACTCCACTACAAATGAAGAATGTTTTCATCTTCATCATAATAGCCCTCCCCAAACTACTGGAAAGGAAGTAAATGATGGATTTAGCATTAAATTTCCAAAACTGTTGTTAATTTCCATATTCAGCTATGATTTTTTTTCCTCCTCTCCTACCAACCCCCTATCGTTTTTCTTTATTGAAAAAAAAAAAAAAAAAAAAACAGGAGAGGAGAGGAGTGCTTGCTACAGTCTAGAGAGGTAAATATGGGCTTGATTTTTAGAGCTTAGGCTCTGATTCTGACTCAAAGATTAAGCCAGGAGTACTTAAAATGGGTTTTGGCCATGTATAAGGAGTGATTTTTTTTAATCAAAGGCCTTAGCAAAATCTAAATAATAATCAGCAGGGTTGACTGGTCTCTAGCCTGTGTTGAGGTCGGTCTCTTTCTCTCTGTCTCTCTGTCTCTCTGTCTCTCTCTCTCTCTCACACACACACACACACACACACACAGAGAGAGAGAGGTTTCTGGAAGATCCACTTAACCCTCTTTTCTCCATTAGGGGTTCCTTGCTCCAGAGAACAATTAAGGAACAGTCTTAACTGGCCAGCTGCCTACAAAAAGGGGTATCTTGCTGAGTGCCCTGCTTGCTCGGAAAGGGGAGTGTGTCCCTTTCATTTCAGGAATCCGTTCCACATTTTACTGAGAGCCCAGACCCTGTGAATAAGAGGAGACTCTGAGGGCTGGTTTCTGATGTCGCACTAGGCATGATAAGAATGCCATTGACGTCAGCAAAGTCATCATCTGGGAGAATGGCACCCCAGCTCTTGAAACCACACCAAGCAGTTGCAGTGCTTTTGAAAATTAAAAGCCGGTGCTGGGGTGGGGGAAGGGAAGAAGCAGAGGAAAGCAGCGGCTCCAGCTGAACTCTTCTTTCTCTTATGCGTTTCCTGCCTTTTAAATAAAAGGCAGGCGCCCAGGCGCGCCTGTGCACACACTCACACTCTGCCGCGGTGGTCACTTTAGGTTAAATTGAAAGAGAGAGAAAGACTAAGAGAGAGAATTTAATTTCGTCAACATTTCTGAATTCAGATAAAACAGACTGTGCCACCCAGGTGTTGGACAGAGGCCCCGAGCCGCAGGAGAAAATACAAGCTGCTGAGAAGGAAACTGCTGAGCTAAAATTGATACGCTTTAAATGCGTGTTGATGAATAGATTACAAAGAAGAAATTAAACACTTCAAAAGAGCTACTACAAAGCCCCCGCCACACACAACACACATTACTGTGGATTCTTGCATGTTTGTGTGCCTGAGAAAATGACAAAGTTCTGGGTTTGGGAAGGGAACACTGCAGGCATGTTGTGATTTCAGCTTTCAGAGGAGGCTCCAAGAACATCACCTCCAGCTGTAATTCAAAGGTTACCTAGACTGGAAAATGCCTTGGAGGTTAGAAAGTCTTTAAAACAATTCTTCAGTGTAAATTGTCCCCATTCTTGAATTCCACAATTAATCAAATCCTTTTATTCTCCTTCCCACTCCCAGTTGTTCTGCCAGCTCCACCCTCACCTCCCCCACCCCCAGCAATATTAAAACTACCTAGAATAAAGTCGATGATATCAACTGGATAACGTGCTTTATTTTACAGCATAGATTGGCAGCTTCCCGAGTCCATAAGATCTTCTGCTGTTGTGATTTTAATATCCATATCCTTCAGCTATACCAGAAAGAATGGTTTTCTGAGCTGTGGAAATGTTAGCAGGGAAACAAAAGAACATATGCACATAAAGCAAAATCTGGCAGGAAACGTGGATTTAATAAATTGCATTATGTGAGACTCCTATTTCAAATGGACTGGCACAAGAGCAGCGGCCACAAGAGAGAGAAGCTCAGTAATGTTTTCAAAGCCTTTTTTTTTTGAAAAGGAAGAAGCACTAAGCACAACTCCTTTTAAATGCATAAACAGTAATTGGGGAGCACCTCCCTTCCCATTTGTGCATAAAGAATAGTAAGGGATATATTAAGATGGGTTTCTTCCATTTATTATGAAAGACTAAAGGGAGAAGGAGTTTAGCAAAACATATTTACTATCTACGCTTAACCTGTCTTGCTTAGTGTAATGAGGGAAAGAAAGATGGCTAATTATGTATACAAGAATTTTGATTGTACCTTCAGAAAGAACACAGGTAAATCTGTAATTTTTGTTTTGTTTTGATGTTGTTTTGTCTGAGGCTTATAAATGGAATCTTTTTTTTTTTTCTCCCTCACTCGCCCTTCATTTCTTTTTTTCTTAATTCTCAACCAAGGGAAGGATTGTGAACCTGCAGTCCCAGGTCCTTAGAGGGAACTACATTGCGCCATCAGGGGTCAAACCCCGCGACCCCCTCCCCCACAAATCATTTGAATGTATGGGTTGGTATATTGTGGCCAGTGAGGTGAGTGGTGGGGGTGGGGGTGAGTAAGCAGGAGAGACTTCTCACTAGGTTTCTTGTCCCCCAAAATGTTAAAAGGCACTGATTGTCGTCAGCAATTTCCATTCCCTTCACCATTTCTGCTGTATTTCCTTGATTACGAGTTTTCTGACCTGTCTCTCCCCCATGTCTCCAAAACAGCCAAGTTGTTCCTCTTCTGGTCGCTTGCGTCTGTCTTACCCTCTCCTCCCCACTTCTGTAGTTCTCAATTATTCTCGGTCCAGATCATTTCCTCCGGTGAACAATTAATGAAAGTCGTGCTCCCTTCTTTCTACCCTATGGAATTCTTTTGTCTCCCAGTATTCCTCTTCCTTGGCAAATTCCCAGACCACAGTTGATTGATCATCCCCTGGAGATGTTTAGATACCCTTTGCACCAGGCACCTTAGCAGGAAGCCCAGGGATCCCTGGAGTCTGGATTTGTTGTGGAGATGTTAGGCTCAGGTTCACAGGACACTAATTTGCAGCAGGAACAACTAGTGAGCCTGATGAGGAATGGGAATTAGCAAATGGGGTTGGCAGTCAACTGACAGAGGAAGTTGAAGCAGGGGGATAATTTAGAAAAGGAAGAAGAATTTAATCCTTTTCAGGTGTATTAATTTCCTTTATGGGCAGAATTACCAGGGACTTGGGGTATTTGAGACTTCTTTTGTCTTTCTTTTCTCTAGGGTCTGGCCTCATTTCACAGGGAGGAGGCAGGGATAAATGCAGTGAATTTGATTATGGACACCAGTCTAACCCTAGCTTAATGAGCCATGGAAACAAAACAGCTCACTCTCCTCTAACTGCTGTAATCCAAAACTAGAAGCTTTGAGAACACTGTGGTTTTGGTTACACATATTTGTAGTATAGGCCTTGCCTTACTTAACATTTGGACTTTTCAGCAAGAGATCTGAAATTGCTTGGTTATTTGTGTAGCAGAAAAAAAATTTGAAAAATGTGAACAAAATTTACCAGAAAAGTAAGATAATATATTTAAAAAAGTATCCACAACCTAGAATTAACAAATATTAATCTCTGCTAATATTAATATTTGCTTTGGATTTTTTAAATAAAAGAATCAAAGATAAATTAGATAAATATGAAGGCCCCATTTCCCCCCTCCCTAGTCCCATTTCCTTTCCTTCCTCTCCAGAACTTCTGCCATAATTTTGGCAAATAGTCATCCTGTGCACAATTTTACCCTTTTATTACATAAGATTTTATTCATAAATAGTATATTGTGATTAAAAAAAAATTACCAGCATCTTTTAGCTCAGTGTTTTCTTTCTTCTTTCCTATTCCACCATGTAATTCCCATTAATAGACTAGTTGCAATAGTTTATTGCATATAAAGTAAATTATATGGGAAGATTAATAGAGTAACTGCTTTAAGAAGGGATCCCAGAGAGAGGGATCAGCAGCTGTGGGAGCTAAGAGACCATAGTCTACTCTGGTAGAAAGCAAACCCACTGGGAATCTGTTTAGGATTTGCTCCTGGTTTACAGCAAGTCTTTCTGTTTGACCTTGGGCAAACCATTGCCCGTGATTGTCCTCTCTACTACTCACAGTGGTCCTCAGGTACAAAATAAAACCCAGAACCTCAGAGCCAGAAGACCAGTAATGAAGCACTTATTTACTAAGTTAAACTAAGAATCTCTTAGTTTATGGAGTTATGACTTACAGGTATCTATCAGGGTAGAACCAGAAGCTGGGCATGGGGACGAAAAAAGTTTTTTCTAAAAGCTGTACCTTTTCCACAGTTTCTCAGGGTAATATGTTGATCAGCCTGGCAATTGTACAAATACTAGAAAGTGGTGTAAAGACAAGCCCATATCCATCAAACAAGCCTGCCTTTTTACATTGTTGTACAGATGAGGAAGCTAATGATCAGAGAACTTAAGCAATTTGCCCGTGGGCATGGAGTTTGCAAGTGGTAGAGCCCAAATTTCCACCCAAGTGTCTTACGTTCACAAATATGTTCTTAACTACTGTGTTATATTATGCTGCCTCTTAGTAAAGACTCCTTCCCGAAAGCAATTTCCATGTATCTTTGCGACTTAGACCTCTACACCAAGAAATTTTCAGATATACGAGTGTATACACATTTTCTTTCTAAGTATTATGGGATTAAGTAGAAACTTAGAAATGAAGATAAAACATTTGGTTTGATATTAGTATTGAGAACACCAATATCAACAGAAATTTGTCAATTAACATTTTAAATGGACTGGACTGCTGGTAAGAGGTATTGGAATCAAGTGTTTTGATCGCAAGACAACAGTGTAGGAACGAAGGATTAGATTTTGTATTTGGCAAAAAAAAAAAAAAGAATTTAGGGGATTTGTCAAACTGCAAATTATGGAAGGGAAACAAAGATTGCCTGGAAACCTGGAAAGAGGTTTATTGGTTTTTTGTTGTTTTTTTTTTTTTATTCAAGCTAATTACCAGAGTTAAGCAGAGAGAGTAAATATCCAAAAAGGATTTGCTGATTAAACAAAGAAAATGCAGTGGAGATGTTTTTATAATGAGCTATAATATTGCTTATGGCTGAAGATAAAAAGAGCACGTGTGATGTAGAGGTGAAGAACGGCGGCATGGGGATAAACCACCACACAGATCTGACAATTCTTCATGTTGATCTTTAAAAATTAGGTGTGCTACACAATTATCAGTACAATAATGCCTTGGCCACTGGACCAAAGCAAACATTATAGACTTTGGGAAATGAGAATCTGGAAAATTGACAAAAACATAAAAAAATGTATCGGAGAATACCGTTGTTAAGATCCTAAGATCGGAGGCTGAGTCTGATTGAAAAAGACACTTTGATGTCAGTATTTTTTCCTCAGTTCCATTAAAGTTAGAGTTATTATTGATAATAGAAGAATTTTCAAAAATATGTTTTTAAATAAAGGCTTCCAATACATTGACGTTAAAAATGATCTTGAAGACCGTAAGGCTGTGATGTTCTTGAGTGCTTAGGTTGTGTCTTAATTATATTGAAATTCTCAACACTCAAAGCACCTGGCACATAGATGGGCCCATACGTGTTTGATGAAGGAAAGAATGAAGGATTCAGGCTGCCAGGCCACATCCAGTGAAGTCCACCTCAGGGGCTACCGCTTAACTCTACATTGTGGGATATATTAAAGTAGGATACGACCTTGAAGAAAATGAAACACCGTCAGCTTTGTGTGCATGTGTTGTATTGGTAGAAGAATATATTTTCAGATTTAGAATGTTGTTTGTTTGATTTCATTTGCCTTATCTCCCATCAGCCTCCATGGAACTTCAGAAAACAAATGAGATTTTCAGTTTTTCTTCTTTTCTGTCTCAGGCCCTTCATATACATTTCTCTGAATATGGACAGTTGGAAAGGTAGTTGAATTGTACTGAATCACAGGATGTTTTCATTGCCAGAGAATTGTTATCCCATTTGGAGCAGGATTGAATGACTTATGTTAAGATACACAGCAGAACTCAATGATTGAAAACTAGTGTTACTGAAATGAAAGTTGCTATATTTTAAGCTTTCTTTATCCTAGTCTTCTGTTATTTCCTTTGTCATATTAAAATGTTGAGAAAACACAAGTTGGAAGTGGAGTGGAAAAAAATGACAATTTGTGGTGTTTTATAAACAATAAAAAATCAGACTCCATAAAATTAGTCTGTATCCTCTGTTTTTCTTTTAGAAACTTTTTTGACTGAACTCTCTAAATAATTTTGATCCCCCAAATAAATATGTTTCTGTAGACAGAGCCTATTTGTTGGTACCCCCATATGCCCTTTAGGGGGTATAATGTTACCCTCTTGGTATTTAATATTAATTAGGGATTATCTAAAAGCAGTTTACTTTTATTTTCCTTGCCCATTGTTACAAGGATTTCTAGATCTAAAAAACAAAAATTAAAATTTGAGCAACTTAGAGAGCTCACTTTTATGAATATGATAATATCAGCTATCTTTTGTACCCTTTTAAAAGTAAGCAGGCAGTAAGTTTGAATTAAGAGTTTTGGGGTTTTACAGCCTCATTGGTTCTGAAAAATTTTTAAATGTCATCCTCCCCATATCAGTTTATACAATTCTCTCATACCTTAATTGACTCTCATATCTTTTATCCTTTCTTTCTTGCTCTCTCCACTCCACCATGGCCTAATTTTCATCTGTATGGTATCAAGTAGAGAACAATAGAACAACTCTAAGGACTTCCCTGGGTTAAACAAATTTTCACTTGAATTGTGGTGTCTTTACCATTGGTGCTGAAAAAAGGAAGAAAGAGAACACAAATGCATGAAGATGAGAAAAGATGTCTTATGTGGAAGACTGGACCTTGATCCTGAAGAGGCAAGAGAATGAGCCAAGGCACACTGGAAGGGGCCTAGAAGAAAGCAATAGTCAAAGTACTCATTTAGTTGTGAGCTGTCTCCTCTTTGAAATTCACGTCTTAAAGGTTGCTTTGTAGATGAAACAGTGCAGCAAAGTTACTGGGGCCTTGTACAGTAATCAATGCTTTGGATGAAGGCTAAAGTAGACCTACCTTATGTAAAATTCTCTCTGAATTGCTTTCTTCTCATTTATCAACAAGTATTTATTGGAGCACCTTTTATGTGCCAGGCTCTGCAGACCAGGGATACGTAAGTGGAAAAGATAGGATTTAACACTTAAACAGTCCAGTGTGTAGTGAGAGAAGGGTAAAATCAATAGACAATTAAAATTGAAATACAAAGTGGAGGCAACCACTAAGTAAAGGGAAAACTTCAATCTGCTTGTGCCGGCCACGGTGGGGAAGTGGCCTCTGAAAAGTTACAGAGGTAACTAAAAATACCTGATGTGTTTGAGGAGCTATTCTAAGTTCAATGAGGCCAGAACTTAAAGGGTAATGGGGAGCCCTGGAAACAAGCTGGGAAAATAAAAGGATATATTGTGTGGGGTACCATGAAGAATACAAAATATAGAGGAGAGATGGCTAGCTATCATGGAAGCTATGATTTAATTTATATAAGAGAATGCATATCCATGTTGGAATGCACTTCCTGAGGGCATAACTTACCTACTTCCTAGTACTGGAAGTATTTGAATTTTACACTGAATTGTTATAGTGGAGAGATGATGAAATATTTAAAGCATAGTAAGAATAGTTGGATTATAGGGTTTGTTGCAGTGGTGTGCTGGTAGACCAGTTCTCCTTCTCTCCGAACCCAAGGGGGAAAAAAAAGACCCCAAACCCAATTTGTAGCCTTTGCCTATTGCCATAGTTTAAAGACTACCTTCCTGGTTGATGTTAGGCTTCTCTGGTTTAGAATCCTCTTGCAAAATTCCTGACTAATAGTCCAGCATAGCACTGCAACAGTGGCTCTGTAAGTCTTAATGTCAAATAAATGATAGAACCAATAAGTCATATGGGTATTGCAAAGAAGAGATCTTTGACAGCTACATTAGTCAGGAAATGGTCCATAGAGGAAGTAAGATTCAGCTGGGTCTTATGAATAAAATTTAAATGGCAAGGAGAAGTGACCCCAAATCAGATGCACAGATGTTGAATCAAGGATCTGTGTGACAAGTGTGACAATCGTATACCAAGATTAGAGGGTTCAGGTGAGTGATATTTAGAAGAGATTTAGGCTGCGAAAGCCTTGACCAGTCAAACTAAGATGTTTTGGACTTTAACTTAAGGTTGATAGAGAGTCATCCATGGTTTTTGATCACAAATGAACCATAGCAATATTTTGACACAAGCAATATTTTAGGGAGATTTATCTGACAACAAATCTAGAATAGAATATTATGCAAATGAGACCTACCACATATAAGTGAAAGTAATTCAAGTCAGCAGCTATCTTGGAATTTTGTAACAACTCCTATTTTGAGAAATTGTATCCCAGAGGGTTGGGTAAAGTCACTGTGAAGGCAGAGAAGTAATAGTGGCTAAATGTAGAGAAATAGCCCTTAGATGAAGCAGTTGGCTCATGGACCCGCGGTGTGTTGTGAAGTATTTTTATTGGTATTTAGGCATGCCATTATTGTTGTTAAAGATTTTAAATAATTAACCAACTGTTGTTAATTATTTAAAATCAGATGCCAAAAGCAACCTGTCTTCTTGAAAGAAGTTGTCTTCTTTCTTTGAACTTTTTAAAAAACTTGTTTTAAATGTAGAAACAGGGAGATGGGAGATAAATCCTAGCAGTGCATCTCAAACCCTTCTCATCCCTGTTGACTTTTCTGCCCTCCCATTTTCTGCTTTGGGTTTTCCTTGGCTCCTCTCCTCCTTCTTGTCTGCATCCAGCTTTCCAGTCCTTCTTCTCCTCACCTCTTGCCTGGATGCAAGGTCATTATTCAAACCACTCTGAGTTAGTATCTCCTTTCACCGGAATTTCTGCAGCCGTGGAGAACATGCAGAGAATCTTCCCTCTGGCTCTCTTAAACTCTGAGGGTGTTTCTGACACACATTGCTTGTAATTCAATAATAGGACAGTTGCGGCTTATTTTAATTGCAGTAATGCTTATTTTTAAAAGCACCCAGAGTGAAAAACGAAAGGTAGTAAAATATATGTACGTAGATGCATGTTGAACACGTTTGCACATGTTCTTGACAAATATTACTTTCTAAAACTGCCTTGTAGGTCTGAGCTGTGGAAGTTCAGTAAATCATGGTCAGAAGGCAAAAAATTGGTTTGTATATTAATTGTATAATCTAAATTATATGAAGCATATTCATAAACATATCCAAGGGATGAGATTTCTGAAAATCATTCTTCATTACTCTGTTTAATACAATTAAGTCATTTTAATTTTGTGAATATGCTGCCTCAAAAAAAAGTACATTATAATACAGCTCAGTACCATATATGCTGAAAAACAAGTTGATAATGAGTTTGGGCAAAGATTTCCCTTTCATTTCCTGCACTTTCACACATTTTATGTCTATATGCTTGTTAGTTGGGACACCAGCAAGCATTAATTCAATAACTCTTTGAGGTAAAAAATATGTTTTCTAATAATATTTATAAAGCTGCCAGAATATTGTGCGAGTTACATTGAAGGGATTTAAAAAGAACCAGAATCACTGAAAAGTTATTTTTAAACTCTTGTTAATTATTTATGTAATCATAGATTATGGCTTGCAGAAGATTCTGATGAAATTGTTTAGCAAACTATGTAGGTTTTGTTCGAAGATCAGTAACCCTTGAAAAGTAATCTCAGAGTGCTCCATTAGCCTTTTCTGTATGTATTTTCATACGTATGATGTATACCTCAATTATCAACAGCAATATACAGGAGCATCCTAAAGATTAAGAATGCAGCACTGTGTAGCTTCCCCTTTTTCCTGGAACATAGATCAGCACCAGGAAGGAAGCAAAGGAGGTTTCTGAGAACCCCAAATAGATGTCACGAAGTTCACATGATAAAAATAATGCATTTTGCTAGAAAGACAAACGTATACCCATATTTTAATGATGATTCCTACAAGCTCAGTTATGTAGTTCCAAGTCTTTCATAATCGGATGGAGCAAATTAGAAAAGGGTGCGTAGGAGATTCCAGGGAAAGGCACAGCTGATGTTAGTCAAGTGACAAGTGATGGCCTGAAAACAAAAGAAGAAACGGAAGTATCTATAAAAATCATAATAAAAATCATAGCTCTTTGGGGCCTTCTGGAAAAAGGAACTTAACCCAAACTGTCTTTGGAAACCCTAAGAGGCATCTCTGTCTGGACAGTTGAGTATAATTGCTATTCAATGGATGACTCTGAGTCATCAAGAAAGGCTAAATTATATTTAGCGCAACCTGTATTACATTTCTGTATAACATAATCTGAAAAGATTTCTATTTACTGTGCTTAAAAATAAGCACACTTGCTGATAGCCTGTTCTTTATCATACTGGTTCAACTTCCTTCCTTCCTAAGGGGAAAAAAAAAAACCTCCTTCGTTATTCCTGTGTCTCCCTCCAGTATTCACCCCATATCTGCTGATTTTCTCACCCAAACTTCTAGAAAGAAGAGTTTACACTCTTTACTTTTGCGTTTTTCTCCCATTGATTCTCAACTCACTTGCAGTCAGCTTGCAGCCACATCCCTCTATTGCAGCTATACTCCTGCTAAATTTCCCCTGATCTCCTAATTCCAAATCAAATAGATACTTTTCAGTTCATTTCTTAACAGCTCTCTTTAAGGCAAATGTCACTCTGTCCTGCTTGATATTCTCTTCTTCCTTGGTTGGAGCCATATACTCTTTCTCTGACTCCCTCCCATATTCCCTTTCTTCCACCCTTGCTTTTACGTTGGTGTCCCTAGGATCCCACACTCAGTCCCTGCTCTCCTCACCCTGCCTGTTCTCCAGGATTGACTCAGATGTTGTTATGCTGCGGGCTATATGCTCCAAGCATCTGTATGCTTATGGCCCCTAAATTAATATCAAAGTCCAGCTAAACCTCTTCCAAGAGCTTGAAAACCCCACTATTTATTGGAAATTCCCACCTGTGTGTGTCCCACAGGTTTATCAAATTCTTCATATCCAACATTAAATTTAGCTTTTCCCTTAAATTTGTGCCTCCTTCTGTAGCACACTTGGTGACATTGAATATTCATCCATGTTCAGAAAATAAAAACAAAAGTGACTCACAAAAGCACATTAAAACACTGGAAATCTAACCATGCAGAGATAACTACTATTCATTTTGCTTTATATCTTTCCAAATGTGTGTGTACTTATGTATATTTTAAGGAGATCGTAACATTTGACTATTTAACACTGTAACATTTTTTTTACTTAAAAAGTCACGAACTCTTTTCTGTATCAAAATACATTTCTTCAATCATTTTCATAGCTGTTCATGTTCAATCATTTATTTAACCAATTGTGTTGAACATTTATATCATCCTTGTCAACTTTCTTTCTCTCCTTGCCTAAAAGAATGACAATTGAAAAAATTTTTAAATAGATATATAATATCAGAATATAACAATTAGCTTCTAGGAAGGAAGGAGAAAATTTTCTGGTATATGGTCATAGCAGTAATAACAGCTTAATTGCACTCAGTAGCTCAATAAATAATACAATTTATTGAATGCTTATCATGTGCCACAACCTATGAGAGTGGGTGCATTATTGTTCTTATTTTATATTTGTAGAAACTGAGGCACAGAGAGGTTAAATAACTAGCCCTAGATCACACAGGTAATCAGAAACAGTGCCAGGAGTCAAACTTTGGCAGTCTGTTCAAAATATTGGACCCCTAACAACAATGCTTTGTCTTCCTTTTGTTGCATTCTTTCTACTTAAGTATACCAATAGATAATATAGTTAGTTAGCTGAGTTGTGAAAGCCTTCAATGGATAGTACACAGAGAACAAAAAAGACATCATTGTTATGAGACAGCAATAAATGTTTCTTTCATATCAGTGGTTCTTCTGGTTTTTTTGTGTGTGGATTTTTTTTTTTTTTTGTATACTGAGCAAAAGAATATAACAGCAATTTATGAATGCAACCTTAATTTCAGGTTTAACATGATGTTTCTAAGTAGAATCAATGGGGAAATGTTGATACATTTTCAACATTATTGTTGAAAAATTGTGAATTACTCAAATCTGCTGATATCAGAAGCTTAATTTTTTTAAGAGAGTACTGGCAGTATCTAGGAGCTCCCCTACTGTTCTTCTACATCTCTACCCCATTTTGTCATTCATACTCTGTGAGCTGTTCAAGATGCCATGTGTCTGTTGTATCCCTGTGTTTAATGTTTGACATTTAGTAAGTGAGCATGGAAGAAAGGAATGAAGGAAGACAGCAAGGAAAGGCTTGAACTCCAGATTTCCCCACCCCCCTCCTACACAATCTGCTCCAACCATCGCTTCCCCATCTCCGTTGCTCAGGCCACATTTTGGAGATATCCTTGAGTCCTCTCTTTCTGTCATATCTCGTATTAAATCGATGTGGAACTCTTGTGGCCACTATACATTGTCAAAATAAATCCAGAACCCAAATCCTTCTCATCACCTCCATGGCTACTACCCTAACTGTGTTCATGGGCATGGATGATTGCAACACTCTCCTAATAGGTCTGTTGTTAAGACAGCAGCCAATGCAGATTATACCATTCTTCTGCACAATACCTTGCAATGGTTCCCTATTTTCCTCAGAGTTAAAAGTGTTTATGGTGGCCTAGAGGCGCCAGTCTGATCTGGCACCTGCTTCCTCTCTGGCCTTACTGGTCTTTAAGTACATCAGGTACACTTAGAGACCATGGTGCTGAATGGAATGCTCATCCCTCCAATATCTTCAGGCTAATTCCTTTACTTCCTTCAAGTCTTTGCTCATGGCATATTTTCTCCATGAGTGCATCCCTAACCATCCTATTTTTAAACTGCATCCTATACCACCCCCTACTCCAAATCCCTGCTCTACTTTCTTTTCTTTTCTTTTTTTTATAACACTTCTTACTGTAAACACATATAATTTCCTATAGTATTTTTTCTTTTTTGTCTCTCTCCCTGCTACACTGTAAGCTACTTGTGGGCAAGGATCTTTGTTGTATTTGCTGATAGATATATAGAGAGCAATTCCTGGCCCATGTTAGGCACTCAGTACATCCTTGAATCAGTCTGCTCATTGTCACTTACAGAGATGACTTGACTTCATGGGTTTTCTATTAAGAGCATGGCCGAGTCGAGCTTCCTAATCAAGACTTTTAGATAGGAGATCAGGGACATCATCCATTTGGTTCCTAAAATCTGTGGGCTTGGTTTCTGACTGCCTAATTTCCTCTGGATTTAGAATAGAAAAATGAAGGCAGATCCCAAATTCAAACACCCCACACTTAATATGTAATTTAAAAGAAAGAAAGGAAGGCAATTGTTGAAAGACAGCGTTTCAGTTGCTAATTGAGGGTTGCGTAAGTGGCAGACCTGTATTAGGGTGGTCACACAAAGGAGGCATGGGGGACATTCATACCCCAAGAGCCTATTCCAAAGCGGGGTCCCAAATAACTTCCTATTACCCCTTTAGGAAGCTACAGAAAGTTCTGCAGAGAAGAAGCTTACATTTTGCTGACAATTTTGCAGCTCCAGGATCATACTTGTACATTCATAGCCTAGAAAGGATACAAATTGAAACAATTTAAAAATAGGACAGGAACTATCCCCTGTGAGACCATGGAAAGGCCAGAAGCAGATAAAATGGGATTGTGCATAGGGGGCTGAGCCCCTCTTTGCTGGTTTGAATGAAGCATCAGAGAACCCAGTGGAGTAAACTTTGAAGGAAAGGTGTGTAGATTATCAAAACCTACAGGTACAGCCCCTTCCCTTTTGTTCTTCCTTCTCCCCTCAAATAAAACTAATTTCAAAAGCCACGTTTTAGAAGGGAATGGATTTTCTGACATAGCTCAAACCCTCCTTGAAGCCTAGCCTTCGACAGGAGGCAATACGATATATTGGTTAAAGGTGCTGGCTGCTTAAGTCTGAGTCCTGGCTCTGCCATTTACTAGCTGTGAGACCTTGCACCTCCTAACCTCAGTTTCCATAGCAGTAAAAGGAGGGTAATAATGACACCTCGCTTGGCTTGAGGATTAAGTGAGATAATCCACGTCGCACTTGGCACAATGCCCAGCACGCAGGCGGCGTTCAACAAAAGTTTGCGGCTCTCGTGCTGTGCTGCTGCTGTAGCTACTACCCTTGTAGAAATCTTAAATGTGGTGTGCGTGGTGGGTGGTGGTGATGGGGGGAATGCCTAGGTGTATTTCTTGGAGTAGGACAAGTTGGTCACCCAGGCAGGTCCTTACAGAGTAGGATTTTCCTCGGTGAATTCACTACATCCCAGGGTCTGCCTCTCAGCCGTGCAGTCTCAGAAAGGCCATCTTGTCATGCTCCCTGGGAATGCTGACTCCCACTCTCTAGCTCACAGAAGCCTTAAAGCCAGAATATCATGGATTCCTTAAAAGCTGCCAAGCGTTCTCACTCAGGGCTGAAAGTTCAGAAAGCCAAATTTTCACATAGCATGGGTATAAAATAGGCAGTTACATATGATCAGAATGTTTACTGCCTTCTGGCTTTGAGGGCTGAGGATGTCCACGTAAGGAGACAAGATATATTCCTTTAAATGGACAGACACACTCCTTGCACACAGGCAGGCGGTCCCTCTCCCCATGGGCAGTACAACTCAAGTGTCCTTTTCCTCTGATCTAGTCACTGACCAACCTCCCTGGAATGGGAACATTCTTGATGGACATCTTGATGGATCTGTTAACACCATCAAGCAGTTACTGCTAAGATCCTGTTTGGAGGGTCTCTTGGAGATGATTTTGCATGACTCTGGATTGATTTCATGATCTAACACTGGAAGATGGTAGATAATTTTATTTTGTTCATTTCTGGATTCTAAGCAGGACACTTCACTGTTGCACCCCTGCATTCTCCTCTCCAGATCCAACAAGCCAACAATTATTGGAAAGCATTAAATAACAGCTGGAGACAACAAGCTAAAGGCATGGAGCAGCCCCCTCAAGCCAGTCTTAGGATTGCGTGGAACATCACTGGGGCCTAGGCCCCACTTGGCTTATTCAACAGCCTCCTGACATCCTGCTCTGCTGGTCCTAGGCAAGCCAGAAAGTCTGGAAGGGCTCCAAGACTGACCCTTTATTACTTTGGACTTCCCCTAACTTGGCCTCCATGAACAGATTCAGCTTCAATTCTCCAGACCCAGTGAGGTCTCCTGGTCATAGTTTCTCATAACATCCATAATTCTCCTTCTTAGCATTTATTACAAGTGGAAGTAAATCATATGTTGTAGATATTTTGTTCTTACTGTTTGATGACTATTTTGCCCATGAGATAAAGAACCATGTTTGTTTTTTTTTCATTGTTGTACCCAAGGGAGTAGAATTTGCGTAGGAGGCTTAATGAATGTATGTCCTTTTAGGGCAGAGTTTTCCAAACAGAGGGTCACAACCTATTAATGTATTATTAAATCAATTTCCTGGGTGATAACTAGAGGTGAAAAAAGAAGAAATGAAATAGAAGAGGAAAAATGAGAATGTATCACACATAGGGAATTCCTTCCTGTAAATTTGAGTATGGATATGTATACACAACACATATGTATGTAGGTAAAGTATGTATGTATGTGTGTATGAACTATTTGTCTATCTATCATCTGTCTATCTATTGGGTCCCTGTGAGTTTGCTAATATTTCTTGAGGTCAGAAATTTGAGAAATTCTTTGTTAGGTCCTCTGAATCAGGAGATGAAGTCCAGGTGTCCACCTTATATTCAGCCTTCTCCTAATCCTTCTCTTAATCCTCCCCTTGCCCAACCAACACCACACATACAAACACACACACATACTTGCACACACACACACACACACCCCACTTTAATCTAAGGTGCTACTTTTAAGGAGGGGCAAAAGGAGGAGGGACACAGGGACTGTTGGTTTGAAAAAGCCTGTTCATTTTTACAATAATTTTTATCAAGAAAAAGTAAAAAAAAAAAAAAAAAAATTTTAAATACACTGAAGTTTTGAACTCTAAAACACCAAAAATAAGGTTCCAAACAAATCTTGACTGATGTATCTAGAAGGATAGAGCTATATCTGAAATTCCAGGTAGAGGTGTGAGCTTTATTTTTTTAAAAGGAGATACTGATTTAAAATGTGGGCAAATGCATTGTTTTGATTTTCTATTGCTACATAACAAACTATTCCAAAAACGTTGTGTCTTTAAAAAACAATCTTTTTATTCTGCAGTCTGTGCTGAGATCACCTGGGCAGTTTTGCATGTCTGACCAGTGGTGCCACATGTGTCCACTTGGGGTGTCTACTGGAGGCTGGGCTCAGCTGCGATGGCCTAACTTCTGTCCCTCTTCATGTAGTCTTTCTCTCTCTTCATCTCTCCAGCAAGGTAGACAGACTTCCTTACCTGGCGGCTCAGTGCTCCCAAGAACACAAGTGCCAGGCCTTCTTAATACTTAAGCCTAGAACAGGCACAAGGTCAATTTTGCCATATCTCTAGGTTAAAGCAAGTGTCAGGCCCAGCCCAAATTAAAGGACTATTCAAGGGCATGAGTTTTGGGAGCAGTGTAAGAGAATATCACCCACTTCTTGGGACTCCCTGCCCCACTTCAGCAGTGCTTTGCTAATGATAGTCTCCTTGCTTGAAATGCCTTCTGTCTACTTCTCCATCTATTAAAATCCTACTCATTTTTCTTTGTCCAGCTCAAAGCTACTTCTGTGACTCTTTCCTTGACACCACTCCTCTTATCTCATGCTGGAAATAATCACTCCTTCCTCAGCACTCTCATAGCACTGTATCTATATTTTATATCATGCCTTGACATATAGTTTTACATACACACACTCACGCACGTGTGCAAGTGTAGCTCCCTTACTAAATTCTAGGCTGCTTATCTAAGATTAGGTGATCAATAAATGTTTATTGCAAAAAACTGCTTATCTAATCTTTTTAAATGGCAACTCTAAACATTTATAATTTCCCACTAGTATAAGGAGACAGGAGGTGGGGTGTTCAAAAACTATGGGAGAGAGAAAATGATATGACAAACCAGTCTAAAACAACAATTGCCCTTGACAGCTTTAGAAACCCCTTTACTAAATAGTAATTATCACACCTGGATATTTGTCTTGTGTTTTTTCCAAAGTAGTGTATATTGAACTTCTTAATGTGGTGGTTTCCTCCTACTTAACATGAAGAAGATTGGAAAAATATACATTTCAACCAGCATATATTTTATGGAAGTCATGGAGGAATACTCAGTTTTTATGCAGTAGTACTCATGAGTCAAATACACAAACAGATTCTAAGTTGCCTTCTTGGTAGTCTTAAATTGTGATCTGTGGACACCAAGGTGTTCATGCCTTTCAGAAGAAATTCAGTAAACCTGAAATTGTATGCAAAAATTTGTATACATTTTCATATCTACATTTTTCTTGGGAGATAGACCAGAACTTTCCTCAGATTTGTAAAAGTTTAAGAACTCCAGTTGTATATCAACTGTAAATCTGTTTATCCTCTAGAATTTTTCTCTTACAAATCCAAAAATAAGATTATTTTTCCAATTCATTTGTAACCAATTTCTATTGGAGGAATTGGACACTTACATAAATGCTTCAGTCTTTCTCTCCTAATACAAATATTATGCCCCCAACCCTCCTGCCGGGGATTCCCTGTTCATCTTCCTGGCAACTTTACCAGTGTGAGCCTTCTTACGTTTATTGACTAGGGCCTTGCTACTCAAAATGTGATCTTTGGACCAGCAGCATGAGCCTCTCCTGGGCACTTGTTAGCAATCGTGCTTGTCAGGATTTCACCCCCCCAGCCCCCCACCCCCCAGATCTACTAAATCAGAATTTGCCTTTTTACAAGAACCCCAGGAGATTCGCAAGCACGTTAAAGTTTAAGAAATACAGGACTAGTGCAACTAATACCCCGCTTCCTGTTTTTCAATTGGAATTTTTCAGGATTTGTGTTTTTAAATCTTTGTACTTCCATTAACAATGGTTGGATTTCTGCTTTAACATCACCTAATGGTTTGGTTTTGATGACATCTCTTAATCCCAGGATTTTCAAAGGGCAAGGGGTAGGGAATGGGTCAATTAATTGGTCTGGTAACACTACCATTCAAGACATATACATTGTTTCAGTGATTCCCAATAGGATTTTAGGGTACCTGTAGCCTCTACACTTTGTTTCATTAAGCAGCTATGTTTTTCCACTGTTTAAACATGTAGAGGGAGGATTAATTATTTTAAGATGAGAACTATAAATGAAATCTTAATTGCCAAAATTTGAAAATGCAATGATTATGCTGAATTGCATTAGAAAAATTCAGTTTAGTCTCTGAAAAATTCTTAAGGCAGAATTTTACTTTCCCAGTTTCTCCTAGTAGACCCAGCAGTACTAACTTAAAGATATATCTTTTCTGCTGTATGGTAGTGTGCACCAAACCCTCTTTTTCTCCAACATTTGACTTTCATCTCTAAGAGTTTAAGGAATTTATGACTTGGTTCATTTGATGTGGCACAGTTCCACATGTGAGGGATGGTGATTTGGATAGCATGATAGAAGTATGTGCCAAGAATAATTGGCTTCTGTATTGTGGAGCAGCTCAAATACTATGTGTATCACAGTATGTAATTTGGGTGTACAAGATGCCTGTAGTTCAAAGTGCTTTACTCCTCTGCTATGGCAAGCTGAGTTTCCTGTTGGCTAGCTCCCTGTGTTTGCATTAAACAGGCTGGGTGCAGTCAGAAAGAAAGCATCCATCTATGATATGTCTTCCCATGATCCTTCAAATGACATAGAACGTAGCTCCAGGATTCTTTTTCTTTTTCCCCTTCCTTCCTTCTTTCCTCCCTCCCTCCCTCCCTTCCTTCCTCTCTTGTATTGAGTATAATGAAAGGCAGTTCTTTTTCTGCTTCCTCTGACTCTTTATCAGCTTTCTCAAGCAGTGTTTGTTTCCTTGTTGTTATTAAGAATTACCTCAGAGTCTTATAAAACATGGAGATTCCTAGTCTATTCCTCTTAGATTCTGATTCAATATGCTTGGGGAAGAATAGGAGAACTTGTATTTGTAACTAGCAGCACAAGTGTTTGTTATAATCAAGCTGTTTTGGGAAACACTTAAGTAATCACATGCAAGGGCTTTGGAATGATAAACCCTGGTTATCAATACTTGCTGTGTAACTTTGAGTAAATTACCTAAACATTTTGAGACCCTCTTTTTCTAATGTGTAAAACAGGGATAATATTAACTCATAGTATTACTGTAAGGGTTCCATGCCACAATTCATATAAAGCACCCAGCACAGCACTTGGGTCATAGCTTGCAGTCAATAAATGTTAGTTCCTTACATGTCAGTGTAAGGGCTTTGAATTTTTTTCAAAAGTTCATCTGTATTAAGTGAAATTACATCTAAAATAAAGTGCAGTTTCCAAAACACATCCAGATTTTAAGTCAACAGACATTTCTGAGGATTGATAGTATGCCAGGAACTTGAACATACATTGTCTAATTCTGTCATCACAGTAAACCCTGTGGGTGGTAGATGCTACCGTTCCCATATAACAGATATGTAAAGTGAGGCTCACTGATAATTTTACATTAAGTAAGTGGCAGGTCCAAACCTGGACCTTCATCCTCACCACTACATCTCATTATTTGTTTGTTTTCAATGACTAATCTCTACACTCCTACCCACACATACATACAAATAGCTATAAAGGTACAAAATAAAGTTGAGTTAATTTTGGAGTAAATTATTTGTATTCAAATTATCTCAGTTATCAGTTGACTATATCTAGATCAGTAGTCCACAAACTCAAATGTGTTTAGGGCTCAGGCAGGTAATATAAAGTGGAGAAGCATGTGGTCAATAAGTAGTGGTAGAGACTCTGGTAAATGGAAGGCATGTTCTGTCAAAAGATGGCCACCTCTGCTAGCTCCAGGCCATTGTTGAAGTGCCAAAAGGCAGGCTCCATATTGTCCAGTCTTTAGACTTTTTTTTTTTCCCCACTTTTAAAGCAGTTTTATTCTCTTTAGATTTTTAAGTCAGGAAGAAATCCAACATTTTATGTGAAATTTCCCAAATTTTAAATGATGGGTGTAGGCCATACAAATCACATCACTGTGTCAGATCCAGCCAGGGGACTTGCCAGTTTGGAATTTTGACCTATCACCCTAATTATCCATGTCTCTTGACCTGGCTTGGGTATGTAGTGAACTGTTCTAGACAGTGTCTTCAAAACATACACAAATTTCGGAAACTGACTAGTTTTCCAGGTTCAGAACATTGATTTTCTCAGAACCCTGTTTGATTGGGAGCTGTTACTGACACTTAGAACTCATGAACTTAATGCAAAAGTGAGAATGCTAATTAAGTAATTTACAGTGAGAAATATCATTGCCAAGTAGACCTATTGCCATACTGGCATGATCCTTCATCTCTTCTTGTAATCCAGCCACCTGGAAAGCAAACTTCTAATCAGAAGATGCTTTGGTACATATGGAATCAGAAACCAGGAACTGAGGGGGACTTTAAAGAAGTGCTTCCCTGTTTGGGGGCCTTGAGTATCCCCCTACCTTTATGATAATCTTGCCACAGGGCAGAAATGTTTGGACTCTGACCCTCCCCCCACATACACCGAACACACCAACCAAGTGTCTCCATTTTTGAGCTGCTAAACCTATGGTTCTTAAACTAATTGAAATTTTCAGTTATTGTATTTGCTGTCTCCTACTCAAATGTGATCCTGCTCATGTCAGATTTTGACCATAGAATTAACCTTTTTTTGTCCTATTAGATTGATAGGGCCATGCCCTTTTTTTTTTCCAGTTTATTATTGGTCTTACTGTTTCCTTAGTCAGTCAGAAAAGGACAATTAGGACAAAGGTTTCTCATTTGTCCTAATCCTACCTTGTTCTTGTGGTTACAAATCACTGTTCATAAGAAAAGGGACTTGGAAACAATGACTCAATTTCAGTAAACGTCTTCATGCATATGTAAGAAGCGGAAATCTTAATCTATACTCCCCACTTCTAAATCTATTATTGGAAAATCTCCTGGGGATTCATATTTTTATTATTTTTAGAAAATCACTAAATGGTCTCCCTTAGCTTTATAAATACAAGGCGTGTAGGCATCTTCTCCCTGGAGAAAGGATGTAACAAGATCTCCGCCCTTTTTATTAAAATCTGCTCCTTCCATTTGAACTTTGAGAATGGAATGAACTGAATTACATAAGAATGTCAGAAGTTCTACTGGGAGAAAAGAGATGAACCCTCAACTTGCAATTCCAAGTAAGGGAAACCCATTACAATGGATCAAGTGGCCCACACCAAGGTCTATTGTCAAGAAAGGTTGCTGATGCAACATTCAGAGGGAAAGGAAGTCTGGGCTTCTTGCTTGTAGCAAGGGCATAAGGTGGTTGAGTGAAGACTGATTTGTCTAAATAGGTGAGTGTAAAGTCAAAGAGCTGCAATTTTGGAATTCAAGGTTGGGGCACCCTAGAAGCCTGTGGAGCCCTTGGCCAGCAAGGACGTAGGACCGTGCAGGATCCGTGTTCAACTGTGACACCCCATGGCAATAGCAAAAAGCTTGGTGTTATTTGGCCAACCTCTCCCCACCTGAAATTTAGAAATAATACTCTACTTTAGATTGAATAACCCCTGAGGTCTTGGGCAATTTGAAGGAGAGGAAGTTTTCAAGGAGAGGAGACTGAAATTACTACTGAATGGGTCTTTCTGGTCTCCAGTGATTAACGGGAACAATAAAAGATCTGACAATATATCTCAAGTTAGTGAGTAACATGATTTTGGTCATGCACTTGTTATTTTACTCATTAAGCAACTTTTTTTGTTTGTTTGTTTTTAAGCATGTTTGAGACTCTGCACTGTGTCAGTATGCTAACCCTGTGTGTCAGAACCTGGGATTCATAGTAAACTAAAATAAACAAACTTCTACACTCATGGAGTTTCCCAAATTCAACTGAATAGGTGCAATGATGGAAGTACATGTACAATAATGCTCAAGTTTGTTGTCCAAACTTCCTTGTCCCCTAGAAAATACTGGATACAAATAGCATAGAGTTGCACAGATGATAATTGATTCAGACCTTGGAAGGCCATTTGGAATCTCTCCATAAACAAAAGAAGGAAGGGTATTTCAGACAGAGGGAACAGCATGTGTAAAGTCACGCACATGGAAAAAGAAACATTTTACGTGGCTTAGAGTATGTAGGCTATGAATGGAGAAAATGTCAAGGGATAAGACTAGTGTGAATGCAGGTTGGGGTCAGCTTCTAAAAAAAATCATTTGCACCTGTAAACAGTGTACAACCAGATATGTACAAATATGGCTTGCTGGGTACTACATTTTTGAGAAATCACTTGAGTGATCTAAGTGGAATAGGTTGTGAATAGTGATAAGAGAAGAGCAGAAGAACCACTGAATGGCTGAGACTTCAAATGGAGTCAAGAGATCACTCTGGAGGGCATTCTTATGCGCTGTATAGATATCTCTTTTTAGTATTTAGTGTATTGGAATAGCTGGAAAGAAATACCTGAAACTGTTGAACTGCAACCCAATAACTTTGATTCTTGAAAACATTTGTATAACTATGTAGCTTACATGGTGTGTCTTTGTGATGAAGAAAACCTTGTGGCTCACATTCCCTTTATCCAATGTATGGACAGATGAGTAGAAAAATGGGGACAACATTTAAATGATAAACAGGGTGTGATGGGGGGATGGAATGTTTTGGGTGTTCTTTTATACTTTTATTTTTATTCTTATTTTTATCTTTTTTTTGGAGCAAGAAAAATGTTTAGAAATTGTGGTACTGTGAACAACTGATTGTACACTGTGGATGATTTTATGGTATATGAATATATCTCGATAAAACTGAATTTTAAAAATTAAATCAAAAAAGAACCACTGAAAGTAGGGAGAGACAGGGTTGAAGAGTGTTGAATTGTTCCAAGCATGATATTGTGTAAAAACACTGGAATTTTTACCATATAGTGAGAATTATGGAAAGTGGAGAAGATACAGGCCCTGCCCTCAAGAATCTTGAAAGGTGAAACAAGTAAAATATGAGAGCAGGGGCCTAATGATGAAGTTTAAAGTGCTGAAGGAAGCACCCAAGTTACAACTGTGGGCTGTGGTTGGTTGAGAATGCTGCTTGGCAGACTGAGGAAGCAATGACCATAGACGAACAAGAAAAAGGAGCAATGGCTTGCAAGAAAAAAACCCTCAGAACATTCAAACTTCCTTTGTATAATGGTGGAAGCTATTTTGAGAATGTCAATTTCAAGTGACACCATAATAATGTGTTTGTGTTGTGTGTGTGTGTGTAAAAGCCACAACTATGAAAGGCCTAGAGTCCACTCATAAAGTTCTAGTATCTGTTTTTGACCATGAGTTTGGAACATTTTTCTTTTCTGCAAACAATGGTACTGTCACATTATTCAGGCACATCTCTCATTTTGTTGACACTTTTGTTATAATATATAAACATGTACATGGCTTGTGGTAAATACAGCTATTCTCACTTTATAACCAAAGAGGTTAGATGTTACAGCTCGTGAGCAGTTATAACTGTAAAGTCTGAAGTGTGAGTCATGGTTTCTCACCCAGGTAGTAAGATGTGTTCTTATTCATATTGGTAAGCTGAATTTTCTGGGCCGATCTCCTTGGAGTTTGCTTTATCAGTATCTTTACTGATAGATCAGGGGCCTAAATTCTTCTTGTTCTTTGGTTAACCAGTCCTGTGGTTTGAGGAGAACTTCTTAATCTTTCTGCTCTCATTTTCTCCATCTGCAAGCATAGGATTGGACCAAATGTCATCCAATATGGAGAAATCAATATGGTGTGGTGTGGCAAAAACTGCTAGTGCCAACCAAATATCTTTAACAGATTTGTCCATTTAGTAACCAATATAATTAAGGTTGCTGAATGAAACTTAATTTATTAGGTGCCATTGCCCAGCCAAAAGACTGTATTTCTGTCTCCCTCAGAGAGAAATATAGCCACTGAAATGTAAACAGAGAAAGCTCCTACCTCTGTTGTGTTACCCTTTCTCCTCCTCCTGTTGTGTTGACTTGGGAATGTCCATGTGATGGCTGAAGTGACAGTGGTCATCTTGCAACCTGAATGGCCTTGAGTATGGATGGCACATGTTAGAGATGGTGGAGCCCATCCATAATAGGAGCCTAGGTCACTGGTGAACATGGTGTCATCCATCCAGCCTTGGTGTATTTCTGGATTTTTCAAAAAATGAGTAAAAAAATAAGCCTCTCTTTTATTGAAGCCATTATTAGCAGCCTAATTCAAATTCTAGCTAATGTATATGGCATGAGGTTATCTGTATAGTACCACTCCACTGTCCATTTTCCATCACTGGGTTCTCTCTTTGCAATATGGGAGACAATAGCTTGTTGGCTTCAACATAATTGACCACATTTCAAGAACTGATGAAGCAGTTATTAAATATACAAAAACACAGACATAATATGTGAAGAATTGCCAATGTTTAGTATAGAAATTGGGAGGGGGAAAAATGGGGGGAAATTTATGAATCAAGAAAACTACAGAATTTTTCAATGTATTAGAATTTGGGAATTTGGACGCTAAATGTCCGTTTGATCTTAAGTTGGCAGCAAGTTCATATTTTAAAATAGGATGGAAACCCTTATGCCTCAGTACACCTGTATTTTGATCTTCTGTCTGTCATTGCAATGTGATTATGAGGATTACTGGGTCACTCTCAGCCTAAGTTGTTTTTGTGATTTAATTTTCTGGGAGAGGAAGGGGATCATTAAAGGATAACATTAAAAAGAGAGGCAGGAGGCTGGTAATTGGCCTTCCTTGAAAGTAGTCCTATCTGGAAGATTTTATCGGTAAGCATTTATCAGTGTATTTGGTTTTTAAGCAGATTCTTCTCCTCTTGTCTTTAAAACAAATAGGCAAAGACTAAAAAGGAAAAACATTATAATGGTACTGTAAACAATCGAAAGTACAATTTGTTTTGTATGACTGCGTGGTATGTGAATATATCTCAATAAAATGATGATTAAAAAAAAAAAAAAAACATTAGTGCTCATATGTTGCTTCTGTGCATGTTCTATGGGAAGAAAAACAATATTTAGAAAAAAAGGTCTTTTTAAAGATAATATATGATTCTTTTTGTTTTGCTTCAGTGATTCTCTTTCTCAGATTCTAATTTGCAAGTTACAGTGTTCTTCAATGATTATGCTTTGTTGTGATTTGTTTGTATGCGTAGAGTAGAGGCAGTAGGAGGGATGGGATATTTGTGAAATATAGTGAGCAAGGGTTTAGAAAATCTATTCCAGCTCTACAGGTGTTATTAAGGTCCAGCACTAGTCTGAAATTTCATATTATACTATACTAGAGTACAGGAAGTATTTTCAGAAAGACAAACAGTGCTGTGGTTTAAATAAAATTACTAACAACATATTATCCATCAAAATACATGACCCATGCAGTCTTTTAAAGGTGTGGGATTTTGCTGGCCATCAGAATTGCCTCATTTTTCATGTATCTAAATGCTTTTGTTTGGTTGGTTTTGCTTATTGACATGTATGTGTCAATAATCACTGTTTTTTTTTTTTCGTTTACAGTTTTATATCAACTTAGAGAAAAAGAAAATTCCTTTAAAAAATCTGTTCTGAACTTTTGTCTTACATTTACCCAAATATTTTCCCTTATTAACTCTGTTTTTTCCTCTTCTCTTGAGTATATACCTCAGTGAATTTAAAGAACAAAATTCGGCATTGTGGAGTATAATTGTGAAGTGTATCATATACCCTCAAGCAATTGTTGCACACTTATTTTGCACACTTGGCAAAACATCCTCCTGGAATACATTTCTGTAACATGTAATATATTGATGACTTCATCCTCCATTTAATGTGGTTCCCATGGGGTTTTAGGTAGACTATGGATACCGTATCAGTTAGAACTCTTCATAAGGGTTTAGTTGGTCTATTTATCCTGTATCAGTATTCTCTCTTTTTCTGGTTTTTGCTCCTCTTTGGAGCCTTACTCAGCTTCCATCCAGTTGGGGACAACTCTGATGTCAGAATTCTAATGCTATACCTTCCTGGGTTTATGTCCAACAGAAAAAGATAGCATGTCTTTCTAATAGCTCCCATACAACTAGGATTATCTAGCTTCCCCAGAACAAGTCACAGTGGTTCCATCTGATTGTGTCTGTGTGTGTGTATGTAGGGTAGAGGTTGGGAGAGGATTTTCCAAAAGAAAATCAGGATATTGTCTTCAGAAGAAGGAAGAAATGCAAGCTGGGCATCCAAAAACAGTCAGTGATTATTAGGAATACAATCCTATTTCTTGATGAGAAGCAACTTCTCATTGTATTTTGGACTCCCTTATAGGTTGATCGTAGCAAGCTAGTTGATTCTCAAGTCTTGCTATCCAGATGAAATCTAAACCAGTTATGTCTATTTATAACTCAAATGAGGCTGCAAGGGGATAGGGAAGCAGTACTAAAAACAGATCCCCTTCCACTATTTCTTAAATTAACCATCAACATGGCCTTCCTCTATTCAAAACTTAGCCCTTCATCTTTACTTTCACCAGCCCTCCTATTCAGCAGCTCCCTCCAAGGGTGACCCCCTACCATTGACTTCCACACAGCCTCTCCAGTCTCTAGCACGTGCTTTGTATCACAGTACACAATTAAGTAATCTTTGTGAAATAAATAAAGAACACTTGAGGGAAATGAAAAGCCAACTATCCTCATCAGGAACAAGTTGAGAACCCCTGAAATAGTTTATTCAACAGATTAGTGTGAATTTGGTGCCAGTTTTTGCTTTTGAAAATTCTCCTTAATACATGTAGTAATGTCTATTACAATTATTTCGTACTTACTAATCTATTATTACCAGCCTTAGGCAATTATTAAAATGGCCTGAAGAATTAGGAGAGGAAAAAACTCTAATGTTATAAACACTTTAGCACATTGCACAAGTAAAGTAATGAAAGGATTTTCTTCATGTTTTTTTTCAATAGTCAAGGTAATGGTAAGAGAATAGAGTAGACTTGAAGTGATATCCAAAGAAAGCAGTTACCCAAGTTTACTTACTGCTAATCAGGGAGCCAGAAATAATGAAAGGGTACAATAGAAATGTTCAAAGAAGTTGTCTTGGCACACTTACGTATTTAATTATCTTATTTCTGAAAGAACTATAGCACCACTGTTACCTAAATTTAACCTTCTGCCATTTAATATAGTAATATCCTTAGTGTAAGAGAGGGAATCAATTACTGTGATACACTGGATCCTTTGTAAAAGAATACTAGAATACCAAGTTTGATTGTTTTTTGTTCCATTCCTTTTATGTGAGAATTAGCATCAGAGAACACTTCATTACAGAATTGTTAATAAATATTTTCCATTGTAATTTAATAAGCATAAAAATAAGAAAACACTGTTTTACTTTGCCATGCAAGATAGTACAATACTGAGTCATAAGTTAATAGCAAAAGGTCATTCTTTCTTTTTTTTTTTTTTTTAATGACTTGCCATGTTTCGGTGGGTAATACATAAAGTCTAAGAAAAACTACTCTCAGAATGAGCATTTGGCTTTGTAATCTAAGCTGCATTTCATAATTTGCATTTTGTCTGCTGACCCATCTTTTCAGAAGTGTCAGCTGTATGAAAAATAGTACACATTTTTTCAGATGCATAAAGTTTGGCAGACTCCATAACTTTGGTTAGCCTCTTGATACCTAGACACAGTGGTATTAGAAATCAGAAACCTTGGTTTTAGAGATTCCAGAGCTTCAAAGTGGTCCCAAAAATATCCCTAATTCCTGCCTGTGTTGCTATACTTAATTGCAAACTTGGAATAAGACCTAGATATTAAGATTTCCTCTTCAGGAATCTTTCCTAAATATCACTGAGGTAATATCGGTCCTTTAGTTAAACCTTCCGTCATCTCAGGCATGGGTTAACTACAACTGAATTCTAGGTTACAAATGTGTTTTCTCCACATTTGAAAAGCATCATTCCATTATTTTCTCGCATTGGACATTCTGATATCTGTTCTGCATAAAAAAAAAATCCTCTCTTTTTTTTTTGTTGTTCTGCTTTCTAGAAGATTTTCTCAAATTTATCTTCCAAACTTTCTATTAAAATTCTACTTTGGCCAAGGTATACACACGCACACACACACACCCACATTAAATATACGTCTGTACAGTTCAGCACTCTCTTGTTCTCTGGTGATTCCTTTTTAATAGCATCTGTTCTTTTTTTTTTTTTTTTATCTTCATTTTATTGAGATATATTCACATACCACGCAGTCATACAAAACAAATCGTACATTCGATTGTTCACAGTACCGTTACATAGTTGTACATTCATCACCTAAATCAATCCCTGACACCTTCATTAGCACACACACAAAAATAACAAGAATAATAATTAAAGTGAAAAAGAGCAATTGAAGTAAAAAAGAACACTGGGTACCTTTGTCTGTTTGTTTGTTTGTTTCCTTCCCCTATTTTTCTACTCATCCATCCATAAACTAGACAAAGTGGAGTGTGGTCCTTATGGTTTTCCCAATCCCATTGTCACTCCTCATAAGCTACATTTTTATACAATTGTCTTCGAGATTCATGGGTTCTGGGTTGTAGTTTGATAGTTTCAGGTATCCACCACCAGCTACCCCAATTCTTTTTTTTTTTTTTTTTTTTTTTAAAAGGGTTTCATAATTCTTTACTTACATAATTGTCATTTTTAAAGTTCTGGGTACATTCTTTTTACATTAAAATTTAAATTTTTAATTAAAAAATTTAATTTTGGATAAGCCAAAAGTTAATTATAATTTCTCAGTCCAACTTACGAGTGTTCTCCAGAAGGTATTCTCTTGGCCTTTGAATGTTTCTATTTGCAAATTCAGTAGTAGAGTCAAGTAAAATCTGACAAGTCACCATATCCTAAGGGTTTTCAAAATTTTAAAACTTATGCAGTAAATACTTATTAAACTGAAGTGAATTGACAAACACCGTTAATTACACCAGTCCTAACAACCCAATCTGCTATTGCTTTTCAACGTTCTGGTGACATGATTGGATAGGATGTTATATTCAAGTTGGTGAGATCCTTGGAAGAAATAGTGGTGTCCTTTGGAGTAGAAGACTGCATCGATTTTAGGTCCAATTCCTGTAAAGTTTTTGGTATTCAGTTTGGGATAATCAGGGTCTATGAGTTGTCTCCTCTCATCATACCTCCAATTCCACTTACCTACGAAGAAGTAGGTCTTGTAGAGAAATGGGTGAAAATGGCTGCATCAATTTTTTTCACCAAGTCAGGGAAACACAAAGAATGTATGCTCCTGGGATAGTTTGAATGTGTTTTTAAATTGCTGATTAACCAGTACTTGTCATCTTTAAAAAGAAAAGCTTCATTTCTGGCTCCAATTTCATAGGCAGCTTGAATACCAGGTGGCAAAGTTGGCCGTAAGTTAGAAACTAAACTAACACTGATCTTAGGTGTCTCAGCTTGCTTCCACCAGAAGAACCTGTCTTTAAAGAAAAAAATTTTGTTTCCAACTGTAGTGTCAGCATTGAACCTCAATTTGGGGTCACAGATAGACAATTCTGTACCGTGGGGATCTGGCTTGGGTTGGTGCTGTTCTGGGTCTCCAAAGAGGAACAAAAAGGAACTGAATGCCGTGTATGTCAACAGTAGAGAGGCTAAGTGTGTTGGGTCAACATAGCTATAGGTGGGGAATGTTGTGGCCCTTGGGTCATTGGAATGGTCAAGACCCAAGAATGGCCAGTCTCATGAACCGCAACAAGAAATAAATTTATGCCTGTAGAGTTTTTAGTCCAGATTTCATCCTCATCAAAATGTGCATCTCCTCCAGTACCAGCTCCAGGTCCAAAAGCATGGGCTAAAACCATGTGAAAAAGAGATCATAACGTCAGCTTTGCCTGCATTAATCTTTCATCACTCTGTACTTGAAAAGCCTTCTGGATGGCTTAGTCGACATCTGCATGCGCCAGGTCAGTAGTGTAGTTGTTGATTCTGTAGGTGATAGAACGTTTCTTCCATACTGGCCCCCTCTCATTGTCTTGAAATGATGAACATCTGACATTCCACATCGGGGTGTGTGCATCATTGCCAGAGTAGGTGTGTCCAGTTGCCTAGTCACTTTTTTTTTTTTTTAATTTAATTTAATTTTATTTTTTTATCTTCATTTTATTGAGATATATTCACATACCACGCAGTCATACAAAACAAATCTTACTTTCGATTGTTTACAGTACCATTACATAGTTGTACATTCATCACCTAAATCAATCCCTGACACCTTCATTAGCACACACACAAAAATAACAAGAATAATAATTAGAGTGAAAAAGAGCAATTGAAGTAAAAAAGAACACTGGGTACCTTTGTCTGTTTGTTTCCTTCCCCTATTTTTCTATGCATCCATCCATAAATTAGACAAAGTGGAGTGTGGTCCTTATGGTTTTCCCAATCCCATTGTCACCCCTCATGGGCTACATTTTTTTTTTTTTTATGTGTCACCTATTTTTTTTTTTTAATCTTCATTTTATTGAGATATATTCACATACCACGCAGTCATACAAAACAAATCTTACTTTCGATTGTTTACAGTACCATTACATAGTTGTACATTCATCACCTAAATCAATCCCTGACACCTTCATTAGCACACACACAAAAATAACAAGAATAATAATTAGAGTGAAAAAGAGCAATTGAAGTAAAAAAGAACACTGGGTACCTTTGTCTGTTTGTTTCCTTCCCCTATTTTTCTACTCATCCATCCATAAACTAGACAAAGTGGAGTGTGGTCCTTATGGCTTTCCCAATCCCATTGTCACCCCTCATAAGCTACATTTTTATACAACTGTCTTTGAGATTCATGGGTTCTGGGTTGTAGTTTGATAGTTTCAGGTATCCACCACCAGCTACCCCAATTCTTTAGAACCTAAAAAGGGTTGTCTAAAGTGTGCGTAAGAGTGCCCACCAGAGTGACCTCTCGGCTCCTTTTGGAATCTCTCTGCCACTGAAGCTTATTTCATTTCCTTTCACATCCCCCTTTTGGTCAAGAAGATGTTCTCCGTCCCACGATGCCGGGTCTACATTCCTCCCCGGGAGTCGTATTCCACGTTCCCAGGGAGATTCACTCCCCTGGGTGTCTGATCCCACTAGGGGGGAGGGCAGTGATTTCACCTTTCAAGTTGGCTTAGCTAGAGAGACAGGGCCACATCTGAGCAACAAAGAGGCATTTGGGAGGAGGCTCTTAGGCACAACCATAGGGAGGCCTAGCCTCTCCTTTGCAGCAACCGTCTTCCCAAGGGTAAAACCTGTGGTAGAGGGCTCAACCCATCAAACCACCAGTCCCCTATGTCTGTGGTCATGTCAGCAACCATGGAGGTGGGGTAGGCGAATACCCCTGCATTCTCCACAGGCTCCTCAAGGGGGCACTACATCTTTTTTTTTTCTTTGTTTTTCTTTTCTTTCTTTTTTTTTTTTTTAACTTTCCCTTCTTTTTTAAATCAACTGTATGAAAAAAAAAAGTTAAAAAGAAAACAAACATACAATAAAAGAACATTTCAAAGAGACCATAACAAGGGAGTAAGAAAAAGACAGCTAACCTAAGATAACTGCTTAACTTCCCACATGTTCCTCCTTTACCCCAAGAAAGTTACCTAATATAGCAACATTTCTGTGAACTTGCTCCTACTATATCCATCAGAAATTAACAGACCATAGTCATTCCTGGGCATCCTCAGAACGTTAAATAGCTTATCTGTTCTTCTTGGATTATTGTTCCCCCTTCCTTAATTGCTCTCTATTGCTAGTTCCCCTACATTCTACATTATAAACCATTTGTTTTACATTTTTCAAAGTTCACATTAGTGGTAGCATATAATATTTCTCTTTTTGTGCCTGGCTTCTTTTGCTCAGCATTATGTCTTCAAGGTTCATCCATGTTGTCATATGTTTCACGAGATCGTTACTTCTTACTGCCGCGTAGTATTCCATCGTGTGTATATACCACATTTTATTTATCCACTCATCTGTTGAAGGACATTTGGGTTGTTTCCATCTCTTGGCAATTGTGAATAATGCTGCTATGAACATTGGCGTGCAGATATCTGTTCGTGTCACTGCTTTCCGACCTTCCGGGTATATACCGAGAAGTGCAATCCCTGGATCGAATGGTAACTCTATATCTAGTTTTCTAAGGAACTGCCAGACTGACTTCCAGAGTGGCTGAACCATTATACAGTCCCACCAACAATGAATAAGAGTTCCAATTTCTCCACATCCCCTCCAGCATTTGTAGTTTCCTGTTTGTTTAATGGCAGCCATTTTAATCGGTGTTAGATGGTATCTCATTGTGGTCTTAATTTGCATCTCTCTAATAGCTAGTGAAGCTGAACATTTTTTCATGTGTTTCTTGGCCATTTGTATTTCTTCTTCAGAGAACTGTCTTTTCATATCTTTTGCCCATTTTATAATTGGGCCGACTGTACTATTGTCATTGAGTTGTAGGATTTCTTTATATATGCAAGATATCAGTCTTTTGTCAGATACATGGTTTCCAAAAATTTTTTCCCATTGAGTTGGCTGCCTCTTTACCTTTTTGAGAAATTCCTTTGAGGTGCAGAAACTTCTAAGCTTGAGGAGTTCCCATTTATCTATTTTCTCTTTTGTTGCTTGTGCTTTGGGTGTAAAGTCTAGGAAGTGGCAGCCTAATACAAGGTCTTGAAGACGTTTTCCTACATTATCTTCTAGGAGTTTTATGGTACTTTCTTTTATATTGAGATCTTTGGTCCATTTTGAGTTAATTTTTGTGTAGGGGGTGAGGTAGGGGTCCTCTTTCATTCTTTTGGATATGGATATCCAACTCTCCCAGCCCCATTTGTTGAAAAGACCATTATGGCTCAGTTCAGTGATTTTGGGGGCCTTATCAAAGATCAGTCGGCCATAGATCTGAGGGTCTATCTCCGAATTCTCAATTCGATTCCATTGATCTATATGTCTATCTTTGTGCCAGTACCATGCTGTTTTGGCAACTGTGGCTTTATAATAAGCTTCAAAGTCAGGGAGTGTAAGTCCTCCCACTTGGTTTTTCTTTTTTAGAGTGTCTTTAGCAATTCGAGGCATCTTCCCTTTCCAAATAAATTTGATAACTAGCTTTTCCAAGTCTGCAAAGTAGGTTGTTGGAATTTTGATTGGGATTGCATTGAATCTGTAGATGAGTTTGGGTAGAATTGACATCTTAATGACATTTAGTCTTCCTATCCATGAACATGGAGTATTTTTCCATCTTTTAAGGTCCCCTTCTATTTCTTTTAGTAGAGTTATGTAGTTTTCTTTGTATAGGTCTTTTACATCTTTGGTTAAGTTTATTCCTAGGTACTTGATTTTTTTAGTTGCTATTGAAAATGGTATCTTTTTCTTGAGTGTGTCTTCAGTTTGTTCATTTCTAGCATATAGAAACATTACTGACTTATGCGCATTAACCTTGTATCCCGCTACTTTGCTAAATTTGTTTATTAGCTCTAGTAGCTGTATCGTCGATTTCTCAGGGTTTTCTAGATATAAGATCATATCATCTGCAAACAATGACAGTTTTACTTCTTCTTTTCCAATTTGGATGCCTTTTCTTTCTTTGTCTTGCCGGATTGCCCTGGCTAGCACTTCCAGCACAATGTTGAATAACAGTGGTGACAGCGGGCATTCTTGTCTCGTTCCTGATCTTAGAGGGAAGGCTTTCAGTCTCTCACCATTGAGTACTATGCTGGCTGTGGGTTTTTCATATATGCTCTTTATCATATTGAGGATGTTTCCTTCAATTCCTACCTTTTGAAGTGTTTTTATCAAAAATGGATGTTGGATTTTGTCAAATGCTTTTTCAGCATCTATTGAGATGATCATTTGATTTTTCCCTTTTGAATTTTTAATGTGTTGTAATACGTTGATTGATTTTCTTATATTTAACCATCCTTGCATGCCTGGAATGAACCCCACTTGGTCATGGTGTATGATTTTTTTAATGTGTCTTTGGATTCGATTTGCAAGTATTTTGTTGAGGATTTTTGCATCTATATTCATTAGGGAGATTGGCCGGTAGTTTTCCTTTTTTGTAGCATCTTTGCCTGGTTTTGGAATTAGATTGATGTTAGCTTCATAAAATGAGTTACGTAGTGTTCCATTTTCTTCAATGTTTTGAAAGAGTTTGAGTAAGACTGGTGTCAGTTCTTTTTGGAAAGTTTGGTAGAATTCCCCTGTGAAGCCATCTGGCCCTGGGCATTTATTTGTGGGAAGACTTTTGATGACTGATTGGATCTCTTTGCTTGTGATGGGTTCGTTGAGGTCTTCTATTTCTTCTCTGGTCAGTCTAGGTTGTTCATATGTTTCCAGGAAATTGTCCATTTCCTCTACATTATCCAGTTTGTTGCCATACAGTTGTTCATAGTATCCTCTTATAATTTTTTTAATTTCTTCAGGATCTGCAGTTATGTCACCTTTTTCATTCATTATTTTGTTTATATGGGTCTTCTCTCTTTTTGATTTTGTCAGTCTAGCTAGGGGCTTGTCAATCTTGTTGATCTTCTCAAAGAACCAACTTTTGGTGATATTTATCCTCTCTATTGTTTTTTTGTTCTCTATGTCATTTATTTCTGCTTTAATCCTTGTTATTTCTTTTCTTGTACTTGGTTTAGGATTGGTTTGCTGTTCATTTTCTAGCTTCTTCAGTTGATCCATTAGTTCTTTGATTTTGGCTCTTTCTTCCTTTTTAATATATGCGTTTAGTGCTATAAATTTCCCCCTCAGCACTGCTTTTGCTGCATCCTATACGTTTTGGTATGTTGTGTTCTCATTTTCATTCGTCTCTATATATTTAGCAATTTCTCTTGCTATTTCTTCTTTAACCCACTGATTGTTAAGGAGTGTGTTGTTTAACCTCCAGGTATTTGTGAATTTTCTAAGTCTCTGATGGTTATTGACTTCTAATTGTATTCCATTGTGGTCAGAGAATGTGCTTTGAATACTTTCAATCTTTTTAAATTTACTGAGGCTTGTTTTATGTCCCAGAATATGATCTATTCTGGAGAAAGTTCCTTGAGCACTAGAAAAGTATGTGTATCCTCATGATTTGGGATGTAATGTTCTGTATATGTCTGTTAAATCTAATTCATTTATCAGATTGTTTAGGTTTTCAGTTTCCATATTGGTCCTCTGTCTGGTTGATCTATCTATAGGAGAGAGTGATGTGCTGAAGTCTCCCACAATTATTGTGGAAACATCAATTGCTTCCTTTAGTTTTGCCAGTGTTTCTCTCATGTATTTTGTGGCACCTTGGTTGGGTGCATAGACATTTATGATTGTTATTTCTTCTTGCTGAATTGCCCCTTTTATTAGTACGTAGTGGCCTTCTTTGTCTCTCAAAACATCCCTGCATTTGAAGTCTATTTTATCTGAGATTAATATTGCTACACCTGCTTTCTTTTGGCTGTAGCTTGCATGAAATATTTTTTTCCATCCTTTCACTTTCAATTTCTTTGTGTCCCTGTGTCTAAGATGAGTCTCTTGTATGCAACATATTGATGGTTCATTTTTTTTTTTGATCCATTCTAAGAATCTATATCTTTTAATTGGGGAGTTTAATCCATTTACATTCAACGTTATAACCGTGAAGGCATTTCTTGAATCAGCCATCTTATCCTTTGGTTTATGTTTGTCATATATATTTTTCCCCTCTCTCTATTAATATCCTTTATTGTACCCATACCAAATCTCTTTAGTACTGAACCTTTCTCCTGGTCTCTCTGTCCTGTCTTTGTTTCTCTGTCTGTAGGGCTCCCTTTAGTATCTCCAGTAGGGCAGGTCTCTTGTTAGCAAATTCTCTCAGCATTTGTTTGTCTGTGAAAAATTTAAGCTCTCCCTCAACTTTGAAGGAGAGCTTTGCTGGATAAAGTATTCTTGGTTGGAAATTTTTCTCACTCAGAATTTTAAATATATCATGCCACTGCCTTCTTGCCTCCGTGGTGGCTGCTGAGTAGTCGCTACTTAGTCTTATGCTGTTTCCTTTGTGTGTGGTAATTGCTTTTCTCTTGCTGCTTTCAGAACGTGCTCCTTCTCTTCCGTGTTTGACAGTGTGATCAGAATATGTCTTGGAATGGGTTTATTTGGATTTATTCTATTTGGAGTTCGCTGAGCATTTATGATTTGTGTATTTATGTTGTTTAGAAGATTTGGGAAGTTTTCCTCAACAATTTCTTTGAATACTCTTCCTAGACCTTTACCCTTTTCTTCCCCTTCTGGAACACCCATGAGTCTTATATTAGGTTGTTTTGTATTATCTATCATATCCCTGAAGTCCATTTCGATTTTTTCAATTTTTTTCTCCATTCTTTCTTTTATGCTTTCATTTTCCATTCTGTCATCTTCCAGGTCACTGATTCATTGTTCAACTTCCTCTAGTCTTGTACTATGAGTGTCCAGAATCTTTTTAATTTGGTCAACAGTTTCTTTAATTTCCATAAGATCATCTATTTTTTTATTTAGTCTTGCAATGTCTTCTTTATGCTCTTCTAAGGTCTTCTTGATATCCTTTGTATTCTGTACTATGGTCTCATTGTTCATCTTTAGTTCTTTGAGTAGCTGCTCTAGGTGCTGTGTCTCTTCTGTTCTTCTGATTTGTGTACTTGGGCTTGGGTTATCCATATCGTCTGTTTTTTTCATATGCTTTATAATTTTCTGTTGTTTTTGGCCTCGTGGCATTTGCTGAACTTGATAGGGTTCTTTTAGGATGTGTAGACTAATTGAAGTCCTTATCTCTAATTTATCAGATCTACAGCTTCGTGGAGTACACTTTCTCTAACTAACCAGCAGGTGGCGTCCACGAGCCACCTGTTCTCCACAAACCAGTTCTCCCCTGCTTTGCCTTTGTGGTGAGTGGGGGAGTGAGTCTTGTGGGGTCCAATTGGTGTACCAAGCTTGTGTGTGTAGTTGGTGTTGCCCGCCCTGTATATGGGGTGTTTTTCTGGGTAGTCAGGGATGGGGGGTGGCTCTAACAATCAAATCTCCCTGGTGATCCTGGAGTTTTAAAGCTGCTGCAATAGTCTAATCCTTCAGTTCGGTCCTGCCACAGTTTGTCTCTGCCACTGACCCACAAGTCCTTGGTATTGGCGTATGGCTCCTGAGACTTGTAAGTGGGTCCCTTTTCCAGGCCGTGCACCCCCTGGTCCTCTGTTGAGGGATGACTGTGCTATGTCACAGGTGAGTGCCGTCCCCCCAGGGTGGTTCTGGGCTGCTGGGCTGTGTAGAGAGGCTCCCAATCTGCTGAAATGATGGCTGAATGGGGCTTTGTTAATTCACACTGCTCCACCTTCCCAACTCTGGGACAATCAGCTGAGGTTGCAAGGAAGGCTAATGTCCACGCCCAGTTTTGTGGAGTGTGCCTGTCATTTGAAGCACTTCCATCACACTGGGTTGTCTGGGGCAGCTCTTGGCTATAGGGCTGGCGATGGGCAGGAGTGTTTCCTGTCCACCAGGATGATGGCTGTGAGCGGACACCCCCCTTTTCTTGGGAAGTTGTGGTGTTTAGTGAAATTTCTCAGCCACTGGATTATTGCCTTTTGTCTCAGAGCTCTCTTAGTTCTGCTCTTGTCTTGACCTGCCCAAATTGCAAGTCTTTGAAGCTTTCTGTATTGGGCTTATTAGAGTAATTGTTTTACAAAAAGAAAAAAGGATTAAAAAAAAAGGGGGGGGGCCCTTCTCACAGATCTAATGGGTTATTGAAATGTTAAGAGGCAAAGCAATTAGGGCCATTAAGGAAAGTTCCACAGGGCAGAGAGATCAGCTTTTCTTCGGTATTTCCATATGAGCCTGAGGGCCTGAGCTCTGCCCTTCCCCTTTCTATGTTCACCAGAACTCCAAAAATCCTCCACTTTTATTTTGGAGTTTTTCGTGCTGTTTTTTTTTTCTATGCCTGTCTCCTCTCTGCTGGGCTGGCTGCTCTCAGATTCTCTGGTGTCTGGTCTCAGTCTATGTATGGTTGGAGTTTGGATCAGTGGAATGAGTTTCCGATAAGAGCTGCCACTGCAGTTCTCCCTTCTCCTTCCCGGAGCTGACAGCCCCTCCTCCCACGGGAGTGAGCCTGGCATGGAGGGGCGTGGGTCCCTTGGCCGCAAAAACTTACAGATTTCGCTGATCTCAGCAGTTCCACATTTTCATGAGTGTTGTATGAAGTATGCCCAAAGTCAGATTGCTCTGTGGTGTCCAGTCCACGCAATTCCTGGCTTTCTACCTACTTTCCTGGAGGAGTAACTAAAACATACAGCTCACCAGTCCGCCATCTTGCCCCGCCTCTGTATAGCATCTGTTCTTATGTCAGGAATTCATTGTCTTATCTTTCTAAGGGTATTAATTATAGCTCTCTTGAGGTTTCTTCTGTCCCTCTGTTTACGGTGGATTTGTTTGTTTGGTTGATGTGGTTTGCTTAAACTAGCTCTCTTCTTCTTCCCTCTGGCAAGTTTTCTCAAGAAGTTGGCTATAAAACAACAAAGCAGTAACAATGATGACAACAGTGAATACACCATCAAAAGCTCTGTGAGCATGGATGGAGCTTGTCAACTGTAGGATTTCATGATAGTATGGTTGGTGTTCGGTTGGCCTCTTCTTTGGGAAGCTCTCCAATGTCAGTGTCAGGAGATTCCCCAGTTCCTGCCTGGTATATACATGCAGAGGGACACATACCTGAATGCCAAGGTTGTGGAAGCTTGGCTTATAAGGAGGTTGGGCTTTTTACCTGGAGTTCTACAGATGTTCAACCTCAGGCCTCACTTTGTTTACCATTGTGCCTGATGTCCTCATTTGAAGTTCCATAGCTTGTTTTCTCCAAAAAAGCAAGATTCAGCCTCCAGCAGGGAAGGGAAGTTGTTGTCTGGGAATCCAAAGACTCCATATAATTTGAATATAGTTTCGTTCACTCAGTAAACTCCCACCTTCCTCAGTGTGATACCTCCAAGCACTCAGTCTTTCTGGGTTCTGCAGAGCAAATTAGTTGATTTTCACTCAGGATTTACTCTCAGTAATTTTTTAGACTGTCATTTCCTCCATTGTGCTAAAGTAGTTTCTATTCCTCTGTCCACTTTGCAGTTTATGAATATCAGTCAAAATCTCTTTTGCTGATATCTCCTGCCCTATTATCTATGCATTTGTGGAATGGTGTGTTTTATTTCCTTTATTGTTATATTAGAGTGGTGTAAGAAAGAGAGACAGAAGATAAATATGTGTAGTTTCATCATCTTTACTGGAAATTCAAGGGAACCGTGTAGAGGAGAAAGGTAGTCTGGAAGAGTACCTTCTAGTAGAAAAAAGTGGGATTAGACAAGTTGGATGAAAGAGCAGCAAGATTCTAGAAGGTAGTGGGGTGGTGGGTGGTGGTGGTGGGGTGATGATAGCTAACATTAATCGAATGCTCACCATTTGCTTGTCATGGTGCTAAGTTCCTTACATGGGCTTTTAATTTTCATCCTCATAAGAACACCAGGCAGTAGGAATAGAAAGGTAATATAACTTCTTTAAGCTAGTCAAGTCAATGGACAAGCTAGGATTTAAATCCTGATCTGACTTCAAAGACCATGCTTTAAACCACCACAGCACCTTGCCTCCTATAAATTGCTTAAACAAGGGTTTCAAATGGAAGTGTATAAACAAAAAATCATTTTCCATGCCCATGATTTAGGAAGCTTTCAGCTCTACCAGAATTTACTAATGAGTCTACTTAGTAATGTCTTAAGAATATAAAATGCTTTCAAGTTTGAAACATAATAAGAGGAACTTGTCTATAGATCTTTATGAGACTTAAGTACACATCATTATATAAACCCATAGATAAGCTATTTGAATACTGTACTTTTATCATTTTGAAAAATAAAAACACTTTTTATAGCTATGTTCGAAATCATTTGCAGAGAGAGAGAGGCTATGTCTACACAACACCAAACATCTGGATGAAAGTGATTCCCAGACAAAGTTTTTTTAAAAGAGATTCATAAGCCAAGTATGCTTTTGAATTATGGAAATAGATGCATATCCAATGTCTTAAAGAACTCTCACGTCTGTTTATGCTTCAAACGTGGCTTCAAGATTATTAAAATTAAAATTCAAGTAAGTGTACTCTGTTCTCTTTGCCATTGATTTCAATTAAATGAGACTTGCTTGATATTTGGGGGTAGAGGGGAGTATTCGGTTCTTTCTCTTGCTACTTTGTGTTTTCTCTTAATAAATTGCATGTTATTTAAAAGAACCCTTCATGTTAAATACCTAAAATATCCACCAAGTGATCTTCATCAACAGTTGTGCAGATGAAGTAGAAGTAAAGATCCCACATAATTCATCTTTTAGGCTTTATAAAATTAACTGCGTGTAATTTTTTTTTGGTAGAAGGTAGGATTTACTGGCATTTAATTTTTTGTTTTTTTTAGTTAGATAAGTTGTAGGTTTATAGAAAAATCATGCAGAAAATACAGAGTTCCCATATACTGCCCTATTATTAATAACTTGCATCAGTGTGGTACATTTGTTAACAATTCATGAAAGAACATTTTTGTACTTGTACCATTAACTATAGTCCATCGTTTACAAGAAGGTTCCCTGCTTGGGTTGTACAATCCTATTTTTCTTTTTCTGCATTTTTATTCTGGTAACATATACAACATAAAATTTCTTCTTTTCACTGCCTTCTAATACATAATTCACTGGAGTTAGTGAATTAGATAGTGAATATAGTTAACTGGTCTTTTGAGATCTTCTATTTCTTCCTGAGTCAGTTAGGAAGTTTATGTGTTTCTAGGAATTTGTCCATTTCGTCTATGTCATCTAACTTGTTGATATATGTCTGTTCATAGTATCCACTTATAATCCCCTTTTTTTCTCTGGGTTGGTAGTAAAGTTCCTCCTTTCATTTCTGATTGTATTTATTTCCATCCTTGTTTCTTTTTTTCTTCTTCAGTCTCTGAATATTTCTCAATTTTGCTGATCTTTTCAAAGAACCAGTATTGGTTCAATATCAGATCTTTCAAAGGATATCAAAATTATAGAAGAGGAAACAACAGTTTCACTTTCCATTGGTTTTTTTTTTTTTTTTTTTTTTTTTTTTTTTTACTTTTTTTTATTAAATTCAGTTTTATTGAAATACGTTCACACACCATACAGTCATCCATGATATACAGTCCACTGTCCACAGTATGATAACAGTTATGCGTTCATCACCACAATCTATCTCTGAACATTTTCCTTACATCAGAAAGAACCAGAACAAGAATAAAAAATAAAAGTGAAAAAAGAACACCCAGATCATCCCCCCATCCCACCCCGTTTGTCCTTTAGTTTTTTTTTTTTTTTTTTTTTTTTTTTTTAATCATCATTTTATTGAGATATATTCACATACCACGCAGTCATACAAAACAAATTGTACTTTCGATTGTTTACAGTACCATTACATAGTTGTACATTCATCACCTAAATCAATCCCTGACACCTTCATTAGCACACACACAAAAATAACAAGAATAATAATTAGAGTGAAAAAGAGCAATTGAAGTAAAAAAGAACACTAGGTACCTTTGTCTGTTTGTTTGCTTCCCCTACTTTTCTACACATCGATCCATAAACTAGACAAAGTGGAGTTTGGTCCTTATGGCATTCCCAATCCCACTGTCACCCCTCATAAGCTACATTTTTATACAACTGTCTTCGAGATTCATGGGTTCTGGGTTGTAGTTTAATAGTTTCAGGTATCCACCACCAGCTACCCCAATTCTTTAGAACCTAAAAAAGGTTGTCTAAAGTGTGCGTAAGAGTGCCCACCAGAGTGATCTCTCGGCTCGTTTTGGAATCTCTCTGCCACTGAAGCTTATTTCATTTCCTTTCACATCCCCCTTTTGGTCAAGAAGATGTTCTCCATCCCACGATGCCGGGTCTACATTCCTCCCCGGGAGTCATATTCCACGTTGCCAGGGAGATTCACTTCCCTGGGTGTCTGATCCCACGTAGGGGGGAGGGCAGTGATTTCACCTTTCAAGTTGGCTTAGCCAGAGAGAGAGGGCCACATCTGAGCAACAAAGAGGCATTCAGGAGGAGACTCTTAGGCACAAATACAGGGAGGCCTAGCCTCTCCTTTGCAGCAACCGTCTTCCCAAGGGTAAAACTTATGGTAGAGGGCTCAACCCATCAAACCACCAGTCCCCTATGTCTGTGGTCATGTTAGCAACCTTGGAGGTGGGGTTGGCGAATACCCCTGCATTCTCCACAGGCTCCTCAAGGGGGCACTACATCGTTTTTTTTTTTTTTTTTTTTTTTTTTTCCTTGTTTGTCTTTCTTCTTTTTTTTTTTTTTTAACTTTCCCTTCTTTTTTCAAATCAACTGTATGAAAAAAAAAGTTAAAAAGAAAACAAAAAAAAACAAACATACAATAAAAGAACATTTCAAAGAGACCATAGCAAGGGAGTAAGAAAAAGACAACTAACCTAAGATAACTGCTTAACTTCCAACATGTTCCTACTTTACCCCAAGAAAGTTACATACTATAGCAACATTTCAGTGAACTTGTTCCTACTACATCCATCAGAAATTAACAGACCATAGTCATTTCTGGGCATCCCCAGAACGTTAAATAGCTTATCTGTTCTTCTTGGATTATTGTTCCCCCTTCCTTAATTGCTCTCTACTGCTAGTTCCCCTACATTCTACATTATAAACCATTTGTTTTACATTTTTCAAAGTTCACATTAGTGGTAGCATATAATATTTCTCTTTTTGTGCCTGGCTTATTTCGCTCAGCATTATGTCTTCAAGGTTCATCCATGTTGTCATATGTTTCACGAGATCGTTCCTTCTTACTGCCGCGTAGTATTCCATCGTGTGTATATACCACATTTTATTTATCCACTCATCTGTTGATGGACATTTGGGTTGTTTCCATCTCTTGGCAATTGTGAATAATGCTGCTATGAACATTGGCGTGCAGATATCTGTTCGTGTCACTGCTTTCCGATCTTCCGGGTATATCCCGAGAAGTGCAATCGCTGGATCGAATGGTAGCTCTATCTCTAGTTTTCTAAGGAACTGCCAGACTGATTTCCAGAGTGGCTGAACCATTATACAGTCCCACCAACAATGAATAAGAGATCCAATTTCTCCACATCCCCTCCAGCATTTGTAGTTTCCTGTTTGTTTAATGGCAGCCATTCTAACCGGTGTTAGATGGTATCTCATTGTGGTCTTAATTTGCATCTCTCTAATAGCTAGTGAAGCTGAACATTTTTTCATGTGTTTCTTGGCCATTTGTATTTCCTCTTCAGAGAACTGTCTTTTCATATCTTTTGCCCATTTTATAATTGGGCCGACTGTACTATTGTCATTGAGTTGTAGGATTTCTTTGTATATGCAAGATATCAGTCTTTTGTCAGATACATGGTTTCCAAAAATTTTTTCCCATTGAGTTGGCTGCCTCTTTACCTTTTTGAGAAATTCCTTTGAGGTGCAGAAACTTCTAAGCTTGAGGAGTTCCCATTTATCTATTTTCTCTTTTGTTGCTTGTGCTTTGGGTGTAAAGTCTAGGAAGTGGCCTCCTAATACAAGGTCTTGAAGATGTTTTCCTACATTATCTTCTAGGAGTTTAATGGTACTTTCTTTTATATTGAGATCTTTGGTCCATTTTGAGTTAATTTTTGTGTAGGGGGTGAGGTAGGGGTCCTCTTTCATTCTTTTGGATATGGATATCCAACTCTCCCAGCCCCATTTTCCATTGGTTTTTTATCCTCTACTTCAATTATCCATGCTTTAACCTTTGATATTTCCTTTCTCTGGTCACATTGGGTTTAGTTTGCTCTTCTTTTCTAGATCCTCTAGTTGTGAGGTTGAGGGTCTGATTTGGGATCGTTCTTATTTTTTAATGTAAGCACTTAGAGTTATTAATTTCCCTCTCAGCACTACCTTTGCTGCATCCCATAAGCTTTCTGTGTTCTGTTTTCTTTTTCATTTGCATACAATGAGAGTTCATGTGAGGATTGGATGAGTTAAAAGTACCTAAGTCCGTGCTTGCCCAATGTAAGTGTTCAATAAATGTTAACTATATTATTATCTCCATCTTGATTATTTGGTATTAAAGAGCAATAATCTGTTTATCCAGAAATTATAATAAGAAACAAAGTTGCCAAAATTATAATTGATTTTGCAGTCATACCTCTCAGCCTAGATCAATTGTTTTGATCTCTTCATTTATAAATATAAAAATAAATAATATATAAATATTATAAAATTAACACAATGGTTACTAAAGCTCAATGCAAATTAGTCTGACTTGATGAAATCAATATTGCTGTCAGAGGTGAGCTGATAACCTGGAATTATTCACAATGTTGTTTTTCTTTTATGAACTCATAATTTCTCCCTCCAGCCCGCATAGAACCTTTAGGTCAGAAAACCTATAATTTTCCACGATAGCTCTGAGTATAGCAGTCAGGTTTTCCACAGAGCAGGAACCTCTGATTGAAGTATGAATTAATAGGCAGGGCATTGCCCCAACCCCTCAAGGCAAAATAAAGCTATTCCACAAATATGACTTGAACTTCTACAATGGTTTAAGAACTGAGAGGAGTAGAGAAGATGTTTATGATGAGTCCCTGTTGCTTTTTTTTGAAGAAAAGATCCATATCAGTAAACAATTAAAGAGAAAGAAAGGATGACTCAATAACAAAGTATTCTTTGGGGGCAAGAACAATGTTTTATTCATCTTTCTATTCCCAGAACTTTACAGTTAAATGACTGGTGGTGAAGGATTAAATGATTGATTTAATTAGATACCATAGAAAAAAAGAAAGATAAATATAGGTGGAGATCATCCATCCATTTAATAAACATGTGTTTTTTTTTTAATTAAATTCAGTTTTATTGAAATATATTCACATACCGTACAACAAACATGTTTTGAGTGTTTAGGAATTGTACTAGGTTTGGATACAGGAAAGTGGAATAAGACAGTCCCAGATGTCAAGAACCCAGAAGCCAAGAGTGGTAAACAGTGAGATAAAAGGTCAGTTACATCACTGCATGCTGTGGGTGGAGACATACCATTCCAAGACTGGAGAAGAGTAGAGAAGAATAAGGAATGGAAGGGAACAAGAGACTTTCCCCAAATCCCTGAACTGAGGCTTTTTTTTGTTGTTGTTAATTTCTTTTTTTTTTTATTAAATTCAGTTTTATTGAAATACATTCACACACCATACAATCATCCATGATATATAATCCACTGTCCACAGTATGATAACGTAGTTATGTGTTCATCACCACAATCTGTCTCTGAACATTTTCCTTACATCAGAAAGAACCAGAACAAGAATAAAAAATAAAAGTGAAAAAAAACACCCAAATCATCCTCCCATCCCACCCCATTTGTCCTTTAGTTTTTATCCCCATTCCTCCACTCATCCATACACTAGATAAAGGGGGTGTGATCCACAAGGTCTTCACAATCACACTGTCACCCCTTGTAATCTACATTATTATGTAATTGTCTTCAGGAGTCCAGACTGCTGGGTTGGAGTTTGGTAGTTTCAGGTATTTACTTCTAGCTATTCCAATACATTGAAGCCTAAGAGGTGTTATCTATATAGTGCATAAGAATGTCCACCAGAGTGACCTCTCGACTCCATTTGGAATCTCTCAGCCACTGAAACTGTTTCGTCTCATTTTGCATCCCCCTTTTGGTCAAGAAGATACTCTCAGTCCCACAATGCCGGGTCCACATTCATCCCCGGGAGTCATACTCTGCGTTGCCAGGGAGATTTACACCCCTGGGAGTCGGGTCCCATGTAGGCGGGAGGGCAGCGAGTTCACCTGTCGAGATAGCTCAGTTAGAGAGAGAGAGGGCCACATCTGAGCAACAAAGAGGTACTCAGGGGGAGACTCTTAGGCACCATTACATACAAGTTTAGACTCTCCTTTGTGGTAATGAGCTTCATAAGGGCAAGTCCCATGCTCGAGGGCTCAGCACATCAAACCGCCTGAACTGAGGTTTTTAGGATGAGTAGAAGTTAGCCAGATGAAGAAAGATGCATATGATTGTGTGCAACAATTCAAATAAAGATCTTAGTGTGAAAGGCACAAGAAAGCCCCCAACAGATTGCAATATGATGGCGGCATAGAGGGTGATGGAGGAGTGGTGAGAGAGAGGATTAGAGAGACATAACCTTTTGTGAACTGCTAAGCAGTATTGGATATCGTGCTTAGGGGCTTGTTTTATTTTTATTTTTATTTTTTTGTTTTGTTTTGTTTGTTTTTGTTTTTAAGTACTAGGGCACCATTAAATGATTTTATTCAAGGAGAGAAATATCAACCTTAAGTTTTATCACATTTTTAAATTTTGGCACAATATAGAGCTGTGTATTTAAAAGGGTTTCTGCAAGTATTTTTAAAAAATTTTTGCTTCTTTTTAATAATATCTTTAAATAACCTGAATACAAGCATTTTCTGGATCACATACCTAGATTTTGCCCTGTACTTACTAATTCAAGAATTATTGCAGTAGCTTCAAGTGATTACCTGAAGAGATATGTATAATTTTTAGTGTAAATATTTCTAATATGCAGACTGTATGTCTCTAAAAGGCAGTGGACATTTTCTTGGAGAGCTGTGATCTCTCAAATTTGAGAAATGCTGGTGTAGACGTAGAATTGGAGTAGATAGGGGAAAGACAGGTGTCAGGGAAATCAGTTCAGGGCCTAAAGCTGTGATTGTGTGAGAAATAGAGGGTTTAACATAAGGAAGTTTAGATGAGAGGAGAAGAATTCAATAGTTATGTGCAATACAACTGACAGAACTTAATGACTTCTAAGAGATTGGGCTTGAGAGAAAAAGAACTCAAGGATCGCGCTTGCATTTCTGGCCTCAGTGACTTGAGGGAATGGTGATAGTGTCTGCTCTCAACAAGAAAGCAAAAATGGTAGACAGAGTAAATACCTGTGTAGGAAATGTGAAGTTTGAGGTGGAGATCTGTGGAATATGGAAAAGTTCTCAGCACATCAGTAGGAAGGTATTGCAGTTTGGGGGTGTTCTGGTTTGCTAAAGCTGCCGAAATGCAAAGTACCAGAAATGGATTGGCTTTTACAATGGGGGTTTATTATTTCACAAATTTATAGTTCTAAGGCTGGGAAAATGTTCAAATTAAGGCATCAAGTGGTCATTACCTTCTCTGAGGAAATGTCAGTGGCATCCGGGGTTCCTCTGTCACACGGGAAGGCATCTGGCCACGTCCGCTGGCCCTTCTCTCCTGGCTTTTGGTTTCAAAACGGCTTTTTCCAAAATGTCTTTATAGCTTCTCTCTTAGCTGTTCCCAGGGGCAAACAAACTCTGGATTACATATCTTAGTTTCTCTCTTTAAGCGTCTGTGTCTGTGTCAGTTCTGAGCTCTCTTTCCCTGTGAGCTCTCTTAAGACTTCAGTAAACTTAATTAAGACCCATCTTGAATGGGCAGGGTCACATCTCCATGGAAACGACCTGATCAGAAGATCCCATCTGCAATAGATCTGTCCCCACAAGAGCGGATTAAAAGAACATAGACTTTTTATGGGGCATGTAACAGATTCAAATCAGCACAGGTGTTGATTGGATCACAGGGTCAATGAGTACAGCAACCAAAGAAAAGTATAAAGAAGAATCCACCAAAGATATTGAACACGAGAGTCTGAAGAAGAAAGGCAGAAAACCAGGAGACTGGTGTTCTCAAATCCTAGGTGGGAAAGAGTTCCAAAGATGGCTGGAATTGTTGGAAAAGCTTTGTGGAAAAGGTATTAATTGAACTGAGTGTGGATAGACAAAGAGATTTAGGAGGGCAGAAAGGAGGGAACAGGAAGTGGTTTCCAGGTGGTGAAACATTATAAATGAAGTATCATGGAGAAACGTATAAAATTTATGCCAGAGGCCATAGCTTGGTTTGAGCATGCAGAGCAATATAAGGCTGAGAGCATGGGCGCTGAAACCCTACTCTTTAGGTTCAAATCCCAGCTCCCAACTCTTAGCCATGTGACCCTCTGCAAGACGTGTAACCCTTCCAAGCCTCAGTTTTCTCATGAGTAAAATGAGGACAATACTAGTATAGTACATACATCATAAGATTATTAATTTTTTACTCTCCAATATAGACCCTTGCAAAGCCAGGGTGATATTACATATACAACATTGATTTTAGCTACCTCTGAATTTATTATTCCTTGTCTTTCTCTTACCTCAACCTCCTTTTGAAAAGTTCTCATTGCTCTTTTTCTTACCTTTTCTGGAAAAATTGCCCAAGCTTCATTTCCTCCAAGAAGCTTTCTTGACAATTCCTGTTTATATCCACCTGCACATCTTTCTTCTTAGACCTCCAATAGCATCTAATGTTTGTGAAGTCCAATTAAGCACATGGTTTTGCAAGACTGATTTTGGGAGATTATTTTCTAATATTGACATATATTTGTATCTTGTCTCCTCAAAAAAAATTGTAAACTACTGAAAATCAGGATGTATCTTTAAGGTGTCTGCATATCTTGTCCCTGGGACAGTCCAGTTTATGCATCTTATCCTGGCATAATTCATAATCTGTATGAATTCATAATTCATAGTGTCCCCTTTTCACTTTCATAAGGATAGTTGTTTGGAAGTAAAGTTATATGGGCAACCTAGATATAATGCATGCATGTTTACATTAGCAGCACATATTTATTGAGTAGCTACTAAATATATTACATCCCTATTACAAAACAGTAACAAGCAAGAAGAAGAAAATATGTTGTCAGTAATTATACCATCCAGAAATATTTTTTCTGTGTCTGTGTGTGTGTGTGTATATATATAGGTAGACAGAGAAACAGAGTTTTCTGAATCAAAATGGATTTATACTGAAAGTACTTCTTTGTAATCTGCTTTTTAAAATTTAACAACATATTGCATTATAAACATTTTTCTGTCATTAAATATAATTCTACATATAACATTTTAATGGCATTTTGTTTATGAAATGTATGTAGTGGCTAAGATCATGCCAGCTTGGTTGGGTTATGGGGTCCAGCTGTTTGGTTAAGTAAGCACTGGTCTGATTGTTACTGTGAGGATATTTCATGGATTTAAATCATCAGTAAGTTGATTGCATCCATGGCTGATTATATCTACAATCAACTGAGAGGATTGCCTTCAGCAGTGAGATAAGTCTCATCCAATCAGTTGAAGGTCTTAAAAGGAGAAGTGATGATTTCAGCATTCTGCAGGGAGAATTTCCATGTCTACTTTAGCTGGCCAGCTTCTCCTGGGGAATTGGTCAAAAACCTTTATCATAATTCTCAGCTTGGGGCCTGCCCTAAGGAATTTGGGCTTGCCTATCCCCACAGTCAAATGAGCCAGTTCCTATAGAAAATCTATTTACATTGTATATCTCAGCCAGTTCTGTTTCCCTCAAGAACCCTGACTAATACAATGTACTATAATTACTTTGCTGTTATTGAATATTTAAGATTTTTTCGTAATTTCTTCCATAGTAAACAATATTATGATGAATATCTTTGTGGTTGATTCTTTATGACAAGGCTTGTTTATTTCCTTAGTATAGATTTCTGGAATTTAAATTGTTGAATCAAAGAATTTGCCCAATTTTTTAAATATTTATTTTTTCACTTATTGTCAAATTGCCCTGCAGAAAGTTTGTACACATTCCAATCAGCCATGCTCATTTTCCACATCTGCTCCAACATTATATTTTATTATATTTATTTTATCTTTGATTAATCAAATATTATCTTGTTGAAAAGTGAATTCATTTAGCTTAAAGAATATTAAAATCTGTTTTACATGTTTAATGGCAATTATATACCTTTACTTTTTCTTATCATTTCATAATTTATGCATGAGTTTGTCATTTCTTATTGATTTTAGAGTGGTCTTTACAAATTAAGGATATTAACCTTTTATTTGTTGTTTGGTTTTATTGCAGTTTTTTTGGCTGTTGGGTCATTTGCATTTTAATTTTCATGGATATTTGATTAATTTTGAATTATCCAAATGGTAATATAAAATATATTATAAATATATAAATATATAAATATATTTTATAAATCCTTAGCAAGTCTTTTCTTACCCTAATATATACCTATAATTCATTCTATTCCTCTTATAGTTTCTCATTATACTTTTAAATCTCTAATAATTATGGTATCTTATTGTTAGTCAAGACTCTGATAGTCTTTTCCAAGAATGCCTAAATTGTCAGATTACTATTTATTGAATAATCCATCATTTCCTTATTGGCTCAAAATGTCATTTCTATAGTTTACTAAACTTAAGGATGGTTGGTTCTGATTTTAACCTTTATATTTTGTTCCATTTCTATACCAAAAGCACCAAGTTTTAATTATTGTGGGTTTTTAAGTAATACATTTCAGTATCTGGAAGTACATAGTCCCTCTTAATCTTATTTTTTCTGAATTTTCTCAGTTATTCTCACACTGTTTTGCTATAAAATTAATCATATAATCTGTTTGTAGCCCCCCCAAAATATCCAAATAAGATTTTGATTGAAATTGCATTGGTTTGCAAATTAAGCAATTTACCATACTACACAACAATTTGTGAAACCCTGCCAACCACTTGAGAAAATCCTAGCTCTTAAATTATAAACATTCAGTCAACAGAGGCTTTCCAGACATTTGAAGAAAACCAATAGCATGAATGAAAAGAAACAAATGAATTAACAGAAGAAATGAAGATAATGCAATTTACAGAGGAAAAGACTTTCAAATATTAAATTCTCAGAAAGATTTAGGAGGAGAGTATAGCCATTAAATGTGATCATGTTTCTATAAAATAGGAGCAGGATGCTGGAATGAAAAAACAGAAAGTGCATCAAAGACTGAACATGACTGAATATTAAATTAATCAAGAAAATCTCCCAGAATGTAGAGGGAAAAAAAAAAGAAAAAAAGAAAGAAAATAAAAACAACAACAAAAAACTAGAGATATATAATTTGATGTAAGTAAAAAGATATGAAGAGTGGTGTTGAGAGTAGGAGAATGGCAGGAGCCAGGGAACAAACAACAGAAAATTTTCTTTGACTTGAGTAATTCACATCTTCAGATTGAAAAGATCCATTTGCTGCCCAACAAGGCAGGGGTGGGGGTACATACCTAGGCCTGTGCTGATGAAATTACAGAATTCCAAGGAAAAGAAATTGATCCTAAAAGTTTCTAGAGAACAAAAAAGGCTCTTTCAAAGGTATCCGACTTCTCATCAGCAGTGTTGGAAGCCAGTACAAATTAGGCAATGTTTCAACATTCTGAGGAAGATTAATTAGAACACAAAATTGATTGCTGAGCTATCAAGTGTTAGGGCAAACTAAAGATATATCTAAACATGTAAAAGCTCAAGTTTACAAATTTACCCCCCCCCACATATCCTTTCTAATGAAAATGAATATTATTCAAAAATACATTCAAGTAAAACAAAGCAGCATGCACCTTATACAAAAGATAAGGTAGAATGCAAAGGCACTGGAACTGACCTACATGTTTTATGAAAATAAATCCCAGTAAGACAACAGTGTGTAGGCCCAAGAAGTAGTCAACCTAAATTAGAAAGAATGGTCAGAGGTTTCCCAGAAAAATGTCTTCAAGAAGAAAGCTGCTCTCATAATTTAAATTGCATAATTAACATTTTAAAGCAAAAGTAATTCATTATACTTACAGCTTAATCTAAGACCTGATAGCTTTGTAACATTGAATCTTTCTAGGAAACTAGATATGTTTATCTATTTCAGGTTTTTTTTCTTGTTGTTCAGTGAAACTTTGCAGTGTTATTCATACAAGATTTTTACATTTTTTGCTAAGTTTATTTTTAGATATTTCATATGTTTTATGACTATTACAAATGGGATCATTTCTCTATTTTCTGTTTACTGCTGGTAAATAGAAAACATATTGTGTCTGTATTTTATAATGTTCTACCTTTCATACCTTTCAGTTAATTCTCTTGAATTTTGAGTTATAGAATTATCATCTGAAAATATGATAGTTTAGCTCTATCCTTCCAAACACTTGTACCTCATATTTTGTTTTCTTGTTTAATTGCTTAGGTTAGAATTTCCTGAGCAGCATTAAATAATAGTGGATACTTGGTCTTGTTTCTGATATGTTTCATTGTTAATTATGGCTGTTTGATGAAGCTATATCTTAGCATGATAAGGAACCACTCTTCTTATTGTACTAGGAGTCCTATTTTACTATCAACCCTCAGTAAGTGTGATACTGCTACATCATGGGCATTGCTGAATGGTGGGGTAAGAGTATGCATTCAGTTTTATACTGTAGTGAATGCTTCAAGGAGCATGATGGAAAATAGTGGTTTAGAAAGACTAATCACTAATAGAATAAATATGATTTTGAGAGAAAGATGTAGTAAACAGTTTAGTAATTCAAGCATCCAGTGATAATTATATAACTGTATGGACAAAGGTAGAAGTAATACAGAGAGGAGGATGAAACTTAAAAGAGATAGGTATATGACAAATTCATTTTTGTCACCTGGTTTTCTTCTTGTCCATAAGACTCAGAATATTTGATAGCAAAATTATTTAAAATTCAGATAAATATTAAATATTAAATGGAATTTACACATAAATGCTAATAGATCTATTTTCTGCTGCTTATCATATGTACTTTTTAAAAGCAAAACTGAACAGCTGGAAATTACTACTCCTTAAAGATAGGACAGCATTCAACTTTCTCATCTGAAGTAAGGAACAGTGATACGGATATGCTAGCCACTGCTCTCAACAGTTTTGTAGTTTCTATAACATATTTCCTGAAATGATACTTGATTTATTTTGATGTTTTTAAAAAAAAATTTCAAATGAAAAGATGAATGAGTTTTCATACTATTGATGACTTGGTGCCATTTTAAGGAAATAGGATTAATTCTATTTGAGGTCATAGGATTTTATGCTTTCTCCTCATCATACTATAGAACAATGGATTTCTAGTCACAATAATCACTAATTTGAGTATTAATTTTTTACTTAATTAATCTATTCCTGTTTGATTAGCACCCAATATAAATATATAAACTTCATGGGATGCTGATGAAGACTTCTGTTATTTTTCTTCTTTATAATGATGGATAGATAATATCATGCCATGATTTTATTATTAAGATTTTACCTAGGTAATTATATTTTGGCTGAGATTATACACTTAAGTGTTATCTCCTTTTTTGAATTATAACATGCTTCATGACCTATAGTATAAGATTAAATCGAATATTGAGAAAGTCTAGTGTTTCCCCTTTGTGAATCCAACTTAGCCTGGCAGAATTGGTACAGACTCAAGTTTATTTTCCATAAACTTCAAAGATCAAAACCAGGAAATTTTCTGTAATATTGCTCTCACATGATAGCTCTTTGAGGCCCCTGTTTGGCCCTGCAGACTTTTCCTAGGGAGAAAGCCATGTTTTTCTTCTGAGTACTTGCTCCCACAAGTTTTTTACAACTGAGTCCTGAGTGACAAGAAACAACCTAATGTTGGTAGGTGGAGAGCTACTCCCTTACCATCTGGTGAGCCTTTTTGGAGAAGAGATATAAGTACAGCACAAATAAAGAAGTGAAGTAATTTTGCAGAAAGTTTGGCTCTGAGGGTTGATTTGAATATGTTGAGAGCAGGCCCTGTTATTGCGGTCAGTTTGCCATGATTCTTTGTGGTTCTTCTCAGTAAATGGCAGAATGTCTAAGCTAGGTGAAACCATAGAGATCAGTTTAGAGATGAATAAACTGTGCCCACAGACCTCCAGGGATATGTCCATCATACTTATTTGAGCCATATATCAGAATCCACACTCCAAAATGAGTAATTGCTGTCTCGCTGTGGAATTTACAGTGACACATTCTGAGATCACACAGGAAATGGGCCAGGGAGACGTATTAGGAATTATGTCAGTAGCTTGAGACAATGCAGGCACCTGGCAAACTTTAGCTTCTCTGACATCAGACTGGGGTTGGGAACATGGAAGATGTGCCCGTGGCCGTACCGTCCCTTTTCCATGGAGCATGTCCTCAGCTAACCTGTCCTGGTAGAGGTCATAAACCTTCTTTGACCCATAGATCCTAGTGTTTCTCCTTTATAGGAATCCACAAATGTTCAATATTTCAAAATTTTTAGAGGAAAAGGTCAATGGGAAGGATCCAGTTATGTTTAATACTTTTAATGTGTGCATAGGCATATCGAAGTATATTAGAAAGGTAAATTTTTTTCAGTGGTCAGCATTGGGTTGTGGAATTATAAGTGCTTTTTCTTTCTTTTCTCTACTTTTTTGTAGTTCCTAAGATTTCTGCCATAAGATTTTCTTTTAATGTATAGCTTATTACACAAGCAATAGATAAACATAGTCATGTCATGAAGTATAAAGAATTTAGGAAGGTCCTTCTTTGTGTTCCTTCAGACTTTCTTTCTTGGAAGTATCTTCTTAGCAATGGATACAGTTTGGTGTATATCCTTCCAGAATTTTTAAGTGATTATTCATATATAGGAACATTATAATTATGAATGAATTTTATTTAAAGTGATGTACTATAAATGTTATTCAACACCTGTTGTACTTTACAATATGTTCTGCAGATTATTTCATTTCAGTACTTGAAGAGCTATACCAATTGTGGAATAGTATGCACCTAAAATTTCTTAACTCTTTTCCTATTGGTGGACATGTAGATCGTTCCAATATTTTTTATATTACATACAGTACTGCAGTGAACATTGAACATGCTTACATATTGCATTGACTTTTAAATCAGTGAACAAGATATAAATATGGAAAGAAAGACAGTAAGACAATAAGGTGGGCATAAGAGAAGAAAGGGTTAAAATGGGATAAAATCAAAAGTTTCTGGAGAACAAAATATTCTTCGTCAGTGTTTCACCAAACTCCACAAAAGATTCAGATGCTCATTGAGTAATTGGCAACTCCACACGAGAGTTGGGATTTTAAGGAATTCAGGGGCTCCTAAGAAGGACTTTTTGGTAAAAATCCATACTGCACACTATGGAGATTTGGTTGCCTTTGTTGTTCTTGTGCAAAAAAAGAGCAACTTCTTTGATCTAGAAGGTTTCTGTAAGGGAGGGAGTTGCTGGGGCGGGGGTGGGGGAGGTGAAGAGGGGTGATGTGTCGGAAAGGAGAGGCACGTGGTCACCAGTCCATCCCTGAATCACTTGTCCTACGCCTGATGCATTCTCCCAGAGCAGCCTCCCAACTGGAGAGGTGTGGCACACATGTGAATGGTAGTGCACAGATGTGTTGTTTGCAAAAAGAAAATATTGGTAACTCGTGCCAAAGCTTGAAAATCAGCTGTCAGCCCTGTGATTGTACAATAGAGTGTTCAAATGCTTCAGCTGCCCACGATTAAAAACAATTACAGAGAAATGAGGGGGAACATTTTCACTAGAAAGGCAAAGTGAAACAAAATTTTTTTATAAAAATGGTAGTTGTATTAATGCACTGTTAGTTAAGGAGCACTCCTTAATTTATTTAATCCTCTGATTCTCTAATAACCAAGATAATATTAATTTTATTTTGTTAAATGTTTATCTTTTGCAGATGATATAGTAAGAGATTTATATGTCTCTTTTTAATGTAAAGAAGAACTCTATAAAGAATATCACACCATTACAGATAAGAAACCTGAGACCAGAGAGGTTAAGTAACTTGCCCATTTGTCACACAGCTTATAAGTGGCAGAGCTCGGAGTTGAACCCAAGTTTTTAGGTATTTAAAATTCCAGCAACTAATACAACACTGGAAATAAATTACTATTTAGTTGGTAATCAAAAGTTTTCATATTGGTGGCAATTCCATCAAAACTTAAAAATACTCCATATTCTATATTTGTGGGCTGTGGATTCTGAGTTTGAGATGTATTACTGCTTTGAATTATGATATCTTTTATAAGATAATATAGGTAATGTCATGTAACAGTAATATCATGTTTATCACTTTTATTTGTGTCAACCATACTATCTTATTTGAGCTTTTGGAGGGGGGAATAGTAGAGTGGAGATGGGCAGAACAGATTCATATTATCTGTATTATTAGTATTATCTTGAAATCTGAGTTATTTGACATTTTTAAGGCAAAACCAATTAAGTTTTATGAACATAAATTGGCAAGAAACAGTAATGCCATCTGCTCAATAACAATTCTTTGCTCTTAGCAAAAGTTATTTGTTTCAACTTGGGAGTAATAATCATATCTATCAAACTTGCTAATTCCACGAACAGGCACATAAACATATATATTTATGGTCACCAAACACTCTTCAGGTTCTACATTTTTCATTGTTGATACAGTTAGCATTTTTTTTTCCCTCTGTTTCTTTTGTTGTCACCAAAGAATTCAAACAGTCCAGCTGGTATTTTCTGAGATCACATAACAATATTCTCAAACTTAATTGCTTACAGAGTACAAATCAGGGGCTTTTCCTATTAAGTTTTTAAGTACTTGTTTTACTAATGGGAATAAATTTTCCTTTTATTTGCCAAGAAATATGTTGTTTTTCTTATTTATCAATATCAAATGTGAAGTATATACTATATAAAATGTAAGTTACGGATGTGAAAATGGTTATTTTTGGTCACATTGATTTCCAAAGTGAGTTAGGGGATCCCAGTTGATTAACTTTGAGGAAATGATAGTATTCTGTCTCTTTGGCCTTCCTTCTGTTTTATTCCAAGAATTCTCAGTGGGCTGCTCAAGAGCTCCAAAGTAAAGCACAATTCTTTAAAAGTGCTTTCTAGAGGGATCCACAGTGACATTTAGGACTGCCAAGCATCAGGAAGTAGAAAAGTTGTGAAATAAATGACCTCATTCACAGAGAATAGTTTTAGTTTAAATCACATAGGAAAAAATTAGTATGGGTCTTTAAAAAATACAAACAAACATTTGTAACTGAAAAATATGGATGAAATTAAATTAAGAATAAAGGAGTGGGGAATATTTAGAAAAATGAAAATCATGTTCTGAATACAATATTTATCTATCTCATATTATCTTAGACAAATGCTGAGAATCTCTTGTATTTATAAGAATTAATATTTTGATAAAATTCCAGATTATGGAAATTATTTTCTTCTTATGTACCTGATTCCAAATAAGTGGATGTTTGAAGAAAACCTGGTTGTAATATTTTCATTTATTAGAAATGCAGTATATTAGTAAATACCTATTTCTTTGACTGGTGGAAAAAATGAACAAATCCTGACAGAATGAGTTTTTCTTTGCAACAGAGGTACGTACCAATCATTTGAAACACTTTTTAAAAATCAACTAATTTTCCATTTGAAAGGAGTCAAGGTGACTGAATAATAGTTTTGGGTAATCTCAAATACTACCACTGACTTGAAAGCATATCTCCTCTCCAAAAGAGCAAATTAAAACAAGAAAAAAAAATTGAAGTGGAAAAAGGAGAGGTTTCAGGTCATGTGATGCAATCTTAATGACTTTTTCCAAAGAATAAATTTGATCATGTAAGCTAAGCCAAAATGAGGTCAGTCAGCCATAAATCACATGCAGTCTATTCTTTCCCTTCTTATTTTCCACTCTCATTCCCCATTAGGTGGTTCCTGTACATGGGTAACAATTACATGGCATTTCTCCAATTACATGCCCATGGCAGACACAATTAAGAAATGGTGGTTTTTCTGTAAGCCTCAGAATCCTTCTTATATCAACAATAAGGTAGAATTGAAACCAGTGTTTCCCAGATCTTCTAATCAATTCTTTATACTTACTCTTAGGAAAAGAATATGAATAATGTAAAGTAAGGAACTGTGTGATAAAATAAAATGTGCTCTAAAAGAAGTAAAAACATCATGTCCTAGTTCTGGTTCTACCATTAATAGTGGATTTTTTGACAATTTTTAACTTCTCTGGGACTGATTTCCAAACTGTAAAATTAAGGGAGTTGCACTAGACTCTATTTCTAAAGTTCTGTCTAGTTTCAACTTTCTACAATCTTCTGTTTGTTTCTTTTTTTAATATTCTCATATTCTTGTATCTTATAACCCATTTTTTTCTCTATTTCATAGCTATCAACTTTTTCTGTTCTAGAGCCCTACACAAATTACTGCCTTTTTATTACTATTACAAGGTAATTCATGTTATTTGTAGACACATCCTAGACATGGCAATGTACATATATACTTGTGGCATAATCTTTCCTTTTCAAAGCAGAAAGTTATCCTTGAAAAATTAATCATTCATTCCTTTTAAAGTAGCATGAAGATATTAACAAGCATTCCTTGAATCTTCCACTACGTATGAGAAATTTCGGTAGGAGCTTGGATTAGTGCATATGTGTAGATTGCAGATAACAGAAGATTGTCTTAAAATGGCTTAAATAATAAATGGACTTATTATATCATACAGCAAAAAACATAGAGACGGAATGATTCCAGTGGTTCAGTATGCATCCAGGATCCTGGTTCTCTTGTTCTTTCCACTCACCTATCCTTAAAAATATTGCTTTTGTTGTTTGTTTTTAACTTCTTATTTTAGTGACATATGTACAACTCACAATTTCCCGTTTTAACCACTCTCAAGCATACAATTCAGAGGTGTTAATTGTATTCAAAATATTGTGCTACCATCACCAATCTCCATTACCCAAATTTTTTCATCACCTCAATCAGAAACTCTGTGCCTGTGAAGCAATAATTCCCCATTCTCCTCATAGCACCCCCCCAGCCCCTGTTAACCTGTAATCTACTATGTCTCTATGAATTTGCTTATTCAGTGTATTTCATATGAGTGAGATCTTATAATATTTGTCCTTTTGTGTATGGCTTATTTCACTCAACATGATGTCTATAAGGTTCATCCATGTTGTAGAATGTACCAGAACTTCATTCCCTTTTATGGCTAAATAATATTCCGTTATGTGTAATATATGCATAAATATGCATATGTATCAGATTTGGTTTATATGTTCACCTGTTGATGGACGCTTGCATTGCTTCCATCTTTTGACAATTATGAATAATGCAGCTATAAACATTGGTGTGCAGATATCTGTCTGAGTCCCTGATTTCAGTTCTTTTAGGTATATATGTTCAGCTTTCAGAGGAACAAACTGATTTCCAAAATGGCTATATCATTTTACAATCCCACCAACAATGTACAGTGTTCCAGTGTGTCCACATCCCTGCCAAAGCTTGTTACTTTATTTATGTATACTGTATATTTTTAATAGTAGCCATCCTAATGGGTGTGAAGTGGTATCTCTTTCTGGTTTTTGATTTGCATTTCCCTGATGACCAATGATGTTGAGCATCTTTTCATGTAATTATTGTCCATTTGCGTAACTTCTTTGGAAAAATGTCTATTCAAGTCCTTTGACCATTTTAAAATTGAATTCCTTGTCCTTTTGTTGTTGAGTTATAGGATTTTGTTATATAGTCTGGAAGTTAAACCCTTATTGGATATATGATTTCCAAATATTTTCTTCCATTCTGTAGGTTGTCTCTTTTTATGATGAAGTCCTTTGATACACAAAAGTTATAATGTTTATAAAGTTCCATTTATCTATTTTTTCTTTTGTTGCTCATGTTTTTGGTGTAAACTTTGAGCCATCCTGAAGATGCTTCTCTATTTTCTTCTAGGAATTTTATAGTTTCGGTTATTATATTTAGGTCTTTGATCCATTTGGGGTTAATTTTGTACATGGTATGAGGTGTAGGGGTTCACCTTCATTCTTTTGCATGTGGATATCCAGTTTTTCCAGCACCTTTTGTTGAAAAGACCATTCTTTCCCCCATTGAGGAGATTTGGCATCCTTGTCAAAAATCAGATGGCCATAGATGTGAGGGTTTATTTCTAAGCTCTTAATTTGATTCTGTGCTGTTTTCATTACTGTGATGTAATAAGTTTTAAACTAGGAAGTGTGAGTTCTCCAACTTTGTTCTTTTTCAAGATGACTTTGGCTATTCAGATCCCCTACCCTTCTATATAAATTTAATGATTGGCTTTTCCATTTATGCAAATAAGGCTGTTGGAATTTTGACCAGGGATTGCATTGAATCTGTAAAATACTTGGCATAGAATTGACGTTTTAAGAATATTTAATATTCCAATCCATGAACACGAATGCGCTTCCATTTATTTAGCTTTTCTTTGAATTCTTTTAGCAATGTTTTGTAGTTTTCTACAAGTATACAAGTCCTGTGCATCCCTGGTTAAATTTATTCCTAGATATTTGATTATTTGAGTAGCTATCGTACATGGAATTTTTAATTTCCTCTTCAGATTGTTCACTACTAGTGTATAGAAACACTACTGATTTTTGCATGTTGATTCTTACACCCTCCACTTTGCTGAATTTGTTTATTGGCTCTAGTAGCTTTGTTGTGGATCTTCCAGTATTTTCTATATATAGGATAATGTCATCTGCAAATAGGGAAAGTTATACTTCTTCCTTTACAATTTGGATGGCTTTTATTTCTCTTTCTTGCCTAATTGCTCTGATTAGAACTGCTAGTACAATGTTGAGTAACAGTGGTGATAGTGGGCATCCTTGTGTCATTTCTCCTGATCTTAGAGGGAAAGCTTTCAGTCTTTCACCATTTAGTATGAGGTTAGTGGTGGATTTTCCATAGATTCCCTTTATCATGTTAAGAAAGGTTCCTTCCATTCCTTGTTTTCTAAGTGTTTTTATCAAGAAGCAGTGCTGGATTTTTATCAAATGCATTTTCTGTGTCAATTGAGGTGATCATGTGGTTTTTTTTGCCTTTGTTCTATTAATTTGGTGTATGACATTAATTGATTTTCTTATCTTAAGCCACGCTTGCATACCGTAGATAAATCACATTTGTTTGTGGTGTATAATTCTCTTAATGTGCTGTTAGATTGAATTTGCTAGTATTTTGTTGAGGATTTTTGCCTCTATATTCATAAGGGATATATATCTGTGGTTTTTTTTTCTTGTAGTATATTTATCTGGCTTTGGTATGAGGGTGATTCTGATCTCATAGAATGAATTAGAGAGTGTATCCTCCCCTTCAATTGTTTGTAAGTGTTTGAGCAGGATTGGCGTTAATTCTTCTTGGTATTTTTGGTAAAATTCACCAGTGAAACCCTCTTGTTCTGGGCTTTTCTTTGTTGGGAGATTTTAGATTACTGCTTCAATCTCTTTACTTGTTATTGGTCTGTTGTTACCTCCTATTTCTTCTTAAGCCAGTTAGGTAGTTTGTGTGTCCATTTTATCTAGGTTATCTAATTTGTTGGTGTACAGTTGTCCATAGTAGCCTCTCACAGTCTTTTTTATTTCTGTTGGGTTGGGAGAATGTCCCATTTTTCATTTCTGATTTTAGTTATTTTTGTCCTCTCTTTTTTTTCTTTGTCAGTCTAGCTAAAAGTTTGTTGATTTTATTGATCTTTTCAAAGAACCAACTTCTGATTTTCTTGAATCTCTGTATTGTTTTTTTATTCTCCATTTTTTATCTTTGCTGAAATCTTTATTTTCTTCTTTCTCCTCACTTTCAGTTTAGTTTGCTCTTCTTTTTCTAGATCATCCAGTCATAAGGTTAAGTTTTTTATTTGAGATCTCTCTTGTTTGTTATTGCAAGCATTTAGAGCTATAAATTTCACTCTCAGTAACACTGTGGCTGTATCCCATAAGGTTAGATATGTTGTGTTTCTGTTTTTGTTGGTCTCAAGATATTTCCTAATTTCCCTTGCAATTTCTTCGTTGACCCACTGGTTGTTTAAGAGTACATTGTTTAATTTCCACATACTTGTAAATTTTCTAGTTCTTCTGTTATTAATTTCTAACTTCATTCCATTGTGCCAGAGAAAATATGTTGTATGATTTCAGTATTTTTTCAATTTATTGAGACTTGTTTTGTGACCTAACATGTGGGCTCTCCTAGAGAGTGATCCATGTGTACTATAATAGCATTGTTCAAGTCTTCTATCTCCTTATTGCTCTTCTGCCAACATATTCTATCCATTATTGAACATAGTGTATTGAAATCTACTGCTATTATTGTATAGCTGTCTATTTGTCCCTTCAAATCTGTGAATATTTGCTTCATATATTGAGCTCTGCCATTAAGTGCTCATACATTTATACTTGTTATGTCTTCTTGTTGAATTTACTTTAATTTTTTTTTTCCAGTATAGTGGCCTTCTTTGTCCCTTAGAACAGTTTTTGACTTAGTTTCTTAAATCTGATATTAGTAAGACTATCCCAGTTCTCTTCTAGTTGTTATTTGCACGGTAAATTTTCTTTTTCATTCTTCCACTTTCAACTTAATTATCTCTTCGAATTTAAGGTGAATCTCTTGCAAAAAAAGAAAAGGCATTATAGTTTGGTCATACTTTTTTATCCATTCTACCAGTCTCTGTCTTTCAACTGGAGAGTTTAGTCCACTTATATTTAAACTAGCTATTGATAATGTAGGACTTTCTTCCACCATTTTGCTATTTGGTCTTTATAAGTCTTATACCTTTTTAGCTCCTCAAATCTTGCATTGATACCCACTCTTGTAGTTATTTGATTTTTAGTATTGTACCAGTTTGAGTCCCTTCTCATTTCTTTCATCTCCAGCCATCTCCACCTTTATATTCTATACCTTAAATAACACCCAGAGATTTCTCACCTTTCCCTAAATATGTATTTTTTATATCTGCATTGTTTGGCACAACCTCTTTTTTTCCAGGCTAGGATATCCTTACCTGCCTTTGCATCCTTGGCAAACTGCCACTTATCTTTCATTATCCACCTCAGAATCAGCTCTTTAGCTCTGAAGCCTTCCTTACTTCCCCCCTCATTCACAGGCCAACTGAGTTGTACTTAGCAATGTGGTTCTGATATACATCAATCCTCGTTGTTTTATGATTATTTATTGGTTATTTCCCCCTGAAAATCCTGTAACCATAGAACTCAGTCCTTTTGCATTCCTTGTATTCTCAGGAACATACTGGTTCATACATATCAACTATTCAATAAAAGTTTGTTGAATTAATATAGTTATAAGTCATGATCTTCCTGTTAGAAGCTCAAAGTCTAGTTATTGAAGATTATGCTTTATATACATTCAAATACTTTTATTTTGGTGAAATATGCAGGGTAAATTTAATTACATTTGTTCCGTCTAAGCAATTCATGACCTGTATATATATATTCTAAACCATCGGAACTACAGATAACCCAGTAAGCTTTGAAATTAGTCTTCCTACAACATATTGCAGGTGAGTTGTTAGTGATTAACATGAGCTCATGTGAATAAGTAAGAAAAATACCAAGACTTCAGTGTTAAATCATGATGAACATGTTCAGACAATTCACAAAAAAAGATATATAAATGACAAGTTAGAATATTAAGATTGAGACTTCTGGCTCAGTACAGAGCTATTAACACATTCATGTAGCTCTTCTCTTTCTGAAAACTATAAAAAGATTTCGTTTCAGCATAAACTACAGCTTTAAAGTGGGAAAGGAGTTAACAGCAATGAAATTTTGGAAGCTGGAAAACTAATTAACAAGTCATAACTACCTTAGTTACCTAGCAGAGCTGATTTTATCCTAGCATTGGGGTAAGTAAAACAGTAGTCCAATCCACATTACAAAATACCCAAAAGACTTAGGAAGCAGCCATACCTGGCACCTAAGAAAGTGGAGTAAAGACTAAAACGTTTGAGAAGCAATTAGACCTAATTTCCATCTTACTCTCTGCAGAGCTGTGTGACCATCCCACCTTCATCCCAGCAAAATTCTGGACATTTGCTCTCTGGAAGGTGTACACTGGGGAGCATGAGATATAGTTGAGGATTGAGGTGGCATACTGCAACAGTGATTAAGTGAATATTTACACATTTTTGTTCACAAGAATATGAAGACTTTTCTATTTTTTTCACTATTGTAACTGCAGAATCCAGAATGGAGGCTGTGAAATAGAGATGTTCAAATATTTGTTGAATGTGTTCTGAAGATGGAGTGTTCAGTCTTCTCCCATTCAGTTTTCAGTTACGTAAGAATCTCTGGGCTGGAGATTGATGTATCCTCTGGAGAATCCACCAGCCCAAGAGAAAAGACCAAAAAAAATTGATGAAATGGGTTTCTGAATTAACTCTACAGTGAAGGCCATAATTGACCAATCTTACCCATGCAAATAGAACTGCAATTTGAATTTTTATACTCTGGTTTTAAATAGTAATAGACAGGTGAGATTTACCAAACATTTGAGGAAAGTATCTAAATTAAGGAAAGAAATCAAAACAAACAGGAAAATACCAACTTAGAAGTACAGACTATACAAGTAGAAGAAAACTTATAAAATTCCTCAGAGAATAAGAGGAAATACAGTTGATAGTGTTTTGACAAATGTTGTTAATCCATGAAATGAGAGCAAGATGCTATATAAAAAAGGAACATTCAGAGAACAAAACAGAGCTCTTGGAGTCGGAAACTACAATATAGGTTACTAAGGGACAAGGTGATAGGGAATAAGGAGGTAAGGCTTAAAATGTACAGAACTTCTATTTGGAATGATGGAAATGTTTTGGTAATGGATGGTGGTGATGGTAGTACAACATCTGAATGTGGTAAAAAGGGCAAATGCTAGGTTGTGTATGTGGTACTAGAATAAAAAACAATTTTAAGTCCATGAAACTGCATAACACAATGAACCCTACGTTAAATCAGGGACTATAAATAATAGTACAATTATAGAAATGTGCTTTCATCAAATGTAACAAATGTATCACACCAATACAGAGTGTTAATTATAGGATGGCATATGGGAATCCTGTATTTTATTCATGATTGTTCTATAAACCCACAACTTCTCTAATTAAGAAATAATGATAGTAAAACAAAAAGACCCAGGTGATTCTAATCCACAGTGAGTGTGGGTAACCACTATGATGAATGAGTTTATCCCAGTACTCAGTCTACTTACTCAAAGTCTGGTTAATTGCTATGTGGTTGTTGTTCTGTAGATTTAGGTTTACTTGCAGTCTATCGACTGCAGCATGCCTCTCCTGCACTGATCAGATGCTAGAGAAAATAATGCTTGATTGGATATTATAACTCTGAGTTATTTACATGATAGAATTTGGGGAATCGTATGCAGAGAGAAAGTGAATTATCACAGTTCAGCTGCATGTATATTGGTTCTAAAGTCAGGATCCCAGAACAGACCTACCATATTCCTGAAACCAGACTCATTTGAATGTGTTAAGTCCTTGCTCATTCTCTCTCTGTTAACAGTATCTGTTAAAATGTGCCATATAGCAATGGTGTCTGTGTTGGGTGTCAGTAGAATGAGTATGTTTTGGTATTTATCCCAGCCCATAATATCAGTTGTGGAAATAAATTATTTTTGTTTTCTAAGTTACTGTGGAAAGTAAAGAAATGATAATAGAAATTTAAAAAACTCAGTAGAAAGGTTTAAAGATCAAGTTGAGGAAATCTCCAGTGAAGTAAAGCAAAAGACAGAGAGGTAGAAAATGCATAAGAAAAAGTGAGAAAATTATAGGACCAGTCCAAGAAATCCAAAAATCAAATTAAAAGGAGCTCTAAAAATATAGGAGAGAAAACTGAGGGAGGCAATAATTGAAGACAAATTTCCAGAACTGATTAATAGCAGTATCCAATGCAAATATATATATATATATATATATATATATATATATGTATGTATATGTATAAAAGAGTTACTGTAAGGATCATCAACAGGTCATTTATAAAGGATAAAAAATTCAAAAGGTCATCAGAATTCTTATGATTCATATTGACATCTAGAAGATAAAGGAACAATTCCTTTTAAATTCTGAGGGAAAATGAATTTCAACCAACAATCCTGTACCCAGTCAAACTATTAACCAGGTATGAGCATAGAATGAAGATAATTTCAGAGATGCTAGGCCTCAAAAACTTTGTCTCTGATTGCGTACTTACTCAGGAGGCTACTAGTTAGTGTGCTCACAAAATAAGAGAGTAAACTCAAAAACGGAAAAAAAATTGAAGAAAATCTTCAGGAAAATGAAGGAGCATACCAAGTTGACAGCTGTGCAGTAGGCGTAGAGAATAACCTGTCAGATTAGAAGAGTTTCTTCGAGAAGGTTAATTTTATAAAATTCTTGATGTGTTTGAACCATAATTAGAGATTTTTTTGCAACTGGGATAAAGTTTGGAATTGAATTAGTGATATGTATATAGAAAACTAGGAAAACAAACACAAGAAAACAAGAATTTCCAACTACAAGGAAAACACAACTTGTGCAGAAAAAAAAATTAATTGTAGCATGTTGTATGGTTTAGATGCTGATAGTGTTTCTATTATCCTACTAATGTAAACACAGTAACTATTAGTCTAACTAAAATTGCAATATATATTGCATGAAGGATGAGAAGTGTGAATGGCTGAGAACCTAAATCCTTATTTTCCATCACAGAAAATCAAATAATCAATGCTTAAAACTGAAATATTAAGAAGTAGCAATACAAGCATGTAATTTCCAGGTAAAGAGGCATAAAACAGATGAATCAGCTAAAAGATTTGAAGGTATTTACCTCTGGGGAATGAGAAATATAAGTGTGGGGGGGTGGTGAGAGAGGCAATGCAGAGATTTTCTTTTTAATCTTTGTAGTCCTATTCAATTCTTTAATTATGTGCTTATATAACTTCGCTAAAAATCAAATTAAATTTTTAAAATTGATCACCATTACTTGTAACAAGAAGCACAGATTAAAACAAGGAGCTAATGTTGATGAGAATACCACATGACTTTACTCCCAAATAGTGCTTCTAAAAGTGGAAATTTGTATACTGTTTCTCAAAAAACAATTTGGCAGTACACATCAAGAGACTGAAAAATGTTTATTCTCTTTGACTCTATAATTTCCCTTTTGGAAATCTCTCAGAGATCTGCTTAGGAAAAGAAGAAAGACTGGAAAGAAATACATCAAAGTGTTCACAGTGTTTATCACCCAAGAGTAGAGTTATGGTTAATAAAATTATGGGTTATTTATATTTTTTCTCTTGTACCCTGCCTTTTCCCCCCAAATAACCCATAACGAGAACTGGTTACTTTTATATTCAAAAATTAGAGCAATAAACATTTTTCTTATCTTTAAAACATCTACCCTAAGAGCAGAGAAAGTTATTTATTACAACAGTACTCGCTCAGCTTGATATTGCCAAGAGTGGAATCTGGATGAAAACTGACGAGGCCATCTGAGTGCGTGAGTCATTCTGAGCACCATGGAGTAGAGGCTGCGTGCAAGCACCACTGTGACTGCTGTTTTTATGGTTGCTCGGGAATCTCCCCGGGAAGAACGAAAGGGCTTCCCCATTGGATAAAGAATGATCTTCCAGTTCTGGAAGAGAATCTTTGAATAATATGAGTAAAAAGGAAAGCGTTTTTATTGAGGTGGAAAATAATGGTTAGAATGATAGAAGCACCACTTAAAAATTCCCTGTACCAGTTTTTAGTACATTCATTGCAGCTTCTGGACTTGCTGGAGCATCCACGTTCTCGCATGAAGTGTGTTTGCTATTCACATTTTTTTTTGCGTGTACAGTGCTGTTACAGACTGCTAATCTTGACCAACCCAGGAGTCTTAACATTGAGTTACAATAAAAGAGGTAGAACTGTGTTTCTGTGGTATGGTGAATGGAGTGATAAGGAGTAAAATGGATTTAAATTGATTTTTAGCATGCTTTCATTTGTTTATCAGTTGAAAGAAGAAAAGGGAGGAAAATGGTTTGCTTAGATGACATTCCTGCTTCATGAATATATTTGCCCTTTTTTAAAGAAACCACCTTCTTTCCAGCAACATGAACTTGTATACTTTGTTTCCTTTCTCTTGAATATCCTGCCATACTTTTTCTGCCTGAAAAACTCCTACTTACTTTTCCAGACCAAGTTGAAATGTTCCCACCAGTGTGAAAACTTCCCATGACTCCAGAAAGCAATAATTGTAATAACTACAATTTAATGAAAATCCTAGCCCTTTATCTGATTCTCACATCATCAGATAAACTGGGTGGTTTTTCCTCATGTTACAGATACTGAAGCCAAGGCTTAGAAGACTTAAGTAACTGACTCAAGATCACACAGCTAGCTTTGAAATCCAAATCCAAACCCAACACATCTACCTAAAGGCCCCTTTTTTAAAAAAAAACTACATCGCCTATTGATTATTTTGCTTTCTTTGTTCACATGCTTATCTTACTCACTGGACATAGTATTCCTTAATAGCAGATAATTTGTTGCTGTTGTTTTCCCCCTGGGGATACATTTTTCCTTATAACTTTGAACAGATTTAAACTTTTCATTTTTTTGCCAACATTCCTTGCTCACGTCTAAATACTACAAGGACGGGATCCTTGAGCATAACTGTTTTGTTCATCACTGAATCCGCAGAGCCTGTCACAGTGTCTGTCATACAGAAATTGCTCAGTACATAATTTTTGAATGAATAAATCAATTAACCAACTTCCCACCTTTGCTTCTCTTCTCTGCACACTTACTCCTTTTCTCTTTCAACGTATCAAGAATCATCTCCTCATGGAAGCCTGTCCAAGACCAAGTTAGGTGCCTCTCTCTGTTCCTCCATGTGCTTTTGGAGCCCTTTTCACAAGTTTTATACTAGGACTGTTTATTGACTTGTCTTACTTCTTTACCCAACTGTAAGTTTCTTAATGGCAGGAACTAATTCATCTTTCTGTATCCAGCATTTCATATATACTACGTGTTCAGTGAATATTTGTTGAAAGAATCAATGATTAAATGGGTTTTCCATTAGTAGAGTGAATGAGTTATATTTCTTAGAATAGAATCTGAAAATCAAACAGACAGTATTGGAAATTCTTTGCTTGAGGTAAAAAATACTTGCACAGGGGCCGTCTTCCAAATTCTATCTTCTTTGGTCCCTTTGGTTTTCTTTATGAAACATATTCTTGGATTCTATCAAAGGAGGTTTAGGCACCAAGGGACAAAATGAACTTTCTTATAAGATAGTCCCAAATCATAGATCCTAAGAGTAAGATTATGTTGAAATGTCTCAATAGCTTCCAAATGCTGATATGTATGATGTCATCTGATTAAAACAGTATGATTCAAAGGAAGACACAGGATTTCCAGGTTTTCAGTGTGCGTAGTACTCTTGACAGACTATTATATTGTTCTACAGTCTCTTTATAATTATTTCCTGGTTTCTTTCCCATGGAAACTTTGGATTTAAGATTTTTTTTCTGCAAACAAAAGTTTATGATACTTTATTTTCTTTACAAATGTAACAAGTAGACCATGTTTACCCTTTGTGATTTTTGATCAGAGAATGAAAGGATTCTCATATGTAGGAATCAGCAAATCCCCAAAATATGAAAAGTAGTTGTTAGTGAACTTGGTATCAATGTGTAAGACGAACAGAAATCTTCTTTCTTTTTATTTAATAATGTGTTTTAGCAAAATTTGATATTTGGAAGGAGGCAGAAATAAATATAGCATACTTTGGAATCTTGAATCTGGATTTTTTACTTTTTCCAGACTTTTTCAGACTGTCTGTGCTGCTTTAGATGTACTATGTCCCCCAAAATACCATGGTCTTTAATGCAGTCTTGTAGGGGCCAATGCATTAGTGTTGATTAGGTTGGAATCTTTGGATTAGGCTGTTTCCATGGAGATGTGACCCATCCAACTGTGGGTAATACCTTTGATTAGATAAATTTCCATGGAGGTGTGGCCCCACCCATTCAGTGTGGGTCTTGATTAGTTTATTGGAGCCCTGTAAGAGCCCACAAACAGAAGGAGCTCAGAGCTGCTGCAGCTTAGAGAGACATTTTGAAGACGGCTGTTGAAAGCTGACACTGACATTTTGGATAATGCCATTTTGAAACACAACCTGGGAGCAAGCAGATGCCAGCCACATGCCTTCCAAACTAACAGAGGTTTTCCGGACACTGTTGGCCTTCCTTCAGTGAAGGTACCCTTTTGTTGATGCCTTGAGTTAGACATTTTCATGGCCTTCAGACTGTAAGTTTATAACAAAATAAACCCCCTTTATTAAAGCCAATCCATTTCTAGCATTAACAGACTGGAACACTGTCTCCCTCTTTCTCTCCCCTAGTCCCTCCCTCTCTCCTTTCTCTTTCACTCCCAGTCACCTGTTAGGTACCAACATAAAACATAAATATTTTTCTCTATTTTATTTATAAACAACAACAACCAGGCATTCTAATTCTGGGCACATTTCAGGTCAGATATTTTATTTAAATCAACTTTTCCTTGGAGTTACCTAGGAATTAAGTTCTTATCCCCCCTCACTGACCTTTTCTGAATGCTATTTATGAATGATATTCATCAGTTAAAAATGAGGATTTCAATTTCATACTAAAGAGCTAGGACTATCGTGTTCTCACTCATTTTTAGCTTCCTTCTTTTTCATTCCCCATACTCCTGCCACTGCCAAATAAACTGAGTATTTCAGTGTTTATCTCTTCTTTTAGATTTTTAAGTCAGTAAGCTCAGAGGATGATATTCTGTGTGTCAGAATAACTTGAGGCATAAAATGATTTGAGTCATTTTATGGATGTTTTTAAATCACATATATCAGTTTTATCAACTGCCATTCATAATAGATCTCTTCCTAACTTGACCCTGGCCCTGGCCTTGACCTAACTCAAAAAGTTACTCCATAATTCTGGTTGATACTTAGACTTATGTCTTAAAGTTTGAGGGAAAATTTCCAGAGACATTATAAGGTACTTTAATTAGGAGCTTATGGTGACTCAGGAATATTATGCACAGCATTGATCCATAGTGTAGCTAATAAATTCATTTTGCTGCAGACTTAAGTGATTTGTTATAGTACATTAGCCAATAAGTGTGAAACCTATCTCAACATGAATGACGGAAGAGGCAAGGCAATGAAACTTTCATCACTACTGAGAGTGAACGAATTTGCCAAATCTAGGGCATCAATCATAGTAAATGCATTCAAAACAAATCATACATCTTTTACAGTTCATTATTTTCATCAGCACTTTTGAAATCAACAGTCCAAAATAGTGACTTTTGGCCAAGTTTTCAACAGTTTGTGGTTTAAGCAATATGCCTCCGCTATCATTTTCCAGGATGTGTTTTCAGGTAGTTGCATTCCATGGGCCACTTTCAACCATAAACAAAAGGACGAAAGGGCCATGTTGTTTATAAGGAACGACATTATATCATATCTTCGAATTGTTTTCTTAAAAGTCAAATCAGTGTCTAAAAGATCTCCTTGAATCACCTAGAGTTTGAATATATGAGTAAATTAGAGGACAGAATTTCACACTTATGTACTGTGCTAACACTCATTATGTAGGCAAAAAAGTACTATAAGCATTGTTTATGTGTGTGAATATGTGTATGAAGTATGTGTAATGGGGGGCAGGATGGAATGTTAAGACAATAAATAATTTAATTATAATGTAATTATAATGAATAATTTATTTATTCATTGCCATTGTTCTGATGGCCTTTTTAAAAAGATTTTGTTTGGAAATACTTTTAAACTTAAATGGAAGCTGTATGAATAGTACAAGGAACACCTTCATATCCTTCACCCAGATTCACCCATTGTTAATATTTTGTCCCATTTGTTATATCATTCTCTTCCTCCCTCTCTTTCCACACACACATATGTACATACATAAATTCATACAAGTATACATTCATACATATATACACCCATATATTGTTTTTCTTCTCTGAAACACCTGAGAGAAAGCTGTATATATCATGGCCCTCCATGGCTGAAACTCTTCAATGTATACATCCAAAGAACAAGGATATTTTTCTATATAACCACAATATACTCCAGCCATCTGATTGCCTTTTAATTTTTCAGCATGACTTTTTTATGCCTTTTAACCTCAGTTCTAACCCAGATACTGAGCCCCTTAATTGATATTTGGAAGGAGGCAGAAAAAAAATCATATCACTAGAATTTTTAATTTTGCAAACTTACATGGTAAGCTGATAGATGGGAAACGACTAAATACTGGTTTTAGGGAGAATAGAGGAGTTAATACAAAGAGATCTCCCTTAATTAATAAATCTTATTTGTTTAGGGATACATCTGATCAATAGTATATAGCTAGCATTCATTAGGACAGCCAAAACCTTGTCCTTCTGATATTTTTTTTTAAATCCCAGTTTTCCTCTTGTTGTCAGATAATTCCAGGTTTTGAAGGACTGAAGTAGTTTCCACAGAGACAATGCCAGTCAGCAGTAGAGGCAGGGGAGTGGGGAATGGAGGTGGCACTAAGGAGTCCTGGAGAGAGCAGGGGTCCTGTGGGTAGTCACCTGCAAATGACCACAGCCATCCCAACGCTGAAACAGGTCCCTACCCAAAATGGTACATATGGCTATTTTTATTTCCTAACCTAATATTTTAAATGGCAGTTTACACTGGTGTCAACAACTAGAGCTGAGATTTATGTTTGATAATCTATGCAGCTGATTTCGACAGATAACACATTTTTGACAGCTGCATTTTTTTTCCTAATGGGAATTTGAGCATGCATGTCCCTCTCCAGCCAAATATATCCAACAATATGCTTATGCACTGGGGGATCCAAGTGAGAATGACAGTAGTTCCAGGATTTAGAATAAGCAGCAATATTCTCATGGGAGGAGGGGTTGATGCTGGGGCAATTTGTGAAAATTGATAACTATGGTGGATGATATAGAGGCACAGTCCTGCAAGGTCATCCACAAGGCAGATTCACTGACAGTGTAGACATGGAGGTGGGCCTCGAATTGTGCAAATAACAGGTAAACTCATTTATTCATTCAAGATATTTATGTTGAGGGACACTGTTCTAAGAGCTGGGGATGTGGTGATCGATAAAACAGCTATGGTCTATAACCTCATGGAGCTTACATATAACCCATTTTTACTTTAAAATATTGCATACTCAGAGGTATTTACAGCCATAGTATATAATTCAATGAATCGTTCTAATGTGACTTGAATCCTCAAGAATTTAGTTTTACATCTAGCAGGTTTGCAGGAAGATAGAACATTGGCTTTAAATGACAGATCATGGAAAGAAATAATTTGCAAAGACTCTACAGCTTTTAGTTGTTTAGCAGGAGCAGTGTGCTTGAAACTATTGAGTTATCAGAAAAAATATTTAAATATCCATATGTGCAAGTGAATAGATGAGTGGGTAAGGACAGCTAGGGGAGTGAAGAGATGAGAGCCTCCCAGCAGTGAAGACAGTATTGTTCTTTATGGCTGGGAGACCTTTTTGGTTCATTGCAATGGCTTCCAGGCTGGAGTGACTTCCAAGTCAGGGTGGTGAGATAGATATCTGAAGCCTAAGGGAAGCTCCAGGGTCATTCTTGTAGGGTTTTGTTTGGCAGATGTTGTAAAAATAACTTTCAGTTGAATTTGTTGATAGTTCTGGAGTGAACTCTTAACTAGCAATCTGTTACTACACAATATCTTCAAATAACAGGAAGGTAGAAATCAGCCATCCAATATCCAAATCTCAGCCTGGCCTATGTGAGCATACTTCTTGTTGACAAGACAAAGCTATGGCTCTAAATCATGGGTGAATAGTTGTGTTATTGGTGTTTGTATCTTATGTTTAAAATAAGATAAATGTTTATTTCTCTCTCACGTTAAAATCTGAAAGTAAGCAGTCCAGAGCTAATATGGCAGAACTATTCCATAAAGTCTTTAAGGACACATGCTCCTTCTATCCTGTGCTCTGTTAGATGTTGTCTTCATGCCTAAGTTCAACTCATGGATCAGTATGACTGTTCTACCTTCAACCATCAAATCTACCTTCTAGCCAATAGGAAAGAGAAAGAATGAAGAAGGGCAGATAAAGGATACCTGACAGATGTCTTTTAAGAAAAGTCCCTGGAAACTCCCACCTAACACTTGTACTTCCAAACCATTTGCCAGAACTTAGTTAAGTGGTAACACTTAGCTGCAAAGGAATAAGGACATTTTCTCTATTTTGGTAAAAATTGGGGCATTCTAATACAATTGATGGAGAAAAATATCCCATGTTAGGGGACAGCCAGCAGTCTCTGCTACAATTCTGCCTGTTAATAATGCTGCATGTGTTTTATATACTTAATATCAGTCAGCAGCACAATATTGGCAATGTGATTTGTGGTATGATTGTTTATAGTATGAGCTTTTAGCTGAAGTGTTCCAGAAAGTCATATCAGTGTCTACTAGATTATTTGAGCTACCCTAGATAAGAACCTAAATATTAAATATGCTAGACTAATTGATTTCAATCTTATGTGGCAATAGATTCCCTACCTCAAAGTTTGCATGTCTGCCTAGAATTGGGGAAAGAAGAAATTGGTAGCTCAAAATAAAAGTAGTTTGACTTATTAAAACTGTTTCTCTTCATGTTCTTACCAAGTCATACCCTCATCTGAATTTGAGTAGCAGGTACATTTTGAACTTATTGCTGAGAAAGTCATAAAGTCTCACATGAGAATTATTGTGCTTGTTCTAACAAGACAGTGTTCCAGCAGGCATGCCTAAATTTGATAGCTACAAAGAGGGAGATCTGGAAGGAAAGAAAGGGGAACAAAAAGGTAATTTCTTTTAATTCGACTGCAATGGCTTGGATTAAGATAGAGAATGGTTACCATTTTGCTGACACGAGGCAGACATGTCACTAAATAGGGAGAGTGAGCAGTCACAGAGCTGATTTAATTTTCAAAGGGGTTTATGGAAGCACCAAAAGACGATGTAGCCCAATGTTCTTAAAAGTATGAACTAATTTAATTTGTTCCAGCATTGCAAGAAATTAAAGCCAAGCATAATCACCTCCCAGCAGTAAAAAGAACACATTAAAAAGTCCCATTGTTATTGACTGAATGAAGTGAGCTTTCCGATTACCTTGTGCAACCACATTTTAATGTTTATCTGTCCATTTATTCCAAATCACGTTAGAGGGCCTTAACTGATTTTGACAAAAAGAGCTACACTATTATGGTCCTGTTTCAAATGTGTACATCTTCCACATTTCAGTAAATTTGGGTGATGTCATTAATAAGGATTCTTTGTTTCTTAGTGTGCAGAAGAGGTTCAAGGTTAAAAGAAAGACTTCAATTAGAGAACTGATCTTTCCTTCCTCTGAGAGTTTCCCAGGAGACAGGTAACTTGTTCCTTTCATAGTGGGCTCAAAATGTCCTGAATATGGTGACTGAGAGCTGCTTCCACAGAGTAGAGCCCTCAGGCAGTGTATAGTATCTAGACTTCCAAGGAATTAAAGTCATGCAGGTAAATGATGAACAATGAACTCCCCCATAAGAAGGGTATCCATATGATTTATCATCCAAACTGGAATACTTTCTAGAGTGAAAGGCAATGCTATTCATAATTACGCTGGGGTAACAGACATAAACCTGGTAAGTTCCAGTCCAATTGGGATGTATAGAAGCCCTACCCATAAGGAACAGGGTGCAACAGATATCTAAACAAATAAATGTAATAGTGTTTAAAGGTACTGTTTTAGTTTCCTAGGCTGCTTAAAGCAGATACCATGAAATGGGTTTGGCTTAAACCATGAGAATTTATTTGCTTATGGTTAGAGTCCAGGAAAATGTTTGAATCGAGGCAGCATCAAGGCAATGCTTTCTTTCTGAAGACTGGGTGCCAGGGATCCTTGACTCCTCTGCCACTTGGCAAAGCACATGGTGGCATCTGCCAGTCTCTTCTTTCTCTTCCAGGTTTCTTTGCTGTTCTGGTTTGCTAAAGCTGCTGAAATGTAATGTACCAGAAATGGATTGGCTTTTACAATGCGGGTTTATTAGTTCACAAATTTACAGTTCTAAGGCCATGAAAATCGAAATTAAGGCATCAAGAGGTAGGCACCTTTTCTAAGGTAAAGGCCAATGGCGTCTAGAACACCTCTGTCAACTGGGAAGGCACGTGGCTAGCATCTGCTGGCTCTTTGCTCCTAGATTGCTTTGCTTTCAGCTTCTGATTCCACTGGCTTTCTTCTTAAGTGTCTGTGAATTCTCACATAGCTTCTCTGGAGCAAAATCTGGATTTATCTCTTAGCTTAGCATCTCCTGGTTCTGGTTTCAACAACTGTCTCCAAGATGTCTCTGGGTATTTTCCAGGTGTCTCTCTCTGCTCTCTCCAAAATATTTCTGCCTTTTATCCTTTCATAGAGGACACCAGTAAACTAATTAAGACCCACCTTGAATGGGCGAGGTCACATCTCCACAGCAACAACTTAATCAAAAGGTCCCACCCATAACAGGTATGCCCACACAAGATTAGATTAAAAGAACAGTCTTTTCTGGGGTACATAATGGATTCAAACCAGCGCACTTGCTTCTCTCTCTCGTTCTCCTTCTCCCTCTCCCTCTCCCTTTCCCTCTCCCTCTCTCTGTATTCATTCCATTTAGAAGGGACTCCAGTAGAAGTATTAAGACCCATCCTGAATGAGGTGGGTCACACCTTACTGGAAGTAGCCTCATCAAAAAGTCCAACTTACAATGGGTCCACACCCACAGAAATGGATTAAAGAACGTTTTTCTGGGGTACATACAGCTCCAAACCAACACAGGTTACACTGAGAATAAATGCCTCTATGGACACTGAGCAGAAAAATAGAGAAAAGCTTCATTCCAATAGAGGCTTATTTCCCCAGCACAAAAATTGCTCCAAGTTATTTTTTAATCTCAGGCTATGAGGTTTACAGATGCTTGAACCATGTTAATGTGCCTCTAATTCTTCAATTATTGATTCTCCAATGTGTTAGAAGCTGCAGAAACATTACAGAAAGGTAACCTTAATAAGGTAAATGTCCCATGCTTTTTCGGCTTAACTCAAATCAACAAATATTTATTGGATGCCTACTATGTGACAACGAGTGTTTAGCATGAGAGATCAAAAAGTGAGTTCGATATTGCCCCAACCTTCAAGAAACTCAGTCTCATGGTAAACAAATCATTGTAGTAGATTTGTTTAGTGACTTTACAACTTGAAGAGTTAACTTCTGATTTGGCTCCCACTCATCAAACACAATATTTGCCAGTCTCCGACTTTGGCGGGAAATCCTGCTGGGTGGTAACCTGAATTCTTCCCAGTCCCCTACTAATGCTAGACAATATGACAAAATAAACAGGGTGGCCAGGCTGTTTTAGTGAGGCTCTTTTGGCCCAGAGGTCCTTGTTTTCCAGACAGCTAATTTATTTTTTTCCACTCAACAGCCTTTCCCTACCATCTGAGCTGTTCTGACAAAATCAACCGAGACAAGCCACAGAGATTTAGGATGTCTGGGTTTAAAAGGTTTGCTTGTTTAATTAGATAAATAATTTGAACGTCCTTTCCAGGATTACTGCTCCTAATCACAGTGAGAAAAGCTGGAAAAACTCTCCCAGTCAGCCAGTGCTGGATAACAGAATCTGGGGGAAGAATGAAGCATTGGGGTGAGGTGGGGATAATTTTTTTAAATCCTAATATGCTCTAGGTACCTGCCTAGTAAAATCATAATAATATGAATTTTTTGAGCACTTACTATTTTCCAGGCACTGTTTTACATGCAGAATCCTATTTAGTTTTCAAAACCACCCTATGATGTAGGTAACTACTTTTCCCATTTTACAGACAAGTTTGGGTAAGTTGATTAGCTTATATATTGGGCTCAAAGCTAGTCAGTGGATAAGTTTCCAGGTTTGGAAACAAGGATTGCCTTACTCTAAAAACTATTCTCTTGAATTTTAGTCCTTCTCTGGCCCAGCATAACCCAGCAGACCATCCATTTGGGGATTAAGAGGAATAGGGATGCAAAGGCCTTGCTTCCTAGGAAAGAGGGAGTCAGAGCTGGAATATGGGCTTTGCTCATGTAGGATGGGAACCTTCCTTCAGGATCTTACCAAACAGGTTAAATTCAAGCACCAGCCTCATTCTGAAGCAGAATTACTTTAGCAATGATTACTTGCCCTGTTGAATGCACTTCCAAATCTCCATTGCCTCACAAAGAGAGCTGGAGGCTGGGGCCATATGGCTCATGGGGAGAAGGAAGAGGCAGGCAGTGGGTGCAGCAAGTGGGGAATTCAAGCTGCAGGCAGTGGGTGCAGCAAGTGGGGAATTCAAGCTGCAAAGTTTAATCAAATTCTCGTAGTGCTGGATTCTCTTCAACAATTTATCTGGCAGCCCCAGTTTTTCCCCTCTGCCTTCCACAATTGCCACTTTTTTGTCCTTTTAAAATATTCTCTTCTTATAGTTCTCAGCTTCCAGTCAGTTGAGTTTCTACACTTTCAGAGACTCATGCCTATTCTTTTCTTCTCTTCCCAGTAGTTGTAGCTCCCTGCCTTCTCCTGACCCTCAATCCTTGGCTTCCCTTATACAGAATTTGAGAAGGAAAACATGATTTTGAGCATGGTGTCCTAAGGTCTAGTGCCGTGAGCCATTTCTTGCCTTGTCTTAGCCATCAGGTCCACTCTTCGTGTTGCTCACACACTGTTCCCTAAAGCCTAGCCAAGCTTGCAAATTGATCCTGAGTTACCAGGTGGAGGAGGCCATAGATACCTCTCCAGGAGGCCTGTCTGGGTCCTGTAGGCTTTCCTGACTTTCTGTGTGTGTCCTGTGGTAATGCACTTGGAGTTCTTTCGAAATCACTGTGATTGCTCATTTGTTGTTCACCACCTCTAGTAGTGGTCTCTGAAGCCAGAGATCTTGCTGTATTCAGCTCTGTAAGTTGAGCACTTCTTAGAGTATGGATATGTCCCCCTACACCCCAACAGGTGTTCAACAAGTGTTTGTTGGAAAGTAGTGAATGGAACCAAAGTTTAAGTAGACAAGGATAAATCATGAAACAATCTCTAATTTCCCAACTTTGTCCATGAAAAGGGCTCACCCCTGGCAAAACCAAAATAGACAAAGTATGTGGATCCTTTAAGACTCCTGGACCCATCTTCCCCTCTATCCTGGGCCTTCTTGCTGCTCTATACACAGCTTGTCGTTGGACAGATCACTCTCCTTTGAAGGAACTTCTGCCTGAAGGATACAGGCTTAGAAAGGCAGGAGATCACTAGATGGATGGAAAGAGGGAGGAAAGGAGAAGAAAATCAAGTGCAAAAACAAACAAACCAGAAACTCAGTATGAACAAATACGCAGAGATGGGACTCTAAGGAAATATGCTGACAAGTGTAGTGAAGGTGGGTGAGTCACAGGGAACGGTGATGACAGATGGGTCCAATGTGGTAGATTTTAGAGGGTCTCTGAGACCTCTTAATGAAGTTTGGATGCAATCCAATAGGCATTCAAAATTGATAATGTAGTCTTGGGTAAGGAGTGATACTGTTATTATTATAAAATAGATACTCTGGGAACATTAGGTTATTTAGGAGGAATTGCAAGAGGAAAGACCCCAGAGATGGAGGGAACAATTAGGTGCACCAGAAATTCATTTGCAAGGTGTTAAGGACTAGAAAGGAACATGAGGGCCAAATAGAAAGATTTATTTTTCATATTCATTTTCCAATGAAAGGTTTGGGCTGCATGGTGGTCTTTTGGAAACAGTGCTCCCTGCCTGGCTGGGTAATTAGTGATAGGTCATTGGGGTCAGATATTTTTGGTCAGGCCTGCGTTCCTCACAACACATCTCATAGGGGTCCAGTTGGTCGTGGACAGCTGAGATAGTTTGACTAAGACCATTCCTAAGTAATTGTTGGTAGAACCAGGAAAGGAATCTATGTCTTTTGATTCCAAATCAAAGAATCTTTCAGTGACCCCGTGTTAGCATTCCAGATTCCAGAAGCACTTTTTAAATTTTTCAACCTTGAAATTGTAAGGTCCTTATGGGTACATCTAAAACACTATTCTCAGGAAGGTTTCTGTCACTAGGACACTAATGTGGCTGTTGACGTTATAGGTTGCAAACTGGCCACGAAGGCTGTTCTAGTTTGCTAATGCTGCCGGAATGCAAAACACCAGAGATGGATTGGCTTTTATAAAAGGGGGTTTATTTGGTTACACAGTTACAGTCCTAAGGCCATAAAGTGTCCAAGGTCACACGTCAGCAATTGGGTACCTTCACTGGAGGATGGCCAATGGTGTCCAGAAAACCTCTGTTAGCTGGGAAGGCACGTGGCTGGCGTCTGCTCCAAAGTTCTGGTTTCAAAATGGCTTTCTCCCAGGTCGTTCCTCTCTAGGCTGCAGTTCCTCAAAAATGTCACTCTTAGTTGCACTTGGGATATTTGTCCTCTCTTAGCTTCTCCGGAGCAAGAGTCTGCTTTCAACGGCCATCTTCAAACTGTCTCTTATCTGCAGCTCCTGTGCTTTCTTCAAAGTGTCCCTCTTGGCTGTAGCAAGCTGGCTCCTTCTGTCTGAGCTCATATACTTCTCCAGTAATCAAGGCCCAGGCTGAATGGGCGGGGCCACACCTCCATGGAAATTATCTCATCAGAGTTATCACCTGCAGATGGGTGGGGCATATCTCCATGGAAACATTTAAAGAATTCCAAACTAATCAGCACTAAAATGTCTGCCCCACAAGATTGCATCAAGGAATATGGCTTTTGGGGGACATAATACATTCAAACCCGCACAAAGGCCTATGGATCTATTTTGTTTGGCCCATAAAGTGTTTAACATTTTTTTAAATTAGTTTTCAGTAGCTTAAAAACAGAAGTTTTTGCATTAAAAAAATCAATGTGGGGAATCTTCTGAAAAATCTGAAGATCTGGCACCAGTGAGCCAGCATTCCCATATGGCACCAATCTGCTGTGCCCTCTGCAGTCTCCCACCCACTGCCCCCACAGTCACCACCAAACACATCTTTCATTCATTCACATTATCTGCCATGCTCCGATAGGCACTTTAGTGAGGGAGCCCTGCTTTAGGTATTCAAATGGTAAAACTGTAGTGCTCTGGAGGAAACACACACATTTCTGGAGAAATGACTTACAAAATATATGCATACCAGACAGTTCAAACCTCAGCATGCAATGTGGTCTATTTCCTTCTCACTCGCAGTAGAGAAGGAGAGGAAGAGGTTTTTATTATTATGATGATGATGATGAAGGAGGAGGAAGACAGAACTAACATTTATTAAGCTAGATGATTTAATACTCCTTACCTCAGTATTTTCAAACACATTGGCAGATTGCAAAATCAATTTAGTGGGTCAAAACCAATAATTTTTTTTAAAAAAATTAAAGATAATAGATTAGAAAATACCAGAGTGAATCACAAATAATAAGGGTAAATATTATTTCATGATGGTCTGTTTCAATTCTGTGTCTAGACGCTGGAATACACACACACATGCAGTTTCAATTATATAGTGAATGCTTTTGCCTTTTGTGTATATAATTATTTTTTTTTAGTTTCACGTAAACTTAAATATATGATTTGCTAAACAAAGCCTGAAAACAAATACTTACCAAGACTATTATGTCTAACACACCAAAGTTACTTTTAAAAAGAGTCTACCCACATAAGGTCTTTTCTAAAATAAATCCAGGTATCAAAACATTCCTGTATGTACTTTTTATACTATTAGTAAGCATCCATACCTCTTCAAAAATGAACATAATTAGCAGTAGTATTTATTGCATCTTTACTTAAACAAACATACTATGTCATAGTGTAAATTTTATTTCTTACCAAGGTTCACTGTTGAAAAATTTGATAGCCGCTGCCTCATTTCATTTAATCCTCCCCCAAATCCTGTATGGGTGGATTCTGGGGCTTCAGGAGAAGATAGCAATCTCCACAAAAGTTAAAATTACCCACAATTTTTGCTTATTGGAAGAACTCAAAGAATACCAAAAAAAAAAAAAAAAAGAAATGTCTGATTAGCTGGGGCCTTGAAGCAGGTGAAGAAAAGGTACTTTCAAGGTGACCTTTCAATTATTGGGTCTCCCTGACTACTAGGGTCATTAGTAGTTCTTAGGTCCCTGGGGACAAATTGTGAAAACAAAACATACAGACTGAAATTAGAAAGCAGACATAAATATCTAGAAGCTTCTCCAGTGTTAGATTTGTAACAAAATTTAATATGAATTGGAATAATAATTCCAGTGAAATAGTGGATATATGGAGCATAGTGAGCTTAGCACAATTGCAAAATTCACAAAACTTAAAGTTGTATTTCAAGAGTTAAGCTATGTAATGCTGTTGAAAGAAAATATGAAGCCACCAGAAGGATACACAGGCAACAATTAATTTTAGTGGATCTCAAACTTTTTTAAATCAACAATATTCTACTCCTATTAATGCCTTAATTATCACCATGCAAAATGCCCATACATTAAATAAAAAAATTATAGTTAGTAATTATGCTCAGGAGATTTGTCAAAACATATATAATATATGTATACCCATTATGTTTTCAGACAATAAGGGAAACGCAATGCAATTTTTTTTTTCATTCTTATCAAGGAGCAGTCATTTAAGCATAAACTTGTAGTACTCAAAAATAAAATTTGGGTTTACAAGATCAGGGCATGGCAAGAAGTTTCTAGATTGCTGTGGAATATGATATGTTTCTAAAAACAAATCTTAAGAAAGAAAAACAAACGGCATGCTTTGTGCTTCTTGCTTAAAGAAACAGCTGCGGTTGAAATTGTTTAAAGTTGCAGGTCCAAAGAATGTTCCTGCTAATTGTTTTAATTCTGTAATTTTCAGAGAGATGCAGCTGCTGACCACTACTGTTATAAATAATGTGGACACAATTGTTTTGATAGCTGTATTTTAAAAAGAGGAGGGAAAGGATTGCTGTTTAAAGCAGCTCTTGTGTGTTACATGTAGCATACATGATATGTATTTACAAATGTTAAATAAGGCATACATTTAAGTTTAACCAACCCAAATGGAGTAGACATATGGATTTGTGATTTTGAAAATTAGGGTTAGTCTTAAAATTTAAATGAAATGTGGAAAATGGCCTTGTCAGGGGAACCCTCTGTGGGATATAATTTTTAGCCCAGTTTTTCAAAAGTGAAAACAGAGGTGCAGAGAAATTAATAACAAGACCCAATTTGCCACACAGTTGCTAAGTTGCCCAGCCAGGACATGAACCTAGGTGTCTCTGTTCCCAATGCCATGCTTTTTCTGTTACTCATAACCGTCATAGACGGTCACTAAAATGGATACCTCCAGAACTCTTGGCTTATTGCTATGCACCCAGACTACTGCAATGGACTCTTAATCTTCCTCCTTCTTTCCTCTCCATTCTATTCTCCTGGGTTACCAGTCCACTTTTCCAATTCCAACAATATCTACTAGCTCAAGGCCACACATATCACTATTCAATTACTCTACCAGGCTACTTTCCACCCACACTTATAGCCTTTATTCAGGCCTCCAGACATCTCTTCCACCTGAAAAGAATGCCAGCTGACTTCCTCCTCCCACAGCCATTCAAAGCAGGACTTGGTTGATGAGCTACATCCAGTTTCACCTTCTTCCTGGAACCCTGCACACTCAGCTACAGTCCATACAGCCCTCTCTCTGCTCTGAACTAGAGTAGCCCTCCCTGGCTGAATGATTTATATGCCACCTTATACTGTTCTCTAGACAGTAGCTGATCATGTGTCTGATTTTCTCAGTGGGATATTATAAATCCCTTCCCAGGCACAGGCCACTGAATCTTTCATGTGCTTATATTTCCCAGCACCTAGCACATCAGAGAGGCTTAATAAATATGTACGGATTTGTTGACTGCTCTCTTTCTGGGAAAAAGAAAGAGAGAAAAGAGAGAACGGAATGGACAGGGGACGATTACTCTCTGACCGTTTCTCGGCAGCATAAGAAGTCATTAGAAGAGGAAATATGACCACCTTGGTGAAAACTTCAAACATGTGGGAACCTACAGAATACATGTATTTTGTTTCTGTTTTGGACTCACTTAAATGATGTAGACAAAGATTTCCAAAGTACGTTTAAGGAAATGATCATTGTTATATGGACAAAAAGGGGTTCAAAAATCAAATAGGTTTAGAAAATACTTGTTTAATGACATTAAACATGTCTTTGCTGTAGAACTTTTAGATTTTGGTAGGTTCATGTCCATTACAAATCACTATGAAGAGCCTACCTATACAACATTTCCCAAACTTATTTGACCACAGAACTCTTTTGGTGAGAAGCATCTTGATGGACTAGTGCTTGTTGTAACATTCTTTGAGAAATGTTGGAAGGATCTTCCCAGTAACCTCACAAAGTAGATGGTCCTCTGTCATTATCCAATGAAGTATCTTTTTATACAATGGTTTTAAATAATTTGATGTGTTCCTGTGAAGGCCTTAGATTGTAGATCTTAAATTCTGTACTTACACAGCTGGTTAATGCTCAAGGGTTGGTGGTGATAATAGAAAAAGAGTAATTGGTTTAGGATTGAGAATGTGTGACAGAGTTAGGAAACCCTCAAGTATTAAGTGCCTTATTGCAGACTGACTTATTTTAACAACCTTTTAAGGTAACTATAATAATAGTTACTATTTATTGAATACCTATTATAAGTCAGATACAGACCTTGGTGCTTTACATGCATTTCTCATAACACTGTAATTCCCAATTTACACAATGGCCTCAGGTATTTAAATGGATAATTTAAGATAACACAGCTAGAACAATGGAAAAGCTGGAATTTAAATTCATATCTGGCAACTCAAATGTTTATGCTCTATCTGATATGTCATACTATTTTCCATGGGGAACACTGTAAGTTGTAGATTCTTGTGTAAGTATGAAAGAGTTTTCTTATCCAAATCCAAATCCTTATAGATACTCTTTTATAACTAGAAAACTAATTATTATTTTATAAATCTGTGTATGTATGGAGCCAGCTCATATTATACAGGTATACCAGATATATTCTTGAATTTTGAAGCTGGCTTTGTGTTTTAGTTTGCTAATGCTGCCAGAATGCAAAACATCAGAAATGGATTGACTTTTATAAAAGGAGGTTTATTTGGTTACACAGTTACAGTCTTAAGGCCAAGAAGTATCCAGAAACAAAGGGTATCTTCACTGGAAGATGGCAAATGGCATCCGGAAAACCTCTGTTAGCTGGGAAGGCACGTGGCTGGCATCTCCTTGCCTCCAGGTTGCGTTGCAAAATGGCGTTCTCCAAAATGTCCACATCAGCTTCCAATGGCCGTCTTCAAAATGTCTGTCTCAGCTCCAGCTAGCTATGAGGTCCTTCTGTTTGAGCTTATATAGTGCTCCAATAAACTAAAAAAGGCCCACACTGAATGGATGGGGCCAGGCCTCCATGGAAATTATCTAATCAGCGTTATCACCTACAGTTGGGTGGGGCACGTCTCCATGGACACTGAACCAATAGGTTCCAACACAATCCACAATAATATGTCTGCCCCTACAAGAATGCATTAAAGAATATGACTTTTTCTGGGGGACATAAATATATAAACCAGCACACTTTGTAATGCATACACATTTAACAGACACAATTTTACCAGTAAGCCAACAGGACTTCTCATTCATGTGTTTTACTAAAGTACCAGGAATGAGAATAAGAAATTACCCTTTTAAGGATCTGTTCAAAAGATTTAGAATGGCTTAGTCTTTCTTTGGAAATCTTTTGGGTGTATTTTTCTTAACACGTCTTAATCCTTTAGATGAAATGAATGTCACTTTGGCACTCCTTCTCCTTAGGTGTCCCATAGTGAGGGGAGTAAATGGTTAAGAAGAGATTTATAAGAAAGGAAAAAAGGGAAGAATGAAGGAAAGATTCTGGGGTATGTTTGATTAGAACGATTACTTTCTCTCCTCTATTCAGAAAGGAATTCTTAACCTGGAGTCCTTTGTTGCTTTAGGGAAGACAGAGAACACCTTTAAAATTAAAAAAAAAAAAAAAAAAAATCATACACATTTATTCAGTTTTCTGGGGAAAGAGGGTTTAGTTTGCATCAGATTTTCAAAAGGCTTATTAGACTCCCATAAATGTTAAGAAGCACTATAATGAGGTATCTTTTTAAGTGCAGGGAATCAGAAAGTAAACCTACCACAAGTGTCTCCTTTATGGGAAATTTTCAGGAAAGAGACCTGGCAAGTGAACAGTAAGAACACAGATCAGGAGATAGGGGAGACAGTGTGTCCAAGAAAGAATAGTGAGCAATGGATCAAATAAACTTAGGGAAAACAAATTTGTGTTATAAGGGGACTTGGAATTATAATAAGATTAAGAAGGATTCTCGAGAAAACTTTCATGTTGTAAGGAAAATCTTAATAATAAGTCTAGAATAAAATATCCAAATTATTTACAAAAAGAAAAGGAAATAATGTGTATGTGGGATAAAGGGATGAGGAAGGGGATGGAGGTTGGATGGTGGGGACTAGAGCAGTGAAAACACAGGACAATCTCATCAGGAGTGGATTAGATGTTATTTTATTTTGTTATATTGAGACATATAAGTTTAAGTATGGCTATTAAAAGTAAAAGTGAGCACTACAGATTGGCTGAACTTAAAACAACCAGAGGAGGCAGGAGATTCAGTTCTTCTCCCCACTTTAGTTTGCACAGGGAACCTAGTCTCCTGATCTTGGTAGGATGGCACACAATCGTACTCCATTCACCTGTATACACATCATACCTGTGTATTGACAGATTCTTTTTCACTTTCACCTTATTTTGTAAGATCATTCTATGTATGTATTATAACACATCATTTTGATTCTGATATTAATATTTCACTTCTGTAAGACACTATAGTATGCTTAACCATTCCTAACTCTGGAAATGTTAGCTACTGATTATCTTAGTTTGCCAGGACTGCTATGACAAATGCCTTATACTGGTTGGCTCAAACAACAGGAATTTATAGGTTCACAGTTTGGAGGCTAGAAATCCAACATCAAGGTATCACCAGACCATGTCATCTCCCAGAGTCTGTAGCGTTCCGGTGGTGGTTCAATCTCTGCATCTGTCACCTGGCAATATTTTTCTTTCTGTCTCCTTATAAGGACCCCAGTCATATTGATTAAGGCCTACCTTGATTCAATTTGGCCTCAAATAAAAAAAGATCCTATTCACAAATGAGTCCACACCCACAGGACTTGGAATTAGGACTTGAATATGTCTTTTGTGGAGGACATGATTCAATCCCCAACACTGATAATCTTAAAAAGAGAGAAAGAGCAGAGATTGAAAGCAAGAGATTGAGAACAAGAGATAAACAACCAGACAAAAATCAGTACATTTGGAGAGCCATACCTAGGACAACTGCTTGAATCTTACTTGGAAAGAAGTATTCTTAGTTGTTAGAAAACAAGGATATTTTTCAGCTCTTCAGTCACACAATAAATGTTTGCTGAGTGCCTGTAAATGTCAGGAACTATCCAAGCCATTTGTAGAAAGGTCCAGATACCAATAGAAAAGTGATATAAGCAAATTCGTAGATAGAAGCCAGCAAATTGTGTCCAGGTGAAAGGATTGACTAAGAAGAGCAACCTTAGGTGGGATAGTGAATAAAAGATAGTTTGGAAAGGTATTGACAGACCATCTGAAAAAAGACCCTGTGTGAATCCAAGAAATGTGATGTTAATACAGTAAGTAAGAGGGAGCTTTGCAGCGGGTTCTTCAGCAGAAGAGTGACACAATGAAAATAGGTATAAAGGAAGATTATTCTGACTTCATAAACAGTACTGAGGTGAAAAAATTGAACTCTAGGAGAATAAGTAGGAGGCTGTAACATGAATCTAGAAAGACAGAGAGAGGATTTTACTGAAGGTGGCAATTATAGAAATTAAGAAGAAATTAGTAAATCAATTGGCAAAGTGGTAGATGGGAATATGATTGGGAGAGGTATGACGATGTCAGAGATGGGTGTATTTACAAGCCTTCCCATTTTTCAATAGCCTCATTTCTCAGAATATCTAGATTTCAAGTAAAAAAACAAAAACAAAAAATGTCCCATATGCAACACCCGATATACAAGTGATCTAAACTCACAGAATTCCAAAATCATGGTATTGAATGGGATCTTGAGGCATCTGATTAGTTGAAGAATTTTCTCTAATATAAAAGCTGCTTTGACCCCACTCAGGTTAACTAACAGTGAACAACCTTATAATCAACACCCCACTCAATGCAGTATCAGAAATCATAGACTATCTGAATGTTAGAGCTGAACAGACCCCTGTCCCCATCTCTTCAAACTCTTCATTTTCTATAAGGAATGCTTTGTGCAGCTACTGACAAAGATAAAGAGTCAAAGACAGTGTCATACCGGAAGGTTCATTGTATATGATGGAAATACAAATCGCTCTCCACTGCCCAGGAATAAAGTAACTCCTAAGGTTATGAACAGGAGTATGTAAGTAACATATATATAGCTGTATTATTGGATTTTTTCCCAGCCTTCTTGCAAAATGTTTATTGTTATTTTACTAAAACAACTTTCCCAACAAAAACAACTTCCTTGCTGGCATTCTTTAACATTCAGACTTGTGTTGAAATATGAATTATGAATGAAAACCAGTTTTAACCCAAACTCATGGATATATGGCCTTTCTTGAATAACAATGGCCATTCTCTTTTTTTGAAATTCTCCTCTTTATTGACTCCTGACGGCTTTTCCTCTAGCTCTGGGCATCGCTTTAGGATTTTCTCTCTCTTTCTCCTCATTCCACATTTTCTTTACAGTCAGTCCCATTACTTCAACTACCAGATAGAAGTTCATGTCTTCCAACTATTTATTCCCAATCATGCCATCTCCTATCAATTTTGGAACAGTGGAGATATGAATAAATGAGTAAATGAATAAAAGAACAAATGAATAAAATGTCCAACCTAGACTGCGCTCCATCACTTCCTATAATCAACTGTCCATTGTGTGTTCTCAAACAAGTGTTCCTCTGGCACCTCTAGTCATTTTGTCCTGAACTGAACTCATCATCTTCCCTCCAACCACCTGTCAACCTGGCATAAGGCAGAGTCCTCATATGCGTCTGTCATCTGTCCTTTTCTTTCATCCAAAGCTCCAGTCCTCCCTATTGATTCTACCTCCTTGATGGCTCTCAGATATACCTGTGCCTCTCTATTTCTGGTCCTCATCCTCTCTTACCTGTATAGCAACAGTGTCCTACCTAGTCTTGTCCTCCCTCAATCCTCTTTTCACACTATTCCCAGAGTAATCTTTCTGAAACTCAGATCTGACCGTGTGACTTCCCAGATTGGAATACCTTTAATGACTCCTTTTCCACCTTTATCTTTATCCATTGCATGACCTAAACTTTGCATCCTTATCTGTTCATAGCTACATGAATGGCTTGTATTCTCCAGCTGGCATGCAATGGCATATGTTTTGTCCTCTGCCTGAAATGTCGCCTCGTATTCTTCACCTGGTTAACTCATCAATTCATCTCTCACAACTCAACTCAGGCATTCCTTCTTTCAGAAAGCTTTTCCAGATCTCTCCCAAGCTTTGGAAGGTGGTACCTTCCCTGTCCCTTATCCTCTGCCATGTGCTTACCTGTACCTTCTGCCTTGTTTCATTTACATACCAGCTGCCCTATAATTGTCTTCCTCACTGGATTATGACTGACCTTCTCAAAGCCCAAGTTGTTTCTTCTCATCCTTCTTTTCTATTTTTGTTCATTAAATGAAAAGAAGATGGGATAATAAATGGCCAGATCATCTTAATCAGTAGGATGTAAACTCTGTGATACTTAGCAAGAACTTTTGACTTCTTTCCTCATTGATAAATCCCCATCACTTACTATAGCAGATGGCATATACTATGTACATGCTCAAAAACAATTATGCATGAATGAATGAGTTGCTCCACAATAAACAGTACTTCACATATCTTGCCTTGTTTGGAAGAAATAATTTTCAGTTTTAACCAAAAATAAAATGGAAGTGAAAAGAAATCTAGGTTTATTAGAGAAAGAGGTCATTGATTATAATCTGTATAAATTTTACATGAATCTAGCAGCAAGGCTCTCTAGCATAAGGCAAATTTATAAGGTACAGAAATGTCTTCAGACTAAATTTCTGCCCCATTTCTTGAATTTCTCTTTTTTCTTTCTCTCCACCCAAAAATTGTTTCAACTAATTATTAAGTATCTGGACCCATAGGTTTTCCCTAGGTGTTAGTTGATAGGCTTACTTGAATTAATAGAATTATTTGCTTTTAAGTTAGAAATATAAGATAAAATGGACGAGGGAGGAAAAAGAACCTACTAGGTGAGCAGTGCTAGGCTGTTTATTTAACTCACATTTTCTCATGTAAACTAAAATAGCCTTCAAGATTCTTGTTATTATCCCCAGTCTACAGGCGAGGAAAATAAGGCCCCAAAATATAAGGTGAATTGACTTGGATTATGGTTTGTATGTAGTAGAATGGAAATTGGAACCTCCTTCACCTCCAGTTTCCTTTAAGGAATAACGCTACAGTCACATATATGTTACATGGAGCCCCTTACCCAGATGTCTGATTAAACTTGGCTCAAACTCCAATTCCTTGCACAAGAGCCCTCCCTATTCTTGCATTGAGTTCCTAAAACTTTCTCCTTTCTCTGCTTCTAATCTCTAGAGTCAGTTTAGGCAGACATTTCTGCCTGAACCTCAAAGTTCAATCCCTTCACTGGCTTATACAAAACAAAACTTTCCATCTCAGCAATTTGTGCCTTTAATAACTTTATTAAAGATAGGGGTTGAGGAGGAGATTTACAGGGTAGAATTACACTGAAACCAAGAAGACTCTTTTTTTCCACACACACAAACACACGACACATATTTCCTCTGAAGAAACCAGCAAATTCTTCCCCTTTCTTATGTAGAAGAAATCACAGAATAGTTCCACCAAACCAGGGTTCCTCAAGTTCTCACCTCATCACAGGTAGCCTTTTCCAATACATTCTTGCAGGCAGGCTCTCCCTCGAAGAAATCATGGTGACTATAGTTTTCTCCATCTTGTTACATTATATCTAAAATTTCAGCAAATAGCAGGCTGTGGTTCTTTACAGCAGGAAGCCTAACGCTTCTCAAGTCATACTGGGCAGTCCTTCTATTCATGTCTGACATATCATGGGAGCATTGTCTTAGAGAATAATAATTGTCAAAGAAGCAAATGTTCTATAAATTATTTAATTTTTATTTTAGCAATAATATGGCCAAAGTTAATGTTCTCACTGACTTCAGTCTTGCCTCCTTCAATTCCGTTTATTGCACAGCCCTAGAATGTGCCATGCAAAATAAAATCAGATCCCAGATCATGCAGCGTTCTGAATCACTCAGCAGTGCCTTGTCTTGAGGATACCATCCAAAGTCCTGCAAATGCCCTACAAGACTTTCATGGCCTGTGTCTGTGGATTCCTTCAGCCTCTTTTCCCCCAAGAGAGGCCCTGCTCATGGTGGTTCATTTCTCTATATACACATGCACACAAATCTTGTTGATCGTAGGCCCGTGCATTTCTTCACGTTGTTCTTTTAAAAATCCTTTCTACCCTCTTCACTTACCTCCTATTTCTTTCTTTAGGACTCAATTTTTTTTTTTATCATCATTTTATTGAGATATATTCACATACCACGCAGTCATACAAAACAAATTGTACTTTCGATTGTTTACAGTACCATTACATAGTTGTACATTCATCACCTAAATCAATCCCTGACACCTTCATTAGCACACACACAAAAATAACAAGAATAATAATTAGAGTGAAAAAGAGCAATTGAAGTAAAAAAGAACACTGGGTACCTTTGTCTGTTTGTTTCCTTCCCCTACTTTTCTACACATCCATCCATAAACTAGACAAAGTGGAGTTTGGTCCTTATGACTTTCCCAATCCCATTGTCACCCCTCATAAGCTACATTTTTATACAACTGTCTTCGAGATTCATGGGTTCTGGGTTTTAGTTTGATAGTTTCAGGTATCCACCACCAGCTACCCCAATTCTTTAGAACCTAAAAAGGGTTGTAGGACTCAATTTTGAGATTCCTCTTCTTGAGGGAATCTTCTCCCACTCCATGTCAGTTCCAGTCAGATTAAATAATGCTCTTTTCTTTTCCCATAGCCCAGTGCTTCCTTCTTACTGAGTGCCTTTTGGAGTAGAGCATTCCAAAATTGTCTCCTCTGCTGGACTCTAGCTTTCCTTGAGATAAAGGACACTCATTCTTTTAGTCATTTTGTTTCTGCAGACTCTAATAAAGTGCTTGACACATAGATGGTGCTAAACAAATGTTCGTTGAATTACTGGTAGGACTAGGAGTCAGTAAAACCCAATCCAGCATTTATTTCATTTAAAAAATCTTATTCAAGTCCTAGGCAACCCTAGGAAAAAACTATTTGTACATAATGGCAAGATAAAAGAAAAAAAACTAACAAAATTAGGTACATCCTCCCTTTGAAGTTTTTTTTGAAGTACTAAGTATAATTTTATATATTTCATGAGATTTTTACATACTTCGAAACAAGAATTCGACACCAGATACACTTGGAAATTAGAGCAGCTTACTAATGGCAAGCTCTGCTTGAACTGGTTACGTGTACACATTGAAAGCAAACCTAACACCTTCATGTACTTCCAATCAGATAAAATGCATAGAGGAAAAAATTGTCAACAAAAGTTAGAGCTAACCTGCACAAAATTGTTAACTTCACTGAGTAATGAATTCAGCAGGTATCTAGGTTAAAGCAGTATATGGTGAAACAAAAAATCATTTTTCTCTAGTTCTACTTACCCTAGACACTATCAACTCCTTTCTTAGAAACAAAGAGGGAATTTTAGTAGAAGTTAGGAGAGGAGCAGCTGCATATTGTTTATGAAAGAATACATTTAAGTATTTGCCCTTTGGAGCTCTTTTGAGTTTTTTGATTAAAAATAATCTGAATCAACTGTCAGGTTTTTTGTTGTTGTTGTTGTTGTTGTTGTTTTTTAATAAAGTAGAGGTCAGTGGTGTTCAAAATAAGTGATATATTTTGGAGCTGTTCTCTTCAATTACACAAATAGGCCTGTCTAGGACTTATGACAAACCTATAGAGACCTTTAGTTCCTCAAGTGTTGTCAAAGAAACAAATATCCACACAGTTATAAGTCCCATAGAGTGAATCCTTTCACCTCAATGGTCAACATTGCTGTAAGTTGTGGGTAAGTGTAATCGGCTGAACATGTAACAAGAAAACTACTTCAACCTCTAGCTAACTACTGTGGCTCCTGAGGCTATTACTTCTTTCCTTTTGAAAGAGAAGCTGCTGCTTCAGCATCTTCTCTTGGAGACCCTGGCACCATTTCAGGCCATGTGTCAAGGGAACCCTTGAGCACATCACGATGACGGAAGCCAAGTACTGGCTGGCGAAAGTTGAGTACTGTTTGTTCACAAAGGATCCTGAGCAGACCACAGGTATTACATAGTTCAAGAGTTCCCTGAAGAAAGCTGATGCTGCTCTAGGAGAGGACTTCTAAAGGCTCAAGTTATTTCTCAGTTGCTGTTCTGTAGCTCTCGCCTATCTTTTTTGGAATCTAGCCAACAGTTTTTTCTGGGGTATTTTTCTCCCTTTAGTTTCTTAGCAAGATTTCAGACTGTTCAACAGAAACATTTTCCATATATTTTTTAGTAGTGCCACAGTGAATATTATTCTCTACAGGGGAGGAAAGCATTTTATTAATGAATACAGTATGTGTTCTTGGTAAAATTTAAAATTAAAACGGCTCACTGTTTTTGTCCTGCTAGCTGTCGATGACATTTAGGTGTGTTGTTCGGTGTGGTGACTCAATTTCCTGTAGGATAACTAGCAACCCCACATTGAGGCTTTTTCAGTAGGGATGAAAAGGTCAGTTACTTGATGTCTTTGACATTTGGGGTTAGAATTCCTGAAAGTTAAGTGTTAATAATGATCCTGAAAAACTGTGGCTAGCCATACTGCCCATTAGCCAAGGAATTTGGAAAAAGTAGTATTCTTAGCCATATGCTAATAGCTACAATAATTCTTTATTTAAGCAACAGCTTTTTAGAACAAACTTTTCTTTATTTGGCTGTTAGTAATTATTTTCTTACTTACCGGTATGTGGATGTGTTCTGGGCCATTTTTTCTCCCTCCAGATTTATACAGTTTATGAAGAATATGTTAGAACTTAACATATATGCACACACCACAGTATGATCATAACCAAATGCTAATTATCCAAATATGTCCATAATTTGGGCTTAAAGTGGATCTTTTGAAATAAAGTGCCCTTCTTGTCGCTGTGCTACCTTCTGCATTTAAGTGCATAATGTCTTGAAGTACTAACCTGAAACTGTCCTGAATTATTTTTCCACATTAAAAAATAAACACTGAAATATAATATGTGGTGCCACATCCTGTTAGGTCAGAGGCCTGTATTTGTACTTCTGATTTCTGAATTTTGAGAAGTTGGTGAAGATGGGGAGGGGAGTTTGCTTACTTACTGGGGCTCAGACTTTGGGAGAGTTGGAGTGCCTAGAAGAGGAACAAAGAAAGCAGAGCCTTGGAGGTACAGAGAGGAGACTCCTGGCTTCAAGATGTGACCACTGTCTGGAAAGATGGTGGTGAACAGATCCTACTCTAAAATAACCTATTGGATGTGCTATCTATTGACAACTAGACCTAAAATAAGTTAATTTCCTACATCCCTATTTTAGATAGTCAAGGGAAGAAAAAAACAAAACTTTTATATCATATGGTATATGTACTACCATTGGTATCAAGTTATGCTATATTCACATCTGGAAGGTATTAAGTAAAATGAAAATGTTTGCATTAGGGTCACAGGCTTAATTTCTGTTAATGATCTTTAGGGGACAGGATTACAAGGGACTTCCTACATTATGTATTTGTGAAATGCCTCAATTTTTATAACAAGCAGTTTATACTTTTATATTTTTGTAAGCAAAAAAAGACTATAAAGGCTATATGGATAAAATATTTTATACTTGCTATTTAAAATTATCCTTAAGGTTGTTTTTTTTTGTCAATGGAAAAAAAGCCCCAATCTTACACCTTAATTCACTTGGCAAGATTTAAGCAGTTTGTTCACCTAGAGTATATATTTACAGAGATTGGTGCAAAAAAAAAAAAAAAAAAAAAAGAATACAAGAGGCAAATTTTAACCTAGAGTCCTCAGAGTGAATAGTAAACAGTTCAAGAATCCTTGATAACAACTAGCCACGTGGCACATGTAACAATACTTTAAAAGTTATTCTAACTTTGTAAAATTTTATATGGAAATCTATCTGGAAAATCCCAGGAGCCTGATATTGAGTCCATGAATTGCTTTGCAGTGTTAGTGAGCATTTATGGAGTCTAAATGTCAAGGGCAGAATTTCTTCTCTGCCAACACCTATAGATTTGAAGACAAAGAAAAGGGATCTCACCAACTTCATGTAAGCTTTTAAACATATTCTAATTGACAATAACAAAGTCCATGAAATAGACTCTCAGGAGTTTGAATTTATTTCCCTGCTGAATGGTTTGCTTATTCACATGTTAATGTAGTTAAGTTCTCCTAAAGTTGATTAGCTTATGGAGCGTGCTCCTGGTCCCCTGGACCAGTTTTTGTAAATAGAATCGATTCCATATGATGCCTTTGGATATTGTCTTTTCATTTTCTCACGTTTGTAGTTTATTCTGTAAATGATGGGTAGAAAACACTCTTACAGACTTTCTTCCTTGGCAAGAGACCATTCTGGTCTCTGATATACAATTCCACAGATGAAGGGAGCACGCACACAAGGCGCGCAAACTGTCCATATTATGTGGTGCATTCTTCTTGCTGTTCCTTTAAGATAACTCAGGGAATCTGGATGTGAAAATACAGCAAACTATAAAAGCTGTGAATTCTAAAGTATTCCGATCCTACAACATTTTATGTTTTGTTTGCCTGTTTTTGTTCATCCAAAAAATGTACAAGTCTGGTACTCAGCAAGGGCTGGGCTGGGTACTGAAAGAGTCTGGTCTTAAAAGAATTGTTTTTATTCCCAGAACCAACCTGCTTCCTTGGAGTAGGTAAATCCTAAACCCTCAGAAACGAAGAGGTTGAGCGGGTCCTAAAGAACCTTGTTTGGGCCGCCCGCGGGACTCTCCCGCGAAGCCCCGCTGGAAACAGCCCATAGGGGTGACGATGAGGCCGTAGCAGTCGGGGCAATTAGGTCACCGAAGAGCAGCAACTCCGCGGGCCGCACGGAGTCCCTGCGGGGCAGGTGTGCGGTGGCGCGCTCATGCGCGCCGGGTCGCTTCCTGAGCTCCGCTGCGGGCGCCACTTTGCGCGGCTCGAACCCGGGCGGCGGGCAGCGGGAGCTCCACGCCGGGTTTTCCGCTGCTCCCCTCACACAGACCAAGACCAGACCCACAGACACACGCTCGCGCCTCCCCGGCACCGCTTCAAAGCGAGCGGCGCCCGGCTGCGCAGGGTGATGCCACGGCGAGGCGGTGCTGCCGTCGGGGGCTACGGCTGCGTGGAAGGACGCTGTGGTGGCCGGGGAAGGCTTTTGCAATTCAGAATTTTTTTTAAAGGGGGTTGAGGAGGAGCCAGGCAACGCCGAGGGCTGTGAGGGGCGTGAGAGGGGGAGTGTTCCCGGAAAGCCGCGGCGATGGAGGCGCTCGGCGTCCGCCGCCGGAGGAGTTGAGAAAGAAAACAGGAAACGTGGTGGCCGCGCACCCGGCGGCGGCTGATTCATTCGTTTCAGGCGCCGCGCAGAAGGCTGGGCAGGCAGGGCGAGCGCGAGGCGCTAAGGGAGGCGGCTCCAGGCTGGGGACCGAGGAGATCCGGCCGTGGACCAGACGCTCCCTCTGCGGGGCAGGCACTGAAGCGTGCGCGTCACCCCCTTCGCCATCCTCCAAAACCGGGCGCTAGGACTCGAACTCTTGCCCTCCGCACCGTCCGAAAGTCGTTTTGTGGGCTTTGCGTCCGTGCCCCAGTGTAAAAGTTGGCTTGCCGCACTTTCCGCGCCCTCGCTGGAACCGAATTGAGACGTCAAGCTGGAGAGACCGCGCTTTCCCGAGGCCGGCCGTCTAGCGACCAGAGCCTCGGCCTCCCTCGCGGTGCCAGGCTCGGCAATATGAAGGAGCAGCCCCCATGTGTGGGCACCGGGCATCCGAGCATGGCGGGGTATGGCAGGATGGCCCCCTTTGAACTCGCTGTCGGCCCCGTGAAGCGCTTGAGAACTGAGTTCCCCTTTCCCTATCTCTTCGCAGAGGAGGCCTACCAGAAACTGGCCAGCGAGACCCTGGAGGAGCTGGACTGGTGTCTGGACCAGCTAGAAACCCTGCAGACCAGGCACTCCGTCAGTGAAATGGCCTCCAACAAGGTAAGCCCCAGCTTTGCGGTCTTCGAGGCCCCGAAGCTGCTGATTCCCACGCTGCTGAAGCCACCAGTCCCCGTGGCCCCGGGAAATACTTAAAGATATTTGTCACACTTAATGCATATTGGATGTTCTTCCTTTGAAGAAAGGTTCCCTTTTCCCGGCCCCCTCTCTCTCTTCCATTCATTCCAGGTGAATTAAACATTTTGCAAAAGCAGCTTTGACACAGTTTGATTGCAGTACCCTCAGGACAATAGTGAGTCATTTGGGGGGGGGAGGAGGGTTGTCCTAAGTGCCCTTGTAGCAGAAACCCAGTATTGCATATTTAAAGGTATTCCTTGGTATTCCCAGATAGAAATTACAGTTGCTAGGTGTCACTGAAATAACTTGGATGTCACCACCTACTGTATTCAAACTCAGAAGTGTTCACTGAACTTGGAACTTTAACCCTCATTTTCTAGTCGTCAGGGAAGAACTGAGCCGTTATATACTCAGTTGCTTAAACACTTCCACAGGGCACGTCAAGACAGTTGGAAAGCTTCATTGTGATCATTACGTTTGATTCCATGAATCTTAGAGAGAAAGGCCAGTTTTCTGAGGTCATCTAACTTCAACGATGCTTCGATTGGGCATTTGTGCCATCTGGGCCAAAATGCTGGTCTTGGCACTTAATGAAGTTTTGGGGGCCCAGAAGTAACCTTGAGCCTGAGACAGCCTTAAATAGCCCAGAAACCCAGGTAGAATGTTTTCAGTTTTGCTATATTTTTTGGACTTCCTATTCTTTTTGTTTTTAGTTATATAATTAAAAAATTGGGATTATGGATGTTTTTAATGACCATTTGGCTAAGGGGCAGGAAAGGAGCCCTGCACATGTTGTTTGCAGATGTCTGGTAACTTTCTATGGCGATTAGTAATAGTTGCCTCTTAAAGGTATTAAGTATTTTTGGCCACCTATTTTACAAGGTCATGAAGGTTATACCATTTTACTGTTTACGTGCGCATATATTTCAATGAGTGATGCTTTTTTTTTCTTAGCTCACTGTAGTTTTCATCCCACCTGTTTTTTTTTCTCATGAAGTTTTTTTTAAGACTCCAGACTATAGCAGCCAGTTGATTGCCTTATCTTTTGCTCGTATTGATAGCATTGTTATTAAAGTGAAAAGTTGGCTTCAAATAAACAAAATAAATGGGGCTTCCCAGTCGTTGCCTGTAGGCAGTTCCCCTTCTTCCCACTACCCTACTCATCTGTACACTGTTGATCAGATCGCCTTTTTGATCATTTCAGCCTTATTTTAAAATTTGGCATGACTCCTCGTCAAAATGTTCCAGTATTTGATCTCTTATGAGGATTTTTTTTATGCCCTACTGTGGCATCAGGTGCCATTGTTCTCATTTGGCTGACAAATTATTTTGCTACTGGTTAGTTTTATAAAAGAATGATTTTATAAAAAATAATTTGCTTCACAATAGCAGTAGACATGTGCTGAGTATCTCCAGTGTCCTAAATGCTGACCATTCTGCAGTGGCCTGAGTTCTTAAATCTGTTGTCTGGTTAATTCTGTATAGTAAAAGGAAAGACCAGAGCCTGAAGGTACCTAAAGACTATCTGTTTATGTTTTCAAGATGATTTGACAGTATTAACCTGAACAACTAGTACTTAACTTTCCCTAAAAATCTATACTCTTGATGATGAGACCTGTGTTTGAGTTTAAAAATTAATGTAAAATCTAATCATGTATTGTAAATGACGTCAACTGTTGTTAATTAATTTATCTATACTTTAAGATCAAAGAAAACTTTAGGTGACAAAAATTTTTCAAAAGTGCCAATAAGACAGGGATTTTATTTTTTAATCTTCATTGTGAAGCCCAATTTTGAGTTAATTTACAGGTTTAATATGGGAGGTGGGTAAAGTGAGATATAGGTTTAGTGAGAAAATACTTTTTTAAACCATAGTCATTATAGCTGATTTTCTCTCTTACGATTGAAAGATTATTGACATGACATCTATTTTTTTAAATACTCAAATCAGCTAAAGCTGTTGCTTAAATCTTTAATGTCTAAGCCATCCATTTCTTCTTCTTTTTTTTTAAAACACATTCATTTCTAAATAAGTGCTAAACTGGCAGTGACTTTTTATAGATGAAAAAAGCTTAGCAAAAAAATAAAAGTCTCCTGCTAAAGATTCGTGAAGTTACCCTTCTGCTGGATAACAAGGGCATGGTTAAGACAAATTCACAAGAGTTGTAAACTGAGTTGGAGCAGCTGATGTGAAGATCAGTGTGCTTGAAGCCCCACCTTAAGTCTGAACTGGAAATGTGCACGGCTTAGATCATGCGTCTGCTAGGCTGTTTGATATCTCTTGAGTATGAATAAGTTTGAGACATTACTTTTTGATTATTAGTTTTTTTAATATCCAGTTTTTTTTACATGTGCTTGTTCAAAACAGCCGATGTTTTCAGATTATTCTCTTTTTGCCTTTGAGAAATCATTACATTTTTCTGCTTTCTTCTCTCTTGAGGTCTTTAAAAATTTACTCCAAACAGATTAAAATAGCAAAATAAAAACACTAGCAGAGGATCAGGAATATTTTAGTCTTAATAGAAAAGATTTAGTATGGAAATGGATTTGGGTATTAGGAAGAAGGAGACTGATTTCTCAAACCCATTTAACAAATTGGGTTAACAAATTATTCATATATTTTAAAAAATGTGCACAAAAGTACTCTAAACCAATTAGCAGTTTATAAATTATGCTAGAAGCCACAGCTATACTTCCTGTATTTGTATTATAATCCAGATACTGCTTATTGATGGTATTGAAGCAGGAAAATTATTGACTTCTTGGCCAAGGCACATGTACAATGCTTGGACCAAGTGAGATAAGAGATTCCAGATGGCATTTAATTTGAGTGGTTAAATCTACAGCATTTGCCCTCATAAGCACATTAATCTGCTGAGATTTGTATAGATTTCCTTTGGAACCTCATTGCTACAATTAAGGGCAGTTTTGGTGAGGTCTCAAGGCTTTGGAGGAAAATAGACCTCGAAGTTGAATCATCGTTTTGTCTCTGGCTCCCTGAGGTATTTTAGAGAAATTGCTTAAACTTTTTTTGACTTCAGTTTATTTTGCATAATATGCACATAATAATATATATTTTGAAAGGTCAATGTAAGAGTTAGGATATATACAAACAGCTAGTTAATGCAGTGTCTGACAATGATATACCCTGTAACTGTTACTGTTATTTGGGGTTTGGATCAAACCTCATTGGTTGCCTCCTTGGCTAAAATGTTTTTTTGTTTGTTTGTTTACCATTCAGTTGTAATTAATGCTTGACATTTTTAAATTTCAAAGCTTTTTATAATAGATTTCTTAGATAACTATCAGTAGTGCATATCTTTGTTTTGTAAGAAAGCTTAAATTTTATTTATCTTTTTTTGGTGTAATATAGACAAACATTTTGAAGCTCTAATTAGAAGTTTAGTCTTTTCTTAAATTCAAGTTAAAGAATTATAGAGCAAAAGGCTAAATACTTTTTTCCATTTTACTCTAAAACTGAAAACACAGACTTTATTAATTTTAATAACATGTAAAACATAATATGTGGTTAGTGGGGACTTTTCCGTTCTTTTGTTCAGATTGTGCAAAGCTTAAAGACCTTTTTGCCTATTTTTAATGTAGAATAGATTAACAGTGTTTTGTGTTACACTTCTCTCATTGAACATAAATTAAGAATCTGGAGTGGGGAGGCCAAGCCATGGGTCTAGACCTCAGACGCTTTCAAACATTATGCTCTAGAACCCTACAAAGTTATCCTTTTCTGACCTAATAATGCACATTTGTCACACTTTTGATGTAAGAGCAGTGATGCTGGAAGGAGAAAGCGAAATCATTTTGAGTTACCCCCAAAACATGCCACCACAAAAATATATTTTGTTTCTGCTTTCTAATTTGAGGGATAGGTCTGAGATTTGGTATTGTTGGGGACTACCGGGCTTCGATCTAAAAGTCTCCCTTGCAGATGGGATTTAAGTGTCCTTTTTTAAGACTGAAGATTTTTCCTTAGTTCATAACAAATGTACTTAGGCCAACTTTGCAAATGTGGTCATGTCTTCTTTATGGCATTTATTTTGTCAATTTTGTGCTATAATGGACATCTTTAACTTGTTTCTGTTGCCTATAAATTAAATTGCTTTTCTGGGATGCTTTTCTTAACCCTTCTGCTGGCTGCTTCCCCTGTTGCTTTGTACTAGTCGGTGCATAACATATATTAGAACTTTTTGTGGCTGCAGGTATGTTTTCTTCTAGACAGGAGGGAGGCTAGAATGAATATGGGAGGTTCAGAGAAGTGATTAAATCTTAAGGTAGTTCAGCAATGCAGTAGTACAAGATAATTCTCAGAGTAGAAATAAATGTTAAACTTGTATGAATACGGAAGCTAAAGTTAGTTGGAACAGGCATTTTAGTTTTATGGGAAAATGGCAACAGTTTTCTAGATTAAAAAATTAAAATTTATTGACGTAGCCGCAAGAGAATTAAGAATTAATCTACATGTCTAAATGAACTTTTTTAAATTTTAAAAGAAAGTGTGTTCTTAACTATATAAACTCAACTTTCTGATGTTTCATTTTGGGTTTGGTTTTAGCTTTTTCATCCACTTACTGGAAACATTTGACAGAGATTTATGAAGCTTAAATATAGGGCCTTAAAGTTACCATGAAGGATTGGAAATCCTTGTTTTTGTAATCACTGTTAGAAAAAATACTTCCTTTGTGTTTAGTTTAAGTAATAGAAAGAGGGAAACAATTCCAACATGGAGATTTTTGTGTTTCATTGACTGTGAAAGCCCTTGATTTTAACTTAGTAAAACTGAAGATCAAAACGAATTTTATTTATTTCTGTTATCATTAACTCAGTTCTTGCATCAGTGTTTAGTGGCAGTAAGCCTTAATATTCCTAACATTTAATTATCAAAAACTTCTAATTTTTATCAATCAATAAATTAATCATTACTAGAAGAATTGCTTCCAGTGATTACATTTTGGTCATTATTAGAGAAATTGCTTTCGGTTATTACATTTTGGTCTAATTTATGGGATAGTGATAGCTTCTGATTGACAGCATTATGAAGTAGCTCTTTTTCTAAAAAAATTTCAAAACATAAGGCTTAGCCAAGATAAAATAGTACTTTTCTTAATGTTATAAGTAGATTAAAGACTTTTTATTTTCCAAATAGCAAGGATGGTAGATAATGCTTTTGTTCAATTTGAGATTTCTATGAAAATCAGATTGTAGCTATTACTTAAAGCACAAATATATGTTGGATGTGAAATGCTGTTAACATCATGATTTTCGACTGATTCGTAAAATATGTAGGGTCTAATTTTCTCTTTTTCAGCAAGAGAAACCAACCCTTTAAAACTGCAGATTGCTGGGGTTTATTTTGTAAAGGACATTGCGTTGGCTGGGCAGTAGGGCTGTACCTGGCTGGTGGCTGTGACAGTTTAATTGGCACTTTAAATCTGCGATCTTTCAAGGAATTAGAGAGATGGGTAGCCCTTTATTTTAATAGTCACACCAGTTTTGAAAGACAGTATAGGAAGGCATTTTCTTTTATTCACTCTAAAAGGGGATGAGGAGTGAGCCTTAATATCTGCTTGAACAACAAACGATTCTTTGTTCATTTGGAAATCAGTTAAATTAGATTACCAACTACAGTGATACTAGGTTTATTATCTTTTACTCGTAGAGAATGCTTTGCTTTTTTTTTTTTTATTAAATTCAGTTTTATTGAAATACATTCACACACCGTACAATCATCCATGATATACAATCCACTGTCCACAGTATGATAACATAGTTATGCGTTCATCACCACAATCTATCTCTGAACATTTTCCTTACATCAGAAAGAACCAGAACAAGAATAAAAAATAAAAGTGAAAAAAAGAACACCCAAATCATGAGAATGCTTTGCTTTTGATAAATTATTTTTCTTTATTATTATTGTTTAATATTCTGAACTTTGTGTCTTTGCTTTGCTGTATTTTATATTTGATGAGGAGGAATGATATTTGCTCCCTGGCTCGGAGTATGCGTAAATGATATTTTGCCTGTTTTGTAGAGTAGAAAGAATATAGATGTTTTTTGTCAAACATACTTGGTTTCAGGTTTCAGCTCTGCTCCTTCCGTCCTAATATTTTAGGCAACCTGCCTCACTTCTCTGAATCTCAATTTCTCCATTTATAAATGCGGATAACAAAAACTGCATTGAAAAGTTGTCGGGAGTATGTGTGTAAAACTCAGGTTTGTGCCACATCACATGCTAGGTGCTCAACAAACTGCATCATCTCGTCTTTCTAGAATATATCCAAAAAGAGAGATGAAGAAAAGCCCTGTGTCATATACTCCTTGCAATGTAAAAATATAATATTTAACAAAATAAGAAAATAAGCATCCATGTACCACTTTAAAGTATTTTGCTTACCACTTATGGACAGTGAGCATACATTTGGACATATTAATCTAAATTGGCAACAAAAACAATTTTGAGAGTTATTTTTATTTAGAAAGATACATTTCTACAAATCTACAGTTTTCCTTTTCTGCCATCAATGGATTCTTCCTATTATAGGGAGAAATGCCAAATTTCATCAGGAGAAATCTCCCTTGCCTTAGACATTCATTTCTTAAGCAAAATAGTTTGTGGATTTAGAGCACCCATCTGGAGCGCAGACTGCCTGGGTTGCATTCAGGCTCTGCCATTTTCTAGATATAAATTGGACAAGTTACTTTACTCTCTGTGCCTCAGTTTTCTCATCTGTTAAATGCTTGTGATGATTTAATGAGTTGACTTGATAGGGTCAGTAACCTAGTAGGTACCCAGTAATGTTAAGTTGTCCTTTATTTCCATATATAAAGCAATATCATTAATCTTTCTTTGCTTATTTTGGGGATTGTTTGCATTGGGGGGGTGTGTATGAGGGATAGAGAGGCTTTTGCCATCCTGAATCCTATACTTCTAATGAGCTTTGAGGAGGGGGTTGTGGCCCAGTGATGTTGGTGCTAACCAAAGAGAACGATTGTCATGCTTCGTTTGCTTTTCTCCTCATTAATATGATTTTCACAAGTCTTTTTTGTTTGTTTGTGTGTTTTTTTCCTATCTTTCAATGAGTTTACCTTTTGTTTCTTTGTGTAATGCTACAGTATAGTTCATCAAACTAGCCTGAAGTTTTGTCAGAATACCTAAAATTCTCTGAGCTGTTTCTAGCTCTAATGCCTAAAGCATTCTTGCCAGTTTTCTTCATAAATTAATGTATCCCTGTTATTCCTTTGAATGAGACTGGAAGTAGCCCAGGCACAGAATCTCTTATTAATATTAATTTTTAAAAAAAAAAAGTATAGTAAGGATGTAAGTTTCCATTCCACCTCTCAAAAGCTTAATCATTTACTGTATACACAAATATTTTTTGACTTGTTGCCTGAGAGAGTCGAAAAGTAACAACATTCCAATAGCAATGAGCACACTCAGTACCCAGTTCTTGGTTTCTAATATCATTCTCCAATAAAATGAACCAGGACTCTTTAGAGGGAAATAGCTGATCCTAGGTTAGGGAAGGAAATATACAAGATGAGCCTGAAACATCTTGTAGTGCCAGAAAGTAAGGAATTCTTGAAGCAAATGAACTAACAAACAAACTCCACATCAGTGGAATATGTCAAAGGGACACAGGAGCTCCCAATGTTAAAAGCAGAGCAATTTGAGCAAGAAAATAATAAAGTAGTATCCGATTATAATATAAAATAAATATCCATGAGTCCATACTGATCTAAATTAATGCTTGAAAAAGTAAATCAATGGGGGGACACAAATCTCCTATGTAGAAGAATTCCAAATAATTTATATAGATGCTCTGCCTTCAAGGAGGGGAGCCTAACTCCCAAGTCCTTAAATCTAGGCTGAACTTAATGACTTCCTTCCAAAGAGTACAGTATGGAAGAGAAAATGAGTGATTTGACAGTGGATAAACGTGACAAGTTATCAGGGTCAACATCAGGAGTCATGAGTTATGTTGATTGTATGTATCCTTGATATGGTTTGATAAAAATGGCACTTTATATTTGTGTTCTTGCTCCCCAAAACACATAACCCCAGTCTCATCATAATAAAAAATCAGAAAAATCCCAGTCAAGGGCAATTCTACAAAACATCCAACCAGTAATCTTTAAAACTGTTAAGGTCATCAAAAACAAGGAAAGTCTGAGAAACTGTCACAGCCAAGAGGAGCCCAAGGAGACATGAATGCTAAATGTAATGTGGTATCCTGGATGGGATCTTGGAACAGAAAAGAGGCATTATGTGAAAGCTAAGGAAATCTGAATAAAGTGGGGACTTTAGTTAGTTAATAATATGTCAATTTGGGCTCATTAAGAGTGGCAAATGTACAAAACTAATGTGAGATGTTAATAATAGGGGAAACTGTATGGAGTATATGAGAACTCTCTTATCTTTGTAATAGTCTTATAAATCCAAAACAATTCTAAACATTTTAAAAAAAGAAAAAAAAGTAACCACTTAGAAGGCCTACCACCTCATGAAGCCTTTTCTGTCCTACCTTCTCCCATGCCTCCCACCCCAGCTTCCCTAATTGGGTATAACTTCTTCCCCCTTGGACTTTCCTCAGGACTTTATAATTCTCCATCTTTATTTTCCTTATCATACTGTACGTTGGGTCCTTAATCTTATTTCATTGTCTGGCAGCCCCTATAACATTGGGCATGATGCCCTTTGCTGAGTAGGCAAATCAGGTGGGTTGAATTCTATGAATAGGATTGTGGTGTCCCTTGAAACAGCTTTAAGTCTTCTGCTCTCAGGGTTGTAGGAATCATTGTTGATTAATCTGGGGGCCAAGGTTAATTTTATTCTTCTATGCCCTCAGGATAAAAGTTCTTCCTTTATGGGTAACAGCTTCAGTTTTACTGTTTGTCAGACCCTTTGAAAGGGTTACTTTATAGTTGGTCAAAGAATTGAAGAAATTCATCCTATCTAATTTTCTGTCTAATGTCATTTGAGTGGAATGAGTACAAATTAATGAAATGACATGAAGGCTGTTCTAGCTCGCAACTTAGCTTTTTGGTGGTTTTGGTAGTATTTAGCATGTCCTGTATTTCAAAGTATTGTTTTTTCTATTATCCATTATCCATCTCAGATTCAAGTCTTAAGTGTTACTCTACAACTAAAAGAGGCAGAAGTAATCATCTGTGTAACTTATCCAGTCTGAGTTAGAAAATGAGACCCAAAATTTGTCTGGAGCACCTAGGTAGTTAACAGAAACCTGTTTCTCCTGACTTTTTATACAGTACACTTTAAAGAGTATCTGCACATCATTTGGATCATGTATATAGGCTTTATCTCCACTTACATTTGTGAATGGAGGGAAGGAGAGACACTTTTCTTTTTTTCTTTTTTTTTGTGCGCGTTAATGGAATACCAGTCTTGTGTCTGATAGGCAGATGGATTCAATAACTTCAAATACATAAACACAGTGAGTTTTCTACTCAGCCACTAGGAGCATTGATGAGACTTTCTACACATTTCTAGCCCAAACCCAGTAAGTGTCATTAGGTTGTTTTGTAGTTTATTACATAAGTTAGTACTGCATGTGTGATGTTGGTTAATGGAAATGTCATTTCTCACCTTGGAGTGGTAGACTTTCGTATGAGCATTATAATTCATGCCTTGCAAAAAAGATGTTTTTCTTTCATTTACAAGAATCCAGAGCATTCTCATCTAAGAATCACAATTCTGCTTAAAGATACTTATCTCTCAGAAATTTTAACCTAGCACTTACTCAGATTAGTTTCATCTCATTTAAATCAGAAGTTTCTAGTACACAGGTGAGAACCTGATGGACCATATTCTTGGTCTTAAAACTGATCTCTCTCCCCTATACCTATTTTAGTAATATTTTTCTTCTTATTATTATTAGTTTGTTCTAACTTAAAATGACCTACCGGATACTGTCCCTGCTAGCCTAGTGTGTTTGTTGGCTGCTGCCTGTTAGGGAGTGCTCTGGGCAGTTTTACCCAGGGTGTGCTTGGGTTCCTGTCAGCATCTCTGGTCGGCTGCCCTATAATCCCTATGGTGGCAGCCTCTGGCCTTTATTACTGGCAAGCAGTGTACTTGCAGACACAGGCACCATAATAGGAAACACCTCGGCCTGTCATAAACAGGTCTGGAGAGTAGAAAGAACGGGCCTGATGAGGATGTGTCCATAGCAACCAAGCAGAGATGAGGCAGCCACACTGGAGACAGTGCAGGCTGATGCCTGTCTCCTCCATTCCAGAAAATAACTGGCTGCTTTTAGGGCTGCTTTCCATGGGCATAGTAGTGCTTTGATTTGTTTTTGGTTTTGTTTTAGACTTAGATATGAATAAAGAAATTTTAAAGAAATAATACTCTTCAGAGTATTTGGGGGGAAATATCAAAGTGTTTCTTTTACTCTTTTTAATTCTACCTAATCACTACAATCCAAACCCATTAAGGAGAAAGAACAGATATTTCACTACAGTTAGAAAGTAGGGGAAAGAATCATATGGAAACCAACTGCGTGTCTATTTAAAGAATTATAAATAATACTGAATTATAAATAAAAGAGCATTTCTTCGTGAGGTGGCTTTGTGTTGTTGGTAAAGCCTTTAAATGAAGTCAACATTTTAGATAAGGAGTACATGTTTTGACCAAGAAAAGTTGTATTTTATGTTTGCTAATAATTTTTCAATCATCAGAAAAATACTAAGCTGGAACTTCTAATGATGATGGGCTTTGTAGCAAAAATATAGGAAGAGGATAGATTTCATACTTGGGAGTGTTTTAACAGTTTTTAATAAAGAGGTAGAACACTTTAAATATAGATAAGTGTCATTTCATTATTTGCCAGGAGGTCCTCACTGAAATGCAAAAGAGGCTAAAGACTGTGAAGGATTTAAAAAGCCATTATTCCATTAAAAGATTATTCAAAATTTAAGATAGATTGAGGAAATCTAAATTTTTTTAAGAGCCTTGCTTAAAGTCTTTCATAGTGTAGGTATTCAATGGATATTTGTTGATGAATCCTCTCTTCCCTTTTTTAGTAAGCACTGATCCTCTTCTATCTTTTTATTTTGAATATTTCAAGCCAGTTTCAAAAAATACACTGTGATAAGAATGAAACAAATTAACTTTATCTTTGGTATGTATTTTGATGTTCTCTTTTGTTAAACTCATATTCTCAGTATATTCTCTTAAATCTTCACAAGGGTAAGTAATACTTGGGTTTTGATAAATTGTAAGGAATCTTTTACTAGAAATATTCCTATTTACTTTACTGTACATCAGGAAAGGATTGTTTATTTTCTCCTGGAAGATACTGATTGGGCCTAAATCTTAACTTTTCTATGTAGTGTTATTGAGCAGTCAAAAACCAAAGGGTATATAGTAGAAGAGACAAGACAAAGAGTTTGCATCATTACAGACTGAATAATCAGTCCCTTTATGAGAAGATTTTGTTGTCTCAGAAGTGGAATTCAATGGGAAAATTAGTTACTTGTCCTTTAGCCTCATTTTTGATATGTATGAACAATCTTTGATTATCACTTTGGAAACACCAACATGTACTTTCCCTTCTAATGTATAAGGTCTGATCTGGATGTTTTCTCATACTTCAAACCTCAAATTTCTGATTTAGTTCCAGAAGCAGCATACTCTGTGTTAAAATAGTTTGTCCCATTTTTAAAGATGAAAAACTGAAGTTCAAGTAAAAAAACTTGTCCAAGGTCCATATGTTTCTTATTAGGTGTAAAGATAATTATTTTTCTAAATGTAACTTTTAGGGGTGGGGTGGGGTAGAAGAACATGTGTTTTATCAAATATGTCCAAATAATGATTTTTAATTTATTTATTTAATTTCTAATTTATTTAGATTCCAAAATAGCAAGAGGAGTCTCAACAAAATATAATTCCTAATGGAATTCTGTTTGCTCTGCCCTCCTTGTTCTCTGTGTCGTGCCGGGGTGAGAGCAGAACTGGACTAGCCCCTAGCGCCTAGGAAGTGCTTGATGGTGAGACAGCATGATAGGTTGGGAGTCACCTGGGTGCAGATATAATAAGAAGGGTAATGGGGTGGCTGGGATGAGGAAACTGTGAGACCAAAGCAGATCTGAGATTCTGACCTGGTAGAGGATTGAATGAGGGGCCAGACTGGATGGGATGAAACCTTATTGATGGGGTAGGGGGGCAACAGATAGAGAGGGCATGGTCTAAACTCAGGGAAGCTATAAGCAGGTGTCAGGGTTTTTAAAATGGCCTGTTATGGGGTTGCCTTTGAGGTCTTTTTTCTTGGTGAGACAAAATGGAGAGGGATTATGAGTGTGCAGATAGGGTGGAGAATGAAGATTGAAGGAAAGAAAGGTAGAGGGAAAGACAGATGAGATATTATTAGACAGTATGAGGTGAGGAAGGGGAGGGGTGGGAGGAGTGTGTGAGGGGGCTGCGTAGCATCAGCTGGAGGCAGACTGACCAGTGCGGGTTTCTGCCCTCTTTATACCTGAGGGTTCATGTGGTGAAATCAGGTTGGAATGAGCCTTTGGGATAGCCTTGATGGAAAAAAGAAATCCCAGACGGGTCAGCCAGAGGGTGTGAATGTTTAAGGGAGGACATTCAGCTGTGGTGATGGGAAAGGGAGGGGTAGAGCCGGCTGGAGAGGGGAGATTTATAGGCCTCGTGTATTTCATGAGTCTCGGGTCTTTTTTAGCACTGATAGCTGGCATTATCCCTTTCACCTGTTGCCTTCTTGGGTCCTGGCCCAGTAGCAGCATGGGTGGCTTGCCAAATCCAACTGCTGGGCCATCCCCTAAGGAGCCTGTTGTTCTGTGGGACAAGAAGGTGCAAGGTGGAATAGGTTAAAGAGAAGAAATGGTGTCAAAAGTAACTACAGGCCGATTCACTGTAGTTATGTAGTAGATTATATTAGACACAAGAAGAGGAAAGTGGAACACAATAAGAAATGACAAACATGAAAGTTTGTATCTTGATTCTGCTTTAAAGTCTCTGAAATTCTGATGAATTTCTCCATGTGGATATAAATGTACCCCAAACCAAAGTTGTGACCTTGGATAATCAACTTTGCCAAGCCTGCGACTTCTCTGTAAATCGAGACTTACAAAACTCTCATGGGACTGTGGTGAGAATTAAATGAAAAGTATATAAAGGGCAGAGTGTGGTACACACACATAACAGGTACTGTGGCCTGTCACAGGTAGAGATGGGGATTGAAGCTATTTTTAAACTTAAAAGGTCAACTTTATGTGCTGCCATATAGGTAACCCAGTGCAACTGGAGCTTGAATCAACAAGCCTGGGAGAAAGGGCTTACAGAGTGCCTTTGAAATCCTGATCCCCAGTCAGGGTGATTTATGGGACCTTACTAACTTGCAAGTGTGATGGCCCACTGAATTTGTTTATTTTAGTTTTAGCTCAGTTACGTAGCACTCGCTATGATATTTTTATTTACACTCTTACTGACCACTTAATTACTATTACTTTAAAAAATTTGTATGAAGGCAGCCATAATGAAAAGCCACAAAAAAGGATTTTATTAGAGTTTTATTCCACTTTGTCTAAAAATTGGTCCATTGCTTGTACTTTGCTTTTTCCTCCCTCTAGATGACCTCCATGTCCCCTCCAAATGATTCTTCTGATTCTATGAAATATTGAGATTGTAATTAACAAAAGTGTTAGATATCAATCATAGTTACTAGTGTCTCTTCTTGGCAAAAGTAGAAACAAGAATCAAAAATAGACTCTCCAATCATTGCACAGATTAAAAATGGCAATCCAGTTGAGAAACAGAGGAGTGGATGAAATGACCTTGAACCCAGTTCCAGCTGCATGACGAGGTCTTACTCATGCCTCTGACACCAGCCCTCCCAAGCCAGTGAGAAAAGAACTTCCCCAGCAGTGTAGTTGTACCAGGGGTTGAGAATGAGTCACCATGTAGGTGATTGATCCCTTTCCATTTTCCACTTGCTGTCAGCCACTTTGCAGAGAAATCAAACTTTGGTATGCTTCATAAAAGTGTGTGTGTGTGTGTGTGTTTTGTTTTTCTTTTCTTCCAAAAGTCCTTAGAGGTGAAAGAGATTTTGTGAGTTCAACCTTTTACAGATGAAGTAGTGAGGCACAGGAAGTTAAAGTGACGTAGAACAAAACAGGTTTGTGTTAGTTTTTTCAAGGCTTTTATCTTGTGGTGAATAAAAATTTGTTGTTGCTGGAAATAAGACCCTGATTATGGTCTTTATTGACATTGTCACTTTTGAGTGAAATTTTTAGTTTAATGTATCTTATTTGTCTTTGATCCTTGGCTTTTCTTCTCCAGATCAGATACCATTTTCATGTGGGAAATAACTCATTAGGAGGGTTTTTTGTTTTATTTTATTTTTGTTTTTTTTCACCGTTTGGCTGCAGACCACCACAATCCAAGCTTTCACTGAGAACACCTAGATGATAGATATGTAGGTAGAGCAACATATAGACATACACGGAGAAAATACAGCTAGCCAAGTAAGCAAGCCTATGGTGTGTAAATGAGTGTTAGAATAATTCTCATGTTTTCTGGTCCTGCAGAGGAGTTCAGACTGTGTTTAACACAGAGGACCAGACCGACTGGGAAGCATCCTAGAAAAAGCGATACTTAAGCTGAATTGTGAGCATGGAGGATTCACGTAGGTGCCAGCGAGGGAAGAGCTATCATTCCAGGGGCAAGATGAGGCAGGGGTCACTTGTGGATTTAGCCTAATTGTTTGTTTGTGGAGAGGGTAGGTAGGGGTGTTCTGGGAGAGTGAGCCTGCCCAGAGCAGAGAATCTGGTTAGAGGAACAAAGGCAGGTGTGAGAAAAGGAGATTGAGGCCACACACACTGCAGAGTGCCCTAAACGCCAGGTTAAGCTGTTTGCACATTATCCTGTAAGTCCTGAATTAACACCTACAGTTTATTGAAAGGAAGATGACATCAAAGAGAGCTTAGAAGGATGAATCTAGTGGTGATGTGTAGGATGGATCATATTGACAGGAAGTACTGAAAGCAAGAGGAATCTGTTAGGGAATTAGGAACAACAGTGATAAGGCCCAGCCTAGAATGGGAATGAAAAGAAAGGAATGGATGGGATTCCCTGTGTATTACTTGGAGAAAGGTGACAGGATATGTGAGAAATGGGGGCTGCACTGCCTAGAGGGAAGTTTGAAATTCTACACCCAAATAATATAATAGGAAAGATGATAGTTACATCAGGGAGAGGAGCCAATTTGAGAGGATGTGGGAGATGGGAGCAGGGGGAAGGTGATATGGCAGTTAAATTTAGACATGAAGTTGAGTTGAGGCTCAGTATCTAAACAAGAAATTCCCTGCAGGCTTTCCAGTATAAGAACTGGATTTCTGGTGAAAGGACAAAACTGTATTTGGGAGTTCAGTGCATTGAGGTGATGGTTGAGACCTAAATGCTCATCTGCAAAATGGAAATCAAAGTAGTCATTAAAGGGCTGTTCTGAAAAATAAATGAATTAATGCAAGGAAAGTAACTCAGCATCATTATTAGCATATAGTAGTCACTCAATAAATGTTAGCTTTTATTATTTCTATTGTGGGATTTAGGGAAAAGTAGGTTTGTGAGTTATAAGAGCTGGTATTCTGGAAGCTATAAAAGCCATCTGCTTGGTGTGTTTTCTTAGTGTTCCAAATGGGAGTTCATATGTTCTAATTCACATGCTTCCTTAGCGGTTAGGGGAATGTGACAGCCCAAGTTATAATTCCCCATGTATAGCTGTTGATCACTGTTTGTGAGGCCTGTAGTGTTTTTTACATGAGTAGTTAAGGATCTTAACTACTCTTCTGTTCATTGTAACTTCTGTAATACAATTTCTACAGACCCTGAGCCATATTTTGTTTTCATTTGCTTGTGTCCAGAGTCAAATCAATTTTGAGGGGTTTACAAACAGCTTCTTTGAAGAATGATATTAACTCAATGCAAGAAAGAATGTTTTAGAAACCACATTCACCCCAAAGCAGGAAGGGCTTGCATACCAGTGAAAGAAATTCAGGAGAGACAGACTTATTTACAAAGAGTTGTAGTACTCCTGTATGAGGGTTGAACTAGATGTCTTCAGAGGAGCTTTCCAACTTGGACTTATTTTACAGAATTAAGCAATTGTAATCTGTTTGATGATCCCATTCCACTTGACATATGTCAGTGACTGACAGACTTCATAAAGTATTAGATTCATATTGGTAGGTCATGTAAAACAGTCTTTTGATTGTTTTGTTTGTATTATTTTGTTTTGTTTTCCCCTATTATCTTTTATTCCCAGAGGCAAAATTTTTATGTTCTTCCATCTTAAGAATATAAAGAGTAGAAAACATATGGGTATATTGGAAGAGTAAATATCAAGATGGTTAGTACCAATTTTTATTGGAGTTTGAAGAGAAGCGAGTGAGTTAAATAATGTTTTTAAACTGCTTTTTGATGTCTAAGTTATTATGTACCCACTCAAAGAAACATATAGGTGTACCTTTTTTTATGTGCACTGTATTATTATATGTGGAAAAATTGAATTCGTCTGAGTAAAAATGATTGCTATAGAATTAATGACATCTGGTTTACATAGCATTGTTCATTTAAGATGTGCCAAGACTTCCTTTTCCAGCAATATGGTAACATGCATTTAATTTGAGTTCCAGAGGGGAAGAGGAAATATTCTAGAAGTCCAGGGAAATAAAAAAAAAAAAAAAAAAAGGAATCCTGTATCCAAACATCTCCTACAGAAACCACAGAAATGAACAGATCTCAAAGCAGCCGGAGAGGAGAGGCAGATTATCTACAAAGAAACAGCAAGTAGACTGACAGCTGTTTAATTTGTAGGAGTGAGCAGGGGTTCTTCTAATCAGAAGAAATTAAATCACATCTGAAACCCTAGCTGCAAGGCCATCTAGGAAATGGATTGTTTTAATTGGCCATCCTCTGCAGCACAGGAAGGCACACTAGAAGGACGTTGGAATGGCCACTGAACGTGCTTATCTTCTGTCTCCGCCTAATATGTAGGCCCCTTGAGAGCAGATGATTTGCTGACTAATCTTTCCTTAGCATCTGGAACAGTAGCTAACACATAGTTGGTGCTAATTAAATATTTGCCAAACCAAAGAACCACCGTCTTGTATTGAGCTTGATCTCTTTGGTCCCAAGTTAGTGCTAAGGATTGTACCACATTTCAACCCCTATTTGGAGATTGGAACTTGATTCTTAAACCTACAGTTGTGTCTTTCCGTTTGTCAGATCAGTACATTCGGAGAAAATTATCCTAGTTTGGAGATCTCCAAAAATATTTTCAGCCAGTTTCAGTCATTTCTAATAGTTTTCAGACAAACCATTGATTGTGTAAGCTGTTGAACAGTAACCACTGTAGAAATCTTAATGAAGCTGTTTTAATCATATTTTTTTTTTCTTATGACATTTCAGTATTTCTGGTCATAATTTAAATAATTTATTGAGCTCTTGACATGTGCTTAATACACTGTGCTAGACACTTCTACATTACCTCAGGGTTTCTCCACACAACCCAGGGACCTTAATGCTTGTAAGAGGCAGAGTCTAGATTTGAACTCAGGTGAGGCCAAGTAAAGAAACTTATACTTCTTTTCATTATACCATTCTGCTTCTCAAAATTTCCATCCTCTTCTCTTCTGTCTCTGATGCAAACAAAAAACAAAATTCCCATATTGCACCACTTTTAATTGTTTATTATTGTCCTCAGTACAGACTTCATTCCTAAAATGTTTAGCTAAGACATAATAATTTAATAAAAACATTGCCAGTGTGGAGTGCTAGATTCTAATTTTGTTTATATTGTATGATTTGGATGAGGAGTTACTTAGACTTTTATCTTCTTAATCTGCTGTGATGACGGAGTTTAAAAAATAGATTATTTGTTGATGTCCCTTCTGTGGGTCTATTCTAAAAATAGCTTAAAGGATTTTGATGCAAGTGTCCCAACCAAATGCAATGTCTTTGGAGTATTTGAAAACAAATACCTATTTTAAAATTCAACTTGATGGCAACTTTCCTTACCCAAAACTCCATGAAGAATTTAGGGAGTTAAAAACTTCATGTATTCAAATGTTCCTGCATTTGACTTACAGGACTCACCTTTCTCTTTATTTCCTTGCTCCCAAATCTGTACCTCCTTCAGTTGTCTCCATCTCAGCTAATGGCACCCACCTCCCTGCAAGCCAGATAGGATCAAGCCAGAAGACTAGGCGTTGATTCCTCTAATCCCTTCCCTTCCACCAGTTCAAGTCTTGTCATCTCTTCCTTAAATGCTGCTTCTTCTCTGGTATTTGCTCTTGTCCCTCTACAAACCATTCTTTACAGAGAAAGCTTTTTAAAAATGCAAATCACAACCTTCCACTGGTGTCTCCACACCTGTTCCGAGATTTGCAGAGACCCACGTACTCTTGCCTCTGCCTACCTCTCATCTCATTCTATATACTTATCCTCCCTCACACTGGGTTCCTTTCTCCTTGCTCAGAATACTGAGCCCAAATCTCCTGACTGGCTCTTTCTATTCACTTGGGTCTCATCTGAGATATCACCTTCTTAGTGCAGCCTTTCTCAACTTGCATATCAAATTTCAATATTCTCCAGCACTGTATAACATTACCTCCTTTTCTTTCATTCAGAGTGTCTATCTTTCATTTTATGTCTGCTTGTTGATTATCTGCCTTCCCAACAAGACAAGCTTTACATGAGCTCATTCATTTCTGGACCTGCCTTCCCCCGATAATGGCACGTAATACCTGTGGAATAAATATTTGTTGAATGAGTAAATGGATAACAGTCCTAAAAAACTTGACCTGATTTTTAAAGCCCATTACTTTCTGTAAGAATTCCCTAAGAGCCCTAGTTTTTTTTTGTTGTTTGTTTTTGCTTGTGAATACTTTCCAAGGTAGCAAAGAGTTCAGGAAAAAAAATGTTTGGAAGTACTAGGTTAAATAACATAAAACAAGGTTTTAGAGTATGGAACTTCACAGAGCCCTGACTATGCTAATATGTTTAATTCACCTCCAACAAGGTTAGCATGATATCAGAAGTTTAACAGTGGAGGTCTTTTTGAAAATTATTTTATGGGTGCTATTGTTCCTTACAGCACATTTTGGGAAATGCTGCCTTGTCAGATGAAAACCATCATCATATTAGAAAGGGGGAGAGGGGCACTATAGTGACTAGAACGAGAACAGGCTGATGACCGAGGACTCAGAAAATAATGAGACCTATAAAAAAGTGACAGAAGGATTCAAAAAGAGTACAGAGTTGGCACTATTAAGTTGTGTGCAAGCAGCTATACCTCCTCTTATCTCCAGCAACTGGCACCATGCTTGACCTAGAATGAGCATTTGATAAACAATGAGGAGTGAATAATGATGGTTCAGAATCACCACTAAGTGGTTAAAATAAGTTCAGTTTGTTCGAGAAAGCAGGAATATGTCTAAAAAAATGTAGAGAATTTTTTATTCCAAAGGACTAAAATAATAATAAAACTTACAAGTACAGTTTGACAGTTATTTTATTGCCTAACACCTTTTCATAACCAGGACTTTACTGTATATTGTATTTCTTAAAGTTAACATGGACTTTAGACAAATATATGCCTATTTGCTTGGGGTATGATGTGGAGCTCTTTGTAAGGGTAAAAGTGTTGTTTTACTATATGTAGTTATGCTTGGGATTTTTCTTTCTTCTCTTTAGGCAAAATTAAGCAAATCTGGAAAGAATTTGAAACATAGCCTAACATTTTTTAGAGTCAGTTTTTTTTAGTCTAATTTTCTCTTTTTAGGTATATAATCTAAATGCATTTTGACAAATGTATCCAATTTTTTAACTACCCACCGCAATTGAGATATACAGTATTTCCATCACCCAAAAAGTTTTCTCTTACATCTTTGTAGTTACTCCCCTTCCCCTTTTCCCGGTCATTGGCAAACAGTGATCCCATTGTCTCTAAAGTTTTGCCTTTTCCAGAATGTCACATGAATGAAATCATCCAGTATATATAGCCTTTTGTGTATGGTTTCTTTCTCTTAGCATAATGCATTTGAGATTCATTTATGTTGTTGCATGTATCAGTAATTTCTTTTTATTGCTTCCTAGTATTTCACTTTATGAATATACCACAATTAGTTTATACATTCACCAGTCGATTGACATTTGGGTTGTCTCCAGGTTTTGGCTATTGTTAATAGAATGCTAAAAACATTTGCACATATAGTCTTTACATGGACAAATGTTTTCATTTCTCTTGGGCAAATACCTAGGAGTAGGGTTGCTAGATCATATGGTCAGTATACTATTTATTAGCTTTATAAGAAACTGTCAAAGCTGTTTCTAAAGTGGCTATACCAGTTTGTGTTCCCAGCAACAATATATGAGAGTTCTATTTGCTCTGCATCCTCAGCAGCATTTTGTATTGACTATATTTTTCATTTTAGCAATTCTAGTCGATGCGTAGTAGCATTGCATTGTGGTTTTAATTTTCCTAATGGCTAATAATGTGCATCTTTTCACATGTTTATTGCTTATTGACCATTTGTATGTATTTTTTCATGAAGCATTTGTTCACATCTTTTGTGCGCTTTCATTGTCTTATTGAATTGTAAGCATTTTTTATATAAATTTTAGACAAATTCTTTCTCAGATATGTGTCTTTCACATATTTTCCTCACAGTCTGTGGCTTGTTCCATTTTTCCTATCACTTCTTTTGAAGAGAAGTTTGATGAGTTCGATGTCTTTTTTTTATGCTTCATACTTATTGTGTCCTAAGAAATCTTTGCCTAATTCAAAATCCCCTATATTTTCTTCTAGAAGTTTAATAGTTCTAGGTTTTACATTCAGTTCTATAATCTATTTCGAATAGATTTTAGTATATGGTGCAACGTATAGTTTGAAGATTATTATTTTGCATATTTTGCAATTGTTCCAGCACCATTTGTTAAAAGGAATATCCTTTCTTCTTTGAATCATAGCTCAAATTTTTATGACTTAAAATTACTTTAAGATCCACATAGAAATGTAGTACATATAAAAGATTAAATATGTATTTCTAGAAATATACCTGTTTGCATTTGTTATTACTGCTTTAGGAAACAGGTATTCTCTGTTTAAATTATTTTTGCAAAGCATACTACTAAGTACATAGAGAACATTAGTAAATATTTTATGGCACTTTTGAAAACCATCATAAGCATGGAAAATTGGTATTAATTTAAGTGAGTTTAAGTGAACTGTAGCTTCTAATTTTCATATAAGTAGAAAGTCCTTTTTCTTAACAAGATTATTTTTGCAGCATTTCATTTATGTGAAGTTTATGCACCAATTCGGTGTCTTGATTATTCTTAAATGAAACAGAAGTCATTGGTAGATATGGTGATGATAATGATGATTTCAACTACACTGAGACCAATTAGCTGTGAACATACAGAACCCTGCACAAAGCTTGCATCTTTTGTATGTGAATTCTAATTGTTCAAGAGTTATGGAGTACTATTCTAGCATAATAAGAGAGAAATAAAAATACAGCTATCTTGGCAGTCCCATGTGTTTTCAGCCTTAAGGAATCTCTCAAAAAATAGTTTCTTATGTTGGAATTTCTTTTCTCAGTAAAATTATAAATTAATGTTACAGGTGCTTCCTATTTTAAATAAAACTTTTTGTGCATGAAAAATTGCAAACCAAGAGAATTATTCTTAAGTTTTTTCAGTTGATTATTCAGTTTTTAAAAATCAACCTAGAATTTCTCTTAATGTCAAGACTCCATGACAATTGTAAAATGTGTTTCTATTCAGGAATAGAGCTATTTCTTAAATCAAATGTGGATCCATTATCACTAGAGGGCAGTAAACACAAACAGATTTAGTGGATTTACTTGAGCTAAGGTTTTAATATTAGCATTAATCAAAGAAAGTGTAGTTTTTAAAACAAAATAGATTAAAATTGTTATTTGCAATTTAGGTTATAAATTTATGCTAGATTATTGTCTGCTTCAAAAAATATTTTTAAGGAATTTGAAAGTAAAGGGAAACTGTTTTTAGAGACACTGGTTTGCTCTGGTTGTTGTATTTAATATCTGAGGTTTGATGTTGACTCAGAGTTCTTCAACAGAGATTTAGCAATTAGATTTGCATTTGTTAAGCTTACCAGTACTGCATATTTGATAGCCTATCTTCTATGGTTTTGCTTCTTGATTGGTAATGACTCCCAGAACTTTCATCCTAAGTAGAAAGGTAAAATATAGAAAAGTAGAAAAGTAAAATATATAGATTGATTATATGATGAAATATTTTCCAAAGGTGTAAATCCTTACCAAAACAACATCATCAGTGGGATATTTCAAGCGCAACTGCAATGTGTAGTTTAGAATTTATTATGTTAAGAGCTATTTTTTATAGACTCAAGGCTAAACATAGATCAGTGCCTGAAATACTTTTTTTTTAATCATGCATAAAAAACAGGATTCCCATATACCACCCTATTATTAACAACTTGCAGTACATTTGTTACAATTGATGAAAGCACATTTTGAAATTTTATTAACTATATAGTCCGTGGTTTAACTTAGGGTTCACTGTGTGTGTTGTGCAGTTTCATGGATTTTTTTATTTTTCAGTTTTTACTCTAATACCATATGAACAATCTAACATTTCCCCTTTTAACCACATTCAAATATGTAATTCATTGTCATTAATCATGTTCACAATGTTGAAATACTTTTTTTAAATCTAAGTTTTAGCAACTTAGAGTACTCTGAAAACAGACTGCCTGTTTCAAATCCTGACTTGCTACTTACTGTCTTTGTGACCTTGAGCAAGATACTTGATCTTTTAGAGCCCCAGTTTCTTAGTGGTTTAGTTTGTTTTTCTTTTTCCCTATTCAAAACATTGTCTTATCTCTCTTGATCTCTGTTACTAAGTCAATGATGTCAGTATGTGTTAATGTGTCAAACACTTAACTTCATCAGCGGGATTTCAAATATCCTGAAACTGTTCTGAAATAATCCAGAAAAATGCTGATTGCTTGGGTTAGCTGTTAAGGACTGAGAAACTGAGGAATAAAAGATGAATGGCATCTAGAAGTTCTGAGGACTATTATTAGGAAAAGACAGAGAAAAGGAAAACAGAATATTGAAGGAAATTGTATTTTCTCTCTCTCTCTCTTTATCTCTTTCTCTCTCTTTCTCTGTCTCTCTCTCTCATGTGGGCATTTGAGAGCAGCATATTACAGATCAGGAAACCTGAATTCTAGTTGTGGCCATACCACTCAAGCTGAGTCACCAGGACTTCTCTGGACCTTTTTTTCTCATATGAATGAGAACGAAATGCATCATCATTACATCTGCAGTGATGACATTTGTGTCTTTTTCATGTAGAATTCTCAGTCAAAAGTAAACCTCAATATAAGGTGGGCTACTTATCTCTGGGCACTAGTTTCCTGACTCTACTAGTTGGTAGGATCCACCTGTCCACAGATTTGACCACAGTGATATTAACAGTGGTACTTTAATTCAAGACAGTGTAGAGCAGCAAAAGGATTAAGGATAAATGAACCCACTCCTAGAATCATATTGTTTATCGTGGAATTGCATCAGCCTGATTATATGACAAGCTGTTCATATACTATGAAAAGCAGAGACAAAACAAGGCCTGGACTTGCAATTCAGCCCTGTCACAAATGGGGCAAGTTATGGAATATTTAAGAGTATCCCTCTTTTCACTTCTAAAATGGGGATAATAATACCTATCTTATCGGGTTGTTGTAAAGGTTAGAGATACGGTATATAAAGCTCTTAGTATATAACAGGTGGTTAGTAAATGCTGTAACATTTATACTACAGTTTCATCATTAAAATTGGCAGAAACCAAGTCTGACTATAAGAATGGTATCTCTGTAGCCTCATCCACATTTCTTTTCTGGGTTGTCTAGGGATCTGTGTGCATCAGTGGGTATTCTGCAGGCTGCTACTGCTTTGGCAATGGGAAGGAGTGTCTATTCTGTTTTTCTTAATGGGATAAAATGAGGTTTTAAAAGAAACAATTTTGTATTCCCTAGAAAGACGGAAACTTTGGTAATTGTTACTTGAGACTTAAGTAATCTCCCTTATTGCAACAGATCAAGGATTGACAGTTGAATCATTCCTTCTTTGTATATTGGAAGCAGATAACTGGGTCTTTAGGTTTCACAGATCTACACAGGGAGATCTACATAGGGAGGGTTAGGGTGCCCCAAGGACAGACCACACTTATACTTGAGACTTTGTTACTCAAATGACTTAAGTCTTTTGGGATATTGTGATGAAATGAATATATTGTGCATATAGAAATAACATGTCTTTTGGGGGTCCAGAGGGTAGAGTGTAGTGGTTTGAAACTGAATGTACCCCAGAAAAACATGTTCTTAAACTTAATCCATTCCTGTGGGTATGACCAATTGTAATTAGGACTTTTTGATGAGATTACTTCAGTTAAGGTGTGATCCAACTCAATCAGGATGGGACTTAATCCTATTACTAGAGTCCTTTATAAAGGGGATGAATTCAGACAAAGAGAGAGAAGGCCATGGAAGCAGGAAGCTAAAATCAGTGAAACCCGGAAGAGAAGGGAGAGTCCAGCATATGCTGCCATGTACCTTGCTGTGTGACAGAGGAGCTGAGGCTCGCTGGCAGCCAGTCTTTGGGAAGAAGGCATCACCCTGATGAAGCCTTGATTTGGACATTTTTCTGGCCCCAAAATTGTGAGCTAATAAATTCCCATTGTTTAACCTGACCCATTTCACTATATTTGCTTTGAGCAGCCTAGGAAACTAAAACACAGTTCCAGACCACCACAGTGTCCAAGGTGGCTTTTCCTCCCTCAGGTCTAGCCCTTGGCTGCTATGGCTGGCATAATTGGGTACTGATCGGGCATTCTCTCCCTCACTCTTCTCCCTCTCTGTCATTTTGCATGTTTCACAAGGTTATCATGGGATTCTTCATAACATGGTAGTCTCAGGGTAGTCAGACTTGCTTACACGGTGACTTAGTAATCCCAATACCATTATCAAAGTGACCAAGGTGAAACCTGTGACACTTCTTATGACTACGCCTTACCAGTCACACAATATAATTTGATTCTCTTTGTTACACAATCCAACACAAATTTACTGTAGGGTGATGGTTTAGTTTCCTCATTGCTAAAGCAAATACCATGCAATGAGTGGGCTTAAACAATGGGAATTTATTGGCTTACGGTTTTGAGGCTAGGAGAAATCCAAAAGCAAAGTGTCATAGCGTGATGCTTTCTCCCAGAATACTGGAGTTCTGGGGCTGACTGCTGGTGAGCATTGCTCCTTAGCTCGTCACATGGTGAGGCATATGGCAGCATTTCCTGGCTTTTTGCTTCTCCTCAGGCTTCCATTGACATTCGGCTTCTGGCTGCTCCCTCTGGCTTTCTTTCTGTGACCTTCCCTCTAAGGCTTTCAGTAATAAGATTAAGACCCATCCTGACTCAGCTGGGCCCACCTTATCCAAAGTAGCCTCATCAAAAGGTCCTATTTACAAGCATTCACACCCACAGGAATGGTTTAAGTTTAAAAATGTGTTTTTCTGCTGTACATAGCTCCAAACCACCATAGGTGGTGTGGTTCATTAGGAGGCATCTTTGGAGAGTAGCTACCAAAGTAACCAGTTTTGCAGGTGAGGAAACTGGCACATCAGGAGGTTAGATCATTTGTCCAGTATCACGCACTAAAGGATTTGAACTCAGAATCCATGTTCTTACTGACTAGGTACCTGAGAGAACTTAGTCATTGTCTCTGTGTCTCACTTTATTTATATGTAAATAAGAGATTTGGAGGAGATGATACTGAAGGTACTTTACATCTCTCTAAGTCTACAAGTCTGCGGATTGAGATGATGGGAGTAGGAGTAGAAAGTAACATACTAAAGGAAAAGACATTTTATAAAAGCTAAAACTTGGGTGAAGGACGGATGGTGATATGGTGGAGGGGAACACATCAGCATTACTCCAGGATTCTTCAGTTAGATGATTTATATTAAACATCTAATAATATCTAACATAAAGCACCTATTAAATAGTAAGAAGGAGTCATGGGTTTCTGTCTGAGATACTGAAAGAATTATGGGATCAATGATTGAAATGAGAGTAATTATGATAACTACTTTAGATTGAAAAATGGATTAATTTTGAAAAAGTTTGAAGTGACTGGCAGGAACTTGAAGAGGGGAGAGTATCTTATGGTCATTTGGAAATATGGTACTACAGTTCAGGTTAGAAGTGGTCATTGAAGAGTGTGGACCTAGGACATTTCTTTTTGGATATCTGGATTTAGGGGATGAATGTTAAACAAAACACAAGATGGGGTCAGAGAAGTGAAAGAAAACCAAAGAAGTTCAAAGCTCTGGGAGTTGAAGGTAAGTGGCAAGAGTGACCAAAAATGATGAATGCTTCAGAGAAATTAAGGATGATGAAAGATTGGTAAAAAGGAGGGCCTTAGTGTTCCTGGGGGGTGGAGGGGGTGGGGCAGGTTTAGTGGAATGTTGGGATTTAAATTATTTTGTGGAAGATTAAGAGGAGTGTGGGAAATGAGCACAATAGGTGTGAACTGCAGCTGAGGACTTTGATGTTAAAAGGCCAATAGAAAGGCAGAGTACTTAAACAGATGTTTATAATAAGAACATATTATCTAAAACAGACAAACCTTAAATAGCAGGAAGACAGTGGAGTTACCATATCAGCAAGACATAGAAGTTCAGAATAGGAAGTAAAAACTTTGAGATGGTGATGGGATGGAAAGGATGGAATTTCATAATAAAATAGATTAAAAGCTAGATTTTCCTCATTTTTCTTCCATAAGACCTCTTGGTATAAAAGGTACAGAATAATATTTTCCCAAACTAAATAGAAAATACTGTTTTTCTCAAAAGAATTTAGATTACTTATTTAACCCTCCTTACAAAAGATCTGATTGCTGGAGTTAAATTCTATTTTCCTAAGACCCATTATTGTTCCTTTCTTAATCTTGTGTACAGACATATTTTATTGCACTTGGAAGATACTGCATTTTTTTACAAATTGAAGGCTAGTGGCAACCGTGTCCAGCAATTCTATCAGCATTTTTCCAACAGCATGTGCTCATGTTGTATCTCTCTGTCACATTTTAATTCAGGTATGAACTTTGTTTTTTGTTTTGTTTTGTTTTGTTTTGTTTTTTTAGGATACAATGCTGTTGCATACTTAATATACTACAGTATAGTGTAAACATAACTTTCATATGCACTGGGAAACCAAAAAATTCATGTGACTCGCTTTATTGTGATATTCACTTTATTGCAGTGGTCTGGAACCAAACCTGCAATATCTCTGAGGTATACCTGTGCAGTCATAAAAATATCTTCTGATCAAAATAAAGGTCCTGAAGTATGTACACAAAACTATGCAAATTTTTGTGAGAAGTTGTGAGTTTATAAAACAGTCATCCATAAATGCATAAAATACAGGACTCCTGAACACCACCCCCCAGCAACACCTTGCATTGGTGTGGAACATTCATTGTTATTAATGATAGCACTTCTTTAATATATTGTACTATTTTTGACAGGAGTTACATTTGTTATAATTGATGAGATATTAAAATAGTGCTATCTATCGTCCATTATTTACGTTAAGTATTTTCCCATATAACACCCTATTACCACCTTGTATTAGTATTGTACATCTGTTTAATTCATGAAAGAACATTTTTATAGTTCTATTAACTATAGTCCATCATCTACAGTAGGATTCACTGTATTGTACAGTCCTGTGTTTTATCTTTTAATTTTTATTCTAGTAATATATACATCTTAAAGTTTCCACTTTTTACCACCTTCATTTATACAGTTCAGTGCCATTGATTACACTCACAATAATGTGCTACCATTACCACCATCCATTTCCAAACCTTTACCATCAGCCTAAGTAGAAATTTTGTACAAGTTAAGCATCAACTCCCTGTTCTCTAACCCCAATATATGTCCTGGTAACCTATATTCTAGATTCTAACTCTATGAGTTTGCTTATTTTAATTAGTTCATAACAGTGAAAGCCTACAATCTTTGTCCTTTTGTGTCTGGCTTATTTCACACAACATAATGTCCTCAAAGTTCATCCATGTTGTTGCATGCATCAGGACCTCATTACTTTTTATTGCTGAATAATATTCCATCATATGTATATACCACATTTAGTTTATCCATTCATTGGTTGATGGACATCTGGGCTGCTTTCATATTTTGGCAATTGTGAATAATGCTGCAGTAAACACGGGTGTGCAAATATCTGTTCGAGTCCCTGCTTTCGGTACTTCTGGGTATATACCTAGTAGTGGAATTGCCGAATCATACAGTAAATCATCAAACTGTCTTCCACAGCAACTGCACCATTCTGCATTCCATCACCAGAGATGAATGAGTGTTCATATTTCTCCACATCCTCTCCAACACTTATAGGTTTCTGTTTTTTTGAATAGTGGCCTTTCTAGTAGGTGTGAAATGATATCTCATTGTGGTTTTGATTTACATTTCCTTAATAGCAAGGGATGTTGAACATCTTTTCATGGGCTTTTTAGCATTTGTTTCTCCCCTTTGGAGAAATGTCTTTTCAAGTCCTTACCCATTTTTTAATTGGATTGTTTGTCTTTTTATTATTGAATTGTAGTATTTCTTTATATATTTTGGATATTAAACCATTATCAGAAATGTGGTCTCCAAAAAGTTTCTCCTATTGAGTAGGTTGCCTTTTCACTTTCTTGACAAAGTCCTTTGATACACAGAAGTTTTTAATTTTCAGGAGGTTCCATTTATCTATTTTTTTTTCTTTCATTGCTTCTGCTTGGGGGGTAAAGTCTAAGAAACCATTGTCTACCACAGAATCTTGAAGATGCTTCTCTAGATTTTCTTATAGGAGTTGTATAGTCCTGGTTCTTATATTTCAATCTCTAATCCATTTGGTGTTAGTTTTTACATATAGTGTGAGATAGGACTCCTCTTTCATTCTTTTGCATATGGATATCCAGTTCTCCCAGCACCATTTGTTGAAGTGACTATTCTTTCTCAGATGAGTAGACTTGGAAGCCTTGTCAAAAATCAATTGACCATAGATGTGAGGATCTATTTCTGAACCCTTGATTGGATTTTGTTGGTCAGTGTATCTATCTTTATGCCTGTGCTATGCTGTTTTGACCTGTGTAACTTTGTAATATGCTTTAAAGTCACAAGTGTGAGAAAAGAACTTTGTTCTTTTTCAAGATGTTTTTGGCTGTTCAGGGCCCTTACCCTTCTAAATAATGTTTATAATTGGCTTTTACATTGCTACAAAGTAGGTTGTTTGAATTTTGATTAGGATTGTGTTGAATCTAAATCAATTTGGATAGAATTGATGTCTTAATGATATTTAGTCCTCCAAGCCGTGAACACAGAATGCCTTCCATTTATTTAGGTCTTTGATTTCTTTTAGCAGTGTTTTGTAGTTTTCTGTCTAAAAGTACTTTACAGCCTTAGTTAAATTTATTCCAAGATATTTGATTGTTTTAGGTTCTATTGTAAATGGAATTTTTTTTTCTTGATTTCCTCCTCAAATTGCTCATTATTAGTGTGTTAGAAACCCTGTTGATTTTTGTGTGTTGGTCCTGTATCCTGCCACTCTGCTCAATTTGTTTCTTAGCCCTAATAGCTTTGTTGTAGATTTTTCAGGTCTTTATATATATAGGATCATGTTACCTGCAAATAGGGAAAGATTTACTTCTTCCTTTTCAATTTGGTTACCTTTTATTTCTTTTTCGTGCTAAATGCTCTGGCTAGAACTTCTAACACAATGTTGAATAATAGTGGCAAGAGTGGGCATCCTTGTCTTTTTCCAGATCTTAGAGGGAAAGCTTTAACCTTTCACCATTGAGTATGATGTCAAACGTTGGTTTTTCATATATGCCCGTTATCAAATTCAGTACATTTCCTTCTATTCCTATTTTTCAGAGTGTTTTTTAATCAAGAAAGGATGTTGGATTTCGTGAAATATGTTTTCTGCCTCAATTGGAATGATCATGTTTTTTTTCCCCTTTGATATTGTTAATAATAGTGTATTACATTAATTGATTTTCTTGTGTTGAATCGCCCTTGCATACCTGGGATAAAACCCACTCCATCATGATGTATAAGTATTTTAATGTGCTGTTGGATTTGATTTGCAAGTACTTTGTTGAGGATTTTTGCATCTATATTCATAAGAGAAATTGGTCTTTAATTCTGTTTACTATATATAGGATTTTATTGTAGTATCTTTTCTTGTAGTATCTTTATCTGGCTTTGGTATTAGGGTGATGTTGGCCTTATAGAATAAGTTTAGGTAATGTTGCCTTCTCTTCAATTTTTTGGAAAAGTTTGAGCAGGATTGATATTAATTCGTCTTGGAATGATTGTTAGAATTGGTCTGTGAAGCCATCTGGTCCTGGGCTTTTCTTTGTTGGGTGATTTTTGATGACTGATTCCATCTTTTTACTTGTAATTGGTCTGTTGAGGTCTTCTGTTTGTTCTAGAGTCATTGTAGGTTGTTTAGTGTGTTTCTAGGAATTCGTCCATTTCATCTAAGTTATCTCATTTGTTGGCATACAGTTGTTCATAGTATCCTCTGATGATCTTTTTTATTTCTTTGGGTTCAGTAGTAATGTCTCCCCTCTCATTTCTGATTTTATTTATTTGAGTCTTCTCTCTTTTTTTCTTTGTCAGTCTACCTAAGGGTTTGTCAGTTTTATTGATTTTCTCAAGAACCAACTTTTGGTTTTGTTCATTGTAATTTTTATTCTCAATTTCATTTCTATTTCTGCTCTAATCTTTGATATTTCTTTCCTTCTGCTTGCTTTGGGATTAATTTGCTGTTCTTTTTCCAGTTCCTCTAGATATGCAGAAAGATCTTTGATTTTAACTCTTTCTTCTTTTATAATGTAAGCATTTAGGGCTATAAATTTCCCTTTCAGCACTACCTTCAGTGCATACAATAAGTTTTATTATATTTTGTTCTCATTTTCATTCATCTTAAGATATTTATTGATTTATCTTGCAGTTTCTTCTTTGACCCACTGATTGTTTAAGAATGTGTTAACTTACAGTTGTTTGTGAATTTTCCAGTTCCTGCCTGGTTTTTATTTCCACCTTCATTCCATTATGTTCAGAGAAAGTGCTTTATATAATTTCAGTCTGTTAAAAATTATTGTCTTGTTTTGTGACCCAAAATATGGTCTATCCTGAAGTATGAGAATATATATACTGCTGTATTGGGGTGCAGTGTTCTGTATATGTCTGTTAGGTCTAGTTCGTTTATTATAATATTCAAGTTCTCTGTTTCCTTATTAATCCTCTGTCTAGATCTTCTGTCTGTTGATGAGAGTGCTGTATTGAAGGCTCCAACTATTATTGTAGAGACCCCTCTTTCTCCCTTCAATTTTGCCAGTGTTTACCTCATACATTTTGGGGCACCGTGGTTAGGTACATAGATATTTATGATTGCTATTTCTTCTTGGCTGATTTCCCCTTTTGTTAATATATAGGGTCCTTCTTTGTCTCTTATAACACTTTTGCATTTAAAGTCTGTTTTTCCCAATATTAGTATAGCTACCCCAACTCTTTTTGGTTGCTGTTGGCATTGAATAACTTTTTCCAACCTTTCACTTTCAACCTACTTGTGTCTTTGGGTCTAGGATGAATCTCTTGTAAACAGCATGTAGTTGGATTGTACTTTTTAATCCATTCTGCCAATCTGTCTTTTGATTGGGGAGTTAAATCCAATGATACTCAGTATTGTTAAAGTAAAGGCAGTTCTTACTTCAGACATTTTATCCTTTGGTTTTTATATGTGATATCTTTTTTTTTTTTTTTCTCCCTCTCTCTCTTTTTACCCTTTTAGTTACCCTTATTGATAATCTTCATTTCTTCACTCTCCTGCAAGCCACTATCTCATGTCTTTTCCTTCAGCCTGCAGAACTCCCTCTACTATTTCTTGTAGGGCAGGTCTCATGTTGACAAACCCTCTATTTTTGTTTATCTGTGAATATTTTAAACTTCCTCATTTTGAAGACAGTTTTGCTGGATAAAAAAATTTTTAACTTGCAGTTTTCTCTTTCAAAATGGATACTTAGTCTTATCATGGATTCCTCATATGTGACAAATTGCTTTTCTTTTACTGCTTTCAGAATTCTCTCTTTATCTTTGGCATTTGACATTCTGAATAGTATGTGTCTCGGAGTAAGTCTATTAGGATTCATTCTGTTTGGAGTATGCTTCACTTCTTGGTCACATATATTTATGTATTTCATAAGAGTTGGGAATTTTTTGGCCATCATTTCCTCAAATATTCTTTCTGCCCTTTTCCCTTCTCTTCTCTTTCCGGCACACCGATGTACCTGTTTGTATGCTTCATGCTATCATTCAGACCCCTGAGACCCTGCTCAATATTTTCCATTCTTTTCTGTATCTGATCTTCTGTCTGAAACATTTCGATTGCCCTGTGTTATTGTTCACTGATTCTTTCTTCTGCCTGTTCAAATCTGTTGTTGTTTGCCTATAATCTTTTTAAAATTTCTGCTGTTGTGCCTTTTATCCCCTTAATTTCTGTTATGTCTGTTTTTATACTTTAAAATTCTTCTTTATGCTCACCCCATCTCTCCTTAATATCCTTTATCTCTTTGTTCATATTTTCCTTCATTTCCTTGAATTGATTTAGGAGATTTGTTTGAAGATCTTTGATTAGTTGTTCCAAATTCTATGTCTCCTTTGAAATTTTAATTTGTTCCCTTGACTGTGCCATATCTTCCTGTTTCTTAGCATGGCTTGTAATTTTTTGCTGATGTCTAGGCATCTAATTATCTTGATGAATTTACTCTGAGAGTTGGTCTCTTTCTCTTGCCTAGGGTTTATCATTGATTGGCTTTGTGTTAAGGTTCTTCTTTCACACTAGTTTCAACTTATTCTAGACCTTTAGAGTAGCCCATGTTTAGCTGATCAGATTTGTTCAGTTCTTCTTCATGTGATTCTTCCCCTAGTTATGTGGTACAATTTTTAAGATGGCACTTTTTCTGCAATTGTTTTGTCTGCCAGATAAAGCTTCCTTTCCACTAATTTCTCTGGGATTCTTGATCTGTTCTCTTTGTTTTTGTTCTGCCTTTATAGTTTATTCGCACTCCTTTTGTAGTCTCTAGCTGCTTTTGTCTAGAGGGCAAATCCTGGGAGGAGGGTCATCCCAAATAGGACCCTCCCAAATCAGTATCTTCTAGCCAAAACAGAACCAGGGTCCCATGAAGCAGCACATACCAGCTCCAAAGTGCCCTGGGGAGGGAATCAGGAAGGATGCCAAAAGACTCTTTGATGGCTCCCCAAAGCTGCACTTTCCTGGCCTGCCCAGCAGATGCCACCCTTCAGCAAACTGTTCCCCACAGCCCTAAGGAGGCACTATGTCTTTAAATCTCTACTGCCTTCACCCCTGTCAGGGGCGGGGTTGAAACAATGGCTTCTGCTGCCTTTGTTGAGATTGGGTTGAAATAGTAGCTCAGAACTGGGACACAGCAACCCAAACATGTTAATCAAAAGCCATTATCAGTGCTTGGCCTTGCTCACCCCTGTGCTTCGAGAAGAGGATATTTGTTCCTTTCTGATAGCAGCAGCCAGCCAGGGATCCAGTCCCTGCGATACTGCCCGCTGGGCACTGTCACCTGTGACACTGAGCGACCTATGGTAGATCCTTAGTCTCTTCCTCCCACTCCTCCTTGCATGCGGTACAGTGTTCTTTTGGCCTCCTGAGCCCCAGAATAGTTGTTTAGACAGTCCCTGTTTTGGTGGAAGGACTAAGTCCTGGAGCCCCTTACTCTGCCTTCTTTCCCAGAAGTTCTTCAAAACTGTGCAATTTTTTAACCACCTACAGTGTTTTAGCTTTCATCTTTTTCCTACCTCTCCTGTCAGATCTGTAATTAATCATCTCCACCCCCCAGAATTTAAGGTTATGGAGCTCAGACACATATAGCTATAGAAACAAAAGGAGCTAGGAGCAGCTGTGTCACACAGGTGAGGAATGTATCATTCCCATTTGAGAATTATGGACATTAGTAGTATTTTATAGTCACAACTGTGCTTTATATGTTGCACGGGGGAAGAACCTTGGTTATATCTCTTTCACCAGGGAAGCCACTTGTTTTGTATTTGAGAGAGGGAAGTGATGAAATTGCTTGATTGCTGTTTTCAGAGCAGTGTTTATTTTGAAGGAAGAGAAGTAAGGGAATATTCAAATTCATAGAAATGGTTCCAAAATGATTGACTATCCTTATTTACAAATGAACTGCAAGTTTCTAAGAGTTTTATGGTCATTATTCATTGTCACAGAGAGGGAAACCCCATTCATTTTTTCATGCAGCAGCCTTAGAGCTGTAAGCATACCATTATTAAATGGTATTTATCAGAGGTGAGGATGAAACCACCCCCCAAGGACCACTGTTGCCAACCAATCACAAAGCAGCCTATGCTGAGTCCACACCCCATGCCCTTATCATATAGAATGCAATTGGTGGTAGTTGGGTTTTATGGGAGGGGTTTCTTGTCACTGTTCGCTGTTTCCCTGCAGTTCCTTATTTGGTAGCTTTTGACAGAACTGGTGTTTCTTGCAGCTAAGCATCTTGATATACATTATTCATTAAGCCTGAAGCTCGGGGAGAGAAAGATGCAGACCCTTAGATCTGCAGATATTTATTTATCAGATGAGTTTTCTTTATTCAGAATAGTTGTTGAATTTTGTTCCATTCGGGAATATTACAAATGGCATGTGTTCATTGGGAAGTCTAGTCGATGGGATCTAATGCTAGGCTTTCTTATGCATACTTAATTACCAAAAATCTTTAAAAACTAAAAACCCGCAAGCTCTTTAGCTTTTGGAGATTGTTAAAGTATCAAGGTTTTGAAGATATATATATTTTTAAACTTATTATTAATATATACATATCAATCAAAAATGCCTGAAGCAAACTATTTACTGTCAGTGTCTTGGGGCTACATAAAGGTAAGATTTACTTAGCCTTTGAAAACTCCTGATTACTCTTTGATTATGTAAGTGGTAGTTTTAATAAATTATAATAGAACCTAAGCTTTCTAAGCAATCTTTTTTCTTTTTTTCTTCATAGAAGAAATCTGTGATTTAAGTGGTCAAGAAAGGAGAGATCGAATAACTTGTATTAATTGTAGTTTGCATGTTAAAATAGCTTTTTCAATGTGCAGTGGTTTTATTTGGCATGAGGAATAGGTTTGAGTTATGCTTTAAAATGCCAAGGTAATTAAATAAGTATTGGAAATAAATTATTGGACCTAATTACTTACTACTGGTTTATAAAGTCCAGTTATCAAACAAACTTAAAGTTTATAAATTTATTGTGTCTTAAACAATTGGTACTACTTTAACCTGATGAGGAATCTGTTTTTTGGCTTTACCCTTGGATAAAAAGCTCTAGGTAACATTAAAACTGGCATTATTTATTACTATTTAAGCGATATCCTTCTAAAATGAAAACCTGATTATCTATTTGTAAAAGTAAAAGAAACTTTGTATGTTTGATACTCTTACTTTTGTTACTCCCAAGAAATGAATTAATACACTAAATTTAATAAGATTGTATTCATGTTTGGCAGCTTTTCCGTACACCTTGTGGTCATGGTAGCTTGGTGATCCTGTCTCTAGAATTAAGCAGGAGGTAGAAAAATCCTGTCCACTCCCAAATGAAGCATCATTTCAGAAATTAAAGTTTATTCTTGAATATTTGAGCCAATCACAGTACATATTTTTTTAAGAATAATTTTCTGTTACTTTAAGTACTCTGAAATATTTTCATTTTCTTTGTTCCTTCATGTTTAAAGGAAAATTTCCCCTTGGTTGTGATATTTACTCAAATTCTAAGGAAACTTATTTCAGTTTTAGTTGTCCAAGTAGTCATGACTCCCTTAAATCTCTGGATGGTACAGATTTTTAAAATTATTTCTTAAATAACATAGATTTTCATTATTTGAATTTGGTTAGGCATTTCTTGGCTTAAAAAAATAAATTTTAAAAATACAGAAAAGTATGGAGAGGAATAAAATACCCCTAATAGTTGTTAGACAACTCATAGTTGATATGTTTAAAGGGTTTCACATTTGTATTATAATTACGAACAATAGCTCCAAAAATTTAAATACAGAATTTGAGTGCTTATCATTTTGAAGATAATTTTTGGGCAGATTTGTTTGTTTTTAATGCTATATCTCTAAAAACTCTTTAAGAATGACAAATATAGATATATTTAGTGTTATGATTTTGAAGGATTTGTTTTTATATAGTCATTACAGTATTTATTTTAAATAGCTATGAAACTTGTCGTGTATCACGGTGCAGTATGTTCACATGATTTTTAGCAGAATGCTGTGGGGAAAATATAAGCATTTTCTTAGTTATAAACTAAGATTATATGTAATGTACCCAGTAGTACATTGGCACAAATGTAGATGTACAGGAGATTAAATTTAAGAATATTTTAATTTTGTTTTATTGTCCTTAAATGCAAAACACAAATTGAGAACTGGAGTATAAAGAAAGCAAAATACAGTATTTGGATTCAACTGCATTTTCACTTTCCTTTATGCCTTAAATACTACATGCATTCATCCTGATGCATAATGAGAACAAAGGATTTGAAGACATTCACTTAGAAATCTTCCTTTTTTTCCTTTGTTGCAACCATAATTCTATATATTGTTTTCAACTTATATTTAGACCAAAAACAATCAGAAGAATCAACAGAAAATAGCTAGAGGTCACCTTTAAAAAATATCTGAATGCTGGACTAAATTGTTCTGCATTTGCAAACAGCTCTTTTGTAAATCAGTTCTATATTTTGTCTATTCTAAGTGTTAATTGAGAGCTGTAATGGTGTTCCAGGAAGAATACATTTTACCACCTTTTAAATCATACCTCTCCTCTGTATTAATTCTATGTAATTTACTGAAAAGTGACATAGTTATCTTAAGATGAGAGAAATTCCACTTACATTTAAAAATGGTTGTTGAATTGTTTAGTTTAGCACATTGCTCTTTCTTATAGCCAGTCAAACACTCCAAAACCAATTTGTAAGATCAACTACTGGTAGAGAAAGTACTGATAGTAATTTTTTTGAGTATTAATTTAGCTTTCCTGGTATGAAAGTTTTATATCAATAGCAAAAAAGGAAAACAAGTTTACTTCTATTTAGGAAATGCTCTTATGTTATAACTGAGTTGACTCTCTGAAAATTGTGTCTTTAGAAAATCCACACCTTCTCTCTTCCCAAGAGAAAGGGTTGCTTAAAATACTCTCTTGTAAATATGTTAAAAGGAAATGTTGATTTCCTTAGAACACATTGCAGGCCTTGTTAGTGAGATATATGTGTGATGAAGGATTCTTTTCTGCCCTACTTTTTTGCTTTTTGAACAAAGGCAGAAGTGTAATCTGCAAATATATGTATAAGATGCAAAAGTAATGAATGGAATATGCAATCTGCCATTTATTGTCCGTACAATAGTTGCTTTCTTTTCACTGCCATTTTTTGTCTTAGTTGTCTATACTAATTAGCTGTGTGGATTGTATAAGCCAATTGCCAGGAAAATTATGCCTCATTCTTTATATTATCTTCCCAAAATATCCAATAATTGTTAGCCTGTCAGCCAGGAGCATGCACAGTTTTCTGCATGAGCATATGGCTGCATATTCTTCATACTAGGTTGCTTCTGTAAAAAACCTCATCTCTATATCTAACTTTTCCAGTTGCTCCCTCTGCCTGAAAACTTTCATCGTTACTTAGATATTTACATGGTGCATGAAGAGCAGGTAGACACGTTCTTGTATAGACTGCCAAGAAGCTAGGGGTGGCAGAAAGCCTTGTCTACACTCCTGTCTTATAAAAAAGGTGTTGTACATGACCAGGTAGTTCTTAATAGCAATGTTCAGCTCATAGCATGGACAATTTCAGGTCAAAGAGAGATATTTCATTGAATACATGTTTAAAATATTAAGCAGCCTCTCTTATGTGTGTGCTCTGCCTAAAGAGTAGATTTTTCTAAGGGTGAATTTTATACATTAAGCAAGTACTTGCTTTACCTTCAAGGCATTATGCATGGTTATTATAGTTATAAATTCTTTTATGGGCAGCCCAGGGAAGCTAGATATTTAGATATATATTTTTATGGCCACAACTATATTCAGATCCTTCATTCTTTATGTCCTGTAGTGATACAAAACAACTATAGCTATAAAATACCCAAAAGTACCAGAGAGGGAGCTGGGAGAGAAAGATCTCAAATAATATTGAGCATTTACTACGTGCCAGGCTAAATACCAAGACACTATTAGTGCATTTAATTAGTTGATAGCCTATAATTCACCCAAGAAAATAGAACTTTGTTGAAGATGGACAGATTATTTTTAGAACACTATTATAAATTTCTTGATAAGAATATTCTTAGAAGGCCCTCACTTTTTTTCAAGTGGATTGTAATACATGATGCTAAGTGAAAACAAGCAGTTTCAACAAATTTTTGCATGCTGCATGATGCTAATTTTTAAAATGTACGTGTACATCTATATGTTGGGAAAAAAGGCATGGAAGACAGTAGAGCTAATAATCTATGATTATCTGAGTATTGAGGATATGTGTGAAATTCTCTGTATTGCTTGCAAGATTTTCTGTAGCACATATGCATTTTATAATCAGAAACAGGTTATAAAAGTACATGAACAAAGACAGTGAATTTCGTGTTCATGAATTTGAAAGCAGGCTCCCTGGACCTGTAAATGAACCAGGAGAATTAGTATTGGTTGCGGCCAGTTCTTCAGTTTTTACTGTAGGAGAATGCTAAATATGCATTTCTCATATCTAACAGTCTATTGAAATGTTTTTATTGTTCTTCCTGAGTACTTTGTGGTGATAGTTAACTTCTAACACCTTATCTAGATGGCCAGTAAAGTTGATTTTGGAAGTGATTTACCAAGAAAACCTTGGTATGATTATGCAGAAAGGTGAAATTTTCTTTTACGTTCTAAATAAAATAATTAAATATGAGTAAGAATTAAATTGCAAACATTAATGAACAATAAACTCACTAATCTCTTTCCCCCCAGTATAAATAATAATTTATGGTGAAATTCAAAATTTGAATGTTTATGTCCATTTTTAAAGGCTACTACTAAATATTAGAAAAAAATATGTTTGACTTTTTTGGTTAAGTATCTAATAAAAGTTATTCTGTGTAGGGGAAAAATGCATTGTTTCTGTTTGTTAAGAGAAATATTAAGATATATTTAAAGTCCTAGTTGGGCTGCTTTTTGGAGTCAAAGGAAAACACATTAAGAAATACCTGAGGGGTGGGGAAGCATAAAGCCTTTGGCAATACTGGATTTTGGTAATGCTGTGTGGTGGTGATAGATTAATTCCTGTGTTTCTTTGGATAAAATAGGCACTGTGGGATTAGCAAAATAAATTGTGAAATAATGAAGTAGAGTATTGAAAATTGATCCATTTTCTATTTATATGACTGAGGGAAACGGATTAGCAAATTCTGTGGATGTTGGGAGTAAGGTTGATTAATACATAAATATTATATCCCCTATTTACAAAAAAACATTAAAAAAGAAATTTTATATGGTATCTATTCAAATATTTTATTTCTCTAGAGTTCTGGAAGAGTACTGAAATAAAATCTATTCAGTTTTGCTTTGAGATAAAATAGTACATTTTAACCTCTGACCAGTATACACGGGTCATTCTTCCAATGTTAAATGATAAAAATATACCCATGCTTTACTGTGAGGCAACACTTCTGAGTGCCTACAGATCAGTTGTTTCTTCTTTTTTGTTTTTCCTTTTTTAAATACTATTAATACATCTTAATTCCTCTTTTCCCTCTTGATTAATGTCTTTGAGTGTCTACATCTGTGCTGTGCATTATAGTTGCCTCTAGGTACGTATGGCTATTTAAATTTAAATGAAATAAAATAGAATATTCAGTTCTCATTTGCACTAGCCACATTTCAAGTTTTCAGTAGCCACAAGTGGCTAGTGGCTACTGTAACGGACAGCACAAAATTATAGAACTTTTCTGTTATTGTGGAAAGTTGATTGGATGGCACTGGTCTAAATTGTCTGAGCAATTTAACAATTCTTTAGATGTATTTTCCTGTATCTTAGGGTATGCTTATGTTATTACACTTAATTTTTTCTAGTCTATCATTTGATTTTATCTTTCTTTTTCAGTTTAAAAGGATGCTTAATCGGGAGCTCACCCATCTCTCTGAAATGAGTCGGTCTGGAAATCAAGTATCAGAGTATATCTCAAACACATTCTTAGGTGAGAATGTATTTTTTAAATTGTCTTTTAAGAAATGTTTGTTTTGGGAGGGGGATGGGTGCACCAACTCTTTGTAGAAATCAAACAAGCATTAGAAATTCCATTTGTTTTCAGTCCTCATATTAATAGTTTGATCCTCTAAGCCTTAGAATCTGAGGTGACAATGTACATTTTTTTAACATTTATTTTTCCTTCAGGACTTTTGGGATTCTCTGAATTAAAGTTTTATATTGCTGGTTTTTTCAGAGTATTCAAATATAAAATATAGAGAGAGCTCTGTGTTTCCACAAATACCAATCATGCAGAAACAGTATAATTGCTGAAGAAAAGCTTGCTGATAATAGCTTTTGGTGTTCTGGAACTCACTCCCTGTCCTCTTCCCTTACCCTCCATACAGATAAAGAAAGGGTAATAAAAAAAAGTCAGTAGATTGATTTGAATTCACGTCACACAAAATTTCTGTAATATCTAATTAGCATGGCCACTAAACAGACATTTATTGGACGTATACTATGTATAAGGATGAGTTAAAAGAGCTCAGTGCCTTGAAATAGTGGATAAATATACTGAGACATCTTAGATCTTTTATTAGAAAACTTAGCTTATGTTTCACTTATCAGATAATGGAGATTCTCAATGATCTCTATTAAATCTTGTTACAGCATAACACATCTCACTATAGCATAGAAAATATAAAATAGCAGAAATAATCCAGGTTGTCTGAAAATGTTCTTTTTTCCTCCCACAGTATGACCCATTTCAGTAAGCTATGTTTACACTCTGTTGTTTTTATGACTCTTGTGTTTGAAGTTTCTACCATTTCAAAGTAGCTGTGATAACTGAAATCCTAATTGCCAAGGGCAATTTTCAAGCCACTGAGTGAATTTCAAGTATGAATGGAGTTGATGGTTAGTGGCAACAACCAATATGTTTTGCTTTTTCAGACTCTGCTATCATAAGTCTTGTAAAAAATTTTTATTAGGTCATTCTATCAAAGAAATAGCCACCAAATACATTTAATATTAATTAGTTTGTGGTGGTATTTATTTGCTTAATTTTGCATGAGGGTATCAAATTTAATTCACATCAAATTGTGAATGCTTAACTCAAAAAAGAGTATACATTTCCTGGAACATATAATGATTAAAACCTATTCAGTTATGTGTGTTATAATAAAAAAAAAAGTCAGAATTAATAATAAATGTAGAACATTTAAAAAATTTTTTTAAGATAAGCAACATGAAGTGGAAATTCCTTCTCCAACTCAGAAGGAAAAGGAGAAAAAGAAAAGGCCTATGTCTCAGATCAGTGGAGTCAAGAAGTTGATGCACAGTTCTAGTTTGACTAATTCAAGTATCCCAAGGTTTGGAGTTAAAACTGAACAAGAAGATGTACTTGCCAAGGTAAGATGATTTCAAGGATCATAACCATAAATATATGATGTTACCTTTTAATGACTTTGGTTCCTTCTCTTGTACTTAGATGGAAGAATGCATAAATTTGCATCATTTTGTAAATAGACATGTACCTTATAAAGCTCATTCTAAATTATTGGGTTTCATTAATATGTAGATTTAGACAGGTGGGTTGGTATATGTGTGTTCTCTACGTTTTTGCATCTACATTTGATTGTTTGACCTTAAAGAGTTAAAAATTGCTGTATCTTCTGGGTTTTAGGAGAATAGTTGAGGTTTTGTGAATACATTTTATCTACTGAAGGAATGCTTTGAGGCTGAAGTTCAAAGTACGTAAATAAGTTGTATTGTCAAAGTCAAGATTAAATGATACTTATCAGTTTTCATTACATTCAAGTGAACTTGCCTAAAGTTTGCCTGTACCAATTCTGTGCATCTATCACATTTAAAATGAATCATTTAAAAAAATATTTAACGCTTTCCATTAAAATCAGTAATTTTTAAATGACATTCATTAATTCATTTTCCACTTGTGCTTTCTAATTTTTTGATATCTTTCCTTACCCTCAGGAACTGGAAGATGTGAACAAATGGGGTCTTCATGTTTTTAGAATAGCAGAGTTGTCTGGTAACCGGCCTCTGACTGTTATCATGCACACCATTTTTCAGGTAATGTGGTTGAATTAGTCACGTTTGTTTTATTTGAGGACTTAATATCCAGTCATGTACTGTGCATGTATTTTCTCTCTCTTTTTTGTGTATTTATAACTTTGCTCATTTTGATACTTTTTGGTCGTATTTGCTCCTTTACTAAGGAACAAATTAAGGATGCAGAAAGGTGGAGTGTGGATAAAGGACAAATCAACTTTGTTATTTTTTTCCATTTAAGACAAAGATGTGGTGTGGGAAAAGTAAAGGGATTCCTTAAAATAATAGTTTAAAGGCAATCAACATCACCCTAACCAGACAGAGAATTGAGTACTGACTCGATAAAAAGAATAAGCATCCTGCTGACTCAGCTGAGAATATAATTTCTTCAGCCACTCAAATAAGTGTACTGCTGTCTTCTCCACATCCATTTCTCACTCCTGTGCTTTTGTCCCTAGCTCAGGACTGGGGTTTAAGTGAGAAGTCGAGGCTGTAGATACCCTGGGACTGGAATGGCTAACTCTAGCCCTGAAGAGAACGTTGAGTTTCAGTTGTGGTCCTGTCACTGACTCAGTGGTATTGCACTGTAGCTGCCCACATGACAACGGAACATAGAAACTCTCAGTCCCATCTCACAACATCCTGGGTAAAGTCCTGTTTGGTTCCAAAGGGTCAACTTGATCAGTTTTGTCCCTGAAGTCCCTGGATCTCCCCCAAGGCTTCCGTTTTCCTCACTAGATGTGAGCATTTCCATTCCCGAGCTGTCTGTAGACAATACTGCCATGTACTTTTTTTGTTGTTAACATTCTATGAAAAATGTTCTTATATAAAGACAAATGTTAAGAGGCTCTCTTTTTCCTACAGGAACGGGATTTATTAAAAACATTTAAAATTCCAGTAGACACTTTGATAACGTACCTTATGACTCTCGAAGACCATTACCATGCTGATGTGGCCTATCACAACAATATCCATGCTGCGGACGTTGTCCAGTCCACTCACGTGCTATTATCCACACCTGCTCTGGAGGTAAAGTTAGAACACTAACTTGCCACTCAGAAAGGTCTGAAACTGCCATCCACAGAGTTTGCAGTGCAAAAAATAATTAGAAATTGATTGTGGTAGTGAATTCACAACTCTGTGACCATACTAAAAGCCATTGATCGTATACTTTGGATGGATTGTATAGTCTGTGAATACATTGCAATAAAATTGCTTTAAAAAGAAAAAGCTTGTTGACATTTCACTACATGCCTGTTAGAATGGCTAAAATTAACAAGACTGACCATATCAAGTGATGGTGAGAATGTGGAACAACTAAAACTCTCATACACTGTTGGTGGAAATATAAAATGGTAAATCACTTTTGGAAACTGTTTGGCAGTTCCTTAAAGAGTTAAACATATACCTACTATATGATGTAGCCATTCCATTCTTAGATATTTACCTAAGATAAACAAAAGCATATGCCCACACACAAAAAATAATTATTTTCTCTGGAACTGTATGAAGTTATAGGAATAAAATGTTTTTGTGGTTAATAAACAGTTCTTTTTTTTTGATGAATCTTGCTTATGAAAGTTGATCAAAGATTTAGGCATTCATCTGTTATGATGTTGCTTCTTTGAAATGATCCAGTGGACATTTCATAAAGCACATCTGGCTTATTCAGTTTTGGTTAGTTAGTTTTCTTGAAATTTAGTTCAATGGCTTTTGTTTTTATAGTTCAGAGGATGACTATTTTATAAAATGTCTATAAGCAGCACATTGCTTTTTTTCCTGTAGAATTCTTTAATTTTACCAAGTCCCAAGAAGGGATTCCTTTAAAGGTTTACTAGAACAATTTGATTTCCTTAATTGTTTTGGGGGAAATATTCTCTTTTGCTAATACATTTTACAGTTAAGATCGTTTTCATTATATATTTGTGTTAATACCTTATCATTTGGATCAGTGGTTCTCAGTTGGGGGCAATTTTGCCTCTCCTCATCCCCCACACCTCTGGAAAAATTTAAAATGCCTGCAGACATTTTTAGTTGTCACAACTTGGGATGGGAGAGGGTGCTACTGGTATCTAGTGGGTAGAGAACAGGGATGCATCTAAACATCCTACAATGTCTAGGACAGACTCCTACAATAAAGAATTATCTGGCTAGTTTGGATGAAAGAAAAGAAAAGAAGTACTCAGTTCTTAATAATTGTATGTATATTTTCAAGAATATACTTAAGCATCTTAAATGCTTTTTAAAAAACTATTTTCTTTAAAAAAAGAATTTCAGACGCTTTTTATAATACTTTTTAAAGTATAACCAATGAAAAATGTTTGCTCATGAGATACAGTAAAATTCGGTAAAATATCTTCTTCCAAGATTGCACTTAAAAGGTTCGTGGGCATCTCATTATCTAAAAGAGTCTTTTCCTGACACATTATGATATATTTTGAAGTTTCGTTTTGTTTTCCATTTAAATTGAAGGAAATGGTTTCCCATTTGTTTATACTTTTTATTCATATTATTATAGAATAGTAATGTTATCTCTGTTGTCTGATTTTCCAGGCTGTGTTTACAGATTTGGAGATTCTTGCAGCAATTTTTGCTAGTGCAATACATGATGTAGATCATCCTGGTGTTTCAAATCAGTTTCTGATCAATACAAGTAAGTGGAGTTTGTTTGTTTTGCAGAAGAAATTCTTCCTTTATATTTTTTAGAATGACTTAGGGACTTTATAACTCTAGTGTTTCCTTTATTCTACACAAAGCCATAATCTTCTCTTGAGATAGGTAAACATGCATGTTAATGATAGTGTATGTTAATGTAATTTAGCTATGAAAATTATCAGATGATATTTGAAAAAAATACATTTGTATTTCTATTGAAACAATATATTGCTATGTTACTAGGCTAGGATAATCAACAGTGAAAGTTTGCAGACAAATTGAGATAGCTGTTTTACCCCTTTAACTTTAAATAAAAGGTTATGAGAATTAATGTTAAACCTTTCTCACTTCGTACAGGTCCTCATTTAATCATCTCCAGAGGCTGTAACTCACTCTTGCCCTTCTACCACTATGCCTAGCCAAGTTCTTTCCTTTTTAAATTTCCTAATGAGGTAACATGAACTCTTTTGATTTGATATTTCTTTAACCATAAAAATTTTTTTCTGCCCAATGACATCACATAAGAAGTCATTGCTGAATTTGGAAATGTTTGTGGTAGACCCTGTTCAATATAGGGCAGGTCTGACAGAAAGTTGTACAGAAAAGCTCTGGAGGAAATGTTTAGGTAATGCTTAGGCTATGCCTTTGCAAAAAACTTTAGTTTTACAGAAATTCTATTCTGTAAAGTACTTAAAGTTAACTGGTAAATGATTTACATGTTCTATTATTTAAATCCCTTCCCCCCACCATGGTAGGTTAATATTATAAACTCACTCTTAAATATGGAAAATATGATGCAAAGTTGTTGAAAATGGTTTTTTTTTTTTTTGTTTTTTTTTTTGTTTTTTTTTTTCCATATGGTTATGAATCTGCCTTTCTTCTTTGGCCTTTAGTTTATGGATCATAACCTTCTCTTACCCCTAGCAACCTACAGTAGTGGTAGCTATGCACTCACCACTCATTTTGTATACTTTAATACAGCCAGATTTAAAGAGATAATTTAACTATAGTCTTGTTTTGAGAGATTTTACTCAGACCTTTAGGATTATTTAGATCTATGTTTGTGTCTTTTAACAGTCTCTGGACTACCCTAGAACAAAATGCACTTTAGCTTCTCACCCATGTAGAGGAGCATTGGGAAAGGCATGAATTTCCTGAAGTATGTGGTTAGTTAAGTACATTTTAGAAGTTTGGTTTAGGAATTTATTTACCTAGGTTTAGATGGGTAACAGTTCATGTTCCAACTACTTTATGAGAACCTATAACAGAGTACTTCCAGGAGTCATTGAAGCATTACTAAATATCAATACATATTGTGCTTTGATCTAGATGTAGCTACTTGGACTTAGGTTGTCTCAGTGGTCAGGGGCGACTGTGTCCTTTCTTAGAAGAGCTGGGAGGTCGTACGGTACAATGTACACTGGACCTTTTCATTAGCCTGCTGTGATTTATTATTTTGATGCTTGGTATATTCCTGTAGTTACAGATTTTTTAACAAAAACATAAAAAATGTGGTTTTAATTTAATTGTGCCCTTAAGAAAGATGTGGGTTTTTCCCCTTAAATTATTAACACTAAAAATTTAGACTGGTGTGTATCAAGAGCTTAGCTGCCAGGTGTTGGAGTGGTCGATTAAAATAACAAGCTAACATGAAAGAAGCAGTTAAGCCTTTAATCATTTACTTTGAAAGCATAAGCAAGAAGCCAGAAAGAAGATGCCTGCTCCCCCGGTGTTTTATTATTCCCCAGGAAGTGGCAACCAATGAGGGTCAGATTTAGCAGCACAGGTGACCAGGGAGGAATGGGGGCGGGGGCTGTTCCTGCCATTTTATGGACCCAGTGGGAGGGAAAAGAGGGGAAGGCTAGGAGTGGAAAAGTACTGAATCAGAGTGGAGAAAAGTATCTTCAAGGGCCCCTGATAAGGTGCTATCAGCAGAAGCAAGTGGGCAAGGCCTCAGCTGAGGACCCCTTGATAAGGGGGCCTCTGAATGGAGGTGCCTGGGCTAGGCTAGGGATGCAGGTGTGCATAAGCGTATGGCCTGCCAGGGGAGCCTGAGTCCCTGGTAGAGCCTTTCTCCAGACTGTGCCCCAAGGGGAGGGCAGTTTCCCCCTTGAGGTCTGCCAGGTAAAGCCATCGTAACTGCTTATGGTCAGACCTGAGAGAGCACACATGGGATCTTGGTTTAGAGCTGGACTCCTCAGTGTATTTTCTCTGCCTCCTAACGTATGCAATATTATCTGTTACCTTATTAAAGCATTAGACATAAGAATAGATTAGAAAACAACTGATAGTAAGGCCACTGTCTTCCAAGTATTGATATATATTTTAAGGAAAATGAGGACAGCTATATTCTTTCTTGAGGACCCCCTAAGGACCCATTGGCTCAGGCTGGCATTTGGAGGGCTCTGTTGAGCATCAGAGTACCCCTGGGGGCTGTGATTTAAGCCTTAGCTGCTCCACAAATTACTCTGATGCCTGCCAAAGGACTGAGAACTACTGAGATAGATAATGGAGAAATTTGGGAGAAAATTATAAATACAAGGACGGTGGTCAAGTGCTGTCAGTTTAAGGTCATTTTGCTGACGGACTGCCTAGAGAAGTCTAACTCTGCTTCCGGAAGTTCTTTGTTATTCAGTGATTTTATGATCTCCTTTCTGTGAAACCTGGCAACACAGGGAAGTTAACAGTTCCCAGGATGACTGGATTGCTAATTTTTTTTAAGGGTGGGATGTGAAGAGGCTGTGTTATTTCTGAAAGATTGAGACAACTTCATCACTTGGGTATATGAAAGTATCCCAAGTTGATCCGAATTATTGCCTTAGTTATATTTTGACTAGGAATCTTACAAGCATTTTTTTTTAAATTTTATTTTGAAATAAATTCAAACTTACAGGAACAGTTGCAAAAACAATACAAACCCCATACACAGATCTCCAGCATACCCCGACCTCCCCTCCCCAGATACCCCAATCCACCAATTTTAACATCCTGTCATGCCACCATTTATTTCTTTCCCTCCCTCCCTCCCTATCATCCATCATCTATTCCTCTGTCCTCTGAACATACAAGAGCAAGCTGCACAGATCCTTGAACCAACAATATAATTCACATATACATTTCCCATGAACAAGAACATTCTTTTATGCAATCCCATTAAGCACAGCTAAGAAGTGCAAGAAATTCAACATTGATACAAAGCTTAGATTCTGTATTTCCTTTTTTTTTTTTTTCAATGTCCCTTTGAGCCTCCTCTCTTCCATCCTCAGATCCCATCCAGGATCATCCTTGGCATTTAATTGTCATTATCTATTTAGACTGTCTTTTTTTTTTTTTTTTTTTTCAATTGTGGAAACATATATACAGCCTAAATCTTCCCATTCCACCCCCTCCCTAGCAGTCCATTACTGGGATTAATCACATTTAGAATGTTGCAATGCTGTCACCTTCCCACCATCCATTACTAGAAATTTCCCTTCACCCCAAACAGAAACCCTACACTCCTTTCTTAACTCCCCATTGCCCCTTCCCCCACTTCTCGTAATCCCTACTCTACTTTTCATCTCTATGGTCATATTCTCTGTTGCTTTCTTTGTGTTTACTGTGGGGCTTAAATTTAACCTCTTAAATCTATAACAGTCTTGTTTTTCTTTGATACCAACTTAACTTCAATAGGACACTTAGACTGTGTTCTTATACTCCTCCATTCCCCCACCTTTATGTAGTTCTTGGCAAAAATTACGTATTTTACATTGAGTCCAAAACCACTGATTTATCATTACACTTTATGTATTTTAGATCCTGTAGGAAGTAAATAGTGGAGTTACAAATCAAAAATACAGTAGTATTGGTATTTATATTTACCATGTGAACTTTATTGGAAATCTTTATTCCTTCATGTGGTTTTAGTCAAGTGTTTAGTGTCCCTTCCTTTCAGCCTGCTCAATTCCCTTTAGTATTTCTTATAGGACTGATCTACTGGTAAAAAAGTCCCTCAGCTTTTGATTATCCAGGAATGTTTTCATCTCCCCCTAATTTTTACCCTCCAGTTGTTTGTGAATTTTCTAAGACTCTGATGGTTATTGACTTCTATTTGTATTCCATTGTGGTCAGAGAATGTGCTTTGAAAATATTCAATTTTTTTTTTTAATTTTATTGAGGCTTGTTTTATGTCCCAGCATATGGTCTATTCTGGAGAAAGAGCCATGTGTCCTGGTGATTTGGGATGTAATGTTCTATATATGTCTGTTAAATTTCTCTGTATCTCTCTCTCCTTTCTTTGTTTCTCTGTTGGTAGGGCTCCCTTTAGTATCTGGGCAGGTCTTTTATTGGCAAAATCTCTCAGCATTTGTTTGTCTGTGAAAAATTTAAGCTCTCCCTCAAATTTGAAGGAGAGTTTTGCTGGATAAAGTATTCTTGGTTGGCAGTTTTTCTCTCTCAGACTTTGAATATGTCATGCCACTGCCTTCTCACCTCCATGGTGGCCACAGAGTAGTCACTACTTAGTCTTATGTTGTTTCCTTTGTATGTGATGAATTGCTTTTCTCTTGCTGCTTTCAGAACTTGCTCCTTCTCTTCAGTATTTGACAGTCTGATCAAAATATGTCTTGGAGTGGGTTTATTTGGATTTATTCTATTTGGAGTTTGTTGGGCATTTATGCTTTGTGTATTTATATTGTGTAGAAGGTTTGGGAAGTTTTCCCCAACAATTTCTTTGAATACTTTTTCTAGACCTTTACACTTCTCTTCCCCTTCTGGGACACTAATGAGTCTTTTATCTATTTTATCTATTGTATCACTGAGATCCATTTCGATTTTTTTTATTTTTTTCCCAAGTCTTTCTTTCGTTCTTTCATTTCTGTTCTGTGGTCCTTGAGGACACTGAGTCATTGTTCAACTTCCTCTAATTTTGTATTATGAGTATCCAGAGTCTTTTTAATTTGGCCAACAGTTTCTTTTATTTCCATAAGATCTTCTGTTTTTTTATTTACTCTTGCAAGTTCTTTGTTATGTTCTTCTAGGGTCTTCTTTATGTCCTTTATACACTGTGCCATGCTGTCGTTGCTTTACTTCTTTGATTAATTGTGCCAAGTACTGTGTCTCTTCTGATCTTTTGATTTGGGTGTTTGGGTTTGGGTTCTCCATATCGTCTGGTTTTATCATATGCTTTAAGATTTTCTGTTGTTTTTGGCCTCTTGGCAGTTGCTTTACTTGATAGGGTTCTTTCTGGATATAAAAAATACCAACCTCTAATTTGTCAGATCTACAGCTTTGTGGTGTACACTTTCTCTAACTAACCAGCAGATGGTGTCCACAAGTCACCTATTCCCCCTAAGTCAGTTCTTCCCAACTTTGTCTTTGTGGTGTGTGGGGATCTGTTTCTTGTGGGGTTCAATTGGAGCACCAAGTTTGGATGTGTTGTTGGTGCTGTCTGCCGTGAATGTGTGTCTGGGTGGTTAGGGAGACAGGGCAGCTTTAATAATCAAACCTCCCAGGTGTTCCCAGAGATTTAAGGCTGTTGCAAGAGTCTAAGCCTTCATTTCAGCCTTGCAACAATACCCACAAGTCCTTGGTATTGGCATAGGGTCCCTGGGATTTCCGAGTGGGTCCCCCTTCCCAGCCATGCTCTTCCAGAACCTCTGCTGTGGGAAGGCTGTGCCACATCACAAGTGTGCGCCAGCCCTCCAGGGACGCCCTGGGCCACTGGGCCATGCAGGGGTGTTCCCAGCCTGCTTTAAAAATGATTGAATGGGGCTTGTTAATTTCCCCCTTTTCGCACAGCTCTGCCGTCCCAGCTCCTAGACAGTTAGCTGTGGGTGCACTAAAGGCCACTGTCCACAGCCGATATTGTGGCGTGTGCACGGTGCTGTGGGAGACACTCCCCATCACACTGGATTTCTTGTCGCAGCTCTGGGCTATAGCTCCAGCCCCAGGCAGGAGCATTCCCAGCCCGCCAGGGAGATGGCTGCAAGGGGTGTGGTTTCTTTCTCCTTTTGGTTCCCCTCTGCCCCTCTGGCCCTGAGGCAATCAACAGCGGGCTATCCTCCATGCCAGACACCGAGAGGTTGGCACAGCCCGCTCCTGCCATGCTTCACTGCGTGGTTCTCAACATTGTAACAGCAGCTGCTCCTGGGTTTTTTTTGTGTGTTATTTTTTTTTTATTTAAAAAGAACTAGTCTTATCTAGAGGTAAAACTCATTGTAGTGTTCATAAAAGTTTTTCAAAATAATGGCTAGGATTATTCCCAATTATATGTTCCGTTAGTATTTTCAAAAATATCCCCTCATCTGTAAATTTGTAGTAATTATTGATAGAGATTTGAGAGCTATTGCTTTTTTATATTTGCCTTTTTCAGTCTATATTTTAAATTATTTTATTCTGTTGCAGATGAAATGCTTGCATAAAGACATAATGATAATTTTGTCACATAATACTTATAAAAAATTATATATTTACTTTTGTTTCATGTATTAAACTGTGCCCTGATCCCCAAACTATATTTTATAATTTTGAAAATTGAAAGCATTCTTATTTCCAGTTCCTAATAAATATTCTCCCTAAAGTTAGGAAAAAAAAAAAAAAAAAAAAAAAGAACTAGTCTGTCTCCAAACGCCAACCCACAGTTTCCCCACACCGCAGCACAGCCACCAGACTTTCAGCCAGCTCACTCACTCATTTTCAGAATGCAGTCTCCTGGTTTCACCAGATGCATGGTCCCTGTGGATTTAGCAGACCTTGTCTGGCTGGTGCATCGCTGGAACTGGTGTTCTGTGTCACTTTCTGGCTTTTATCTAGTATTTTTCACAGAGGTGTTTTTTTGCCCTGTCTCACTTAGCCGCCATCTTAGGTTCTCCCTACAAGCATTTTTTTCATGAGACGAAAGAAGCTTATTAGCCAGTAACAAAGATAAGCACAGTGTTCTATAAAGCAGTCCTTCTAATAATAACATAAAATCATAATAAGTAGCTTTGTGAAATACTCTATCATGTCATTTTTAGTTTGCATTAAACCCTTTTTATGTCTTCTCTTGCTTTCATGGATTGATTTGAGCTTCAGTGACTTGGACTAGCCCACACTCAGCTCTTGCCATGTAGTCAAAGCTGACAACCTGTCCAGAGCCAAAGGTCAAATCTGTATTAATTGTAATAAAGGATTTAAAGAGTTTGTCTTAGTATGCTGGGGCTGTTCTTTGTTATACCAGAAATGGTTGACTTAATTAACAGGAATTTATTGGCTTACAGTTTGGAGACTAGATGTCCAAAATCAAAGTATCGGCAGGACTTGTCTTCTCCATCGTCTGTAGTATTCTGGTGGTGTCTTGCTGGCAGTAAATCTCAGCCTCTCTGTCTTCTCCTGTGGCTCGTACTCTCCCATGTCTAAATTTCTTTTGGATATAAGGATCCCAGCCATAATGGAGTAAAGCCCACCCTGATTCAATTTGGCCTCATATAAATAGGGTCTTTAAAATCCTGTTTGTAAATGAGACGACACCCATAGGACTGGAGATTAAGATCTGAAGATCCTTATTTTAGTTTCCTGGCTGCTAAAATACAAAGTATTACTTTAATAGGAATTTATTGGCTCGGTTTCAGAGGCTAAAAGGCTGCTTCCTCCTAGGTCAGTATATTCCGGCTAGCCTGCAAACTGTGGGGTTCCTTGGCTCTTCCATCACATGGCAGCATCTTCTTTCTCTCCTGGGGTCTATTGGCTTCTGGCTTCTTGTGGCTTTCTTTCTGTGGCCTTCTCTAATAATAGAGTTAAGACCTATACTCATTCAATTGGCTCCATCTTAACTAAAAATAACCTCATCAAAAATGTCCTATTTACAATGGGTTCACACCCACAGGAATGGATTAAGATTAGGAACAGGTTTTTCTGGGGTATGTAATCCAATCTGCCACAATACCATTTACAGTTGGGTTCCCACCCACAGGATGGAGGGTTAGGACTTGAAGATGTCTTTGTGGAGGACATGATTAAGTTGACCACAGTTCTACTGATCAGATATGCGTAAGATCACCTTCTTATCTTAAGATGGGTGCAGAGGCCCAGTGAGGTTAAGGAGTGTGCCCAAGGTTGCATGCTTTGCTCTGGGAGAGGAGGCATGAAGCGTACTTTGCACATTCCCAGTCCAGTCTTACCTCTGCTTCATAGAATTGTTTCATTTGGCTTAATTTTAGGTGCCAGATGATTTGCCACTAATTGTACTTTGCACCATTTTAAGTATGCTGGAGGGTCTTGAAAACAGAGAGATCATTTCCACCTGTTATGTAGTTTCCTATGTACAAGTCCTTTACATCCTTGGTTCAGTTTATCCCTAGATACTTGATTCTTTGAGATGCTATTGTAAATGGAATTTTCTTCTTGGAACAGTTCTTCCGCTTGTTCATTACTAATATATAGAAACACTGCTTATTTTTGTGTGTTGATCTTGTACCTGACTACTTTGCTAGATTCATTTATTAGCTCTAAGAGCTTTGTTGTGGATTTTTTCAAGTTTTTCTTTATATAGTATCATGCCATTTGCAAACAGGGAAAGTTTTACTCCTTTCTTTCCAATTTGGATGCCTTTGATTTCTTTTTCTTGCCTAATTGCTCTGGCAAGAACTTCCTGTACAATGTTGAATAACAATGGTGATAGTAGGCATCCTTGTCTTGTTCCTGATCTTAGACACAAAATTTCAGTCTTTCACCATTATTAACTGTGGGTTTTTTTGTATATGCCCTTTATCAATTTGAGGACGTTTCCTTCTATTCCTAGTTTTCTAAATGTTTTTATCAAGAAGGGGTGCTGGATTTTGTCCAGTGCCTTTTCTGTGTTAACTGAGAGATCATGGTTTTTTTGTTTTGTTTTTTTCTTTCATTCTGTTAATGTGGTGCATTAAATTAACTGATTTTCTTATGTTAAATTACTTTTACATAACTGGCATAAATTCCACTGGGTCATGGTGTATAATTCTTTTAACGTGTTGTTGGATTTGGTTTCATCTAGGTTATCTCATTTGTTAGTGTACAGTTGTTCATAGTATCCTTTTTTAGTCCTTTTTATTTCACTGGGTTCAGGAGTAATGTCCCCCTTTTCATTTCTGATGTTAGTTATTTGTATCCTCTCCTTTCTTCCTTTGTCAGTCTGACTACAGGTTTGTTTTTATTGATTCTCACTATTGTTTTTTTTAGTTCTCTATTTCATTTATCTCTATTCTATTTCCTTCCTTTTGCATGCTTTGAGTTTAGTTTGCTCTACTTTTTCTAGATCTTCCAGTTTTGAGGTTAGGTCTCTGATTTGACATCTTTCTTCTTTTTTAATGTATTTAGAGCTATAAATTTCCCTCTCAGCACTCCCTTAGCTGCATTCACCTCAAGATATTTCCTGATTTCCCTTGTGATTTCTTCTTTAACCCATTGGTTATTTAAGAGTATACATTGTTTAATTTCCACATATTTGTGAATTTTCCATTTCTCCCTCTGTTATTGATTTCTGGCTTCATTCCCCTGTGGTCACAGAAGATACACTGCATGATTTATATGTTTTTTAGAAATGTATTGAGACTTGTTCTGTGACCTAACATATGGTCTATCCTAAAGAATGATCCATGGTCACTCACAGAGAATGTATATTCTGTTGTCAAGTGAAGTGTTCTATATATGTCTAGTTGAAGTGTTATCCATATGTCTAGTTGGTTTAGAGTATCATTCAAGTTTTCTATTTCCTTATTGATTTTCTGTCTAGATGTTTTATCCATTATTGAAAATTGTGTATCAAAGTCTTGTTCTATTAATTAGAGCCATTGATTTCTCCCTTCAAATCTGTCAGTATTCATTTCATGTATTTTGGGGCTCTGGTGTTAGGTGCATGTATAATTATACTTGTTATATTGTTTTGTTGAATTGACCCTATATCAGTAAGTAATGACCGTCTTTTGTCCCTCATAGCCCTTTTTTAAATTTAAAGTCTGTTTTATCTGATAATAGTATAGCTACTCCAACTCTTTTGGTTACCACTTGAATGGTACATTTTTTGCCATCTGTTTACTTTCAACCTATTTGTATCTTTGAATTTAAGGTCTCTTGTACACAGCATTTGGTTGAGTCATGCTGTTTTACACATTCTGACAAACTCTGCCTTTTGACTGAAAAGTTTAATCCATTTGTATTCCTGATAAAATCCTGATAATGTAGGATTTTCTATTGCCATTTTCTATTTAGTCTTTGTAAAAAGTACCTCTTTTGTCGCTCAAGTCTTCCATTAATGCCTACTTTCATATTTGATGAGTCGTATCTCATTTCCATCTGGATATATTTTTCATTTATTTTTCTTGTGGTTACCTTGGGTTAAAATTTAACATCCTAAATCTATGACATTTATATTTAATTTAATACCAACTTGACTTCAGTAACATACACTGTTCCTATACCCCTTTGTCCTCTCCACCATTTTTGTACTTGTTACAAATTATAGCTTTGTACATTATATATCCAAAACTACAGATTTGTCATTACTTTTTATGCATTTACATTTTAGAACATGTAAAATGTAAGAAGTGGAGTTACATGCCAAAAAATACAATATTGTACACTGGCATTTACAGTTACCCAAATGGTTACCTTTACTAGAGGTCGTTATTTCTTTATGCTGCTTTGAACCACTGTCTAGTGTCTTTTTCTTCCAGTCTGAAGAACTCTCTTTAACATTGCTTGTAGAGCAGAGCAGGTCTAGCTAGTGGTAAAGAACTCTCTCAGCTATTGTTTATCTGATAATGTCTTCATCTCTCCCTCATTTTGGAAAGCAAGTCTTGTCAGGTAAAAGACTCTGAGTTGGCAGTTATGTTCTTTCAGAATTTCAACCCACTGCCTTCTTGCCTCCACGGTTTCTGTTGAGAAATCAGTGCTCAATCTAATTGGGATTCCTCATACATAACACATTGCTTTTCTCTTGCAACTTTCAGTAATCTTTCTTTGTCCTTTTCATTTGATAGTGTAATCAATATATGATGGTGTATTTTTCTTCATGTTTATTCTGTTTGGTGTTCTCTGGGCTTCTTGAGTATACACATTCACGTCTTTTGCTAAGTTTGGGAAGTTCTTTGTCATTATTTCTTTGAATAAGCCCCCTGCCTCTTTCTCTTTATTTTCCTTCTGGGACTTCCATAATGTGTATATTGGGACATTTGATAGTACCCGAGTTCTCTTAGGCTATTTTCTCTTTTTATAATTCTCTTTTTCTCTCTGCTTCTCAGACTGGCCCATTTCAGTTGTTTTGTGTTTAAGTTCACTAATTCTTTCTTCTGCCAGCTCTAATATGCTGTTGAAACTTTCCTGGGAATTTTTCATTCAGTCACTGTTGGCTTCAATTCCAGTAGTTCTTTGTGGTTCCTTTTTAAAATTTCTGTCTCTTTACTAAGTTTCTCATATTATTCATTCATTGTTTTCCTGTTATCCTTTAGTGCTCTGTATTTTCTTTCATCTCCTGGAGTATATTGAAGATCTTTTTTTAAAGTCTTTGTCTGATATGCTCACCGTCCGGTCTTTGTTGGTGTTTTCTGGATTTTTATCCTCTTCCTTAGGAGGGGCTATCATTTCCTGTTTCTTTGTCTTGTAATCTTTTGTTGCACATTGTATGTTTTAATATTTTAAAATGTTAGCTCTGGGATTTATTCCCTGAGATGTCTGTTTCTTGAACTTGTGACCAGCTGGTTATAGGACAGAAATTTTCTTGAGTATCAGGGAGGTCTAACCAAGGCAAATGCAAAGTACAGGGTCCTCCCTGTGTTTGGGGGGCCTGTGTCCTGTCCTGGGCTTGCTTGTGCTTGCCTAGTGGCTTAGGAGTCCTCTGGATACAGGAGTTTGAATGCCTCTTCAACTCCCCAGGAAATAGACCTTTTCTCTCTCCTGGGTGTTCCACTGCCAGACTTAAAGCAGGTAAGCCTTTGTCCCTGGCCGTCTGCCTCAGTTGCTTCTTGCACTTATTTCGTTGTCTCAGGCTGCTTTTGCATGATCAGAAAGTCAAGAGAGGAGTTTCCCAAGTCAGTCTTTCCCAGCTGGAGCACTGGCCAGCTCCAAACTACCCTGAAGAAGGAATGAGGGACGGGCCAGGAAGGGAGCCAGGAGCTGCTTCTACAGCTCCCCAAAGCTATGCTTTCTTGACCCGCCCAGCAAATGCAGCCCTTCAGCTGTCCCCCGCAGCTCTGAGGAAGCATCCTATCATTAGCTCTCCTCCACTGCCTTCATCCAGGGCAGTTTGGAACAATGGCTGCCCTCTGAGCAGGGCTCCCAGCCATCCAAAGTTACTAGTCAAAAGCTATGATCAGTGATCAGCCTGTGCCCACCCTAGATCTTGAGGAAGTGGATTTTTATGTCCCTTTCTGGCACCAGCAAGCTGTGCCACAGGCCAGATCCCACTGCACTGTGGCCTGCCACAAGAGTTGGGGGTGAGCATTGGTATTTACTGTAATTTACCGACCTCTTGCTTCACTCTTCCCTGGCTGCTGTACAGTGGTCTGCTAGACTCCAGAGTTTCAAAATAGCTGATTCAGACAGTCCCTGCCTCTTTAAGAGTTGTTCTACTGGAGGGCTGGGTCTTCCTATTCTGCCATCTTCCTACAGTCCTCTGAACCTGCAGTTTTAATCCTTTGTCTGTGGCAACTGGACATTAATTTAAAACTACCACTTACCTTCCCCATTTCCAGAAGTGTTCTGCTTAGAAGTCCTTTTTAAGATTTTTGTTTTATAACTTACAAATATAACATATAGTATGCTGTCACTTTCTAGCTCTAGGCCAAGCCTCATAAAACTGTAAGATGAGTGAAAGTGTAACTCTTTATCATAGTGCACATATTTTCAGTGCTAGCCCCTGGCTTAATTGCTCTACCATCATCTTTTGATTCTGACTGTTCTTACCATCAAATGAGGGCCCAATCTTCTTTTGCTCCCTGTGTCTTTTAAAACAGGCTGGTTCACTGCCTGCAAGCCTCTTTTTCCTCTCTCTGGGCTCTTGGGATGTAGGTTTCAAGTTAATCACAGTGGTGTTTCCCAATCTATCCAACGGTAATTTGTGGAGGAAATTCTGGGAGCCCCTACTGAGGGTTACCCACATTTCAGATTGCATATTAATATTATCTGATCCTCAAAATGGTTTGCTGAAGATTGCCTTCATTTTATAGGTAAGACCAAAACAGGAAAGGTTCAGTGCTGATTTCAAAGCCAGATCTGTTTGAACCCTAAACTCGTGATCATTTTACCTCAAATCCTGATGGAATGAATATGCATTTAATTTATGACTAAAAGTGCCTTTTATTAAGAAGATAAGCCGATGTATAAATGGAATTTGCTTGTTTCAAAAATTGAGAAAGTGGTAAATTTGAGATTGGACCTTATGTTAGTCTTACCATATATTTTAGTCAGGCTTTTATAAAAGCAATATATGTTCATTGTAAAATTTATTCAAAGATAAGACAAATAAGATAGAATGTGATAAATGCCAAATGAGTGTTTGTTACAAAGTAGTATAGGAGTTCACAGGAGAAAGTGAGCAGTCCTGTCTGTGGTTATCAAGAAAAGCTTCATGGAAGAAGTGGCTTTTGTACTGGGCCTTGAAGATGGGAGATGAGAGGGTGTCAACAAATATTTTATATAAGCTAGCCTCTCTCTCCCTCTGTGCTCTACCTTAAAGTATTAAGACAATTTTCTAATTATTCTTGAAACTTCAAGCAATCTACCTAAAAGTATTGCATTAGCATATTTAGGGAAAATATACTCAGGAACTGCAGAATCTTACCTCTCCCTTTAGATTTGGCCACATGCCTTGAATCTTAAAGAGTAAAATCTAAACGAGATTCAGTGTTCTTAACTGCTAACACACATTCATTTAAAAATCTACAATCACCATCACCTTCCTTTAATGTTCTCAGAGTTGAGGAAGCTAAAGAGACCCAACAGTCTAGTCTTCACCAGTGCTGAAAGAAATCCTTTTGTAGCCTTTATGACCAATTTGGATTCTTCTTAAATATTAGGCATCTCATGAAAACATAGGTCCATGCAGAAACTTGAACACAAATGTTTAGAGCAGCATCAACCATAATAGCCAAACGGTGAAAACAATCAAAATGTTCATCAACAGACAAATGGGTAAACAAAATGTACTCTGTCAACACAATGGAATGTTATTCAGCTATAAAAAGGAATGAATTGTTGATACATGCTACGACATGCATGAACCTTGAAAACATACTAAGTAAAAGAAGCCATTCACAAAAGACCACATACTATATGATTCCATTCCTATGAAAGTCCAGAAGAGGGAAATCTATGGAGACAGAAGAAGATTAGTAGTTGCTTAGGGTGGGCAGAAGGGCAGGGGCGTGGGGTGCAGAGGCAAAGGGGGAGGGGTGATAGATAAAAGATATGGCTTTTCTTGCTGTCAGTGTTCTAAAGAAATTGACTTTGGTGATGGTTGCACATATCTGTGAAGATACTAGAAACTATTGAATTGTGTACTTCAAATGGGTGAATTGTATGGTTATGTGAATTATATCTCAACAAAGCTGTTTCAAATTAAAATATTAGGCATCTCAAATGTTCAGGAGCTAACCACTTCTCAAGGAAGCCTTAGCCAGTGTTCCTAGACACCCAACATGAAAGGACATTCTTACCTTACATTCAGAGTAGAACTCAGACTATTTGTTACAATTTCCATACCACAGATCACTCTCTTCCTTGAAGTAACATCTCCTCCTCTAGTTCTTCCTCTGTAGGCTAAGTAGCCTTAGTATCTTCCATCTTCCTTTGTGGGGTATATAAACCTATCAGCATTTTTGAAAAGCCAAGTCAGTTCCTCTTAAGGCCCCTTATCCACTGGCATGTTTACTCCCCTAAAAGAACCCTAATAAATTAATTAGACATTATTTCTCCAGTCAGAAAACATTGTGCCTTCCTTTCAATACATCTTCATTTAATATAGTTCTACTATAAAAAATAATATCGTGTGCTAAGGCCCTGTATACTTTTACGTTTTGATTTCTATATGCTTAACCATCCATAGATATATAACAGTTCATAGAGATTCTTATCAACTATTTAAAAAGACTTGACCAGATACTGCCTTTTAAAAAGTAAGCATTATTGCTTTACCCAAAAATAGACAGCAATACCATACACACCCACTCCCTGGTATTCTAGACACATGTTCCTGTAGCTTGGTAGCAAAACTTTAGATGTGCAAATTCCTACTTCCATTATACCAATAAAATCATAGGATTTCTCAGTTGAAATATGTCCTGGGCCTCCCCACTCCTTCCTGGCTCCTTTGACAGAGTCATGTTGAATATTTCTTTCTTAGAAAGTATATATTTCCAAATATATTTTGTGTGCATTCATCAGAAAAAAAGATCAAATCCATGTGCTTTTAGTCTTTACAATGACTTAAGTAGAAACAGAATAAAGGACCAGTCAAAAATTTTTCTTTTTAAAGACTGCCTGATAGATTTGGGTCTGCTGTTTACAGGGCCTAGGAAAGAGTCACGATCTTTCGCTGCAAGATACACAGGTCTGGGGCAGTGGTGAGAGAGTGGCATAATTCTGCACCACAGGGTTATGTAGGCAGCTAAAGACAAGCCTGTGTGTGAAGCCATGGGTGTGCAGGCACGATAGGGGGTACACCTGAATTTAGTGACTGCCTTCTTACTAGGAAGACATAGGAAAAAAAGGAATAAAGCTTGGCCTTTCAAAACAATACTGCGGGAGAAAATAAAAGCAACATGAACAAATCTATTGTTTTCCCAAACTGTTCTTGTACCTTCTCTGACTAGAAACATTGCGTAAATCACATGATTCTTACATTATGAAAGGTAGGTTAGGCAATCCAGTTATCAGGAATACAATAACTTATGCTCCAGACATGTTGTAGGTGTTAAGAATAATATCCTATTCAGCTGGGTTCATAGAGCTGTATATGGTGGGAAGGTTAAACAACATCTGATCCAACTCTTCTTTCACTTTAAAAAAAGAGGAAGCTGAGGCCCACAGAATGAAATACTTACCACAAATTATTAGTAATGTTAGAATTCATACGTGGAATTCCAGTGCTCTTTCTGCTGTTACATTATCCAGTATATTCTCTTCTGTATGTTGTCATGTAATGATGAGGGCAGCAGAGATGTTTAGCGGAAATTACATCCTAAACCCAAAATATCTCACAATTTGGAGAACAGGTTAGAATACACAGCCTTGCTGATCTTCTGCCTCTTTTCTTTCTTTCAGACTCTGAACTTGCCTTGATGTACAATGATTCCTCTGTCTTGGAAAACCATCATTTGGCTGTGGGATTTAAGTTGCTTCAGGAAGAAAACTGTGACATTTTCCAGAATTTGAGCAAAAAGCAAAGACAGTCATTAAGGAAAATGGTCATTGATATCGTAAGTAGCTGATGAAAGCATAAAAGAGAACTGTGATGCAAGGTGTTTAAAAAAAAAAAAGTAAAGGTGAGATGAGCATCAGGTAAAAGGAATTATATTTCAAAATCGACTGTTGCCCTTTACTTTTGAGGAAGCTGTCCCTGCTGCTGGCAGTGATATTCTATAGTAGGTTTTCCTCTTTCAGCAGTTTAGAGTTAAGAATAATCACAGCTTGCCCTCATCATTCAGGTTTTATTTTCTGAGCAGCTCTGGTCTGGTGTCAGGTAGAGAAAGATGACTTACAAAAGCAAAGGGCACTGGCCATAGCGCAAATGAATTTTTTTAACCTCTCTCCATCAGTATGTATTACTTAGGATGATTATGAGACACAGGAAGATCTCTGGTTATCGAAAACTTTTCATGTTAAGCTTTATACATACAAAGGCAGGGGTTATTTACCTCAGATGAGCAGAAAATTAACCCAAATATTCTGTTTCTGAAGCATACTGTGATCAATCTGGAATCAGCCTATCACAGTCCAGTAACCAAATTCTAATCCAATGAATGGCAAAATCTTTGAAACATGTGATGCTATCTCATCCACGGGGACATCATCACGTTTTTCACCAGAAAAGTGGTTGTTAGTGCCTAATTTTTCTGTCTATTGTACACATTTATCTGGGTTTCCAGAAAACTTGACAGCAAAGGAGGAAAGATTCTGCCCAGGAAGGAATGGAGAATCAGATGTCATAGTAGTTTTCCATTTCTTATAAAATTCTGAATGCTTTCATGTGCAAATTCTGATTTTTTGCTTTGGACTTTCTAACTTAAAACACTCTTTGTCTTTTAAGGTACTTGCAACAGATATGTCAAAACATATGAATCTACTGGCTGATTTGAAAACTATGGTTGAAACTAAGAAAGTGACAAGTTCTGGGGTTCTTCTTCTTGATAATTATTCTGATAGGATTCAGGTAAAACATTATTTGAGCCTAGCTTTGCATAGGAATTGTTTCTCCTTTCTCCCACCTTATACTTTTAGTAATAATACACAGGATATTTTTTTATCCAAACTCTTATTCCTGAGAATTAAATAGGTAAAATCCTATTGATGTTTTCATTTGCATACATTTTTAGACAAAGAAAGCAACTAACATCCCACAAGACCTACCACATAAGCAGGTCTGAATTTAACCAGACCAACCATGCACATAGTTTCTCTTATGATTTCTAGATGCAGTAGACGTGGCGTTATTTGAAACTATTAATACAAGTGTGCACCATATACAGACACCCCATGGTTGAGCTGTTTGGAATAAATCTTACACTACATGTATTTTTAAGTGTCACAGTCATCTGATGTGACTTTCTAGTAAGAAAAAAAAAAGGGGGGGGGAAGTAAGTGCTGAATAGAGAATGCATTGTCTATTTTAGGTCCTTCAGAATATGGTGCATTGTGCAGATCTGAGCAACCCAACAAAGCCTCTCCAGCTGTACCGCCAGTGGACAGACCGGATAATGGAGGAGTTCTTTCGCCAAGGAGACCGAGAGAGAGAGCGTGGCATGGAAATAAGTCCCATGTGTGATAAGCACAATGCGTCTGTGGAAAAATCACAGGTATTGCATTAAGCTTGAAGCTCTCAGAGAGAGTAAAACTACAACTTTAACATTTGGTTAGTTTGCATACACATCACACAGTATTGTACTGCTTGTTTTTTGTTTGTTTTTTGTTTTTACAAGCGCAGTTTCACATTGTTTGTGAACCCAAAAGCTCTTAATTCTCATGACTTTATATGGTTTTGATACAAACTTTTGTAAATTTCATATTAAAGTCATATACCAAGTACATATGTCCTTATTTCATTTATCTGGATTCACCCAGAAATTAGCTTTTCTAGAATAAAATCCAGGCCTCAAGCTATACCATGTAAACAACTGGAAATTTTTTATATTGTAGACATACTCTTGAACTAAAGGTTCTAGAAGCTAATTTTAACAATACTTTCAATTATCTGGTCTGTTGCCGAAAGCAGTGACTATTTTACCAAATAAGGTTAGTAGTCTTCAGTTCAGTGTTGTTTTTGTGGGCCTTGATCTAGCTGACTTTTTCCATCACTTCTTAGTCTTGTCTCTCACTCAAGTTGTTTTTTTTGTTTTTCTTTTTTGCTTTTCTAACTAGGTGGGCTTCATAGACTATATTGTTCATCCTCTCTGGGAGACATGGGCAGACCTTGTGCACCCTGACGCCCAGGACATTTTGGACACTTTGGAGGACAATCGTGAATGGTACCAGAGCACAATCCCTCAGAGCCCCTCTCCTGCACCTGATGACCAAGAAGAGGGCCGGCAGGGTCAAACCGAGAAGTTCCAGTTTGAACTAACTTTAGAGGAAGACGGCGAGTCAGACACAGAAAAGGACAGTGGAAGTCAAGTAGAAGAAGACACTAGCTGCAGTGACTCCAAGACTCTTTGTACTCAAGATTCAGAGTCTACTGAAATTCCCCTCGATGAACAGGTTGAAGAGGAAGCAGTAGGGGAAGAAGAAAGCCAGCCTGAAGTTTGTGTAATAGAAGATCATTCTCCTGACACGTAACAGTGCAGAAACTTTCATCCCCCTCCTTTAAAAAAAAAAAAAAAAAAAAGAGTAGAAAAATTGTTTCCAAAGTGCATGTCACATGGCACAGCCATGGTCACACCTCACTGTCATCTGCCAGAACGTTTGTTGAACAAAACTGACCTTGACTGCTCAGTCTGGCGCTCAGGAATATCGTAACCAGTTTTCTCACCTCCATGTCATCTGAGCAAGGAGGACATCTTCGTGAACAGCATTTTAACAAGATCTCAGCTTCGTAGAGCTGACAAAGCAGATAAAATGAACTACTCCAAAATGATTTCAAGGGAGTGTGGCTCATCAGGCAGCCCAAGAGTTGATATGATTCGGGGTTTATTTTCTTTGTATTTGTTTATAATATCTTCAGAAGAAGGCATTACAGAGAGTGAACTAATGGATGAAGCAACAAATCCATCAGGAACAGGGGACAGCATGAATCTGTTACCAGGAGGAAGATGAGCCACAGAAATTGCATACTTTTCTAATTTCAAGTCTTCCTGATACATGACTGAATAGTGTAGTTCAATGAGCTGCACTGACCTCTACATTTTGTATGATATGTAAAACAGATTTTTTGTAGAGCTTACTTTTATTATTAAATGTATTGAGGTATTATATTTAAAAATATGTTCAGAACTTCATCTGCCACTGGTTATTTTTTTCTAAGGAGTAACTTGCAAGTTTTCAGTACAAATCTGTGCTACACTGGATAAATCTTAATTTACGAATTTTACTTGCACCTTATAGTTCATAGCAATTAACTGATTTGTAGTGATTCATTGTTTTATCTACCAGTGACTTCCATTTTCAAACAAACAAACAAAAAAACATTTTGTTGCAGGAAACCCTCTTTTGTAGGTCATTTAACTTGCCTTTTTGTTTCACTCTTTTCGGATCAGCAGAGTTGCTCTCCACTGACATTTCTCTTTACAGTGTGCAAAGTGAATATCTGTTCTGTAGAACTTTGATGTGCATTTTGTCTAAATGTGTCTTAAGCCTCGTGGAAATACACTTCATCAGTTGGTGTTGTCCAAAGCAAGTGGGAGATATATAAATACCCAGTAGTTTACATGGTCAGTGTTTTTTAGATATTTTCCTACTGAATGTCTTATAACCTTTTGCTGTGTCAGTATACCCTCATTTCACAAGTGCATGTCTTTGTGATAACCCACACATTTCATGCACATTTTTATTGTTTTTACATCCACTTGTAGTAGAAAAAAACCTTTTTCCCCTTCGTGCTGCTTTATTATTTAGTGTGTGTTTGAACCTGTGTCCATGTTCGGTAGATGGGGTCTTATCAAATATATCATCACCATTCTGGTTGATGAAAAGAAAAACCAGTAGTCATGTTAGAGTTAGCATTTGTTTCTACCATGAGATCATGTATAATGACTAGCTTTTACTCTTGGTTTACAGAGAAAAGTTAACAGCTAGCTAGGCAATTTTTATGGATATTAACAGAGTTTATTAACAAACACAAGAACAATTTAATTCTCTTTTGTTTCTATGATGTTACCATGGGATTAAGAACTGTATAAGGAATATCCTTGAGAAGTAGTTTTAAATGTAGCAACTACTATTTCTTAATGGACTCCCATGTACCATGTAGGAATTGCTTTTACCAGTTGTCAATCCATAAGCATGACTTACAGAGGAGAACTACTTCTTTAAACACACTGAGGGAAAAAAAAAGTTGACGTAAGAAGATTCTACCTATATAGAAAATTAGAGATTGCTCTAGGCACATTTCAGCACCAGGAGCTATATTGCAATTTTAGATAGATAGTAATTCCCAGTGTTTACCTGCTAATAACAATTAGCATAATCTGGCATTTAGTTTGGACTTTCTTCCCTTTTCAGCTCTTACTAAAATGTTTACCTTCTTATTGGAACCCAACTAATCATTTTTTGCATTGATATTCAAGAATTGAGATAGAAACTAAAGACCAAATGGAAAATACATAAAACTAAGAAAAATTGCAAACCTGAAAAGCATTGATATATGGGATTTCTCAAGGAAACTTCTGAAGCTGGTAACTAAGCCATCAGCCAGGGAAGTGATCCAAGCTGAAGACAGTTCTCATTTCAATCCCCTGAGTGCCATCAGAAACTTAGAACCTTTGGTAGAAAATTTGTCTTTATGACTCTGATCTTCTATAGAGCAGAGTGGGAATCAATGAAGTATCAGATTCCCACCCTCCTCCACCTGCAAAACCTGCAAAACCCAAATGAACAGTTTGCAATCTTTCAGATAGATTTATGCTGGGCCAAGTGATTTCACAGAGTGTTTGGGAACTTTTTTTTTGTTTTAATTTTATTTGCCCCAGTAGAGGTCAAGAAAGGACTTTCCTCACGAAGGAAAGGCAAAGAGTCTAGGTTTTATTTCTTTTCCCAAAATATTCTCATCCCCTGTCCTCCCTAATTCGCAGCGCCCCCCCATTCCCCTCCCCCAGAGTGCCTGGAATCTTAATAATGGGAAAAAAAACAAATGTTAAGCATCAATATGTCACAAACAAATCCAGACTTGAAAGGGTTTATAACTGCACTAATAAAGAGGTGGGTTGTTTTCTTTTTCTCAATTTGTTGTGAAGCTACCCACAGTTGGACAATCAAACTATAGAAGAGACATAATATCCAAGAGGCAGGGACTAATGCACTATATAATCTGCTTTTCCCCTCCCTCCTTTTTTCTCTCTCTCGCCAAAGTGTGCTTCAGAATTCCACACTGCTTTAAAAAGAATATCCTTTTACAAAGTAACTTTACATTTCCTAAAATGCCATAAGAAAATGCAATATCTGGGTACTGTATGGGGAAAAAAATGTCCAAGTTTGCATAAAACCAGTACATTTCAGCTTGCAAGTTACTGAACACGATAATGCTGTTTTAATTTTGTTTTCTTTTACGTCAGTTAAAATTCACAAGAAAATAATGTAGATAGAACAATTTGCAGGCAAGAAAAAAAACTTGAATGAGATGGATTTTACAGAAAGCTTTATGATAGTTTTTGAATGCATTATTTATTTTTTGTGCCATGCATTTTTTTCCTCACCAAATGACCTTACCTGTAATACAGTCTTGTTTGTCTGTTTACAACCATGTATTTATTGTAATGTACATACTGTAATGTTAATTGTAAATTATCAGTTCTTATTAAAACATCATCCCATGATGGGATGGTGTTGATATATTTGGAAACTCTTGGTGAGAGAATGAATGGTGTGTATACATACTCCTTATACATTTTTCTTTTCTCCTGTAATATAGTCTGGTCACTTTAGAGCTTGTTTATGGAAGATTTGCGAAAACTATAAAATACATAAAGATATATAAATTAAAAACAAAAAACAAAAAACAAAAAAAAACAACTAGCTGCAGGTCTTTGGTCCCAGGGCTGTGCCTTAACTTCAACCAATATTTTCTTCTGTTTTGCTGCATTTGAAAGTGAGGTAATGGTGGAGCTAGGGCTGGGCATCTTAGAACTGAGCTTTGAAATGATTGGATTACTGGCAATGGCTGGATTTTACCAAAACCACAAACAACCGTTGGAAGATTCTGAGACCATTTGGAAATAAAAATATGCTCTTTACTTCTTGCCAGGGAGCAGCACTACATATATCATGATTTTTTCCCCCTTCTATTGATTAGGTATTGCTTCAGATAGTTACATTTGATTGTTTTGGGTTTTTTCCATCCCCCCCCCCCCCAACACTACTGGGAAAGTACATTCAAATCCAGTGATTATAATTATGTCTTTGACCTCTAGAGCACATAGGAAAAGGAACCTGGTTAGAAACTATAACCATGGATCATAAGTGTGGGTTAGTCATTTATTTTGTCAGCTTCCTGTCATATCAAGAGAATATATAGTATGGCCTAGGTGGGTTTTTTTAACCCTGGAATTTTTCTTCAATTACGAACTAAATTTCCTTATATGTATATAAATCCATCCACTCAAACACAAAATTTTGTATGAGGTCAATTCCCATAGCATAAAAGTTTCACCATTCTCTAGGACTTGTTTCTATAAAACTACCATATAGTTTTAGAATTTTTAAATTTAACCTTGCATAATGGCCTGAAAGTGAAGAAAGGTTCCTGGTGGATAATACGGAAACCACCTCCCACTGCTGCCCAGCCCTTGGAACACGTGACTTATCAGTGCAAGGAGAGATTCTTTTTCTAGGAAAAATGAGCCTCCTATTATTTTATTTTATTTTTTTGACACAAACTGTAGATTTTAGCAGCCCTGGCCCAAAGGAATTTGATTACTTTTGTTTTAAACAGTATAAAGGGGACACTATAATTACAAAAAAAATATATATCTCCTTACTGATTTTGTTTTTATTTCTTTGGATATGTTTTCAGAGTGGTAACTTGTGTGTGAGCATTACAAATGACGATTCTTTTAGTGATTTCTTAGCCTCTCTTACAGCCCATGGGGATAGTACTGTACATCAATACCTTCATATGAAATTTTTATATGCAATGAAAATAAAAGCATGGGTTGATTCTGCCTATTTATGACTCTTTTTTTACAAATAAGCTTATTCATTTTATATTGTACTTCAATCAGCACAAGTTTCTAAGAGTAATGAACAGGGTTAATTGTGAAATGAAAGGATAGTGAAGTCATAGATTAGTATTGCTATTCATAACCATATGAAACCAAATTAGGTTGCCAAATCTTGCTATAGAAAAAAAATTCCCCAAATTATGGCCATAAATTAAGCACAGAGTTGTCTAAATAGGTTTGGGAAGAGGACTTCCCTGTTTAATGGAGTATTCTGAAATACTGACTGTTATTCAAACATTCAACAATCATTTGTTGGAAGCCTGCTCTGCAAACTACAAGGATTCAACAATAAACAAGATACACAAGTCTCTGCTTTCATGGAGCTTACAATCTGGAGGGGAGAAAGGCATTCACTCAAATGTGCTTGTAATTGTATACAGTACAACGGAGAAGCTCAGGTGCTGTAGTTAAGAAGGAACCTAAACTTCATCTATTCTGAAGACTTGGAGAATTCATTCTTGAGGAAGTGATTTTGGACTGAGATCTGAAGGTTAGTAAAAGATGACCAGGCAAAAGGGGGAGCTGATGGGAAGAGGATGAGATCCAGACAGGAAATATTTGCAAAAATCCTAAGGCACAAATGAACTTGAGACCTCTGGAGAAACTGAGGGAAAGCAAGAGGGAGGGTTGACAGGACCTAGAGATCAGGGGCTTTCCTAACCATCCAATCCAAAACAGCACCCTTACTCCATCACTCTTCATCTCCTTACCCTGCTTTATTTTCTTCATAATGCCTATCAAAAATTGACATTTAATCTTCATTTGCTGTTTGTCACTTCCACCAGAATTTAGCTCCATGAGAGCAGGGTCTTTGCTTACCTGAGTATCTAGCATCTATAACTATGCCTGGTACACAGAAGATGCCTAATAGATATTTGTTGACTATATTTATAAGTATATATTGGATATAATCCAGTCTGATAGGAAGACATTTTAGGATCTTATAGAGTTTTTTAACTTGATCCTTTAAAGATATCCTGGGGATTTTTGGTTTTAAATTTTTAACCTTCTAAGATCATGGATAAAGGAGTTTAGGGTTTACTGTCCCATTGTTAACTAACAATGCTGTTTACCTATTTCTCACAATTCTATTGTGTGTTTTTTTCCTTTTTATTCTGAATGGCAAAATCCATTTTTTTTTTTTTTTTTGCATGTGACAGAGGATTAAGAAGGTATCAGCGAAAATTTAACCCTCAGATAATCCCCAAATCCTAACAAGTAGAATAAGGTAAACAAATAGAATGGTCTATGCATAGCCTCTTCACTATTTCTCCTCCACAACAAAGAACTACAGCCACTATAGGCAAAAGGCACCCAATTTGTGCCTTCCAGAGAATTCTTAAGTTAATCTTGAGTTTCTTTCCCCAAAGTCAGTGAGACGTTCCCATCTTTTCCTCACTTGTCCTCCATCCTGATTCAGATCTCTGACCTGGAAACCTTTCCTCAGGCACACCAGCTTTGAACCAACAACAGTAAAATGTTCCACCAGAAAGTTGCCAGAAAGCATCTACCCCAAAGGGGATGTACTTACCCACACAGCCTTGCTTCAGTGGCACAGTACTGCCCTTTCCCGTCTTTCTGATTTGGGCTCCTTTTCTCCTACATCTGCCCTTCATATCTCAATTTACTCTACATTAAACTCAGTGTAGCAGCTATAAACCTTAGTTTGATGGCTGGTGGGCAGGAAACACTGCCTTCTTTAGTTCCCTTAATGAATTTGGAGTCTGTGTCCTGAACCTACCATAGTACTGGGAATTTCAATCTCTTCATAATTGGCACATCACCTCTCCCTCCCAACATAATAATTCTCTCAACTCCAGCCTATCATGAGAGCCACTGTGTTGAATAAGCTGCAGTTGTTCCTTACAGTCCCTTGGCTATTTACTTCTCCCACCATGCATGTGGTCTACCAGGAATATATGCTGAGGATATATGCTGGGAACCCCACTTTAGAATCCTACTTTCTTAAGCCAACCACAGTTTGTGAATAAAAAGAGCCAGCCCTTTCAATGTCTTGTTACTACCTACTCAAATCACTGCAAAAAAAAATGTGTGACTCTCCTTTTCCTACTCCTTGAGATTCTCAAGATCCTCCGAAAGACTTCTTTTCCTTCCCTCCTAACATTGCTCATAAATTAGGCTTTAAAAAAAAATAAAAAGATGAGCTGATTACTTGTCTGCCTCTGGTCTTCACACTGTAAAAATCCTGGCTTTACTTGAAATATAGGGAATAAAAAAGATAAAGGAATGGCATACATTAAATAATAGTTCAGCCAATTAATCTTCCACATCTCTGTTTGGCAACATTCAGATTCAACAGGATTCACAAACATTTGGGGATGGGGGAAGTTAAGAAAGCTGTCTTCCACATGGAATTCATCACTCCCTCCTTTATGAGGATGGAGGAAAAGAGCCATTTCCTACTGAATAGCTACTCCCAGATCTCACCTGGCTGTTTCAATTAGAAGATAGAACACTTGAAAATTATAAAGTGAAATCATTCATACTTGATGCCACACCCATTTCCCAATACCCCAGTACGGTTCATAAGTGGCTGTCATGATCGCCTCCATTTTGTAGCTAGGAAAAAATGAAATAAGGGATGTCTTATTATTCAAAGGGCCAAACACTGAGGCTGATAATTTACAAACTATACATTAGACAGAGATTCCATCACCATGTCTGTATGTGTGTTGACTCACTAGCAAGAAGCCAAACTGACTGCTGGATTGCCTTTGATTTCCTTTGAGCGTCCTTTATTACACCTGTTAGCAATCACTAATTCACATTCACTCATCCATTAACTTCCTCTCCCCACCTTAGTCACAGCCTTGCTATATGGTCAGAATATAGTGAAGAGGAGACCTAGGGTAAGGACTAAAAAAAAAAAAGTTTAAAGAAGAAAATACAACAAGCCAGCAAAAAAGTAAGTATGGAGCTGAGACAGGTGTGTGCCTCTGCCCAGTGGAGGCTCAAGATAGGAGGTAAGGCAGATCTTAGTGGGCTACCGCAATCAAACGGGTGGAGTTCGGCTGTTATCCAGCAAGGAGAGAGCCCTTCCACCATCACAGCTGTTCAGTTTGCTTGATACTTAGGAATCCAGAGCCATCAGACATGGATGTGTCAGGATCTGAACAATGCAAATATCTTGTCTAAAACATCTACAGTCTGTGTTGTTTTTCCTTTGCTCCTTGTTTTTGAATCAAAAAGCAGATTAAATACATCATGTGAAATACTTGCTCAGTGCCCAGTCTGTGTAAGGTCCTATTTTTACCACCAAGGTGCATTAATTAGAGAACCAAGCAGTCTCTCACCTTACAGCTTAACGCTTTGCTCATTTTCTCCCTAGCACGATTAGTTTCTGTTTCTTATTGTTCATGTGCATCAGGGGAGGAGGGTGGGAAAGAGACAGGAGCCAGGCCACCCACAGCTGTAAGTCAGTAAAAGTGAATATTAGGTGTGAACTCCCTATCCCCACCCCTAGTGGAAGCCAGTGGTTCCAGGGGTGGAGAAGGAAGTTAAGGATAGTCTACGGTTCAGTCAACTGTCCACAACAGAAGATTGCTTAGGAAGGTTTCATTCATGTTTTTTAAAGCCATATTTGGTGTCACATAGAATTACACTCTAGTCAAAGATATCATCTCTACTTTATAAAAACTTATTTTTCTAAAACTAATTGCTGGAATCAATGATTGAATACGTAATTTGTGGGTGGGTGGACTGGTAAAGTTGAAAACAAGCAATAGTGAGAGAAGAGAACTGAGGGGAAAATGGGAGAAAGTGAAGGAAAGTGGACTCTCCACTGAGATATCCAAGAACAGACATCCAAGTCCTTAGTATAGTACACAAGGTGTTTAATGGTCAACCTAAATCACCCTCTAATCCTCCCATAACCACGTGTAAATACTCCTGAGCCTCAGGTCTAGGATACTTTTGCATCTTGCTTCTGAGCATCTCTCTGCTTAGAAAACCGTTCATCCTTCCAGATCCAGTGCAAATCGACATTTGTCTAGAGAGCCTTTTCCCATTAGTATTTTGCCCATACCACTGTAATGACTTATTTTTTCCTAATGTTATAATTATATATATATTTTTTTACTTTCTGTCTGTCTCACTAGATTGTGAGATTTTTTTTAAAGCAATGTACTTCTTTTTGTCTTGCTACTAAGGAATTGTTAAGAAATGAATATTTGACTATTCTTTCCCTTCTCATTCCAACACTCCTGAAACTGTGAACCTTGAAGTGGCATTACCATCAACTAGGATCTTATTAGAAATGCAAATTATCAGGACTCAACCCAGACCTACTAAATATAATTCTCCAGGGGTGGGCCCAGGAATCTGTTTCTGCCAGCTCACTGGGTGATTCTTATGTGCCATAAAGCTTGAGAAACACTGTTCAAGATCTTATGGGGGTTGTTTTTCCTGTTAGAGATTAATGAAAAACAGAAGTAATAATCTCAACCTCTTTCTAACACATTCCTTTTAAGTAAGGGATATGTTATTCCAGAAGTTGCAGCAGGTAACCTTGTGAGGGCCAACTGGGGTCAGAGGAACAGTGCCCTCATATGTTTGACCAATTTCTAGCAAGTAAGAAAAGAATGGTAAAGTCAGCTATTGGCTGCCTGCAGGCAGCAGGGGACACCTGGGATTAGATGTCACCAACATGATATTCGTTAACATCACAAGCTGGCATAGACTAAAGGGAGAGGAGACAAGAGGAAAAATACATTCATAGACTCAGCAATACCATGAAGCAATGGACACGAACAAGGAACACTGAGCACTTTCTCAGTCTTCAACTGCCCAATCTGTGTCTCTATGCTAATCATATTCCTAAATGCCCCTTTGCTTTCATAATTGGGTGCAACTGCACAATACAGGGCTTGGGATCTAGCATTTCAAGAGGCCACCAAAGGGGCCAAAAGACACAATCCAGAAGTTCAAGGGAGTTAATTGCCCATGGGGTTAACTTTGACCATTGGAAATTAGGGAGATGGGAGGGAGCCAGGCTGCTTAATTTCTTCTTCTCTTTCCATAGACTACTCCGAGGCATGGTTTCCCCTTGAAGCCTATCAGAGGGATCCCTGCATGTCTAAAAACACCTGCCAAGCAACCAGCTGTGTCTCTTGGTGACTCATTATGAAGCAATTGCCAGCATGAGAGTGTACCAAGTCATGACACACTGCTTTACATCTTTCCTTTCCTTTGCTTTCACTTCCCTTACTTACTTTATTTTGCCTCAATCCATTATTTTCTCACCCCCACTGCCCAAAGGCTTGCATCTCCCAAATAAACTATAATCACTTTAATCTCTCCATCAGGCTCTCTTTCCTAGGGCCCCAGGGCTACATATTATCCCCATTTAGAACAGCAGATGCCAAGTTTCTGTACTTTTGTGGGTGTACACTCTGTTTAAAATAGGGTCTTTGGGATTACAGGTAGTGACTGGCCTTATTTGTCTTTGTTTTCTCAGGGCTTAGTTCAATGTCTGCCCTACAGCAGGTATTCATTAAACAGGAAAAGAATGAAGAGTGGATGAGTGTTTTCCCATTTTCTTAGAAGGAAATGAATGAGGAGTGGCATTTGCCTGAATGAATGAGGTTAATGGTGAAGAATCAGTGGGAAGGGTGTGAATTGCCCTAGAATGGATTAGAAACTGGATAAGCAAGAGTTGCAACACTAAGGGTTCTAAAGTAGCTAGAGAAGATTATGGAACAGGAGCAGAATTTGGAGGAATCAGGCATTCTAACTGTAAACAAAGGATATAGAATGGGTAAGAGAGATACTGAGGGACCCTTTCCTCTCTCATAAAAGTCAGCAAGTTTTGTCCAAACTCACTGTAAAAGACGCTCTTGATTGCCTACTCGATGGTTATTCCCTTCTTCCTGGTAAAGGAAGTTGGATTTTGTTAGGGCCTAGTGCAGTCAAGTATTTCCAAGAAGTCTCGGCCTTTTATGTCAATTCGTCTACCCTAACTAGTGATAAGCTTAAACCAGGCATAGGATGCTGCAATTCTAGACCATGAGATACAGGTGGCTTCTGGGAAACAATCCCTCATTCTTACAAAGGGAAGGAAGGAAGGCGCATTGTCCTTCTGGACTTTGGAAATTGTTTCTGAAGATGTCATGGTTGGACCAGTTATCTTGAGACCATGACATGAATTACCTTAAGACACAGAAAATACACTGAGGATGGCAGAGGGGAAGACAGAAAAAACTTGAATCTTTGAAGATGTTTTTGAGCCATTGAAATAATCATGTCTACTTCTAAACTAATATGTACTAGTTCTTATTATTTAAGTCATTTTAGTTAGACCTTCTGTTATTTCCTACTGAAAGAATCCTAATATACTCACTATCTATTCAACAGTGTTTCAGTGAATCTTGGCTGGGGGTTGGTAGACTGCCAGGCACAGTGCAAAAGCTGGGGCTTTAGCTCCAAGCTAGCTTGATAACTTTAGGCAAGTTAACTTCTGAATCCTATTTTTCTTCATTTTAAATATGGGAATGTTCCAGTTTGGTAATGCTGCCATCATGCAAAATACCAGAAATGGGTTGGCTTTTATAAAGGAAGTTTATTTGGTTATAAGTTTACAGTCCTAAGGCCACAAAAGTTTCCAAACTAAGGCATTAACAAGAGGATACCTTCACTGAAGAATGGCTGATGGCATCTGGAACACCTCTGTCAGCTGGGAATGCACACGGCTGGCATCTGCTGTTCCTTTCCTCCCAGGTTGCATGTCAAAATGGTGTTCTACAAAATATCTCTGGGCTTGCCTCTCTTAGCTTCTTCAGCTCCTGTTCATCTAACTATCTGGGGGTCCTCTCTTATTTTCTCCATAGCAAACTCTGGGCTAGCATCTCCAAACATCCCCAAGCATCTCCAAGTTTCAGCTCCCAAGCATCTGTGCAAAAGTCTCTCTCAGCTGCTCTGCATGTGAGCTCCCTTTAAAGGACTCCAGTAAACTAATCAAGACCCACCCTGACCCACCTCCATGGAAATAATCTAATCAAAAGTATAATCTACAATTGGGTGAGTCACATCTCCATGGAAACAACCTAATCTGAATATACCACAAGATTGGATTAAAACACAGCTTTTGGGCAGAGAACCTAAGACGGCGGCTAGGAGAGACAGGGCAAAAAAACACCTCCATGAAAAATACTAGACAAAAGCCAGAAAGTGACCCAGAACACCAGTTCCAGCGATGCACCAGCTGGACAAGGTCTGCTAAATCCACAGGGACCGTGCACTTGGTGAAACTGGGGGTCTGCATTCTGAAATGAGTGAGTAAGCCTGCTGAATATCTGGCAGCCATGCTGCAGTATGAGGAAACCATGGGTTGGTGTTTGGAGGTGAACTAGTTCTTTTTTAAAAAACCCAAAAGCAGCTGCAGATATGGCAGCGAGAACTGCACAGTGAAGTGTGGCAGGAACAACATCTCCACAACTTGTAGGTATGCCTCAATATTTGGCATGGAAGATAGCCTTTCGTGCACCCACTGCTAATTGTCTCAGAGCAAGGAAGGCAGAGGTGAGCCTAAAGGGGAAAATAACCACACCCCTTGCAGCCATCTCCCCGGCGGGCTGGGAATGTTCCTGCTCGGCATTGGAGCCACAGCCCAGAGCCGCGCCAAAAAAAAAAAAACTCAGTGTGACAGTAAGTGTTTCCAGCATCATGCATACATGCCACAATGTAGGGTGTGGACAGTAGCCTTTTATGCATCCACAGCTAATTGTCCTGGAGCTGGGAAGGAGGAGCTGTGCAAAAAGGGGGAAATTAACATGCCCCATACAGCCATCCTTACAGCAGGCTGGGAATGCACCTACACAGCCCAGTCGCCCAGAACTTCCCTTGAAGGATGGCGTGCACTTGTGACATAGCACAACGTTCCCTCAACAGAGGTCCTAGAAGGGCATGGCTTGGAAGAGGGACCCACTCGGAAATCCCAGGGACCACATGCCAATATCAAGGACTTGTGGGTCAGTGGCAGAGACAAGCTGTGGTGAGACTGAACAGAAGGTTTAGACTCTTGCAACAGCCTTAACTCTCCAGGAACACCTGGGAGGTTTGATGATTAAAGCTGCCCTCCCTCCCTAACTGTGCAGACACATTCCCCACATTCAGGGCGAATAGTGCACCAATTGGACCCCACAAGAATCAGACCCTCACACACCACAAAGACAAAGTTGGGGAGAACTGACTTGAGGGGAATAGGTGACTTGCAGACACCATCTGCTGGTTAGTTAGAGAAAGTGTATGCCAACAAGCTGTAGATCCGACAACTTAGAGATTAGACTTTTAATAATCCTACATATACTAAAAGAACCCAATCAAGTAAAGCAAATGCCAAGAGGCCAAAAACAACAGAAAATGTTAAAGCATATGAAAAAACCAGACAATATGGATAACCCAAAACCAAACACCCAAATCAAAAGATCAGAGGAGACACAGTACTTGGAGCAATTAATCAAAGAACTAAAGACAAACAATGAGAGCATGGCACAGGATATAAAGGACATGAAGAAGACCCTAGAAGAGCATAAAGAAGAAATTGCAAGAGTAAATAAAAAAATAGATGATCCTATGGAAATAAAAGAAACTGTTGACCAAATTAAAAAGATTCTAGATACTCATAGTACAAGACTAGAGGAAGCTGAACAATTAATCAGTGACCTCAAGGGCCACAGAATGGAAAATGAAAGAACAAAAGAAAGAATGGAGAAAAAAATCAAAAAAATCAAAATGGACCTCAGGGATATGATAGATAAAATGAAACATCCATATATAAGATTTATTGATGTCCCAGAAGGGGAAGAGAAGGGTAAAGGTCTAGAAAGAGTATTCAAAGAAGTTGTTGGGGAAAACTTCCCAAACTTCTACGCAATATAAATACACAAAGCATAAATTCCCAGTGAACTCCAAACAGAATAAATCCAAATAAACCCACTCCAAGACATATTCTGATCAGACTATCAAATATTGAAGAGAAGGAGCAAGTTCTGAAAGCAGCAAGAGAAAAGCAATTCACCACATACAAAGGAAACAACATAAGACTAAGTAATGACTACTCAGTGGCCACCATGGAGGCGAGAAGGCAGTAGCATGACATATTTAAAATTCTGATAGAGAAAAATTTCCAGTGAAGAATACTTGATCCAGCAAAGCTCTCCTTCAAATTTGAGGGAGAGCTTAAATTTTTCACAGACAAACAAATCCTGAGAGATTTTGCTAATAAAAGACCTGCCCTAATTCAGATACTAAAGGGGGCCCTACTGACAGAGAAACAAAGAAAGGAGAGAGAGATATGGAGAAAGGTTCAGTACTGAAGAGACTCAATATTGGTTCATTAAAGGACAATAAGAGAGAGAGGGAAAAAACATATCTGACAAACATAAACCAAAGGATGGGATGGCTGATTCAAGCAATGCCTTCACAGTAATAACAGTGAATGTAAATGGATTAAACTATACAATTAAAAGATATAGATTGGCAGAATGGATCAAAAAATATGAACCATCAATATGTTGCATACAAGAGACTCATCTTAGACACAGGGACACAAAGAAATTGAAAGTGAAAGGATGGAAGAAATATTTCATGCACGCTACAGCCAAAAGAAAGCAGGAGTAGCAATATTAATCTCAGATAAAATAGACTTTAAATGCAAGGATGTTATGAGAGACAAAGAAGGCCACTACATACTAATAAAAGAGGCAATTCAACAAGAAGAAATAACTATCATAAATGTTTATGTACCCAATCCTGGTGCCACAAAATACATGAGACAAACACTGGCAAAACTAAAGGAAGCAATTGATGTTTTCACAACAATTGTGGGAGACTTCAACACATCACTCTCTCCTATAGATAGATCAACCAGACAGAAGACCAATAAGGAAAATGAAAACCTAAACAATTGGATAAATGAATTTGATTTAACAGACATATATAGAACATTACATCCCAAATCACGAGGATACACATCCTTCTCTAGAGATCATGGAACAGTCTCCAGAGTAGACCATATGCTGGGACATAAAACAAGCCTCAATAAATTAAAAAAAAAAAATTGAAATTATTCAAAGCACATTCTCTGACCACAATGGGATACAATTAGAAGTCAATAGCCATCAGAGACTTAGAAAATTCACAAACACCTGGAAGTTAACAACACACTCCTAAAATAAGTGGTTTATAATGTAGAATGTAGGGGAACTAGTGATAGAGAGCAATTAATGAAGGGGGAATGATAACCCAATAAGAACAGATAAGCTATCATGGGTAAATTTAACATTCTGAGAATGCCCAGGAATGACTATGGTTTGTTAATTTCTGATGGGTATGGTAGGAACAAGTTCACAGAAATGTTGTAATATTAGGTTATTTTCCTGGGGTAGAGTAGGAACATGTTGGACTCCCTAGTTATGGTTGGTTTGAAAAGTTTTTTTTATTGTATTTTTTTTAAATTTTTTTATATAGTTGATTTTAAAAAAAGAGTTAAAAAATGGAAAAAGTATGCAGAGCCCCCTTGAGTTGCTGGTGGAGAATGCAGGGGTATTGGGCTTCCCCACTTCTGGTTGCTGATGTGCTCACAGACATAGGGTACTGGTGGTTTGATGGGCTGAGTCCTCTACCACAGGACTTGCCCTTGGGAAGACTTGCCCTTGGGAAGACTGTTGCTACAAAGGAGAGACTAGGCCTGCTTATAATTGTGCCTAAAAACCTCCTCCCGAATGCCTCTTTGCTGTTCAGATGTGGCCCTCTCTCTCTAGCTAAGCCAACTTGGTAGGAGAAATCACTGCCCTCCCCCCTACATGGGATCCGACACCCAGGGGAGTGAATCTCCCTGGCAACATGGAATATGACTCCTGGGGAGGAATCTAGACCAGTCATCATGGGATGGAGAACATCTTGACCAAAAGCGGGATGTGAACGGAAATGAAATAAGCTTCTGTGGCAGAGAGATTCCAAAAGGAGCTGAGAGCTCACTCTGGTGGGCACTCTTATGCACAATATAGACAACTCTTTTTAGGTTCTAATGAATTGGAACAGCTAGCAGCAAATACCTGAAACTATCAAACTACAACCCAAAACCCATGAATCTTGAAAACAGTTGTATAAAAATGTATTTTATGTGGGGTGACAATGTGATTGGGAAAGTCATATGGACCATACTCCCCTTTGTCTCATTTATGGATGGATGAGTAGAAAAATGGGAGAAGAAAAGAAAGAAAGAAAGAAAAAGGCACCCAGTGTTCTTTTTTATTTTAATTGTTCTTTTTCACTTTAATTTTTACTCTTATTATTTTTGTGTGTGTGGTAACGAAAATGTCAAAAATTAATTTTGTTGATGAATGTACAACTATATAATGGCATGGTAAACAATTGAATGTATGCCTTGTTTTGTATGACTGCATTGTATGTGAATATATCTCAATAAATATGAATTAAACAAACAAACAAACAAAAAAAAAAAAACACAGCTTTTGGGGGTTATATATCCAAACTGGCACAGGGAATTATATTAGAATCTGCTCTACATCCTTCAGTATTATGAGAGAAATGAATTAATAAATGCTAATCTCACTGCAAACCTTAGACAATATTTCAAACCTGCAACTTATAATCCCTAGTGGATTGGGAAGTCAAAAGATGGTTGCAATGAACATTAAAAATTAAATGAAATACGAGTAGGCTTCTGGTAGACTAAAATGATGGTACAAGATGCTACAGGGTGTGGTTCCCCCACAGAATACTTGAAAACTAGCGAAAACTGGCAGAGACGTTTTCTCAGAATTCCAGAAAACAGTTAAAGGGTTGCAGTAACTGGGCACATATAAAATCAAGAAAATACAGCTTTAAAAACAGAAGATCATGGTACCTGTGCTAGTTTGAATGTATTATGTCCCCCAAAATGCCATTATCTTCGATGCAATCTTGTGGGGAAGATGTAGTAGTGTTGATTAGATAGGAATCCTTTGATTGAGTGTTTCCATGGAGATGTGATTCAAACAACTATGAGTGAAATATTTGATTGGATAATTTCCATGGAGGTGTTACCCTGATCATTCAGGGTGGTGGTAGTTGGATCACTGGGGTCATATAAAGGACTCTGAGTGACATTTTAGAGAGCAACTGAGGATGAAGAGGAGCTGCAGCTAAGAGAAAAAAATGCCCCAAGAGCAACATTTTGGAGAATGCCTTTTTGAAATGCAACCTGGGAACAAGAGGACACCAGCCACGTGCCTTCCCAGCTAACAGAGGTTTTCCGGACACCATTGGCCATCCTCCAGTGAAGGTACCCAATTGCTGATGTGTTACGTTGGACACTTTATGGCCTTAAGACCGTTATTGTGTAACCAAATAAACCCCCTATATAAAAGCTGATCCATTTCTGGTGTTTTGCAAAATGGCAGCATTAGCAAACTGGAACAGTACCCTTGCTAGAACCACTCATACCCCTCTCTCCTGCATCTCTCAAACTGTCTTTCAAAAATGAAGGAGAGATTAAGACAAAAGGTGAGGGAGATCATCACCACTAGACCTTCCTACAAGCAATACTAAAAAGAGTTCTTCAAACTGCAAGAAAGGACACTAGACAGTGGTAGAAATGGCATAAAGAAACAAAGACCACCAGTAATTATAATGTATATAATTATATGCATTTTTACTTTTTACAGGTTCTAAAATGCAAATACATTACAAGTCATGATAAATTTATGGTCTTAGACATGCAGCATAAAGATAATTTGTTACATGTACAACAAAAGGAGGGTGCAGAGGAGTATACCGAGTATGTATATGCTATTGAAGTAAACTGGTACCAAGTCAAATGTGATTGTTGTAGATTTAGGATGTTAATGTTCAGTTCCATAGTAACCACAAAGAAAATCTATGAAAAATATATAAAGAAAGAAATGAGAAGGGACTCAAAATGGAACAATACAAAAAAAATCAAATAAATATGAAAGTAGGCATTACAAAAGAATTGAATGACAGAAGTATAAGAATTACAAAGAATAAATAGCAAAATGGCAACAGTCTTACATTACTATTAATTACTTTAAATATAAATGGATTAAAATCTCCAGTCAAAAAGCAGAGATTGGCAGAATGGATAAAAAAGCATAACCCAATTTATTATGTTGTTTATAAAAGACTCATCTTAAATTTAAGGACACAAATAGGTTGTTATACCAACAAATAGTCACCAAAAGAGCACTTGGGAAGTTATACTACCCCAGAAAATACACAGTTAAAATAGACTTTAAGTAAAAATTGTTACAATGGCTGTGATGTTCAGGTTCATGTGTCAACTTGGCCAGGTAATGATGCCCCATTGTCTGGTCAAACAAGCACTAATCTGTTACTGTGAGGACATTTGTGGACTTAAATCATCAGTAAGTTTTTGCATTTATGGCTGATTACATCTACAATCAACTAAGGAGAGCATCTTCAGCAATGAGAGACATTTCACCCAATCAGTTGAAGGCTTTAAAAGGAGAAGAAGGGATGACTTTAGCAGTCAGAAGAAAGAATTTTCATCTCTACTTCAGCCAGCCAGCTTCTCCTGGGGAATTCATTGAAAATCTTTATCAGAGTTGCCAGCCTGCAGCCTGCCCTATCAAATTTGGACTCATGCAACTTCACAGTTACATGAGACACTCTGATAAAATCTCACAATATTTACAGATACCTCCTGTTGGTTCTGTTTCCCTAGAGATCCTTGACTAATATAGCTTTGAAACAGCTTTGATACTTAAAAATGGGTTTTTGCAACTGGTTCTCTACTATGATTAGATTCAAAGGCACTGATGACTCTATTTCCAATAACCAAGATGGCACTGATAGTCCATGGCATGAGTTGGCAATAGAAATACACAAAACATCACCATTGGATAGTGCTATTCATATGCTTATAAAAGGCAAGGCTCTAGGTGAGAATGTTTTTTACACCTTCTTAGAGACTTGGGGAGTTAAAAGTTATAATGATGCTGGCTGGTTGTTCATAAATATGCTGGATACATTATTAAAGAAAGGGATGAGCTGAAGGCTTCAAAGTTGCAACTTAAGCACCACATGAAAGATGTTAAAGTTCCTATATGTGCCCTGAAAGAAAATCTTATTTCTTTTAGCTCAGACTTGAGGTCTCTAAAAACCAGACCCAGAGTCTCATTGCACAAGTGGCAGAGTTACAATGTAAACTAAATTCCCAACCTTGCAGAGTGTCTTCTGTTCAAATGAGGGCACTGATTGGAAAGGAATGGGATCCTAAAAATTAAAATGGGGACGTATGGGTTGATAATGTTGATAGTGAGGACCTAGATTGTGCCTAGTGTTTGTTAGGTAAACCTGTAATGGTCTGTCCTGGGGAAATGAACAGCCACTGAACCTCCAGCCTGCCTTCATGGAACAGCTCTCTGACCTCCAGTCTGCCCTGAGTAATCTGCCATCCAACCTCCACCTGAAGAGATTAACCCTACAGGGCCTGATAAACCTGTAACCACCTCCCCTGAGGAAACAGCTCTCACTTCTTCCTCTGGACAGATTAATCCTGTTTCACTAGATGATACTGCAACAGAGGCCCTGAGGTAATTGACTTGAAAGACACTTCTAATTCTTCCCATGACCCACCCCCACCCCCACTCTTTTCTTCAAGACCTATAACTAGACTAAAGTCCCAACAGGCCCCAAAAGGTGAGGTACAAAGTTTGACCCATGAGGAGGTACACTATACTCCAAAATAACTGCATGAATTTTCTAATTTATAGAGACAGAGATCAGGGGAATATGTGTGGTGATGGATTTTAAGGGTGTAGGATAATGGTAGAAGAAATATAAAGTTGGATCATGCTAAATTTATTGATACGGACTCATGAAGCAGAGATTCTGGGATTCGGTGTTGTAGCTCAAGGGGTTAGAAAGAGCTTTAACAGTTTGTTTGGGTAGTTGGCTGAAATATGGATCAAAAGTGGCCAACATTACCTGAGGTTGAAATGCCAAAGCTGCCATGGTATAAGTAGATGAGGGAATCCAAAGGCTTAGAGATACTTGAGTATTAGAATGGATAGACCATGTAAGACTTGCTCACCCACCCCAAGAATGTCCAGAGGACACATCTTTTTACCAGGGCTGTGAGGAATAAATTTGTCAAACTAACTCCATCATCCCTGAAGAGCTTGATAGTTGCTCTTCTCTGTAGGTCAGATATTACACTGGGAACTGCTGTCATTGACCTGGAATCCTTAGACACAATGGGGATGATCAGATCCCAAGTTGGCAGAAGCCACATGGCAGCACTTAATAGCCAAAGACAAGATGGGCATGGCTACCATGATGGACTGCAGACTCAAAGCGGCAATCAAAATAATCTGACTCACAGAAACCTATTGCATTGCCTGATAGATACAAGGTGCCTAGAAGTAAAATGATTGGGCAGTCTACTAAAACCTTTTTTTTTTTTTTTTTTTTGATCTGTATCAACAGAAGAGTTCTAAATCAGGGGAACAAAATCTAACTTGAATTTAAAAAACAGAGAGTCATGGCCCCTTAATTCCTGGACTTGAGACAGTTTACAGACCCAGAGCACCTTGAAAGAGGGGAGGGCCAGGTCCCCATGGGGAAGGACCCCATTATACTGCCAAAAATTTACACTGTTAATCTTCCTCCCAGCCTTCCCCAAAGAGACCTACAGACTTTTACCAGGGTAACTGTGCACTGGAGAAAAGGAAATGATCAGACATTTCAGGGATTTTTGGACACTGGCTCAGTAGTGACATTAACTCCATGAGACCCAAAACATCACTGTGGTCCACCAGTCAGAGTAGGGGCTTATGGAGATCAATTGAGTTTTAGCTCAGTCTGTCTCACAGTGGACCCGGACCCATTCTGTGGTTATTTTCCCAGTTCTGGAATGCGTAATTGGAAGACATACTCAGCAATTGGCAAAATCCCCACATTGGTTCCATGACTTGTGAAGAGAGGGCTATTATAGTAGGAAATCCAAATGGAAGAAACTAAACTGCCCCTACCTAGAAAAATAGTAAATCAGAAGTAATACTAGATTCCTGGAGGGATTTCAGAGATTAGTGTCACTTTGAAGGACTTGAAAAATGTGGTGGTGGTGATTACTACCACTTCCCCATTCAACTCTCCTATTTGGCCTGTGCAGAAAACAGGTGCATCTTGGAGGATGACAGTGGATTATCATAAACTTAACCAGGTGGTGACTCCAATTCCAGCTGCTGTTCTAGATGTGGTATCATTGCTTGAGTAAGTCAACACATCCCCTGGTACCTGGTATGCAGCTATTGATCTGGCAAATGTTTTTTCTCAATTGCTGTTAGTAAGGACCAGCAGTATACTTTCACTGTTCTTCCTCAGGACCATATCATCTCTCCAGCCCTATGTCATAATCTTGTCCATAGGGAACTTGATCTTTTCTCCTTCCCACAAGATATCCCACTGGTACATTATATTGATGGTATCATGTTGACTGTATCTAGTGAGCAAGAAGTAGCAACTACTCTACACTTATTGGTAAGGCACTTGCATGTCAGAGTCTAAGAGATAGATCCAAGAAAAATACAGGGAACTTCCACTTCAGTGAAATTTCTAAGTGTCAAGTGATCTGGGGAATGTCAAGATATTCCTTCTAAGGTGAAGGATAAGTTGTTGCATCTGGCCCCTTCTATAACCAAAAAAGAGGCACAATGCCTAGTTGGCCTCTTTGGACTTGGGAGACAACATATTCCTCATTTGGGTGTGCTACTCTGGCCCATTTATTTAGTGACCAGTGCTAGATTTGAATGGGGACCAGAATAAGAGGAGACTGTGACAAGTCCAGGCTGCTGTGCAAGCAGCTCTGCCATTTGAGCCATATGATCTAGCAGATCCAATGGTGTTGGAAGTGTCAGTGGCAAATAGAGATGCTGTCTGGAGACTTTGACAGGCCCCTATAGGAGAATCATAATGCAGGACTTTAGGATTTTGGAGCAAAGCCTTGCTATCCTCTGCAGATAACTACTCTCCTTTTGAGAAACAACTTTTGGCCTGCTACTGGGCCTTAGTAGAGACCAAACACTTAAACATGGGCCACCAAGTTAGCATGAGACCTGAATTGCCCATCATGAGCTGGGTGTTATCTGACCCACCAAGCCATAAAGTTGGGCATACATAGCTGCACTCCATTATAAAATGGAAGTGGTATATATGAGATAGGGCTCAACTGGGTTGTGAAGGCACAAGTTACATGAGGAGGTAGCCCTAATGCCCATGGCCCCCATCAGTTGACAAAGGAAGAGAAACCTTGGGCCTGGTTTACAGATTTTTCTGCATGATATTCAGGTACCACCCAAAAGCAGACAGCTACTGCTGCACTTTTCTGGGATGTCCCTGAAGGTCAGTGCTGATGGGAAATCCTCTCAGTGGGTAGAATTTCAAGCAGTGCATCTGGTTGTTCACTTTGCTTGGAAGGAGAACTGACCAGAGTTGCATTTTTTACTGATTCATGGGCTATTGCTAATAGTTTGACTGGATGGTCACAACTTGGAAGGAACATGATTATAAAACTGGTGACAAAGAGGTCTGGGGAAGAGATATGTGGATAGACCTTTCTGCTTGGGCAAAAAAACATGCAGATATTTGTGTCCCATGTGAATGCTCACCAGAAGATGACATCAGCAGAGGAAGATTTAAATAATAAAGTGGATAAGATGACCTGTTCTGTGGATACCAGTCAGCCTCTTTCCCCAGCCATTCCTGGATTGCCCAATGGTCTCATGAACAAAGTGGTCATCATGGTAGGGATGGAGGTTATTCATAGGCTCAGCAACATGGACTTCCACTCACCAAGGCCAACCTGCCCACAGCCACTGCTGAGCGCCCAATCTGCCAGCAGCACAGACCCATACTCAATCTCCAATATGGCACCATTCTCTGAGGTGATCAGCCTGCTACCTGGTGGCAGACTGGTTACATTGGACCACTTCCATCATGGAAGGGGCAGCAAATTGTTTTAACTGGAATTGACACATACTCTGGATATGGGTTTGCCTTCCCTGCATGCAATACTTCTGCCAAAACTACCATCCATGGACTTACAGAATGCTGTATCCACTGTCATGGTATTCCAGACAGCATTGTTTCTGATCAAGGAACACATTCATAGCAAATGAAGCATAGGAATGGGCACATGATTATGGAATTCTCTGGTCTTTCCATGCTCCCCATCATCGTGAAGCATCTACATTGACAGAATGGTGGAATGGACTTTTGTAGACTCAACTACAGAGCCAACAGGTGGCAACAGCCTGCAGGTCTGGGGCAATGTTCTCCAGCATCCACTCTATGGTGCTATTTTTCCCATAGCCAGGATTCATGGGTCCAGGAATCAAGGGGTGGAAATTGGAGTGGCACCACTCACTATCACACCTAGTCATCCACAAGAAAAATTTTTGCTTCCTGTCCCTGCTACCTTAAGCTCTGCTGGTCTACAGGTCTTAGTTCCAAAAGTGCTTCTACCAGGAGACACAACAATGATTCCATTGAACTGGAAGTTAAGACTGCCACCTGGCCACTTTGGACTTCTCTTGCTTCTGAATCAACAGGCAAAGAAGGGAATTTCTGTATTGGCTGGGGTGATTGATCATGACTATCAAGGGGACATATGACTGTAACTACACAATGGAGATAAAGAAGAGTTTTCCTGGAATACAGGAGATCCCTAGAGCATCTCTGAGTACTACCATGTCCTGTGATTAAAGTCGATGGAAAACAGCAACAACCCAATCCAGGCAGGACTACCAATGGTCCACAAACCTCAGGAATGAAGGCTTTAGTCATCACACCATGCAAAGATGCTTGCTGAGGGTGAAGGGAACATGGAATGGGTAGTGGAAGAAGGTAGTGATAAATATGAACTGTGAACATGTGACCAGTTGCAAAAATGAGGACTGTAATGAATGGTATGAATGTTTTTTCTTTATTTTCTTATGAGTATGTTTATATAGGTATACATAAAGCAAATATCTTTATTTTCCTCTCTATCTTATCCTCTTATCATATGACTTAAGTTGTATTGTTTATGTCATAGTGTTTAAGTTATAGAATATAAAGTTTAATAGTGACTATTATTCAAGGATTTGCACTCTATTCTGGAGAGATTTAGTGTATTTCTGGTTGTACACAGGACAGCTGAGAATTGTTAGGTGAAAAATATGTCTTTTATTGTATTTTATTTAGAGATTAGGTATGATTTAAGGGATGTGTATAGATGCCAAGTTGACAAGGGTGGATTGTGATGATTAGGTTCAAGTGTCAACTTGGCCAGGTAATTGCCCAGTTGTCTGGTCAAGTGAGCACTGGCTTGTTACTGTGAGGACATTTTTTGGACTTAAATATCAGGAAGTTGATTGCATTTATGGCTGATTACATCCACAATCAACTAAGGAGAATGTCTTCAGCAATGAGAGACATTTCACCCAATCAGTTGAAGGCTTTAAAAGGATGACTTGAAAAGGATGACTTCAGCAGTCAGAAGAAAGAATTTTCATTTCTACTTCAGCCAGCCAGCTTCTCCTGGGGAAATCATCAAAAACTTTCATCAGAGTTGTCAGTTTGCAGCCTGTCTTATGGAATTTAGACTTATGCATCCCCACAGTTGCATGAGACACTTTGATAAAATCTCATAATATTTTCAGATATCTCTTCTTGCTTCTGTTTCCCTAGAGAATCCTGACTAATATAATGGCCAAAGAAGGTATTGTGTTTACCTCTTTATACTGATAAAGAGGTCAATACAATAATAAGACATAAGTATAAATATTTATGCACCTTACAGCAGAGCCCCAAAATATGAAGTGAATATTGATAGATTTAAAGGGAGAAATAGATGATTCTACATTAATAGTAGGAAATTTTTAATGTACCACTTTCAATAATGGATAGAACGTCTAGACAAAAGATCAATAAGTTAATAGAAGACATAAATGATATTATAAACATACATTTTATATCTGATACCATTAACATTTATAGAACCCCTCACCCAACAACAGGAGAATACACATTCTCTAGTGCACAAGGATCACTTTCCAAAATGGATCATATGCTAGGTCATAAAACAAGTCTCAAAAATAGAAGAAATTTTTAAATCATACAATGTATTTTCTCTTTCCACAATGGAATGAAGCAGGAAGTAAATAACAGGGAGAAATGAAAAATTCACAAATATGTGGAAATTAATGTACCCTTCAACAATCAATAGGTTAAAGAGGAAATCACAAGGAATACTAGGAATTATCTTGAGACCAATGAAAATTAAAACACAACAGACCAAAACATTGGGATGCAGCAAAGGCAGAGCTAAGAAGCATGTTTCCATTAAAAGAGAGGAAAGATCTCAAATCAGAGACCTAATCTCACAACTGGAGGATCTAGAAAAAGAAGAGCAAACTATACCCACAGCAAACAGAAGGAAGGAAATAAAGATTAGAGTGGAAATAAATGAAATAGAGACTTAAAACAACCAACCAAAATTGGTTTTTGAAAAGATCAATCAATAAATAAAATAAATAAACCTTTAGCTAGACTGACAATGAAAAAGAGAGAGGATGCAAACAACTAAAATCAGAAATGAAAGGGAGAACATTAGTACTACACACACCAAAATAGAAGAGATTATGAAAGGATACTATGAACAATTCTATGCCAAAAATTAGATAACCTAGATGAAATAGACAAATTCCTAGAAACACACAAATTAACTACACTAATTAAAAAAGAAATAGAAGTCTTCAAAGGATCAATACCAAGTAGAGGCATTGAATCACTTATCAAAAACCTCCCCCAAAACCAAATTCCAGGACCAATAGCTGCATGGTGAATTTTATCAAACATTCCAAGAAATAACACCAACCTTGCTCATATTCTCCAAAAAAATTGAAGAGAAGGGAACACTTCCTAACTCATTCTATGAGGCCATCACTGTAATAGCAAAGCCAGATAGTTACCAAGAGAAAAGAAAATTACAGACCAACATCCTTCATAAGTATAGATACAAAAAAAAAAAAAAAAAAAAAAACTTCAACAAAAATACTAGCAACCTGAATCTAACAGTGCATTAAAAAAACTATACACAATGATAAAGTGGTATTTATCTCAGGTATGTAAGGGTGGTTCAACATAAAATCAATTAATGTAATTCACCACATTAATAGAATTAAGAAAAAAAAAAAAAAAAAAAAAAAAAAGCACAGGATCATCTTAACTGATGCAGAAAATGCATTTGAGAAAATCCAGCCTTGCCTCTTGATAAAAAACACTTAGAAAACTAGGAATAGAAGGAAATTTTTTCAGCCTGATCAAGGACATATATGAAAAACCCATAGGTAACATCATACTCAGTTGTCAAACTGAAAGCTTTCCCTCTAAGATCAGAAATAAGACAAGGATGCCAACTGTCACTCAGCACTCTACTGGAAGTTCTAGCCAGAGCAATTAGGTTAGGGAAAAAAGTCATTCAAAGAAGAAAGAAGTAGTATAACTTTCTCTGTTTGTAGATGACCTGCTCCTATATACAGAAAATCTTGAAAGAGTCACAGAAAAACCACTATAGCTAATAAATGAATTTAGCAAAGTGCCGAGGTACAAGATCAACACCCAAATATCAGTAGTGTTTCTCTATGCCAGTAATGAAAAATTGGAAGAAGAAATCAAGAAAAAAATTCCATTTACAACAGCAAATACAAGAATCAAATTTCTAGGAATAAATCTAACCATGATTGTAGAGAACTTGTACATGGAAAACAAAAAACATTGCTAAAAGATATCAAAGAAGACATAAATAAAGAGGAGATTCCAAGTTCATGGAATAAAGACTAAATATTGTTAAGATTTCAGTTCTACCCAAATCAATATACAGATTCAATGCAATCTCAATAAAAATTCCAACAGCCTTCTTTGCAAAAATGGAGAAGCCAATCTGTTCTGGTTTGCTAGAGCTGTTGTTATGCAAAATACAAGAAATGGATTGGCTTTTATAAAGGGGTTTTATTGGGTTACAAATTTACAGTTCTAAGGCCATAAAAGTGTCCAAACTAAGGCATCAACAAGAGGATACTTTCACTGAAGAAGGATGGCATCCAGAATACCTCTGCCAGCTGGGAAGGCATGTGGCTGTTGTCTGCTGGTCCTTTGCTCCCAGGTTGTGTTTCAAATGACTTTCTCCAAAATATCTCTGGGCTTTTTTCCCAGCTCCTGTGCTTCATTGCTTCTTTTGCTCAGGATGTTTCTCTCTAAACATCTGGGGATCCTCTCTTAGCTTCTCTAGGGGCAAACTCTGGGTTTAATCTCTTAGCTTAGCATCTCCAAACATCCTTCTGTCTGCATCTCCAAGCTTCTCTAAGCATCAGCAAGCATCTATGTTGGCTCTTAGCTTCTCTCCAAAATGTCTCCCTCAGCTTCTCCTGGGGCATTTTGTCCTCCCTGCTCTCTGTGTGAGCAATCTTTATAGAACTCCAGTGATCTAATTAAGACTCACCCTGAATAGGCAGGGTTCACACCTCCATGGAAATAATTTAATCAGAGATTCCACCCTACTTGGCAGACTAACCAATCTACCCCCTCCCCCACAGACTGCATTAAAGAATATGGCTTTTCTGGGGAACATAATATATCCAAACCAGCATACAATCACCAAATTCATATGAAATGGTAAGGGGCCCTGAATAACCAAAACCGTCTTGAGAAAGAACAAAGAAGTTAGAGGATTCACATCACCAAATTTTAAAATGTGTTACAGTGATATAGTAATCAAAACAGCATAGGAAAATGGTGGAGTATGTGAGGCAGAACTGGCTTCTCCTCCATCAGAGTAGCTAGAAAGGAGCCAGAGGATACCAGGGACCATTGTTGTGGGGTGTGACCAGCCATAGAGTGTTCCTCACAGTATATGGAGGGGACAACCAACAAAAACTGAGGATAGACTGAAGCTGGAGGGTTCCCCATCCAGACTGCCCACCCCCAGGCTGGCAGCAGCAAAACCACCACCAGGAAAGGGAATGAGTAGTGGCTCTCCACTCCCATCCACCTACCTTGATGGTTTGCTGGGGGGTGATCCTCCAGCCAGATGGTGGGGAGCTCCTGTGAGAGAGCCTGGCAGGCAGCAATGCACTTCCCCCATGGAAGACGGGGGGAGGGGTGCAATGAAATGGGGAAGGGAACAGGTGCCATACTGGCGATCAGGAGCCCATCCCACACCCTTATGACTTGCGGGCACAAGGCAGGCAGAGAACCAACAGGCAGGGCCCATTTTCCACCTGCAGGGTGCCATTGGGTGGGCTCCCTGCCTACCAGCTTGGGGCACATGTTGAAGCCCCAGGACCAGGATTCCCCAGAGTATATGGAGATCTGGTGCACTGAATGGCTCCTCAACTGGTTTGTACTTTGCCCACTACAGAGGAGAAATTTGGGGAAGACTTACTTGAGAGCTCCACCTGCTGGTAGCTTAGGGAAACTGCACTCCAGCAAGCTTTACCTCAGGAGCATCACCTTCTGGGTGAATTGGGAAACTGCACTCTAGCAAACCAAACTATATATAAATGCTCAGTTAATTCTGTACTTCCCAAAATAACCCTATGAAGACAAGCAAATACTCCCAAGTTAGCAGAAAATTACAAAGCACTTAAAGGATACAGAAGACATGGACAAGCCAAACAAATTAAAAAGCTGCAAGAGATGCAAAATTTGGAGCAATTAATCAAAGAGGTACACATAAATATCAATATTAGAGCTCAGGATATAAAGGACATGAAGAAGACTCTCAAAGAGCATAAAGAAGAATTTGCAAGAGTAAATAAAAAATAGCAGATCTTATAGAAATGGAAAAAAAAACATTGATAAAATTAAAAATATTCTTGAAACACATACTACCAGATTTGAAGAAGTAGAGGAATGAATTAGTGACCTTGAGGATAAGGTGAAAGCATAAAAGAAAGAATGGTTTAAAAAAATTTGAAAATTTGAAATGGATCTCATGGAAATGATAGACAACATAAAGTGCACAAACATAAGAATCATCATTGTTCCAAAAGGGGAAGAGAAGAGTAAAAGGCTGGGAAGAATATTCAAAGAAATTTTGGGGGAAAATGTCCCAACCCCTTCAAATGACATAAATATGCAAATTAAAGATGCCCAACGAACTCCAAATAGAATAAATCCAAATAAACTTACCCTGAGACATATACTGATTAGATTGTCAAATGCTGAAGAGAAGTAGAAACTTCTGGAAGCAGCAAGAGAAAATCGATCCACCACATACAAGGGAAACAACATAAGATGAAGTAGTGACTACTCAGCAGGCACTATGGAGGCAAGATGGCAGCGGTATGACATATCTAAGATTCTGAAAGAGAAAAATTGCCATCCAAGAATTCTTTATCCAGCAAAGCTCTCCTTCAAAATTGAGGGAGAGTTTAAAATTTTCACAGACAAACAAATGCTGAGAGAATTTGTTAACAAGATACTAGCCCTGCAAGAAATATAAAGGGAGTTCTACCAGCTGAGGCAAAAAAAAAAGAAGAAAGGAAAGGTCTGGAGAAGAGCACAGAATGGAAGACTTATTAGTAAGTGTAATTTGAAGGACAAAAAGAGAGACAGAAAAAAATAGATCTAACAACTAAAAACCAAAGATAAGATGGCTGGTTCAAGAACTCCCTTCACAGTAATAACTTTGAATGTGAATAGGTTAAACTCTCCAATTAAAAGATACAGACTGGTAGAATGGATTTAAAAATATAACCCAGTGATACGCTGTTTACAAGAGACACTGTGACACAAAGAAACTGAAAGTGAAAGGATGGAAAAATATTTCACACAAACTGCAATCAAAAGAAACCTGGGGTAGCTACACTAATATTAGACAAAATAGATTTTAAATGCAAAGATGTCACAAAAGATAAAGAAGAACACTATATATTAATAATAGGGATAATTCACCAAGAAGAAATAATAATTATAAATGTTTATGCACCCAATCAAGGAGCTCCAAAATACATGAGACAAACAATGGCAAAACTGAAGGGAGCAATAGATATGTCTACAATAATAGTGGAAGATTTCAGTACATCACTCTCTTCTATAGATAGAACAACTAGACAGAGGACCAATAAGGAAATTGAGAACCTAAACAATATGATAGATGAATTAGACTTAACAGACATATTTAGATCATTAAATCCCAAAGTACCAGGATATACATTCTTCTTCTAGTGCCCATGGAACATTTTCCAGGATAGATCATATGCTGGGGCACAAAACTAGTCTTAATGAATTTAAAAAGATTGAAATTATTCAAAGCCCATTCTCTGAGCACAATAGAATACAACTAGAAATCATCAACCACCAAAGAACCAGATCTTTCACAAATATATGGAGGTTAAACAACACACTCCTAAACAACCAGTGGGTAAAAGAAGACACTGCAAGAGAAATTGGTAATTATCTGGAGATGAATGAAAATGAGAACACAAAACCTCAAAACTTGTGGGATGCAGCAAAGGCAATGCTGAGAGGAAAATTTATAGCTCTAAATGCACATATCAAAAAGCAAGAAAGAGCTGAAATAAAGACCTAACTGAATAAGTGAAGAGGCTAGAGAATGATCAGCAAACAAATCCTAAAGCAAAATGTGGTTCTTTGAGAAGATCAACAAGATTAGCAGACCCTTAGCTAGACTGACAAAGTCAAAAAGAGAGAAAGCACAAATAAACAGAATCAGAAATGAGAAGGGGATAGTTACTACAGATCCTGAAGAAATAAAAAAAAAATCATAAGAGGATATTATGAACAACTGTATGCCAACAAGCTAGATAACTTAGAGGAAATGGATAATTTCTTAGAAACACATGAACAACCTAGACTGACCCAAGAAGAAATAGAAGACCTCAACAAATCAATCACAAGCAAAGAGATCCAATCAGTCATCAAAAATCTACCTATAAGAAGAGGGGCAAGATGGCAGCATAGAGAGGAGTGGAATTTAGTTAGTTCCTTGGAGCAACTAATAAACAACCAGGAACAACTAGTAAACAATCTGGAACAACTCCTGGGGACAACTGTGACCTTCCACACATCATACACCAACCTGGATTGGGTGGAATGGCTGAGATCACAGCATAAAATCTGTAAGTAAAAACTGCAGAACCATGCCAGGAGACCCTTCCCTCCACAGCAGGCTGAGCTACAAGACCTCACTGTAGGAGAAAGAGGCAGTCCTAGAGCAAGAGAACACAGCTCAGCCCAGCTCCAATGGGGGTTTTAATTAACAAATGCCGAATACAAGCTATAAACATAGACAACCCCCTAACAAGCAGACAGAGGCTTTTAGAGATGACTGACCTTAAGAGCCAGAAAACTTCTGTGCCACAGGAAAGGGAGCCCAAAGGACCAGGGGCTCTCTCTGATGAATGGGTGAAAGTGGGGTGGCCATGAACTGGCTCTGAAAGGAGGCTTTATTTCCATTTTTCTCTCTCTCAACCTGAGTGGCTCAGTGGAGAGGGCCTCAGCCATTTTCAGTTTGCAGCGCTCTGACACAGATGGGGTATAGATAACAGAGTCAGAGAGACAAAGGGGCAATTCATATGCAGAAGATAACTCCCTAGGGGGTATATTTTCCCTAAGAGGAAGGAGGTGGGGCCCAGCTATAGTGCCAGCCTTCCCTTCAGAACTCAGACCCCAGAGCCTGGGGGAAAACAACCAAAACAGAAACTTTAGGGGCCACATCTCCTTACACCAGTCGGGAGTGACAGGCTGACAGGTGCCATCTTCTGGGCAGGTGATGAAAAGCACAGCAGCTAGAGGCCTCAAAGGAAAGTCTGTCATTCTTCTAAGATATACCCTCCTCAGTTCTTCTAGGTTGCTAATGCTGCCAGAATGCAAAATACCAGAAATGGATTGGCTTTTATAAAGGGGGTTTATTTGGTTACAAAGTTACAGTCCTAAGGCCATAAAGTGTTCAAGGTAAATCATCAACAATCTGGAAAACCTCTGTTAGCTGGGAAGGCATGTGGCTGGCATCTGCTCCAAAGTTCTGGTTTCAAAATGGCTTTCTCCCAGGACATTCCTCTCTAGGCTGCAGTTCCTCAAAAATGTCACTCTTAGTTTCTCTTAGGGTGTTTGTCTTCTCTTAACTTCTCTGGAGCAAGAGTCTGCTCTCAACAGCAGTCTTAAAACTGTCTCTCATCTGCAGCTACTCTCTCAGCTTCTGTGCATTCTTCAAAGAGTCCCTCTTGGCTGTAGCAAGCTTGCTCCTTCTGTCTGAGCTCATATAGTGCTCCAGTAAACTAATCAAGGCCCATGCTGAATGGGCGGGGTCACACCTCAACAAAGGAAAGTCTGTCATTCTTCTAAGTTACACCCTCCTCAGAGTCATCAGCCACAGTTGGGTGGGGCGCATCTCCATGGAAACTCTCAAAGAATTACAATCTAATCAACACTGATACATCTGCCCAAACAAGATTACATCAAAGATAATGGCCTTTTGGAGGACATAATACATTCAAACCACACATCAGGGAAACTTGAAACTGAATATAACCCCATTCTGAGACCTGAACCTGATCTGGTCTGGGGAAATCTGACTGGGGTAACCAAGGAAACCAGATGCCTAGACAACAGGAAACTACAAATTACAATAGCAAAAATGAAGATAAGGCCCAGTCAAAGGAACAAACTTACACCTCAATTAAGATACAGTTGAGATTTTTTCACTTTAGTGAAACAATCAAGTAAATATTTTCAAAGAAATATGTCAAATCAATTCAAAAACCAAATCAATAAGTTCAGGGAAGATATGTCAAAAGAGATGAACGATATAAAGAAAACAATGGGTAAACATAAGGTACAAATAGAAAGTTTGAAAAAACAACTGGCAGAATCTATGGAAATGAAAGGAACAACACAAAATATGAAAAACACAATGGAGACATACAACAGCAGATCTCAAGAGGCAGGGAAAAACACTCAGGAACTGAAGAACAAGACACTTGAAATCCTACACACAAAAGAACAGATAGGGAAAAGAACGGAAAAATATGAACACCCACTCAGGGAACTGAAAGACAACATGAAGCACATGAATGTACATGTCATGGGAGTCCCAGAAAGAGAAGAGAAGAGAAAAGGGGCAGAAGCAATAATAGAGGAAATAATCAACGAAAATTTCCCATCACTTATGAAAGACATAAAATTACAGATCCAAGAAGCACAACATACCCCAAACAGAATAGATCTGAATAGACCTATGCCAAGACACTTAATAATCAGATTATGAAACATCAAAGACAAAGAGAGAATCCTGAAAGCAGCAAGAGAAAAACAATCCCTCACATATAAAGGAAACTTGATAAGACTATGTGCAGATTTCTCAGTAGAAACCATGGAGGCAAGAAGGAAGTTGTGTGATATATTTAAGATACTGAAAGAGAAAAACCACCAACCAAGAATCCCATATCTGGCAAAACTGTTCTTCAATTATGAGGGAGAGTTTAAAATATTCTCTGACAAACAGACAATGAGAGAGTTTGTGAACAAGATACCTGATCTACAGGAAATACTAAAGGGAGAACTACAGACAGATAGGAAAAAACAAGAGTGAGATGTTTGGAACACAATTTTGGGTCATGGTAGCACAGCAATGTAAGTACACTGAACAAAGATGACTGTGAGTATAGTTGAAAGAGGAAGGTTAGGAGCATGTGGGACACCAGAAGGAAAGAGGAAAGATAAAGACTGGGACTGTATAACTCAGTGAAACCTACAGTGCCCAACAATTGTGATAAAATGTACAAATATGTTTTTACATGAGGGAGAACAAACGAATGTCAACCTTGCAAGGTGTTAAAAATGGGGTGGGATTGGGGAAAAATACAATCAATGCAAAGTAGAAGATATAGTTAACAGAAACATTGTATTATGCTTCCTTTAATGTAACAAAGACAGTTTACCAAAGCTAAATGCCTACAAGAGGGGGACCTAAAGGAGGGGTATGGGACTGCTGGCATTGGTGATGTTGTCTGACTCTTATTGTACTTTAATTAATTTAATTTAATTTAATTCTATCTTTCATTTTGTTGCTTTTCAGGTTTTTTTTGTTCTTTATCTTTTGTCTCTCTACCTTCTTTGACTCTTCCTCCTTCTTTGTGGAAGAAATGGAGATGTCCTTATATAGATAGTGATGATGGTGATGAATGCATAAATACGTGATTATGCAGGGAACCATCAATTGTTTACTTAGGATGGAATGTACAATGTGTGAACAAAACCATCTTAGAAAAAACAGGTTGATGAAGAAACCTTGAGGACACTATATTGAGTGAAATAAGTCAGACACAAGGACAAATATTGTATGGTCTCACTGATATGAACTAATTTTAGTATGTAAACTCATAGACATGAAATATAAGTTACCAGGGTACAGAATGAGGCTAAAGAATGGGGAGCAGTTGCTCATTATGAGCAGAATGTTTAACTGGTTGAACTTGAGTGTTTGGAAATGGACAGAGGTGATGGTAGCATGTTACTGTGAGAATAACTAACAGTGCTGAATGGTGTGTGAATGTGGGGGAAAGGGAAAGCTTAGAGTCACATATGTCACTAGAAGGAAAGTTGGAGGTTAAAAGATGGGAATGTATAAAACAGTGAATCTTGTGGTAGACAATGTCTGTGATTAACTGTACAAATATTAGAAATTTCTTTCACAAACTAGAACAAATGTATGACATTATAACTAGAAGTTAATAATAGAGGGGTATATAGAGAAAAAATGTACCTATTGCAAACTATGTAATATAGTTAGTAGTATTTTAACATTCTTTCATCAGCAGTAACAAATGTACTATACCAATACTATGAGTCAATAATGGAGGGGGGTTTGTTAGGGCTATGGGAGGATTTGAATTATCTTTTTTGTCTCTATTTCTTTTCTTGAGTAATGGAAATGTTCTAAAAATTGAAAAAAAAATATTGTGGTGATGGATGCAGAGATGTATGATGGTACTGTGGACAATTGATTGTGCACTTTGGATCCTTGGATGATTATATGGTATGTGAACAATCTTTAATAAAATAAAATAAAAAAAAAAACAACAAAAAATCAGAATGTTAAAAAAAAGTCTACCTACAAATAAAAGTCCAGGGCCAGATGGCTTCACAAGGGAAATTTACCAAACTTTCCAAAAAGAATTGACTTGCTCAAACTCTTTCAAAAAATTGAAGACAGTGGAATACTACATAACTCATTTTATGAAGAAATATCACTCTGATACCCAAACCAGATAAAGACACTACAAAAAAGGAAAATTATAGGCCAATCTCCCTAATGAATATAGATGCACAAATCCTAAACAAAATACTTGCAAATTGAATTCAAAGGCACATTAAAAGAATTTTACACCATGACCAAGTGGAGTTCATTTCCTGGCATGCAAGGGTGTTTCAACATAAGAAAATCAATCAATATAATTCAACACATTAGCAAATCAAATGGGAAAAATCAAATGATCATTTCTATAGATGCTGAAAAAGCATTTGACAAAATTCAACATCCCTTTTTGATAAAAACACTTCAAAAGTTAGGAAGTCCTCAATATGAGAAAAGGCGTATATGAAAAACCCAGAGCCAACATAGTACTCAATGGTGAGAGGCTGAAAGCCTTCCCCCTAAGATCAGGAATGAGACAAGTATGCCCACTGTCACCTCTATTATTCAACATTGTGCTAGAAGTCCTAGCCAGAGCAATTTGCCAAGAGAAAGATATAAGAGGCATCCAAATTGGAAAGGAAGAAGTTAAGCTGTCATTATTTGCAGATGATATGATCTTATATTTGAAAAATCCTGAGAATTTGACCACAAAGCTATCTGAACTAATAAATAAATTCAGTAGAGTGGTGGGATATCATATTAATCCACATGTCAGTAATGTTCCTATACACTAGCAATGAACTGAAGAGGCAATAAAAAATAAATTCCATTCATATTAGCAACTAAAAAAATCAAGTACCTAGTAATAAACTTAACCAAAGACGTAAAAGACCTCTACACAGAAAACTACAAAATTTTACTAAAAGAAATAAAAAAGGATGTAAATAGGTGGGAAAATATTCCATACTCATGGATAGGAAGACTAAATATTGTTAAGATGTCAATTCTACCCAAACTGATCTACAGATTCAATGCAATCCCAATCCAAATTCCAACAACCTAATTTGCAGACTTGGAAAAGCTAGATATCAAATTTATTTGGAAGGGAAAGGGGCCTTGAATTGCCAATAATGTCCTAAAAGAGTAGAACAAAGTGGGGGGACTTATAATTCCAGATTTTGAAGACTACTATAAAGCTACAGTGGTCAAAACAGCATGGTATTTGCAGAAAGATAGACATATTGATCAATGGAATTGAATCAAGAGTTCAGAAATAGACCCCCAGATATACAGCCATCTGATTTTTGATAAGACCCCCAAATCCATGCAACTGGGACAGAACAGTCCCTTCAACAAATGGGGCTGGAAGAACTGGATAGCCATAACAAAAAGGATGAAAAAGGATCCCTACCTCACACCCTATACAAAAATTAACTCAAAGTGGATCAAAGACCTCAATATAAGAGACAGTACCATAAAACTCCTAAAAGAAACATCTTTAAAACCTAATATTAGGAGGTAACTTCTTACACCTTACACCCAAAGCACAAGCAACAAAAGAAAAAATAGATAAATGGGAACCCCTCAAAATTAAAAGCTTCTGCACCTCAAATGAATTTGTCAAAAAGGTGAAGAGGCAGCCAGTGCAACAGGAGAAAATATTTGGAAGCCATGTATCTGATAAGAGACTGATATCTTGCATATATAAAGAAATCCTACTACTCAATGACAATAGTGTAGACAACCCAATTATAAAATGGGCAAAAGATATGAAAAGACAGTTCTCTGAAGAGGAAATACAAATGGCCAAAAATTACATGAAAAAATGTTCAGCTTCACTAGCTATTAGAGAGATGCAAATTAAGACCACAATGAGATACTATCTCACACCAATTAGAATGGCTGCCATTAAACAAACAGGAAACTACAAATGCTGGAGAGGATATGGAGAAATTGGAACTCTTATTCATTGTTGGTGGGATGGTATAATGGTCCAGCCACTCCGGAATAGTCTTGCAGTTCCTTAGAAAACTAGATATAGAGTTACCCTTCGATCCAGCAATCGCTTCTTGGAATATACCTGGAAGATCTGAAAGCAGTGACATGAACAGACATCTGCACGCCAATGTTCATAGCAGCAATATTCACAATTGACAAGAGATGGAAACAAACCAAATGTCCTTCAACAGATGAGTGGATAAATTAAATGTGGTATATACACACGATGGAATACTATATGGCAATAAGAAGGAACAATGTCATGAAACATATGACAACATGGATGAACCTTGAAGACATAATGCTGAGTGAAATAAGCCAGGCACAAAAAGAGAAATGTTATATGTTACCACTAATGTGAACAACGAAAAATGTAAAATAAATGGTTTATAATGTAGAATGTAGGAGACCTAGTGATAGATAGCAATTAGTGAAGAGGGAATGATAATCTAAGAAGAACAGATAAGTTATCATGGGTAAATTTAACATTCTGGGAATGCCCAGGAATGACTATGGTTTGTTAATTTCTGGTGGGTATGGTAGGAACAAGTTCACAGAAATGTTGTTAACTTAGGTCATCTGTCTTTCTTATTCCTTTGCTGGATTATAGTCTGTATATTTTCTTGGGGTAGAGTAGGAACATGTTGGAAGTAATGTAGTTATTTTAGGTTAGGAGTCTTTTTCTTATTCCCTTGTTCTAGCTTGTTTGAAATGTTTTATTGTATGGTTTTAAATTTTTTTCATATAGTTAACTAAAACAAAAAGCAATGAAAAAAATATGCAGAGCCCCCCTGAGGAGCTGGAGGAAAATGCAGAGGTGTTGGGAGTCCCCACCTGGATGGCTGCTGATGTGCTCACAAACATTGAGGACTGGCAGTTTGATGTGCTGAACCCTCCATGACAGGACTTGCACTTGGGAAGCCCATTACCACAAAGGAGAAGCTAGGCCTGCTTACAATTGTGCCCAGCGGTCTCCCCTTGAATGCCTTTTGTTGCTCAGATGTGGTCCTCTCTCTCTAGCTAAGCCAACTTGGCAGGTGAAATCACTGCCCTTCCCCCTATGTGGGATCTGACACCTGGGGGTGTAAATCTTCCCAGCAATGTGGAATATGACTCCCAGGGAGGAATCTAAACCCAGCATCATGGGATGGAGAACATCTTGACCAAATGGGGATGTGAAATGAAATGAAATAAAGTTTGAGTGGCTGAGAGATACTAAAAGGAGCTGAGAGGTCACTCTGGTGGGCACTCTAATGCACAATATCGATCACTCTTTTTAGGTTTTAATGAATTGGAATAGCTAGTAGTAAATACCTGAAACTACACTACAACCCAGTAGCCTTGAATCTTGAAGACGATTGTATAACAACGAAGCTTACAAGGGTTGACAATGTGATTGTGAAAGCCATGTGGATCACACTCCCTTTTATCCAGTGTATGGATGGATGAGTAGAAAAATGGGGGCAAAAAAAACTAAAGGAAAAATAGGGCAGGGGGTCAATTTGGGTGTTCTGTTTTTACTCAACTTTTTATTCTTACTTTCACTTTTTCTGGTACAAGGCAAAGAAAAGGTTAAAAAAGTAGAGGTGGTGATGAATGAACAACTATGGCAATGTGATCAATGGATTATATATTTTGGATGATTGTATGATATGTGAATAAATCTTAATTAAAAAAAATGGGAAAAAATGAATAAAACCAATCACTTATAATTAACCCAGAATCAGAAACATACTCTTTATGAGTAACAATTTACAATATGGAATAGAAATAAAGTATGCTTAACATCTTGAGATATATAAAAAAAAATTAACTCAAAGTGGATCAAAGACTTCAATATAAGAGATAGTACCATAAAACTCCTAAAAGAAACATCTTTAAAACCTAGTATTAGGTCACTTCTTAGACCTTTCACTGAAATCACAAGCAACAAAGGAAAAAATAGATAAATAGGAACTCTTCAAAATCAAAAGCTTCTGCACCTCAAAGGAATTTGTCAAAAAGGTGAAGAGGCAGCCAATGCAATGGGAGAAAATATTTGGAAACCATGTATCTGATAAGAGACTGATATCCTCCATGTATAAAGAAATCCTACAACTCAATGACAATAGTACAAACAGGCCAATTATAAAATGGGCAAAAGACAAAAAAAAAGACATTTCTCCAAAGAGTAAATACAAATGGCTAAAAAAACACCTGAAAAAAATATTCATCTTCACTAGCTATTAGGGAGATGCAAATCAAGACCACAATGAGATACCATCTCAGACCAAAAAAATGGTTGCCATAAAACAAACAGGAAACTGTGGAGAAATTGGAACTCTTATTCATTGCTGGTGGGACTGTATAATGGTCTAGCCACTCTGGAAGACAGTTTGGTGGTTTCTCAGAAAACTAGATATTGAATTACCCCATGATCCAAAACTTCCATTTCTTGATATATACCCAGAACATTTGAAAGCAGTGACATGAACAGACATTTGCACACCAATGTTCATAGCAGTATTGTCCACAATTGCCAAGAGATAAAAAATATCCAAGTGTCCTTCAACAGACTAGTGGATAAGCAAAATGCGGTATATACATGTGATAGAATACTATGCAGAATTAAGAAGCAACAAGGTCCTGAAACATATGGCAATATGGATGAACCTTGAAAAAATGATTCTGAGTGAAATAACTCAGACACAAAAGGAGAGATATTGTATGTTACCACTTCTATGAACTATCTGAACAATGTAAAAATCAATGTCTTGTAATATAAGAAAATTGGGGACCTAGTGATAGACAGCAGCTAGTAGGGGTAATGATAATTGAATATGTTCAGATATATTAATGATGGTGAATTTAAAGGTATGGTAACAGATGGGGCGATAATTGTTAATGGAATTATAAGTATCAAAGCTGTATTAAAGGTGAATAGGAATGAAAGGGGTTGTTTAAAGGCACATTTCCCACAGATCAGCACCACAAATATAGATAGAAGCTTGCCCTCTGTCATGGGATTTGCCCTTATGGAGCTTATTACTGCAAAGGAGAAGCTAAGATTGCTTATAATTGTGCCTCAGAGTTTCCCCCTGAGTACCTCTTCATTGCTCAGATGTGGCCCTCTCTAGCTAAGCCAACTCGAGGGTGCACTCACTGCCCGCCCCCTCTATGTGGAATCGTTCTCCCAGGGGTGTAAATCTCCCTGGCAACAAAGGATATGACTCCTGGGATGAATTTGGACCCAACATTGTGGGATTGAGAACAATCTTCTTGACAAAAAGAGGGATGCAAAATGAAATGAAATAAAATTTCAATGGCTGAGAGATTCCAAATGGAGCCAAGAGGTCACTCTGGTGGGCAATCTTATGCACTATATAGATAGCCCTTTTAAGGTCTTAATGCATTGCAATAGCTAGAAGTAAATACCTGTAACTATCAAACTGCAACCCAGTAGCCTTGACTGTTTGTTCCAGTTTGCTAATGCTGCCGAATGTAAAACACCAGAAATGGATTGGCTTTTATAAAAGGGGATTTGTTTGGTTACACAGTTGCCATCTTAAGGTCATAAAGTGTCCATCAACAAAGGGTACGTTCACTGGAAAAAGGCCAGTGGCATCCGGAAAACCTCTGTTAGCTGGGAAGGCATGTGGCTGGCATCTGCTTGCTCCTAGATTGCAATTCAAAATGGCATTCTCCAAAATGTCTGCATCAGCTTCCAATGGCCGTCTTCAAAATGTCTGTCTCAGCTCCAGCTAGCTGTGAGCTCCTTCTGTCTGAGCTTATATAGTGCTCCAATAGACTAAAGGCCCATGATGAATGGGCAGGGCCATGCCTCCATAGAAATTATCCAATCAGAGTTATCACCTACAGTTGGGTGGGTCACATCTCCATGGACACTGAACCAATAGGTTCTAACTCAATCTATACTAATATGTCTGCCCTCCCAAGAATGCATTAAAGAATATGGCTTTTTCTGGGGAACATAAATATACAAAACTGACACACTGCTGAAGACGATTGTATAGCAATGTAGCTTACAAGGGGTGGCTGTGTGATTGTGAAAGCCTTATGGATCACATACCCTTTATCCAGTGTATGGATGGATGAGTAGAAAAATGGGGACAAAAAGCTAAATGAAAAATAGGGTGGCAGGGGGGTATGATTTGGGTGTTCTTTTTTACATTTATTTCTTATTTTTATTTTTACTTTTTCTGGTACAAGGAAAACATTAAAAAAATACATTGGGGTGATGAATGCACAACTATATGATGGCACTGTGAACAACTGATTGTATACTTTGGATGACTGTAGGGTATGTGAATATATCTCAAATAAAATTGAATTAAAAAATAAGATTATATATATGAAGATGAAACAGTTTATTCATATTTTCTTTTAAAGTAAGATTTTACACTTTTAAATGCTTTCTGATCAATATTATTGCTTGACATTTTATCTTTAGTTTTCTACATGTCAAAATAATAAAAACTTAATTGTTCAGTACCCTTGATTCTTGAAGACAATTGTGTAACTATATAGCTTATACTGGATGACTATGTGATTGTGAAAACCCTGTGGCCCACACTCCCTTTATCTGGTGTATGGACATATGAGTAGAAAAAAGGGGGATAAAAAGTAAATGAATAATGGGAAGGGAGGGAGTATGAGATGTTTTCAGTGTTCTTTTTTACTTATATTTTTATTCTTATTCTTATTTTTATTTTTATTTCTTGGAATGAAAATGTTCAAAAAATTGGTTGTGGTGATGAATATGTGACTATATGATTACACTGTGAACAACTGATGGTACACTTTAGATGATTTTATGGTATGTGAATATATCAATAAAATTGCATTAAAAAAGAACAGCCGAGGAAGAACCTAAGATGGCGGCTAGGTGAGACAGGGCAAAAAAACACCTCCATGAAAAATACTAGATAAAAGCCAGCAAGTGACCTAGAACACCAGTTCCAGTGATGCACTGGTCAAGGTCTGCTAAATCCACAGGGACTGTGCATTTGGTGAAACCAGGAGTCTGCATGCTGAAACGAGTGAGTAAGCCAGCTGAAAGTCCAGAGGCCACGCTGTGGTGTGGGGAAACCATGGGTTGGCGTTTGGAGATGGACTAGTTCTTTTTTAAAAAACAAAAACAAAACCCAGGAGCGACTGCGGTTATGATGGTGAAAACCGCGCAGTGAAGCACAGCAGGAGCGGGTTGTGCCAACCTCTCGGTGTATGGCATGGAGGATAGCCCGCTGCTGATTGTCTCAGGGCCAGGGGGAGCAGAGGGGAGCCAAAAGGAGAAAAAAATCGTGCCCCTTGCAGCCATCTCCCTGGCGGGCTGGGAATGCTTCTGTCTGGGCCCGGAGCTATAGCCCAGAGCCGTGCCAAGAAAGCCAGTGTGACAGGGAGTATTTCCCACAGCACTGCGCACATGCCAGAATATTGACCTGGACAGTGACCTTTAGTGCACCCACAGCTAATTGTCCCAGAGCTGGGAAGGTGGAGCTGCGCGAAAGGGGGGAAATTTACACGACCCATTCAACCATCTTTATAGCAGGCTGGGAACACCCCTGCACGGCCCAGTGGCCCAGGGCTTTCCTGGCGGGCCGGTGTGCACTTGTGACATGGCACAGCCTTCCCTCAGCAGAGGTCCTGGAAGACCATGGCTGGGAAGGGGGACCCACTCAGAAACCCCAGGGACCCTAGGCCAATACTGAGGACTTGTGGGTCAGCAGCAGAGACAATCTGTGGCAAGACTGAAATGAAGGCTTAGATTCTTGCAACAGCCTTAAATCTCCGGGAACACCTGGGAGGTTTGATTATTAAAGATGCCCTGCCTCCCGTACCACCCAGACACACGCCCCACATTCAGGGCGGACGGCACCAACAACACACCCAAACTTAGTGCACCAGTTGAACCACACAAGAATCAGATCCCCACACACCACAAAGTTGGGGAGAGCTGACTTGAGGGGAATAGGTGACTCGCGGGTGCCATCTGCTGGCTAGTTAGAGAAAGTGTAGGCCACCAAGCTGTAGATCTGACAAATTAGAGATCGGTATTTTTTATATCCAGAAAGAACCCTATCAAGTAAAGCAAATGCCAAGAGGCCAAAAACACCAGAAAATCTTAAAGCATATGATAAAACCAGAAAATGTGGATAATCCAAACCCAAACACCCAAATCAAAAGATCAGAAGAGACACAGTACTTGGCACAATTAATCAAAGAACTGAAGTCAAACAATGAGAGCATGGCACAGGATATAAAGGACATGAAGAAGAGCATGGCACAGGACATAAATGACATAAAGAAGACCCTAAAAGAGCATCAAGAAGAACTTGCAAGAGTAAATAAAAAAATAGATGATCTTATGAAATAAAATAAACTGTTGACCAAATTAAAAAGACTCTGGATACTCATAATACAAGATTAGAGGAAGGTAAACAATGACTCAGTGTCCTCGAGGACCACAGAATGGAAAATGAAAGAACAAGAGAATGGGGAAAAAAATCAAAAAAATCAAAATGGATCTCTGGGATATGATAGATAAAATAAAATGTCCAAATTTAAGACTCATTGGTGTCCCAGAAAGGGAAGAGAAGGGTAAAGGTCTAGAAAGAGTACTCAAAGAAATTGTTGGGGAAAACTTCCCAAACTTCTACACAATATAAATACACAAAGCATAAATGCCCAGGGAACTCCAAATAGAATAAATCCAAAGAAACCCACTCCAAGACATATTCTGATAAGACTATCAAATACTGAAAAGAAGGAGCAAGTTCTGAAAGCAGCAAGAGAAAAGCAATTCACCACATACAAAGCAAACAACATAAGACTAAGTAGTGACTACTCAGTGGCCACCATGGAGGTGAGAAGGCAGTGGCATGACATATTTAAAATTCTGAGAGAGTCAAATTTCCAACCAGGAATACTTTATCCAGCAAAGCTCTCCTTCAAATTTGAGGGAGAGCTTAAATTTTTCACAGACAAACAAATGCTGAGAAATTTTGCTAATAAAAGACCTGCCCTACTTCAGATACTAAAGGGAGCCCTACCGACAGAGAAACAAAGAAAGGAGAGAGAGAGATAGAGAAAATTAACAGATGTATATAGAACATTACATCCCAAATTACCAGGACACACATTCTTCTCTAGTGATCATGGATCTTTCTCCAGAATAGACCATATGCTGGGACATAAAACTAGCCTGAATAAATTAAAAAAAAAAAAAATTGAATATATTCAAAGCACATTCTCTGACCAAAATGGAATACAAATAGAAGTCAATAACCATCAGAGTCTTAGAAAATTCACAAACAACTGGAGGGTAAAAATGAGGGGGAGATGAAAACATTCCAGGTTAATCAAAAGCTGAGGAACTTCATCACCAGTAGATCAGTCCTATAAGAAATGCTAAAGGGAACTGAGCAGGCTGAAAGGAAGGGACACTAAACAATTGACTGAAACCACATGAAGAAATAAAGATTTCCAGTAAAGATCACATGATAAATGTAAATACCAACACTACTGTATTTTTGATTTGTAACTCCACTATTTACTCCCTACAGGCATGTAAAATACATAAACTGTAATGATAAATCAGTGGTTTTGGACTCAAGGTAAAATATGTAATTTTTGACAAGAACTACATAAAGGTAGGGGAATGGAGGAACATAGGAACATAGTCTACGTGTCCTATTGAAGTTAAGTTGGTATCAAAGAAAAACAAGATTGTTATAGATTTAAGAGGTTAAATTTAAGCTCCACGGTAAACACAAAGAAAGCAACAGAGAATATGACCATAGAGATGAAAAGTAGAGTATGGGTTACAAGAAGTGGGGGAAGTGGTAATGGGGAGTTAAGAAATGAATGTAGGGCTTCTGTTTGGGGTGAAGGGAAATTTCTAGTAATGGATGGTGGGAAGGTGATAGCACTGCAACATTCTAAATGTGATTAATCCCATTAATGGAATGCTAGGGAGGGTTTGGAATGGGAAGATTTAGACTGTATATATGTTTCCACAATTGAAAAAAAAAAAGACAATCTAAATAGATAATGACAATTAAATGCCAAGGATGATCCTGGATGGGATCTGAGTATGGAGAAGAGGAGGCTCAAAAGGACACAGTTGGTACATAAGGAAAAAAAAAAGGAAATATAGAATGTAAGCTTTGTATCAATGTTGAATTTCTTAGCTGCGCTTAATGGGATTGCATAAAAGAATGTTCTTGTTCATGGGAAATGTATATGTGAATTATATTGTTTGTTCAAGGATGTGTGCACCTTGCTCTCATATGTTCAGAAGACAGAGCAATAGATGATAGATGATAGGGAGGGAGAGAGGGAGGGAGGGAGGGAGAGAGGGAGGGAGGGAGGGAAAGAAAGAAAGAAACAGTGGTGTGACAGGATGTTAAAGCGGGTGGATCGGGGTATCGGGGGAGGGGGGTCAGAGTATGCTGGAGTTCTGTGTATGGGGTTTGTATTGTTTTTGCAACTGTTCCTGTAAGTTTGAATTTATTTCAAAATAAAATAAAAAAAAAAAGAACAGCATGGTATTGGCACAAGTACAGACATATAGACCAGTGGAATCAAATTGAGAATTTAGAAATAATCCCTCACATCTATGACCAATATATTTTTGACAAGAGTGCTAAAAGCACTCAATGGGGAAAGAATAGTCTCTTCAATAAATGGTGCTGGGAAAACTGGATATCCATATGCAAAAGAATGAAAGAGAACCCCTACCGTACAGCATTTATAAAAACTAACTCAAAATATAAGAAACAAGGCTATTCAACTCCTAGAATAAAATATAGGGAAGCATTTTCAGTATCTTTTATTAGGCATTGGCTTCTTAGACTTTACACCAAAGCACAAGCAAGGAAAGAATAAATAGATAAATGGGACTTCATCAAAATTAAAAACTTTCATGCAAAAGACTTCATAAAGGACAAAGTACAGAATGGGAGAAAACATTTGGAAACCACATATCCAATAAGGGTTTAATATGCAGAATTCATAAAGAAAGACTTCAACATAACAAAAAGACAAACAATCCGGTTTAAAAAATGTACAAAAGACTTCATTAGACATTTCTCCTATGAAGATAGACAAATGGCCAAAAAGATCATGAAAAGATGCTCGACATCATTAGCAATCAATGCATCAACATCCATGCACATCAAAATCACAATGCGATACCATTTAACACCCCTAGAATGGCTACTATTAAAAGAAAAACAGAAAATATAAAGTATTGGAGAAGGTGTATGGAGAAATAGGAACACTCATTCATTGCTGGTGGGAATGTAAAATGGTACAGGTGCTATGGAAAACAGCTTTCTGATTTCCTTAGAAAGTTAAGTATAGGAATTACCATATGACAAAGCAATTCCACGTCTAGGTATATACTCAAAAGCATTGAAATAACGGACTCAAACAGGTATTTGCACACCAGTGCTCATAGTGGCATTATTCAGAATTGCCAAAAGATGGAAATAACCCAAGTGTCCATCAACTGATGAATGGATATCATTGTGTGGCATATACCCACAAAGGAATATTATTCAGCTGTTAAGAGGAAGGAAGTTCTGATACATGTATTCAACATGGATGGACATTGAAACATTTAGAGTGAAATAAGTCAGACAAGAGGACAAATATTTATGCTTTCACTAATATGAAATAATTAGAATAAGCAAATTCAGAGAGTCAAATACTGGAGTACAGGTTTCTAGGGGCCAAGGTGGGGTTAGGGAATGGGGAGTTAATGCTTAATTGGTATCAAGTTTCTCTTTGGGTGATTTCATAGGAAGAGAGAGAAAACAATAGGATGGACCCCAATATCCCTAGATTATGAGAATCCCTTCTACTACCTCATCCCATGAAATTGGGGGACAGGAAGCTCTACTGAATTTTGTGAACACCATATACTCCATTATTTTCATATTTCCTTATTACTGACAAACAGCATAGGAGGGCCTAGGTGAGAGAAAATGAGTAGTATGCATTTTGCCGTTCTACTCACTACCTATAGACAAGCTGGAGACACCTGCACAAAGGTGGGGCTTGTCCACAGTCACCTTACAGAGAGTAGCTTTAATCATAGGTCTCAACTGTGCATCAATTGTAAATAGATGGTTTAAAGCTGTATGGACCCCAGAAAATTATGTTCTTAAAATTAATCCATTCCTGTGGGTAAGGACCCATTGTAAGTAGGATCTTTTGGTGCATAGGATCTTAAGATGTGGCCCATCTTATTCAGGGTGGGTCTTAATCTTCTTACTGAGGTCTTTTATTAGAGGATGAAACACAGAGAAAAAGACACAGAAACCAAAAGAGAAAGCCACAGAAGCTGAGAGGAAACCACTGAGGCCAGAAGCTGGAAATAAGGAAGCCTGGAAAAGAAGGCTAAGGTCAGCAGATGCTGCTGTGTGCCTTGCCATCTGACTGAGGAGTCCAGGTATTGCCCTGATGATGCCTTAATTTGGACATTTTCATGGACTCAGTACTGTAAGCTTGTAAACTAAAAAATCCCCATTGCAAAAGTCAACCCATTTTATAGTACCTGCATTTCACCAGCTTTAGTAAACCAAAACAGGTAAGAAAACAAGAATTATCCTAGATTCTGTAGCCATTACTACAAGGAGCTCACTTCAAAGTTTTCACAGCTTACTTTTCTCTTCTGCTCCCCCCTCCCCACATGCTACACCAATTACAATCACCCTCCTGCTCAAAGAAAATAAGATAGAATGCTTTCAAACATGCAAGCTCTGCTGTGGGTAGTGTTTGTTCTTTTAACAGGCAAGGTGAAAAGGCAAGGTGAAATATTTTTCAGATAATTCACATTTATCTGGGAGAGGGGGAGAGTCTTGAACCATTCTGAGAGGATGGCAAATTCAAAATCAACTGAGGAGCAACAACTGCCTATTCTACTGAGCACTGTGCTAAGTTCCCCCAAACAAGGACTTGAATCATGATTTTGAAGAGCTTTAATTTGGTTGGAAAAGGATTGGAGGAAGGGAGGTAAAGGGAAGGAGAATTAACATATAGGGAGCCCAATGAATGTATCACACCTTCTGTTTTCTCACTGCAATTTTACAATAACCCAATATTCCATTTTCCATCCATTTTACAGACAAGTCATATGAGGTCGAGAAGGCTGTCCCCTATTGAACAGGTCCGAGCTGACATTTCAACATAAGTCTGTCTCTAAAGTCACCTGAATCCCTGGGAGGAGAGTTAGATGGAGAAAGGTTTACCTGATTGCTACTCAAGTTCTTTATTGTCAGCTGTGAGTATTTAAGGCATTATTTAGGGAATTTTTTAAAAAACATTCCAAATCTCCCCCTTCTCCAATAACTACCATTTGATTGTCTAACATGTGCCACATGTTGCACGTAATACTTTCCATACATTATTGCCCTCACAGCAAACTTACAGATGGGAAATATAAGTGCAGAGAAATTGAAAGAAACAAAAAAATAAGTGGCAGAGCAGGGTTTCTAATCTATATTATCTGACTTCTGACTAAACCTCTAACATGTACACATATGTGTGTGTGTGTCATGTGTGTGTCTAAAACCTTTTTATTCCCATGTCAGAGGCCAGTGGAATAAGGGAGAACACAGAAAAAAATCCTAGCAATTCTCTCTCTGCATTCCTGGTCATTCACAAATGCTTTCCAGATGCTTTTCTTTAGCAGCAGTCTCATCAGGTTTCTTGAAGCTGATGACTATCATGGATGCTAAGCACTCATAATTCTCACAAATAATTTTTTTTTTACCAACTTTTGAAATTTGTCTTACTAGAATATACCACAGACTTTGCCAGCCCTAGAAGCTAAAAAAGTAAGAGGTGGAGGAGAATGAATTTTGGCTCCTACCAACATTTTCCGTTTAAAAAAAAAAAAATTTACACATATGCTAACAAGCAGCTGTGTTTAAAACAGGTTACCCTTGTTAGTAAGCCCTTCTAAGACTCTTGGCCCCACACTGGGGCTATGTAGTCTCCTCTCTCTCCCCAAATAGCCTTAGGAATATTGAGGATGCAAGAGAAAAGGACAGTTACTCAAAAGCATTTTGTAATTCCATCCCCACTTCTAGCTTTGCTCTGGTTAGTAACACAATGACCCATGTGAACTGCATTTCTTTAATGAGAGAAATAAAAGTATTAGTTCCATCCACCCAAATCTCAACAGAACTTCTGAATTCAGGTTTCATGGTATAAATCTGTCTGCTAGGATAATTCCCAGGCCAACCTTTGAGCTGGATGGTTGGCATTCGAAATGTATGCTGAGATTACTCTCTGACTTGAGAAAAGAAAAAACTGAAGTTCTTTCATGTACAACCCCAGCCTGAAGTGGGTGAATGGTGGAAATAACATAAGGGAAGAGAATGCAGGAACATTTTCCCCTCAGACAATCCAAGTTATTCTTTAAGTATCCAGGGGCTACTGACGGTGCTGGGGCCTTTGTGGTGACCCCTGGACTCCAAGAGAAACCAGGAAATCTCCGGACCAGGAGCTAGACAGACCTGACTTCAGATACGCCACCCTGGGTATATTCTTCAACTGATCTGAGTTCTGGATTTTCACTTATAAGTTATTTCACATGGCTCTCTTATAAGCTAATTACTTTATGCAATTTTTTGACGTTACATGTGCATTGTTTAAAATGTGAAATTGACTGCCAAGAAGAGGAAATCCTTTCCCCTACCCCTCCTTGTGAGGGAGTTTGCTGTAGGATGTATTGTGGGAGCACAGATTCAGGCACAACAGATGCTCCCAGCAAATGATCACTTTGCTGCTTGTATAGCAAAAGGGTCCAAAAGAGCAGGGGAAAAGAGCTCACCTGGGCTGGTTGCCCAAGGAGGCCAACTGCTCGGTTCTGCTCAGTGGATGGCAGCTCCACATCCTCTCTTTGAGTCAGAGTTGTAGGACACCTGCACTGAGCACGAGCTTTTATATACTCTGGCGGGGGGAGGGGACTCTGCCAATGAGCAAACTTTGTGCCCTGGCAAGCAGCTGGGGCTGGTAAGATTTAATGGCTCCCCCAGCTGCCTGGGGTCTTTTTCCAAATAGAAATATACCAAATGCATGAATGCAAACAAGCACAAATGGAAACATCCCAATCACTTGCCCACAAACAAGCAAGAGTGGGGAAAGGAGGGGTAAGTGAGGGCCAGGAGATGGTCACTGAGTGTGTCTGTGACTTCCCCAGCACTCCCCGTCCCGATTCCCACTCCCCAGAGGCTGGGACTTTCACCTCGTCTTACTTTTTCTTCTTCACTGCCGTCTCTATAAATAACAGATTATATTGCTATCTTTTGCTTTTTCGATTTTAAATATAATCTTCTGACTTTTATCATAGATGAGGATTTACCATCTCAGATCCCATCCCCACACCCCTTCATTAAAGTCTTTTCCTATAATTGTATCATAGTTTGGGGTGAGATTATTATTAAAAGTTTGCACTATTATAGTTAGGTAAAAACTAATCCATGTAGTTGACTGCAATTACATTTCCATTCTTATATAACTTCTTTCCTGGAGTTAACAAATATTTCATTTTTTAATTACTTTTATCCCATACTCTCTACTGGAAGAGTAAGTCCCCTTTCATCTGGTCAGACACACGAGGGTACAGACATTTTCACTGCTTCATCTTCCTGCTCCAACCTGCAGTGGTTGTTCTCAAGGCCTGCAGCGCTGAGACTTTTTCTTGAGTATTGTGCTTGGTTCTTTGTTTATCATCCTCCTGGAGATTCTCTTCCCCTCTCACCTATGTTGGACACTCTGTTTCCTGGATTTTAATGTTTTTATTTCCTTAGTTTATCCATTATTTTGCTTATTTTGCTAATTCATTAGGAGCTTCCTGAAGAAGGATGCATTGGAGGTAAATTTTATAAAACTTCAAATATGTAAATGTCTTCATTTTACTCTATTTGTGATGATAGTTAAGTAAATAATTTTAAGCTGGAAATAATTTTCCCTCAGATTTTTGAAGTGTTCAGAAATCTACTGTCATTCCGGTCCTTACCATTTGTATAAAACCTGTTTTTTTCTGTTGTTTTTGTTCAAAAAGGCTTTAAGAGCTTCTCATTGTCCTACTGTTCTGAAATTATAGGATATTGTGTTTTGATGAGGCTCTCTTTAAATCCATTGTGCTGGATACTCATTGGACCCTTTTAGTCTGAAAGCTCATGTCCCTCATTTCTAGGGATTTTCTTGAAGTATTTAGTGATACATTGCTCCTTTTTTATATTTTTCTGGATGTTGGACCTCCTGGGATGATAGTCTACTCTATTGTTCTTATGTTTTCTTTCCTATTTTCCATATCTTGGTCTTTTGGGGATCCAAATTCTGGAAGTTTTTCTCAACTTCGTCTTACAACATCCTACAAAAAATATATTTTTTTAATTTCTAAAAGGTTCTTGGTTCTTTTTTAATTTCTAAATTGGTTCTTGGAATATTACCAATTTTAGCCTACCTTCTTATGGATGTAGTATCTTCTGATATTAGTTTTTGACTTTCTTTTGCACCCTTCATAGTTTTCTTTACTCTTACTCCTTTTTGCCTGTTTCAGAAAATTTCATGTTAGTGATTTTCTTCATTTTGTCAGTTAGTTCATATTGAGGAGTGAGACATGAAAAAACCAATTGAAATTTCTGTGTGTGTACACAAGCCTTATTAATTGGAGAGCTTCTATGGGGTGTTCTTGCTTGGCAATTTTATTACAGAGAACACCCCAAAACTAATGCAATTTTTCAGTCTTTTCTGTTGAACTGGTCAGTTTCCCCAGTGATCACCCCCACCCCCCACCTATTCTTGCTGTCACCATTCTTCCAGCTGAAAAGGAGGAGGGGCTGAGGTTTCTCAGTTCAGAATATAGACTTTCACATGTCCCTGATTCCAGTATGGTAGTCCATTTCTCAGCATTGGCTGCCATCTCTGAGCCCAGAGTCCCTCTGGAATCACTCTCCAAAGAGTGAATCTTTAGAACCAGCATGAGTGAGGTGTAGTCATCCAATTACATGAGGTGGGTCGGGGAACAGTATAGCTGCTTCATATAGAGATTTTCAATCAGTCCTCCTATTTTCAGAACCCACTTATGCCTCCCCTTCTATAGGTTCCTGGATCCTCCAGTCTCTGAGTCTTTCTGGGACTTTCAGAGTAAATCAGCTTATTGATGTGCTTCCCTTACTCGGTGCTTAGGTTTCAGTTAACTCTACTCCCAAGTCAATTACCACTTATCCATCTGCTTCCAGTGTCTTCAATATTGATGTGTCATCTCCTTTCCCATTCTCTTTGTCCTGGAGGATTTATGCCTTTTAAAGAAAAGTATCTTTACTGTCATTTTTTTGTGTGGAAAAACATAGAAATAGGAATATTCAATCTCCCATGTTTAAGTGGGATTTACTTATAGAATTATCATGAAAATTAGAAATAATATATAGAAACTGCCAGCATAATGCCTATTATGTAGCAACTACTTGGAAAATAATATGTGTGTGTATATGTGTATAGCAGCGGGCTAACAGGGATTTAAATACACACAGAGATCTATGACAGCCTGGAAGAGTGGGTCGGTAAGCAATGTTTGTATGAGGACTTAAAAGAGTCCTAAGAAGAAGATAGAGGCTGGTATGATTCAGTAATAAAGCCACAGAGTCAGAAGAAGGAGTACTTTCAAACAGCATGGAATCTTCTTTTGCTATATTCTTCCTGGCTCAGCCCCATGGATTCATACCAATGTCCTTGATAGAGAAACGGCTGTAAGTAGGAATGGACCAGACTTTGGTTTTGGCTCAGTATTCAGCCATAGTTTGCTCTTCTGCTTCAGCCTTCAGAAAGCCCCCTTCAACCTCTTTTCTGGCATCCTTGTCATCAGTGATTGTGCCAGTTTGTATATATTATAGCCCCCAGAAACAGCCATGTTCTTTGATGCAATCTTTATGATCAACACATTAATGTTGATTAAGTTGGAATGTTTGAATTAGGTTGTTTCCATGGAGATTTGCCCCACCCAACTGTGGGTGATAACCCTGACTGGATAATTTCCATGGAGGTGTGGCCCTGCCCATTCAGTGTGGGCCTTGATTAGTTTACTAGAGCACTATATAAGCTCAGACAGAAGGAGCGAGTTGCTACAGCCGAGAGGGACACTTTGAAGAAAGCACAGGAGCTGCAGATGAGAGAGAGTTTGAAAACGGCCGTTGAAAGCAGACTTTTGCTCTGGAGAAGCTAAGAGAGGACAAATGCCCCATGAGCAACTAAGAGTGACATTTTTGAGGAGCTGAAGCCTAGGGAGGAACATCCTAGGAGAAAGCCATTTTGAAACCAGAACTTTGGAGCAGACACCAGCCACGTGCCTTCCCAGCTAACAGAGGTTTTCCAGACACCATTGGCTATCCTCCAGTGAAGGTACCCAATTGTTGACGTGTTACCTTGGACACTTTATGGCCTTAAGACTGTAACTGTGTAACCAAATAAACCCCTTTTTATAAAAGCCAGTCCATTTCTGGTATTTTGCATTCCAGCACCATTAGCAAACTAGAACAGTGAACATGTGATTATGTATCTAATCACTGTAAAAACATCAGACACAAAAACATGGCATGTAATGAAAGATATTGTTAACATCTGTGCATTCAAATAAAGGTAGACAGTGTAACTAGATCTTGGAGTGAAAATCTTCTTAGGTGCTTTATATGTTGAAATTCTAGCAGTCAGCTGGTGAATAAATGTATTGTGTAAAAGATAAAATTTTCCAACAGGTAATGATTGTGAAAGCTGTTAATCTATGGAAATAGAACTATTAATAAGAATGTTCAAATAATTACATTGGGAAATAGATTGACAATAGGAACATTAATGAGAGAATTAGCTGGATAGCTAATATAGAAAAATAGTATGAATTTGTTGAGTCAGTAGCAGCTTATATAAGTTTAATTAATTGGATTAGCTCATATTGCTAATATTTGTAAAACTGTTTAGTATACTAGCTTTCATAATAATCAACAAAATAACCTTACAGTATTGTATTTTTATTTAATTATTTAAATTCCATTAAGCCATAAATCTTTCAAGAAAATAAATTGAAATTCTTTGCCTCAGTGAGGATGAATTAAAAGCAGAATGTCAATTTTGCCATCTCAAAATTTCATAGGGAGGCAAATGTATTTATAGTTATGTACAACAACAAAAATAAACAGGAGAAAGAGAAAAATTGTTAGAGAAAAATGAGGTGGAACATTTTGTTCATGTAAATCAGATTTCATAACTTAATCTCTACAAGAAGGTTTTAAAAGGACAATTCCTTACAGTTTTGTATTTATGGAGACTAAGTGTTTGAATAAAAAGCTTGCCAAAATGATTCCTATAAACTGCCATTCATTTAGTTGAAGCTTAAGGGATTTTTATTTGTCTGAATTACGTGTAATGGATGCAAAGTTTCTTCTAGAAAACATTATGGAAACACATTTTCTTGAATTACAATTTGCTGTGCCATGCCCCAAAAGGTTAGTTATGTAATTAAATATGCCAGGTGAAAACAAGTAACTATTCAATATCAGACACCTGTGATGGTGACCAAAGGAACAATCCGGCAGCTGACTATCCTGAGCAATTATTGTTGTCATACTAGCAAGTTAAACTTTAAAAAATGTTACATTATTTTTAAAAATAAACATTTAAAAAATTACCATACTGAAAAATTAACTTTTTCTCTTCACGTATAGCTCTATGAATTTAAACACACATATAGATTCATGTTTCCACCACTAGGATCAGCATATGGAGCAGTTCCACCACTCCAAGAACTCCCTTGTGCCATGCTTTTATAGTCACTTCCTCTCCTCACCCCATAACACCTGGCAACCCTGATCAATTCCACATTACTAATTATCTTTTGGGAAGATTATAAAAGTGGAATCATTATAATCATTACTTTTAAAATAAACTTCAGATTTATTCTTGTATCCCAAGAGTTCATTTTATTTGTCTTCATTTCAGTTTAAACCAAACTAGGCCCTGTGACATATGACCAAAATGTGTATTCATATACCTCTATTGGATTGAATAACGTCCCCCACAAAAGGCATGTTCAAGTCCAAACCCCTAGTCCTCTGGGTGTGAACCCAGGTATAAATAGGACCTTGAAGGTGTTATTGGTTAAAGTGAGCCCAAACTGAATGAGAGTGGGCCTAATCCAATACGCCTGAAGTCCTTACAAGCAATCAGACAAGAAAAAGAAGCCACTGGAAGAGCAAGAAGCCAGAAGTCAATGGAACCCAGAGGAGAAAGAAGGTATCTCTGTATGCATTAAAGCCAAGGACCAAGGGTTGCCAGCAACCAGCCCTGGAATAGTCCTACAGGAAAAAGCATCATCTTGCTAATGCCTTGACTATGGACATCTTCCAGTCTTAAAACAGTGAGCCAATAAATTGTCATTGTTTAAGCCAACCCATTGAATGGTATTTGTTTTAGCAACTAGGAAACAACAACAACCTCTAACTAGGAGTAACAATTGGAAATCATTTCCTTAAACTCTGTAACACACTAGAACTCAAGCAATACTGTATAGAGACCCTTCAACGGATAACACAAAAAGGGGGAGAGCCACTCTCCCATTACCGAGACCTCTGGCTCATTGGGTGCTCTAGCACCACCATGGTCTCTCTCACAGGTGGAGGGCTTGGAACACCAGGCAGGGCCTCAGTTTTCCTGGGAGGGGATTCCCAGCAGAGGCCTGACAGGAAGAGTGGCACCTGGCAGAAGAGGGAACAGAAACAGCAGTGGCCTTGACATACCCATGTGTATATAGGCAAGAAGCCGTTGCAAAAAACTCCCTTTTGCCCCAAGTACCCTGGAGTCCCCACGAGGTAGGGTCTTGCTTGCTTAGGTAGTGGCAAGAACCAGTGAAGCATAGTTTTTACTGTTACCAAAACTCCACTTCCACTTACAATTTAGTGAGGCCTGGTAAAACTCAGGTTGTATAGACAGTTGATGGCAGCAACTTAACTTACCAAGGTGTGCTGGTATGAATGCATTATGCCCCCCAGAAAAAGCCATATTCCCTGATGCGGTTTTGTGGGGCAGACATATTAGTGAGGATTAAGTTGGAACGTTTGGATTAGGTTGTTTGCATGGAAATGTACCCCACCCAACTGTGGGTGATGACTCTAATTGGATAATTTCCATGGAGTTGTGGCCCCGCCCATTCAGCATGGGCCTTGATTACTGGAGCAGTATATAAGCTCAGACAGAAGGAGCCAGCTTGCTACAGCCAAGAGGGACACTTTGAAGAAAGCACAAGAGCTGCATATGAGAGACAGTTTGAAGAAGGCAGTTGAAAGCAGACTCTTGCTCCGGAGAAGCTAAGAGAGGACAAATACCCCAAGTGCAACTAAGAGTGACATTTTTGAGGAACTGCAGCCTAGAGAGGAACGTCCTGGGAGAAAGCCATTTTGAAACCAGAACTTTGGAGCAGACACCAGCCACGTGCCTTCCTAGCTAACAGAGATTTTCGGGATGCCATTGGCAATCCTCCAGTGAAGATACCCAATTGCTGATGTGTTGTTACCTTGGACACTTTATGGCCTTAAGACTGTAACTGTGTAACCAAATAAATGACCCTTTGTAAAAGCCAATCCATTTCTGGTGTTTTGCAATCTCACAGCATTAGCAAACTAGAACTCAAGGGGACAATGTTTTATTCTGAGGTGAAAGTTTTAAAGACCTCAAATTCATTAACCTTCCATGAAGAGTATAAAGGGTGCAGACACATCCATTTAGTCCCATAGCTCTGGGCTAAAAGCTACATCCTGCCCAGTTTGGGTACCGTTCTGTGTTGTCCCAGGTAGAGCCAGGGCAGCCCTTAATTCCAGTGCAGCATGGACAGATGATGTCATTTGTTCAAGGTCATGCAGGTGGTTTGGTGACAGATCATAACCAGAAACTACCCATCTCCTCACTCTTCTGTAGGCATTCCCCTTTAGCAGAGCAGTTTTGTCTCTGAGAATTGAGATCACCTGCATCCACATATGTCCATATGCAACCACCTGTGTCATCGTGACTTTACTGTTTGTTCCAGGAAGTTCCTGCCCAGGAAAATAATACTGTCTAACAATAAATAGCTTCAATCTTCAGAAAATTCCCCAACACCAATTTATTCATTTGCGCATACAGCCCCCTTTTCAGGACAATAGATTGCTCACCGGGTCAAACAATTTATCAGTCATTTACTTACGCATGCCTGCTTCAAGACCACGTCTTCACTGTGTCCACCAATCCTAAACTATAATATCATGACCTTTGCCAAATTTCAATCAGATTCCTGCATTGTAAGTCCTGACTTGAAACCACTTGAGCCCAGACCACCAATACTTCTAAATATCTTCCTCTGACTCTCCCTTTTGAGAACTAAGACTCTGTCAAAGTGTTGCTCTCTCTTACTGCAGAAAGTTAATAAACTTAGCTTTGTTTGATCAACAGTTTATTCTGATCAACTCTTTGGAAAGTCAGCAATCAGCAGTCCTAGAGGCCCCAGTAGGAGTAACTCATACCTAACTCCTGCCGTTTAAGAAGTTTAACCTGAAAATAACTTGTTCCTCTGAAGCCCGTCGGTGTCTTCCATTTGGAAGTTTCTGCTTCCTCAGTGTTGAGTTCAGTCTCACATTGGACCTGAGCTCTGATTTTAATTTCTGCTAAGCTCCCTTTGGCTGAGTTTATTTTGCATCCTAGAAATGAGAAACCCTTTTAAGGAATTCCTTGAAAGTTTGATCAGACTTGAAAATGTTTTCTTGGAGGGAAACTGTTTTATTATTAACAGTATTACTCTTTGTGTCTTTGTCTTTGTTCCTATTTGTTGTGAGTCTGGAAGAGGAAGTTCGTAAGCAAGAAGACAAGCACAGATCCAGTAAGGTTATCCTCAAGCTGGCTCAAAGAGCTAATGAGATCAGTAGGTCTCATCAAAAGTCATCCTTATAGGACAAATTTTGCCTTGGGTTACTTATCAAAACCTTACAAAAGGTCTATAGCAGTAGAATGAATCAAAATCACCAGAGAAACTTAAAAAAAAGTATGTAAGAATAGGTTTCTGCTTCTGACCAAGATGAAGCAATGGGGACACAGATTTACTCTCCCAGTTAAACAACAACAGCAACAAAACAGCAACAACAAAAACAGAGAACTACATGGGAAAAATTTGCAAGCCACTGTACCTCAGGCAATGAAGAACAGTGATCTATGAGTGAGGAGAGACAGGTGAGGTGAACCCTCTGCTTGCCCCAGCTTATTGTCTAGAAAGTGCATCTAGGTTGCAGGCCAGAGAGGGGGATCCAGATAGGGCCCCGCCCCTCCCCTTAGTAGAGGAAACGGTGATGGGAGTCTGGGGAGGGCAGGGCGGCTAGAGTTTGCAGGGCAGAGTATGAGAAGGGAAAGAATTGCACAAGGAGAGAATTCCAGAGATTTGCATAGAGACCCCCTAGAGCGTTTAGCTGAATTACAGATCAGCATGTGTTTGGAAACTACCTGAACCCGCAGAAAGTATTACCCAAAAGGAACAGAATGCAGGGTTCGTATAGGGCTGGGAAAAGTTTCTGATTCTGCCAGCAAGAGTGGAAATAATTCACGGGGCATTGAATAGAATACCCCGAAGGGTTTTGCTTCAGTAGTGGGGCAAAATTAGACCCAGACTAAATGCTGGTAACACCTAACAAACCCCAGAGGTTAGACCCTAGTGATCCAACTATTTACAAGTACTTAGCTGTATTCCAGAATGATAAAATTATATAGAGAAAGTCCTGGGGCCCTCTCAGAGCCAAACAAAACAAAACAAAACAACCAAAGAAACCCAAACATGTCCTACTTCCTTCTTTGAATGTCCTCTTGAGTCTCCTCTTGAAAACTTTTGAAATCTGAAACCCCCACCAAGGTGGCTGAGCCAAATAGCCAATCAAGCCTCTAATTAGTTATTTTGATCCCAAACAAAATAAAGCCAGACTGCCCTGATGTGATGTCAACAGCCTATGATGTCAACAACTCCAGGGCCAGTGACACGAAAGGATCCTGCTGAATACACACCCTTCCAAGGGGTACTGGAGAGCAACACTTGGAGCCCTGGTGCTCTGGATTTTTGCCAAAAGAAACTTTCAGATGCTAATACTGACAGGGCTTAGGAATGAGCAAAGCAACACACCCAAGGGCAGCCTGCAGTAGAGGAAAGCCAACAGACTCTGGAAAAGTCACCATTCTGTCCACTGGGCAGGAGATGTCAATCAATGCTCCACCAGAGACGAAGTTACACCAGAAGAATATAGAGACTAGTTAAGATTGGAGGCATGTTTCCCTAGGCTGACCTCCAGGTAAACGTTAAAAGAAGCAGCTAAAGAGAGGCTACACGTCAATTTCCATTATTTTGATAAACCCTCATTGTGTAGCTGGTAGACCTTAAATCTCTGGTTCACACTGGGCTGTAATTTAATTAGGCCAACCCTTAATGACTCATGGAATTTTGTTATTTTAACGATTCTTTGTTTTTTTCACATCTAACTGGTAAAAATCACTGTTCATGGTCTCTTTATTTGTAGTCTTCTAGCCGCTGTCCAAGGTGATGTGAACTCCAGGCTATTGACTTTTCTCTGTCTTCAATGGAAGTTGTCACAGAGAATAAGTTTTTGACACATCTGCATCCTACATGCAATGCTTCTTCCTGGGTGTAACTTCAAGGAATTTAGGAACTGTCTCTAATTTTGGCCTGGAGTCACACTACAGCTTGAGACCCTGTCATTTACATCAAGCTTGAAAATACACATCTTAATAAACTGCAGTGTTTCTTAAAAAAAAAAAAAAAAAAGCTTGACTGCCCTAATACCTAATACTCCACTATAAGATAGACAATCATCCAATCAATAGGAGTCAAACTAACTTCCTTTTTATGTGTGTAACAATTGGCTTGCCATTCCTAGATGCTTGAAGCTGCCTCCGTTTTCACAAGTGATCCAGCTTCCTTAATGCAGCAAAACTTTTGGTGTTCCAAATAAAATGCTGTAATCTGCAAACTCAACTCTGATTTGTCTTTTGACAAGAACAAAGTTCAAGAATATTTCTAGAAATACAAAAATATCCAGCACCCAACAAGGTAAAATTCATAATGTCTATCATCCAATAAAACATTACCAGGCATGCAAGGAAGAAAAACATGACTCATAATGAAGGAAAAATAATCAAGCCAACCCGTAAATGACCAAGATGATAGAATTAGCAGGCAAGTACATTAAAACAGCTACTATACCTGTATTTCAGGTGTTTGAGAAGCTAAAGAGGAATGTCTTAGCATGTTAATTAGAGAAATGGTAGATATAAAAAGACAAAATCAAATTTCAGAGATGCAAACTACAATGTCTAAAATGAAAAATATACTGGATGGGATTAAAGGCAGATTCAGAATTGCAGAAGAAAAGGTTAGTGAACTTGAAGACAGAGAAATAGAAACTATCCAAGATGAAAGATGGAGAGAAAAATACTGAAAAAAGTTAATAATTATCAGTGCCTGACAACTTCAAGAGTTCAAATGTATTATGTAATTGGAATATTCAAAGACTAGGAGGGAGATGTTAGAAATAGTATTTGAAGATATATCTTCCAAATTTGATGAAAAGCACACATCTAAGAAGCTCAACAAATTGGTTAAAAACAGCAGGATAGAAAGATATCTACATAAGAAAAGATAAAATGGTCTAAAATCAATGACTTCAACTTCTACCTTAAAAAATTAGAAAAAGAAGAGCAAATTAACATTCCCCCCCCCAAAAAAAGAAAAAAGCAGAAGAAAGAAAAAAATTAAAATCAGAGTGGAAATCAAATAGAAAACAGAAAAATAAAGAAAATCAATGAAATCCAAAGCTGGTTCTTTGAGAGGATCAATAAAATTGATCAATGAAATTTCCTGCTAAGCAGACTAAGAAGGGAAAAAGAGAAGAAAAACTTTATCAATATCAGAAATGAGAAAGGGGATATTTGTATACATTTCCCTTTTAGGACCAACTCCTCATTACCCTTGTAATGAAATAGTTGGTTTCATGAATAACTGTACTCACCACTAAGCAACCACTGTTAACTTATCCACGTAGCTTCAAGACTCTCACCTGGCAGTGTCCACCAATCCTAAACTATTGTGTCATGAACTTTGCCTATTCCCAAGAGATCCCAGCTTTGAAAGTCCTGTCTTAAATCATTTAATCCCAGGCCTAAAATCCTGTAAGCATCTACCCCCCATCTTCCATTCTGAGATACTCTGAAGATGTCTCAGGGTTGCTATCAAGGTGTTCCTCTGCCTTGCTGCAATTGTCAAATTTATTTAATTTTGTTAATCAGTAGGTTCTTCCTGTAGTTGTTTTGGAATGTCAGCAATTAACATCCTCTTTAGGAAATTTTCCTTTTGTCCACGTTCCAAGTGTCAAAGTGCCTCCTGACCCTTTCTGATTCCCCAACTGTGCTAGACATCTCCAGAGCATGCATCTCAAACAGTTTGTGGTGAATGGTCGTTCTCCCCTAATCCTTTGATGACTGGTAAATTTATAAAATACAGTGAAAATGTATGTAGAAAAAAGTGGAAACAAAGACATACCAACAAAAGCCCAGAGCTTTTGTTATTAAATTAAACAAACATAAAATTACGCCATCAAATTGCTATCATTCTGTTATAAACTGCTTGCTTCAATGTTTGTACTTATTTCAACAAGAGCTGTTAAACAATATTTTAGGCAGGAACAGTCCAATGACCACACTCTGAGACCTGAGCTTCTGAACTAGGGACAGTTTTGCTCCCCAGGGGACATTTGGTGATGTCTGGGGGCATTTTGGATTGTTTCAACCTATGGGTAGGAGCAGTGTTGCTGGCATCTAGTGGGTGGTCTGTGGAGGCTGCTAAACATCCTATAATGCACAGGACGGCCCCCCACAACAAACAGTTATCCAAAATGTCAACATTGCTAAAATTAAGAAATGCTGCTCTAGAAAAGTCCATGGGCTAAAACTTTCTAATCTCTCTTCTAGCTTGACTCCATTAAAATGCTATTCCTTCGCGGTAAAGCTGTGGAAATATGCTAATGGGCAATGTTTTACCCTTCTTAAGTAACAAATGTGCATTAATAGACAACCTTTTTCTGTAAAGGACCAGATAGTAGGTATTTTATGGTTCACGGGCAGCCACCTGCAATGATGTTTGTCTACATTCTTCTTTGTTTTTGTTTATGTGTTTTGTTCTTTGGTTTTTGGGGGCAGTGGTGTTACAGCCTTTTAAAAATATAAAAAAACATTCCTAGCCCAGTACAAAACAGGCTGTGGGCTGTTTAGCTGGCATACTGTAGTTTGCCTCTTCCTGCAGACTTGATCCAAAAACGTGGCCCTCACAAGGGTGACTCCTGGCTCTATGGAGGATACAGCCCCCCTGGGAGGCAGCGCACACAGTGGCACAGGGGCCCGGAGGCCTGGGGCTGACCCATCCTCTGGGAAAGCCATGCTCTGTCTCCACGCCTCTGACTCGGATGTAATCACTCCTGAGACAGCCACACTCTTCAGGTGAGCTTTCTGGCCCTGGGAAAGAGTGGGAATATCTGACCCAGGGGCAAATCCAGGAGGTTCCAGACACCAAAAAATAAAGATAAGCACCCAGTGTTCACACATACTATAAATCTGAAAAGTAACTATGTCTGTGTAAGTAATCATGCATTTACAATTTAAAATCTATGCTTCTAAACTGTGTGTATGTGTTTGTGTGGGGGGGTATATGAGAACTCTTTACTTTCTGTGTAATTTTCCTGTAGCCTATCAGTGCTCTTAAAAATAAAGTCTATTAAAAAAAAGTAATGTGAAGACATACATGAGTACATACTATACTTTCATTTATATATAGTTCAAAAACAAGCAAAGCTGAAAACATTCTACTTCTTTATCTGGGTGTTTGTTTCACAAAGGTGTTTTTGCACTTATGATTTGTGCACTTTTCTGTATGCATATATTTCAATAACATTTGTAACAAACCTATGCTTCTATGGCCAACTGGAAGGGATATTCAGGCTATCTGAAGGCAACAAAGCAGTATCCTATCTCTAGATATCCCTTCTGCACATCCACCACAGTCACTGAGAGTCACTTCTTGGGTTAAGGCACCAGAGGGTATTATTAAATGCACATGAGTTTCTTGGGAGGGCAACACATTGAATCATTAGCAGGAATAAGCATGCTGAGGCTCAATGTTTGAAAACCACACCTGGAATATAGAGGGACTGGGATAGATTGATTCAGGAGGGATTGGAGGGACTGACTACACTAGAAGATTATTCCAGGCATACATATTAAAGAAATTCAAGTCAGAAACATATGGAAAAAACCCATGGACAAAAAGTGTGTTCAAGAATATCTTGTAGAACTAAGAGGTCAAGAGCTATTGGGTATAAGCCAAATAGTTGATGACAATTTTTTTTTGTTTGAGTAACATTAATAAAGACTTGTTTGTAGTATAAAAATAATAATATGCATTAGAATGATAGACTTATAGAATAGGCTTTTAAAATTATATAGATGGAAGTTGTCCCGGCCCGCGGGATGATCAACGGAGGCTCTGATACCTGTAAGGGAGGAATGGTATGGGACAAGAGACATGAAGAACGACAGCAAGACAGGTTTCTGATCAAGCTGCAAAACTTTATTGAAGAGGCAGGGTATATATATGCCCTGGAGGGAGAGGGGGTGGCTAATAAGGACAGGTAGCGGTCTGGGATTGGTGATTGCTGTTGCTAGGGTGGATGGCCAATGGGTGGCTACTGTTTAGGCGCGAACTAGCTACTGCTTAGGCGGGAACTACTGTTACTTCCTTGAAGAAGGCTAATTATAGCTTAAGCTGTTCTTGCATCAGCCCTGGCGGCCATGTTGCATGTTACCGGTATCGCTGAAGGTGAATATTATATATGCTACCTTAATTGTCCCCAACAGGAAGTGACTTTAGAGACTATTCTTTCTTCATTCAACAGATCAGAAAGTGAATTTGTGAAAATCAGTCTATGCAGGCAGATATAGGTGGGCATATGAGAAAAGTCGATTATAACTAGGTGAGAATAAATATTTGCATGACATGTGGCAGATTAATTTATTGAATTGCTACTTTATTTCTTCTTGGTTGTGTTAGTAAAGAGGAAAAACTAGAAGGTAATTCTCTCCCCTCCCACCCCACCCCACTCCACCTGCATTCTCTGCAAGGATTGTCCAGTCTCAGCATTCTGGGCTCCTGTGCCTAAAGGAGAATTTACTGCTTTTGAGTTTTCTGAGGAAATTTTGATTCTCCCATCCCCTAACCTTTGTTAGACTCAGATAACTGCAATTGTTTTGAGAGGGAGAGGGGATGCAAAGTTGTGCTTGTGATTGAGACAAATGTGAGGCAAGTGGGGAAAGGGAGCAGAAGCTGTTTCTAAGAAAATGAAACCTGTGCCTACTCTCAGGTACCACTCAAGGGCTAGAAGGACCAGGAATGGGACCTGTAGGAAGTGTGGCCTGACAGAGGAGGGTGGGGTGGGATGAGGCAGGACCACGCCTAATCCCAGCTTGGGAGCCTCAGCAAAGATGTGGAACCCACATACTTGGAATGAACTACAAGGATCCCAGACAAGGAGCCCTGATGAGTAGAGTCCCAGGCCAGGAAACATCTTTTTTTGATACCTGCAATCACTTGTATTTTTATCTCATGCAAGGAAAGAGGCAGGTCACCCCCTGCCCGTAATACCTCTGCTGCCAGTCCTAAAGTGTGAATATATGAAATGATTGATTTAGAAAAAGAAAGTTACATTTCTGGCACTCTGAGGTTTGTGGAGCAAATTTATGGGTGGCACATAAATAAGGAATTAGAAGTCAGAGAAAATGAAGTATGGGGTAGAGGAGGTGGGGGCTCCCTTTGAAGCAGAGCAGTTGATCCTGAGGTCAAAGAGAAGCCACCCTCCAGCATTTTGGAGAAGACTGGATGTGTAAAATTGAAAGGCACTGAACACAACTCTGTTGTACTAAGCTTCCAGGGGGAAGGCTAGTGCTGTAGTCAAGCAGTGGGATGAGAAAGCACAGGTAAGATACTAACCAGGAAAGGAACAAATACTGTGGTAGGATTGCTGAGGAAAAGATACAGACTATGAGATTGATTTTGAAGGCAGAGTTTCAAAGATAGGGCAGGGAATAGCCTGGACACTCCTTTGGTTGCTTTTTGCTGCAAAGACCTCAGTGAAAGGAGAAGTAGGCCTATTGAATGCTGTAGAAAGAAGAATTTGCAGATTAGCTTACCTTGGTAAAAGGATACTCAAAGAGCTGCTGCAGTTTGAGGGATTGAATGAAGATCACAATTGGCCAGATCGTTTTTCCTTCTCTTGACCAAGCTGCCAGCCTTACTCCTCATGGGCTGCTATCCTGTCCCTTCCCTGCTTTGACCTAGCTTGAAACAAATCTTATAGCTGTGAAGCTGCAGAGAAAAACAACTCAGACTGCAAGAAAACAGAAAAGGAAAACAGACAACTTCATTCCCTAACTATTCTAAATGTCAATTTTGCTCCTGACCTCCAACCTCCTCCTCTCTCCCTCTCACTCAGGCCCTTAGGCCCTTAAGCTGAGGGGCTCCTAAGTAGGAAGTTCCTTATCTCTCAGCTCTTTTTTCCCAGGCCTCACAGACTCTAGGTGGCCTAATTACCACAAAGGAAAACATTCTGAAACAAGTGGTCCTAATTGCAACTTCAGTAAGTCACTCAATAATCCCAGTGATCAACATGCCTGTGTAGGTTGAATTATGCACCCCAGAGAAACATGTTCTTAAGATTAATCCATTCCTGTAGGTATGGACCTATTGAAGAGGTTACTTTGGTTAAGGTGTGGCTGAGTGAAACAGGGTGGGTCTTATTCTGGATTACTGGAATCGTTTACAAACAGAAAAATTTCAGTAATAGTACGAGGAAGCCACTCAGAAGAGCAGAAGCTGGAAATCAACAGAACCTGAGTGAGAAATGAGAAGACACTGCCATATGCTTTGCCATGTGACAGAAAAGCCAAGAACCCAAGACTTGCCATGAGCCAGCTGCAGAAAGGCCAAAATCTTTAGGGAGAAAGAATTGCCTTGTGGACACCTTGATTTTGGACTTCTAACCTCAAAACCATGAGCTGTGGAGGTGGGGCAAGAAGGTAGAGGGTTGAGGTGTGGAATTTAGTTGCTCTTCTAGGGCAGTTGGTAAATAGCCAGGAACTGTATGGAACAGCTGTTTCGGGTACTTCTGTGACCAGACATGCATTGTACAACAGTCTGGAATGGGTGGAACAACTGAGATCACAGTGAAGAACTGTAAGTTTTCCTGGCCAGGGGTCTGGTGCCTCTCCCCTACAAGCATGGAGGACTGTCTTGGAACTGGTTCCCCAAGGGAAAAAGAAACAATCCATGCTAGGTGCAAGGAGAGGGTCTCAACCAGGCCCCAGTTACAGAATTAATTAACAAATTTGGACTACTGGATGAAAGCTCCAAGGACAGATAAACCAATAGTAGGCATGAAAGGAACAAGGAGGATTCAGCCAGGCAGTGAGGAGGTGGGGCTAACAACAACAACAACAAAACAAAACAAAAAACCCAGAGACTTTTGGAGTTGGAGGTGTTCAGAGTACTGGGAAAGGGCTGGGATCCAAGAAAAAGGGGCACATAGGAATGAGTATCAACTCCAGCTCTCAAGGGAGCTAGGGTCCAGCTCTGAAAAGGGTTTTTCCTTCCCTTCCCTTTCCTTCCCTTCCTTTCCTTTCCTTATTTCTCTCTGACTCTTTATTTGTTTACTTTTCAATGGCTCACCAGAGCTGCGAGAATTCTCATGCAAGGGCAGAATTAAAGTTGTCTGAGAGTAATGAGACAGGTGAAAGATATATTTCCCTAAAGGGTGTATTTTCAAATACTCTATACTGGTACTGACAAAACTTGGGGGCCGGGGAAAGACCTTGAAGGTCTTTTTTTTTATATAATTTTTTTTAATCCCAAATTAAATGACATACTGTAACCTGGGAAATTGAGGCTAAGACACTGAAATATAAGTAACTCATCTAAAAATTATATTTTTATCAAGTGAGAATAATGACCATAATACAATTTTTTTTTCAGAGGATTGTTTGCAAAACTTGTGATGTTATTAATGTTATTATCCCTCTTGATTCGTTCACCCATCCATATACCTTTTCTTCCCACAAGCATGAAACCTGGAATAACTGTAGAATAACACTTACGCGGTCATGTTTTTCATGGGAATTATAATAGCAAGCCTGCTGTAGGAAATTAAGTACTCTGTTGATACCCCCTTGAGAAATTATCTTATAAACAACCAGCAGAATTCATCTAACTCAACTGTGTGGGAAGCAGAAGGAAAGAAACAGAGCAAGAACTAATGAGTTTTCAAAAAACATCAAGGTATCTTCAAAGAAGTATACTTACTACTCAGTTCTTCAAAACTTTCCAGTCCTTCCTGGAAAAGGGATTTCCTTTTTTTTTTTTTTTTTTTTTAAGTTATTCTAAATAGCTCATTACAGAAAGCCTCAGATATTTGCAATTGGCAGCTGGACCCAGGCAAGAGTGGAGCTAAGATAGGTCTGAGAGACAAAGCAATGTCTAGTGGGGGAGATAATTCCCTAAAGAACACAACTTCCCTAAGACAAGGAGAAGCAGGGCCGAGCTCAAGTGGTGGCCCTTATTCCAAGAACTCAGACACCAGGGGCTGGATAACAGAAACAGCTTGAGTCAGCCACACCCCTGGCAGGACTAGGTTCTGCTGAGAATTAAAGGCACTACACCTCTTTACACTGGTGGAGACCTGTGGGCTGACAAGCACCACCTGCTGGACAAGATAGAAAAAGCACAAAGTCTAGAGGCTTCAAAGGAAGGTCTGACAACCTGCAGGGTCTCATTCTCAGGGAAACCTCATACAGATTACACTCTCCTACTAAGACCTGGAACTGTATGGACTGGGAAAATCTGATTGGGGTCAATCATATCTGGCGATATCTCTCACAAAAGGTTACATAGAGGCAGGGAAAGAACCAGGAAAAAAAAAGCTGAAAAATTCTGATCAACTAAACAGAAGCTATGTTAGAGGTCTAGAAAAATTTGAACTGAATGCCAAAGAACAGATAGAGAACAAAACCAACCAAAAAGAAAATCCTAGGTAAAAGGGTGAAAATGAGCTCCAGAATAAACTAATCAAGAAAATCAGATGCCTAGAGAGTGAAAAATAATGAGCCATATTAGGAAATATGAAAATATGGACCAGTCAAAGGAACAAGCTAAAACTTCAACTGAGATACAGGAATTGAAACAAATAATGAAAGATGTTCAAACAAATCTTCTAAATCAAATCAATGAGCTGAAGGAAAATGTGACAAAAGAGATGAAGGATAAAAAGAAGACACTGGATGACAATAAAGAAGAATTCATAACCTTGAGAAAACAAATGGCAGAACTTAAGGGAATGAAAGGTACAACAGAAAAGATGAAAAACAAAATGGAGACTTATTACAGTAGATTGGAAGAAGCAGAAGAAAGGATCAGTAAAGTAGAAGACAAGATATCTGAAATCCTACACACAAAAGAACAGATAAGGAAAAGAATGGAAAAATTCGAGCAAGGTCTTAGGGAACTGAATGGAAACATGAAGCACAGAAATATATGTGTTATGGGTATCCCAGAAGGAGAAGAGAAGGGAAAAGAAGCAGAAAAAATAATAGAAGAAATAATCATTGAAAATTTCCCAACTCTTATGAAAGACAGATAATTACAAATTCAAGAAGCACAGCATGCCCCAAACAGAATAGGTCCCAATAAGCCTACTCCAAGACACTTACTGATAAGATTGTCCAACATCAAAGACAAAGAGAGTTCTGAAAGCAGCAAGAAAAAAGCAATACATCACTGCAAGGGAAGCTCAATAAAACTATGTATGGATTTCTCTGCAGAAACCATGGAAGCAAGAAGGCAGCGGTATGATATATTTAAGATACTGAAAGAGAAAAACTGCCAACCAAGAATTCTATATCCGGCAAAACTGTCCTTCAAAAATGAGGGAGAGATTAAAATATTTTCAGACAAACAGAGACTGAGAGAATTTATGAATAAGAAACCTGTGCTACAAGAGATACTAAAGAGAGTGCTACAGGATAATAAGAAAAGACAGAAGAGAGAGTTTGGAGAAGAGTGCAGAAATGAGGACTATCAGGAAGGGTAAAAAGAGAGAGACAGAAAATAAGATATGACATATAAAGTCCAAAAGACAAAATGGTAGAAGAAAGTACTGCCCTTACAGTGTTAACACTAAGTGTTAATGGATTAGACTCCCCAATAAAGAGACCCAGACTGGCAGAATGGATTAAAAAACAGGACCCATCTATATGCTGTCTATCTACAAGAAACTCACTTTAGATACAAGGTCAAAAATAGTTTGAAAGTGAAAGGTTAGAAAAAGATATTTAATGCAAACAGCAACCAAAAAAAGAACAGGGATAGCTATATTAATATCAGACAAATTAGACTTCAAATGTAAAATAATTAAGAGAAAAGAAGGACACTATATATTAATAAAAGGGACAATTCAAGAAGACATAAGAATCATAAATATTTATGCATTGAGCCAGAGTGCCCCAAAATACATGAGGCAAGCACTGGCAACACTGAAGAGAGAAGTAGGTAACTCTGCAATAATAGTTGGAGACTTCAATTTACCACTCACATGCATGGATAGAACATCTAGACAGAGGATCAGTAAGAAAACAGAGATTTTGAATTGTATGATAAATGAACTAGACTTGACAGACATTTATAGAACACTACACCCCACAACAGCAGGATACACATTTTTCTCAAGTGCATATGGATCATTCTCTAGGATAGACCACATATTGGGTCACAAAGCAAGTTTCAACAAATTTAAACATACTGATATTATATAAAACACTTTCTCAGATCACAATGGAATGAAGCTGGAAATAAATAGCAGGCAGATGGTCAGAAAACTCACAGATATGTGGAGGCTAAACAACACACTCAAATGACTAGTGAGTAAAAGAAGAAATTACAAGAGTGTTCTTGCTTGCTAATGCTGCCAGAATGCAAAACACCAGAAATGGATTGGTTTTTATAAGAGGGGGTTTATTTGGTTACACAGCTACAGTCTTAAGGTCATAACGTGTCCATCAACAAAGGGTACCTTCACTGGAGAAAGGCCATTGGCATCCAGAAAAGCTCTGTTAGCTGGGAAGGCATGTGGCTGGCATCTGCTTGCTCCCGGGTTGCATTTCAAAATGGCGTTCTCCAAAATGTCTGTTTCCAATGGCCATCTTCAAAATGTCTGTCTCAGCTCCAACTAGCTATGAGCTCCTTCTGTCTTAGCTTATATAGTGCTCCAGTAACCTAAACAAGGCCCATGCTGAATGGGTGGGGCCACACTTCCATGGAAATTATCCAATCAGAGTTATCACCTACAGTTGGGTGGGTCACATCTCCATGGACACTGAACCAATAGGTTCCAATCCAATCCACACTAATATGTCTGCCCCCACAAGAATGCATTAAAGAATATGGCTTTTTCTGGAGGATATACTATCTACAAAGCAGCACAAAGAGATATTAGTAAATATCTCAAGGCAAATGAAAATGAAAACACAACATATCAAAACTTTTGGGATGCAGCAAGAGTGGTGCTGAGAGGGAGATTTATTGCCCTAAATGCCTATATTAAAAGAGAAGAAAGAACAAAAATTGAGGAATTATCTGTTCACCTAGCCCCAAAAGAACATCAAACTAACCCCAAAGCAAACAGAAGGAAAGAAATAATAAAGATTAGCGCAGAAATAAATGAAATTGAGAACAGGAAAACAATAGAAAGAATTAACAAAACCAGCAGTTGGTTCTTTGAGAAACCCAGTAAAATTGATGGACCCTTAGCTAGGCTAACACAGAGAGAGAAGGGGGGTGGAGAGGGATGGAGGGAGGGGGAGAGAAAGGGGAAGGGAGAGAGAGAGAGAGAGAGAGAGAGAGAGAGAGAGAGAGAGAGAGAGAGAGAGAGAGAGCAAATAAATACAATCATAAATGGGAAAGGGGACATAACTACTGACCCCACAGAAATGAAGGAGTTAATGAGAAGATACTACCAGCAACTATATGCTAATAACTTAGAAAACTTAGACAAACTAGACAGCTTCCTAGAAAAGCATGAACAACCAACACTGACTTGAGAAGAAGTAGATGACCTCAACAAACCAATCACAAGTAGAGACTGAGTTAGTCATCAAAAAGTTCTGAAAAAAGAAAAGTCAAGGACCAAAAGGCTTTACATGTGAATTCTACCAAGCATTCAAGAAAGAATTAGTACCATTCCTGCTCAAACTCTTCAAAAAAATTGAAGAGGGAAAGCTACCTAACTCATTCTATGAAGCCAACATCACCCTAATTCCAAAGTCAAACAAAGATACTACAAAAAAAGACAATTATAAGCCAATCTCTTTAATGAAAATAGATGCAAAATCCTCAACAAAATACTTGTAAAGCAAACCCAGCAGCACATTAAAAGAATTATACACCATGACCAAGTGTATACCTTTCAGGTATGCAAGGCAGGTTCAACACAAGAAAATCAATTAATGTAATACTCCACATCAATAAATCAAAGTGGAAGAACCACCTGATCATCTCAGTTGATGCAGTAGAGGCACTTGATAAAATTTAACATAATTTCTTGAGGAAAACACTCAAAAGGATAGGAATAGAAGGGAACTTTCTCAATATGATAAAGGCAATATATGACAAACCCACAGCTAACAGCATATTCAATAGGAAAAGACTGAAAGCTTTCCCTCTAAGATTAGGAACAAGACAGGGATGACCACTGTCACCACTGTCATTCAACATTGTGCTGGAAGTTCTAGCTAGAGCAATTAGGCAAGAAAAAGAAATAAAAACATCCAAATTGGAAAGAAGTAAAACTTTCACTGTTTGCAGACAACATGATCTTATATGCAGAAGATGCAGAAAAACTACAGCAAAGCCATCAGAGCTAATAAATGAATACAGAAAAGTGGAGGCTACAAGATCAACATGCAACAATCAGTAGTGTTCCTATACGTAAGTAATGAGCAACAGGAGGAAGAAATCAAGAAGAAAATCCATTTACAATAGAAACCAAAAAATCAAGTATTTAAGAATAAACTTAACCAAGGCCACAAAAGACTATACACAAAAAACTATACACAAAAAACTATGAGAAACTGCCAAAAGAAATAAAAAAGGACCTGAAAAAAGGGAAGAATATACCATGTTCATGGATTAGAAGACTAAATATAGTTAAGATGTCAATTCTACCTAAACTGATTTACAGATTCAATGCAATGCTAATTAAAATCCCAACAACTTACTTTGCAGAAATAGAAAAACCAATAACCAAATTTATTTGGAAGAGCAGGGAGCCCCAAATAGCCAAAAATATCTTGAGAAAGAGGAATGAAGTGGGAGGTCTCACACTACCTGACTTCAAAGCATACTACAAACCTACAGTGGTCAAAACAACATGGTACTGGCATAAACATAGATATACTGACCAATGGAATCAAATTGAGTGTTCAGAAATGGACCCTGTCATTTATGGACAATTGATATTTGATAAGGCAGTCAAGCCAACACAACTGGGATAAAGCAGCCTCTTTGATAAATGGTGCTTGGAGAACTGGACAACCATACCCAAAAGAATGAAAGAGGACTCCTCTCTCACACCTTATACAAAAGTTAACCTGAAATGGATCAAAGACTTAAACATTAGCACTAAGACCATAAGACGTTCAGAAGAAAATGTAGGGAAATATCTTAAAGATCTTGTGATAGGAGGTGGTTTCCTAGACCTTACACCCAAAGTGTGAGCAATGAAAGAAGAAATAGATAAATATGATCTCCTCAAAATTAAACACTTTTGTACATCAAAGGACTTTGTCAGAAAAGTAAAAAGGCACCCTATGCAATGGGAGACAATATTTGGAAACCACATATCAGATAAGGGTTTAATATCCTGAATATATAAAGAGATCCTACAACTTAACAACAGAAAGACACACAACCTGATTAAAAAATTGGCGAAAGACATGAACAGACACTTTTCTGAGGAGGAAATACAAATGGCTCAAAAACATATGAAAAGAAGCTCAATTTCACTGGCTATCAGTGAATCAAAACCTCAAAGAGATATCATCTCACACTTACTGGAATGGCCATTATCCAAAAAAAAACAGAAAATTACAAGTGCTGGAAAGGATGTGGAGAAAGAAGCACCTCTATTCACTATCAGTGGGAATGTAGAATGGTACAGCCACTCTGGAAGGCATCATAGTGTTTCCTCAGGAAACTAAGTATAGAATTGCCATATGATCCAGAAATTCCATTACTAGGTATATACTCAGAGGAACTGAAAGCTAAGACACAAACAGACATTTGTAAACCAATGTTTATAGCAGCATATTCATGATTGCTAAGAGATGGAAACAGCCCAAATGTCCATCAATGGAGAAGTGGATAAACAAACTGTGGGGTACACACATATGATGGAATATTACAAAGCTGTAAGACAGAGCAAAGTCAAGGAACGTATAACAATGTGGGTGAACTTTGAGGATGTTATGTTGAGGACATATAGGACAAATACTGTATGGTCTCACTAATATGAACTAACATTAATTAGCAAAATTTGAAAGTTAAAGCTGAAAACACAGGTTATCAGGAGATAGAAAGAGGGTGGAGATCAGGCATTTGATGCTGAAGGAGTATGGAATGTTCAACAGGCCTGACTGTATAGATTCAGAAATGGAGGGCACAATACTGTGTGATGGAAGCACAATACTATAAGTATACTGAACAAAGATGTCTGTGAGTAAATTTGAAAGAGGAAGGCTAGGGGCACGTATGACACCAAAAGGAAAGATAGACGATAAAGACTGAAGACCATATAACTTAGTGAAAACTAGAGTTGTCAATGATGATGACCAAATGTATGTGCTGGTTTGGATGTATTATGTCCCCCAAAATGCCATGTTCTTTAATGCAATCTTGTGGGAGCAGACATATTAGTGTTGATTAGGCTGGAACCTTTTGATTGAGTGTTTCCATGGAGATGTGACTCACCAAACTGTGAGTAACACCTTTGATTAGGGCATGGCGTGTTGATTAGATTATTTCCATGGAAGAGTGGCCCCACCCATTCAGTGTGGGACTTGATTTGTTTACTGGAGTCCTTTAAAAATGTTAGGACAGGCCCAGATGCTTGCTGACTTTGGCTTAGCTCACAGATGCTTGGAATTGCAGACCCCTGAAGTTGGCTGCAGCTGAGAGAGACATTTTGGAGATGGCTTTTGAAAGCAGACTTTTGCTAGCCCAGAGTTTTCCTGGGAGAAACTAAGAGAACACTCCCAGATGCCTAGAGAGAAATGTCCTGGGAGAAAGTCATTTTGAAACCAGAACCCCAGAGCAGACACCAGTAACCTGCCTTCCCAGCTGGCAAAAGTTTTCCGGATGCCATCGGTGTTCTTCAGTGAAGGTATCCTTTGTTGATGCCTTAGTTTGGACACTTTATGGCCTTAGCACTATAACTTTGTAACCAAATAAACCCCTTTATAAAAGCCAATCCATTTCTGCTATTTTGCATAATGGCAGTATTAGCAATCTGAAACAATGTCCAAATAAAAAAAATGTTTTCACATGTAGGAGAACAAATGAATGTCAACCTTACAAGGTGTTGAAAAAGGGATGGTACTAGGAAAAAAAGAAAACATAATCAATGCAAACTAGTGTCTATAGTTAACAGTAACATTGCAATATACTTCCATTAAATGTAACAAAGGCAATATACCAAAGCTAAATGTCTATAAGAGGGGGATATAAGGGAGGGGTATGGGATTCTTGGTGGTGGTGGTTTTGTCTGATGTTTATTATTATTTTATTTTATTTTTATTTTTATCTTTTTTTATTCTTTTTTTTAACTTTTTTTGGAGTAATGAATATGTTCAAGTGCTGATTTTGGTGATGAATGCACAACTGTATGTTGACACTGTGATTATAAACCATGGATGATTGTATGGTATGTGAATATAGCTCTATAAGATTGCAGGGAAAAAAAATAAACAGAGGAAGGTGGGGAAGTAGAACAATGCAGCCTATCTGGAAGACAGTGAGGTGGTTCCTCAAGAAGCTAAGTATGTGGGTGCCATAAGGTCCTGCAACCTCATTATTGGGTGTATACTTGGAAGAACTGGGAGCAGGGATACAAATGGACATTTGTACACTGTTGTTTATGGCAGCAGTATTCACAATTTGTAATGGGTTGAGGTGGCCTAAGGGTACATCGACTGAGGAACAGAATGGTGAACTGTGATGTATGCATGCAATAAATATTGAGTGGCTGCAAGAAGGAATGAAGCTGTGAGGCATGCAACTAAGTGAATGAAACTTGAGGAAAGCATTTTGAGTGAAATGCATCAGAAATGAAAGGACAAACATTATAATGCCTCACTTATGAACTTACTATGATGTGTAAACTCTGAGGATTAATCTTAGAGCACAGGCTCTTAGGGGAATGCTTATTTTAAAGGTCCCTAGATTGTAAGCTCTTTCAGCAGTCATATCTATTCCTGAGTTTGAATGGTTATCTCTAAATTTTGAGATGCTGAGCTCTTTGTGTGTAACCTGGTCAGTCTCTGGAAATTTAGGTATCTGAGACTCAGAGCTGGAGTTTGGCAGCTATGAATGTAAGTACTACCTCATACAGCAACTGTTAAAAAAAGCTAAAAAAGAGATCAGATTTCAGTTAGAGAAATGAATGAAGTGCATCTGGTAGGAATAAGGCAAATCAGTCCAAAGGGTAAAGGATGATATTGACTGTGCTTTAAAACCTCAATGTCTGTGTGAGACCAAGGAAAGAGATGTTTATTTGGTGCACCATCTATATTTTCTGTAGCACACTAAATAATTTAACTTGTATGGTCAGTTTATTCAAACAGCACAATTACATGGAACTTACAATAGGAAGTGAGATCTTTTAGGTTTGTACAAGTTAATGTGAAACCCCAATACATCCCAAAGTAATTTGGACAGGGAATAAAAATGTATTTGCAGAGGTGGGGCAAGATGGTGTATTGGTGAGGTGTATGTTTTAGTTACTCCTCCAGGGAAGTAGGTAGAAAGCCAGGAACTGCGTGGACTGGACACCACAGAGCAACCTGGCTTTGGGCGTACTTCATACAACACTCATGCAAACGTGGAACTGCTGAGATCAGTGAAATCTGTAAGTTTTTGCGGCCAGGGGACCCGTGCCCCTCCCTGCCAGGCTCAGTCCCATGGGAGGAGGGGCTGTCAGTGCTGGGAAGGAGAAGGGAGAACTGCAGTGGCAGCTCTTATTGGAAACTCATTCTACTGATCCAAACTCCAATCATAGATAGACGGAGACCAGACACCAGAGAATCTGAGAGCAGCCAGCCCAGCAGAGAGGAGATAGGCATAGCAAAAAACAGCAAGAAAAACTCAAAAATAAAAGTGGAGGCTTTTTGGAGTTCTGGTGAACATAGAAAGGGGAAGGGCAGAGCTCAGGCCCTGAGGCTCATTTGCAAATCCTGAAGATAAACTGATCTCTCTGCCCCCTGGATCTTTCCTTAATAGCCCTAATTGCTTTGTCTCTTAGCATTTCAATAACCCATTAGATCTGCCAGGAGGGCCTTCTTATTTATTATTATTTTTTTAAATCCTTTTTTCCTTTTCTAAAACAATTACTCTAAGAAGCCCAATACAGAAAGCCTCAGGACTTGCAATTTGGGCAGGTCAAGACAAGAGCAGAGCTGAGAGCTCTGAGACAAAAGGCAATAATCCAGTGGCTGAGAAAATTCACTAAACACCACTTCCCAAGAAAACGGGGGCATCTGCTCACAGCCATCATCCTGGTGGATAGGAAACACTCCTGCCCGTCACCGGCCCCAGAGCCCAGAGCTGCCCCAGACAACCGAGTGTGATGGAAGTGCTTACAATAACACGCATACACCACAAAATTGGGCATGGACATTAGCCTTCCCTGCACCCTCAGCTGGTTGTCCCAGAATTAGGAAGGTGGAGCAGTGTGAATTAACAAGCCCCATTCAGACATCATTTCAGCAGACTGGGAGCCTCCCTACACAGACCAGCAGCCCAGAACCACCCTGGGGGGATGGCACTCACCTGTGACATAGCACAGTCATCCCTCAACAGAGGACCAGGGGGTGCAAGGCCTGGAAGAGGGACCCACTCACAAGTCTCAGGGGCCACATGCCAATACCAAGGACTTGTGGGTCAGTGGCAGAGACAAACTGTGGCAGGACTGAACTGAAGGATTAGAGTATTGCAGCAGCTTTAAAAGTCCAGGAACACCAGGGAGATTTGATTGTTAGAGCCACCCACCCTCCCAAACTGCCCAGACACACGCCCCTTATACAGGGCGGGCAACACCAACTACACATGCAAGCTTGGTACACCAATTGGACCCCACAAGACTTACTCCCCCACCACCACAGAGGCAGAGCGGGGGAGAACTGGCTTGAGGGGAACAGGTGGTTCATGGACGCCACCTGCTGGTTAGTCAGAGAAAGTGTACTCCACAAAGCTGTAGATCTGACAAATTAGAGATAAGGATTTCAATTGGTCTACAAATCCTAAAAGAACCCTACCAAGTTAAGCAAATGCCAAGAGGCCAAAAACAACAGAAAATTTTAAAGCATATGAAAAACCAGACGATATGGATAACCCAAGCCCAAGCACCCAAATCAAAAGATCAGAAGAGATACAGTACTTCGAGAAACTAATCAAAGAACTAAAGATGAATGATGAGACCATGGCACGGGATATAAAGGACATCAAGAAGAGCATGGAACAGGATATAAAGGACATCAAGAAGACCCTAGAAGAGCATAAAGAAGACATTGCAAGACTAAATAAAAAAATGGATGATCTTATGGAAATTAAAGAAACTGTTGACCAAACTAAAAAGATTCTGGATACTCATAGTACAAGAGTAGAGGAAGTTGAACAACGAATCAGTGACCTGTAAGATGACAGAATGGAAAATGAAAGCATAAAAGAAAGAATGGGGAAAAAAATTGAAAAAATCGAAATGGACCTCAGGGATATAATAGATAATATAAAACGTCCAAATATAAGACTCATTGGTGTTCCAGAAGAAAAGGGTAAAGGTCTAGGAAGAGTATTCAAAGAAATTGTTGGGGAGAACTTCCCAAATCTTCTAAACACCATAAATACACAAATCATAAATGCCCAGCAACTCCAAATAGAATAAATCCAAATAAACCCATTCCAAGACATATTCTGATCACATTGTCAAATACGGAAGAGAAGGAGCAAGTTCTGAAAGCAGCAAGAGAAAAGCAATTCACCACATACAAAGGAAACAGCATAAGACTAAGTAGTGACTAGTCAGCAGCCACCATGGAGGCGAGAAGGAAGTGGCACAACATATTTAAAATTCTGAGTGAGAAAAATTTCCAACCAAGAATACTTTATCCAGCAAAACTCTCCTTCAAATTTGAGGGAGAGCTTAAATTTTTCACAGACAAACAAATGCTGAGAGAATTTGCTAACAAGAGACCTGCCCTACTGGAGATTCTAGAGGGAGCCCTACAGACAGAGAAACAAAGAAAGGAGAGAGAGATACAGAGAAAGGTTCAGTACTAAAGAGATTTGGTATGGGTACATTAAAGGATATTAATAGAGAGAGGGAAAAATATATACGACAAACATAAACCAAAGGATAAGATGGCTGATTCAAGAAATGCCTTCACGGTTATAATGTTGAATGTAAATGGATTAAACTCACCAATTAAAAGGTATAGATTTGCAGAATGGATAAAAAAAAAATGAACCATCAATATGCTGCATACAAGAGACTCATCTTAGACACAGGGACACAAAGAAATTGAAAGTGAAAGGATGGAAAAAATATTTCATGCAAGCTACAGCCAAGAGAAAGCAGGTGTAGCAATATTAATCTCAGATAAAATAGACTTTAAATGTAGGGATGTTTTGAGAGACAAAGAAGGCCACTACATACTAATAAAAGGGGCAATTCAACAAGAAGAAATAACAATCATAAATGTTTATGCACCCAATCAAGGTGCCACAAAAGTCATGAGAGAAACACTGGCAAAACTAAAGGAAGCAATTGATGTTTCCTCAATAATTGTGGGAGACTTCAACACATCACTCTCTCCTATAGATAGATCAACCAGACAGAAGACCAATAAGGAAATTGAAAACCTAAGCAATTTGATAAATGAATTGGATTTAACAGACATATATAGAACATTACATCCCAAATCACCAGGATACACATACTTCTCTAGTGCTCACAGGACTTTCTCCAGAATAGATCATATGCTGGGACATAAAAGAAGTCTCAATAAATTTAAAAAGATTGAAATTATTCAAAGCACATTCTCTGACCACAATGGAATACAATTAGAAGTCAATAACCATCAGAGACTTAGAAAATTCACAAATACCTGGAGGTTAAATAACACACTCCTAAAGAATCAGTAGGTTAAAGAAGAAATAGCAAGGGAAATTGCTAAATATATAGAGATGAATGAAAATGAGAACACAACATACCAAAACCTATGGGATGCAGCAAAAGTGGTACTGAGGGGGAAATTTATAGCACTAAACACATATATTAAAAAGGAAGAAAGAGCCAAAATCAAAGAACTAATGGATAAACTGAAGAAGCTAGAAAATGAACAGCAAACCAATTCTAAACCAAGTAGAAGAAAAGAAATAACAAGTATTAAAGCAGAAATAAATGACATAGAGAACAAAAAAACAATAGAGAGGATAAATAACACCAAAAGTTGGTTCTTTGAGAAGATCAACAAGATTGACAAGCCTCTAGCTAGACTGACAAAATCAAAAAGAGAGAAGACCCATATAAACAAAATAATGAATGAGAAAGGTGACATTACTGCAGATCCTGAGGAAATTAAAAAAACTTAGAAGAGGATACTATGCACAACTGTATGGCAACAAACTGGATAATGTAGAGGAAATGGACAATATCCTGGAAACATATGAACAACCTAGACTGACCAGAGAAGAAACAGAAGACCTCAACCAACCAATCACAATCACAGAGACCCAATCAGTCATCAAAAGGCTTCCCACAAATAAATGCCCAGGGCCAGATGGCTTCACAGGGGAATTCTACCAAACTTTCCAAAAAGAATTCACACCAATCTTACTTAAACTCTTTCAAAACATTGAAGAAAATGGAATACTACCTAACTCATTTTATGACGCTAACATCAATCTAATACCAAAACCAGGCAAAGATGTTACAAAAAAGGAAAACTACCGGCCAATCTCCCTAATGAATATAGATGCAAAAATCCTCAACAAAATACTTGCAAATCGAATCCAAAGACACATTAAAAAAATCATACACCATGACCAAGTGTGGTTCATTCCAGGCATGCAAGGATGGTTCAACATAAGAAAATCAATCAATGTATTACAACACATTAGCAAATCAAAACGGAAAAATCAAATGATCATCTCAATAGATGCTGAAAAAGCATTCAACAAAATCCAACATCCTTTTTTGATAAAAACACTTCAAAAGGTAGGAATTGAAGGAAACTTCCTTAACATGATAAAGATCATATATGAAAAACCCACAGCCAGCATAGTACTCAATGGTGAGAGACTGAAAGCCTTCCCTCTAAGATCAGGAACAAGACAAGGATGCCCACTGTCACCACTGTTATTCAACATTGTGCTGGAAGTGCTAGCCAGGGCAATCCGGCAAGACAAAGAAATAAAAGGAAGAAGTAAAACTGTCATTGTTTGCAGATGATATGAACTTATATCTGGAAAACCCCGAGAAATCGACGATAGAGCTACTAGAGCTAATAAACAAATTTAGCAAAGTAGTGGGATACAAGATTAATGCACATAAGTCAGTAATGTTTCTATATGCTAGAAATGAACAAACTGAAGAGACACTCAAGAAAAAGATACCATTTTCAACAGCAACTAAAAAAAACAAGTACCTGGGAATAAACTTAACCAAAGATGTAAAAGACCTATAAAAAGAAAACTACATAACTCTATTAAAAGAAATAGAAGGGGACCTTAAAAGATGGAAAAATATTCCATGTTCATGGTTAGGAAGGCTAAATGTCATTAAGATGTCAATTCTATCCAAACTCATCTACAGATTCAATGCAATCCCAATCAAAATTCCATCAACCTACTTTGCAGACTTGGAAAAGCTAGTTATCAAATTTATTTGGAAAGGGAAGATGCCTCGAATTGCTAAAGACACTCTAAAAAAGAAAAACGAAGTGGGAGGACTTACACTCCCTGACTTTGAAGCTTATTATAAAGCCACAGTTGTCAAAACAGCATGGTACTAGCACAAAGATAGACATATAGATCAATGGAATCGAATTGAGAATTTGGAGATAGACCCCCAGATCTATGGCCGACTGATCTTTGATAAGGCCCCCAAAGTCACTGAACTGGGTCATAAAGGTCTTTTCAACAAATGGGGCTGGGAGAGTTGGATATCCATATCCAAAAGAATGAAAGAGGACCCCTACCTCACCCCCTACATAAAAATTAACTCAAAATGGACCAAAGATCTCAATACAAAAGAAAGCACCATAAAACTCCTAGAAGATAATGTAGGAAAACATCTTCAAGACCTTGTATTAGGTGGCCACTTCCTAGACTTTACACCCAAAGCACAAGCAACAAAAGAAAAAATAGATAAATGGGAACTCCTCAAGCTTGGAAGTTTCTGTACCTCAAAGGAATTTGTCAAAAAGGTAAAGAGGCAGCCAACTCAATGGGAAACAATTTTTGGAAATCATGTATCTGACAAAAGACTGATATCTTGCATATGTAAAGAAATCCTACAACTCAATGACAATAGTACAGACAGCCCAATTATAAAATGGGCAAAAGCTATGAAAAGACAGTTCTCTGAGGAGGAAATACAAATGGCCAAGAAACACATGAAAAAATGTTCAGCTTCACTAGCTATTAGAGAGATGCAAATTAAGACCACAATGAGATATCATCTCACACCAATTAGAATGGCTGCCATTAAACAAACAGGAAACTACAAATGCTGGAGGGGATGTGGAGAAATTGGAACTCTTATTCATTGTTGGTGGGACTGTATAATGGTTCATCCACTCTGGAAGTCAGTCTGGCAGTTCCTTAGAAAACTAGATATAGAGATACCCTTCGATCCAATGATTGCACTTCTGGGTATATACACAGAAGATCAGAAAGCAGTGACACGAACAGATGTCTGCATGCCAATGTTCATAGCAGCATTATTCACAATTGCCAAGAGATGGAAACAACCCAAATGTCCTTTATCAGATGAGTGGATAAATAAAATGTGGTATATACACACGATGGAATACTACACAGCAGTAAGAAGGAACGACGTCGTGAAACATGACAACATGGATGAACTTTGAAGACATAATGCTGAGCGAAATAAGCCAGGCACAAAAAGAGAAATATTATATGCTACCACTAATGTGAACTTTGAAAAATGTAAAACAAATGGTTTATAATGCAGAATGTAGGGGAACTAGTGATAGAGAGCAATTAAGGAAGGGGAACAATAATCCAAGAAGAATAGATAAGCTATCACGGGTAAATTTAACGTTCTGGGAATGCCCAGGAATGACTATGGTCTGTTAATTTCTGATGGGTATAGTAGGACCAAGTTCACAGAAATGTTGCTGTATTAGGTTACTTTCTTGGGCTAGAGTAGGAACACGTTGGAAGTAAAGTAGTTATCTTAGGTTAGTTGTCTTTTTCTTACTCCCTTGTTATGGTCTCTTTGAAATGTTCTTTTACTGTATGTTTTTTTTAAATTTTTTTTTGTTTTTCATACAGTTGATTTAGGAAAAAAAAAAAAGTTTAGAAAAAAAAACAAGGGAAAAAGTATGCAGAGCCCCCTTGAGGAACTGGTGGAGAATGCAGGGGTATTGGCCTGCCCTACCTCAAGGGTTGCTAACATGCCCACAGACATAGGGGACTGGTGGTTTGATGGGCTGAGCCCTCTACCACAGGACTTGCCCTTGGGAAGACTGTTGCTGCAAAGGAGAGGCTAGGCCTCCCTATGATTGTGCCTAAGAGCCTCCTCCTGAATGCCTCTTTGTTGCCCAGATGTGGCCCTCTCTCTCTAGCTAAGCCAACTTGGCAGGTGAAATCACTGCCCTCCCCCCTACATGGGATCAGACACCCAGGGGAGTGAATCTCCCTGGCAACGTGGAATATGACTCCCGGGGAGGAATGTAGACCCGGCATCTTGGGATGGAGACCATCTTGACCAAAAGGGGGATGTGAAAGGAAATGAAAGAAGCTTCAGTGGCAGAGAGATTCCAAAAGGAGCCGAGAGGTCACTCTGGTGGGCACTCTTATGCACAATATAGACAACCCTTTTTAGGTTCTAATGAATTGGGGTAGCTGGTGGTAGATACCTGAAATTATCAAAGTGCAACCCAGAACCCATGAATCTTGAAGACAATTGTATAAAAATGTGGCTTATGAGGGGGGACAGTGGGATTGGGGGGGCCATAGGGATCACACTCCCCTTTGTCTAGTTTGTGGATGGATGAGTGGAAAGGTGGGAGAAGGAAACAAACAAACAAACAAACAGACAAGGGCACCCAGTGTTCTTTTTTACTTTAGTTGCTCTTTTTCAGTTTAATTATTATTCTGGTTATTTTTGTGTGTGTGGTAATGAGGGTGTCGGGGATTGATTTTGGTGATGAATGTACAACTATGTAATGGTACTGTGAGCAATCAAATGTACGAATTGTTTTGTATGACTATGTGGTATGTGAATATATCTCAATAAAATGAATATTAAAAAAAATGTATTTGCAGGCCACCCCCTGAGGAACTGGGGAAAATGCAGAAATATTAAACTTCTCCGCCTGGGGAATTACTAATATTCTCACAAGCATTGACGACTACCGTTTTAGAAGGCCAAACCCTCAATCTTGGAGCTTGCCTTTATGAAGCTTATTACTGCAAAGGAGAGGCTAAGCCTACTTATAATTATGCCGAAGAGTCTCCCCCAAAGAACCTTTTTTGTTGCTCAGATGTGGCCCTCTCTCTCTTTCTAAGCCCACTCAGCAGTTAAATTCACAGCCCACTCCCCCTACATGGGACATGACTCCCAGGGGTGTAAATCTCCTGACAACATAGGACATGACTCCCAGGGATGAGCCTGGACCCGGCATTGTGGGATTAAGAAAATCTTTTTGACCAAAAGGGAGAAACAAAATGAAACAAAATAAAGTTTCAGTGGCTGAGGGATCTCAGATGTAGTCAAGAGGTCATTTTGGAGGGTTTTCTTATGCACTATATAGATATCCCTTTGTAGTTTTTGGTGTTTTGGAATAGCTAAAAGGAAATTCCTGAAACTGTTGAACTGCAACCCAGTAGCCTTGATTCTTGAAGTTGATTGTATAATTTTGTATCTTACATGGTGTGACTGTGTGATTTTGAAAACCTTGTGGCTCACACTCCTTTATCCAGTGTATGGACAGATGAGTAGAAAAATGGGGACAAAAATTAATTGAAAAAAGGGTATTGTGGGGGGCTTGTTGGGCTTGGTGGGCCGGGATGTTTTAGGTGTTCTTTTTTACTTTTATTTTTATTCCTATTTTTATTGATTTATTTTTTTGGACTAATGAAAATGTTCAAAAATTGATTGCAGCTATGAAGCACAATTATATGATGGTACTATGAACAACTGATTATACACTGAGGATGACTGTTTGGTATGTGAATATATCTCATAAAACTGAATTTAAAAAACAAATAGCAACAACAACAACAAAAACAACCATGAGCCAATAAATTCCTATTGTTTAAGCCAACCGTTGTATAGTATTTGTTTTAGCAGCCAGGAAACTGACACTCCCTTGTTATCTTCCAATTCCACCAACCCACTCCCAGCCCTTTTTAACTCTTTAAGCCTGCTGCCCTTTGTTTCCAGGGAGCTGAGTTCTGCTCTTTCTTCCCTGCTACTGCAGCTCCTAAATAAAGTCATCCTTGCTTGTTTCACATTGTCTGGTATATTTTTTTCTTCAAAAAAATTCAAGGCTAGACAAACTTATTTGTCATTAGTAAGAGATGGTAATTAAAGCTGTGGTAGTTTTATAATATCCAGGACTTACTGTACTGAGAAAAAGTACAGAGTTAAAGGGAAGGTTTCAGAAGTTATTAGAAAAAGAGTCAGCAAAGGAGGAAGTTTTCAATTAACCCACAGCATTTCTCAAGCATCATTTGTGTCAAGATCCTAAAGAAGTGGCCAGAGAATTTAGGAGGAAAGAACAAGATGAGAATCATACCCTGGAATCCCATGTCAGCTGGGTAATGAGATGGTGTTTATGAATAATAAATCTGGACAGAAATCAAGAAGAATAAAATTGGGGAAATGGTACTTGGATTTGGTCACTGTCAGGACTGAGGGTAAATTCACTGGTTTTAGAATAGATCTGGGTGGAAGCAGACACCCCCAAATCTAGCTGTTAGAAAATTGACAAGCACATTTTTAATCAAAAGCAATGGCAGAAATAGTAATAGTGACCAGCTGGGTTTTCAAAAATATTTTGACTATTTGGGCAAGTAGGTTACCTGTGGGGAAAGCACCAGATATGTGTAAATGGAGGATTCTCCTTTTCATCCTCCTGGGAGCCTTCGCATTGGAAAACGTCATTATCGTTGGCTTCTTAGAAGACAAACACAAAAAATCCCAAAGGTTTGGAATGACTTTGAGCTTGTGCCCAAATGTGGACAGTCCATTTGCAGACAGGCTTGTGTACCTGGTAATTTCCCTTAGGATTTGGCTTTCTCTCTCTGACTCATTTGCCCATCAGCTCCATTTCCTCTCAAATACCAGCTGAAAGCATTTATTTTTCTCTGCTACCCATACCCTTTAATTTGCAGCTCCATTTGCTCTTGCTTAGTTATCCTTGGTGATTGTTTCCTCACTGGCAATTGTATGAGGTGTTTGAGGATATTGTTATTTGGAGGGGTGAGGAGCGGGGCTATCGTCAGAACTCGGTGGCCTTTAAATCTAGCTTAGTGCCAGCGCACTGGGGGATTCTCAGGCTATGAAGAGACACGTGGGAGTATTTCATCCATATATACTAGGAACATCCTGAGCGATCCGCCCCAGGACCCCATTCACAATAGGGTTCTGCTTTTAAATAGCTTTTCATTTGATTTGGAAAGAACTGATTCCCACACAGTTTTGCGAATGTGTGGAAAACCCCTATCATTTTCCTGTCTCTGCAACCTCTTCGCATGCCCCACATAGTACTTTGCTTTATGTGAAAGAGAGAAGAATGGATGGAGGGGGAGAATGAGGTGCTGCACTTTGGGGTGTCTGATGGCCTTTCCTTCTGTATAAGGTACATTTGTTTGCCTGCGAGACATTTTTAAAAAATAGTGGGTGGCAGAAGCTTTATTCTTTACTACTATCACCACTCCCACCACCTCCACTGCCTTTTGACTGCATTATACAATCACTTCCTTTGGTTTCCGTGAAACGCCTCTGACCATAAAAGGAATTAGGAAAGGAATACATGCTTATTGTTGAAAATTTGGATTTTGAACCAAGAAGCATTAAAATGCAGGAAAAAAAAAAGATTCAGAGTACACACCCAGAATCAAATACTGTTAACACTTTGTTGTGTTACCAAAGATTCATTTGATTCACCATCAATATTTTACTGAGTACTTACAATGTACCAGACATTATTCTAGTTGCTGTAAATACAGAGGTGATCAAAGTCTTTGCCCTTGAGAAAAGGTGTCCACTTTTTCCTTTGTGTCCACCCCATTCTAACACCCTCCCCATGCTGTATTCAGCTGGACCTTGGCTGCAATGGAGAGCTAATGTAGGCCCTGTCTGAGATGTTTCCTGACATTGTCACCTGAAGATTTTGGTTTTGGGGCAATAAGGAGGCCCACTTTCCTAGAGACCTAGAGACCTAGAGACCTAGAGACCTGGGTTAACTGTCTTTATCATTTGGTCTTATCATGCAAGATGATGGGTGTTCTTTCAAATAGGGAAGGCTAATACATGGGGTTTGTGTGGAACTGAAAACCCTGAACAATTGTCCTGCTGAAAACTGGCTAAATACTACATCCTGTGGAACTGACAGATTTATGGTAGAGTCTGTGACTGACAAAGATTATGTTGGTTGGTTGGTTGTTTGGGGTTGTTGCTTTTTCTTTTAATCAAGCAAGTTACTAGGCTACTCCCTAGGTTACCAGCCATGCCCTGCTGGTATTAGCTGTACTCTTAGCCTGCTCATTTCTTTCTTCATTTATTATGTATTTCACAAACTTTTACTGTGTAGCCATCACTGTGCTAGACACTGTGGTTGAGGAGATGAGGAACAGTGGAGATGCTCCTTGGGGAGGAGACGGAGATTCCAGGGAAGCAATTCCAATGCAGTGTGCCAGGTGCTCTGACAGGAGACCCAAGGATGGTTGCCTGACCTTGCTGCAGTGGGGGATGGGTAGGTCCAGGAAGTCTTTCTGGAAGACGGACTATCTGAGCTATATCTTGAAGCTTGGAAGGAAGAAGTAAATGAAGGGTGGGATAGCATGTGCAAATCCTGAGGAGCATTAGAGAGCCTGGAACAGTTGAAAGACAACCGGTAATTCATCATGGCTGGATGAGGTTACAGGGGAGTAAATGGTGAGCAATGAAGCCAGACAAGTGGGACTAATGCCAGACTTTGAAGGGCCTTTTCTGCTATGGTTAAAGATTTAGATTTTGTCCTGATGTTTTCCAATGGCTAATGAAAAAAAATTTTTTTTCCAAAAGGAAGTGACATGATGAGTGCAGAGGCTGGGAAGAATAGGGAAGAGGAAGTTTCTTTATTAATCCAGGTGAGAGATACAGGATTTGATGAAGAAAAAAGAATGGATTTGAGAGATGAAGAAAAAAGAATGGATATGAGAGATGCAAAGAAAGATGTGTGGTTTGGTTTGAAGTTGTTTCTACTCCAGATAAACACATTCTTAAATTTAGTCCTTTTCTGTGGGTGTGAATCCATTGTAAATAGGAACTTTTGATGAGGTTACTTCAGTTAAGGTGTGGCCCAGCCCAATCAGGATAAGTATTAATCCTATTACTGGAGTCCTTTATAAGTAGAATGAAATTTAGACAGATAGAGAAAGCCACAGGAAGCAAGAAGCTGAAGGGCAATGGAATGTGGAAGAGAAGGGAGAGGCCAGGAGAGTCCACCACGTGCATGTACATTGCCATGTGACAGAGGAGCCTAGGATCAAGGATACCTGGCAGCCAGCCCCAGAAAACCAGTTTTTGGGAAGAAAGCATCACCTTGATGATGCCTTGATTTGTACTTTCTTTTAGCTCCCAAATCAAGAGTGAATACATTGCCATTGTTTAACCCAACCCATATCATGGCATTTGCTTGAGAAGCCTAGGAAACTAAAACAAGAGAAACAACAGAAGTTCACCCCTAGCTGAAAGCTAGGGGGGTGAGGGACAGGATGGTTTCTGATGGTGATGTCATCCACTGAGACAGGTGATACTCATAGAGATGTCCACTTAAGAGAAGGGCAGACAAAGAGAAACTATGGAAGGAAAAACAAAACAAAACAAAAAGCCAGCCAACCAGAAAGAAAGAAAACCACGAACTGGGAGATCACATGTAATTGAGTGAAGACTGGCAGAATAGGGGATCAAAGGGAGAGAACTGTGAGTTCAGGAGAGAATGGGAGACCTGAGAGAAGGAAGAGCAAGGCTGAACTGTGCCATTTGGCTGTGAAGAGGAAGAGGGAGGCAATGCACCAGCTAGAGGAGGATCAGGGTTATGAGGAGGCTGGAGATGGGGGTTCACTTAATTTTTATTTTATTATGAGACACAGTTGAGGAAACAGGCAAGTAGAGGAAGTGAGGTTGAAAGCTGAAAATGAAGGGATAACTGATGAAAGAAAGTCACCGAGTAAGGATCCAGAACACAGACCAGTAGTTATCCACAAGGGCGGAGGTATGCCCAGGAGGCATTTTGGAAATGCATTTTGTTTGTCACAATGATTTAGGGGTGTTAAGACCTTGAGTGGACGGAGTCCAGGGCTGCTTTATGTCAGGCAATGGACAAGACTGTCCAGCATAGTAAAGAGCTGGTCCACATTCTGAACAGCTTTCAAGTGACCCACCAGATGGACACTTAGGTAAAAAATAAAAATCTATTTTTAATTATCTAAGCCTAGAATCAAACTCCATTTTTCCATACATAAAAAGTACTTTTTACACAGCTTTAATATATACTGAATTTTCCGTGAATTCAGCTACTCTATAAGGAAATTTTATACTGTGTTTTGTTGAGAGTTTTAGCGAGTGTTGGTTACTGTTTGGAAAACTGTGTCACCAATGGTTTTGTTGCTCCTAGTATTTGACTTGCAATACTAAACATGTATATCATTCTAATTCATTCAGAACTATCACATAGTTATTCTGCATGTAGGTGCGAGCATTTGTCTACCTAATTATGTATTCTGGTGTAGTAGCACCTGAGCTTTTGCATATTAAATTACTTTCCTTTTATTTCCTTTACATTATAATTACAGCATTAAATCAATTAAAAAGTAATTATGTGTCCAGGTAGGTTATACTCCTTTTTCAATAGTAAAGGGCAGGAGGGTTACAAAATATTTTTTATAAAAAGAGGGCATTGGGTCTGATCCAACTGAGAATCATTAGCAAAGACAGGAAGTTTGGAGGAGAATCCTCCAGTACACACTGCTCTAGAGAAGGAAGAGAGGACTTTGATGTGATGCAAATACATTGAAGGAGGAGGATGTGGAGTCAAAGAAGTCATCCTGTTTCTTAGAACTTCTTAGAACTTCTTAGAACTTGAAGAAAGGGACTTAAGAGAGTGAGGAAGGTCTGAAAGAGCTACCCTGGCAGAGGAGGGCTATCTGCAGACCATGGGTAGATGGCCAGAGAGTGTTGAAACCCAGCTGAGGTTGGACACCGTGGATTTGGCAAGTTTTTCAAACAGTACTACAGTATGGCCTTTGTCCTAAGTGCCCAGCAGGAGGACTTCTCTATGGGAGCAGAGGAGGAGGACAACAGGATTAATCCAGAACTGGAGCTTTTCTAAACAGGAGTAGCAGAAGAATAAAAGGTCAAGACATTGACAGCACTGGCTGCTAGACTGGAAATAGTTTAAGCAGTATACCATGGTTCTGGCCAGAAGTGAAGCCAAGAAGCAACTGAGAGGCTGTTATGTCTGAAAAACCCCTCCCTTTTTGGCCCTGGTCAACCCCTGGCATCCCAGCAGTGGTGTATCCTTCCTGATTCCACTCCAAAAACGGAGCCAGCTTTTTTCCCTACTTGGTTTGTTACTCAGTGGAGCTCTTTTAAAAGAGATTTTCTTCTTTAACTGCATGGAATTTTTTGAACTGATTTACATGGGCTGTCATTCTCCCAGGACTTGGTCAAAGGAAAAATTCGTTTCAACAGCTTTCAAAGCTTCCTAATGTAAAAGGTGTCAGGCTGTGCCAAGGGGAAGGTAAGTGATATCAGACTCAAAGAGGAGGGTGACCTTTAGGTGAGAAGGTCAGTAAAAGTAAGCTGAAAATAAGAGGTATAGTTAGTACATCGCTCTTTGTTTAAATAGAAAAGTAAAGCCCTATGAATTCCCACACGTGCTCTGAAGAGTCAGTCATTTTAGAATGAGAAGGGACTTTTAGAGGCTCTCATCTAAATTCCCATTCAAGTTTCCATTTCCAAATATTGAAATATTGGGCATTATCTTCTGGCTGCATAATCTGAATCCTATCCTGTTTCCCTCTGTCCTTAACTGAAGAGAAAGCTAAGGAAGCTACAGGAAAGGAATAGTATCTAATGGACACATTCAGATTTGGGGGCTAAAACATGGAGAGAAGGTGAGGGAGGGGAGAGCTGGTTTACCAGTGGAGTTGCTGGAACCTGAGGACACTGGGACTGTCAGGGACATAAGAAGGCTTGGGGTGGGAAGGCACACCAATTTAGAACTGGATGTGGGTGCACACAAATGTGAGAACTGATGTCAAATGGCTTCAGGGTCTCCATGAATAAGGTGTTAACATCTGCCTTGAAAGATCATAGATAGAGGTGATTAAAACCAATGTGAATTAATATAAAAAATATACCAGGGAAAAGGGTATGAGAAGGCAATGCATAGAAGGGGAAAGACAAATGGCTAACAAGTATAATATGAACAGTTTTGCAAGCACTAATAGTCACAGAACTACAAATAAAAATGAGTCACTTGAGATTGGCAAAAATTAGAAACTTAAATAGCACAAAGCACTGGCAAGAATGTAGAGTAAAAGGAGCCCTCAGGCATTGCTATTGGTGTAAACTGGTTCAGCCATTCTGAAAAGTGATTTGACAGACCTTAATGGAATTAAACATGAGAAAGCTCTATGACCAGTAGTTGTTCCTTTGTACATATATCCAAGAGAAATTCTTACACAGATTCATAAGGGACATCACCAAGGATATCATCATGATATTGTTTGTTGTAGTGGGGAGTTAGAAGCAATGTAGGTGTCTATCACTGGGTGAGTGTGTAGGAAAAACGTGGGATAGGCATACAATAAACTCTACTCTGAAGCACTTAGAGCAAGAAATGGATGTGTTCATTGCAGCAAGGATAGATATTTTTAAATAGTGTTGAGTGGAACACCTAAGAAATAGACAATATCATTTATAATTTAAAACACACACAGATATATTAAATGCCACTACATATTTTACAAGGATATTGTATTTAATTAGAAAATTGGATCAGTGGCTATAATAGAAGACTCAACATAACAGTGGATTAAGGTACATTGGGTTTTTTTTTTTGTTTTTTTTTTTTTGTCTTCTGTAAAAATCCAGGCAGGCAATCCAGGAGGGGGTGTGGTGGTTCAAAAAATAGCAGGACACATCCTTCTTCTATTGGTTTGCCTTGTGACTCTCAAATCATGGCTTTTATCTCAGAGAAACAGAAAGCTGCTTGGTCTCCTGCCACCACAGTCACAATCTAGCCAGTGGGAAGGAAGAAAGGAAAATGGGGCAGGACACATTTCTCTCGTGTAAAGGTGCAATCTTGAAATTGCACAGATGACTTTTGTTCATCACTTTGACACTTTCACACAGTCATGTGGTCATGTCTAGCACCCGGCTACAAATTCAATTAATATGTAAGAAAGAGGAAAAGAACAGTTTCTGCTACAAACATATGCATATGCAAGTGACACATGTCAAACACACTGGAGTGGGAACTTGAGAGGGAAGCAATGAGAGTGGGGATCAGGATGAAAGAGGAAGAATTACATTTATACACAACAAAAAAGAGACTGGATTCATGATGATAGTGTATCATAACTGAGACCTATGATTAACTCATTCCTCTGCATCTGAGGTCCATGAAAAAAAAAAAAGAAAAGAAAGAAGACAAAATAAGGAAAGAGGAAAGGAAGAAGGAAAAACAAGAAAGAAAAAAGGAAAGAGAATGAAAAAAGATTTGGCAAAATATTACTGTAAAATTTGAGTTCTCAGAGAGTGTTGGTATGGACAGCTGACACATGTAGGTGAGTTTCTAGGTGTCCCAGTATTGGAGGGAAATTTTCCCAATAGTCTCATGAAACCACCACCAAGAAGCAGAGTCTAATCCTCTGATGTCATAGGTCAGCTTGACTACTGATTTCCCTCCTGGTCATGAACACACATAATTATTAAGAACACAGAGAGCAGATTACATGGAAGATCAACGGACAGAGTCTTCCAACTTGAGTCTTCTGTGGGTTTCTGAAATATCCAAATTCTTGACCACAGACCCCAGGAAAAACAGAGGGATTGGTAGTGGGAACAAGTTTCTAAGTTGCCATGTTGGGGGGAAGAATAAGGCAGAAGACGTAGGTTTATCAGTCTGAAGAGCATTTCCTGGAAAATGCTGACTTGGGTTAAGAGTTTAGCAAGTCTCACTTAACTTATGCAAAAGAGAACAATGGACTCAATGATTCTGTTATATGAATTCAGAAGTGGCTAGAATGGATGTCATTAATTCACTGGCATATATATATATATACACACACAATAGAAGACAGCTAGTTTGAATTTAGCTGGCTGGTGTCAATATCCATGGTGGAATAGAAAGAGAATAAAAGAATACTTTAGAAAGCACACAGTTGCAAGTTCATATTCTTGCTTATTGTTAAAATGAACTTAATATTAGTTACCTAGTGGAGTTATTCAGGACACTAATTGTCTTCAGTGTCTATCTTATAGAGGTGTCCAAAATATGTTCTCATTATCTGCTAAATGTTAGAAATAGGCCTTTCCCCATATCATTTTTTGGTTGGTCATTTGGTTAATGTGAAAGATGTTAGATTTCTAGCCAATAATCATGTGTGTGTGTGGAGAGAGAGAGAGAGGGAGAGGGAGAGGGGAGAGAGAGAGAGAGAGAGAGAGAGAGAGAGAGAGAGAGAGAGAGAGAGAGGAGAGAGGAGAGAGTTTTCCCTGGTCTACATATTTCATTTACATATAAAATTGACATCTTTCATTTTGTTCATCCTTTTGGAGCATTGCTGAAAATCAGTTGATTCTTGGAAACATGGCAATATATTCAATAAAATGTATGGGGAGGGGCACGTGAAATCAAGTGACATGACAAGGGGAATTTCTTTTGACCAGGAGTTTTGGTTTGCTAGAGCTGACAAAACGCAATATACCAGAAATGGGTTGGCTTTTACAATGGGGATTTATTAACTTACAATTTACAGTACTCAGGCAGTGAAAATATCCATCTCAAGACATCAATAGGACAATACCTGGATTCTGAAGATAGGCTGCTGGCATCTGGGACACCTCCATCACATAGGAAGGCACATGGCTGGTGTCTGCTGGTCCTTCTCTCTTGGGTTTTGTTGCTTCCAGCTTCTGGCTTCAGTGGCTTCCTCTTTGTTTTCTGTGGGTCCTCTCTTAGCTTCTCTGGGGCTTTTCTCTAAACTTCTCTGAATTTCATCTCTTAGCTTCTCTGTGGTTTTTATCCTCTTATAAAGGACTCCAGTAGGAGAATTAAGACCCACCCTAGGGCACTCCTCAACTGAAATAACCTAATCAGAAGGTCCTACCCACAAAAGGACTACACCCACAAGAAAGGATTAAAAAAAAAAACAACCCTTTCTGGGGCACATACAGCCCCCAAACTACCACATCACGTCTTCCACAAAAGGCATGTTCAGGTCCCAATCGCTGGCCCTTTGAGGGTGAACCCATCTGTAAATAGGACCTTTGAAGACGTTATTAGTTAAGGTGTGCCCAAACTGAATGAGGGTGGGCCTCAATCCGATATGGCTGAAGTCCTTATAAGCAAAGGAAATTGGACATGGAAGGAGAAGCCATGGGAGAAGCAAGAAGCTGGAAGTCAATGGAACCTGGAAAAGAAAGGAGAGGGCATTGCCTTGTGATAGAAAGCTAAGGAGCCCCAAGGAGGACCATGAGCCAGCCCCATAGCACCACAATCTCCAGAGAGAAAGCATTGCCTTATTGATGCCTTGATTTTGGACTTCTCCTAGGCTCAAAACTGTGAACCAATATATTCCCATTGTTTCAGCCAACCCATTGTATAGTATTTATTTTAGAGGCTGGGAAACTAAGAAACCAGGTAATTGGGCAGCACTGACATCATTGGTTATGACCTTTGTTTTTTTTTTTTGCTTCAAAGCAACTGAATTTATTTATTTTTATTTTTTTTACATTTTATTTCAAAATAAATTCAAAGTTATAGGAACAGTTGCAAAAACAATACAAACCCCATACACAGAACTCCAGCATTCCCGCCCCCCCCGATACCCCAATCCACTAACTTTAACATGTTGTCACACCGCTATTTCTTTCCCTCCCTCCCTCCCTCCCTCTCTCCCTCTCTCCCTATCTATCATCCATCATCTATTGCTCTGTCTTCTGAACATATGAGAGCTAGCTGCACACATCCTTGAACAAACACTATAATTCACATAAACAATTCCCATAAACAAGAACATTCTTTTATGCAATCCCATTAAGCGCAGCTAAGAAGTACAAGAGATTCAACAATGTTACAAAGCTTATAGTCTATATTTCCTTTTCCTTATGTCTCAACTGTGTCCCTTTGAGCCTGCTGTCCTTCATCCTCAGATCCCATCCAGGGTCATCCTTGGCATTCAATTGCCATCTATCTAGACGGTCTTTTTTTTTTTTTTTTTTTTCTTTTCTCAATTGTGGAAACATATATATATAGCCTAAATCTTCCCATTCCACCCCCTCCCTAGCATTCCATTAGTGGGATTAATCACATTTAGAATGTTGCAATGCTATCACCTTCCCACCATTCATACTAGAAATATCCCTTCACCTCAAACAGCCACCCTACACTCATTTCTTAACTCCCCATTGCCCCTTCCCCCATTTCTCTTAAATTATACTCTACTTTTCATCTCTATGGTCATATTCTCTGATAATTTGTTTGTGTTTACTGTGGGGCTTAAAATTAAACTCTTAAATACATAACAATCTTGTTTTTCTTTGATACCAACTTAATTTCAATAGGACACATAAACTATGTACCTATACTCCTCCATTCCCCCACCTTTATATAGTTCTTGTCAAAAATTATGTATTTTACATTGAGTTCAAAACCACTGATTTGTCATTAGAGTTTGTGTATTTTATATCATGTAGGAAGTAAATAGTGGAGTTACAATTCAAAAATTATCGACTTCTATTTATATTCCATTGTGGTCAGAGATTGTGCTTTGAATACGTTCAGTTGTTTTGTTTGTTTGTTTGTTTGTTTGTTTTTTAATTTATTGAGGCTTGTTTTATGTCCCAGCATATGGTCCATTCTGGAGAAAGATCTGTGATCACTAGAGAAAAATGAGTGTCCTGGTGATTTGGGATGTAAGGTTCTATAAATGTCTGTTAAAATTCTCTATATCTCTTTCTCCTTTCTTTTTTTCTCTGTAGGTAGGGCTCCCTTTAGTGTCTGAAGTAAGGCAGGTCTTTTATTGGCAAACTCTCTCAGCATTTGTTTGTCTGTGAAAAATTTAAGCTCTCCCTCAAATTTGAAGGAGAGTTTTGCTGCATAAAGTATTCTTGGTTGGAAATTTTTCTCTCTCAGAGTTTTAAATATGTCATGCCACTGTCTTCTCGCCTCCATGGTGGCCGCTGAGTAGTCACAACTTAGTCTTATGTTGTTTCCTTTGTACGTGGTGAATTACTTTTCTCTTGGTGCTTTCAGAACTTGCTCCTTCTCTTCAGTATTTGAGAGTCTGATCAGAATATGTCTTGGAGTGGGTTTATTTGGATTTATTCTATTTGGAGTTCGTCAGGCATTTATGCTTTGTGTATTTATATTGTGTAGAAGGTTTGGGATGTTTTCTCCAACAATTTCTTTGAATACTCTTTCTAGACCTTTACCCTTCTCTTCCCCTTTTGGGGCACCAATGAGTCTTAAATTTGGATGTTTTATTTTATCTATCATATCCCTGAGATGCTTTTCAATTTTTTTTTCCTCCATTCTTTCATTTTCTGTTCTGTGAACTTCTAGAACACTGAGTCGTTGTTCAGCTTCCTCTAATCTTGTATTATGAGTATCCAGAGTCTTTTTAATTTGGCCAATAATTTCTTTTATTTCCATAAGGTCTTCTATTTTTTTATTTAATCTTGCAATTTCTTCTTTATGCTCTTCTAGGGTCTTCTTTATGTCCCTTTTATCCTGTTCCATGGTCTTCTTCATGTCTTTTATATCCTGTGCCATGTTCTTGTTCCTCAATTGTGATTGTTTGATTAATTGTGCCAAGTACTGTGTCTCTTCTGATATTTTGATTTGGGTGTTTGTGATCGGGTTCTCCATATCTTTGGTTTTATCATATGCATTAAGATTTTCTGTTGTTTTTTGCCTCTTGGCATTTGCTTTGCTTGATAGGGTTTTTTTCAAGTTGTAAAAGAAAAACAAAACAAAACAATCCAATTTTTCAGAAATACAAGTTGGTGTTGTAAGCTTTCTCCAACTAACCAGCAGAAGGCGTCTGTGAGTCACCTATACCCCTCAAGTCAGTTCTCCCCAACTCTGTCTGTGTGGTGTGTGGGGAAATGATTTTTGTGGGGTTCAGTTGGTGAACTCAGTTTGGGTTTGTTGTTGGAGCCGTCCGCCCTGAACGTGGTACATGTGTCTGGGTGGTCAGGGAGGCAGGGCCGCGTTAATATTCAGACCTCCCAGGTGTTCCCAGAGATTCAGGGCTGTTGCAAGAGTCTAAGCCTTCATTTCAGTTTTGCCCCAGCTTTTCTCTGTCGCTGACCCACAAACCACCAGCACTGACGTAGCATCCCTGGGTTTTCCAAGCAGGCCCTCCTTCTCAGCTGTGATCTTCCAGGACCTCTGCTGAGGGAAGGCTGTGCTACATTACTAGTGCATGTCGTCCCTCAAGGGAAGCCCCAGGCTGCCAGGCTGTGCAGGGTCGCTCTCTGCCTGATGCAAAGATTAGCCTATAAATCTTGACTGGTGTAAGTTCTGAATGAAAGGCAGGTAGTAGAGCTGGGCCCCACCCCTTTTCTTAGAGAAGATAGACACCGTAGGGGGAGGTCATTAGCATTTCAATGGTCTCTCTCTACCTGTGCCACACCCCTGTCTGGGTCATAGAATTGGGAACTGAAAATGGACGAGGCTTTCTCCACTGAGTCAAGAAAGGAACAGAGCTAGTCCGAGGCGACCCTCTGGCTCTCCAAGGTCAGTCATCACCCAAAGCCTCTGTCTACTTGTTGGGGATTCATACCTCGTAGTGAGCAGTTCTTACTCGCTAATTAAAACCCCAGTTGGAGCTCAGCTGAGCTATATTTGCTCGCTGGGAGAAAGCTTCTCTCTGGCACCAGGAGGCTTTGTAGTTCGGGCTGTGGGGGAGGGGTCTCCCGATTTGGATCCACAGTTCTTACTTACAGATTTTATGCTGTGATCTCGGGCATTCCTCCCAATTCAGGTTGGTGTATGATAAGTGGATGGTCATGTTTGTCCCCCTGCAGTTATTCCAGATTATTTACTAGTTGTTTCTGGTTTTTTTTAGTTGTTCCAGGGGGACTACTTAGCTTCCACTCCTCTCTATGCCGCCATCTTAGATCCTTGCTGGTTACGACATTTTAAGAAATGCATTAAGAACCTTTGAAATTGTTGAAAGGTAAAATAATCAATGGAGAAAAGTCTTAGACTTAGAGAAACCTCAGCAGTCCTAGAGAATAGCTTGGGTGTTTTCTGGGAACACGCACCTAAGTAGAATAAGGGGCGGCCACATACTGGTTCATTCAGAATCAAGCTTTGCACACAGGGAGAGCCAAAAGGAAGCTTCACCTAGCTCAGGGACCAAATTAGTCACCATCAAGCTCAGATTTCAAATACGCTGCTAGAGAAACCAGTGATTTTCAGTGAATGACTTTCAGCATACACTTACATCCTAAACGGAAGGAAATCTAATAATAGCAAGGATTTCTCAACAAGCTGGGATTTTCATGGGATAATTACACCCCTGGAGGATTAAAGGCATCATCTTCTGCTTCTTGCTGTGAAAGACCATGGGACTGATTGTCTTTCAATTACCACCCATAGCTGTGTCTCTGGCTCAGACTTGATGTGGGTAAGAGAGAATACGTTTGCATGGAAAATCGTGCATATGTTATATCTGTTTTCTTATCACGTATCTTGTATTTCTTAAGGATAAGATAATAATCACAGAAGTCAGGAAATCCATCCTCGAATGTTAAGATGAAACTAATTTCAGCCCAGTAAGATTTGAAGAGCTTATAGAGCAATTACATATATATATATATATATATATATATATACATATATATGTCTATCTTATATCATGTATATGTGTTTCTGTTTGAATGTATATGTACACATACATACACACAAACACACAACCTAGAGAAGGTTATTCTTAAACCTCTTGTAATTGAAGTCCTTATTGTCACTGCTATCCTTAATTGAGATGCAGAATATCTAATCATCATTTTCTCATAAACAGTCATCGTAGATGGATGGGATAAAATCTTCTTTAGCGCACTTCCAGGAAAACGTTTCTCTTTGGATGAGTTTGCATACATATACATGAAAACTATAGATTATTTTTCTTTTTGTTTTAGCTTCTAATTGTAAGAATTCCTTTATACAGCTGCCTGGTAATATTTACCCCTTTGTGTCTTTCATATAATCTCTTTTCTGTTCTTTAACACTTAATTATCCTACTTTCCATTATGTTTAATTTTATGGGATGCCCAGAATATTTCTGGAAATCCAATCAAATAGATCCTCTCTTCTCTGGATGAAATGAGGAAAACTCCCTTAAATATTCCCTTGCCAGATCCAGAATTTTGTCAATATTTACAGCACCTCTTTTTCTCCTCATGTTCACATTGCTTCTTTCTCTACAAGTTACTCTGTCCCCTTAGCCTTCACCGTCCTGAAGTCTCCAGTAATGGGTTTACTACTGCCCAGATCACACACTGTCCACCCTGCCAATTTTCCCTTCCATTTATACCCAAAGTGTTGTCAAATCAACCTTCTTTCTAGACAACTCTAGGTTTCCTCAGTCACACCTGTAGACAAAACTAAGGTTATGTCCATTCAGCTCCCAACTTTAATCAGAAGTGGGTGAGTTAAGCCCAAGGGGTAAAGTGACTTGTTTCCCAACCCTTATGACTAAACAGGTGACTAGCTTTTTCCTTCTGGATAATTAGGAGTTTTCCTCTTGAGAGCAAACAGAGATTATTGAGTTTTCACTCTCAAGGATTGTTTTCTTACTCCACAAATGTAAATCATAGGGCAAAGGCTCAAGGAGTGAACACATTTATTATTGGACTAGGTGACAACCATTGATACTTTGGTCTGTTTGATATTAAAAAGGGATTATAAACCTCTCAGGGACCAATGAAGGATAAGAACCTTTGGCTAGAAAACAACAAAAACATTTTTCTATAGTACATGCTTTTTGCCCCGTCCTCCTGAGGGGAGAATTTTACTTGAATCTCCTCTACTTTACCTCTACTTTACTCTTGTCAGCTTAGGGTGAGTATCAAGTCATCCTCAGTGGAGATGAGCCCCCTTAGTTCCTGAGGGAAACAACATTTCATCTTTAAGGTGTGAAGACAGAGTTGGGGGTGGGGGGGGATCTGGGTGGTGGAGGGAGCACACATCTTTACTCCTGTGACACTCAGAAGGGAGAAACCAGCCTCTCCTTTTTGAGCTCCCTGATGGTTTTTATTTTTTTTTTCTTTTTGCCAGTTGGTACACATTGCAACAAATGTCCTGACAAAGGTTCTGTCTGCATTTGCAGAGTGAGCAATCAATGCTACATCTGTGCCGTAAAATGCTTGCAAATCTGCCAAGAACATGAATGACAGGCATTTTCCACAAAAGTCTCTCTTCCTCAGTCAAGCTAGGAACTGTTTTCTAAAAACACCAAATAGGCAGTGAACTCCCTAGTTATAAATCTCTTTGTAGGTAGCCAGATTTGTAATTAAGTGCCAACTTCCTCTATACAAGTTTCCTCTGTCTGGGCCTTATAGGCCTGACCCAGAAAAGCTGCAAAGCCCAAAGCTGTCTTCAGGGTAGCAGCTGGAAATGTACTTCTGCCTGGGTACAATACCACAAGGTCATCCCTGGATATTTGTTGGGCTGGGGAGGGGGTGGAAGGGGCCGGGAACAGCTCAGGTTTGCACTTGACTTCCTACTGAGGAGCTAGAGGGCTGCGTAGGGGTGGGGCGGGGCGGGGAATAGGCAAGGCCTGGAGCCTTAGCAGCCAGGAGCCATTGGACTTCCACCCAGTCTCTAGCTGCCGCTGTTCCACACCCTGGTGGCAGCTCCTTGGGTACTCCTTTGACGCAGAAGGGGCATTCAGGAGGCCAAAAACAAGGAGATCATTGGAGCTAGCCCAGGGTGGAACTGTGGAGAGGCACAGTGTGTCAGGAGTGTTTTACCACACTGCCTTCTAGAACCCTCTCCCCATTTCATACCTCTACCCTGCAGCCCTTCTCAGCAAGACCTTGCTTTTCCTTGGCTGTCTCTCACAGGTATGCTAAGCCATACATGGGCAGAACCGAATTAAATCTGGGCCTTTTTTGCTCCATCCTTAACATTTATCTCAAAAAAAAAAACAAAAAACAAAAAACAAAACTCTAATAGGAAAGCCTTGAAAAATACTGTCTTTCCTTAAATCTTAAATGGGTGGCTTTCCATAACCATAAAACACATAGCAAAATATCTAAAAATGGATTTTAAAGAAATCACTCCCAGCTGATTTCTCTAGGCTTTCTCCTCATGGTCACGTAATTTTTCTCCCTTCCTCAAGCTTTTTAATTGAGTGTTTTGTTTTGTCCTTTTTTTTTCCCCAGATCTCTTTCCTTCTCCAGGAGTTTCAGGCCATTTCATATGTAATGGGATCTTCTTCACTCTGCCTTTCACAATTCTGTTTCCTCACCCATTACCTCAACGATCAAAATAAGGGCAGCGTGAACCAAAGGATCTTCTATTGGAAGTTGAGTAGTGGGGAATACTAAAACATCAAGGATTTTGGTTCCTGTTATACTCCCAAAGAAATTTTAGAATCTTTTATCTTTCAATACACTAAAAAGTGAAATCTCTAATATTGGAATTCCAGGCACTGTAATAGGTGATGGTGGGGAGGCAGTGGGAGTTAGAGAGGAGTGGGATGGTGGTGGGGGGAGTGGAGAGATTGCCCATCCCTCCCAATACATTTGTGGTACCTGTCAATTTCTCTGAGGCCAGCTATTGAGGCTTCTGGTTGAGGGGCCTAACTTCCTCCTCTCCCACCCCTTAGGCACAGGGCTGACTCAAGAGATCCAAATTGGAACTAGCTGTAGTACAGGCACGGTGCTGCCAGGCTAGGTTATAACCATGGGTCATCACCTCCTCAAGATATCCTCTTTTAATGGCTCTAATTTCATCTGCAGGCAATATGAATGAATCACGAAAAAGTCATGCTTTTTAGCATCTTGTTAACTCCCCAAGGAAGCAAATTCCCTCAAGTGAATGTTTTTCCTTTCATACTTAGGTAGCAGCCACATTTACCTCAGAGTAGAAGATTGTTCTGCCTCTACACATCTGCCTTGATTTTGTAAGTCCTCAAATTATTTAGAAGGCTCAGCACCTCCCGTTCTAATCTCCTGCTTTGAGAAGGGAGTCGGGGTGGGGAGGAGTGGAGTGTAGTGGAGGGTGAGAAGCGGGGTAGGTAGGTGAGGATGAAAGAGAACAATGTAGTCACATGCACATGGTGTCACCAACCTCAGAACTTGCCTCAGCATTTTGAAGGTTCAACACAACATTGAAAGGTCATGCCCAGGAAACTGAGCCTTCCTCTGAATCACTCTTATGAGTCTACATTTGACTAGCAAGGTTGGGGGCCTAGGACCTCTGGTGAGAGTATGGGATGGGAGGAAAGAGGTTATACACCAGGGAAAGCAACAAGGTTTTGCTGGTGATTCTTCCCATTCATAGTGGTTTTTATTAGGAGCAGGTTTCCTTTCATCCTAACCTATTTTATTTGATGTTTATTGTTCCTGTTTCAGTGATCTTATTCCAAGTTATTCATTTGTACTAGCATCCATAGCCTCTAGCCTCCTGCATTCATCTAAGAAAGGCTTACCTGGAAGAAGATGCTGACCTTGAGGTGAACTGGGCAGAAACTAGCCAAGGGCTTTTACATCCAAATGGGCTGTAAGGAAGGGGAGGGCTGGGTAAGTAGTTCCTAGAGTTACAGCCACAGATCTCTCCAGAAAATTCTGTGACTATGCAGACTGCTTATGGTTCTTACCCTGAATCCTGTCAGATGCCATCATTCCACATCAGGCCTGTGCACTGACCTCTGTCTGCACCCACCATCTGCCTGCAGCTGGGTCTCAGGCCAGATGTTCACAAACTGAGCTGCCTGCTATGGAAGGTGTCAACCCTGAGTCTGGTAGGCAGAGATGGTTTACCACATTTACCCTTGGTGCTTCCTGTATTGAAACTGCAGACTCTCTTTTGGCTTCATTAATAATGAAGAAGGAAAGAGAGGCTATTCTACTCTGAGTTGGATGATGCTGATGAGTTTTATTTTTGTATCTCAGGATTTCTTTTTCTTCCATCACTCAGGAAAGCTATTAGATACACCGGAAGATGTCAGTGTAAACCTCCTCCCTATCTCCTGATACTAGATATGAGCAGTTGGAAATATTCTCCAAGGGATCAACCTGGGGTGGAGGTAGGGGGTGGAGGGAGAGGTAGTTTGCAAGCAGCCAGGGCTTCAAACTCCCATTTGGACTCTCAGCTAAGTATCTCCCCAAGAATCCATGACATGAAATGCTAAAATTCCCTTCCCCAAATGTAATTTCAGACCCACTAACTGAACTAGTACAGTCAGTCTATATTTGGGAGTTCTAAGCCTTGGAGTCTATAGGCCAAATGTCCCTTAAAATCAGCATGGGAAATAGCCGACTGGGAAGCAAATGAAAACCAGGTGATAGAAGAGTCTGACATTTGAAAAATGCTTTTATAAGATTGGTTGAAATATACCAGGGACCAAAAAAGGCTATTTTTAATACCTGTGCTTTGTCAGCATGCACAGCACATTCATCTTAGTCTGGGGAATTTTCGTTTCTGAATAAGGTCAGAGTGTCCTGAGGATGTGTGAGTGACATCTATTTCACCGCTATTATGTGAAGTTTTGTTACAGTGGCCCACATTTAGTGTAGCCAGAACTGGACATGTTTCTTAGTGACATCTGGAATACAGAAGTCAGCTGGTATATAAAGACATACAATAACAACAAAATACTCTTCTAATATAGTTTTCATGTTTCCTTCTAGGACCATTCAGGACACTTCTCTGCCATCACACCCTGCCAACAGAATCTGAACGCCAGAACACTATGTTTCATCTCAATCCAATGACATATTTCACAGTCAGCCCTCCAGCCTCCTGCCTGCATCAAGTTGTTTCAGCCTTTCTCAGTAGGGCATTGTTGGCATTTTGGCAGAGGTGTGACTTGGGCAGTTGATTGTATAGATCTGTCCCTTGAATGAAGAATGATTAACATCTCTGTACCCCATTAAATTCCAGCAACCCCCCCCCCAATTGTGACAAACAACCCCCTCTCCCTGACACTTTTCCAAATGCCTCTAGGGGAGGAAGGAATGCAGTTAAGAAATTCTATATAAAACAGAGACAACTTTAGCATAGGTGAGCATGAAGAGCTAGGGTCCCACATGGCCAGTCTGCATGGAAGCATTTCTTAAGAGGCATTAATCTGAACCCAGAGAGTGTTACATCCTACAGTTTTCCACAAATTCCATTATCTGTGATCTCAGAGAAAGAAAAGACTCAAGCAGATGAGCAGAGAAAAGTGGAGATGAGAGCATATGGAGACCACAGACTGGTGAATATCCTTGGTTCCTAGTGCAAGGCTAGTCCCTGGTTTCACAAAGGACTTATGAAGCTGTGCTCTCTGCTCTTGGATTTCATGGGGTTACCCCCTGTTGCAGTTTGCTAAAGCTGCCAGAATGCAATATACCAGAAATGGGTTGACTTTTAAAATGGGGGTTTATTAATTCACAAATTCACAGTTCTAAAGTCATGCAAATGTTCCATTTAGGGCATCAACAAGATGATACCTTCTGTGAACAAAGGCTGATGGCATCTGGAGTTCCTCTGCCACATGGGAAGGCACATAGCTGGCTCTGCTGACCCTCCTCTCCCATGCTTAGCTCTGGTTTCAGTGGCTTTCTCCAAAATATCTCTGGGCTTCTGTCTCTCTTAGCTCCTTAGCTTCTCTGGGCACCCTCCAAAATGGCTCTGCCTTTTATCCACTCATAGAGAACTCCATGAAGGGGATTAAGACCTTGAATGGGTGGGGTCACGTCTCCATGGAAACAACCTAATCAAAAGGTCCCACCCACAATAGGTCTGCCTCCACAAGATTGGATTAAAAGAACATAGTCTTTTCTGGGGTTCATAACAGATCCAAACCAGCACACCCCTGAAACTTAAAATAAGTCCCCTTCTCCCTTGTTTTTGTATTGGGCTAGCTTAAGGGGTTTCTGTTATTTGCAACCAGAAAAACTTGACTCAAGACATACTTGAAAGGATAACTAGCATGCATCATGCTCACAAAGCAAGCCACAAACACAGCAAGGTCACTGAAGAAATAGCATATATATGGTGATCTTATATCCTGGTTTGCCTGGAAGTCTTAGTTTATACTCCTTTCCCCTTTTCACTTCCAATAGCCCATTGTGAAAATAAATTATATGACCACCTGAGTCAGAGGATCCAAGGTGGACAACAAAGTCTTCATTGAGAAAACTGACCTTAACAGAAGGAAAGATGTCAGATACAAGGAAGAGGAAAATGGTATGCATAAAAGATTCTCCTTTAGCTGTGGCCCTCAACTGATGTGCCTTAATATGATTCTAAATGGGATATAGCTGGTCTCTGAAGAATAAAGCTGTGGATAAATAAAAAAGGGTGGGGACAATATTGTCCTGTTCTGATCTTCTTCACTGGTGCACTTGGAAGTAACTGACCCATGGAAGTAATTGATTCTGATTTGGTAGGCTGCATGGTAAACATTTTGGATTTATGCTCTATCAAGAGAAATGCTCTCTAATTGGATTCCCTTCCTGTTGCAAGAGGAGCAAAGCACAGAAGTGATTCTCTCCTTTATGAGAGCAATGGTGATTTCCAAGGTCGAGAGACATACAAAGAGAAGGTCTTTGTGAAAGTCCAGGGACCACACAGAAGTAGCACTTGGCAAAAGCCTCGGTACCTGGAGCACCAACATATTGGTTGCTTCCCATTTGAGTTTCCTGTTGATGGGGTAAATGGCACTATTATATAAGGTTCAAAGTTAGAAATTATATACTTTTTTGGCTTTTTAATTTTATTTGGTTAATTTCAGAGGCATGGGTAGTATTTTCAATACTTACTATCTATCTTTTTGCTTGCAGCAACTCATCTTATCAGCTAGCTGATGACTAGGTTGTCCTTTCATTGTGCTTATCACTGGGGCCAAGTTGCCAGAGATCTTCTGGCTTCTTATTCAGCTCCATGCCTTTATCCAAAAGGGTTTTCCTCCTTCCTCTTTTTTTTTGTGTCATTCTTCTGTTTTGCGTTTATATGTGTAAGAAGAGGGAGGAGAAAGTAAAAAGATTGGGCTATATTCTTCCATTTGAATCTTTGGAGGAAAGACTGTGTCTAAATAAGTTGAACAGTAGGAATAAGGTTCATATCATCTCAGCTGTAAACTGCTCAATCAATGTGAAATTGTGCTGCCACTGACTTTTTCCTTGAGAGCTTTTGCATCCTCATCACTGATAAGACTTCCACCTGTGCCTGTGGGGAAGCTTCGTTTTCTTGTTTCTGAATTTGGGAGCTTCATTTATTGTTATATCCAGCACCTTTTCTATTCTGTTTCTCCATTTCACTCCCTCTCCTTCAGCCCAACCTCTTTTCCTCCTTTGGCTTTAGTAAATTTTCAGATTCAATGTATTATACACATTCATGTAGTATATTAGTTTCCTATTGCTGCTGTAATAAATCACTACAAACTTGGTGACTTAAAACAACACATATTTATTCTTATGCAGTTCTGGAGGTTAAAAGTCCAAAATGGGTTTCAGTGGGCTGAAATCACAGTGTCCGTAGGACCATTCTCCCTCAGGAGGATCTAATGGGAGGCCCACCCAGTCAATCCAGGATAACTTCCCCATCTCAAGATCTTTAACCTACTCACATCTGCAAAGACCCATTTTTCCTATAAGGTACAGGTTCCAGGGTTTAGGACCCGGATATCTCTGGGGCCCATAATCTTCCTACCACAAACAGTTAATGCAAATCAGTGTTCATCACATTTGTCATAAAGGGTTTGAATTCGTGGTCTCCAATAATGTCACAACTCCAGAGCTTGAGACTGCAGGCTCCCCAGGGTCAGTTATTTATTTTTTCACACACCAAATATGCAAATCAAGGCCTCTGGGTCTGGCTGACCTATGGTCCAACATGGTACTTGCATGTCTAGCATCAGTTGGCCACTTGGCCTGTGGTCAAAGCTGCATGAGTGGTAGTCACTGGCTAAGGTCAGAATACCACATAGCTGGTGGTTTAAAACCACTTGTCCTAAAGCAGTTTAAAGTTGGCCTAATATTGGTGGTTACAAACCACCAATGTAAAAACACCCTTTTGAAGTTCAAAAGGGCAAATACAAAAGCTACACATCCAGGCCCTACCAAAAGCATTCCCATCTGTATATTCTTCCCTACTTCATCCTACTATTTGTATTTCTCAATGATCCCAGATCATGCATCAAATATTGGGGAATATGCAGGGATCCTCAGGAATTAGCATCAATCTTCCATGCTTGGATTCTAAACAAGTTGATAAATAAAATAAAGGAAATTGAGGCCAAAATATTTTTGTTACTGATGGAGGCCAAGTTGGAGGACATAGATTAGCCTAGTGAGTTTGCTGATCCTAACCCACAGAATTAGTTGTCGCAACTGCTTAGTCTCAGACAGAGCTACACTGTAGCAGGCCTTGCCCCGTGCATGGCACCTGCCCAGGTGTGACCTCTGGAAAGAAGAAGCTGAGGATTAATTGTGCCCTTTGTCAGCAGCCTAAGAGTTAAGCATGCCCAGTCATTCTTCCTAACTTACTAGTCAGAAAGTAAGCAAGGGATGGAGAGAAACCAAAAGCGTCACATCAGTGGAGGTTCCTCCACCTGGAAGGGAGTACCAGAAAGGCAAAAGAAGCAGCTTTTTCTCCCCCTGTTCTGGGCTCCGTTGTACCTTAGATTCTAGTTATCTGAGTAAATTTCATTATTGCTCCTTTCTATTGTGGGGCATTGGGCAAATTATTTAACTTATCTAAGCCTCAGTTTTATCATCTGTGAAGTGGGATGGTAATAACTACCTCAGTGGGTTGTTGCAGTAAATAAAAATAAAATATATTTAGTGGATTGCTTGCCACATGGTAAGAATTCCCCAAATTTCAGCTGTTACCATTATGTATTTTAACCATCATAAATTCCTTTATCACCAGAACAACCCCAAATGCATTTCTTAAAATTGACAAATCAGACTTTATCAAAATTCATCACAATTAAGAACTTTGCTCTTTGCAAGTTACCATTCAGAGAGTGAAAAGACAAGCCCCCAAATGGGAGGACATATTTGCAAATCACATACCTGAAAAATATCCTATCAGACTATATAGAGAACTCTCAAAACTCAGTAATAAGAAAAGAAACAATGTACATAACAATAGGCATAAGATTTGAACAGACACTTTACCAAAGAGGATATATGGATAGCAATAAGCACATGAAAAGATGCTCAACATTGTTAGTCATTAAAGAAATGCAAATTAAAACCACAAGGAGAGGAAGAAGGAGGGCATACCATAATCAAGATGATGGAGTGAGACACTTCAAAGTTCCATTCTTCCACAGAAGCTTTGAACAACCAGCAAGATGTTGAGAAACATCTTTCTCAAAGCTCTAGAAAAAAGTTAAAGGACTGTATTGTTTACTGGAGTGATATTAATGATCTTGAATCCCCAAAATATTGTAAACATGTTGACTACATTTAGAATATAAACAAATGGAGAAAAACACATTTGTGCAACAAGTTATAACCAGACATTCATGCGAGGCTATGATGTGGACTTGATAGACACACGCAAGTGAGCACTCCCTCAATAAGGACATTGACAACCAGACCTCGAGGCATGAAAGCCCAGGGCAGCCTCATGTAGAGGCAAACTGACGTCCCATCACTCTGACTCCTGGCTGAATGCCCACGCTGTGCTATATGCACTGCTGCCACCTTACCATTGCACCATGAGAGGAAGGGGTAGCAAAAGACAAGATAGGATTTCACAAAGGATTATGAATACTGACTCTTTATATTAATACTTTTTGTGGATGCTGGCATATTGGAATAGCTGGAAGGAAATAGATGAAATGGTGGAACTGTAACCCATAACATTCTTTGAGATCTGCTCGATAGCTACTTGTTCAGTTGTACTTTGGAAGTTATCACCATTCTGTATACATGTTATATTTTACAATAAGGAAATAACTGAAACTGTGGAACTGTAACCCATAACATTCTTTGGGGTTTGCTCTCTAACTACTTGTTGAATTGCACTTTGAAAGTTGTCACTGTTCTATATATACGTTATATTTCATGGTAAGGAATGTGTTCTAGTTTGCTAATGCTGCCAGAATGCAAAACAACAGAAATGGATTGGCTTTTATAAAAGGGGGTTTATTTGGTTACACAGTTACAGTCTTAAGGCCATAAAGTGTCCAAGGTAACACATCTGCAATCAGGTACCTTCACTGGAGGATGGCCAATGCTGTCTGGAAAACCTCTGTCATCTGGGAAGGCATGTGGCTGGCGTCTGCTCCAAAGTTCTGGTTTCAAAATGGCTTTCTCCCAGAATGTTCCTCTCTAGGATGCAGTTCCTCAAGAATGTCACTCTTAGTTGCACTTGGGGTATTTGTCCTCTCTTAGCTTCTCCAGAGCAAGAGTCTGCTTTCAACAGCCATCTTCAAACTGTCTCTCATCTGCAGCTCCTGTGCTTTTTTCAAAGCGTCCCTCTTGACTGTAGCTCCTCTTCAAAATGTCACTCACAGATGCACTGAGTTCCTTCTGTTTGTCAGCTCATTTATATGGCTCCACTGATCAAGGGCTACCCTTAATGGGTGGGGCCATGCCTCCATGGAAATATCTAATCAGAGTTATCACCTACAGTTGGGTGGGGCACATTCCATGGAAACACTCAAAGAATTCCAATCTCATCAGCACTAAAACGTTTGCTCCACAAGATTGCATCAAAGATAATGGCATTTGGGGGACATAATACATTCAAACTGGCACAGAATGTAAAAAAAAAGTAAGAACTACACTTTGAAATTCAACTCAGTATCTTCAGAGATTAGCACTGTATTTGGCACATTTAGCACAGGTAATAAATGCTGAATAAATGAAAGAATGAATAAAGGAATAAACAGAAAAAAAAGCCACAAAACAAAACAAAACAAAACAAAAACAGTAGGAGATGCTTGTGGCACCCTTGTTGGTCCCTCTCCGAGCCCTTTCCAAGCATGATGTGGAGCCAGCTTGTGCTCCAAATGTGTGTATCTGGCCCTGTTCTGGAAGGAGCAGAGAAACCCCTGGAGTGCCTGTATGTTGATGCCAATCCGTTGGGTGGCAGCCTGAAGGACTAAACCAGGAAACTCCTCTCTGGCTTGCCTTCCCAGAACTTTCCTGCAGGCAGAGGTATCTTGTGCACAGCTAAAGCAGCATAAGAAACAATTAAATCAAAGCAGACTGGGGCAGAGGTGCTTTGAGACATACAACAGAGCATCTGGGAGGAGGGGAATGCCTATTTCATAGAAAGTAGAGGAGACATTTGGATTCCTGTAAACATGGGATCTCCTAAGGCCATAAGTAAGCACAAGGCCAGGATAAGACATGGGCTCAGACAAGATGAGAAGACACTGCCCTTCACTATTGCCTCAGGCTCATCTTCTGATAGGAGATTTAAGCTCTGAAGAAGAGCCCCAGCCAATGCAGAGCCAATTTGCAAAGACTGTAAAGCGTTTTTTGCATTGGTTTTTTAGTTTTGTTAGCTCCTGGCATTCAAGAAAATCTCAGTCATTCATTAGCTGGATTCAAAGTTAAGGAACAGACAGCTCAGGGACTAAATTTCAGAGGTAATACATTAAATTATTAAAAGGTACCATGTGCAACAAAAAGCTATAGTGTACAAACAAAGAAACAGGAAATGATGGCCCATCCAAAGGCACAGGAAACCATCAATGAAGAAGACAAGACTTTGAACATACTAGACAAGGACTTTAAAATAATGATCTTCAACATGTTTGAGGAGATAAAGGAAACTATGGAAAAAGAACTAAAGGACATCAGGAAAATGGTGAATGAATAATATCAAAATCTCAATAAAAAGATAGATATTTTAGAAAGTAACTAAACATACATACTGGAGTTGAAGACTACAGTAACTAAAATGAAAAATTCCTTAGACAGTTTCAATAGAAGATGGGAGCTGCCAGAACAAAGAATCAGTGAACTTGAAGACAAGACAATTGAAATGATTCAGGCTTTGGAACAGAAAAATAAAGGGAGAATGACTGAAAGCTTTCCCTCTAGTATCAGGAACAAGACAAAGATGCCCACTGTCATCACTGTTATTCAACACTGTACTGGAAGTTCTGGCCAGAGGATTAGGCAAGAAAATAAATAAAAGTCATCCAAATCGGAAAGGAAGAAGTAAAACTTTCCCTATTTGCAGATCACATGATCCTATATACAAAAAATTCTGAAAAATCTACAACAAAGCTCTTTGAGTTATAAAAGAATTCAGCAAAGTGGTGAGGTACAAGGTCAACTTGCAAATATCAGTAGTGTTTCTATACACTGCGAATGAGAAATCCAAACAGGAAATGAAGAAAAATATTCTGTTTACAATAGAAAATAAAGAATCAAGTATAATTGGAATAATTTTATTAAAAGATATAAAGGACATTGCAGTGCTTTGAAGCTGTAGGTACCCAAGAAAAACATGTTCTTAAATTTAATCCATTTCTGTGGGTCTAAACCCATTGTTAGAAGGACTTTTCGACCTTTTAGATCATCTAAATCGGGATAGGTATTAATCTTGTCACTGGAGTCCTTTTTAAGAGAATGAAATTCAGACACAGAGAGAAAGCCACAGGAAGCAAGAAGCTACATCACAAATATTGCATTGGTATTTGCTTGAGCAGCATCACAACATCCCAAAAATCTTAAGTCATTTCAGCAACAATACTAAGTACAAAGTCTCATCAAAATCAATTAAAGGTGTGGTCTATACTGGGACAAAATTCCCCTCCATTTCGGTCCCGTGAAACCTATAGAATAAGTTACTGTTTCCAATATACAATGGAGGGACAGGCATAGGATAAACATTCCCATTCTCATAAGGAGAAATTGGAAGGAAAACAGGGATCATGGGTCCCAAACAATTTGGAAGCCCTGCAGGGTATCATCCATTAGATTTCAAGGTCTTAGAGTCATTTTTGGAATGATGTTTTGTTCTCTTGGCCTGATGGAGCAGCAGCCCCACCCTTTCCAAGTGCTTGTGCAGTGGCCATGCTCTCCCCAAATACTGGGGTGCTGCTCTCCCTGAATACTTGGGTGAAGGTTCCACCCTAGTCAATCATTGGGATGGTAGCCAGGCTCTAGGCTCCATCCTCCTCAAGAATCAGGGTGGCAGCCAGACTCTAGGCATCTCCTTGGGAATATGCTTTAGTATCTGAAGACTGGGATGGCAGCACTCTTCCTAAGCAACAGGGCAACCAAGCGCTCCACAATACACTAGGTATCTGAGAACCCTGGAGAAGTAACACTCTTCCTGAACAATGGCACAGAAGACCTGCCCTTTCCAAGTGCCAGGGCTTACTCACCCTTTCCACACATATGGGTGGGCTTGCTTTCTTGGCTTGAGAAGATATCTTCAGTCAAGATCCCAGTGTCCATGATCCTGCACTTGGAGTGATTTTTCCTTCAATCTGTCCCTCTTCTGTCCCTTTTAGTCCAGGCTGGCAGTAGTTCTGTTCATACAGATCTCACAAAAAACTTGTCAGTTTTGCATGTAGTACACAGGGGTACCAACACATCAGACAAAAGACTATTCCACAAATTCTTTCTGGATAACTGCATTTCTGATCCTGACTTGTACTGAAATGGCTGACTGTTTCCATGTTCAGTTAAACCCTAATCTGGAGCACTATTCTTTGGGGACTCACTTTTCAGAAATTCAGAATTTTCCAAGCCATCAATTTCTGGTTTCTTCATGCCAAGAGTTCAGTTCTTAGCTTCTTTCTTTCCTCTTGCATTTTTCTATAAGCTCCAAGGAGAAGCCAGGCCATACTTTCCACATTTAGTTTGGGTATCTTCTCTGCTGAATGTCCAAACTTGTCATTTTTAAATTCTGCCTTCCATCTGACATCAGAAAATTTTGCCAAATTTTTTACCACTTTAAAACAAGGGTTGCTTTTCTTCCAGTTTGCAATGACACATTTATCATTTCTATCTAAGTCCTCATCAGTAATACCTTTAGTGTCCATATTTTTACCAACAGTCTCTTCAAAGCAATCTAGGCATTTTGTATCAAGCAATTCTTCTAGCCTTTACCCATTACCCAACTCCAAAGACATTTCCACATTTTCAATATTTGCAATAACAGCACCCCACTCTTCTGGTACAAAATCTGTTTTAGTTCCTAGGCTGCTGGAAGCAGATATCATGAAACGGGTTGGCTTGTCAATGGGAATCTATTAGCTTTCAGTTTTGAGGCCAAGAAAAAATGTCCAAATCAAGGCATCATCAAGGCAGTGCTGTCTTCCCAAAGATCTTTGACTCCTCTGCCACATGGTAAGGCACATGGCAGTGTCTGCTAGTCTCTCCCTTCTCTTCTAGGTTTCATTGCTTTCAGCTTCTTTCTTCTATGGCTTTTTTTCTCTCTCTCACTGTATTCATTCTGCTTATAAAGGACCCCAGTAAGAAGATTAAGACCCACCTGGGGTCGCACTTTAACAAAATAACCTCATGAAAGCCTACTTACAATAGTTTTATACCTACAGGAATGGATTAAGAAAATGATTTTCTGGGTTATATACAGTTCAAAATAACCACAGTAGTTTCTTGAACAGCCTTGTACAGAAATGGACATGGAAAACTACAAAACATTGCTAAAAGAAGCAAAGAAGACCTAAATAAATGGAAGGACATTCTGTGTTTATAAATTGGAAGATTATTATAAATATTAGTAAGATGTTAATTCTACCCAAAGTGATTTACACATTCCATGAAATCTCTAAAGAAATTCCATCAGCCTTCTTTGAAGAAATGGAAAAGCCAATAATCAAATTTATATGAAAGTGTAAGGGGCCCCGAATAACTAAAAGCATCTTGAAAAAGAAAAAATGAAATTAGAGGATGCACACTTCCCACATTTAAAATTTATTACAGTGCTCAAGTAATCAAAAGAGCATGGTGCTGGCACTAGAACATACATAAAGACTAATGGAATTGAATTGAGTGTTCAGAAATAAACCCTCACCTCTATGACAAATTGATTTTTGATGAGGGTGCCAAGTCCACTCAATGGGGAAAGAATAGTTTATTCATCAAATGGTTCTGGGAAAACTGGATAGCCATATGTAAAAGAATGAAGGTGGGCCTCTACCTCATGCAAATTACAAAAATTAACTCAAAATGAATGAAAGACCTAAATATAACAACCCAAACTATAAAACTCCTAGAATAAAACATAGGGGAGTATTTTCAGAACCTTGTGTTAGGCAAAGGTTTCTTAGACTTTACCCCTAGAGCTTGAACAACAAAAGGAAAAAAATTTATAATTTAGACTTCATCAGAATTTAAAACTTTGTACATCAAAGGATTTCACCAGGAAAGTAAAGAGACAACCTACAGAAAGGGAGAAGATATTTGGAAACCACATATCCCTTTTGGGTTTAATATCCAGAACATATAAAGAAATTGTACAACTCAGCAACAAAAAGACAAATAACAAAATCTAAAAATGGGCCAAAGATTTGAATACACATTTCTCTAAGGAAGATATACAATTGGTCAATAAGCACATGAAGAGATGCTCATCATTATTAGACGTTAGAGAAATGCAATACAAAACCACAATGAAATAACATTTCACAAGCACTAGAATGGCTACTGTTTTTTAAAAAAATGTGGTGTTTTTTTTTTTTAACAAGTGTTTGAGAGGCTGTGCAGAATAGGAACACTTGGTCATTGTTGGTGGGGATGTAAAATGCAGAAATTCCATAGTTGCTATGGGAAACAGTTTGGTGGTTCCTCTGAAAGTAAGTATAGAATTATCATATGACCGGGAAATCCCACTTCTAGGTATATACCCCAAAGAATCAAAAGCATGGACTCAAACAGATATTTACACACTGGAAAGGAGCTTCTCAAGTCAGTCTTTCCCAGCCAGGACAAGTCCCAGGGACCCACAAAAGGAGTGACAGTTGGCTCCAAACTACCCTGGGGATGGGCTGATGGAGGGGCCAGGAAGGGTGTCACGAGTTTCTTCCATGGCTCCCCAAAGCTGTGCTTTCTTGCCTCAGCACCTGACCAGCAAATGTAGCCCTTCAATTTTCCTCTTCAGCTCTGAGGAGGCATATTGTCTTTAAATCTCCTGCACCACTTTTGTCCAGGGCAGGTTGGAACAAAGTCCACCAGCAGAGCTGGGTCCTCAGCATCCCAAAGTAGCTAATCAAAAGCAGTGATCTGTGATTGCCCCCCCCCCCCATCTTGTGGAACTGGGTTTTTATGCCCCTCTCTGGCACCAGTAAGCTTTGCCACCAGCTGGACCCCAATGCTGTCTGTGTCGAGAGTGGAGGGTGAGTGATGGTAACCATTGCACAGGGAGAGCAATTCACTGGAATTTACCAAAATTTACCAGCTTCTTCCTCCTGCTCTTCCCTGGATGCTGCACAGTGTTCTTCTGGATTCTGGAGTTTCAAGAATTGATTCAGACAGTTCTTGCCTGTTTAATAGTTGTTCTGGTACAGGGACTGATTCCTGGAGCCTCCTACTCCATCATCTTCCCATAATCCTCTCCCAATATTTTCTTGTTTTTAAATGTCCAAAAAAATGAGTTTTCAGTGCAATTTCAGTCTCCTCTAATATCTATCTCAGTATAACTACCTGTCTATCTATCTATCATCATCTATCCATCAATCCTTTACCAGTTGGTGAAACCCAAGAATCTATCTGGCAAATCCCAGGCAAGAACAGAGCTGAGGGCACTGTGTTGTTTCTGGGGTACCCGGACACTGGGCAGGCACCCCTAGCCTCTCCAGGGCTGCAGTTTCCATTCTTCACTGTCCTCAATCTCCACCCAGCCTTTTGCTCCCAGTTGACTTCAGCAAATGCAACAATCTAGTGTGTTTCAGAAACGTTTTGAAAATTCACAAAGTGTAAGTTGTAGAAGTGTTGGATTTAAATGTTCAAAATCTAGGCTTTGAAGATCACACATTTCCTCACACAAATGGTGGAATTCACGCCTCTCTGGATACTTTGCTGTTTCACCCTGACTGCCTGAATAATAAACAAAACACTGGCTCATTTAGACCATGTTTGGATCATGGCTTTCACCCTAGGCTCAAACAAAGGCTTTGATGTGGTCAGCGGCCTCCACAGATGTTGCTTTGGTTGGTTTATAGTCTTCATCTGCTACGGAGAGGTCCCTCCTTGGGGCCTGTAACAACATGTTGCCACTCTGCTCTGAGCTGGATATCATTCCATTGTTAGTCTTATGGGTGCCATGTTTGTTTTTGCAACCTGATTAGGATTTTCCAGGCTGGAATTCTATGTCACAGGTTAAGGGATGCCAGAGTTAAAACTCAGAGATGATAGACAATACTCACTGATGGTACTTTAGGATTAATCTAAATTTATCCTGGCAATCCCTTAAAATGGCTAAACACATCAACTATTCGTATAATGCTGTGCATATGTGGTGTTCCTTATGAATATTTTCATTAATCTGTTCCTTATAACAAGCTGGCTGTTCCTCATCTGAGAGGCCATAAATCTCTCCCTTCCTCTCACTCCCTCAATTTGAGTGACAGAGTAGAGATACAAAGGCTGGGCCCCTTGCCCAGCGTGTGGCTAACTTTGTGGTACATGCAATATTAGCTCCAGAGCCTCCTTATAGGATCGGACTGAAGCTATTTTATAGCTGAGACCACATCTGGCTCAGTGTCCCTTGCCTGTTCTTCTTTCACTTCTCTTGTCCTGCAAGCATCCCCCAATCAATCATTTTCACAAGAAACCCTGTCTCAGACTCTGCTTCTAGGGAACCCAATCAAGGCCTCATGACCCAAAAGCTCCTACAAATGGTATGAACATGAAAAAGTCCAGTTGCCTTCAAGGTAATTTGTCAAGAGCTTTGCCCACTGGAGCTATTCCGTATCATGTGGCAACAAACCAACCCAGCCTAATCTTTTCCTTGGGGAGAAAGTTGGTCACTGGATTTCAGGTTATTTTGCTAAAATGTGAAAAAATATTGTTGGAAGTAAATAAAACCCATTGCACATCACAGTGTTAGGAATTCTGGGACTCAATCGTAAAAATGGTATTGAGGGGTGTCTTAGTGTCCTGTGGCTGCTGTAACAAATTACCATAAATTTAGTAACTTAAAATAACAGAAACTTATTCTCTCACAGTTCTCAAGGCAGCAAGTCCAGAATTACTATCACTGGACTAAAATCAAGGTGTAGATAGGGCCACCCTCCTTCTGGTGGCTCTAGGGGAAAATCAGTTCCTTGCCTCTCCCAGCTTGTGGTTGTAGGCACTCCTTATCTTGCTTGGCTTGTGGCTACATCACTCCACTCTCTGCCAATGTCTTCACGATGCTTTCTCCTTTTCTGTTGTGTTAAATCTCCTTCTGCCTCCCTCTAAAGTCATTTCATTTAGGACCCACCCTGATAACCCAGGATAATCTCCCCATTTAAAAAGATCCTTAATTTAATCAAACCTGTAAAGACCCTGCTTCCATATAAGGTAATACTCACAGATCCAGGGGTTAGGATGTGGGTATATTTTGGGGGCCTGTTTTTCAGTCTACCATAAGGGAGAGTTCCAGTTTGCTAATGCTGCCCTTTTGCAAACGCCGGAAATGGATTGGGTTTTAAAAAGGGGGTTTATTTGGTTACAAAGTTATAGTCTTAAGACCACAAAGTGTCCAAGATAAGACATAAGCAATAGGGTATCTTCACTGGAGAAAGGCCATTGGCTTCCGGAAAACCTCTGTTACCTGGGAAGGCATGTGGCTGGTGTTTGCTTGCTCCCAGGTTGCATTTCAAAACGGCGTTCTCCAAAATGTCAGTGTCAGCTTCCAACAGCCATCTTCAAAATGTGTCTCTCAACTGCAGCTAGCTTGCTCCTTCTGTCTGAGTGTATATAGTGCTCTAGTAATCTAATCAAGGCCCACACTGAATGGGCATGGCCACGCCTCCATGGAAATTATCTAATCAGAGTTATCACCTACAGTTGGGTGGGTTTCATCTCCACAGAAACACTCAATCAAAGAATTACAATCTAATCAACACTAATACTTCCACCCACACAAGATTACATCAAAGATAATGGCATTTTGAGATCCTTAATACATTCAAACTGGCACAGGAGGCAATTGCAGAGCTCCCCTGTATTCCTGAGCTCCTTCACAATAAACCTCTGTCACCAAAGGTGATCCAGATGCCTCTTCTTTGTATGTTTTATACCCACCACAGTATATACTACTGAGGATACAGGGGAGTGAAATTATAGCCCTCACTCAAGGATCTTACTGTCTACTTTGGGAGAACTACACACCCCCAGTCACAACAAATAATTTCAAATAGTACAACATCACAAGGCAGGGCAAAAGTAACACTGGATTCCTGTAGGCCTTATATTTCAAGAGGAGGTGGAAAAAACTGTAGGCAGCAGTGATGAAGAGGAGGGTTTAGAAAAGGGTGGGACTTGAGTGGAGCCTTAAAATTTGGTTGTGTTTGGCCAGGCAGAGAGGAAGAAAGTCCACTTGATTTTCTCATTTGGTTTTTACAATAGCCCTTTAGCACTATGTCTTTCAAACATTTTTGACCAAACTGACAGTAAGAAATACATTTTACATCAAGATCTAGTGTGTGAAGTTATATATGAAATAAAACTTTCATAAGACAAAATTTATCCCTTATATTATTCCATTCCATTCCATTCCATTCCATTAAAAAATGCTGATTGACAGTATGCCAAGCCCCAACCAACAGTATTCCCCAAAACTCTAGGGAGTGCACTGGGTTCTACCTAAATCTCTATAAAAGTTTTTCTTAGTATGTTCAGTTTTTCAGAAATTTAAGGCCTCTAGATTGATTCTATGCCAGATAAGCCTTGAAACCCAGAAGCACTGTCTCTCCAAGAACATCAACCAGTTTCATTCCTCAACCCCATAAGGTCAATACCACTTTCCAGCAAGAAGAAGTTAAAATGGTCATTGCCCAGATTCCTTGAAAATTGAGAGAAAGATCAAATGAGTGGGAAGGGGTATAATTGAAAAATCAGGATTTAACAAATGACTGTGACTACTGACTCATTATATAGATTTTTCTTTTTAGTGCCTAGTGTTTTAGAAAAGCCAGAAGGAAATACCTGAAGTTGCTGAACTTTAATCCAGTAGGCTTGATCTTTGGTAATGATTATATAACTATATAGCAAAAAAAAAAAAAGTCAGTTGCCCATGTTTGTATGGATCTACTTCTGGATGTTTTGTTCTGTTCCACTGATCTATATATATTTATCTATGACAACACTACACTGTCTTAGTTAACCTACTCTTAAAACTGGGTAGAGTGCAATACTAGTGGTCAATAAGAGGGAGGGGTAAGGGATATGAGATGTGTAGGGTCTTCTTTTTTCTTCTTATTTCTTTTTCTGGAGTAATGCAAATGTTCTAAAAATGATCATGGTGATGAATATACAAATATGTGATGACATTGTGAACCATTGATTGTATACGTTGTATAGATTGTAGGGTCCATAAATATATCTCAATGAAATTATGTTTAAAAAATGCCGATTGAGTCTCACGAGCTCACTTAATTGAATCATAACCATTAGAGTGGGTTGAGATGAAAATATTTGAAAAATGCTACTTCAAGGCAAATATTCTCAAGGCATGGTTTTTGTCCATGCTGGTTATATTAGTTATCTATTGCTGCACATAACAAATTATTCCAAAACTTAATGACTTGGAAAAAAAAATTTATGATCTTACTATTTCTATGGGTTGGGAATCCAGGCACTGCTTGGATAGGCACATCTGTCTAAAGGTATCTCACAGCTGTAATCAAGGTATTGGCCAGAGCTGTGGTCTCATTGGAAGGTTTCACTGAGGGAGGTTGAGAATCTTTTCTCAATCTCATTTGCATGGTTGTTGGGCAGGATTCAATTCCTTGTGGGTTCTCCAGAGGTGACTCAAAGCATGGCAGCTGTTTTCATCAGATTGAGCAAGCAAGAGAGCAAGAGAGAGTGAACAAGTTGCAGTCACTGTCTTTTGATGTCTTGGAAGAGACATCCCATTATTTTTACTGTATTCTCTTTATCAGAAGAGAGTCGTTAGGTCTAGCTCACACACAAAAGGAGGGGTTTCCCAAGGATATGAATACCAATAGTTGGGAACCACTGGGGCTGCCTATCATACTGACAAATCTTGGATCAGCAAGAGAAGAGTAAGTGGCAGTTGGAAGAACCGAGAATAACCTGCAATCTAAGTTGCTTAGCCCTTTAGTGAGCATCTTGACTTGTGGTATTATATTCAGGGTGTGGCTATTATCCAGTTATGAGGAAAAAATGATGACCACTCACTGCTTTGAGGTAAATAAGGAGGTACAAGTGTTACCTTACTTGACATTTGGGGAAATGATTTGTTTATGCTTGTATGGAGAATGTTCTAGTTTGCTAATGCTGCTGGAATGCAGAACACCAGAGATGGATTGGCTTTTATAAAAGGGGGTTTAATTGGTTACACAGTTACAGTCTCAAGGCCATAAAGTATCCAAGGTAACACAGCAGCAATCAGGTACCTTCACTGGAGGATGGCCAATGGAGTTCGGAAAACCTCTGTTAGCTGGGAAAGCACGTGGCTGGCATCTGCTCCAAAGTTCTGGTTTCAAAATGGCTTTCTCCCAGGACGTTCCTCTCTAGGCTGCAGTTCCTCAAAAATGTCACTCTTGGTTGCACTTGAGGTATTTGTCCTCTCTTAAGCTTCTCCGGAGCAAGAGTCTGCTTTCAATGGCTGTCTTCAAACTGTCTCTCGTCTGCAGCTCCTCTCTCAGCTCCTGGGTGTTCTTCAAAGTGTCCCTCTTGGCTGTAGCTCCTCTTCAAAATGTCACTCTCAGCTGCACTGAGTTCCTTCTGTTTGTCAGCTCATTTATATGGCCCCAGTGATTTAATTTAGATCCACCCTGAATGGGTGGGGTAACAGCTCCATGGAAATTATCCAATCAGAATCATCACCCACAGTTGAATGGGGCGCATCTCCATGGAAACATTAAGGATTGCAATCTAATCAACACTGATACTTCTATCCACACAAGATCCATCAAAGATAATGGCGTTTTGGGGGACATAATACATTCAAACCGGCACAGACAATTAGTGATAATGTTGCTATATATCCAGTTCTTTTGACTTTCTAAGAGTGTAATTTGATGATGGTTACACAGCTAGGTGTTATAATACTATACTGTTTCATACCAAGCGAAAAGGTTGCATAAGAAGAGCTCTCTATTTTCAGATAACTTTGTTGTGGGCGATTAAGGTAGCATGCATGAAGTTTACTTTTTAGCAATGCCGGAAACGTGGCCGCCAGGGCTGATGCAACAACAGCTTGGGTTGCCCTCCGCCTTCTTTACGGAAGCGGTTCGCGCCAAAAGCACTAACCATACATCTGCCTTCCACCCCAGCAACAGCAACCGCCAATCCCCATACATCTGCCTTCCACCCTAGCAACAGCAGCAGCCAATCCTAGATCGCCACCCGTCCGTACTAGCCACCCCCATCCTACCCTAGAGTATATATGCTCAGCCTCCTCAATAAAATTTTGCAGCTTGATCAGAAACCTGTCTTGCTGTCATTCCTCGTGTCTCTTGTCCCATACCATTCTTCCCTCGCAGGAGTCAGAGCCTCCGTTGATCGTCCCGCAAACCAAAACAAACCTGGCAATTTAGGAATCTTTGTTTTCTCTGAGGAAAAGGGAGGAGTAGAACTCTCATGAAAGAAGCAAGCCATGAGAGTTTATTCAGATTTCATCTCAAGAGGTAAGCACTGTTGCCTTCTACTTAACCACAGTGCATCTTTATTGGTAATAAGAAATTCTTCAGAATTTTGATAATAATGTAAAACACATTGAGAGATATTAAGGCAGAATGCTATGCCACATAAAATCCTTCTTGCTATTTATTTATTTATTTATTTATTCAAGGGATTGAAAAGTTGGCATTTGGGAAAATTAAAATTCTTGGGCTACGCCTTTCCCCTAGGGCTCCATTTTAGGTGCATACAGTATCTTAGGAATGCTCAGATGAGTAGTAGGTGGCTCCCTGATTATCTATTTTACATACAGCATTTGCCTATTGAATGCAGTGTAGATACTAAGTGGGAAAACGTGGCTTCCACCAGCAAGAGGTGGTAAAAAAACCTAATAGGATAGTCACCACCCCGTGAGACAACAGTGACACTGTTCTTTACTGCACTTATGTTGCCATGGTGATTTCCCCATTCACTGTAGCCAGAAACAGTTGTGTTGAGCCTCATTGGGGATCCTCTCCTTTGACAACCCAGAGAAATTTCAATGATAGTGCTCATCAGTGATGCAGGCTGCATTCTAAATAAGGCACAAAGGGTTTTATAATAGCAGAGGAGTGACAAAAAAAAAAAAAGATTTCATAAAGAAATTATTTTCTTTGAGCTAGGAGTGACCCAGGGGTTTGAGAGAAACTTCTCTAATTTCTTTCTGTCCTCACTGTACTCATAGCTCTGAGAATCTGAAAAAAAAAAAAATCTGGACTAAGCTCCAGTTTGGGGATGGAGTAAGTGGGGAAGAGAGTTCAAATATATAATTATATGATTATTTATTTCTTTTTGCATTTTTCTGAATTTTAACTGAGGAGAAAATAATGTCTTTTGTCTGTGAGACTCTTCCTTTTCTCTGGATGACAATGTATGGAAAAATAGAATGTAAATGAGCAGATGTTGAAAAAAGGAGACTGAGAAAGCCAAAGAAGTTTCAGATACCTTGAAATCAATGATGAAATTTATTCAATATATAGTTGCTATTTTGGAATGATTGAAAATATATACCTTTATCTTTCATTCTTTGTTTTTAATAATTACTGATTTGTTGTCAGTGTTTAGTGAAGGGTCTCTGGAATGCAAGGGTTTTGACTGACAGATATGTTTGTAGAACATCTACTCATGAACGAGCTCTTGATAATACGTGAATTTTCTGATCAGGTCTGCACTACCATCTGTTTTATCCCCCTAGTCTTTTCTTCCTATGGTCTAGTTAGTTAAGCATTTGTTCATTTTCATGAATATGGATTGGGGAACAGAGGCTCAAATGTTGTCAGGCACTTTGTAAATATAACAAAGATAAATGGGAATCACACACTAGCTGGGTCATATGGACACAGGAAAAAAGTGAATCAACAGGCTTCACTGAGGGCATAAAGCTGGTAAAACTGGTTCTCATGAAGCCTTAGATGGGTCTGGAAGGGTATTTGGAATTCACCAGCACCTCCATGTCTCTCCGCTCTGTGATCTGTCTCCCCTGTGGCTCTGCTACTAACCATTTTTGCTTGTCTTTGTGTCTTCTTGCTACCCCCATCCCCAACCCCACTACCATATTGGTTGATTCCACATTTTGCAGTTCAAGTTCCAAGAGAAGTTTTGGTTGGCCCACCTAATTTTCATCATCCCTCGTCTTACAGAACTTTCTGTTCAAGTTCACATTACAGGTCAAGACTGGCCTGGAGCTGGGTAGTTTTTGTGCCAACTTGGGTGACATGGCCTGAATATTACTGCTATTCCTACTAGAATTGCTAATTGGAGCTCCTTTCCTCAGTGGGGCAGTTTTCCTCAAAGGGATGGGGCTGTCACATGTTACCCAATAACTGCCATAAAAATGCTCATGGCCCCAAAAACATCTGGTCCCACCTGTTTTAATTTGACAGGAGAATGACTGCCCATTCATTTTTCTTTTAGTGATCCCTAGGTTCCCTTGAAGGAAATTTTCAACAGGACAGGGTAAGATTGCATTCCTCTGCTCAGAAATAAATGCCCTTACAAGTAGAAGACAATACTAATGAGGCTTTTAAAGTATAGGTGAAACTTCCTCTAACGTTGCTTGAGATTGGCAATTGCACTTCGCTAATCCTTTCCTCTGTATATAAGTAGACATTGGACAGGAGACACCAGGGCTTATGCAGTACCCTGCCACCATCTGTTTTGTCAGATCAGCCAAACAATCCACCTACAATAGATTAAATTATAATGATCCCAAAATGTGGATAAATCTGTTCCCTTATGTGAGTTTCTCACCCTAGGTCAATTTGTTCCCACCTTCATTATGCCAGGTGGCCAGGAAGCAATGTAAAATGGAAGAGGCAATAATTGTGCCTAAGAGCCTCTTCCTGAATGCCTCTTTGTTGCTCAGATGTGGCTCTCTCTCTCTAGCTAAGCCAACTTGGCAGGTGAAATCACTGCCCTCCTCCCTACATGGGATCTGACACCCAGGAGAGTGAATCTCCCTGGCAACGTGGGATATGACTCCTGGGGAGGAATCTAGACCTGGCATAGTGGGATGGAGAACATCTTCTTGACCAAAAGGGGGATGTGAAAGGAAATGAAATAAGCTTCAGAGGCAGAGAAATTACAAGAGGAGCCAAGGGGTCACTCTGGTGGGCACTCTTATGCACAATATAGACAACACTTTTTAGGTTCTAATGAATTGGATTAGCTAGCAGTAAATACCTGAAACTATCAAACTACAACCCAGAACCCTTGAATCTTGAAGACAATTGCATAAAAATGTAGCTTATGAGGGGCGACAATGTGATTGGGAAAACCATATGGACCACAATCCCCTTTGTCCAGTGTATGGATGGATGAGTAGAAAAATGGGGGGGCAGGGGGGAAGGCACCCAGTGTTCTTAATTGTTCTTTTTCACTTTAATTTTTACTCTTATTATTTGTGTGTGTATGGTAATGAAAGTGTTCAAAAATTAATTTTGGTGATGAATGCACAACTATATAATGGTACTGTGAACAATTGAATGTACACTTCGTAGGACTGCATGGTATGTGAATATATCTCAATAAAACTGAATTTAAAAAAAAATGGAAAAGACAAGAACGGAAGGTTGGGCAGCACTGAAGACATGCATGGTTGGCTTGGATTTTGTTCCTCTATTTCTCTACACAGGACTGCTTACATCCTTTTTAGGGGTTCAGGAAGGATACCATTTGGGAAAACATACTTTCCTTTTGAAAATGACCAATCTGAACAATTATGCTCGTAATGTTTGAAAAGCCATTTCTGGTTTTCTGGAGCTCCCTCCTTGACCTAGTTTCAAGTCCTCTGCCGTGTTTCCTGTTTCAGCCTTTAAGATGTAGGTTGATATTAAATATCTTCAGCTTAATTTGCTCCAGAGACCAAAGCCCCAGCACCTGGTCCACAGCAAGTGACAGAAAGACCTAAATTGCTCAAGTTGTCCTCAGTGTTACTGGGATCCCACTTCTCATGAAGGCAACTGGCTTTGAGCTCTGCATTCTAAATGTGAGCTCATCCTTATACAGTGAGAGAAAATATTTCTGTGAACTTGTTTTCCACACCTCTATTTATACATCCACATGTTTTCTGCTTCCCTTTAAGATAACAAAAATCTGTGGCAGATACCATGAATTGCTTAAATGACCTCATTTAATTTGTTTGCTTCTTCCTGTTCTTAAAGATTGTATTTAAGGAGTCAAAAGATGGGGGGACAGGAAGAGATGCAGGTGGAAATTTCAGAGGTGCAGTTGAAAATACAAAACACTAAAATATCTGGGCAGAGAACTGGGTAATCACAAATGATGGTGAGATGCCTAAGAATGGCTTATGAATCATTTTATATGCTTTTGAGTTCTGGTTTAAAAGTAAGGGTGTTTTAGAGTGAATTTATTTGAAAAACAGTTTTAAAAATCTGGAATTATTTTAACTTTTCCATATCACCCAAGTGAATTGCATAAACTCCAGTCTTGCTATTCAAAGTATGGTCTGTGTATCAGCAACACTGACCTTACCCAAGAGCTTGTTACAAATGCAGAATCTCAGACACAACCTCAAAACTACTGAATCTGCATCTGCATTTTAACAAGAACCCAGGCAATTCTTAGACACTTTCAAGTTTGAGAAGCACTGGCCTAAAATACTTTGCCAATTGCTGTCATAACAAGCTGGTCATATCCAGTCCAACTGATTTGTTTTTATTCAATCCAATTTCTCGCTGTTCAATCATCTGCAGGTTTTCTCCACTGCCTAGCGAAGCAAGTCTGACATTTTAGCTTGGCAATAAAGGCTGGGCACAGTATCTCCAACCTATGTTCCTAGCCTTGCCTCTCATTACTCCCCATACACACACATTTATTTCCAGCCAGACTAGGATGTTCATCCATCATATGAGTGTGTGAACCAGGGCTCCCTTTTCCTTTGTAATTCTTTCAGTCTGACGTGCTCTCTTGCCCTTTCCTCTGTGCACACTGAAATCCTGACAAACCAACAAGTACCTTATCAAATGGGAGCTGTTTTGTGAAGTCTGTCCACAAATGGACATAATTACTCTCTCTTTGTGGTTTATAGCTCTTTTATGGTGCACTTTTAGTTATGACTCGTTTTACTCATAGAGCACTCACCTTAACTTCTCCTACCTCTTCCATCTCTGCTCCAGGTTGTAAGCTCTTTGAAACAATGGTAACTTCTCACTCATAATTGTTCTTCCTGAAGTTACTGGCTCGCTCAATGCCTTGCACATAGTAGGCAGTCAATAAATTAAATTCCCAGGCAAAATAACTTGGAGAGTATACAATAATCATATACTACTTTCACATATAAGAAAGAAAATGCTGATTATCATTTGTCACATTGTTAGCTGGACTTTTGGTAACTGAAGGACATATTCTTATTCAATACCCTTTTGGGGCAATTGTTTCAGTGACAAGGGATAAGAATGAATTCCTTGGTCTTAGAATATGATGAGGCTAATTTGCCCCAGTAAGCTTAATCTGTGGTTTTGTTACTAACTAGGATAACCAGCCCAATGTGTGAATCTTGGTTCTGCTGCTTCCTATATCTATCCTTTTTACTAACTTATTTGAGCCCTGTCAGCCTCAGGTTTTTCATGTATAGAATAGAGACACAGGAAGCGTTTAGCATGGTGCCTGGTACACAGAAGACACTTAATAAACAGTGACTATTTTGATGACTTCAAGGATAATGATGATGATTGTGACTGAATATGACCATTTATTTCATTGTCCTAAAAATATAATTAAATCACTGACCCTAATATGGTACCTGAACCCACCATATTCAATGCTCATCCCCTTTACTGGCTGATAGTATACAGATTTGATACCCTGTGAGATAATTCTCACATGCAGTTGGAGAGAATGATCCCCAAATGATAAAGCACTATTAACTTAAAACATGAAAAAAGTGTTTCCTTCTCTTTATTTTTCTGTCACACCATTTTAAAATTTCTCTAAATAACTAATTATCTTTTAATCAAATATTACAGAGAAAACCTTAATTTTCAACAACTTAAATTTTCAAGTAATTAAATTTCAAGGTAAGACAAACCTGTATAGAATAAAGTGAATAAAGAAATTTTATTGTCATTGCCCTGAAAAATAATGAAGGTGGAAGGGAAAAATGATTAGATTATAAAGTTATCAACATCACTACTTTCTACTTCTGAGGTTGTCATACTGATGGAAGAACCAGTTAGCATAGCAAAATCCTTTTCTTTCTTGCTTGATTTATTCTATAACCTGTCATGTACGGAAAAGCAGCATAGGGGTTAGCTCAGCATTTTTGACATAGAAATCTTGATTAAGTTTATGGATTTCTGCTTTCATGAAGCGTCTGTCATTGACTTGTTCTTCCTTCTTGGACACCTCAATATTCAAAATAATTTTCCTTTCCTTCCCATCTCTCCACTTTCTTTATTCTCTTTGGCCTTAAATCTTTGTTAAACTAAACAATCTCCCAGTCTTTCATTTTTTTTTAAACTTTGTCATTAAATTTCCAACTCTTTAATTATATTATTTAATATTTCCCATGAAATTAACAACTCCACTTCCCTTTGGATTTTCTTCAACCTGTTTCTTATGTTAAAGGGCACAAAACCAAAAAGAGGAATCCAGACATTTTTGCTGGAAATTTTCATCAAGATGGGTCTTGAATTATCACTGCCATGGGAGAGACTCAGAAGTTTGTAGGGTTTAAGTAAGCAGGGATTAGAAAATCCTGTAGGGTTCTGAACACCCATTTCCCCTCCTTGCTGTCTGTCCAACTCTCCTTCCTTTGGCAACAGCATTCCCACTTTCCTCTGGGGAGCACAATCTCCTAGTCGTAGATCACGTGACCGAGTGGGTCTGACCACACCCCTTTTGAGAGACAGCCACATGACCCAGGCATGACCAGTGAGGTCCCTTGCCAGGACTTTCTCTGGATCTAGCATGAAAGGCTCTTTTCCAGTTGAGGTGTCTAAGCAGGTAAGATATAAACTGGAGGGAGCTGCAATTGTCTATGTCTATTCTTGTTGCCACCAGGGTAAAGCTCACCTGTAGGTAAAGCCACACAGGAAGAAGCAAAACTGAGATGAAGTGAGAGTGGCCAAGGCCTTACGGCCACTGGGCTTGAAATCAGAATTTTTAGTTTCATGGACTATTTAAATTCCTGGCTTAAGCCAGTTTGACATGTGTCTCTGTGACTATGAGCTGAACCAGTTTTATCTGATACAAGAAACTTTGATTCATTCATACTTTCTGTGGCATGGAAGGTTAAGGAGGAAATTGAGTGCTTCTGCATTCCCCATGTGGGTTTTATTATATAGAAACCCTAAGATAGTCCAGTTTCATGCTGTTTACACAGACTTGGGGACAGTTGAGTACTTCAGTGGAAAGAGCAAGAGGTTTTGGAACAAAAAGTACTTTTTTTCCCAAATGCTGCTGCTGCAGCTGTGTGGCCTTGGGCATATTACCTAACTTCTCTGACCTTCTGTTTCTTTATGTGTAAGTCTAATTGTAAGAAGCAAGTGCTCTGTTCTGTGAAGAGTTTAGCCAATGGACAACTCTAACCCAATAGGGTGGCATTCTTGGAGTGTACACCAGGAAACTCAGCATCCCAGTGCGTGGGTAGGAATCTGCAGCCTCACAGGACAGAAGAAATCACAGTGGTGATCTCACCATTCGTCAGATTTATAGCCTCTGAGCTCCAAGCAAGCGTGCTCTGCAGAAATCTGTGACCCATGCAGCCAGGTTGACCCTTCAAACCCTCCATCTGACCACATCACTCCTGTTTTAAAAATCCTTCAATAACTACCCATTCCATTGCTGAAATTTCTGAATGTGTTATAAATAAAGTCCTTGTCGATCTGTTCCACGGTCACTACTAGCCTATACAGTATCTTTGTGCAAATTGCATAAAGGTATGTGAGGAAAAATTTGAATAACACAAAGGCTCTTTCTTAGCTGGATGCAGCAACTTCATGCACTGCACAGATAGCACAACCACAGCACAGAGCCCTGACTGACCTCCACCTGTCTCTCTGGCAGGGACCACATCTTCCTACCTGCTAGCCTCCTTCCTTCCTCCTAGCCCTGTTATCTGAATCTATTATTTCTGGAAGCTTCCTTGATTCTTGGCGAGTTCCTAACCTTGCAGCACATGGGAGCATTTCCCAAGGAAGCCTTCTGACCACGTCTGAGCTAAGAACTTCCTTAGCATCCTTCACTTCTCCCCTCCATGACACTTATCAAATGTTATTTTTACTATTTGCTTGTTGAGTTACCTGAATTCACCTCCAGGCCATTGGCTCTCGATATTGTAGGCATCAAAATCACTCTGGAATTGATCTAATCCCAGAGACTCTACCTTGGTTACTCCAGGCCCTAGAAATAGGTCTTTTTAATGCAGTGGTTAAAGACATGGCCACTATACCCAGACTTCAACGTTTCAATTATGAGTTAAACAGTTATGCTATTTCCTAAAGGTGTTACCTTAGGCAAGGCAATTAGCTTCTCTTTGTCCCGGTCTTCTCATCTGTAAAATTTTGAGAGGCATCGCTGTGGATGGTGAGTGCCTCGAGGGCAGCAAGCAGGTCTTTCTTGCTCACTTGAGTCCCCAGAACCCAGCGTGGGGTTGGCACATTAGTAGGCACTCAGCTAACCCTCCTCTGAGTCTTTTGAGTGCTTATTATCTACACCAGGTGTTGGTACCTCTCCATATATTCCTTTATTTTACATATCACTTCCTGTTTTGTGGTCTGTGTCTTATTTATTATCCAAATCGGAAGCATCACAAGGGCAGAGTGTGTCTGATGCTCCTTCTTTCTCCACCCAACAGGGATTTCCACAACACTTCATGGAAGCGGAGCTGAGCCCATCGTTATGCCTGGAGAACAGAGACTTGACAGCACTCAGCCTGGTTCTCCAGATATCGTAGTACATTGAATTCTCAACCTTTCACTCTTCAATACATGAGGAGGCAGATACGATAAACTATCAATAATGACATGAGTCCTTACTGCAGTGATTCTCAACGGAGGATGGCAGTGGTCTGCTGGGGAATGTTAAAAAATCAGCTCTGGGTTGATGGTGGTGGGCTGACTTACAGTGTTTGCCAATTTCCACGGTGTACATATTCCCACCATGGATAACTCAAGCTACCAATGTGATGGCACTGAGCACGGAGTTGGGAGGAGATGTGTACAGTCTACTCTTGTGAGCTGGTAGGAACTTGCTCCACTATATCATTAGTGTGTGGATAAGTGGGTATTACAGTCTCTGGGGGGATACATGTAGTGTGCAGTTGGAAAGCTCCCCAGGAAATTCTGAGTTCACCCTCCTCTTCCCCTACCATCAAGAATTACTTTTGTAGGTACTTAGCAAATGCAGCAGGCTGCTGGGAGTTGGGAGAAAGAGCATGAATGGATGCAGGTACAGATTTACCCAGGTTTTATCCAGATTGTTTGGGTCAGCAGATGCCAATGTCAGTCAAGCCATTGAGAGCAGCTTTGGGAGTTAAAGCATTGGTTTATTTATTATGTTCCTGATGATGCTAAGAGCAACCATTATAGCAAGTGCTCACATTGCCTTTGATGGTACTGAGCATTTCATCCTCAAATGGGTTTTAAACAATTGGAGAGTTTTGTTCTTAAATGGTCTCACATTTTATCAGTGTTTATTGAGGCATGCATAAATCAAACTATTCAAATTTATTTTCTACTACCTTTTGACCTGAACTCTCCATTTTACCTGGTCTGGGATTTTCATCATTTTTTAAAGCCCATGCTCTTGCTTCTGTACCTTTGTACCTTGTTTTTGTTCTTCTTATTGGCACTACTCTTTCTCACACAGTGGATCCTGAGATATGGAAAGTGAGGAAGGGGCCTGGATGTGAAGCTATTTGCCTCTCTTTTGTCAGATCAGAATCAAGAAGAACTGTGTGTGTGTGTGTGTGTGTGTGTGTGTCTGTGTGTGTGTACGGAGTTGATAGAGGAGGGAGGGAGTCTGTGTGTTTGCAGTCCAAAATAATAATAGCAAACAATAACTGAGCCCTTACTATGTGTCATGTACTGTGAAAACGGGTTAGTTCATTTAATCCTCAGAACAACATTATGAGGTAAGTACTATTACTATCCCTTTTATAAATGAGGAAATGGAAGCATAGGGAAGAAAGTCAAATTGCTCAAGATCGTGTAAGTGGTTTGTGGGAGAACTGGGATTTGCTGTGTGACTAGACTCAGTGCATTGAAGTGTGTTACTAGATGGTCACCCAGGCTGTGGATTGGGGTGGGGTGGGGTGGAGGATGGCAGTGCAAGGTGAGTTTGCCTTGTCTCATCTACTTTTACCTAATCCCACATAAGGGGACTATGTACATCAGTAACAATGTTTTGCTTCTTTTTTAGCTCCTAGGAAGTCTTTGGCTATTAATTGGCTCAAACTCCCTGCAGGGAAGGCTCCCTTGGTAAGACTCATCATGAGAGACAGTGGTAATCTTTCTCTGAGAACTGCTTCCATTGCCTAGTCACGGTGGGAACACTGAGTGTGGCAGAGATAGCAAGTAATCTCCTAATATTCATTCTTCCCTTCTTACATAGTAACAGAAGTCCTAGCTGTGCATGTGGCCAGCAAAAGCCATATTTCCCAGCTTCCCCTGCAGCTTGTTGTGACCAGGTGACTACTTCCTGGCTAACAGGATATGAGAGGAAGTGATGTGTGCAATTCCTGGGATGTGCCTCTAAAAGGAAGAGTGTGCTCCTTCTTTCCCGTTTCCTTCTTTTTGCTGGACAAATGGTGGCAGGCATGAGTTGGATGCCATGTGTTGAAGCCTGTACTCCTAAAAGTTTGAGGAGCAGGGCAACAATATCCTTTTGGATTTTTATGGGAGAGAAACAAAGTTCAAGCTGTTTAAACCACTTTTATTTTGGAGCTTTGTGTTATTTTACCTGAGACTAACTAAGACATTATTGAATATAGAGATTTTGGTTGATCATAGCATTTCTCTCACCTTTCTTATAAGTAAGCTGGGATTCAGGCAAAGACTGGGGATGATGCTGAGAGCAAGACAAGGGATAGGATAAAAGCCAAATATCAGGTGAAGCCTCACATCAAATACTTGTTTATGGGAGGAGTCAGGCAACAGGAAGGAATGGAGGTCAATACAAAATTGAGCTCAAAAGTCAGGCAGATAAGTAAGAATAGAAGGGTAAAAGAGAATCAGGAGGTTAAAATGCAGCAGTGGATGAAAATCAGATATACATTTGAGAGAAGAAATATAGACACATCAGAATAAAAACAAGGTACCTTTACAACTTAGGAATTGCCTCAGAGATGAAGCCTCTTAAATCCTCCCTATTGTAGCAGGAACTCATGGCTGACTCATGCCGAGATCCACCTATGGTCTGGGGCAGCAGCTCACAGCTCCTGAATGAGCCTCCCTGAATTCTCCTTGAGCTCTCAAAGCAAGCATTAGCCTTTCTCCTCAATTTAACACTATTGTAATATGGCAGATCCAGTGGACTGGCTCACTTGACATCTGTTCCAGTCTCTTGTCCCTTTCTCCACAGTGGAGGCAGGAGAGTTAGACTTCCTTGAAACTGGGTTCTGGATGCAGCCTAGAATCTGTTGAGCAGACGCAGCCACCTAGGACTTGGAAGGAGGAAGTGAGTCATGGACATAGTGGCCTGCCTTCAGAGAGCTCACACTTTTGTTGCAAGCATGGTGGCCACCCACTCGTTCCCCACATGCTCTCTAGTAGAGGTTCCACAATCTGGTTCCTGATGTACCAGTGATTTCCACCAGAACAGCCCTTAGATGGTTGATTAACCTCTAAACCTGGTTTGCTGGTCCTGCAGGAGATTCTGTACACCACCTAACAAATCCCAAGTAAATCCCCTTCTGCTTAAAATAGAGAGATTGGGTTATATTGTCCCCAGCCAGAGTCCTCACTGATATACACATATTGTCCTTACATAGTCTGTTGGCAATTCTTGCCTCTGCAGCTCTCGTGTAAGACCCTTGGAGATATACATTTTATACTTTTTTTTGAATAATTTTTTGTGCCTTGTGCAGTCCTGAGTACACAGTAGGCACTCAATCAATACTTGTCTTATTGAAATGTGATTCTTTTGGAGAAGGGAAATACGGACTAGATCAGTGATATAACACATCACTGGGACGTGTATAAAATGATCCATTGTGTTGCAGTAAGAAAATACTAGAATGTCTATGTACATAGACATTTAAATATTTATGGAAACATAATTTTCAATTAATTTTTACAAATATTTAGTATGGATCGATGGTAGTATACATATATATTTACAAGTAAATGAATGTGTGCTCATGATTAAAAGGTCTTTACTGTTATCGGTGGGAAATAAAAACAGAAAAACAAACAAACAAACAAAAAAAAAGGGACCACTGGGCAGAGTGATCTCTCATTTTACTTTCCACTGTTTTTTTTTATAACCAGTTGGAAATTTTGTATCAGCGCCTTGAGATCCACAGAGAACTTAATTGAGCGCCATCTGGTGGTGACTGCCTCAACCTGCGGTGTCCATCCCTGTGTTCAGGGCTGAAGGATTAGCTTCAGCAGCCACAGCCTCACAGGGTCTAAGCCTTAGTCTGAGGCACTATACCCAGGAGAGAAAGGTAAGCTCACTAGGTGGCGATGGTTGAAGGGAAAGTGAAACTCATGTGTCCCAAAGGAGACAAAGGGGTACAAGAGGCAAACTCAGGGGGTGGGCAATAGAAGATTGAGACAGGTGGGTACCGAGAGGGACATGGGGAGGCTAAAAGAAAATGGTACCTAACTGGCACAGTGCGACTAAAATAGAACCACACTGCAAAAAAAGAATATTGCCTCCTGGGTTCTACTCATCTCTAGTGCAAAACACACACGCACACACACACACACACACACACACACACAAAATCAACAAAAAAACAAGAAAACTAGGATGGAGGGGGGCCTCAGCGCTGCTCTCTGCCTGCTCCCTTTTCTCCCTGGTGCCAGAACATCATCACCAAACAATAACTTACAGCGAAACTTCACCTTCCCAAGGAAGAAACTACTTAAAAAAAAACCAAAAGTGCTACTGAACCACACTAAGCCAAGCACAAAGGCCTCACTCTGCCAGATGAATGAAATGATTTTTGCTGCACTTGATCTTATTCATCCTTGAGGCAACTGCTCCTCCGTGGGAATTATGTCGCCGAGAGCACTGGAACAGACACAGCACTTTTCTTGCCCGGCTCAAGGTCACTCCCTGTAATGACAGAGGAGCTGCTCTTTGGGATAATGGAACTGAACAGTGACAATTATTCCTCCCAACAGATGCCTGTGCCCTCCATCTGCCTGCCATGGAATGAAACAGCAAATAGGACATTTTAATACATTTTAATAGCCCTAGGTTGAGGTGTCAAGACTGTCCCTTTTTCATTAGGATGCATTGGGGAACAGGGAGCTGGTCGCCTGCCACTGGAAGTCTTTTTTTTTTTTTTTTTTTAAAGCACAGAGGGGATAAAATAAATCAAGAGGAAGAGCACAGAAAAGCAGATGGGACAGAAGGGTACTGAAGCCTGAGAAAGGAGGAGAGGAGGGAGTATGAGAGGAGAGAGGAAAAGGGGAACCACACAGCGGGAGGTCCCTGCTCTCTGTGCCTGAGAATTTCATCAGAATAGCAAGCAGGAGTGGGCAGAGGGAGAGGGCTGGAGGGAGGGCCCTGCAGAAACTGTCACCTTCAGAACAAAGGGAGAACAAAGATCTCCCGTCTTCCGCTTCAGGGGCAGCGCTGTGGGAGTTTGCAAGAGAGCAGAGCAGTCTAAAAAAGGAGAAAGCTGATAAAAAGAGCAGACACCAGGGTTTTCCTCTCCGGAATGTCACTGAGAAGATTCCTCATTGAAGAGCAATATGGGAATTGCTGTAGGAGCTGGGTTAAAGCTGGCGCTTTGTAGACAGAGCCTTCTGCTGGCCACGTGAGGCATTCACACATTTGCTTGCTGAGCGTGGGTGGAAGCAGGACAGGGTAACTCGTGTTGACCTTTTCCACAGTCTTATCAATGAGAGAGAGTGTGGTGTCCTGGGAGAGGGCCAGGATCTGGGTTTGGGGCCGTTTCACCTCTTGTTAGGATGGTAACCTTGGGGTACACCCCATAACGTCTTCAGCCTCATTTCTTTACCTGTAAAGTGATGGTATACTAATCCCCGCTTAATTATTCATTCGTTCTTGATATACGGAGCAGCAACCAAATGCTCAGTGCTCAACTCAGTGCTAGGACTTTAAAAAGGAATAAGCCCCACCCTATATCGAGTGCTTTGTCTATCCCAGGCACTTTAAATACCATTAACTCCCTTGACAACCCTATGAGGTAAATGCTATCCTTAGCTGCATTTTACAAGCCAAGAAACTGAGCACAGAATTTTAAGTAACAAGCCCGAGGTTACACAGCTAGGAATTGGAGAGGCCGGATTCCAACCCAGGCTGGCCAGCTCCAGAGACCAGGCGTCCAGCAGTATTCTCTGCTTCCAGATAATCACAGTCTGGCCTTTTCATTTAGAAAATAAGGTGTTCCACCACATGGACTCTGAGCTTCCCTCCCTCCCTGAGGTTTAATGAGTCCATCATGCAGTGTCTTAGGCATTAGGCAGAACTGCCTGCAGCACGAGATTTACCCCAAGCACCCGCCACCAGGCTGTGTTTGTGCACACAAAGTGGAGTGGTGGAGAATTGCTCTCTAATTGTTTATAACTCTCCTATCTCTCAGTCATTGTCCACCTCCTGTGGGTGGGTCTGAAATGAATGCCCAAAAGGCATGTATTTGAGCAGAGACAGTCGTGGTAACTTTTCTGAGAGGCGGAAAAACAGAGCACTGGATTTTTGAGTTGCCTAGGAGAGATTTCTTTCCTTTTCTGAATTCTATCCCATTTACTATAACTGTGGTTAAAGGGCTAAGAAAATTATATACTCTGGATGCCCCGAAATCAACAGCAAACTATTGCTTGAGGTGACTGGCAAAAACAATAAATTCCACTTAGCTCTAGGTTTGTGCTTTTCTTTTCTATGTAGCTAGTTAAACGTACTTTAAAATGAAGACACTTTTTCCTCTATCCCAACACCACTGGTCTCCTGGCCTCAGTGTGCAGAGACCACAGTGGCCAGGAATGAAGTCAGAATTTTGGGTTGTTGGTGGGAGAGTTTTGTAGACAAATAAAACAAAAATCAGTGGTGGTGTTTTTCCCGGGAGGCACATCCAAGACAGTGTGGTTTTGTGTGTGTGTGTGTATGTGTGTGTGCGTGCGTGTGTGTTTTTACAGTATGGTTTTTGAAGGAGGGAAAGGGATTCATAGTTGAAAAATAAACAGCCAACAATGCCCCCTCCTTAAGCAACAATTGCAGGTTATGATATTTTTAAAACATTAAGGGAAGATCACCAGGACTTCCTAGGGAAAGATTACAGCTGACTTCAGTAGGCTAATTGATATTACAAATCCTTGTAGAGGGATGTGCTGCTGCTGGTGGGTCCTATATGCCTAGGGGATGGGCACCCCAATCAGGAAGGTTAGTGACTGGAAGGAATTCTTGTGAGATGTTAACAGGCTTTTAAAAAAAATGGATTTTTCAGAGCCAAAGAGAGGATGAAGAGTTCTGTGGATCCAGGGAGAGGGACTGGGGGCAGCCAGTGCCTGAGCCCAGGAGGAGAAACAGGGAGAGGAGATGCAAGCAAACAGGAAGGCACAAGAGCAAAGTGAGTCAGACTTCCCGTGGGCAGATCCCAGAGGACTGGCGGCCAAGTCAAGGAGGCCAGCGGTTGACCCGACACCATTTGCGCCCAGAAGTCAAAGAGCTTGAATGTCAGGCCAGCAGGGAAATGGTTCAGCCACTCCAGACCCCAAGGGGCTAGAACAAAGGTCCGGCCTTGGATTAGAAGGTAGAAAACTGCCATTGACCTTCAGGGCAACCCTTTATCCCATGGCAAGGCCTTGGCCCTCACAGAGAGAAACGACTACAGACAGCAGCTTGTCAGAGGCTTGTTGGACGCTCTGAACACTGACCCGGACGTGGGCTTGTGCTCTCCCTCAGCCTCCACCGATATCCTTCCATTAAACCAGTGGGGAGTGGAAGTTTAGTGGCAGGATTTGCTGGAGAACAGGAAATCAGGGTGATAGTCTTCAATGAAGAAACCCCCCATATTTTTGCCATTGGGAATCCACAGGCATTTCACTTGGAAAGCCTTCAGTCTGGCGGTGAGGGCTGTTCAAGGACTCCAGAAACTGCTTTTAGGATGCTGGGAGGTGGGGGTCAAAAGGAGACAGAAAAAAAAAAAAAAAAGCCTGTAAGTCAAAGGTTACAGCTATGTTTTAAAATGTAAATGCTTCTGGAAGAGACAACACTGCCCTGAAATCAAACTGAGGGGCAAATGACTAAGTCATACTCTCTCATGACATTTGGATTGAGTTAGGGAAGGACAGAGAGTATTAAGTCAGAGATTGTGCCTGGGGTTGTGTGTTGAGGGTGGGCTGTGGCAGAGTGGGGCAAAGAAGCCAGGTCTGGGGTAAGGTAAGAGAGGTATCGAGGGCACAAAATTGAAGGAGACAGTGCCTCCCGTGCCTCACCTCATGCTGATCCCGAGAGAACACAGACATTTTGACTCAGTTGAATCTAATCAGGTTCCAGACTGTCCTCCTCAGGTGCCTGTGCTATTTGGAGGTGAGTGCTGCTCTCTCTGCCCCAGCTGTGGGTCCTGAACTTCTAGATTTTTCTCCCAAGATGCATAATGAGTGAGGATCCTGTGAGTTACCAATGCTGCCAGCAACTTCTTTTCTTTCCCACTAAGAAATGCAAGAAGTGTAGGGACATTATAAAGGGGTAACTGTGACTCTGATGGTCTATATTTATGTGTATATATTTATGTACATATACATACTGCATATACAAATATTCATATATGTGGGTATATGTACGTATATATGCATTTTTCATGTTAATGTACCTTGGTATTTTGACAAATCACCGGTAACACTTCACTATTGAGTCCTGACGACAGTGAAGAACTGCAGCTTCAGGCAACCTGAATGGAAAAGGAGGGGCAATTCAGAGTAAACCTGCAACCGCCTTCCCGTGGAAATCTCAGCGCCAGAAGGACATCTACAAATCCCACGGGCCTCAGCCTTATGGCGTTTTGCTTCTCTCTGAGACCCTGTGTTTAGCTGGTACGAAATGAGAGGGCGCGTCTCTGCGTGGCTGCCCCTGCGGCAAGCCCTCGATGGGTCCAGATTGACTAGAGAGCTCCCTCTGGTGGCTGTTCGTAGCACAGGGCCACCAAATGCATAAAAAAAAAAGATTCCAACTGCACGTCCTATGTGAGGTCTACGATCTGTTTAGATTCTTTTGTTGATAATGATAATTGCTAATTTTATTGAACACTTATTGTGTGCCAGGTCCTAAGTGTATTATCTCACTATAACCATTTGAGGTAGGTTTAATTGTCTTCCGTATTCTACAATTGAGGAAAAGGCACGTAGAAGTTAGGAGGACCTAATGTGTGCCAAGATCACGCAGATAATGTGTGGTGGAGCGGGATCTGCCACCGACAGACCCTGTTCTAGAGCCCGCGCTCCCAGCCACTGCCCTATCCCGCCTGCCCAAGCGATGTATCCGGGGCAGAACTGCCAGTATCACCGCATCAGTCTCTCAATCTTAACCAGGGCGGTTTCTCGACGGGTACCGCAACTGGCGCGTCGGTTTCTTTATGAATTGCCATTTTACACTAACTAGTAACAATGTGTACTGTAAAAAGACTTTACAAGATTAAGCTCCCCACTGGACAAGTTTCCAGGTTCGATTTTGTAAACTTAAATGGTTTTCTATTCTTTAGTTTCCTCATCTCTGAAATATAAGTAGCACATTATTCCTACATTTTTCCCCATCCAGATAATAAATTTGGTAGACAAATTTAATAGATCTTTGGCTTTCTGAAAGGCCATCTATTAAATAAGGACCTGAAGCTATTTTTTTCACCATTATTTGGAAAGTTAGATTCCTGAGGTTTTAAAGTATACTCGTGTGGGAGCCAAAAACAAAAAGGCTGCAGTCTAGCTCAGTCTTTTAGCAGCTGTCTGACCTGGGCAGGCACTTAACATTTCTGGATTCTAGTTTCCTTATCTATAAAATGGAGGAATTTAACCAGATGAATTTTAAGCTTCCTGCTAGCTGGAATATTAGGTGTTGGTGGGAAACAAGGCCAAATGTATGTATGTGAGAATACACACACACACACACACACACACACACACACACACACACACACACACACACAGTAGTGATGAGCAGGTGTTGATAACTTCACTCATGCATTATTTCTTAGATCCCTATATGGAATGGGGTGACTAACTTGGGATCCTCAGTAGGCAATCTCAAGGTAAAAATAAAATCCCCCCCACTCCCACCTCCCAGCCTCTGAGCAGTTCATCCAAACCAAAAGAATCTTTTCTTTCTGGGGCCCTGTCCTGCAGTCATGTAGGACTGGATGTGGACACGACCACGTGTGCTTTTCTATTACTTGTGTAAAGAATATAAAGGTGATACATTCCACCTTAAAAGGACTTTTCCTTAATTTGAGTCAGTTAGCCTGCCCTGAAAAGTAGCAATGCCCAGGGTCAGAAATAGTCCTGTGTCTGTAACTGTTCATGACTAACTTTTATAGCATGTGAGGACAAGAAGTCAGGAATACAACCTTTCTTAAAACCACTAATGAACAGGGTCAGGGTAGACAGTAGGAGAAGGAGGACATTTTGACCTGGGGCATCCAGCAGAGAGAGTCTGCAAACCACATAGGGAGCAAATTTATTTTCCAAATGATCAGTTTTTACAAGGATTTTTTTTTTAAGTGAAGTTATTTAAGAACAAATCTCAGTTGTTGGAACCAAAGAAAACAACTTCTCCAAGTGCAGGAATGGAAGATATTAAAGTCAAACCTAACCTATGATTGAAAGATAAGAGAATAAGTCAGGAGAATTAGCCAGGCATCAAGAGTTAAGTTAAAAATCTACCTATTGCATACTAGAGACTATGATTAATAGGAATATCCTACTGGTACCACACAAATACTAGACCAGGGACAAATAATTAAGGGCTGACAAGAGCTAAGAGGTGTTTTGGGTCATGAGAATTGTTTAAAATTGATAGTGATGAGGATTGTACAACTAACTGACAATAATGTGAGATATGGATGGATTATCATGGACATAACCTATGCTATGTGAACTTAGGAACTTACGAACCCCCTAGTTCATCAGTTAAGCCCTCGATCCTGAGGCTTGCTCCAGTGAAATTTATGGTTGTAAAAGGGAGGCTAAAATCACCTAAATTATGCCTAGGAGTCACCTCCAAGAACCTCTTTTGTTGCTCAAATGTGGACTTTCACTCTCTAAGCCTAACTCTGCAAATAAATGCATCACCCTCCCCCTGATGTGGGACAGGACCACCCAGATGAGTGAGTCTTCCTGGTGACATGGGACATGGATTCTGGGAATGAGCCTGACCCTAACCCTTCTCATCGAGGGATTGAGAATACCTTTTGGACCAAAAGGGGGAAAAGAAAGTCAACAAAATAAGGTTTCAGTAGCTAAGAGAATTCAAATAGAGTCAAGAGGCTATCCTGGATGTTACTACTGTGTAAGCTTTACCTATGCCAAATGACCACAGTATGGTAAGCCCAAGTCAACAGTTATCCTGAAAACCCTAAAGAATACCTGGATCCCTATCTGAGACTCCATAAAAAGTTTTACTCACCAAGTTTATTCTTCAGAAACTGAAATCCTTCAGAGAACTCCTATGCCAGCTAAGTCCCAAAACCCAGAGGCAATAGCCTCTTCAAGAACATCAACCAGATGAGTTATCGACACCCCTTTTCTACATGATCAAGTTAGGGTGGTCTCTGCCTATACATCCCTGAACATTGGGAAAGTAATTAAATTAGAGGAAGTGGTAGCAACAGACAAGATGAAATTTAACAAAGGATTATGAATACTGAATCTCTATATAATTTTCTTTCTCTTAGTTGCTAGGTTACTAAAATAGCTAGAAGGAAAGAATTGAAATGGTGGAACTGTAAAACATAATATCCTTTGTAATTTGTTCTATACTACTTGTTAAATTGTAATTTGAAAGCTATCACCTTTTTGAATATCTGTTATTGTTCTAGTTTGCTAATGGTGCCCATTATGCAAAATACCAGAAATGGATTGGCTTTTATAAAGGGGGTTTATTTGGTTAGAGAGTTACGGTCTTAAAGCCATAAGGTGTCCAAGGTAAGGCATCTACAATAGGGTACCTCCCAGAAAACCTCTGTTAGCTGGGAAGGCACGTGGCTGGCATCCACTTGCCCCCAGGTTGTGTTTCAAAATGGCAGTCACGAAAATGTTATTATGGGGCATTTTGTCCTTTCTTAGCTACAGCTCTTCCAAAATGTTACTCACAGCTGCTCTAGCATCTGGAGTGTGTGGCTCTTTTTAAAGTACTCCAGTGATCCAGTTAAGACCCATCTTCAATGGGTGGGGCAACACCTCCATGGAAATATTCCAATGAAAGTTCTCACCTACAGTTGATTTAGTCACATCTCCATGGAAACACTGAATCAGTAGGCTCCAACCTGACTAACACCAACACATCTGCCCCCACAAGACTGCATCAAAGAACTTGGCTTTTTCTGGGGGACATAATACGCACAAACCAACACACTTTTATTTCACAATAAGGAAATAACTGAATATGTACTGTAACTCATAACAACTTTGGAAATTTCCTGTATAACTAATTGTTAAATCATACTTTGAAAGACATTTTTTGTATATATGTTATATTTCACAATAAGGAAATAACTGAAATGGTGGAACTGTAACCCATAATATTCTTTGAGATTTGCTAATACTTGTTAAATTGCACTTGGAAAGTTATCACTTCTATGTACATATGTTATATTCGACATTTAAAAAGAAAACGAGTTAAGAGGTCTAGAAAAGGGTGGCATTGGTCATGATTCTTAGTTGCCAACAATAGAATCCAGCTCTGTCTTGTTTAAGCAGAAGCCATTATTCTCAGAATCTTTGCAAAGGTTGAAAAACCAGGTGTTGAGCTGATATAGCCAGGAACTGGTCCCACTTACAGTCACCCTCTCCAGAATAGATTCCAAGCAGCTTATCCTTTTGCTTTACCAACTTCAGATTCAAACTCCCACATGGGTGCACCCAATTGGTGGAGCCTGTCACATGCCTCCATGCTAGTTGCAAGGGAAGCTGGTTAAGTGAGCATTGGGCTTCTATAAACAAGGCTGTCTCTGTCTCCTAAGGTGGGGAATCCTCCAAATATAATTTATTCATCAGGTTCTTAGCAGGAAATAGATGATCCAAAGAGTTCAATGAAGAATTATCGTATGTATAAAGGTGTGGACAGCAGTAGAGGAAAGCAACAAATGATGGCAAAACTCCCCAGTGCTAGCAACAGCGGGAAGCCATTACCAATCCCAGGCCTGAAAGGATAGGGAGCTATGAGTGAAAGGTGATGAGATGTGTAGCTGTAAGAGCGGTGGAGGCAGAGGATGGTGGCCATTACCAACTTGAGGCCTGGCATGGGGGAGTATTAATACTCTGGTCCCTCTTTCTTCTCATCTTTCAGTCTCCTGTTGGTGCTTCCCATTGACTGAGCCAATTGGAAGCCAGAGAGCCAGAGAGCCCATGATGTGGTCTTAGAGGTCTGCAAAGCAGCGAATAGGTAAGGACACCCTCAGGGGCAAATGGAGACTGTTCAACACCCTTAGGAAGAATAACCAAAGGTGTTGGGCACTCTCCCCTCCAAAAAAAGGACAAACATTTAGTATGAGGTACTAGAAAAAGGGCCCAAATAGAAGCATGTATAGTCCTACTGCCGATGGTCTCCGAGTTTCCCACACCAGTTGTCTCTTCATCTATTAGCATATCTTCCCTTTTCCTGTTCTTCTCTTGAAGTTTGCTTACAAAAATTGGTTTTAATGGTTTTCCTTTTCTTCTTGGTATATTTTTCCCTCTTTCACATTTGATCCCCACCCCTACTCATTTACCTTGCCTTATCCATTTCAGTTGTTTTTATAGGAACTTTAAAATGCTTTGTGTTTTAAAAAGTCCAGAAATTAATATAACAAAGACCCAACTACAGGTATTTTTTTTTACTCAACATTATTTTTAGAGTATTCCATGTTTGTACATATAGATCTAGTTATCTCATTTTAACTGCCTTTAGTAGTTTGTCTTGAGAACATAATTTATTCACTCATTTTCTTATCAACAGACATTTAGACTGTTGCCACCATTTCTATTTTATGAAAGTGAAAAAAGCATTGGGATGGGGGTCATGTGGGCCAGGTTCTAACCCTTATGTTACCTTGCTGTATTATGGGGAGGGACTGGTGACTCTGCCAACCCTGGGCAACGATTTCTTCAACTGTATAATGAGGGGTGTAATTTCACTACTTCATTCAATCACTCAGGAAAATTTACTGAGGGCTCACTATCAGCCTGGCACTGTGCTTGGTGATAGGGATACAAGAATGAAGATGGGAGACAATGACCCTGCCTTTTTGGATCTTCAGCTTACCAAGGAAAAGAGGCATTAAAAGAAATAATTAAATCAGTCAGTCCTTACAATTGTGATAAGTACCACAGAAGAGAAGTCAGTCCCTGCATATAATTGGGGGAGACAGATCTAGTGTGTGCCAGGTAGGGAGATGAGAAGGCAAGGAAGACTTACTGGTAGAAGCATGTGAACCCCAAGAGGACTGGGATCTTGTGCATTTTGTTCCCTGCTCTATCCCCAGGTCCTAGAAGAGTGCCTGGCATACAGAACGAATGACTGAATGAATTGAATTTTAGGCTATGGCCTGAGGATGAATAGAAGCAATTTGAAGCAGAGAAGAGAGGAGCAGTGGAGAATGAGCCAGCCACATGATGAAGAGCCCAGGGCAAGAAGGGGCAAGCCTGGAGTGAACAGTAGAGGAGGAGGGAGCAGGGCCTGATCTTGCAGGTCTCAGGGTACATTAACAATTTGGACTTTATTCTAAGAGAATGGGGAGTCCTGAAGCATTTAAGGGAGGGAGAGCCAAATACTGGTTGAGGTGGATTGGACGATCTCTAAAGTTTCTCCTAGTTCCATAATTTCTCCTATCCTTACAGATTCCATTTTTTTAAAAATTCAATTTTATTGAGATGTATCCACATGCCATACAATCATCCATGGTGTACCGTCAACTGTTCACAGTACCATCATAGAGTTGTGCATTCATCACTCCAATCTATTTTTGAACATTTTCCTTATACCAGAAAGAATTAGAATAAGAATATAAAAGAACACCCAAATCATCCCCCTCATCCCACCCTGTTTTTCATTTAGTTTTTGTCCCCATTTATCTACTCATACATCCATACACTGGATAAAGGGAGTGCGATCCACAAGGTTTTCATAATCACACTGTCACCCCATGTAATCTATGTTGTTATACAATTGTCTTCAAGAGTCCAGGCTACTGGGTTGGTGTTTGGTAGTTTCAGGTATTTACTTCTAGCTATTCCAATACATTAAAACCTAAAAAGTCTTATCTATGTAGTGTGTAAGAATGTCCACCAGAGTGACGTCTTGACTCCCATTTGAAATCTCTCAGCCACTGAAGCTTTATTTTGTTTCATTTCTCATCCCCCTTTTGGTCAAGAAGATGTTCTCAATCCCACGATGCCGGGTCCAGATTCATCCCCAGGAGTCATATACTGCATTGCCAGGGAGATTTACACCCCTGGGAGTCAGGTCCCATGTAGGGGGGAGGGCAGTGAGATCACCTGCCAAGGTGGCTTAGTTAGAAAAAGGGGGCCACATCTGAGCAACAAAGAGGCACTCAAGGGGAGACTCTTAGGCACAATTATAAGCAGGTGTGATGGTTAGGTTCATGTGTCAACTTGGCCAGGTGACCCGGCTGTCTGGTCAAGCAAACACTGGCCAAACAATTGCTGTGAGGACTTTTGAGGCTGGTTTATTAAATCTTCAGTAAACTGACTGCATCTGTGACTGATGAGTCATCAAAGGGCGTGTCTTCCACAATGAGAGAATGCAATTGGCTGGATTTAATCCACTTAATCAGTTGAAGACTTATAAGCAAGACAGATGGAGGACCTTCACTTCTTCTTCGGCTGCCCAGTGAAGCATTTCCTGAGGAGTTCGTCAAAGTTGCTGGTTCGTTTCCTGAGGAGTCATTGAACACGTTCATTGAAGATCCCAGTTCATTTCCTGAGGAGTTTGTAAAAGTTGCCGGTTCGTTTCCTGAGGAGTTCATCGGACATCTTCCTTGGAGTTGACAGTTTGTTGACAGCTCTACGGAATTTGGACTCGTGCATACCCACAGTTGTGTGAGTCACTTTTACAATTTGATAATCAGAGACACCTCTCATTGATCCTGTTTCCCTAGAGAACCCTAACTAATACAGCAGATTTAGCCTCTCCTTTGCAGTAACAAGATTCATAGGGGCCAGCCCCAAGACAGAGGGCTCAGCATGTCAAGCCGTCAGTCCTCAGTGTTTGTGAGAACATCAGCAACAATCTAGGTGAGGAAGTCCAACATGTCTGCATCCTCCCCCAGCTCCTCAGGGGGACCCCGAATAGGAATTATTTTCTGCCCAAATTACTTTGGAATGTGTTGCTATTTCAGTCTAACGTATACAGACCTGCCATATCTCACTTCCCATTCGAAGTTCCATGTAATTGTGGTGTTTGAACAAACTGACTGTAGAAGTTGTATTGTTTAGAAAATATAGTTCCTACATCAAATAAACTTTTCTTCCCTTGGTCTCACATGGAAGTTGAAATTTTAAGACACAGTCAGTTGCAACCGTTACCCTTTGGCTTGATTTTCCCTAGTCTTAACCAGATCTGCTTTATTCATACCTCTAATTGAAGTCTGAGTTCTTTTTCAGCTTTTTTTTTTTTTTAACACTTGCTATATGTGTTAATACCGACATACATATCTGCCGAGATCAAGCTCTGAGTTTCAGGTGTCACACAGATACTCAATGTTCCAGAGACCAATCAGGCTATACACCAAGGGATCAGCATCTCAGAGTTTGGAGATAGCCTTTACAATTCAGGAATAGATTTGACTGCTGTAAGAGCTTACAATCTAGGGACCATTACAATAATCATTTCCCTGTTCGGCTGTGCTCTAAGATTCAATTCTGAGTTTACACTTTGTTGTTAGTCCATATCAGTGAGGCATTATAGTGTTTGCCTTTGTTTCTGGCGTACTTCACTCAAAATGCTGTCTACAAGATCCATTCACCTCCTTGAATGTCTCACAACTTCACTTTTTCTCTTAGTTGCTTAATATTCCATTGCATGCATACACCACAGTTCACCATTCTGTTCCTCAGTCAGTGCACCCTTAGGCCACCTCCACCCACTGCAAATCATGAATACTGCCTCCATAAACAGCAATGTGCAAATGTCCATTCATGTCTCAGATCATCCAAGTACATACCCGGTGATGAGGTTGCTGGACCTTATGGCCCCCACATACTTAGCTACTTGTGGAACCACTGCAGTAACCTCCAGAGAGGCTACACCATTCTGCCTCCTCATCAACAGTAAATAGGTACAATTTTATAGAGATATATTCACATAACATATAATTATCCGCAGGGTACAATAAGTTGTTCACAGTATCATCATTTATCACCACAGTCAGCACTTGAACATATTGAATACTATGTAAAAGTTATTTTTTTTCTTTTGGTGAATAATAAAAATGATTAATAATAAAAAGAAAAATAAAGTGTCATACAATACATTAGTAAGGACAGAAAATAACACCACTACCAATAATCCCATGTCCCTTCCTTATATCTCCCTCTCATACACATTTAACTTTGCTATATTGCCTTTGTTACATTTAATGGGAGCATATTACAATGTTACTGTTGACCATAGACTCCAGTTTGCTTTGATTATGTTTTTTCCCAAATACCATCCCTTTTTTCAACACTTTGCATGGTTGACATTCATTTGTTCTCCCACATGTGAGAACATTTTTATCTTTGTACATTCAGTAACAATCATTGGCCACCCCAGTTTTGGCCAAGTTATACAGTCCATCTTCATCATCTATCTTTACCTCTGGTGTCATACATTCCCCTATCCCACCTCTTTCAGCCTTACTCACAGACATCTTTGTTCAGTGTACTTACAATATTGTGCTACCATCACACAGTATTATGCTATTTTTGGATCTTTACAATCAATCCTGCTGAAACTTCTGTAGTCCTTCAGCATCAAATGTCCAATCTCTACCCTCTTTCTATCTCCTGGTAGCCATGTTATCAGCTTTTAACTCTCAAAGTTTGCTCACTAATGTTAGTTCATATCAGAGAGACCATACAGTATTTGTCCTTTTGTTTCTGGCTAACTTCACTCAACATAATGTCCTCAAGGTTCATCCACATTATTATACGTTCCATATCTTTGTTCTGTCTTGCAGATGCATAATATTCCATCATGTGTATATACCACAGTTTATCCACTCATCCGTTGATGGACATTTGGGCTGCTTCCATCTCTTAGCAATCATGAATAGTGCCATGATAAACATCGGTTTACAAATGTCCATTTGTGTCTTAACTTTCAGTTCCTCTGAGTATATACCTAACAATGCAATAGCTGGGTCATATGGCAGATCTATACTTAGTTTCCTGAGGAACCTCCACACTGTCTTCCAGAGTGGCTGTACCATTCTACATTCCCACCAAAGTGAATAAGTGTGCCTCTTTCTCCACATCCTCTCCAGCACTTGTAATTTTCTGTTTTTTGGATAATGGCCATTCTGGTAGGTGTGAAATGATATCTCATTGTGGTTTTTATTTGCATTTCCCTAATAGCCAGTGAAGTTGAGCATTTTTTTCACGTTTTTGAGCCATTTGTATTTCCTCTTCAGAAAAGTATCTGTCGGTGTCTTTGGCCCATTTTTTTTTTTTTTTTTTTCAGAATAAAATGTAGCTTTATTACGACATAGGAAAGATTGCAAGCCAATAAGGGAGGGAGAAAGAGCCACACAGCTCCTCCACAGGCAGGGAAAAGGAAGGTGGGAGTATCCTGGGGAATAAGGTATGCAACACAGCACAGTTGCTGAAGTTTCTTTTCTTACCATTTCTAGTCTACAAAATTATGGTAACCAAAACAGTCACTTGAATTGTCAAAAGAACAGCAATTTTACACAATGAAGAGCACACACACCAAGCCAAGACACAACAGCTCTCGGGCATTTAACGTTGCAGGGAAGCTGCTGTGAGAGGGAAGGTCCGGGGACAGTTGCAGAGCCCAGCGACGGGCGCCGGGGTGGGGGGACACGGCACCTGGAGCAGGAGCCTCGGCCATCACTTTCCGGCAGGGTTCCACAGGGCACGCCAGAGCTGTCCACTTTCCGCCGCGGTGCTTGGTTCTGCCCGGGCCAGCCGCCTCACACCTGCTCCTAACGTTCACTTCAGACCCTGCAGGGAGGAGTCTGTCCCTCCCTTGAAGCACTGAAATGGGAGCAGAAGCTCAGACGTGCTCTTTACTCTTAACACACAGCAGGGGTGAGGCACCCACTGTCACAGCTTGGGCACCTACAGGGGTGGCTACTAGCAGACAGGAAAGGAGGTTTCCGGAACTCAGTTGTTGGATTGGAGCCAAAAGGAAGAAACTCCCAAACCCATCACATCATGTAGATATTGTTTCTACAAAGGCAAATTCCCACCAGTCTACTGAACACAACCAGGCCGACCTCACAGAGATTGTTTCCCAGTGTATAATGATTGCCCCTGAGTCATGGCAACTATGTAATGACTTGTGGGACATGTTCAAGGTCTTCCATTCCCTTTTCAGGCTTCTTGTATTTCCTTCTATGGTGTTCCATTCTACCTACATCTCTCAAGCTCTAGAGCTTTGATTCTTGCTACTAGAACCTTCTTTTTTTCCAGCACTATGTTCTCTTATTCTTTTCTTTTTTTTAAACAGTTTTATTCACACACCATACAAGCCATTCAAAGTGTACAATCAGTGGTTCTTGGCATAATCATACAGTTATGCATTCACCACCACAATCAATTTGAAAACATTCTCATTGCTCTGAAAAAAAAATCTCATATCCCTCTACCTCCCCATTATTGATGCTCAGCTTTGGTATAGTACCTTTGTTACAATTGGTGAAATAATATTGCAATGTTACTGATAACTATAGCCCTCAGTTTGCATTAATTGCATTTTTTCTATACATCACCCTATTAGTAACACCTTGTAACAGTGATGTACATTTGTTCTAGTTCATATAAGAACTTTCTTAGATTTGTACAATTAACCACAGTCATCATCCATAACAGGTTTTGCTGTGTTATACAGTAACATGATTTATCCTCTAATTTTCCTTCTAGCAACATCCATGCCTCTAGACTTCCCCTTTCAATCATATTCACACTCAACACTGTTAATTACCATTACAGTGTTGTGCTACCACCACCTCTATCCATTTCTGCACATTTACAATCAACCTTATTAAACATTCTGTACACCTTAAGCATCATCTAGTAGGCAATGTTTTAAAGAATCTTTGAAAAGAGAAAAAATTTCAACAAGTTAGAAGGGAGGGTCTTCCAGACAAAAGGCAGAGCATGAACAAAGGCACGAGTACAGGAAAATAATGAGACACTTTTGAAGAAGGAGGAAGTGTCCAGTTGTAGAAGATTTGTGGGGAAGGGAGAAAATTAAGTGGGTCCAGGCTCTGATTGGAGAGCTCTGAGCTCTGATGGTATGTGATCAGGAAAAAGATGCTACATAGGATGCTCCAAAAGGGGGTAATCCAGCCTCTTGGGTGAGACTGGGGGACAAGTCCAAAGCCATTCCAGAAGTCCAAATGAGAAGCAAAGAGAGCCTAGATCAAGGAAATGGCAATGGGAATGGAATGAGGGATTGGATTTAAGAGCTATGGTGGCCATTGGTGCACAAGTCCTTAGCAAATTTAGCAGAGAAGGGAGAAGAAAAAATTTAAGATGCCTGAGGCCTCAGAACTTTGTTGCTAGGAGAATTTTGACACCATTAATAGAAAGAGAGAAGTCAAGATAGAAACTGGTTTGGGAAAAATATGTGCTGGTAGATATTGCTCAGGTTACAGACGTAATCTTTGGCAAAAGTTGCAAAAGAGACAGTTTTTTTAGAAGAGATGAGACTTGCACATACATAACAATAAAGCAAAAAGGAGAGAGATGGAAGTGTCATATGAGTGGTACCAAAAAAAAAGTGCTATAGGATCCATACAGTTGAAAGAGTCATGGAAGGCTGAATGGAGGAAGTAAAGATTCAAGATGAGCCTTAAAAAATGGGCAGGATTTTTACGGATACATATTTGAGAGAGGACATAGTAGATCCAATATGTCAATCTATTAAATTGGAAAATTACATATAGTCAGTCATCCACAATTTCAGGTGCAATTTTATACTTGAGAAAAATCTGTTCTACACAAGAATATATACAAAAGAAAGTTTAGTGAGTAAAACTGAAATCTACCTAAATGTCCATCTATAGGAGAATGGATAATACAATAGGATGCTATTTACCTATTAAATTAAATGAACTAGATCTACATGTAGCAACATGGACATATCATAATAAAACAGTTGTGAGAGAAAAAAGTATATTTGTCAAGGTCCTATCAAAAAACATGGCACACTCACGGAGTTTAACCTAATGAAGAAACAGTATACAGAGGTGTGGATGGTAAACAGTACCAGAAAGGTTGGTAGAGTACCCAGGAACTAGCAGCAATGAGAAGTCTTTATCACTTTTAGGCCCAAAAGGATAAAGGAGGGAGTGCAGTTAATGGAGCCTGGTGAGAGCTAGAGCCATAGAAGACAGTGTGCTAGAAGGCAGTGTTCCAGTTTGCTAAAGCTGCCATTATGCAAAATACCAGAAATGGATTGGCTTTTGCAGTTCTGAGGCCATAAAAGTACCCAAACTAAGGCATCAACAAGAGGATACTTTCACTGAAGGAAGGCCAATGGTGTCCAGAACACCTCTATCAGCTGGGAAGGCATGTGGATGGTGTCTGTTGGTCCTTTGCTCCTGGGTTGCATTTCAAAATGGCTTTCTCCAAAATGTCTCTGGGCTTCTGTCTTTGCTACTCTCTCTCAGCTCCTGTGCACCCCTTGCTTCTCTTTCCCCAGGATGTTTCTCTCTAAGCATCTGGGGGTCTTCTCTTAGCTTTTCTGGAGCAAACTCTGGACTTCATCTCTTAGCTTAGCATCTCCAAATATCCTTCTGCCCTCATCTCTAAGCATCTCTAAGCATCTCTGCTGGCTCTGGCTCCTCTCTTCCTAAGCCTCTTAAAGGACTCCAGTGATTTAATTAAGAACTATCCTGAATGGACAGGGCCACACCTCCATGGAAATGATCTAATCAAAATGTCTCACCTACAATTGGGTGAGTCACATCTCCATGGAAACAACCTAATAAAAAATCACACCCTAATCAAAAAGATTAATAAGTCTTCCCCCATAAGATTGCATTAAGAACATGGCTTTTCTGGGGGATATAATAGATCTAAGCTGGCACAGGCAGCTACAGACAGAAAGGAAGCTGCTACCAGAAGTGCAGCCAAACAGGGAGATTGCAGGGGCAATAAATATACCTTCTGTATATCAGATTCCTACTGCTGCTGTAACAAATCACCACATATTTAGTGTGTAAAATAACAAACATTTGTTATCTTATACCTTATATTTCGGGAGGTCCAAAATGGGTTTCACTGAGCTAAAATCAAGAAGCAAGTCTGTGTTCCTTCTGGAGGTTACATGGTATAATCCATAGTTTTGCCTTTTCCAGCTTCTAGAAGCTGCCTGCATTCCTTGGCTTATGGCCCTTTCCTCCATCTTCAAAGCCAGCAGCATAACATTTCATTTTCCAACCACTTTCCCTAACTCTGAGTCTCCTGCTTCCCTCTTATAAGAACCCTTGTGATTACAGTGGGCCCACCTGATAATCTAGACAATCTCAAGATCCTTAACTTAATCACATCTTGATAATCCCTTTCACCATATAAGGTAACCTATTCATAGGTTCTGAGATATTCGGATGTGGGCATCATGGGTGAAAAGGCATCGTTCTGCCTACTGCACCATACTTTCTCTTCTGCCACTCTCTAGTCTCCTGTTGTTGCTTCCTAATGTCCAACCTGAAGCAAAGGACAAGGAAACTTGAGAATGCAGTCCACGGAGGTCAGTCTTTTTCTGCACAGAGCATCATGGAAGACAGAGAATGGAACCCAAATGGGGCCTTGGAGACTAACCAATTATAAAAGCAAAATGTATAATGAACTGTATAGTACGATATCATTTATATAAATTGGAAAATATATAGAACAATGCTATATATTGTCAGTGGTAATATGCATGGGTGGTAATAACATTTAAAAAAAAAATGGAGAAGGAGTAGGCCTTTGAGCAACAGCAACTCAAGATGGCAGTCACTATGGTCTTTGACAATTTAAGAAAACCAAACATATAGCCTTAAAATAGCAGGTGGACCTAAATCCCCAGAAGCGCCTCCCTTTGTAAGATTTGTAACAAAAATTAATATGCATGGAGTTGATAGTTCTAATGGAGTGGTAGACCCAAGAACCTTATTAGTGCTAGCAAAATTACAGAATCCATAGAGCATCAAAGTTGTCCTGTAAGGCCTTCAGTGCTTAATGATGTCCAAAGAAAATATGAAACTCCCTCAGCTTCCTGAAAGACAGTGTTACAGCAATTAATAAAAAAAGAAAAACATCAGGCCCTCTCCCCACACAAATTCAATTTAAAAAGGCTTCATTTTCCACAGCAGTAAATTTTCTAGATACATCTTGTAGACCCCAAAGTACTGGAAAGGAAGCGCCCATTCAAAGGCATTGTATGTGAAGATACTGTAAATGATACTAATTTTTCTCCATTTGAAATATATAAATTGTGCTATAACAAAAAAAGAGAAAGAAAGAAAGTAAGAAAAAAGAATGAAAGAAAAAGAAAGAAAGAAAAAGGAAGGAAGGAAGAAAGAAAGAAAGAAAGAAAGAAAGAAAGAAAGAGAAAGAAAAAGTAAACTTTTTATTTCAAAACAGTTTTAGATTTTCAGAAAAATTGTGGAGATAGTATAGGAAGTTCCTGTGTCCTCACTCCTCCTCCCCCTATTATCATCTTACATTATTATGGTACATTTGTCATAATTAATGAACAACTATTGGATAAAATATCATTAACTAAAGTCCATACTTTATACAGCTTTCCTTAGCTTTTACCTAATATCTTTTTCCTGTTCCAGGATCCATCTGGGATACCACATTACATTTAGTTGTCATTGTCTCCTTGGGCTCCTCTTGGTTGTGACAGTTTCTCAGACTTTCCTTGTTCTTAAATGCAAGGGCAGTTTAAAAACCAGATCTAGGGCAGTGAATGGGCTCAGGGGAGGGCTACACAAGTGTGGTGAAGATATATTGGTGATGTTTCATCTCTTTGAAAAGATCTGAGGCAAGTAGGATAAATGGTTGGAATTGATAGCTTTGAGTGGAGGGTAAGTCTGTTGTATATTATTCTCTGTGCTTTTCTATTTGTTTGAAATATTTCACAGTAAAATAAAGGATTTGGTGGATCAAGGGGGCAAATACCCAGTGGAGGGCAAGCAAAGGAAGCAGGAAGTCAGCCTCAGTGACCAGACAGAGCTGAAGCATAGGGTAGCCAAACTCAGGCTGCAAATACAAGGCCAAATTGTGGGCCTAGGGAGGATGCTGGGTGACAAGGGCTAGATCAAATTTCTTTGTCAATCGTGAGCCACCGGCAACTTTTGAGCATTTGAGTGGGATTAGAAATGTTCATCTTTGGAAGGCGTGGAGATTGCATTGCAAAGGAATTAAGAAGTCATCTCAGGGAAGGAGAGGCAGAGATAACAGATGTGCATTGATTCGGTCCTAAATTTAAAATGGTAGCAAACACGTATGGAGTGTTTTCTCCTCTTGTGGTTTTTGTGTTGATCTAGTTTAATCCTTGCAACAACTCTGCAAGGTAAGGATTTTTATTATCATCTCTCCTTTGCAAATGAGGAAACAGCCACAGAACAGATGTGCAAGAACTTAGCCCTGGTCACATATCTGAGAAATAGAGGCATTGGATGGGAATCTGTCCAAGCTCCCTCCAGTGCCCATGCACCTGAAGTTTGTGAGCTGTTCCTGCCTTAGCACGTTAGTGTTGGAAAAATGACAAGACCTGGGTTTTAGGAAAAGGGAGAAGTGGGAGTAGACGGATTAATAGCTTCAAGCTTCAGTGACCAGAGAAGGTTGTTACTGCAGAGAGAAATTTTAAAGATCAGGAGAAAGAGCTGGATTGAGTAGTTAATTAATAAGGAAAGTTGTGTTGGAGTTGCTGAGCAAGGGTCCAGAAGAAACTCAATTACAGAGCTTTGGCCACCAGCTCTTGTGGTATGAGCGTGAAAGCTGCGTGAGAGGGTGAGGAAAGGAAGAAAGAAAAGAGAAAGGCAGGAAGCAATCAAAACTGTAAAGATAGAAACTGTTCTATAAACTTGGTTTATTAAATATTTAGTAGACTTTTTACTTAAGTGTACTATTTCCTCTCATCTCAATTTGGGCAAGCCTGCTTGAGGTAGCATGACCTTTTCTGTTACAACTGCTTTATCACACAGAAGGGTTCTTGGCTTGATGTAGTTTCTAGATGGATGAAATAACACCCCAATTAATTTTCATATATTTATAATATCTTTTAAAATTCTTAATATTCTTTTATAAATTCTTTTAAAATTGGCCCAGCATTATTCACTTTCATTTGAAGAGAAAAATATTCCATTTATTTTCAACATTTTTATTTTATTCAAACTATGTCTACTTTGAAGTGGTATAATGAATAATAGTTAAAAAGATGCAATTTAAAAAATTAGGGTGTTGTGGGCAGAACACTGTTGATTTTTAATTTTTTAAAATCCATATCTGAGGTTGAATGGAATTAGAATTTAAAATGCTTATTTCTTTTTTCCTCATGAGGAAACACTGGGGAAGGGGTAGTGTGATTTCTTTTTTTGTTCTTTGTTGCTTTAAATTCAAGTTTCTGAGATCCATTTTAAAACACACTAAGAAATGAACAGCTTTCTAAAACTTAGTAATGCTTGACTGCGAAGTGATAAATCCATGCATGTCATGATAAATCAGATTATTGTAAAACATGACCTTTCTGCTAAAATGTGTTTTAAAAATTGCATTTACTGTAAAACTACATTAGGGACCCATCAAATGCAGGTCAGAATCAAATAGGAGTTTTTTTTTCCAGTTATTTCTGTTTTTTGTTGTTGTTATTGTTGTTCTCATAGAATTTGTAGAATGTCACATTAGTTAGTCAAATCATTTCTGCATATATAGAATTCAAAAGAATAAGAATTAGTAGAAGCTAGTAGTGGAAGGAACATAGAACCAGGAGTCAGGAGATTTGTTTCCCATCATTAACTCACTATAATCCTGGAACATCTGCCCTCACCCCCAGAGATTCTGTTTTAAATGATCTGGGATAGGGTCCAGGCTTGGTATTTTTTGAAACTCTTCCCAGGTGATTTGATTGGGCACCCAGGGTTGAGATCCACTGTGTAGAACAGTAGTTTGGCATCAGCTGCCGTTTGATAGAAGAGGAAAGATGGGACAGCTGGTGCTTACGATGTGCGGTGGAGTGGGGATGTAGTAGACATTGCTACTGACCCCCATCATCCATTTCACTCTGATGCTTCATCTCAGCCAACTAGGGACTCCTGTTCTCCTGGCCAGCAATGGTTCAAGAAGGAGCATATAACCCAACTCTGGTCACTGAGATGCAGGGTGGGTTCTCTTCTGGGAAAAGTCTCTCTCACCTGAAGGAAAGTCCCAGAAGGAGATATACCCCTTCCTTTCTTGGGATATCTTATCTGGAAGTGATGTTTGGTTCCGCTGAATCCATTTGGCTACCTGCCAATGGATGGAGTCATTACCAAGGCTTGGAAGATCCTGGGTCTTGATGAAAGGTTAAGCCACCATATCAACAGCCCTGGAGCCCAACCTACTTCTGGGATTTTGGTTATGTTGGTTTTTAAAAAAAATCTCAGCCAAATGCATTCTAAATGACTCAGTGGACGATAGTTTATTCTGGTTTAAAGTCAAAGTAGAGTTTTCTAGTGTAGTTCCCCCTAGACTGCACCAAATTTCTAATAGTTTCAGGGAAGGCAAAGTCAGGGTCCTAGATTCACAGAATGTTAGAATTAGAGAGCCGTGTGAGTCAAGCTCTTCATTTTTGATGAGGTAGTTTATAACCAGAGAGGTGATATGACTTCCCTAAGGTCACACAGCAAATTGTTGACATTACTAAAAAGACCCAGAAGATAGTATAACCCAGTTAGAAATGCCACATCATACCATGTTTTTAATATACATATACAGCTAGGTCATTTATGTCCCCCAAATATACAGTGATAGCAAGTGTTTCTCACTAAACTTAGAATACCTAAAAATATTTTTAAAAGTTATATTATTGGGTTTTGCTATATTAAAAAGGTTTCATTCAGAACAGTCCAGATTTGCCAACCAAGAGAAATTAGATAATTACCCACATTTCTTTTGGTCCAAATTATAAACCACTAGGGACCAGTGAACCTGGCTTTACCCTTGAGCAAAGTGGCCATCAGCCTCCTTTACGTGTGATTTTGCAAAAATGTAAACCATTCATGGGCCCTTCAAAATGCCTTCCCACCGTTGATATTGAAGTCTTCAGTACTCAAATCCATGCTTCTCATGCTGAGGTACTCATAACCCTATGTAATGTTCCAGGGAAAAAAAATGACACAGCTTCATGGAGAACAGACTTATCCTGATGGCAAGGAATAAAAAGCTTTAGTTTTCATCTTAAAAAAAGAGAAGAAGATAAAGGGTAAAATGCAAAATTGAATGAATTTTAAGGATAAACCAGGAGATTTCAAATAAGTTTTGCGTGGGCCATAGACCTCTTCTGACTATACCCCCATATTCACAAGAGGACCTATTTGTTCAACTCTGCTAAGGGGTACTTTGGTTGGAGAAGTTTGATAAGCACTGATAAGCCCTTTTATCTCATTTTGAACGAAGCTCTTCTCTAGAATCTTCACTGAAAGTTGAGCCTAAATATGGAGCTGGCTATGGCCAGAATTCCACTTACTGCGGCTATGTAACAGATTATACCAAAACTTAGTGGTGTAACACAACAACTTATTATGCAGTTCAGACAGGGTTCAGCAGAGCCAGTGTGTCTGTGCTCCAAGACACACGGGGCCTCAGCTGAAAGCTCACTGGCAAGGTTGAAGGTTGGGATCATCTAAAGGCCAGTCCATTTTCATGTTGGGGGTTAATGACAGCTGTTGGCTAAGAGCATCATTTCCTCTCATGTGGGCTAACTTGGACTTCCTCACAATGTCCAGAAACAGCAAGCATCCCCCAAAAGGCGGGCCAGGCAGAGCTGTGTCCTTGGAGTTCATGCAGCATCCCTTCTGCCATACCCTATTGACTGGAGCTGTCACAAGCCTAATCAAGGGGAAGGACACAGACCCCATCTTTTGATGGGTAAGTGGAAAGGTCCTGGAAAAGCCAATGGGATTAGGAATATTGTTGTGACAGTTTTTGGAAAATCCAATCTGCTACAGTTAGCTTACTGTGGTCAAGAGATTTTCATGTTCTTTTGGGTCTTTCTTCTATGGCTCTAGAGGAATCCCTCAATCTCTATGTCGCATTCAGTTGAAAGGTTGCTTTTAAGAAAACCTGGGAAGAATATGAATGGATCAGTCCAAACCTATTTTCGGTGCTCTAAAAGTAACTCCAAAGGCAGGCATCTCGGGAATCTCTTTAGGAATTATGAAAAGTACAATGAATATGCCTCTAAAAAATATTGTTGTCCAGAGATGTTTTGGGTTCTGATGTTGTCTTGCATCTTCTGAATCTGAAAAGCAAGGCCTATCTCTGTCCACCTCAGAAGTTAATAAGACAGTGTTGTGTGATGGAAAGATGGAAAGATAGAGGATCTGGCTTCAAACTTGACTCCCCAGATATGACCCTGGACAAGCACGCCATTTTTTAAGCCTCAGTTCCTAGTCTAGAATAAGGTTCCTAACAGGACCTGCCTTATAGAGGATATAACAAGATGATGTCTGTAAAGGAAACAATGCAAGTAGAATCTTAATGCTATAGTTATCTCATAAGGTCAGTGAGAAAAATGCATGCTAAATCACTTTGCATACTGTAAATGCTGTGGGAAATTTTGTTATTGTTATTTTTCTCCATTTGCTAGCTGTCATCTAGCTCAGCAGTTCTGAAATCAGCTATTTGAGAGAGTTACCTAATAAAATTGTTAAGAAATACTGATACTTGACATCCGATTTGGGAAATTCTACTCAATAGGTCTGAGGTTGGAACTGGGAATGTGTAATTTTAATATGACTCCCCCACCCCACCTGCGGCTACCAACACCCCCCCCCCCACACACACACAAACACTCCCCCAGGTGATTCTGATGCATCAGATCCACAGATGGGGACCTGGGCTCTACTGAGAAGAGCCCCAGGGAACATGAGAGCTTAGGGAGCAAGTGGAGTTCTGCCTTTATATAAGGCAGCTTGGGTAGCACCCTCTGCAAAGTCTGCAAGCATGTAGGGTGCCAGAGTGTGTACACCTGGGATGAGTCCTGGGAGGAGGGTAGACAGACCAGCTAATGGCAGGTTTCCCAGGAGTCTGTTAGCCTGATAACTGTACTGGGTTTAGCAGGTGTGAGGATGTGTCTATTGTATTGATCAGGGAAATTGTTCTTAGCTAATAAGGTAGGAAAATCACCCAGGACTTAATTTGTTTTTGAAAGATCTAGTAATTAAGGAGAAAAACATATTTTGCAGAGGACCAGTTTAAAAGGTCATGCAACATTAAAACAAGCTTCTGTAACAACCCTTGGCTACTCATTCCTTTCAACTGATGATGGAATTTGATATTTCTAAAAGAGATCCATGGCACTAAGATGGCTGCTGACATATCCAGCTTTGAGTGTATGCTACCTGTCCAGAGGAAACTTACACTTTAAAGTCAAAGTTTTTTGCCATTGAGCGAGACACTGATGAGAATTAAGATGTGATTGATCTGCTTATTTTCATTGGCAATTATATTCGCTGGATAATCTTAGAATCAGGAATGATTATATTTAAGGAATCATTTTCAATCTGTAACATAGTTTTGCCTGCTCCTATCCCTCTGGCATACTCTTACTTCTGTGACTTTTTTCACTATTCTGAAAAATGTTTTGCCATTTGCACTATTTAACAGGCAGAGCTGTATCAGATTTGCAAAATTTCCCGTCTTCCATTTCTTTTCTTTATCCCTATATAATATCTCAGAGTAATTGTATGGATATTGATGATTACATTTCCAATTTAAAAAACTTTCAAATTAAAAAAAAACATACAACTGTACAACACAAAAAATGAACCTTAATGTAAATTATAATAATATTGTTTCATCATTTGCTACAAAGGTACCACATTAATGCAAAATGTTAATAATAGGAAAAGCTGCGTGTGGGGGGGAGGCATATGGGAACTCTATACTGCCTGCATGATTTTTCTGTAAACATACCACAGCTCTAAAAAATGAAAAAAAAATCTTCATATGTACTTTATATTTTTCCTTGCTGCCAAACTCCCTGCGGTAATAATTTCTTCTTAATATTTAGCTTATTATTCATTATTTCCTTTTTATATTTTTATTTTTTAAGTCTACTATAGCCCTCTCTTGAGATATAAAGATTAGTGACTGGTGTTTAACTTATGTATTCACATCACATTCTAGTTTCCCTTATTGTAAATGATGTAGAAAAAGCCACTGTAATTCTTACTCTGCCCTCTGGTGGTGGCAATAGACTACAACTGTTCCCTCTCCAGCCCTGTCCACGTTGTAGCATATAAACAATAACTCTAGCATACGTGGAGCCTCCATCATGTGCCAGGCATTGTATCATTTAATCATCACAACAACGTGGGATGCTTTCATAAGGAAACTGAAGTTCATAGAGGTTAAAAACTGGCAAATGGAAGCAAGATTCAAACTCAAGTTTGTCCATTCTAAAACCTACACTCATTCTGTATCATGTTACCTCCAGTTCGATATTTATTTTCAACACAAAAAGTATTTCAACAAAACCCTGCCCTGGGTCTCTGGTAACTGTGTGCAGGATTTGGTGTCAGAAAGACCTGGCTTCAAAACCTACCAGCACTGCTTACTAGTTCTGTTCCTTTAGGGAAGTTATTTAATGTCTCTACGCCTCTGGTTTCTCATCTACTATATCTGTGAGGGTAGTAGCAGCCACACTTCAGGGGAGTTTGGTGAAGACTGAATGAGATAATTCAGGTAAAGCACAAGGAAAGTGTGATAGGTTGAAGCACAAGGAAGTGTGCCCCAGAAAAGAGTGTTCTTAAAGTTAATCCTTCCTGTGGGTTTGGACCCACCTTAAGTAGGATCTTTTGGTAAGTAGGATCTTAACTTAAGATGTGACCCACCTCATTCAGGGTGGGTCTTAATCCTTTTACTAGAGTCCTTTATAAGAGAATGAAATTCAGACAAAGAGAGAGAAAGCTACAGAAGCAGGAAGCTGAAAGCAACAAAAGCCGGAAGAGAAGGGAAAGACCCGCAGCTGCCGCTGCGTGCCTTGCCTTGTGGCAGAGGAGTCCAGGATCACCATAACCAGTCTTTGGGGAGAAAGCATCACCCGATGATGCCTTGATTTGGACATTTTTCTCAGCCTCAAAACTCTAAGCTTGTAAGTCAATAAATTCCCATTGTAAAAGCCAACCCGTTTTATGGTATATGCTTTTGGCAGCAAACTAAAACAGTAAGTAATCAATTTGTGGCAGCTGTGATGATCATAATCCTGTTGAAAAATATTGTACATGCCCCAAATTCAAGTTTATTGGGCACACTTTCTTTTGGACCTTGTCTTTTATGTGACTTCCTCATAAATTTTAAATACAATTTGTTCAGTAGAAGGGGGTTTCCAGTCCTTTGACAGCTCATGGAGCCAGCACTGGGAACTTTTTTCCTCAGTAAGCCTTTGATCTCTTGAAATAGGAAGGGACAGATTCTCAGATGAACATTAGAATCTGGGCCATGGACCTTCAGCTCTTTTATGCTATTCTATTCCAAGCCATTTAGACATTTATCTTTTTATAAGAAATATTTATGAATTTATTAATTCAATGGTTTATTTGAGATTTGGTCACTAATTTTTTTTCTGGCCAAATCACACAAATTCAATGTTAATCTTGCTGACTGAAGTATCTTACCGTGTTTGAAAAAGGAGTTACCCATCAAATGAAAATGTTTTCAATAAAGGAAACAAAATGATGCAGGGTAGTTGTGGGGATGGTAAAAACTCTTTTAAAATTCCTCAGAAACTCATGAAAAATAAACAGCACAATTAAAAAAATTCCACAATGCTGACAAAAATGTGGTGAGACAGGAACTTTTACATATCAGTGAGTCTGTACATTGGCATGGTGTTTTTGGAAAGCAATTTGATAATTTGTAATAAGGGTTTTAAAAATGTTCAGACAAGATGAACTTTCACTTTCAGAAGTCTGTCCTAAAGAAAGAGAGAAGCAAGCAAAGCTTTAGCTAAAGAGACGTTCATCACAGATTACTAATTATCAAAAAGTTGGCAACAACCGAAGTGTAAATAGTAGAGGACAGCTTATATAATCTATGGTATCTATAGTAAAATGAACTTCAATATAGCCCTTAAAAATACTGGTGTGGGAAATAACTTGGGAAAATGCTCACAATACACTAATAGGTGGGAAAAGAAATCAAGAATACAGAATATAAAACTACACATGCTACAAACTATAACCTATTTTCTGTGAGATATATATATATATATATATATATATATATATATATATATATATATTATATTCATACACATTGCAGTATAAATACAGTAAAAGTCCTGGAGAAAATATCTCAAAATACTGATGAAATTCTGCTGGTGATGGAATGAGTAATTTTTTCTTTGTTGTTTTCCATTTTTTAAAATAATGAGTGTATTAACACTTTTATAATCAGAAACAAGTGCTATCAAATGAAGCATGCTTGTGTAAATGAAATTACAACATAAAAACAACCCAAACTCCAAGGTCATGTGTGGAAAATTGTGTCTCAATTTAAGAAATAGGAAAAAAAATACAATTTTATCATTTTCCCTGAGTCCACATTAGATAGATATTAACAGGAAGGCCACAGACGTGATTGGAAAGAAAGGCATTCAAAATGTCTAGACAGTTTTTTGCTCTGTTTTGGTTTAGTTAATGAGAAATTAGTGTCTGGGGACAAGCTGGAGAGAAGCTGACTCCAGATAACCAGAGATGTCCATATACTCTCGACAGCCTTGAGGGTTTGTGTGTTCCCTGACCCTGGAACTGGCCCCTCACAGGCTCGACGGCCACTGGGTGGGACACCATGAAAGAGATTTGAGTACTGGATGGGTGGATGGAGAGCTGGCCTGAAGGCCCCTTTCATCGCTGACTTCCTGTGGATTTACAGTTGAGGTATGGCTATCTGTGTGTAGCTCAGGTTGATGTACAGAGAACTTAAAGTTTTTCACCACCATTGTGAGTTTCTCAGAGAAGCAAGAGTCAGTGGCCATATTGCCATCCTCTATTTATTCATAGGTGAGTTATTTTCACTTGTAGTATACCTGTCCTGCCACATGGAGCAAGAGTTTGTATACTCCTGGTAACTGTCATTGTTTCTCAAGCATTACTGAGTGTTAAATAAAAGCTCTATGTTATGTCCTTCATAGTGCAAGGGAGGTGTGGGTGGATCCATTATAAATACATTTGCTATTAGTCAAACACATATTTAGAGTTCAGAAAAGTGTATAAAGCAATTATTTAATTCAATTTTGAGTCTTTATGAAATGGGGATTTGGGAGTGGTTTCTTTGCTTTACTCTCTGAATTCCCAATGGGTCATAGGAGCGTTCATTCTAGTACTCTCCACTCAGACTTGCACTGGGCAATATGGCCTTCCTTGTTTGGGAATCTTTCTCCTTTGGACCCTTTCTCTTTCTTTCCCTTCCTTTCTGCATCTTTGCTCCCTGTAAACCTTTTTTTTTTTTTTTTTTTTTTTTTTTTTTAACCTCCACTCTCCAGGGTGCCACCTTTTTATCTCCTCTTTCTGCCATGGATTATCAGATATTTAGATCCATGTGATTTTGTGTGTGTACATGCACGTGTATGTGTGTGGGTAGAGGGGGATGGTGGTAATTCAGAAATCTAGGGTGGAGGAGGGGAGGGAGGAAGGAGGCTGTCACCCTGATCTAGCATCTGGGTGTCATCTCTACCAGACAGCCAAAGGTTTCACTTTGCAAAGATTGATCAAGTTTCAGCAAAGCTCCTGGGATGTTGTGCTGAGTCTCACTCACTTTTTGTACCAGGAGTTGCATTGTTCTAAGGTTCCTTGACTTGATTCTTATATCAGGCCTGAGAAAGGGGAAAGTGGGTATATGTTGGCCGCAAGAAAATGGAGTAGAACTGGTAGTATACCTGTCCTGCCACATGGAGCAATTTCTCCTTGATTCCTGATTGCCATTCGCCTTCTTCAAAATCTGACAGAATTTTCTATGCCACTTCAGAGCTCTTTCTTTCTTTCTTTCTTTAGCAGAAAAGGATTTATTATAGCAGTGTTTAAATTTTATTGACTGCAGAAATAATTATACCATATGTACACCCAGTACACACATGCATGCATTAATATGTAATTCAAACAATTTTCACATTATCTACCTTTCTGACATGTAGAATCCTGTCTTTCTATTCAATTTTTAAAATGCTGATTATAGCCTACTGAACTGATTTCATGATTCACCAACAGACTGTGACCCACAAATGGAAATTACTACACTGCAGGAAAGTAGATGGCCTAGAGCATCCCTGAAAGGATAGAAGAAACAAATTCTAGCCTGTTTTTTGAGGAACAGGGCAGCCAAGAAAGCTACCAGCTCCAGAAGCACTCTGTCTATTTGATACCACAAAAAGAATGCCTCTTGAGTCTAACACTAATGCATCTGATCAACAAAAACCAAGTTATACCCAAAACCCTTGTGTAAAGGAGTCTGGGAAACATAGAAAAGGAAAGCACACTAGCAGGATGTTGCAAAGATGTTAAGCAAGATAATCCACTGAGTCAGCCTCAAATCTGCAATGAAATGCTGCTTAAACATATTTGCTCTAACTATATACTTGAGATAGAAAAGCCTAATGGCACAGGTATACATCAATAGATCTTATTTCTATAAAATTGCATACTTTTTTTTTTCTTTTGGATATAGCCTATTATTGCTACCTCAGTAAGGGTAACTGATACAACCACAACTAGTACAATTTGCCTGATGGAAAGAAATTCAGAGGAACAAACCAACTGGAAACTTTCAAGTTATATTTCCTTTCACAAACATACCTCTACCCAGTCAGCTCAGGGACTAGCAAATGAAGATTAAAAACAGTAACAACAATAATAATAGCCTAAGGATTCTCTTCTCACCCTCAAAGAATCTTTAGATTTAAAAAATTTTGTTTTGACCAATACAGAGAAGGGAAGAACACAGAATAGCTTTTGTGCCAGTTTGAATGTATGATGTCCCCCAGAAGAAGCCATATTCTTTGATGCAATCTTGTGGGGCAGATGTTTTAGTGCTGATTAGATTGAAATCCTTTGAGTGTTTCTGTGGAGGTGCACACCACCCAACTGTGGGTGATGACTCTGATTGGATAATTTCCATGGTGGTGTTACTCAACCGATTCAGGGTGGGTCTAAATTAAACCTCTGGAGCCATATAAAGGAGCTGACAAACAGAAGGAACTCAGTGCAGCTGAGAATGACAATCTGAAGAAGAGCTACAGCCAAGAGGGACACTTCGAAGAATGTCCAGGAGCTGAGAAGAGAGGAGCTGCAGATGAGAGACAGTTAGAAGACAGCCATTGAAAGCAGACTTTTGCCCTGGAGAAGCTAAGAGAGGACAGATGCCCCAAGAGCAACTGAGAGTGACATTTTGGACAGAAGCTGAAGCCTAGAGAGGAACATCCTTGGAGAAAGCCATTTTTGAAACCAGAACTCCAGAGCAGACTCCCGCCACGTGCCTTCCCAGCTAACAGAAGTTTTCCGGACGCCATGCCCATCTTCCAGTGAAGGCACCCGATTGTTGATGTGTTACCTTGGACACTTTATGGCCTTAAGACTATAACTGTGTAACCAAATAAACCCCCTTTTATAAAAGCCAATCCATCTCTGGTGTTTTGCATTCCGGTAGCATTAGCAAACTAGAACAGCTTTAACCTCTCCTGTTTAATTATCTTTTGTTTCACTTGATGCAATAATTTGTATTAGTGAAAGAATTTGAGTTTACTGAATAAAAGACATTGTTTATGGTTTATAAAGCAAAGCAAAATAAGTTGCTGAAGGGGTAGCATTTAGTGAATTAAATAATACATACTTTCCAATACATATACATTTATACATAAATTGAACTGAAAAAGAAACTACTTGTTATAGGGCACTACAAAGCAGATTTACATACAACAATCAATTAGTAGAAAAACACAAAAAAGTTTCTATGTGATCCCACCAGAGGTGCCCTTTCTTTCATCATAAGAAAACTAAATTTTTTAGAGGTTAAAGCTATTAAGTTTACAGAAGCACAAGCACCAAAACACTTTAAGTAAAAGTGTTTTTTCAAGGAAGATATATTATTTTCTATTCTTGGCATAAATTTTAATTTTTTTCCAGTGGAACCAAAACCCTCTGAACCCCTTTCAGTGACATCCAAAACTTGAAATTCCTTTATTTCTGGTAAAAAAATCTGTTCACAAATCAGCTGTGCAATTCAATCAACCTTTTACACTGGAGCTTTTCTTTGTCAAAATTAAATAGCACGACACCAATATTTCCTCTATAATCTTCATCTGTGACACCAGCTCCTACATCTATGAAGTATTTTGCAGCCAAGCCAGAATGTGGCACTCATCTTTCATGACATCCAGAAGGAAGGGCTATCCAAATGTCTGTTTTCACAAGGGCTTTCTCCATGGGTGGTATTGATAGTCAAAGATACTGGGCAGGTCGTGGCCTACGCAGACCCTTTAGTCGGGGCCATGGCATACTCCGAGAGCTGGGCAAAGTGGTTATGCACGCTGCCCTCCTCTGTAGACTGGGCGCACTTGCTGGGGGAGATGGCAGAGGTCTTGGCTTTGCTGCACCCTTGACCCAGGCGGCGAGCGCTGGACAGCAGCCAAAGTGCCCCCAGCTGCATGGTGCCCTCGCAGGGCGGGGCTGGGGGATAAGCCCGAAGGTGGGCCCGGCCCAGAACCTCCCGTGGCCTGATCTCCCGGAGCTATTTCTTGCCTTCATTAGTTTGTATAATCAAGAACTGATTGTACGTAATTAAGATATCTCCACTTCTGTTAGGAAGAAATTGTCAAGTGTTCGCATTTTCCTTTTAGCCTATCATTGGCTGTTGAACCGAATAAGGAAAAGATCTTGACAGCAAACAGGGGTATGAATCCAGCAATTTTGACTGGGTGTTTATTTCTAATATGTTGATATAGTAACATTAAAATAAACATGAGACTCTTTGCCTCTTTCTCTCTCCTGGAACTTTTTTTTTTTTTTTTTTTTTGTATATTTTATCAAAAAGCATTCTTTACCTTGCTTTAAACTGCAGATTGATTACTTTAAAAAGAGCCAAATATCCCTTTAATAATAAAGCATAGGAAGATCCAAGACGGCACATTAGGAGAGACAGAGCAAAATATTTCTCCATGACAAACAGTAGATAAAAAGACAGAAAGTGCTCCAGAATACCAGTTCCAGGGTTGTACTGGCTGGACAAGGTCCCCTACATCCACAGTGACTGTGCACTTTGTGAAACCAAGAGTCTGCATTTGGAATTGAGTGAATGAGGCTACTGGAGAAACAGCAGCCATGCCGTGGTGGGGAGAAAACTGGGGCTGGCATTTGGTGGTGGGTTAGTTTAAAAACCCCAAAAGCGGCTGTGGATCCAGCAGCAAGAGCCGCACAGTCCAGCCTGGTGGGGAGTGCCTTCCACACCTGGGGCACCTGCCTCAGTATCTGGCATGGATGATAGCCTTTCAGAAACCTGCAGCTAATTGTCCTGAGCTAGGAACAGCCACTGCAGCAGGCAGGGACCACGGAAGTGGGAAGTTACCACACCCCATACAGCCATATTTTCAGCGGGCTGGAAGAGGCCCCTTTGCGGTGCCCTGGAGGAGAACTTCCCTTGGGGATTCCATGACTGTGACATTGCACAGTCTTTATCCATGGAGGACCATGGAGTTCACAGCTTAGAGGCAGGTTCCTGCACGGAAGTACCAAGGGGCTACACCAATTCCAGGGACTTGTGGGCCTGTGGTGGAGAGAGACTGTGGGGAATTTGAGCTGAAGGGTTGGACTCATACAGCAGCTTTAAGACTCCGAGAATGGCTGGGAGTTCTGAATGTTAAAGCAGTCTTCCCTGCCTAACTACCAGGGCACACCCCCACCCTCAGGGCTGGAAGCCCCAATGGCACACGGAAATTTGGTGCACTGTTTGGACCACCACAAGGTTTGGACCCCCACTCGCCACATAGATGAAGTTGGGAAGAACTGGCTTGAGGGTAACAGGTGGCTTGGGGGCACCATCTACTGGTAAGTCAGGGAAAATACACTCCACCAAACTGCAGCTCTGACAAATTATAGATAATTATTAAAATAAGCCTGCATATCCTAAAAGAACCCTAAGATAAGCAAATGCCAGGAGGCCAAAAATAGCAGAAAATTTTAAAGCATATGAAGAAACCAGAAGATATGGATAGCCCAAATCCAAACACCTAAATCAAAAAATCAGAGGAGACACAGTACTTGGAGCAATTAATCAAAGAAGTAACCAAAAACAAGGAGATCATAGTACAGGATATGAAGGACATGAAGAAGAACCTAGAAGAGCAGAAAGAATAACTGGCAAGAGTAAATAAAAAAATAGATGATATTATGGAAATAAACTGTTGATCAAAATAAAAAGTTTCTGGATACACACAGTACTAGATTAGAGGAAGCTGAGGAAAGAATAAGCAAACTGGAAGAGTGCAGGCTTGAAAGTGAAAGTACAAAAGAAAGAATAGAGGAAAAAAATGAAAAATTTGAAATGGTCTCAGGGATATGATGGACAACATGAAGTGCACAAATATAAGAATCATTGGTGTTCCAGAAGGAGAAGAGAAGGGTAAAAGTCTAGGAAGAGTATTCAAAGACATTGTTGGGGAAAACTTCCTAACCCTTCTAAATGACATAAATACGCAAATCATAGATGCCCAACGAGCTCCAAACAGAATAAATCCAAATAAACTCACTCACTCTGAGACATATTGTGATCAGATTGTCAAATACTGAAAAGAAGGAGCAAGTTCTGAAAGCAGCAAGAGAGAAGCAATTCACCACATACAAGGGAAACAACATAAGACTAAGTAGTGAATACTCAGCAGCCACCATGGAGGTGAGAAGGCAGTGGTATGACATATTTAAAATTCTGAAAGAGAAAAATTGCCAACCAAGAATTCTTTATCTAGCAAAGCTCTCCTTCAAATTTGAGGGAGAGCTTAAAATCTTCACAGACAAACAAATGTTGAAAGAATTTTCTAACAAGAGAACTGCCCTACATGAGATACTAAAGGGAGCCCTACCAGCAGAGAAAAAAAGAAAGGAGAGAGAAGTAGGGAGAAGGGTTCAGAAATAAAGAGGTTTAGTAAGGGTATATTAAAGGAAATAAAGAGAGAGGAGGAAAATATATCTGACAAATAAAAACCAAAGGATAGGATGGCTGATTCAAGAAATGCCTTCACAGTAATAACAGTGAATGTGAATGGGTTATTAAGCTCCTCAATTAAAAGATATAGATTGGCAGAATGGATTAAAAAATATGAATCATCAATATGTTGCTTAAATGAGACTCATCTTAGACCCAGAGACAAAAAGAAATTGAAAGTGAAAGGATGGAAAAGAATATTCCATGCAAGCTACAGCCAAAAGAAAGCAGGAGTAGCAATACTAATCTCAGATAAAATAGACTTTAAATGGAAGGATGTTATAAGAGACAAAGAAAGTCACTGTATACTAATAAAAGGGACAATTCAATAAGAAGAAATAACAATCATAAATGCCTATGCACCCAATCAAGGTGCCCCAAAGTATATGAGACAAATGTTGGCAAAACTTAAGGAAGCAATAGATGTTTCCACAGTAATTGCGGGAGACTTCAACACATCACTCTCTCCTATAGATTGATCAGCCAGACAGAGGACCAATAAAGAAATTAAAACTGAAACAATCTGATAAATGAATTTGAATTAACAGGCACATATAGAATATTACATCCCAAATCACCAGGATATACATTCTTCTCTAGTGCTCCCAGAACTTTCTCCAGAATAGATCACATGCTGAGCCATAAAACAAACCTCAATAAATTTAAAAAGATTGAAATTATCCAAAGCACATTCTCGGATTCTGGGAGAGCTGGATATCCATATCCAAAAGAATGAAAGAGAACCCCTACCTCTCACCCTACCCAAAAATTAACTCAAAATGGATTAAAGACCTCAATATAAGAGACAGTACCATAAAACTCCTAGAAGATAATGTAGGTAAACATCTTCAATACCTTGTATTAGGAGGTCACTTCTTACACCCAATGCACAAACAACAAAAGAAAAAATAGATAAATGGGAACTTCTCAAACTTAAAAGCTTCTGTACCTCAAAGGAATTTGTCAAAAAGGTGAAGAGGCAGTCAACTCAATGGGAAAACTATTTGGAAACCATGTATCTTAAAAAAAGGCTAATATCTTGCATATATAAAGAAATCCTACAACTCAATGACAGTAGTACAAACTGCCCAATTATATAATGGGCAAAAAATATGAAAAGACATTTCTCTGAAGAGGAAATACAAATGGCCAAAAAACACATGAAAAAAATGTTCATTTTCACTAGCTATTCAGGAGATGCAAATTAAGACCACAATGAGATATCATCTCACACCAATTATATTGGCTGCTGTTCTAGTTTGTTAATGCTGCTGGAATGCAAAACACCAGAGACAGATTGGTTTTTATAAAAGGGGGTTTATTTTGTTACACAGTTACAGTCTTAAGGCCATAAAGTGTCCAAGGTAACACATCAGCAATTGGGTACCTTCACTGAGGATGGCCAATGGTGTCCAGAAAACCTCTGTTAGCTGCGAAGGCCTGTGGCTGGCATCTGCTCCAAAGTTCTGGTTTCAAAATGGCTTTCTCCCAGGACGTTCCTCTCTAGGCTGCAGTTCCTCAAAAATGTCCCTCTTAGTTGCACTTGGGATATTTGTCCTCTCTCAGCTTCTCTGGAGCAAGAGTCTGCTTTCAATGGCCGTCTTCAAACTATCTTTCTTCTGCAGCACCTGTGCTTTCTTCAAAGTGTCCATCTTGGCTGTAGCAAGCTCCCTCCTTCTGTCTGATCTTTTATAGTGCTCCAGTAATTTAATTCAGACCCACCTAATGGGAGGGCCAACACCTCCATGGAAATTATCCAATCAGAGTCATCATCCACAGTCGGGTGGGGCACATCTCCATGGAAACACTCGAAGAATTACAATCTAATTAACACTGATAGTCTGCCCACACAAGATTACATCCAAGATAATGGCATTTGGGGGGACATAATACATTCAAACTGGCACAGCTGCCATTAAACAAACAGGAGAGTACAAATTCTGGAGGGGATGTGGAGAAATTGGAACTCTTATTCATTGTTGGTGGGACTGTATAATGGTTCAGCCATTCTGGAAGACTGTCTGGCAGTTCCTTAGAAAACTATATATAGCGTTTCCCTTCGATCCAGCAATTTCACTTCTTGGTATATACCCAGAGATTCGAAAGCAATGACATGAACAGACATTTACACCAATGTTCACAATGGCATTGCCCACACTTGCCAAGAGATGGAAACAATCTATATGTTCTTCAGCAGATTAGTGGATAAATAAAATGTGGTATATATACACAGTGGAATACTACAGAGTAGTAAGAAGGAATGAGGTCATGAAACATATGACAACATGGATGAGCCTTGAAGACATAATGCTGAGCAAAATAAGCCAGACATAAAAAGAGCGATATTGTGTGTTACCACTAATGTGAACTCTGTGAAAAATGTAAAATACATGTTTTATATTGTAGAATGTATGGAACCCTGCAATAGACAGCAAATAGTGAAGGGGGAATGATAATCTAATAAAAAAAGGTAAATTATGGAGGGTAAACTTAATGTTATGGGAATGCTCAGGAAAGACTACAGTTGGTTCATTTCTGGGGGGTATGGTAGGAACAAGTACACAGAAATGTAGTTATTTTAGGTCATTTGTTTTTCTTATTCCTTTGTTCAGTTATGGTCTGTTAACTTTCTTGGGGTATGGTAGGAATATGTTAGAAGCAATGTAATTATTTTACATTATTTGTTTTTTCTTATTCCTTTGTTTTGGTTTTGTTTGAAATGTTTTTTTTTATTGTTTGTTTTTAAATTTTTTGGTAAAGTTAAAAAAATGAATGAGTGTTAAAAAAAGTAAATGACAATGAGGGGAGGAGGGGAATGGAATGTTTTGGATGCTTTTTTTTATTTTAATTTTTATTTTATTTTTTGGAGTAATGAAAATGTTCAAAGATTGTGGTGATGAATGCACACCTATATGATGATACTATGAACAACTGATTGTACACTTTGAAGGACTATATGTTATGGGAATATATCTCGATAAAATTTCATTAAAAATAATAATAAAGCATAGGATTTTAGTTTAATCCTATTATTCATTATATATTTTGCATTTTTCACTTTTCTTGAGCTGTAACTGACAAACTGCACATATTTAAAGTTTATAATTTGATCAATTTGACATAGGTACACACCCCTCTTAGTTATCTATTGCTGTGTAACAAATTACTTTCAAAATTAGTGGCTTAAAACAGCAAGCATTTGTTGTCTTACAGTTTCTGAGGTTCAGGCATTTGGGAGTGGGTTAGCTGGGTGACTCACATGCAGGACCTCTCATATGTTGCCAGTCAGGGGTCAGAGGGGCTGCAGCCATCTGAAGGTTTGACTGGGTGGGAAGATCTGCTTCCAAGAAGGCTCAATCTCACAGCTGTTGGCTGAAAGCCTCAGTTCCTTGCTTGCCATTGACAGAGGCCTTAGGTTCCTTCAATGTCCTAACAAGATGACTGACTGCCCCAGAGTGAGTGATCCCAAGAGAAAACAGGCAAGGGAACACTGCAGTGACCTTTATTACCTAGTCTCCAAAGCCTACCATCACTTCTGCTTAATTCTATTTGCTAGAAGCACGTCACTGTGTTCAACTGGCACCCAAGGGGATGGGAACTAGGCTCCACATCTTGAAGGGAGCAATGTTAAAGAATCTGTGAACACATCTGTTCCAGTTTGCTAAAGCTACCAGAATGCAAATCACCAGAAATGGTTTGGCTTTTACAATGGGGGTTTATTAATTCACAAACTTACAGTACCAAGGCTGCGGAAAGGTCCAAATTAAGGCATCAAGAGGTAGATACCTACTCTGAGGAAAGACCGATGATGGCATCCAGGGTTTCCCTGTCACATAGGAAAGCACATAACCCAGTCCTCATTCTCCTGGGTTCTGGTTTCAAAATTGCTTTCTCCAAAATGTCTTTGGGCTTCTGTCTCTTGTAGCTTCTCTAAGCTCTCTAGCAATATGAGCTCTCTTAAAGGACTCCAGTGAAGGATTAAGACCCACTTTGAATGGGTGGGGTCACATCTCCATGGAAACAATCTAATCATAATGTCCCACCCATAATAGGTCTGCCCCCACAAGATTGGATTAAAAGAACATGGCCTTTTATAGGGTATATAACAGATCCAAAGCAGCACAATATTATCAAACCATCACACCTGTGACACTAGCAATATAATCAAGCTAATGAAAACAACCTATATTAATCTAGTTCTAAAACAATTTAAATGTCATTAATTCTGTCTAAAGTCTTAATTCTGGAGAAGTCACTAAATTTCACAAGGTATTTTTCAAAAAACTACTGCCACCTATCCACAGAGAACCTTTCACTCTGATTTATTTTTAAAGTGTTTTCAAAATTGTTCTTTGAGCAGTTGTTATATCTTTTATGTCTGAAGCCATCCAATGTCCAGCCATTCATGGCCAAAAATATAAAAAATCCTTATTTTGGAAATAAGGAAAGCAGAGAGGAAGCAGAGAGGATAAAGGAAAGTGTTCCTATGAAGTATATAGTTCCTTATAGCAGGCCTTTGACTTCCTCATGGCCTCATGTGAAAAGAGTACTGGGACTTCCTCAGGAAAAGAGTTCTGATAGATACTGGAAATGTGACCTCACTCTTAGCAGGCCTCTCCTCCCTAATCCCCACCCCAAGCATCTCTTCACCAACAGCCATACGCAGAGTAGTTTTCTAGCTTCTGGGTTTCTCTGAAAGCAAAATGTTTCCTCTGTCAAGGCTGCTGATGACGATACTGACACCAATGCCAACACCCCAGCATGTCGCATACGTGTTGTCCTTGTATCGGACACGGTGCTGCCTGCTGTACATCCATTAGCTCATTTAATTCTTACAATGTCCCTATGAGATAGGGGAAACCATCCTCATTTTTATATTTTTCTGCCAAGAAAATTGGTGGAATCAAGCAATTTGCCCTGTGCCATTCCTTTATTCAACAAATACCTTTTGAGCGTCTGCTAAGTTCTAGGTGCTGGGGATTCTGCATGAACAAACCAGCTAAAAGTACCTGCCCTCCAAGTTGCATGGAAGAGGTTAATTTTCATGCAGGTTTTTCAAAACCTGTAAATGGTTCTTGAACTTTTACGGAAATAAATATCACCTGGGAAACTTAATAGGAAGGCACATTTACTCCATGGAGATTCTAATTCAGAAGGCTCAGGAATCTGGAATTTAAACAATCATCATAAGTGATTCTAATACAAGTGGTCCACGAATAACTCGGAGAAATACTGCCCCAAGCACACTGCTACAACCACCAAAGAGAAAGGGCAAAACAATTTTTGCAACCTCAGTTTTTTCTCCTGCAATTGATATAAACCAGCCTCCTTGAATCTAGGGTTGATATGTCCATATAAATAATGTGAGTTTCTCTTACTGGATTCTACCTACCTCTGTTTCAAAAGTGTGGTGCCCTAAGCAGACTACATGGGCTTAACTAATGGTGATGGAAATACATACATTTCTTGTTCTACCTCTAATTATATCCAGGTTTTGCACTGCTAACATTTTTTCTATTGCCCACAGTAATTGATCTTAGGGTTCCAGCTACATACCCCTTCAGACAAATGGTGAGGAATAAAGTGTCTCTAGTTTTAGAAACTGTCAGTAAGAAACTGTCACTGGGGGTGTTATTTATCTATTGATGCATAATAAATTATCCCAAAGCTTAGCAGCTTAAAAAACAATCATTATCTTACAGTTGCTGTAGATCGGGAAGCCAGGAGCAGCTTAGCTGGGTGTTTTGGACTCAGAGTCTCTTGGACTCAGAGTCTCTTTCAAGACTACAATCAAGATGTTGGCCACAGCTGCAGATATCTCAAGGCTTGATTCAGGGAAGTCTGTCTCCAAGCTTACTCATTTGTCTGTTTCCAGACATCAGAAGATCCACTTTCAAGCTGGATCCCCTAGGCATTTCCTGCAGGTTTGCCTCACAACATGGCAATTGACTTCCCAAAGATGAGTGATCCAAGCAAGAGTGAGAAAGAATGCCCCAAGAGGGGAGCTGCAGTCTTTTTATAACTTAATTTTTGGCATGCCATCCCATCACCACTGTTGCATTCTATTTGCTAAAACAGAGTTACTAAATCCATTCCACACTCAAGGGGAGAGGATTATATGAAAGTGTGTAATAGGAATAATGCATCACTTCCCACAAAGATGTTTATGCTGTAATTCCTGTAACATGTGAATATGTTATGTTACATAACAAAATAGACCTTGAAGATATAATTAAGTTTATGGATCTTGAGATAGAGAGATTATTCCAGATTATCTAAGTGGGCCCAATGTAATTACAAGAGCTCTTAGAAAGCAGAAGAGGAAGTCAGAAGAGAAAAGCAGAAAAGATGCAGCAGAAGAGGAAGTCAGAGGGACTTCAAGTGTGAGAGGTATTTGACATGTCATTTCTTGCTCTGATATGTAACGGTCATGTGCAAAAACAGGAGAAAGGCCTCTGGGAGCTCACAGAAAGCATGAGAAGGAATGTAGACAGCTTCTAGGAGCAAAGACTAGCCCCTAGGTGACAGGGACATCAGTCCTACAACCGCAAGGAACTCAGATTAGTTAACAACCTGAAGAAGTTTGGGAGTGGATTCATCCCTGGAGTTTAAAGTAAGAAATGCAGTTCTGACAGCACACTGATTTTAGCCTGGTATGATCTGTGTTGGACTTCTAATCTACAGAACTGTGAGATAATAATGGGTGTTGTTTTAAGCTGCTAAGATTGTTGTAATTTGTCATGGCAGCAACAGAACACTAATGCAAGCATGAATGCCAGGAGATGGGATCATGGGAGGCCATCTTAGAGATAGCCTACCACACAAAGCCTGTGCTGAGAAGGAATGATTTTCTCGAAGAAGCATGGAAAGCGCACCCTGTAGCATCTGCCAATACCACCAAGGGTAAAATTAGTGCAGTGTTCCTGCACTGTTGAAACAAGAGGAACAGGGCAACTCACTTACATGGGCCACTGGAAGAAATTAGAAATAGCTCAGAAGAAAAGGGGAGAAAAAGGGAAGATAATTCTTAAAGGGCCACTGAAGCTACTTTGAGGGTTTTAAGTTCCTGTTCATTGCGTGTGGGCGTGTTTGGTGGGCTGTGTTGCCATGGCTTAAATAGTGAGCTGTTTCCAGGGCTGAATTTGCACATGACTATGTTAAGCCTAATATAAATAAAACAGCTGTTGCTTATGGCCTTGATATTTCCTGGTTGAATGAAGAGAAGGGAAAGGTGGAAGGGCAAATATAGTTAATCTCTGAAGAGCAGGCTAGCCCTATGTGGCAAAGAAAGCTTTTATATGCTCCATATTTAGGAAACCTGTACTGAAAGCACTATCTCATGTTGGTTTTGTTGGTGCGTCACACAATTGGAACACAGACAAGCCACCTCAGGAGGTTTTAAAAACATACTATTCCCATGCCCCATCCTCAGAGACATTGATTTAATTGGTCAAAGTAGAGATAGAGAATCAAGTTTGAAACCCCTGATCTCTGGAATCTTTCCTACAGGATTGGCTTAGTTTGGGTGATGCTTACCACTACAGGGTAAAATCTGTGTCCACTGGTTAACTCACTGTTCTGGTGGGAAAGGACTTCAGAGGGTGCTACAGAACTAAATTTGTGTGTCCGACACAGAAAGGCTCTCAAGTGACATTTGTTAAATGAGAAGATGAATGAAATAACACACAGTGACCACCCAGAAGGAAAGATCAGAGATACCATACAACTGTACCTGGTTTTAATAAGATCATGGAGTGACTCTAGGGTGGTCTTGATATTGGAAAATTTACATTTTAAAATCCAAAGATAGGTTCTTTAGACTAAAATCATTGTATTCAAGTGGTTGGCCTGGAATTTATATGGAAATTGGACTTGTATGGAATTTTGTAAATTATAAATAATAAACTCACAAAGCTTATATCACACTATTTGAAGTCTTTTTTTTTGTCTTTTCTACTGACAAGAAAAGTCTTATACTCCTTTATCGATTTATGGGAAAATAGGTATGTGACAGAATCATTGAAGTGTCTTTTATTGAGAATTGTAGTAACCTTGGGAAACCATAAAAGAAAGCATACGCAAGTGTGTAATGTCACTTCAGAGTAATTGTATTTTAAACTACAGAAAGGAAAGAAGAAAGACTTTTCTGCATGTCTTCTGGGTTCCATTCAGTTTTTGATAATATATACAATTCTTGAAGAGTATTTCTTTTAAAACCCTATTTTCAGCTCTAGGATTGAAATTCCTGGCACCTGAGAATCTAATCTAATTTCCTCCCCTCATTTTTTAAAACCATCTTTTGTCTTCTTGATCATACTCTCAAATCTCTATCAACAAGAAATATTTTCTCCCTCCTCTCCCAGCCTCCCTTAAGTTTAAGTGTCAACAGATGGTCTTTTGAGAGTGTCATCCTTTTCTGTGCTAAGCCTATAGTTATGTGTCAGTTTTTAGAATTTCCATTACCAATACACCCCTCTCTCTGAAGTTCTATTTGTAAACGTCCTTTTCATTGGGCTTGCTCTTCCTTGGGTGACCCCTGTCTTTGGACTTTTCTGTTCTATAAATAGAAGCAAGGGCAAGAAGTTGCCAAGGGATAGGCTAATTTATACTTGCTCTGAAGTGATTTTGACCACAAGGAATGCATCACACCTGGTGCATCACAATGAGAAACAAGTATAAAGGAGCAGCTGCCAACTTTTCAGAAACATGATCATCTTCCCTCCCCCTGCAAACGGATTTTTATTTGGTGGAAACAGCAAGTTTAGAATTTCAGATCAGTTGAGCTTGTCACCCTCTTAACTGACTACTTTCTGGCTTCCAATACATTGCACTTTGTGTTCATCACTGTTGAGAAGGGGCAGACAATTCCTTGGTTAGTCTGTAAATTGTAAGAAAAAATTACTAAACAATTTAAGATGCCTGTTACAGTATGGGCCTTAAAAGACAGCTGTTGTGGATTTCACCATTAGCAGTTGCTGAAAACTCTGAACCCGACAGATTTAGTAGCAATATGAGGTGAGGACACAATTAGCTTGAGATAGTTGCAGATCACATCTTGATAAGGTGCATAGGGAGGGAATAGAGCAGATAACAAACAGGAGTAGAAATAGGAGAATAAGACTTGGATGGAGAGGATAACAATTGTTGCTTGTATTTCCAAATTCTAACTTTATTGACTCTCTTCAACATATTATGATATGTAAGTCTCTTATTTTAGAAACAAAACTTAGACTATCCTCTTTCAATAACTCTTTTACCTTCCTTTCAAAGTACCTGAAAGAATATACTCTTCTCTATCACTATTTGCTTCTCAACCCAGTGTAATTTATCTCCCTCATAGCTATTCTGAAACTGCTCATATCAAGGTTACTGACAATCTTGATTTTACTTCACATCATTTTAAAATTTCTATTGCTCCCTCTTTCTCAAAACTCTCTCCACTCTTGGCTACTTGAATCCCACTCTCATTTGAGTCTCCTTCTGTCTCTTTGGCTACTCCTTTTGCCAGTCTCCTTTATAAGCACCCCTTCCTCGGTTGCCTATAAATGTAGTGTTCCCTAGTCTCCAGCCCCATTTCTCTCATTCTAAACATTCTCTTGAATTTCATTTTTTCCACTCCCAGAGATTTGATTATCATCTCTATACTGACACTTCCAGAAATGTCATTGATCAATATAATTCTTCTGAGCTCTAGACCTGTACATGCAAATACTTATTGGACCTCATCATTTTCAAGTCCCACAGAAACATCAAATACAACATTTCTGATATGGAACTCATCATCTTTCCCCTTAAATATGCTGTTTCTACTATATTTTCTCCCTTAGATAATGGCACTAATACCCACCCAAACAACAGTAAGACATCTAGGTTGACCCTTGATATCTTATTCTCATTCTTCCCCAAATCCTATTGGTTACCATTTCCGACCTCCTAAATGGAACCATCACGTGTCTCCTATTCTCCACCCCTTCCTTCCTAAGTGTAATTCAGGCACATTAGTGCTAGGTGACTATACAAGCTTTCTAATGGTCTTCCTGTTCCCACTTGCCTCCATATTGTCCCCTCCTCATATTTGAGAGATTTTTCAACATCCAAATCTGATCAAACAACATACTTGCTTAAATTTCATCAAATGTTTCTCAAAGCTGGGGGATGAAATGTAGACTTTTAAAGCATTTCAGACAAGTGCCACGATATCAGTTCTGGGCTCCTTCTCCTTTCGTTCCACTCTGTGAGCACCCTATGTGAATGGCTTTGGAGTTCTCTAGATGCACCATACCCTTCTATACCTCTGTGGTTTGTACTTGCTGCTCCCTCTGCTTGGAACAACTTTCTTCTACTTTGTCCCTGCCTCATGCCTACATCTCCTATACATTTTAGCTCAGGCCTCATTTCCTTTAGCAGGCCTCTTGACCATTCCACCCTTGGCCTCCCATCTAAGTTAATTGCCCTCTTCTTTGGTTTCATAATAGCTTGTGTTTAACTTCTATATTGGCACTTATCAAATTATATTGGAATTGTCAGCTTGGTAGGATATTGTTTTGAAATATTAATCCAGGTTTCCCCCCAATTTTATATTTTCTATATACTTTGCCATCTTCTAGTCAGTCAGCAGAACTGCTTTAGGGGAGGCAGAATACATTAAAAAAAAAAATAGAGAATATGATTTTGAGTTAAAGTTGCCTGGGATTTAGAATTAATAAACAATAAGATACTGTAGCCCTAAAGGACTCAGGGTTTAAATTTTATGCATAAAAAAATAGATTAGGAAGGAAAGGTGAGCATTCAGACTACCTCTCCACCAGACTAAAGATTCTTTGACCTGGGGAGTGGGTGATATGTGGGTGGAGAGGGCTGAGAATAAAGAGGAGAAATAAGAGAACTGGGAGGTGCAGTGTTCCTGAAAAGTGTTCAAAGACCAGAGCCTGCCGTGAGGCTTTGTGTTTAGAAGGGGTCTTTCTCAAATCCTTTAGGAAGCTGAGTAGAGAATGAATTAGTATCTTTTGAAGGAGATATTTTCTGATTCAGATCTACAGTCCTAACGCATTGAGAAACAGCCACATGATAATTTCACTTTTAAAATTAATTCCAAGAAAGGGGGTTATTACTGAGGGCTGGAGGTAGAGGAGGAGTCCTGAAAAAAACAGTTGGTTCTAGTTAAGCACAAGAATCTCAGAAGGAGCAGGAAACACACGTGTCCTTCTGAGCTTTTGCCACTGGCTAACTGATTATCAGTTTTACTGGGGACAAGGGCTAGAGACTAACAAATGTATTTTATAACATTTCCAAGAAGATATTTCCGTAAGCTTCTTTGAAATGAAATAAATTTTCAGTGTTCATTTCAATTATTAATTGGACACAAGCATTTGGGAATATTAAATTTATAAACTGTGGTAATTCATTAATATTAACTTACACATTTGCTTCCGACACAACTGTGTGAGTTCATTGAAGGTGTGGACTCTAGTGTATTTATTTTCATGTATACCAAGGAACTAGCATGTCAAGGTATTCTGTAAATGTTTGTTGATAATATGACTGGAATGTCCCTTAATTTATTAATATTTTTTCTTAGTTTTGACTGGAATGTCCCTTAATTTGTTAATATTTTTTCTTAGTTTTGATTCCTTGCATGTCACTTGCTTTGTCCACCCAGGTGGGTGGCCCTCCTTTTACTGAGCTTACTGCAGGAAGATAATTCTACTCATGTGGACCTCCCCTAGGCCTTTCTACTTGGCTTATTTTCAGTAGAGGATATTGGAAATGGCCCTCAGAGGCATATTTGGAAGAAAATGTATAGAATTAGAGCTAGAGGCACAACCCTAAGGGATCTCAAAATTAGTTGCAGGTCTTCTGTAATACAAATGGCTTGGTAGCTGGGAGCTTCCCTATGCACTGAGGTCACAACTTAAGAAAGCTTGCATAGCACCTGACCCACCACTGAACCAAGCACACACCACTCGCACATCCACACATTATCCCTGTTGACTGCTCCTTTCCCAGGCTGAGCCAATTGCGTGCCGAAATGATCAGCTTACTCCAGACTTCTCCTAGAGGACCCCATGTGCACATGGTCTTCAGGTAGCAGAGGTGACTTTTTAAAACCTTAACAGCCATTCTTGATTTTAAAGCTAAAGTCACTGTAACTCTGGAATGCAGTCAATAAAGTACAAAAAGCTACCTCCCTGAAAAGACGACAGGTATTGGAATTGACTCTGATGCCTAAATTAAAATTGTTGGAATATATTCATTTTATGTCTTTAGTTCAAGTTTCAGCATTCTGCCTAAGGCTGTAGAAGAGGAAAATAAAAAGAAATGGCAATAGGCATTCTAGGCCCCAAAATAAAACTATTGGAAGAGATGAAAAGATTCATCAGACCAAGACTGATAAATTCAGGAATATAGTCTCTTAGATATTTATTGCAATCTCCAGAAAAATAAAACAAGATAAACCCAAAGAACAAAAACCACTTTCTATACAGAATTCACATACAGTCTGAATACCTAATAGAGCACACACAGTCTTAACACAATTAATTTCAATAAAGAGAATTAAAACTTCACAATGTGAATAAATTTCATAGCTTTAACCCAGACAAGAGCTCCTGTGGACAAACACAGAGTCACAATGTTTGCTAAGCAGCGGTTTTCAACTAAACGTCACAATCACTATATGAAAGCATTAAGCTGTTACTCAATATTTTCTCAAGAAGAGTTCCACAGTGCAGTCACCCAGAAGGAGACAAAATGCCTGGTTACAAAAAATGATCTTCATCTGTGCACTTCCCAGGCCCTCTATGGATAATATGTAGCTAAGGAAAATCTCTGGGTATTCATCTGCCTGGGCGACAATAGATTAAACAATGCCTCATGGTTTGGTGTACTGGAAAAATGGCTACATCAACCAGTCCAAAGTGGCTTTAAAGCAATTTATATTTTGTGACCGAGTCTGGGGCTCCCCGGCATGGAAGAATATGACAATGTGGCAGTTATCTTCCTCAAGGGGACAAAACTGGAGGGAGCCAATCTGGGATAATTTGGGGATTTTAAGAGGACCAGTTTGTCTGTCTTGGGAAAAACAATGATCTATGGCTGCCATTTTCATGTAGTTTAGAACCATTTACAGGGAACGTACCGTGACCTTTCCTACTCATTGGCCTGGCGCGATCTCCTCACTAATTCTTTTTAGGATCATGTCTAACATCTTCTATGCAGTCATCCTTGCCTCTTCCAGCCCTCGTGGGTCCTCCTTTTTCTGTGCTCCCAGAAAGTTAGCCAAATATAACTTAGCTTTTGAATTATATCCTGGTGTTTTGTCTATTGCACAGCCAGTAAACTTGCCAGAGGCAGGAGCTGCATCTCTTCTAGGTTTGAGTCCTACAGCACTGAGCACATGGTAGGTGTTTAATAACTATGTGATGACTAACTACACATTTAACCACACCCTTAAACCATCATTCTAATGTTGGCTACTCGCTTCCGTTTTTCTTTTCTTAATTTGGCACAAAGTCCTCACTAATCTCTCTGTTTCTCCCACCTTTACTTGACTTCTTCAGTGGGTTTTGAGAGTTGACTACAAGTGTCAGGCCATCATATTTAAGATAGGGCCACACATCACGCATGGTTGTCCTACATCTTTTAATATAACTGGCACCTCCTCACATGTCAGTGTCAGGCCCAGTGCCAAAGCAAGGATTGAAGGCTTCATGGCCATGGTCATCTGGAACCAATTACTCTCCGTCATTTTTAGTCAATAACTCATACCTTGTTCTTCATCCTAAGTGTATCATGGCTTACTCTGCTAACTAAAATAAAAAGGCAAAGCACATATCAAAATGAGTGCTTTGCCTTAAAAAATGAAATGGCAAATAGGAGGTTACAGTGGTTGACCTGCTTTAAACTTCATATACATAAGCATTTACAGCTTTTGGTAATCCTGAAATTAGGCCTCATTTCTTGCTTATGCCACTCTGTGAAGTTAAAGGTCTCCAACTGTGGGATTAGCCAAGGGGGTTTCAGGGTGAACATGTGAGTTTATGATGACATTCCGAAGTGATTTTAGGATTCTGATTTTTGTTTCTCCTATACCACCAGTGTGGACAATTGAGAATCAAGAGTGAATGTAAAATTAGCTACCACTTAAAAAGACATTGGGATTCCTAGGGTTGACAGTATTAAATTTGCAAACAAAATACACTGTTGAGGAACAATAAAATACACACACAACTACAAGAGTGAAAATGCTTAGTAGACAGAGCATGTGATCAGCCTTTCTGAGAAGAAAAAAGTAACTTTTCCTTATGTGCATATTTTTCTTAGGTATTTAAATTAGTGTTGGAAAATAAAATGTACATCCTTATAAGAAGCTTAAGGAGAATTCTGAATTATAGAAGGGAGTGCATCTAAAAAATTAAACAGCCATTCTGTCTGGAAAACAAAATCCACAATTCTAAAAGGTAAAATTGACATATATTTGCAGAATCTAAACTTTTGGTCTTATAGGGAAAAAAAGTACTTTTAACAGGCACAGAGGAGATTCACATGACACCAATAAGGTATTTACCATATAAATTGCACCACTAGACAAATACAGCTATGAGAAATCATTTGAATAAATCACACAGCCATCAGAGCATCTCACACATTCATTATAATTCACTCTTTCACACTAGTTTATATACACTGAGTAGGTCATTAAATATTGCACTTATTGGCCCATGAACCCTCAATTCTGAGGTGTTGAAAAACAGAAAACAAATCTATTTTTTATAACATATTTCATGCAACATTTAAGACATTTCAGTTCCACAAACACCATTAAATAGTTGTACATTTGGACAGTCCAACGGTATCACATCACGTCTGACATAACAATATATAAAAAACAGGAATTACAGGGCAGTCTTCATTCAGCACACATCCTAGGGATGATGAGATAATGCATGAAAACCATCATATTGATACAGCAAACAATCCCCAGACTTTACTTTCACAAGAAGCAGTATGAAACTACTAGATGGATGTGGGTCACACTTACGTCCCTGAAAGGCCAGGTTCGGTGTGGCTCATGTACCATCTGTGTCTTTAAGAACAGCATTCATGAACCAAAGCAATCTCTAACCCAAAACAGCATGAACACAGGAAATGGTTCCATTAAGAAAAAAAGCCCACTCTCAGTTGTCTACAATGAAGGAAAAGTATGAACACAAGTGAATGAAACACACAGGTAACCCCCAAAGCTCATTTTAGCAAGTAATGACTGGTTGAAACCCCACCAATAATAGTTGCTGATAGGAGTTAAGTGGTGAACTTGAGTCTCATTTCCTGTTCTTGGTCCTATCTTTCTGTGAGGATGGTAATTTAAAAAACTGAAATGATAAAAACAAAGAAAAACAAACAAACAAAAAACCACCAGGAAGTAGAAAAGAACTGAGAATGTGAAGTTCAATCTGCTCATTCACTAGATAGTATGAGCTTAATACTCGAGTACTGGCGAAGGATTTGAAATAATTCATTTCTGTTTTCTAGAATGTTTATATAAAATGTCTTTTCTCTCCACCCTCTCCACCCTCTGTTTAAATGGGATTAATTATATGCAGAGGCTCACAGGCTAATCAAATTAAATTGGTGCAGAGAACCTATATCATGGATCTTTTAAAATAAGATGTGAGTTACAATCGGAACATAGCAATCACTCCCTCTCCTCTAGCACTGAGAAAGCACCATATGTGGAATTTTCCCTTCCTCACAAAAGGTATCTGTGTGTGAGTGTGTGTGTGTTGGGAGGGCAGCACTGTATGTGTGGTGCAAGAATAAATATTTTAATCTACCAAAGGTAAACATTATTTGGCTGAAGTCTCAAGCATGTCTGTAAATATTATCTTTTAAGGAAAAAAAAAAAGCTACATTTATTCACGAAGTACCAATAACAATAGGAAGACACACTTTAGATAAATTCCCCAGACCTGTTTTTGCCCCCTTAGAGGCATACTGTATTTCTAGAACCTAGAGCCCTTTAGGTGCAATGTAAGAGTAAAGATGTTTTTCTCTAGTCATAAACTTCATCTTTTAACCACTTTTTCCCAATTCATTCTGAGATACAAAACAAATTTATATTTTTTGCTGATTTTGGTCAAAAATTCACCTAAAATATAAAAAACTCTACAAAGCTGACCCTAATACTAAAAGGTTGGGCACAACAGAAAGACTTCACCATTTTACTAGCAAACTAACTCAAGCACAAGTTGCATACACACACAGGCAGAGCTAGGCAGAGCTAAGCACAGCTGGAGAAAGCACATCTTCTCAGGGTGATTGGGAAGGCCACTGTCTCGTGGCTCACGTGGAACCTGAAATCTCACACTGAGCAAGAGCACGTGCCCATGCACAGGAACAAATTGTTCCAGTTACCAGTCATGTGAACTGTACTTCAGAAAGAAAGACAGGCCAGCTCCCAGGTCTGCCACGCCCAAAATACCCAACTGAGCATTCTGATAAAACTATAAAAATAAACAAACCAGAGCAACCTTTTGGTTGAGAATGGTTTTCATCAGGACTTTAAGATGTGTATCAGTTTTTCACATGCAGCTGCTACCTCAGCTTTGTGTAGCTTGGTAGCGTTTGAATAAATTTTTAATATAGTCCCACAAATGCCACCCATTTGACTAAAATATAGCATAGTATGTCTTCACCATGGACTAAGATACATATTGTCACAATGAACCACTGATTGTGGGCTATCACATTCCAAAATTAGTGTTGCTTCATGAAAGTTCAGTTAACAGTGGAGTGTGTTCTACTTTTAAAAAAGTACACTGTATACCTGAAAATCTATTATTCTCAGCATGGATGTAGTTAAAATTGTAAATTTAAACTGACTTTTAACAAATAAACAAAATGCTAAACAAAAAGGACTAGAATTAATTTTAAAATTAAAGATTAAGAGTTAAGTAGGTAAAATAAATCTTTCTTTATGGAACATATTGATGTCCTATATAATTTGGGTTGTAATTTTGTAGAATTTATATTTCACATTCATCATAACAGTGCTGTAGCATTCTGCTACAACTGAAGGCATAATCATACTAACCAGGCAGCAAAGGAATACTGACATCCAGTGAAACTAAAAACTCCTGGTTCTCACAGTCTTTAGAAGTTCATCCAGGCAGTAGAAGCTGTTCAGCGGGAACAGAAGCAATGAACTGATTCATTTTTCTTATGAGCTCGTAGATGTGATGTTAACTCTTGAACTGCCGTTTTAGGACTTAGGACATTTCATACACCTTCTACATACATTCACATCCCCCAAGCCTGAAATGCTGATCCACTCTGAAGATGGCTGTTTAGATGAGATAATCTGCAGTCCAATTTTTCAATTGCATTTGGAAACAAAAGGAATGAACCAACATCAAAGCTCTTGGAAGGATCTGCTCAAAACCATCAATGTTTGTTTCTAACAAATCATTGGAGGGGTGCTGGCGATGAGAATATGAGTGGCAGAGAAATTCATACTTGAAACACTAATTTAATTGCATCAAAGACAACACAAGATGGGTGTCTAAGATTTACGAACAAATACAAGCATATACCGGTAAGGTGTCTTGTTCTCTTAAATACTAATTTAGTTTGGGCATTGGTAAAAATGTCTGGTGGTTACTTAGGCAGTTGGCAGATGGAGAGACTGCAGAAGGTTTAGTGTGTTCATAGAGGCCAAAAGATTGAGAAACTTTGGTACTAAATATTGTAGTTCACAGTAAAATAGCTTGATGTTGATAGAAGCTTGTCCTCTATTTGCCAAGATTGACTTTAAAACCAGGATCTCCTGATTAGCTTAGGAATAGACTATTCTCACTTCCCACGTACAGTGGGGACATGCGTTCTTTTACTTGAGTCTGTGACAATCCTATCTGGAAACTTCCCATTCAGTTATGTGGAATGGAATTCCCGGCAGGGTGTGAGCTGCAGAACTGAGAATCAAGTAGGAAGTCTCCACTTCCAGTGGAGGTTGGGAAATAGAAAGTGTTGCATGTTGTCTAGCAATGACACTCAGGCTATTTCTGATATCATGCTACCCAGACTGGCATAAAACAGTTAAACTTTGGCATGTTTGACACTGTAATGGACACTTGGCTTAGGGCTTATGGTCTAACAGCCGATTAATTTCAGTAACAATCAGTTCCTCAGGGAAGGGGTTTTCAAGAGAGCAAAACTCAACGCTTTCCCTTTCCTTTTTCTACCTTCTCCCATTTTGCTTTGTTCTTGTGTAATAATACACAGATCATGATCCTTGTGAAAAAGTTATCTGAAATGTCGTATCTTGGCTCTTTACATTTGTGTGTACTTGTGGGATGGAGGCTGTGAGGGAGGACAGGAAGTTTTTCCTGGCTCTTATACATAAAAATGAGCTTAATAGCTATATCATTTAACATGCCCACATTCTAACCCAGGATATCAAAATACTACAATGCCCTGCAAACTAGGGCTACTGTTAGAAACAAATCTGCTTTTATGCCCTGCCCCCTGCTTTTCCCTTCACTTTAACTTCTGTGATTTTGAAGTTGGTTGTCCCATTAAAAACCTAATAAAACATTAATGTTTCCTGTCTTCACTAAGTAAGGCTTCCCTTGCAGGGCACCAAAGTGGAAATTTATTACCAATTAGTGGAATCTTAAGCTAAGTAAGTGAGAAATAACTTGGATATAGTTAAAACATCCCAAATGCTCTTTTCTGTAATTTTCATCTTCTAACTTAATAATAAAGTATATGAGACATCACTCTCGGACATATCAGCAATTATTCTCCATAATATGTCTTTAGATGTATGAATACTTCCCAATACCCTTGCCCAATAAACTTGCATCCAATACTTTCATGTGAAGCATCTCTTATTGTGAAAAGAGAAAAAAAAAATAGCATGACCGCCATAAAAGGGAAAAGCCACCCAATGGAATTGTTTTTCCAAATCTGTCAAACAGCATCTGCCACTTTCTTAAAATTCTAGTTGTAAATAATATTAGATAATAATACAGACACTATCTTTCCCTATAGTGCTCAGCATAGCTGGTAAAATTTGTTAGTCACATACAGTCTTCAGGAAATCTGGACTAAAAAAATCTGGGTGTTCAAATGATTTCCCTCCCCTCTCAAATTGCTTATAGCACCCAGAGTGCTTCTGTAACTATCAGCTCCAGAAAGTAGTCTCAGAATAACCAAGCGCATTTGGAGGCTTACATCATGGGAGTACTCTTTAGAATGAAAAACACCTGGATTGAAAAAGATTAGAGATGAAAATGGGCTTTTCCTCATCCTGGGACCCACTGAGATATTGTTTAAATAACGTCTAATTAGGGAAGATAATTTAGCTGAAGGTTGAGAGGAAAACAGCGCCTGGGGAAGCAAGGCTACATCCTATGGAAGAGGAAACCTGGCAGGCTTCAACACAGCCTCTACACCAAGAGTTGGTGATGGTTCCCAGAAAGTGGCTGTGGTGGTGGTGGTGAGGGTGGAGGGCAGGTCATTAAGGAAATGGGGGTTGCTCATGGGATACTACAGCTCTTCATATCCTTGTTTCATTCAGCAGATACCTGTCAGTCTGCTCAATGCCCTCAAATATTCAGAGGGGAAATAGTAGTCTTGGTTGAGGGTAATTGCTTTTTTGAACACATACACTAAGATTATTATTTAAATATAGTTCCGGTCAGTAGCTAATATTAACTCAGGTTAATATTAATGCCTTAGCAAACTTGCAAGGGCCTTAAAAAATAATATTTCAATTTCTTTGTACTTAGTCATCTCCTCAGTTATTAGCAACAACAAAAAATAGACACACATCCTGAAAAGTAAAGTAACCAGCCCCATGATATTCTCCCCAATTATTCTCCATGTGATTTTCAGTTAAGAGTAAAGCAAATGAAGTCTCCTGAGATGGCCACTCCCCAAACAATTGCTTGGTCATCACTCCTACAAGTGAATAGCATAATTGGAATCCGTGGCACAAAAATCAGTAGTAGTGAAATTATAGCCTGAGGTCACAGCAGTAGCTTAGTGGAGAAGAACTTTGAAATAAAAAGAGTTTAGAAGACAAATAAATAACTAGTCACATGCAAATACTATATGTTTATAGATGGATAGTCCTCATAAATTAAAGATCATGTATTTGCCACATATTAACACAGGAAATCTCCCAAGAATTGAATGCATATATGAGCCATTGACATCAAAGACTTCCCTCAAATAATTATTAGGCAGTATAAATGAAGGCTAATAGATCATTTTCAAATGCTGTTTGTTGGCAACCAACCCTCCCCTCTCCGGAGCTGCCTGCCCGGGGATATTAACAGCCGCAGTTGGGCTGCTGTGGAGGAGGGGTTTCCTTGAGTCTTGTGTTCTGCTTTGCGGCAGTGATGGCCGGATCGTTCTCCAAACTCTCTGACATTTTGTCGCAGATGATATCCACAAGGCGCTCAAATGTCTGCTTGACATTAACGTTATCCTTGGCACTTGTTTCAAAAAACTCAAACCCTGGAATAAACACACAGAAACACAGCTTGGTCATTTCACACATCTGCTGATATTAAATGGGACTTACTAATGGCTTTGATGGTGACAGGGGTGGAGGTGGGGTGAAGGGGTGGTGGTGGGACAGCAGCGGCTGGGGGGTTGGGTTTGGATGAGAGATGAGCAGTGGGCATGAGGTGCTATTTGACCAAATGCTACCAACTTTTTACCCACTAAGCATGAACAAAGAATTATAAATTGGAATTGGTGATGTTCAAATTTTGTTTTTCTCCATCTATTCATTTATGCTACCAGCATGGCCGAATAGATTTATAAACAATCCTTTGCATGAATTGGGGATGACAACATTAAGATTCCTCAATACTGGGTCTCTCTTTGCCATCCCTTCGGCCACTTCCCACCCACCAAGTAGACTCTCAAAATTTTTTCTAGGACTGGCATTATCTGGCATTTTTTTCTTCCCTCATTCCCAGATTCTATCAAGATTATCAATATTTATTTCTTTCATCATCTTGAGGCCTAGAAAATTCAAGTGCATATTCTGCTGCAAGAGGAACTACCAAACTCCAGCATAATCCAGTTCTAACTTTTTCAACGTTTGCTCTGCTGCTGCCCAGTGAAGTGGCTGAGGGTAGGCTTTTAGTAAATGCCCAGTGTCTAGCATGCCACAGGGTGGCACTAAAGAGTCATAGGATTTACCTTAAGCGTGCTTCTTCTATCAGGAAATTTTTGAGTGTTAGCCTAACAAGTCCTCCAGGGCTTTGTAGACCACTGCACCTATATGATTTTCCATAGCTTCTGTTATCTAACAGCAGCAATGTTTTACAGACACTTGAGAAGGGACAGTTGATAAATTTCAAATGAGCTGCCAGAATTGCAAGAAGGTATAAAATGCAGTGACAGTTTCACACTTCTGCTGATGCATCACTGTACCTGGATTTAGTATGCTGTTCTGTACACCATATTATCACTCTATTGTTTGCATTCACATTCCACTGGCTGAGCTTGCCAGTGAGTTGCCATGACAACCTCTCCACTAGACCAGCCAGAGATTGCTCTGGTCCATTCAGGGGACATTGATTTAGGATGTGTTGGGCTGAACATAGAAATGATTTCTAATCCATTCTGAATTTTACACTCTATAAATCCTTCTGGTTACATCTGGCCCTATCTCAGAGGAGCCACATGGATTCAGAATGATTAAATCATGTGACTTCATGCCTGCACCGGAGGCCAAAGGAGATAAAATGGCCTAATATTTTGCATCGATGTCAAAACCACTCTGGTAATCCAGAAACTTATTTTCTTAAATAGTGTTGAAGGGAAGACAACAAAAAGCAATTCTCATGAGTTAAAATTTCTAATTTGGTTATAGTATTATCTATTTGGCTGGATAACTATTTCTGAGCTTGAATTTCACCAGCTACTCTGAATTCCATTGTTTAAATCCAAGTGAATAATCGCAGGATTTGGGTTGAAGGAAATTCAGTCAAGCCAGGTTCTCTAAAATGGAGGTGGTTATTTCAAACCATCTTTGACTTGTATTTCCCTTTCATTTGTCTTCCTGCAAAGTGCTTATATAGCTCTCTTAGAGTCTGTATTCCTTTACCTACACATAAGGCCATCTTCTTTTTAAAGTTTTCACAGTCTATATATGCATCTAAGCAATATCCTTGTTGTTGCAATTTCAGAATTATTTGCATCCTTGTGGGGATTTTCCCAGTGCTAATGGGAGGGGGCTTTATATAACTAGATAATAATAAGAACCCATCAAAGAAGAAGTCAAGATTCCTGAACGAGTTCTTGAAAGAAAAATCCCAGAATTTGGCACAACGATTTCATTTACATGTTCAATTCTCCTGTCTCTTCTCCTAGCAGTTCTTTTACCTATTAGAGTGAATTGGGAAGGCATTGACTTTGGATAGAATCACAGAGATTTTGGTCACTGTGAAAATGTAGTAAGCAACACATGCCTTTGTCAAATGTGACTCTTTTAAACTGGGCTTTGAATTACTCCATGATGCTCATGGACAAGTTGATGTCAGAAAAGTGATCCTTGATCCTGTGAACCAGAATGCTCTCAGCTTCTCAATTTTAATCTAGAACCCAGGAAGGTACGGGCACTAAGGAGGCAGCATTCTAGGAACAGAAAACCATATTATAATAGCACTTCATTTATTCATTATGGTGAAGAAGGAAATTCCAAGATACAATGAGAGGGATGGAAAAGATTTGGGATCTAGCCCCACTATCAATACTTAGTAGCTTAGAGACTGCGGGCAAGATATTTTTTGTGCTCACTTTCCTTATTTGTGACATTTGCTTTATTTACCCTACAGGTTAATATGAGGGTCAAATAAGAAACTTGTATGTAAGAGTGCCAAGCAAATTGGAAAATGCTATAACAACAATAACAATAATAAACTAACATTTATTGAATGGTTACTATATAACAGGTACTATACACATTTTTAATTCATTTAATCCATGAGGTAGGTGCCATTTTTGTCTCTAATTTACTGATAAGGAAACAAAGGCACAAAATGGTTGAGTAATTTGCTCAAGCTTTCACACACTAGGAAATGGCAAATCTGGGATTTGAACTATTAACCTGTACACTTTCCTACTTCTCTAGATACTCTGCAAAAGTAAAGTATTATTTTGTTCCAGTGGAACTGGAAGTTCTATATCAACAATCACAATATATACCATAAACTTTCATCAACTTACATAATTAGAAAGTAACTAGGTTTATCACTGCCTATATAGCAAATGAAGCATAACCTTCTCCTAATGATTCCAGAGACTCTGATATCTTGTGCTGTTTGAGATTCATCACAATGACCATCAAGAGAGATGTGTCTCTAAACATAATTATAGAAATACAGATATAAAATGCTCTAGAAATTAGACTGCTTCTCATTGACCATGCTGGGTCCACTTGTCATAAGCTTGCCATAAAATGAGATAGGCTCAAAATCAGCATCTATCTTATTTTATCATTTAGTTGTTTAGGTTCAGAGAAATTGACAGTTTACTATACAATAAACGATTCTTCATCCAGAAGAATCAGTGTCTTCATTCAATCACCCGTCTGTGTGACCAACAAACCCCACACCTCTATTTGCTGTGACCTCCATTTGCCGTGGGTGTTTAAAGCTCACGGCCTGAATCATTTCCACAAATCCAAGCTCTACAGCCTTTATTCTTCCAGTAACTCACTGTTAGATATTATACCTGTTACTTCCCAGTATTTTAGTTATTTAACCTCAACTGTAGAACCATAAACTTGTTCTCATCAACAAGTGGGAAGTTGGAAGCCAGCAGCTCAGTCAATGATATTTAGCAGCTACAGTCTTTCTTATAAAACTTTGAAGATCACTTCCAGTGATTTTGCTGGATAGGAAAGTATGGCTCAGCAAGATCAAAGAAGTAGCCCAAGGTCACACAACAAGTCCTGAAGTCTGTGAAGTCTGACAAAGATTTTCTAATAAATAGGTTACTGATACAGCTTCGGGCTTTGGACACCTGTCCCTCAGCCTACATCATCTGGAGCTAATAATTTCAGCATACACGTGTCTACATCGCTGAACCTGTGAGCACTCTCAATTAACCACAGAAACTCCCATCATCCTTTGTGATTTTTCCCTCATCACAATCTTTCTAGTTTCTCTCTGGCATTAGGCACATTATTCCTGCGCTGGATGAGCCTTGCGTAACTATTCAGTAACATTTTTGTTTCAGACCTTTTCATGCCTGATCCTGGAAGGATTATTCCTGCCCTTTCCAAAAGCCATTACAGGTACGGCTAGACCCTAATCTATATTTCACCCCTTGCTTCAGTTTTCCTCCACATTAGGAAAAATTTCTTGTGGGAAAATGTGTTCACTAAGCTGAGGAAAGAAAGGATCAAGCACAGCAGCAAGCTAACCCTGGGTCCTCTTTGTGCTGTATCTGTCACCAAGGGAGCAGCAGGGAGAGGTGGTGCCCAGTGGACACCCTCTTACATCTCGACTTCACACGCCAGGAGGCCCATCTGCTTAGAATCACCTGACATGCATAAAAGCTTCTAAAGGCCACCAAGACATACTGAACTAGAATCACAATGAGGGATGAGGCCTCAGAATATTCATTTTTAACAAGCTTCTTGGGTGGTTTCTTATGCACATGAAAGGTTAAGAAGCACTGGCCTCATACAACTGCTGGTGGCTATGTAAAATGGTGAAGCCTCTTTACAAAACAGTCTGGCAGTTCTTCAAATGGTTAAAAATAAGAGTTACCATAGGACCCAGTAATTCCATTCCTAGGTGTATACCCAAGAGAAATAAAAACCTATGTCTTCCAAAAAAAAAAAACAAAAATAAAAACAAAAAACAAACAAAACAAAACCCTTGTATGTGAATGTTTATAGAAAGCTTAGTCATAATAGCCAAAAAAGAAACAGCCCAAATATTCATCAGTGGATGATGAATGGATAAACAAAATGAAGTATATCCATACAATGGAATATTATTCAGCAGTAAAAAGGAATGAAGTACTAATACATGCTATATCATGGATGAACTTTGAAAACATGGAAAGTGAAAGAAGCCTGTCATGAAAAACCGCATATTTTATGATTCTGTTTATAGGAAATGTCCAGAATGGGCAAATCTGTAGAGACAGGAAGTAGATAAGTATTTGTTGGGAGCTGGGGTAAAGGTGGGGGAAAATGGGGAATGAATACAAATAGGTATGGGCTTTTTATTGGGCGTGGTGGTGAAAATGTTCTAAAATTGAATGTCGTGTTGGCTACACAGCTCTGTGAATATACTAAACACCACTGAATTTCACACTTTAAATGGGTGTATTGCATGGTCCATGAATTATATCTCAATAAATCTATTATATTAAAAAAAAAATCACTGTCCTAAATGAATAATATATGTTGACCTTAAGAGATCTCTCCAGAAGGAAATCCCATGTCATATGAGGGAAACCATTCCAGTGACTGACAAAGTCCTCTGTCAGAAAATATCTCTCCATGTCGAATATGAATCCCCCCATACAGGAGTTTAAATCCAATTCTTTTTGCTCTGGCCTCGGAGGAGATGAAAGAGCAGCTGTTTATCTGGGATTATTTTTTAATACATCTGATGAACATGAAGAACACAAACCTCACAGCCTGGCTTTCTGGCACTGCTCTTTCTGGCTTACTTCCTGAAGGTTCTGTGACAGCAGAGCCTCAGAGAAGTCTGGCACCTTTTCAGGCAGATACCCTCAGGGCATCAAGAAGGGCTCTGAGGCCAGAAGCAGCTGTGCTGGGAGGTGGCAGCCTCCAGGCTGTGACTCTGGCGCTGGCAGAGCACTGAAATGTCACAGCACTCCACAAAAGAGTCCCTTCAATTTGAGATTGCACTTCATTACTGGTAATAATCACAATTCCAATATCAAACATTTAACCACCATTCTCTCAGCCCCTTTCTTTAGTGCATTTACAACAACCTACAGGCAGCTCTTAATTCATTCCCATGAATCAATGTTTCTGCCATATTGTGAAATGCTGTTTGTTTTTATAAGATGTTTGGGGGGAATTGCCTCTCTTTTTCTACTTGAGGAAAATCCCAAACACCATTTGGTGCCCTCTGTCTGGTCTTTTTAACTTCACCTTGAAAGAAAAATCACAACTGTTATTTCTTTGTGTAGAGGGAAAGGAACTACTAAAATCATACTGCAGTAAATTATTTTTATCTCTAATTTTTAAAAAATCTATGATCTGTTTTTAAGTTTCTATTCCCACACTTCTAAATCAGAAGATCTTATGTTTCCAGATTCTATTAGCAGTTCCAATGCCCTGTCTTCATTTACCTGTGGTAAACCAGAGCTGCAAGAAAAGGTCATTCTATTGGGCGACATTTGGGCCAGAACTAGGGATCGCTGAGCAGCAGGACAAGCTGTCGTGTTAGCTTGTCCAGTGCTGAAAAGCTCAGCATGGAGACAGACTATAAGAGGAGTGGATTTTGACCCACTTGACTGAAGCAAAGAAAGCAGACTAAAGCTGGAGAGAAATAAGAACAGGAGCTTGGCCAAAGACTAGGGCTGCTAAAAAAAAATGGTCAAATATTTCTGCCTCTGAATCCTTGTCCTTAACCAGGCCTGACTGTTGGTAGCTTTCTCCTACTTCCATCTGAGTTCTGAAACTATGCAAGGGTCATTCTATGTTCTGATGAATCATAGTTGATGCAGTGAAGGGTTCCTCCCTGCCTTTCCCCATCCAGGTGTAAGCTTGAGGATCTTCATCTCTGGGAGAAGCTCAGATTGAGCACAACAGAGAAAGGTACCAACTGAGCTTGCTGGTATAATGGTGTCCCTGCTATGTTCAAAATTCTCAGCTGAGTAACAAGCTCCACAGCCTGTCATTCCCTTCCTACCTTTATTGACCACTGCATTGAAACTGCACACTCCCATATCCTACCCCCTGCTCCCAACCCTCCAATTTAGCTGAGATCATCCACTTTCCATCTGGTAAATAGATTTGACACAAGTCCCTTTGAGCTTTGTCCATGTACATCTGCCTTGAAGCACTTCTTTCTCATCCTCTCTTCTTCCCGATCCAACTTACTCTTCAAGACAGAGGATGCTGTGTGTCACATTTGACTCTCAGACTGTTTAAAATGTTTCTTTTGAGCTAGCCTTTAAAAATCAGGAGATTTTTTTATATATAACTCAGCTCTCTGTCTTCTCTTTAAAAATTGGTATACCTAGTGGGTCTGTGAGGCATACCCATGTATCTGTGGCTAGCCCACTTTAGATGGCCATTCTCTCTCCAGCTGACCACAGTCTCCATCGCTCTGGACTGTCTCTTCGGCTTTACATGCCTGTTTCAATTGTCAGTTCTCTTTAAGCTTGCTCTTGTGATTCTTGGCACTCACATCTCTATTAACAGTGGGGAAACAGAAGCTACACAGAGAGGGGCTTCTGTTCTAAAAGAAACAAGAGAAAGCACATTCCTTCACTTTTGTGAAACATTTTTCTATGTGTTTAATCTGCAAACAAATTGTGTTTGAATCTTATACCTGGCTGCTTTACTCATTTATTTATTTACATCGCCTGCAGTCCCCTGTGGGTCAAGACCTAGCTGAGTTCCCTCCCAACTACAAAGTTCTTGCCTGATGATGCTAGCCCGGACTGAGAATTCCCTGCTTCCTACCAATTCTTTTTCTACCAAATATTTGGAATTTATGATGTGCTGTTTGTACTAGGTGCATTTTGTTTCCTCAGTTAGACTGTACACCCCATAAGGGCTTCTCTGTATTCCCTGCAACATTTAACACAGTGCCTGGCACAAGCAGGTGTCCCGCAGATGTTTGCTAATTAAACTTAATTGCTGTTAATTGGCTGGGGAAAGAGGAGAGGATGCAGATGTCTAAATGGAAGGAAGGAGGGTCACTTTTTTCTTTGTTCATAGTTATGAAGTGGCTGAACCTGTGTGCAATTTTGTCATGGGAATCCTGGCACAGGATTCCACATAACATCATTTTGTTTTTGCCCTGTGGGAAATTTAAGATATAAAACAAATTAAGCTCTCTATTCCACTGGCAGAAAGACGCATTACTGAAAAATTTGCAGAAATTGTGGGTTGTTACATGTTGATACCTGAATAATGACTGTTGAAGTATTGAGAAGTTGAGGCTCTGTCGGATTGGTTTTAATAAAGAGATAAGAATTGGTTATGATTAGCAGAATAACTGCATGCAAATAGATGCTAAGTGTTTAAAAGGAGTTTGTTCTCTTAAATCAGTTAAATAATACTTTTGCAACTTCTTAGCATTTTTATAGGCTGTCAACTATAAAGGAGTCAGTTTCCAGTCCCATCTATTTATGAATTGTCAGCAAAAACTTCAATAATTCTTATTTACATAGGATTTGCAATTTATAATAGCATTTATATGCATTATCAATTAGCAGGTTATTTTTTGCAGTAAAGGATGCATATGAAATACAACAAATAGTATAATAAATTTTCAGTTAGCTGGACCCAAACTAATGAAATTTCATTATAATATCCAGGGATGTAAAATCTTAAATATAGTATATTAAGTGCCAATACTTTGCTAGGCATTTTATATTTATTTCTCAATCCTGGAACCAGCCCCAAGAAGCAGGTACCTTTATGATGTCCATTTTACAGTTGAGAAAAGTGGTTGAGTCATACATGTGGTTAACAAGGACAAGAACTAAAGTCTGTCTCTAAAACCTGCAACCTTGGCCACCACAAATCCTTGGCGTACATCGTCTAGTTCTCTGGCAGTGCCACCCTTAAACATCACAGAATGTTAGCTATCGCTTCATAAAAAAGTTCTTAGGGGTTCTTACCATCCTTGAATAATATGTTTCAATGCTCACCAATTTTCACAACCATGAAATTCTTTTCAAAGTCTAAATCTAATTTCTTTTTAAAGTAATGCAGCTTAGTTGTCCTATCCAGAGCAGACACAGACAACCATGTGAAGCTTCATGTAAAAGATTTTCCTTCATATGATATGCTCTGCAAGTTGTAGTTAAGTCATCCCTTCTCTTGAGAAATTTTGAATCTGGAAAAGGAATCATCTTTCCAGTGGCAGCTGGTTTGGTCATTGAATCTTCAATGCAGCATATGAGATTATCTTTAAATACCTTTAAATCCTTGTCTATAAACCTTTTTCTTATAATGGCTACTTTCTTGTCAAATAAAACCAAACAAGGTGAATGCCAGTTAATTAAATTTTAAGGCAAAAGACAGAGACAGAATAAGGGTGTAGTATGTAAATTTAGTGGAAAAAACTATTCTGGTGACTTTCATGGATGAAACACCAAGGTTTAATCAGTACATGGAATAGGAGAGGGGTGCCTTTAGGCACCAAGTTGAGTATTTCTTTGGGATTTGGGAAAGAGACAAGAAAAAGTCACCTGCTGAGAATGGAGTTACTAAGTAAGTGCTACAAAGTGAATGAAATTAGCCATTTGAAGGAGTAATCTACTCCAAGGGCAGGTTAACAAATGACTTTCTGGTGAGACCAGAATACTTCCCAGAATCCAGCAAGGGACTAGGGTGTCTCCCAAATTTCTAACATGGAAAACAAGATCTCTTTCTTAGCCATGGTCTAATGAATTACAAAATTGGCAAGGTGAGATCATCCAAAGAGAATGAAGTGGGTCTGCATGGAGTCAAGAAAAAGGACAGTTAGGCATTGAGAGTAGGCCTAACTCTCCAGTGCGGCCCAGGGCAGAGGGTGCCTGTACTGCGTGGCGTGAAATGTGGGTTTGCCTGCCTGCCCATCTCCATGGGGAAAAGAGAGTGTTGTCCTCGTTCAATTGTATTCCCTTAATGCCACTGGCCTGGCACATAGTAGGCAATCAATAGAATAAAGAAAATGTGAGTGAACATCCTTGGTTCCCTTTTCTTTGATCTAGAGTTACTGAGAAACCTTATGAAGTTGATTTCTTTCCTAGGAGTATTCTTTCTATAGATAAAAGGATGCACTGCTTATCCGACAGGAATATTATGATTTATGTGGCATTTACATTTCTCAGGGCAAACAATAAAAGGCACTTTTATTCAGAAATCAGTCCCTTGTGAGTTTGGTTAGTGTGATTTGTTCCCCTACTGCTGCTAGCTCTGTTAATAACATTGGAAAGTGTGAAATGCTTATGAACAGAGCTGGACCTCTGCCAGCTGCAGCCACCAAGTATATATTACATGATTCAGCCTGTGCAAACTTCCCTCTATTTGTGTGCTTTCAACACTCAGCACTCAGCAGATTAAACTCTATCCAGATGCTGCAGTTTGTATTTTGTATATATGATTTTAATTTTATTAAGTAACATTGATATATTGCTCTTTCTGTTGTTTTTAAAAACTGAATGAAAAAAGGAAACCAGCAATTCACAGAGATCTCTGTTATGTGGAAAGGGGTTCATTTAAAAAAAAAATTCACTAAATGGGTTTGTAGGTTCATATGAATGGGAAAAGGGCACAGAATGGAACAGAGATGAAGTTATGAGCCAAATCCAGGTAAGAAAATTAAGGGATGGATACGTTTACGGAATGGGACAGGAGACATGTAAATGCAAGGTTTATTTGAGGATAAATTTTGATTATTCTGTGAATAGGTAGGAGAACAATGGAAGTTTGGAGGCTCTTTGGTAAGAAAATGAGGACTCCACACATTGCCAGCTCTTTGATTGCTGGATACTTTGGAATGGGGAAGCCCCAGGGGCCAAATGTTGGTAGAGAGATGTGGATCAATTGGAAAGAGTATGGGAAAGGCCACCTGTTAATAAGGTTGCCTAAATAAAGTATAACAATAAAAGATGAATTTACCAGGGTCTTGAGCATTCATTCATTGGGAAATGTGAGAATGGGAGTGGAAGTTTAGTAGAAGGGCAGCGTGGGGAACCTCGAAGTCACTGAGGAAGTTGAGTCTGCCACTCAAAGGTGCAGCATGGGTGGGGTTTCATGTTTTATTGTTCAAACAGTCACTTTTGAGATTGAAAGGGGGTGCTATTAATACTTACACTGGGAAATAAGCATAGATTGGGACTGTTCAGAGTTAATTGAGAAGTATGGTCACTTTGTTCATAAGAAACAGACATCTGTGAGGGAGTGAGTTTCAGCTTCCAGTAGGAGGGTAGGGATCCATAAGAGAGAGAAATGATGAGGAGATCAAGAGTTAACAGGAGTTGAGTTGCTTAAAGGAGATGAGGACCAAGAGGATATAGGAGTCCCTTTCTTCCCTAACACATGAGTATGACCACACCTAAACCAACCCAGACATATTAAAATGTACCCTGTTGGTTTATTTTATACCTCCTGGGAATACTTAGCTAAAAAGAACACGAGCCAGTGGAAATAATGGTAGGGTGGCAGTACTTCTCCACAGAGAGCTGTGTGCAGACAGGTACTTAGAGCATTTAAACAGAATTGCTGGAGCTCCCTGCTGAATCTAGAAATTGGCAATCCCCATTCTTTCATAAACACTACAATTAAGATTTAAATAAACCTTTAAAAGCTGCTGAAGAATGGACTCAATGCATATTTGGAGCAGGTGGTTAGAGTTTAAAAAATAGGCTTTAGGGCAATGCCATCCTTATTAGAGTTTCTGGTTCCTCAACCTGGCTTTATTATGGAATTGTTTTTGCAGGGGCAAGAGGAAAAGATTAAAAAACTGGAGGAAAAAAACAACACCCTTCATTAAAGTGGGTTTTGCTGGAGGCAACATTGTGGATCTGAGCTGAAGAGAAAGGTTTAAAATGGCTGAGGTAGGAGCAGGTCCACCACCAGAGTTGCTCATGCTACTTTGGCTTTGGCACTTGAGCTAACTGAACAGCCCTTGGCAAACTGAACTGACACTCTAAGACAGGCTGAACCTATGAAATGAGATTGTCTACAAAAATGTGAGCACCACCAAACTATTCAATTGACTGTGGTCATTTGCTAAAAAGAAGGTTAACAATACATTCTGCGATGGCCAGTTCTTACAATTTGCTTTGCTTTTCCCTACCAAATAGAGGAAACTCTTGAAAATTAATTTCATAGTAAAGAAAAGGACTGCTACTTGCAATTTAACAGTAATTTACTCACATCTTAAAATGATGGATTTCAGTATTCCAATGCTTTTTTTTAGGACTAATTCTTTCCATTTGTTCTCTAGATTTGTCCCAGTCACCCTTGTGGCTCTCCATCAATTATCTCCATTCTCCTGCATCTCCACCCTCTGCTTCTTCCCTGGTTTCTTCCAGCTGCCTGTTAACCTGCTGATTTTTCTCCCAAATCTTACGTCTGTCATGAATTCAACCAGTCACTCAAGCCAGATACCTGGGTCATCTTTTACACCTGCATCCCCTCAGTCTCCAGGACCCTGTCATCCATCAAGTATAATTAGTTGCACTGCCTAAATATTTGTCAGCTCTCTTTCCAGAGTATCTTCACTGCCATTGGTGAAATTAGGCCTGCAGTCCTCAGCATGACTGCACATTAGAAGCACCTGAGAAACTTTTGAAGCCCACCCACTTCTGGACATCAGCTTCAGAGATTCTGATTGACTTGATGTAGGTGTGTTTGGAAATGGAGGAGAGGGGCATCTTGGCGTCTTTTAAAAAAATGCTCCCGAGGGTGGCTTTAACGTACAGCAAGGGTTGAGAACTGTTGATTTAGGCCCTCACCAGGTCCCACCTGATTACATCAGCCTCCTATTGGACTCCACACTTCCAGTCATTCTCTTAGAATCCCCTACACCGTGTCTCCAAACGCTTTTGATTGCACAACCCTTATAGTTAAAACTAAATTAACACTGCTCCAATATATAAACATTTATTTATAAATTATAAAAATGTAATATTGTGCTAATACACTATAAAACATACCCAATAACTGAAAAAATGGTAAAATTTGGGATACAAATAGAAGTGTTAATATTTTCTTCCTGTACCCCAGTTGATCTTCTTAAGCATCCTAATTTTGAGAACACTGACAGGATAATTGGTCTAAAATGCAATCTGATCTTGTCAATTCACTGTTCCTCATTTGTCCACCAACCAAAAATGCTGTTCAGACTTCAAGGTTTAGTTCGAACATTGTCTCCTCAATTTGACCTTCCCCAGAGCTTCCAGGCAGGGGGAACTCTTCATTTTATGAGCTCCTCTAGCACTGAGTCCATATGTCTCTTGTGGCACCTACATACTGTCCTTTTTAAGTGTCCTTTTAAAGAATCTCCTTTAGAGGAGAGGGGTTTAGTTTTGTTGTCTCTTTACTCCCATGCTTGGACAATATTTGGTGCTTAATAATATTGAATAAATGAGTGAATGAATAAAGTTCTGTAATATATTCCTAAATTCTGTTTTTTTTACTAACTTCATATATATATATATTTTACTGAGATTGTTCAGATACCATACAACTACCCAAAGATCCAAAGTGTACAATCAATTGCCCATGGCACCACTATACAGCTGTGCATCCATCAACACAATTATTTTTTTTCAATTTTTAGAACATTTTCACTACTCTAGAAAAGAAATAAAGACAAAAAAAGGAAACTCAGATCCTCCCATACCCCTAACCATGCCCCACCCTCCATTATTGATTCATAGTTTTGGTATAATACATTTGTTACTGTTGATGAAAGAATGTTAAAATACTACTAACTGAAGTATATAGTTTGCAATAGGTATATATTTTTTTCCTATATGCCTCTCTATTATTAACTTCTAGTTACAGTGTCATACATTTGTTTTAGTTCATGAGAGAGATTTCTAATATTTGTATAGTTAATCACAGACATTGTCCACCACAAGATTCACTGTTTTATACATTCCCATCTTTTAACCTCCAACTTTCCTTCTGGTGACATATGTCACTCTGAGCTTACCCTTTCCATCACATTCACACACCCTTTAGCACTGTTAGTTATTCTCACAATGTGCTACCATCACCTCTGCTCATTTCCAAACATTTAAGTTCACCCTAGTTGAACATTCTGCTCATAATAAGCAACCACTCCCCATTCTTTAGCCTCATTCTATATCCTGGTAACTTATATTTCATGCCTATGAGTTTACATATTATAATTAGTTCATATCAGTGAGACTCTGCAATATTTGCCTTTATGTGTCTGTCTTATTTCACTCAATATAGTGCCCTCAAGTTTTCTTCATCAGTCCATTTCTTTTAAGATGGTTTTGTTCAAACACTATACATTCCATCTTAAGTAAACAATCGTTGGCTCTCCAGATAGTCATGTATTTATGTATTGAGTACCATCGCCACTCTCTGTATAAGGACATTTCTTCCACAAAAATAATCTCCTATTATGGCCACATTGCAGTTTAGGTCTCTGGCTTATTTATTTTAGTTCAATGCGTTATTGTGCAATTCCAACTGGGCTCTGCTAAATTCTCATTGGACCTGCTAATTGTGTTCAATTCTACAACCTCATACTCCTCTACTGAACCTGAAAAGACTTCTTTAAAAATATGTGTACCCACTGGCCACATGGGAAGCAGACTAGGTGCATGGAAGGTCAGCATGAAGCCCTCCGGGAGGGTCAGCTCCCCTTGGCTGAGCAGGATGAGCCCCAGCTATGAAGGGCAACACATGTTTCAGCTTCCTTCTGCTTGCTCTTTGGGCTAATCTGTTTCTCGTTTTTTTCTATAGACCAGTGGTTTCTCAATCATACCAGCACACTGGAATAATCTGCGACTTTATCAAAGAATACTGTTGTCTGGGTCCCACCCCAGAGAATCTAATTTATTTGCCTGTGAGGTAGGGTAGCTTGGGCACTGGGATATTAAAAGCTTCTCAGATTATTAAAATGTGCAGCCAAAGTTGAGAGTTCCTGGTCTAGATCCAATCTTTCTTCTAGATTTATTTCCCTGTCCCTGCCTTGGTCTTTCCTGCTTTTAATTTTCTGGGAAAGAAACTAGATTCCCTCAATGTTCAGAGGCCTAGCTGTGACTCCTGAGTTAGTTCAGCTGTTATCCTCAATCCCAGAGCAGTGGGGCATAGCTTTCACAATGCAAGAAACAAACAAATAAAATAGCACGCTCCACAATAACTTGATTTTTAGTTATTTAGAAGGGAACTTTCCTGAATGGTCCAGATTATAGTTCCCCCGAGATGATGCTCTGAAAGTACTGAGAAACTTCGGCATGGTTTAGTAGTAACCGGCTCAATGTAATTTTTAAAGCCCATAGAGTGTTTTTGGAAGTTTCTTGTAAAGCATGGAATGGGTAGCTAAGGAGTTATCCAGTTTGTTAACTGGGAAGAGCCCACAAAGCTGGAAACTTTTTGAAAAAAGAAATTACATATTTGAATAAAATTGCATTAGGGAGAATTTATCCTTAATGATTTGGTCATTTTCGGGCAGCTTCCACTGGATCATGAAGATTGTGAGTCGAAGAACAGAGGTTAAATGGGTTTTCCAGCTATATAGTTCCTAAATACTTCCTGGACTGTAAGATTGAAAACTAAATTCAGTTAAGACCAATTTTGTAACTCAGGATTGTGCCAAGGGCATAAAGACGGAGGTGGAAGCTTGGTGGTCAGGGAAGGAATGAATAGCTGTGATAATTCTCCTCAGTGGGGATATGTATAAAGAGAATCTGGTTGCTCACAGTCAGAACACATGGATCTGAAAGGTCAGGGTTCTCAGAACAATATGATTTCACTTTGCAATGATGCCCTCTTCTCTCTTATCTGGGCTGGCAATGAGGGCCATGGGTAATTTACACTCAGGGATTCATAGTAGCAAATTAGAGAATCCCAGAATCAGATTCTCCAAATCAGGCAAACCTGGGGTCACTCAGGCTCTGCAGTAATCAGAAGCACGGGCAAAGAGGTAGACTCTCCTTGATGGCTTATAACAATGTTCCATTCACCCCAGTCACCCTGTTTACTACAAGAGTAGTACCAAGGCAAAGGATATGAGGCGGCATGGTCAACATGCCAAACTCTTATCTTACCTAGAGTAGAAATATCCCACAGAGCAGCCATACTCCCTTTATCAGCCATGGTGGAGCTGCCTCCCTTGATTTACCTACACCTTTTGGGAAATAATTACATTTCCCGTCGGTACCAACTCTTAACTCCAGAGACAACTGGTTCCATAAGTGTATGCTTTGTTATGTGGAAGAATATCTTTTTTCATTTGTCCTAAAGTTACCTCTTTTTACTTCAAGAGGTTATTCTCTTGAAGGAATTGTTGAATTAAGTCAGTATTTACCAAATCAATAAGTTTCAGAGTTTATAGACATAGAATGTGTCTTTTTGTCAGTTTTCATATTCCTAAAACGGAAGCAACTGTGTACTCTTAGAACTTGGTCATTCAAGTTGCACTTGTTTTGATGTTTTCCAGCACTGCTTTTTTTTTGTTTGTTTGCTTAGGTATTCATGTTATATGCATGTGTTTTTGATAAACAGACCATACTTTAAGCTCCATAAGAGGGAAGATAATTTTTTATGATTTCCTGATATCATTATAGGTGATAAATAAATATTTGTTAGATGAATAATCAAGACAATAAAGAGAATAAAAGGGAGGTAATTTGCACATCTGGGAAAGATGGCAAAGAGGATGAATAGCATATGGTAGTTAGAAATCTTTATGAGTTCTCTGAGCTGGACAAGGGGAGGGATGCAGGATTGAGTCTGGAATTTAGGAAGATATCCACATGATATGATGACAACTATTTGAATGGAGAATAACGGGGATTATGCACCTGGCATTTGCTTTAGGAAGAAACATTAACACAAACTAAAAACACTTCAAAGCTGGCTCCTTACAAATTATTAATAAAAAAGAATCACTTCTTTCAAGAAGCAGACTCCAGAGTCTCTGCAGTTTCCATCCTTTCAGAACTTGTAAAAGTGGTTTAAGTATTCTTTCAGTGATATTTCAAGGCATCCAAATCTTTCCTTTCCATAATTGTCTTTCTTCCATCTTATTCTCTACCATTTTAGAAAAAAATTATAACTTTAATTGTAATTCCTGATTTTTTTCACTCAACATTTAACAGTTTTACATTTTAGAAACTGAAAATTTGTGGTTGTACTTATATATGGTTTATTGCCATATTATACATTTTATATAAAATAAAAATATAAAATGTTTTTATGTATGTATGTTATGGTAAATGTATATAGAGTAAATGTAAAAGCATGCATGGGAAGAATAATGGCAGATATAAGGATATAAGGATAATGTTCACCTCTGGGGGCAGTTCTCTACTCTCTTCAAATACCTCCCCACCATCTAAGCCAGTGTTCTAAAAATTTAGTGATACATAAAAGTCAGATGGTATTAGTTTAAAATGTAGATTCCTGGGCCCTAACTCCAGAAACTCTGATTCAGGAAGTCTGAGTTGGAGTTGATGAATAAGTGTTTGAAAAGGAACCTCAGCTAATCAGCTGCAGCGGATGAGAAGAACATATTTAAAAGTACTGATTTAGGGGCATATGCACAGCTGGCAGATACATGAGCCCAAAGCTCTAGCCAGAGGTCAGGGCTAGGGCATCGATGGAGCCGTCAACCTGTAGGAGGAGAAGTGGAAGAGGTATCTAAGGGAAGCGTGTAAGAGAGAAAGAGTAGTGGGCCAAGGATGGAAAGAAAGGTTCAAGAGGCAAAAAGAGTCCACCAAGGAAACAGAGGCGTGACCAGAAGGAGAGGGGGATAATAGAGATGACCACATTATAGAAGACACTGTGGCAGAGGTCAACAGGGAGGGGTGGTCAAATGAAGCACAATGGTCAGAAAAGGGAAGGCCAGGAAAAGGCCCATTGTCTGGTCTGTACAGTCTATCTCAGACACTGTAATATTTGTTCCTAGAGGGTGGGGACATTTGTCATCATATCCCCAGCATCTGGCATATAGTAAAGACTTAGTAAATATTTGGTAGAGTGAATTGGTTTGGCAAAGGCAGCTGCTATAAACGAATTTTCAGGAGCTTGGTTCAACAACTTGATTCTATCAAGTAATCTCAGTAAGATGAGCCAATGTTATATGGGTACAGCCATCCACCATGGAGAATTAATTGTCACCAGATCAATAAAGCAGTTATTTTGAGCCAACTGCCAGGATGTGATAATGACATTTAAAAAGCCACACAAACCATTGTGAACATAATTAACAGTACTGAATTATATATTTGAATGTGATTAAAAGGGGGAAAATTAGGTTATATATAGGTTCCTAGAATAAAAATTAAAAAGAAAAAATCCAAAGAACTGCACAACATAAAAAGTGAACCCTAAGTTAAACCATGGACTATTGATGAGTACAATTATAAAAATGTGCTTTCATTAATTCTCTGACTGTGTTTTAAAACTTCAACTTCCATCTCAGACCAAGGGAAGAGATGTTTATTTGGTGTAGGATCTATATTTTCTAAACAATATGACTTCTACAGTCAGTTTGTTCAAACACCATAATTACATGGAACCTTGAATAGGAAGTGAGATATAGCAGGTCTGTATAGGTTGGAGTGAAATAGCAACACATCCCAAAGTAATTTGGGCAGAGAATAAAAACATATATGTGGGGAAACTTGATAAAACTATGTGTGGATTTCTCAATAGAAACCATGGAGGCAAGAAGGAAGTGGGGTGATATATTTAAGACACTAAAAGAGAAAAACCATCAACCAAGAATCCTATATCCGGCAAAACTATCCTTCAGACATGAGGGAAAGCTTAAAATATTCTCTGACAAACAGACAATGACAGAGTTTGTGAACAAGATACCTGCTCTACAGGAAACACTAAAGGAAACACTGCAAACAGAAAGGAAAAGACAGGAGTGAGAGGTTTGGAAAACAATTTTGGGAGATAGTAGCACAGCAATGTAAGTACACTGAACAAAGATGACTGTGAATATGGTTGAAAGAGGAAGGCTGGGATCGTGTGGGACACCAGAACAAAAGACGAACGATAAAGACTGGGACTGTGTAACTCAGGGAAACCTAGGGTGCTCAACGATTGTAATAAAAGGTACAAATACATTTTTACATGAGGTAGAACAAATGAATGTCAACATTGCAAGGTGTTGAAAATAGGGTGGGATTGGGGGGAAAATACAATCAATGAAAACTAGAGGCTAGAATTGACATGCCTTCTTTGACTCTTCCTCTGTCTTTGTGGAAGAAACGTCCTTATATAGAAAGTGGCAATGGTGCTCAATACGTAAATACGTGACTACATGGGGGACCAACAATTGTTTGCTTAGGATGGAATGTATAGTGTTTGAACAAAACCATCTTAAAAGAAATGGGTTGATGAAGAAACCTTGAGGGCACTATATTGAGTGAAATAAGACAGACACATAAAGGCAAATATTGCAGGGTCTCACTGATATGAACTAATTATAATATGTAAGCTCATAGACATGAAATACAAATTACCAGGATATAGAATGAGGCTAAAGAATAGGGAGTGGTTGCTTATTATGAGCAGAATGTTCAACTAGGGTGAACTTAAATATTTGGAAATGGACAGAGGTGATGGTAGCATGTAATGAGAATAACTAACAGTGCTAAAAGGTATGTGAAGGTGGTGGAAAGGGTAAGCTCAGAGTCATGCACGTCATCAGAAGGAAAGTTGGAGGTTAAAAGATGAGAATGTATAAAACAGTGAATCTTGTGGTGGACAGTGTCCGTGATTAACTATACAAATATTAGAAATCTCTCTCATGAACTAGAACAAATGTATGACACTGTAACTAGAAGTTAATAATAGAGAGGCATATAGGGAAAAAAATATATACCTATTGCAAACTATATACTACAGTTAGTAGTATTTTAACGTTCTTTCATCAACAGTAACAAACGTACTATACCAAAACTATGAATCAATAATTGAGGGGGTGTGGTTAGGGGTATGGGAGGATCTAAGTTTCCTTTTTTTGTCTTTCTTTTCTGGAGTAGTGAAAATGTTCTAAAAATTGAAAAAAAATAATTGTGGTGATGGATGCACAGCTGTATAGTGGTGCCGTGGGCAACTGATTGTACACTTTGGATCTTTGGATAGTTGTATGGTATCTGAACAATCTCAAAAAAAAAAATATATATATATATAAATATACATATATTAAAATATATATATATATATATATATGCGGGACCCCCCTGAGGAGCTGGGGAAAATGTGGAAGTGTTGGACGTCCTTACCTGGATTGATGCTGATGTTCTCACAAACATTGAGGACTGACAGTTTAATATCCTGAGCCCTCTGTCTTGGTGCTTGCCCTTATGAAGCTCGTTACCCGCAAAGGAAGAGGCTAAACCTGCTTATAATTGTGCCTGAGAGTCTCCCCCTGAGTACCTCTTGTTGCTCAGATATGGCCCTCGCTCTCTCTAGCTAAGCCAACTTGGCAAATGAACTCACTGCCCTCCCCTTTATGTGGGACCTGACTCCCAGGGGTGTAAATCTCCCTGGCAATGAGAGATATGACTCCTGGGGATAGATCTGGACCCTGCATTGTGGGATTGAGAACATCTTCTTGACCAAAAGGGGGATGTGAAATGAAACGAAATAAAGTTTCACTGGCTAAGAGATTTCAATGGAGTTGAAAGGTCACTCTGGTGGAACATTCTTATTAGCACTAAATAGATAACCCTTTTATGTTTTAATGTATTGGAATAGCTAGAAGTAAATACCTGAAACTATCAGACTCCAACCCAGTAGTCCTGACTCTTGAAGATGATTGTGTAACAATGTAAAATTACAAGGGGGTGACAGTGTGATTGTGAAAACCTTGTGGATCTCACTCCCTTTATCCAGTGTATGGATGGATGAGTAGATAAATGGGGACAAAAAAACTGAATGAAAAAATATGGTGGGATTGGGGTAGGGGGTGATTTGGGTGTTCTTTTTATTTTTATTTTTTCTGCTTATTCTAATTCTTTCTGGTGTAAGGAAAATGTTCAAAATAGATTGGGTTGAATGAGTGCATAACTATATGATGGTACTATGAACAGCTGATTGTTCACCATGGATGATTGTATTGTATGTGAATATATCCCAATAAAAATAAATTAAAAAAAAAAAAAAGAGAATGACTCACAGTAAAGAAGAAAAAAAGGTGCTTTCATTAATTCTAACAAATGTACCAAACTAAGGCAAGGTGTTAATAAATAGGGTGGTATTGGGAACCTTGTATTTTATGCATGATATTTCTCTAAACCCACAACTTCTCTAATTAAAAAAAAGGGGAGGGGGAAACAATGCCTAACCTCTGCGTGTGTGTGATTCAGACAAATAGGGTTTTAACAGAAATTAAAGACAAAACAAAGATGATCAAAACATTTAAATTTAGATGGTGAGGGTGTGTTTTTCATTTTTGACTATCTCTCATGATCATTTGTGGAAGTGTGTGTAGTCATGAGAACAAACCACATTAGCAGAGGTAAATGACTTTCCAAGAATATACATGCATTGGTTGCTACGACAACTGCTAGCTTTTATTGAATAGAGAGCAAAAAATCGATTAGAAGCCATTGGATGAACTTGCACAGCGACATAAAAAAAAACAGTTCTGTCTACACAATTTTCAGGAACTTTCTCACTTCTGTGTACTGCATGGAAAGGGTTTGTGTGTGTGCCGTTCGGTGGAGAGTCAGTCTTTTGATGCATTTCTGTCATTCTAATGTCCCCTTCCATAACTTGATCTCCTCAACATACAAGTAATTTATTAGAATGGTAAAAAAAAAAAAAAAATTTAGCCAGATATTTGGCTCATTTATATTGAAGATATTAAACAATCCTTGGTTCCAATCTATTTTTCTTTGAACCAGACAATTTTCATGTTTATTTATAAAGGCAGCCTATGTGTGTAGCAGTTTTTTTCCTGACTTGGCATACACCTGACTCGTCCAGGGAAAACAAGGAGGGAAAAACCAGTCAGTCCTCGGGAGGCCACCTGCAACCCTTTCCCAGCTTGCTGTCTCTCTTCCACCGGGGATCAACTACTGCCTGTTTCTACCTTGTGAGGTACTGAGAAGCCTGAGGAAAGGCTGCCAAGATTTTTGGACTTTTCTTAAAACATTGTTAAATGGATATAATAATGGACAGAGGCCCGGTGGCAAGAAGCTAAGGGCTCAAGAGCAGTTGCAAGGAGACCAGAAATCAGCTGTGTGACTTTCTCATGGGCTTCTCTAAGAACATTTGGCAGAAGGGTTCTGGTGGTCATCAGGCGACAGCAGTTAGACCAATGAGCTCATTAACCTCATGAAAAACAGCCAAGCTCTCAGAGTGAATGAAGCACAGGTCAATAAAGAGACTGCTAAGCACAGAGTGACCCACTGGGAGGGTTTCTACTTCTCTGACCCATACTGCATGCCACCAGCAGATCAATCCCCAAAGCACACCCTTTACAGCAGTGCATTTAAAATGCCGGTAGAGACCCATTACTGGTATTGGAATCAATTTAGAGGGTTGAGACCATTGTTAAAAAAGCAAAAGAGAGAACAAAATAGAAAATAGCATGCACTTCATTTAGTAAGGTAAATATGTTTCATGAAAACTGTTGTTTCATTCTCTAGATATTTATGTGTATACTGGGTTTCAGGTAGAATGTATTTTTTGTACGTCAGTCCTGGTCAATAAGGTTGGGAAAATCAGATTTTTTTCCTGTTAAGAATCCTTCAATATTCTCTGCTGTCTACAGAAAAAAAGAATTACAGCTCCTTGCCTCTGGGGCTGGAATTGTTCACAAGTCCACTCCTGACTTCTGCAACATTATGCCATGTTCCAACTTTTCTACTCAATGTCCCCTCAATTTATGCTTATGGCAATTTCCTCCCTCCAGTGTGCCGTTTACTCACACTGCTTATCCTCCTTTTTGTGGTTTTCAAATTCTACTCTCCTCGGGGACCAGTCAAGCCTTATCTTGTCATTTAACCCACAGTGATCTCTATCTCTTCCCATTACTCACCTCTTCCTGGCTGTACTGCTCACTTGGCACATTATCTCTCTCGGTATTCCCTCTGCATTGTTCTCTATCTTCCTCCCGTCCCACTCCACACCCACACCTTCCTCCTTCCAGAAATGTTCTCTCTCTCCCTGTGTCTGCCCCCCTCTTCCTGTCTTCCTGCTGCTTTCCTCTTGGCTTCTGCCTCCTACCTGATCATCTCCTCATTATCCTGCTTTTATCTTATTATTTCTGCTCTCATGTATATATTGATTGAGAGCTCCTTGAGTCAAGGGAGACTGTGGATCACACTTGTTTGTATCCCCCATGATGTCTGGTAGAGTGCAGGGCATATAATAGGAGTTCAATAAAAATGTCTTGAATGAATTAAATCATGATTCCCTCCTTTGCACTGAAACACTACTCTTTAGACACATTATTTTGTTTTTGAAAGAGGTTTGGCATTTCTAAAGCTCTCTCATGTCTATTTTCCCATTTGATCTTATCTGCAAGGACCTGATGAAGCAGGCGTGGTTATGATACTCATTCTTGAGAGATGGGGAGATTGAGCCTAGAGGTTTGTAACAGCAACAGGGCTTGTCAGTGGTATCCCTAGAACCTAAATCTAGAATGTGACTTATTCTGTGCCATATTACCCTTCTCCGGTAGAAACTTGAGAACAGCTACAATCACACAATAAAAGAAAATGCTTGCTCAGTGCAAAACTTTGTGTATGGAGAGGAAACCAAAGAAATAGTGAGCAAGGCATAACCTGTGTTTCTTGTGGCATAAGAATTTGAACTAAATTCTGGCTGTTATTTTTTGTTCTGATAATTGTGCTTTAATTCCAATGATGCTACGAGAAGGTGGGAAGAAAATGCACTTAACACTTCTTAGGAGGTTGTGTTGCTTTTCACTGCCAGGGTTGACAAACAGATTCTAATTCATCCCACTCTGGCAATTAACTAGGACTCTGTACAGTGTTACAAATAATTACCAAACACACTTTCCCATTAATTTGTTTCTTACCAAGCTGTTCTCCTAAATGTTGGCCTCTCTCGGTTGAGATGACCCGCTCATCTTCCATGTCACACTTGTTCCCAACCAGGATAACCTGGGCATTATCCCAAGAGTACGTTTTGATTTGAGTTGACCTAAAGAAAAAGAACAAGCAGGAAACAAATCAGAGGAAAGTAGAACAGCATAAAATGAAGAGAAGAAATACATCTCAGAGACTATAATACAAAAAATGAAGCCCAGACTCCTGACATTTAGAATTATTTATTCATTGCAATTTCACCCTTCAGATACTCATCAGGGATTGTATGCATCAAAAAATCAAGAGAACAGTGGTGTATTTAAAATTCCTTGTATTTGATAAGGATAATAATATGATTGTTTCTCCCCCGCCTCCCCCATGTTGTCTAGTACCTTTACAGCTAGGGTAAAATCTGTCTTGGTTTGTCCAAGACTTTCCCGGTTTTTGTCAGTAAAAATCCTATGTCCTGGGAAATCCCTAAGGTCCAGATCAACTGAGATGGTTAGTAACCCTTTTACAACCCCTCACACAAAACATAGTTTTTTCCTAATTGCAACAACAATAAGTGGTTAAGGAAACTGGGACTCAGGAAATCTGGGGGTAATAACAGTTTTTAAAAATAATCATAAAACTAGTATGCTTATGCTTTACATTTTTAAGAGAAAAATTTTCAGGCTAATTTGCATCCTGATTACAATACAATGGGATGCATTTTAAGTACTATAAACACTACATTTAGAATTCAGAATATGCTTCCAGTATGGATTATGGACATATAGCTTACTTCTGATTTTGAAACTTAGATAATAATTATAATAACTAATCCTTGCAGGTATTCTAAACACTTGATATATGTTAAAAAATAATTTAGCCATTACAATAACTCAATGGGGATATTACTGCTCCTATTTTACAGTTGAGGACAATAAGGCATAGAGAGGTGAAAAAATTTGTGCATTCTCACTCAGCTAGTACATGGCAGATCTGGGAATCAAATCCAGGGAATGTGGCTCCAAAGCCTGTACTCTCAAACACATTTCCAAACTACTTATTAAAAATTTGAAAAGTAAATTTTGAGGGCACATATTATTATCTCAGAGAGGAGGCTGAAAGGAAACCATGTTCTGTAATCCTCTCATATATTTGGGAACAACAGATTAAGATTTCTTGGAAAGATATATTACCCGATGGCTGGTCAGGAGAGCATTATCAAAATGTCGAAAAGCTAAACAAATGATGAAAGTTTATATAGGAATTGATTTGTAAAGTTCAGAAAAGAGAAACTTGGGAATGGTTTTACAAACAGTTGCCAAGTCATCGAGGATTATTAAACAGAGAGTAGTGATGAGCTGTTCTCAACTTGAAGAAAGAATGAAAGCAAATAGCTGTAAACTGCAGCAGGAGAGCTTTCAATGAAATGCAATCAGTTTCTCCCTCCCAAGAAGAAAGAAGAGAGCTAGAGGCAGACAGGGTTTTATTTCAGAGTGTTCCGCTGAACCAAGTATGAGTTTTAAAATGAGATCAAAGCATTTGGTTAAACGTACTGTTGGTTGCACCTGGACAGCTATGAGGCCCAGCATATTTTATCAGAAAAAATATGAAGGATGTCACCTTCCTAATTCTGATTCCTTAGTTAATAATGTTTTCCTCTAGTGACGGTGAAATTCAGCATGTATCCATGGATTGGGGAAAAAAGGCAGAAATTCTAAACTCTACACTTTTTCCTAACCTCATCTTATGTGTGGGGCACATGAACAATGATTAACTCATAGTGAATTAAGGTGTGAAAAATACCCTACGCATGGATGTATCTTAAATTCATGTTAACATAGTTATACAAATAAATTTCAAAGGTTCTTTTAAAGACATTCAAATCTGGTCAGATTTCCTCATGCAATAATAATAATAATAATTATTATTATTCCTTTGTTCCTATAGGTCTTGTAGATCAGATTCAGGTCTGTGCTGGGAAAGGCCCTAGGTAGAGAGACCCTATGTTAATGGAGAAAGTTCTAGGCCTGGTGGCACAGCTAGAAATCAGATACGTAGAAAGAGGTTAGTGGCATGGAAGACAAAGGAGAGTCAGTTGTGAAGGAAGGGGTTGGGGATAGATGTAAATGACACAGTGTATCTTTCTGAAGGCAAGGAAGGTACATAGCTCAGCACCCGCTGGCTGATTTGTATCCTTTAATAAAGTTATCTGAATGCTTGCCCCTGCCATTAAACATGTTTCAGGATCTCCGCTCTAGTGAAAAATAACCCACTGGGTCTTGGGATACTGCAATTGAATACACATTTATGCATACACAACTTTCCCCATTCCCTAACAATATATAAAAGTATGTGAAAAGAAGAGCATACATTTTTTTTTGCCATGGTTACATCTGAACCATCCCCCTTTCCATTTGTTTTTATATAAGAAATAGTTTAATGTAACCTCCATAAATGTCCTACATATTTTATACATATTATCAGGGTTTTATAAAGAACCAGTATCTTGAAAGCTTAGTGAACCAATGGAGACAATGTTAATTTTTATTCAAATAAGAATTCTGGTGTGCGGAATTTTTGTGGAGATGAACAGAAGATGAATTTGCTGTTAGAGATGGTTAGTTTTATGATGGGGATCAAGGGTGCAAATGCTCAGTGTTTGGCTCTCGTTTGTTTCCTGTTGTTCACTTCAACAGAGCAGTGCGAGTAGCTTCAGGTACAGTCCCATCATCAGTAAGAGGGGGTAAGAACATCATGTGTCTTTTAATTCAGGAATTACCATATATCATAGACTCTAAGAAGCCATCAATTATAAGATGAATATTGTTTTATGAACCACTAAGAATAAAAAGATGCAGCTAATTAAACTATGACAACAGTGCTTTAAACAGTAGTCCTACTATACACACTCATCAGTCACATCAGCTTCTTTTAGCTTTGAAATTCCTTTTATGTATTCTGAGGGACTTAGCAATTTCTCTTGCCTTCAGTTGCCTTTCTTAGTGAATGACAGACCATCATTTCATGCCTGTCTCAATAATAAAAGTTAGCCTGCCATTTCTGCTTGTGTGTATCTTCTCGTCCTAGATCCTGTAGAGCACTATGTTGTTGCTTTGCAAGAAAATATGAAGTGGTGGTCATTCCTCCAAAATGAGTATTGGGCCACTAATATTAAGTTTATACTCCTTTCTGCATACTCAAAGACTTTTGACCCAAGTAGTTACTATTTTTGGTGCTCTTCATTCCTTTGTTAGATTCATATTTACCCCTGGTATAATTTCCCTTCTGACTGAAATAATTCTTTTAATACTTCTTGTATCGTGAGTCAACAAGCAGTAAATTCTCTCAGCTTCCTATGTCCAAAATAGTCTTTATTTTGCCTTCATTTTTGAAAGACATTGGTACTGGGTATAAAATTTTAGATTGACAGTTTCATTTTCCTTTCAGTACTTTAAAAATGTTTCACTGTCTCCTTGCTAGAATTTTTTCCAACAAGAAATCTACTGAATCTTTATTATTGTTCCTCTGGCTGCTTGTCTATCACTGATTATTTATTACTGGTTTTCAGCAATTTGATTATGATATGCATTTCTGTATTTTCTTATGCTTGGGATTCATAGAAATTCTTGGATCTGTAAAATCTACTTAACTGTCTGGGCTGTTGTAAAAACAAATGTGGTTTTATGTGCGACAGTACTGTATTCTCTAAGTTACAGCAAACAGAACACATTCTTAGTCCCGGTTTCAGCAGCCAGCTGCCTAAATTCAACTTAACTCATCCTTTCTAATTCCTATAACCTAAATAATTATGGGAATATTTTTTCATCACAGCACCTCAAATTTTGTTTCCAATTCAATTCTCCAGGCTGAGATTCTAAAGAGGTAAATTTCTAAATGGGAGTAAATGGCTTTCCTCTGGTGTGTCTGTTAGGAGTCTGACAAATGTCTGTTGAATAAAATCTTCCTTTCCATGTGGAAATTCTATGTCTATACCTTTTGGTCATTTGCTGTATTTAGTAAAATTTCTTATTTGGGGGAGGGGTTTCTAAACACCTCATTAGAAGGACTGTCTTATTTCTTTGTTGGTTAGAGATACACATTTAAAGAGGGTGGTTGTCACCAAATAATATACATGTGAAAAGATGATTTATTTCTGAAACATTGCAAAGATCCTTTGGGATTTACTGTTAATCTCCTCAAAATTAATGGATTCAGTGCAATATGTTGGTCACCATGGTTACTCTGCAAATGGCAGTTAACTCAGACCTTACTGGTACCAGATCAAAACTACCAAAAAATCTGTTATTTATTTGTCATTTAGTTAAAACAAGCATGTGCTCGCTCTTGCTATACACACACACACACACACACACACACACAAACAAACAAAATATACTGAGATGTTGATAAGTGAGACTTATATGAGAGAGAGAGAGAGAGAGAGAGAGAGAGAGAAAGAGAGAGACAGAGAAAGAGGGAGGGAGGGAGACAAGGAGGAAAGCATAATTTATCTCCATTTCAGTTCTAGTCCAATATGAAAGAGGAGCGTTTCAGAAAAGCTGGAATGGGACAAAGGGAGACAGAAAGAGTTTTAGGTATTTTACATGTAAGTAAGTGAATTTTCTCTGCACAGAATAAAGTAATTTATGTCTGGAGAGTTGCAAACTAACAAACCAAATTCCTCAACTAGCTCTATTCCTTCTCCCCTATCCCAGGTGTATATGTAATTTTCTATGAAATCAACCTCTTTTTGTAGAGAATGGACACTTGCTAATCATTTTGTTCTGAAAATCAGTGCATAAAACGCACCTTAGTGACTCTGAAAACAAATTGCTCTCCTAGGATCTGATTTTGGGCTGAACCTGGGAAAAAATGAAGTATCAGAGAAAATGTGACTCACTTTCTCATCTAGTCAAGGTCAAACAGTTCTTAACAGCAGTTCTTTCCTTAATTTTGGAAGTTAATTTCTTTCCACTGCATCCATTTTCCTTATTCTCTTCAACAAGCCACACTTATCAACATCTCAGTATACTTTAAGTTTGTAAGGAAACTTCCCAACCTGCTACTGCTCATCAATAGGATCGATCCTTCTGTTAGTTTTTTTCACTAATTTAATCATTTATTCATTCAATTTTTCTCAACCCTTGGAGGGCTTTTAAAAATTACCCCAATGAGAACAATTAAATCAGAACCTCTAGGGGCTTCGTCACAGGTATCAAAAAATTAATCCTCCCAGGTGTTTTGTATGTGCAACCAGGTCTGAGCATCACCGATTTGAACCCCCTTCCCTCTATTTTTCTTTTTTTTTTTTTTTTAGTTTTAAAATAATCTGTTTCTTTGTTTCCTTCTAAGACCAAAAAATATTTGAAGGTAGTTTACAATGATGCATACAAAAAGAACTTTTATAATGAGAGAACAGTAGTAAAGAATCAGAAATAGGAACACAATAAAACCCAATGATTTACATATGCCATACCTGCTAACAGGTAGTTTCAAAAAGTGGATAAGCAAGGTTTTTTATATGTACATTATCTCCTTTATCAAAGGAGGTGAAAAAGAAAATTAAAAAATATATATCCTCAAATAAATGTTCTTCAATATTTGGTATCATTTTTTATTATTTAAAGAAATAGCTTTACATTTTTTGGAAAGATTGCTACATTCCCATTGAAAATTCTAATACAGAAACACACAAGGAAAAATAAAAATTATCAGAAACCTCACTACCCCCAGAAAACTCTTATTTACCTATGGTGAAAATCTTATGATAGATTTTATTACTGTCTTCATTCAGTCATCACTTTCTTCCCTGTAGGTAGACTATATTTCCCCGTCCTCGTGACTTTGGACTTAGCCAACTGAATTGCTTCAGTCAATGGAAGGTGAAGAACATGACGTGCACTCCTTGTAAGCGATGCCTTCAGAGGCACTGTGGGTTTCCACCAGCCCTCTTGTCCTTTTGTTTCATCATGAGAAGAGCCCATCCCAGAAAGGAGACCACAGGAATGAGATGCCATAAGAGGCCCGACTGCAGAGACCAGCAGACCTCAGCCAGCCCTAGGAGAATCCAGTTTAACAGAACACCCGTCATATGGCCTTTGTTCACATTTCAAGCTTCTTCTCTTGCTGGCCTCCCTTCTCCCATCTCTGATATAGCCTTACTGAGTTTCATTGACTTACCCATATATGCCACAATTTTCAACATGCAGGGGCTATTACTAAGGGTAGTTCCATTCCATGTTTTGTGAGCCCTAAAATTAATAAATATTTGAAGGCCCAATTTCAGAGAAAAAATTACAAAATTAAAGATTCAAACTTAGGTACAGGGCATTTTGAAGCAGATGCTATTTGTGGTCTACCCACATCTTCCAGGTTTTACCAATTCTGTGCTGACTGGCTGACTTCTAACTGCTAGTAGATGCATCTCTTTGCTTGACAGTTTTCTCCAAAATTACACAAGCCGCTCTTCCCATTCAGGGAAGACCAAATACGATAGAGCAGTAACAATCTCCAGGAGCAGACCTCAGCCAATGACTGACAGGAGCTGGTGTATAAATGCCCCAGGTCCTTCGTTACTGAAGTAGGACAACTCTGAGATGTGCTATGTACCGTTTTACAGAACCAGGAAGCAGGATTAAGCTCTGATTATACCCTCCATGGTAGATGGCTTGAAAAAAAAAACCTTTTATTATCTGCCTTCCCTTTCTTGTTTTATTTCCTCACCCACTATGGGTACTTCCTGCACTTCCCAAATTTCCATTTAGGAGCGTGCTTCTGAAGGAACTCTAAGTCACTTTGAAGGGACTTGTGCAAGTAAGGGGCCCAAGGCTGCTTAGCAGTGGTATGCTGGGCAGGCAGTGATGGCTAGTAAGAGCTGATTATAAATATTCAGCACTTTTGCAAATTGGTGGTTAAACTGCCTGTAGCTTGAAATCAACCATGATGGGAGTATTCACACTGTATGTTTTAGTTTCCTAGGCTGCTTAAAGCAGATACCATGAAATGGGCTGGCTTGAACACTGGGAATTTATTAGCTTACTGTTTTGAGGCTGAGAAAATGTCCAAATCAAGTCATCATCAAGGCAATGCTTTCTTCCTGAAGACTGGCTGCTGGTGATCCTGGGCTCCTCTGTCATATGGCAAAGCACATGGCAGTGTCTGCTGGTCTTTCCTTCTCTTCCAGGTTTTGATGCTTTAAAGCTTTTTGCTTCCATGGCTCTCTCTCTCTCTCTCTCTCTCTCAGGTCTCCAGGAATAGGATTAAGTCCCATCCTAAATGAGGTGGGTCATACCTTAACTGAAGTAGTCTTCTCAAAAGGTCCTACTTACAATGGGTCCACACCCACAGGGAATAGATTAGCTTAAGAACATGCTTTTTGTGGGGCACATACCAACATACCATGGAAATTAGCAAATGCTAACAGTCACATTTTTCTTTGTTTTTTTTTTCCTTGTTTTTCAAGGAGCCCGTTTACCAGTACACCAATAATTTAAGCTTTATTAACTCAACAAGAAATCTACTTGTAACTATCACATGTGCTTTCTGTCTAAAACACTGTTATCCCCAATGTGTCAGGTTCTCTCAATCTCTTCCATCTTGTTTCAGCACCATCTTTCCTTTGGATTAGGTGTCGTTCATTTGGACCCACATATAACCTGTATGCTGCTCACCGTGACCATTTCACCTGTCCATATCCCACCCTGGACTATAGGTTCTCTGAGGACAGGGAACTTGACCATTTTGTTCTCCACTGTATGTGCAGCATTTAGCAACATGTCTAGTACATACAAGGTGCTCAATCAGTAATTTTGAACTAAGTAGATGAATGAATGATAGATTGAATGTGGCAAGAATGGCTAAGACGTTCAGGTAATTTAGAATATAAGCATAAAATAAAAATAGCATGGGAGGAGAATCACCAGAATCTTATATGACGTCAAGGCCTCCTTGCACCCCCTTTAGGATATGTTGATGTCATAGTTCTCATGGCCTTTTATACCCTGACAGTGTCTGTGGTAGGGGAAGGCAAGTGTTGGCCCCCTCCATACCTTCAACAGCCACTTTTGTGACTAGCTGTTCATTCCTGACTGGAGGAGTCATTTTCCCTTCTGCTCCAGCACCATTAGTCAGGTTGACAATACCTCAGGAAGCAGCTTAGTACCTCAACATCATAGAATAGTTGCTTTGGAGAGGACCTCGTTCCACTCCACTTTTAGATGACAAGGCTGCGACTCAAGATGTGAAGTGACCTGGCTAAGATGACACAACTAACTAGTGTTAGTTGTGGGCTCATATCCCAAGGCTCCCAGTGACTGTTTTTCTACAACATATAGCTTCACAGGGAAAACAAGTGACTATACTCTATTGAACATGAAACTTGGTAAGAAATTCATAAGCTAAATATTATTTATCTTTTAAAAATAAAAAATAATATGTCTCAAGGGGGAAACCAAAGAGATTCTTCATAAAAACAGTAATGACATTTGGCCATGTGCAGGAATGAACAGAACTGGATGTGCCTGAAGGATCTGTTTGATCTGCTTGTCTGCAGTAGGTCCGCTGCTGACTGCCAATACTGAGAATTTATTTCAATAGCTCAAGAATCAGTCTTCTTGATTCCTGGGGTACTAGATCCACTTTGCACCACATCTGATTTTCCTTCATTAGTATAAATCCAACCTTAAATTTGCTTCCATCATGCTCCTCTTACAATTTCTGATTTGAGTGAATAAAATGCTAAATTCTGTCTATTTTTTTAAAACCATATGTATGGTAGGAACAATTGGACTTCTCTCTCCTTCTATGCAAGAAACAAAGGAAAAAACAAGTATCACTCTTCTATACAACAAAGAGAGAGCCCCTTCAAGTGAGAGGAATGGACGTCTGATCCAGAAAATGGTCAGATGTTCCCTAGCTCTAGAATGTGTGAAGTATTCTCTCACAAGGTAAAGTCGTGTTAATAAAAATATCCTTTTCTAAAATTAGAGATTATGTTGTCCCTGGGGAATTAATGGTCTTTTTGAAAGGATGTGCTTGCTTCTCAGGTTAACGGTAAGGTAGTAAGGCAGCTCTTGCTGAAGGGAAAACTGGACTCAGAATCTAGCATCTGCTTTGCCTTCACTAGGCATATCAGAACCGTGTGATTCCCTTTCATGGCCCCAGTGGCCGAGCAGAGAAATTTCACTCACATTCAGCTAAAGCTTGAGCACTGAAGTTTGCAAGATATTAGGAGAGGACTGAAGAGGAGGGAATTTCTTCACTCCTTTGTGGGACTTTGAAAGACGGAGCTGCAGGCAAAAGAAAAGCAGATATTAAGAGGAGATAAAGAAAGGGAAAGGAGAAATTTTCCTTTCTGCCTTTTGAAACTTAAAACTGTAAAGCCTTCTCTCCAGGTGGGGAAATGAGTGAATCGAATATAGTTATATCCTCTGTTCCTCCCACACTAGTCTTTTGAGATCCAACTGTCAGGAAAAAATTGTGAAAGACTGCGAAGCAGGCAAAAATGATTACTGGAGGTCTTGTCTAGCACACTTTTCCAAGTTATCCCTGCCTTTCATTATCTCTGAGCTATTTTCTAACTCTGTACATGGTAGAAAACTAGTAGTAATACAGATGAGCTCTGGTCCATAGAATGGCAAATTAATTTGGTCTAGTGGAAGGTAATTGATTATTGCCTGATGGAGATTGACCTGCTTTGCATCTATTTGGAAATTTGCTTCAGCATTCCTAATTGCCTCACCATGTATGTTCTGTGAATATTCCTTTGACCGAATGGAATTACTGGTTCCATCAATTAATGAGTTAAATAAAATTTGGCATGTGTTTATTTTATATTTGGGTGAAAGTTCTGATTTTACCTTTTTTTTTTTTTTAAATTAACCATAACAACTTAACATTAACAGCTGATGGCAGGAAAGCATGTATTTAGACTGACTAGGGAACCTGCATTTGAGAAAAGGCAATAACCACTTTATCATGTAAGGACCACAGCAGACACCTCAAACTTCCTGATGGGATATTAGGAATGATCACCAGAGGAATCAGTGCTAGTAGAGACCTATGGGAGAGCTTGGAGTGAGAAACACAATCATGAGAGTAGGATTGAATTCCTCCAGTGTCCCCTTAAGTTAACAAGAAACACATGAGAGAGGGACATCCTGACTCTTGCCAACCAGGAACAATTGGACTTCTCTCTCCTTCTACGCAATAAAGAAAGGAAAAAACAAGTATCACTCTTCTGGACAACAAAGAGAAACCAGGAATTAAATGACATAACTGCCTGCCAACCCATGTATGGTTGTATTGTGTCTCTGTATGATCAGAACTATTGATGTAAATATTATATTCCTTGGAGGCACATAAGGTTAGGGTTACCCCATTTTCGTGGGAACAAATTCAGAAATCCACCACTAAAATAAGTGAGGAAAGCTACAAATTAAGGGTAAGAGCGATATATCAACTAAAAGAACATGCATCTTGTATATATATTTAACATACATTCTTGAAGTATGCAAATGCCCTTCTATTCCTGTTTTAGAAGAAATTTTCCAGTATTACCACAGTTCTTGCAAAGATTGTATTAACTAGTAATAATCACATCTCAATTTAAAACAAAACCAAAAGAAAGTAATTTCTAAGAAAGCATGCGTGTGTGCTGCACATACACAGACACACACACACACAAGAAGCAGATGAAGGACTTTAGTTTTTTATGCCAATAGAAGCACTTCCCATTTCTTGATCTGTATTTTTCAGAAGCATCAGTCACTTGCCTATTTGCTCCTGGATCTGTTTCTTGTCCTTCCCCTGCTGTGCTCTCTATGGCAGGAGGCTGACCCTGGCACCCCATGTTTCCCAGGTTTCCTTGACATCTGGTTTCTAATGGGAGACACTGGTGAGACTGGCGGGAAGGAGGGGGAGTAGAAGTGGAGCGTTTCTCTCCCTCTCTGGGAGGGGCAACAGCCCCAACGTAAGTCGCCCAGCTCCTGGGCTTTAGTAACACCACCTCCTTGCTTGGCCCCTCAAACCTGAGGGTAGATGATCTCTGGGTGGTCTCATTGCCCCTAGTTATCTTGGATCAAATTCCTGGTATTGAATGACCTGGCCAAGTTCTGTTTTCTGAACCCTCTTTGATAAACTATGTTAACATTTGATAGTTTTCCTTTCAGGAAATAAAACAAGACACAATTTTGTAGCTCCAAAAGTGTAGGCTGCTTGAAGTCTATAACTCTTGTGGAGGCTTCATTTGCTACAAATCGTGTGGGATGGAATAACAGAAAATAATAAAATTAATGTAAAAAGAGGCTTTTCCATTGTAATTTATCAACTCCAGAAAAAACAAATTTAGCTTAGTGTATATGTGTTATCAGCTGTGAAAAAGGCTGTATACTATTTTGTAGCTACTGTGTATTGTGTGCTATCCAAAACAGTAAAAAGAAAAAGAGAAGAGAAAAATGAAATTATAAGAATTGAATAATACTAAATGTAGAAAAATAACAGGCTATGTTAAGCAAATGCAATTTAGTCAAAATTCTAAAACTCTAGCCTTTACAGAGATATTTGAAATACCTTTAGCTGGCTTTGGGCAAAACAAATGAATTGTAAAATGACAAAACATGATACAGCATTTCTTTAGAATTTGACAACCCAGTACACAGAGGAGAGCTGCAAAAAGAATAAACATTCTTGCCTGATTCCAAAGGAGAAAACCAAGAGCTCAAAAATGGAATTAAAGACAAAAAAACTGGATCTTTGTCTTAGGAAATTAAACTAACATTTCAATCAAATCATTGAAATATTTTCCTCCTTCATTATTTGAGGCTGATCTGGTAAGTAAATCCATAAGACAAATCTCATGCTGACAGGTCACTAGATTAAGTGGCCCACGAGTTCTTTTCAATTTCCCATTTCTTTGACTTGTAACACAATCAAGTAATTTATAATGAGATGAATAATAGAATTACTTTGAAGAGATGCTACTCATATTTAATTTGTATTTGATTGACTTAAACCTAGCCTTTTTTAAAAGCTTTTTGTTCACTGAATTATTTTCTGCTACATGGAGGATACTCTCTTTCTTATTTGTCGTCTGGTTTTATTTGGACCGGCCTCTTTATTATAATACTTGAAACCAGAGGATGCTAAAACTTCCCTTATGTTAGTAACATCATTAATTCTTCTGCTCTCTTGACTTCAACAATCAGGATCATAAAATTTCTATTTGCAAAGCAAATATCTGACCAACCCTAATTCTACGTCCCATCCTCAGTGGTCATGGCTTTCTAGTAAATTCAATGCACTTGCTTTAATATGAGAAGACAAGTTCACTAGCTTTTCTAGCAAAATAATAATAATAATAATAATAATAATAATAATAATAACAATAATAATAATAATGTTAGCAGCATAGGGAACAGCAAGGACAAAGCCCAAGAAAATGATAGTATATGATACCCAGGGAATGTTGATATTCACTGTAGCTAGAACACTGCATATGAATGGAAGAAGTATTAAATTTTGTGGGGGCAAAATGACTTATTTTGAATTTGAAATATTTAATTTTCAACCCAAATTTTTTTTTCTTCTCAGATAAGAAAATAATAGAAGCACATTCATGGAGAATTATTGGCTCTCTCTGGAAAAAGTACTTTTGGCTTCAAAATGTCACTGAAGAATCTGTGCCTGGAGCCTCCTTTGAGGTAGACCTTTGATGAAAGAAAATGAGATTTCTAGTTTTGAGAGTTCTTTTTCTCAGAAAAAAAAAAAGCTTAGTAGAAACACAAACTAAAAAATGAGAAACACATGACCCTCGAATCTTAGCATTTTTCAAAGTTAGCATTAGGTAGGGACAAGCAAGATAAGAATTTCAGGCTCTGTTGAAAACTCCCTAAATTATCATTTGCCCCATGCCTACCTTGAGACTTGAAAATGAGTGCAGTCAATGGTGGCGGGTTTTCTAGAGGGGCATAGAACTTCATCAATCAAAAAGGTCCCACTCCCCACCTGCAGTGACCATCCAGCAGACACCTTGGTTTGGCATGCTGTCTACTGTCTTAAAAAGCATGTCACACCAGAGAAAGCAAGAAGCAGCAAGTATCTAGTGGATTCACATACCTACTATCAGTGAAAAATTTGAGATGTTAATCAAAGTAACCCTTTCTAGAGGAAAAATGGCTACTGTAATATTCAAGCATATATTCCCTTTATTCCCCATTCTGCAGAGGAAAAGAGGTGCTGTCATCACTACTAGGTCATTCTGGTTGGTTGAAAAATGCCACTTATCAAATCTTGTCAAGTCATGGATGCACCTCCCATTGCTCCTTTATGCTGGTGCTTCTTCCCCCACCACCCACCAGCCATTGATACTGGCATATGGGGTGACTGATTCATGCCCAATGAGTCTAGTGAGATGGAAGCCTTGATTTACTTGAGTGAGCATGGGCCAATGTTTCTCTGAATGAAAGCATCATTCATTTGGCACATTCTTCTGCCTGAAAAACACAACCAATGACTTTCCAGTCAGTGATTCTAACACAATAGCTCTTGACTGGGTGTGCTTTTGTTCACCAGGAGATGTTTGACAATGTCTGGAGACATTTTTTATTTTCATGACATGGGGAAAGAGCTGTTTACTGGCATCTAGTGAGTAGAGACCACTATGTTGCTAAATATCCTGCAAAGCACAGGACAGTTGCCCATAAGAAAGAATTATTTGGCCCAAAATGTAAATAGTGCCATGGTTGAGAGATGCTGTTCTAACAGAATCAAGGAATTTCTTTATAATAATCACTTGTCTAGGGAGCTTGCGCTTCACCTTGTTACAAAGTAGGAGTGGTAGAGTGCAGTTAGTTCAAATGAACTCTTTATACTGGGCTACTCAAGGAAGCTACTTGGGTTGCTTTGAAGAAGCACAAAATTCTTATTTCATTGCCTGGCAGCAAGTAACAGCTGACCTGTTACAGCTATTGCTTTACTGACAAAGTGAAACAGATATATTCAAAATATCATAGAGATTAGACTTTTCTTTAGAGTAGAACAATTTGGGGGGTGAGGGTGGGATGACATCTCTCAGATTATACAACAACATGCTGGTCACATAGGGCCACACAGGTCTGGACCAGTTGGAATAGGTTTAAACTTTCCAATTTCCTTCCCATGGTTTATCACAGTTTCCAATATCCTTTTATACTAAATGTATCCAAGATAATCAGATTTTCACTCAGTCTCTTCTTCCTCCTCTCACTCTAAAACTAAGGCATTTGTTGCCTGAGTTCTTGCTTCTTCCCAGAGTAATCACAATAGCTAGTATTTGTTGAGCACCTACTATGTGCCAAGAGCTTTTCTAAGAATTTTACACGTTTGGTCTCATTTAATACTCAGAACAACCCGATGATATGGAAACAATGTTATTCCTATTTTACAGTTGAGGAAAATGAGGCAAAGGGAGTTTATGCATCTTGCCTTGAGTTGTACAGCTCAAAAGCCTGAGGACCTTCTACAAGAAGGGGATGCTACCTTAATTTAATTGAGGACTCACATATGAACATTACTCTCAAGAAAAGGTGCTGGGATGCCTCACTGGCATGTGCAACCACACACACACACACACACACACACACAGTACAGTGATTATTTTCCTCCGTGGCATTCAGGTCTACTAGCGTTAGATGAACATTCTTCCCTAAACTTGCCTTTATTGCTAATAAAGTGCTAAAGATGTGCTAACAGTGTTGCTAAATAAAACGAAAATCTATTTGGGGATAAGAAAGCAACTGTGAACCCATGTGATTCGATGTGCAGCCCCAAATCTCCTGCCTCACCCCTTCTCTGGCAGGGAAATTTACTTGAGGAGAAAGAAATCTGAGTGGAATAGGAGCAATTCTTTGGGGTTCTGCAAGATAAGGGACCTGGGGAAGGTGATAGTTATGCAAAACATACAAGAAAAGAAGAATTCTGATTTTAAAAACCAATTACAACCCATGGGACTCCTGATACTTGAATGCGGAGGAAGGCAAGAAAAAGGGATGGTCAATTGCTTTTTGCCAGCCATCCTAGAAATGAAAGGGAAAAAAGTTGGTCCCCTAAGACGTGCCATCAATAATTCCTGCTGAAGAAATCCACTGACAGATAACCAGATTTAAAGAAAGGACAATTAGCTAAAGACTCCAATGGTTTATAATAATTTCATATTTTTAAGAGGTCCAGAGAACAGACTAAATTCTTTTAATACTCATTTTCCTTGCTGCCCTTACTTTCCTGGTCTTCTAGCTATCTTCCATTGAGGATTTACTGTTTTCAACTTGACTGCACAATAATTACCCGACCTGAGACGATGTGGCAGATAAGGCACTAATAAAGTTCTGAATCATTTACAGAAAGCAGGATGGTCATGAAAATGTGGGTCTGACACAGGCAATCCGAATCTGTTCTTACTTTTACAGATACAGAGCTGGTTTTGTAAGAAAAATGATTTAATTCTGATAGTGAAACACACAGATTTAACGGAAAGTCTGTTGCACACCACAGCAGCAGTAGCAGTCATAGTACAACTGATTCCAGGATACCAAAAGCAACTTTTCATTTTGATAATCTCTGAAATAAAAAGCAAAAGAAAGACACTTATAATCCCATCAGGAAATATGCATAACCCAGACTCTTAGCCTAATGCAGTGAATTTATTTTATTTCATTGATGACTTTTCCCAGAAATAGAGCTAGTTTGACTAATGCTTCCAGCCTCAGAATCTGAGTTGAAAATAACACTAAGAGAGTGAGAAAGGACAAAGGGAACACGAGTAACTGATAAACTCTGAGCAGACAGTTAATTCAAGAAAACTGTATATTAAAGAGTTGACACTTCAACATGTTAGCAACACTATTGTCACAGCACTTTATTAAGGTGACATAAAAATCTATTTGAGTTTCTCTGGGAGAGCTCAATTGTGTATCAACACGATCCTCTTACAAACAGGTCTTGGTTACAGAGAATAAGAATCTTAATAGTCAGAAGTGCAGTAGACTGCTAAGTGTCTCTTCCAAATCAGTTTTCTCCTTCTTCCTGGCCACCAGCTAGAGACACCATTCCCCAGCTTCCTCACAGCTAGATATAGCTATATGACAGGGCTCTGGTCAATGGAATGTGAATAGAATGGATGGGTGAACTTCTCAATTGCTTAAGAGGAACCTGCTTGCCCTGGACCACCTCCCTTGCCCTTTTCTGCAGGAATGAGGCTGAGGTTGTGATCCAGCTTCCACCATGCAGAAGAGATTAACACCCTAGGGAAGATTAGGGCAGCAAGTTGCAAGGAGCCCATACCACTACATGACTTTGTGGAGGTTGGCCGCCCTTCCAGTTTATGCCATTAAACAGAAGGAAAAACACTGTCTTGTGCCATTTAGTCTTGTGTTTTAGGGTCTTTTTGTTGTAGCAGCTTAAACTTTATATTAACTGATACAGGATTCTTTAACTAAACCCATGCAATTTCATCTTTAACAACTTACTGCTATATTCTTCACCCAGGACAATATCTTTATGCAGATTCTTAGCCCATCACAGAAAGCTGGAAAATACTTTTCAGGACGAGTCTTTCAGCAGCTGATGGGTCAAGTCATTAATTAATTACTTAGTGTGGTGGTTTGAAGCTGTATGTACCCCAAGAAAACATGTTCTTAAACTTGAGCCATTCACAATGGGTGTGCACTCATTGTAAGTAGGACCTTTGAAGGAGGTTACTTCAGTTAAGGTGTGGCCCACCTTGGTCAGCATGGGTCTTAATCTTATTACTAGAGTCCTTTATAAGCAGAATGGAATTCAGACAGGAGAGAAAAAGACAGAGGGAGCAGCCAGAAGCTGAACATCAGTGGAACCCAGAAGATAAGAAAGAGACCAGGAGATGCTGCCATGTGCCTTGCCATGTGACAAACTAAAGACCAAGGATTGTCAGCAGCCAGCCACAGAACTCCACAGTTTTCAGGGAGAAATATCGCCTTGATGATTCCCTGATTTGGATTTTCTTTTAGCCTCAAAACTGTGAGCAAATAAATTCCCATTGTTTAACCTGACTCATTTCATGTATTTGCTTGAGCAGCCAAGGAAATGAAAACACTTAATTCTAGGCCATTTGAAATTTCTAAAGTTTACCAGTCTAGTTATTGTCTTTACTATGTCACCAGCCATGGCCATTAGGTACAAGCTGACATTTCTTTTTGCAAACTCCGTATGTGAAGTTTCTGCATGACTTCTCTGCCCTTTGGGAGTGCACACACACAGCCATTGTGTGTGCTGTCTCACAAGCACAAACAATAAAGAAATCTGGCAGAGTGCCTATTTGTCATTTCTTCGAACCTGGAACTGATGTATACTGGTCCATTAGTAAGGAATATGGTTCCATTACCAACAAGAATAAAAGAAGCTGTCTAATTCAGAATTTTGTGGGTGACAGGAGTTTGGAAGTACAGGTAAAGAACATATTGATTTAGTATAAATAAATGCACTGTTATACTATTTTTCCTCGGACAGTTTCAGAAGCCTTCCAAATTTGTATTATATTTCCCTTAGTTATGTAATACTAACAATTCACTAAGAAACAAATTTTGGCTAATGCTTCACTCAAAATGAACAATATGTAGCCATGGTAATCTTTTACATGTTCCATATTAAAGCAGTTTGGATGCTGTTTTTATAAAGAATATAAAATAATATGTCCTCATATTTCTTTCCTGTGGCATGATGTCAGTAACAGTCATTAAGGGAGTGATTGTTAGAAAGCTGAAAGCTTGAAGGGCATTAAAGTTCCAAGGATTTACTTGAGGAGCAGATTTGCTACATCCCAAGCCAGTCTCTGCTGATTCCTGACAGAGTGGCCCTGGAATTACAAGTTGTTACATGGTACCATTTCAGGAGTTCAGTGTAGGGTAAAGCAATGGATGCTCATGATCTGTTGGTGTTATTATATCTGCAGAACATTGACCCCTGGTCAGAAAATAGAACTCTTTTTCTGGGCTTGAGATATTCATTTAAAGTCTCATAAATTTCATAACTATCCATACCATGAGGCTGAGATTATACCATGCTCTAGACCGATAAAAATGAACACCATGATTTTAGAATTCGAAAATCCTCACAGAAACCCAGTCTTTGGCTAGATTTTTTAAAATTAAATTTAAATTTTTAAATTTTTTTAAATTAAATTCAATTTTATTGAGATATATTCACATAGCATACAATCATCTATGGTGTACAATCAACTGTTCACAGTGCCTTCATATAGTTATGCATTCATCACCCAATCTATTTTTGAACATTTCCTTTACACCAGAAAGAATCAGAATAAAAATAAAAAATAAAAGTAAAAAAGAACACCCCAATCACCCCCCCCATTCCACCCTGTTTTTCATTTAGTTTTTGTCCCCATTTTTCTACTCATCCATCTATACACTGGATAAAGTGTGATCCACAAGTTTTCACAATCATATGGTTACCCCTCCAAATCTACATTGTTATACAATCGTCAAGAGTCAAGGCTACTGGGTTGGAGTTTGGTAGTTTCAGGTATTTACTTTGAGCTATTCCAATACATTAAAACCTAAAATGTCTTATCTATATAGTGTGTAAGAATGTCCATCAGAGTGACCTCTCAACTCCACTAGAAATCTCTCAGCCACTGAAGCTTTATTTCGTTTCATTTTGCACCCCCCTTTTGGTCAAGAAGATGTTCTCAATCCCATGCTGCTGGGTCCAGAATCATCCCTGGGAGTCATATCCTGTGTTGCCAGGGAGTTTTATACCCCTGGGTGTTAGAGACTGGCTAGATTCTAACTTTAACCTTGCCTCCAAGGTTGCCAGATACACACGTGCTTTGACATCCTATTGGTTTTCACATCAAATGGATACAACATAGTCTACTGTTCACGTGTTATGTTGCAACACCATGTACCTATACTATAACACAATAATGAAATTCTCCATGTTGCGGTAATTCCTCATCCCACCATTCACCACTGCATGGACCCCTTTCCTTGCTCAGTACCGTAGAGCTGATCTTCGGAGCCTGAGGTGGTTTGGAGCTATGATCCCCAGAAAAAGCAAGTTGTTAAATCTAATCCATTCTTGTGGATGTGAACCCATTGTAAGGAAGATCTTTTGATAAGGTTACTTCAGTTACGGTGTGACCCACCTCAATTAGGATGAGTCTTAACCCTATTACTGGAGTTCTCAATAAGCAGAGTGAAATTCAGACACAGAGAGAAAGCCACAGAGGGAACAGCCAGAAGCTGAACAACGGAACTTGGAAGAGAACGGCAAAGCCAGGAGAAGCCTCACGTGTTTGCCATGTGTAGGAGGGGTCCAGGTCCAATTATTGCTGTCAGTGAGTCCCAGAACACCACAGTCTTCAGGGAGAAAGCGTCGCCTTGATGATACCCTGGTTTGGACTTCTTCCGATCCTCAAAAGTCTTAATAAATTCCCTTGTTTAAGTCAACCCATTTCATGATATTTGCTTGACCAGCCAAGGAAACTAAAACAGAGCCTTAACTGAGACCTCTGGTCCTAGACTTGCTGCTTATTTCAAGCACATGGCTTTATCTTTCTTTGCTAGACACCCTCTAGGGTCCAAGAGTGAGAGAGAAATTACCCCAGTTGGAGAGTAGTGAGCACTCCAGGGAGAAGAGATATGCATGGCCAAATTCTACATGGGGGGCACTATAATCCCAAGCCTCTGTCAGGGGCTTTTGCAGCTTCATTGCTATTCTCTTGTTTATTTTGATCCCCAGGAATGTAACCAGGGCAAATAAGGGTTAATGGTTTCAAAAACATTGAAGGTGAGAGAAATGGCAATTATTCCAGATGAGAAGAAAGTGACTCTGAATTCATGTGGTAAGTCCATATTTTCACTGAGAATGACAGATGCCAGTGTTGGAAAAAGCCTGAACAATCACTCAGTTGCAACCCTCTAATTTTACAAGTAAATTGAGATTCAGGGAAATGAAGTGATTCATCAAAGTTCACTCAGAGAGCTAAGCTCTGTGTCTGGGGACCCTGACTCTGTCCAGTCTCTCACATTCTCCTTTTTTAACTTCCCAAGCTTGCTAAAAAATTCCATTTAGACAAAAAAATATGTGAGAGTCACAAAATCACAACTGTGATTCTCCGTATCCTCAACCCTTCACATGTAGGAGCTAGACACAGTTTAGAGTATACCCTGATGCAGTCACGACAGGCGGTAACGAAGCACAGCTTTTTCATTACACTTATGGGGACAAAGTCACAGCAGGGATTTGCTTAAACATTAAAAAATACCCATCTCCAGGGGTGGATAAAATAAGCATTTCCTAGTGGGAAAGAAGTACTAGCCTATAGAATTAATAGCTTAAAAACCCTGATTGTATTTTCCTTTTCTATAAAGAACAAAATTGCTAATGATACCACTAGCCTACTGTGAACTTTTATCTCCTATCTGCACAGAGAACTTACCAAAAAGGAAGATCTGGCTCCTGCTAGCTGCTCATAAAATCCAAAAACTGCATGTAGGGTAAAAACAGAGGGCATACATATCTAGAAGTGGACTGCTGCTCATAAACCACCAAAGAATGAGTTTCCTTTGTACCTAATGAAGTACCTTGACTTAAGACATTTAAATGAGAGTATTACTCAAATGCCCTAAGAATATATTATTGTGCAGCAGTGTATGGGGTTAGATGAAAATGTGAACTTCCAAATACCACTCACTGGAGAGTCTCAACAGATTTATCTAAATTCATGGACAACAAGCAGGCATTACCTGAGACTTTCAAATTCAACTGAGTACATTATTATATGATTAACTATCTCATATATATCAGATATAATGAACCATTGTTTTCAAAAATAGCTGATAATCTCTTTGAAGAAAGGGAACCACAGGACTTGAAGAAATGTTCTTTGTTCATTTTCTTCTTCAAGTGTTATCACTGTTATGCCAGTTTGGATGTATTTTGTCCCCCAAAATGCCATTATCTTTAATGCAATCTTGTGGGGGCAGACGTATTAGTGTTGATTAGGTTGGAACTTATTGATTGAGTGTTTCCATGGAGATGTGACTCAATCAACTGTGGGCAAGACTTTGACTTCCATGGAGGTGTTACCCTACCCATTCAGGATGGGTCTGAATTAAATCACTGGAGCCATATAAATGAGCTGACAAATGGAAGGAACAGAGAGCCAAGTAAGAGTGACATTTTGGAGAGCAGCTGCATCTAAGAGAGGACAAAATGCCCCAAAGCAACATTTTGGAGAATGCCATTTTGAAACACAACCTGGGAGAAAGCAGACACCAGCCATATGCTTTCCAAGCTAACAGAGGTTTTCCAGATGCCAATGGCCATCCTTCAGTGCAGGTACCCTGTTGATGCCTTACCTTGGACACTTTATGGCCTTAAGACTGTAACTTTGTAACCAAATAAATCCCCTTTATGAAAGCCAATCCATATCTGGTGTTTTGTGGAATGGCAGCATTAGCAAACCGGAACAACTGTAAAATGTGCATTATGTTGACCACTATTAAAGATGTCGTAAAGTTGCTTTCTGTTGTTTTGCTAGGTTTCGTGCCCTGAGAAGAACAAAAAGTCAGGATTAATTTAGACTCCAGCATTCCACAAGAATTTGCATTGGGCCTTAATAACTGATGCTAAATGAATTAAAAACCACTCTCTGTAATAGTTATAAGAGGAGGAAGTGTATGCCTACTTAGTGGGGCAGCGCCCTCGGAAACCAAACCCAAGTTCTTATCTCTCAGAGAGGAACCAATGCCTGTTCTTGTCACAAAGAACTTAGAGAAAGACACAGAATTATTTTGTAAGACCATTTCACACTGAGTGTGTTTCACACTGATTATACCAGGACCAAAATGTACTGAAAGAGTTAGTAGAGTCAGAAAGACCTGGGTTTGAATATTAGCTCTAGCGTTTGCCAGCTGGCTAACCTCAGGCTCAGTTTCCCTCAGCTTTTCCCTCAACTCTATTTTTAAAACTCTCAAGCCTATAGACAAGTTTAAATTGTTGCACATTTAGGTTCCACCTAAATTCATCAGTTATTGGTAATTTGCAACATTTGCTTTCTCTCTCTTCATGTAACAATTTGTGGTGGTTGTCGAAACAATTTAAAAAGTTGTGGACTTCATTACTCTGAAATACTTCCCAGACATCTATTAAGAATAAATACAGCTTCCTCCACAACCATAGTTTCATTAAATCAACTAAGAAATCTAATCCCAATATTATAATATCCGTACTCAAATTTTGCCAACTGTCACAGGAATGTCTTTATACCTGATTTTTTTTTCCAATTCAAGATCCAATCAAGGATCACGTATTACATTTAGATGTCTTCTCCCTAGTCTGTTTAGATTACAGCACTTTCCCTTACCTTTCTGTTTTTCATGACATTGGCATTTTGGAAGACTCCAGGTTAGTTGTGTCCAGTTGTAGAAAGTCCCTGAATCTGAATTTGTCTGTTGGTTTCCTCAGGACTAGATTTAGATTAATCATTTCGATAAGAGTACTACATAGAAGATATTGTGTATTTCTATTGCATAACACAGGGAACCTAATGACTATTTGTCCCATTAGTGGTAATGTTAAGTGTGATCACTTGGTTAATGTAGTGTCAGTCAGATTTTTCTATCGTAAAAGTACCTTTTTGATTTCCTTTTGCAATTAATGACCAACCCAAGGGGTGATGCTGTGTGAATATTCTATCCTCTAACAACTTTTTTTCCAATATTTCTTAGCATCCATTAATGATCTTTGCCTGAATCAGTTGCTACATTCATGGTTGGAAAATTATTATTTTCTAATTCTATTTTTCCTTCTCCCTGTTTAGCTGACATTCTTCTATAAAGATGAACCTTTCTGCCACCTTTTTAGAGTATCATTATGGATTATTACTTTTTAAAATTTGATCTTCTAATCTGATAATACCTATCTTAAGAGTTGTTGTGAGGATTAGAGCAAAGGTATCTAAAGCTCCTGGCACATGCCTGTACTACACTGGAATTTGACAAGTGTTAGCTATTATTTGTAATGATTATTACCTTATCCTAAGTGCCAGAAGCTGAGGTGTCAATTTAACATCATCAGAGTAGAACATAAGATAGTCACCAAATCTTATCTTGTTCATGGGAGAAACAATGCTGAGGCTACATGACAAACAATTTCCAAAAGTCCTGTAATCCTGCAGTTAAAGGATTTTTCTCTTTCTTATTGATCTAAACGGTACCTAGAGACCGGCCAAATGATTCACAGTCGTGTTCCAGTAACACCACTACTGCACATAGCACGGGTCCTCCTTCCCTGGTCTCAACACAGGCTCACAATGCCTGACATTCTCCACCAACCTGATGCTTCTCTACCTCTGTGGGGGTGAAGGGCATCCATCCTTTCAAATAGGAGGAGCTCCAGTTTGCTCAGAAGCCATTACCTATCCAAACAGTCTTTGGAGAAGCAGGGCAATTGGGGAGTGGAGGCAGCAGTAGTATATAGTAAGTTGCTTGCTCATTTTCTAAGTTCTTTTTTGTTTTTTAGGGAGTCTGATCTCCTTGGTGCTGAAGTCACTCATTGGCAGTAAGTTAGTAAGGTTTTTAGGGATGCACATTAATTCTCTCATGGAGCTTTAGGTCATTTTTTTATGTATCATATGGACAGGATTTGGATCCAAGAGTTAATGTGTCTTGCCAAGTATATAAACATCAATGGTCCTGAGGTTTGGGAGAAGGAAGAGCAATGTTTAGCTTCAATTCTTTTTCGGACTTGGTGAATAATCATTAGTGTGATTGTTAATTAAATACAAGCTGTTTTTACAAATGCAACACAAGCAGCTTTGTTTGGAAATAAAAGGGGGTTGTGTCTGTGTGTGTGCATGTGTGTGCCTGCATGGTAGATTAGGGGTGAGATGTAGAAGTGACTTTATTGAATAATACCCGTGTACCTCCTTCTTCTCCATCCATTTTATGCTTATCACTCTCTGCCTTGTTCTGTACCCAGACATGTGGCTCCTGATGGACTGTACCACCTGGGCTTCCTTACCCCACTCTTCCTATTGGGTTTGCCAATGGGAGGCACCAGCAGGAAATGAGATGGCAGGAGAAGAGAGAGGTCCCTTCCTCCCTGTTTCTCTGGAAGCAGATGGATCTTTTCATCATAATAGCCCTTATGGGCCTCTTCTCCATAGCTGCAACTATCACTGGAGTAGAACTAATACTCTTTCTGTCCCTTGTGCCTTCAGCCATAAGGGTGGTAATGGTTTCCTGTAGTAAGTGGGCTCCAGGTGCCTCACTATCCTTTTTTTTTTTTAAATTACTGCTAATACCCTTGTAAATAATCTCTTCATAAAAGTCTCTTTTGAACTATATGGGATGGATTCTGTTTCCTGCCAGGACCAGGTTACACTCTGATACACCTGCTATCTGCCAGGTACAATCCTAGATGATTATTCATTTAGTCTTCTCAACCACCCTGTGAAGTGGAATTATAATCACCATGCTATAGCCAGGTAAATTGAAACTAAAAGAAATTACATGAACTGCCAAGAGTCAGACATCTACCAGGATTGGAGCCCAGGCTGAAGTGTGCATTTCTCCAAAGCAGCATTTCACCATGCAGTGTTTCTATAACCTGCTTAATACCTTCTTCAAAGATAGCCCAGGGAGTTTTTAATTTCATTGGTAAGGGGTTGCCTAGAGGTTATGCCACTTGGAGCAAACACCACAGAATCTAACATGGAAAACTTGGGAGTTCCCTGGAGCCTGTTAGATTTTCATTTCTTTTCTTTTAATCACTTCACCTCAAATCACAGAAAAGGTCATCTGCTGGGCAAACCCATTATATAAGTGAACCTGATTGATGGAGATGAAAATCTGAGAGGAGTAATTTTCATGGAGCTACTAATTTTCAGTCGCCCTAGGAAATGTAAAGATAAGGCAGTCAAACATTTGCTTCAGCTTAACCATGGTTTGCTTATTTGCAAGATCCCTCGGTCTCCATAGCCTACCTCTTCTTTTCTCTTCCCCTGCTCACTCTCTTTTCTGCTTTTTTCTCTCTATCTCTTCTGCCTGTATTCCTGCCCTACTGCCTATCTTTCTTTCTATACCACATTTGTGGAAGTTTTCTTGTCCCAGAGCTGCCTCAGTTCCTGGGACATTCTGTCTGAAACAAAAAAGGAAATCACCATTAATTGGGAATGAAAGGACTGTTGGTTGTGAGGGCCAATGAGGCAGCCGAAGCTACATCTGTCCTCTCTCCTCACGAGCCTTTTCTCTCAACTTCCACTTTCCAAATAATTCTCATAAAGCTCTTTTGCCCTTCATCCTAAATGAAGTTTAATTTGTATTTTAGGTACTCCTCCTTTCCTGCCACATGATAGTTAAGATTTCGGGTTGAAAGATGACCAGTAGGCCAGCGTGTGTAGGCTAGGGTGTGGCTTCCTATGGCCCAAGTTCTAAGAGGGCAAAAGCCAGTTGATGTAATAGAAATAGCACAGGGTTGGGGACCTTCTTAGTGTCCTAAACTCTGAAGTGTTTTCCAGAGTGAGAAACCCACAGTGCAAGCTTTTGCTAAAAGTGGTCTGAGAACCACCTGCATCAGTCTCCCTATTGCATGTTAAAAATGCAGATTTCCTTGCTGTAGTGGCTTAGAGCTACGCACCTCAAAAAAAGATAAAATTTAATCCATTCCTGTGGGTGTAAACTCTTGTAAATAGGATGCTTTGATGAGGTTACTTCAGAGAAGATGTGGCTCAGGACAGTCTTAATCCTGTTACTGAAGGCCTTATAGGGAAGGTCACAGAGAGAGAAAAGCCACATGTTCTAGTTTGCTACTGCTGTGGTTATGCAAAATACCAGAAATGGATTGGCTTTTATAAAGGGGGTTTATTTGGTTACAAAGTTATAGTCTTAAGGCCATAGAGTGTCCAAGGTAAGCCATCAATAGTAGGGTACCCTCAGTGGAGAAAGACCTTTGGCATCCAGAAAACCTCTGTTAGCTGGGAAGGCACGTGGCTGGCATCTGCTTGCTCCCAGGTTGCATTTCAAAATGGCGTTCTCCAAAGTATCAGCTTTCAACAGCCGTCTTCAAAATGTCTCTCTTAAGTTGCTCTCCAAATGTCACTCACAGCTGCTGCAGATTCCTTCTGTTTGTCAGCTCATTTACTTGGCTCTAGTGATTTAAATCAGACCCATCCTGAATGATTGGGGTAACACCTCCATGGAAATTATCCAATCAAAGTCATCACCCACAGTTGGGTGGGTCATATCTCCATGGAAACATCCAATCAAAAGGTCACACCCTAATCAAAAAGATTAATCAATCTGCCCCCACAGGATTGCATCAAAGAACATGTGGCTTTTTCTGGGGACATAATATATACAAACCGGCACACCACAGAAGGCTCAGCCGGAAGTTGAAAGTCAATGGAACCTGGAAGAGAAGGGAACCAGGAGAGGCTGCCATGTGCATTGTCATGTGACAAGATCCAAGGACCAAGGATCACTGGCAGCCAACTCCAGAATGCCAATCTTCAGGAAGAAAGCATTGCCTTCATGATGCCTTGATTTGGACTTCTAGTCTCAAAACTGTGAGCCAATGTATTCCCATTGCTTAAGTCAACCCTTTGCATGGTATTTGCTTTAGTAATGGAACTAAAACAATGGACTATCTCTCAGACCTACTAAAGGAGGATATTTGGGGAGGAAACATCATTTTAAACAAGTTCTCAGAAGAGAGTCTTAAGTATACCAAAGTACAACTACTACAGACATTTTGTTTACAAATCTAGGCTCAAAAGCCTGAGGATCTGGATTTTAATTTCAGCTCTGTAATTTACTAGCTGAATAATTTAAGAAAGTTACTGCATTTCTCTGAGCCTCACTTTCCTTATCTGTAAAATAGGGAGAGTACCTCTTTCATAGAGGTGTTATAAAAATTAAAGGGTCAATTTTTAGTTCTGCATCTGGAATATTTTCAGTCAATAAATGGTAGTGTTTATAAATATTAAAACTAATGATCCTTATATGATGAACCTGAATTGATTGGTTAATATCCACATTGACTGGCACATGATATTTATTAAGGGCACAGGCAACACAAGAATGATTTTTATAAATATATCCCATCAGACAATCTGGACTACAATGAGTTGGTTTTTGCCCATATCAGTAGAGACACCAGAAGAAGCATACCATATTGCTTTTTTATGTTTTACACAATCTTGTAGCTAGAAAAATGAAGCAATAAGTTAGCATGCTTCCCAGAAGCTTGTGCGTGTGTGTGTGTATTTGTCTGCCTTCCTGTCTCCTTTCTTTCTTTGGGCATTGTGAATTTTGTTGAAAGAACTAGCAAAATGTATGGTTTAAGTAAAGGAAACGGTTTCACACATTTCTGAGGGAGAATCTAATAATACATTGCGTATGAGGATGCGAAAGGTACCATGATTTTCCCTGCATTTGCTGGTATAGAAAGCTCTTCTTTCTGCTATAAGAACAGAAAGACTTACATTTTAATATATACCCTGCTGAGAAATTTGCGGTTGATTTATGACCTCTCAAACCTGTGACTTTACATTCTGCCTGCACAATTGTGAGGAATTATGGTTTCAAGAAAGGGGAAAGAGGTTTTTCTCCCTCTAGAATTAAAATCCAATTTTATATTAAGGTGATTTCCAAGACCAAACAAAAAAATAGACAGTAAAACTCTGACAAAATAGAAATATAAAATCAGGACCAGAGAAATATAACTGAGATGCACAGAAACAGAAAAATACAAATCCAGATGTTAGTGATTCCCACACCATGATGCTCATCAGAAACAGATGGGATGCTTTTAAACATTACAGACTCTTGGGCCTCATCCCAGACACACTAACTCAACCTCTCCAGAGATGTGGTCCAGAAATTGTACTTTTAAAAGGTCATTGCATTTGGAGATAATTAGTGTAGACTATATATTTTTATTCTGAACTCTGGCTGCCAAAGCCAAAATGACACAGAAAAAAGTCTATAATTGTGATAACAGGAATTCTTTATATTAGGAAACACATGAGAAGAAAGAAATCTCTCCTTTGTTATTGGATATACAGAACTCTGAGGGGTGATCTTTATGATTGCTGATTTTGTTTGGCACTATGATTTAGCAAAGCCCTTAGGGACCACTGAGGGGTTTGAGGTTGTGTATACCTTCTCTGCAGAGTGACCCAAATATTTTTCTCATTGTGCTGCTGACTCTGCTCCAGTGATGAGAGGGGTCTCCCTTGGGTGCAAGCAATAAGAGGGTGCATTATCTATAGAATATGTTAAAATAGTAGAAAAAGTCTAAATGTTTTCTATCACCATGTGTCTGTATTTCTAAATAATGCCAGTGACAAAATACTCCTCTCCCCATAATTCTAAACAATTTCTGCAGCTACAGTTGTGTTTTAATGTGTTTTATTTATGTATGTTTAAGCTTCAAATTAGCATGTTTTAATTACTTAGCCTTTAATAAAATTCTATTCTACAAGGAAGTTAATTTGGAGAACTCACAGTTATACATTGGCTCCAGAAACCAGTGCACTCAGCTACATGGGTGTATTTTAAACATCAGTTCAAAAAGATTCTAATTTGTTGGAGCTTACAAGCAAACATATTGTGTTCTGATCCCTGTGTTTCTATATATTTCCACATTTAAAACGTAGATTCAAGATATGCAATGATAATGCAGTACATGCAAAGACAAAGAATGATGTTACTGCAATTCTGTCATTCTATGTGACCACCTGAATTTCTTATTTGTGCTTAAATTTAAAACATGGAGACAACATGAATGGCAAAATGTAATATTTTTGTTTGGTAAATGCAAATTTTAGTTTGCACATAAAATATTTTGCAGAATTTGAATAATACATTTTAAGATTGAAGTTCATTTTTCACTTTAAATTGTTAAAGACTAAATAAATAAAAATAAATAAAATGTTAATTTGTATACAATTTAGTAGCTGCCAAAATTATTTCAGCTGCAGATGTTTCAGTTTCACTAAAATTCACTTACTACTATTTATTTTTACCAGCATGATTATATATACATGTTCAGTAAAAGAAAATTTTCACTGTGTTTCTTTTCTGGACATTATTATTATTAATTTCATATCATAATTATTAATGAAAATACTTTAGCTGCATGTAGGAGGAGTTGTTAGGAAGTAGTCTACTCTGGGTGTTAGATACACCAGACACATCACGGATCACCTCAGTTTCCCCTTTCACCAACATCAGAGTTTTTGTGGTTCACAGCTTCTGCCTCAGGTCCAATCTTCACTCTATTGTTAACAGTCCTCTGTATTTGCTGCTTTCTTCTCTTTTGTCCCTACATCCCCTTTTACTTTTGCAAAATTTCTTGCTTTCTTCTATGCACTTGACTTCTTCACCAGATGCTTGATTTTGACCTTCACTGCCAGGCAGTGAGATTGCCCCTTGATGTCTAATTGGAAAACCTACTTATCACATGATGGAGAATCTTTGGCCCTGAGAAAACAGGGCTGTTAGCACTAACTGCTTGGAAGCTGCTTCTTCTTGCCTTGTCCTTAATTCCTGGCATTATTCCAGATGTAGAAGTCACCAGGTTTGTATATTTCCAAAGCAAACAGTAACAAAACTTTATCCATAATGTTAAACTATTAAAATAAGGTCTGGTGGTGAATTTAATGAACATAAAATAGAAGTGGCTTACAATAGAAAAACAAAACTCTCATACCATCTAATTTCCTCAATAAGATATTACTTTCTTCAAAAACTGATCTCGCATTTGTATAGTTCTTACTATTTACAAAGCTATTTCATTTACATTTTCCATTTTGATATTTACAACAATCTTATTATCAGTTATTGTTATTACCAGTCAATATCTCCATTTTAGAAATAAGTAAAATATTAAAATGACTCACCTAAAATTACAGGGAAGGCAAGTGGGAGAAAGAAAATTTTTCTTTTGTCTTCTTTCTCTAGACACCAAATTGCTTCTAAATATCACTGCAAACATTCTTTTCATTATATTATAGTCAGATAGCTATGACTCTCCGGTAAGTGAAATTTAGTGACTATTCATTTTTTATTCTGATTTTGTACTTGGAAAAAGATACAAAGGAATTCATAGGACAGAGATGGTCTGTGTGCTAGAAAGAATTATAATCTAATAGGAGGAGCTCACAAAACATTAGTTTTAAACATTTTATTCAAAGCAGTTTTCATCCTTTTTCATAGTTTCATGAAAACATTTCAATGCTCATGTAAAGAAAAAATAACCCAAATTTAGGAGGCTCTTACTTTAAAGATATAAGATCTGATGGCATAGGCCTACTTATTAGAGTATTTGAATGATACAGTCTCCTTCATTATGAGAAGAACCTGTATTTAAGGAATCCAAATATTTTGCTTTAAGCATTAGATGATTAAGTAGCTTCTTAGATTCACAATGGCAGAGGGGGATGTAGGGACATGAATTAAGTTTCAAAATGGTGTAATCATTGGAAATTAAGTACTTAAAATTTCTTTTATATCTCCTTCTACCCTGCCCAGCCTCCAAGATGCATTCCAAACCATACCTTCTCCTTGAACTGCCTCTTGCCTCCCAGATGCATGAGATGTCTTTCTCTCTGCACCTGCAAAAACTACATTGGGGATTTCTTACTTTGTCCAGCCTAACATCTGATCCCTCTTCTTGTACTAGAAGCTTTCCCTGTGGACTCACCCTTCTCTAACTGTAAGTCCCAAGTGGTTTGATTGGGCCAAATCTCACTGGATTCCAACACTCCCTTGAGCATATGGTAAAATCCTAGCCAATCAAATCCCATTAACCATAGAGACTAGTACTTGAGTGTGTCCAACACATCTCAATCTCGAGGCTTCTTAAGTCTACTGTAAATAGAGAAAATGACTCTGGTGGACTAAGAGCTAGGGGAATAGAAATCTCAATTTGTGGGAGCCACCATGAGGAAAGGGCTTGACTGAGAAAGTACAGCCAACTTTGAGGCAGAGCAGAGACTAGAAAGGGAGAGAGAAAGAGACAAAGAGAGAGTCCCAGGAGGACAGACCTCTGATTTATTTAATCCTGATGCTAGGCCATCTCTAAAATGTTCAGTTACATAAGCCAATGGCTTCTGTTTTTTGCTTCGGGAAAACTGAGTTGGGGTTTTATGAAATAATTGCAATACAAATAGCCCTAGCTAATACAGAGGTATCCATCAGTTTTCTCTTAGTCCATGTAGCATTTTCTGTCATGTATAGTTTTCACTTGTGAAACCATATAATCCCCTTGATTCAACTGGGAGCTTTTTGAAGGCAGAGTGGGCTGACTGGTCATTGTTTCCCAATGGAACATGCCATACCTTGAGTATGTAAATACTCCATAAACACAGTTCTTTGGGGAGACTGAAAATTATTTACTTGAAATTTGATGGGTGACTCACTTTCTTATCGACAATAAGGCCCACATGTTAATTCCTGTTAACTTGCTAATGTAGAACATTTAATTTGAGTAATATTCTTTTTTTTTTTTTTTTTTGCATTCAGGTAGGAACCACCACAACAGTTTTATTATTAATGGTGTTTGAAGTTGCTAGGCCTTTGAAATCCTATGGAAGCACTATTTTGTATAGCAGCCACCCAGTGGTCAGGCACGCCTTTTTCAATGTAAGGATAGTATTTACTTAAGATGTGAATAATAATTTAGAAAAATAGGTCTATCCCACTCAATACCTTAATTAGTGTTTGATATTGAAGGAAAAAAAGACATGTAGGAAGAGGAGGTCACGTTTAAGTGAAAAGACAGAAAGCTCTATTTTGGACATGTTGAGATGCTTGTGGGATACTAAAGCAAAGATGGCTAAGAATTCATTGAATTAATGGGTCTAGACTCTAGCAGAAAGGCTATGAGGGGAAATACCTATTTGACTACACATTAGGATCATCTGGGGATCTTTTAAAAAATCATGATGGGGAGTTCTGGAAGATGGTGGCATAGAGAGGAGTGGAAGCTAGTTAGTCCCCCTGGAACAACTAATAAACAACAAGGGACAACTAGTAAATAATCTGGAATAACTGTGGGGGGACAAACGTGACTGTCCATTCATCATACACCAACCTGAATTGTGAGGAATACCCAAGATCGCAGCATAAAATCTGTAAGTAAAAACTGAAAATCTGAGCTGAGAGCTCCTCCCACCATGGCCCGAACTGCAAAGCCTAGCTGTGATACAGAGCAGCACTCTCTGAGCAAGCAAATATAGCTCAGCTGAGCTCCAACTAGGGTTTTAACTAACAAACATGGACTGCTCAATACAAGCTAGGAATCCCCAACAAGCAGATAGAGGCTTTTGGTGATGACTGACCTTGGAGAGCTGGAGGACCTCTCTGGGAAGGAGAGGGAGCCCAGAGGACTGCGTGCTGTCTCTGGATGATGGGTGAAACTGAGGGTGGCTGTGAATTGGCCCTGAAGAGGGAATTTCTGTCCCTTTTTTGGCTCAGTGGAGAAAGCCTCAGCCATTTTCATTTTCCAGCACTCTGACCCAGACAAGGGTGGAGATAGCACAGTCAGAGAGAATATTCAAATGCAAATGACCTCTCCCTAGGGGGCATATCTTGCCTGAGAGTAAAGAGGTGGGGCCCAGCTCTACTACCCACCTTCCATTCAGAACCAAACCCCAGAGCCTGGGGGAAAACAGACATGGGCCACACCTCCTTACACCAGTCAGAAGCTACAGGCTGACAGGCACCACCTGCTGGGCAGAAAAGCACAGTGACTTGAGGTCTCACAGGGTGTATCAATCTAAGACACCCTCAGGGAAACCAGATACTATTACCTCCTTCTAGATCCGAGCCCATTCTGGTCTGGGAAAACCTGATTTGGGTAAACAAGGAAACCAGATGCCTAGACAACAGAAAGCTACAACCTATACTAAGACAAACAAAGTTATGCCCCAGTCAAAGGAAGAAACTTACATTTCAATGGAGATACAGGAATTTAAACAACGAATGCTAAATCAATTCAAAAAGTTTAGGGAAGATATGGCAAAAGAGATGAAGTGTATAATGAAAACGCTGGGCGTACATAAGGTAGAAATTGAAAGTTCGAAAAAACAACTGGCAGAATCTATGGAAATGAAAGGCACAACACAAGAGATGAAAGACATAATGGAAACATACAACAGCAGATCTCAAGAGGCAGAAGAAAACACTCGGGAACTGGAGAACAAGACACCTAAAATCCTACACACAAAAGAACAGATAGGGAAAAGAATGGAAAAATATGAGCAATGTCTCAGGGAATTAAATGATAACATGAATTGCATGAATGTATGTGTCATGGGTGTCCCAGAAGGAAAAGAGAAAGGAAAAGGGGCAGAAGCAATAATAGAGGAAATAATCAATGAAAATTTCCCATCTCTTATGAAAGACATAAAATTATGGATCCAAGAAGTGCAGCATACCCCAAACAGAATACATCTGAGTAGGCCTATGCCAAGACACTTAACAATCAGATTATCAAATATCAAAGATAAAGAGAGAATCCTGAAAGCAGCAAGAGAAAAGTGATCCATCACATATGAAGGAAACTTGATAAGACTATGTGCAGACTTCTCAATAGAAACCATGGAGGCAAGAAGGAAGTGGGGTGTTATATTTAAGATACTGAAAGAGGAGAGCCTAAGATGGCAGCTAGGAGAGACAGGGCAAAAAAAACACGTCTGTGAAAAATACTAAATAAAAGCCAGAAAGTGACCCAGAACATCAGTTCCAGCAATGCACCAGCTGGACAAGGTCTGCTAAATCCACAGGGACTGTGCAATTGGTGAAACTGGGAGTCTGTGTTCTGAAATGAATGAGTAAGCCTGCTGAATGTCTGGCTACCATGCTGTGGTGTGGGGAAACCATGGGTTGGCATTTGGAGGTGGACTAGTTCTTTTTTAAAAAACCCAAAAGTGGCTGCAGATATGGCAGTGAGATTTGCACAGTGAAGTGCGGCAGGAATGGGCTGTGCAAATGCCTCAGTATCTGGAGTGGAAGATCTCCTTTTGCACACCCACTGCTAATTGTCTTGGAGCAAGGAAGGCAGAGGTGAGCCAAAAGGGGAAAATAACCATGCCCCTTGCAGCCATCTTCCCGGCGGACTAGAAATGCTCCTGCTCGGTGCCGGAGCCACAGCCCAGAGCCACACCAAAAACCCGGTGTGACAGGAAGTGTTTCCAGCAACACGTGCACATGCCACAATATCGGGCATGGACAATAGCCTTTCGTGCACCCACAGCTAATTGTCCCAGAGCTGGGAAGGCAGAGCTGTGCGAAAAGGGGGAAATTAACATGGCCCATACAGCCATCCTTACAGCAGGCTGGGAACACACCTACATGGCCCAGCGGCCCAGAACTTCCCTTGAGGGATGGTGCACACTTGTGACATAGCACAACCTTTCCTCAACAGAGGTCCTAGAAGGGCACATCTTGGAAGAGGAACCACTCGGAAGTCCCAGGGACCATACGCCAATACCAAGGACTTGTGGGTCAGTAGCAGAGACAATCTGCGGCAAGACTGAAATGAAGGTTTAGACTCTTGCAACAGCCTTAAATCTCCAGGAACACCTGGGAGGTTTGATCATTAAAGCTGCCCTCCCTCCCTAAGCACTCAGACACATGCCCCACATTCAGGGCAGACAGTACCAACAACACACCCAAACTTGGTGTACCAATTGGACTCTACAAGAATTAGACCCTCACACACTACAAAGACAAACTTGGGGAGAACAGACTTGAGGGGAATAGGTGACTTGTGGACCCCATCTACTGGTTAGTTAGAGAAAGTGTACACCACCAAGCTGTAGATCTGACAAATTAGAGATAAGTCTCTGAACAGTCCTACATATCCTAAAAGAACCCTATCAAGTAAAGCAAATGCCAAGAGGCCAAAAACAACAGAAAATGTTAAAGCATATGAAAAAACCAGATGATATGGATAACCCAAACCCAAACAACCAAATCAAAAGATTAGAGAAGACACAGTACTTGGAGCAATTAATCAAAGAACTAAAGACAAACAATGAGAGCATGGCACAGAATATAAAGGACATGAAGAAGAGCATGGCACAGGGTATAAAGGACATGAAGAAGACCCTAGAAGAGCATAAAGAAGAAATTGCAAGAGTAAATTAAAAAAATAGATGATCTTATGGAAATAAAAGAAACTGCTGACCAAATTAAAAAGATTCTGAATACTCATAGTACAAGACTAGAGGAAGCTGAACAACGAATCAGCGACCTCGAGGACCAAGAATGGAAAATGAAAGAACAAAAGAAAGAATGGGGAAAAAATTGAAAAAATTGAAATGGACCTCAGGGATATGATAGATAAAACATCCAAATATAAGACTCATTGGTGTCCCAGAAGGGAAAGAGAAGGGTAAAGATCTAGAATGAGTATTCAAAGAAATTGTTGGGGAAAACATCCCAAATCTTCTACACAATATAAATACACAAAGCATAAATGCCCAGCGAACTCCAAGTAGAATAAATCCAAATAAACCGACTCCAAGATATATACTGATCAGACTGCCAAATACTGAAGACAATGAGCAAGTTCTGAAAGCAGCAAGAGAAAATCAAGTCACCACATACAAAGGAAACAACATAAGACTAAGTAGTGACTCCTCAGCAGCCACCATGGAGGTGAGAAGGCAGTGGCATGACATATTTAAAATTCTGAGAGAGAAAAATTTCCAACCAAGAATACTTTATCCAGCAAAGCTCTCCTTCAAATTTGAGGGAGAGCTTAAATTTTTCACAGACAAACAAATGCTGAGAGATTTTGCTAATAAAAGACCTGCCCTACTTCAGATACTAAAGGAAGCCCTACCAACAGAGAAACAAGGAAAGGAGAGAGAGATATAGAGAAAGGTTCAGTACTAAAGAGATTCAATATTGGTTCATTAAAGGACAATAAGAAAGAGAGGGGAAGAATATATCTGATAAACATAAACCAAAGGATAGGATGGCTGATTCAAGAAATTCCTTCATAGTAATAATGTTGAATGTAAATGGATTAAACTCCCCACTTAAAAGATACAGATTGGCAGAATGGATCAAAAAATATGAACCATCAATATGTTGCATACAAGAGACTCATCGTAGACAGAGGGACACAAAGAAATTGAAAGTGAAAGGATGGAAAAAATATTTCTTGCAAACTACAGCCAAAAGAATGCAGGAGTAGCAATATTAATCTCAGATAAAATAGACTTTAAATGCAAAGATGTTATGAAAGACAAAGAAGGCCACTACATACTAATAAAAGGGGCAATTCAAGAAGAAGAAATAACGATCATAAATGTTTATGCACCCAACCATGATGCCATAAAATACATGAGACAAACACTGGCAAAACTAAAGGAAGCAATGGATGTTTCCACAATAATTGTGGGAGACGTCAACACATCACTCTTTCCTATAGGTAGATCAGCCAGACAGAAGACCAATAAGGAAATTGAAAACCTAAACAATCTGATAAATGAATTTGATTTAACAGACATATATAGACCATTACATCCCAAATCACCAGGATACACATTCTTCTCTAGTGATCACAGAAATTTCTCCAGAATAGACCATATGCTGGAACATAAAACAAGCCTCAATAAATTTTAAAAAAATTGAAATTATTCAAAGCAAATTCTCTGACCACAATGGAATACTATTAGAAGTCAATAACCATCAGAGACTTAGAAAATACAAACATCTGGAGATTAAAAATGAGGGAGAGATGAAAACATTCCCAGATAATCAAAAGCTGAGGGACTTCATCACCAGTAGATCAGTCCTAAAAGAAATGCTAAAGGGAACTGTGCAGGTTGAAAGGAAGGGACACTAAACAATCGACTGAAACCACATGAAGAAATAAAGATTTCCAGTAAAGATCACACAGTAAATATAAATACCAATACTACTGTATTTTTGATTTTTAACTCCACTATTTACTTCCTATAGGATCTAAAATACATAAAGTATAAAGATAAATCAGCGGTTTTGAACTCAATGTAAAATATGTAATTTTTGACAAGAACTACATAAAGGTAGGGGAATGGAGTAGTATAGGAACATACTTTATGTGTCCTATTGAAGTTAAGTTGGTATCAAAGAATACAAAATTATTAAAGATTTAGGATGTTAAATTTAAGCCCCACAGTAAACACAAAGAAAGTATCAGAGAATATGATCATAGAGATGAAGAGTATGGGTTATGAGAAGTGGGGGAAGGGGCAATGGGGAATTAATAAGAAATGAGTGTAGGGTTTCTGTTTGGGGTGAAGGGAAATTTCTAATAATGGATGGTGGGAAGGTGATGGCATTGCAACACTGTGAATGTGATTAATCTCACTAAATGGAATGCTTAGGAAGGGTTGGAATGGGAAGATTTATGATGTGAATATATTTCCACGATTGAAAAAAAAAAGACAGTCTAAATAGATAATGACAATTAAATGCCATATATGATCCTGGATGAGATCTAAGAATAAGGAGAAAAGGCTCAAAGGACACCATTGGGACATAAGAAAAAAATGAAATATAGAATGTAAGCTTTGTATCAATGTTAAATTTCTTGAACTTTTTAACTACACAATGTGATTACATAAATGAATATTCTTGTTCATAGGAAATGTATATGTGAATTATATTATTTGTTCAAGGATGTGTGCAACTTGCTCTCATATGTTCAGAAGACAGAGCAATAGATGATGGATGATAGATAGGGAGGGAGGGAGTGTGGGAAAGAAATAAATGGTAAAGTGACAAAATATTAAAGTTGGTAGATCTGGGTACTGGTGGAGGGGGGTTGGGGTATGCTGGAGTTCTGTGTATGGGGTTCGTATTATTTTTGCAACTGTCCTGTAAATTTGAATTTATTTCAAAAAAAAGTTAAAAAAAAAAAAGATACTGAAAGAGAAAAACCACCAACTAAGAATCCTATATCTGGCAAACTGTCCTTCAAATATGAGGGAGAGTTTTAAAATACTCTCTGACAAACAGACAATGACAGAGTTTGTGAACATGATACCTGCTTTACAGGAAACACTAAAGGGAGCACTGCAGACCGAAAGGAAAAGACAGGAGTGAGAGGTTCGGAACACAATTTTGGGAGATAGTAGCACAGCAATGTGGGTACACTGAACGGGGATGACTGTGGGTATGGTTGAGCAAGGGGGGTTAGGAGCATGTGGGACACCAGAAGGAAAGGGGGAAGATGGAGACTGGGACTGTATAACTCAGTGAAACCTAGGGTGCTCAATGATTGTGATAAAAGGTACAAATATGTTTTTGCATGAGGTAGAACAAATGAATGTCAACATTGCAAGGTGTTAAAAATAGGGTGGGATTGGGGGAAGGATACAATCAATGCAAACTAGAGACTATAATTAACAGAAACATTGTATTATGCTTCCTTTGATATAGCAAAGGCAATATACCAAAGCTAGGTGCATATGGGGAGGGCATGGGGGAAGGGTATAGGACTCTTGGCATTGGTGATGTTGTCTGACTCTTTATTCTACTTTAATTTAATGCTGTCTTCCCTTTTGGTTCTTCCTAGCTGTTATTTATTTATTTATTTTCTCTCTCTCTCACTTTCTTTCTTTTTTCTTTCTTTTGTCTGTCTACCTTCTTCTTTTTTTTTTTATTAAGTTCAGTTTTATTGAAATATATTCACATACCATACAATCATCCATGGTGTACAATCAACTGTTCACAGTACCATCATATAGTCATGCATTCATCACCCCAATCTATTTTTGAACAGTTTCCTTACATCAGAAAGAATCAGAATAAGAATAAAAAATAAAAGTAAAAAAGAATACCCAAATCATCCCCCATCCCACCAGATTTTTCATTCAGTTTTTGTCCCCATTTTTCTACTCATACATCCATACACTAGATAAAGTGAGTGTGATCCACAAGGTTTTCACAATCATACTGTCACCCCTTGTAAGCAACACTGTTATACAATCATCTTCAAGAGTCCAGACTACTGGCTTGGAGTTTGGTAGTTTCAGGTATTTACTTCTAGCTATTCCAATACATTAAAACCTAAGAGGTATTATCTATATAGTGCATAAAAATGTCCACCAGAGTGACCTCTTGACTCCGTTTGAAATCTCTCAGCCACTGAAACTTTATTTCGTTTCATTTTGCATCCGCCTTTTGGTCAAGAAGATTGTTCTCAATTCCATGATGCAGGGTCCAGATTCATCCCCAGGAGTCATATCCTGCATTGCCAGGGAGATTTATACCCTTGGGAGTCAGGTCCCACATAGTGGGAAGGGCAGTGAGTTCACCTGCCAAGGTGGCTTAGTTAGAGAAAGAGAGAGGGCCACATCTGAGCAACAAAGAAGTACTCAGTGGGAGACTCTTAGGCACAATTATATGCAAGTCTAGCTTCTCCCTTGCAGTAACAAGCTTCATAAGGGCAAGTACCATGACAGAGGGCTCAGCACATCAAACCACTATGTCTGTGACAACATCAGCATCAGTCCAGGTGTCTCTACCTTCTTTGGCTCTTCCCCCTTCTTTGTGGAAGAAATGGAGATGTTCTTATGTAGATAGTGGCGATGGTGCTGAATACATAAATACGTGATTACACAGGGAACCATCGATTGTTTACTTAGGATGGAATGCATGGTATGTGAACAAAACCATCACAGAAGCATAAATATTGCAGTGTCTCACTGATATGAACTAATTATAATATGTAAACTCATAGACATGAAATATAAGTTACCAGGATATAGAATGAGACTAAAGAATGGGGAGTGGTTGCTTATTATGAGCAGAATGTTCAACTAGGTTGAACTTAAATTTTTGGAAATGTACAGAGGTGATGGTAGCACATTGTGAGAATAACTAACATGCTGAACGGCGTGTGAATGTGCTGGAAAGGGGAAGCGCAGAGTTACGTATGTCACCAGAAAGAAAGTTGGAGATTAAAAGATGGGAATGTATGAAACAGTGGATCTTGTGGCGGATAATGTTCATGATTAACTGTACAAATATTAGATATCTCTCTCATGAACTGGAACAAATGTATGACACTATATAGAAGTTAATAATAGAGGGGCACATAGGAAAAAAATATACCCATTGCAAACTATATACTAGTTAGTAGTATTTTAACGTTCTTTCATCAACAGTAACAAATGTAGTATACCAATACTATGAATCAATAATGGGGGGGTAGGGGTACGAGCAGATTTGAATTTCCTTTTTTTTGTCTTTATTTCTTTTCTGGAGTAATGAAAATATTCTAAAAATTGAAAAAAAATTAAATGTCGTGATGGATGCACAACTGTATGGTGGTACCATGGGCAACTGATTATATACTTTGGATCTTTGGATAATTGTAAGGAATGTGAACAAGCTCAATAAAAAAAAAAAAAAAAAAAAACATGATGCCCAGGCCACATTCAGACCAATTAAATTAGAATTTTTGGAAGTGGAAACCAGGAGTCCATATTCTTTTTAAAATTGTGGTAGCATATACACAACATAATATTTCCCATTTTAACCAACTTCAAGCACAAAATTCAATGGCATAACTTGCATTCCAATGTTGCACTACCATCACCACCATCCATTATCAAAACTTCTCCACCACCCCACACAGAAACTCTGAACCCATTCAGCATTGCCTCCCTCCACCCTGCCATGCTTCTGGTAACCTGTATTCTACTTTCTGTTGCTATGAATTGGCATATTTGAGTTATTTCATATAAGTGAAATCATATAATATGTCAGTTTGTGTTTAGCTTATTTCACTCAACATGATGTCTTCAAGGTTCATCTATGTTGTAGCATGTATCAGAACTTCATTCTTTTTTACAGCTGAAAAATATTCTATGGTAAGTACATACCACACTTTGTTTATCCATTCATCTGTTAATGGACACTTGGGTTGCTTCCAGCTTTTGGCTATTGTGAATAATGCTTTTATGAACATTGGTGTGCAAACATCTGTTTGAGTCCCTACTTTCAATTCTTTGGGTATATACCTAGAAGTGTTATAGCTAGGTCATATGGTATTTCTAACTTTAATTTCTTGAGGAATTGCCAAACTGTTTTCCACAGTGGTTGCACCATTCTACATTCCCACCAACAATGTACAAGAGTTTCTATTTCTCCAAATCCATGCCAATACTTGTAAAAAACTAAAAAAAACCCCACTGGTTTTTAATATTGGTCATTGTTGTGGGTGCGAGATACTACCACATTGTGTTTTTGAGTTCCATTTTCCTAACGGCTAATGATGTTGAACATCTTTTCAAGTGCTTATTGACCATTTGTATATCTTCTTTGGACAAATGTCTATTCAAGTCCTTTGCCCATGTTTTAATTGGGCTGTATATCTTTTAGCTTTTGAGTTTTAGGAGGTCTTGATACATTCTGGACATTAAAACCGTATCAGATATATATTTTCCAAACATTTTCTCCCATTCTGCATCAGTAATTTCTAAAGTTTCCAAGTTAGTACAATGTGTGACCCAGATTGAGAAATAATGACCTAGTGTGTCTGGCTAATATTTCAACATATTTCAATATACTGGAAAATTCACAACAAATCAAAGCACTTTGGGATTTAATTATTCACTTAAAATGTGGTTCCAATTTTCCCGAGAAAATGATTTCCTTTATATGTCCCTTCTTTCATTATTTCTATCCCATAATTCTACCATATTTGCAAATTAAAGGGAGAGGCTGCATAAAAGTGGAAAGAACATCAGCTTTCCTGGGTAGGTAGATTTGGGTTCAAATCCTACCTCTTCCATTTATTGACTATATGGCAGAGATACTTAATCTCCTTTGAGCCTTAATTGTTAGCACTAACTTTTAGAAGGCTGTAGGTAATAAATGAGGTCATTCAAATGAGACACCCAACCCAGGGCCAACTACTTTGTAGCTATTCAGCATACTGAAAGTAATGGCTGAAATAAGGTACATAGTTCACATATCTGACAGGAGCAAATTTCTGTTATTCTGCAGATAATAGCCTTAAGTTCATCTGGTTTGAGGCCTACTCTCCCTGAGTAGATGCACACAGTATATCTCAAGCTTCTATCATTCACTGTCAGGGATTTGTAATACTTTTCACCTTGGTTAATGTTCAGAGAAGAATGGTCCTAAATAAGGTGGCTGATTCACAAAGCAGAGCAGGGGAGATAAGGCATATCCAAAGAAGACAGTGGTTCCTTATTTTTTCCATCAAGGCCTTGTTCAGCATCAAAAAATTTCAATTTTCCTCCTTCCCAATTTTGTATTTATAATGCATTTTCTTTCTCTCATGTCTTTAATTATTATTTGTTTTCTGTAGGCATGATCTTTCATGCTCCACCCCTCTCCATCCCCATGAAGCATGTGCCTGAACTTAGACTCCTTGAGTTAGCATCTATTTTTTAATACCTAACTCTTTCCTTCACGCTGGTGGCATCATCTGGTTTAGCAGATATTTCACAAAGCCTTGGCAGACATTAAACCACAGAAACCACTTAGGGAGAAGGGAATATGATACATTTACATACTATTATCTAAAATGGGAGATCTCTACGGTGAATAGTGCTAATCTGTGATACATACTAAATGTAATCATCTATGTTAACCTCTTGGCACCTTTCAAGAAAGATATGGTTATATGCAGGTTTTGATAGTATTTACTTAAATAGAACATTATACATGAATGAGCAAACGTCTTCTCCTTTTCCCACTACATACTATTCACTCCTATGCCCTTATTAACGCATTCAGAATGCATATTTCACTAAAAAGTGTGCCTCCAGATTTTACCACATCTGTCCTAAGACATGCTAAAGCAGATTACAGCAACATTTTCACAAACAGGAAATTATACATACATAGACACATTTGCTCCTGATATGATCTGATAGACAAGCAAAATCAAAACCAATTGTCCTTCCATTCATTCACATAAAAAAAAAAAGTGAAAATACTAGAATTCAGTATATTTTCATTTGAAGAAGAAAGAGAAATGCAATGCACAGGACCTACCTGGGCAGGAGGGAGCAGGCAAGGTGGTGGCAGTGCTGCTGAGGTTTTCCGCCCACAGCACATGCATTAAACACAAAGCCATCTTTGGCTGATTTTCAAGACAGAGGCAGGGGTGCTGCAGAAAGACACTGTGAACTCCTTATATGGAAAGAAGCCAGACTGGAGCAGCATGCAGAGCGGCTGAATTAAATGTGCAGATTAAATGAACAGCTTGCTTTATGTATACCCATTCAATCAGTTCAAAGCTTTCTGGCCTATTGCTAATAGCAGGCTCAGTGAAGAAATACACGGTGACCTGTGTGACATCGAGGCCTGGCAGAAAGCAGGCAGATCTGCTCTGGTCCTCTGGCTTTCTCCACCCCCAGCCTTCATTCCTCTTGCCCCTCTTTCTTTATCTTGGGGATTTATCTACAGCACCTCTTCTTGTGCAGGAGAGCAAAGGCTTGATACCTGCTTGGTCTGCAGTGCCTGCCTGACACCAGTGGAGGGGAGTGTTCAGCACTTGGAAAAGGAGATGGACAGGTGAGGACTCTCTTGCATTGGCTCTGACACTGGCTGACAGGGTAACCCGGAGAAGGAAGCCAGCAATTCCCACACAGTACCGAGGTGCAAAGTGGTCTTGAACATCAAAGAACTCTGAAATGCCTGCTATCATTAGATATTGTTTACTAAGATGCTGTTTTCTATTCATGGGCTCTAAGGGTGATTCTAGTCTCAGCCCAGTGGGTTGGCAGATATATAGGTTGGGGATCTATATGTTGGGGGGTAATAGTCTTTCCCCCAGTGTCATCCCCTCCAGTCCACTGTGCTCTCCTTCTTTGGAGAGTAATCTGACCTATGACAAAGGGCTTGTTGCTGGCTCATCCAGGGCACAGTTGTGGCACACCCCTTCCCCCTAGGCCATATCTGTCCCCGTGATGTAGGCTTTACTAACACCATTTCCAAAGAGTTGGGCAGCAAAAGCCTCTTGGGAGGGAGGCTGCAGAGGGAGAATCAGATGTAGCAGTCAGGGCTAGCACCAGGGCCTGAGGGCCTGAGATGCCTTTAAGGTAGTGGCCAGGACCAGAGGTCCCTGAAAGACCCTTTTTAGGCTTTTCCACATCATATTCCTTTCCAGAGTGTGAAAACACAGAAGTGGCTACCCCCAGCCTCCTCCCTCTCTGCCCCAGCATCCCTCTCACTCTCCCCATCCTCTAAGGGAGGTGGGAATTGGGTGGAGAAGCTCAAGGCAGGGGAAGCCCCACATTCCTGTCCCTCCTCCCCGCTGTCACTGTGAGCCACCAGGGAGCCTTCCCATGGTGTACTCTCTTCTCTCAAGGGCATCTCTTCAGAGCAACCTCTATCCCCACCTGTCTTAATTTCCCAGGGCTGCCATAATAAATTACCACAAGTTTGGTGGCTTAAAACAGCAGGAATTTGCTATCTTTCAGTTCTGGACATTAGAAGTCTGAAATCAAGGTGTCCGCAGGGTCATGCTTCCTGAAGGGGAGGCTCCTTCCTTGACTCTTCCAACTTCTGGTGTTTGCCAGCTATCCTTGGTTGGTATCCTTGGCTGCAGCTGCAGTGCTTCAATCTCTGTCTCAGTAACCACGTGCCATTCTCCTCTGTGTCCAAATTTCCCTCTTCTTATAAGGACACTAGTCATATTGGATTTGGTGTCATCTGAACTAATCACATCTTCAAAGTCCCTATTTCCAAATAAGGCAATATTCATGAGACTGGGTGTTAGGACTTGAATATAACTTTTGGGGGAACACAATTCAACCCTGTAACATCCCTACCCTTTTGCTTGTTTAACCATATCCAAGTCTCAAGTCCAAAGGGAGAAGGGAGGGAGCTCTTTTTTGTCTGTTACTGGTACAAAAGGGAATGTCTCAAATTGGAGAGCACGTTTGACTTGCATTAGGGTCTCTTTTTACCGTATACATCAACAGGAAGATGATGGCTTCTAGACAGCGGATGAGCCCAAGGTCAGGGCCATAACGGGGGGTTTGATGACACTATTGCCTGGGGTTTCTTTCTTTGGGAAGTTTATTAAAAAATGGGATTCAAGAGGATCATAGTATTTCAAGCTATAACATGTCACAAAGCGAAGTGTTATGGAGCTCTCAGCACATCACATCTCCCCAGTACAATGATCACAATGGCTCTACAGTTAGAGAACTCAGCAGATAATCCCTGCATGGCTGGGTATGACAGGCATCTCCCTGTTTCTAAATAGTGCCCCATTGGCCTGCCAAGGAGCTTGAACTTTCCATGACTCTTTCAAATATATATTTTTTAAACCCTCAAATCTTATTAAGAAATTATATATGGAAAACATACTCTTCTAGAAAATTAGAAAATAAAAATAGACATAAAAAAGAAAAACCAAATTAACCATAATTCCACTCTTAAAATAATCACTGCTAACATTTTCTTACATATCCTTCTTGCAGAATGTTTTAAGCACACATCTCTTTGAACCTCAGTCCCCTGATAAAATTGGATTTTATTATAACCTACTGGGTAATCATCTACAAAGACACTATTAGTAACAAGTTCATGTGTGAAATGATTACAATTTGCATATAGGGTGTTTCTTTCTATGGAAATTGTAAGGAACGCAAGATGAAAGCTCAGTCTGGTGGCAGTTTATGTGGAAATGTTTCAAACTCGATATCCTGGGGATTCCCAGGAGGCTTTGCGTGGGCCAGGTTCTGATCACCCACATGAGGGCAGAGCTCAAGTCCACGGACTGATTTGCTCTGCGGTGGGACTGGCTGTAGGGGCCACTTGCTTCACCCACCATGACCTCAAGAGCCTAGAAGGAGTCTAGTCTTCAGAACATCAAATCTTGAAATTATGCACTGAAATGTCTGGGCCCTTGCCACCTTATCTCTAAATTGATCTCCTTCCCCATTAATTTCTTCATTTCCTTCTTCAACTCACCATGAAGATCACCCAAAAGTCCCAATGATTTTCCACCTCTTCATGTACCACACAGATATGGCACCCTTATGGCAGTGAAGATCTTTCCATTTTTATGTGAGGCAGGACATAAAAATGAACCTAATTGTGTTTACTCCCATACATAAGTAGATGGCTGATATTTTGATAAATTGACTCATGTTCTTTTCTTCCAGAATGAGGTCTGTTCCCTTTTTCCTCCCTTTGTCCCCACTCTTCTCAGATGCACAACCAGCTGGCTCACTGCCTCAGGGGAATCATGTGGACTAGAGGAAAATAAGAATAACCTGCGTGTTTTTCTGGAATTTGTTTCCAAAGCCTAAGCCTTTGAAAGAATTTAGGGAGTTTGAGGAGAGATATAAAAGAGGTCCTTGAAGAACCGAAAAGGGAGAAAAGCTGACACAAGTGAGGTTCTCTGGGGCTTTATAGGTGGTGGGAAGGTGAGGGGTCTTTGTCTCAGGTCTTCTCAGAACTAGAAAAGCGGTGGCGAGGTGTTTGTGGTTGCCCCCCCCCCCCCCAGGCAATCCTGCTTAAATTCCAGGGCCTCAGGATTGGCCCCAGGATAGCACATAGCTGTCAGCAACAAACAGGCCATTTGGAAAACAGATGACTAGTCAGCTCCCCACTCATCCCTAGACTCTGGACCCCAGTATTGTAGAGGTAGGTGTACAGTACAGAATCCTAGCAAGGACTAGAGGTTTAGGTCTGGGAGAACGGGACTCAGTGGGAGACTTATTTAATGAAAAATAAAACTGTATTTATTGCCCACCAGTGTTTGTGAATTAATATTATACTTGTATTAGTTTCCTATTATTATTACAGCAATTACAACAAAAGCTTGAAACAACAAAAATTTTTTATCTTATAATCCTGTAGATCAGAAGTTTGATACAAGTATCAATGGGCTAAAATCAAGCCCTTTCCTTGAATCCATTTCCTTGCTGTTTCCAGCTTCTAGAGGCTGCCCACATTCCTTGGCTCATGACCACTTCCATCTTCAAAGCCAGTTATGGCCAGTCGACTTTCTTCTCACATCACATCACTCTGACACTGACTTTTCTCCTGCCTCCTGTTTCCACATTTAAGGACACTTCTGGTTATCCTGGGCCCACCCAGATAATCCAGGATGATTTCCCTATTTTAAGGTTAGCTGATTAGCAACATTAATTCCATCTGCAACTTTAGTTCCCTTTTGCCACACAACATATTTACAGATTCCAGGAGTGGGCATCTTTGGGGACCATTATTCTGTTAACCATAAAATACAATATGTACACACCTACATTGCTACACACCTGGTCTCCTCTTATACACCTTCCTGTTTCCCGTAATAACACTTTGATACTTCCACTAATCTTCAAAGGAAAGAAAAATATTTTGAACAATGCTTCTCACTCTTTGATGTTCTAAATACTACTACTCAAAGGGAGGTCCATGGACAAGCAGCATCAGCATAACTTGGGAACTTGTTAGAAATGCAAAGTCTCTAGCCTCATCCCGGACTTACTGAATCAGAAACTTTAATAAGATTCCCAGGAGATTCTTACGCACTGAATTAAAACATTCCAAATTGTAGAGCTTGACTATTATTGTGATAGTAATATGCAAATAAGTAGGGCAAAATTTAACAAAAGAAAAACTGATGCCCAGAGAGGTTAAATAATGTGGCAAAATCAGGTAGTGCAGTGTTTCACAAATGATCCTACATAATAGAATCCCCTGTAGAATTTTAAGAAATCCCAGTTCCCAGGTTGCATCTGTATCAATTAAACCAGAATCTCTGGGAGTGGGAAACTGGCATCCGTTTAAAAGAAAAAACTCCCTAATGTGCAACCAGCCTTGAAAACCTGGGAATTAGAAGACTTCCAATGGTAAAGAGGGTCAAAATTGTGGATTTCCAGGATGACCAACTGTCCTGGTTTTCCTGGACTGTTTTGGTTTTAAAATGGAAAGTTCTCTGCTGATTTGAAGCTGTTATGGACCCCAGAAGGGGCATACTCTTTTAATCCAATCTTGTGGGGTGGGACTTTTTGATTGAATGTTTCCATGGGAGATATTACCTACCCAACACGTAAGTGAGAACTTTGATTACCTTATTTCCATGGAGGTGTGAACCTGCCCATTCAGGGTAGGTCTTGATTAGTTTACTTGAGTTCTTTAAGGGAGCTCATGGAGAGAAGGAGCTCAGAGAAGCTAAGAGAGACATTTTGGAGAGAAGCTAAGATACGTAATCCAGAGTTTGTCCCCAGGAGAAGCAAAGAGCTGACGCAGACCCAGATGCTTGGAGATGCAGAGAAAAAGATGTTTGGAGATGCTAAGCTAAGAGATAAAGGACAGAGTTTGCCCCAGAGAAGCTAAGAGAGGACTCCCAGATGCTTAGAGAAACACCTTGGGAGAACAAGCAAAGATGCATAGGAGCTGTTCTAGTTTGCTAATGCTGCAGAATGCAAAACACCAGAGATGGACAGGCTTCCATAAAACGGGGGTTTATTTCACTACACAGTTACAGTCCCAAGGCCACAAAGCGTCCAAGGTAACACCTCAGCAATCGGGTGCCTTCACCGGAGGATGGCCAATGGCGTCCGGAAAACCTCTGTTAGCTGGGAAGGCAGCTGGTGTCTGCTCCAAAGCTCCAGCCTCAAAACGGCTTTCTCCCAGGACGTTCCTCTCTAGCAAGCTTGCTCCTCTTCAAAACATCACTCCCAGCTGCACTCTGTTCCCTCTCTTTGAGTCAGCTCATTTATATAGCTCCACTGATCAAGGCCCACCCTGAATGGGCACGGCCACGCCTCCATGGGAACATCTCATCAGAATCATCTCCCACAGCTGGGTGGGGCACATTCCAAGCAAATCCAACCAGCACCAAAAACGTCTGTCCCACAAGACCACAAAGATAATGGCATTTGGGGGACACAATACATTCAAACCGGCACAGGAGCTGAGTGAGAGAGAGAGATGTTCAGAGGACAGAAGCCCAGAGACATTTTGGAGGAAGCCATTTTGAACCCAGAACCCTGGGGCAAAGGACCAGTAGATGCCAGCCATGTGCCTTCCCAGTGACAGAGGTGTTCCAGATGCCATTGGCCTTTCTTCAGTGAAAGTATCCTCTTGTCTTAGTTTGGACACTTTTATGGCCATAGAACTGTAAATTTGTAACTTAATAAATCCCTTTTATAAAAGCCAATCCATATCTGGTATTTTGCATAATGGTAGCTTTAGCAAACTGGAACATCCCCCATCCCAGTAAACCCCTCAGTCCCAAGAAAACCAGGACCCTTGTTTTTGGACACACAGTCCAGTCCACCTCACCCTGTTGCAGAGAAAGAGTTGAGTTTAGTTTTTCACCCCTACATTTTCCACTGGTTTCCTGTGAGATTCAATGCCTTGAATGTGTAGGTGAGACAGATAACCCCATGCTCTCCTTTAGAGTTAAAACACTTTCTTAGTATGCTCTTCTCCATCTCACACATCATATGAAAGCATGCTAATGATCCTTAAAAGCTCATTGATTCTTTTCAAGCATAGCAATGAGGTAATGGGGAAGAAGAGAAAAGGCAGCTAATTCTATCTTTTCTTCCTTATGCTCTCCCTTTAGCCTTTTGCAACTTCCCTTTTTTGATTTCTTCCCTCCCTCCTTTCTAGCATTGCCTCTGGTAGCAAAATTAAAATTAATTATTAGTTGGTTGGTTATACATTTTTCTTTCTAATGTAATAGCAGCCATACATGTAGACCCAGAGTCTCTTAAGTGAAAATGTGAAGGATCATATACTGTTTTCCTCATTTTTGAGGTGGGTGAGGCTTTCTGACACATTTATTTTTAAAATATTCTGTAAGTCAAAAGAGGAGGAAGTGGACCTTCACCCAATCAAGGATGGTCGGACATTCTGTGCATCTTGAAATGAGCACCAGACACAACATCCGTAGACTACCCACAAAAGTGCCTCCTCACATCTTCACCTGCAAACTTCTGACTCACAACAAATATAGTCCCCATCTCTACTTTTGGGTTTCCCAACTGACGTTGATTTGGTTTAAAGTGGTATGAAAATTCTCTATTTACCATGAAAGGATTTAACTCAGCCAAGATTTAAGTCACAAACAGTAGCTTCTCAAGTTTCCTGACTGTTTGCTCAGGAAACCTGAAGGAAACTGTGGTTAGAGGATAAAGGTGGAGGAGAGAAGAGAGGGGAATTTTGCAATATTTCATTCCTTAGTGTACTCCTAGATTATCCTGGCCACTTCTCAAACGTGCCTGGAGGAAAAGCTCTTCAAGGGATCACACGCAGCACAATTATTGTACTGACTTTAAAAGCATTTGATTCAAAGCAAGAACCATATGGAAAGGATGTTGCTTCCTTTCTCCCTCACTACTTCATGAGAGAACTACTTAAAATATAAATAACGGATTTTCGGTATTCTCATATCAGTTTCACTTGAAACACAAATTACTTATCTGGATCACATCAAAATAAAGACACTATGATTCTTCTGAAAAAAAATAGAAGTTCATTTTTGGTATAACAGGAACTGGAGAAAATATTTTTGTTCTAAATGATTCACACATGTTGCCTTTATTTCTTCACTTCAGATATTTATTATTCTGAATGACTCAAATGACAATTTGGATTTTCTCACCATACAAAAATAAGATAATACACTTTCTATCTGTCAAGCTTGAGGTGAAGTATTATTTTAACATTTAGTCTGAAAAAAGTGCCCTCAATGAGCATCTCATATGGCATTTTCTTAAAAATCTTATCTCTATTACAGATATGGTTTTAGTAACATGCCAGCACTCCACTAATGACAGAAAATCTCTGAAGCCAAAAGGAATAGTTATGAACATGTAGTGTTTTGCATCCACATTTCCACATCTCTTGAAAATCAAGGGATTATGTGGTAGCTTCCTACCAGGAAAGAGCTGAAGTAATTGAAATAAATAATACTATGGGACATAATACAATAGAGGGCTGTTACAAAGAAAGAACCTTCACATTTTATATTTGAAAAGGCAAATGTGGCCCTAGACCACGGTTCTTAAGAAATAATTCTTATCTTTCTATCTTTTGTTAAGGCTCTGAAGGCTATGGATGTTTTCTGCATGTGAAGTTGATATTGCTAGTGGAGTTCTGACTGAATCATACCTTTCCATCACTTATGCTCCAATAGTACCTTAGAATTTTCAAATAAAGTATACTTTAGAAATGCAAAGTTTTAAAAATTGTTATTATGGCTGAAATGATTTCTCTGCAGGATTAATTTTCATGTTTGGGCTGATTTAGGAAAAAGTAGGATGCAGCAGTCACAAAAAGGAATATATCATGTATAAGTACTGAAGAAAATATTTACTTTGACATTCATTTTACTGAGAAATTCTGGGTCCTTCTTAAGAGGGGAGATTTGGGACGGGGCTATCAGAGGAAACAGGAGCATGCAGATTTTTTGGAGGGAGTTTAAGGTGTCATGCCATTTCATATGACATGCAGGCATGTCAAGCAAGGAGGTGCATTTACTCCAAGGATGCTTTCCTCTTCTGAGCCTATCCTGTTTAACCAGTTGAAATTTGACCCTGTGGTGCCCCAGGACACAGTGACAATGTACTCCAACTGTCCTTCATTCCTGCCTTCATTCTCTCACCAAAGTTTTATTGACATTATACTTTGTAGTCACGGGGATAAGGGGCAAAAGAGGATGCAAATAAACCTGTGACACAGGTTTTCTCCCTCAGGAAGTTTTCAGGCCAGAGAAGGTTGATAAGATATGCACTAAAAAGGTAGATAATGATAAGTGTTGTGAAATTAAAAAGTACAATCTGGTAGGGATTAGTTAGAAATGGAAGAGTCTAGGATAGCTTTCATATAGAAAATAATATCTGAGGTTGGCCTTAGAAAAAGAGTTGACAGGGACACAGAGATGGGAGTCAGGGACTGGGGTGGAAGGAGTAGTTGGAAGTGCACGTTCTAGCTGGGCCCAGGATGGGTTGGGGTCTAAAAAAAATCCCACTGGCCAGGCTAAAGGGAGATGAGAGCTATGGCTGTAGGTTGGGTCCAGAATATAGGATGCCCTAAATACTAAAGGGACTAAACCTAATTTTGTAGGTTCTGTGGAGACACTGATAGATCCTGAGAAAAGCAGTGACATGAACAGAGGTGTGCCTTAAGAAGATTAACCTCGTGAGAGTTTCCATTCCCATTCTGTCAACCAAATATTAAACCCTAAAGCTTTAAGGCATATATTGTATGTAATGAACTAACTTCTCTCCTATGCATCTAAAAAGATACTAGTTTTCTGTCATGTTTGGGAGAACTGAGAAAATAGTCATTCAAATCATTTTCTGTGGTTCAGTTGAAGAATGCTGGTTAAGAAAGGAAACATTTAGAAATAGAGACCAAATTAGGAACCCTTAACAAGTCTAAGTGAAGACAAAAAAGCTAAGGTGATGGCAGTGGGAGAAATATGTGAGTGTTGATTTTAGTCAATGATATCTACCCAGGAAAAGACCATTCTCCTGGCCAAAAGGATGCATGTGAATTGTAAATACTAGAGGGTCACACAATGGGAGGTCAGATGTGGAGGCTGATATGCAGCTATGAGATATTTTTTGTCTGTTGGTTTGTGTGTGTATGTGTGTGTTTGTGTGTGTGTGTGTGTTTAGAGGGGCTTCTTCACTGGAAAAGAGATATAATTATATTTATTTCTCAAAGATAGGGCTGGCATTTAATTCAGAAAAAAAAAAAAAACAAAAAAAAAACCACTTTTGGAATCCTAGAGAGAAGTGAAGAGGGTCTGAACCAAATTACAGCCAGTATATAGTTGAAGACTACAAGATAGGTGATTATTTATAAAATATTTGATATATCATGTAGACACATTTCTTTGCAACAGGGTATCCATTTCCAGCTCAGTAATTAAGCAAGAAGCAAGTCTTCCTTTCAAAGGAGGATTTTAAAAGCTTCACCTAAGACCCCAGGAATGAGAGTTCAGCTCTTGGCTGCCAGTTTGTGAAGAGATTTTTCCAGAAAGAGAATCACGAGGATCTTACCATAAGTGATGCAGCAGCTATAGAACCAACATGGCTTAATAAAAAAATGTAGCTTATGAGGGGTGACAATGTGATTGGGAAAGCCATGTGGATCACACTCCCCTTTGTCCAGTGTATGGATGGATGAGTAGAAAAAAGGGCAAAAAAAAAAAAAAAAAAAGCATCCAGTGATCTTTTTTACTTTAATTGTTCTTTTTCACTTTAATTTTTATTCTTATTACTTTTGTGTGTGGTAATGAAAATGTTCAAAAATTAATTTTGGTGATGAACGTACAACTATATAATGGTACTGTGAACAACTGAATGTACGCTTTGTACAACTGTATGGTATGTGAATATATCTCAATAAAATTGAATTATTAAAAAAAAAATGACTGTAGTAGGGATGTGTCAGGCATCAGTGATGACCCTGAGTTTTCAGACCTGCCTAACTGGGAGAATGACAGTATTACTAATTGAGAAAAGGAAAAAAAGAATTGCTGTAGGCTTGAGAGTGAGAATGATTAAGTCAGTTTTTGACAAGCTGATTTTGAGATTCTTGTGGGTCACTTAATGGAAATGCCCAGAGGTAGTGGGAAATAGGGAACTTTGAGAGAGAGGTCTAAACTCAAGACACGTATTTGGGAGTCATTCACATAAACATGGCATGTTAATGGGTATAAATAATTTTAGTTCACTACCTTGACACTTTGGTAGGGTATGAGGGGCAGAGAAGAGGGCAAGCATGTGAGTAAGTATTCTTGGGATGTCTCATTTAATGATGAGGCTGTATCTGGATTTTTCATGATAACTAGGACAGGAAAAGCAAGGAAGTCTGAAAATACTAGACAACTCCAAAGCCCATTCTAGCCTCTGTACAAGACTGAAACTCAGGGCTTTGCCCTGCCTGCATCCCTTTTTTATCAGGAGTGATTCAAAGGAGGAAGTAAAAGAAATAATCATCTCCCAGATAATCAACAAATGCTTGCTCTCCAAGATTCATAATTTGTAAAACTGGTTAGACCAAGAGGATAAAATCCTGGAAAGACTCACCTCTTGTTGAGATGTATCCAAAAACTTACTGCAAGATTCTATGTAATCTTCAGAATTGGCTAGTGAAGGATGTTGCTTTAAAAATTCTCCTAAATCCTCCAATATTTGGACAGTTAGTAGCTAATAGGTTATAAATAGTAAAAATCTAAAGTACAGAAATAATGATAAGTTGATTTTTTTCTAAAAATAAAGAGTTCTAATTTGCATTATATGATTGCCAAAAAGATTCTTTTTTATTTTTATTTTTATTTTTTGCACCAATCATCAGGTTAGCACCCACACAATGTATCAGCTTTGAACAAGATTTAGGGATTATAAATCTGTGCCAGTGAAGTTATGCATAAAGCATGGTCCTTTCCCTCAAGGAATTCCAAGTCTTATGGGAGATATAGGCAAGTAAAACTAGTTAGAATAAAATACACTAAAGTGCTACAGTGTTATGTGAACTGTTATGGACAGATAGAAAAAATAATTCTGTCTGAGGAATTTCAGAAGTCTTCAAGGAAAAAGTGATAGTTGAGATGGGCCTTGATGCTTAAAGGGAATTTTTGAGGTGTTGAAGGCAGGCCTGGGCATTCCAGACCAAAAGAACACCCTGGGAACATGCATAGCAGCTTGGCAGCTAATCGTTTAAAGAAAGAAATTTGGCAGATGGTATAGAGTGAGTAGCAGAAAGAAACTGAAGGAGAGAACTGAAAAGGTAAGTTGGAGTCAGCCTGGATGAGACTTGCCTTTATCCTGGTTGCAAGTAGTAAGGAGCCACTGAAGAGTGGGACCTGTGTCAAAAGTACCAGTGAGAGATGATGAGATTGGGCATTGTGAAGAGAACAAGATACAGGATTTTTCTGAGGTAGGACTAGTAAGATTCAATACATGGAATGCAGATTGATTCTGAGATTTCTATCCTGGAAGGCTGGATAGCATAGCTGAGAACCCTAGTGGTTTCTAATGTTTTTTTCTCTCCTCGTCTTCCCGGACACACAGCCAAGTTTCATTTCCCAGACCTTTTGCAGTTACTCAGGGTCATATAATTGAGTTCCATCCAATAGAATGTGGGCAGAAGTGATACATACAACACTTGTAATCCTGTGCATCTTCTCTTTTCCCCACCTGCAGCACCCTTTGAGGTGAGGTGTTGAAGATAGCAGCGACACAGGACGGAGGTGCCTGCAGCAGAACCTCCTCATCACTGTGCTCCCTGTGTAAGTGCAATGGACTGTGAGGTCCAATGGACTGGAAGTAAGAAGTCAAGTTTTACTGGGGTAAGCCATTAAGATGTTGTGGTGCATCAGTTCCTGCAGCCAGTGTTTCTAACCTGTTGCATTATTGAGAAGGGGAAAAACAGGAAGTGGTGTAAAATGAGAGATTAAGAGACAGGTAATGGGCTTGGATTCACTTATGTTGAATGTGAGGTAAGTGTAGGGACACTCAGGTGTTTAAGAAGTCAGCAGGGAAATGGTTTCAAAGCTAAGAAGGAGGCTAAGACTAGCTTTGTTATATTTGGGAATCACTGGCATATGGATATTTTTGAAGTCAAAGGAGTACACGGAACCACTCTTGATGCGATGTAAGCTGAGATGAGAACACAAAACCAGAACTCTTGGCAATACCAATGAGGATTCATCAAAAGAGTTTGGGAAAGATTGCAGGGTGGGGAAGAGAGAAAGATAAGTATCTTTTTGTGTTGTTTTTTAAGTTAGTTTCTTCTTATGATATAGCACATTAGGTGCTTTATGTGAACTTTCAGACATGGTCATTATCCTGAGATGGATATGTCCACCAAGTTGTGAATGAATGAAGGTTAAATGCCAACCTCCCACTCATAAGCCAGAGAACATGAATTAGACTCAGACGTCTCCAGAAAAATGGAACAGACTTAAAAGGTGGCTGAGGGAGTGTGTTGCTGCAGAGACAACCAGAACAGAATCAGATATGTCTGTCTGGTGGTCAGTGTGTGATTCAAGATTCAAGGCTGTAGGGAAGGCAAAGAGATACCAAAAATTCAAAGAGAAAACACTATTGGCATAAGAGAAGTGTCAAAAACTAGAGTCGCTCATGGGAGCTCAAGGCTCGAAACTGGGAAAACAATGAAAAATACAGTTGGCACTTACTTACCACTTACAGAATGGCAGGCCTGGGCCAGGCCAGAGCCTGGGAGCTTCTACACTAGACTTAGCAATTCAAAGGAAGCTTTGAAAACTGGTGGTCTCCTGGTCATATAGCTAACTCACAGATATATTTTGTTCGGTCTTTTTAAAAATATAATTCAGTTACCAACATTTAAAAATGGAGATATTTAACTGAAAACTTCAGATAAGAAGATTCCTTTAACACATGGCAGCCCTGCGTCACCTTTCTGCATGTCGCCAATCATTTGGAGTTGAGATATATCATACTTTTGCTGGTTGCTTTACTCATTTTCATCCCCCATCAGCCTTTGTAGTATTTTACCAAGAAAATAAGAAATGGAGACTCAAGTCTCTGTGGCTGTCATGATCTCACCAAACCTGTCAGGTTGTACCTTCTTACTTGGTGTTGCTTTCAGCACATAATCGAGACACAGTTGGGCTTGCTTTAGCCCTGCAGTTTTATTAAGCAGTCCCAATAATACCTAATAGAAGCCCACTGATTTGCTATTTGTTACTTTGGTCATTTATGACCTTAGCCAAGAGCATTTTCAGAAGAGCACTGGGAGCATAAACCAGATGGGACTAAACGAGGAATGAAGGTATGGAGGCACTGAGCAAAACTACTCTTTTGACAAATATGGTGGTGAAAGGAGTATATTATCTCTCTCTTGGATTATTGCAATCACCTCCTAACCAGGCTTTCTGCTTCTCCCTTTGCCACTTGTGGTAGATTAAATCATGTCCTCCACAAGGACATGTTCAAGTCCTAACCCCTAGTCCTGTGGGTGTGGACTCTTATGTAAGTAGGATCTTAGAAGATCTTATTTAAATGAGGGCAAACTGAATCACAATGGGCCTTAATCACATTGTGACTGGAGTCGACCCTCATAGGCAGAAGAAATTCATATGCAGAGTAGAAGTCAGAGAAGGTGAGAGAGATTGCCATGTAACGGAGGTAGAGATTGAACCATTACCAGAACACTACAGACTCAGGGAGAAAACATGGCCTGCAGACACCTCAATTTTGGATGCATAGCCTTCAAAGCCATAAGCCAATAAGTCCCTGTTGTTTAAGACAACCAGTGTGTGGTATCTGTCATAGCAGCCCTGGCAAACTAAGATAACACCTGTTTTAGTTTCCTAGGCTGCTCAAACAAATACCATGAAATGGGTTGGCTTAAATAACTGGAATTTATTAGCTTATGGTTTTGGGGCTTGCCAATATCAAGGCGTCATCAAGGTGATGCTTTTTCCCTAAAGACTGTGGTTTCTGGGGCTGGCTGCTGGCTGTCCTTGGCTCCTCTGTCACATGGCAAGGCACATGGCAGTGTCTCCTGGTCCCTCCCTTCTCTTCCAGGATGCATGATGTAGCTTCTTGCTTCCTGTGGCTTTCTCTCTCTCTCTCTCTGTCTGAATTTCACTTTCCTTATAAAGGACTCCAGTAATAGACCCATCCTGTTATGGTGAGCCACACTTCAACTAAAGTAATCTCATTAAAAGGTCCTCCTTACAATGGGTTCACATCCATAGGAATGGATTAAATTTAAGAACATCTTTTTTGGGAGTTACATACATCTTCAAACCACCACACCTCCTTAGAGTCAATTCAAAACACAGCAGCCAGGTGATCCTTTTAAATGTAAGTCAGCTCATGGCACTCCTCTGCTCAAAACCTTCCCATGGGTTTCCCATTTACCAGCATAAAAGCCAAAGTCCTATTCACAGTGCCCCACAGGGCCCTTCAGGACCTGCTCCCCTGACCTCATATCCTACTTCATTTCCCCTCCCCACTCAGCTCAGCCACAGTCTTCCTTGTTATACCTTGATTTACACTCAGAACATTCCTGTCTTCAGGACCTTTAGACTAGCAGTTCCCTCTACTTCAAATGCTATCCCCCCAGATTTACTCCTTTTCTTCCCTCAAGACTCGGTTCAAATGTAACCTATCCCTGTCTGCTCTATTTAAAATAGCATCCCCACTCCCTCCTAGCATGCTCTGTTCCTACTCTCTGCCTATTTTTTCCCCAAGGCACTTAGAAACATCTGATTATTTAAATTTTTTTATGTTTATTGTCTGCCATAGTATTCTCCCATTAGAATACTATGTACCTCCTCACCACCATCCATTAGCGGGTAGAAGTTTTGTCTGTTTTGCTTTCCATTAATGTATCCCTAGTGCTTAGAGTAGTGCCTCACATATAATAGGGGCTCAGTACACACTACAGAGAGAGTCAGGGAGACAGAGAGACAGAGACTTAAGTATGTATGTGGGCCAAAATATAGAAGATAGAAAGAGAAGAGAGTAGAAAATAGAGAATATGAATGACACAGAATGATCCTAGGAGTAATGGAAGCAGAAAGAATCAAGAGCCTTGTAGAGGGGCTGGTCTTGAAAAGGCAGAAAGAGAATTCTATCTCATCTAAGTATAAAGGAAGTAACTCCTGATACAACTTAGGATGTGAGGAAAGGAAACTGATACTTATTAATTACCATTCACTAATGAATAAATTTATTCATTCATTGATTTATTGTGCCCCTACCATGTGTTAGGGGCTATGCTAAGCACTAGGGTCTTGGAGACAATGCTCTCTATTTTCTCTGCGAGGCAGGAGCAAGGTTAGTAGTTGAGAATGAGGGGAAAGGAGAGCTATAAAAAGCTTGAGAAGAGTGTAAAGGGTTTAGAACAGCTGTTCCGGGAATTATAAATGGGAGACGGTTAGGACACGTGAAGGGACTGCTGAGCAGTGTGGAGGGCCCAGCTGAGGCTGTAGTGGTGCCAGTTGGCACAGGCACCCAATCTTTGCCAGCGGCATTTACAGCCTGTGAGCAGAAACAGAGAAAAGCAGATGGTTGGAATAAATTGGTCCTGGGGATTGCTAGGAAAGGGTGTTGTGGGAGGATCAGGGAATGAGGGGGAATCAATGGCTCCACTGCTAAACCTGGAAGTCCATTGCCTCTTTAATAACCTTGACGCTGTTCATCTGATTTGGAGTAATGCTACCGCTCCCCAACACTCTTGAATTGGCACTGGCTTGGACCAAGTGTAACCAGTGTGAACTGAATGCTGCACAAACTTTGAATAACATAAATGCTAATATACAGTTCTTGGAGTTCTTCTATCCTCACTCTCCATGAATTACCCAAAAGGGGTACCCATCTAACTTCCAAACAATGGCCCTTTGAAAGCTGATCCATCAGTATCCAACAGATATTCCTTACTTTTCTATCTTCTATCTTCTATCTTCTATCTTCTGAAACAGGCACCCACAGTCCTTTGAGGTAAGATGATTCTAATCTTTCTATATCAAGTTCATTTAGTGGAGTCCCTTACTTGGGTACCCAAGGACATGCTTCTTGTGATTGCTCTTTCAGTCCTGTACACAGCCATTCCTCCAAAACAACACCACCCAGAAACACTATGTCAACTGATTTGACATTTACCCCTTATAGATCCTCGCAAAGCAAAGACCACTTTTGTTCCCCAGAGATCAATATTTCTGGAGGTGGGGCAACTTTATCTTCTCAATTTTTTGTTTTAGTTTCCTAGCTGCTAAAACAAATACCATACAATGAATTGGCTTAAATGAAGGGAACTTACTGGCTCATGTTTTTTTGGCTAGAAGAAATACAAAATTGAGGAGTCAGTAAGGTGATGTTTTCTATCTGAAGACTGGTGTTCTGGGGCTGGCTGCTGGCAATCATTGGTCCTTGGCTTTTCAGTCACATAGCAATGCACAAGGTGGCATTTTCTCCTTTCTATTCCAGTTCCATTGACTTTCAGCTTCCAGCTTCTAGTTGTTTCCTGTGACCTTTCTCTCCATCTGACTTTCATTCTGTTTATTAAGGACTCTAGTAACCTGGATTAAAGCTCAACCTGATTCAGTGAGGCCACATCTTAACTGAAGTCAACATCTTCAGTTTATTTACAGTCTTCTACACCCACAAAAATGAGGACCAACACCAAGAACATGTCCAAACTGGGATACACAATTCAATCTACTACAACCTTCAGTTACAAATGGCTATTTGTGTTCCTTCCAAGAAAACAGAGTTTTTCACTCACCATTCCCTGGAACCATCTTTTTTGCCTCCAGGAGGCAACTAAGTGGATGGGGACACATAAATGGATGAAGAAACTACATATGATATCAATAAGGTCTCTACCCTCCTTGGAGTAATCAAGGTGACTTTCTCACACCTCTTTCTCTAAATTGGAAAAAAAATAAGGAAATACATGTTAAATCAACTTTTAGGTACTCTGCTCTCTAAGTTTCTGTTTGGCATACCTTTTAGACATTAATTTGCAGCAGTATGTACTCTATAAGGAGCCAGGTATACAGCTGGCTGTTCTCTTGGTCCTAGATTCACCCTGCCTTTACCTCTCTACCTCACTGTATCTAGCTTACAATATGCTGTTAAGCTGTGCCAGGCTGGCTTATCCTACTCTTGGCCTGGCTCTTTTAGAACTTTTCCTGAACTCTTTATGATTACTCCCCCCAGGTACATAGGGTGAGTATGCTGCTCTTCCATGAGAATCTCTTTATGAAGGCTTTTGGGTCAGGACTACACAACTGATGCATGAGAAGCATACAATGCCTGCCTCTGTTGAACTCCCCGCCCCCACCCCCACCCCACACCTTTCTACCTGGAACCTGATGCTCTTTCATAGGTTTCATGGCTCTCAGTAAATGCATCATGACTTTTCTTTGTCACTTTGGAATATTTTACTTCTCCATTCTGCACTTTTATGGCTCTGTCTACAATAGACTTATGATTTCCTTGCCTGACATATAAAATATAAGCAATTTAGGATTTTTGATGTGTACAAATGCTTGATAGCTGGTGAATGCAAATATTTAGATCTTTATGTTGGAACTGAGCCCTCTGGGACAGTTAGAAATGTCTAGTGTCCATAAGAATGAATTGGATTGTGCCATCACAGAATGTCAACAAAGGAGAAAACCTTAAAAGACAAACAACATGAGTTGTTTCTCATGACAATGAAAGGAATGAGTCTGGGAAAAGTGGTCATATATGTCTTAAAGTGGTGGAGTATGTTTTAATTCTTTAGATAAGCTTTGATTAAAGTGTTCAATAACTTAGGTGGCATTGTCATACTAAACTCTTAGCTCTGCTCATATACTGTCAGGTATCTGGAGGAGCAGACTCAAAAGTTCCCAAGTAGACCTCCTAAAGGGGAACAGAGGTGCCACTGAGGTATCTATCCAACCATGAAGAGCATATCCAGGGGCTTGGCTTGGATCATTCACTCCTGCCCCTAGTGGTCTGAGAGAACAACTGCATCATGTGGCACTTGGATCCTGTTGTTTCTTGTAGTCCTTTCTTAATAAACAGAGATTATCTCCAGTGTTGATTGTCTGCTCTCCTATTCTAATGGAAAGGATATTTTCTTCCTACTGCTGATCTCCAACTGCCTTTCCCCATACAAACCTGTTTGTGCCAGTTTAGATATATTCTGTCCACTGAAAAAGCCATGTTCTTTAATGCAAACTCATGGGGCCAGACTGATCAGTCTGTTGATTAGGGTGGAAACTCTGATTGAATTATTTCCATGGAGGTGTGGACCCTGCCCATTCAGGGTGATTAGTTCACTGGAGTATTTAAGAGAGCCAGGAGCCAACACAGGCGCTGACACTGAAGCTTGGACATGTTTGGAGATGCAGACAGAAGGAAGTTTGGGGATGCTAAGCTAAGAGATGAGGCCCAGAGTTTGCCCCGGAGAAGCTAAGAGAGGGACCCCCAGAGGCTTAGAGAGAAACACACCCTTGGAGAAAGAAGCAAGGATGCACAGGAGCTGAGAGAGAGGAGCCAAGACAAAAGCCCAGAGATGTTTTGGAGAAAGCCATTTTGAAACACAACCTGGGAGCAAAGGGCCAGCAGATGCCAGCCACGTGCCTCCCAGCTGACAGAGGTGTTCCAGACACTATCGGCTATTCTTCAGTGATGGTATCATCTTGTTGATGCCTTAGTTTGGACACTTTTATGGCCTTAGGACTGTAACTTCATAACCTAATAAATCCCCTCTATAAAAGCCAATCCATTTCTGGTTTTTGCATAATGGCAGCTCTACCAAACCAAAACACTATTTGACACACACACTATAATCAGGTTCACATTCTTGAAGCACTGCTTTGATCCTGCCAGTCCTTTGCTTAAAAGCCTTCACTCATTCCCTATTGTAAACCAAATAGTCTATTCTCTTGTTCCTGCCATTCAAGACCTTTTACAATTGAGGTGCAACCTCTGTTTCTAGTCTTGTCTCCACATAGTTTTCTTCACAAATGCCATAATTCAAATTGTATTATGTACAATTTACTGATTATTTATTTATTGTTTTGCTTTAGTTAGCTATTTCTATGTGCAAATCACCCCAAATCTTAGTGGCTTAAAAAATGATTTATTTCTCTAAATTCTGCAATCTGCGCTGGGTGGTGGATCTTCTGCTCCATATGGTACTTATTGAGGTTTCTTCACTCACATGTCATACCCCTGTTCTCCTCCATGGGGCCCTCAATGTGGCTAGCTGGGACTTCCTCACAGTATAGTGGTCTCAGGACAGCCATGCTTCTATATATGATGACTCAGAACTTCAAGAAAGATCATGTCAATGGGGCAAGCTGCAAGGCACAAGCACTTATCAAACCTCTGCTTGCATCACTGATGCTTGGTAATGTCCCAAAGGCCAAATAGGGCTCTATTTGGCCAAGTCCAGAGTCAGTGTGACAGAAGATTGCATAAGAATATATGGTGATGGTTAATTCCGGTTGTAAACTTGGCTAGGTAATAGTGTGCAATTGTTTGGTCAAACACAAGCCTACTTGTTACTGTGAAGTTATTTCATAGCTGGGATTTGCATCTATAGTCACTTGATTGTATCTATAATCAGTTGATTGCATCGGCAATCAACAAATGAGTTTGCCCTCAGCAATGTAGGTAATCTCCTCTTCATCCAATCAGTTGGAGGCCTTTAAAACCAGACTTGGGGTTTTGGAGGTCACAGGAAGAATTTCTGCCTCTTCGTCAGCCTCGGCTCTTGCTAGACTTTCCAGCCAGCCAGCTTCACTTCAGTATCACCTTTACTGGAATTATCAACATGTAGCCTGTCCTACAGGGTTTGGACTTACCATCCCCCATGATTGCATGAGCCAGTTCCTTATAATAAATCGCTTACAAATAAAGAATCTCTTTGTGCGTGTGTGTGTGTGTGTGTGTGTGTGTGTGTGTGTGTGTACATGCAGAATATATACAGGATATGCATATGTCCTCTTGGTTCCATTTCTCTGGAGAGCCCTGACTAGTATGAGTGTGAATATTGGGAGGCACTGTTTATTTGGGGCTACCAATTCAACAGTACATTACACTTCTACTCTGCTCAAGCAGTGTTCCATTATTGCTCTTTTCTATTTTCATGTTGTATGTTTTGAGCTTCTTCTTCATATTGTATGAAAAAGCTTCTTTTTTTTCCTTGGTGTTATACAAATGGAATTGCACTGTTTAGCTCTGAGATACTGACTCTCCTAATAATATCTGCCAGAATCAAGAATCTCAGGAAAAAAATAATTTGTTTCTACATCCCCTGCAGGCACAGAAATGCATCATAAAGAATTCCCAAATTGAGAACATTAATAAGAGTATCAATCCTAGTCTCTGCTGTAATATAGAGACTTGTGCAACTATAAACATTGCTTTTTAATTCCTGCTACTATAAAACCTATCCTGTAAGTGTGACATATAAAAACAATTGTTGATATGTTCTAAGAATTCTAACCTTTAACTTCTAAAACTTTGAATTTTGAACTGTTTGCCTTGTCAATTAATTTGTTGCTAGATTGTATTGGAAGGTGTAAATACTTAAAAAAATTTAAGCATTCAAGAAGAGAAGCTTTATTTAAAATTTTTCTCTTCTCCTTTCATGCATTAAAGTACAATAAACCTATGATTCTGTGGATTCTTTATTCAAATAAAGAGATTGACAGTTTTTTGTCTCATTTAAATTAATAAATACTATTAGTTAAATGTTTATTTCTCCCCTGAAAACCTGGAATCTCTTTTAAAGCAGGAGATAGATGTTTGATATATTCGATTTATATTTATATTATATATTTATATAAACCTGCAAAATACATATGTATACTTCATAATTATAGATCCAATATCTAGCATTGTCCCTTTTTCAACAAGTAATTGCGAGTGAAATTTTTAGTAGTTAATTCCTGGTTTTTGTCCTTATGAAGACACATGAATGTTGTTTAATTGATCTTGGTAGAACAGAAGCTGGTGACACCAACATTGGGAGTTTGGCTTCTATTTGGGTCAGATGATATGACAGGGAAACATTTTTATCTCTCTGTGGGCCAGTTTACATATATGTTGAAATATTTTTGTTCTTTTCTAAAACATTTGAAGTACTCATTAAGTACTTTTTAACCATTCTTATTTAATTAAAAATGTTAATTTACAAATTATTGTGTGACATGTCTTCTTTTGTGAGAGTGAATGTGAGTGTGTGTATTTCAGAATCCAGTCTATTCTTAAAATGTTTGGCTCTGCCTTCAACTGATCAGTGTGAATTTTATATAGATATTAAGAAAGTACAAAGATGCTGTTCTGGTTTGTTAATGCTGCCGTTAAGCAAAATTACAGAAATGGATTGGCTTTTATAAAGGAGGTTTATTTAGTTATACAGTAACAGTCTTAAGGCCATAAAGTGTCCAAGGTTAGGCATCAATAGAGTACCTTCACTGAAGGATGGCCATTGGCTTCCAGAAAACCTCTGTTAGCTTGGAAGGCATGTGGCTGGCGTCTACTTGCTCCTAGGTTGCATTTCAAAATGGCGTTCTCCAAAATGTTGCTCTTGGTGCATTTTGTCCTCTCTTAACTGCAGTTCCTTTTCAAAATGACACTCTCAGTTGCTCTTGGGGCATTTGTCTTCTTAGCTTCTCTGGAGCAAAAGTCTGCTTTCAAGGGCTGCAGCTCCTCTCTCAGCATCTGCGCATTCTTCAAAGTATCCCTCTTGGCTGTAGCAAGCATCTGGGCCTGGGTGGATCTTTTTAAAGTACTCCAGTGATCCAATTAACACCCACCCTGAATGGGTGGGGCAACACCCCCAAGGAAATTATCCAAACATTTCACTCACAGTTGATTGAGTCACATCTCCATGGAAACACTCAAAGGATTCCAATCTAATCAGCACTAAATACATCTGCCCCCACAAGAGTGCATCAAAGAACATCGCATTTGGGAGGACATAATACATCCAAACCAGCACAGGTGCCATATTTAAAGTAAGAGGAAATTATGATTAATTATGATAATCATGATTAATTATGGATTGAGTTTGGGATAGACTGTGGAGTACAAAAATTAATGGTAGCTTTCCAATTTTACTTCTTCATTTGCTGACAGTTTGAAGAGATCTCATGGTTTTTAAAGAAGGTAGACTATAATAAAATGCCATTTATTAGGATTTTTTTTATAACAGGTTGAGAAGACCTGATCTCTTAGAGACCCTCAAAGATAAGGAACATATGAGGGAAAGAAGCAAGCCACTTCCAAAAAAGCCTGAACTGGATTCAGCCTTGCATCAAGCCCTGAAGAACTTTATTTTGCTTTGTATTTTGCCAACCATCCAAAATGATTACCAAGCTGTTCCACTGATTACATAATTTCTTTACCAATATTCTTTCTGGGTTTTAGACAGTGACTTATTTTCCACTGTGGTTAAGAAAATGATTTGGATAATCCATTAGAAGGAGAGCACACACAACAGCCTGCTCTACTGCACACATCTTATCAATGAGTCATCCATAAGGTAAGAGATACGGGTGGCTCAATAATTAAACATTCTTCTTTCACCCCAGGGCAGAACATATTAATAATTACCATCCTTATTCTTTAATAATATTATTCTATGTTGAAGTGAATAATTAACATTACATAGAAACAATCCAACAAAGATAATTATAATTATCATTACAGAATGGATAGTGGCATCATTGTCTGTATACTCTATTCTTCTAAACTATATGCTTCTAGATTTATTATCATGGAGTGCAATTTTAAGATATAGTAAGAGAGCAGAATGTCCATATTTTACCAGAAATTGTTGATCAAAATGTTGTATATTACTAGTATTCCCTGATGGAGAATATTAAATATAAATTCATATCTTGAAGAATTTTGCAGGTGATTAAATTTCTCTTACAGAAGTATGCATAAACTATTTCACCCTGTGGTGGAAGTTTTATATGAGGATGCAGTTGAATAGCAAGCCCATAAAGTGGAAAGAAATAAAAGGCCCAAATCTAATAAAATTATGCACTGAAAGACTGTCAGAATTCAGAAGCTTCCTTAAATCAGGTCAAACCTTGATAATTATTTTCTTCTTTTGCTAAAGATATTGTTGCCAGGATTCTATTTTTTCAAGCAGACACACTTTTCCCAATATCATCTACTTTCCCAGAGAACAAAGAGAATAAGGAAAGAAATGGCACATGGACAGTATGTCCCACCCCAGTCTGTGGTAAGAAGGAAGTATCTTTGTGTATATTTGGAGACATCTTTAAGACTGTTTATATGCTGATGACTTTTTACATTAAATCTCTGACACTGACCTCATTCCTGAGCTATACATTCAAATATCTAACCACAACTCAACATCTCTGCTTGGGCATCCAATAGAAACTGCAAATGTGAGCTGTCTGAGATATTACATTACATACTGTTAACTTCACCCTCACTCCTGCCCCTTCCTCATAGTCAACCAAAACTGTTCCTCCCTCAGTCTTCTCCACCTTTCCCTGGCGCTGTCATCTACCCAGGTGCTCGGGACCCAAACCTAGGAGCCATCCTTGATTCCTCTCGAAAAGCCCTGCATGGCTAATTTTCCAATATATATTCTGAATCTGACCACTTCTCTATTCCTCTGATGCAAATGCCTCAGTCCACGCTACCATTACATCCTGCCTCTTAGAGTCACAGACTGTCAATTGGTCTCTGGGTTTCCTTTCTTGGATTCCCACAGTCTAAATTCCACAGAGCAGCCACAGTGTTCTTATGCAAATGCAAGTATTATCACACTCCCTTGACTTCCCATCTCACACATAATAACCACGGCCTAAGAAGCCCCCCAGGTTCCAGCCCTTGTCTCTTCTTCCAGACTCTCCCTCTTGCTCTTGTGCTCCAGTCCCAGAGCCTGCTTGCTGCTCCTTGGACTGGCTGCAGTTCTTAACCCTTGCTCTTCCCAGCACCCGGAATGCTCTCCACCCCCGTCTTCTCCGGGCCCATGTGGTAAATTGAATCACGTCTCCCACAGACACACCTTCCAGCCTAACCCCCAATCATGGGTGTGTGAACTTATTTGTAAATAGGATCCTCAAAGATTCTGTTTTGATGAGGCCACACTAAATCAGGGTAGGCTTTAATGTGGTATGACTGGAGTCCTTACAAGCAAAGGAAATCTGGACATGGAAGTACAAGTAATAGAAGGAAACAGAGACAGATTTTCATGTACCAGAGTCAGAGATTTTGCAGCTAGTCACCACCAGAATGCTACAGACTTCAGAGAAGCAATGACCTGTTGATACCCTGGTTTTGGAATTCTAACCTCCAAACTATGGGCCAACGAGTTTCAGTTTAAGCCAGCCAGTCCACGGCATTTTGTTATAGCAGCCCTGGCAACCTAAGACAGATGGCTTTTTCTCATCATTTTTGTCTCTGTTCAAATGCCACTCATCATAGATCACACCATTTTAATTTAATTTTAAATTTAAATTAAATTTAATTTTTAATTTAAATTAAATTAAATTTAATTTTTAATTTAAATTAAATTTAATTTAATTTTCTGCATCGCTCTTATCACTGCTCAATTTATTTGTTTATTTTCTTCCCCTAACACTAGGTTATGTGTTTCAGTGTCTCCTTTTTCCCCTGCTGTATCCCCAGTGCCTGGAAAAATGCCTGGCGTATAGTAGGTGATTAGTAAATATTTGCTGAATGCAAACATGACCCTTGACTAGTTTAGTGCCTTAAATCCACTGGATACATGAGAAGGGCTAGCAGAAATATTATCAGAATGCTTATCACTGTCTCCCACCCCAGTCTTCTATTGATTTGTAAAATGATGTTGGTTTTTGGTTTTTCTTTGCAAGTTTTTTTTTTTTTTTTTTTCTCTTTTAACCCAAAAGTATCTAAGGCCTCTTTCTCTTGCAGTGGTGGCACTGCATAATTTTTCTCTTATTTGAAATGAGCAAGGACTGTGTTTTATTTATCTCTTTGCAGTACACAGCAGAGTGTCTGACACATAGCAGGTGCTCACTAAATATTTATTGAAGGAGTGAATGAATGAAAGGAGAGTCTAGAATAAAGCTAAGGATCTGCTGGTTGGGTGCCTGCCAGACTACATTGTGGAATAAAACTTGACTGGTTGGCAACATCTCAGTCCATCTCTCAGAGCTGAGAATTACCAAGTCAATTATTTTGGCCTGATTTCTGAGGTTTGGCTGCCTGAATCACTTCAGTTCACTAGAAAATTGCTTACCCTCCTTACAAAGTGTTGGCCTATTACAGGAACTGTGACATCTCCACAGATAATGTGGCTGTTTCTTAAATTAGCAGCACCAGTAGAATCTGGGCTTCCCTAAATTTAGACTGAGTGTACTTAATGGACTTTGTCTGTCTGCTGGGTAATTATTTCCAGGGCAGAGGTAGGATAGCCCTCTCCTGGGTCCCCACCCTGGCTCTACTCTTTTGTGAACTTACATTCCTATTTTGAATTCAGAGATGGTGTCCTTAGTCTAAAGTCTATTTCCCACTTCTTTCCTCAGACCCCATGGTACCCAGAACCCTCATCATGCTCAAATGCTTAGACTCAGCTCCTACTTGATGTCTCCTGATACATCAAATTGTACATCCTAGCCTGTATTATTCTGAATGCCCTTACAGATATGCCTTGTTGCATTGAACTACTGCACTGTGCCCTACCTAGTCTGAAGGCTCTGACTATACCTTTAGCTGAGCACTTTCTACTGCTCTAGACTCTGAATCCCACCTGAGGCCTCTGGTTCACACCTGAGCTTCGCTGTCACGTTCGTGATAACAATACATCCCCTCTTCTGGAAGAGCCAGGATCCCCGGATATTCCAGATCTTCACTTGGCCATGGGCTGCCTTGGTCTTAACACTGTCCTTTCTGATAATTCCATCTATCTCTATAAGGCAGCTTTGTCTCTGGACTCTCGCTTTTGACCTACAGTTTTATTTCTGGACTTCATTTCAGTTGTATCTCCTGTTATGATGTTCATCAATAACTGACTGGTTAAATATATGATAAATGATTTTGTCCACCAATGGAATATTATATGGCCATTAAAAGGATGACACATGACTAACTGATATGAGAACGTCTCCACGATCTATTTTTGCATAAAGATGTGAGGTTGCAAAACAGTATGTGTTCTAGTTTGCTAATGCTGCAGAATGTAAAACACCAGAGATGGATTGGCTTTTATAAAATGGGGGTTTATTTCGCTACACAGTTACAGTCTTAAGGCCATAAAGTGTCCAAGATAACACATCAGCAATCGGGTACCTTCACTGGAGGATGGCCAATGGCGTCTGGAAAACCTCTTTTAGCTGGGAAGGCAGCCGGCGTCTGCTCCAAAGTTCTGGTTTCAAAATGGCTGTCTCCCAGGACGTTCCTCTCTAGCAAGCTTGCTCCTCTTCAAAACATCACTCACAGCTGCACTGAGTTCCTTCTCTTTGAGTCAGTTCATTTATATGCTCCACTGATCAAGGCCCACCCTGAATGGGTGGGGCCACGCCTCCATGGAAATATCCCATCAGTTATCATCTACAGTTGGGTGGGGTGCATCTCCATGCAAACAACTTAATCCAAACTTTCCAACTTAATCCCCACTATTATGTCTGCCCCACAAGATTGCATCAAAGAATATGGCTTTTTCTGGGGGACATAATACATTCAAACCGGCACAGTATGCTTAATATGATTCCATTCACATCAGATATATCTATACATAAAAAAAGAGGCATGGAAGGTAGCTCACCCTGATAAGATTAAGGGCATTTGTGCTTTCTCTTTACATATCATGCATTATTCATATTTTCTAAAATTAGTAAATGTTATCTTTGTGAACAGGAAGCACAATGAAATAAAAGAAAGATATGTCTTATGGTAAAGGCCCATTACATGTCCACTTATTCTCTGATCTGCAGTAAAGCAAGTCAAAGGGAAATGTTAGCCGAGTAAGGTAGAAATGGAAAAACTTGTGACAGTCATAGCTTTATAGGTGCCAGTCTTCTAAAGGCATGATGAACCTCTGGGCCTGTCCCCACCTTAGGAGCAGAACGTGCTGGCTGTGAACGGAGCTTACCACAGCTAGAAAGTACTAGAAGTTACTATTAACTTTACTTTTCCCAAATAGTGCATGATGCTCAAGTTAGTTTATCAGATTCTCTTCTTTCTATTTTATTTTAATTTATTTTGCAAGAATCTTTCTGCTTTCTAATTGTTTTTCTTGTCATTCTGAAGAATGTCAATTGAATTTCAAAATACAATACTTCACATATATGTTTTTCAAAAAAGGAAGTGCTTGAAAATAATAACTATTATATGGCAAAAAAAAAGGAAGTCTTAAGGCCAACAGTCTCCTTAATGCCCTTCTGTTAGGAGAACAATCTTAATATAAAATAGGGAATGTATTATTGAAAAAGAAAGAGTTGATAAAACCAGTCCATGGAAGTAGTCCACCTGAAAGTCCCCAAATTGATCACCACAGATATAGGTTACTCCAGAGATGGGACACAAGATGGCACAAATGTACCAGGTTACTAAAAGCAGATTTTTTAAAACCAAAGGAAGAGTGCAATGGAATGGAATCAGTACCACCAATAAGGACAATCTAAGTTGTATATTCATTTCATGACTGGTAGTTTACATCACTTAGCTCGGAGGATCTTCCTAGTTCAAGTGAATATTTAATATTAAATGGTAGGAAGTATTCTGGGTATCGCTTAAGCATTTGTTTAATTGAAAATGGCTCATGGGCTGGCAGTGATCTGTTGCTCAGAGAGTGAGGACCACGCACTCGAAGAAAAGTCATCCTGGTCACAGTGGAGGTTGGATGACCCTACATGGTTTCCTGCCTTTAGCACAGGGCTGGCCCTGCCATGCATTATACATTATGACCCCACGAGCATGCACTATGACCTGAAGGCTTTGACCAGGGATGCATGAGATGGAGGGTAGATTCAGGAACCTCTTCAGGGGATTAGTCATTTGCAAATTTACCTGAAGAGGAGACTCCTATTCTCAGGTTGAAAGAGTAAGTTAAGGATATTGCCCCCTCTGTGAAGTCAGACACTGTATTTCTACATCCTTACAGTGCAGATTTGGGTGGCGGCTTCTACAAAGTAATCTCAAAGTTTTATATTTATCCAAAAAAAGCTTATTCTAATGCTTCCCAATGTTTTTTTTTTTCTTTTTACTTTTAAAGGAAATAAAAGTAAAACTTTATCCAATCAGAAGGACATGATCTCATTCAGAACAAGTTGAAAGGGCTTCCCAAGAGTGACTGAAGTTAACTGAAGAGCTGGGTGGAGACCCTGAGGCTCCTGACTGCCAATCTATTGCTCTTATACTATATCACTCTATTGTCACCCGGAAGTTCCTAAAACTTCCATGTATCCTAAGATGATGCCATCATCCATTTCCCTCTCCATCAGGAAAGCCTTATTGTTCTATCTCTTTCTCTGCTTACTATAGGGAAAGCAAATGGTTTTCTTCTCCAAATCACTGTTCCTCTTTTCTAAGTTGTGGAGAAGGCAAATTTTATTATTATATGCCTAACTTGCAAACCAGGAAGGTAGGAACCCCTTCTTCGGTGGGAGCAGAGACAGAGTGGTAAGCACCCTGCAAGTGTGAGAAGCTTGGTCATCTGTACCTTTGCTGCAAACTCTCAGAGATTGTTGGGACCTAGTGCAGGGAGCTTGCTTTCAGGATGAGGCCTGCACTGTTTTCCATTGTTTTAGGACCTTTGAGAGGAGGTATTTAGGTGGAAATGCCTTTGGAGATCCTACTTTCAAAGAATTTCTGGAGAGCTGAGCCAGGAGAAGATTGCTGTAGGAGCTTTCAGGAGTCCGTCTTCACTGATTTCAAGTGAGAAGACATCCTGAAGTATGCCTCTTGACATGAATGCTTGCTGTACCATGTGGCCGGGCCTCCTGATGGTTCCCCTCCTTGGCACTATACCCTTCTTAATTCTTGCTTTTCATATGGGTGTTTGCTACCTGCCTGACACTTGGGTCACTCCAAACTGCAAGTATTTGCCTCCCTATTTTCCCTGATTTATGAACGGACCTTACAACCCCCAGGCAGAAAGTTTCCCTTCCCTTTCTTCCCGTTTCAGGTTCACTCTCTCCTCTTTCTGCCCCTCTCTCCTCCCTTTGCATGTAGCTTATGTATTATTCCCATAAACAACCTTTAGAACCTTTAGCCACTCTTGATAACATCAACCTTCTTCTCCCAAAGGAGTACACAGGTCTTAGTCAAGCAGGACCTTCGTTCCTTCAGGTTTTCTGTTTGCGGTAGTTTTTATATCGGGTCATGCACAAAGTTTACCAAAATATTTTCTGCCCCCAGAGTTAGCAAAGGAGCACAGGTTTGGCTCAGAGCCACCGGGGTAAGGCTAGCTCACCAGCCCTGAGTCTGGCCCAGCCCTGAGTCCGGCCCAGAGCCACCAGGGTGAGAAGTCTGGCTCACCAGCCTTCTGGGTCTGGCTTGGGAGTCAAAAGGTGAAACCAGACCACCTGTCTCTCAAGTGTAAGGTTTTCTCCCCCACAGGGATGCCCGGGGCCAAGAAGGTGTTGCAAGGGTACTACTCAGCTGCAGGACACAGGATGCTGAGCTTCAGTGAGTGAGTATCCCTCTATCTCTCTCCCTTCAGAATATGGGCAGTGCAGCCAGCATCCTGACTAATAGCCCTCTGGGCTACATCCTGAAAAACTGGGATAGCTTGCTGACCAGCAAAATAAAAAAGAAAAAGTTGATTTCTTACTTGTAATGTTGCTTTGCCTAAATATAAATTGAGAGGTGGAGAAAAATGGCCACCAAATAGCACTCTTGGCTTCAATGTCATTCTCCAATTACAGCTTTTTGCAAAAGAGAGGGGAAGTCATGTGAAATCCCTTATGTCCAGCTTTTCATGGCTCTATATCAGGACAAGGCCATGAGGGGGGCTTGTAAAGTGTGTTATCTTAAAGGGGAATTACGAAATGAATTCTTTCCCTCTCAGAAAGAAAAAGAGGCAGATATCTTAAATGACCCATTGTTAGCCAGACCCCCAAAACTTGAAACCCCAAAAAAGACTCAGGAATAATTTCCCCCCAAACCCAGACTCTGAGCCCAGCAGAATTGAGGCTCCCATGGACCCTTCTCCTTTAAAGGAAAAGGTTTCCGAGCCCGCTGCACCCCTCCTTATTCCAGTCTGGCTGGACACACTCACAGTGGAGCCCCTTACCACACCCAGAAAAAGAGAAAAGGAGCTCAGAGGGAAATGGAATGTATCCTCTCTTGGAAGTAGCCAATGAGGATATGGGAACCATAAAGGTCCACATCCCTTTTTCTATGACTGACTTAGCACAGTCTAGGAAGCCACTGGGGAAATATTCTGAGGATCCTTCCAAGTTTCTGGAGGAATTTAAAAACCTGGTCCTCACCTATGAGTTCACCTGGGGAACCATTCAAGTTATTCTTTCCTTTGCACAGCTGAGGAGAAATGAAGGATCTGGGTAGAAGCTGCATGGGGAACAGCCAGTACAATATACGGCAGGGATTATAGCTTCCCAAATGCAGACTCTTCCTGAAACTATCAGAGGGCAGCTAGATCTTGATAAAAGAGACCATATGATTATTTGCTTACTAGAAGTTATGAAAAAATGTATTATCAAATCCTTAAATTACAACATGCTTCAGAGCATAACTCAGAAAGACATGGAAAATCCTGCTTTGTTTCAAGGGAGACTAGTGGAAGCTATGATAAAGTGTACCAATGTAGACCCAGACTCTGAGGATGGACAAGTTATGCTCAAGACCTACTTTATAGACCAGTCAGCTTCAGACATAAGAAGAAAATTGCAAAAAATATCCTCAGGGACCCAGACACCTATGAATGACCTTTCATAGACCTATGACCTACTCAGACCTATGAGTACTGCCTTTTCTGTCTTTAATAACCAAGACAGGACTGCAGAAAAGGAGAAAGCAAGGAGAGACCGGAATAAGGCAAGGCTGTAAGTGGTAAGCAGCCACCTGAGGGCCACTTGGGGCAGAAGCCACCGGGAACCTGTCATCCATGAGGAGAGTCAGGGCACTGGAGATGAGAGTGCCCCCAAGGACCAAGCCCTGAAGAGGGAGAGAGCCTCCAGGGCCCTTTCCATGATGCAGGAAGGCAGGACATTGGGCCCGAGAGTGTGTTAAACCCCTAAGGGGGAGCAAAGCCTCTCCAAAAGCCCTGTTGACCACCTCCAACCAGGACTGAAGAGGCGTGGAGCCAATGGCTCCCTGGATCTCGCTGAAGAACATTGAAATCCTCGAGCCCCGGGTGTCTCTTAACGTGGCAGGTAAGACCATTAATTTTTTAACTGATACAGGAGCCACATATTTTGTCTCAGCTTCTCTCTGTGGCCCTCTCTCTTCTAAATCTGTCCCATTGTGGGAGCAGATTGGAAGTCTCAGACTCAAGACTTCACTCTACCTCTCCCCTGCCAAATTGGTAATATTCTTCTGAGTCATCAGTTTTTAATAAGACTAGAGTGTCCCACCCCTTTTCTAGTAAGATATATACTTAAAGCATTAGATGCTCAAATCCAAATATAGGATGTCTGCCAAAGCAGGAACCTGAGAGCCCCATTGAAAATACTGTAGCCTTGAGTATGGTGTTAACTAGGACTGAAAGTACTCTAGAGTCCCTCCTCTCAGAGTTAAAATATCAACTGAATCCCAAAGTCTGGGAGACAGACCTGCCTTTCCCCAGGAAAAAAAAGTATCCCCTTAAGCAGCAGGTGTTCAGCATCTCATCCCAAAATTCCTAAAAGCAAGACTTCTCATCCCTTGCAGGTCCTCCTGTAACACTCTCATTCTGCCCATTAAAAGCCAAATGGGCCCTAGTGGTTAGTGTAAGATCTTAGAGCCATAAACCAATTTATGATTCTCCTCCATCCTATCTAACTCTTACATCCTCCTCAATAAAATCCCAAGCTCCACCCTGTGGTATTCAGTTCTTGATTTAAAAGATGCTTTCTTCTGCATACCTTTACATCCAAATTCTCAGTTTCTATTTGCCTTTGAATGGCAAGGGCTCAGGGATGCAACCCCAACCCAGTAGGGACAGTCCTACTCCCAAGGGTTCAGGGACAGTCCTCACCTTTTTGGGAATATGCTAGCACAGGGCCCAGCCCTCTGCATTTGGAGTCTAGCTCCCTCCTTCAGTATGTGGATGATTTGTTAATATGCAGACCTTCAAAGGAAGCCCCCTTCAGGGACGCAATTGCCACCCTTAATTTCCTAGCTGAACAAGGGTATCAAGTTTCACCTTCTAAGGCTCAGATTGCCTTACAAAAAATTCTTTATCTTCGGTTTGTCCTCATCTCAGAGGAGCGCTCTTTGTCATCCAAAAGCGTTCAGGCTATAGTCTTGGTGTTGTTCCCTGAAATCAGGAAATAATTGAGAGCCTTTCTAGGAATGGCAGGATATTGCAGAATCTGGATACTCAGTACTCCAGTTTGCTAGAGCTGCCATTAAGCAGAATACCAGAAATGGATTGGCTTTTATAAAGAGGATATATTAGGTTACAAAGTTACAATTCTAAGGCCATAGAAGTGTCCAGACTAAGGCATCAACTAGAGGATAGCTTCACTGAAGACAGGCCGATGGTATCCAGAACATCTCTGTCAGCTGGAAGGCACATGGTTGGCATCTGATGGTCCTTTGCTCCTGGGTTGTGTTTCAAAATGGTTTCCTCCAAAATGTTTCTGGGCTTCTGTCTTTGCTCCTCTCACTGAATTCCTGTGTGTCCTTGCTTCTTTTTCACAGGACATTTCTCTCTAAGCATCTGGGGGTCCTTTCTTAGCTTCCCCGGGGCAAACTCTGGGCTTCATCTCTTAGCTTAGCATCTCCAAACATCCTTCTGTCTGCATCTCCAAGCGTCTGCAAGTGTGAGCAAGCATCTGTATCAGCTCTTGAGCTCCCTTATGTAGTTCAGTGAACTAATTAAGACCCACCCTGAATGAGCGGGGTCCACACCTCCATGGGAATAATTCAATCAGAGGTTCTATCCTAATCAACAGACTAATCAGTCTGCCCCCACAAGATTGCATTAAAGAATACAGCTTTTCTGGGGGACATAATATATCCAAACCAGCACACTCTGATTTGGAGAAATTGCATGGCCTCTATACGATGCCATCAGGGGACTACACAATGCCCCCTTAGAGTGGGGAGCAGAACATGCTACTGTTTTAACTGCTCTCAAGAGTTCTCTTACCAGCTTGCCTGCCCTGGGCATGCCAAACTTAGAAAAACCCTTTTACATATATGTAACTGAAAAGAAAGGAATAGCATTGGAATTCTTATTATAAAAGCTTGGGAACATTCCCCAACCTGTGGCATACTTTTCAAAGGCATTAGATGCCACAGCCCAGGGATGGCCACTCTGCCTCAGAGCAGTAGAGGCCACTGCCTTACTTATAGAACAAGCTGTAAGCTAATGTGGGGACAAACTTTAACAATGTATACCCCCAACCAAGTCACAGACATTCTAGAGGTAAGAGAGCATCGGTATACCCAAATAATAGGCTCCTAAAATATCAAGCCCAGCTCTTAGACGTGCCAGAGGTTCATATCCAAGTCTATACTACCCTGAACCTGGCTACTCTGTCACCTATGAATCCAGACCAAGAGAGTGCACCCCTCAACAGTCATGCACAGAAACACTAGCCCAAAATTATTCTAGCAGGCCAGACCTGCGAGACCAGACCCTAGATAACCCAGATTTGGTGTGGTTTACAGATGGAAGCAGTTTTGTAAAAGAAGGAATTAGGAAGGCAGGATATGCTATTGTTTTCCTGCAAGAAGTCATAGAGGCAAAGCCTCTACCCTCTGGGACCTCAGCCCAAAAAGCCAAGCTCACAGCCCTCATGAGGGATTCAACATTAGCAGCTGGGAAAAAAGTTAATCTTTATATTGACTCTAAGTATGCCTCTCCTGTGCTGCATGCTCACTCAGCTATCTGGAAAGAAAGAGGGCCGCTCACTAATGATAAATCCCCTATCAAACACAAACAGGAAATTATCAACCTGCTAGGAGCTGTATTGCTCCCCCAAAAGGCTGTAATAATTCACTGTCCAGGGCACCAAAAGTCTAACTCTCTGATGACTAAAGGGAATGACACGGCAGACAAAGCCACTGAAGCAGCTGCCCAAAGCCCAGTCTCTGTGCTAGCATTAGTTCCTGATCTTTCTCTTTCCCTATCACTCCTGCTTACACCCAGCAGGAAGAAAAACTAGCAAAAGAATCAGGGTATACATGTGAAGGAAATGGATGGTTTACTAAAGAAGGAAACATTTTCCTGCCTATTGAGGTTCAGTGGAAAGTTCTCCAAGGCCTCTACCAAGCTACTTACCCAGGCAGAGATGCTCTCACCACCCTAGCATGAAAAATACTTGAAGGGAAAAATTTAGCCAAAACCGTTTAAAATTTACATGAAGTTGTGCTTTGTGTGCCATTAACAACCCAAATTCTAGCAGCCTTGCCCAGCCACCAGCTCTGACACCCCCAGTTCAGTGGTGAGGAACACACCCAGAAAAAGACTGGCAGGTCAACTTCACCCATATGTCACCTTGTCAAGGATTCATATACCTACTAGTCTTTGTGGATACCTTTACAGGCTGGATAGAAGCCTTTCCTACTCGAACAGAAACAGCTAACACTATCTCTAAGCTGCTTTTTAAAGAAATTATTCCTAGATTTGGGTTGCCTGTTTCCATCCAAAGTGACAGTGGGCCAGCCTGTGTTAGGCGTATAACACAAAGGGTAACAATGGCTGCTGGCATAAAATATCACCTCCATTGTGCCTGGAGATCACAATTCTCTGGGAAAATAGAAAAAGCCAACCAATCCTCAAAACAAACATTAGCAATGTCAAGAAACCCATATGCTGTGGGTACCAGATCTTCCCTTAGCACTCCTCAGAATGTGCTTGGCACCAGAGGAGACCCTTCGACTAAGCCACTTTGAAATGATGTATGGGACACTGTTTTTAACCCAGGATTTAGTGTTAGATCCTGAAATACTTCACTTCCCTAGGAACCATACAGAAGCTTATATAAGACCTAGGGGCCGAATTTCTTCCTGTCATAGGGCCAAATTTAGCCCCTCCTAAGATAAAACCAGGAGAATCAGTCTTAATCAAAACCTGGTAAGAAACCAGGCCCAGCTTCCAAATGGAAAGGACCTTTACTCTCTAACTCTTGTTACTCCCACAGCAGTCAAGGTCTGTGGAGCCTCCAGTTGGATTTAAGCTCCCTGGCCAGGATCCTGCAGACCCTTCTGACCTAAAAGAATCCTACAGCTGTCAACCACTGGACAGATTAAAACTCCTACTAAAGAAACAGAGCTAAGTACAATGTGCTACTTCTCTCTCCTTTGTGCTCTGCTGTACCTTGCACCTTTCATCCTATCCAAACACTCCTTAAAAAGCCTCTTAAGTTAATCCACTGCACAAACTCTAGGCCTCCTTTAAACCCAAATAGAGTCCCTAGCAGCAGTAGTGTTTCAAAACAGATGAGCCCTAGATGCACTCACTGCAGCACAAAGGGGAACTTGCAGCTTCTTACAAGAGTGCTGCTTTTACATCAACCACTCAGGTGAAATCCAAGAGAACATATGGGACATTTGGGAGCAACCCTAACAAATTAAAAACAATGCTGGAAATGACGAATCCTTTTCCACATCTGCCTAATCTACTTCCTTCCTTTTCTGGGTCCTTTAATTCCTTTTCTTCTCATTCTTAAGTTTGACCCATGCATGTTTAACCTACTTGTCAAATTTGTTTCCAACAGACTGCAAGCATTCCACACCAAGCTCATGCTCACCCGTGAATATCAAGCTGCTCCAGACCAGGACCAGACTACTCTCACCCTTATTGGAATAAAGAAAGAGTTTTTTACTCTTGCAGGCAGGGTCTACCATCCTTAAAACAGCAGGAAGACATTTCAGAAGACTGATCTTCACCCCTCAGCACCCCTTTAAGATTAAGGTGTTCAGCTCTTTCAGGGGGAAGTTGAGGCAGGATAGGATAGGGCATTAAGGCTGTGGTCCCTGGTCTTCTATTCAGCTTTGAAAGAGTTAATGCAGAGCTGTGAACTTCAGCTGCAAACATCATGGTACAAAAATTTCCCCTAAAGCTCCAAAACCTCCCCAAACCATAAAAGCTTGTAAAATCACGGACCCAAAGTAAATTCTTAGTTAATGACAGAAAGCATGAGGTCATAAAGGTTGTTAAACATCTGCCGAAAGACAAATTTTAGATGTGTGATGGCAGATAACTATCTCCTCCTAGAACAAAGAAGATACCTGGTGTTCAAAGGTCGCGATAAGAAAATCACTAAAATTCCCCTATATAACAAGCTAACCCACTGCCACTCAGTGCATGCTTCTCCCTTGAGCACACCTGAGTTATCTCTTTAACATGTATTCTTTCTCGCTTTCTTTAATGAAATTTACTGCTTATTCCTACTGGCCCCTCTCGTCTCTGAATTCTTTCTGCAGAGAGAGTCCTGAATCTGGAATGGGGTTCTGCCTGGCACTGTTGCCAGCAGAGCACCAGTTACAGAATCATATTACAGGGGAGGAGCTAAAAGAACATGAAACATCACTTCTCAATTTATCAATGAACAAAATGAAGCATAATCTGACTTGCCCAAGATTATTCAGTAGTTTGGGAGCAGCTTGGAATTGACACTTACAGAGCTTTAAATGGATTATCAGATCCAACAGATGTAAATAAGGGTACATTTTAGCTATACTATTTTAAAATATGGGGTCTCTGTGTCTATTATTTATCTCTTTCCTCTTGTTAACTTTTTCCCTCTCAACTTATTAGCAGCTTTATTCAAGAAGTTCTAGGGAAGGAGGAAACTAACTTCAATTTAGTTAAAATAGCAAAACTTTTAGCAGCTAAGATGAAAGATTTTGTAGAAGAAGATGGTAAACCTAACAACAAGTAATTGTAAATATTATTTTCTAAAAGTATGTTTCCCATTGCTATGGAAAATCAGGTTTAGATATGCAAACTTTTAATGTACTTAGAACTTAAAAATAAGAATAACTTAATAAAATATTAGTTTGGTAGTAGATGCGTCAATAAACATAAAATCTAATAAATGCTGAATGGCTTTAGTGATCTGATATATATTCCATACATTCATAATATATTATATCCATATCTGAACAAAATGCAGTGAACAGAAATGAAATACCAAAATTTAATTTGTGTTTCAAAAGAAAACTATTCATCACCTATAGTATGTCCCTCTGGGTTATCAGAATCTTGCCCTGTCCGTTGTATTTGAGATATTTACATCTCTTTGTAAGCTGTAGGTAACTTACAGATATGTAAATTCTGTCCTGTCTGGTAGAGATTTTAATTAACTTCCTCCACTCTGTGCAAAAAAAGGTTCATCTCCATTTGCAATTCATCTCTGCATTCCTTTACTCTATATAACTTTTCATGTTTTGACTTTTCCTTTGAACCAGTTATAACATCTGCCTGGTTACTGCATATCGTGAGTGTAATATAAATTCTTTAACACACCTTCATTTTATATCTGTATAAGAGCCATGAATTAATTTTTTTCTGAAAATATCTTCTAATAGATAATAGGTATACTTTAGTTTTATCAGACAGCTAGTTATTGGTAGGGAAAAAATCCACCAAAAGGAAAAGTAATTACTTAGGAAAAGTGCAAATAAACATTTTCTCTCAATGAACTAAATTTCAAGAAGGAAAAAAAATCTTGCAAAGTGGCATCTTACATCTTTAAATATCTCAGTGATAAAATGGCAATTCAGACTTTTAAGGAAGTAATAACTATTGTCTAGATTTGCACTGTTCAGTATGGTAAGCTTCAGCCACATACAGCTATTGAGGATTTAAACTGTGGCTATTCCAAATTGAGATGTGCTGTAAATGTAAAAGGCACATCAGATTTTTAAGACTTACTACAAAAAATATATATAATATAATCTCCCATTAGTTTTTTATATCAATTACATGTTGAAATGTTTATATTTTAGATAAATTGGGTTAAACAAAATATATCTAAAATTAATTTTACCTGTTTATTTTTAACCTTTTAATACGGTGGCTAGAGAATTTAAAATTACACATGTGGATCACATTACATTTCTATTGGTTTAGAGGGTTAAAGAAAAATAATATTATTTTTCTCAACATTTTTGATATATTTGGGGGTTCAATAGCTATGCCAGAGAAAGCCAAAACAAAACAAGACCAAAGAAAGATCATGAATTGAAGGGCAGACACCCGGGAATTCATACAAAATTACTATACTTCCTTTTATGAACAATCACACAACATTTGGTTGCCATCATTTATTGTATATAAAGGCAGAAAAGACATTGAACCAGCTGCATTAAACAGTTTAAAAAATAATAACCATATATTTAATTTGCTGTATCTTTTGTTCTTGATGGAAAACAAGCAAAGTCAGGTGAAAGAGAGAGAGAGACAGAGCAAGATAAAGGTTTCCATGAAATGAAAAAAGCTGAGTATTCAAAATGAAGAAATAAGTACAAGCTTTGCTAGGTTTTCAAGAGATATGAATGGTTACCCTGGAAACAGTTTAAATTCTTACATCAAACAAGCTCTTGGGAGTTGACCTATTTTTTTTTTCCAGAGCAAGGAGCATACGGATTTAAAGTGTTTATCTTCCCAAAATGAAATTAAAAAGGTTTGAAGGTATTCCAAATGTATACATTAATTAATACATAATTTTCATTTCTAATGAAAGAACAAAATAAATATCAGGTAAAAACATTAATATGAGAGATAAATTGTGCTTTTTCTTCTATTCTGTTTTTACTAAAATAAAATATTTCACTCTTTTTTTCTGATCAATCAATCAATACAAAAAGTATGGAATAAAAAGTGAAAAGTAGCTTACTATCCTAACTCTCAATCCCTGTCAGAGAGGTCCACAGTTAGCAATTTGGTATATGTCTTTTCAAATTTGTTCTTGGTGTGTGTGTCAGTTTGTGTGTGTGTATGGGACCCTACCACTCCTGTTGTTATATAAACTACATTTAAAAAGCATAAATATTGTCTTCCTTGGGAAAATTAAGATGTATACATAATACACATAGTTTTCTAATTGGGGTCTTGACACACAGATGGCCCCCATGCCTACTGTACTAATTTGACCTTCTGTCATTGTGCTGTTAGATCCACGTGTGCTGTCGTCTCCCTATTAATGGGACTGTAAGCTTTCTGAGCACAAAAATCAAGTTGTATTTAAGTACAGCCCAGCAAATAGCACAGAAGTATATCCAGGTGGGCTCTCAAAAACTCATCCTTAATAACTGATATTTTTGTTTTTATCAATTTATATTAATTGATTACAAAGGATGCTCTCAGTCCTGAACACCAGACAAGAAGAGAGAACAGGCAAATTGCTTGGTTAACAATAATAACTGCTTACATGAATCAGCACTTCCTATCGGGGTGATATTCAGTTAAGTATCAGCTTTTGGGGATCTAATTTTTAAGGATCATAATGCTGAAGGGAGGCTTGGAGAGCATGGGTGAGTCACCACGTTAAGTAGTTTATGTATACTGACTCATTTAATCTTCACAGAAACCCGATGGTGCAGGTACTTTTTAAATTCACATTTTACAATGAGGAATCTGATGCACTCCCAAAGTGTTATGTAGTGGCTCTGGGAACTAAACCCAGTACCTGATTCCAGAACTCATCTCTCAAGCCCTGTGTTATATAAGGGAGTTTATATTCCAAAATTTTCACAACTGTTTTCCATATGGTCGTAGTAGACAACAAGTAACAGGCTAAATTTTTCACACACATAAACACAAAAATCCTATTGACACAAATGTTATTGCACATTTAGCCTATTCACTACATTGCTGTTTGCTAAGTTACACTCATTACTAGGGAGGGAATGGAAATGGTCTCTAAGCAGGAGGTTCCAAATAAGGGTGGGGAGGCTGGGAATTAGGATGGGGTAAGAATCTATGTAGGTAAGAGAAACAGAAGAGGAAGAAGGAACCCTAGCCTTGGATTCCCTTTGCTGATTCTATTAGTTTCACTCTGGCAGTGATATATTTTTTTTAAATTCAGTTTTATTGAGATATATTCACATACCATACAATCATCCATGGTGTACAATCAACTATTCACAGCACCATCATATAGTTGTGCATTCATCATCCCAATCTATTTTTGAATATTTTCCTACACCAGAAAGAATAAAAATAATAAAAATTAAAAGGAAAAAAGAACACCCAAATCACTCCCCACATTCCACTCTATTTTTCATTTAGTTTTTGTCCCCATGTTTCTACTCATTCATCTATACACTGGATAAAGGGAGTGTGATCCACAAAGCTTTCACAATCACACTGTCACCCCTTGTAAGCCACATTGTTATATAATTGTCTTCAAGAGTCAAGGCTACTGGGTTGGGGTTTGGTAGTTTCAGGTGTTTACTTCTAGCTATTCCAATACATTAAAATCTATAAAAGATTACCTATATAGTGCATAAGAATGTCCACCAGAGTGATCTCTCGACTCCATTTGAAATCTCTCAGCCACTGAAACTTTATTTTGTTTCATTTCACATCCCCCTTTTGGTCAAGAAGATTGTTCTCAATCCCATGATGCTGGGTCTAGATTCATCCCCGGGAGTCATATCCTGCGTCACCAGGGAGATTTATACCCCTGGGAGTCAGGTCCCACGTAGGGGGGAGGGCAGTGAGTTCACCTGCCAAGATGCCTTAGCTAGAGAGCGAGGGCCACATCTGAGCAACAAAGAGGCACTCAGGGGGAGACTCTTAGGCACAATTATAAGCAGGTTTAGCCTCTCCTTTGCAGTAACGAGCTTCATAAGGTCAAGCCCCAAGATAGAGGGCACAGCATACCAAGCTGTCAGTCCTCAATGTTTGTGAGAACATCAGCAACAATCCAGGTGAGGAAGCCCAACACTTCCGCATTTTCCCCCAGCTCCTCAGGGGGGCTCTGCATGTATATTTTTATTCTCTGCCCAAATTACTTTGGGATGTGTCACTATTTCACACTAACCTATACAAACCTACCAGATCTCACTTCCTCTTCAAAATTCCATGTAATTATGGTGTTTGAACAAACTGTAGAAGTTAAATTGTTTAGAAAATATAGATCCTGCACCTAATAAACATCTCTTCCCTTGGTCTCACACGGAATTTGAAGTTTTAAAACAGTCAGTATTGTCCTTTACCCTTTGGCCCAATTTGCCCCAGTCCTAACCAGTTTTAATAACAAAGAACGGCACTTCAATGCATTGCTACCCCTGTGGCCTAATCTTCATCCTCGAAATTTGCCATCCTGTACTTGATGCTCTTATAAGCTGAATGATTCATCACTAATTAATCAGTACCCATGATGCTAAATTAGACTACAAGAGTGAACCAAAGCCAAGTCAACCTGGCTTCGTTAATTGGAAAAAGTTAAATGGGCAAGAGAAGCCAGTTCTAGGTATACATAATGTAATTTGCAAGCCATGTATTTAAAGGTTTCAGCAAACTCTAAAACTGCTCCATTCTCCACTTCAATGTGTAATGAAAGCAAAAGAATGAATGTAACGTTGATAGTAAAACAAGTAGAATCGCATACCCTAAATATTTAAAGAATTTTATCAAGGGTGTCTTCTCTTTTCAGGACAATATATCCCGTATGCACGCATGCACTCGCTCTTTCCAAAATACTCAGTGTCAAATATGTACCAGACAATGGTGAACTAGGGAATCAGGGCCCACTTCCTTTGTGACTTCGCACATGCTATTCCCTCTACCTGGATGTGGGGAAGAGCTTGTATTCTTTGGTTAATTTGCATCCCTCCTTTTAGCATGGACTTCACTTCCACCAGTAAACCTTCCAATGTACACTCTCTCCACCCCCACCAAGCCTGGGTAAGAATCCCCTTGAATAACCTTCCCACTGTGGTTGCACTTTTCACAGCACCTTGCCCATTCACTTGCTCATTTTCTATAATGAAATCTAGATTCCAACACAAAGTGTTACTGTCTTCTCCACTGTTGTTTTCCAGGACCTGCCACACAGTGCATTCTTATTAAATATTTATTGAATAAATTGTCCTGGTTTGGCTATTTTACCATTGGCATCCTAGTGCAGAAGTTACCGACATGCAGTCAGTGGTTTGTCAATGTCAAATCTAAAGTCTGGATCCAGAAAGATGGCAAAAGTGTATAAGAATGCCCACCCGAGTGACCTCTCAACTCCATTTGAACTCTCTCAGCCACCGAAACTTTATTTTGTTTCATTTCGCATCTCCTCATCAAAAATGTTTTGCAACACTTATCAAAACCTGTAACTCTTTTGAAAACTCATATATTTACTTATTTGTTGACTGCCTTCCTCATTTGACTGTAAACTCTACGGTGGGAACCTTGTCTGTACCCTCAGCTCCCAGGATGGTTCTCAACACCTAGCTGTTTGATAAATGTGTTGAATAAATGAATTAATGGGATGAATTTGCATATTGATAAAAATGTTCCTGTGGATCATAGCTGTCCTGAAGTCTCTGTACATACATATAAACAATATGTCTGAACATAGGGGAAAGAGAGGTTGCATCTCTGTTGCTCACAACTATATCCCTAGGATGTATCAGAGAGCCTGGCATATTATAGGTACTCAAAAAATATTCAAAGAATAAATTAACAAATAAGCCATAAAATTAAATTTCTATTTCAAATTATAAACCAAAACAGAAACTCAGTGGCCCATACTGATCACTAACCGATAAATAAATAAACAAACAGGGGAGTTTGGCTTAAAGTAGAATGCTGAGGGCTGATGGCAGATGTGGAGGGAGTGCAGAAGTGTAATTCTGCCACCATTATATTAAAGATTGGAACAGGCGAGAACTGTCAGTTGATGCTAAATCTAGAGGGAAATCTTGATGAGGAACTAAATATTAGCATGGCTTTAAAGTGTCTCCCCATAGACTGCTTATTAGTTTCACAGGAGAAAAATAAACAGTAATTACATAGTGAAGAAATTAGAAAATACTTCACTGGGTGATAAAAATTATTTTCACCAGTGAGAGACAGATGGGCAGTATGTGCCTCTAGATGTGATACCCTGAGAGGGACACATAACCTTTCAACATTCCAATGAGAAGGCACAGCCTGAATGTAATCATGAGGAAACATCAGACACACCTCCAAATGAGGAATATCCTATTATAAAGGGGCACAGGTGCTTTTTTCTTCTAAAATTTAATGTCATAACAGGAAAAAAAAAATAAGGGCCATGGAAACATTCCATATTGAAAGAGGCTAAAGAGACATGACAACTAAATGTAATACCTGGCCCTAGACTGGATCCTGTACTAGGCAGGGGAAAATTCTATAAAGGACATTATTGTATCAGTTGACAAAACTGAAACATTAAGGTAGGTTAGATAAAAGTATTTTATCAGCACTAAATTTACTGAAGTTGCTAACTGTAACTGGGGCAATGTAAGAAAATATGCCTATTCTTAGAAATTACACACTGAAGTTTGGGGTAAAGGGCCATGATCTATGTGACTTGCTGGAAAATGATTCAGAAAAATATATATAAAATGAGACACATAAATATACACAAAGAAAGTAAAAATGACAAGGCAAATTGCATAAAATGCTAATGACAAGTAATTGTGGGGAAAGGATATGCAGATTTCTTTGTTCTATTTTTATAGTTGCTACTTATATATAAAATTAAAATCACTTTCAAACAAAAAGTTTAAAAACTGAGGGTCAAAATATGCTGAATTGTATCAGTAATCACAATAAATCAAAATAAAAAATACATTTATTTCATTTAAAAATACCTGTTGTTCCAGTTTGCTTAAAGCTGCTGTTATGGAAAATACCACAAATGGGTTGGCTTTTTTAAAGAAGATTTATTAGGTTACAAATTTACAGTTCTAAGGCCATAAAAGTGTCCAAACTAAGGTATCAACAAGAGGACACCTTCACTGGAGAAAGGCTAACGGTGTCTGTAACACCTCTGTCGGCTGGGAAAGCACATGGCTGGCATCTGCTGGTCCTTTGTTCTCAGGTTGTGTTTCAAAATGGCTTTCTCCAAAATGTCTCTGGGCTTCTGTCTCTCTTAGCTTCTCTCTCTCAGCTCCTGTACATTCTTGCTTGTTCTCCCAGGGCGTGCGTTTCTAATTGTCTCTTAGCTTCTCTTACCTTCTCCAGGGCAAACTCTGGGCTTCATATCTTAGCTTAGCATCTCCAATCGTCCTCTGTCTGCAGCTCCCAGTGTATCCAAGGGTCTAGATCTGTGTTGGTTCTCAGCTTCTCTCAGGGGAAAACTCTGGATTATGTATCTTAGCTTCTCTCCAAATATCTCTCACAGCTTCTCCGAGCTCCTACTCTCAGTGAACTCTCTTAAAGGACTCCAATAAACAATCGAGACCCACTCTGAATGGACAGGTTCACACCTCAATGGAAATTATTTAATCAAAGGTCTTACTGATAGTTGGGTTGTCACATCCTGATGGAAACATTCAATCAAAAGTTCCCACCCCACAAGACTGGATTAAAAGATCATGGCTCTTTTGGGGTCCATAACAGCTTCAAACTGGCACACTTGCATATCTTTTTCTAAATGCAATTTTATTGAGATATATGCATACACCATAGACTCCATCCAAAGTATACATTCAACGATATACAGTATTATCTGTGCATTCATTGCTACAATCAATTTTAGAGCATTTTCATTACTCCAAAAAAACAAGAAAGAAAATAGATAAATAAAAAAGAAAAAAAGGAATGAAAAGAATGCCCAAACCATCCCATAGCCCTTTTCCCCTGTATATATTTCATTATTTTATTACTCACCTGCCCATACACTGGTTAAAGGGAGTGTCAGTCACTAGGTTTTCACTACCACAGTCACATGATAAAAGCTACACAGTTATACAATTATCATCAAAAATCAAGTCTACTGGATAACTGTTCAACAGATTCAGGTATTCTAACAGACTAGAAACTAAAAAGGAATATCTATATAATGCATAAGAATAACCTCCAGATTGACCTCTCGACTCTATTTGAGATCTCTCAGTCACTGAATCTTTATTTAGTTTCATTTCTTTTCCTCTTTTGGTCAAGAAGGCATTCTTAATCCCACAATGCCAGGGCCAGGTACATTCCTGGGAGTCATGTCCCACATAGGGGGAGGGCAGTGAGTTTACCTGCAGTATTGGCTTAGAGAGAGAGGTCACATCTGAGCAACAAAAAGGTTCTCTGGTGGTGGCTCTTAAGGATAATTATAAGTAGGCTTAGCTTCTCCTTTGGAAGAATAAGTTTCATAAAGGCAAGCCCCAAGATCAAGGGCTTGACTTAACTTCCACACCTTTTAATATTTTGTTTGTTTAAGAATGCCATCCATGCATTCTTTAAGAATGCCAACATGAATTAATACACGTTCAAACTGTTTTTACATACTAAAATTCATTTTAAATTCAAAAGTGAGAGTATAATAAAGTCAGTGATAATGTAAAAGTTGCAAACTATTGCCTAGTTCTCAGCTGTCCCAACACCTTGCATTTGTTTGGGTTCCAAAATGTTGTACAGCAGGAATATTTAGAAAGAAAGATTCCCAGGCACCCCTGTCTTCTCATCCCAGAAGAGAAACTGGCTTCTTCCTGCAGTACAAGCCCTGGCTGCATCCCCTCCCCTTACTGCTGCAATATTCCAGATACTCCCAGATACTCTTGCCCTGTTTTGTCTCCCCCAATTCTGATATCTAGTCTTGTCCAGTCCCTAGTGCTCTCTTATGGTAGCCTATGGAGATGAAGTCACTTCAACACTCAGACACTTGATTATTAAGAGTGACTTACAGTTTATAATTGGATCCAAAACACGAACACTATTTCACAGCCCCCAAAGTGTATCCTGCCCTAAGGAAAAGCAATCCATGTCAGATCAAAACAAATAGCTAGATTAAAGGGAAATGTTAATTGGAAGTAGCCAATTAAGCTTTTATAACATCAGGCGTACAACCACATTAAATCAGGACATCAAAAGGCATTGCCCTAGAATAATAAGCACACTGGTTCCAAGTCAGAAACCAGCACTGTCACTTAGTTTCTTCTGGAAATTATCTGCATGTGCCCTTCTGTCATCCTCGTAGGGAACACAGCTCTTTCTGTCACAAACCTTGCGTGGCTGCGGTTCCTTTTGGGTTGCTGGATAAGGGATCAAAAAATGATTTCCAGTGAATAACATTGTCAGCTGCCAGCTCCAATTACATGTCTAAAATTCAGCATGTTAAAGATGATCTGATTTTCTTCCCATCACATTCTTTTCCTTTTTGGTTTTCTTGCCCATGTCACTCAGAATTTAACTTGGGCTGACACAAAAGGCTATACTGATTTGTACAGGAGTAAAAACAAAACAAAAAACAACAAAACGAACAAAAAAACACAAAATACTAAACAAGGAAACAAGGGGAGCTAGCTCTCTGGATGATGCTGTGTGACTGAGGATGGAGGAGGTAACAAAGGGTTCTCAATGTAGCAAATACAATTTATTATATATTTTTTGTGCCTCAATTTCCTATCTTTCGAGAAGGAATGTTGTTTTAGTATGTTGAACATGACATACACATTTATATATGGTTCCTCTTCGCTGCTGTGGCTCTTAGTGGCTGGTGCAGCTGTAAGAATATTTGTCCTGTATATAATTATCTGGGGTAATTGCTATTTTTAGTGGTTGGGGAGTATATGTTGTTGCCTCTCGAAGCTCAAGATTACCTATTCTCACTACTTTCCTTACTAAATTGGCCCTTGGCTGTACACATATATACACTAAGTATGACATTAACTCTGACCTCTTTTCATTTTGGCAGCATTTATCTAACACCTAATATGTGTATGTCCTGGGTTAGGAGAGGCAGAAATACAAATAATAATATGACTCAGCCCACAATAAGAAGTTTGCCCTTCTGACAATGATATCCAGAAAGAAATCAATAAATTGTTTTGGTAACCTAATTCCTTAGTGACAATTTCTAAAGACTTATTTTGATGTCATGCACAGTGTAACAATTGTGTTGTAAAGTGCAAGGCTCCAACAGGTACTTGCATTCTGCACAACACAGAATCAAAGGTTACCCACATAAGTGCCAGAATTGAACTCTTTTCTGATGGAAAACTTCCTAAAACATCTCGTACACTCCCTACTCTCTCAAACTGAAGAAACTACCCATCCTACCTCTAGCCACCCCTACTCTTTTCCTCTCTTATCTCCCCTCCAACCACCCACAAGCTGAAATCCAGTGTCTGATAAGTCTTGGTTCACTAATATTGGCAAGTAATTATTCTTCCACTCCCCTTGCAAAGAAAATAAAACCTTTAAAAATTGAGATATTTAAAGAGCTACAGTTTTGAGTTGTGAGAAGCTGAGGGTCCTACCAGGTAACGGTGTGGGTTTGTCTTCTCGCTCCTGTAATGTACAGCTGTCCATCAGCCCCAGGATGACCATTTTATTACAGACACCACCAGTGGTACAGAACTGCTGCTTTTCTGTATCTCCCTTCATTCTATTTCTTCAATTCTTTTCTCCTGTTCCTTCTCTGGCGCATCCTGTAATTGCGTCTTCTTTGGACGGGGACAGCCACTAGGGGGCCCCTTTCTCTCTGCTCCTGCCCCTCTGGTGTGCAGACCAGTCTCTGACTAGCTGCAGGACATCTCCTTAGTGACCTCAGCTCTCCTCAAATCTGACTTTTCCAGATGCAATTGTGGGGGTGGGAGGGGCTTATAGTGTGGGCTTACTTCTGAACCTGAACAATTTCAGGGAGCCTGAAGGTTCTGGAAAACTGGATTCTAGAGAGCTAAGGGTTAACTCTATTTATAAATGGATGGAATTTGCTAGCATTTCTTAAAATTTGCTTTAACTTTTTAAAATTTAATTTTAAGAAATAACTGCTTTAAGATCTGATTCAGGAATCAGGAAAAGATATGCCTCATTGAGATTTCTGGTCTTTTTAAAAAAATCTTGTTTCTTTCAGGTCAGAGAAAGTTAATTGTATAGTTCAATTCAAAGATGTCTCTATATAGAGCAAGATGAAAATGATAATCCCTGCTAAGTTTCCTTCACACATTTCAAAATATGTGCAGGCTCCAGACAGGACACCCACCTTAGCAGATAATTGTTTTCATTCAGCAGCCCAACATCAAGCTTCAAATAACTAATTGATTCAATGAATATTTATGAATTTTGGAGAATATTTAAACAGGCTGAAAGCATCCTATTAACACTTTTCCAGCAGGAATGTAAATCATTTTTTTTTTTTAATGATCCCTTTTCATTCTTTCAAACCCAGTTTAAAACTGACCTTGCCTGGGATCCTCAAGTGATAGCACTCTCATTTCAACTCTTATAAAGCATTTAGCCTAATTCCTTACAAGGAGTTAGGCCATCAACAACTGTTTTCAGATTGAAAGTGAATTTCCATAATTTAAACTCTTGGCAAACTGGTGTATGATTGCATTATTCAAATACATACTATATTTTAATCTGATGAATAAATCTGCATTTTAGGGAATAGATGAAACATGATAAAAGTGAACAAAATAGATTTATGGAACTTCAGAGCTCCATACTTTCCCCCAAAGCAGTAACATCTTTTGTTTTAATATTTCATTTAATAGCTGGAGAAAGTCCATCAGCAATCAGATTCCTATTTGTAATCAAGCAAAAGGGACAATTATTGAGTAATCCTAGTGATTGGAATCACTGGTACTCTGGAACAAAACCTTCAAGATAAGAGTTCAAGATGAACATATGCAAATGTTCAACAAAGAATTTATGTATTTCCACTTGCAAATATCTTTTTATGTAGTTGATTCAATGAGTTTTCTGTACAGTATCTTTGCCCTGTTCTGTCCAAAGCAATCCCTGAACTTCTTTTCAAGGATGTTCCTTTGGGGCATGGTTCTGCTGGGAGTTTTCACAGTTGGCTGTGGTCCTAAATCCCTTATGTGCCATTAGGGGCTGAAATCTTTTCATAGCACTGAATTGCATTTTCATTATGAGGTTATGGAAGCAGTATTTTGTGAATTGGGGCTTATATTTCCTCTAGTAGGGGACACTGCTTAGTCAACAGATTTGTTTACAGCATGTTTACAAAGTTCAAGAAACTGAAAGTTACCAAGTTGTTTCAAGAAGCTATCTCAATACGTACTTATCTTAAATCTTGCTATGTGCTATAGTTTGAGTTTAAGGAAAATCTGTGTTTGTAGCTCTAAAAGAATTTTATCACCAGTTTAAGAAAAATCTAGGGTTCTTAATTACATTTAACATCTTCCTGAGTCAGAAAGTAATCATACCAAGTCTGAAAGCTGAATTCCCTATCTACTTTCACACTTTATTGCACTTAACTCTGCCATTTTGTTTTGATGAATAGCTAAAAAGGCAACGTTTCAGAGACTCCAGATTAGGGAAAATCAACAATTACATCTCTGACTTATATAATCAATTCACAGCTTTATTTAAAAATCCTGAAACATTCTTTGCCCCAGAATTATGGAAAACAATTAAATACTTTCTTTCACCAAATACAAGGTCAGGTCAGTCAAAATAAGCTCTTCATTCACAAAATATAACCAAGATAACTAGAACTCATTATTACTGAGCAGTTATTTTATGACTTCAGTGCATGTTCAAAAATGGATTTTAGCCATAGGACAATGGAAGAAGGGCTAAAACCTCAAATACTCTTTTTATCCAACACACAGGTGTTATATCAACCAGCTTTTTAAAGCCAGATGTCCAGCTCCCTCTCCCCCACATACCACTGTTCATGGCATCTGTCCAAACCTCTTGCCCTCATCCACCTTGTCTTCTGCTTCTGACCTCCTTTTAGCCTGCCTGACTTAGACCTATGAGCATCTTTTGCTGGTTGTGACTCACGCTCACATTCAACAAATGCTTACTGAGTGCCTACTACGTGTCTTGAAGCACTGTTCTGGCACTGGGGACATGGTAGTGAACAAAACAGACAGTTCTCCATGTCTACCTTTGATATCCTGTCTCAGTGATGATCCAGACACTTTTTTGGCTATGTACCATTCTACTAGCAGGCCCACAGAGTAATGGTCAAGGTCTATAAATGAAGGCACAAATTTTCCTTTTTATAAAAATAGCACATTTTAAACATCTAGCTTAATTTTAAAACTTGATTGTAAAATGAAGACATAGGTTACAGTGAGCTACAAAAAGTAAAGAGTGAAAGATTTGTAATCTGACTAAGGAGACTCTACTGACTGAGGGCATAATTTCTATATATATTAAAAGGACTCTGAATGAAATCTTAACCTCAATCCCTTTTGAGAGAATAAGACAACCTAATTTCTTTTCATCTTCTTTTTCAAAGTTTTTAAATCTAAGAGTTTTAATGTTTCCTAAAAAATATTTCTTAGAGCTACTGCATCTTTTACAAACAGAAGCTGAATGTAACTCTTCTCCAGGTGATCTTTGGATAGAGTTACTGATGCATAAAGAAATGGGCAAGGCCAGGCAGTGATTCAACTCAACACGTCTATCATGTTTCTATTTTCCAAGGTCTTAAATATTTAGAGTTACAAAAAAAGAATGAGATCTCTGCCCTGGAAACATTCACAATGGCAAGAAACAAGAAGCATCAAATATAGATCAATATTTCCTTTTTTCTAAACCTCTCAATTCTTTCTCATTCATTTTATCAGTTTCTAAACTTCTGGCTGTCGGGAATTGTTCCCATGCTAGAGTGAACACTGTTTTTAGTTGGGAATTGTGAGAAGGAAGACCAACATTATAGAACTTGCCCTATCATATATAAACTTGTATTATAATGCATCAGTTTTCAAAATTGCATGAAACAGGTTGAAGAAAGACTAGAATGATGGAACAGAATAGAGAGTCATGGAACGGAACCAAGCCTATGAGTTTAAAAAATGATAATACAGCATGAAGTAAAACAATTGACAAACAAAGAAGTAAGATGAATAAACACAGATCATTAGCAGTAATTAACTATCATATACAGTAAATTCCAGATGGATTAAAGAATTTGATTTTTTTAAAACCCTCAACTTTAGAAAAATTGTGGATGAGATATAAATGTGCTTCTTGAAGCAAAAGAATAAATTTATTAATGGAAAAATTAATAACTGGAAACTATGTTCAGCAAAATGCTAAAAGTAAAAACAATGGAAAGTTATTCCTGACAAATATGACAAACTTTAATATTAGAATATATTAAAAACATACAGTTATATAAAAAGTAATGTCCTACTACATTGTACAAATGGTTAAAAAATGTTAACTGTCCATTCATATTCTTTGGCAGATTTCCTGCTCATCCTCCAAGATCTAACTTGATGTCACCTTCTCTGCAAAGTCTTTTTCTTCTGTTCTGAGTAAAGACAACATTCTCTACTTGCTCCTAGAGACTTATTCATATTGCTGTAACATTTTAAATTGCAGTCCCTTGTAACTTATCCTTTGTATGCTGTTTCTTTTTCTAATTCATTAGTTAGTCATCTTTTATTTCCCAAGCCATAGCAGGATGCTTGCTCCACATAATGGATACTAGATAAATGTCTGCTAAGTGAAAAGTGGAGATTCACACAGAACCAACCACTTTAAAGTTCCTTAAGAATCATGACTCCCCACTATCAGGACTTTTCTATGCACTACAAAGGAAAGATGGGGCAGGGGAAACTCTAAGAATACATAATCAGAACAAGGGCTTTTCAAGAAGACAGAGTAGAATGAAAAAGTGAATAGATGTAAAGTAAAATCCTACTTATAAAGTACATTAGTTAAGAGTGAGGCTATTTTTGGGAGCAAACAAACCCATGGCTCAAACATGATAGTTATTCCTCGTTCATGTAAGGTCCAAATGAATGTTCCTAAATAATGGTGTTTTAGTTTCCTAGGCTGCTTAAAGCAGACACCATGAAATGGGTTGGCTTAAACAATGGGAATTCATTGGTTTACAGTTTGAGGCTGAGAAAATGTCCAAATCAAGCCATCATCAAGGCCACACTTTCTCCCTGAAGACTGTGGTATTCCAGGGGCCGGCTGCCCATGATCCTTGGCTCCTCTGCCACATGGCAAGGCACATGGTGGTGTTTGTCGCTTCTCTTCTGGGTTTCATTGCTTTCAGCTTCTTGCTCCCATGGCTCTCTTTCTCTGTATTCACTCCGTTTATAAAGGTCTCCAGTAATAGGACTGAGTCCCATTCTGAATGTGGTGGGTCACACCTTAACTGAAGTAGTGTCATCAAAAGATCCTACTTACAATGACTTTACACCCAGAAGAATGGATTAGATTTAAGAACACATTTTTTCTGGGCATACAGATTCAAACCATCACAGATGGAGTAGAGGAAAGCTCTCTAAAGTGATATTTCTAGAATCCCAGGCCCCTTCCATCTTCTGGCTCTACCATCTTCATCACACAGCCTCCAAGATTCTGTGTCAAATCCATTGCAAAAGGAAAAATAGGGTAGAGAAAACAAATTCATTTCTTAACCATCATAGTCCAGAAGTGGTCTGTATTACTTTGGCGGGCATTACACTGCTAAGTAGGCCCACCTATATGCAAGGGAAGCTGGGAAATGTAGTTCCTGACTGCAGCTACTTCCAGGTAACTATACTACAGAAGGGGAGCATAAATTTGGTGGACAAGTGGCCATCTCTACTGCAGAAAGATTTCATACACCTTCTGAATTCCTCCTAAGTCAATATATACATATTATTTCATAAATGTGTACAGAGAATTTATAGACTATATATGTATGTATATATATATTTCTTTATCTATATTTAAGTTCTGGAAGACAGGCACAGGTGTGCACATGCACACACATGCACGACTTATGGATCTTTGAGAAATACCAGATTGGAGCTACAAGCAAGCCAACAAATTAGATGTATGATTCTTCCCAAAATTAGGGGGTCCAGTGGTTCTACTTAACGCCTCCATATAATGGGTACTAGATAAACATTTGCTAAGTGAAAAGAGGAAATTCACAGAACGAATCACTTTATAATTCCTTAAGACTCATGACTCCCCATTATCAGGACTTTTTTAAGCACTGCAAAAGATGGGGAAGGGGAAACTATAAGAATACATAATCAGAACAATGACTTTTAGAGAAGACAGAGCAGAAAGAAAAAGTGAATAGAAAGAAGGGGTGGGCAGGAGCTGCCCGAGAATGCCACACTGCATCCTAGTTTACAGAAATGGTTCTCAGAAATTTTGAAATAATTACTGAGCATGTACTGTGAACCAGGCAATATGCCTGCCAATAACAACATCAGCAAAAGAGGCAGGGATCTTATCAATTCACAGGAATTCTCAGCCTAGTGGAAACAGATACACAAAAGCAGGTAATTATACTATCAAGGACAAATACAATGACAAATATGCAGAGATTTTAATGTTTACGAGTGTTAATTACCTTTCTTATTCCTAGTGCTTTTCCAGCATTCTCTCTGGGTTGTTTTATCAAATCCCCTTGAAGTTCCTTCTGGATAACTTGAAATACCTTATGCACCTCTTAATGAATTCCCTCATCTCCACTATATTAACTATCAGAATGAGGTCTGGGGGAAAGGTTTCCACCTCCCTAACAAGTTTTTGTCATTGCTTGTCAGTCCTGTCATACAGCAGTTTTCACTATGGCCACATGGAGTAATGGTAAAGTCTCAATTTTTTGTTTTGTTCTGTTTTGATGATGGCTCTAAATGTACTATTTAAATGTCTGACTCATTTAAGCCCTAAAACTTTTTTTTTAAAGGTCTTGATTGTAATAATTGCTGTCATTTAAAATAAATATTTACGAAGTATTTACAAAGTAATTGACTTAGTGCTGAGTATTGTTGGATTTGTAGAGTTTGACTTGGTCGTCCAAAGCTGTATTTTATAATTCTATTGAAAACTAAAACAGATATTTAAACAAAGAGATTATTAACAAAAATATATATAAGAGCATAACCACATAGAAATAAGGTGGTTGGATGCCTTGGAACGGGTAACAAAGAACTCACATTATGCCATTTTCTTTGTGAAAGTTTCTCACCACTGCCTTTGGAAACTCACAGGCTTTTGCTAGAAATAATAAATATTTTGACTAAATGATAGCATGTTTTCGGTTACCAGCTGTGACCTCCAGAAAATGGGAGCAGCAGATGGCAGGAAGCAGTGAGAAGGAAGTTTAATAGGGGAATGCTAGAATGTATGTATTTTTAAATGTTTCCTAATATACTCAGGTTGTCTCTAGGTCCCTAAAAGTAAGGGGTACCAAATACAGGATGCCCAAGTAAGTCTGAATTTCAAATATACAGCATTTTAAAAACATACAAATATTTCTCAAGTATTGCATAGGACATACTTATACTAAAATTTATTCATTGTTTATCTGAAATTGAAATGTAACAAGATGGCTTGTATTTTTATTTGCTATGTCTGGCAAACCTAATTAAAAGTTCTATTAAGGATACGTCAAATGTTATCATAGTAACTGATAATTTTGCCTAAATACTTCATTTATAAGGGTCTAGACAGAAACATTGCTAGAAAAAAATGTACAGGGTTTAGTTGTAGGTGTTGGATCAATGAAGCTGTATCTACTCAGTGAATGTTTTAATTCCTGAGAGGAATGAGAGGAATTGAAATTTCTGTCAGAATAATTTAAAATGTTGAAAATCCATAGCTTCAGTGCTAGTTTCCACTGCCCTCTCAGTAGCTTTTGTATGTGTCTTCTGATGGACAAATTAGCTATCCAGTTCAAGGAACCAAACAAGCAGTTTTCTGATCTAGAAACAGGAATCAATGAAACAAATATTAATAGCAATTATTAAAAATAATAAATATCCTTATGTTGGCAGTGTTACAGTTTTAGAACCTTTTCAGAATCTGTTAGCACATTCGATACTCAAAACAACTTGTAAAACACCTTCCTATCTCAGGAAGACAGTTTTAAACGAGATACTTGATTTCAGAATAATTGTGTGAAACACCTCCACAGCTCAGAGGTAGCATGAAACAAATATTGCCTTCTATTCTAGCTGTCAAACACATACTTTACGGATGATCTAATTATTATTCAACATGCTGCTGCATTACGTCGATGTGTAGAGGCTGCTAATGAGAAGTCATAAATCAAAGTCCTTAATGCTAAGCTCAAGCCACCACATGCAGTTCTCTCAAAATATCATAAAGTTGGCTACGTGTGTGTGCATACATGTGCAGCAACTCTCTGTTAGCTGCTTCCTGGTTCCCAGTTAAAATATTCAGCATACAACCTATTTTCTTTCCCTTTAATGATGTCTTTGTTTTCCTTAAATCCCCTATATTGCAGAGCTCTCTGGAAAAGTGAGAGAAGGGGTGCCTGAGTATGCTACAAAATGATGTTAGTTCCATATGTTTACTCCCTGACAGACTAATTACAGGGAGGAGGGTGACCTGCCTAGAATGAGAGGTAGTTTTATGTCCCCTAGCCTCAGCAAGGAACCCCCCAACCCAAAAGACTCTCCTGTTTATATTTGCCATAAACCCTTTAGAATTAGAAATTAGTTTGGGGATAAACTCTAACTCTCCCTTTAAAGTGCAAATGTCCCCATATCAAATCAACTATCAATTTATATATTCTGTGAATTGTTTTAATCTGATTACTCCCTAGAAAGTATCAAAGTAATCAGCTAATGGAAGTTATTTAGATAGGGAGGAAACCATGAAGAGGGCCAAGTTATGAAGAATAAAGTTGGGCATGGGCATTTGTTCTGCATTTATGTTCTAAGTCACTCATTCATTCATTTGTTAATCAACTAAATAGTAACTGATTGCCTACTAAGTAAAAGTGTCTTTCAAAGAACCTTAGATACTACAAGGATAAATCTAATTCTCATTCAATTGTCAAAACCTTTACCAGGGGATGAGGTTGGGATATGGAATGGAGAGTTAAGACTTAAATTGTACAGGGTTCCTATTTGGAACATGGAAATATTCTGGTAATGGATGGGGGTGATGGTAGCACACAACTGAAATATATATCTGAATATGATTAAAAGGGGAAATGTTAGATTTAGTATACATGGTGTTTTAGTTTGCTAAAGCTGGTGAAATGCAGTATTCCAGAAATGGGCTGGATTTTACAATGGGGATTTATTAACTTACAAGTTTACAATTCTGAGGCTGTGAAAATGTCCAAATCAAGGCATCAACCAGATGACACGTGGAATTTGAAGACAGGCTGCAGATATACCCAGCTCCTCTGCCACATGGGAAGGCACATGTGCGTCTGCTGGTCTCTCCCTTCTCTCCTAGGTTTCGTTGTTTCCAGCTTCTGGCTTCAGTGGCTTCCTCCCTGAGCTTTTGCATGTTTCTCTCTTTTAGCTTCTCATTTAGTATCTGAGTGTCCTTCTCTCTAAGGTTCTCTGGGGCTTTTTTCTGTGTCTTCTGTCTTTTATCCTCATGTAAAGGCTCCAGTAAGAGGATTAAGACCCACCGTCAATGAAGTGGGTCACATCTCAACTTAAGATCCTACTCATCAAAAGATCCTACTTACGATGGGTCCCCACCCACAGGAATGGATTAGCTTTAAGAACATGATCTTTTCTGGGGTTCATACAGCTTCAAATCATCACGTATGGTAAGATAATACAAATTTAAAAATATCCATGGAACTATCCTACATAAATATTGAACCCTAAGTTAAACCATGGACTTTAATTAATAGTACAATTATAAAATGTGCTATCATCAATTGTAACAAATGTTCCACATCAATCCAAGGTGTTGGTGGTGGGGTAGTGTATGAGAATCCTATATTTTATGCATGATTGTTTTGTAAAACCACAACTTCCCTAATAAAGGAAAAAAAAAAAACCTTATAACAAAGCAGAATAAAGGAACAGATTTAAAAAATAATATAAGCAGAATGAAAATAAGTGCTTATGAGGTATAGAAGGGACAGTGCTAGAGAAGCCCCAAAGTTGCAACTGATTCTGACCTGGAGATCAGGAGGAAGGGAGGATTACAGACAATTAATGAATACCTACACCATGGCCAGCTTCAGCCAGGCATCTTACCCACAATATCAGAGGAGTGGGATATATTTGAGGTGAACCTTACAGGAAGAGGACTGTATAGATCAACAGTAAGGAAAGGAGCCCTTGTTTGATGGAAGGATACAGAGGCAGCAAGGAGCGATGCACATTTGGGTAACAGCTATTGGTCTGGACTGGCCAGAGTGAAGAAAGGTACCTGGGGTTATTACACTCCGAAACAGCAGGCCTGGGAGAGTGGGGGCTTTAAAAACTAGAGTGTCATGAAATCTCTTGCATCATGGAAGGGAAGAAGGACAGGGAAGAGACTGGTCAAAAAGGCAATCCCAGGGACAAAGATAGATTCTGCAACAACCACCTGGTGACCAGGGCACTAGGTGTCTCATTTCTCCTGAAAGACTCTCAAGCCAGGGAGCATTTCGTATCCTTCATAGTGACTGACATGCAAAAACCCTCAATTGCAAACGGAAAACAAAAAACAAAAAACCCTTCTTGCTCGAATGGAGCATTGTATGTTATATTGAGCATATTCAGGGTTTCATATCTGAATTTTTAAAAAAAATTATAACTTTTGGAAAGGTGCAACTTGCAAACTTGATCATTTCCTTATTCCTCCAGTTCAGAAGTTTCCAAAGTTCAAAGCCTCTGGCCTTGACTCCCTTCTACATAGTCACCTCATCAGAGAGAAAAGCAAACACAGGATCACATTTCAAATGAGCTCCCCAGGTGTTGCTGCTGCAACTGAGAATCCTGTCCTAGACTTAATGGCCAGAGATGCTGTAAATTGCTGGTAAATACCATGATAACTGCATGTTTGATGGTATATTTACCCCAGGCCTGCAGAAGACTTTTCCATTTAGTCCTTCTTCAGCCAGTTCCATTAATAAGACAGTCCATGGGTCCTGCAAACCTTTCCAGAGCCAGCAATGATTATAAATCCTTGATAAAAACAACTTAGTTCCTGTTAGTGCATCTCTTACTCCTTTTAGGGGGAAACTACTTGAATTCAACTTATTAGTTTAAGAGTATTTTCCTTTGGAGATCAGTTCTTATGCTGGGAAGAAGAGTAGAACAAGCCTCTGCCTCAGAAAGCATCTGTTTCCACTGCTGATGATAACCAGGACTTGTTATCTGAAGTCCACTGGTCCAAACACTTTGGTTTGAATTTCCAATTCATGCCCAGACTCTATGCTGTGTCTCTATCCGAACTTCAGAATTTCTAAGAAAACTGGCAAGCAATATATCATTAAGCTTCAGTCTAAAGTAGAAATAAGTGGGATGGTTTTTTATTTTAATGGATGGGTTGTACAGGTAAGGGCATAAAAAAGTTGTTCTGCAAAATCCAAACATACAAAAGGTTAAGAAATTACCAAAGATATATTTACATGCTTCCCCAGTATGTTATTATTAATACATTGGAGTCTGATTCCAAAAATATGTGACTAAAAAATTGCCCTGGGACAAGCTCTCATCTTTCAGTGTGACCTCAAAATACAATCATCAGAGGCTCTGATTAAACTGGTACAGAGTGTGGCTTCAGCAAATGTGCCTTTGAAAGATCTTCCGATAATTCTAATGTGCCATCAGGGTTTTTATATATTGTTTTTATATATTGTCTTCATAGATCTAAGGTAAGATGAAGTTGTTTAGTGCCTATGGTATGCCAGATACGTTTTATTTTCGCCTCTATTCCTTATGCTTATCTTATAAGTTAGGAATTCTTTTTCCTTTTACAGATGGCCAAATAAGGCTGAGAAAGTTTAGGTAACGGTAAAATTTTCAAGGTTACAAAGTATTTTGAGCTGTTGGATTTGTTGAGCATTTGGGGCAAGGGGCTGCAGTTAAGGGTCTGTAAAACCTTTGCAGTCCTTGCCAGCCTCAGAATCCCCAGCCTGGTGCCCCTGCCCCTTCTCAGCATTGAGCTTTAATCACTAACCCTGTTCCCTTCTCTGTGACATTCTCCTTTTCTCTCCATTTTCCTATCTTGGTTGTGGTTTTCAGCAAAGGAATTAAAAAAGCAGGGAACTTTTCCTCCGGCTTAAGGAGATTCCTAAGATAAGAATCTGTCCTATCCAGCTACATAAATTAAGTCGTATTTGGTTCTTTTCAATACATTATAAGGCCATAGACTGTAAAATTCTGTATTCTAGCAATTCAGAAAGAACTCATCTCCAGAATACAAAATATGAAGGCAAAGATTTACATAAATTACCATATAAATATGCATATTTTAAAAACCACAGTTTATCAAAAACAGAAAGATAAGGAAATAATTTCAACTGTAGCAAAGCATCTATATTTTCACCTTGCTTAAATGTTTGATAAGCCATGGCTAGATTTTACTATACTTAACTCCTTGAGTGCTGGGTAACAAATCTATCCATAAATTTGTTTAGGATCAAGCCCCTGGGGGATTCAGAGAGAGTGTGAGGCTGAGGGAGGGGATTTGGTCAGAGATGGGGCTAGAGATGGATTAGGAGTCAAAATATTGTCTGTTCTACTATTCGCTAATAAAAGAAGAACATTCTTACATTTTGACATGGACATTTTGATGAGTGCTATATAAAAATGACCTTGTCATACTATCGCTATGTTTTGCTTCAGTGGCAAGGAAGCTAATTTGAATAGCAAAATCTGGGCAGCCAACAAGGGCAAGAGTGGGAAGGAATGTCAAGGGGAAAGTGAGATGCAAATAAGAATACTGAGATGGCCAGAGTGACCAGCTGCTGTTCTGCAGCTGCCACACCCTATTTTGCCAGCCTTAAAGAGCTCCCTTAGGAATTGTGTAGGGCAGTTTTCTACAAAGTGGTCTTCCACAAGGATGTTCAAAGACAATCATTGAAGCTCTGTTTATATTTAACTCCTTCTTTCTTAACATTTACTTACTGTCTTTGTTTATGATATAGATTAGTCTAGTGGTATGTGATTATTATTTATGAATAAATAAATGGATATGTATTGGGATGACGACTCCCAACGGTTTAATTGCTAATGGTATTTGGTTTTAAAAAAACTTGGAGACCACCTAGGGAAACATTCATGCCTTTTGACCTCTCTTTTCTCATCCTCCATCCTCACATGGTTGCTTCCAATATGCTATGAGGAGGAAAACTATAAAAAACAAATTCATTTGATATTTATAAGTTAAAATTGGATTATAGGTTACAACAGACTTTCAATGAGAACTGTTCTAAGGTTATCCTGCAAGCAATGAAAAAGAGATTGAATGTGTGACACTGTGACATATGGTTGGGTCATTTGTAAGGTCTTTCACTTATGTCATGAATCTTGTCCTTGCTTTGGAAACCGGTGTCCCAGAAAAGGAGAGGTATGTGACAATACTTAACATGGGCTCTATCTAAAATGAATGCCATCAGACACCATATGCCAGTCTTATATGTTGATCAAATACAATCCTCCCATGACTAAATGTTGTGCTATATTTCTAATTTTCTCTCTTGAATAGTTTCTTTTAATGGCTCTTTATTTTTTTGTTTCCCAGGAGTGGGTGTGTAGGGGGGGGTTGGGGGGAGGGAGGGGGGAGGGGTGGGGAGAGGGGATAAGTATACAACTGATAATTAGGGTAATTACCTTATATAATTGAACTGCAAAGATAAGTGACCAAGCTCATACTAATAGCAAATGAACAGACAGGATCAGCATTCTTCAGCTAGAGTAAGAAGCCCGACATTAAAGAACCAGTGTCATGGACTTGAAAATGGGTCAAAATTAGATTGGGGTTGTATTAATTTAGACCTAGAAGATTTGGCCTTTCTACTCATTTCATAATGCAGTGATTGAGTACATATTTACCTGAAAGAAGTTGCTGATGGTGCAATTAGGAAATAAAGACCAATAGTACTAAACATATTTCTTGACATTAGAAAGCAGACTTCATGGAGATTGTATTCATGATGGGCCTGAAAATGCCGATAAGGTTCAAGCAAGTTACTAGTGTAGCTACTCATTTTTAAAACTTAGAACCCTGTTTTCCAAATAGGATCATCTACAGTCCCGCAGATTTGCTCTTAAATAACCACCAATAACAATACCATCCAGAAACAGGCTGAATATTTAGGACAGGAAAATGGGTTCTTAACACAAACTCCATCCCTGAGGAGTTACTTGACAGGTATAATTATTGTCTTAAAAAACAAATCTCCCCCCCAAAAGGGAGGCCACTAATTTCAAAGGAAAAAAAGGTTTATTATGATAGATGAAAACCACAGAAATCCTTTTAGAAAATACTGCTATTTGCAATAAATATTTTGACACAAAACTGTACATTAGAGCTGTCAGGGAGTATACTTTCAGAGTAGGAGTAGAGCAGAGCAAGCAGTAATCATATTTATATAATACCTTTTATTCAAGAGTCCAAGTCTTTTATTTAATCATTATATTCCTTATGTCACTCTACTGGAGTAAGGCTGCAGTTGCAGTTATTGGGATTTAACTTCTAGACTTCACCAGAGTGTCAATATTTATACAATATTACCACCTCCAATGTGCAGTTGAAGTTAGTTGGGCACCAAAACACAAAGTCATACAGGACAGTGCTCTCTCTATTCCCTTACCTCTTTCTCTATTCAGAACCAACACATTAACTGCTAATATGTGCTTCAGTCTTCAAGCCACTTGCTCTCTCCTGAGTCATCAAAAAAAGTGATTTTTGGTGACCAGAATATAAGCTCCAGTTGGCCCTTGTTGTTCTGGGCAGAAATTAGGTAAAATGAAATGCTTAATTAAGACATCATTAAAGACTATGCATTTTACTGTTTTTGCATTCTTGGAGCTAATTTCTGCCTTGGTGTCCAGCGTAGGAAACTCATTTGGAGAAGCCAAAACCAAGCAGGGCAAATGAAAGAGTGAGTAGGAAAAATACAAACAAACAAACAAGAGAACCCAGAAGCAGAAAGTTGGGCTGTTAGGAAGCAAAACAATAAGAGAATCAGTGAATGGAGGTCAGGAGAGATGGACAGATATTTGACATTGGATTAAATGATATTTCAGGCTCTTTTTAGATGCCTGAAATTATGTGTTGTGCTTTTATTTGTACTAACTCACTTCTCAAATATATCCCCCTCCAAAAAATACTGTTTAAGTGATGGAACATGCCCAATATGTTCAGTCACATTGTTCAATATGTAAGATAAAACATGTTTCTGTTTCTTTATATCACTCCTACCCACATATCCTCTCAATCTTACGTGGAAGAGTTGGCTCATTATACAGGCACTTTTTTCTTTTTTTCTTTTTCTTTTTTTTTTTGGTAAAATAGAAAGTGCCTCTTACAAGATTTGAATTAAGAGTATCAATTTATTTTCATCATAATTATCTGATACTATTCCACAGCCCTCACTCATCAATTATTTGGTGATCAGTTATTTGTTGCCTGGGACTCTGCTAACAATGGAGAAATAAAATGAATAAGATCCAGTCCTATATATTTCTCCTTCTATAATTCATACATTTATTCACTCACTAAATATTTATTGGATACCCAGTATGAGACAAGGACTATCTAGGCACAGAAGACATAATACTGCCTAAAAAGGACAACACTCCCTGTCCTATGACATTTACATTCTTGTTGGAGAGAGAGTCAATGAGTACAATAAATAAGTAAATTATATAATATATCAGATGGTGAAAAATGTTATGGAAAAGACACAAAGCAGAGAAAGGGGATAGGGAGTATTGAGGAGGGTTGCCATATAAAGTATGTTAAGGAAAAAAAAGGGAAGGCCTTCCTGAAAGGGTGACATTACAGTGAAAACCATAAGGAGGTGAGGGGGAGCCACAGGATATCTGGGGAATAGACTACTAGGTAGTGCGGAAAGCAGGTGCAAATGCCCTGAGATGGAGGTATGTCTGGCATGTTCTAGGAATAGCAAGGAGGCTGGAGTAGCTAGACGGGTGCGAAAGGGGGAGTGTAGCAGAAGGGGAGGTCAGGGAGGTTGAGGCAGTGAGTAAACTGTATAGGGTCTTGAAGACTATTGTAGGGGCTTTGGCTTTAATTGAGGAGAGGTGGGACCCTATGAAGGTTTGGTGCAGAGGAGTGACATGATCTGATTTACAGTTCGAAAGGCTCATCCCAGCTGCTGTACTGGGAAGAGCATGGAAGGTGGGGTAGTGGTAGAGGTAGGGGTCTGATTAGACCATTGTAACAGTCCAGACAAGAGATGATAGTGGCATAACCAAGGTGGTGGTACTGGAAATGGTAGGAAGTGGTGGATTCTGAATGTATTTTGAAATTAGGTCTAAGATATAACAGTATTTGCTGAAGGCCTGGATGTGGGCTCTGAGAGAAAAGGGATTTAGGAATGACTCCATGCTTTTAGACCAGGTAAATGGGAAAGTTGGAGGTGTCATTTATTGAGACAGTACAGATTATAGAGGGAATGAGTTTTGTTTTTGTTTTTTGGAAGAAGTGGCGGATTAGAAGCCATCTAGCTTCTAAATATAAACTTGAATTTAATTTGGGTTCTGTACAAGAAAATTGTTTTATGACTGGGTCAGGCCAGCTTAAGAAATATAGTCATTAACATCCAGAGACAGGGACTGCTTGATACCCAGTGTGGGGTAGTGACTTGGGATTTAGATGCCCGTGCTTTAATCTCCCACTGTTACCTCTGAGGGGTGACAGTACCTACTTCATAGTCGATAGGAGGCTTACATGAAATTAGGAAGCCCCAAATAAAGGCTTAGCAATTGTTCATCATATCTTAGTCAAAATACTTTCATATTTAACATGAGGTCATCTTAATTTAAGATCACTATATACTTTTGGAGGAAGAAGAAAAGGAGAGAAAACTTCAGAGGAAGAGGATATTTGAAGGAGAAATTTTATTCCAGTCCCAGTACATCTGCAGTGGTATCCTGAAAATCATGGAAATGAATTATTTAAAGCTGGTGGGAAGATGGTGTCAGACTTTTATTCTCTGTCTGCTGGTTTTTAAAAAATATCAATCTGCTCACCAGATTTCCTGCTTTAAAAAGAAAACTTACATTTATAGTTTCTCATCATGTCAAAAAAGAAGAACGTAAATAAATAAGGTGGGGGAGATAAGCCAATGACATTCTCCTGCAGGAAATACAGCAGCCTATGGCCATTCCACACTTAGAACAGAAAGTCATTCAAAGTAGGGGTGGGAAAATTTTAAGTCAAGTTAAAATGCAACTGCAAAATATGTAGACACTTGGAGACACAGTGTTAGACACTCAGAAAGAGCCTGGGCAACGGATCCAAATTGGAAGCTGTGTTCCTGCTGAGACCCAGTAAACAGTTCATTTGAGAGAGTGAAGTTTTCAATGGTGATCTCATGTTTCTGTAAAACTGCTGAAACATATTATGGATCTGTCTCTTTGCCAAATAATTCATTTAATTTAATTCCTCAAGTAAAAGCCCATTGGATGATTCAAAGCAAAGAACACTCTGTTCTGTTAAAAAAAAGGGGTGGGGGTGGGGTAGTCTCCACTTTTCTCAATATCTTAGAGCCGTAGCACTGCTGCTACTCTCTCTAACTCCAAGCAGCTTTCTCCTTAACACACTGCAGGTTTAAGTAAATGGGGTTCAGGCAAATTGGTCTAGTTACTGACCATGATTACACACATTTTCACCAGGTAGACAAATCTGAAGAACATTGTAAACTATTTTCAGCTCCCAGAGAGATTGTTTATAGCCATCCTTATTTCCCTGTGTATGTTTACTTTAAGATCATATTCTTTTGGAAGATTCTTACGTCAGCAGTAGATAAAATAAGTTGGAACAAGAAGAAGTCTAAAGTTATAAACATCAGTTAGAAGGCTACTGTAAGGATAGTGGCAAAAGATAAGCTGAAGAAGGATGGTTATAGAAGGAGTGGAAATGCAGAAGCAGATTCAAAGGATAGTCTGAAAAATTGATATGCAAGATCAGATTGCAGTTTGGGATGGCTGAGTACTAGGGTCGGACCTTGGGTGTCAGAGTGTTGTGGTCTCAATGAACAGAAATAATGATGTTAGGAAGGTGAGCCGTTTCAGGTGAAGATAATCCTCCTGAGGTGCCACTTGTCCTGGTGGAAAAGTATTTCAAGCACTTGGAAATGCAACACTGCAGTTTAGAATACAGACTGGGGCCAGAAATTTAAATTTGGGAGCCATCTGTATATAAGTGATAAGTGTAGTTGTGTAAGAGGAAAAGATTGCCAAGGAAACGGAGAATGAGCCCAAGAAAAACCCACAGGGGCACACTTACTCTTGGCTCAGTGGAAGACGGAGTGAGATCTTGGAAGGAGAAAGAGGAGCTGCTGAGACAAGACAAGAATAATCTGGAAGATGCAGCCTCTCAGAAAATAAGAAACAGGGTTTTAAAAGAAAAGAGTGGGTAAATATAGTCAAATAGTTAAACAATTTGAGGAAAAGGAGGACTGACAAAGCGCAAATGGGTCTGCTGATGTGTGAAGGCATTGGGGGTAGTATTGGAGTTGGATTGAGTGGCGGTTGCAGAAGGAAAGCGTGGAGGAGGGCATGAGGTAGCTGAACATTTTCACATCGTTTTTGATGCCAGGGTCAGGGATACTGACAGCATGGCTCCTGGAGTTGTTGCCATTTGGTTTTAATAATCTCAGTGTACCTTTAAATGTATTATCATAGTCAAATAACTTTTATTGAAACAACAGGGCAAGAAGAATTATGGATGCAAACAGAGTTCAGGACCTTGAAATCTGGAGCCTCATTCATGAACATTTCTTATTGGGAAAATTGGGTCTCAGTAGCTCCGGAGAGGGTATAGTCAAGGTTAAAATGACCATTTTGCATGACAGTCTGGACCACCACACCTATTACGTGGCAATATCACAGCACTATTAATTGAACAATCTTTTTTTGGTCACTAATTTGTGATGCTACTTTTATCATGATTTAAAGAACCAAAAACATTTATTTGTATCTAGGACTCTGTGTTTCATTCCATTTTGTACCAAACCTGCTGGTATTTAATTGAAATTGCCTTGGACTTAAGAATTAATTTAGGAAGAGCTGACATTTATACAACATTGTATCTACTAAGCTCAAGGCTTCCTTTATATCCATCAACAGAAGACAATTATTTTTTATATAGGTCCTAAACTTGTTCTTGTTCAGTTTATGCATTTCCTTTTTGAATTTCTATTATCATTAGTATTATTTCCTGCATTTTCTGTTGTGTGTGTGTCTGTGTATATGGAAATAAGAAAGATATAGGTGTTTCCCAGGTAGACAATTAATATTATAAAGAAACAACCTAAGGCAAACTGAAGTTTTTATAGCATCCAACCCCCAGTGAGCTAACACATAAAAAGTCATTTAAAATAATACTGTTGTGGACAACAGAAAAAATGGTGTTTGTTTCACATGCACAGTGCTAATTTTTCATTACTGGTTGCTGCATTTGGAGTTAAAAAGTTGTATCTGTTCAATCCTGGTCACCACCTTTCCCAGGGGGAGAACTATTTTCCTTCTAATGTCACACAAAGCTCTAGATAGTCTGTTTCTTTCCAACAGAAATACAGCGCTCTTCAGCTGCACTGTTTTAATTCATTACCCATGGCTCTTCAATGAATCTTTTCAAGGTGCTTGTGGAATAGGATGAAGGAAACTGTAGCCATAGTAGTAAGCCCACCACAGCAAACCTCACTGCCCGTGCACACAGGTATTTCAGTTTTGATGTAGCTATGAGTCAGAAAGGGTTTTGGTTTTATCTTTTCCTTCATCCCTGTCCGTTGAAGCTTTTCAATTTGAAGAACTTATTTAAAAATCTTCTAGACAAGAGGTCAGCAAACTTTTCTATAAAGGGCCAGTTGGTAAATGTTTTTGGCTTTGCAGGCCGTTTGGTTTCTGTGCAAATACTCAACTCTGTTGTTGTGTGAAAGCAGCCAGAGACAACATGTAAGCAAATGAGCCAGCCTGGCTGTGTTGTAATAAAACTTTATTTACAAAAATAGGCAGTGGGCCAGATTTGGCCTGTAGGTTGGATTTGGCTCATTGGGCCATAGTTTGCTCATCTTTGTCTCTATTCTAGACCAGAAATTTCCCAATTTTTATTTATTTATATTTTTAAAACTCAAAAGCAATGTGTTACTCTCCATGGAACTAAGGATGCAAAAGCACTGGACTGAACAAAATGTAGAACAATCACCAAATGACTTCTTAATTACTAGATAATGGCTCTGAGCATAACTGGCATTTGTCTGTTTTCTGAAGCACAAGTGGGACTACAGACTATAATAAATACACATATTGCATTGCTTGTGTGGTAACTGCTTTGGGGAGGAGTCATGGGAGCATATGCTCTTACTTACCAATCCTGTACTGCATTGAAGGATTCTTCATTTGTGATGTCGTACATTAAAATAAAGCCCATGGCCCCACGATAATAGGCTGTAGTGATTGTCCTGTATCTTTCCTGGCCTGCTGTGTCCTAAAAAATTAATAATAATCATCTCTCAAAAAATAAGGCAATAAAACATTTGGAAAGTGATTAATGATTCTGAACACATACTCATAACAAAGATTCTAAAATATACTTGCAAAATATAACTATATACCTTTTTTAGTTTTGTTTTTCCTAGTGATTCATATGACAGCTCTACAATATAATGAAAAAAATTCTTTTCTGGTAGAGTTCTGGCTCACAGTACCTTATATATGTTCACACCTATTAAACAGCACATAATTGTAAAAAATGAATTAAAAGAAGATTTTACATATCTATGAATCTGTGGCTTCTTTTATAGTTTACAACGAGAGTTTAAAATGTTAGCTCAATCATTATGTATTTATTGTTTAGCTACAAAGCACAAACCCCTGTAGGGAGAAAAAAGAAGTTTATGAAAAGCTCACTGCTTTCAAGAAGCTTGCAGTTTACAATGCTTGCTAATCTGTATAATGGAAATAAGACTATCTGCCTTGTGCGGATGTTTGAGTTAGATCTGGATTAGAGTTTCTGCTCTCCAAGTAAATTGCTGGGTGAACATGGGCAAGTTGCTGAACTTCTCTAAATTTCTGAACTTCTCTAAACTTCACATTAGCATTCTTGTTAGGGTTTATATGAAATAATGCATATGATGTGCTTAACACAGAGCCTGGCATGCAAAAAGGGATTGCTACTGCTGATTTTTACCAGTTGGATTTAAGAAGTTTTCTCATCCACTCCAATTAAAATGTTCCTCTATTCATTATTTCCATGTAAATTACTGTTAGAGGAGAGTTCCATTACAGAAAAGTAATAGCAAAAGGACAGTAAATATTTAAACATTAAGTATGTAGCTATATAGAATGTTCTTGCTCCTTTAAAAAATTCTTAAGTGTGTATAATATATTCACAATATTCAAAAGATGCTTAAGGGTATACAGTGAAATATTCCTCATAGTAATATTGACACAGTTAGCCTTGTTCAATCATATTGTGTGTATGTATATTTGTACAATGACATTTCTACAAGAGGATTTGCTATATTGAATAAAATTCCTACAAGTGGAACTGCTGAGTAAAAACAAAGCAAAACAAAACAAAACAACAACAAAAAATGAAATTAGCAGCTGGTGTGTGTCACTACTGGGAAAGGCTCACATTGGGTATGCTGTTCCTCATCCTCAGGTGTCCTCCTGCTTGGACATTGCACCATGGACCATCAGCGAGAAACTCAAGATTCTTTACAACTTCATGCTAACTTGTGTGACACAACACATATGACCCCTGCAAGTTCAGGGGCTGATGATCAAAGAAGGCTGGGAAAATCAGTGAATGAGTCTGGGAGAATGTGGGGTGTGAAATGGAACTTGAAGACTAGCTAAGTGATAATCACTTTTCATGAAGTAATCTACTCTCAGAGCAGGGATAAGGCTGGCATAATTAGATGGGTTTCTTAGGTATCTTTAGGAAAATAAGGTTTCAAAGGTAGGATGATAACAGATTATGATACCCATAATAACAGAAATAAAGCAAAACAGATGGAGGGGGATATTTAGAATGTATCATTAAAGGCAGAAAACAAAAAAGAAAGTATAGATTTCACCATTCAAAAATTTGACAATTTCTTGACTATAGAGAAAACGCTATAAATAAAATAGAAATGATCTAAAATCAAATAATAAATTGGAAAATATATTTGTAGTGTACCTGAGAGACCAAAGGTTAATATCTTTAATATGTAAAGTGATGTTAAAATTTTTAAGCAAAATGTTAAATATTCTAATTTTAAAAATTACTTATAAATGAGCACATAAATGGCTGGTTACTTTATAAAAAGAGTTCAATCCCAACAGTAATAATAGAAATGAAAATAAGGTGAGGTATCTCCACCTCTGCTGCATGGTTGCATGCCTACATATTAGAATTTATCTAACAATTATTTGAATATTTTATTGCATTTTGCTTACTATTTATACATATTGAAAATGAAAATGTAGATGCTAGAGATAAACACATATCATAAACTGCATATAATTGGGAAAAATACAAAAATTATTAGTCAGAAAAAAACAGATCTTTTGCTTACACTGGAAACTCTCAAATACTCATTGGATTTAATTCAGTTAACAGTGCATCTGACTGTGTAACAAAGAAAGTTAAAGAACATGGATAAAATCCCAGAACCAAATCCCCAAGGACTGTGTTCAAAAAGCAAGGGCATAATTAGAGATTTTGTAATATGTTTTAGCTCTCTGGGTGAATCAGCCTATTTTTAAACTTTCCCACATTTGACTTGGGTTCATATTTTCCAGAACACATTGCCTATAAATGTACCACTTTGTTGTGGGGCCTATTGTGAAGTAAATTTAAATGGCTTTCTTTTCTCTTGGTAAAATATCCTTTTGACATTGACTGACTAGCATCTTTAGGGTTTGGAGATCCTTACCTGCTTCCATTACTCTACAATAGACAGCAGTCCCCCATTTCTCAATGGGAGAAAACAGCCAATATACTCGTGACACCACTAAAAGGTGACCTGGACCTTTCCTGCCAAGCATGTCTTCCACATGAACAATGTAGGTTGTGTTTGAAAAATATTACTTTATCTCTTGGTTCTTGACCTCTTCCAGTGATGTGTCCCTTTTTCATGATGTTAATTTTATTTTGACAGTATAGAAACGAGTTCTGGTGCTATAAGAGACTTTGATTTCACATTGTGGGTGTACTTAATCTTTCAGAGAACAGAATTGAGGCCCCATTATGTTATGATTGAAATGTTACAGGAAACTGTGAGAAACCACAAGATTGAATAGTTATATATCAAAATTAAAATATAGAGATGGCAAAAACAGCTTTCAAGGAAAAAAAATAGAAGAAAAAAATAGAAGCTTTCAGATGCAATACTTAGTAGCACTTAAGTCACAGCAAGGGGCAAGATCTGAACCCAGAAACACACTCTTGTTAGATGTATCTGTCAACACAGAATTTTCAGGGAGAATAAGAAATTGAATCAGATAAGAGAAGTGTATTAAAAAATACAAAGAGGAAATATCTCTTCTCTCTATATGTAAAGAAAATATAAAGAATACAACTCAGTTTATAAATGGACTCTAGATTGGCTGTGCATTGGTTTTGGGAATTGAAAACAATTTCAGTATTACAACTCATTAGCATTTTTTTCCATGGTATCAGGGAAAAAAAAAGTCAGAAAAATACCTCATTTTATTTGACATTTACTAATGATGATAGAAGGTTATATCTGAAAGGAAAGAACATTTTATATGTCAAGTGCCACTAATGTAATTAAACACAAGCAGTCTCAGAAGGTAACTGAGTAAATATGGTAGCTTTTCTTAATTTTGGGGGAAACTGGCTTCAAACTCTGTCTCTGAGTTGTTCCTCTCCCAGGTTGACTCTAGTAAGAGGGATGCCTGCTGACTTTCTATAAACATAGGATTCTGATGATTGAAAATCACAACTGGAAATCTCTTACAGGGAAAATGAGGGATAAATTTATGACTAAAAGCTGAAAATTTTCATCCATGAGTGATAACTTTCATTTTTCTCTCTTTTAAGAAAAATAAAATAATTTTAATTGGTTTAAATATCTTGATTTCCCAATCATGGTTTTAGGAGAAATTTTTGGCTTTATTGATTAGCAAATACTTGAATATTTGTCAAGAAAAGAATTGTAAAATGGTAAACATTAGCAGATTGACAAGTAACAACAAGGAACACTTTCAGTTTGAATTTTGGCAATTTTGTCATTGTTTTTGCCTTAATTTTTTCCCCCTGATAAAACATTTTATTTTCTTAACTGCATGTGCTGCATGCTCAAACCCTTCTGAGGTCACACAGAGTTAATATGTAGTTTCAAGATGGAAGAAATAGCTTTTACTTGCAAGGTACGAGTTATAATGTAATTTGCTTTTTGTTTTGGTGGTTAATTCTCTCTGTATTGAATTAAAGGGAAAATGGAACTAACTACTAGTAAAGGAACAGACCTCAAATAATATCACCATAATCAAAATACATTTATTGAATGTCTAGACAGAAAAATAGATGGAAGTATAGACAATCTTGGTATATGATAAAGCAAGTAATTTTATAGATGGAGAAATCAAAACACTGGTGTTAACTGATTAGCAAAGATAATTTAATTAAGCTACAGGAAATAAATTAAAGGCTATATAATATCCCAATGTGGAGGTGAACAGAAATGGGGGCTGGGAACTCTACAACACAAGATATAAAACCCACACTCATTAGTGAGTTTCCTAGTGAGTATCCAAAGATGTGAAATGGAATAAAAGCTCAGACATTTAGTGTTCAAGCAAGTAGAGATTATCTTGAATCTTCAAAGGAAGATTAAAGTATGTTCAATACAGTTTAATATTAACATTGATCGATTGATTCATTTATTCAATAAACATTTAGTGAACACCCATTACTAGTTAGGGACAGTGTTAGGTATATATCAAATTTATTTTGTCTATTCTAGGTCTATTTTGCATATTTAAAAATTCTAAATGTTCAGAACACTTAACACCATATTCCTTACATGTCTGCAAAGGATTACATGAAGTGGTGGAAGCACTGTTTTTAAAAAGCAGGCAAGATAGCAATTTAAAATGATAAGGGAGATGATTTGCTCAGTGGTAAGGTACTCCGATTCATATGACTAACCCCAGTTTTCATGATCATTATGAAAGTAATATAAATTTCATAGATATCCATCCACTTCTTTATATACAGAATAGAAAATATACAAAATTAAAGGTGATCTTATTGAGAAATATAACATAGTTCTTACTGTGTGAATTCATGAAAGATATGCTAAAACATATTAATATAGTCCACTTATGTAAAATTGTCTTTAAAAAGGTGGCTTGATGTATCTTGTTCCTATGAAAATTAGATCTTTACCAATCAATGCACATTAGACTATTAAAAGGGCAGAACAGTGTTGCTTGAAGCGACAAAAATTACATATTGCTTCATGTTAGAATATCATCCCCAAATGATCAAAATATCAAGACAAAAAATCTACAGGTGTGATGTATAATCCCCCAAAACAACAAAAACAACAAAATGCTGAATATTACACATCACTTCTATTGTATGATGCTACTTTCCCCCAAGCTGTATTTATTCTTTTAGTTCCATAAATAGGCAAAAAAACAGCATTGATTTTAGTCTTATAAAAATAGTAAGCAAAACAGGAAGCTTAAATATTTTATGCTTTCTTGTTGCATATTTATCTTTGGACTAAAATAAAAACTTTCTTTCTTAAAGCAGTTAATCCTCCAGTAAAATAACATTTACAAACTGCTTTTCCCTACTGATCTTGTGCAGTCAGTTTGAATTCATTTATACACCATTATACAAGCATCTATAAAACAAGCCCACATTTTAGAAGACAGCACTAATAAACCTGCCTCTAAATAGCTATTCAGTCAATTTAAATGTTCTTCATACCTATTGTCCTTTATCCATCCTCTTGACACCAGGAGATTTTATTGATCAAATTTTCTTGTCATGATGTTTAGCATTGAAATATCAAAACCTTCATTTTACAATGGTATCCACTTCTAAGTAAAACCTAATAAGAGAAGCCCAAGCAGAATGATAAAACTTGACCTATTATTTCATGGCAGTGTTACCATGGCAATTCATCTCCTGGAAGAGAGGAAAAGCCATATATAGATCTTTTGTAGGGGCCTTTTGACTCCATTGTCAGTGATGCCCTCACATATTGATCAACTGTATTTTCACACTCATGAAATCTGGCGACACTCTTTGGTAAACCCTATTTAAACACTCAAATAGATTCTCTTCATGACCTTAATAAAATTAACAATCAAAATTGTGTAAAGGTAATCTTTATTAATTTTATTTGAGAGTTTGTTTTCTAAAATTCTTACCATAATACAGGGAAAGACGCAATTTTTACTCTATTTCTTATTAGCCTTTTTTTGCATACTTCTTCACATTTTGATTATGCTCAACTTTTCCAAAACCTGGAGCATAAATACCCCAATGCAGGCAGCATGGAGCTTTTACTCAAGGTTGGTGATGGTTTTTCTTTACAGAACATAATACAAAATGTTTGCATCAGATCAAATACACTATGCTTTAAAGGATCAGTCTTTTGAGTGGGACTTTTACTGTTCCCCTAAAATTGGCAACTAAGACTCAAACCAGAACTCTCCTTACAAAGGGATGGGAGCTTCCACTCACAGAAGCCATGAGAAGAAGTGAGTTGTTTGCAAGAAGGTTGTAATATCTGCATAAGCAATGAAATCCTTGATCTCCTTTTGTGCAAGGATGCATGATACATGGAGGAGGGGAAGGTAGTGGAATGGCTCGATTTCCCACAGGTTAGTGTGCTAGGTTCTGTGAGTTTGCCATGGATCAACAAACAGCACAATAGATAAACGCACTTGAGACATCCATCAACAGACCTCCACTGGATGAGGGAAAAGAGGCTCTGGAATATTGTGGTTTGAAGCTGTATCACCCCAGAAAGACATTTTCTTAAATTTAATCCATTCTTGTGGGTGTGAACCCACTGTAAATAGGACCCTTTGATGAGGTTACTTCATTTAAGATGTGTCCCACCTCAGTCAGGATGGGTCTCAATCCTATTACTGGGGTCCTTTATAAGAGAATGAAATTCAAACAGAGAGAAAGGGAGAGAGAAAGAAAGCCACAGGAAGCAAGAAGCTGAAAAGGGACCCAAAAGAGAAAGAAGAGACCAGGAGATACCACCATGTGCCTTGTCAAGTGACAGAGGAAGCAAGGATCATGGGCAGCCAGCACTAGAACGCCACAGTCTTTGGGGAGAAAGTATCACCTTGACAATGCCTTGATTTGGCCATTTTCCTGGTCTCAAAACCATGAGCAAATAAATTCCCATTGTTTAAATTAGCCCATTTCATGGTATTTCCTTGAGCAGCCTAGGAAACTTAAACAAGTATACCAACAGGGACAGGAGGGAGATGAAGAGATGTTAAAACAGGAAGGAACCTGAGCAAATCTTCCATGTCATGGCACTGCGCAGTGAGGAAACCCCTACAGGGCTTCCTGAAGACCCTACACAAGGAAACCAGCATTTGGATGCCTGTCACACAGAAGGTGTGGGCCAGGACAGGCTTAGCCAGAGAAGCCAGCACAGAACTATAGTTGCATGTCCAGTGAAGCAGAGAGGTCTGTGGTCTCTTTCTCCCCCAACCTTCCTTCCACCCCTGACACTGGAAGAGCAAGGACCAGAAGAGGGACAGAAACAATGAAAGATTAGATCAAACCCCTTTTCCTATTACACACAAGCCTCGAAGGATGTTGCCAGATTTATGTTACTGTGCTATTTTTTTATGAACTCCTTTGTTTAATAAGAGAAAATGACTGGAAAGCTATGGGGTCTGTCCAAGTTGTGGCTTAGGTATGGGCAAGGGATATTGCACAGAGCATGACTGGAGTCAGGGTTCAGAGAAAACAATACCAACTCAAGATATTAAGCACCAAACTCTCCACCAATGAATAAAACAACAACAACAACAACGTGAAGAATATAGTCTTAAAGAGGGCTTTACATATTTTAAAGCACAGTCACATACATCATTTCTATTTAATTATTCTGTGATAGTATACAGTTTTATAGATGATGAAACAGAAATGAGGAGGTTAGTGCGGTCACACCTGTCACACATTTATCCAAAATCTAGCCCTGCTTCTGAATATTAGGCTGAATATTGGGGAATTTAGCTTACATTTTTTCATCAAACATGCAAATCTGATGTTACCACAGTTATTTGATATGTATTTCATGTATGTGCTTTAGATCCTTGTCAGCTTCACTTTTGCAAACCATTAATTCTTTGACCAGCTGCAGCTTAGTGTCCAGTCCTAATACTCTACTGAAATTGTTCACATTAAAGTAATCAATGACCTCCTAATTGCCATATACATGAGGTTGATTTCCCAAGGAATCTTGCCAAATCTGTAACTGTAAAGAGCAACTGAAACTCTGGGCAGGTAAGCAACACATGACATCTTTTGTTTTTAAAACCTTGATTTAACATATCACTCCTTTATACCTTTTTTTTAGTAAATTCTTGGTATTAATCACAATACTCCTATTTAGTAAATCCTATCTGCATTGTCTGAAACATATAGTACAGGACCACTTCTTGTTTTTTTAAAATCCACTCTTCCAGGACATGACTTTCTCCTAATTCTTTTCTCTCTTTGGATTTTCTTCTCTATTTTACCTTGCAAGCTCCTGTTTTTTCTGCTCACCTCTTAAGAGTGTTGTACAGTTTTCAGATCTTCGTGCTCTTATCTTTTTGCACTACATTATATTTATAATTTTAAATATATTCTATAAACAACTCTACCTTCTTAGGAAATCTTGGCCACATTCCTGTGTTGCCAAATCATACTTCCATCAAGATAACACACAAATATCTCAGATTAAATTGAACAAAAACTGAAGTCAATGCATTTCAGTCCTACTTACAATGGGTTCACACCCATGGGAATGGATTAACTTCAAGAACATGTTTTTCTGGGGTACATACAGCTTCAAACCATCATACCAAGCATGGTTTTCTCTACCTTCTAGGAAAAAATGCCATTAGTTGGGTATGCAGAGCTAGGATCTTCAGAAAGGAAAGAAAATGCATAAGGAATTTAGCCTGTAAAGAGTAAACACATCTTTGCAGAAAAGAAGAAAAAAGTAAAATTAAACAGTATCATACTGGGAGTCAGGAAACCTGGGTTCTGATTGAAGATCTGGCACTTATCAGCTGTGTGAACTTGGTATCTCACTAGCTTTCTAGGCTTCAATTTCTTCATTTGTAAATGAGACATTCAAGTTTCTCTAAGTCCTCTTCAGCTCTGAATTCCCAGAATGTTTTAAACCACAGTTCTTCTCTCATAGGACTTTTGATCTAGTTCACCAGAATCTTCTATTGGTGAAATTGGTCCACTAATACTCTGATTACCATTATATTTGTATATATGTTTACTACCTTATGAGAGTTGGTTTCACTTTTCTATGCTGCTTTTAATTCATTTCCTGCTTTTTCTTTGATTGGTTGAGTGATTTCTTTTGTTTTCCAATTTCATTCTTCTTTACATTTATTTTGAAGTTATATAATGTGTTAACATTTAAAAATTCATAATTAAAGTAAAAATTTAATTAATATCTTTACTTCCCCAAATTCAAGTACTTAGAATAATTTGTCAGTCACCTCTTTCCATCTTACCTAATAATATTATATAAAGACCTATATTTTAGTATGTTCTTGATTTTTACCTCCTAACTTAGACATTATTATTTTTCACACACTGTGCATTTATATTTATACTGAACAACATGTTTTTAGTTTTCTTGCTTACAATTTCTTCTTGCATCTCAAATCATCTTCCCATGTTTCTGAAATGTTTTCTTTAGAAATCCCAGTGTTAAAGGTATGTTGGTAATAAACACTCAACTTTGATATGTCCAAATATATATTTATTTAACACTTATTCATGAATAATGTTTAGCTGTATATAAAATTCTAGTTATATTCTCTTTTCTTTACAGTTATTATTCTACTGTTAATGCCATTGAAAAATCTGTTGTCAGTCTAATCATTTTTCCTTTGAAGATAAATGAAGCTACTTCATCTTTGGTGTTCTGAGGTTTCATCAAGATGTGGCTACATTTACATTTCTTTTATATATGCTGTGGGGGATCCATTATGATTGCCAATTTTGAGGATTCTTGTCTTTCAACATTTCTGGTGGGAAATTCAGTCATTATGTCTTTGAATTGCTTTTCCCCCACTCTTTTTATTCTTTTAATTCGGAATTCCAATTAGATGTCAAGTAAATAGGGAGATGATACATCCTGGTTTGCCTAGGAATGTCCTGGTTGATGGCTGTGATAGATCAATTAATGTTTAATTAATAACTTAACTAACCTATTAATTGTCACAGAATTTATTCAGTTTAATTCAGTCTTGGAATTAGGTCTGGTTTTGCAAAACAAGTTTATACTTTTTGACATTGTAGATTCTTGTCATATTACCACTGATAGTTCTAAACAGTTGAAAAAGGTTTGAAAAAATTCTAAAATTGTCAGTTTTAAAATGAATTTAGAACTGAAAAGAAAATATATGGCTGTGGCATGAATTTGCCTCTAGAATAGGAACATTCATGTGCTTTGTTTACTCCCTGACTAGTTAAATCATCAAGCAGCTACCCAGTTCACTTCTTTTCTCTGATCAGCTTTCTTCTGTTACCCATGTTGGAAAGTGATTGTGTCATTCATGTAAGTCAAGATCTCAAGCTGATCTCTGACTACAGAAATGCTTTGTTTGGCTAACATAGTGTTTAAAATTTTTTAAGCCAACATTTTAAAATGTTGAGATCTTTACACACAGAAAAAAGCCAGATTTCCAATTTCTCTTGAAAAATGGAAAGAGGTGGTGAATATATTGCCTGCATTGCCGTGTGGTCACAGAGACCTGGAGCAGGGTTGCAGGGACCCCTGTTAGGAAAATCACAAACACCTGTTACATGGCCATCTCCCAGGCCTCACCCATCCCCACCTCCTACTCTGGGGAAGTCACCAACACACAATAAGTGGCCATCCTCAGGCCTTCTACTACCCCACCTCTTTCTCTATTGTGTGCCACTCTACATTCCAGGGGAGATGTTAAGTCTTACGAAAAGGCCCTGACAGACCTTAAACCCAGAAACAGAACAAGCAGCCCTCAATGCTTATCAGAACAGGAATTGTCAGTGGCAGGGCCCCTCCCGCCGAGGTGGATAAAAACCACACTCAAACAATATAGATTGGTCTCTTCTCTGGAGCAAAGTGGGGTGTGCAGAGCTGCCATCTATCATCCCCAACCAAGGGTAATTTTCAGCCACCTTGGGAGACCAGCCATCATGGGACTTCTTTCCCTGTTCCTTTGGACTTTTTGTGCTGAGTAACTGATAAGGAGATTGTTTGCCCTTTCTGGGCTCTTTATTCTGTGCAAGTAAAAAAGGGATATTTTCTTGAAAGTTTCTGTTGTGCCCTGAACCTGTGTTCCCATGACATTCCATTGTAGCAACTTGCTCCACAGCCTTCTTCAGACTGTCATCTGGCCCTCTTCTCTCCTTTATGTTGTTGCCTGGCCCCTGAGGCTTGCAGTTTGAGATTGCCCCAGCACCCCCACCAGCATAGTACCACCATTTACCACTGTTCAGAACCATTTTATATCTTCCTATTGGCCGGGAATAAAGTCCAAATCCCTTAGGCTCTTTTTCATCTAGCCACAACCTCCCTTTTCAACCATTTTATTTATATTTATTATGTAAATTTCTTCCTCTTTTTGTACCCTCCACATTAGAATTTGACCACATTTTTCCATTCCTCTCTATATTTCTTATCTCTGTGTCTTTCTTATATGACACTCTTCCATAGACCCATCTTTTCAGCCTTATGTTTACACACTCAGGAGAATTCAAATATGTCTTCAAAAAAAAGTAACTACACCCTATAGACTAGATATTCTTTTTATTCTTCTTCAGCCTCTTAACTAAGAATAAAACTAGTTTTTAGCTTAGCCCAAACAATTTAGTCCCTAAGTCAAATTTAGATTTGGGTTTCCAAATTTATATAAGACAAAAGTAGATTGTTTTAACTAATCAGTATTCTATCCTGATTAATGTTAAAAAGCAACCAAACATTGAAAATCCATATTCCCAGCATTCCACTGGGTACCGCAAAAAATACAAAATAAGCACCTATGAGATGCAATCTCTAAATCAAGGAATTTGCATTCACTGTAAACTGGCAAAGTGAAGCACATAAAGCAATCTGAGAACCTGGTTGTGTATGAACTAGAGAAAAGGCAGGCTGATGTGAGCTGGGAAAGCTACAGGAAAAGGTAGGGTTCTGGCAAGTTCCAGTGATTGGCAGATTTTGAAGGACTGAGGAAAGGTGGTTTTAGCAGAGGAAAGACACAACCACAATCAGATTGTGGGTAAGATCTTGGGAGCGGGCCAGGGAGTGAAGAGATTGGTGCTCTTTATCCTTTGTGGATTTCTCTACCATGTTGCTCTGTAGGGCCTAAAACCATATTTATCTTTAAGTATTGCAGAAGGCTTCTGTTTGACATCTGAAAATTTACCAGTTTTTGCAAATGGACAGTATGATCCACCTCCCCTTTTTAAATTATAGCATCTGGGGAAAACAAACAACTAAGAACACATTCTTGCTCCTTCTAGAGCAGGATTCATAATCTGGAATGGAAGAGAGAAAATGTAATCTATGACCCAATACCAACTGTATGACCTTATGTAATCTATGACCCAATATCAACTTTATGACTTTGAGCAAGTAACTTAAACCCCCTGGCTTTTCATTTCCTAAGTAAAATAGGGATATTATTATCTACTTTCTCAAGGTTGCTGTGAAGATTAAATAAAATAAGTGAAGGCTTCTTGCACGTACTAAGTGCTCAATAAATGAGATTTTTTTTTTTCAGAAGCAGGAACCTGTAAAGGAAATAACACAAAATTTGCAATTAAGATTTCTGTATTCCAACCCTGGCTCTGAGGCTCACAAGCTGTGCAACTTTAGAAAATCATCTAACCTCTCTGAGCCTCAGCTTCCTGATTTCTGAAATGAAACCAATACCTAACCTAGCGGAAGTACAAGCTGCAAATGAGAAGTTCTTTGTGAACTATAAAATGCTATAGGTAGCATTATTATTATTGATTGTATTAATGACAGCAAAGAATTGAAGCCAGCATGTCAAATTCCATTAGAAAGTGTCTGTTAAAATGCAACTAGACTGCTCCATGGAACATTGTATGTGGAACCTTATTCATTCCGCTCCAATCACCCAGAATCTACATACCCTCATTTTCTCTCTCCACAAACCCTACCCCTTGCCCACTCACACACATAAGAAGGGAACAAAATTCAAAGATGAAATACACAGTTAAATTCCTATCATGACCATCACTTGATTAGGCTTGCTGATTTCTTTGAGGTCTTTTGCACATTCTCTTATTTTTATGCTTGTTTTGAGAGAAAATGCCTAATGAATTACAACAGTGTTTCAAGATCAAAGCAGTGAAACTCACATCTCAAACTACTACTTCTTTGGTTGATAAGAATCATTTAGCAGTAAGCATTATGTCTAATGAAAGAAGTTTCTAAAATATACAGGGAGACAAAGGGAAACGAAAAAGTAGAAATCAGCTGCTAGAGAAATAGAGGTCACTGCAGCATCTAATTACATGCTTCATAAAGGAGAAAGCAAACACGCCGCAGGCAACTGGCTGTGCAACAGCTGTGGGCAACAAGGGGATAAAATGATTGTCTCTGGGAATAGCACTGCAAAAACATGGAGGACAGACATCAAGGAAAGTCTTTGGAAAGGTTTCTTTGCCTGGAATAGTACTGCTATTACTAAATTACACACATTTTTCTTTATAAGCAGGTCCAATATAATTGCTTCTTTTAAAATAACCTTTTGTCTTAACTGATTCTAAAATCGTAGTGACATGATATTATGCCCAAAAGGCAATTCTGGGTTGCTGAGGGCTGTCTCACAAATTGCTAAATCAGTGGAAAATATTAAGCCCATTTGCCTTGCATTTGGGAAGCAGTGACCGCCTGAGCCTCACACAGCATGGGGCACTCTCACATGGAACCTCCAGGATTTCACATTTGTGTCTGAGATAACATAATACCAAATTTTACAAGGCACCAAGTCATCCATGGCCACCTAGGATTAATGGCAATTGCAAATGAGGCTCAGGATCACAAAGCAAAGTAGATAAAACCTTGGCTTTTTGCCTGCATTTGGAGGGGTCTGTTGAAACCATCTAGAGATGGCTTCAATGGCTGTTTAGGCAATTCTCTCTTTTCCGTTCAATTATGAACAGACACTGATATAGAGCTGAGTCTGGTGCTGGGCTCTATAATTGGAAGAGCGGAAATAAAAGACAGGAGTCAGAGGTCAGCTACAGAGCCTACTAAAGGGTGGAGAGATGTGCCCAGGGGCGATCATTCAAGGAGGCTTCATTCAGCCTTCAGAAGTCTGAAGAGGGACTTTCTATAAACTTTGAGGATATAACAGTCATTCTGATAGAGCATGGGAAGCGGCGTTTTTACTTTTTGTGAATCTTCTTTCAAGACAGAACAGGACTTAATTGCGGGGTGGGGGAGGGGATACGGCCAGAAATTGGCTGAAGGGACTGGCAAGCTGGAAAGGAAGACGTCCTGTTTATGGGGCTGGTCTGCAGATCGTGAATCCTCCTTCGGTGGAGGTGGTGTGTCTTCTGGGCTGGTGGAAGGGCCAGAGGCGGGGAGGGCAGAATGCGCTCGGTGGCACCAAGGTATCACTCAGCGCTGTTACCGTGTGGTGCTGCTTTTGAAAGGAAAACTATATGACTGTAAAACCAAAAACATCGGACTGTGTGCATATATATATACATATATATGTGCCATCTAGTATTAGTGATAGGGAAATAAAGCCCATGTATAAAGCACAATTTAATCTTTATTTTTCATAGCAAGTCACAAAAATCACTGCATTGGAACTAGACCAAATATCACTAAATCATTTGCCTAATAATGGGGCAGCCCGTAAAGCACTTTTCTCACATTTCAATTTCACTGACAACATGGCTGCTGGCATTAGAAGCCTGAAATGGTATGGTATACAGATTATAATTCAAATTCCTACTTTCAATGCAAAAGCCATCTAGGACTTGTGTGCCAGACAAATGGACAAATATAAATATGTATTTTTAACCACGTAAATGGAATTTACTGCTTGAATAGCTTGATAGCAGAGCCAGAGAGCAGATGCACTGGCATGTAGTTGATCCTTCTCCTATAGGAATGATGGAAACTTCTCCAGCTGGGCACCACCCAGGCTGGATTATGCCAGTCCTGATGGTCATGCTGTGTTAATAAGGTCAGGTTCTGATCCCAGTGTGTTTTACCCTCTGCTCCAAGTTGCCTGACAACATGCTCAACCTGAGGAGTCATTTCACAAATATGAGAGGCAGGCAGATGGCCAAGAGTAAAACTGGATTTGCAGAGATCCTTCATCCTTCATAGATGACAAAGGGAAGATTCTTTGTACCCAAAGACTATTCTAAGCTTTAGAAGAACCTGACCAGGTGAGGCAGAGTTTTGCCCCACTTGAGAAGTCAATAGCAATGAATTCTGATGTAGAATTGGCTTGGAAAGTTGAATACAGTGGATAGTCCCCTCGGCCTTCCTTTATCAAGGAAGTTTTAAGAGACTTATTACTTCTAGTTGATTTTTTATAAATATAAATTACATTTGGCAATTGAACATGGTGCTGCACCTTCAGAATTCTTTTAGTAGGTTTGGTGGTGGAGCCTGGGGATTTGCACTTTCTCTAAGTTCCTTGGTGATTCTGAGGCTAGTCATTTGACTAATATGGAATAACTAGAGAGAAAGACTGGGTTTAGATGGCTTGTATTCATGTTCTAACTCTACGACCTACTAACTGTGTGACCGTGGAAAAATCGTTAACTCCCGTTTCTCAGTTTCCTCATTTGTAAAGTAGGGATCATGATAGAATGACTCCTAAGGTTGTTATGAAAATTAAAAGAGCTAATCGATGTAACTTGTTTAGTATATACTAGGACCTCAGACAAAGGAGGCAAGCAATACATTAGCTATTGCCATTCCCAGCTGCAACTTTTTTTTTTTTAATTTCTCTTTCACATGCAATGTTTTCTTCATCAATATGTTTAATGTTTATGGTTTAGGTTTTTAAATTTTCTATATAATACATACATATCAAAATATTATTGGTGTAATATATAATTTTTGGATGTCATTTTTTAAAGATGTGACTACAAACCATGATTAATCACTTTTATTTGAATAAAATGGTGAGTGATCAAGGGATAAAGACATATTACAAGTTGTCATTCTTTGCTAAAATATCTTTTTATCTCAGATGGAAAAGAGATTACTACTATGCTCTTCCAATTTGCTTGAAGTTGACAGGCAAACACTGCTGAGCTTTAACGTATCTTTTTGCCAGACAATCTACTTCAACATGTCCAAGACAATTAAAAAACAAACAAGACGAAATAAAAAATTGGAAATTGCCATACAAAGGAAAGCAGACCAATAATGCCTGGAATGTTGTCTGGGCATTTCCTCAGATTGACTTCTGCACAGGCATGAAGGTGCTTTGTCTGAATAGTGAAAATTATATGGAGATTTATAGATTTTGACTCAAAATATAAAGAGACTCACTATTAACAGAATGGGTTGCCTCATGAATCAGTGAGTATTTCATCACAGAAGATGTCTGAACATAGATGAGCAATAATGAGGATAATTATAGAAGAGAGTTGTGTGTTCTGTAAGAGATTAGACCACAAAACCACAAGATTCTAAGGGGAAAGTTGTAGATGATATCAAAGTTACAAAAATGGGGTATTGGAAGGTTAGTGCTATTGATGACTAAAAAGAAGTAGCGAAGTTAATGAAGGTCTGTGGGGAAGACAAGGAGCTTGGATTTTAGATTTGATTTATTTTAGCTATAGGTGGAAACTTCGAAGCTTTGATGTACTAAATTCAACAGTCTATAAATAGATATTTTCTCATGTTAAAACAAATTTACTTTTACTCCCCCAAACTCTCTTTGACTTCTGTTTATCTGCTTTTCCTATCCTACAAGTTTCATTGAGTTCATATGGGAGATTACTATTTATTTCTAAATAATGATATAAATTTTGGATGGATGCCCAAACAGCCAATGAAAAGTATGCTTATCCAGAGGGTGCTCAAACTTTTGGACTACCAAGGCTATGGTCCCAAAACTTGTAGCTGGAATTGACAAACTTCTTTTCTCATAACGGTAAAGCTTAGCATTCAAAGTGGCCACCATAACTACTCATTTTGCAAAAGAGTTCTACATTTGGCATCTCCTTTATACAACCCCATGGTTGTTGGCACTAGATTGCTTAAATTTGATTTATGTGAAGTTGTCCCAGTTATTCCAGAAACTATCAAAAAAATGTTATTAGGGTCAGAAAATCATGAGTTTATATTTAGGTCACTGAAATGTAATATCAGGCATCTCCAATGATTAAATGAACTACAAGGCTACTATAAGCAATGTAAAAGTAACAGGAGGTGGATTGGCTGACACACGGTCAAATGCAGCCCTAATCTTCTGATCATAGGAAGATGGATACTTCAGGCATAGGCACACTAATATGTAAAATTAAATTTGGTCCATCCCAGAAACAAGTTAAATTGGGTTAGGAGCCAGAAGCCCTTTCCAGAGAGGGAGGGAGGGAGGGGGAAGGAGGGGAGAGAGAGAGAGAAAGCACTTGGGAACAAGTCATTTTATTCAGTAAGTTCTTCCAATTGTAAACTTGGGCATCATCTATTTCAATGCCATAAACCCAGTACCAGGAAACTTACTCTCCTCCAACAGGAGACTTCTCTTTAATCTTAACTAATAATCATGGCAACACAAAGTTATTTTATCTTTGATTCTGAAATCAAGTACAAGTACTGCCTATCTCCTGTCCTAATAAAAATCCAAATGCCAAAATGCAAAACTCATCATTAAAATATTTTAAGAGTTCATAAAAGGAAGCCAATTCTTTGTAGATTTCCACTGATTCTACCTAACAGTGACATTGTAAAACTCCTTACCATAAGATGGCAGAATCTGGTTCACATTTGGACTAGAAACTCCTCAATTTCTGCAACAAAATTCACTTGTAAGAAGCTGTTTTCCCCCTGGGGTCAAGGTTGCTTTGCCTACTTACAAAATAAGAACCTAAATAATACCCTATTCCATTAGTTATTCCATTAGTCAGCTGTTTATTCTAAAAGTACTTTGAGAGCAGAGGTTTCCTAAAGAAATATCTTTCCACTTTACCTTGGTATAACATAGCAAGATGTCATAAACAACCAGATGGTTTGAAAAACATTATTGAAAATCATGGGAAAAAGTGAAGGACTGCAGTGATTATTCAAAGTAATAAATTACTATTTGCTTTGCTTCAATGAAATTGATTCTGAATATGATGTTGCACTTCCACTCAGTTTGAATGTACCATCCATGGAGTGACACAAAGGGAAGCACACAGTTACTCACCTGAAGTTCTCTCTGATTTGGTAACTTGGGTTTCTTATTTTGTTAATTAATGGAAAATACAGCATTAGCTAACAAACCAGTTTCTTGTGTTTAGAAATGAGATCACCTCACCTAATTCAGACTGGAGCTAACTGACCAACCAAAGAGTGGAGTGAGGGTCATGTTATTGGAAAAGAGGAAGAGCTAACTCCCCTTTAAGATCTCTGAATATATGGCAACCAAAATTAGAAATGGGAAAGTCATTTTACCTGCTCATCACATTCATTTTTCATGACTGAAGATTTGAGACAACTATTCTGGAATGGCATAGAATACCATCGCCAGACACATTCAGCCCAATTTATTTGAGAAGCATTGTTTTCGTGTATTTTTACTACAAGATCTACAGGGCTTTCAACAACCCTGCATTTTTGTATTATATTCAGCTATTTAGATTAATTTTCACCTCTCTAAACAAATAGAATTCTTTCCTTTTCAGGAAATAGAGATATCTTTGCAGTTTGTTCTATCTGAGTCCTTTAATTTGGAGTCTTGATTCCACCTCTTATCAGAGTACACCACCAGGCAAACTTGAGAATTATGGACTACAAACTACAGGCAAACACCAAGTAGCATGCAATTAAAGGAGATTTCATGGCTCAGCAGTTTTCATAATTACATTAAAGCCAGGCATGTTTCTCTTTAAACACCAGAATGAGTTTTTATAAAGAAATTGGTTTCAGTATCTGCCATTAGAAAGTAAATAAGCAAGGATTAAAATGACATTTACTGCACTGAAATAGTGGCTTGATATAGATAATCCAGTGGATATAGTACAACATACTCTTGTGTGGAAGAGAGGAAGGGGCTTTGGACATGGGAATCAGTTCTCTCTGGGTTAAAGGCTCCATTCTCCCCAAATTAGCTCTGGGACTTCTGCGAGTTCACTTATCTTTTCACTTACCTTATTTGTAAAATGAGGTGATTTTAAGCTCTCTTTCATTTCTAAAGACTCCAAAGATTAAGACTTTCTAAAGAAACTGATTACTAGGAAAAACCTACATTAACACACACTGTAGGGTACCTAAAAAGCTGTTTAGTAAATGATTTAAAGGTTTCATGAGTTTTAGTACAATGATTCTTAAACTTTATCATGCATCAAAATTTGTTAAAATGGAAATTCTTAAAATTTCATCATTAAAGACTGATTTAGTGGGTTGGGACTTAGGGGAAAGGGGCATGGAAATCTGTACATTTAATAAGCTCTCCAAGTAATTCTGCTGTAGGGGCTCTGTGGACCTCACTTTGAGATGGAACTAGTGGCCTGAAAGAATTAAAGCAATTTTTCTAAATCCTGGCTTAATCCTTGGGAAAAAAAAAAAAAAACAAAACAAAAAAAAAAACAACACTTCAATAGGATAGTAATGCCCAATAATTATTCCAAATAAAAATAATTTCTTCTACTCTCAAAAATATGATTACAAAAGAATAAATATGACATAATTCCTCAGGAGCGTTCAACTTTGGCTGCCACATACAATTTCCAAATCATCCTTTCTACGTATTAAGTTCTTTAAATTTCTCCTCCTCATGGAAGTCACCTTTAATTACCATATATCCTGGGTATTTGTCAACCCAACATGTAGGTTGCCCTGGATTTTTCTGTCAAAACATTCTGGTTATAACCCATACTTTACTGTCTATGTCAATGTCAAGTCTATTTCCAGCAGGTTAAAAAATTATATAGTATGATCCTAGTTTTGTTTAATAAAGTATACAAATCTAGATAGCAAAAAAAATAATTGAAATTGTATATATGTTAATAGCAATTATTTCTGGAGGGTTTGCTTAGAGGTGGGTTTTACTTTCTTCTTACTCTTCTGTATTTTCAAAATTTTCTAAAAAGGTTATTGTGTATTTATATTCTCCCATTTAGGAAAAAACAAGAAAAGAGGGAGAGATAGAGGGAAGGAGAAGGAAGAGGAGGAGAAAAAAGAGATGGCATGTGTGTATGAATACATGAGAGAGAGGCATGAGAGGCAGAGAGGCAGAGAGACAGAGAGACAGAGAGAGAGAGAGGGAGAGAGGAAGCAAGAAAGACAGACTTCCTGGTGAGTGCTGTAACTGAGGCATCATGGGAACACATAAGCGTGGTCTCCTAACTGCCTAGGGGATATCAAGGAAGGGCTCCTAAAGGAGGTAATGCTTGGTCCTAGTCTGTCAGATAACAGTATGTAAGCTTTTCAGGAAGAGGAGTACCCTAAAGAGCATGGGGACAGGGGAGAAAATGGCCTGTTTGGGATTTACAAGTAGTTTGCCTGGGTGGAGCACACACAGACTATATGGCAGTGACATTTAAATTATGGACCAGAAATTTAATGAAGTGAGTAACAGACAGCACTACAAAAACTAATAGAACAGAACAAAAATATCAGAGTGTATCACACAGAATAAGAATGTGTCATTTTGTGAAGATTTTAGTGCATGTCTGAGTCTCTGCGTGCATGTGTGTGTGCTTGTAAGTTTGACTGTGATACAAAAGTTTTGAAGCTGTTCCTGGGAAGTCCTGGGAAGTCATGAGGGCCCCATGCACAATAATGACAGAATCAGATTTACATCTTAGAAAAAGAGATTAGTCTGGTTCTGTGGTAGGTAGAATAATGGCCCCTTGAATGCCCACATTCTAGTCTTCAGAGCCTGTGACTATATTGTTACCTTACATGGCAAAAGGGACTTTGCAGATGTGATTAAGTTAAGGATCTTGAGATGGGAGAGATACTACCCTGGATTATCTGGGTGGTCCAGTGTCATCACAGAGATCCTTATAAGAGAAAGAGGGAATCCAGGAGAGTTAGAGAAGGAAATGTGGCATCAGAAGCAGAGGTCAGAGAGAGCTCAAGAGAGAGGGAGGGAGGGAGGGGGAAGAGAAAGTGGAGGGAGAGAGAGAGGAAAGGGGTGGGGGGGAGGGGAGAGGGAGGGAGAGACCTGAGGATGCTGCACTGCTGGCTTTGAAGATGAAGAAGAAGCAACAAGCCAAGGAATGTAGGCACCTCTAGGAGGTGGAAAAGGCAAGGAAGTGTATTCTCCCCTAGAGCCCCCACAAAGAATGCAGGACTTCTGGCCTGCAGAACTGTAAGATAATGAATTTGTGTCATTTTAAGCCACTAGATTTGTGGTAATTTGCTACAGCAGCAGTAGGAAATGAATACAAGTTTTATAAGAATAGATTTGCTAGGAGGAGCCTAAAAGCTGAGAAAATAGGAGGCAACTGCAACATCCTGGGGATGTGAATTAAAGTATAACTGGGGAGGAGACTCATCTTAGGATGGACGGGAGTCTGAAAGTGTTTAGATGGTAAAATCAACAAGATCAACTGAGTTGAGAATGAGATAAAAGAAAGAGGAACTAAAGGCTTTTAAATTGGATAATGTGAAAACTATAACTTTTCAACTATTTGAAGGGATAGCACATAGATGAGAAATTAATGACATGTTACCATAATATTTCTTATTGCCAGGATCAGCAAACCAAGTCCCAACTTTTATCAATAGCACAGTTTTTCACTATATCAAGTCGATTTCCTAGCTCACCAAAGCTGGTAGAGATGTCTATATTTTTAAATTCAAAGACACACACACACAAAACTTTACAAGGAATACTGATAATTCTTTGCACAGTATGACACACTTTGTGTTTCATAAAGTGAAATCACGTGTCATCTCACTTAATCTTAGAGTAACTTCATTAAGGGAAGCATAATGAATATTATTTCCATTTTGCAGATAAGGAAATTGGAGCTCAGAGAGTTGGGAGGGACATTATCAAGGTTACCCAGGGACTTCCAAATTAATTCTCTGTTTCTAATTACATTACATTCATAGAATTAATGTCACAAAAATATAGTATATTATTTTGCTTCCCCCCACTCCCAACTCATATATCGTAAGTGTGGAGAATTAGGATGCTTCAGAAGGCCAAATTACATGAAACACTTGCAGAATACACTGCTGCCCGCTTCTAAAGTATTTCCATTAATTAAAAAATATATATCCATAAACCACTTACTGAGCAATGACCAAACATCATGCACTGTGGAGATTTTTATCCAGGATATAAAAAAAAGATGAGTAGACGTGGTCCTACTTTCAAGGAGCTTGTGGTTTACTGAGGGATACTGTAGGACTGATCTCATTCAGGATGTGACCCCAGCTTCCTCATTAAGGAGACCTGCCCCTGTACATCATCTGGAATTGACACATCATCAAGCATTTATTGAGCCCTCCATATTCTGGTCCTTGGATAAGCACCGGGTCACAGAGACATATGACAAGATCCCTGCACTCAAGGGACTTAGCGTTTAATAGAGTAATGCCTCGGGCACTTCATCCAGGACCTTTTAGGGTAGCTTCTGCGCAACAGAAGATTCTAGCCTTTAGACTAATATCTTAGTACTGCTGCTTGGCTGAATTAAAGCTACTTTTATCAAAGCAAAGTAACCACAATATTTATGGCTTTTGTGAAATTTGGGTTAAAAGAGGAGAAACTTGATGGTTTGTATTAAGCAAGATGTGTTATGCCTTGTCTTTCATAGTTTGACAAAACATTTGATTCCTAATTTATACTAAAATTTAAATTCATAGTCCAGTAGATGGCATAGTATTAAGAAATTATATTTTGAGTTCATAAAGGGTATTTAAGAAATTACAACTATTGTCTAAGTATTTTGTGATACAGACAGTAGTTAACAAATGAATAGAAATGGAAAAGCAATACCAGAAAAGTCTCATCAAACACATAGTGGCAATAAAGGGTTGTTTATGCTAACTGTTTACCTATATTTGAATGGTATGCCATTGTCAACTCAATGTTTACTACAGTAAAAGTGATACATGTGGGTCAAAACCCAAGAGCAAACATAACATGTTCTAATTGTCATAATGTTTTCCCCATTTAAATTTAATCTTTCTTGTGAGTGGTTGGCTAAAACTTTGATGTTTTACATCAAAATGAAATTAATGCCCAAATCCCAACTAATGACAAGTACTGAACTCAATATTCATCTATAAATATGAAATAAGCCTATTCTTTCCTTTTTCCTGAACATTATTTTCTTACTAGCAAATGTACATTTCACATTTCTGGCAAGTGGTAAATCAATTCATTGTTTTATGACAAATTCATTATCTAAACATTTAAACAGACACTGAATATTCTATTAGCTAAACTTTAGGTTCATAAAACTGCAATAAAAAAGCCAATACTCATATTCTGGGATGTATTTAAATTATATATGTGCAATCTTATGCTTTCATTATTGTATTTTATCTATTTGGGTTTTTGAGTATTCACCCATTTGGAGCTATTTTCATGCAAGCTATAACAGATTAGTCTATTAAATGGGAATTGTGCAACAAACCTATTCATCCTTGGGTGTTCTGACATTGAAAAAAAAAAACATCATTTTTTCACTTTAACTGAAGTCTAGACTATGATCCCCCAGTCCAACATGTGCTTGGACCATCAATCTTCAGAACACAATCACATTTTGTAAAGAGGAGAGCAGATGATTCATTTTTGATTAAAGAACAAGAAGACCAGTTCCACATACTAATCAAATCTTGGTATAAATGGAATTTATCTAATGTATGTTTTTTAGTGATATCGTAGATGAGCAACAAATAGATAAAATACAGTCCAAACCTACATTATGCAAAAAAATAAACATACTTTGAGAAAAAATACCCACTAAATATTCACTAAATGTTTGTGTTCCATTTACAATGCACAATGAAAGCCCTAAGTCATGCTCCCTGCCTACAAGAAGCTTTCAGTGAATTAAGAACTACGTACATTGGCTTAAAAAACATTTTGTACCAAGATGGCTCTTCTTGATTGCCAATCAAAGTCCTCCAGACAGTATATTATGTCTGGCAATTATCCATAGTTTTCCCTTCCAGCTAGACCTTTTAATCAGTGGGTTTAAAGATCATAAAATGTTTTGGCTGTCTTTCCCCTCCTTCTGTGTTAATGTTTTGTTTTTATAGAAGGCAAGTTGAATATCTTCCCTTCCTCCTTCCTCTCCTTCTTTCCTGTGCTTTTAATTCCCTGTGAGCTTTACCAATATTCATCAGACTCCCCATCAATATATTTCCAACACTTTCTGGTTTTAAGGCCTCTTATTTGGAGGAAAAATCCTCAGTCCACTTATGAATAAATGCAGAACTGACTTCACTGTACATTTCCCCACAGCAGACAAATACTCTTCTAAACTTTAAAGCCCTCTAATGTCTTCCCATTGAATTTACAATACAATCTGAATTCTTGAACATTATCTTCAAGGACATATGTTATCTGGCTCCTACCTACCTGTTCTAGTTTGCTAATGCTGCTGGAATGCAAAACACCATGGACTGGCTTTCATAAAAGGGGGTTTATTTGGTTACACAGTTACAGTCTTAAGGCTATAAAGTGTCCAAGGTAATACATCAACAATTGGGTACCTTCAGTGAAAGATGGCCAATGGCATCCAGAAAACGTCTGTTAGCTGGGAAAGCACGTGGCCGGCATCTGCTCCAAGTTTTGGTTTCAAAATGGCTTTCTCCCAGGATGTTTCTCTCTAGGCTTCAGCTCCTCAAAAATGTCACTTTTAGTTGCTCTTGGGGCATTTGTCCTCTCTTAGCTTCTCCAAAGCAAAAGTCTGCTTTCAATAGCCATCTTCAAACGGTCTCTCAACTGCAGCTACTCTCTCATCTTCTGTGCATTCTTCAAAGTGTCCCTCTTGGCTGTAGCTCCTCTTCAAAATGTCACTCTCAGCTGCACTGAGTTCCTTCTGTTTGTCAGCTCATTTGTATGGCACCAGTGATTTAATTTAGACCCACCGTGAATGGGTGGGGTAACACCTCCATGGAAATGATCCAGTCAGAATCATCACTCACAATTGGGTGGGGCACAACTCCACGGAAACACTAAAAGAATTACAATCTAATCAACACTGATACATCTGCCCACACAAGATTACATCAAAGATAATGGCGTTTTGGGGGACATAATACATTCAAACCGGCACAATACCCTTTCCATCTTTTCACCCTCCTTTTCTCCTTCATTCCTGCCGCACTGACTTTCTTCCCCCTCTTGAATAACCCTAATAGAGTCCCACCTTGTAAAGAGTCCAAGAGTTCTTAATGTTTCCTATGCCTGGCATAATCTTCTCCTATAACTGCACCATGCTGGCTCCTTCTCATAATTTAGATCTCACCTTATACCCCTCCTCAAAGATAATCCATCTAAAGCCAACCATGGCTAAAATTAGGGAGATAGCCCTAATCCATTCACATCAGCACAGCACAAGGAGAGACATGCTCCCTTTCCCACTTACTCCTTCACGTCTTTCAACTAAGTAGCAGACACAGGTATAAACTTTCACCTTTGAAGCCAAGATCATCAAACCAAACAGGTTTCCCCCATAAATCAATGTTATTTACTTGTGGTTATCATGAAACACAGGTTTCTACTAGAATATATCATAATTTGTGTTGTCAGTTTCAGAATCCTTCACAAGAAGTCCTAATGTGTAGAGGAAATAACTATTCTATGCAGAAACTAATTCTATGCATGGATGTGTCCTTCCAGAACCACAGATGGTGTCTCACTGTGTAGATTCATTATATATATTTCTGCTTCTCTGTTCATTTCAGACCATAAAATTCAAGTGTTGCTCACTCCCCCTACTGCCACTGTAAAGGAGATCAATCCTATGCAAACCTGAAGTTCTATAATCTTTGTTTAAACATGGTTCAGGACAAGAATCTAAAGATGCATCAAAAATAGTAGTAGGAAAGAAAATATGAATTAAACTTATCTTTACTCCTTCAGCTTTGGTGTCATTTTCAGGGTTTTAAAATTCTATCATAAAACAGATATATAAAAACTAGATAATAAAGAATAGTCATATATTGAAACATTCCTGAATCAAAAATATCCTATATCAATTACAGAAAATTGAAAAATATAGCATAATTTGGTTTATGTAGCAGACACATACATACCATTTTGTGAACAGACTCCATTTAGTCTCATGCTTATATTAAATACTTTACCATAAGTTGTTCAGGCCAAGGACTGATCTTTCAAATCTAAAAGCCCAGTGATAACATGTAATAGATTCTCAGTAAACATAGTATTCATATTTAAAAAGTTAATTGACTATAAAAGGTCAACAGCTACTAGAGATGTATCTCAGGGGAAGTTATGAAATATTTAAACCTGATAATCTTTTAAAAATGGAATGGTCCTGTGTCTCAGATGTGCCTTATATATCTGGGCATTTCCCTGCCTACTGCCCATGGAACAGGACACAGATCATTTTCTGAGGGTTTGTTCAATTATCCAATACTGACCTTCCATTATACCTCCCTTTATATTAAGTCCACTAATGGGCATTAAGGTGGTAGAGGAGGAAACACAGATGCCTGTGATCATGACCATTTGAAGTTCTTCTTCCTGAATTTAGCTGAGGTCTTTTTGGAATATGGGGGAGGAAGAACAAAGTAGATTAGTTTGTTGAATGCTGTGACATAGATGTGACTTTGGAAGCAACGACAGCACCCTGTAGGATTTTTATTTATGACTCAAAACTCATGAGGATGTTGCTTTTTTTAATATGTTTTCTCTTGACATTATTCGCCCTCTACTATTCCAGGAATGGAGAATTCATCACCCCATTCTTTTCTTTGTCTGTGTTTCCATAGTAGTTTGTTCATCATATTAATGAGGTGAGTTGTGTGTGTTTATTATCACTCACTGAGTAGATTTACAATATTGCTTCCAAATTCCCCTTAGAAATGGCAAGTAAATGGTTACCTATAGCTGGAAAAGTACTATGGCTGCTTCTATGGAGCAAATTATGTGACAGCCAAACTTGACCAATTTTCAAATTTGGAAACTAAATATAAAGACACTTTCTCTTTAATGATTCCTCTGGTTTTATTCCATCTCTCATATTACCAAGGATTTTTTTCCATTTGGCTCATACTTCAGATTTGCCAAATTCTCATATCCAAGGTACCATGAAAAGATTTTCCTTTGGCTCAACAGAAATTCTCCTTTTCCTCTAATATTCTTTAAAGAAATAATAATAATAATAATAATAATAATAATAATAATAAACAACTTTACTGACCATCAGAGTGATTGTTGGTCTTTATCTTAAACTTCTAAAATATAAAGATAGCATGTCTTATAACCAGAGATACTGGTTTTAAAATCCCACAAAAAAATGACATTCAATAAAACTTATTACAGAAATTTAGGACATCACGGCACAAAGCATGTTCTTTCTTTCTTTGCTCCCTAGTCAATTTATAGAACTTTCCAAGAGAATATATAGAAAGTTTTACAAAGGTTTTTAGATTAATTATTTTTAGTGGAAATGGTAGGAACCATTATAATTTGTGAGTCCATTGTGACTTAAATATAGGACTATTATTAATAAGGTATATACAAAAATGACTTAAGAGCAACTTATTATTTAACCTGGAAATCTACTTCTACAAGTTATCTTCAGTAATGACTTCTATCACATGATCAATTGTTAGACTTTTAAAATATTTTAATAGGGTTTATTAGTTATTACAGACCTTATAGTTACTTCATTGTATTATAACCTAATGGAACTATATTAGTAATATCAGTGATCTCCAATTAACCACACCTTTTGGCATTCACGCCTTGTGTGACTTGCTTTAACTAGAAATTCAGCAGAAGCAACCCTGTGTCAGTTCTGAGCCTAAGCATTCAGAAGGCCTGGAAACTTCATTTTTTGTGTGTTTTGGGGAGCCCTAAGCTCCCATGTAAGAAGCTGGGCTTCCTTGTTGGAGAGACCACGTGGTGGGACCAAAGAGAGGGGGAAGCACCCTGAGGCTGCACAGGAGGAAAACGAAGGAAGCCAGTTTACAGACAGAACTGTGGCCACAAACTTATAACGCCACTTGAGGCATTCCAGCCAACCCCAGATCTTCCAGTCATCCAGCTGAGGTGTCAGAAAAATGTGTGAGAAAATAATTTCAAACATTCCATTCCAGCCTGGAAAGAAATGAACCACCCCCCTGTGCCTTGTTAGAATTTCTGACCCATGAAATCACTAGAAATAACAAAGTGTTTGATGCCACTTAGTTTTGAGGTAGTGTGTTACCCAGTAATAAAAATAACTGACATAGGAATATATTGAGTGACCATTGACTCAATTTTAGAAATAATTCTCCTAAAGGTAAAAAAAATGTTCAGACCAACTCAAGTGAATATGGAACTACTTGACTGGAACTATTTATTTTTAAAGCAGAGGAGTGGGCCATGGATGTCTGTATATCATTCTCTGTTGCTTCCCAATGATTTTATTTCTGCCTCTTCTAGAGAATAGAAGAGTCATGCTTTTAGTAGCAGGTGGTTTACCTTTAGTAAAAAAGCATGCGTAACTCAAGGAATACATTGCAGAACATTTTAGAGGAATTTGCAAACCGCATATCCTTCAGGATATCCTCCCTGAATACTGTTTCATGCACTGAGCTTTTAATAAATATTGAGGGATAGAGAATAAGAATCTGGAGTACAACTGGTCACTGATACCACTTAAGCACTAAGCAATATACTTTACCAGTCATCTGAGCGAAGAGGAGGATTTCATTGAGGAGGCTGCTAGGAGGAACAGCCTGAACAGAGGACATTTCAGCTCCACTCGAAGTATGCCAGGGGAGTTTAAGAAGGCAAGGCCGTGACTCTCCTTAGGAAATAATTTTGCATCTATTCTACCTCATAAATTAGTGGGTGATTATCGTCTTCAACGTGACTCGTGGCTGCCCTGATCTTACAACTCTCCAGAAATCTTAGAACAGACAACCAGAAACCCACCTGGGCCGTACATTTGTTTTCTTTAATAAAACATTCTCTCTCTCTCTCTCTCTCTCTCTCTCTCTCTCTCTCTCTCTCTCTCTGTGTGTGTGTGTGTGTGTGTGTGTGTGTGTGTGTCTCAGAAGCATTTTGCATCATGCAAAAATGATTTCTGGCACTTCTATGGAAACATACACTCTAACGTCCCAAAAGTATTTACAAGAATTAGTGAAAACTTTAATTGGGAATAACATATTCAACCAAAGTGTCAAAAGACTGTTGTTAGGTAAAACCTTAGCAAATCTATGCAGGGATTTAGATCACAATGTTTTCAGTGGTAAAAGTCTAAAACTTCATAAACTGAAGACGCAAAAAATAACATGAGTAACTAGAAAGGATATTGGGTAGTATATCTAAAGGCCAAGCGAAATAAATCCTTTCTTCATAAATTTTGAATCTGTCTATAAATAGCATCAATGTATGCAGTCAGCTTCACTAACATTTGGATTAGAGTCATTATATTAAATATAATATGTATCAACATTAAACCTTCTTCTTCCTAACTATACTGATTCATTTTACTGTTTGCCTAACACCACAATTGATGCCACATTCATATACACCAGATTTAGTTGGTAGAAATTACTACAATTCCACATAATTAATATTTTTAACCACAGGAGAAAATGTTAACTGCTACATAAAGCATATTATTACTGAACTGGGTTTTATTTACTTTTTTTTAAGTTCAGAATTAGATAACTTCATTTTTAGCACCATTCTAGCTAATTCATATCTGAAAAGAAACAGTGTAAAGGAAGAAATAAACTTAAATGAAACTATCCTCCAGCTGTCTACAATGTGCTGGCACTAGAAATAGAAAATAGAACTTGTATAAAATGAATTCTGGCATGGTTCCCTCCCTCCTAAAAGTTGGCATAAAATATGACTTGGGGAGTGAGTGCACATTTTGCAAATACAGCAGGTTATTTTGGTGCCTAGTGGGTGGACAAAATGAACCACAATCATTTCTAGAAGAGATTCAACTCCTAAAGGCTGACACAATGATCTTGTTCTCAATAAGCCATAAAGAAAACAAAGATGATTATACTGTCATATTTATTCACTGGGGAGATAGGTGGTTGTTGTGGTAGTTAGCCTTGGGCGAAGTCTTTGAGCTCTAGGTCACTGATTAAAATCTCTTTGAGGATTAAAACTAAAAGTTTTTTTTTCACCCCAACTCATTTTTAAAGGTTATTGGATTTTTATCAAAATTGGCCATGTTGCTCAGGAGCTCTTTTTAAACAGGCTATGTCATCTACTCTCCTTCAATTGAGGATAGAGAGAAACCTAAAATATATCCCTGGACTAAAGGAATTCAGAGACATGGGATACAGAGAAAGTAAAGCCAATTCCCTTAATGAGACAAAAAATCAAATTGTCTAGTAAAAAGTTGAGATATCTTAATTCTTCTTCCTCCTTGCCTTTATCCTCATGATAATTTTTCTTCAGGTTATCCAGTTTTAGTCACTTTTCTCACAATCTTTCTTTCAGTTCATAAACAAGTTCTCTGGTTCCCTCTTCCCCATCTGCCTTTAGAAAATTTAATTTTAGTGTCAAGAAATGAGCATGTCCACTGGTTACCAGCAAATCCATATTAGAACCTTTCCATGGTTTTATAAGAAAAAAAATATTTTATTGATTGCATAGATTAATTAGCAGAGATGCTGGCCAAGTCATTTCTCAATTCCTTTTCTTTTCATTTACCACCCCCCCCCACCACCTTCTTTCTCCATTGTTTATATAATTCCTCAGGGCCCTTTTCTCCTTCCTTCTTGACATTTCATTTCCACAGTTTTCCACTTCCCAGATAGGTTGACTGGAAAGGAAATTGGAGCTTAGGAGTATAATTGAGCTCAGTCATCCCCTACCACTTATCTTGAAGCAATGATTCTCTTAGCCCACAGAGACACTGACACCACAGAGTATCAAGTGAAAACAAGGAAATCTGATTTGCAGTTTCAGCACTACCAAGAACTTGTGGGGTCCTAGGCAAGCCTTGATCTCTCTCTTACCCTGCCCTCTCTGGTCTCTTCCTTCTTGCAGCAGTCCTAAAGGGAGTGCTAAAGAGGGCTCTCTTCTGGGTGTGGACTCAATTGCTCCCTCATAATAGGTTTATACATTCGCTTTTGTTCTTTTTGTGGTTTTTGTTTTTAACCGTTTGCTCAGTTATATAGATGGCTGAGGTATGAGAGAGTAAACAACCAACATTTATTTTCTTCAATTTCTTTTTACTGAGAGGCAACCTGTGATGAGTAGTGTTAATTACTGCTACAAACCAATCTTAATGGTGAGTCTATGCTTCATACAATTTAGGCAATAAAATGTAAGCTCCTTTAGACATCTGCATTATCCCTGCTCTGTGCTTCTCTCTCTTGACTCAATCTTCTACTTTCCACATATTCCTCAATAATGTTTTCCCATATTCCTCAATAATATTTCTCTTGCTATTTCTGACTGTTTCATTTTAGACATTCTCTGTGTCTTCCTATTATGGTAGGGGATGACTGAGCTCAATTATACTCCTAAGCTCCAATTTCCTTTCCAGTCAACCTCTCAATGAAGTTAGAGCAAAATAGTACAAGTTTTTATTTATTCAAATGGTCTCTTTTACAGTATTATATAATTATTTTTAATTATTGAGAGAAGTTTTGTGCCTTTCTTTTTCCTGAAGTTAATAATTTCCTCATTTTTCATTTGCTTCAAAATCCATGAAACTACAGTTAATTATTTCAATCATTCCATCAACCTCTTAGCATTATTGTCACCCAATCAAGTACCTTAGATAATCTAGCAGACTGTCTCACGTCTATCTTTCACAGTTGCTGGTGTCTACAAGCTATGAAATTTTATAAGGTTCAGCAGGATGTCCTCCCCCTTTTCTTCTTCGTCATTTCTCTGGAGTTTAGAAGATTGAGGAGGTAAATGTCTGTATGCAAGTTTCTATTTTTAATCAGAAGTCTCCATTCCCAAATGCTTCTGTTTAATAAATTATGTTGCATCCTGAGCTTCTTCATTGAATATATTCTTAACCTTGGACTAGGGTGAAATCAAGTTCTCCCAAGAAAATGACTGGAAGGTACTCAAGACTGGTCAGTGGGGCTGGTGTCCCCCAACCCTTTAATGTTGCCTCCAGACCAACATTACTCTGTTCCACTGAGACTCGGGCTCTTTGGTTTCCCTCCTTCCATTCTTCCTTATTGCTCCTTGCTACTCTGCCTTTATTTATTGAAGACTTTTGAACATTGGTGCACAGTCTCCTCCTGCCCCAACCTCGTACACTTTGTAATAACTTCAATAGTCTAATGTATGTTCATCTAACTTTCTAGCCTCTTACTTCCCTGATCTCTATATCACCAGTGACCTTCACCTCCAAGTCCAGGTCATTTGACCATTCTTATGGCAAAATGATGAGTATATCTTCTCAAAACTTAAAGTTAGACCTCCCCTCTCCAACTACAACCATTTATTCTTCTGGTTTTCTCACAAAGGCATTCCCACTACACCTGCTTTTCTACTTTAGCACTTTGCTTCTCCACCTTGTTTACTTTGCTTCTCCCCCTCAGATCCCTTCTGTCTTGCTCTCTTTCTTTTTCAGTTTCAACTCCACACATCATTCCACAACTCTCTTAATGATATCTTTGATTTCTTTGTCCTGCCTTGAATTATTTTACTTCTTACCTCATCCAATGCTATTACCTTAATTCAGACCATCATCACTTATCCCTGGATTAAAGAAGCATCTCCTAACTTAGTCTTCCTGTCAGGTCTAGCTTCCCTCTGATTCATAATTCAGCCAAAGGAATCTTTTAAAATTACAGATTTAATAATGTCATCTACCTCCCTTTGGAAACTATTTCCTGTGGATTAAGTCCAAAGTTCCTAGCATAGCTCACAATGACTTTATTCCTGTTTACCCTATGCTCCTACCATATGGAGCTATGTTCATGCTTCTGAAAGGTCCATACCTCCTTCTACCCTAGGTATTTTCATGTGCCTGGAATATTTTTCATATAGAATCTAAGCCCCTAGAGAACAGGTCACTTACTGGATTTATTCACCATGATATTCCCATTTCCTCAGCTCTTAGTAGAATGCCCAGCTCATAGGAGACACTTGACAAAAATTTGATAAATGTTTTGACTAGATGAATGAATGATCAATTGATTTAGCTGTCATCAGGTTATTACAGTTCTCTCAAAGAAGTTATTATCTGCAGTGGGCTAAGTCCCCTCTACCGCAAAGATGTCCATATCCTAATCTCTGTAGCTTGTATGTTATGTTACCTTATTTGGCAGAAGGAACTTTGCAGATGTGATTAAGTTAAGGGTTGAGATGGGGAGATTATCCTGGATTATCTAGGTGAGCATGATGTAAACATGAGTCCTTATAAGAGGGAGGCAGGCAGTCAGAAGAGAAAAGACTATGCTGTTGACTTTGGAGATGGAGGAAAGGGCCCATGATGTGAAGGGTGGAGGTGGCCTCTGGAGGCTCTGGAGGCTTGAAAGTGTAAGAACCTCCTAGAACCTCAAGAGGGAACAAAGCCCTGCAAACCCATTTTAGACATCTGACCTCTAGAACTGTAAAATAACACATTTGTGGTGTTGTAAGCCAATAAATATGTGGTAATTTGTTACAGCAGCAATAGTAGACTAGTACATTATTTTAGTAAGAAGATGGCAAAGCATGTTTCCTCATGAGTCTTTGTCTATATTCAGACATAACCAAAATGCAAATGATTCTAAATGACTTTCAAAAATGTATATAAGAATGAAAAAATTAATTTTTAAAATGAAAACTAAAAAAAGCAGACAAGAAGGAAAAGTATAGGAAGGGAATCTAAAATGAAGCCAGAAAATAAATTGGTACCCAAATTACAAGTTATAATGGGCATGAATTTGCCTCCCTGCTTTTTTTTTATAGTCAATGCAAAGACATATACATGATGCAAAGACATATAAGATTCAGTGTTTGGCTTTAAAATAATAAACCATGCTCATGAGAAATACATACATTCCTGTATCTGAGATTAGGGAGAAATTTCTTCAGTGGATTCTCATAGAGAGGACACTATGTAGCCTAAATAATGTCCTCAACAACATCTTTAAATATATGCATATATACACACATACACATATATATTTAAAATTTAAACATGTGTGTTGGGGGGCAAATGGCTGTTTTGTGTAATATTTCTCAAAATAGGCTGATGGTTTTACAACAGAAACTAATTCAGTAAGAAAAAAGAGAAAAACTTTACTTCAGACAAAGAAGATATGATTTGTTTCATATGTAATGATGTACAAGAATACCACAGATGAAGAGAATTAGTAGTTGGGAATGTAGTCTTTTGTGTTATAACTTTTGGAACTAGTAGTAGTCAGGAATATCGTGAGTGACCTCCAAATCCTGAGACAATGCATGCACCCAAAGAAAGGTAATCTTGAAATATAGTTTGAAGTGCTTACACTTACTTAAATTCCCCTCTTTATACTTCCTTCACATGCATCATAAAATATGGGGCTTGCTTTGTTGAGAATTTAATTTCATCATTATTATGAGAATTAACATGCTTTGGACTTCCTTAGTATTTCTGAAATAGTCTTAAAAACTGTCTTTAAATGATAATGCCTCAGGAAAATTTTTTCTATTCTATTTTAAATACAGCGGGAGTAGCAAAATTACCTAAATTCAAAAAAGTAGTTTCATTATAAAATGAAAACTGGGATCTACCTTGGACCCATTCTCACATTTAATGATTTAGTATATAATCTCTAAGTAGTTGAGTCAATTTTTCTTTCTGACCCTGACCACGCTTCCTGAACTTTCCATGTCAAGTGTACTGGACATGTCTACAGACACCTTAAACTCAATATCTTCCAAAACAAGCCTTCACATGCCCCCCTTACACATACAAATGTTTCTTCTCATAATTTCCCAGTTCTCATTCATGCCATCATCCATTAGCAAAGCTTGACACCTGGAAACCTTGTTCTCATCTTCAAGTCACTCTCTTCTCTTGTACCCATATCTAATCAGCTGCTAGAGCATGAAGATGTTTGCTCAGCACAGCCTCCCCCTCTCCCAGCACTGCCTCCGCTGAACCTTACCCAACCTCTCATTAACTACTTTTTATAATTGACTCAACCTGCATCTAATGCACAGTGGTCAATCAATGCTCCTAAAACCTAACAATCTTGCTCAAAATCTGCAAACATCCCCCGTTTCCTATTAAACCAAGTGTTAATTTCAAGTCTGTCATTTAATGATCTCCATGCTGTGGCTTCAAAAATTTCATCTTTTTTTCTCTCTTGTATCCTCAATGCCAACCACTGTACCCAAATACATAGACTTCCTCTTTCTTCATCCTAGCTCATGGCAGTTCATACTAGACATTTGTCCTGACAGCCATAACCTTACTCTTGCAGGAAACAGTCACAAAAATCCCATTTAATTATTCATCTTAATTCAAGTGAAGACTGTTTAATTTCAGCTATTTAAATGTAAGGTGGGAAATAAAAGCACCACATCACAATATAAATGTTATTATGGTCAATTGCCTGTTCAATTTTCCAAAAGGATATTCTAGTTTAGTATCAATTTTATTTCCTTCATTTCAAGGATAAAGGAGATCTTCCCATTGGAAAATCTCAATATTCATACTGAAGTAATTGTGAATATTCTTTAAACATGGAAAGCAGTGCTACACTATTTCCATCTGGCGTCATATCTTTTCTGATACTTTTAACGTTTTAAGAATTAGAAACAAGCAAGACTTGATATAAACTATGTTTATGCAAACAACATATATTTTCACTGCAAACATGTTTAGCTCTCTATTGCTAGATGCATGAATGATAAAACAAACAGTATCCCCTTTTTCCTTAAGATTTATGCAATTGATTTTTAAACAGCTGAATGAAGCAAGGAGGATGCAGTAAGCAGAATAATGTCTCCCCCAAATATTCACACCCTAATCCCCAGAACCTGTGAACATGTTACATTACATGGTAAAAGGGCCTTTTCAGATGTGATTAAGTTAAGGATCTTGAAATGGAGAGAGTATTCTGGATTATCTAGGTAGGCATGATGTAATAACAAGGGTCCTTATAAGAGGGATGGGAGGGTTAACAGAGAAGGAGATGTGATTATGAAACAGAGATTGGAGTGATGCCCTTGGGAGGAAGGGGCCTTAAGCCAAGGAATGCAGTCAGCTCCTCAAAGCTGGTAAGAAACTGACTCTCCCGTGGAGCCTCCAGAAGGAATGAAGCCCCTTGCACACTTTGATTTTCATCCCACAAGACTGATTTTGGACTTCTAACCCCCAGAACTGTAAGATAATAAATTTGTGTTGTTTTAAGTCATAAGTTTGTGGTAAAAAACTAGTATACCAAGAAGAACAGATAAGCTATTTAACCTTCTGGGGATGCCCAGGAATGACTATGGTCTGTTAATTTCTGATGGATATAGTAGGAGCAAGTTCACAGAAATGTTGCTATATTAGGTAACTTTCTTGGGGTAAAGTAGGAACATGTTGGAAGTTAAGCAGTTATCTTAGGTTAGCTGTCTTTTTCTTACTCCCTTGTTATGGTCTCTTTGAAATGTTCTTTTATTGTATGTTTGTTTTCTTTTTAACTTTTTTTTCATACAGTTGATTTAAAAAAGAAGGGAAAGTTAAAAAAAAAAAAAAAAGAAAAACAAGGAAAAAAAAAGATGTAGTGCCCCCTTGAGGAGCCTGTGGAGAATGCAGGGGTATTTGCCTACCCCACCTCGATGGTTGCTAACATAACCACAGACATAGGGGACTGGTGGTTTGATGGGTTGAGCCCTCTACCATAGGTTTTACCCTTGGGAAGATGGTTGCTGCAAAGGAGAGGCTAGGCCTCCCTATGGTTGTGCCTAAGAGCCTCCTCCCGAATGCCTCTTTGTTGCTCAGATGTGGCCCTCTCTCTCTGGCTACGCCAGCTTGAAAGATGAAATCACTGCCCTCCCCCCTACGTGGGATCAGACACCCAGGGGAGTGAATCTCCCTGGCAACGTGGAATATGACTCCCGGGGAGGAATGTAGACCCGGCATCGTGGGACGGAGAACATCTTCTTGACCAAAAGGGGGATGTGAAAGGAAATGAAATAAGCTTCAGTGGCAGAGAGATTCCAAAAGGAGCCGAGAGGTCACTCTGGTGGGCACTCTTACGCACACTTTAGACAACCCTTTTTAGGTTCTAAAGAATTGGGGTAGCTGGTGGCGGATACCTGAAACTATCAAACTACAACCCAGAACCCATGAATCTCGAAGACAGTTGTATAAAAATGTAGTTTATGAGGGGTGACAATGGGATTGGGAAAGCCATAAGGACCACACTCCACTTTGTCTAGTTTATGGATGGATGAGTAGAAAAATAGGGGAAGGAAACAAACAGACAAAGGTACCCAGTGTTCTTTTTTACTTCAATTGCTCTTTTTCACTCTAATTATTATTCTTGTTATTTTTGTGTGTGTGCTAATGAAGGTGTCAGGGATTGATTTAGGTGATGAATGTACAACTATGTAATGGTACTGTAAACAATCGAAAGTATGATTTGTTTTGTATGACTGCGAGGTATGTGAATATATCTCAATAAAATGAAGATAAAAAAAAAAAAAACTAGTATAGAAGATAACTGACTTTTTTTTTCCAAATCATAGGCTTAGCCTGTTGTGTTTTTGTTTGTTTGTTTGTTTGTTGTTGTTGCTTTGTTTTGTTTTACCATGCACAAGCAACCAGGTCATTTTCTTTTTGCAATTCACTTCAACAATGCCACATTGAAAAGTATCTGAATCATTCTTGGTCTGGCTTCTCTTCACTGTAAGCTTTTCTCCGTGGTTAGACAGTCTGGCAAAGTTACTTATTTTTTTAGATTCCAGAATCTCACAGGAAGGTTCAATAACCCAATTAGCAAGGAGCTAAATTGCTGATAACTCTTTCTTGGGTATTCCATTTTCTTTAAGTGGGAAATTTCATACATAAAGTATATATGCTCCTTCACTACCTTTGATTCTCTTATTTGCTAAAAATTCCCTAACAACTCTCTGTAAAAACAGCTAAATTCACCCTTTATTTGAGTTTATAAGGTTGTGGCCATCAGTTATTTAAAATATTCAGATGGAGGGATGCTAGATTCTGAAGGAAACAAGCAAAAATCTGATGGCATGACAATCTGCTGACAAATTGAAACTCTAAAAGACTGAGCTCAGCACACATTTCCACACTGAAAATCAAACATTCCATTTCTTAAAGGCATGTTTTCCATTCGCTGACTCAAAAGAAAACATTGCCTCTACTAATTTTGCTATGCAAAGAAGGGCCTGCATGTGTTTGCTTGATAGTTTACATTTGGATTCTCTGATTCTGATTTTTGAGCCAAAGTGCAGCAGCAAGTCATTTTTTAATTTGAGATTAAAAGCATACAAATACAGTAAAGACTTCTGAGAGCATTTTTTCCCAGGAAGACAGCTACCAAAATTTGTTAACTGGAAAAACTGCCCTTGATCAGAAAAACAGAATGTTAGGTGAACATTAGGAAGCTGAATGTATCATATCATTTAGAAAAACCAAAGGAGGTGAAAGACCTTTACAGGAAATTATTGTTTTCTAGATAAGAACACAGGCTAATAATGTAACTGTGATGGTTTGGAGGTTTTATGTACCCTAGAAAAGATCATATTCTTAAAGCTAGGATTCCTGTGGGTGGGACATTTTGAGTAGGTTGTTTCAGTTGAGGCATGATCCAGGTAGGTCTCAATCCTCTTACTGGAGTCCTTTATAAAAGATGAAATGCAGAGGAAGACTCAGAGAAGCTGAGAGAGGATATACAGAAAACAGAAACCACAGAAACAGAGAGGAAGCAGCCAGAAGCAGAAAGCAACATAACCCAGGAGAGGAGGACCAGCAGATGCTGCCATGTGCCTTCCCACGTGACAGAGGAGTCCCAGATCACCAATAGCCTTTTTCTTCAGGAAGAAGGTATCGTCCTGTTGATGCCTTGATTTGTACATTTTCATGGCCTCTGAACTGTGAACTTGTAAGTTAATAAATCCCCATTATAAAAGCCAACCCATTTCTGGTATATTGCATTTTGTCAGCTTGAACAAACTAAAACAGTAACAGAGTGGTCTACCTCAAAAATATTGAGATACAAATGCTCCAAATATTGTGTTGTAAATCAGGAAAATCAGGAGCCACGTCCTGACTCTCAGACCATGACATTCACACCACCCCACACTGTATCCTTGTTCATACCACCCCACATGAATCTCCTTATTTTAGCTTGAATGACTAGAATGGAAGCATATGAAAGAGGTCAAAATATGATCAGTTGTGATCTATCAGGTCAGGAAGAATCTAACATGCCGATATTCCCTGAGCAGAAAAAAAAAAAAAAAAAAAAAAAATTTGGACACACAATAGTCTTTCCCAGGATGCAGGGCTGTTATTTATACTCTATATACAGCAAAGACTGTAAAGGAGTTGTTTTTTTTTTTATCAGACTCACTTTTCTGAACCAATGATAAAGGATCTTTGCATGATTCATATAATTCTAAGCTTTTTTCTTAAATCATGATTGTATTAGAATAGAGATGACTTGCAGTTAAGCTGTTGTTATAAAAATGTGCTATCATCAATTATAACAAATGTTCCACACCAATGCAAGCTGTTAATAATAGGGTGACATATGGAAATCCTATATTTTATGTATGATTGTTCTGTAAACCCACAACTTCTGTAATAAAGAAAATAGAGAATGGTTATGTTTACATTTTATGTCTAAATAAGTCTCTCAGGTAGAGTTAGGAAAAATTATTTGCTAGTAATATAAGAAATGTTTGTTTCTAAAAGCTAAAGCATTAATACTTTCCTAAGACATGCAGGGAAGATAGTATTAAAATATGAAAAAAAAGCAAAGAGTTATTGTTTTGCTGAGATTATGGTCTCTTGACATATTTTTTTCCCTACTTCACTGAAGTCAGTGACTTATCTTGTCATCTTGTCACATGAGGCATCTTTATTTAAAGGAGCCAAATGAGTCTGGTTGACCCTATCTACTCGCTTCAAAATACAAATTAGTATCTGTAATCAGTTTGAGCATGAATACAAATTATACTGAATAAATTTCAGTTGTTTGCAATACAACGTTCTAAGTACATGTCCATTTGTTAACAAATATCAAACATAACCTACGTAAGTTTCCTTAATGCTATCAAAACATAGTCTTCAATATTTTCTATCATTTTCATGTCTTCAATGAAAAATACTTACAAATTTAGAATGATAAATAGGATTCTCTATTAAAATTTAGAGTGGATCCAAAACAATGATTTATTGTCATTGCTCGAAAAAGATGCTTGTAAGCATTTTCATGAGTTTCCATGGCAGTCTCTAGGTCTCCTTCCCTTGACCCTACCACATACAGCACTCATATTGAACACACACACACACACACACACACACACACACACACACACACACACACACACGTGACCTAAATAATCTAGCTACTACTTCCCAATGAAACTAGAGGAGATCGGTTTTGCCAATTGGTCTTAAATTCTAGCTCATTACCCTATCCTCTAGGCTATTACAAATGATACCTAGCAGGAACTACATTCATTTCCTTCAATAAGTTTTGTAAAATGCTAGTATTTCTTAAGCACCACATCCTTTTGGACCATTGCATCTTGGTTCTGTCACCTCTCTAAGATTTCGTCACAACCTGAGTCCAAATCTCTAGATATACCCTACTCAGTTCAAACAGATAAACTATCACAAGTTAAAAAGTTAACAATCCAGTTCTCTGGAATGCACCATTTATTGAGTACCTGGTATGTTTTATACAACCTGCTAGCCTCCAGAGAGGATAATACAATGGTTACCATGGCACTAAGTCCAGCAAAATTACATATGCATCAAAGATGAAAGGCAAAAAAAAAAAAACACACAAAAAGGCTAAACGTGCCAGTCAAAGTGCTAGGTCATCTATGCAAGTTTTGCAAAGAGACTGATCAAAACTGAGTTCTGTCAATATTCGCTCACCCCCCACCTCCAGTCCATCTAAGCAAGAGTGGAGAATGCAAGGTGGTGATGGATTCTTTCGAGTTTAGAGAGAAAGTTGTCAGCACTCTGTGGCATTTTCTCAGCCCTTGAGGGAGTTTAAATGAGAGAGGTTTCAGAGAACACCTCAGAAAGCATGACTTGTGCCTCCTGGCACTTGAGAACATATGGACTTTTCCTTGAAATGAGTGTGAAGACAAAAGGCTGATCAGAGCATGCTGCCTGGCAGAACAAAAAGCCAAGCTGTGTCAGGAAGGGCCTGTCTTCCAGCGTGCCACAGGGTGAGGACACAGGGGCAATTCCGTGGGCCAGATGGGGCCCAAATAAAAGAGCTAGGCTTGAGCTGAATGGAGGAGCCCTGCCCCAGAAAACCACCTGGCAGGGAAAACTGATGCCAGAGAGGGGTCACTAAAGTAGGATAATATGAAACTAGAAGGCTGGTTAAGAATCACTGAAAGCTCAGAAGATACACTCATCTCAGATTCACCATGAGAAATAATTTTAATAGAAATTCTAAAACTTAAATGATTAAATCCATTGATTAGTGCATTGATGGCTGGGGGATGCTACTGATTTGGGTTTTATATATTTTCTTTTGATAGTACTTTCCTTAAAAGGCAATAAAATAAAATAAAATAAAGGCAGAAAAGACAAATGGCCTCTGATCACAAGAAGCTGATGGTATTGGAAAGCATGCTTCCTTCTCATTTCAGTTTAACTGTGATTTCAATTTGCTATGCTTGAATGCCTGCCATGTGTGGAAATGAAGCAATGGCATGGTTTCTGCTGAGAAGAAAATCTGAATAGCAGATGGGAGAAAGAAACAGGAAACTTAAATTACGATATATTGCAATTTTAAAATCTATCTCTAAAAAGTAATCTTAAAAGTGTTTAACTATTATAGAGATGGGAATTAAGTAAAGGTATAGCCGAAGGAATATTAATAGAGATGAAGAAAATTAGGTTGGGTGAGGAAATGTTTCCCTTTTTAAGATGTATTTAATTCCTTTCTGAAATTTAGTTTCAAGAAGCCTAAATTAATAGGATATGGGATGGACACAGTGTGATTTTCATAGAGAAGTCTTGTAGAGATATCAAATTGAGCCTAAGACATGTTCAGAGGTTGATGCAAACTTTGGTTAAAGTGAGCATGAGAAATCTACTCAGAATAAAGGACATTCATTAAAATTGGGACAGGGCATTTAGGCTCAACTTCAAAACCAGAATTTGATCCTGGAGGTGTTGGATTCACCATTAGCTCTGAGGAATGCACTGAGAAGGATCCCCTGAGCCCCAAGGAAATAAATGGAGGGGTATAAAGTCCTGGGGTTTTGGTTGTTCATCATGTGATTCAGGATCAAGTAGGAATTCAGGACTGTAAAGATCATTAGTGTTTTTTTATTTTTTATGTGTGCATTTAATCTCAATACTTTCCCTACTTCAGAGATAATTCATATTTCTAAGGACTGACAAAAGAGAAGTCTTATTCATTATATCTTTATGTTGTTTGGTGTCTTAAAGTTTCAATGCACTTTCTTATCTTCTAAAACATTTTAATCTGTAGCAAAGACCCCCATACATTTACAATGCACCACATTATTTGATGTAAAACATCTTAACATGTATGTTGAACTTCACACGATTGTAAAATGAATTAAAATGTTGAATATTGCATTATCATATTGACCTTACAAGTTTCTTATACCATTTTCATTTGTAGTTGGTCAGAGAGTTTTTACTGCCATGCATATATTTTTCACATGGATTGAGCAGAATACATGAATTCCTGGCATTATGCATCGTTTTTCACTTCTTTCTTCTGTATAGAAGAAAGAAACATCTTTCTAAGTAACATCTATTAGACATTGGTTGGTTTACTATCTAACCACATTCCTTAGAGAGCTTTCAATTAAAAACGAAGAAGTTACTGAATTTATTGCAAACACATTCTTTGTCTTTAAAAAGACAAAGCAACAACTCAAGCTTGAAACTTATTTCTTGAAAAATGAGAGAAATTATGCCCTCAGGTCTAAATCTATGTGTAACATACACAGGGATAATTCACATAGGACACTCAAATAGCTACTCATCAATCTTACTAAATAATACAGTCATATCACACGAGATAACCTCACTTCCACTTCTGATCCTAAGATACCATATCTATATTCCCTGCCTAAATTCTCTAGAATATTTATTAAGATTAAGATTTTATTTTGAAAAATACCAAAACTCCGTATCTTCTCAAAATTACTAATCTGTTATCTATTCAGCAACTTGCTTTTACTATTTCTGACCTGTTCTCTAATTCATTAAATTATGTAGTCTACAAAATTATTTCTATACATCATGTATTTATTCAATTATCAGTTTTATGTGTGTGTGTATGTGTGTGTGCCTATGCTGGGTAATGTATTCACATTTTACAGACAGGAATCATGACCCCTCTTTGCCTTTACCCCAAATATGTCTGAGTTTTGAGAGAAGTTATCAAGTTGTGACACATGTCCCTCGAGGTCCAAACAGATGCAGATAAACAAAAAGTATCTGAACATAACTGAAGTTTTGATCCTCTTTTATTTGGAAATTATTTGGAACTGTGACCCATGACATTCTTTGACATTTGTTCTCCAACTACTTGTTAAATTGTACACTTTGAAAGTTATCACTGTTATTTATATATATTCAAGTTCACAATAAAAAATGCATTTAAAAAAAAAGGCAACACAGGACAGCAGAAAGAATCTGCTTTACAGTCTCACATCTCTGGGTCAAATCCTATAATAGGTATACTTTTATTTAATTTCTATAAAATGGGAATTATAAGGCTGACTTCAAGAGATTTTCATGAAGACTGGAGATAGTATATATTTAATTGGTTTGCCGAGGAGAAGAAAGGAACTACCACATTTCTCCACCATGATTTTGCAAGATCAGATAAGCTTTGATGGGGGAGAAACTTTGAAATTGATCTCAGATGAAAGTTTTGGTTTGGGTCAGGCTGAGCTCTCTAATACTGAAAACTGATATTACTCCAATATCTCAAACTAATCAGAGAATCTGTGGTATCTGCCAAAGCATCACATGGGGGAGGGGGGGAAGAGTGTCAACAGAGCATGTTTGAAGGGTTGTGGGTTTCATCAAGTCCATTCTATTCGCTAAACAAGTTTCTCAAAGCAAAGCGCCTTACCTAACACTGGAACACAGTATGTACCCTTAAATATTTCCTAGTTTATTTTAGTTATCATGGCCCCCAACTTTAAAATAAAACCCAATTCCAAGAACCTAAAATGTTTATTAAAATGAAGACTATCTGTTGGGGATTGAATCATGCGTCTCATGTTCAGGTCCCTAACTTTGGTTCGGTAGGTATGAACTTGCTTGTAAATAGGACCTTTGAAGGTGTTATTAGTTAAGGTGAGGCCAAACTGAATAAGAATGAGCTTTAATCAAATATGGCTGAAGTCCTTTTAAGCAAAGGAAATTGGACAGAGGAGAGAGAAGGCACAGGAGCAGCCAGAAGCTGGAAGCCAACAGAACACATAAAAGAAAGAAGATGCCACCTTGTGCATTGCCATGTGATGGAAAAATCAGAGGACTAAGGACTGCCAGCAGACAGCCCCAGAACACCACAGTCTTTGGAGAGAAAGCATGACCTTGCTGATGCCTCAATTTTCGACTTCTAGCTCCAAAACCATAAGCCAAAAAATTCCCATTGTTTAAGATGTAGGGCATATGTTTCACAGCTGAGAAACTAAGACACTAACATACATCATAATCTTGGAATATCCTTAGGGAGAAAAGTAAAAACTAGAAGAAATGAATAGGTGTGGAGTCTAGCAAATAATGATAACTAAATACAGCTTAGTCTTTGCCTAGCATGTAAATGTGGCCAGTGAGTGACAGGAGAACCACAAGGCATCGCCAAAAATTAAGTAGGTTTTGTTTTCCATTGACTTAAAAGAGAATCACAACCAAAAACAAAGGTTTGCCAAGAGGAAGCAAAAATAATTTACAACAAGGATAAATTTCCCAGAGTTTGATTCTTTATACATTTTCAGTGTCAAGGCTGTGGAACATCAGAGATGGATATGACCATTGATCCAATTCAAACTATTCATTTCCTTCATATTGAGGAAACTGAAACTCAAAGAGTAACCTGGCAAGTTAATACTGCAGGTTAGAAAACTTAGGGTAACTGACTCCCCACCCAAAAACTTTTTTCACTCTATCCCATTATCCCAAAAACACTGGAACATTCTAGTTTTAATATAGCTTATTTCACTTGGTAGCCCTTGGAAGTTCAATAGTAAGACACATTACAAATATCTTTATCATAAAATCCTGGCATGATGGCAGCTAGTTTATTACCTACCAAGTTGAAAATGTAAGTGAAGAGTACCTGGTGGGTATGTAAATAATTCTTAGTTAACATTAAAGCTATCTATAGAAACTTTCTTACTTGTATCATAACCCTTTTTTAATGTGTGTATTTTAGTTTCACTTAATTTCCTGGTCTTTCTTCTGATGGAAGTAGTCTATGCTCAGTATTTCTGAATAACAGTTGTCGTTCACTAGTAACACATTCCTTATGGAAATAAACTTGCAAGGAGTTTGGATGTCAGCACATATAAAAGCAGATGAAAAGCACAACTTCAGTTAAATTTGGGTCACATAAACTACAACCAGAACTCTTCAGATTAAATTATATTTTATGTTTAAATTCTATTTGGCTGGTAATGTATATGTCTGTGGCCAGGGGCTGATACAGAAAGGTGAGAAGGACTTAATTAAAAGCAAATGTGCGTGCAAGAAGAAAAAAATTACGTCAAGTATTTTAGAGGAAGAATTTCTTTTTTTATGGTGCCAATTTCAAAGCATATAAATTTTGGTTAAATGTCTTAAATCCAGGAAAATACAGTGGAAAATAAGCAATTTACTACAAGAATCCTAACTAGAAACACCCTGTTGCTTTACCCCATCAATATAGTCATTACACTTGCTGGTTCAGGAACCAGGAAGCTTGGGTTTGAGTCTTCATTCTGCCTCTTGCTAACTTTGTGAACTTGAACAAGTTACTTTCCTGACCTGTTGTTTCTTCATCTTTCAAAGGAGGACCATAAGGGGATCTACAACTTAAGGTTAATCGTGAGAACTGAATGTGTGTGCGTGTGTGTTTGTGTGTGTGTGTGTGTGTGTGTGTGTGTGTGTGTGTGTGTGTGTGGTTTTTAAAAATTTTGTTCATATGTAAATCACTTAGAACAGTGCTTGGCATTACTAAGTGCTCAGCTGTTGGTTATTAATTATCTTCAGGAAGGGAAACAACATAGGATCAATCAGCTGCTCACTGAAGATCAGTCATGAAGAAGAGAATGAACACTAAAGGTGTTCAACCTGGCCACTTGATAGGCAAAAAACCTGGGACCGAAGTAGACTTGTTCAAATAGAAATGTGAATCCAGGTCTCCTCGGCTCCAGTGAGCCACCTGAAAAAGTAAGTATATGGGAACCAAAACTTTGTCATGAACTTGATTTCATAAACGTAACGGAGCTCACTGGGTGATTCATCAGAGGCAAGATGGAAATGAGAGTCAGTAATGGAAATGAGAACTGGGTTTGAGCCTTTGACCATTAAGTTGGCCAAGTTCTGCTGTGTAGTCAATGAAATAAAAATATCCCAGCAGTCACACAAAGCAGGCATAAGGCCTCTGCTTAACTTACTTTCACATAGTTACGCCTCAGGCAGATAATTTAAACAAATAAGTACTGTAGTTCTATATTATCCAGATTTTCAGGTGATAAATATATTTTGTCTTTGATAAAACTTCCACATATTTTAGGCACATTTTCCTGAGTTCCTTAACTTTTACTTATGTTGGAAATGCATGATTACATAACTTTGCTTCAAAATTTGGCAGATCCTTAAGAGAGATTTGACAAGATTAGAATATTATCACATTCAGTATAGCCAAGGAAGTCTACAATCAACAAAAAGGAAAAGATGGTTGAAGAGAAACGTGCCTTTTCCATAGAGATGTTGAGCACAAACCACTTGTTTTTGAGCAAAATTTTTTCTCAAATTATTCTGAGCCAAGGTTTTTAAATTTGTTTTTAATCCATCCTTTGAAAACACCTTATTTAAAGAAATGTATATAGACTTAGAACAGAGGGCTTTGTAACTACTGATCTTCCTTAATGTGGGTACATGAAGGCGTATCAGGTAGTGTGGGGGTTTCTGAAATTGCTGTAAATTATTTGGTTGGTAGAAGAGGAGATGATAATAGTGGCCATTGATTCTTAAAATGTTCTACGACTCCCTAAAAATAAAATCAGTATGGAGAATTCTGAGATGGGGGAATGATGATTTGCAGATATGTGCATTAATGGGGAAATATTCATGCAGATGGCTAAAGGGCTGGGTGTAGCCTGTCCTCCAAATTTCTGAAACAAAAAAAGGATACAGGCAAACAAAAAATATTCAGAAGTCTCCAAATCATCCCATGGAGAAAGTCTTGGTTAATGAAAAGGAAATGTGAAGAATTCTATTGTTTGTGAGAACTGGAGAATGAGTTTGGGTGACTTAAGTCTTGGTCTTGCCCAAATAAGTTGTGTTTAGGATTACTGAGAGGACTCCAGTGTAGCAAGCAGGAATAACACCAACTATGTGTCAGGCTCCTTACACGATTCATCTCATTTTATCCTTTAACTCTGTAAGAGAGTTAATATTGCTAGCTCCACCTTATGGAGGAGAACCAAAGCACGGAGGTGATCAGTGGCTTTCTCAAGATCAATTAAATAACTAGCTGACCTTTGACCCCAGGCATTCTGACTCCCAGCCAGTGCTTCTTAACCCCTAGATCTATTGCCTCCACAGAGGCACCAGCTGACCTTGGAACGTGGATTTATACCACCACTATTAGTTGTACCTTACATTTGGGGCTGAGAGAGGCTCTAGAGAAGAGGATTGGATGTGAGTTGAGCCCATCCTTCTGTGCTGAAACTGCCCCCCTCGTGTTCTAGCAGCTCTGGCAATGGTCTGGTGTGAGATGAGCAGCAGGCTCTTTGAATATGGAGGTGATCTTGATAGGGAGGTTTTGTCTATTTCTGTTCAGAGGAAATGACACCATATGTGACCACATTTGGGAAGGAAATTTGATTTTAACAAGAGTAAAGAAGTGGTCAGTTGCTTTAGCCTACAGTTTAAAAGTTATATGCATCTAGTCAGACTTAGAATGTGAAAAAAAAAAAATGCCCGGAAGTCTTTCATGGAAGAATACGGGATACTAGAAAGAATCTTAAACTGAGAATTAGGAGCTCTGAATTCTAGTCCTGGCTTGTTTACTAGCAGGGGTGACAGTCACCTCTCAGCGATAGTGTCTTCATTTGTAAACTAGTATATAAAACTAGAACACTGAGAGATTTTTAAAGTTTGATGATTCTACAATTTGATTCTGTTTGTGCCTTATAACTATATATTCATGTTGATTCAGAAGATACGATTTTGTAAACTCCAGTGATACCCTTCATATAGGAGACTAGGCAATGGAATTCATTAAAACTATTAGTCTAACTTGACCAAAAGGGGGAAGTGAAAGGAAATGAAATAAGCTTCAGTAGCAGAGAGATTCCAAAAGGAGCCGAGAGGTCACTCTGGCGGACACTCTTATGCACAATATAGACAACCCCTTTTAGGTTCTAATGAATTGAGGTAGCTGGTGGTAGATACCTGGAACTATCAAACTACAACTCAGAACCCATGAATCTTGAAGACGATTGTATAAAAATGTAGCTTATGAGGGGTGACAATGTGGACCACACTCCCCTTTGTCTAGTTTATGGATGAATGAGTAGAAAAATGGGGGAAGAAAACAAACAAACAAACAAACAAACAAAGGCACTCAGTGTTCTTTTTTACTTTAATTGCCCTTTTTCACTTTAATTATTATTCTTGTTATTTTTTGTGTGTGGTAATGAAGGTGTCAGGGATTGATTTTGGGGATAAATGCACAACTATGTAATGGTACTGTGAACAATCAAATGTATGATTTGTTTTGTATGACTGTGTGGTATGTGAATATATCTCAATAAAATGAATTAAAAAAAAAAAAAAACTATTAGTCTAGTTTTAATAATGTTGTGGGAAGTTCAATGCCAAAGACATTTTCAGTCATTTTGAGATAGTTAACTAGAATTCCAGACTGATATTAAAATCTAATTTGAAACTAGATTCTCTGTCTCCCAGGCTCCTATCCTCCCACCCCCATATCCAGGCTGCTAATAAATTCTAGATAGTGAGAACTATTTCTTTGCAAGCTAATTTCTCCTTTTATTTATCACTGAGGCACGGGTCAATTTACTCCACTTAATGTTCTAATCACTTTTCTCTAAAGAGGAAAGGAAGAAACATTATTTAGGACAGGCAGGCTTTTAAGAAAGGCAGCTGCAATGAAAAATTAATGAAACTATCTCCACCACCGGAATGTAATATTAATTTCAGGCAAATATGGTTAAGCAATTTTACATAGTGAGAGCACCTACAATGGGACAATTTCTAATCAAGTCAGTCTCTCTCCATAGTCTACATCCACATTACAAGTATACAGATGTAGTTTAACCTGTTTTTGAGCCCAATGGGAGGTGAAGGCTGATAATTACAAGTTAATATAATAGGCATAGAACAATATCAGTATAAAAGTGAGGGTCAGGAGATGGTCTTAACAGTTAAGTCAAGTTAAAATAAGTGAAACTCAAATTTACCCAGGTAAATTTACCCTGGCATTATTAAAGGTGCATTTTTAAAAATGTTATTGATTCTTCTTAAAAGTTTTTTGGTAAAATAGAACAATATATTTCATGGGCTATTATGAAGATTAAATGAGGCAATATGCATGAAATTCTTAGAAACATGGCTGGAATAGAGTAAATTCTCAATAAATGATACCAATTTCATCAGTCAGGAATTTTTTTGGGCTCCATATAATAGACCACAAAAGCAGCTGCTTAACAAAATGAGTATACTTTTCCAATGCAACGTGAAGTCTGGAGTGGGCAGTTCAAGTTAAGCATGGAAGCTCCAAGATGCCTTCAGGGTCCCAGCCTCCTTCCATCTTTCCAAATAGCTTTTGTCCTAATGCTTCCAAGGATGGCTCCTGCAACTACATGCTCATGACCTTATTCCAGGAAAGGAAGAAGAAATGGCAGAGTGCACAATATAGCTAAGTCTGCCCATTTTTTTCCTTTAAATCAGGAAAACAACACGATTCCCAGAAGACCACCTAGTTACATCTCACTTGCTAGAACTTGGTCATGTGGCTCCAGAGAGTTCTAAAGGAGCCTGAAAAAATTAAATTTTATAACTGGGCACATTGTTACACTCAATAAAATCTATCCTCATTGTTAGTGCCATCAGTGTACAAAACCAAATCTTTTGCTGGTAAGGAGGAGAGATAAAGGATATTCAGGAAGCAACTAAGAGGGGCTGCCAAGGCCATTTCCACAATGCATTTACATGTTATGCAGTCCATGAAAAAGTGTCAGATAATTTTGTTTTCCAATACTAATGGCAATTTATTGTCTCCCTAGGACAAAATGCTTAAAGGTTCAGATGCAATAAAAGAAAGCTTTGGCTCTGCTCTGACGTTCCATGCACGTCACAACTTCACTTTCAAGTGTCTGTTCAATTTTGCAGTCACCACTTTCCATGAATAATCTCCATTATCCTCTGAGTCATCTTCCATATAACTGGCTTCAAAATTGGTCATCTGTCTTCAAGAAAGTTGCAGTTTCTTCCTGGGAAGATGAAGGCCTTCTCCTACCCCAGCTTAAGTCTCTAGCTGGTTTTCAACCAGATATCAGTCGTGTAACACCAGAAATTCCCTCTGCCTTTCTAGTTCTAGGTATACGGCTGGCTTCAGTTCAGCCTAATGAGGTACTCCAGAGTGTGGTGCCCAGAGCAGCATCATCTGGGAGCATTTTGGAAAGGCAATTTCTTGTGCCTATCTTAGAAATATGGAATCAGACTATCCATATATGGGAGTGGGGTTCAGGAATCTTGTTTTTAACAAATTCTCCACATGATTCTTATTCATGGTCAAATTTGAGAAACACCATCATTTCCCTCCCCAGTGGTTTCAAACTCATCTCTAATCTTAATATTTAACAGAACTAGAGATTACCCACTCATACAGAGTAATAGCTTGCTTGCCTTCTATGCCAACTATCATTTGCAAACAGAAAATGCTTGAAATATTTTTGGTTTAGTTGCAATAAGACAAAGCATAGCTGGCTTGGGGAAACATGAACATTCCAAACATAATAAATGAAGTCAATTATATTGGGCTGTGCTGATTTTCAGAGGGATAACAAATGTCACCCTACATAATCTCTAACTACTTATTGGTTCTCCCTCTCACCCGTGTGTTGGTATCTGCCAGAGTATCAATTAAAATATAGTACCACCTATCATCTATGTATAGAAAACTATTGCTGCAAACACAAAGGAGTTTGCAGTGCAGGCAATAGAAAGGGTCCTTCCAGAATTCAGTGAGAGCTGTTGGCCTTCATGCTCCTCATTGGATAAACAGATTTCTCATTAAACCCACAATTTAAGTATTTCTAGAAATGTAGTATTTCATGATTTCATGGAGATTTGAAGAAAACAAACTTATCAAAGATGACTGTTCCTAAACATGTGAAATCAAATTAAATGTCTGCTCTTCAGTCATTCCTTTATTCAAAAATACATTTATGGAAAACCTGCAACATGCAAGGCACTATGATGATACCATGAAGATATAAAATGAATAACACAGAGTTTGAATAACTTCAAACTCTGGAGAGGCAGTCCCAGGACTTGCAATGGGTAACGATAATGGAACGAGATCACATAGATTCAAGAGCATTTAATTGACCATTTGTTATTCTGCTTCAATTTTCAATTACTGGCACCATTCTTTGGAGATAATAAACAGTACTCTAGTTCCTGGAATAGGGCCCAAACTTTGGTATATTTTGATAATGAAAGGACCACAGCAGCTAATTCCTCTGTAGAACTAACCAGAAAAATTACTGTAACTGAAAGGAGTTCCTACCAAATTTCTACTCGATACTTTCTCCCTTAGATCACACTTGCAACTCTTCTGCAAAAACATTAATGGACAGCAGGTATGACTTACCTCTTCTCTCACTGCTAAAGTATCCCCTACCCATAAAAGCAATATATACTTAGCCACCTAATAAGACTAAATAATATATAATTTTTGAGTTGAAGTTTACACATAAATATTCTCATAGATGTATGCACTTTTCCAACTTGCTTTTGTTTACTCTTTCATTAATTAAGATTTGGTCCATGAGATTTGGTGGTGAATAGGGAAGATGCAGCTCCTACCCTAATTGAACTTAACATTAGCATGTATTATGGTAGGTACACAAATAAAAATGATACTAAAATGTCAGGTCAGGATAAATACCCAAAAGGGAAATTAAACAGCATCAGAGAATGGAGAATGATGTGGGAATAGGTTATGTGCTACTTGAAATAAAGTAGTCAGGTAAGTCCTCTTTCAAGAAGTGATATTTTAGCAATTTTAGCAAGTGACATTAAGGAGGTGACATTTGAGCACCTGTATTAAGTGAGGGAGTCAGCTATGCCAAAATCTGGAAGGAGTATTCCAGGGGCTGGTAACACTGAGGGCAAAGGTCCTGAGATGGGAACAGCCTTGGAGAATTTTGGAAATGGGAAAAAAGTCAAGTGTGGCTCAGTGAAAGTCAGCTAAAGGAAGAACTGAAAGAAATAAGGTAGGAGGGGATGCTAGGGGCCAGCTCCTCTGAAGCCAAGCTGAGGATTTGGGGATTTTGAGTGTGATGGGAAGATACTGAATAGTATTGAGAAGGGAATAATATGATTTGATGTACTTTTCTTAAAATTAATCTTTTTACTTTTAGATAATTATAGATTCACAGGTAGTTGTAAGATATAATACAGGGAGATCTTGTGTACTCCTCGCCCAGTTTCCCCCAATGTTAATATCTTACAAAACTATAGAACAAGATCAAACCAGAGATAGTGACATTGATATAGTCAAGTTACAGAACATTTCCATCAGCACAGGGATCCCTCATGTTGACCTTTTATAGCCACATCCAGTTCCTACCCTCTCCTCCACCCCTGACTCCAAGCAACTACTGATCTTTTCTCTCTATATATAATTTTGTCATTTCAAGAACATTATATATTTAGAACCAGGTAATATGTAACCTTCTGGGGTTAGTTTTTTTTCACTCAGCATAATTCTCTGACAATTCATTCAAAAGTTGTTATATGTATCAACAGTTCATTTCTTTTTATTGTCAGGTAGTATTCCTCGGTACAGATGCACTAAAGTTTGTTTAACCATTCACCAGTTTTGGGGTATAAAGAATAATGCTACTATGAACATTCATGTACAGGCATAAATTTTCATTTCTCTGGGATAAATGCCCAGGAGTGCAATTGCTGGATCATAGAGTAGGCTTAGTTTTACAAGAAACTGCCAAACTGTTTCACAGAGTGATTGTACCATTTTACATTCCTGCGATCACCGTAGGGTGGTTTCAGTTCTCTGCAATCTTGTCAGCACTCAGTATTGTCAGGTGTTTTTTTTTTTTCTTTAGCCATTCTAATGTCTGTGTAGTGGCATCTCATTGGGGTATTAACTTGCATTTCTGCATTTCCCTAATGATTAATGATGTTAAGCATCTTTCATATCCTTATTGTCAATGTATATATCTTCTTTGGTGAAGTATCTGTTCAGATCTTTTGCCCAAGTAATATTTGCGTTTAGCTAATAATTACATTTGGGCAAATCTTTCCTTTTCTATTTCACCCAAATAAATTTGGTTGCATTTTAATATTTTAAAAATTATACTTGAAGTTCTTGGTAGGAAGAGAATTAATATCTTTGAAAAAATAATCTTCTAACTAATAATAAAGAGATTCTTTCCAAATCTATTTTTGAAATGTGTTTATAGAGCAGAATGTCCATGCCAAGGATGGAGCTACTAATTCTATCCTTTGATCTGAACATAATTTTATAGCCTACATTTCCTATTGGGATCAAGTTAGGCAGTAGCCAACAACAAAAAAGTCTTATCTTTATATATAAAATGTCTACACATTTAAGATAAGTGAAAAATGAAAGTAATCATGTGACTACCCTAATTCCCTAAAATACATTTTCTTTATAGTTTGAAGAAAGAGATAATTTAGCAAAAGAATATTTGTCTGGATTGTACACTTTGCAAACTCTGCATATTTAGATATAACTTTAATAAGTGTCTTAACTAAATACCATGAGTCATTCAGGAATTAACTAGAAAGATGCAGAGGTACTATTTGGATGTTCAGACTAAAGAAACCTAAACAGGTCTTTCTTCAGTAGCAAGGAATGTTGTGCCTATATTCTCCACCCCATTTTCTCTTATGTGGACACACAAATTTCTTTCTTGGCAGTAGCCAAAAAAGGTAGGCTCACTGGCTTTTTAAAACATCATTTTCATTGGGTTAAAATTTATGAACAATAAAATACACCTATTTTTAGCATAAAGTTGATGAGTTCTGACAAACATACAGTTGTTTAATCACTACCACAATCAAGAAATAGAACATTTCCATCATTCCCAAACTGTTTCCTTACCACCAGCCCTCACCCACAAACATTGATCTGATTTCTTTCACTATTAACTGCATTTTTGTCTGTTCTAGAATTTCATATAAAGGGAAACATATATCATGTTCTCTTTTGTGTCTGGCTTTGTTTGCTCTACATAATGTTTTTAAGATTCATTCAGCTCATTGGATTTAAATCTCGGCTCTTTTTTGAGAGCTGTATGACATTTGGGCCAATCACTCAACCATAATTTTCTCAGCTGAGAAATGGTCTTATTAGTAACTTACCCCTACGGTTGATGTGAGAATAATGTCAAGGTGCCTACCTAGGTGCTCAGTACATTTATCTATATCAGTATCAGTATAAATGATATAAATTATGTCCCTTAATGTGGAATTTTCCTTCACTCCTTCCTTTTAACCAAAGATGAATATTTCTGATCATGCTGCAATCCTTATTCAAGTTCAACGTGCTCTGTGAGAGAAATCAGAACCAAAGAAATCATGCAATTAGAATTTTTATTATTGAACAACTATTTTCCCCTGAATTTCTGCCTCCTCCGTTACCTCTGGATTTGAGCAGATCAGCAGTGGTCAGCTCTGTTTTCTCTCTGCCCCTTCCAGAATCAAATTATTTCCAAGGAAAGGGCAACGTGTGCAATGTCCCAGAAAAAAGAAAGGGAGAGAGCAGGACCAACAGCCTCAAAGAATTCTCCCTCAAAGGGTCAATGCCAAAAACTAAACACAGAAGGCCTTCTGTTCTTCTAAAAAGAATTTTATCATTCCTACCTCGATTCAGTCATATGGGGAACTGGGGTGTAGCAGAGGGAGAGCAGCAGGAAGGGCTAAATGTTTCCTCCCTGACTCTACCTCTTCCATATATTTTCCTGCTTGCACTAGAATATGATTGATAACCTAGCCTTTTGTTTTGTTTTACCACCGTTCACGCATTTTGCATTTCTTCTCTAACCCCTTTGCCACCTCTTCCTCAGTTGTCCATCCATGGTATTATAACACAAGCAACCATTCAGAGGAAGCTTAAGTTAGGGAGGTATTACAGAGGACAAAAAGTTCCAGCAATTAGCAACTCTCAAAAATAGAGTTAATGGATTTAGTTAACTAGCTTGGCTTCTAAACAACCTCTCTCTTACCACTGTCCTGCCTACTCGTGCCTTGCCACCACAGTGAGCACAGTGCTACAAGGGTACAATCGAAAGACTTTTGTCTGATCTAAGTTACATCTATTTCATTTGGGGCCTCTCTGTTCAATTAGCTGCAGCTCCATTTGCTCATAAGGGACTTTAATGCTTGAATTACTGTAGTGGCTTAGTCAGGTATGGAACAGCAAGTATGAAAAAATCTACACAAAGACTTGTTTTAGTCAGCCAACATTTGATCCCAGGAAATAAACAATTCCTTTGTTTTGCTATGGATGGCAAATTATTCACATGGACATGCATATTAGAAATAAATGGCAGAAAAGAAGCAGAGCACAATAAGGTACGGGCATATGATTCCACATGACAGTTTGATGCATTAATTTACAATCAGACTTGCTTATTTCACTGAGTATGGTGAAATTTGCTGTGGATTGAAAAAGTCTAATGAAAACCCTGTGAGAACACATGACTGTACTTTAAAGTATACTTTAGTTTCTGTTCTTTCACATACTAACAAATATCCTGTTCTTTATTTCATGAGAAAAATGAAATACTCAAAGTTAAGACATTTCTAGGAACTAGAAATAAGAGATGTGCTTTGTGGGGCATGGACATTCCCATGTTTTTACTTGGATGAGGCAGTGTTCATTGGGTTCCTTTGCATTGTCTCTCTGAGAGGTTGTTGGTGCTCATATAAACTTCATGAGCTCCTCTTCTTTCCCCAGCCCCCTGCATACATTCCATCTGGGACTAACTCTCACCAATGGAATGTGAGAGGCACAGCAGAAGTGATGTTGTACTTCCAATCCTTGGCTGTTAAGAGTGTGAATGCCTTCTTCATGCTCTCTCTTTCTTTTGAAAGCAATGGACTCCTAAGAAAACGAGCTTAAAAGACAGAAGCAGCCTGAGGCTTTGAGCTTTGAGGAACGTCATGGTGAAGGGCTACCCTACCTGCTTCAGATCATGACACACTTGTGTATTTCATTGAGTCAGGAAGAGCGTTAGCATTAATTACCATAATGTGCTCTCCTCCCCACATCTAATTTATGTGTTAAAATGAGGTTGGCGTTGATGGCTCAAAATAGAGACTATTTACAAACTTTCTGTCCTAAAAAAGACAATCCCATACAGAATGCGAAATACATATGAGGTTAGTTATCCCTCCAACTCCATTTACATTCTTCTCTCTGGTTTCTGTGTGGGGTGGGATGACAGTAGGTGGGAGGAGAGTTGAGTATTTCACTTCCCATGAGGGAAATTTACATCCCAGAATAACAGTCAGTTTCAAGGACTACTTCATCTCTTACTTCTTAACTACCAAGCGTAGCAGTCAGAATTTCTACAAAAGAAAATGAAAGATATTATCTTTTTGTATATATATTATATTTCACAATAGGAAAATAACTGAAACTGTGGAACTGTAACCCATAATATTATTTGAAATTTTTTCTCTCACTACTTGTTAAATTGCAGTTGGAAAGTTATTACTTCTACATATATATGTTATATTCTACAACAAAAAATGATTTTAAAAAATGTCATGGATTTGGGGAGACTTTACGAAGTTTCACATTTAATATCTTGCATAGATAGGGATAAAATGTTAAGTTTTTTGTTAGTTAGATTATTTTTCTTTATTAGAGAAGTTGTGGGTATACAGAACAATCATGCATAAAATACAGGATTCTCATATACCACCCCATCACCAACACCTTGCACAGGTGTGGAACATTTGTTACAATTGATGATAGCCATTTTTATAATTGTATTATTAATTAAAATCCATGTTTTAACTTAGGGTTCACTGTATAGTGTAGTTCCATGGATTTTTTAAAAGTTTTTATTCTGTTACCATATATACAATCTAACATTTCTCCTTTTAATCATATTCAGATATATAGTCCAGTGCTATTGCATTGCATTCATAACGGTGTGCTACCATCACCCCCATCCATTACCAAAAAACATTTCCATCCTTCCAAATAGGAACTTCCCATTGCCTATCCCAACCTGTCCCCTGCTAACCTATATTCTAGAAATAGGAACACTCATTCATTGCTGGTGGCAATATAAAATGGTGCAGCAGCTGTGGAAGACAGTTTGGCAGTTCCTTAGAGAGCTACATATAGAACTACCATATGACCCAGCAATCCCACTACTAGGTAATATATTCAAAAGAATTGAAAGCAGAGACTCGAATAGACATTTGCATGCTGGTGTTCATAGCAGCATTATCTACAATTGTCAAAAGATGGAAGCAACCCAAGTGTCCATCAATGGAAGAAATGATAAATAAAATGTGGTATATACATACAGTGCTTTTTTGTTTTTGCATCCCAAAGTAATTGCGGAATTAAGAACTTAAGGAAAGAGGAGGTCATCATGAAATCAGTAGCCAGTGGATTAGAGTGATTTCTCAGCAGCTTGAGAAAGAATGAATTTTATTATTTATCTGAAGGTTAAATACTGGCAGATTTAAAAGATTTTTTTTTCCTAGAAGAAAGCCAGCTGGGGAAATGTGGATTGGTTCTGCCAGAAGAAAGTAGTAGGTTGTTTACTTCTACTTGTCAAAACACACACCTTTTACATTCTATTTTTCCACCTTTGTCTCACCTTTGTTTTCATTTATTTCAATGGTCAATGTTAATCCTCTTGCCAAAGACAATCTACTCATCTCTTCACTAGCAAAGCTCATATTCTAGAAGGTATCACAGGAAAGGAACTTGAGTATACATTCCCTGAGATTCTGCGTAACTGTATTTCAATTATGCTGTAAGCATGGCTGTATGTTGTTTTATTTCTTCTGCTTATTGACCTGCATAGCCTTAGGAGCATGAGATGAGAATTTGGACCTAGAAAGCAACCATGCTCCTATAGGGCCTTTCTTTGTTTCCTTTACCCTGCCTTATCTTCTGCATAACATTTTTTAATGAAATAATATATATGTATGAAAATATATACTGTATATAGGTAATTTGTTTATCACTACCTAAAATATATATATATTTCTATATTTCCAAATTTGATTTCTTGTTTATTATTTGTCTCACCCTCAGAATAATATAAGATCTTGGAGGCATTTCTACTTTATATCTTCACCATCTGGAAGAGTGCTTGGGACACAAAAGGTACTCAATAAATATTTGTTGAATGAAAAAATAAAAGAAAAAATGTTACGGTTACTGAACCATTACCATGAAACATGCTTAAGTATTATTCTTGGAAAGACACTCATATATTCATAGATTTTCAAATGCAATTTTGGAGGACGAGAGAGAGAGAGAGAGAGAGAGAGAGGGAATATGATATGAAGGGATTTCACTGCTGCCTCTCTTATACGATTTGCGTTCATTGATTTTTCATAATAATGAAAATTTTCTGAAACATTTTTTCATTTAAGTTTGGAAATTTCATTTGAAATTTGGAAAATATTTATTTAATTATGTAATTACCTTCTCTGCTGTAGAAACTGCAGCATTCCTGTTACTTAAAAATTTAAATTACAGGTATAAACTACATAATCAGGTATGTACCCTATCGTAACACTTATCTGAAAAGTGGTATTTGAATCTTACAGAGTAAAAGAGAACTGTTCTAGAATTTTTCATTTCTAAGTTTAAAATATACTCCAACTTGCTGAGCTCCCAAAAAAAGCCTATAAATCCTTGACCATGAAAAGCCCTTTTATTATCTGCTTTTAAAAACAATTTCCTCTGGGCAAATTGCACTGTCCAAGCAATACTTCATTACCTACATGACATATCAAAATCTAGCAGTGGGTCTAAGAATTCTTCGAAGCACTGAATTGCTCCGAGCTTTAAAATCAAATGCTTAGACTAAGCCAGTTCATCTCATAAAAAGAACAACTGGAAGAAATCAAGTCAGAAGATGACCGTCAGAGAGAAGCAAAAGCAGCCAACATTAAGTATTTTTAAAAAAAGAAGAAGAATTTTTATAGCTGTGGGTTTTATTTCTGGGGTATTTCATCTAAAACACTTGGTCTATTCTTTAGGCTACTGATATCCTATGAATAATGAGCACCCTGTGTAAATTACTAGTGAATGTAACATTTGGGGACATAGTCTCATAGAACTCCTCGATGTTTTTTTTTTAATTAGGAAAAATTTTATCTTCCCCTACCTTCATCTACTATTTAAAGGTCAAAGATGTCCAATTTCTTTATCACCACTTCCCATCTCTCACAAACGCTTCACTGGACGTCACCAGTTATGTCTTCCAATCTCATTACCTACCACCACAGTAATATGACCCAAACAAAACTCAATTATTTCCTGTATAATTTATCTCATCCATTGGCGCTATCATCCAATTGGCTCCCCAAGCCTCAGTCTTTCTTTCTAAGTCTCAATTTCTCTTTAATCAGTGACCAGAGCTGGTCTTTTTCCATCTTCAAACCTAAATGTCTGATCATCTTTCACAATCTGGTCACAAACTACCACCCCAAATCTTCCCATAATCTGACCCAAATTTTCTCCCATCATTTCCCCTTCACTTCATGCAGACTGCTGGTTATCATGCCTCCTTGGAGGATGAGGATGTTGATTCACTAGCAAGAAACATTGTCTAAACTCACCATTCAGATTCACACCATTTAAAATTGTAAATAAATATAATATTACTGTTTTAGATTGGTGTTTTCTAATTCAACATGTTGTAACAAGAAATTTACTTTTTTAGGAAATTGAATTGTTCTTTATTTGTTAACTGAGTCAACTTATTCTAAGAATATATTAAAAATACTTATAATGCATAAGTAATGATCTGCAATTTTTCTTCCAGAATTACAATAAAAGCTCACCTATAACATTTTGAGTAACAGTAGCAGAAAAAGAAAACCTTTAGAAAAACAAATAAAAACCAGCAGCTTTTCTAAAGGAACAGCAATTTAGAAATTAAAATTAAAGCCCTGACTTATTCTACCAACAAAATTCTTGAATGTCTATGGATAAATCTGATTAGAAACAAGATCTAATTTGAAGACCTATAAAGAATGCAATATATAAACTGAATATTACAAACTGAATGAAAATATATACTTTTTCCTTTGCTGTGAGAACTTAGTATTTTGAAACTGTTAGGCAGTACACTACCCCCTACCCTTAGAAATTCTGCAAGTCCGAGATGAGCCACCCCACCCCCGCCCTTGGAGGTTCTGAAGGTCCCTGGTGAGCCACCCCCCGCAACCCCCCCTTAGGAATTCTGCAAGTTTGCAAAAACATTTGAAGTTTTAAACTTTCCCGCTCCGAAGTCCCCACTCCCCAGTTCCCGCTCCCAAGTTCCCGATCGCAAGCCAGCCAATGGGAACCTGCCAGCTACCCCTACCCCAAAAGTAGCCACAGAGAAACTGCCAACTTAGACCTGCCAGCTCCCCTTCCCTGGACAAAGAACTTCCCGCCAATCATCCTATATAAGCTCCACCGCTCCCCTCGTTCCGGGCTGTCGCCTCTTAGGCTCTGTGCACCGCCCCACAATAAAGCTCCTTTGAGTTTTGGTCTCTTCTCTTCTCCGTCAAAATCCTAACAGAAACTATCAATTTTTCCCTAAACTACTTTGTAAATTCAATGTAATCAAAGTAAAAGTAAAACCCCAATAGAATTTTATTTTGGAAGATACCAGAATTTTTTTAAAGTTTATCTTGAGTAATAAAGAGTAATAAAGGAAAAATTCTGATAGCAAACAATATGGAGTGAAAAAATGTCCTATCAGATAATGAAATGTATTATAAAGCTGCAGTAATTAAAACCAAGGTCTTGACACAGAATTAGATAGACAGATCCATGGAAGCAGTGTGCAGAATCTGTCCAAATATAAAATGGAAAAAATAGGGATGGCATTCAAAAACAAGAGGGGAGAGATGATTATTCAATCAATAAAACTGGACAAAAAACTAGCAACTTGGAAAAAATATAAAGTTGGATTTCTCCAACCTTTCCCCAAAATAGTTTCCATACGAATCAAAGATTAAAATATTTTTAAGAACACATAAAATTATTAGAAGAAAACATGGATGAGTATATTTAAAATCCTAGAAGTACAATACTTCTAAAATTTTTAACATTGTTTTTGGAAAATTGATGAAGGAGATGTTGGAAAAATATTTATAATGTATATGTCAATGAATTAAAATCCGATAAAAATGGAATAGCTTTAACAGTCATGAAATATCGTTGAGTGAAAAGGCAGATTCTAGAGTACTGTATAGTGTGATGCCACTTATATGAAATTATACACATCTATTTCTACAAGACTATAAATTTATAGAGTGAGGTCTAGAAAGATGTACCACAAAATAATAACAATAAGTATCTTCTCCTAGAGGTGGGGTAAGATTTCTGATAATTTTTATTTTCTTCTTTAAATATTTGTGTATTGTTCAAAGTTTTTATCATAAGCATGCCATAATTATAAACATAATAAAGCTATTTTAAGCAAAACAAAGTTTACATGGAAGAATAAAGTCAGGAAATAGCCATAAAAACACTGCAAAAGAAAAATTACATTGAATTTCTCTTTGGGTGGCTAATTTCATTTTCATTTTTATGATAAAAACTATTTTTCACATCTCAAGCCAGCTACTTTTATTAAGCATAGTACACATTGGGTGCACTATATATCTATACCTCTATCTCCATCTATCTATCCGTGTGTGTGGGGGGGTGGTGTGGGGTGCAGGGTGACTACCAGTTCCGGAGTTTGGAACTATAAAATGCAATGTACAATTAGCGGCATCTCTCCCTTTATTTCCCAGTGGGATGATGGCCTCCTCTCGGCCATGCTCTAGCCTTAGATATAATAATACTTCTGACCATACAGTTCATATAATACTGATTTCTCCTTTCCAGCAAAAAATGAAGAAAAGGGAACTTTCTCATAAAGTATTATGAGGAAAAAAATCACTTTTCTTTCATTCTTTAGGTAATATATCTTATTGTGAGGCTATATATTATTTGATAACACATTAGAGAACACTGCGAAATATATTCTAATTCCAATTTCAAAGAAACTATAAAAGAATAATAAGTCAGAATTAGACAATGTCTATTCCTCTTTATGCCCACTACTCTTAACAATTACGTACACATAAAACCTAGGAAGAACTATATTGTATTTATTTTTCAGATTAGGAGAAGTTAGTATAATCAAAATATTTCCAAATAATATTGGAAGCTCAAACACAGTAGAAAAAAACTCAACCAAAGAGTAGAACATCAATCATGTTTTAATGTATTTACTGCTTCGGGTGCACCTTCAACATCTCCTTTTCAGTGACAGCTCTCACTCCCATACTAGACAATGTCCCCCTATTATAAGCTTTATACAGTATTCATCACCCTTAGAATCACCCTCAGCACCTAGCATAGTACTTGGCACAGAATGATTCTAAAAAAGGGTTTGTTGAATGAATGAATGAATAAATAATGAATAAATTGGGTTTCAAATTCACACCATTTTCCCAATGAACCAGTTTGTTGTAAGCCTATATATATACAATAAGTTATATACATGTATTACTGTATTGATTTTTATATGCATGGAAACACACACATAAAACAAAGTTTAAAAGAATAAATACATTATTTAACATTTACTACTAAAGGATTGTCTTTTGTACCCCCTGGAGTGAACACCACCTCCTCTACCACCTCTACCACCCCTATCACTTTAAATACTACTGATCTAAAGAATCACCAATGGTCTCATATGTTGAATTTATTTAATGATGAAGGAAAACACACAAGTCATTATTTGGCAAAGGGTCAATGGAATTGTGGTCACAGCTAATGGAGACTAGAATTTCCTTCCCCAAACTCTTTGACATGACACAGTTTATGTCAAAGCATTAGGGTTGCTGCTACTGATGCTAATCCTGCAGCTTATATGGTAAATGGAAAGAATCTGATTTTTTTTTTTTTTTTTTTTTTTGGTTGTCAGATGATCTCTCATTGCAATATTTTCCTTTGTAGTTCTTAACTAGCAGAGCATTCCACTGCACTGCTGATGTCATCTGTGATTCATGTGGCCAACAGCCAATAACATCACAGCCTACAGATTGGGGCTAGTCCCCAGTATCTCTTCAATGGTTCCAGAGAGTTCTCTGGCTAAAGATTTGTGCTACATCTATCAGGCTATGTCGTCAGTTTCATCAAAAGTGATATTTCCCCCGAGGTTAATGTTTTCTTTCTGCTCCTTTCTGTCTTTATGTTGTTCCTTAAGGGCTTTGATATCCAGGGTGGAAGCAGAAGGTACTGAAACAGTCTGGGCCTGTCTGTTCTGAATGGTCAATTTCCCCATAATCCTTAAACACTTCCAGTCACAAGTTACCTTGGTGATGTCATCACCAATCTCTTTTTGGAGACAGACCAAGGGGGCCAGGGCAGACGTGGCACCGACTTCCCCACTGGTGCACCTCAGGTACATGACTTTGATCTCTTTGGGGTCCTACTTGGGTGATATGGAGGAGGCGGCTGGTCAGATGAACCCGAATACCAGACGACCAAAAATGCACCTTTGCCTCCTCCACACAGAAAGGTGAAAAGCAAAACAGTCTGATTTTAAGTAGAGTCCAATTTGTCCAAGTTCAACATCACCACGTCAATGACATATTATAGACTCTGAATTTTGACCCAAGCTACAAAGCAAAGACACTACCCACTTCCAATGATACCAGACACACAATTCCATGCTCAGACAAAATGATCTCTATGGATCATGAGTGTGACCCTGTTTAATCCAAATATTCAAGGCCATTCTGTATCTTGATTCTGAGTCTTCCCTTTTTACTTCTCTTTTGCAGACTGAAACGTACAAGAATATTGTAGAATTTATTTTCAAAATGGGCCTCATGGATTTCCTAGCTAATTTCACTAATTCTTAGGGGAATCAAACTTGTTAATACCTGTGCTCAAACCATCTGCAGAAACAAAGTTGCAAGAGATTCCGAGATAATAATAAATAGCTTAGCAAATGTGACCATATTTATTTCTCAAGGAGTAGAACCTCTGGCTAAAATTTACAAATATAATCATGAAAGCTGATAAACGAAGGTATGAAAAGACTTCATTGTACGTGAATACTGAGCTGGTAATTAATGTTTATCATACGTAAGCCAATTATCACATATACCTGAAACTCTCAGGGTTTCTTCTTACTCAACTAGAGTGACTATGTTACTTGCTAAACCCATTCTTCATTATTTCTCATTCTTCATTTAAACTAGAATTCTACATTTGGTTCATTTAATCTCTTTTAACTGTTATTCTGCTCTCTAGCTATGCCAGCTTTCTCTTCCTCCTCCCTCGCTCTCTTACTCTCTCACTTTAGTTCTCTCATTTCCTCTCTTTCTTCCTGGATTCTGCTCTCGTACCTGATATTACTAAGAATTTAACAAGAACCACCCTGTCTCTATATCACTAGTGCAAGATATATCTAGGATTTTAAATCTGAATGAAGACCAGAGTTAGAAACCCCATTGCCACATTTAAGAAAATGTGAACTGACGCAAAGCCAGAATTTAATATTTGTTCATTTAAAATGCTCTGGGCACATGAGTTGAATCTATGCAATTAGGGTTCCAAGAACAGCATCATGCAATTTTTTTCAGGTGGTAATGAAGAGATGCTGAAAATTCTTTGCATTTATATACATAAAAATTGTAAATTATAAACAGAAAGGCAGGAAGTCAGGAAGCCGGTTAGGCAGGAAAGAAAGAATAAATCAGGGCCAGTCAGAGGGAGGGGAGAGTAGTCTAGTTTGAGGCTGCTATAGCACCTTAAAGAACAGTGCTGCTTTTTGAGCTATGCTTTATCTTCAGCTGTCTCCAGTTGCCAGGCAAATGTGATGTCAGGATGGGCAGACCAAAACATTGGCATAGACATGTTCATTACTTCAGCTAATAGAGTTAGAATTTCCAGGGAAAGCAATATTGGCCAGGCAGATTTTGATGAAGAGGGAATGGAAACATCTCTTTGTTGGAGTGAGGCTGAGAGACAGTAGAGGAAGAGCGGCTGGCAGCCTGTGTCTGGCTTGGTGGAGCCTGACAGTGAGCGACCCAGAAAGGGAAATTGTTAAGACTCTGTGCCTTGGAGGAAATGCTGGACTCTTTTCCTGGATGGTTAGGGGACCCAGGATGGGGAAAGAAAAGGGTGGTGATGGACCATGGCTGTTAAGTGAGGGTCCAAGGGAAGTAGATCTGCGTCCTGGCAAGGAAGATGAAGATTTCCATGCAGATACTATCAGCAGGTCCAAAGGAGCTCCCATAGGGAGAATGAGATCTCAAACGGAGAGTGTGACCACAACAAGCAAGTCAGAGCTGGTGAATTTAGACTATGGAGCTTGGAAAGGCATATGCATGCAGGTGTGCGATGCAAAATATTTAGCAACCAGTACCTAATGGGCACTAACCAATCAGACAGGATGCCAGGCAGAGCTTTGGAATAGTGTTGGAGAGAACAGGTATTAACCCTTTAATTGCTGGACTGTAGAGAAGTTCAGGGGCTCCCAGGGGAACAGCGGGTGGTAAGGCACCTGGGGAATGTAGGGCAGCAGCTGTTTAGCATTAGAATATGGCTGAACACATAAGATGTGTGCTAGGAACTGCCTGCCCAGCCAGGACATTTTGCAGCCCCCTTTACAGCAAGGGGGAATCATGTGACCAGTTCTTGCCAAAGGAATGTGAAGGGAAGTGTTAGCTCACAGTAGCAGTGATTAAGCAGTGGGAGTAAGATAATGTTCCCAGTGATGCTAGCAAAACGTTAAAGCCACAGGTTGACGGAGCCATAGGTTGACGGAGCCATAAGAAGGAAGCACCTTGGGTCCTTCAGTTACTACTTTAAGGAGAGCTGCTAGGGAGAAGTACCTAACCAGGAAAACCAGACTCTGCATGATTGAGCAACTAAATAAAATTTTATTGTACTTACCTACTGAGGCTTGGGGATTTTTATGGCAGTTAGCCTGCACTGATAAAATCATGGTATAAAAATATTTGAGCATTTTATTGCATCCATTTCACACTGGTGAATATGAGGAGATTCTAGGTTCACTTGTCTCCCTAAGAGTATTTACAACAATATGTAAACACAGGTAATGATTTAAAGAAATAAGTTTTAAAGAAACAAGATTTTGTGATAAAATCTTTCCCAGAAATAGAAGAGGATTTTAGTTTGCTTTAGTTTTCTTTTTTCGTACATTTGTAGCCTGATTTCCACTTACATTGGATCCTACTATGAGGGGTTCCTATTAATATTGATAACTCTATTTCACAAATCCCAAACCAGCACAATCACATAGTAAATGGTAATCGCTCTAAGGGAAAGGACTGTCACATTCATCTTTGTACCCACAGCCCAGAGTCAATAGGACTCATCCAATAATGTTTTTGAATGAATAAATGAAGTCACCACAACTAGAAAAGCAACATGCTAATGAAAAGTAAATTAGAAAGCAAATATGACCAACCTGGGATCTTCTGCTAATTAACTTTGTGATGTCAAACCTCCTAGAACCAATGGACTTTATTTTTTAGAAGGACTTTGAAGACTTTTTAGTATTAGCTTCTCATTTTCCTTTGAGGGAATTTTGGCCCAGGAAAATAAAAGGATCTGCTCATAGCCATGGAATTATTTTGTTTAAAATTAGATAAGGATTCTGATTTTTGTACTCCAAGAATGGTGTTATTTTCCCTATACTGTGTCACTTATTATTTTTTAATCTCATGGTTTTTTCATCTGCAAAGTATAGATAATAACATTTATTTAACCTCAAACAGATGAGGTTCTCAAAATAGAACATGAGGTAATATCAAAGTGCTATATTGCACTCAACATCAAAGAACTGTGGCAACTTTCAATCTCTAGACCCATTTAATCAATTCGGTATACTGAGCGTATGTGCAAGATTAAATCTGAGGGATGGGATCATCTTTAACTTCATCATGTCATTAAAAACATCCTATGGTACTTATCTATCCTGGATGCAATATAATACCATCTGTTCTCATATTTTCTTGTACAGCTGCCTAAAGGCATAAATTGTCAACCAAAGCATAAAACTCAAAGTTTTGGGGATTAAGGAAGCTATTATTCTGTTCATCAGAAAACAGCTGAGGTGTCTTATTAACTAAAAAGTTGTGTATACAAAGAAAGTATCAGAGAATATGATCATAGAGATGAAAAGTAGAGTATGGGTCACGAGAAGTGGGAGAAGGGGCAATGGGGAGTTAATAAGAAATGAGTGTGTAGGGTTTCTCTTTGGGGTGAAGGGAAATTTCTAGTAATGGATGGTGGGAAGGTGATGGCATTGCAACATTGTGAATGTGATTAATCCCACTAAATGGAATGCTTGGGAGGGGTTGGAATGGGAAGATTTATGTGTATATATGTTTCCACAACTGGAAAAAAAGACAGTCTAAACAGATAACAACAATTAAATGCCATAGATGATCCTGCACGAGATCTAAGAATAGAGGAGAAAAGGCTCAAAAGGATACAATTGGGACATAAGAAAAAAATGAAATATAGAAAGTAAGCTTTATATCAATGTTAAATTTTTTAAACTTCTTAACTACACTTAATGTGATTACATAAATGAATATTCTTGTTCATAGGAAATGCATATGTGAATTATATTATTTGTTCAAGGATGTGTGCAACTTGCTCTCATATGTTCAGAAGACAGCAACAGATGATGGATGATAGACAGGGAGGGAGGGACGGAGGGAGGGAGGGAAAAAAAGAAATGGTAAAGTGACAAAATATGAAAGTTTGTAGATCAGAGTATCAGTGGAGGGGGGTGGGGCATGCTTATGGGGTTTGTATTATTTTTGCAACTGTTACTTTAAGTTTGAATTTATTTCAAAATAAAAATTTAAAAAAAAAGTTGTGTATAGGCATTTTTATCATACTGAAAACTGACTTTTCTTTTGATTGGCTTAAGTGCCTTATCCAATAGCTGTTCAAAATAGACAATCTGGTTTTGATTTGAGATCCAGCTCCTAAAGAGGAATATTGAATCAAGTAATACACTGCTTCTTATATCTGGGCAGTTTCTGGGTGGACCAAGAGCTAATAGTCGCAGCCTGCAATACAAGGTGAGCAATATGGATTGTGGTTATTCTCCTTAGCTGATTCTGCACACCTTAAAATGACACAGCAGAAGGTGCCAAGGGGCAGCTTGAGAGAAGTTATTTGTACGGCTACTAATTTAATGTGTCAGCCATGACTCATCACTGGTTTCACTATTTAATGAACGTGCTAAATCCCAGGCTACTGATGCATGGGGCTGATTTTCCCAGTCCCCACAAGTAGTGTGGGTGATGACCATGAAAGGCTGGAGGTGAAACTGGGAAACAGGCACAATTCATGCTGATGTCTTCTATTTCCTGGGCTTGCCCCACTGTCCACACTCCTTGCCAAACTGAATGCGCTTGATGCCCCACTAGTAAAAAGTTTGCTCTTCCTGCTTAGTATAGTCCCAGCCCCATAGCATGCCATCTAGTCTGCAAAACACCCACGAGAGAACCTGGTATCTGCTTTGCTGAATGGATCACTGGTGTGAAGCTTTAAGAGTGTTAATATGGACCAGGCATTTTGCCAGGTGCTAAGGATACAAAGGTACTGAAAAAAACATGTTTTTCAATGTCCCTGTAGAAACTGAGACAGAAGCTATTTTTAAATGTCAATTACAACACACTATGCTAGATGCTGTGAAGGAAGGTCCTTTGGGAACAGAAAGGGGCATCTAACCCAGCCATGAGATGGGTAAGAACCAGGCACTTCCTGTAATTCAAAGATACAGCAAAAAGAGTAATCAAGCACATCATCCTAGGGGATAAAAATCATTAGGTTTCACCTTTCTTGTCAAACCTATAGCAAAAGGTTGGTAATACAATTTTGTGCTGGTAGAATGTATCTAAAGCTACAGAGACCAGCTGTAGTCCTGCCCAAATCACAACTGGCAAAAGCAAGGGTGAATGAAGTTTGTTTCTGGAGTCACTCTCTCCTTTTCTGTAGTAGAGAGAAGCCTCAGTTACTCACATCAGGCTCTGTCCAATGGTTTTCTTTGCCAGGCCCAGGAAGGCCAATGGTATCCACAGTATCTGCTACCTGGAACCCTAAGCCCACCTCAATCCCATTCAGTTCTAACTGCCTGGAATGCCTGCCCCTCTGCCTCACCCTCATTAATTCCTTCTTGACTTTAGGGCTCAGAGAAGTTATCACTTCTTCCAGAAATAATTTATTCAGCACTGCTCCCATTAAGTTAGATACCCACTTTCTGTGCTCTGACAGTACACATTGCTTGATTACTTCTAGTTTTTCACAAATCACACTAATGATACTGTCTTTCTTACTTTTACTTACTTACTTTCTACTTTTGTCTTCTTTAAGAAAAATTTCTAATGTCTTCTTTCTTTTTATACATGGTGCCTGGCAAATAGTAGACGTAGAATGGACAGATGGATGGGTGGATGGGTAGAAGGGCAGGTGGGTATGTGCATAGATAAACGAAAGAATGTTGTGCCCTTATATTTCTATAAACCTTTAAGGAACCCTTAGAACTTCAAGAGTAATTGGTGCTATGTTTCTTCTTTCATATTTCTCACTAGTTGTATTTCATGCAATCTGTGTAAATTTGACACATATTTTGTCTATTAGAAGTGAGACACATGATTGGTCATGGAAATATATGCCCTATGCATTCATTTAGGAGACTTACAAGAGAAAATTAAGATCTAATGATATCTCAATTTGTAGTCAGTGGTGTTAATAATCAGCTGGTGGCATGTGCAGATACACTGCAGCCTAATAATTTTTTCAGAAGGGGAGATGTTCAATCTCATTTGAGCCTGAGTGGTCCTGATCTGTCTGCTGACTGCCTCATAGCCATATTCAAGGACCTTCATCTGAATCATCTCTTTCCCTCTCCTAATTGGCTCCACTGCCTTGATCATGGTCTTGGAAATTGAGGTGCCAAATGACAACTGCTTCTGATCATAAATCACTTTCTCCTTTAATATTACTTGAGTAACATTACCACTCATTTTGGTTATTAGCCTAACAACAGCCAAGCCACCAATTCATTTGTGTTCTGTACATGTGGTGTTATGAAATAGGCTTTCATTCTGTGTGCTCCTGTTTAGATTTCCTGATCCCCTTTCTATGGCCCACTTACAAATGTGAAGAAGACAGAAGGACACAGAAGCCTGCAACAATGGTAGCTCAGCTAGTGCTGATCTTAATTTCTTTTCACATCAGTCAAAATATTTTAAATAGGTTTAACACTAGAAATAGGAAGCATGAAAATGAGGAACTAAATTATCAATGAAGAACCAGGAGAAATGTTTGGAATTGTATTGGAACATTTCATCTCCATTCCTGATACTTCCTTCCAACTGGAGGCCATCAGTAAGTGTAATCCTCCTGTCCTCTTTCTATCCCTCACTCAACTTTACACAGGATGATTTATCTGATTAGTGAGTTTGGGGAAAAGCCAAAACAAACAGGAGAGAGTTTTAAGAGAGTGGGGCATGAGTGAGAACATAGATTAGAGAACTGAGGGCATGTGGAATATCCCAGGGCAGTTGCAAGGTCTCCACCCATGAAAACCTCAATGTCTCACCATGAGAGCCCACAGACTTGTGGCTATTGGGAAACTTCCTGCCAGGAGGTTAGTTCAAGACTGTGGGGCATGTTTATTAGGAAGAAGCCTGTTGGTTTAAAAAGGCTGGTAAGGTAAATGGAAGACACCAACACCACTTCCCCACCAACTGACTAGGGTGTGACAGGACGGAACTTGCAGGTTGGGACAGCCCCTCCACATGTTCACGCTGGCCACCTTCTACAAGCCTGGAGAGGAACTAATAGTGAGAAACCTAAGCCCTCGCCTCAAGATACAGCAGCAACCCCTGACTCCAGACTTCCTGATCTCTGCACACTGCTGTTAGTCATGCAGAAATGCTCCTTTGGCCACAGAACACTTCTGCATAAGAACCTGCAGCAGGTGACATCATCAATGTAAGTAAGACATACACTGAAAAAGCCTCCCCAGTGATTTAGCAAATAAAAGGACCAATCCCACTTGCTTAGAACTTTGAAGGACAGTAGAGAATGGAGGACTCCACAAAGGCTGAACTGAAGAAATAGAAAAATATCAGGTAGGAAAATTCCATCTCAGACTAACTGTCCATTCCCACTCCCCACCCATTCACACAGTCCTGCACAGCTTGGGAGTTGCAGACAGGCAGCACAGCCCAAGTCCCTCCCACTGTGGACAGATTCTGTAGAGTGATTCACAGCAGCAAGTTAGAACTTCACGCATATCCAGGCACAGTGACCTAAGTCTACAGAGACCCAGTGTGGAACACAAGCCACTGAAGAATGCTGCATACAAAAGGGCCCCCGGAGTGGGGGTATGGGTGGGGGAGAGACTGCAATAGAAATACTGGCAAGAACTGTTGTGCCCTCACTCAATCCAGTTTCAGTTGGCTGGACCACCTAAAGACAAAAGGGACTTTTCTGAAGTGACCCACCTTAATGAATTGACCCAACCTGGCTCTCCAGGATGGGAAATCCTAATGAGGAAGAAACCAGAGGCAGAAAAGCCTCACTGAAACAATGGAGGGGTGTTAAATTGAATGCTGTGAGACAGGATGGGTCCCAGAACTGAAAAGTGTGAGGAAAACAGGGCACTAAGTGAGGGAGAGAATTTAATCAAATTGTAGGAGCTGGGGAGAGAAGTCTGAAAAAACAAACAGTATGGGTCAAGATTCCTGAAGAAGGAACAGAGGAAAGTAAGCTCTCTCATGGAGGCAAAACAATTGCATACAAAGTACAATCTTAAAAATTGTACCACATATCCAAGGCAAGAATCAGATGAAGAAAAGTTGAGAAAATCTGAACAGTTAAATATGGGCAATTTTAAAGGTTTAGAATGAGTTAGACCAAGCATGTCTTTCAAAATGGGGGAGATTTGAAATATTCATAGATAAACAGAAACTGAGAGAGTCTGTCAACAAAGGACCTGACATAAAAGAATTACTAAAGGGAGTTCTGCACGTTGAAGGGAAAAGACAGGAGACAGTGCTTCGGAGTAGTGTGAAGAAATGAAGATCATCAATAAGGATAACTAAAAGAATAAATACAAAGCCCAATAGAACCGTATCCTCAATATACAACTCTACTCTTTAATTCATGTAATGATCAGAATGTAATTAAACAATAAAATGGCATATTTCCTGATGATGGACATGCAAAATAAGAGTTGGCAAAGTGGGACAAAATAAACAAGAGGATTATGGGAGGAGACCAGGTATATGCTATTGAAGCTAAGTTGGTATCTTTTCATATTAGTAGGTTATAGATAGAAGTTATGTCATATAAACTCCAGGGTAACCACAAAGAAAGTATTTTAAAAATATGCATAAACAGAAATGAGAAAAGGATACATCATAAAAGGTCAAGTATACAGAAAAGGAGGTTGCAATAAAGGAAAAGGGAGTTAAAAAAAAAAAAAAAAAGATATGGCATATAAAAGCCAAAGAACAAAATTAAATAATGACACTAAATGATAATGGATTAGTGGGGGTAGCTTTACCAATAATGGACATAATAAACTTTAAGTTAAAAGCTGATATAGAAACAAAGAAGGACACTATAAATTAATAAAAGGGGTAATCCACCAAGAAGAAATAACAATCATAAATATCTATGCATCTAACCATGGTGACCCAAAATACATGAGGCAAACAATGACAAAACTGAAGGGAAAAATAGATACCTCTACAATAGTATTTGGATAATACAATACAGCACATCAATAGAGAGAACATTTAATGAAAGATCAAAAAAGGAAACAGAGAACTTGAATAAAATGATAAATGAACTAGACTTAACAGACATACACAAAAAAACATTGTACCCATAAATAGCAGAATATACATTCTTCTCAAGTGTCTATGGATAATTCTCCAGAATAGAACACATGTTGGGTCACACAACAAGTCTCAATAAATTTAGAAAGATTTAAATCATGCAAAGCACCTTCTTTGACCGTAATGGAATGAAGCTGGAAATAAAAAACAGGTGGACAACTGGAAAATTCACAAATATATGGAAGTTAAACAACTCTCTCTTAAACAATAGTTGGTCAAAGAAGAAATTGTAAGGGAAATCAGTAAATATCTTGAATGAAAATGAGAAAACAACATATTAAAACTTATGAGATGCAGCAAAGGTACTGCTGAGATGGAAATTTAAAATTCTAAATGCTTACATTAAAAAAGAAGAGCTAAAATCAAAGACCCAACTGCAACCTTCAGGAACTAGAAAAACAACAGCAAACTAAACTCAAAGTAAGCAGAAGGAAAGAAATAACAAGGATCAGAACAGAAATAAATGAAATTGAGAATTAAAAATAATAGAATTAACAAAACCAAAAGTTGGTTCTTTGAAAAGATCAATAAAATCAACAAACCTTAGCTTGACTGACAATGAAAAAAAGAGAAAATACACAAATAAGTAAAATCAGAAATGAAAAGGGGTATTACTACTGACCCTACAGAAATAAAAAGGATTATAAAGGGATACCATGAATAACTGTATGCCAACAAACTAGACAACTTAAATGGAATGGACAAATTCCTAGAAACACACTAATAAACTATACTGGCTCAAGAAGAAATAAAGACCTCAAAAGACTGATTACAAGTAAAGAGACTGAATAGTCAACAAAAATCTGCCAACAAAGAAAAGACCAGGACCAGATGGCTTCACAGGTGAATTCTATGAATCAGTCCAAGAAGAATTATTACCAATCAGGCTCAAACTCTTGCAAAAAATTGAAGAGGAGGGAACACTACCTAATTCATTCTATGAAGCAAACATAACCCTAATACCAAAGCCAGATACAGATACTACAAGAAAATAAAAGTACAAACCAATTTCTCTCATGAAAATAGGTGGAAAAATTCTCAATGAAGTATAAGCAAATGGAAAACAGCACATCAAAAGAATTATACACCGTGACCAACTGGGTTTGTCCCAGGTATGCAAGCGTAGTTCAACATAAGAAAATCAATTAATGTAATACACTACATCAACAAAACAAAGGGGGAAAAAAACTGATCTTATTGAGACAGAGAAGGCATTTGACAAATTTCAGCATCCTTTCTTGATAAAAACATGGAGAAAAATAGGAATAGAAGAAACTTCCTCAACATGATAAAGAGCATATATGAAAAACCCACAGCTAACATCATTCTCAATGGTGAAAAGCTGAAAGCTTTCCCTCTAAGATCTGAAGCAAGACTAGGAGGCCCAGTATCACCACTGTTATGCAATATTGTACTGAAAGTTCTAGCCAGAGTAATTAGGCAAGAACCAAGAAATAAAAGGCATCCAAACTGGAAAGGAAAAAGTAAAACTTTCACCATTTGTAGATGACATGATCCTATATAAAGTAAGTCCTGAAAAGTCTACAACAAAGCTACTAGAGCTAATAAATGAGTTCAGCAAAGTGGTGGGATACAAGATCAATAGGCAGCAATCACTAATGTTTCTATACACTAGTAATGAGCACTCTGAGGAGGAAATAAAGAAAAAAAAATTCCACTCACTATAGTAACCAAAAGAATCAAATATCTAGGAATAAATTTAACCAAAGATGTAAAGGACTCATACACAGAAAACTACAAAACATTGCTAAAAGAAATTAAAGAACACCTAAAGAAATGGAAGTACATGCCATGTTCATGGATTGGAAGGATTAATATCATTGAGATGTCAATTCTTACCCAAAATACCTTACATATTCAATGCAATCCCAATCAAAATTCCAACAGCCTACTTTGCAGAAATGGAAAAGCTAATTATCAAGTTTATTTGGAAAGGTAAAGGGCCCCAAATAACCCAAAACATCTTGAGAAAGAAGAATGATATTGGAGGACTCGCACTTTCTGACTTTAATGCATATTACAAAGCTACAGTGGTCAAAACAGCACGGTACTGGAACAAGGATATATATGTTGAACAATGGAATAGAACTAAGTGTTCAGAAATAGAACCTCACATGTAAGGCCAATTGATTTTTGACAAGGCTGCCCAGTCCATTCAATTGGGAAAGAATAGTCTCTTCAAAAATTGGTGCTGGGAGAACTGGGCACACATATGCAAAAGAATGAAAGAGGAACCCTATTTCACACTACATATAAAAATTAACTCAAAATGGATCAAAGACCTAAATATAAGAACCAGGACTATAAAACTCCTCAAAGAAAATGTAAGGAAGCATCTTCAGGATATTCTGTTAGGCAATGGTTTCTTAGACTTTATACCCAAAGCACAAGCAATGAAAGAAAAAATAGATAAATGAAACCTTCTCAAAATTAAAAACTTTTGTGCATCAAAGGCCTTTGTCACAAAAGTGAAAATACAACCTACTCTATGGGAGAAAATATTTGGAAACTACATATCCTATAAGGGTTTAATATCCAGGATATATAAAGAAATCCTACAACTCAACAATAAGAAGACAAAAACCCAATTAAAAAATGGTTAAAAGATTTGAATAGACATTTCTGCATAGAGGGTATAGAAATGGCTAAAACACATATGAAAAGATTCTTAACATCACTAGCTATTCAGGGAATGAAATCAAAACAACAATGAGATATCATTTCACACCCACTAGAATAGCTAATATTAAAACAAAAACAAAATTACAAGTGTTGGAGAGGAAGTGAGAAATAGGAACACTTATTCATTGCTGGTGGAAATGTAAAATGGTGCAGCAACTGAGGAAGACAGTTTGGCAGTTTCTCAGAAAGCTAAGTATAGAATTGACACATTGTTCCAGTCTGCTAATGCTGCCAGAATGCAAAATACCAGAACGGATTCACTTTTATAAAGGGGGTTTATTTGGTTACAAAGTTACAGTCTTAAGGCCGTAAAGTGTCCAAGGTAAGGCATCAACAATCGGGTACCTTCACTGGAGAAAGGCCATTGGCATCCAGAAAACCTCTGTTAGCTGGGAAGGCACATGGATGGCATCTGCTGATCCCAGGTTGCATTTCAAAATTGTGTTCTCCAAAATGTCAGCTTTCAATGGCTGTTTTCCAAAATGTTTGTCTTAGCTGCAACTCTGAGGTCCTTCTATTTGTTAGCTTTTTAAGACTCCAGTGAACTAACTAATCAAGGCCCATGCTGAATGGCGGGGCCACACCTCCATGGAAACATTTAATCAAAAGTCATACCCTAACCAAAGGTGTCTCTCACAGTTGGGTGGGTCACATCTCCACGGACACAACCTATTCCTCATATCCCACAAGACTGGATTAAAAGATGATGGCTTTTTCTTGGGGGACATAATATATCCAAACTGGCACACACATGATCTGGCAGTCCCACTACTAGGTGTACACCCAGAAGAATTGAAAGTAGGGATTCAAACAGATATTTTCATACTGATGTTCATAGCAGCATTATTCACAATTGCCAAAACATAGAAGCAACCCAAATGTACATTAACTAATGAATGGATAAACAAATACAAACAATGGAAAATTATTCAGCCATAGAAAGGAGTGGTGTCCTGCTGCATGCGAAAACATGGATGAACCTTGAAGACATTATGTTGAGTTGAGTGAAATAAGCCAGACACAAGAGGACAAATACTGCATGATCTCACTGACAGGAACTAACTAAAATAAGCAAACCCGTAGAATTAGAATCTAGAATACAGGTTACCAGAGGATAGACTGGGGGTAGAGAATGGAGTTCTGATGCTCAATTTGTACAGAATTTCTATTTAGGTTAATTGTAAAGGTTTGGAAATGGATGGTGGTGATGGCACCACATTATTGTGAGTGTAATTAACAGAGCTGAATTATGTATGCTAACGTGGTTGAAAGAGGAAGTTGTGGGTTATGTATGTTAACTAGAATGAAAGTTATAAGATAAAACATAGGACTGTTCAACCCAGTGAGCCCTATTGTGGACAATGGACTGGGGTTAATTGTACAAGTATAGAAATGTTCTTTCATGAATTATAAAAAAATGTAAAACACTAATACAAGATGTTAATAATAGAGTAGTATATGAAAAAAATACACCTAATGTAAACTATCGACAATAATTAGTAATATTTTAATAATTTTCATCAATTGTAACTACTGTCAAAAAAATTAGCTCAATTGAAAAAAAGTGCTATCATCATTTGTAACAAATGTTCTACACCAATCCAAGGTGGTGTTGGTGGGATGGTGTAAGAATCCTATATTTTATGCATGGTTGGTCTGTAAACCCACACTTTCTCTAATAAAAAAAAAATAATAATAATAAAAGAATGCTCTTGCATGAATTATAACAAATGTACTACACTAATACAAAGTGTTAATAGGGTAGTATATGAGAAAAAATACACCTAATGTAAACTATAGACTATAGTAAACAGTAATATTTTATTATTCTTTCATCAATTGTAACAAAGGTACCACATAAATGCAAAGTGTCAACAATGGGGGGGTGTATGGGAACACTATGTTGTTTTACATAATGTTTCTGTAAACCTACAACTTCTCTAATTAAAAAATAATTTTTAAAACAACATTATGTTAAGTGAAAGAAACGAGGCACAAAGTATTACATATCGTATGATTCCATCTATATAAAATGTAAATATAATAAATCTATAGAGATAGAAATACATTAGTGGTTAGGTAGAGCTGGGGAAGGATAGAGGGATTGAGAGGTAACTGCTAAGGAGTACGGGGTTTTTCTTTTTTGGAGAAATGAAAATGTTCTAAAATTGATTATGGTGATGAATGCACAACTGTGAATATGCTAAAGTCACTGATTGTACACTTTGGATGGATTGTATGCTAAGTGAGTATATCTTAAAATAAAACTGCTTAAAGAAAACAACTTCCTTTTGAAGCACTGCTTCTTGATGCAGGAAGTTTGCTCTCTGCTCTTCTCTTCGGGGTCACAGGCTTCATGGGGACCTGCCCTTTGGGGAGGCCGAGGTGGATGAGCACCTTCAGTGACTAGGTGATACATCTGTCTAAGTCTGGGACGTGGAATTAAAGAGCCCATTTGACTTTCCCACCTAACCACCTTCTCCAGTAGTGACTCCAGCAATGTTATCATTACTATTAGTAAAGGTGATGTTTTTTGCCTCCATCTGTTAACTGTTCATCTTATCTTTCTCAATTGTCTCAAAACTCAGAGAAGAGATATTGTTCATATTATGATGTAAAATTCCTGGAACGTACCAACCAATGGTTGGTTTGAGGGAAGTGCAGTAATTAAGTGCACAGGCTCTGGGGATCAAGGTGTCCAGGTTCATACCCATTCACCAACCGTGTGAGACCTTGGCACATTCTATAGACCCTCTGTGCCTCAGTTTTCCCTCTATAAAATGGGACTAATAATACTAACACCTACTCATAGGGTTACTGTGAGCACACTATGCCTGGCCTGGCCTAGTACATAGTCTCCATGAACCATTACTGTTATCATTAAGCCATGCAATTTGCTTGGTGGGCTGTTCTGGCGGTCAGGCTAACATTCATTCTAAACACAGTGAACTATTCAGCTTGAGTTATTACTAAATCATAGATTAGAAGAACCAAAAGGGACCCGAGAAATCTTAAATTTAAGTCCTAGTTCGAAGGAAGATGAAACTGAGGTCCAAAGAAGTAAAGCAATTCCTACAAGGTCACACAGGGGTTGACCCAAGGCAGGGCATCTATCTCTTCAATGCCCGATCCACTGGTTTTCCTTCTACCTCAAGCTGCCTCTCTCATAACTATGATTTCTGTTAATTGCTCTCTGCACATTCACTCTACTTGCCCATTTAATGCCATTATTAAGTTTAGTCACCAATCACATTGTGCCTACCAGGGTACAATATTAGGCCTCATTAAAATTTTAGACATTATAACAGCAATAAGAACAATAGTGGTAACAGATCTAGCTTCCTTAGCATCACAATGTATTTTTTCCTGTTAGAGAAAGCTGAGAAATTACTTGCCTGGGATAACTCATGTAAAAGAAAGCCCATTAGGAACAAAAAAAAAAACAAAAAACAAAAACTAAAAAACCTGTGCTGTTGACTTACTAGCATCCCTTGTATTGCTTTGTTTTACAACCAAGAACATTTTTAAAGGCAGATATTTATTTCTTGATCATTTTTCTAGCTCCAGTGCTTCCTCCTAGGAATCATCCCAGGGAGCACAAACTAAATATAGTATTGAAGTAAAATTCCTATGAAGCTAAAGAACTATTTTATGGAGTATGAGGCAAGAAACATTTTCATGAGTGGTGCCATAATTAACTGTATGTGGCCACACAAAGCATGATTTCAGAAACAGTCAATTTGCAATAGGGAATTTAGAAGGTCACATGTGATGGAATAAAAGGTGAAAAATCATTACTTTCAATCATGCATCAACCTAGAAGTCAAATCAGACATTTTAATGTATGTTTTTAACTGAGTGCAATTTGCCTAAATTTCCAAAAGGAAAGGTTTTTCTTTTTCTGTTTTTATAGCCAATTACCAATTATATACCATTAAGAATCTGATACCTGTCATGCTTTAACCTGAGATTTCTCAAATACAGGACATGTAATTGAGTATACAAAAGTCATAGGTAATTACAGTCTTAACAGCTAAAAGAGCACTTTTCTTTATAAAACCCCAATGTTACTTCATTACAGAATAATCTTTTTCAGTGAATTTAGGATAAATGACACAGATATCAACTGGCCAGATTATATCTACGCATGTTCAGCTTTTCTGCTGCTGGTGACATCTGCATCTATTTTTAACATCCAAGTAAAAGATAATTATTTTTTCTCTTTCTACACATCTTCAGGAGTTGTTCTATTTAATTATTTATAGGTGCTGCAATCCAAGTTAAATTGTTCACAATATGGCCAAATCATAGAGTTAACTGATCAAGAAATTAATTAAAACAATCAGCATCAATTTTCATCTCTATCAAAGTATATTTAAATCACCAAAGGTAGAGTATTTTTATTTTCCACAAATTGCTGGTCTCCTATGAATTAGTATGTGTAGAATAACAGAAAAACAAAGGATCCTATGATTTATTTTATGAGACATTGGATCAGATAACAGACTAATTGTTAAGAGTTAGTGTTCTATGAATTGGATTCATTTCCTATTTCTGTCACTTACTAACTGTGTAACCATAAGAGAATTACTTAACTTCTCTGTGCTTTAGTTGTCCCTTATGGGGATAAGTGAGCTTGACTTTACAGGGTGCTATGAGGATTTAATGCTATAATACATGTAAAGTGCCTAACCAAGTACCTGCATAGTAGGTAGAATATACTCATTAAGCATTGTAGTGATCACATGATACCTTAGGACACCAAGGAGAAGGAAGACAAAGTTCGCAGATTTTAAGGGAACTTAGTTCCATCTTAAATTTAAGTTTGAGTGACCATGGAGTAGCCAAGTGGAGCTGTTTAATGGGTTTTGCGCACAGTATAGAAATTAGGAGCAGAGATTTAGATTTTGGAGATATATGTAGGTCAAATGGATCATCCAGGAAGATCAAGTATTGGTAAAAAGAAAATGATCAAAGGAAAGCCACAGGAAGCCCCAATATTTATGGGATGAGCAGAAAAGAACAACTAATAAAAGAGAACTGACAGAAGAACCAGGAGAGGCTACTATGGAACCCATAGAAGATCCAAGGAGAAGGGGTCTCAGGGTTATGAGTAGGATGTGGCCAGACAATTGGTTGTTGTATTTGATAATTAGGGATACAATCCGCAGCTTTACTATGAACAATTTCACTGGCTTCTGGGGATGGAAGCCAAACCGAAGAGAGGTGCAAGTTATTGCAGAAAGAGGAGATGGGGGATTTGTGATTTCCACAAGCCTGGCAGGAAAGACAAGGAGAAAGAGATGGAAGTTAGCTTGGGGGAGCAGGGGTGGGCAGTGTGGAGAAGATGGAGAATAAGTGTGGCACGGTCTGTTAGCTGTCCATTGAAAACCATTTTCTTTTTCCCTAAGTACACAAGCCAGGACTCCATTTCTCGGCCTCTCACAGCTAGGTGTGGCCATTTAGCTAATTCTTGTCAAAGAAAAGTGAGCTGAAAAGTTGAAATTACATACCCATTTTAGGTGAAGATTTTTAAGAAAGGGATGTGTCCTCTCCAAGCTTTCTGAAAGAAGATCCCTTGTCTCCGGTTCACTGCGGTGCCTGGCTGCACCCCCTGGGAGGGTCTTCCTTGTCCTTTAACCTCCAGGGCTCCACCAGATGCTAGCGTTGGTGTTGGTGACTATGCTCTCTTTGAGGAATGCAGTTTTTGCCATCCACTTTCTGTCAGTATCAAGAGATGTTAAATTGTCACAGGCTTTGTTGGCCAGGACCCTCGTTTCTTTGGCAATACAATTGCCTTAAAAACTAAATAGGCTTCTGCTCTTTTTGCATCCCATGAAGTCCAGAGTTCTTTCTGTGACATAGTTCTCAAGCCACTTTATTTAATTATTTACCTACATTATGAATTAAATAGGTTTTTGAAGCTCTCCCAGCAAACTAACCATTCTTCATTACATTTTTAAATAGAAAAATGTGTTTCAAGTTCCAAATGGTAACATAAAAATAAACATCTGGATGGCTGCACATTTCTAAGATGGAGACTGCATTTAACCAAAATGTATAGGAATTGTTTTGATATTTCCAGTATATAACATGAGCATATTGGTGTTTTTAGTCTACCTGGGGTTCATGTATATACAGATATTGGGGTAAAAATCAATTAGAACACAGTGCCATAAGCTCTTCTTTTGGACCTCTGCTTCTTTTAATGAGCCCCATCCCCATCCCCCACTTACGTGCAAGCTGTTCTGTTCTAGCATTACCTCTGTAATTGGCAGGGCTGATTCTTACTTTTGTCAGATAAGAGAGTGAGGAGGTGAGAAAGTTCTGACAGATAGAAAGATGTTCAAGGTGCCTTCCAACTCTACATTCTATTGACCACAGAGGTCAGCCTGTATTGGCAGCACATCCCCCCCCCCCATTCCTTTAAGGGTCAACTCATTTTTCACTCACACGTTTACTTTGCTCTGATGTAAATCTGACAAAGCATGCTGGGTTATATTATATGAAGTTGATTACAAGTGATGACAAGCAGCCTGAAGGAGAAATTTGAAGTGGTACAAGCAGTTTAGTCACTAACATAACTCCAGGATGCTTGGTTTGATGGGATAAACCACAGTCCAAGGAAAGATCTGATGAAGAAAAATTTATTTCCATGTTCCAGAAGCATTCAACAACAATACAATACCACACAACTAAAATTTGTCTTTTGGAAGCTTCCCCTGTCAAATTATTGGAAAGTTAGTGTAATTGCAATATTACCCTATGTTCTAGTTTGCTAATGCTGCTGGAATGCAAAACACCAGAGGTGGATTGGCTTTTATAAAAGGGGGTTTATTTGGTTACACAGTTACAGTCTTAAGGCCATAAAGCATCCAAGGTAAGTCACCAACAATCAGGTACCTTCGCTGGAAGACAGCCAATGGTGTCTGGAAAACCTCTGTTAGCTGGGAAGGCACGTGGCTGGCGTCTGCTCCAAAGTTGTGGTTTCAAAATGGCTTTCTTCCAGGACATTCCTCTCTAGGCTGCAGTTCCTCAAAAATGTCACTCTTAGTTGCACTTGGGGTATTTGTCCTCTCTTAGCTTCTCCGGAGCAAGAGTCTGCTTTCAATGGCCGTCTTCAAACTGTCTCTCATCTGCAGCTCCTGTGCTTTCTTCAAAGTGTCCCTCTTGGCTGTAGCTCCTCTTCAAAACATCACTCACAGCTGCACTGAGTTCCTTCTGTTTGTCAGCCCATTTATATGTCTCCACTGATCAAGGCCCACTCTGAATGGATGGGGCCACACCTCCATGGAAATTATCTCATCAGAGTTATCACCCACAGTTGGGTGGGGCACATTCCATAGAAACACTCAAAGAATTACAATCTAATCAACACCAATAGGTCCACCCACACAAGATTACACCAAAGATAATGGTGTTTGGGGGACATAATACATTCAAACGGCACACCCTAGAATCCTGGTTTACAGCAAAAGACTTGCAGTGCACCTTCTATAGTGATGTTAAGTGCCACTAGCACGCTGCAGAAGGCACCTTGTCTGACAACACTGTCCCTGGAAGACATCTGATTTTTTATTCTGCTCTTCTATTTCAGGCATCCTTAGACCATGCTCATGAGAGTATTTTTATCATCATATATCTCAGCTGCATCTTATATACCACCTGAAGTAAGGCAGCCCTAAATAAAAAGAGCACTGAGCATCATGGTAATTATTATTTACAATTACTTACTCACAGTATGCTAGCTCATGAATTTTAATGGAGATCTCCTGCAATGGTGATCACTAACCTTCCTGGCATTTGTAGGGATAATTGTTTATCCAAATAGATAATGTACCCTGAAGTAAATTCATAATCAGCCTGAATATTTCCTGCCTCACTCTATCCCAAGACTATTTCAAATGCAAAGGGTTTGAGGAAGAGGTAGAGGTGATGGCTATCCTACTTTCGAAATTCTAGTGTCCACATGGTTACTCCTGATATTCAACATCCTGGCAGAGATCTGGCTGGGTATAAAACAGCTCTTAGGCCGGCAGACCAAATTATTGCCAGCAGCTGGAAGCTCATCCATTCCAAGAACCAAGAATGAGCTTGGCTCCAGGAAAGGAACCAGGAGAGGCTGTTCATCCCTCTGTCAACCCCAGCCCACCCCTCAAATTCACTGTTAGCTGGAGAAGGGATGGGAAACAAATCAAGCACAATTAAAGAAGATACTAGGAATGGAATGTGTCTTTGCAAAGGGATACACAGCATGAGTGGATTTTTACTTTATATCTGTGTGTATAGTGGATTCCCTTTATGTAGTGAACTTCTCTGACACACTTATAAAACATTATTTGACAGAATCTGGAGAACATAGAGATTGGAAATGTTATAAATCCCTGACAATCAAACATCATTTGGAAAGAAAGGAAATGCCTTTGCAATCACAAAGGAGGTCTTTGAGAAAATATGATTTTACATTATCCAAGTTCAATTAACATACATGCTTTTAAGAAGACATTGTTCTAATTTTGGTTCCCAAAAAAAGCAGAGCCTGAGAGGAGGACTTAGATGCAGGTAGCTTATTTTTTGGAGATGATCGTAGGAAACAGGAGTGAAGTAAAAAGGAGGATGAGACAGGAAAAGGGGAAAAAAAGACAATACAAGGATACTATCAAGGTCACTGTGGTGGTAAGGAGTTTTGGTTCTGCTATAATCTCCTGAAAAGCAACAGAAAGCTCTCCAGAATTTCCGTCCGGAAAGACTTTGGTAGGCTGGAAGATCTATCCACTGGCTCAGGTCGTCTACTAGTTGAAAGTTTTTGTGGAATAGGGGTAGGAGTGATTCATACCCCTCCACTTCCAGGCTGTGCTTGCAAGAATGAACTTAGTAAGTGTGCCTTGAGCCTGGGGGCAGAATGCAGAATGCTGTGTGTGGTGTGCAGGAGGTGGGGTGCTGAGCATGCACACAATTGTCAGCTGTAGCTGGGGTAAAAGTCAGAAAGGGGCCAAGGAGTTGTGTAGGAGCCCTTGAAGCACCTGTTACACACACCATGAGTAGGGAAAGATCACTTTAGAATGACTACATCCACCACATTGAGCGCTCTAACAGTGTTCCACATTCCACCTTTTGAAGGAAGTTCATATTTGGTGCCTAGTGTGACAAATAATAGGTTTCCTGATATTTTCAATTCTGAACTACTTTGCTTCTCTGTTTTTGACATCGTTCTAGTGGTTCCTTAGTCTTTGCTGAAGTTTCCATATCTTTACTCCTAGAACATCTACTTGAATAGTAGAGTAGGTTATAATTTCAAAAGAAGAACCAGGATGTATTTATTATTTCATAAAGCTTCTGACATTAGTATGACTTGTCTTTTGTAAACTCTTATTTTAAAAGAAACAATTGATAGATAGTCCACAAAAATCAGAAAAAAAGGAAGGTCCAAAAACCACAATAAACAAAATTAAAGTCAAACAATCAGGAAAAACTTATTTGCAGGAAAACAAGCAAATTTACAGGAAAAAAAGTGTCACAAGTCAATAAGAAAAAAAGATGTGTAGCACAATGGAAAAATTAGTAATTCAAGTAAAAAAAAAAAAAAAAGAAAATGGCAAATAAACATCTGAAAAAAGACATCCTAAAAATAAAAGTGAAAAATACAATAAATTTAAAACTGACAACTATAAAAATGATTATGCCAAATATCATAGGCTTCAATGAAATGGGCATCTCATGCCCATTGTTGGGAGTGTAAAATCATAGCACTCAGAACATCAAGTTGGCAACATAAATTAAAAACCCCAAAATATAAGCCTATGTCCTGGGATTTACAAACAACTATTTTTACAAATGCAAATTCCCATTATTTATAATGGCAAAAAGAAAAAAAATCAGAAACAAAATGAAAAGCCAACAATAAGGGATTGGTTAAATAAATTATTCCCACGTGGCTACTTACAACATGACTTTCAAAGTATACTTAATATTTTTGAAAAAGGTCATAATATGCAAATGATAAAAACAGTTGCTGTTACAGCGTGCATTTTGTTTTTAACACATGAAATAGATATATACAGAGAGAAAAAAAATTGGAAAGTTAATTCACCGAACTATTAATAATTATCTTTGGGTAGTAAAATTTGCAATGATTTCCTTCCCTTTCCACATTTTCTATAATCCACGTATGTACTTTAAAATAATAACAATGAAAATTATTTTAAAAAAATTTATTTCAGTGATAATGTTAATTATAACTAAGCCTTGAGAGGGTGGCTCCAACTACTTTTTCTATCTTCCCACCTTTCCTTTCAGGAATTTTTATCTTCTAAAGGAATACATTTCTGGAATTTATAATATATATAAAATACAATGGTGTTTACTCTAAATCTTTTGTCTATTTTTCTTTGGTTAAGTCCCATTACAAGAAGACTACAGAAAGAAATCCCAGATATTTTATAGTCCCAGCATCAGAATCTATAGGGAGACTGAATATGTTGTCATACATAGAGAGAAATATAGGAGAAGAGTGAAGAAGAGGGAGGAAGGGAGAAGTAGAGAGGGAAACAGGGAGGGATGAGAGAAAGGAACTCAGATACAAAATTATAGAATATAGCTTGGATGTTTAACATTTGTTTTATTTGGGTTTGGTTTGGTTACCTTCTCAAAACCTTAAAATCAGAAAGGCTGTTAAAAGATTATTAAAACTTCTGGTTTTCCAAATATGGCACTTCTGTGTCAGGACTATCAGTGGTGGGGAATAGGAAGAGAAGCATGAAAATCTACTCAAACTGGATAGCAAAAATGGAAAAAGTGTTCTTCAAATAAAAAAAATTTGATGATAATGTTCTTTCTTCACATATCTAAGTTCTTTCCATGGTTACTGTCCACTAATTATGAATTTGACAGGAAAAAAGGAATGGAAACTCGATCCATTACCAAACGTTTCCTTCTTAATCATACTTCTGATTTCTGTATGACCATTATCAGTATTTCCAACATTTCAAAGATTATACAAAGATTATACAAAGGTATGAAATTAAGAACATGTTTGAGAAGGTTTGACAAAAATCAATTAACAAGAAGAAGGTTGAAATTCTCATATTCTCTTTTTGGTTGTCTGTCATTGACTTCTCATTGTGACAGTGTTCCCTGGGAACTGAAAAGACTCCGAGTACTATGATTCACCACTCTGTGAGTGATTCACTTGTCATCCTGGTCTGGAATACTCTTTCTTTGATCTTTTCTTGTTGGGCAAAGCTGACGATATGATCTTAGCACAACTGAAAATAGACTGGAGGAAGCATTTGCTGAACACGGGGCATGAAAAATGAATTGGGACACAGGGAATCAAATCAGAAAACTCAAGAATACTAGTGCAGGTAGGTAAAAAAGATAGGGCAAAAGTAAATAAAGGAACAAGAGTGCAATAACAAGGTGGAAGTTAATCAAGACACATATACTCAAGAACATAAGTCTTAAGATAGGACTCAAATTTAATTTCAGGATATGATGAACACTTAACCAGAGCCCACATACAGAGATTCACATTCAAGGGCAGAGGTGTGGTCCCTAACAGGACTGAGATTCTAGGGAAAAGAGGTCAAGACAGGAACCCACCTAACTAGGTGTGCCAGTTTGAATGTATTGTGTCCCCCAAAAGCCATTATCTTTGATGTAGTCTTGTGGGGCAGACATTTTGGTGCTGATTAGATTTGCTTGGAATGTGCCCCAACCAGCTGTGGGTGATGACTCTGATGAGATATTCACATGGAGGCATGGCCCCACCCATTCAGGGTGGGCTTTGATCAGTGGAGCCATATAAATGAGCTGACTCAAAGAGAAGGAACTCAGTGCAGCTGTGAGTGACACTTTGAAGAGGAGCAAGCTTGCTAGAGAGGAACGTCCTGGGAGAAAGCCATTTTGAAACCAGAACTTTGGAGCAGATGCCAGCCACGTGCCTTCCCAGCTAACAGAAGTTTTCCAGACGGCATTGGCCATCCTGCAGTGAAGGTACCTGATTACTGATGTGTTACCTTGGACACTTTATGGCCTTAAGACTGTAACTGTGTAGCCAAATAAACCCCCTTTTTATAAAAGCCAATCCATCTCTGGTGTTTTGCATTCTGCACCATTAGTAAACTAGAACACTAGGTAACTGGGATGCAGGAAATTACTATACCAGCAAGACCACTAGAAGATCTACTTAAAACTTGAAAAAGTGTGTTTTGATTTCACATATTCCCTTTGGCCAGAAAGAATTGGTCCTAAAGTAGGGGTTGGGCCAAAATAATGACTAATGATTTAGGCTGTTCCAGGTTTGCAACGCTACAGGAGCTAGACAATGAACGGAATACCATACTCCCCTTAATTCTCTCTCCAGCATTCTCAATTTGATAACATGTCTTTTTTAATACACTCAAACATTTGCAATGCCTTCTTTTAATCCATCCCCAAAATGCAAGTATAAATTAGACAACTAATTTAGATAAATTAGATAACTAATTAAACTAAATGCATGTCAACATGAACAACTGAGGCAAAAACACTATTTTTTTTTTCTTTATGTGCCCCTTTCTATTATTTCCTGCCACTCCCATTACCAAACCCCATATATTGTCCCCTATCTGGTAAATTCCTGGCTTTCCTGAGCACCCCATTAATCGTGTGCTACCTTAAACTAATTTTACGAGTTACTTTATTTTCCTTTCAGTGTCAGGAAAGGAAGCAAAGGCTAGGGAAAAATCATTCTAGAGATAAAGAATGCTCTGGAGTGTAGCCTCAGGGGCTAGAGGAGGAAGTCAAGAAGAATCTGAAGATGTACAAACCCTGGTTCTGACAGGCACTTGCACCAGCCAGATCACAGGAGGTTTCCAGGTCCAGATGCAATTAGTCTGAATTTGATTCCCAAGATGATCATTCTTTCTCTGACTAAAAATTATCCAATTCTGTAGAAATCATTCCTGTAAACTCTGGGATCTATTCCCCATGCCAGATGACACAACTTAAAAGTTTTTTGTTTGTTTGTTCGGAAGCAGACACTTTTAATAAGTCATCAATTCACTTCTCTGATTTCTCTACATTATTGCTCCAAGAGATTAAGATCTCTTCATTTGGAAAGCATCCTTAAATGAAGGACTGCAGCATCCCCATAGAATAGATGCCATGTTTAATGAGAAAAGAGACTTTCCTCCTTATGCGTTTGACCAAAAGCTTTTCATTCAGCCACTTTAGTACATCTCTTCCTATTTGGTCCTCAGGGAAAATAGAGAGGAGCTGATCATCATTATATACAGATCAGTATTCTAGCATCGTGTCTGCAGCAGGATACATGGCTTGGATAGCACTTCCCTTCAACCTACACTGACCATGGGAACAACAAATTTCCTTGTTGCCTCTTGGGGTGTTCTTACATCACACATCCCCCTTACTGTGGACATCCAAATTGTGTTGCGTTCAATTCAATGATGCGCTTTTACCAAAAAGTGTTGTTCTTTTGCATAAATGATCTCACACACTGTCCCTTCCTCACTATCTCTACCATTATTATTTTAGTCCAGTCACAAGTCTTTACCCCATTCCTCTGCAGGGAGGATCAACAATCTCCAATATATTGTTACTACACTGCCACAATCTCCACCCCTCACTGTGTCTTTTTCTACTCCCTTCCCCTCAAGTCTTCTTCCCACTGCCCTAGAGATGAATCTAAACAGGGATAGACCCAGGTTTTGTAGGGCCCGAGGTTTATACAATTGGGGCAGGTGGGACCTGCATCTTGCAGAATTTTCAGTTTTTATCAGACAGGCAGTCAGAGGTGTGTTCCTGAGTGGTGATGGTGAGGTACTCTGATTTGGTAATCTTATATTAAAAAGGTAAATGTTCAACATTCTGAGATTAGATGCTGGGCTTTATATTTAGTCCAAGCCAGAAATAGTAAGTACTAACATTTGAGTCTTACCATTACGAGGTCCTATACCAAGTGACATGCATGTTTTACTCTGATTGTTCCTTATAACCATATTACAAGGTAGATATTCTCATTATGCCCTACAGAGGAAGAAACAGGCTTAGGGAGGTTAGGAAGGCTCTAGTATGGAGTGGTTCAGGTTTTGAACCTAGGCATTTGACATCAGGGCCTGTGCTCCTAACCAGGATGCCACACTGTCTCCAGGGAAGCAGAGCTCTTGTAGGCGATTTTCTTTCCCTGTACAATAACTTTCTCTATTTTTTAAAGGTATGAACCAATATTCCTCAACCTGAACAGCTGAAATAATGAGAAGGAAGAATGGTGATGATTAGGAGAACTGAAAGTATGCAAATTCAATTTAGGAGAACCACCAAATAAATTTCATAACTAAATATCTATGGAGTTAGTTAATAACAATTGAGTTAATAAGCATGATCATAACTCTGTTAGACACAAATACACTCACATACTGATACTGCCTGTGAGCCTGACACCACAGGTGCAAGGTATCCTGACCTGAATAACGCATAGTCTATGACCCATAGGAGCTCATGAAGTGGTGTAAGTAGAAGATAGTAAAGTCAAGAACTAAATGACAGATGGTTCATATGAATATCTGCTAATAATATGACTTTTAACTGTTACTCTCATCTTAATTTGTTTCTCTTCTCTATTTGGAAATATAATCCATCTTAATTGCTTTTCCTGGCACTATGTACTGTTGAATCATCAAAAGTTAAAAGATTAAGTTCATGGTAGACACCCTGGGGATGAGAAGTCTTAAGCCTAAGCTTCCACTTCAATTTCTTCCTATAGCTTAGTTTCAAGTGACCCTGGGTTCTTTCCATAAGATCTATTGCCTCTCAGGGGATTTGCCCTACAGATGGGATCAGTGAGAGGCATGTCCTGTATGTTTCCTGGCCCCCATTCTACAATATATAATAGAGCAGTGGTTTATCGGGCAGAGCATTCACTGCCTTCATCCAGGCAAGAGGTTGGAAAGTTGAAGGAATGTGGGTCTGGGCTCTCCCCCTGCTAAAACCACATCAGTTCCTTCTACTCACTGGGCTTTTGCATATATGTTTCTTTGAAGAAATGAGTCCATAGCTTAACAAATATTTGATAATCATACAGCAAATGCTAAGGGGCCTGAGGAATGGAACCTGTCTTTGCTTTGGATAGAGATAGTTCTGGACCTTCCCCATTCTAGTTCATGGCCTGTTCAGAGACATAGATCGCTGAAGGGGAATGAAGAGAAAACGGCTTCTAGCTCTCAATATCTAAGAAGGAAGCCAACAGGCAGGAAAATATGGAATCAAAAGCAAAGTTAGCAACCAGCAGGAAGCTGGACTGTATTTTGCCCTGAAAAGAGGGAATAATGATAGGCTGGTAGAGAGAAAGAAAAAGAGGTTGAAGGAGCAAGAAGACCCATTGTCAGACTGTTTTCAAGACCCTGAAACCTTCTTGCTATTCCTCCAGGCATATAAACAAGGCCAAAGAAGAGTCTTCTAGCCGGCAGCCACGCTTGGGCCAGCCTAAGGCTTGTTCACTGGTCCTAGAGATCAGGTGGAGGTCTAGAAGAGAAACCTAGTCTGCCCCTCCGCAGATATATCCTTAACCTCAATGGACTAAAGCAGAATTACCTTCGGCTTTGCAAGAGCAGACAAGGTGCTCCAGAAGGCACTTTAGGCCCCCTGCAACCCGTTCTTTGGAAAAGCATTCTCAAAGCTTATTGCATCAGACTCCTCTGGGGACCTTGTTAAAAATCCAGATTCCCTGATTCTGCTCACCGAGAAATTCTGATACAGCAGGCCTGGAAAAGGTAAAAAAAAAAAAAAGAAAAAAAAAAAAAAAAAAAAAAAAAAATCTACATTTTAAACAAATTCCCTGAATGATTCTGACAAAGGCCTGGCTCTGGGACCATACTTTGAGTAATATGACTCTGGTAAGTCCATGGTTTATATCCTGAAACAACTGACCAGAAGCCATGATGCTAATAAACCCCAGTGGAACCTCAGGCACCCAATTTATCCAGCCTTCTTTGTTTGGTTATAGTCATACATGAATTTATTTTAGTGTGAAATAAGCCCATTTGCAAACCTGAATGCCTCACAATTGTAGAATCCCCTTCATGTTGCTTGTGCTCTATGTATCTCATCGACATGGCCAGGCTAAAAGGGCTCAGCAGGTCTTGATTTTTCACCAATCCCTGAGTAACAAGCTTATCTCCTTTCATCTCTGCTTTCAGCCCTTGGTAGCTATGTTATTACAAAACTCAATTTAGAATTTCAGTCTCCAGACCAAACCTGCAGACCTCATTATAGCATTTGCAGAAGGCAGCCATACAGCAAAGTGAGAAAAATACTTTCAATTCTCACTCTCTTGTTTCCAATTGAATATAAATTTGTGAAGAATTAAGCGGTAAAGATGAAATCTTCTAAGCTTTGTCTTGACCTGGAGGTTAATTGCTTTGCAAAATTTGAAAGGAAGAAAAAGAGAGAGAGAAAGACTGCTCTTTACTCTTTTTTAAAAGAGAAAGACAGATGTATTGATTAAAATGAAATGACTTTCATCAGCCCATTTCTCCCCCTTAACTGTAGTAAGTAACAACAATATGCCTATGAATCTGGGTCAGCCTTACACACATGTGGAATGAGAAGTCTCCAGGTGGTCGGATTGGAAAAAAACAGGGAAAGTGGCCCTACTGTTAAACTTACTGCTAAAAACTATTTGTTCCTTTAGTTGGTGGACTACTTTTTAAAAATGCAAATACCCTTAGGATATTTTAGACTTTAGGACATCATTCATGCATAATTTAATATAAATTGACATTTAACTTCCCATAAACTTTGAAAGACTAGGATTTCAGAATTAATGAGCTTGTTTTCACCAGCAGTATTACCTTTCTTTGAGAATTTTGACTGGAAACTTAATGATTTGTCCACTCAATTGCACAATTTGTAAACTAGGTGAGAGTTGGGGAAAGGATTCACCATACTTGCCATCTGCCTTCCTTCCCATAATTGGGGGGATATTGTTTATCCAGTGAGCCAGGTTTGGGCAGCAGAGAGTGGGACTGTGGGACCCATTTTCTACGCCTTTTCACTTGTTGCCACATTGTCAATAATAACTAGTCATAAAGGGTGTGTTTGTGCTTTTATTTACACATTCTGTCATTCAGATACTGCCAAAATGAAAACTCTCTTCTGGTTCAGTCTCTGTTTGTAAAAAGACTTGCACTGAGCCTTAAACCTTGCCATCCCTTGTCATAAGATCTTCTTTTTTTGAATTGCCAGCTTCTGGGAGTTTTCTAATCATCCACAGCAAAGCAGGACCTCCCTACGAAGCTGTTTCCCTTCCTATACGTGCCAATAATGCTGTGGTCCTCTGCTAATTTTATTAATAAAATTTGAGCACATTCTATGGTCGAATAGTAGTATTCAAAATGTGGTCCAGGGATCCCCAAATCCTTTCAGAGGGTCTGTGAGGTCAAAACTACTTTCACAATAATAGTAAGCTGTTATTTGCCTTTTTCCCTCTCATTGTTTCATGAGTGTGCAGCAGAGTTTTCCAAAGGTTACCTAATGCGTCATTAGCAACACACTGGAGGAGAAAGCAGATGTGAAAATCCAACTGTCCTCTATTAAGTCAGACGTTAAAAGGATTCGCAAACCTATAAAACAATGTTACTCTTCTCACCACTTTTCTTGTTTTAAAAAAAATGTAGTTATGTATGTTTACATGCCAATGGGTTTATTACTGTTCTTTTTAAATAAATAGCATATCTAGAAATGTTATCAGTTTTAGCATCTAACACAGCAATTATCAATAGATATAACCCACATAAAGAAAATCTCTTTGGGGTCCTCAATAATTTTTAAGAGTATAAAGGATCCAAAATTATGAGAACACTATACAAGGTACATTAGATATCTCATCTTTATTTTTAAAAACAGCTTCAAAAGGAAAATACTGTTATGCTCGTTTTACACAAAACAAAAACTGAAGTAAGCACAGATAAATAAATACCTTGCCCAGAGTGAAACCATCAGACACCAAAAACCTTTGTTCCTCCTTGTGCTGTCCCTCTTGATGCTTTTAGTAAAGCTCACTTGTGTTTGGTTTACTTGTTTCTATGCCATTGTGCTATAAGCTGCCGGATGATAGTGAGCTTAGAAACCCAGGTCTCCCTCGCCCCTCTAGCACTTTGCACAGCATATAGCAACCACTCTGTGTAAGTGTCTGGACCTTTCATACCAAAGCCAGGCTAGGAGGTTGTGTGACTACAGCACAAAAACTGCCTGGCTGGGAGTTTTCTCTGCTTGCTCCATCTCTTCAGCCCAGCCAGCTCTATATCACAAAAATCCTCCACATCACTGGTTCCCAGACATTGGGGCTCCTAATATCAAAATAATAATAATAATGATAAATAAATACAAATGGGCACTTGACAGAGCACTGCCATTTTCTTCCCTAGAAAGGCTTAAAACATATCTATGATCTACCAGAGTACCAAAAGAGTAGGAAGGAATTAATTGCAATAAATAATATTATTTTTATTTAAAATGTTTCTTAAAATTGAATAAATGTAGCATTATGAAAAAAATGCATTGCCTGGCTCTTCATTTGTGGACAGATTTGCCAGAGGCTAGCGGGTCTGCAGGCTGGCATTTGGGAACGTTGCTCATGCAACAGAGAGCATTCAGCCTGGAGAGTGGAAGGATGGCTTTGAATGTTGGTACTTGTGCAGCACTCAGGCTTTCTTGGGCTTTCTATGACTAAAACATAGGTTTGTTTGCTTTGGTGCCCAGGTACTTATATCTTTGTTTTTGTTTTGTTTTTATTTTTCCCTTTTCAGAGGATTGAAGCTTCTCAGAGAGGATTAGATAAAGGACCTGCTTCATTGGTATTTTCTGCATGCAAACATTCATTCAGTTTTCATTAAATATTAATTTATTTCTTTATGAAGCAGACATGAATTGTCATATATGTGTTCAAATGAGCAATTCTTTAGCAATATCTTGAATCTTTAATAGAATTATCCAATGAATGCCCATTGAAATAGTTGTGGAGGACTATATGGACAATTAAAGTAAGACAAAAGAAAAATTGTGAAATTTAACATATTCAAATTATTGGCAGTATGAAAATTTGAAGACAATACCATGTAATATCTAGGATTTGGATTTCCTAAAATGTGTTTTTGGGCTTTGCTCCCCTTCTTATTTGAAAACCCAGGTGTCTTATGTAGAAAAAAATCAAAGATTACCTTCTTCACTTTGCTGGATATGTTCTATTTGCCTTTCCAAATTCACTCTTTATCTTTTCCACCCTACTCTGTGCTCCAGAAGGCTTTTTATGAAATGCTTTAACAGAGCTCCCTTGCTGCCTACCCTCTAAGTGGGTTCCACCAAAAAAAAAAAAAAAAAAAAAAAAAAAAAAAGGCACTAGGAATGAGAGGTCAGGTAATTATTCCCTTGACCTCTTCCCTCCTGGGCCATTGATTGGCCGTGTCTGTGTTAGTCTAAGAGGCCAAGGTTCCGGTCCAATGGCCCTCTCCTCTTGCTACAGCCACAGCTTGCTCCTGGTCCCTCCCCTTTCCCACTGGTCCAAGGGGTGGTCAAGACTCTCTGATGTGCTAGCTCTGTGGTCTGCAGCAACACTTTTTGGTTCCCTAAACCCTGCCCCCATCTTTGTAAAATCATCAAACTCTCCTCAGTTATCCTGCTTACCTCTTGCCAACACCCAATCTGATGCTTTCACCCACCTCAATTCTTTTAAAATTTATATCTCCTTTATACTGTCATATTTAGTTTATACTCTATGACTTTGCACATGACATTTTACAGAAATTCTAAAACTGACACAGTTGCTTCCAAAGACTGTAAACTCCTTGAAGGAGGAGACCTTGCCTTCCATTCCTTCACATCCATCTTCAGCCTGAGCAAAGTGATTTGTAGCAATCAATGCTTACGTTTATTTCTTTATCTTACTCAATGAGTTGCCATAATGGCAATGTTCAGTACTAGTAAAATTAATGTTATGAGAGCAAAACAGAGGGGTAAAATAGTAAAATCCTAACCTGAAAATAAGAGTAAATACTATTTAGATAGGGAAAATTATGCTTTTTCCTTAAATCTGACTTAAGAAATAAATATGAAGAGTGATTAAATGCATATTTGGTACCTAGCTTTATGCTGTGTTTATATAATGCCATAACAACTGGTCAATTAAGTATAACTTTAAACAATTTAGCAGAAAATGACAACGAGTGACTTGACAACATGGATACAGCTCACATCTTAGATCAGAAGCTATCAGCATCACTAGGCAATATCCTGAGGAAATTATATCCCAGCATTTTAATAATAGTTCTCCAAGGATCTAATGATTTATAATTGTTGTGTGCTAGGGCAAGATATCCATTTTATTAGAATTTAATAAACAAGCTGTTCCGGTTTGCCTTCCCTGTGTAATTGATGCCTCTATTTAAATGTACAGATGGCTCAAAATACCACAAAACACTTGACCAACACAACTGACACTTGGGAATATTAAAATTTATCAATGGCTGGTGAAAAGAACCTAGGTATTCAGAAGATATTTCACCTTGTCACTATGCTTGTCTATTTTACTACCAAGTCAGTACACCAAAATTAAAAGTCCTTCATATAAATGTTTGCCTACATTAGAACTGGCAATTTATGGTCCAAAAATTCAGTTTGCAGTTCCAATTATTATGGAGTGTGTAAATAGGTAAGGTCAGTGTTGTAAAATGCAACAGGTGAAGAGAAATAATAATGACTTGTTTATTGAGCACTTACTATATACTAGGCACTACGCTAAGAACTTCAAAAATAAACATTTTATTTAATCTTTACAATAAGACTCTAAGGAAAGTATTATTATTATCCCCAGTTTATGGATGAAAAAAAAAAATGAGGCAGAGAAGAGCTAATTAACTTGCCCAAGTTTACCACATCCAAGAATTTTAGAACCAGAATTTGAACCCAGACGGCCAGACTTAAGAGCTCATTCTTAATCACAAAACCACCACATGACGTTGCCATTGTAGGGCAATTTGGATTCAAGTAAGTCTAGAAGAGGCCTAATGTCAAACTAACACCTATGCATTTAGACAGACAAACATTTTGGTTGGTCTTTACATGAAGATAATGATGCTGTAGCAAAGGGAGGCTCTGAAAGGACCAAGCAGATATCCTAGCCCCCAGACCCAAAAGCTCATGCATGGTAATAGAAAATTCTCAAGCTTACACTCTGAGCCACTTTTCTTTTAACTCAGTCAGCAATGACAATGAACTTGGTTACTTGGTTTACAAGAAAACAATATATTGGAAGTAACAAATCAGAATGGGAGAAGGCAGTTAGAGGCATGAAGGGGGGCCGCTTGGCGTTGAAGAAAGAAGTGGAAAAAAATATAAATAGACCTAAGAAAATAGGAAATATCCTGAGACCACAGAGTGGCACAATCATCCCCAAGGGATTCATACCGATTATCCTGAGTCTCTAGAACAACTCAGCTTATCTTTCAGGCCCTTCTCTTGTTCTCCTAAGGTAAGCAAATGTGCAACACACGTTAGAAGATTTCCTTTAAGATATTCCATTTGTTTAAAATTTTGGCAATTTAAGCTTCAATTATCTGGAACTTCATTTATGCATATTTCCCATTCTCTGCTACCAAGGCGGTATTCTGATTTTTAGAAAGTTTGCAAGCAGCATCCTTGGAATAGAAGTTCTTGTGGGAACCAGGCTGACCGGAGGATCGAGAAAGATACAAATCTGGATGGAATAACACGTCATGATTTTTTCCATTTTTGACTCATATATTTCTGGAAAACAATCAATCCATTGATTATTGGTTTCTTTCTGATTTTATCTGTTAATCAGAGAGTGGTAATGTTCAAAGTTACTCTAAAGGCAGTGAAAAATTTATGTAACCAAGGGGAAATTATTTAGCCTCTTTGAGTCCTGGTTTCCTCACTTTAAAAGACCAACTTTAATACCAACATTTTGAGGTTATTGTATGATTTAGAAATAAAATATGCACAGTGACTGGTCCACAGCAATTGCTCAAAAATGGCAGTGACAGAGAAGAAGTGGAGCAGAGGCAGTTAGGAGAAGAGGCTCCAACGCCTGATGGCTCACACTCAGATCTGCTAATTATTTGTTAACTGTGTGACCTCGGGCAAGTTGCTCGCACTCTCTGTGCCTCAGTCTCCTCATCTGTAAGCCAGAGATAAGTACAGTATCTATCCAATAGGGTTTTTTTGTGAGGATTAGTTCACTTTCTACCTATAAATCACGTACAACTGTGCCTGACACAGGTTTTTGTTTTGTTTTGTTTTGTTTTTAATTGAGTCTATCCCCTTTATTTTCCAGATCAGATATCTTATACCAAGAGAGGTTAAGTCATTTGCCTCAAGGTGACACAGAGGAGCCTGGAATCCATTCTCCTGCCCCAACACCACTGCCTCTCTATCTCAGTGTCTTGACACATCTCCATTCAATTTGCCTACATGCTCTCACTGTATGCTCCTCTTACTAGTTGTAACTGCTTGTCATCACCCACTATGTCCTCTCTCCCTATCAACATGCAGGTAAAGTATTCCATAAAAGCAGAGGTCATTTACTCTGAAATTGACTGAAGATTAAGTTTTTAGGGTTCCATCCAAGTGGCCCCAGCAATGTATGCACATGTTCATTTACTTTTTGTCACTTGTGCAAACCTAAGATCTTTATGTATCTTTTTCCCTAAAGAGGGCCTCCAAACTGTAAAGCTTCAGGCCCCAATGGTCTAACTCCACTCCTGCTCAAATGGAAGGCACAGTGTGAAGAAAGTCAGGATCTGGTCAACAAATGCTCTCTGTATAGCTATGGTGAAAAAAAAAATCATTTTCTCTCTCTCCTCTCAAAAGAAAAAACTTCTTCAAATGACTGGCTCCTTCTTATCCTCCAGGTCTCACCTTACTTATTTTAAAGAAACCCTCCTTGATCACCTAGCTAAAGTAAACTTCCTCTCCCCTGTTGCTGTTTCTCATTTATCAGAGCACTCTGATTATTTCCCCTTATGTGCCAGTTTGTATATATTATGTCCCCCAGAAAAAAGCCATATTCTTTAATGCAATCTTGTAGGGGCAGATGTACTAGTGTTGATTAAGTTGGAACCTTTGGATTAGGTGGTTTCCATGGAGATGTGACCCAGCCAACTGCAGGTGATAACTCTGATTAGATAATTTCCATGGAGGTGTGGCCCCGCCCATTCAGCATGGGTCTTGATTAGTTTACTGGAGTACTATATAAACTCAGACAGAAGGAGCTCATGGCCACTGCAGCCTAGAGAGGAACGTCCTGGGAGAAAGCCATTTTGAAACCAGAACTCCGGAGGAGGTGCCAGCCACACGCCTTCCCAGCTAAAAGAGGTTTTCTGGATATCATTGGCCATCCTCCAGTGAAGTTACCTGATTGTTAATGTCTTACCTTGGACACTTCATGACCTTAAGATTGTAACTGTGTAACCAAATAAACCCCCTTTATAAAAGCCAATCCATTTCTGGTACTTTGCATGATGGCAGCATTAGCGAACCCGAATACGAGGGCACTTATTACAATCTATATGTGTGTATGTGTGTATTTATTTGCAATCCTAAATTCCTTCACAGTGTCTGGCACACAGTAGAAACTTAAATGTTGATTGAGTGGATGGATGAATGAATGAATGAATGAACAAATGAACAAATAACTCCTCTTCCTTTGTCAGTTCTCAGCTTAGATGCAGATTCCCCCAAGAAGCTTACTCAAAATCCCCAACACTGGGCTAGGCATCTTTTCTGTGTGCCAGGTGCTCATCCCTCCTGGGGCATTTATCACAGTGGATGGATTTTTCTCTTCACTTGTTCATCTTCCCACCAGATGGTTACCTGTTTATGGAACACCCTGCATCCTTCTGCAGTATAGACTAGCATAGTACTTGGCAATAGTAGACACCCAACAAGCATCTGATGCAATTAAATTACTTAAGTGCCAAAGTCTGAAGGTTGGTCCATTATTTTTAGAGAAGAAGAAAACTAACATTTATTAAGAGCCAGTCTTGTGCCAGGTATTGCATTAAGTATAGATTTTATTACAGCAAATACTTAGCAGCTAAGGATTAGGTGCTGTCTTCTCCAGTTTCACAAATAGGTAAATGGAGGCTCAGAGAAGTTAGGGCTGGAGGTTCCACAGGTAATGAGAGTCAGGGTCAGTTTAAACCCTGGATCACCAGATTTCAAAGACCCTGCTCAGGCCTCTTGGAAGAACATACTTACTGATCCATGTGGCAATACTTCTTCCCATGTTGGTTTTCCTTTCTTCCCACTTCACTGGTGAGCTCTGTTAGGCCAGGAACAAAATCCTTACCATCCTCCATATTTTGTCAAAGATGAGAAGAGTAGTTTAAACACAGCAGGAGCTGCTGCTATCAGCTGCCTGACAAAGTGAATGTTTTCATGTATCTTGACATTTCACACATAGTATCAGCTTCCTCTGAAGAGTGAAACTAAATCTTGCCTTTCTCCATCTCTCAGGAAAGCAGATGCTAAGTTAGAGGAAATGTGATGGGGAGAAAAGAGCATACACATGACAGCACCAGGAAGGGACTCAGTAGCTATCACTGGCTTTGGCAGGTCTCAAAGAGCTTGCCTGGGCAGAAAATGTTGGTTCTTTATAAACAGACTAGAGGATTTAAACACCATCTTGAAATCAAGGGATGGATGACTAGGATAAATGAGCACCAAAAGGAAAGATTACAGTCAGAAATATTTTCCTGTAAGTATTTATTTCCTTTTATTCAGACTCCTCTTTCCACGTACTCTTTTTCATATGCACATTCCCCAGCAGTGGAAACAGTAATTCCAGAAATGCATATGAAAAAGTTAATTGAATGTGCTGCACACAAAACAGAGAATGCACAAACTGTTCATGCCAGTAGATAACTTGTAAGTCTCAAGCAAAACAACTGATTCCTTTCTGTAACTATAAATAAGTTCTTGGAACAAGTAGTAAGGGAATAGTGAAAGATACTAAGCAATAACATAGTGTGGAAAACAAGTACTTGCTAGGGATTAAGATATGTAGGATTCAATATCTGATCTCCTGAAGATCTCAGACAAATCACTTAATCTCTCTGGACCTCATTTATATCACGTGTTCAAGTGCACAGGCTTTGAACTCAGTACTCAAATTGGTATCCAGGTGTGACCTTGGGCAAATCACCCTATTTTTCTCAGTCTCAATTTCCTCTTCTATAAAATGAGGCTAATAACATCATAATCCCTCAGTGGGGTTTTGTAAGAAATAAATTTAAGAATGCATATAAAGTGCTTAACACAACACCTGAGAAGTAGTAAGGGCTCCATAAATTTTGCTATTATTAGTAGTATCATAAAATAAGGGCATTGGGTCAGATAATCCATAACATCTCTTCCTGACCCAATGTTCTACTCCAAAGTTCTAAGTCTCCAATATTTAGACCCAGAAATATGTCAAGCCTGTGGTGAGTGTGACTGAAATCAAAACACTTACAGGAATGGAATCAGTGACAGAGGCTGCCCCTTGGTCTTTGAGAACCTGCCCCCATCCTCCTCCCCTCAGCTAGAAGCAAGGTTTCTATCCTTCTTGGTTTACTTGCCCATCTCCTTCATTGGATTCTAATAGCATTTCTGGATCCTCTTTGTTTGCATGAGGACCAGCAAGCACACACCTGGTGAACAGACGGCACCTTTGTGAAAGGAATGGGCCCCCTTTCCTGAGACAGACCCAGCCCTGAGCAAGAGCACAAGGTGCTGCAGGTGGAGCTCTGGCTTAACCACAGCCCGTATGACCCATGTGGCACCCTCATCCAGTGCACAACTTGCATTTCTATTCATGGCAGCCCTGGGCTCTAAGCATTTGGGGATGAGTCTCCTATTAACTCAGCACAGGCAGAGCCTGTTAAAGAGGAAGGGAAGCAGAGAGAAGGTAAGAAGGATGGAAGAAGAGGAAAGATAAGGAGTGATGAAGGGTGAGGGTAGGGAAAAAGAGAATGCAAAAATGGTAAATACCTGCTCTAGTTCTTAAGGACTCTAATCTCTTGCCTATCCTGTCCCCTGCTCCTTTTAAACCCATATTCTCTAGTTAAGCTGTGTTTTGACAGGGTAAGCCTTTCATTAGTTTGAGTCAATCCTGACATTTCGACTTGAGCAGTATAGATCCAATTGGAGGAGATCTATGTTCTTTAAGCAAAGAAATTTATTCAGGGGAATCACACAGTCATGCTATCTAGACAGTCTTAATTTTAATGAATTGCCAGCTCTCTTTTGGTTTGCAAAGATCTGTTGTGAGCCTTGGTGTTCTTATAATAGTAATCTGGAGCAATCTAGTAACAGATACTAAACTATTTTTTAAACTTCTCAATAGGCAGAAATCCATTCTACACAGCCTTTCACAAGGCTAAATTGTTTTGTAAATTAGAAGCACCACCAGCTGTAAATCTTTCTGTAATTAATGTGAAAAACCATGCTAAGTTTCTCTCCAATGTATTCATATTAGCATTAAATACTCACACACTAAAAGAACCAACCCAAATATTTGGATTCCCTAAAAAGTTTAAAGTTTGTGATTTGAGAACCAGAAAAAAATGATAATAAATGAAACTATAATAAAAATGGTAATACAGTAAAAGAAGAATTCATAAATATACTAAAGGAAGATAAAATTTGTAACTAAGTAAAAATAAACAATGTTATTTCTCTAAACAAGTTCATCCCAAGGCAGAAATGAATTTCCATAGAAAGGAGGTATAACATGTCCAGGAGGAGAGTTCAATGTTTCTAGTAGCTGTTAAAATGCTCTATTTGAATGCAGATTGCAGAAAATCCAATAATCCAGTTTGCTGAATCATAAAACCCCTATGCAGCACATGAAAAAGTAAACCATCAGGTAGAAAAACAGGGCAGTCTTTCCACCAGGCTCTTCCCCCGTGTCATATTTGATTTACTACTTAAAATTTGGCCCCAAGTTTGATTTTTCTATGCCTGGTGGATTCCATTGGCAATCAGCTATGAGATTTATCACAATTGTTACAATATAGCTCTTACCTCCAGAGCTTCCTTGGTATTGTAAAAATCAGACTATCCCAGTTAGCAGGAGACCTGGTGTGCCAGTTTGAAACTGTTATGGACCCCAGAAGAATCATGATCTTTTAACCCAATCTTGCTGCATGGAACATTTTGATTGAGTGTTTCCATGGAGATGTGACTCACCCAACTGTGGGTGATACCATTGATTAAATAATTTCCATGGAGGTGTGGACCCTGCCCTCTCAGGGTGGATCTTGATTAGTACACTGGCCTATTTAAGAGAGCTCAAGAGCTGACACAGATGCTGACACCTGGAGACACTTGAAGATGCAGACAGAAGGACATCTGGAGATGGTTAAGCTAAGAGATGAAGCCCAAAATTTACCCTGGAGAAGCTAAGAGAGGACCCTCAGATGCTTAGAGAGAAATGCCCTTGGAGAAAAAAACAAGGATGCACAGGAGCTGAGAGAAAAGCCCAGAGACATTTTGGAGAAAACCATTTTGAAACACAACCTGGGAGCAAATGACCGGCAGATGCCAGCCACATGCCTTCCCAGCTGACAGAGGTGTTCTGGACACCATCGGCCATTCTTCAGTGAAGGTATTCTCTTGTTAATGCCTTAGTTTGGACACTTCTATGGCCTTAGAACTATAAATTTGTAACCTAATAAATCCCCTTTATAAAAGCCAATCTATTTCTGGTATTTTGCGTAACGGCAGCTTCAGCAAACCAGAACATCTGGATTTTAAGCTTTGCTCTGGCTATTAACTGTAAGTTAAGATCAAAACACTTAACCTCTCTATACTTTGGTTTCCTAACCTGCAGACAGTTATATTTATAGGTAGTTCAAAATTAATAGAGTGATCTGAATTGTATCAATGTCTGCAAGACTAATCCACGATGGTTTTCATTACTCTGAAAACATTTTGCAGACATCTTAATGAATTAGTTACACATTAAGATAACTATAGAAAAATACTACAAGCTGGGAAGAACAGTTGTTTGGTTATTAAAATGCACAATGAGATGATATCTCTAACAATGTCAAATATATAAAAGATTTGTGAAAGTCATTAAACAATAAGAGTTGTACAAAACTATTTTCCAACATACTTATAGCATCAAGCAGATTACTGGAATTATTTTAGGAATACCTTCTCTTAAGTATACCACCCTAGGTCCTCCTTATCATGTCTTCACCTGCATGCCTCAATTCATTGGGATGGAAAAACACTTTCAAAAACATTTTCCTCAGCATCCCAGGTTGCATCTCCTCATATTTCCATCTTCACAAAAACACCAACATGTTTAAAAATATTCCCCTTAACCATAGGAGCACAGTGAAAGAGAACAAACACAGGCATTAGAATCGGATAAAACTGGTCTGGAATCCCGTCTTAGCCTCTTACCATGTATGATCCTGAACAAGCTATTTAACCTGTCCCACTATCACATTTATCATGTAAGATAATAATAATAATAATAATAATAAATATCATGTTGGGTTGTTGTGAGAATTAGAAACAAGGCATAGATAGTACCTAGCATATGGTATATATTCGATAAACACTAGGTATGAATAATATTTATACAATTTGGTATTTGTTTATAATTACTCCCTGAGAATTAATTTCTTTCTCCAACTACATGGCAAATTCAGTGAGTGTAAAATCTTTATAGAGAACTTCTTCTGAGTGTTACACAATCTGGTAGGTCAGTTGGCACACAGTAGTATAAAATTCATGTTCACCTCCCTAGAATCATATGTGCATCAATGGCTCTCAGTGAACCTAAACAGGAAGAAATGAAATTATGTTTCATTTGCAAAGTAATAATGACCATCATACTACTGTTGGCTGAGAAAGCGCTAAGGTAATGGGTCCCTGAATGGCTGGTCCCTAAAGGGAATATGGATGTCCACAGAATAAGAGAATGGGAGCCCTTGAATGAGATCCCAGGCTGCAATGGGTTGTGAAGAAATTGGAGGCTTTAGAAAAACTAGGTTCTGTAAGGGTAGAAATAAATGTGAACAGAATATGTCAGAGGCTTTTGAATGAAGTTATAGGAGCCAAGAAGCATGAGGAATTGTTATAGTAGAGGCAGCTAGAGGATCTAAGTTGGGCTTTGGTTGGCTCAGAGATGAGCAACTTTCATCCAGAAATAAGACTTAAACAGAAATAACTTAATGTCAATGCATAAGAGAGATATGTAAGCTAGCTCTGACCTTATACCAGCACTGAACACCTTAAAGGAAAAAATGTATGAGAAATAATACATATGATTTGACATATTTCTACTTTGCATTAAAGACAGATGATTTTGTACCTCTACAGAGAATTTCTGTCAAAAATTTAGATTGAGACATAGCTGCAGATTATAGAATTGAGTTAACAAACCATGCTGGTGTTTTATCTAAATGGTCACAACAACCACCTCTAAATATCTCTAAGATATAAAGCAGGGAGGAAAGACTAGGAGTTGTTATCCATAGGAAAAACTGTTCCTTTATATTAGTAAAAAGAGCACTATTATAGAGTTAAGAGACGTGTAGTTATCAAATTAATTTAATTTTCAATTCACTGGAGTCCCTGAGCCCACACGGATCTTTCTTAACCCTGATAGTGAAAGTTGTCTCCAAATAAAAGTTGGTGTCTGAAGTTCAAAAGAAGGCAGGAATGAACCAGGACCCAAATGTGAAGCAAAGAACAGGGCTCCTTCTGTCCCCATGAGCTGGTGCATATGTGTGGTATCTACAACGACTGAGGTAAAGTGCCTAAAAAGAAAGTCACTGAGCAAAGCTGGCTTTGGGGAACAGAGGAACAGTGAAGACTCGCAGCGCCTGCTTTTCCAAGTTCTTACATGAATTCTAATTAGACTTGGAAACTACCTGAGTTAGAATAAATGAAATAGTAGAAATCTGTTACAAACTACCTGAGAACACCTGTCCATGTCTATACCTGCACAGTTTAAATTCACTGTTAAGCAAGTTATATAAAGATTCCCCAGTTCATACAGATATTTTGATAAAGCATCTCTGATTAAAAAAGAAACTTAAAATGCTGCACTCTGGGATTTATCTTTCTTTCAACTTTCCATATTTGAGGAAAGGAGGCTTATCATCAGCTCTATCTAATGGTGGCGGCTATCAGAATTGTTTTAGAAGTAGAGAGAAATATTCCTCTTGGGAAGTACTTGCTTACAATTCAAATCAATTTGAGTGGCAGAGGTATAAATGGACAGGGAAAAGGTGCAAAAAATGACTGTAGAAACCTTCTACCTATGTACCTATATATTATCTAATATTTGTAACATTTTTTTGCTTTTGGTGTAACCAGATTTTTTGACACCTCGTCTCTTAGTCACATACATTTCCTTTCAGTTTCTTGCTAGCTATTAAATTTATCCTGATAATTTAGTTAAGGTAATTCTTATCTTCATCTGCAGGGTGTAGAGGGGCAGAAAGCTAGCCGAATGGTCTCAAAAATTATGGCAGAACTTTCTACTTAGGAAAGACCCTATTCCAAGTAAACATTTTATTTTGGCTTTTTTTGTTTTGTTTGAATGTGTGGATAAACATAGCTCTTAGAACTAAGAACACAAAGTCTTTGAAATGTAAACAGACCATGTTCAAAGTTATACCAGGAGATTTATGAAAGGACAAAACCTAAGCTTTCCCTACATTTGGCCATTTACCTTCTTCTTTAAAATACTGAGGGCAGACCGCCACCTGTGAACTAAATGGCTAGATATAATTTGCCTATTTGGCAGATTATAAAAGAGACATAAAAGGATCCATAGACATGTTCAAGTTCATGCAGATCATAAAAGGCAGAGCCAGACTTATTGAATGTTCTTTCCACCACCACCAAGATCAATGTTTGGATTTTTTCTTCTGAAGACACTTAAGGAGCATCAATTGACAACAAGGCACAATTTGGACTCCACACCTTAAAAAGACATCACCCCATTGTCTTTGAAACAGAATGACCTGCAGCAAAGCACTTGGAAGTAAAGGCTTGGGGAACTCACAGGGACAGAACAAGCCAGAAAGTTTTTCACTTATGCACTTATATGTTCAACACCCCAGATCGAATAACACTGTCAGTTCAAAGTCACTTACCCAAATCTGAAGCTTGATTCTCTTTTCATTTTTGAACACAGTTTTTACTTTGAAATCAATCCCAACCGTGCTGACGAATGCAGATGTAAAGGAGTCATCCGCATAACGGAACAGAAAAGAAGTTTTCCCCACACTGCTATTGCCGATGATAAGCAATTTGAACATGTAGTCGAAGTTCTGATCAGATGAGTCTTTCTGGCCATACCTGGCATCTTGGGCAGAGGCCATCTGTGGTGAAAACAAAAGAGGTGTGTGTCAGTCTCCTATTTCATATGAAGGTAGCAGCACACTCATTATTGGCCTTGCCAGAAACAGATGTTAGACCACTTAGGAGGCAAGTTGAGAGTGTTTCCTAGCCTTTCTTCGATGCTGGTATCCATGGCAATAATTCCCCACTGGAAGACAGAACAGCAAGTCTTACAGATCTTTCCAGCTGTGTTGGTGTTTGTCACTGCTCAGCATTGAGAACCAATCAAAGACACCAAAGGAGACATCTATAAGGGTAACATGAAAAGCAAAGATATGAGGAATTGGCCAGGGCATGGGCCTTGAAATTTTGTAATCCCAGCAATGGAGAGACCAAAGTGGCTGAACAGCAGGATGTTTCTTCCTTGAGCTATCTGAATTATTAGAGTCTCTCGTATTTCCTAGGGAAGCACACACAAACCATATCTCTATTTCATCTCTTAATTAACAACACATCAAATCAACATCCTAACATAAATGGCAGTCTCTTTCAAATGAATCATGATGATGGCAAATGCATATGGTTCAAAACAATATGCCAGGCACTGTCAACTTGTTTAACGGTCACAAGAAGCCTCTGAGGTAGGTATCTTTATGATTCCCATACTAAAATGACAAAATTGAGGCACAGAGATATTAAGTAGCGTGCTGAATTTCAGGTAGAAGTAGTTGAACCAGGATCCAAATAAAGCAGTTTGGCACCAGGGTCCATATTCTGAAACTGCACTATTTCCCAAAGATCACTAGTGAAATAGGTACAAGTGCTCTAAAAGATGTGGTAGGAAATATTTATTGTGAGATGCATCAACAAAGAACCCTACCTGGCTCCAAACATTGATTCTAGCACTTACTGCCTACGTGACCTTGGGTTTGTTATCTTAAATTGGTGTACCTCAGTTTCCTCTTACATAAAATGGGGGAAAAATCTAACTTAGAATACTTGTGAAAATAATGGTTGAGATATGTAAAGCAACTGTCACAGACTAGAGAAAGTTCTCTATTATTAACTATAAATGCTTTGGGTAGATGTTTTCTTCTCTTCTCTTTTGATGATCTTCTCAACATCTATCAAAAATGCTGCTACATTAATTCTAAATACCATTCGGCTCATTGTAGAAAAGAGGTATTTAGAATGGTGAAACCCATTGATTAATGATTTACTTACCATCTTTTCTGATGCTATGAATTCTTTGGCGATTGCTGCACTGTCCTATGTGGTAGCTGTTAGTCACACATAGCTATTTAAATATATACTTAAATTAATTTAAATTAAGAAAAATTTAAAATTCAGTTCCTCAGTCACTGTAGCCACATTTCAAGTGCACAATAGCCACATGTGGCTAGGGGCTACTGTGTAAGACAGAATAGACAGAAAACATTTTCATAATTGCAGACATTTCTATTGGACAGTGCTGGGCTAGACAGTCTCTTTTTTAATCTCCCATAAAAGCTGACTAATAATTACATCCTTCACTTGTGGGAGAGGGCAAAGGGAGAAGCCCCAACAGATGGTGGAAGGTAGAAACACTAAACAATGCTCAACCCTATTTAAGACACTATTATTTGGCTACCTGAAATCAGGTAGGTGTTTTGTTTATCTGTGCGTATGTGTGTGTGTTTACAGAAAACTGAGGAAAAGGAAAAAAGGGAGACAATGAGATAACATGTTACCTTTCTACAAAAACTCATCACCGCTAAGAGAATGCAATTATATATATAAGAATAAGGACAAAAAGAAAATCTATATGTATATGACAGTTAAGGACAATAAAGATTCAGATTGCATTTCACATTTTCTTATTAAGGGTAAGCATAATCATTTCTTTTTACATGTAACAACACCTATATATTCAGTTATCATGATAAATTTTAATGAGTGTTTCCCAGTGGGCAAAACTGGACGACTAAAGCAGGCAGATAACATCACCTTCCTTTCTGCCCCAGAAGTCCACACACTAAAGTAAATGTCCCCCAATATAAGCCAGTCAAGGACAGAAGTAGGATAATAATTTTGACTATCATTTTGAACACTGATGTCTTGTTCTGATGATTTCTGATGCCCCAGAAAGTCAGGTAACTGTTCTGTTTGGCACTCTTCTTCCCGCAGATACAGCACTTTCACCAGTGAAAACTCCCCTCTTATGCAACTGCCAAATTCAACAAGGCCTGCAAATGGCCAATGGTAAGTGTGCCAGTTTGAATATATTGTGTCCCCCAAATGCCATTATCTTTGATGTAATCTTGTGTGGGCAGATGTTATCAGTTTTGATTAGATTTCTTTGAGTGTTTCTTTGGAATGCACCCCACCCAGCTGTGGGTGATGACTCTGATTGGATAATTTCCATGGAGTGTTGGCCCGCCCATTGGGTGGGCCTTGAACAGTGGAGCCATATAAATGAGCTGACGGGCAGAGGGAACTGTGAGTGGTGTTTTGAAGAGGAGCTACAGCCAAGAGGGACACTTTGAAGAAAGCACAGGAACTGCAGATGAGAGACAGTTTGAAAACGGCCGTTGAAAGCAGACTCTTGCTCCGGAGAAGCTGAGAGAGGACAAATATCCCAAGTGCAACTAAGAGTGACACTTTTGAGGAACTGCAGCCTAGAGAGGAATGTCCTGGGAGAAAGCCATTTTGAAACCAGAACTTTGGAGCAGACGCCAGCCACGTGCCTTCCCAGCTAACAGAGGTTTTCCGGACACCATTGGCCATCCTCCAGTGAAGGTACCCGATTGCTGATGTGTTACCTCGGGTACTTTATGGCCTTAAGACTGTAACTCTGTAACCAAATAAACCCCCTTTTATAAAAGCCAATCCATCTCTGGTGTTTTGCATTCCAGCAACATTAGCAAACTAGAACAGTAATAAGATCCTTTTACCATCTTTTATAAGAAACAGCCCAGATTATGGGTTCTAGACTAAAAATGTTCAGCTAAGCCAGTCTAGAAATGAGACACTATAAATTTCTTAGAACCGCTTATTTACTCAGCCTGATGGCCTACCATATATTGCACTCCTTAAACCTAAAGTGGTGTTCAAACTGAGTCTTGTGGATCTCTAGGTTGCCTCAAAAGAAGATGTGGTGGGGAAGCATGGTACTATCAATTCCAGGTTCTATTCCAAAATTAGATTGATTCCAAAGCCTGAATATATGCATTGTTTAAGACTTTTTGAATGCTGTTGTGGAGACTAAGAAGGAGAAAACCATACCTGGGCAGCAACATCTTCAATTTACAAGGCCAATATACCCTGTTGTGTTGGCAGAATTGAAGGTGAGGGGGAGCACTGAGGGTGTCTAAGATTAGGGAGGATGGAGATGGTAGATGTGTTCCCAGTACAATTCTCCTCAGGGAAGAGTTTCTGAAGGAGAAATTATTTTTTGATGTATATCCCTAATAGGATTAACAAAGTCAAAAAGATGTACATCAAGAATGTATGTGTATTTTATAAACTTCAGGATAATGAAATAAATCCTGGTTCACAGGATGGAGAAAGAGGCAGCCTTAATCTTGCTAAGAACAGAAATGAAGCGATTTGACAGCATATGAATGCCAAGGGGACTTATAAACAGTCGTTGTGCAAATTTACTGAAATCTCTATTGAATCGTGTGAACAGCTTCCAAATTTACATGGGAAAATATAATTGAGATTTGAAATTATGAGTAGGCATGATGTATCCTCCCAGAGCAAATCAGATCTCTTAAAAGATACTTAAAAGATAACTCTTCAAATTGCATTTATCTGAATTTCAAAAAAGAAAGAGTCATGTATTTCAAAAGAATCTTTAGGGCCGCACAATTTCCCACCCATCCATAGAGTCCCTTTTGACATCTCTTCATTTCAGGCCCTAGTATTTTAGCTTAGCCTTTCACACTGAGTGATGGGAATTTCACTATGCTATGAAGCAGCCTACTTCATAAGCTTTCTCTCCTCCTGCGTGTATGATCCCAACTGCCTTAGCCTCTCTCCCTTCATATAACTTATTCTAAAAATACCACACATCCTACTATGTAAAATTGACGTCTCTCCACATTGTCAAAGTACCCACATACGGCTCTCACAACTGGTCACAATATTCCAGATATTTATCTGGTCTGTGTAGAGTACAATGAGATTATAAAATCCTATCACACCTAACATAAAGTCTCCTAAAATACTCAGGTCTTTTTTCACATTAACTGTTATAAAATAGGTATCCTGCATCTCCATCTTATATTTAGGCAATTTATTTTTTTAATAGAAGTGTTGACCTTTTTATGTATCCCTATTAAATTTCCTTTTGTTTGTTTTGATATACAATTCAATTCTGATTGTTAATTTTATGTTCTGTCATCAAAAACATTAGTTACTTCTTCCAGAATGTATTTTATATATTTATTTTATGTATTTATGGAAGATCCTGACTGAAAATGCTAATCAGTTTATAAATGAATAACACTGAACTTTTTAACTTGTTGAATATATAAATCTCTAGATGAGACTCCCAGCATATGTCATTAAGGAATTAGGAAAGTTTGAAGTAAATTCTTAACTTTGGGGAGTTGGCACCTTAGAACGCAACCATGCTGTCCCTGAGGAGTGCTTGGTTCAATAGCAGCAGAATAGATCATGAATTTACTCAATGCGCCATTTTAAAACCTCAATTCTAGTTTTCCCAGAAGTCCTATTGGCAAAGAACCAAAGAGATTACCTCTAACTAACACATTCAACCACAACTCACTTTCAATTTTTTGCCATTTGTTTTTCAAAATAAATGGGAAAAACACATTATTTTCAGGGTTCACTTACTTGGACATTTAGAATCTAAGCTACGCTGAGCCATTTTTGCTGATCTGGCATGAGAAAACAAAAACGAAGGGACTTAAAAGTTATTAAGTTCAAGCTACTGCTACTGATAACAGCCTGAGGGTCAGGGAGAGGAGGAAAGAGGGTAAATTATCCAGAGAAAAAAATGCAATTCTTCTTTGAAATCAGAAGAGTGAAGGAAAGGAAGGGAGCATTTGTACTGGAAGTATTGTATTGGAAGTGTATAAACACATAAAGCAGTTTCAAATCTCAATTGTTGCTAACAGTGGGAAAAGACAAGAGGGGAGAGGAGGGGAGGGGAGAAAAGAAAAAGTATTGGTGAGCGCTCCAGAGCAAATACTAAAATTTTAAAAACAAGAAGAGAAATATTAAACGTTAGGATTTCTACGTGGCTGTCATTTGGCCTCCAGGCTGTTTCTCCCAGCTGTTTCTTCTTCTCACACTCGTCTGTGTACAGGTTTATCTGCCTGCCTGTTTGTCCATCAGAATGGGCTGAAATTGTGATGCTCTGCAATATCTGACTAGCACTTTCTCTATGTGTCTGTTACTGTTGGTTCTGGCAGGAGCCATCTGAGAAGCAATATGCTTCTGCTTGTGTCACTGTTGAAACCTCACCACTGAGTTGAGCGAATGCTGCCAGGGAATTATTGGAAGTGGCAAAGCACGAGTTGATTTAAACTCTAACCCTGGCTTCTGAAGTAAATAGACTGGGAAAAGTGGGGTAGTATTCAGAAATCTTCTTTTCTCTCTGTTTAGCAGGGAATGAACTACTATTTCACAGGACTCACAGAAGAATGAATGGATGGTTTACCAAATTACACTAGTGCTTCTAAGATGCAAATCGCTATCTATTCTAAAGGCACTCCTCAAGTTATTATTTACAGTTCCCCTTTCAGCCTTACTCTGGACCTCCATCTCATGCATGCCTTCCTTAGTAGATGTGGATAACTCTTAGCAAAGGTACAGAACAAAATAACATAATGAGAGCAGCATCAGCTCATATGTACCAGGCACTATACTAGGTGCTGCACATATATTATCACACTTAATCTTTTTACTATCTCTAGGAGGTATAACTACTGTTACCCCCATTTTAAAGATGATGAATCTAAGGGCATCTGAGAGGAACCTAAAGTGGAATGACCCTTGTTTTTCAATAGATTATCTTGGTTTCTCTGAGCCTTTGTACTGAACCTTTATTACTTGGATCAAATGTGCTCTTCAAGAGTTATCAACATGCAGCTTCACCTAGTTCATTCTTTCCATCACCAAATTAACAATTCTGGAACTTCAACCATGGAGAATAATATCGGAAAAAGCAGCGGAGTATCTTCTCTTTGTTTCTAGAAACAAGCATTCCTTTGTTCAAGAGAGACATGAACTTGATATACATTTTTAAATTCACTAAATGGATTTTGACTATTCTTTGAAATCTGTAGATGTATACTCTACAGTGTCAAGAAAAAGGAAACAAAATTTATTGAACCATACAAAAACTGTTCCTATTAATATCAAAAACCACTGTTCTCCTCTCAGTCCATGCTATGGTTCGCTCCTGGACTGGTTCCAGAAGGTTTCAGAATGTGGGGAGAGCCTGAACTGGGCCTGTGCAGCAGAACAAAGGGAATGCCCAGATCACAGAGAGAAGACTGTAAGCAGGGTCTGCTGGGAAGGGACCACAGTGGCTGGGAGAGCCCTCCCTCCAGGCCCTGAGGACACAATTCTGGCAGCTGCAAAAGATGCAGAAACCTGGTCCAAGCAGCTCCTGCACATCCTCACTGATGCTGGAGCCAGACGGTCATTAGTGCAATCCTGGGATGCTGGCAAACACATAGCTACTGGGAATTCAGGACATATAAATCATCGAGTAAAAAGAAGTGGAAAGGACCCTTCCACCAATTCTCTAGTAGTTATGAAATTATGTGCACACAGACACATCAGAGAAAAAAAGCATTCTACCTCCGTTGAGTGCTGTGAATATGAATAAACAGCACGTACTTGGTGGTCAGACTGCCTAATTGACAAAATCCGAGGATTTCTACTTGCTGCCTTGCTACTTCTGTGACATTGAACAAAGTTTTCTCTGTTCCTATGTGTAAAATAAGAATAATAGATTATCAAGGTAAAACTGTTGGCACATGTTAAATACTCATTGAAGCTGTAATCATCATCCTTGTTATTCCTTTGGTTGCACTGAAATGATCCACAGGCGATATAGTTTCATCCCCATCTGCCACTGCTGCTACTCTGAATTAGAAAGGGTCAGTTTGATAGAATATGCTTCTTCTCATAGCCTAACTTCTGTAAACTTTCATAATTACTTAAATAAGCACCTTAAATAATTCTCTCATCTCAAATACTATGAATGGAACAAACAGCATTCATCAAAATACCTCTCTGGATAGAAGCTGAGACCCCAAGATACCCTAGTGCAGAGGGAACTGTGATTCAGAGAGGCTGTAGGGAGGAGAACATAAGCACTGTGGCCTATCCTACAACACTGCCTGCCACCCAGTAACTTCTCGTAAGTTACCAAACTCCTGAACTCCTTGGGTGTGAGAGGACTTGGGTGGAAATTGGGAGATAGTGGGGTTTCATGCCTGATATGATCAGAGGCAGAACCCAAGTAATATGTGGTAAGAAAAGCATGAGAAACAGAGGCCCTGGAACTCACTCAAACTGTGGGAAAATGCTGTCTTTTCATATGACCTTGGAACTGGTTTAGGGTAAAGTTTAACCTAATCTCTGATACTGAATTTGGAAAATCACTGAGTTCCACAATATTTTAATTTTAGGTTAGACATCATTAAGAGGCTTCCAGTTAAATATAGTATATTGTCTACATGGTGTTATCTCCATTCTTTTGCAAAAAACCTCTAATATAATGTCAAAGGATCTTTACAAATGCAAAAATCCTACGGGCAAGGAGAATTAAAAAGAAAACAACAGTAGAGTAGAGAAGTAAACAAAATTTGACTGGAAGTGGGTGGACTGGAGAAAGTAAAATACTAAGCCTGCTGGAGAAGCCCACAAAAACCCTTACAAAGCAGAACCGTGTTGAATGGTCTAGCAATTGAAAATGCCATGTCTTTTGATTATGGGATATCGCTAGGGTGACAAACTATCCCGGTTTGCCTGGGACTGAGGGGTTTCATAGGACATAAAAGGGCTTTCAGGGCTAAATCAAAGACAGTCCTGGCAGCCTGGGATGGTAGATCACCCTGGGTGTGGCTGGGGCAGGAAAACAGGAGGGCTGATTGAAAGTTCAAGACCCACACCTCTCCCTGACCTTGTATAGCCAATCAACTAGCTTCCCCATATACAAATTTGAGAAAACAACGTTAAATTTAAAACATAAAAATATCATTAAACATTTCTAACATTCACACTTCCTATATGCAGATATCAATTTGTAAAAATGAAAGGGCCTTCTCTTAGCTACAAAATGTAAAGAATACTTCAAGTCTTTCCTCATGGATATGAATAAAAAATACATAAGTTTCCCCTTATGTATGAATCTCATCACTTCTTGGCAGCAAGAAATTCTAGCCATTGTGTTCTCAAATACCTGCTCTCTTTAGTTGGATTCATTTTTAATCAGGAATACAAAACTGAATCTTTATAGGGTACACTAGATCTAAACTTCCCAAATCTCGGGAGCTCCTCCCAAACTGTGCAGAATTCTAATGTTCAGGGTGGGACCATGAATCTGTCAAATTTAGAGCTCCCCATATGATTCTTTTGATCAGTCAGGTTTGGAATTCACTGTATTTATAAACGTCCCCATGGAAGCCAGGGCAGGTGTACATTGTGAAGGCCTCAGGGATAGGTGTAAGAGGAGACTGGGTAATGTGACCTATAAGTAGACCAGGACCAAAGGATGTGGAAATGTGCACACAGAACTCTCTACCAGCTGCTGTTGTCAACAGCCACCCCTTCTGGCAGTACAGTGACAGCAGATCTCACCATCACAATGTTTACTCTTGCAGAGAAGGGTCTACACTCTGAAATGCCCAGGCTGCTCAGACAAACTGAATTCTGAAAATTGTACCTAACCAATTATTTCTCCCCTGGTCAGAGTCAGAAACTTCTGAAGACCTGTGATATAACTCACTGTGAACATCCTGTCAGACTATGAGTAAATGTAGTTCTGCTCTGCTTAACTCTATGGAAGGTGGCCTTGACTTTTCCCATGTGTCATTTTTTTAAAAAATAATGCGGATTTGGACTTTGCTTCCTTTCATTCTATAACAAAGCACCTGACAAATACTGAAGGCCAGTGTCCAAAGAGAGATCATAAAATGAAGAATATATCTTGTAAGAATCTCTCTTCCTCAGAGGAAAATAAAAAGTAAACAGAATAGACATGCCCAGAACTCTGAGGTATAAGGAAAAATCCTCTTTTAAAAATATCCAGTAAAATATTCTGAAAATTTCCATGGGAGGAAAAAGCTTCACATTACAAAACTAAAATTTAATATAAATATATTTGCTTCCCAAATTTACATCATTAAAATAGTTTTAAAAATATTTGAGCCCCTGAAAAACACCTCTGGAGATACATTATAAAGACTCCTTCCAAATCTTGACATCTCTCTTCCCCTCTTCCATTCATCAGGGTAAGTTATGTATAGGGGCAACCATCCCATTGTCCAATACTTATGAAACAAAGGGAATTTGAAGACCATTCTTGAGGAACTTGCTGGCTTGGCAGTGTAAATATTTGTGTTTCCAGATTGTGCAATCTTACCAATGAGAATGGCTTATAGAGACTTTTCCAGATATAATCATCCTTGCTTTTCATTCAAAAGCTACTGCTACTATTATTTACTATGAAGAATAACCTCCACCCCCAACCCCCCACCCCCAACATTTATAAAAGAACGCTCCCATCCACAGGTGTGTTTTGTTTCCATTTCTCCTTTTCATCAAGCCTACCACTCACACAGGTGTTCAGTGAATAAAGTATTCAAAAGAGAAGCCACCTGCTACTACTAACACTGTAGAAGAATGTCATGTGAGAGCCATACTTTGCCAATGGTACTTAACACATTTTTTCTTCAAGCTCTTTAAGGTTCCTCAAGGTACTGACATTTTAACAGAAATTATTCATCAGTGTTGGCTTGCAAGTTTGTCTAACTGATGAGACTCAGACACCCATCTGAGCCACTGAGTGGTTAACATGTAACACCCACTTCTCTTGGATGGGCTGAAGTTAAGAAAAAAGCTTTACCTCTTGAGGTTAGATTATGATTTGTGTTCCCAGACCAGAAAAAGCCAAGAGTATAGGAACTAAGTGCCTAACATTCCAGGTTTTACCTTGTTAGGAGGCCAGATAGCCATGGAATATGGCTTTTTTTAGGTTTGCTATAAGTAAAGTCCAAACACTAGGCCCAGTTCAATCAGCTTGCTGGAGAGTGCGTCAGGGAACCAACGACCATGTCTTTCTAGTATTCACTAGATGGCTGAAGACAGAACACTCACCTCTCTGATTTCATTGTTTAGTAGACAGAAAAACACTTTACAATCCCAATAAAACTGAGGTAACATTGCAAACCAATCTGAAACCTGTTGGTATTGGAAAAGGCATTTTGTTTCTGCAGACTTGAAACTGCCAACAAATACATTAGTTGGGAAAAGAAAGTAATTGCTAAAAATATTTTATTTTTACAATTTTGTACCTTGTTCAAATTTTTAAAATTGCCTTGAAGTCAAGATTTTTATTTGAAAAACAAAGAATAGTTAAGCATCACAGAAACAGTGATCAATAGAAATATAATTTAAATGATAGAAATTAAAATGTAAACATAAATATTTTCCCCCCAAAATCTACAATGAATACTCAAATCACTAACATTGACATTTCTATACCACCTTCTCTTTAAGAAGCTCAGTTGATCACTGTGCTTTCTTCGTTTCTGAAAAGTATCATAAATAAGTCACATTAAACTCTTCCAATATTCACATGTTTCAGCTCAAGAAATCTATCTCAAATCAGCAACATGACATGTTTTTAGTGTAAAAGGAGCCAATATTTGCGCCTTTCAGATAACTGAAATTCCAATGCTGGAATATTTTGGGCAGAGTTTTAGGTTCACAGAGTAGTGGGAAATTTAAAAAGAAATTAAATTTCTGGAAAGAAGGGTGCTACAAGAGGGTGAGTCCCATATCTGCTTATAAACTGTCCAAATCCTTGGATCACCACTGAATTATACATGTGCAGTGGACAAGTCATGAGGCCCAGCAAAACCACCAGCTGGAAGCTGAGAGAATTAAAATTTTAGCTATTGCCTACTACAGAAAAGACAGATTGGAGTTCAAATGTAGCCAAGTTAACTGCCTGCAAGTGCAAAAACCATCACTTTTCAGAAAAACATATCTGAATTCAGAGTCTACAATCTATCATCCACAATAGCTAGTGCATAATAAAAATAAGCAGGCATATGAAGAAACAGAAAAATATGATCTAGTCAAGAAAGAAGACAGTCAATAGAAAACTGAACCTAAGATGACCCAGTTGTTGTACTTATATTAAATTAGTTATTAAAAGAGGATATATTCGTATTGAATGAACAGATTTGCAATTTCAGAAGAGATATTGAAACTATACAAAAACAACAAAATACAAAATCTAAAATGAAAAAATACAATAACTGATATGATAAATCCCTGGATGGGTTTAACAAAGATTGAAGATGGCAGAAGTAAGATTCACTGAACTTGAAGAAAGAGCAATAGAAAATACACAATTTGATTAAAAAGAAAAAAACATGAAAAATGAACGGCGCTTCAGTGACTTGTAAAACAATATCAAAAGTCTAACATATATGTAATTGGAGTCTCAGAAGGGAAAAGAATGGAAGAATGGGATGGAAAATTACATAAATATCTACTGGTCAAACACTTTCCAAATTGGTGAAAAACACAAGCTCATGGATCTAAGAAAACCATTCAAGCCCCAGGCTGACTAAATACAAAGCACATTACAACTAGGTGCATCATAGTCAAACTGGTGAAATTCAAAGTTACATAGAAAAAAAACCCCAGCATATTATGTGCTAGGGCACAATAATATTAAGAACAACTATCTTCAAATCACAATGGCTGTCAGCAGACAATGAAGCATGTTTAAAGTGCTGAAAGAAAAAGAAAACTGTCAACAAAAACTTTATATGCAGGAAAACTACCATTCAAAAATGAAGGCAAAATAAAAATATTATCAGATAAAAACTGAGAGAATTTGTTGCCAGAAGATCTGCAACAAGAAGTGCTAAAGGAGAATGTTCAGGTTGAAGGAAAATTACACTAGATAGAAACACATATCTACAGAAAGGAAAGAAGAGTACCAGATATGGTAAATAGATGGTGGGCAAATATATATTTTAATTAAAAAAATATACAAGTATAAAACTGTTTTATAAAATGCAGATGTAATATATGACAACAATTTCATAAAGGATGATGTAAATGAAATTATATTAGTGCAAAGTTGCTATATTTTATATGAAGTAGCATAATATCAACTCTAAGAAGACTACGATAAGTTGAAGATTCATATTGTAATTCTTAGAATAAAAACTAAAAAAATGAAAAGATGTATAGTTAAAAAGCCAAGAGAGGAATTAAAATGAAATCCTTAAAAAGTTTAATTAATCACAACAAAGACAGGAAAGAGAAACAGAGGAACAAAAAAATCAGGATAATATAAAACAAATAGCAAAATGATAGATCTAAATTCAACAATACTGTTGAAATATCTGAAAATGGACCAAAACTCCAATTAAGAGAGATTTTTCCAGATAGGATAAAAAAACAAGACAATATATGCTGACCACAAAAGTCACACTTGAAGTAAAGAGACACATCTAAGTTGAAAATAAAAATATGAACATGAAAACACTACTAAGAAAGCAAGAATGTCTGCATTAATTTCAGACTAAATGAGTATTGCCAGAGATAAACAGGTACAATTCATAATTTTTAAAAAATGGACAATTCTTCAGGATGATTCAACAATTATAAATGTATGCATACCTAATAAAAGTGCTTCAAATATATGTAGCAAACCTGAAAGAAATAAAAGGATAAACATACAAATCATTGTTGGAGATTTTCACTTTCTCAATAATGGATAAAATAACTGGACCAAAAATTAATAAGGATATAGCAGATTGGAGCAATGCTATCCAACACTATGACCTAATTAACATATATAGAACACTACACCCCACAACTACAACATATGCAAGGGTACACGGAATAGTCACAAAGAAAGAACACATGCCAGATTAAAAAATAAGTCTACAACATGGATGAACATTGGAGACATCATGTTCAGTGAAATAAGCCAGACACAAAAGGACAAATATTTTATAATTAGAATAAGGAAACTCATAGAGTCAGAATTTAGAATAAAGATTACCAAGTGATGGGGAGCGGGATAAGGAATGGAAAGTTAAAGCTTAAAACCTATACAGGTTCCTGTTTGAAACAACGGAAATGTTTTGGTTATGTGTGGTGGTGATGGTAGCATAACATTATGAATTTAATTAACAGCACTGAAATATATATCTGAATGTGATTTAAAGAGGAAATTTTAGGTTATTTATATGGTAATAGAATAAAAATATCTTAAAAGAATCCACAAAACTGGACTACACAAAGTGAACCCTAAGTTAAACCATGGGCTATAATTAATAGTCCAATTATAAAAATGTGTTTTCATCAATTGTAATAAATGTTCCACACCAATGCAAGGTGTTTACAATAGGGTGGTATATGGGAAACCTGTATTTTATGCATAATTGTTCTGTAAATCCACAATTCCTCTAATAAAAATGAATTAAAAAACATACTAATGCTATACTATTAAATATCAAATGCATGTTTTAAAGTAAGCATTTGCTGAAGCAGGACTAAAAGGTATTAAATTATTAAATTATATATAAATGCTCAAATAATCCTGCATATCCCAAAATAATCTTATCAAGATAAGCAAATGCCCCAAAGCCAACAGAAAATCACAAAGCCTATGAAACCCAAGTAGAGATGGACAAGCCAAGTGACCAAACTAAAAAGCCAGAGGAGACACAGAATCTGGAGCAATTAATCAAAGAAGTACACAGAAACCTCCAAAACAAATTCAGTGGGTCGGTTAATGACATGAAGGACATCAAGAAGACTCTAGAAGGGCATAAAGAAGAATTTCAAAGAGTAAATTAAAAAATAGCAGTTCTTATGGAACTAAAGGATACTATAGATCAAATTAAAAATATACTAGAGACATATAACAGCAGATTTGAAGAGGCAGAAGAAACAATAAGTGAATTCAGGGACATGGCAATTGAATGCAAACATAGAAAAGAATGAATGGTGGAAAATATTGAAAAAAAATTGAGACAGATGTCAGGAAAATGAAGGACAACATGCTGAAGAGAAGGAGAAAGTCCTATAAGCAGTAAAAGAGAAGTGATTCACCACATATGAAGGAAGCCACATAAGACTAAATATTGACTACTCAGCTGACACCAGGAAGGCAATAAGGCTGTGGTATGACATATTAAGATTCTAAAAGAGAATAATTGTCAACCAAAAATTCTTTATCCAGCAAAACTCTCCTTCAAAATTGAGGGAGAGGTTAAAACTTTCACAGACAAAAAAAGGCCAAGAGAATTTGTTAACAAGAGACCTTCCCTGCAAGAAATACTAAAGGGAGCTCTACTGACAGAAAAAAAGAAAGCAGAGAGAGCTCTGGAGAAGGGCATAGAATTGAAGAATATTAGTAAGGATAACTCAAAGGAAAAAAAAAGAGAGAGGGGGTGGGAAGTAGATATGACAATTAAAAACCAAATGATAAGATGACTGGTTCCAGAACTGCCTTCATGGTAATAACTTTGAATGTGAATGGATTAAGCTCCAATTAAAAGATAGGACTGGTAGAATGGATTGAAAAGTATGACCCATCGATATGCTGTTTAAAAGAGACTCATCCTAGACACAGAGACTAAAAGTGAAAGGATGGAAAATATATATATTCCATACAAGCTACAATCAAAAGAAAGCAGGGATAACTATATGAATATCAGAAAAAAATAGACTTTAAATGCAAAGATGTCATAAGAGAAAGAAGGACACTATATAATAATAAAAGGGACAATTCACCAAGATGAAATAACAATCATAAATGTTTATGTACCTGTGCCGGTTTGAGTGTATTGTGTCCCCCAAATGCCATTATCTTTGTGGTCTTGTGTGGGGCAGAAGTTTTGGTGCTGGTTGTATTTGCTTGGAGTGTGCCCCACCCAGCTGTGGGTAATGATTTTGATGAGATGATCCCTGCCCATTCGGGGTGGACCTTGATCAGTGGAGCCATGTAAATGAGCTGACTCAGAGAGCGGGAGCTCAGAGAGTGCAGCTGGGAGTGATGTTTTGAATAGGAGCAAGCTTGCTAGAGAGGAACGTCCTAGGAGAAAGCCATTTTGAGGCCGGAGCTTTGGAGCAGATGCCAGCTGCCTTCCTAGCTAGCAGAGGTTTTCCGGACGCCATTGGCCATCCTCCGGTGAAGGTACCCGATTGCTGAGGTGTTACCTTGGATGCTTTGTGGCCTTAAGACTGTAACTGTGTAGCGAAATAAACCCCCATTTTATAAAAGCCTGTCCATCTCTGGTGTTTTGCATTCTGCAGCATTAGCAAACTAAGATAGTACCCAATCAAGGAGCACCCAATCAAGAAAATGAGACAAACATTGGATAAACTGAAGGGAGCAATAGACATTTCTACAATAATAGTGGGAGACTTTAATACAAGACTCTCTTCTATAGATAGCACAATTAGAGAGAGGACTAATAAGGAAACTGAGAACCTAAACAATGTGATAAATGAATTAGACTTAACAGACATATATAGATCATTACCTCCCAAAGTACCAGGATATACATTCTTCTCTAGCACTCGTGGAATGTTCTCCAGGATAGATCATATGCTGGGGAAGAAAACAAGTCTTAATAAATTTAAAAACATTGAAATTATTCAAAGTACATTCCATGATCATACTGGAATGCAACTAGAAATCAATAACCACCAAAGAACCAGATCTTTCACAAATATATGGAGGTTAAACAGCACACTCCTAAACAACCAGTGGATCAAAAAAGAAATTGCAAGAGAAATAGGTAAATATCTAGCGACTAATGAAAATGAGAAGAAAATATATTAAAACCTATGAGAATCAGTGAAGGCAGTGCTGAGAGGGAAATACATAGCTCTAAATGCTCACATCAAAAAGGAAGAAAGAGCTAAACCAAAGACATAAGAGAAAAACTGAAGAGGCTAGAGAATGATCAGCAAACTGATCCTAAAGCAAGTAGAAGAAAAGAAATAACAAAGATTAAAGCAGAAATAAATGAGGTAGACAACAAAAAAAAAAAAAGAGAGAGAGAGAATAAATGAAACCAAAAAGTTGTTTCTTTGAGAAGATCAAAAAGATTGACAAACCCTCAGAAAGAAAGTAAAAAAGAGAAGACCCAAATAAAATCAGAAATGAGAGCAGTGGCATTACTATGGATCCCAAAGAAATTTTAAAAATCATAAGAGGATACTATGAACAACTGTCTGCCAACAAACTAGACAAGCTAGAGGAAATGGACAATTTCCTGGAAACACATGAACAACCTAGACTGACTTCATAAGAAATAGAAGACCTCAACAAACCAATCACAAGCAAAGAGATCCAATCAGTAATAACAAATCTACCTAAAAGTCCCCTGGAACAACTAGCATATAGCCAGAAACAACCAGTAAATGTCTGGAACAACTGTTGGGGGACATCTATGACCAGGCACACATAGTACACTAGTATGGAATGGGTGGAACAGCTGAGATTGCAGCATAAGAACTGTAAGTAAAGCTCTCCAAATTGAGGAGCTAGCACTTCTCCGCAGCCAGCATGGAAGCCTGAGCTGAAACACTTCCCTGTGGGAAAAAGAAACAGTCTACTAGGAGGAAGGGAAGGTAGCTCAACCAAGCTCCAACTGCAGTTTTAGTTAATGAATTTGCACTACTGAATACAAGCTATGCATATAGATAGACCCAGAGCAAGCAGGAAAGGAACTTGGGGTTGCTCCTGGCACAGAGATGGTGGGGCTGATGGGAAAAAAAAAAAAACATAAATAAATAAAAACAGAAGCTTTTGGAGTTGGCTGAGCTCAGAATACTGAAAAGGGCTGTTGCCAAGAAAAAGGTCACAGAGAACTGGGAACTAACTATGGTTCTTGACTGGTAGTTGGGAGACTTGTGACTGACTCTGAAAAGGAGATTTCTTTCTTTTTTCCTTTTTTTCCTCTCATTCTAAGTAGCTCATTAGAGAAAGCCTCAGGCATTTTCAATTGTCAGCACTGACCCAGGCAAGGGTGGAGTTAAGATAGTCAAAGAGACAAAGGAAGAAATCATATGTAGGAGATAAATCCCTAAAGGGATTATCTTCCCTAAGAAAAGGGGGAGGTGGAGCCCAGCTCCAGTAGTGGACCCTCCCTCAGAGAACTCAGACCCTAGGGCCTCGGGGGGGGGGGGGGGAGAAACAGCTTAAGCTGTGCTTCTGACAATCTCAGCTCCTGGCAGGACAGGGTCTACTGAGAATTAAAAGCAATGCACCTATTTATGCCAGTGGGGAGCTGCGAGCTTACACGCACCACCTTCAGGGCAGGATAGGAAAAGCATAGCATCCAGAGGCCTCACAGGAAAGTCTGATAATCTGCTAAGTCTCATCCTCAGGGAAAGTTGACACTGATTACACCCTCTTCCTGAGACATGGGCCTGTCTGGTCTGGGAAAATCTGATTGGGATAAACAAGGAAACCAGAAACCTATACAACCAAAATTTACAAATCACTGTAGGAAAGAGTAAAGATAAGGCCCAGTCAAAGGAACCAACATAACACTTCAAATGAGATAAAGGAGTTAAAACAACTAATTAAAGATCTTCAAAAAATATGCTAAATCAATTAAAAAATCAAATTAGGGAAGGTTGAGGGAAGATATGGCAAAAAAGACGAAGGACATAAGACACTCGGCAAACAGAAGGAAGAACTTGAATGTTTGAAAGAACAATTAGCAGAACCTAATGGAATTAAAGGCATAATAGAAGAGATCAAAAACACAATGGAGACATAAAACAGAAGGTTTGAACAGGTAGAAGAAAGGATTCAGGAACTAGAGGACAAGACATTTGAAATACTACATACAAAAGAACAGATGGGGAAAAGAATGGAAAGATACAAGCAGGGTCTCGGAATTGAATGACAACATGAAGTGCATGAATATACATGTCATGGGTGTCCCAGAAGGATATGTGAAGGGAAAGGGTGCACTGAGGAATTCCTGATATTCTTGAAGCACTGGGTACTACCATTGTAGTAAGCCAAGCCCGCAATCTTGGGGATTGCCCTTATGAAGCTTGTTACTGCAAGGGAGAGGCTAAGGCTATTTATAATTGTGCCTAAGAGTCACCCCCAGAGAACCTCGTTGTTGCTCAGATCTGGCCTCTCTATCTAAGCCAATACTGCAGGTAAACTCACTGCTCTCCCCTCTATGTGAGATATGACTCCCAGGGTTATAAATCTCCCTGGCAATATGGACATGACTCCCAAGGATGAGGCTGGACTTGGCAGTGTGGGGCTAAAAAAGCTTTCCCAACCAAAAAGGGGAAGAGAACTGAAACAAAATAAAGTTTCAGTGGCTGAGAGATTTCAAATGGAGTTGAGAGGTCATTCTGGAGGTTACTGTTATGCATTTTATAGATAACCCTTTTTAGTTATTAGTGTATTAGAATAGCTAGAAGGAAATACCTGAAACTGTTGAACTGCAATCCAGTATCCTTGATTCTTAAAGATGACTGTATATATAGCTTATACAGTGTGACTGTGTGATTGTGAAAACATTGTGGCTCCCACTCCCTTTATCCAGTGTATGCACAGATGTATAGAAAAAGAGGGACAAAAAGTAAATGAATAATGGGTGGGAACAGTATAGAAGATGTTTTGGGTGTTCTTTTGTACTTTTATTTTTAGTTTTATTCTTAGTTTCATCTTTATTTCCTTGATTAATCAAAATGTTCAAAAAATTGATTATGGTGATGAATGCACAACTATACGATGATACTGTGTACAATTGACTGTATACTCTGGATGAATATATGGTATGTGAATATATCTCAAAAAATTGCATTATAAAAAATCTACCTACAAATAAAAGTCCAGCCAGAAGGCTTCAAAGGGGAAATTTACCAAACTTTCCAAAAAGAATTGTCACCATTCCTGCTCAAACTCTTTCAAAAGATTGAAGAAAAATGAATACTACCCAACTCATTTTGTGAAGCTAATATCACTCCAATACCAAAACCAGATAAAGATACTACAAGAAGGGAAAACTAAAGGCCAATCTTCCTAATGAATACAGATGCAAAATTCTCAACAAAATACTTGCAACAGAATCCAAAGGTACATTAAAATAATTATACACCACAACCAAGTGGGGTTCATTCCTGGCATGCAAGGGTGGTGGTTCAAAATAAGAAAACAAATAAATTCAGCATAGTGACATGATACAAGACTAATGCATACAAGTCAGTAATGTTCTTATACTTTAGTAATGACCTAAATGAAGAGGCAATCAAGAAAAAAATTCCATTCACCATAGCAACTAAAAAAATCAAGTACCTAGGAATAAACTTAACCAAGGATGCAAAAGACCTCTACACAGAAAATTACAAACATTACTAAAAGAGATCAAAGAGGACTTAATTAGGTGGAAAGATAATTTATGTTCATGGAAAGGAAGGTTAAACGCCATTAAAGATGTCAGTTCTACCCAAACTGATCTATAGATTCAATGCAATTCCAATCAAAATTCTAACAACCTACTTCATAGACTTGGGAAAGCTAGTTATCAAATTTATTTTGGAAAGGAAAGGGGTCTTGAATTGCCAAAAACATTCTTAAAAAGAAGAACAAGTTGGGAAGACTTAAACCTCCTGACTTTAAAGCCTAATATATAGCCACAGTGATCAAAACAGCATGTTATTGGCACAAAGATAGACTTATTGATCAATGGAATCGAGAGTTCAGAAATAGACTCCCAGATCTATGGTCAACTGATTTTTCATAAGGCGCTCAAATACACTGAAGTGGGACAGAAGAGTCTCTTCAACAGTGCTGGGAAAACTGGATATCCATATCCAAAAGAATTAAAGAGGATCCCTGCCTCACACCCTATACAAAAACTAACTCAAAGTGGATCAAAGACCTCAATATAAGAGGCAGCACCATAAAACTCTTAGAAGATAATATAGGGAAACAGCATCAAGACCTAGTCATAGGAAGTAGCTTCTTAGACCTTACACTCAAAGCACAAGCAACAAAAGAAAAAATAGATAAATGGGAACTCTTCAAAATTAAAAGCATCTGTGCCTCTAAAGACTTTGTCAAAAAGGTGAAGAGGCAGCCAACTCAATGGGAGAAAATATTTGGAAACTATATATCTGATAAGAGACTGATACCATGCATATATAAAGAAATCCTACAACTCTATGACAATAGTACAAACAGCCCAATTATACAATGGGCAAAACATATGAAAAGACATTTTTCGGAAGAGGAAATACAAATGGCTAAAAAACACATGAAAAAAATTCTTATCTTCACTAGTCATTAGGGAAATGCAAATCAAAACCACAATAAGGTACCATCTCACACCAATAAAAACGGCTGCCATTAAATGAACAGGAATCAACAAATGCTGGAGAGGAAGTAGAGAAATTGGAACTCTTATTCATTACTGGTGGGAATGTATAATGGCAAACCCACTGTGGAAGAAAGTGTGGTGGTTCCTCAGAAAACTAGATATCAAGTTACCCTATGATCTGGCAATTCTACTTCTTGGTATATACCCAGATCTGAAAGCAGTGACATGAACAGACATTTGCATGCCAATGTTTATAGCAGCATTGTTCACAATTGCTAGGAGATGGAAACAATCCAAGTGTCCTTCAGCAGACAAGTGGATAAACAAAATGTGGTATATACATATGATGGACTACCATACGGCAGTAAGAAAGAACGGGGTCCTGAAACATAGGCAAATGCATGAACCCTGAAGATACAATGTTGAGTAAAATATGTCAGACAAAAAGGAGAGATATTGTATTTTACTACTACTGTGAACTCCCTGAACAATGTAAGATCAATGTCTTATAATGTAGAATATAGGGGACCTAGAGATAGACAGAAGCTAGTGAAGCTAATATTTCAGATATATTAATGAAGGTAACTTTAAAGGTACGGGAATGGATAGGGGTGACGGCTGTTCATTAATTAGATTGCAAGTATCAGAGCTGCATTGAAGGCAAACATAATTGAAAGGGATTGTTTAAAGGCATGTATCCCACAGATTAGCACTATAATATAAATATGTGCTTGCATGATATACTTTCAGAAATGACACTGGTGTAAAGCGTTAACAACAAAGTGGTATAAGGGAAAAACTACCTATTGCATACTAGGGACTATAATTAATAGGAATACCTTACTAGTACCACACAAGTACTAGGGATAAATAATTAAGGGCTGATACGAGCTTTGGGGAGAGTGAGGATGATTGTACAACTAAGTGAAGATAATGTGAGACACTGATTGCTAATCCTGGACAGAACATATGCTATATGAAATTAGGAACCCCCTACTTAATGAGACAAGCCCTCGATTTTGAGGCTTGCTCTTGTGAAACTATGGCTGTAAAGGGGAGGCTAAACTCACCTATAATTATGCCTAGGAATCACCTCCAGAGAACCTCTTTTGTTGCTCAAATGGGGCCTTTCTCTCTTTAAGCCTAACTCTGCAAATAAAGTCATCACCCTCCCCCCAACATGGTACAGGACCCCCAGGTTGAGTGAGCCTCCCTGGCGACATGAGACATGGATCCCAAGAATGAGCCTCACCCTGGCATCAAGGGATTGAGAATGTTTTTTTGAACAAAAGGGGGAAAATAAAGGCAGCAAAATAAGGTTTCAGTGGCTAAGAGACTTCAAATAGAGGCTGTCCTGGAGGCTACTCCTATGCAAGCTTCAGCTAGATATACCAAATGGCCATAGTATGACAAGCCCAAATCAAAAGTAGTCCTGAAAACCCTAAAGAACACCCTGGTCCCTATCTGAGACGCTATAAAAGTTTCACTCACTAAGTTTATTTTTCAGAAACTTAAATCCTCCAAAGAGTTCCTATTGCAGATAAGTCCCAAAACCCAGAGGCAACAGCCTTTACAAGAACATCAACCAGATGTATCCCCTCTCCCACAATGTTGACACCCTTTTTCAACATGAACAATTTAGTGTGGTCACTGCCTAGACATTCCTGAAGATCAGGAAAGTGATTAAACTACAGTAAGGGGTAACTACAGACAAGATAGAATTTAACAAATGATTATGAATACTGAACTTTATATAATTTTTTTCTTACTTGCTAGTGTATTAGAGTAGCTAGAAGGAAAGAACTGAAATGGTGGAACTGTAACCCCTAACATTCTTTGAAATTTCCTCTATAGCTACTTGTTAAATTGTACATTCAAAGTTTTCACCTTTCCGTATACATGTTATATTTCACAATAAGGAAAAAACTGAAACTGTGGAACTGTAACCCATAACATTCTTGGAAAATTGCTCTCTAACTACTTGTCAAATGGCACTTTGAAAGTAATCACTTTTATGTATATATGTTATAGTCCACAATAAAAAAAAATGAAAAAAAAAAAAACATTGAAACCATATGTTGTTGAGGATACGGAGCAACGGGAACTCTCATCCACTGCTGTGAGAATGTAAAATGGTACTACCACTTTGGGAATGCTTTGACTGTTTCTTATCAAGTTAAACATATACTTACCCTTTATCCCAGCAACTCTACTTCAGGTATTTACTCAAGAGAAATGGCAGCACATTATTATAAGAAGACGAATGCAAGAATGTTTATAGACTTATTCATAATTGTCTCAAACTGGAAATCCCTCAATGTCCATCAACAGGAGAATGGATTAAGAAAGCATGGTAAATTCATACAACAGTATAAAATTCACCAACACAATGGAGTTAGTTACTGGTCATACATGCAACCCATGGATGTGTCTTAACCACATTATGCTAGCAAAATAAGCTAGATTCAAAAGGGTACATACTGCATATTCTGGAATTATATGAAGTTCTAGAACAAACAAAACCAATTAATGGGAACTAATGTCAAAATAACTTTTTAATGTAAGCAAATTAACTAAGGAAAAACATGAGAGAACTTTTTGGGGTGATGGGAATATTCTCTTTTATAGCTTGTGTATTACACAGGTGTATCCATTTGTCAAAACTTATTAAAATGCTCACTTACAATTGGTGCATTTTGATGTCTATAAATATTTCCTCAAAAAACAAACTGCAAATGGACAAAAATACAATAGATCTATATAATTCCAAATATCTCTCAAAGATTTAATTTTCACAGGTCATAGTACCTTTAGTAATAGACTATAACCTGCTCCAATGGTTCATCTAGAACTTCCAAACAAAATTAATGAATGGGTAATAGAAAAAAATGGTTGGACAATCTTTAACCACACAAGGATGTTTTTCAGGTGCCCCAGCTGTTTGAACCCCATGAGGTAGATGTCTTTGGTGTAAGGGAAAGGAAAACCCAAGCTTCAGCATAGAACTATAATTATTTCTTGGAATATGATGGTCAACAAAGAAATTTCCAGTTCCAATGCAAGCTTAGAATGGCAGGGACAAATTCTAGTTATACTATGTGATAAATCCACAACTTCTTGGCCTGAAAACAGTGGAAACGGAAATCCACCCTTGCACCAAAGAAGTTTATTTTTACCATAGGCTTATTCCCTGTACTCCACTTCCCTCTACAGAAGAGAGGTGGATACCTGAGGACTTAGCCCAAATGGAGGAGGGAAGAATTTCTTGCTTCTTCAAAGTCAACCAGAGATTTTCTGTTTCTGTAAGGATTAAAATTCTATTTCTTATAAAGATAAAGGGATCACCATTGAGGCTGAAAATGGTTAGGAATTCAATGGTGATAAAGTGTAAGAATACCACGTACCGTCTACAGCCAAATGAAACATTAATATTTGTACTCTAATTCTTTGTAAGTTGTCTTTGTACACAGCACAGCTGTACTTAATATCTTTCTAATGGTTTTTACCTTATCTTCAACTTTGGTTTAATCTATATTCTTTCAACCCAAACAATCTTTACTTTTGGCACTGTACTTCACAATTTAGGTGGATATTTTTCTTTGAAGTTTCCTAAATAGTCAGAAGGCTCCATATTTATGAGATGACCCAGAAAGCTTGTAGATAACACAACTGAAGAGGTAGCATTTAATCAAAGACAATGGATTCCACTTTGGTCCCACAAGATAGTAAGCGGACCTAAAGGAATTACAAATCCAGGAAACAGAGAACAAGCTACTTTAAAATACTGTCCTTATCAAATATTCAGTTAAGTTTACACAAGTTTATTTTATAAACACAAGATAGCCAATTTTTCTTTCTTCTGAACCAAATGAATTAATCAAATTATATCAATAGTGCATTCATTCTTTACATCATTTTTCTGGGTCTTCTTGGGGAACCAAAATAATAATGGAAAGGACAGGGGTTTTCTAGGCTGACTTTTGACTCTACCATATTGGGACAGTTATTTAATCTTCATAAGTTCCAGCTATCTTGCCTGTAAGCTGAGTTGTTATAGATATTAATGAGATCTGAAAGCAAGTCACAGTGCTTGGCACAGATAAGCTTTTGTTCAGTCTGGGTCCTGGATCAAATGATGACTGGTTCACCAAAGTCTTGCCCTCAAGTCATGACACTTCTCTTCTCAATTTCATTTATCCCTCAAGATTTATGTGCACACTGCATGAGAAGGCACACAATGACCATCTCCTGCATTAAAATTCTAAGGTCATCACGTGGAACACTTAACTAAATGCTGTTCCTGGTTACATGGCTACAAAGGAAATACAGACATCAAAGATTATCATTGTATGTGGATTTAATAGTCACTATAAAAGAACAATTATTATCCCTCATTTTCCATCCATTCAGAGAGAAATGTTCTTCAGAAAATACGCATATATCAAAGAGCTAGTTTCAACAGAACATTGAGCTGTTTATATAGGCACATCAAATGCTTTTTAAAAGATATTACATAATTTTTAAAAAGGGTTCTTTCTTCCAAGAAAATATAATAAGTAAATTAGGAAATAAAAAATTAAATTTAAAAGCTCATCTTGTTTTGAATCACCAAGTGAACTAAATGAATATTTTTTAAAGGAGAAGAGTCTCCTAAGATAACGAAACTATAGAATGAGGTTTTGTTTGTGGCTTACCTTCTAGAAACCTAAGTAAAATATATTTTGGGAATATATTTAAAATGATGATATGGTGTAGTCTCTGAGTGGAAAAAAGAAGTGTCAATTCTTTATCTTGTTGCATTTTCATATATTGAAGCCACTTGGAATGTGATTAAGATTTAAAGGTACAATAGATGAGATATTACTTGTTACTAAAAAAATTAAAGCATGTTATAATTTGTAATCTTCTTATCATTATTTATTTGTTAAAATCTGTAATAGAGGAGAGGGGGTCACCAGGACAACAATATATTTACCAGTTAAATTGAATCAATGTGTGCTCTTTAACAAGTAGCCCGATTTCTTAACATGTACATGTTATCCATAGTAGCATTTGGGCACTTAAATATCTAAATTTCAACAATCTAGTTCTATGAATAAAATCCACCATAAATATAACAATAACTCCATCCACAAGCAATTTCATGTTGCCTAATCTTTATATTATTTTTTTTCATTAAAGTTTTGACTAAAATTTGGAATTACAATGCCTACTATACAGTTAATGGGCACACACAGTATTCCACAGGCATTCCTTTCACACAGTTCTGTAACATTTTAATGAACCTTCTCAATATTCTAAGCAATTCCCATAAAAAAATAAAAATGAGTATGTAGTGTGGTCAATTTTTTTAGTAGTTTATTTTGATAGACTTCAGAGCATATATGGCGGTTGACTTTAAATATGAACCAGCTACTTTTAAAGTCTATTATCAATGTTTACTGATAACCAAATATGATTAATTTAGACAGTTGGCTCCCGGCAGTACCTCCAGTAATGGAAAATTATCATAAGCCAATATATCTTGATTGCAACAGACTGTACCTTTATTGTCTGTCCCACTTCTCTTCACATCAGGTCTATAATGAAAAATTAAGTCACACACAGAGGTATTAGAAAACACAAAATGGGGCCAATGTTGTCTGGAACAAATCAAAATTACAATAACTCATAAGGTAATTTGAGGGTTTCTATTATACAATCCTTTAACAAACAATTAGATTCTATAGATTCTTCATTTACCAGTCCAGTCAGTGCATATTAATATATACACAGCATAAAATAAACTAAAAGTAAATCCAAGCTATGTTGAAAGTCCTTGATTTGTGAAGAAACCAGTTAGAAAACGTTTATAATCCGAATTAAAGTCAAATATTTATATTGTTGAATTTAGCAGTAATGGTGGGGTCTCAAGGGAGACAACACATTCCAAACGGAGTGTTCCATTCCCCTCTCAACCCCATTCATAAAGTGCCTTTCTTTTGAGCAATGGGATCATCCTGCTTGGTTAATGAACATAGGCTGATGTTTAGCGTTAACTGGTTGTACATACAAACGAGAAAGCATCACTCATCAGTACTTGAAAAACAAAACTTAAAGCAAAGGCACCTTTGCAGAGTTGTCGTTTGCATTTCTTGAAGGAACCAAACCTAAGATTCTGAATGAAATGAGGACAACAAATGGGCACATCACACAGGAAAGCTCAGAGGGAGTTTTCCGAAACGGAGGAGTAAGCCAGTTATGCGGACAGTGATAAAGGGCTGCCATAGCTCTAGAATGAGCTAAACCCGAATGTGTATGCCATTTTCCGCTGATACTACTGGGGCCATAAATGAAGAAAAGGGGTTGGGGAAACCCTAGGATTGGTTTCACCTTTCTTAACTCGCTCTTAACCAAGCAGAATTCAATCTATTCCGACTCCACGGGAGATCCCGCAATCACGGACCTGGCTGACCTTCAGTGCATTTGTACCGCGAAACCAAACCGGGGAAGCCAAGAGGGCAGATCAGTGCCAACATGAGATGCACGTTCCTATGACTTTTGTTTGAATGGGTTTTCATTTTAGACAGACACTCTCATTCTCCTTGCGGAACCCGGGAAGATAATGAACATCCCTATCCCTCATCAAGACAGCCCCAACCACAGCCGCAAGGAGCGCAGAGGAACCCACCTCTGCCCCCAGGACCTAGGCACGGAACCGAGTCTCCGCGGGTGGCCGCCTAGACCTTCCCTCGGGTTGGGCAGTTTGTGCCTGGAGCGAGTGGGGAAAGCATCTCTATTCCTCCTGAGGCCACACTTGCTTTATAGACCCACCTGCATGGGCGCTTCGTGTCTCATTGTTGACAAAATGTCCTTTATCTTTGGCTAGAACAGCGCTGGCACGGACGCCTGGTCACGCATGCACAGCCCGAGAGCTCCACGATCCACACTCTGCACTCTTGGGGTTCGCTAACTGGCTCCAACATCAGCACCAGAGCTGTCCCCTTCTGGCGCCGCACGCGCGTACTGGTCTGGAGCCCCGCATTCTCATGGGAGTTGTAGTTTTATCTTGCTGGCTTTCCAGGCAAACGGACAAGCCGCGAACTACATCTCCCGGCAAGTAAGCACCAAACAGCTTCGCTCCTTCAGTCCGCCTCCGCGCAGAGCCACCTTTCTCCTCTGGCGGAATCGCTCCTCGCTCGCGGCAGTTACTTCTGCCTTCCCACCCCATTTCCGAGCCGGGCGCAGGCTGAAGTAACCCCAGTCCGTTTCAGCTGGAATTTATTCTTTGCTAACTATCGCCTTCGGAAGACACATTGTGATTTCCTTGTTAGAAAATTCTATCTTGTACTAACTCCCAGTACAAACGAAGTCTTGCGCTGGGGACTCTTCGCTCCATTGGAATCGGCAAAGTTTACACATTTCCCTAGTTGGAGTGGTTGGTTTTACAATCTCATTAAGCAAACACGAAAGACGATGAATGGCACGCAGCTAAGGAAAGCGGTTTACCCGCACAATTGCATTGAGAAAGCATGCGCATTCTCTCTCTCTCTCTCTCTCTCTCTCCCTCTCTCTCTCTCTCTCTCTCACACACACACACACACACACACACACACACACACACACACACACACACACACACACCAAAGTCCATCAAAGCAGGATTTCACGCTGAGCATGCCGAGGAACTCGGTTGGCCTTACCTTTCCGTACAGCTCCATTGCAACTCGGGGTTCAGAAATTCTCAGTAATCCCTCCCGCTACAAACTGGGTTAAGGTCTTAGACAAGAAGCGGGGCTAAACCGAAAAGGCACAACACAATGGAAGGGATGGGGGTGGAGGCTGGCGGAGGCAGAAACGAGGGACGTGGAGAGGCAGTTGATTTAGATGGATGGCTTCTTTTCTCTGGAGGGGAAGCGTGGAGTCTCCAAGTGGCAGCTGCAGGAAAGGGCTGGGAGTCTCTTAGGAAGTGTCTGGGGCGCGATGGAGATGGGCAGCCCCTCCCCAGGTCCTCCCCGAGGCACCTTCCACCGTCTTTAGCGCGCACACACAGCAGCCGCTGGCTCCCGGCTGGAGCGCTGATAGGGCACTGGGTTATTTACCCAAAGCAAGTCTTATAAAATGAACACAGTTATCACCAGAGTCCAAAAGGACCGTCAAAAAGAACGAGATGGGAGACCTTTATTAAGTTATTCTGTTCTTTCTTTAAAACAGAGTCGTTCCTTACATTACGATCGTACTCCTCCCAGACTGGTTCAAAAACGGTTTTGAAATCTCCGAACTGCACTTTTGTTACACTATTTTTCCTTTTCCCCTCAGCTGACTAATGTGTATTACTATCCATATTCTCTTTACCCAACCTAGAAACTCCTCTCTCCCCTCCAGAGTAAATGTTAATTGGTGCAGCAATGATCCCTGCCTTGGCATGAAGTCAAAATGAAGTCACATTGGAGGCAGAGTGGACAAGCAATGATCCTGGTGATGGCACGGAGGCATAAGAGAAATAACTTGAATCAGCAATTTCATTGCATTAGACAAAGCAGTAGAATGAAGGTTCCAAAACTTAAATATGCTTGAAAATTTCTTGGAGGGCTTATGTAAAACTCATATTCTCAAACCTTATGTAGCAATTCTGATTCACTAGATCTGAGGAGGGTCCATGAATAAGCATTAAAAAAAAAAAAAAAATCCCAGTAGGTCTGATGCAAGTGGTACCTTTGCCATAATTTGAGAAGCATTGCCTTAAAAGAATATATATATATATATATATATATATATATATATATATATATGAATTTTTCAAAGGTATAAGCCTCAAAAATTTTCTCAGTATTGACTCAATAATGCAACAGTCACATACTGGGAACCTATAATATTCAAAATGTCCCATTAATTTAAAGTTTTTAGATATCCAACTGATCTATCCTCTTGCAATCAATGAGAATTAACACAGATCTGCCAAGGTAGTTGTAACTATGCAGAAAATGCATTTTAAAATGCTCACCTTATAGTTGAGGGTTACATGATGGCTAGAGCAATGTCATTTAAATTAGCTAATAACCCATACAACTGAAAGCTAAAAGGGAATCCAATAGCAATATAATTCAATGGTAGCAGCTTATTAGAAGTAAGACCTCTACAATTTTTTTGCAGAGGAAAAAAAATTTCAAGGAACTCTGGGAACTTTAGGCTTTATTCTGGATGGGCATGTGCCAGCTGAAAATCAAGAGTTCTATTTACAAAGGAAGAAGAGAAGAGCAGGTATTAGGAGACAGCTGGCAGTCTCTGCCACAGGGCATCAGGAGGGCTGTAAGAAAAGCTTGCTACTTTTTACAATTATACAGAATTGTAAATGTCTCATCATTTTAAAAATTACCTGTTCCCAGGGATCTCTGTAACTTAATAGCAATCAAAGCCTTAGAAGGGATTACCTAAAGGTTAGAATAGTCTGGCTCTTGTTGAGAAAACAAGAAAAGAGGGAAGCCTTTTCCACTAATATGTGAGTCTGGGTTAAGGAGTTGGTCTGAAAGGATTCAAAAAGGCAGAATACAATTAACTGAAGAAGTAGGGCCACCAAATATGTAACATGAACTCATCACCTACTATGTAACACGAACACATCACCATCTTAGAGTACAAAGCAGGCCCAAAGATCCCAGAGGCCCATAGAAAGTAAGAGACCTACCCAGGGTGTGCCAGTTTGAATGTATTGTGTCCCCCAAATGCCATTATCTTTGATGCAATCTTGTGTGGGCAGACCTTATAAGTTTTGATTAGATTTCTTTGAGTGTTTCTTTGGAGATGTGCCCCCACCCAACTGTAAGTGATAACTCTGGTGAGATAATTTCCATGGAGGTGTGGCCCCACCCATTCAGGGTGGGCCTTGATCAGTGGAGCCATATAAATGAGCTGATGGGCAGAGGCAACTCAGTGCAGCTGTGAGTGATGTTTTGAGGAGGAGCTACAGCCAAGAGGGACACTTTGAAAAAAGCACAGGAGCTGCAGATGAAAGACACTTTGAAGATTGCCATTGGAAGTAGACTCTTGCTCTGGAGAAGCTAAGAGAGGACAAATACCCCAAGTGCAACTAAGAGTGATATTTTTGAGGAACTGCAGCCTAGAGAGGAACGTCCTGGGAGAAAGCCAGTTTGAAACCAGAACTTTGGAGCAGACACCAGCCACGTGCCTTCCCAGCTAACATGTTTTCCAGACACTACTGTCCATCCTCTAATGAAGGTACTCAATTGCTGATGTGTTACCTTGGACATTTTATGGCCTTAAGACTGTAACTGTGTAGCCAAATAAACCCCCTTTTATAAAAGCCAATCCATCTCTGGTGTTTTGCATTCCACAGCATTAGCAAACTAGAACACAGGGTCACACAGATCATTAGGGGGAGAACTGAGATTAGAATTCTAAAATCTTTGTCTTCTGGTTCCTTTTTCTTTTCACTGTTCCACGTGATTATTCATTATTGATTGACTTTTCACTACCCTGTGTTTATCTAACATTCGCTAGTATTTCACGTTGTTTGTATTTATCTAGTTTATCTAGTATTAACTTGTTTTAAGTAAGTGTTGATTAATAATGGTGATGTTGGTTAAATTTAAAATAGCAAAATACATTTTGTTTCCACTACAAACATCTCTCTGTGAGGATTTACAATGAAACATAAAATTACTGAGACTTGGTATAAGGGATAAGGACATCCTTGGGAACTCACTTCTTCCCTCAACCAAGTCTTATTCAAATCCACAGTAAAAGGCTGGGGCTGGGAGTCTAATTCTTTATATTTCTGAGACCATTTCTAATTAAACAGGAGACTTTTCTGGCCTGAGCCCTATTACCTTTGTCTGGCTCACTGTACTGTGGCTAGCTTTGATCTCAATTTTATATAACATCCATACAACAAATGCTATTGACTGTCGCATATTCCCTTTGGAAGAAATTAAACTTTCCTATGGCATTATGAGTATTTTTTAATTAAAAGGAAAAATTATTTTAACTCATTTCTGCTCATGATGTCTTTAATTTCACAAAAAAATCAATATAAGTGAAGCCCTTTGTAAGAATAAACAAAGGCACTCCAACTGAATGAAAAAATAATGTTTTCTTTCTATAATATAAATATGGTACTATTAATGATAACTATCATTTTTTCAACATCTACTCTGTGGTAGGCACTTTGCCTATATTATTCCATTCAATTCCCAATAGTATTTCAAGGTAAGCATTATTAACCTTATTTTAGAAAGAAAGAAACTAATAGAGAGGTTGAACATTTTACTTAAGGACACCCAGCTAGGAAGATACATGATGAGGATTTAAGTCATGATTATCTCATTGCAAAGCCCAGGCTTATAACTACTGTTTTTCTCATGCAAGGTAGTCTTGCTTCCAGATAATGTTTTATAATCTCTTACAATGAAGTTTTATTGGAATGTGTTATTGTTATTGAGCTTGCTTGGGAATGAGGATGCTACTCTACAGACCTCTTTTGGAATTACTGTTTTTTTTTTTTTTTTTTTTTTGATCATTTTACTCAACACTTTTTAATCTGAAAACTGTCAACACTTTCAGATAAATACTGATGCATTTGATTCATTAGAAACATTATTATTAAGGAATTTTTATCTAATTTAGATCTTACAATAAAGTGCAAATATTATATTTCCAGCTCAGAGAAGAAAGTTTTAGAATAAACAGATTATAATTATTCAAATCATGAGAAAACGGAGCAGTAATAAATAATGATCATCAAATTTCTTGCAGATTCCTTATTCAGCTACAGGTTTCAGATTTGGGTAAGGGTTATATGACATACGTCTTTATTAAACCTTGGTGTACCTCTAATGAGAGAGTTATTATCTTTAAAAAGTAAATAATTACTCTTGTAAAGCTGTTAAAAATTTAGTAACAGTTTTATAATCAAGAACAAGCTGAATTATGCGGAGTTTAGATGTTAAGCTTCTGATCTCTCAAAAGAGAGGTGATCCAACACGTTAACACTGAGAACAGACAGTGGTCCTGGGCAACATCTCTCAAAGTCTTTGAAGCAGAGTGGGATGTGTGTGATGGAGAATACGTGCAAGGGCGGTGATTTGGACGAACATGCTGTTGGCTACAGCCAGAGTACCTATGACAGTCAACCTGCATGCCTTCAGTAGAATGGGTGCCCAAAATTACCTGTGCATAGCTTTAAGATAAGCTTATATCTCAGAGCAAAGTCAAGCTAAGAAGAAGAATGAGGTTCATAATGGATAGTTCATGTCCTGAACTTCCATAGCGTTTTACAAATGACAAACTACTGTACCAAGCAAAGATCTTACGGAAAATCTAGCTCAATTCTCCCATTTTACAGGTAAGTTAGAACCCAGAAAAGAGAAATGACCTGCCTAAAGCCCCACAGGCCATCTGATGCTACTGAAATGCTCTGACAAATATTTGACAAAAGTAACCATTCTAAAAGTGTATTGAAATTTATTAATATAATTGATTATACATATATATCAATACATGTCATTACTTTTAGGTTTACCTATTATAATTTAAAATGGAGGGATATAAAGGGGTAGGACACCATCCACATCCTCATGGGGTTTCCAAACTACTTAGGGGACCAGATATACAGACAGGTAACAGAAAACAACACAAGTGACAGAGAGAACACAAAGCAGTGCCTGATTAGCTAACAGCCCACTCTTATCATTAGTAACTGCTGTGAAGATTTATAGGAGAGTGTAATCAGTTCAAGGATATTCTACAGAGAAGTAAATTACGCCTCTGTATATGTTTAAGAAGATCATCCAAAGGTAAATGTAGAATGAGAGACATGGACTATGAGACCTTCAAACGAACTTAATGATAATTTAGTTCTTTCTTAGTTTAAAGATAAAGAAATCAAGGCCCAAAGATGTGCAATGATTGATTGATCATTACACTAATTAGTAACAGAGTTCTTTGTAAGCATACATGTTTCAACAATCACTACTTTAGACTTAACCAGTTATCTGCTATTTCATAACTTTAATATACTTTTTTTTCAGAAACCATAGAATTACCACACATTTAATCAGAAGTAAAAAACCTCATCACAGAAAAACATGAGATCTGATGTTTATCTCCTCTTTACTGGCTGAGGAATAGGGTACAATATCCAAGAGAAGTTGAAGTATAGTACTTTCTCCTTCATGTTAGGGCCTTAAAAATATTTCATATTTTATCTTTTTTAAGACAATATCAAATCAATTAAGCTACAGAATCAAAGTCTTACTATTTTTCTAATTAAGCTTAAAGTCCACAGATGTTAAGGGGGGCATAATGTTCAGTATTGACTGATTAGACAGGAATATTTGTGGGAGTTTCTCCTTCCTTCCACTTTTGAATTGCACAACAACTCTGAAGAATGGGCAGGACAGAACAATGGTGGACCCTGGATACTTCCTCACTCTTTGATTGTCACTGATGTTACTCATTTACCTGTCAACATGGCCTATTTGTAGGCAAGTAGTTCCATTCTCTCCATGCCAAGTTAAGGCACAGAAATCATGATCAAAATCCCAAGATCACAGGCACACAGTAAATCAGTTAGCCTTGCTGTGTAACAAACAACCTCAAAATTTAGAGATTTAAACATCAACCATTGATTTAGTTCATGATTCAGTGGATTTGCAAATACGGCTGGGCTTGGCTAAGTGTCTCTTTCTGTCACTCATGCATCTGCAGCCAACTATAAGTCAGCAAAACAGTTCTGCTTCTTGGAATTTTCTGTCTGTTGGATAGCAGCTGAGGCCAACATGTTGACTAGGCCACGTGTTACTCATCTTCCAGCAGGCTTGTTTGTACACACAGCAGCTTTTCAGGACTCCAGAAAGAAAGAGGAAATACACAAGGCCTCTTGAAGCCTAAACCTAGATGCACAACTGGTACAACATTGTTTCTGCTCCATTATATTGGACAGAAAAAGTTACAAGTCAGCTCAGATTGAAAAGATGGAGAAGTAGACTCTACCTCTTGATGTGAGGAACTACAAAGTCACATTTCAAAAGGACATGGATACAGGACGAAGTGGAGAATTGAGGCCATTCCTGCAACCTGCCGCATACAGGCAACCATCCACATCAAGGCTCTACCACTTCAGAGGCTTTGCATTCAAGAGATCTCCTGCCTCTGCTGCTCTTGAAACCACAGATCCCATGGGCTTCCTGGTTCCAGGGTATCTAATCAGCCTCATAGGAACCCTCTTCAACCCTCAATCATAGTGCTTCTGCTGATAAATTTCCTCTTTAACAATCGGTTTAATTATTTATATGGACCTAAGCCTTTAATAACAAAGATGTGTTCAGGGAATTCCTTCCAGGGCACCCAGAGCAGCTGATTTCTTCTTTTTCTGGCTTTAAGTGTCCCTGAAAAGCAAGGAAGGTAATAACTGTCAGACAGAAGGACTCAGGCCTCATCACTCCTACTGCAAGAAGAGACCACTTTTCATTCTTCCTTGATTACCTTACTGAAAAAAAAGAACTTTTTGCATCTCTCAATAGGTATTCTGTCATATTTAATTCTCAGTTAATCTCCCCACCACAAAATTTATTTAAAAAAATGTGAGCTAGAAATGTTATTAACCATTTCCAAAACAAATTTTGGTAAGCAACATTTTATCTGCAAAGGTGTTACCTACATCAGATAAATCTTACCACTTACAACTTTTTTTTCTCTTCCATGGGGCCTGTTTGCTCTTTCATAGTCTGTGGATATCTGTGTTCCTGAAAGGGGGGAATCATATTATTATAAAGTACACATTTAACTCTAGCTAAAACAATGACAGCTGAAATACACTTTTCATTATATATTGCCATGACTTCTTGAAAGATGCATTTTAATTTATTTGCTTATGAGCCTTACATAACCAACACTTTTCTTTTATAGTAACAAAGGCCTTTTTAAGGAGACACTTACTGAATGATTAAAAATCACAGTAAGCACAGAGTCCATCATAGTATAGATTAGTATTACGTCTTTAAGAATGTCAGAATGCTCTGTAAGAAGGAAGAGAGTAAGAGAGTCATATTTATCTGACTTATTTTAGAGTAGGCACAGTGTTAGATATTTCACAGAGCTTAAATTAATGTTTAAAATAGCAAGAGGTAAATATGAATGTCTTCTGTATCAGCAGGAAAAGAAGCAATAGTCAAACTAGATAATTTGTAAAGAACTTAATAAAGGGACTATTTACAAAGCCATGGGCATGGCTAGTGAAAATCAACAAGCATGGTGCTAGAAGTAGCAGGGAGCCCATGACAACTCCTAGCCAGAAGGGTCAATGCTCAGAAACAGAGCCTTTACTGGAACCAGGAGGAATTGCTGATTGGAAACAGGGCCTTCATTGAAAGGAAATAATCTATCCTTCCGGCGTCTATCTCCACAAGCTCCCCATTGTATGAACTCAGTCAGAAGCCAGAGCAATGGACCCTGTTGATGCAGTTCATGTACTTAGCCTGCAAAGACAGAGAGGGATAAAGGATGGAGAAGGGAGGAGAAATAGGGCAAACAGGAGATATAAGCACGTCCCCCATTGTAAAGATGGGCAAATTGAGGGTCAAAGGAAAAAATATCTTTCTTAAGTCACAGAGGCAAAACAGAATTTAAACTCAGGTCTTTCTACTCCTTTGCATTATATGTGATAATTGCCCTACTGAGTTTCATAAGGAGAAAAAGTGTGTTTCCACCATATGGAGTATTTTCCAAAATTCCAACTCCATTTCCCTTTAACTTCCACATCCCAGCACCAGTAAAGTCTCATTACATTTCAACCAGAACCTTGAGTAACCTATATATACCATTGCCCTTTCATCTGCTTTATTATTTCCTAATGTAGTCATCTCCTAGGGTTGCCATAACAAATTACCACTAACTTCGTAGCTTTAAACAACAGAAATTTATTCTTTCACAGTTCTGGAGGCCAGAAGTCTGGAATTAAGTTAGTGCAGGGTTGGTTCCTTCTGGAGGCTCTGAGGAAGAACCCATTCCACGCTTCTCCCCTAGCTTCTGCTATTTCCTGCAATCCTTGGCATTCCTTGGCTTGTAGATGCATCACTCCAATCATTGCCTCTGTCTTTACGTGGCCTTCTTCTCTGTACCTCCATGTGTCCCAATCTCCCTCTCCTTTCTCTTACAAGTACAAAGTCATTGGGTTTATGGTCCACCCTAAATCTGGATGATTTCATTTCAATATCCTTAACTAATTACACCTGCAAAGACCCTATTTCAAAACAGGAGCATATTGTGAGGTTCTGTGTAGAACATAAATTTTGGGGGAAGGATACTATTCAGCTCATGATACCTAATATGAACAATTCCACTAATGAAGATTTTATTTTTCAACTCAACAAATATTTATTAATTGCCTAACATGTGCCAAAAGCTGTTTTAGGCACAGTAGGGAATATAACTGACATATATGACATGGTCTGTACCTTTTAGTGCTTATAATCTTTAAAAAAAAAAAAAAAAAGGCACTGTAACTCCAGAAGAGTAGGGTCATGCCCGACTTCACCACTTTTTAATTAGTATCTGGAAAGTGCCTGACATGTAGTAAGCCCTCAACAAATGACAATGAATTAATCAATAATAAAGAGATATACAATACTGGCAATCAAATAAAATGAAGCTCCACACTGTATGGCACACACACACATAGTAAAGTATTACAAGGCCCAGAGGCATAAAGATCAGGGAAGATGACAGCAGACAGAGGAAGCTTTGTCAAAAATGAAGACACTGAGAAGAGCCTTGCCAGACAAACAGGTATTCATAGGTATAAATGGGAAGGTGTCTTAGATTGCCAGGGTCACTTTGATAAATACCACACACTGATTGGATTAAGCAGCAAGAATTTATTGTCTCATGACTTGGGAGGATGGAAGTCCAAGAGCAAGGTATCAGCACGCCATGCTTCCTCTTAGGGACTATGGTGTTCTATGCTGGCTGGCCACAATCCTTGGGGCTCCTTGGCTTACATCTCTGCCCCCCTCACATGGTGATCTCCTTCATTCTACGACTTACTCTGACTTCCAGCTTCTTCTCACTTAGCAGCAATGAACTTCCTCTGCATTATAAGGACTCCATGTGGATTAGGCCCATCCTGATTCAATTTAGCCTCACCTGAATAGGGTCTTTGAAGATCCTAGTCACAAATGAGTCCACACTTTGACTAATAACATGTTCAATGTCCATATTTACAAATGTTCTCACACCCACAAGAATACAGATTGAGACTTGAATATATCTTTTGTGGGGTGCATGATTTAATCCCTAAGAGTGAGCATTTGGGGACTCTAGGCTTGGGAGGGAAATGGTTAAAAGGACTTTTTGTTTTTCCATGGGCAATCAAGGCATGATGCATGATAAAAGGGAAAAGTTTATTTAGGAGGAGCCCACTATGCCTCTTCTGGGGCCTGCATGTTTCTCTCTCCCTCTGTTCCTGTTTGCTAATGCTGCCATTTTGCAGAACACCAGAATGGATTGGCTTTTATAAAGGGGGTTTATTTGGTGACAAAGTTACAGCCTTAAGGCCATAATGTGTCCAAAGTAAGGCATCAACAACAGGGTACCTTCACTGGAGAATGGCCAATGGCATCTGAAAACCTCTGTTAGCTGGGAAGGCACATGGCTCGCATCTGCTTGCTCCCAGGTTGCATTTCAAAATGGCCTTCTCCAAAATGTCAGCAAAAGTCTGCTTTCAATGGCCATCTCCAAAATGTCTCTCAGCTGCAGCTGCTCTGCATTTGGGCCTGGGTGGCTCTTTTTAAAGTACTCCAGTGATCCAATAAAGACCCACCCTGAATGGGTGGGGCAACGCCTCCATAGAAATAATCCAATGAAAGGTCTTGTCTACAGCTGATTGAGTCACATCTCCATGGAAACATTGAACCAATAGGTTCCAACCTAATCAACAAGACTGCATCAAGAACATGGCATTTGGGGGGACATAATACATCCAAACCAGCACATGGACCCCAAAATAACATGATCTTTCCATATACAAAATACATTCATCCCATCACAATATTACAAAAATTTAAATCATTTCAGTAACAATATTTAAGTACAAGATCCCATCAAAATCAGTCACAGGCATGGTCTGTCCTAAGGCATAATTCTCCTCTAGCTGTGGACCTGTGAAACTTAGAACAACTGTTTCCTGAGGAGGTCATCAAACACCTTTATTGGTATTACCAGTTTGCTGCCTGAGGAGTTCATCGAACACCTTCATTGGAGTTGCCATTTGCTGCCTGCCCTACGGAATTTGGACTCATACATAACCACAGTTGCATGAGATACTTTTATAAAATCTTATATTTATAGTATCTCTTGTTGATTCTGTTTTGCTAGGGAACCTTGACTAATACACCCTCATTGCCCCTTCTCCCACTCCAGAGCTCCAGTTTTCCTCAACAGTGCCTGCTGTTTTAGATCTATCAAGTTCAGGAAAACCTGCCTGTCTAGCCTCCCTTCTCAGCTGAAGGGTTTGTTGGGTGGTTTCTAGCCCTGATCCATGAATTCATTTGTTTGTTTCAATATCTCAGCTTTGATGTCACTCCCTCTGTGAAGTTTGTCTGGACCCTTCCAGATTTCACATATATCCCCCCCCCCCATACTCCCATGTATTCCTAAAGTGATCAGAGCTTCTGCCATCACAGCCCTTCTCAGGGGGAATCAAGATGTCCTGTGTAATGGCCTCCCTCCCCTCACTACGGGCCAGGAGGACTGGGGCTACCTCGCTGTTGCCATGTGATGGACAAATGACTGCACCATCATAAGCTACAGTGAGAATTTTAAGCTCTTATATTCATATGATACTACTCATGTCTTCCCAAATGCTGTATTTCAAAGTGATGAAGGTACTTTTTTTAACAAAGAGCCTTTTGGAACCCTGAAAACTACACTGTACTTGTAGCTAGTAATAAGTCCAAATTGTTCTGTGGAATAGAGTGCCAACTACCCATTTGCCCAGGACTGAAAGTTCTTGCGATGTAGAATTTTCATTGCAAAAACCGGAAAATTCCCAGACAAACCAGGGTGAGGTGATTGCCCTAGTAGGAAATGAGAAAGAAATAATAAGCTTCCTCTCTGCTTTATACCAGGCCTGCAAATCCTAACTGAGGTTTTATTAGTGCTGCAAAATGTAACTTCTGATCATGTCTTTTCATTCTTTGACTAATGGAACATTACGTCTGAATAGAAAAGCACTCACCCTGTGAATAGTAGCCAATTGAGTCTGAGGATTTTTGGACTTTGTCAGTTTATGTTGATTTTAGCATACCACAATAATTGTCTCTCCGAAAGTCACCCATTATGCCTTGTGATATGACTTACTGTAAGAACTTTCGAAAAGGGAGTTTTCTCTTTAGATGTTTCATTACAGATGGACTTATAGGGAGTGTTTTTGTGGCTGTTTGTCTGTTGTTCTTAACTCTCAGAAGCTACTTGGGAGAGAATTACTTTCATCCCTCAAAAGAGATGTGGGGTAGGAACACAGCATTCACACCCAAGCACTTCAGCACTGTTTGAAGTGAACTGAAGTGAACTAAATTTCAGTTCAACTTGCTCTGTTACTTCTTTACTGAGTTCATTGTTTTGCCCATAGTAAAAAGGAGTTGATGGGTGATAGAACAAATATAAAAATTACACAAGATTTTGAACAACTGATTTTCTTATTCAGGAAATGAGGTGGATGGAATACATAATCTTGGAACTACTCTCCAGTCTAACACTAGAAGCCTGAAGAGTGGCAGTTACATCTGCTCTTTCAGTGGCTTGTAATCCACCAAATGATAAAAGTTTAACTCAAGCAGTTCAAATGACTTTCTGGTACAGTGGGGATAAGGACACACCAGAAAAATTTTTGCCCCCTTATGAATTTTAAGTTTTCTGTGCTTGTAAATGATTGCGGTTTAGATCACTGGCCCATTTGTTGTCTCATTCTTATGGCCCACAGGTACAAATAAGATAAAGCTAAGACCAAGCCATTTGTGCCGGTTTGAGTGTATTGTGTCCCCCAAATGCCATTATCTTTGTGGTCTTGTGTGGGGCAAACGTTTTTGGTGATGGTTGGATTTGCTTGGAATGTGCCCCACCCAGCTGTGGGCAATGATTCTGATGAGATGTTCTCATGGAGGCGTGGCCCCACCCATTGGGGTGGGCCTTGATCGGTGGAGCTACATAAATGAGCTGACTGGGGGGGAGAAAGAGAGTGCAGCTGGGAGTGATGTTTTGAAGAGAAGCAAGCTTGCTAGAGAGGAACGTCCTGGGAGAAAGCCGTTTTGAGGCCGGAGCTTTGGAGCAGATGCCAGCTGCCTTCCTAGCTAACAGAGGTTTTCCGGAGGCTATTGGCCATCCTCAGGTGAAGGTGCCCGGTTGCTGATCCGGACGCCATTGGCCATCCTCAGGTGAAGGTGCCCGGTTGCTGATGTGTTACCTTGGACGCTTTGTAGCCTTAAGACTGTAACTGTATAGCCAAATAAACCCCCGTTTTATAAAAGCCTATCCATCTCTGGTGTTTTGCATTCTGCAGCATTAGCAAACTAAGACACCATTGTTTCAGGCAGAAGTCTACCAGTGCATTTAATAGCGGACTTTTCAGGGGCATTTACTAAGCTTTCTACCTGTTCTATTTTATCATTTTCTCCTCACATAAACTCTACAAGGTAGATCTAATGATGGCCCCTGTTTAGAAGTGAGGAAACCAATTAGAGCGCAAGAAGGTGAAGAAGTCTGTTTTCTTTCTAAGCAAAAATGTAAAGTGTCACAATCACATTGGTTTGACCCCAGAGCTATACACTGTCAACCATGCCTCAGGCATTTTGTGTGAGTTAACAAGTATCTTCACACTTTTATGATGAGAAGTGATCTGTAGGATAGTATCTGAAGTTCTTGGGTAATTTTCTGCAACACAAGAAAGGTAGGTTTGGTACTTGGTTTTGTAATTCCAGAATGTCTTGTTTTCTGAATTGTTAAAAAATTACTCCCAAACCAGCACACAAATTGCCAATCATTATCATTAGGTGCATGTTCAGAAATTGTAGCGTTTTCTTGTCCAAAGAATGCAATCCTAACTTTCACAGCGTAAATTTTGAATAAAGAAAATAATCTATGCAAAACATAATGAAAATAGAAGTGCAACAAGGTATAAAAATCTTAGAGGATGAAAACAGGTATTTTTTTTAAACTTTATTTATCAAAACATTAAAAAACAATAAAAAAAAAACATTTCAAACAAAACCAAAGCAAAGGAATAAGAAAAACAAATAACCTAAAATAACTACATTGCTTCCAACATGTTCCTACCATAGGTATTTATTTTTTTAAAAGTTAGTATGTTCTGAGGTTAATTAGGTTTATGGTATTACACACAAAGCACATATGCTCCTTTTGCAATTATGTTTCTCATGTCCAAAGAAAATAATGTTTTTCCTTTGATAATTATGTTACATTGATTCAAGTCATTTCAAAGAGAAAGATGTGGTGTTTGTGGTGTTATAAACTTTCAGAAGTAAAAGTATCTTTGTAGCAAGTGTGATTTAGAGATTATATTATAATTCCTGTTTTACTGATGAGAAAACAAAACCAAAAGTAAAGTGAATTGCATAAGTTCCCATGTACAGCAAATGGAACACTGAAAACTGAAACCCAGTTTTACAAAAGAAGCAATGATTTATGCTGGGCATAATAGACATCCTGGGAAATACAAGATCATTCCCCAGGTCATCTCTCCAGCACTTGCATTGCCATGGGAACCAAGCAGCTAGAACCTTGGAGAAGTAAATGTTGCTGCTAAAAAGGAGGCACTTACACACAAACCATGAGCATTCACCAAAGCCCTGAGGCTTTTCCCCCGACACCGTCAGCCTTCTATGTCCAGTTCTCAATCTCCATGTTCTCTTCATTGATGCTAGAATTCTTCTAGATTAATTGAATTCATCTGAAAATAAAATATTGCTTGTGAATGATTTTTAAGCAGAGTGATTTGCCTTGTGGCAGGATAGCCCTGCCCAGCAGAAACAGATTCTGATTATTATCATTAATAAAATAATAGCAACAATACCCGCTTATTATGGGGGTATTTGCCATTTACAAATCACTTTCATATTGATTTATGTTAATGATTCTCAAAACAACTTTTTAGGCAGAAGACATGTGATTGTTAATCATTTTATGTAATTCCATGATTGAGGTTGTGCTATTTAAACATATATAGGTGAATTCTGCCCGAAATGATTCATAAATTTATATATAAGAAATTGCAGGGATTTTTTTTTTGTTATTGTTGCATTAACCACTAAATTATATTATTTCTCATTAGTCCATTGTAACTGATAGCTATGATCCTGGTAACAAAATTTAATATTTGTAAGAATTTGAAGCCTCCAAAAAATGTCCCCATATTTTAATTTTACTTGATGGCAACAAGAGAGTCTGAAACTAAAGCAGAAGATTAATCACTAGGCTCAACATGCATTTATTCTCTCTTTTCAGAAGGAACTATATACCTTCTGTCAAAAAGTTAGTGAGTTTCCAGAAAAAAACTGATGCTTGCTATGGATAGTCAGAAGCTCACTTTCATACTCAGACAAACCAATATAAAGGAACAAAAGCATCATGGATCATAGTAAATTGCTAAGTAGCTATTTACTATGAGTTAGCAGTAAAAAGAAAGCTGATTCTTTAAAGTTACAACAGCTGAATGCAAGTACAGCGACTCTATTTTCAGAGTAAGAAACTTTGATTAGCCTCTTGGCTTCTGTGAGCCTCTAGTTTCCTGTCCTTAAAAAAGGATCAACCATAGTCCCAGGGGTGTTTTTGAATGTATATCTACTGTAAAGAGCTTTAGTGATAGGACTGATGGTTAGAGGCACTGGGATGGAGTTAAATGATTTTGGACAAGTTATTGAACTTCTCTGAGCCACAGCGCCCTCATCTGTAAAATGGGAATAATGCCAACAGCTATTTCGCAAGGTTTTTTCCAGGATTAAGTAAAGAGGTATACGTGAAAATGCTTTTAAACCTATAAAGTACATGCTACTCAGAAACTTACTAGTATAGAAGGACAGCAGATCTGTAACTCAAAAACATTTTGATATCTTTCGATCCCAACTGATTTTCATATCCACACATGAATTAAGGAGAAAAAACTTTTGTTATGTATTAAAGGTAATGGTACTGAGATAAACTAATTTGTAATCCTAAAGAAGACTGTATTAGTTAGGATTCTCTAGGGAAACAGAATCAAAAGAGATATCTATAAATATGAGATTTTATAAAAGTGTCTCATGCAACTGTGGGTATGCACAAGTCCAAATTTTGTAGAGCAGGCAGCGAACTGGCAACTCTGATAAAGATGTTCGATGAACTCCTCACGCAGCGAATTGGCAACTCCGATGAAGATGTTCAATGAACTCCTCAGGAAATAAACTGGCAGCTTCGACGAACTCAGGAAACGCTCTGCTGGTTAGCCGAAGAAGAAGTGAAGGTCCTCTAACTTGCTTGCTTAAAAGTCTTCAACTGATTGGATTAAATCCAGCTGATTGCATTCTCTCATTGCAGAAGACATGCCCTTTGTTGATATAGTCAGTCACAGTCTCAGCCAATTGACTGATGATTTAACAAACCAGCCTTCTGGTTTATTTACCAGCCACAAGTGTCCTTACAGTAACGGTTAGGCCAGTGCTTGCTTGACCAGACAACTGGGCACAATTACCTGGCCAAATTGACACATGAACCTAACCATCACAAAGATCATCATCTAAGTCATATTTTTAACTTGATGTTAAAAGTAGTGTCTTTGCTATTTTGAAGGTCTGTTGTTTTCCTCTCCTTGAACATGTTAGGTTTGCTCCAGGTTATAGCCTGGTTTCTCTCCAGCCCTCTTTCTACTATCTCCCTAGACTGTCTCATACAGGCCCACAGCTCAATTTCCACTGATTTAATGATGCCGCTAGATCCATATTTTTAGCCCAGATCTCCTCCTGTCTTTTAGATTTCTTTATCCAACTGCTCACTGGATGTCTCCACCGGTATGCCCAGAGCATACCTCAAATGTATCATATCCAAAAGAGAACTCCACACTTGCTCCTTCTTCCATGTTCCACATCTTTTTGAGTGGTCCTGCCATCCACTTAATTGCTCAGGTAAGAAATCTGATCTTGAAATTGACTTTTCACTACCTGTCACCCCTCAAATCCAATCAATCACCAAGTACCATCCATTCTACCATCTAAATATCTTGAATGATTGCTTCTATTTCTCAACTTTCATTTTCCCTCAATCCATCTCATTATGGCCAGTATAATCTTTCCTCAACCCAAGATTCATTAAGTATTATATGCTTAAAACCCTCTAATGGCTTCCCCATGCCCAGCAGCTTGACATGATTCATAGGCCTTCATGATCTAGCTTCTGCTTAGTCCCAAAGCCTCCCTCTTTTACCACGCCACCTTCATGCTCTCTGCACCAGCTTTTTCTTTTGTTGTGCCTGCTCCCTCTTGTCTCTAGACTTTAGCTCAGGCAATGCCTTCTTCTTGGAACACTTTTACCACCATTCTTCCTGAAACACACACACACACACACACACACACACACACTCATGTACACTCTTGAATTTTTAACTCCCAAATTATACTTCCCAGCTTCCAGGAAATTTTCTTTACATAACTGACTCCAAAGTCTAGTCTGGGCATCCCCCAATAAATTCCCTGGATTTCTACATCATAAAATTACATTGTAATCTTCACTAAACCATGTGCACTAAACCACACAATGGCTAAGGACAAGGGCTGCGCCTGTCTTGTATATCTCTCTCTCATTCTGTGTACGTCAGTGTTCTACCACAGAAACAGAATCAATAAGATAAATATACCTGTATACACAGCAAGTGAAATTCATTGCAAAGAATTGACCTATGTGATTTGGGGTGAGGGCAGGCTATGTGAGTCTGAAATCCATGAAGCAGGGCATCAGGAAGAGCAAGCTGGAACTCTTGGGCATAAGCTGAAGCTGCTATACAACATGGACTATCTTCTTCTTCAGGAAAATCTCAGCTGTTTTCTTAAGACATTTCAACTGATTGAATCAAGCCCACCCAGATTATCAAGAATAATCTCCCCTATTTAAGTTAACTGATTATGCAATTTAACCACCTCTACAAAATGTCTTCATAGCAACACCTAGATAATTGTTCATTTATATAACTGACCACTGTAGCCTAGCCAAGTTGACAAATCACACCCCATATCTTAGTTTGCAAGGGTTGCTGTAACAAAATACCACGGACTAGTTGACCTAAACAACAGGAATTTATTGCCTCAACTGTTTCAGAGCCTAGAAGTCCAAAGTTAAGTCCAAAATTGGTAGGATCAAACTTCCACTGAAGGAAGTTTGGTGAGGGCTTGCCAGCAAGCCATAACTCAGTCTCTGTCTCCATCACATAGCTGTTTCTCTCCCCATCTCACTCCTCCTGTCTCCTCCTCTTGTGCCCAAAGTTCCTGTGCTCATAAGGACTCCAATCAAATTGGACTAAGGCCACCCTAATTCAGTTTGGCCTCAACTTAACTAATAGGATCTTTGAAGATTCTAGCTACAAATGGATTCACATCATAGGATAGGGGTTAGGACTAGAACATTTCTTTCTGGGGGACACAATTCAAATCGTAACACCTAGCCCTTAGTGAAGACTAGGCACTTTGTGAAATGAATGGATGTGTGAACTGATTTCATTCAGTTCAGGCAGGGAATCTCTGGGGTACATTTGAAGTATTCCATTTTATACTAGTTAAGTCTGCACTAGCATATTATTTGTTTCATATCATATCATATCATATCTGCTCCTTTTTCTGTTTTTTTTTCTTTCTGGTACATTTGAAAGGAAAACATTACATACTATTTATTTTGCTATTTATGATCCCTCAGATTTCTTCAGACAGTTATTTCATTTCCTTAAATTGTAACACACTGAGGGCTTTTTGAGGTCAGGATTATGTGTTGTAATTTTTGTGCCCTCTCAGCCCTACCTCAGTGTATGTGCTCAGTAACTGTTCAATACGGATCTGTTGAAAGAATCTGGATAAACTTACTACGATGATTCTATTTTAATGATACAGATTTATAACATTTTATATTGCATTTATAAATACATTCAAATTATGTTGAACTCAATACCATAAATACCAAAAAGAAGTTAAAATACACATGTGGGAGTAAATGCAAGATGTTTTGTCAGATTAATGCAATACAGGATTCTACACTATTTAATGTTAAAATAATCCCTACTGCAGTCATCTTTCTTTCTTACCATATTACCTAAAAATTAGTCCAAGTTCACTAACTCCTGTTATATGTATTTTGCAATATTGTGACTATAATGTGATGGTTATCAAAAATCAGCTAGAATAAAAATGTTTTTATTATTGCATATTCTTTGATTATGATCAGAGGAAGAAAGAAGAAAGATTAGCATATTTCATGAATTGTAAGATGCCATATTTTGCAAGAAACATCCTTATTTTACTTACCATTAAGAAAGGAAGAGAGAAATCTCTGCGAAGCAAACATGACTCACTATCAACTCTAAGTTGCATCCCATTTTCAGGGATGTTAAGATGTGAAAAAAATGCACTTTTAGAATTGATCAAATGCGATGTGGTATCCTGATTAGCAGTCACCATGCACCAACATGGGATGACGATGATCAGGAACCTGCTTCATTTTTTTTCTAAGTAGAATAGGAAAAGCAAAATGAGTTATCATCATAGTATATTCATCACCTGTTTTAGTCTCACCTGGTCATTATGATTTTGTTTTTTATTTTTTCCACATTGGTGGTGAAGGACCCTGATGTATTTTAATTAATTTCTATGGGACCTATTATTCCATCTTTGAGGTAAGATTGTTATTATGGATGCCATAAACTAGCCCTTTACTTCAAGTGATTGACATGCATTTTTCTTTCATAGGAGGCTGTAAAGTGTCAAGAGCCTACATCCAGATTGACAAATCTTGACTCTTCCACTTTCTAGCTATATGACCTTAAACATGTTAACTAATCACTCTGTGCTTTCGTTTCCTCATCTGGAAAAATAGGGATGACAGTAATACTACTGACAGCATATGCTCATCCAATGAGTTTATATGGTTAATGTGCTTTGAAAATGCCTGATACATAGTGTATGCTCAATAGATGTTAGCTTTTATTAGCATCACTATTAACTCTCACAGTAGAAGAACTTACTTCTGTTAGTATCACTATTAATTCACATAGTAGAAGAACTTACCTCTAAAAGATAGATTTGATCTTTTCTGATGTTGTTCCTGTAACATCTAAACACACAGACTTGTGATGAACGACTTCCTTCCACATTGCAGCTAGCTGTCATTGTGCTATTTCTTGCTAGGAAGTCAGAAGATTAATTCATTTGACTAAGCCATTCATATGATGACATCATATGTTTTTCCCTCCCCCTTAGTCATGTAAATCTCAGTACTTTTTGTAGCATTTCATCAGTCTTGGCCAAGTCATTAGAAGAATGGAAAGAATGTGATCTTTGTAAACAGACCACCATGAGGTGGAATCCTGATTCTACCCAGGATCTAGCTTTGTGAACTTGGATAAATTATTTAACTTCTACGATCCTCGACTTTTGGGATAACATTTTTGTTTTGAAATAATTTCAAACTACCAGAAAAGTTGCAAGAGCAATAAAAAGAAATCTCATATACCCTTCACCCCAATTCACTGATTAACATTTTTCACAATAGTTTTCTCTTTTCTCTGCATGTGTGTATGTACATACATATTAGTGAATATGTGATTTTTTTCTGAATCATTTGAGAGTAAATAAGGATATTCTCTTGCATGCCTAGAATACAGTTATCAAATTCAGGAAATTTAACATTGATATGATCCTATTACCTAATTGACAGTTAATATTTGAAGTTCATCAATTTTTCCAACTATGTCCTTTATTGATATTTTTTCCAGTCCTGTATCCCATCACAAGGATCACCCAATTTATTTAGTTGTCATGGCCTTCTTGAATCCAATTTTCATTATCTTTCTTGACCTTGACATTTTTGAAGACTACAGGCCAGTTATTTTGTAAAATGCCCCTCAGTTTGGGTTTCACTGAGATTTCCTTAAAATTAGATTGCTATAAATTTTTGGCAAGAATGTTATGTAATGATGTTGGGAACTCACAGCATCACAGCAGAAAGCACACCAAGTCATCTTGCTTCATTGGCGAGGTTAACTCTGAACATTGGTTAAGTGACTATTTTCTCCTTTATGATTAATAACTAATATGTGGGAATATACTTTGACAAAGTATAAGTATCCCATTTCTCACCAAACATTTACCAACTAGATGTAGACTCTATTGATGATTATTTGCTGCCATCAATTATAACCATGGTTGCTACAAAATGGTTGACTTATTTTTCAAAATGGTAATTTAAAAAAATCTCCATCATTACTTCTGCATTTATTTGTTGGCATTCTACTGTAAGAAAGTCCATTTAAATCTCTCCCATTTAGTTTAGTTTGTTTGTTTTTAATATCAGTGTGGACTTATGTATTCTTATTTTTTCAATGGGTTTTAATCTATTTTATCATTATTTATTTTGATACTTAAATTGTCCCATATCTGGTCAATGGAAGCCCTTTCAAGCTTTGAGTCCCAAAATTTCAGGAGAGGAAAGTAATCCCTATTTCTTATTCTTGTTGTAAGGGTTAAATTAGATAATTTATATGAAAGCACTTGGCATGGTGTGGTCTCAATAAATTGTAGGTGACTATTATCACTTTGTTGTAATATTCTAGGATTTTGTATTCCACTCTATAGTTCATACTCATAAAAGAAACATTTCTTTGTTTAACCGTTTATATTTCCTGACTTTGTATCTTGATCTGCACTGAGTTCATTGTATTATCTCTCATAACATCCTTGCATTTAAAGTTTATTTTATCTGAGATTAATATTGCTACTCCTGCTTTTTTTGGCTGCAGCTTGCATGAAATATTTTTTCCAACCTTTCACTTTCAATTTCTTTGTGTCCCTGTATCTAAGAGGAGTCTCTTGTATGCAACATATTGATGGTTCATATTTTTTCATCCATTCTGCCAATCTATATCTTTTAATTGGGGAATTTAATCCATTTACATTCAACGTTATTACTGTGAAGGAATTTCTTGAATCAGCCATCCTATCCCTTTGGTTTATGTGGTTCAGATACATTTTTTCCCTCTCTCTCTTACTGTCCTTGAATGAACCAATATTGAATCTCTTTAGTACTGAACCTTTCTCCATCTCTCTCTCTCCTTTCTTTGTTTCTCTGTTGGGCTCCCTTTAGTATCTCAAGTAGGGCAGGTCTTTTATTAGCAAAATCTCTCAGTATTTGTCTCTGAAAATTTTAAGTTCTCCAAATTTGAAGGAGAGCTTTGCTGGGTAAAGAATTCTTAGTTGGAAATTTTTCTTTCTCAGAATTTTAAATATGTCATGCTACTGCTTTCTAACCTCCATGGTGGCCGCTGAGTTGTCAATACTTAGTCTTATGCTGTTTCCTTTGTATGTGGTGAATTGCTTTTCTCTTGCTGCTTTCAAAACTTGCTCCTTCTCTTCAGTATGTGACAGTCTGATCAGAATATGTCTTGGAGTGGGTTTATTTGGATTTATTCTATTTGGAATTTGCTGGGCATTTATGCTTTGTGTATTTATGTTGTGTAGAAGGTTTGGGAAGTTTTCCCCAACAATTTCTTTGAATACTCTTTCTAGACCTTTACCCTTCTCTTCCCTTTCTGGGACACCAATGAGTCTTATATTCAGACGTTTTATTTTATCTATCATATCCCTGAGGTCCATTTTGATTTTTTTGATTTTTTTTCCCCATTGTTTTCTTTTGTTCTTTCATTTTCTGTTTTGTACTCCTCCAGGTCACTGATTCATTGTTCAGCTTCCTTTAGTCTTGTACTATGAGTATCCAGAATCTTTTTAATTTGGTCAACAGTTTCTTTTATTTCCATAAGGTCATCTATTTTTTTAATTACTCTTGCAATTTCTTCTTTATGCTCTTCTAGGGTCTTCTTTATGTCCTTTATATCCTGTGCCATGGCCTCATTGTTTGTCTTTAGTCCTTTGATTAATTGCTCCAAGTACTGTGCCTCCTCTGATCTTTTGATTTGGATGTTTGGGTTTGGGTTATCCATATCATCTGTTTTTTTTCATATGCTTTAAAATTTTCTGTTGTTTTTGGCCTCTTAGCATTTGCTTAACATGATAGGGTTCTTTTAGGATATGTAGGCTAATTCAAAGACTAATCTCTAATTTGTCAGATCTACAGCTTGGTGGCGTACACTTTCTCTAACTAACCAGCAGGTGGCATCCACGAACCACCTATTCCCCTCAAGCCAGTTTTCCCCAACTTTGTCTTCATGTTGTGTGGGGATCTGATTCTTGTGGGGGTCCAATTGGTGCACCAACTTTGGGTGTGTTGTTGGTGCTGTCCACCCTGAATGTAGGGCATGTGTCTGAGTGGTTAGAGAGGGAGGGTGGCTTTCATAATCAAATCTCCCAGGTGTTCCTGGAGATTAAGGCTGTTGCAAGAGTCTAAACCTTCAATTCAGTCTTGCCACGGATTGTCTCTGCTGCTGACCCACAAGTCCTTGGTATTGGCATACAGTCCCTGGGATTTCTGAGTGGGTCCCTCTTCCAAGCCGTGCCCTTCTAGGGCCTCTGCTGAGGGAAGGCTGTGCTACGTCACAAGTGAGTGCCATCCCTCAAGGGAAGTTCTGGGCCGCCAGGCCATGTAGGGGCATTCCCAGCCTGCTGTGAGGATGGCTGTATGGGGTGTGTTAATGTCCCCCCTTTTCACATAGCTCCACCTTCCTAGCTCCAGGACAATTACCTGTGGGTGCAGAAAAGGCTATTGTCCATGCCTGATATCATGGTGTGTGCACCTGTTGCTGGAAACACTTCCCATCATACTGGGTTTTTTGACACGGCTCTGGGCTGTGGCGCTGGCACCGGGCAGAAACATTCCCAGCCTGCCAGGAAGCTGGCTGTAAGGGTTGTGGTTATTTTCCCCTTTTGGCTCACCTCTGCCTTCCTCAATCCGAGACAATTAGCAACGGGTGCACAAAAGGCTATTGTCCACTCCAGATATTGAGGCGTACCCACAGCCTGTTCCCGCGGTGCTTCACCATGCGGTTTACACTGCAGTATCCACAGCTGCTTTTGGGTTTTTTAGAAAAGAACTAGCCCGACTCCAAACACCAACCCATGGTTTCCCCACACCTCAGCATGGCTGCCAGATATTCAGCAGGCTTACTCACTCATTTCAGAAAGCAGACTCCTGGTTTTACCAAGTGCACGGTCCCTGTGGATTTAGCAGATCTTGTCCAGCTGGTGCATCACTGGAACTGGTGTTCTGGGTCACTTTCTGGCTTTTATCTAGTATTTTTCATGGAGGTGTTTTTTTGCCCTGTCTCTCCTAACCGCCATCTTCCAGAAGTCGATTTCATTGTATTGGGTGAAAGAACTGCTACTTTTGGATTCTGAAGGGCTCTTATTTAGCAAATTAAAGGGTTGTTCCTTTAATCACACAGCAAAGAAGGGCTGTGTGATAGTTAGATTCATGTGTCAACTTGGCAGGTGATGGTGCCCAAGTGTCTAGTCAAGCAAGCACTGGCTTGTTACTGTGAGGACATTTGTGGCTGGTTAATAAAACGGAAGGCTGGTTTATTAAATCATCAGTTAATTGGCTGCATCTGTGGCTGATTACATCAAGAAAGGTGTGTCTTCTGCAATGAGAGAATGCAATCAGCTGGACTTAATCCAATTAGTTGGAAACTTTTAAGGGAGAAGAGAGAGAGCTTTCACTTCTTAAGCTAGCCAGTCTTTCCTGGGGAGTTCATAGAAGACCTTCATCAGAGTTGCCAGCTTGGTTCCTGTCCTACAGAATTTGGACTCATGTATCCTGCCCTATGGAATTTGGACTCGTGCATCCCCACAATCTATATTTACAGGTATCTCCTGTTGGTTCTGTTTCCCTAAAGAACCCTGACTAATAATAAGCTGGTTCAACATTTTTGGGCCTAAAACACACTGGTAAGGCTTTCCACACTGCCTACAGGAAGAATGTCTTGGGTGGGTGGGTGTGAGCTGGGGAAAAGGAGCTAGAATCTTTGTTTTGCTAGAAGCTGCAGGATGAACCCTGGATCCTAGTGTGGAATCACCACATATGAGCTCTGCATGTTCCAGGCCAAATCCATTATCCTAGAACCAATTCTCAAGGTCATAACTTCCAAAAGCAATTTCTGACTAATCCAGTGTCAAAGCAGAAGAAATTTCACCTTGCTATTCATCACAAATAGGACTCTGTCCATAGGGAGAGGATAATATCTAAGTGGTTACTGAATAACTACTAAATGCAAAATGAGTGACACTCTTCTGGGTGTTTGGGCCCTGTATTTTTTTTTAATTAAGGTATAATTTAGGTTCAGCAAAATTCATCCATTTCGGTGTACACCTCTCAGAGTTCTGATGAATGCATGTAGTGATGTAACCATCAACATAATTAACATATAATTCGCTTCCAAAAAAAAAAAACCTGCCCCCCCCATGCACATTTATAGACGTCCCTCCCTACCCACCCTGGCAACCAATGATCTGTCTTCCATCCTTAAGGCTTTGCCTTTTCCAGAATATCATATAAATGGACTCATACAGCATGTAGCTTCTTGCATCTGGCATCTATCACTTAGCATAATGCATTTGCAATCCTTCCATGTTGCTGTGTGTCAGTGGCAGTAACTTGTTCTTTTCTCTTGCTGCACAGTATTCCACTGTAGGGATATAGGGATGTACCACAGTTTGTTTATCCATTGTAGGCCCACTTTTTAATGACTAAAGATTTCTCTCTCTTCATTCTTCACTCCTAATTTACTCTTCTTGTGCATCTTTATCCCCACCCCCAAGGATGTAAAAAACTTTGCTATTTGGTCAGATTTGAGTATACTTATTTATCCTATTTTGTGGTTGGAACCCTATGAATAGCAATAAACTTATATTAAGCCCATGTTTTCTCTTAAAATACGGTGTGGTTGTTTAAGAAAAGACTTTGTCTGCTTTATATCACAGTTTTGCCACTTACTAGCTGTGTGACCTTCATAAAGTTACCTAATCTCTCTGTGCCTGTGTTTCCTCATACATGAAATGGAGATGACAACAGTGCCTACCAACTTGAGTTATGAGCATTAAATAAGGTAGCATTTGTAAGATGGCTTAGCGTATTATAAACTCTTAATAAATGTTGGCTGCTCTTATTGGGAGTCATTTGGGCACATTGGAGGGAGAAGGTAGGAGTTTCTGTATTTCTTCAACTCCTTTTGCCTGTGGAAAGCTGCCTAATACGTCCTCATGCACTCCTTCCATCTTTGCTGCTCTGAGATAATTGGATTGAACCAGCTGGAGTAAAGGCTGTGTCTGGGTGAATTACGGGTTTGGCATTTATCTGATTTACACAGTCCCCTTAGCAATAGAAGCAGAGGCTTGCTCAGAAATATCGCTGCCTCATCCATGTGTGGGTTCCCGGGTCATCTGCAGTCCTGTGGATGCCTTGCTGCCAACTTCTATGTTATTCTCTGCACATTTTCAATCTTTGCTGGGTTGACCCTGGGAAAGGGCAGAGAAGAATTTCAGTAAAAACGAAAACAAAAACAAAAACAAAACCCTGCACAACTTTATTTCCCCTTTATTCTAACCTCTTTGAGCCTGAAATATTGCTGCAGTAAGTTCTTACAACCTAACTTATAGTTCCCATACTTCAATAAAAGTTTTGTAACTTTCACCTACTGTGTCCACTTTGCTGAGAGATAAACCCTTCGTTCAGATTATTTTAAAAAGGCAGTATTTACTCCACTTCCATAGTCTCCTTCTGAGATTTTAGGGACTCATTTCTTTGAGGATGTGGTCCTATATTCTGTGGGCATCTTTATGCCTTTTCTATTTTTATATTCAGTCTAAGCTCTTGCAGACTCTTGTGCAGCAATTATAAAATAGTTTCAGAATAAATTATCACCTGGTTATAAATTTCTGATATAAAAAGAAAACCTTTTTAGTTTTAGCATTTTTAAATACTAAATGTCTTACACAAGTTAAATAAGTACAATTTAGGCTTTAACAATTCAGATTGACAAAAGCAGAAAATAAAAATTATCTAAAATGCCACTACTTGCAGAAAACCTCTTTGTTCACTGGGAGTATATATTTACAGAATCATCTCTAGCTAGCTAGCCATATATCTCTGTTTAAAAAAAAAAGCCTCATACTTGAACTTTCTATGCCAATAAATACCTGTCTATATTATTTTAGTGCTTTATGATGTTAATGCCATCTCTGCCATATACTAAATATTATATATACACACATATATACATATATATATACTTTAATCAGTTTATTGATTTTAATCCATTCCTTTGTCTTTCTGTACATTCATATGCTACTCATATGCTACTTTGCTATTTTATGTCTATAGTACTTTTTAAAATTTGAGTAGATTCTCCCCATTGCTTTTTTTTAAATAAATGTTTAACAAAAGGATTGCTGCTATTTAAATGACAACTGTCTAAGCTTAGAAGATGGTTGTGATTTTAAATGATATTTTCACATATGCATACACACAATTGTGCATATACTCAGATACACACACACACATACCTTAAAGCAGGAGTATTTTAGGAAAACGGTGAAGTGAAGGGAGCTGGTTTCACAGTGGCCCTCCTTCCCTGACATGGGCTTCTTTACATCCTGAGAGTTTCTGAGAGATTCAGTTTTCTTAGTGTCTTGATACCAACTCCCCATTAAATCTTCCTTTCAGTTATAGTCCTGCTAGAAAAGAAAGGCTAAGTAATCCTGTATCAGACATTACTTTTATGGGTATTTTCATTATAATAGGCTTCATCTCTTTAACCCAAAGAAAAGAAGTCTTGATGCTGCAATTTCAGTTTTCTGGATGCAATACACAAAGCAAGAAATTTGTCATCCCACATCAGTAACCACATGTTCACAGTAGACTTGGTTCTGACCCTGGGCATTCAGACCCATACATCATGCTGTGTGTCAGTCTTTTAAGATTTGAAGTATTTTCCCAGCATTAAAATAAATATAAAATTCTGGCTATTATGCACAGCATGGCTTTCCCATTATAGAAGTTACAGTATAAATGGTTGATGATGGTCTAATAATGGAGAACCAGTGAAGGAACTGGAACAGGGGAGTGATGCGATGCAGCAGTGTTTGGGGTTTAATATGAGATCAGTGTGCAGGACAGCTTGAAGGGGAAAAGGGACAACATTAAAAGGAATCAACTGGGTCATAAATTAGCAACCCTGGTGGCATGTTAGAATTAATCACCTAATGAAGGATTTAATAATAATTATGCTTTGCACACAGGAGCAATTAAATCAGAATATCTAGGGGTGGGGCTGGGGCATTTGTTTATTTATTTATTTTTTGTTTTAATGTTCTCCAGGTGATTCTAATGTAAATTAATCCAGGCTCTAAATGAATTCCAGTTCAGGAGACAGAGAAAAGTACGTGTGCTGGGGAGGTAGTATGCTTTTGCAACAATGCAGCTTATCCTTAAATGTAAATTAATGTGTGGCATCTGTGGTTTTTAGCTTAAAATGTGGTGAATTCATGATGGCTCACTGAACAGTAAAAATTTTGAATAATCAATACTAAAAAAATAGTTAGAGAATCACTTATGTAGGGAAAAGCAAATTTTTACATAAATCATTTGTCCGTCTTAGTATATCCCAACTTTAGTAACATGGTCTTTCTGTGCTGGGAAGCCAATGTTACATGGTAACATTTTACTAAATTATAGCTCTGCTTTCTGGTAAATGTTATATGTTTTAGATTTCATTTATTGATTGTGTGTGCACATACTTTTCCCTTGGTTGTCCTCTAAATAATTCCTCAGATTATCAGCTCCAAATTATTGATTAAATATACAATCCTCATCTAAAATATCACTAAATGTTGCTAAATTTATTGAAAGCTAGTATGCACATACCTTTTCTCATAATCAACTAAATTAAATCAATCTAAAGGGAATCAAACCCTTAAAACAAGTCTTCTCACTGCATATATTAAATCTGCAAATGTAGAAGCTTGAGTTTTCTCTCATTCCCTTCCACTTAGTTTCCCAGCAACAAAATCTGCAGCAACAAGTGTTAATCACTATGAATTTGTTCTCAGGTTCCTTTCAGTGGTCATTAAATGTGTAAGATCGTGACAGTACAAATAAACCACTATACACTGTTAAAATTCCTATGTCCAAATGTGGTAGGGAACAGTTCACTGTAAGTCTGGAATTCTAGAATAAAAATAGACATTCTCATGAAGTGAGTAGTCAATGGCCCTACGGCATCAAGGGTCAAGGAATTAATTACATGGAGTGGCTCATCAAAGTTAATGTGCGAGACATTTTCTTTAAGATTTGGGAAATCAAAATGACTGGGTCAAATCTATACAAATCCAGGTCAAAGTCCTTAAAACAACTGCTTCCCTTTGAAATTAGTAAGCATCCTACCAGAAGTAGAAGGTTTAAGAATAGACATCAAACCAGGTACTCTCAAATTCTTTCCCTAGGATGAAATTAAAAAGGGTCATTTGGTTAAGATCAGAACCTTGATATTTTGATATTTTGTTATCAACAGACTGAAATGATCAAAAACCCTAAAGTTCTATTCTCTTGAAGAGCTATGAATAGATTATTCTCTCAAGTGACTTAGACATCTGGGCAAATCTACAACACAACATGAACAATGTGATTAATCATAAAATCGATATATATATCTAATGGCAAAGAAACAATAATCTATTAGTGTTCTTTCTTGAGATACTTATTGTAAGCCCTTTTAAGGAAGTTAACATAAACCGCTAACAATGGAATTTTCCAACATTAAAATTTACAAGCCATACTCCTCAGTTCCACTGCAATAGGACAAGGTGAAATGTCACAGGACTCAATGAAATGCTAGGGTATCTCCCAAAGGACAAATAACCTTAACTACATATGGCAGCCCAAGTCTCTAGAAAGCCAAGTGTATTTGCCATGTTCTAGGGCTCTTAGAGCCTTTCTGGGGGAGTCATTGAGAATAGAATCACTCCCAAGAGCCAGAAAGTTTCCCTCTTGGCTCAGGCTCACTACAACTCCGAGAGGCTCATAGGACATGGTTAACAGTGAACTTCCTGTAACTGACCAGATCCCCTGTGGCAGAATTTCAAGTAGCATGAACAGCATCAGCAAAGACCAGCTTTGGATAGAAAGGTCAATTAAAAGAAGAGAAGTGGAAAATACAGTAGAAAAGTTTTGACTGAGGTTGTGAACCCATCTGTAACTAAGATCTTTGAAGATGTTATTAGTTAAGATGAGGCCAAACTGAATCAGGGTGGCCCTAATCCAACACAATGAGAGTCCTGATAAGCAGAGGGAATTTGGACATAGGAGGAGAAGACAGATGGGGAGAGAGAAAGCCATGTGACAGAGCTTGAGTTATGCACTGCCATCAAGCTACCTCCAGAATGCTACATATTTTAGAGAAAGCATGGTCCTGCCGAATGATTTTAGACTTCTGGCTTCCAAACTGGGAGATAATAAAATCCTGTTGTTTAGGTCACACAGTCTTCAGTATTTGTTATAGCAGCCCTGGCAAACTAAGACTTATCCAATAAAGGCAGAGGAGTGGTGTGATAATGTTGATACTTTAAGGAAGATAATATGATGTTAGGATGAAGATGACTTGAAAGGGTAATTGGCTTCTGGCCGAGAGATCAGTCTTCTCTGATCCATTCTGGAGATGAGATGAATTTTAGTGAGGATAGGAGTGAATTAAAATTTCAAACACTCAGTGTTGAGGTGGTAGGTAGTAGAAAGTTCTTTAGCCTGACTTATTTATGGCCCAGAAGAGTTGTGTTGAAGATGTTCCTCTAGCTCACAGTTATGTCTGTACTGTCAAGTTCATCACAAGTTTGGAAGGTTCCCCACCTTGGAAGGATCAAACCATTACTAAGTGTCTCTGTTATTGGAACATATATGGAAAAGAAGCCAGATCATTGGTTCTATACCGGACTACCCTATAACCGGTCCTTTCATATTGAGATACAGGAAAGATAGACTGTCAAGGAATAACCTAGGATTCTCAACCTCTATTACTCATCTGACTCGGTGAATCGATGGTTCAGCATTAGTATTCATAGAATAGAATGAAACATCTATTGCCATTCCTTTGCTGAATAACAATGAGCATTATCAGCATTGGGAAAGCAGTCATCTTTACCGATATATTAGTCAGGGTTCTCCAGAGTAAAGAACCGACAAGAGGTATAAAGAGACACTGTAAGAGATTGGCTCACATGACCATGGAGCTGACAAGTCTGAACTCTGTAGGGCAGGTCACAAGGTGGAAATTCAAATAAAGTCAATGCTAAAATCCTGAGTCCAAATTCCCCAGAGGAGCCTGGCTGGCTGGAAATTCTAGCAGGAGCCAATGCTGAAGTTGTGTTTGAATTGCTCTTCTAACATCTGAAATTCTCAGTTTTGACTTTTAAGACCTCAAACTAATTGGATGAGATGTCCCACATTGCTGAGGGAAGCCTACTTTGTTGATCTTACATACAATCAACTGATTATAGACACAAATCCCGTCTCGAAATACCCTCACATTAACAAGCAACCTGTGCTTGACCAAATAACGGGATACCATAACCTAATCACGTTGACTTGTGAAATTAAACATCACAGCCAATTTTTTATCCCCCTTACAGAAAAATATTAAGAAATAAAATTGTTCTGAAACAGAAAAATATTAAGAAATACAATTGTAGGAAAAGGGATAAAAAGTGAAAAGATAAACCCAGATATGATTGTTCGTTTTAGACAGTATTCTTCAATAGAGAAGATGATACAGGGCATGTAAGTGATTGCAGGTATTTAATATACCAGTTGCAGACATGACTGGCAAATATGTGCTTTCAGAATGAAGAGTCATCCCCACACTTACCTCTAGGCTGCACATGCTACTGAGAGCTGTTTAGCATTCCAGGTGTGCTGTTCAGTTCTAGACCTGGAGAGCCTCTCCTGGCTGTCAGCTCATTAAGGAAAGAGAAACAATAGCTATGTCATCTGAAGAGTTTTATGCCCAGGATTTAAACTGTGACAGTTCTAAGGCCACCCTCTGTGACAAGTTAGGGGTTTGGGGTGACTAATAAAGGTGAGTGGTGTATGTAAATAGAGGGACAGCAATCTTGGTGCTCCTTGACTTTATTTGTACAAGTTATTGAGTCAGAACCACAAGAGGTTCCCTTATAAAATGAAGAGAGGTGATCAATGCATACTGTTCCAGGAAACATAATTCTACCTTTCTCTCATCCCCATCTTAAAATACTGGGTAGGTGCAAAATAGCTTTTAAGGACACTTGGTTAAGTTGGTCACATGCTCTGATTGCATCTCTTCCAGTCCCACTGAGAGGATTCTAAGAAAACAGATGGGACAAAATAACACAACCTCAGTTGTGAACAGCAGAGTGCACCATAGCTTTCTTCCATGTGGCTCTTACTGGTTCTATGTTCTCTTTAGAATAGTAGGTGGGAATGGAAGTGCATTCTGCTGAGAGCTACTCGATTCAGAAAAGCTGATAAACATCTATGTGGGCCTGGACTAATAAGAATCTTACAGAACAAAGTTATATATTGAGAAGGACATCGGTCCTGTTCTCTATCTACTACATCTCCTAGGCCTCATACACAGAAAATATCAAAGCATTTTTTTTCTAATAGGGGAATGAAAAATAATTGAGGGAGTTTATTGGGGCTAGCTCTTCTCCAGGCTGTCTGGAGTGGTGCTTCTTGAAGGTTCTTTGTTGTCTAGTCCATACGGTCAGGATAAGAAACTGGATAGGGTTTAGGGAAGGGACGAAATGTGAGCTAACAATAAAAAATGTGCATAATACCAATATTCCCCGAATCATATCTTGTTGGGAATAGTAAGATAATCAAAAGGAGACTGAATGAGTTTGAAACAAATAAGAGAGAGCTTCCTGACACCCAGGAAAGATGAGCTACAACTATCAGGAGGAGCCATTTCATGCCTTAGTATTTACAAACACAGGGCATATGCCTTTGAAGTTAAATATTCCTCTTTTCCTATGACATTTTATACCCAAGCACAATGTAGGCACCAATTCATTTAAAACCACATGGGTCAAATACAAGACTAAGGTAAACCAAGAGCTCCTTTAAAAATATATCTCCAGCAGTGCTCATTAAAGATGGCACATCAGACATCTGCATTTACCTCCTCTCCCTCCCAAGTCCCTGTTAAATCAAAAGACAAGAAGTATGTATTTACCCATAGCCATAGATAAAATGGGAGAGAGACTATCAACTGAGAGATTTCAATAAATATCTGGAATGTAGAAAGGTGACTGATTGTAGAGGTAGAGTGGGGGAAACTTCAGCCTAGAACTCAAGCTGTATGTGCTGCTGCCAAGGAAGCAGACTTCTGTCCAGTGGAGCGTTGAAAAGGCTTCAGACTCAAAGTCCGATGGAGTGAGTGACAAATGGGAAATTAATGGAAGGTCTGAATAGACAATAACAACTTCTCTACCCCAACCATCCTGACAACTAGAAGACAGGCATTTATCCCTGAGAGAAAACCTGGGATTCTTTCCTGAAGAAGTGGAACAAAAACTCTCTAGAAGAACAAGGGCAGCCAGTGTGACTATTGTCATACTAAAGCAATGTCCCTGCTCTCTGGAATTTGAGGGTCACCCAGCTCCTTGCACACTTATGCTGAAGCAACAGTAACCATTAACTTGCACTACTCTGGATCACAGAGCTCCAGCTTAGTCTTTATAAAGTCTTGTTATGAAATAAAAAGTGACCAGTCAAAGCTCACCAGGCTTTTAGGAGAAATGTCTAAATGAAAGAAAAAGAAGAAAATAAACAAATTTTTAAAAAGTACTCAGGAAGAAATTAACATTATTCTAGGAAAGGATTGCCAAATTAAGATGCTCAGAGTAATTTGGGAAGATATTTGAATCCATAAAGCATGAACAGAATGTTATGAAAAAGGAACTGTCAGAGAACATGAAAGGAATCTTAGAAATTAAAAATATGATTGGAAAAGTGTAAAAGTCAGTATAAAATTTGAAAGATAAAGTCAAAGGACTTTCCCAAATAGCTAACATTTATTAAGTGCCTATTAAGTGCTAAGAACTGTTCTAAGCACCTTAATCATTCCAAGAGGCCCATCATGTAGATAAGCATGATGCTCCTTTTTTTTTCACAAGTGAGTTCTTGAGAGATTAAGCTACTTGCTCAAGGTCACTTAGTGAAAAAGACAGAATTAAAACACAGTAAATCTAACTCTGGAGCCATGAATTTAACTGCTATGCTACACTATTTCAATAATAATAGATAATATTTATAAAGTGCTTACTCCGTGACAGGCATGTGCTGAATGTATTAACTCATTTAATCCTCAGAATGACTCTGTGAGGAAGGTACCATTGTTAGTCCATTATACAGATGAGGAAACATAAGCAAGAAAGGTTGAGAAACTCCCATGGGTCACACAGATAATAAGTGGGGAGTTAAAATTTGAATCTATGAAGTCTTGTTCCAGAGCCTATTCTACTCTCTAAAACACTAGGGGGTAAAAGTATGAGAGGATAGATAAGATAAGGTCCCTGGCCAAGCAATCTAATATTTGACTAAAAGTATTTCTAGAAGGGAAAAGCAGGGAAAATGGAGGTGAGGAAATCATCACAGAAATTTTAAAAGAGAAGTTCCCAAGCTGAAAGGAGATGCAAGATTTTGTAGTGAGAGGGTTTATTAGAATACCATGGAAGCCGATCTTTAAAAGGTCAAACCTAGACCTTTTAGAACAATAAGGAAAGAGAGCACACTAATATTTCTGTGGAGATAGAGATGTAGTGGTTGGACAGGATTGGGAAAAATAGATGAAATGAGATTTGACTATGAGTAGCCATCTCATCAACTGCACTGGATGCCAGAAGACAGTAGGGCTGTGACTGAAATCCCGAGGGGAATGGTATCCTGTCTACAATTCTGTTCTCAGCTAAATTGTCAATGAAGTGTGAAGGCAAAGAAGAGACAATTTAAAGGAGAAGAAATGAAAAAAAAAAATATATATGCCTTCTCATAGGTTGTTACTTGAGGCTCTGCTTCAACCTGGCAAAACAAGGCAGAAAATTTGAAAGAAAATAATAAAGGACATGGTATCCCCATCACCACAATCACATACACCCGTGATAGTTATGCAGCAGTTCCCAGATTAGCCAAACTTGAAGCAAGGGATAGAGGGCTCCAAGTGGGAAGCACTGAAGGAGGCGGGGGGGGGGGGGGAAGAGAAAGAGAGAGAGAGAGAGAGAGAGAAGGAGAGAGGGAGAGGGAGGGAGGAAGGGAGAATAAATAGGGGGAAAATGGCAATTAGAAACTTCAGGAAAACAAAAAGCTATGCAAAAGAGGAAGCAATCATAACACATATTTTCTGCAGTGAATAATTCATCCACTTAACAATGTAAATGCTTTATATTAATATTTGATTTGTATACAAAAACAGTTAATTATGGTTAAAAATAGAAGGTAAAGTGTGAAAGTAAAAGTAAAGTTGATGGAAGTAGGAATGAAAGGAGAGAGGGGAAAAGGTGGGGTGAAATCAGAACTCAGTGTACAGTTGTACAATTTGTCCACTGTACAAAAGTGCCCAGCTGATAGGGCAACAGGGGCTGAAAGAGAGAAGAGGCGCCTTTTATTTGCACAAAGGAGCTGCCAGTCATGACCATATGGAGGGAGTCTGCCCAGAGGAGATCTTTTCTTAATTAACAAAAATATGGTACATGTGCTGATAGGTCACCCTAGGTCAAGGCAATGATGGGGCATTTACCTTAAAAATGTTAGGAAATATTATGTATGGTTCATGGAATTAAAAGTTAAAGTATGTTATTTAATTTTACAATGGTAATCAGTAGAAATTGCATCTATATATGGAATAAGGAAGAAGCGACATCCTGGGTGGTAGTCCAAGTGAGATAACACCTCATCTATCACAGGAAGCCTCAATAAATTATGGCATAAGCATATTATTTAGAAATGTGACAGTAGCTACAAAAAGATCTAAAACTGTTAAGAGTGGTTGCAGCTTGGAAGGGGAAATAAGGTTGGTAACATTTGTGGCCAATTACTGCTGTCTTCTTACTATAAGCTCTTCTCTACGATCTGATTTTTTAAAACTACTGTGCATATATTCTTTTGATGAAGCAAGTGTTTTAAAGAAATAGACAAAAAGTATTTTAACTCAGTCTATTTTCTCTGACCAAAGTTCTGTCTCCTCATTGTTATATTTTAAGCCTTGAGAATCTGGAGATAAGAGGAAGTAGAAATAGAAGGAACAAGAAAATTATTAGTAAAAAAAAAAATATTTAATGCTAGAAAAAATAAGCAAAGGCAGAGAAACTGATGGTGGAAAGGTTTGGGTAGGAAAGAATAATAGTAAGGGAGAAACAAAGCCAAAAAGTTGGTATGATAAAAGACAGGATGTTTGATTTGTTTTTTGTCTTGTGCTCATTTATGCATTCAGAAAACATTTATTCAGTTCTTACTCTGCACCAGTCCCTGTGGTGAGAAAGAATTGACCTAGATGTGGTCCCAGTCCTTTAGTTACTTAACATTTTGAAGGATTGGTAAGAATATTCCCTAGTAAGCACAAGACAGGCCACGGAACAAATATTATAAGAGAGGTACAAATATAGTGCTGTAAAAGTTCAAAAGAAGGTAGTATTTCTTCATGTGACAAACTACCAACATGGCTAATGCTAGAAGTCATGGAGACATCACAGAACAAGATGTCCATGCAATGGCCAAGTATTTCTGTGAAAAAGACTATGTTCCTCAGTTCTTAAGCATGGCTATAGAACATTTGAGAGGCACCTTTTGACAAATGTCAAAATGATCAATCATTTTGAAAATATATGCCAAAATAATGATAGTTGGTGTGCCAGTTTGGATGTATTATGGCCCCCCAAATGCCATTATCCTTAATACAATCTTGTGGGGGCAGATGTATTAGTGTTGATTAGGTTGGAAACTTTTGATTGAGTGTTTCCATGGAGATGTGACCCATCCAACTGTGAGTGACACCTTTGATTAAGGTTTAACCTCTTGATTGAATGTTTCCATGGAAGTGTGGTCCTGCCAATTCAGGGTGGGTCCTGATTTAATTGCTGGAGTCTTATGAAGAGAGCTCACAAACAGGATACCAGCTAAGAGTGCCATTTTGGAGCAGCTACAGCCAAGAGAAACATTTTGAAGATGGCCATTGAAAGCAGACTTGCTACTTCAGTGTTTGCCTGGGAGAAACTAAGAGAATACCCCCAGATGCCTAGAGAGAGAATTCCTGGGAGAAAGCCATTTTGAAACACAACCTGGGAGCAAAGGAAAGGAAGAAGATGCCAGCCACATGCCTTCCCAGACAACAGAGGTGTTCCAGATGCCATTGGCCATTCTTCTGTGAAGGTACCCTGTTGTTGATGCCTTAGCTTGGACACTTTTATGGCCTTAAGACTGTAACTTTGTAACCAAATAAACCCCCTTTATAAAAGCCAATCCATTTCTGCTTTTTTGTGTAATGGCAGCATTAGCAAACCGGAACAGATGGGAAAGCCTCCATGCCAGGCATATCTATTGGAATTTTAACAGTCTTCCAAGAACCACAATCAAAGTAATAGAAACTATTCTCCTCCAAAATACCAAATGAATCTACCTGCACTAATAATTAAATTCAATTTCTAAAGAAGCCCAAGAAAAACGCAATTCTGGGGCACCTTCACTTTTTAGGCCAAAGAGCTTCCATGTGCTACAGAAGTATACACATGATGTTAAGCAAAACCTTAAGATTCAAAATTCCCTTAATGGGGTCAACAGAAGCATCTTCAATTACAGTCATAAAAAATACAGCTCCTAATTTAACCACAAGGCTGAAGGCTAGAACTGTAATAATAGAGCCTTCTTATCGATTTTCCAAGTAAAAATTTCCATTGATCATTTGGGAACACTCATATCCCACTCATAATATTTCCTTCCATGTGGATAGATATTCCTTAACTTTTCCCTACCACCCTCTCACTCATGATGTCGGTGAATGTGGGAATAAGAACTGAGCATGAATGTCTGACTCTTTCCCTCTTTTTCTTCTTTTAAGATCCAATTGCTCACAGCAACCCAAACATTTTACTTTGTTCCAATCCCAAAGTTATACAGGACCAAGCTCCCTCAAGGAAGGGCTGTGGACATCCAGTTGTGCTTGTGACTGGGTGTGTAAGTCTGCCAAATCTGTGGGTGCAATGTTAGCAAGCCTACTTGCTGAATAGACCTGAAAGCCACTTCTCCAAATTGGTCAAAATCATTAATAAATGTTGAACTTTGCCCTCCATCTTCCTTATTCTTCTGACTCTGCTAATTGATGCAGAACTTGGGCAAGCAAAGTGATTGATATTTATTGGGCTTCCTCAAAGTCCCACAATGATTAATTATCTCTCACCAAATGTACACAGGTTGCAGTAGTAAAATTGGCGACATCAGGACATCTATGGTGCAATATCATACAATCAGAACTACAAGACTTAGTTAATTGTACTTTAAGACCTCACCCAATATTTCCTCTTTCTCCCTCCTGCCTTTGTTGACATGTGTACACAGTCCACTTCTCTTTCTTTCTGCATATATATGTATGTATACACATATACACATACATACAGGTATGTATTAGACATAGTGGAAAGCTTCAAATACATACATAAGAAAACAGTATTATGACCTCCATATATCTATTACTCAGCTTCCTCAATTAAAACAATGTAAACAAATGGCCACTCTTATTTTGTTTATACTCCTTCCCACAAAGGGTTATTTTGAGCTCCCTCACAATTCTTGCAGTCTTCAATCACCAATTTAGATGCGGTTTTGTTAGTCCCAAATCAGTGGTAGTCTCTCAGAAGCTCACACTAACTAGTTGAGACCTAATGCCCCCCGGCCGTCCCTTCCTTCTAGCACCACTACTGACCTCTACAGAGTATCTGCGAGGACATCTGAAGGATGAGAATTAAAAGCAAAAGAGTTGGAAAAGAATCCAGAGAGATAGAAAAAGAATCAACAGAGAGTTATTCAATCAAAGCCCAGCCAAGAAAGCCCAGTAAAGAAAGTGTTTCAAGAGACAAAAAGTAAATTCAGCACTGGATTTGGAGACATGGGGTAATAAATGTATGAGGCCCAAAATATAAACAGGTCTCCGAGGATTTGTAAATTTATCTGGGGTCAAATAAAGAAAGGAAGTTTCACTCAGGAGGCAACATTATGTGGAGCCTCAGCGTTCCTGAAATTCTCCACTTAAGGCTGTCTGGCTTCCACTGGTAGTTTCCATCATCATCAGAAATAACTTTGCTTCTACGATCCTACATTATAAATCAACTTTTTAAAAGTAATGAATTTATTTATTTTTCTTTATTAGAGAAGTTGTGGGTTTACAGAACAATTGTGCAGAAAATGCAAGATTCCATATACTAACCTATTATTAACACCTTACATTGATGTGGAACATTTGTTACAATTGGTGACAGCACAATTTTATAAATTCCCAATTCTCACTTCCTCTCTCTGCTCCTTGTCTCTCTGTGACCTCCAGAAGAACTGACAGAAAATAGAGAAGTCAGAAAGATGAGAAGAAGATGAGTCTCGTGATTTGCATGAAACTAGGCATGGGCCTAACCAAACAAACATGACCCTGCCCTCAGGATGTTTACATCATAGAAAAATACAGTGTAGAGAGACTTGATGGATTGTATTTTTTCACCAACAACATTTTGTCTTGTACCACACTAGGTTTCAATGTAGACTTTGGAGATTTTCCTAGAGATCTGGTATTGTTCACCACTTACAATGATGTGTGAAAGATGAGTGCAACTAACCTTGCTTTACATAGATGAGAAAACTGAGGTTTATCAAGGTTAAATAGCAGGGCTTGAAAATTATACAGTTAAGAAGGAGCAGGAGTAGCACTTAAATCCATGTCTGTTTGACTTCAAAGTTCACACTCTTAACCAGTAAACTCACTTTTTTCCATTTCCCTAAAAGGCATTTGATTTTTTAAATAGATAATATGAACTTCAAAGATGAGTCTAAGCAGCACAGATTAGAACAGGCAGTTGGAAGCAAGACATAGGCTATCCCCTCCTTAGGGAATCCTGTAATAAATGTGGAAGAGGGAAAAGCCCAGTGGAGGTGGCAAAGAGAAAGACTGAGTTTTGGTTTATTTTGAGAAGTAAAAGAAATGTACGGGGAACAAATCGGGATGATAGCAAGGGTTTCATCAACTTTTAGCAAGGATTTCTTTTTACATTTAATACATTTTATTGTGAGCTTTTACTTTAAATATTTAAATGGTGTGCTCTAACCACATTTTCACTGTAATGATTGATGACCTCAATCCATTCTCCAGTGAATCCAATAAGGTTTAGGACTAGCAGAATGCATTGGTTAAATAGTTAATCATCTATAAATTTTAATTGGAGCTAGAAAGCTGAACACCCTTTTGATTTTTTCCTCCCCCTTACTTCTTCCTTCCTTAATTAGCTCCCTATCAAGTTGCCCAGAGGTTCCACAATCCTTTGTTGGAATCCCTCTCAAATGCAGATTATCTGTGATGTTGGCTATGAACATATTAATTTATGCAGAGAAATTGGGCATTTGGTTCTAGGAGTTAGAGGTTGAAAAGATATAGGAAAGGCATCAAAAAAGGAAGGGAAGGAGGAAAAAAGATACCCTGTACTGGAAGAGAAGATGAATGCTGAATATTAAATAATTTCATAATTTTGCCTAACATATTTGGATATGGCTGTAAAATAGCACATTTTAACAATTTTTGGGATCTATAAAGCCACGGAAGGGTTTATAGAAATAAGAAATGTCAATCACAATAAAGTTCGCAGGATGAAACCTTGAATAAACAAGGAGAAAGAAGACACAAACACGGGACTGCAAAATTCCTGGGCTGTATAGTAAACAAATTAACAATGCCTAGAGGAAAAACAAACAACTTTCTCAATTAAATTGATGCCACTATCTATCTCATTTAAAGAAAATGCAGAAGAATTCTAAGAATACATCTCACAGGAACTATGAAAATATTTCTAGTTCCAGTGGAGGATACCGAAAACAGAAAGTATGGGGAAGTGCTTAAGTAAGATTTAACAATCCTGTGCTGAGGAAACGCTAATGAAGGATCTCTACCATGCCAAGATTTTAAAAATCCTTAGCAAACTGCTCCCTGAGGCCTTTGCACTATCGTTTCTCTCTTGGTGTCTGACGTATAAAAAGAAAATATTCTGAATGGTAAGTAAAAATCCATTATCACTAATATATTGGCTCAGTTTTAAATTTATCCATGTAAAACGAGCAATAAGAATTTTAAAATTATGAATTCTATATAACTTTAGGTGTAAAAATTAACATAATTTAAAAAAATTTTAATGTTACAACATGTACTTGTTTTTAAGAAAGCATGCATTGAATCCACCAGCATTACATAACCTACTGATTACGTTAAGCAATGAGCTTGTGATGTTTAAAAAGGCTAAGTTAAATATTAAAATATTATTCTATGGTATTTTGTTCTGGAAGTAGTATCTGACTTTTAAACAACATTCTGTAGTAAACTCAGATTTTTTTTAATCTGCAATTTTGTAGCAAAGGCAACTGTTAACATTACTGTTTGCTGTTGAGTTCATATACTTCTAGGGAAGTAAATGGACATTTAAGAGGTGAGATAGCTAGCTTGTCTTCTTTTCCAAAGGTAAATATTGGGATTTGACTTCCACTTGGAATAGATCAACTGTCTCCTACTAATATAAAAATTCATAATGGAATGATAATCTCTGCGTTTCAGTCTCTTGGGGATAAAATCCACAGAGGCAACAGGAAAGGCAGAACAAATCTAGTAAGAAGAGAAGAATGGTAAAATAGGACTGTTCCTTTATTTAACTCCATTAAGTCAGGGTAAGGCTGAAAAAAGCCAGAATCAGTTGCAAAGTTAAAAAAATTTTTTTAAGAAGTTCTTAAGAAAAACTAACATTTACTAAGTATTTATCATGCGCCAGGTCCTTTTCCATACATTATCTTACTGAGAAGTCACACATATTGAGGTATAGTTTATATTTACTAAAATTCACCCCTTTTAGCATACAGTTCACATGAGTTCTGACAAATGTATACAGTAGTGTAACCATTACCACAATCAAAATATAGAACATTTCTATTCTTTGCAGCCAGTCCCTTACCTCTACCCTAGATCTTATCAGGCATCAGTTTGATTTCTGTGTTGTCATTTCCAGAATATCCTACAAGGAATTAAACAGGAGCCTCTTGTGTCTGACTTCATTTACTTAGCATAATGCTTTTGAGATTCATCCACATTCTTGGATGTGTCAGTAGCTTATTTCTTAGTAGTATTTCATTGTATGGACGTACCACAATTTTTAATCCATTCACCAGCTGATGGACATTTGGGTTGTTTCTAGTTTTTTACTTTTTTGAATAAAGCTGATATAAATATTAATGTACAGTGCTTTACATGGATATATATTTTCACTTATCTTTGTATACCTAGGAGTGGAATTGTTGAGTCTTATTGTAAATGTATGTTTAATTTTATAATACAACTCTTTTGCTCAACTCTTTTCAAAGTAGTTGTACCATTTTGCATTCCCACCTACAATGTGTGAGAGTTTCAGTAGCTCCGCATCCTTGCCAACACTTAGTATGCGACTTTTAAATTTTATTTTTTATAGTAGGTATGTAGCAGCAACTTATTTTTAGTTTTAATTTACAATTTCCTAATAACTTATAAAGTTGAGAAATGTTCATGTGATTATTTGCCATCTCTACATCTTATTTGATAAAGTGGTTCTTCAAAACTTTTGCCACTTTTTAATTGAGGTTTTTGTCATCTTATTGAACTGTGAGAGTTCTTTATGTATTCTGGATACATACCCTTTATCAGTCATGCATATTGCAGTTATTTTCTCCAAATCCGTAGCTTGCCTTCAAAGATTCAGCTTTTCCCACTGTTCCAAAAAAAATTACAAACTGAGTTCCACAAAGTTTTGGAGTTCTGCAGAGCTGCCTTGGGCTGCTGAGGAGGATAAGGAGCAGATTAGCTCTTCCTTCCGTCTAACTTTATCTATACATTGTATCTATCTCTATCTATCTATCTATCTATCTATCTATCTATCTATCTATCTATCCTTCTGTCATCTACCTACCCATCTGTCTATGTATCTATCCTATTACATACTTTTAATATTGGGCTACTGCATAAGATTTTATTTTAGCAAAACATCTGACATTACTACCACAACATGACAGTTTGTTTCTTTGCTAGGTCAGCTATAATCTGATGCTCCAAACTTCTGTTAAAGCACTGATGTGAACCTAATAGTAGCTTAACCTAATGGATGTATTTTAAGATTTTGGTGTACCTTTGGCATTCTGAAGTTTTATGGCCTCCCCATATTATAGCAAACATATTGATATTAATTGAATTCCACCTTAAATATATTTTTAAATTTATTTATTCAATGATTTTTATGTCACTATGTACTTATGATATTTATTTTATACATTAGGCTATAACCCAACACCATAATACTTATTTTGTTGCTAAAATTTTTCCAGTTTTGACTACTGGGGACTCTTTCAGTTGACTTTTGTGTCCTAAATATATTTTTTGCATTACAGAAATTTGAAAGGAATTTTATAGTTTCATTTTGAAATTATTTGGCTTTGAATAAGCCACTTAACATTTGGCTATGATATCTCAGCAATCATAATGGATATTCAGGAATTCTTTCAAAGTGAGGAAAAACTCACCTACAAATTATTTTTATATATAATGAGATTTTGGTGAACATTTATAGTAACAAGCCAATGTAATGTATTTAAGTTAGAGCTTATTAATTTTGATTTTGCAGGGTTTTCTTTTTCATGTTAGAGCCAACACTTCCTTTTCTGATTGTATAAGGTCTTGGTTCCTTGAAAAGCTCACAAGTCCTACACCCTGTGCCTAAAGGATAAACGCAAGCAAAGTGTGCAGGAGAAAAGCACCTACTCCCTGCATACTGATTATGCAGAATAAATGTCAGGGTAGCACCAGCAACTTGACAGGTGTAAATGTTAAGATGTTACTTTTACTTCTGCTTTGCTAGTGTCTTCTGTCCCCGCCCACCCCCCCGCCCCTGCAAAAGATGGTAGCCTAAGCAGAAGAAAATAACAGCTGTAACTAAGATCAGATTCAGGAAAGAGAAAGGGAAAGGTCATAGTGAACTGAGCAGATACAGTTACCACAGGAAATAGAGAAACAAATGATGGGGGGACTGGGAAAATTGGGAAAGATATATTCTGTCAATGTTTTCCTGGAAGAGTTAGCTGAACATAATTAGACAAGCTAAAAGGTCTCACATCCTCTGTGGATAAAAGCAACAGCTGTTACTTTACTCCTGGTGGGTTCCCTCTGGTGAAGTGGAAACAGGAGAAACCACATCAGATTAATACCTAATAGGAACCAAGTTTGGAAACACATGCCTCTCACATCATAAATTTCAACAGTCTAACAAAGTTTGTTACTTCCATTCTCCAAACCTTATGTAAATTGCAGTTTAAAAAATTCTAGAGGTTTTTTTTAAAATACTGATTCCTCTTTTCCAGGCCAAAGGATCTGAATTCATTCTGGGGAGAAGCCAAGAAATCTGTAGTGTTAAGTCACCCGAGGATTTTAGTGGTCTCTCAGATATTTCGAGTATTCATTGTAGGCTGGTTTTCCTCAATCTATGATGAGACGTTTTGTACAGAATCTGAATCACAAGTAGGAGATTATGTCTCCTGGGGTTTGTATAATTTGTTAGTCTTTGGAACAGTACATTCTAAGAACGTCTCTTTCTTGGGATGAGTAAAATGTTGAGGGTATTAGGACCTTAAATTCTAATGTTAGCTCATGTGATATGGACAGGACTGGGTATGTAAATTAAGGGACCCAGTGCAAAATGAAAATGTGGAGCCTTTTGTTCAAAAATTGCTAAGAATTTCAAGACAGTGACAACAGAGCATTAAACCAAGCACAGGGGCTGTTGAGGCCAAGGCCCGGGGTGACTTCGGAGATGGCACGTCCATGAAGCGCCCTGAGTAAGGGATTAAGACTCCGGTAAAATGCATTCTGCAAAGTAAGTCTTCAGCTTCAAAAATAGAATAGTTTGTAGGATTAAGGTTAGACATAATCATTTAGCAGAGACGGTAAATTTCTTAGCCTTATCATTAGCCTAAACATTTTCTTTTCTAGTAATGTAGCCTCAGGGTGGGCACACCAAAATGTCCTTTCTGCTTGTGTAGAAGAAAGAATTTATAGTTGATGAAACTTCTTTTTTTCAACTTTATTTTTTTAGATCAATTTTAGGTTTACAGAAAAATTATGCAAAAAATACAAAATGCTTGCATACCCCCTTACCCCCACCATTTTCTCCTATTATTAACATCTTGCATTAGTGTAGTACGTTTGTTACAATTGATTAACCAATGTTGATATATCACTATTAGTTATTGTCTGTAATTCATATTAGGATTCACCCTCTGTGTTGTACAATTCCGTGGATTTTGACAAATGTATAATGTCACGTATCTGCCATCATACCATCATACAGAATAGCTTCACTGCCCTAAATGTGCCCCATGTGCCACAAATTCATTCCCTTCCCCTTCCATTGAACCTCTGGAAAACACTCATCTTTTTACTGTCTCTTTAGCTTTGCTTTTTCCAGACTGTCGTATAGTTGGAATCATATACTATGTAGCTTTTACAGACTGTCTCCTTTCACTTAACACTTCATATGTTTAAAATAGAAAATATCAGTGTGAACTCATGCCTTAAAAAGAAATATATATAAATATTATTTCTGTTACTAATGAAAATGGATCAAATGCAAAAGGAGCTCTTCTGCCCACCATCAATACCTCTTGTACAATCCTGGCACCCAGGTTTTTCACTCTAATACTGTTCTAAAGAGGCAAGGAGTACCATCATCTTAGGCAAAAGAAATATCAGGATGTGCCCTATCATTACCAGAAAACAGGGCAGTGCTGAATGGACAAAGAACCTGTATAGAGGGAATCCACTGGTCAAGTTGTTATTTTTATTATAATAATAACAAAAATAGTTATTGTTAGTTTCAACAAGGTTTATTGGTGACAGCCACTGAGTTCCTAATGGCATTTCAATGAGAACAGCTTATATAAACGTTATAAAAATACTTACAGTACAACAGAGAGGTGAATATAATCAGGTGTGTTTAAATTTATACTGATCTTAAGAATGGAAGAGTTACTATATAAAGGTTTCAGTTTCTTCTATTTTTAGTCTGCTATATGTCTGTTTATAAAGAATATCTGTATGTAGTGGAAAAAATAAAGAGAGCAGCATAGAGAAAGCTAAGAAATCCCAGGAAAAAGATAGAATATTTACCAAGACCAAGAGGGAATGAGCAGTACTGGTGATCTAAAATAAAAATCAGGTAGAGAGGGGTTCAACAAGTAGTCAAAACCAGTGGCCACAAAGAGGAAAATCAACACTGTCCCAGGTTAATAAATAAGCCGATGTCCTTAACAAAGAGAACTAACTACAGAGATTTAATTTCTTATCTCCTTTCAGAAAGTGAAACCCATGTATTACACCACTGATAATAAAATTCCAACAAGGAATATATCAGCTTTTAAGAATACAGAGAAATCTAATTACTCATGTGTTAGATTTATTTAAATATTCATGAAACTTATTTTCAAGGTCTCCTTTATTGAATGTGTGAGTTTAGTAAATTGACCCTTAAAAAAAATACAAATAGTCATGGGTGATCCTCTCCATGAGGTGTTCCATTCAGATATCAAAGAATTGATCACCATTCTCCAAAGGTAACATCTTGAGGCTCCCGAGATTATTTTTTGAAGTAATTATCTACATGAAATAGAAAATAAAATATTATAGTTCATTAAATGCCTATGTAAATTTTGTAACATATGTCACAGGTGCATTTGTCCTGTACTAGTGTAAAATTGCAGTATTTTTATCAAGAGGGAATCAATGAACTTCATCTTGTGGCATGATCTACCACTAACGTGTAAGTTATGCTCTTCTGATCTCAGTGCTTTGCTGGTGCCAAGGGATGAGAGTGGGAACTAGGGAACAGGGCTAGAATGAAAAATTACATATCCTCTTGTAACTTTTGAATTTTGAACCCTATAAATATATAACTATTAAAATTTTAAAAATTATTGAAATCACCCCTTTTAGTCAATTGACGTCTTATCCTTTTAATCAATTGATGTCTTATGACAACTGATGTTCTAGATAAGGGATAGCTAGTATTATAAAGTAATTGAGATAATTAGGTAATGGGCCACTGGCCTTGAAGAAAGTGTAGGAATAGTCGAAGCAGATATCTGGGAAGAACATACTAGAAAGAAGAAAAAGCTAGAGAAAAGCTGTAGGACCCTATTCTTAAAATATATCTAGACGGTGTGTGAAGTCACCTTCAGAAATGAAATTATGGTGAAATTCTTACTACCCATTAAATATACCTATTAAGAGCCAGTGCTGTACATAGTATCCCCAAAATATCTAGTAATTATAGGATGCTTTTATAACTTTACAAATTTGTTGAAGAATAAGACTTTGTTTTAGACTCTAAGGTCTTTCATCCCCTGGATTCTCAACCTAAACTTTCAACAAGGTGGAACCAATTACCATTTAAATTATACCCTAAAGAAGATTGTAAGATGTGCCCACTATTGTATAGGTGCTGTGCCTTTAAAAATTAAATGTCAAATAGAGGTGATAGAAATGTCAACGCAAAAGCATAGAACGTTTTTATTGATTTTACTTTTAACTTCCTTTTAGTTATGATATTAATCTTTTAGATGTCAACAAATGCAATTATTTATTCCTAAAAACAGAGCTTTCATAAATTAAATTTGAAATCCCAAAGCTCTTTCTTTGGCTGTATATCCATTTTTGTTCTCCAAATGAGTTTTCCAGTTGCCATTGTTCTCTAATCTTTTAGCCCTTTAATCTCCTTTCAAAACAGATGTATCTTATTTTTCTATACAAATATGTACAATAGAACATATTTGAACAACCTGAATAGCTGCTTATATAGTATCTTTGTCACACTTCATTATCACAGGCTGTTGGGATGGAAAAAATACAATCCTTTTTCCACTCAAATCTTTAATAGTGGGAATTAAGCAGATACAGTGATGTAAAAAATTTTAAAAAGAAATCACAATCATAGAAAATGAGTGGTTTTTTTTGTGTGTGTTGTAAAGAAGAGCTTGGGAATGGAGGAGGTTATTATTTTTCTCATATGATTACAACTAGGCTTCTCTGCTTGTTTGTAAGGTTCACTCCTGAACCTGTCTGGATCTCTCCTATGTGTTCAGATTTTCCCTCATTGATTTCCAGAACATACTTTGAATGACTTCTCATTTCCCAAGATAAGACATGACCATATAAATAGGTAAGGGTGAAAATGGAGACAAGTATGTGTGTGTCCTCCATAATGTTCTTTGTTGATGGAGACCTTGGGGGTAGGGGTGCAAGAGATCCTTATGTCAGGACATGTGGTTGCTAGTGTCTGTTGTCTCTTCCCATAGTCATTTTGTATACTCTCTACCACTGGTGTTAGGGAAATCGCAGACACTTGTTAAGCAGCCATGGCCCAGACCTCACCTACCCTTATCTCCTTCCCTAGGAAAGTAACAAACACAAGCTAAGACGCCATCTTCCTACAGTTCGCTGTCTTCACCTCCTTTTCTATTGTGTGCCGTTCTGCAACCTGGGGGAGATTTAAGGTTAATGAAAAGGCCTAGCTAGACCTTGAACTTGGAAACAGGGATTAAACAGCCCCAGATGCTTATCAGAACAGGGTTTCTCAGTGGCAGGGTCCTCCTACCTTCCGGGTGAATAAAGAAACACTCTAAAACAGTATAGATTATTATCTCTTCTCCAGCACAAATTGGGGTGTGCAGAACTGCCCTCGGTTGACCCCAACCCAGAGTAGTTTTGAGCTACCCTGGGAGACCAGCTGTGATGGGACTTCTTCCCCTACACTTTTGGACTCTTTGTGTGGTGTAAGTGACAAAGAGATCATTTGCTCTTTCTGGACTCTTTATTCTGTGCAAATTTTATTATTTAAGCTTCTGTCATGTCCTGAAGCTGTGTTCCCATGTCACACCATTGTAGCAACTCGCACCACAACTGGGGCTGGGAACCTTCAAACTGTATTTCTCAAACTCCCAAACTGTCTTGCCAGTTGGCTTTTTGCTAGACTAGAAGGAAGGAGGAAGTGAGAAGCCATTAGTTCGGTCCTTGTGGTACCCTGGGCAGTGATGGCAGCAATAGCGAACAAAGATGAGTGTTGCTCCTGGGTTCCTGCTCACACAGCTTGATTTTGCCAGCAGTAATTTCAGGGGCGTGGTAATTATGGGCTCTAGATAACATTGTTCCCCTTTAGCTCTTGCTGCTGTAGCCTTCTCCTTTTAATCTCTCCAGTTCTCCAATGACTTTGTAATAAATTCCTTTATTAAATTCCCTCTATTTAGAAGGGTCAACATATATTCATGGATACATTATCTACAAAATACTAAGAGAAAGTGTGCATTCTTATTTCTTTTATCAGCTTCCCACCTCTCGTTTTTTGAGCCTCTCTTCCACTTTTAGCTGTTTTTCAAACATCAAAACCCCTTCTGTGCTGGGCTCTTTGTGTACAACCTGGTTGTTCCCTGGAACTTCGGGTGTCTGTGTGACACCTGAGAATCAGAGCTAGAGTTCTGCAACCATGAAAGTCAGTATTTTCCCATACAGAAACTATTAAAGGAGCTGAAAAAGAGATCAGACCTCAATTAGAGATATGAATGAAGCTCTAAGGACTAAGACAAATCAGACTAAAGGGTAAAGGATGATACTGACCATGTTTTAAAACTTCAACTTCTGTGTGAGACCAAAGGAATAGATGGTTATTTGGTGCAAAATTTATATTTTCTGTAGCACGCTTTCTAATTTAACTTGTATGGTTAGTTTATTTGAACACCATAATTACATGCACCTTGAATAGGGAGTGAGATCTTGTTGGTTCGTACAAGTTAGTGTGAAGCCCCGATAAAACCCAGAGTAATTTGGGCAGAGAATAAAGAAGTATTTGGAAAGTCCCCTTGAGGGACTGGGGAAAATGTGGACATATTAAACCTCCCCACCTGGGGGAATTCCTAATATTCTCATAAGCATTGGGAACTACCAATTTAATAGGCCAAGCTCACGATCTTAGGGTTTGCCCTTATAAAGCTTGTTACCGAAAAGGAGAGGCTAAGCCTACTTATAATTGTGCCTAAGAGTCACCCCCAGGGAACCTTTTTTGTTGCTCAGATGTAGCCTGTCTCTCTAAGCTAACTCTGCAAGTAAACTCACTGCCCTCCCCAATAAGTGGGACATGCCTCCTGAGGGTGTAAATCTCCCTGGCAACATAGGATGTGACTCCCAGGCATGAACCTGGTCCCAGCATAGGGAGATTGTGAAAGCCTTCTTGACCAAAAGGGGAAGAGAAATGAAACAAAATAAGAGTTTCAGTGGCTGAGAGATTTCAAACAGAGATGAGAGGTCATTCTGGAAGTTATTCTTATGGATTATATAGATATTCCTTTGTAGTTTTTAGGTATTTGAATAGCTAGAAGGACATACCTGAAACTTTTGAACCATAATCCAGTAGCCTTGATTCTTGAAGATGATTGTATAACTATCCAGCTCTTCAGGTGTTACTGTATAATTGCAAAAACCTTGCGACTGACAATTCCTTTTATCCAGTGTATGGACAGATGAGTGAGAAAACAAAAACAAAAAATAAATAATAGCAGAGATAAGGGGTGTGGGATGTTTTGCGTGTTCCTTTTTCATTTTTATTTGTATTTTTTTTTGGAGTAATGAAAACTGATTGTGGTGATGAGATGATACTCTGAACCATTGATTGTATACTTTGGATAAGAGTATGGTATGTGAACATATCTCATTTAAAATTGCATTTAAAAAATCCTTCTGACCTCTCATTGCCCAGAATTAATAATCATGCTCCCTGTTTTCCATGATCCCATGCTGTATCTCCATACCTTTCTCCATAAGTCTCCATGCTCAGATTCTCTCTCATATCAAGACACATTTATCTTGTATTCCCCATTTCCAGAGATTTCCAGGGTACTGTAGTCTTTTCTGTTCCTCAAACTCAGCTCAACACGACTGTTTTCTGAAGATATACTTCACCATCTCATAAAGCATTAGACTTCCCAACTCTGCTCACATAGCTAGGAATCTGCACTTCTATTAAAACTGATGCTTATTACTTTGTACTAAAATGGATGGTTTATTTATGTGACTTTCACAATAGTCTATGGGTTCTTTGATATCATGTCTGCATCATTACAGCCTAAAATAGTCACTGGCATAGGGACACAATTTTTTTTAATAAAGCAATTCATGTTTTACCTAGAATGATAAACTTCTCTAGGGCAGAGACTTGCCTTTTACATATTGTATCCTGAGCTTAATATCATGCTGAGCCAATACCTGGAGGGCAGTAAGAGATGCTGTGAGTTAAGCAAAAGTGGTGATGAAAGTCAGGGATTAAAGAGGACAGACAGGAACCAAGAGACAGGAATATAGATGTATAAGGACAATTTGACTAATTTTCTCAACAGAATCTTTTTGCCCAAAGCCATCTGAATTTGCATCGGATCTTTTCTCTGAACCCAGTCCTGCCACTCAGAACCCCTGCACTAAGCTACCACTTGTATTAGAAAAGAGCAGTTAATTAGTCACTCAAATGTGTGAAGGCTCTTGTCCAAATTTTGATCACTTACCTAAAGCTTTATCTCTTGAAAGTATTAAGTAACAAATAATGGATTAAGATTACATCATATAGGGATAGGTACATTTAAACAAAGAAAGCCTAGAGACTCCTGGGAGCAAAGGAAAAGTGTAATGGATTAAGATTACATCGTATAGGGATAGGTACGTTTAAAAAAAGAAAGCCTAGAGACTCCTGGGAGCAAAGGAAAAGTGAATTTCAGACTCTGTGTTAGGGGCAGGAGGAAAAGGCACAGAGGACTTTTGACATTCATAAAGTACTTTGAATCAGGCAACAACCTCTTCTACCAACATTATCCATAGGTAAGTGAACACATTTATACTAGCAGGTCAGCATGGGGGAAAAATAATTCCAGTGCTTATCAGCAATTTTGGTAATTGCAAAGTGGTCACCTCAAATCATGGCCCAAGAAGGAACGATATACTTTTGAAGGGCATTTTCTGTTTAGTTATTACTTCTGCATCTGTCCTAAGAGTCCCTGGAAGAGCTCAGTAATATTTCAAGGAGGGCAATTCACAAAAGTGTGATGACACACAAAATGCTGATGATCTTTTGAGCAGAAATATAAACTGAATTGTACACATTTTTAATCGTCTTTTATTTAGAACTTATCAAAAAAAGAGTGTGACAACCTTCAGAAGATATCTCACTGCAACAATAGAATCAGAACAACATTTGAGTCAATGACTTAATATTAGAATCAACAGAAACCCTAGAAACAACCGTGATTACTTTTGAGTAATAGATGTAGATATATAGATATACAGTTTTCCTTGACAAATATTGAAATGAGGGATTTAGCTAGATCTCTCTAGTGCATTGGAGACCAACTGGTGCTCTCAGAGCACATACCCCAAGCTCTCTTATCCTTGCTCTTGCTTCAACATTCTTGCTCCTGATTTTCCTGGAAAGAACTTGGACAAGAGCTGCTTTAAAGTGACTACTTGCATGAGAGGTAGGTATTTTGAATTTTAAAAATTATAATAATGGAAATGGTGCACACAGTTTGTATATATTTTTACTTGAAAGTATATTGATTCTATATGATCATGATGATCAAGATTTCTGATGGGTAGTTACAGGTGTATGATTGTTAAAAATTTGTAAAGGAGTTATATAATATATATAATGGTAAATACAATGATATATGATGATATAATAATAAATGAAATTTATTTCATTGAGAAAAAGATTTCAAAGCACATAGTCTTTGAAAAAGAATCATCAAAAGAGGTCTTCAGCAGTGAAAAGTCTAACAACAGTATAAAGGTAATGTAACTGAGACAAGTAATACAATAGATTCATGTTTGAATTGCTTCTCAGTCATCAAATAACCTTAATGTTTGAGGCATTTTCACACATTATCTCACTCAATTTTCACAATTACTTTCCGGGGTTTTTATTAACACTCTCAGCTGTGGATTTTCTGGTTCAAAGAGGATAAATAATTTTTGCAAGGCCACATAGCTAATATTCATCAAAGATAATTGAAACCTAGGTATGCAATATGTTATACCATTAATTTTTCCTGCTCTATTACACTGCCTAGAAATATTTAAGTTCATACCAGGCCTTGATAGAAAATTAATTCCCATGAAATTTTCCCAACCAATATTTTCATATGTCTAATAATTTTTAATAGCAGTTTACAAAATCTTTAAAACAATTTGAGATTTTGCCCTTTCTTTTAAACAAACAAGCTAACATGAACAGTAATGTTCTATAATAAAGGACCTGTTGTGTAGCAAGGCAGTCATGAATTCTTGTTTTCTTTTCAGGTAAATTCTGCTTACGTAACAAGTAAACGAGTAATCCAGTTTAAACCTGCCCTGATTTTTGAGTAAGTCAAGTTCTTCTATTATCAGCTTTTAGACCATCACATTTCTTTCCTTCATAGCATTTTCTATGTTTGTAATTATGCATTGTTTATATGAATTTGTGTGTGTGTGTGTGTGTGTGTGTTTAAACTAGATTACAGCATTGGATGTTTTTATTCCACCTTGAATCCCCAGTTCCTGTAACAATGCTCAAAGGACAATAGACCCTTAGTAAATAATTGTGGATGGATGGATAAAGAAGGCAATCAGGAAATGAAGAGGTCATTATGGAGTGTTGGTCTTAAAGAAGCTTCCATGAATGACCTGGAATTTAACCCGGACTTTGAAAATGGGGCAAAAGGATCTTAAGCCATGTATTGAATATATGCAATCTTTATTACAGTTTTAATTTTCTTCCTTCAGGTGCAACCAAGTAGATGCATCCTAAATTAAGCCTCACCACTTTCTTTTCAACATGTGTGGGAGGAGAAAATCTTGGTATACTAAGCAATGCACCTAATTAAAAGAGGAAATGAAAATCGTTCTTGAAAGAACAGAGTCCCACTTCCCCTCTGGTTTCCTTTAGTAAGATATATCCTTGAACTACAAAATATTTCATTAGAAAGCACTTTTACTAAAAGTGAAAATTAAAGCCACACTCACTTTTTCTACAGATCTGTATGATGCATTAGGAGAAGTAACAAGCAACTGCATCTTGGTTTAGAGTCAACTTGACACATTTTGTTTGATTGTTGTTTGGACTGCATAGTGTCTGAAAAGCCAGTACAACTAGGGCAGGCATTTCACTTGGTCAAAATACAAGATGCTTAGCATTCACTGCCTTTCAGCAGTTGAATTTAAACCTATATGTCTCCTGCCTAGCCCATGTAGATGTCTGAGTTTTCAACTTTGACAGAACTATCTCACTTTCTCTTTTTGATTATCACCAAAGGACTATAACCTTATCAAAGTCTTCTTTATTTGTGCAACTGTTCCTTCCACCTTTTTCTTAATTTTATCTCACATGCACTTTCCTGGCCCTCTCCCAGACTCTTGCTTTTAGTTTTAATTTGATGACCTAGGAAATTAAAAGTTAATTAGTGTCTTTCTGTTGTTTTTTCATCTTCTTACTTTGAAAGAAGACTATCTCTAAAGTGTAATGTCAGGTTTTTCCTTGCCCTGGTACTTCACAATATTATCCTTCATCTTCCTCTGGAACAAAGAGACTAAAAATAGCTTGTAGGCCTTTTCCATGCAGCATGGAGAGAATATTTACTTTGTCACCAGATGATCCTTCAAATATGCTTTCCAGCCTTCTTATTGAAATGCAGCATCCACCCCCACTTACCCACTCCCTCCCTCTTATCCTTACCCATAATGTACTTTTCTGTGGGTCATTTTTTTTTCTCTTAGATAATTGAGCTAGAACTGTATATAGTCTAGACAAATTCTTCAAGATGAGACAAAATGACAAAAGAATATGTCTTAAGAAATAATGACCAGGAAAGGACATGTCATACACTACTCTACTCCTGATTGATTTCCTTCATTACTTAACTTCAGCCACACAAGAGCCATACACATTAAGAAATCTGTATATTCTGCTCTCCCAGGACTATTTCTGCTTAACATTTGGAAAACTCAGCATCATCTTTAGATGTTGAGAAAAGAATGCCCAGTTAAATTATAATAAAGAAAAGCAAAGATCTCTAAAAATAGGACTCAAAAGAATGTTATGAGGAATACTTTGATTAAAAAAAAGCTTTGTATTTTCATAGTCAATAAGAGAGGCATCAAGATATGGTGAAAAATCAGAATGAAGCGGCAGCCAGGAGCTCTGAGTTCTGGTCCTGGTTTATCATTAATTCACCATGTGACCTTAAGGAAGTCACAAACTTTCTGGACTCATTGTTTTCATTTACTAAATGAAGCAGTCAGTAAGATGATTACCAAGTTAGTTTCTAGATCTAAATGCTATGATGCTTAGGCAGAAAGTACCCTCATTTACTAATAATACTGTAATAAAATAACTGGAACAAAGACTTGGTGTCAGACTGACTGGGCACAAATACTGCCTCTGCTTTGATCTTTGGTCAAATTTTAACTTCTCTAAATCTCAATCTTCTCATATGTAAAATGGAGATGATGACAGTACTTATGTGATAGTGTTGTTGGTGGATTAAGAAAGATAATTCTTGTAAAACCATGTTATCGTGCTTGGCACTCAGAAAGCACCCAGATGCTAGGAGTCATCTCAGAAATGTCTAGGAAGAAAACTAAACATATTCTTGAATCTAATTGTTAGATGAGTTTAAGATTTCCTAATTTGATATAAAATATGATGTTAACAGGTAAAACATAGTTAATTGCATTCCTCTTCCTAAACTCTGGGTGTCACTTAGGATTAGCATGTTGGTTTAGTGGGGAAATGGCCTGAGACAAGGGCTAAATTCTGCCTTTCTCTGAGCTTCAACCTTACGCCTTTGACAGCTCTTAGTCTTCTGAGGAGTTTACCTCAAACCCAGGTAGCTACTGTCTGTCATGAACAAGAATTTACAATACATGTGGCAACGGATGATCCAGCTTCCATAATTTGCAGTCTTAACTATCCACTAAAGCCAATCTGTCCTTAAATACGAAAAACACTCCAGGACCACAGACCTGTGGTTTCCATGGCAACAACATAGGTCAATCAATCTGCAGTCACACCTTCAGCAGCCATAAATGCATTTGGCAATTTACCGTCTTCTGTGTTTCTTTTTGTTTGAGCCTCTCTCATTTGCTTGACTCCCATCTGTATTAGGAGAATCTCAAAATGCAAAACTATAGGAGCTGAATTTAAATGAGAAGTTATGGAGGTAGGGGCTTTCCTTAAAAAAAAACACTGATGAGCACAGTTTATTTTATAACTCATAGACATGTCCTTTTATATTCTAAAATTCAGAATCTTGCTTCCCATATTCTATTCAGCTTGCAAGTCTTTGCTCACAAAACCTATTAGAAAAGAAAGTTTCTGCTTTCCAAACCTATCTGGATATCATGGCTATCAAATCTATTAGGATACATTTCAAACTCCTTAAACTGGCATGCAATGCCTTGCATGGTCTGACCTCCCTCTCACCTTTCTCCTTTTACACTCTATACTCAAGTCATATTTATCTCTGCTCAGTTTTTTTGAGCACACCGTATCTCTTGGGTTCATGCTTTCCCCACTTTTTGGAACACTGCTCCTTCAGCCACTTTCCTGCTTGTCCACAGTCCTGCTTGTCCTCAGGTCTCCATTTAGATGTCACTTTCTGCAGAAAGACTTTCCTTAACTGAAGCCTTGTTTGGTCTTCCATTACACCTTGTGCTTCCCTATCATATCATTATCATGATACATTCTAAGAACATATAAAACTGACTAATTCTCTTGTAGTCTGTAAACCCTATGAGTGCAGGTTCTACATCTATTTCTATACCCTACCTTACACCCACCAACCACACTGCTGAATTCCCAGTGCCATCCCAATGATACATCATAGACACTTGATAAATATTTGTTACTTGACTGAAATCCCTTTTACCAAGTAATCAATGCCATTTGTTATAAATTTCATTGCCTTAATGTTCCGCAACCTCTTGTCTATCCCATTGAAGGCATTTACCAAAATGTGCTTTTCACTCAAGATATTTGCAATCTTCCTGTCTTTCAGAGGGATATTAGTCAATATCCATTCACTCAAAATGGACAAGTTTTAAAACTCCTGATCTATTTTTCTTTTTCATAATCTATTCTGTTAGCCTTTGATTTTAGATCCAACTCAATGTAGTTATCCAAGACGATTTTAAAGTAAGTGGCAAGGGAAAATATTGAATGAAGTAAGTAGCACCTCTGAGCCATTGTTAGTTATCAGACAAGTCTACTAGCATTAGCATGGTGCCTAGACAGCCCAGTGCTATGTTTCAGAGCTCATCATACAGAAGGCAGGGGAAGAGTGGGAAAGACACACTGCTTTCCAAATGGTACACCATGTGGCTCCATTGACTATATTACTTATAACAATAGCATGATTAAAATAAATTTAATGTCATCTGTAAATGAACTAATAGAAATTACATCTATTTGGACCCTAATGAAAATAGTCTGATGAATAGTAAGAGCTCCGTTACATTTCAAATTCTTTTTCTCTTCATCGAATTGATTAAATCATGTTCCCTGGATAAAAGTGTACATGGTATATGGAATGCTTGTAGTGAAATGTTAATTTCTTTCCTTTACACTAGAGAACTGCATTAATAACATCACCTCTACAGTACAGAATTCTTCTCTAACTCAGAAGATTACCTCTGTTTTAAAATTTGCAAAATAGAAATTTAGTAATTGGGAAAATTCTTTGCGGGGAAGAAAAACTTCTATCTAAATTCTTTGCATTTTGACATTAGAAAACTAAGAATGTTTTTCTAAATTTAGTTTATAAGTGATATGAACTCCTGCAGAGCACTTGGGGGACAGTCTGTTTATTTCTCCACATTAAATTTAAACTATTGAAGCTCCCTTGACTTTGATGTCTTCTCCTAAAGCCATCAAAATGTAAGGAAGTAGAAGAAAAAGAATTAAGGGCTTAGGAAACCCAAAAAGTTCAAGCAATTTGTCTTTCAGGGAGAGCATGGTTTTTGGTAAGCCCACACTACTTACTGCCACCTAATGCTACCTTTGAGAGCTTGATTTGTGAGTCTATTTGCCCTGCTGGTCTACCCATTGGTATATCTCTACGGGCCTGTCAACAGCCCTGGTTTTCATGGCCTCTATCCTCATGCTCAACATGGGCTAATTTCCCCCTTTCTTAAGTTCCCAAAGTAAAATGGATGATCCATAAATATCTTCAATCCATAGACATATATCCCTCTGAAGTCCCTGAAGGATAAGGGTGTGAGTGTTAAGACAAAATCAGTCAGGCATCCATCCTCCTCAGATAAGAACTATTGCCCCCTCTCTCCCCAGATATCCATACCCCCAACATTCCAGATTCAGTCACCACTTTAACTTCTGGCAAAGACTGAGTAACAAGGACCAGATATACATCCCCACTGGAAACAACTGTAAAACTGACAAAATGTATGAATAATGATTTTCAGGATATTGGGCATCAGGAAACACAGGGCAGTGATCCCCAGGAGGCAGAGGAAAACAAGGTAATTCCTATTATTGCCCCAACTTACCACTTAGAGAAAGTTTCCAGGTCACAGCATGGCAAACCCAGATGGAGCTCAGGGGTTTCTGAAGTTGAGGAGATGGAGCTGGAAGACTGGAGAGAAAAAGGCTGCTTGAGCTCACAGAGCAGAATACTGGAGAGGAGAGATGCAAACAGAGAGAACACTGGAGAAATGTAGATGGTCCTCCTTGAGTCTTCAGCTGAGTACCACTCAGGGGATGCATGTGAGGAAAGGACCCAAGGCGAGAGAGGAAACTACCTGAAAGTATCAGAGGAACCAATCTGCATAGCTCACCCGGGGCCAGGAACAATTCCTATTTCCACTGGACACAGCAGGACACCTCGTAACTCATGGGACCTTTGGGAGAGTACTCCACTACTGAGAAATTTTACCCTACATTAAAAATTAGCCCTAAACTAAAGTACCCCCATCTAACAAAATTTTGAAGCAAGACCTAAAGAGATCAAACATTTCAAACTTTTTTCCAAGCAACTTAACTGCATTCTAAAACAAAGCTCAAGAATACTTACAGTCTTATAGTAATACAAAAATGTCTAGTGCCTACCTATAAGGGGTCAATTCATCAAAAGGACATAATGATACTTAATGTTTATATACCTAATAACAGAACTTCAAGATATATAAGGCAAAAACTGTAAAGAAAAAAAAAAGCAAAAACTTTTTTAAACTACAAGGAGAAAAAAATTTTAGTTAGAGATTTCAGCCCATCATCTCTGAATAAATTACAGAGGAGATAAAAAAAAAAAACTATCAAAAATATAGAGGACTTGACCCAACTAGTCATCAACTGATGAATGGATAAGCATAATGTGATATATACATACAATAGAATACTATTCAGTCATAAAAAGGAATAAAGTACTGATTCATGCTTCAAAATTAATAAACCTTGAAAACACTATGCTAAGTCAAAGAAGCCAGTTACAAAAGGCCACATATATATGAAAAATCATTTATATGAAAAACTCAGAATGGAAAAATCTGTAGAGACAGCAAGTGGACTAGTGGTTGCTAGGGACTGGGGGAAGGAAAAAATGGAGAGTGATTGCTGATGAGTATAGGATTTCTTCAGGGAATGATGAAAACGTTCTGGAATTAGAAAGTGGTGATAGTTGCACAAATTTGTTAATATACTAAAAACCATGGAATTGTACACTTTAAAAGGGTAAATGTTACAGTATGTGAATTATTTCTCCATTAAAAAAATAATATAGAGGACTTGAACAACACTGTCAATCAAATTGCATTAATTGATATTTCTATCATACTATATCCAACAATGCAGAGCACACAATCATTCAAGTGCACATGAAACATCTGCCAAGATAGACCCTATTTTATACCATAGAATAAGTTTCAATAAATATAAATGGATTCAAATAATACAAAGTATGTTCTCTGACTGAAGTTCATTTAAATTATAAATCAATAACAGAAAATACCTGGAAATTTCTCAAACATTTATAAATTAAATAACAAACTTCTAAATAACCCATGGTTGAAAATAATAAAAAAGGAAATTAGAAAGTAGTTTGAACTGGGTTGAAATAAAAACACAACATATCAAAATTTTTGAGATGCAGTTACAGCATTACAAAAAGGGAAATGTATAATGCTAAATATCTATATTAGCAAAGAAGAAAGGCTTCAAGACATTAACACCAGCATCCACTTTAAGAAACTAGAAAGAGCGAGCTAATTAAACCTAAAGTAAGAAGAAGAAAGGACATAATAAAGTAAGAATAGAAATCAATGAAGTAGAAGACATAAAAATAATGAAGAAAATCAATGAAACTAACAACTTGATCTTTGAAAAGAGAGAGAAGAAACAAATTACCAACATCAAAAATGATAAGAGATCACATCACTACAGATTGTACAGATATTCAAAAGATAAGGGAAGATCATAAATAATTGTTTGCCAACAGTTTGACAATTTAGAGGAAACTAACAGAATCCTTGAAAGACCAAACTATCAGAGCTCACTCAAGAAGAAATATACAACCCAAATAGTGCAATATCTATAAAAGAAATGAATTAGTAGTTAACCTTCCTGCAAAGAAAACTCCAGGATCATATGGCTTCACTACTAAACATTAAAAGAAAAAAATACCAATTCTACACAAACTCTTTCAGAAAATTCTGGCCAACACCAGATTCCATGACCATACTCCTCTCCATTCTTGATATAGTAGAGCTTGATTGCTTCACATAGTATCGTAAAAACCCAAAGGACAGTTTACCAATTGTCTTTAAGCAGGCCCTTCCTGCCTAGCACTTCCCTTTCTTGACTCAGCACAGAAAGCTGATTATTCAGTCTCTGTAATAAAATAACTTTATTATGGTCAGTGGACTCCCAGAACTTTAAAAACACAAGAGGCTTCTTTTTTTTTCTTCATTCAGTTCTGAGGTCCCCGTGTCCTAACACTATCACAGGTAGCTAAGGTGATTTTCTATAGTGTTTATTTTCCCAAAAAAACAACAAAAGTGAAATGCAAGTCATAATATCACTGTTGTCCTATACCACTCAGAAAGTATGCAAATTTTGAAATAGCTCCTATTTGTCTATTAAAGAAGAAGATGATATACGTTGCTCTCAACTTCTAGATAGGTCCTGGGGCAGATGGTCACATTCTAAAGTCTCAAACAAGAAGCTTTTGCTAGAATAATTAACATCCATACCCAGATGGTACCTAGTTATGGAGAGGTGAAAGAAACCTGACAAATAAAACCAGAGTTTATGCTTTGTAAGATCCTGGGGACCAGGCTGCATTGGACAGGTGAGTTAACCAAGAACAGCTGAAGGAGTGTTATCTAAGGAGAGTGAGAATCTAGAGGTGGGTTCTGGAGAAGCAGTCCAACTGTCTAATCTTAGCAGTAACTGGGAGGTTATAAAGCAAGGTTGTAAATAACCCAGGGCATATTTGCTGTGGAGGTCAATAATAGGTTGAGAACTGAAGTATAAGACAGATTGGAGTGAAATATTTCAAGTTGCAGGCTGAGAGCAAGGGTAAGGAAGTCAGGTGCTCATTGTTGCTGGATGTTGGTCACAGAGTCTTATAGAGATTAACTAGCTATAAGACACAGGATGTGACAGTCTCCAGTGCACACAGAAGACTGCTGCACTGATTGGGTTTCCACCTGGTTTGGACACTGCCAAGTGCACAGCTGCAGTCAGGGAAAAGTGGGCTTGAGGGGCAGAAGTGACCCAAGAGAGCCATCTGCTGGGAAGACAGGGAAAGTGCACCCTGGCAAAAAGCAGTTCAGCCAAATTTTATACAGATATCCACATAGACTTGCATCTTCCAAAATAACCTTATTAAGATAAGCAAATGCCATGAAATCAACAGAAAACCACAAAGCACATGAAGATCCAAGAAGATATGGCCAAGCATAATGACCAAATAAAAAAGCCAGAGGAGATACACAACTTGAAAAAAACTAATCCAAGAAGTACATACAAATCTCAAAACAACTTCAATATGTTGGCTAAAGACATAAAGGACATCAAGAAGACATTAGAGAAGCATAAAGAAGAATTTGAAAGAGAAATAGAAAATAACAGATCTTATGGAAATGAAAAATACTGTAGATAAAATTAAAAATCTACTAGATACACAAAACAACAGATTTGAAGATGCAGAGAAAAGAAGTGATCCAGAGGATAAGGCAGTTGAATGTAGATGCACAAAAGAACAAATGGTGAAAAAGATTGAAAAATTTGAAACAGATTTCAGAGAAATGATGGACAACATTAAACACACAAATATAAGAATCATTGGTGTGCCAAAAGGAGAAGAGAAGAGGAAGGGCTAGGAAGAGTATTTGAGGAGATAGTTGGGGAAGACTTCCCAACCCTTATAAAAATACATAAATATGTAAATCAAAGAAGCCTAATGAAATAAAAATAGAATAAACACAAATAGACCCACTCTGAGACACACACTAATCAGCTTGTCAAATGCTGAAGAGAAGGAGAAAGTCCTAAAAGCAGCAAGAGAGAAGCAATTCAGCACATACAAGGGACTACTGAACAGGCACCATGAGGCAAGAATGCAGTGGTATGACATATTTAAGATTCTGAAAGAGAAAAATTGTCAGCCAAGAATTCTTTATCCAGCAAAAATAAGGAAGAGTTTAAAATTTTCAGAAACAAATGTTGAGAGAATTTGTTAATAAAAGACCTGCCTGCAAGAAATACTGAAAGGAGCTCTGCCAGCTGAAAAAAAGAAGCCAGGAGAGAGAGGTCTGGAGAAGGGCACAAAACTGAAGAGTAATAGTAAAGGTAATTTAATTATTACTTAATTAAATAATTACTAAGCTTGTTATTGCAAAGGAGAGGCTAAGCCTACTTATAATTGTGCCTGAGAGTCACCCCCAGAGAACACCTTTTATTGCTCAGATGTGGCCTCTCTCTCTAAGCCACCTCAGCAGGTGGACTTGCTGCCATCCCCCCTATGTGCGACATGACTCCTAGGGGTGTAGGTATCCCTGGAAACATGGGATGTGACTCCTGGGGATGAGCCTGGACAGGCATTGTAGGAATAAGAAAGACTTCTGGACCAAAAGGGGGAAGAAAAATGAAACAAAATAAAGTTTCAGTGGCTGAGAGATTTCAAATGGAGTTGTGGGGTCATTCTGGAGGTTACTCTTATGCATTATATAGATATCTCTTTTTAGTTTTTAGTTTATTAGAATAGCTAGATGGAATATCTGAAACTGTTGAACTGCAATCCAGTATCCTTGATTCTTGAAGATTAGTGTATAAGTACATAGCTTATACAGTGAAATAGTGTGATTGTGAAAACCTATGGCTCACACTCCCTTTATGCACTGTATGGACAAATGAGTAGAATCATGGGGAAAAAAAGTAAATGGATAATAGTGGGAGGAGAGTGGTATAGGATATTTTGGGTGTTCATATTTACTTTTGTTTTTTGGAGTAATGAAAATGTTCAAAAATTGATTGTAGTGATGAATGCATAGCTATATGATGATTCTGTGAACAATTGTATGCTTTGGATGATTGTATGGTATGTAAATATATTTCAATAAAATTGTATTTGAAAAAAGAACATCAACCAGCTACATCCCTCTTCTACATAATGTCCACACCCCTTTTCAATATGAACAAGTTAGAGTGGTCATTGCCTGAATATCCCTGAAGATTGAGACTGTGATCAAATAAGAGGGAGTAGTAGTAACAAACAAGATATAATCTAACAAGGATTATGACTACTGAATCATTATATAGATTTTTGTTTTTACTCTCTAGTGTATTAGAACAGCTAGAAGGAAATAACGGAAGTTGTGGAACTGTAACCCACACTACACTTTGAAATTTGCTCTATAACCACTTGTTAAAACCATACTTTAAAAGTTTTCAGTTTTCTGTATATATGTAATATTTCACAATAAAAAAAAAGTTTTAAAAAAACCCCACAAACTCAAATGTTGGTCTTGGGAAAGATCAATAAGATTGAGCAAATTTTAGCTAGACTTGCAAAGAAATAAAAATTGAGGGGAAAAACACCAAAAACCAAATCAGAAATGAAAGTGAAAGCTAGGAGAAGACTTGCAGGGCTGGGATCCAGATCTCTCAGCAGAGGGAGCCACTTGGCTTGCTATGTCAGGAGCTCGGGAAGAGGGCCTGGGAGCTGATTCTCAGATTCTGAGGAGACAGTGCTGCCTGGCTGGTGCTGGCACTCTGACAGGGTGCTGTAAAGCTGTTTTGGAAGTGCTGGAAGAAACTAGAAACTGGAATCAGCTGCTAATGCTAGAGTAAAACCTGGCAAGGTTAGGAAAAATGTAGTTCTTCAGAATTCGAACCTTAATTCAGAGCAGCATATAGGCGGGTGGATTTAGAGAGGAGTTATCAGAGCTTAATAACTAGGATGGTAAACATTTGTTTCTTTGTTCATTGTCTTTTCTTCACTACTAGACACTACATGCCAAGGACCCATATTTCTCTTTTTACTATCATACTCCTCCTGCACATTCACCCTTCCCACCACCATGTGCACAGCCCTGTAACACATAGATAGAAAGTATACAATAAATATTCCTTGCATGGATGAAAAATGGGTGAATTTATTAGATTTTTCTCAAAATAATTTAGCAAAATGTACAATTCAATTCATACCAATTTAACAAGTATTGAGTACCTCATATGACAGTCTAGGCATTGAGGATAAAAACACAAATGCAAGGCAGTTCCTTACTATTCATCTGGAAATTTGAGACATTTTCACATGATATTAAGTAATAATAAAATGTGATAGCACAATAAAGAAATAACTGAAATTGTGGAACTGTAACCCATAACAATGTTTGAAATTTGTTCTATAACTACTTGTTAAACTGTACTTTGAAAGTTATTACTTTTCTGTATATATGTTATTTTAAAAATGTTAAAAATTGTGATAGCAGACACTGATATGTTTAAATGTCCAAAGAATTGAACAGGCAGCAAATTCTATAGGAGGTCTGAAAAGAAAAAGGTGAATGTAGGTTTGAAATGATTCAGAAGATTTTTGAAGAAATAATGATCTGCAGCAGGCTTGGAAAGGGGCAGATAAGCAAAATTGCGGAGGTGGGATAAGTTTGGCAGGTTTTGAGGTGATTCTGATGAAAGCAGAGAAATGAGGAATTAGTAGAAATCACTGGAAAAGTAAATTGGACCCAACTGTGGAAAATCAGAAAGTCTGGAGTTTGTATTATGGGTTTTATGTCTTTTGCAAAAAAGGAGGCATTAAAAGTCTTTCAGCAAAGGAGTGATGTGGCCATTGGGGATATTCTTAGAAGCTAAATCTGGAAGAATTCTGGAGAAATGATTGAGTGGATAGAAACTGGAAGCAGGAAGGCCAGTTTTGAGATTGTGACAATTATGAGTCAGAAAAAGAGGGTGGAGGTAGAAATGGAAGAAAGAGATAAATTCAGGTAATTTTTGGAGGAGAGAATCAATATAGCATAAAATCAGATTTAATCCAGAGGCAAGGAGAGTAGATATTCTAGATATTCAATCCTCAGTAACACAGTGAGAAGGTTCAGAAGGATGGAGTTGGAGAGAACATTGCATTTCATCAGAAGAACTTGATTAATAATGGCATTAGTAAAACAAAAGCCCCAGTAAATATTTATCCTCCAAAAAACTAAACCCAGTTTTTGCAAATGTTACAAGTCTGGAAGAATATATATATCTTCATCTTGAGGAGCTTCAGAGGTGCAAGGTTTCTGGAAATTACAATAGTCAGATGATGTCTCATTTCCATAGACATGCTCCTCAAAATTGAATTGTTGTGTGTTTTCGTATAGTTCCTTCTCAGTTTCTTCTTTAGCTTTGGAAGGACGCGTTTCCACATTTTCATAATCATCATGTAGGTTAGTTCCCCTGACAGCAGATCTGTAGTCTTGTGTTTGAGCTGAGATTTTATCCCTTGGACCGACAACATAGGGACTCAAGGAGCGTGGTTTAGTATAGTCTTTTCTCTTGCTTCTTCTTTGCAAAAACCTTGGCAAGGTAAATCGGGTTGAGTTACGGTGCTTCCAGTGCCAAACACATCCAATTCCACAGAATACCAGGAGTGAAAGAAGGAAAATTCCCAAAGAAATGGCCACTGAAGAATTTTCACAGCTTTTCAACATTTCTTCACAGACAATATTGTTCAGTGGCATGGTGGTGTACTTAATGAATGCACGGGTACAGACCAATGTAATTCTCTGTAGCGTTGTATAGTTCAATAATTTTGCAAGCTCTGTTAGGCAATTCCTTTTCAGATCTGAAAGAATATTATCTAGCAAAGTTCTGAAGCAATTAGAGGAGGGATTGAGTAAACTCAGTTTTGAAAGATGGTTCTCTGTAGCTGATGCTTTTTACATTACAAACATTAATGTATAATTGCACCATATGGGGGGATTTTATTCCATTCCACTTCTTTTTCTATCAACGAATCACAAAATAAGCAGAAATGAATGAAAGGTAATAGCAGAGAAGAAAACTCAAAGAAAGGAAGGCTCAACAATCTACCGGGCAGAAACCTGCTATACACTAAAATATATTAATTGAATATTTATTAAACAGCATAATAAAAAATTACCAATTTCTTTCAATACATTGAGCACCAACATTTATTTTATTCTGGCTTCAATATAAAGCACAGTACTAGCTGTTGTGAGAAGATTAGAAGATTAAATTAGAAGCACCTGTCCTTGCTCAAGCTCAAGTAGTTACATTAGTTTTCAATATGGTTGTTGACAATAAGGCCAACAATTTTCAAGTGAAAGACAATGTTCTGTACTCAATAGGAGGAGAGGGAAAAGAGCTTACATGTACAATCATTTCCATTCCTACCACCTCCTCATTGAAGTCTTGCCCATCCCTATTTGGAATGGACAATGACCATATCATTTACTTAGTCACTCATTCCTTCATATGCCTATATTAATTAGTCCATTTTCTATTAAAGCATGATCACCTTACCTTATGGGGAATTGTGTTTCTAGGAAATTGTGTGACTTCCTACTAGCTGAATGGTGAGCTGAGATCAAGTTTCTTCATTTTTATATTCCTAGAGAATGGCATTCACCTAAGACAGAAATGTCACTCAATCAATATTTATTGAATGAATGATTAACAAACAAATGACTCCAAATTTCAGTATCTAATTGCTTAAGTTGATGGTTTAAAACTCAAGATATGTCTTCTAAATAGTGTAGATGATATTTAAAAGATGAGAGAAGCCCTTTGAAGCAAAAACATATATATCTCTTTGAAAGTCTTCCAATTTACCATTTTTCTCATATCTTCCAACAAATAGCTTTCATTCAGTTAAGATTTTTAGGGTGTTTTCAGTCAATAGTTTAAAATGGCAAAGAGGAGAAAAATGGGAAGTATTCAACCAGGCTGAATGTTCTATTACGATTTTATCATCAAAACATTATTAGTGAATGTTTTCAGCCTGGATGTAGAAATAATTACATCAAATGTAGTAATGCCGTGGCATGATCATAACCTATGAATGTTATCATCAATAATCTATATTGAGAGTTTAGTTTGGGTCAGCTTTTAAACACTCTTACATGGATTATCTCATTTAATCCTACAGCTGGCTTAGGAAGTAGATATGATTCCTATCACCATTTTATACATGAGAAAAGAGAGAATTAAAGACATTAGATCAATTCCCTAACAGTTAAGAAATGACTGAACCAGAATTCAAGTAAAATTTTCCCTAAAATATTATTTTTGCCCAAGTATCTGTAAATTAAGTATGTCCATGACTAAATTTGATTAGCTCTGAGGTTTTTGAGGGCTGGAAATCATGTCATATTTATCTCTGTATCACCACCACCAGCACCAGGCACAGAATAGAGATTTATTGAATATTTGTTGAGTGAATAAAGCAATCTGCTTCTAGAACAACAATAGTAAAGATAAATAAGGAAAAGAAAGCCCACCAAGTTTTGTGCCCTTCCCTCAGTGAGTACTCGTGAATGATAGCAAGCCTTTCTAAATTTCATCAAGGTAGAATATATCAATGTGCAAATTTTCAGTTTGGCATTTCATGAGATACCAAATTGAATAACAGGCAGTTAATTTTAAAAATGCTTTTGATAAAAATGTGGAGACAGACACTCCTCATCTAGACACCTTTTAATCTCCTTGGAATTTTTAGGGTTGTTTTGGGGGTGAGAACTGTGTAGTTTATCACATAAGATTTACAGTCTGCAGCATCCCTCCTTTATAAGGCCAGACACAATTCTGTGTTCAAGGGCAAAAAGTTTTGCAAATGAATTAACCATTACGACCTCACTTCCTTTTCTGAAACAGATGAGAACTGATCATATGCACTATGTTCCATGGTGTAAATTATTACTTATTTAAATAGTTATTCACAGGCATATTTGAACTCATTTTCAAATACTGATTAAAATAGGTACTAAACCTTCAACAGAAGCGGGAGTGGAGTATGCAGAAGATTAGCTACTGCCCCCTCAGCAGCTAAGAATAAGTAATAATTTTCTCTTTGAACTTCCAAAAGGATAATTTATTTTTATCATCTATGTTTTCTATGTAGGGTAGACATGCTAATACATTCCAAATATTAAACTACTTTGTCTATGAGGTGTCCACAGATATAAAAACAAGAAGACAGTTTAAAGGAAAAGAAAGTTATCCTTTACTTTTCTTCAAAACAACTTTATAGGAGAAACCCTGCATGATATAAACAAAGACCTATTATAATGAAAAATACATTTTAAATAACAACTCTTCAAATATAGTTTAACCCCTAGATAAATCTCTCTTTGCCCAGTTTTGAAGAAAACTGTCTCTTTGTTTTTGTTTGGGAAAGCAGTTCCAACAGGTAAACTAACAATTATTAATTTGTTTAAAATCACAGATTTTAAAAGTTTTCAAAGTCCATGGCTGCTTTTCAGTTCGGAAACAAGGCAACAGCCAAGTATAATCTTACACTCTTGAGCATATATAATTGTAAAGAAACATTAACATTACTCTCAAACAGTTTGTAAATTTTCTTTTCTTTTCTTTTTTTTTTGATGACTACCTGAGGCAATTTTCTAAACACTGAGTTTGATAACATAAAAAGACATTGATTAATTAAAAATGAGCTTGTTTCTTACAGTTTTTCATTGCCCATACACCTTAAATCAGATTCTTACCTTCCTCAAGATTGGTAGGCCAAGCTCTCTCTTTAGTCTTTTTGGTTATGTTTTAAGCCTACTTTGTTGTAGTACTTGTTTCCTCTTTTTCACTTCCTTCTTTACCTCCTCTTTTCAGATTATTTCATACTTGCAAGGTTTCCTGGCTCTTGAGGAAGTTCTTAACAGATGCACCAACATTAAGATAAATGGCATGAATTTTTAAATAAGAAAGTCTGGACCTTCATCTTCATCAAGTAACAATTTCCAACTATATTAGAAAATGATATGTGAAGACAAGATGATTTTTATTAGAGTAGTATTTGCATTTCTCACTTGGAATCAATAAGTCATTTCACTCATACTTAAAACTTTAAAAATAGAAAGACTCTCAATGTAGTAACACAAAGGTTTTGACTTATTTGTTTGTTTGTGTGATTTCTAGAATAGTCCTCAACTGAAATACCATGTGCCAATGCCCCCAAGTTATATTCATAATTGCTAAACTAGTGTCCTAATTTGGGTTCAGAAAATGTTTATGCTCTTTTAAGTTGATTAGAACAGAATTTCCCAATGTTTATTCTGAGGCACACTACTTCTGCACACTACTTCTGGGATATGCTAGTAGGTTTCCAATCAAGTAAATTTGGGAAATACAGCTTTGGGGATTCACAAGGCTTGCCAGCATATTAAAAGCTCTGAGCAGGCTACAGCAAACAAAACAAGCCACATCAGAAAGAAAAAAATGGTTTAACTTTGCCTAATAATATTAGCCAGCATGTTCTGAGCACTTACTAAGTATTCTAAACCCTTGCACTTACTAAGTATTCTAAACCCTTTGTGTAATACTCAGTAAATCCTGACAACAACCCTATGGGAAAGACACTTTTACTATACCTATTTTTACAAAGGAGGAAATGGAAGCATAGTAGATGAAATAATCACTCACCCAATGTGGTCTGGCAGTCTGCCTCCAGCACCTGTGTGCTAAACCACTAACTACACTTGCCACCTTGCTACCGTTTATTCAACAGCAGCTCTCGGACACCAGCTCCATGGAATATAAAAATGGAAAACGCTGAACTAGAGAGATGATAGATGAGAGAATAAAGTAATGGGAATTTACCTTTTAAATTGTATTACAGCTTTTTCAACCATAGAGGAATAACTTTGTGTAAGTTGGTTTAAAAGAAGATCTAGTTACTGAAATTGAAATAGATCATAAGATGGACAGTATTATCAATATTTATTTGGCACTGACATGTGCCAAGCTCTCTTGGGGCATTTAAAGCCTAGAAGAAGAAGTAGCTGGGTCCATAGATCAATTCAGATCAAGGGGATAAGTACTAAGAAAGAACTGGTAGTGCACAGAGTACAGTGAGAGTAAGGTAAAGAGGAATCCAATTCAGGGCATTGAGGGAAGGCAAAGCCTGAGCTAGGCCTCATAGAGTAAGGAGTTAATCAAGGCAGAGAGAGTAGGAGTGTTTCAGAAAAAGATCCAGGAGTGAAGAAGGTTATGAAGTTGTGCAGCCATTAACTTCAACTGATCTGCAGTCACCAGTATGGTTAACCAACCCTCCATAATTCAAACGCACACACACACACACACACACAGACACATGCAATTATTACAGTATGTGATCTTTCTAGAAGTCAGAGCAACTGGATATTCATCCAGATTTTGCATTTAAACTTAGGGAAATTATTTAACCCCCATCATTTTATCTAAAATCTATCTAATTCTATAGAAAAATAAAATGGAGAGATATTGGCTGAACTTTTCCTTCTGATAGCAATTTTTTAAAAGTAATAGATTAAATCATTCTGAGTTTTTAAAATAAGTGCTGTCTATATACATTCAAAACAGAATTATTGCATAATTATCATTTGCATTAATCAGGTATTAGCTCTAGAATTCTGTTCTACTTCCCAATCTTTGCCCTAGCAAAACAAATTTTTATTATCTTCTTACATTTCCCTTTTTATCAAATATTTCTTAGAGAAGCTGTAGGTTTATAGAAAAATAATGCAGAATACAAAGAGTTTCCATATAGCACAGACACACACACTTGTTATTAACACTTTGCATTAGTGTGGTAACTTTGTTACAATTGATGAAAGAATATTATTATAAATGTACTCTGTGGAGACACGGAAGGCCCCCTGGCTTAACAAACTATAGAGCAGGGCCTGCCCAAAGCTATAGATGTCTGAAGGCGGACACTGGAGCTAGGGAAAGGCCAAAAGCCTTTCATGTCTGAAAGCAGACAGCAATTTAGATGAGGGAATAATCTCTGAGCTCTTGCTGGGCTCCTTCCGTGCTCCTGTCTCCTGCCCCCTGCCCCCTGCCCCTGCTGTTTCCTGTCTAGCTCCCAAAGAAATTGTCCCTTGAGACTAAAGATATGTAAATAAACCTCATGGCTTTGGAGAGAATGTACCCCTCCCTGATATACCTGCAGACAGTCACGTAGGAGACTACTTTGTATGCTCTAAAGACCTGTAGAAATAAGTAGAATAAAACTTTCTTTTTGCATGGACACTGAGGACGGAGTTGTGCTCCTGTTCTTTCACAGTACTCAACTCTATTAATTATAATCCATAGTTTATATTACACTTCACTGTTTGTGTTGTACAGCCCTATGTTTCTTTAAAATTTTATTCAAGTAACATATATATAACTTAAAATTTCCCCTTTAATCACATTCAAGTATACAATTCAGTGGGGTTAATTACATTGACAATGTTGGGCTACCATCACAACCACCCATTACCAAAACTTTTCCATCACCCTAAACAGAAGCTCTGTAAAATGTAAGCATTAACTCCCCATTCCCAACCCAACCAAGCCCTTGGTAACCTTTATTCTAATTTCTAACTTTATGAATTTGCTTAATTATTTCATACTAGTGAGATCCTACAATATTTATCCTTTTGTTTATAGCTTATTTCACACAACATGATATCTTCAAAGTTCATCTTACTGGAATATCAGAACTTCACTACTGTTTACAGTTTAATAATATTCCATTGTATATACTTATCACATTTTATTTATCCATTCAACTGTTGATGGACATTTGGGTTGCTTCCATCTTTTGGAAATTTTGAATAATGCCACTATGAACATTAGTGTGCAATATAACTAGAGTGGGATTTCTGGGTCATAAGGTAATTTTACACTTAACTTTCCAAGGAACCACCAAACTGTCTTCCACAGTGGCTGTACCATTTACATTCCCACCAGCAGTGCATGAGCATTCCTATTTCTTCACATACTCTCCAACAATTATAATTTTCCATTTTTTTAAAAAACAGTAGCCATTCTAATGAATGTGAAATGGTAGTTCATTGTGGTTTTGATTTGCATTTCCCTAATGGCTAATGATGTTGAGCACATTTTCATGTGCTTTTTGGTCATTTGTAAATTTTCTTTGGAAAAATATCTTTTGAAGGCTTTTGCCCATTTTTATTGTGTTGATTGTCTTTTTTGTACTGAGATGTAAGACATCTTTATATATTCTGGATATCTGATATGTGGTTTCCAAATATCATGTCCTTTTCTGTAGGTTGCCTTTCACTATCATGATAAAGTCCTTTGATGCACAAAAGTTTTTAATTTTGATGAAGTCCCAGTTATCTATTTTTTCTTTAGTTGCTTATGTTTTGGTGTAAAGTCTAAGGTGTGCCTAACCCAAGGTCCAGAAAATGCTTCCCTATGTATTCTTCTAGGAGTTTTGTAGTTTTGGTTCTTACATTTAAGTCCTTTTCCTTGATGAGTTAATTTTTATATTATGTGAAGTAGGGATCCAATTTCATTCTGTTGCATATAGTTATCCAGTTTTCCCAGCACCATTTGTTGAAGATGTTATTCTGTCCCCATCAAGTGGACTTGGGACCCTTTTCAAAGACCAGTTGGCCTTGAGGGTTTATTTCTGAACCCAAAATTTAATTTCATTGATCTGTATATCTGTCCTTGTGCCAGTCTAACACTGTTTTTATTACTGTAGCTTTATGATTAGTTTTAAAATAAGGAAGTGTGAGTCCTCCAAATTCATTATTCTTTTTCAAGATAGTTTTGGCTATTCAGGGCCCCTTACCCTTCCAAATAAATTTGAAAATTGGCTTTTCAATTTCCAAAAAGTAGACTATTGAAATTTTGATTGGGATTGTGTTGAATCTGTAAATAGTTTTGGATAGAATTAACATCTTAACAATATTTAGTCTTTCAGTAAATGAACATGGAATGTCTTCCCATTTATTTAGCTCTTCTTTGATTTTGTTTAGCAATGTTTTGCAATTTTCTGTCTATAAGTCCTTTACATCCTTGGTTTTATTAATTCCTAGATATCTGATTCTTTTAGTTGCTATTGCATATGGATTTTTTTTTCTTGACTTCCTCTATAGAGTGCCCATTACTAGTACCAGAAAGACTACTGGTTTCTGTGTGTTGCTCATGTACCATGCCATTGTTGGATTTGTTTATTAGCTCTAGTAGTTTTTTGTGGATTTTGTTGTGGATTTTCTGTATACAGGGTAATGGCACCTGTGAATAGTGAAAATATTACTACTTCCATTCCAATTTGAATGCCTTTGGTTCTTTTACTGCCTAATTTCTCTGGCCAGTACAATGATGAATAACAGTGGGGACAATGGGCATCTTTGTCTTGTTCCTGATCTTAGAGGAAAAGCTTTTCATTCTTTCACCATTGAGTATGATGTTAGCTATGGGTTTTTCATATATGTCCTTTATCATGTTGGGGAAATTTCCTTCCATTCCTAGACTATGTATTTTATCAAGAAGGAATAATGGATGCTGTCAAATACCTTTTCTGCATCAACTGAGATGATCATATGTTTTTTTCCTTCATTCTATTACTGTGGTGCATTATATTAATTGATTTTCTTATGTTGAACTACTCTTGCCTACCTGGGAAAAATCCTATTTGATCATGGCATGTAATGATTTTAATGTGCTTTGCATTCAGTTTGCTAGCATTCTGTTGAGGACTTTTGTATCTATATTTATAAAGGATATTGGTTTGCTATTTTTTTCCCTTGTGCTATATACACTTGGCTTTGGTATTAGGATGATGTTGACCTCACAGAATGAGTTATGAAATTTTCCCTCCTCCTCAATTGTTTGGAATAGTTTGAGCAGGATTGATATTAATTCTTCTTGGTATGATTGGTAGAATTCACCTGTGAAGCCATCTGGTGCTGGGCTTTTCTTTGCTGGGAGGTTTTTGATTTCTGATTCAATCTCTTTACTAATTATTGGTCTGTTGAGGTCCTTGATTTCTTCTTGAGTCAGTGTAGGTAGTTTGTGTGTTTCTAGGAATTTGTGCATTTCATCTAGGTTATCTAGTTTTTGACATCTAGTTGTTCACAGTATCTTCTTATAAACTTTTTTTATTTCTGTGGGGTCAGTAGTAATGACCCCCTTTTATTTGTAATTTTAGTTATTTGTGTCTTCTCTCTTTTTTCTTTGTCAGTCTAGCTAAAGTTTTGCCGATTTTATTGATCTTTTTGAAAAAAACAACTTTTGGTTTTGTTAATTCTCTCTATTGCTTTTTACTCTCTATTTTATTTATCTCCACTGTCATTTTTGTCTTCTTTCTTTTTGCTTGTTCTGGGTTTAGTTTGCTCTTCTTTTTCTAGTGCCTCCAATTGTAAGGTTATGGCTCTGATTTGAGGTCTTTTTTCTTCTTTGCTGTAGGAATTTAGAGCTATAAATTTCCCTCTTAGTACACCATTACTGCATCCAATAAGTTTTGGTGTATTGTGTTTTTGTTTTCATTTGTCTCAAGATATTTCCTTATTTCCCTTGTAATTTCTTCTTTGACCAATTGGCTGTTGAAGAGTGTGTTGTTTAATTTCCACATATTTGTGAATTTTTCAGTTCTTCTTCAGTTATTGATTCCTAGCCTCTGCCTGAAGGACAAGTTCTGGGAGGATGAGACAGAGATGAATTTCCTTGTTCAGTCTTTTATGCTGCTACCAGATAGATTAGCATTGACATATAGGCACCCTGGTATGTGCATAAGGGTTTCTGTGCTTTCTCTGAAACAGGACTAGGGACTCACAATGGAAGTGCAGGCTGGCTCCACAGCATACCAGGGAGAGGGTGAGAAAGAGGCCATGACCTTCTCTTACAATTTTTAAAGCTGCATTTTCTTGATTTGTCACTCTCTCAGTTACTTCAACCATTCAACTATTTTCCAGACTTTTGTCCAAAGATGGCTCTGTGAGTTTTTGCTATTTCTTCAAAGATCTGTGGGGGAAACTCATCCTGAAACATCTTATGTCACCACCTTGGTCAACTAGAAGCCTACATTTCCCTTTTTACTTACAGCTACAGTGCCTAGGTTTGTTTTTCATCCTTTCTGATCAGCAACCACTGTACTTGTGATTTAATTTACTAGTAGTTTCTTCTGTATCCCTTGGTATCTATTTTCATAATGTGCTTTTTAAGGTACTTGAGCCTAATATTAGTGATGGTGGACATGGACAAATGTTTATGTGTCTGTGGATTTGAAAGATTTTGATTAATGAAACTTCTTGGATATTCTGTAATGTGCCTATAAATCCCATGCCTTGTTAAAGGCACTGTGGGAATCTACATGTTGACTGAAGGTGTTACGTGAACTTGGAAAAGGTAATATATTTATTAGCTAGCAAATTCATCAATACTGATTGGTTTATGTGATTAACCAAATTCAATTAGAGATTTAAATAAGTCACCACTTTCCAATCAGTAGTATTTTATGAGGTGGACAAAGAGTTATGAAATTTTAAAGTGAGGATAAAAATGAGTAGCCAAAGGGAAGGGGAGAAGGCAAGCATAAGAAGAAGTCAAATTAAAGCCATTGTTGCTTTACGGCCAATCCTGTTAGCAACTGGCAAATTTAAACCATGTAATTTTGGGTGAAGGAGGATGGGTTGGCTTTTACTAGAAGGGATCCCAGATATTATCTAGTCAAGAGATTTCCAAATCTAAAAGTGTATCAAAATCACTTATGAAGCTTTAAAAAAATACAAATTCCTAGAACCCTGATGATTTTACTTCATTTAGTCTGGAGTAGTGCTCATGGACCTATATTTTTAAAGTCAAGAACTAAAGTTAAGGATTTTCTGGATTAGAGAAATGGGGATTACACAGTCTGGGACAGGGGGGATTTTTACTTTTTATCTTACACTCTTCTGTATTGTTTGATCTTTTCCTATTAACAGGTTACATTTTGGCAACAAAAACAAACTTCAAAATATCTCCAGATAATTTTGATTTGTGGCCATTTTTGGAAACACTTGATCCTGATGAACCCTCTGGCAGAGGTCCAGAGAAGTGATGTGATTTACTCCATATCCTCTAGCCTAGGCAATAAAAACCTAGCATGGATATAAAAGCCCAGGCCACCGAATCTGACCAAGCATATTTCCACTATTCCACACTGTCTCCTTGAGGAACAGATGTAAAGAAAGTCTTTGGATACCTCTTTCAATAGTCCTTTTTTTTCCTGTTAAATTGCAATATATATGATAGGAAGGTAGAAAGAGGAAAATGAGAACACAAAACTCATCATGAGGATGATAAAGGGTAAACCATGAAAGATGGACCCTTTTAAGCTATAAAGTCTACTACCCCAACATTCTCTAAGGCCTAAAGTGATGGCACATCTGACATCTAATAAAGTCATATTGTGGTCTAGGGTTAAAAAAGAGGAAACTGGAAGAAAAACAAAGTAAAAGGACCTGAGGAATTCCATTTCTAGGTATACAACACTTGTGCTGGTTTGTATATTTTATGTCTCCCAGAAAGAACCATGTTCTTTGATGCAATCTTGTGGGAGCAGATTGATTAATCTTTTTGAATAGAGTGTGACATTTTGATTGGATGTTTCCATGAGATATGACCCACCCAACTGTGGGTGATGATTTTGATTGGATAATTTCCATGGAGGTGTTACCCCACCCATTCAGGGTGGGTCTGAATTAAATCACTGGAGCCATATAAATGAGCTGACAAACAGGAGCAACTGAGAGTGACATTTTGAAGAGCCGCTGCAGCTAAGAGAGGACAAAACACCCCAAGAACAACACTTGGGAGAATGCCATTTTGAAATGCAACCTGGGAGCAAGCAGATGCCAGCCACATGCCTTTCCAGCTAACAGAGGTTTTCCGGATGCTAATGGCCTTTCTCCAGGGAAGGTACCCTTTATTGATGCCTTACCTTGGACATTTTATGGCCTTAAGATTGTTACTTTGTAACCAAATAAACCTCCTTTATAAAAGCCAATCCATTTCTGGTGTTTTGCAAAAGGGCAGCATTAGCAAACTGGAACAATACTCAATGGAAATGAGCACAGTTTATGTTTATAACAACTTTATTAATAATATCCCAAAGATCTGGAAACAAAAATAAAATTGGTTAAAAAAGCATGGTAAATTCATAGAATGGAATACTACACAACAACGAAAAAGAAAAACTACTGATATACACAACACCATGGGTGAATCTCATAAATATAATGTAGAATGTAAGAAGCCAAACACAAAAGAGTACATACTGTATGATTCCATTTATATAATATCAAAAATAGTAAAACTAATCTATGGATTTATGATGACAAAGGTCAGAAAAGTGGTGGTTACAACAGACTCAGATGCTAAAAATGTTCTGTATCTTGATTGTTGTGATTGTTTCACAGATGTGTGAATATGTAACCATTTATCAAGCTGCAAATTTAAGATTTGTGCACTTTTATGCAAATTATATCTCAATTAAAAATAGAAATTGGGCACTAATAGGGAAAATTATTTTAGAAAGTCACAAAAAACTTGAGATGATCAGACATATTTTTTTACTTAGTCAAATTACCATTTTCATTGGCAAGCTTGTTTACTAGTTTAAGTGGTGGAATAATTAGCTAAATTATAGATAGACTTTGAACTAGATGATTTCTAACTACTATCTGGAGTTTCCTGAGTCTGGAAGTGGGTAAGGCTGGTGGTAAGGAAGATGGAAGTTATTAGTGAATCTTGAACTTAGAGTCAAAGTGGGGAACTGTACTTTCTGGGATCATGAACATGGTCTCTTATTGATACACCTTGTCTTACTATAGAGATGTGTGCCACACCACACAAAAACATGTGCAACTTAAAAACACATAGGTGCAAAGCAATTTTTCCTAAAAGAAATAATTCTGGGAACTTGAGTAACACTTCTCTGCATCTTGTTGAATTCATCTATATGGCAACAATCAACTGGGTTCCTCCACATCTAACAAGTACAAATGTAAAAACAGTCATCATCACTATCAGAAAAGGATGTTTGAAATTAGTTTTCATGTTTAGCATATACTTCCTTTCAGTCCTTTTCTTCATAAGTCTTTCCTAATTGTAATGCAGGTCAGATAACATGACTTGAGGCTTGCTTCAGCTTCCCCAGCTCTTTCCCCTTTTGTTCCTTTAGATAAAGATAAGTGGACACTGGGAAAATTGAGTAACCACTGATTATGAAAAAAGTAAATTTGAAATCATTTGACCTCTTCCTGAATAAAATTGAAAGCAACAATCAACATTCCTATAACAGACAAGCCACCCATCATAGACTGTGTATCCAATTTCACAAGTCAGATAACTAATAAACTATTTCAGCAGAGCTTTTGAGTAGAGTACTGAAAATGAGGATGAATAAAAGACACCAAATCAGTTATTGCTTGATTCTGCCAACTTCTTCAGTGAATATAGAGAGGCTTATTATAACATATAATTTTAAAATAGTTGGGCATATTTTGAAACTGTATACTGTAATCAGGCTGGATTTGAGAACTACTGGATAGCACAGGCTTTTCCCCCTTTCAACAGCATCAATCCTTATTACCATTCCAAACCTATGGGGGGAAGGAGGCTACCTGTCAGAGCAAAACATGACTCTGAGTCCTTTCTTTAAGACCCTGCAGGATATCCATTGTATAGTGACTCTGTGTGAGAAGTTAAGGGAGGCAGAGAACAGTAATTGTCATTATTGTCTTCAGTGTCTATGCGTGGCTGACATTTACTAGCTTGGGCCAGTCATCCATTACAAAGCAACTCAATTTCCTCATCTGTAAAATGGATTTTAAAGGGTCAGTCGTTCTTAACTCTAGTTGCTCATTAGCATCTTGTAAGGTGCTTTAAAAAATAATGATGCTTGTGTCCCAGGTCATAGAAATTAAAGCTAAATCTCTGAGAGTGGAACTTGGGCATCAGTTTTTTTTTAAAACTTCCCCAAGTGATTAAAAGTTCCCAGACAGCCAGTATTGAAAAGCACTCAGGTCTTTTTTGAACTAGTAGTCCATGACCCTGTGCTGTATCATCTTGGTTAAGCGACTTAACTCTTTAACTTCAGTGTAAAAAGGGAACTTGAAAGACAGTGTTGAAAGAAGAAGCAAATACTAATCCAGGAAGTGTCCAAAGGTCATGAGAGAAATAAATGTTATTTAAAAATAGGAAGTTTTACTAGTTAAAGTATTACTGATAGTTCACATTAATTGAGCATTTGAACATGTGTCTGGCAGTTCTCTGATCCTTTTACCTGGGTTACATTTTTTAATGCTCACAACAAGCACAGGGGTGGGTATTACTCACTCATTTAAAAAGGAGGAAACTGAGACCTAGACAGTTGAATTACTTGCTCAAAATCAGAAAGCTTTTAGGTGACAGAGCTTGAATTCAATCAGACCACATGACTCGAGGCTAGAGCCTGTGCTTTTAAACTCTCTTGTACTATGAACTGCCTTTCTACTCTTTAATTGCATACCAAGTTCCTGTGATGAAGTTCCAGATAACTGCTTTATTCCAAATTGAGTACAGTTGGTCAGTGGAGTTCCTATCTATTTCAGAATATTTGATCAGAACTGAAGATGGTGGTCTTGACTGTGGAGTGTTGGTAGGTTTCACTGGCTGGTGACGAGCCCTTGTCTGAATTTAAAAAAAGTATGAGTGTTTTAAGCAAGTAATAGAGGAGAAACAAAAATGAGAGGCTGAGGTAAAGATTCATGACACCCATGAATCATTCACAGAAGGCAAGTCACTTCCTCAAAAGTGGGGCCTGAGTAAGAAGACCCTTACTATTATGTAAAATAGATGGGAAAGACCTCATGTTTAGCTCTGAATGACTTAGTGAGCTGCTCCAAATACATTCTACTTCTCTGCATATGCAAAGAAATGTCCTTATTCCAGATTACTTCATCTTGTACTGAATAGCCACAGTAGACTCTTACCTGGTCTTCCTCATCTAACCCTTGTCATCTTATAATCTGCTTTATCCTTAAAGCTCACAGAGTGATATTTATAAAATAATAAATCAGATCATATCAGTCCCCTGCTTAAGACCATTTAGTGGCTTCCTATAGTCCTAGATTTAACACCCAACCCTTACTATGGGCTACAAAGCTCTCCATGGTCCATGATCTGGCCTCTGTCTCTTACTATTATCTCCTCCAGCTTCACCTGTCACTCAGTGGACTCCAGCTACACTTGCCTTCTTTCTGTTCCTTTAACACATTGAGCTGGCTCCTGCTTTAGACCCTTGCATTAGCTGTTCTCTTAACCATCATGTTCTTCTGCCAGATCTTTCCATGCTTGCATCCTTCTTGTAATTCAGGCATCCCGTTAAATGTCCCTTCCTTTGGAGGCCTTCCTTGACCATCACAATCTGGAGTACACCCCTAAGGCCACTGTCACTCACTCCCTCACCACCCTGTTTTATTTTCATTATAGCATGTAGCCCTAAGCTTTCATATTTATTTGTTTACTCAATTATGCCCCCCCCCTCTATAATGTTAATTTCAGGAGAACAAGGACCTGGCCTTTTTTGTTCACTGCTCTGTCTCTAGCAGGATCAATCATGTCATGTGGAAGGGGTGCATTAAATTTTTGTTGAATGAATAAATGAAAGAAACAGGGATGAAACAATTAATTTGGGGGGAGTGTTAAATGTAAATTATATCAAAGACTATAAAAAATACATACATACATATATACATATACAAACATACATATGTGAGTATATACTCACATATATATTTTAGAAAATAATAATAAGTAAGAAGTTATCAAAATTTGGGTAAAATAATTGAAAATTACCACTATAACACTCAGCTAAAAAAAAATTGAAATTCACCTCTATTTTGAAAGTCTCATTTGCCCCACCCCATGAAGTTATCCTCCCTCACTTCTAGAGTCACCACCATCCTGTTTTTTTCTTAATCATTCCTCACTTTTCTGTATAGTTTTACCACCTGTGTAACGATCTCTAAACAGTTTTGGAAAACTGGAGAACAAGCACAGACTCAGCTAATGTAGAGATGACAAGATCCCCACTGTTAGATGAGGCTCTAGGAGAGGAGAAGCTACACTGAGCAATGGGGTACAGCTGCCTCACCTTCCCTGACAGTTTACAAAGCCTTTTCTGGTGGGGCTGGGAGTGTCAGTGGGGAAGTTCTTGAATGTGCCCTAAGAAACATGCAGCTCATTGTTGGGCATCTGATCATGCTTTAGAGTGGACCAGACACTGGATACCCAGTGGAGACATGCCCAGAATCAGGGGGTTTCTTAGCATTTTCTGCTTCTAAGTATGGCTGTTCTAGTTTGCTAATGCTGCCAGAATGCAAAACACCAGAGACGGATTGGTTTTTATAAAAGGGGGTTTATCTGGTTACACAGTTACAGTCTTAAGGCCATAAAGTGTCCAAGGTAACACATCAGCAATCAGGTACCTTCACTGGAGGATGGCCAATGGTGTCCGGAAAACCTCTGTTAGCTGGGAAGGCACGTGGCTGGCGTCTGCTCCAAAGTTCTGGTTTCAAAATGGCTTCCTCCCAGGATGTTCCTCTCTAGGCTGCAGTTCCTCAAAAATGTCACTCTTAGTTGCACTTGGGATATTTGTCCTCTATCACCTTCTTTGGTGCAAGAGTCTGCTTTCAACGGCCATCTTCAAACTGTCTCTCATCTGCAGCTCCTGTGCTTTCTTCAAAGTGTCCCTCTTGGCTGTAGCTCCTCTTCAAAACATCACTCACAGCTGCACTGAGTTCCTTCTGTTTGTCAGCTCATTTATATGGCTCCACTGATCAAGGCCCACCCTGAATGGGTGGGGCCATGCCTCCATGGAAATATCTCATCAGCGTTATCACCTACAGTTGGGTGGGGCACATTTCCATGCAAACAACCTAATCTTAATGTTCCAACTTAATCCCCACTAATATGTCTGCCCCACAAGATTGCATCAAAGAATATGGCTTTTTCTGGGGTACATAATACATTCAAACCAGCACAATGGCCTTTAGAGGTAGGTCAAGAAGAACATTTTTATGGGGTAAAGGGGGCTTTCTGCCAATCCAGGCAGCAGAGCATGAAGTGGGGAGCAGCATATTGCCAAGCCAAGCCAAGTGTAAGTAAATAACTGGGCCAGGATCCAGGATTTAGGTTTAAGGAAGATGCAAGATAACCTTGAACATGGATCCATTACTTGCAACTAAAACTGTGACTGACACACTGCACTCAGGCATTTTTGGTTGTGCATAAATTCCAGCTGAATGCTTCGGTTACAAGGCACAGTGCCACAACTCAAACTGGCTTAAACAAAACGGATTTATTGATTTAAATAACTGAAGAGAGCATGGGTTTTATTTAGTTAGTAATCTTTCATTTCTCAAACTTCCTGGTGGGTATGTGGATGTTCATTATAATGCCCTTAAGAATGTGAAACAGTCATGTCTTTAAGAATGTGAAATATTTCATAATACATTTGAATAAAACAAAATGAAACAGAAAGGAAGTGGCTGGATCCAGGAGCTCAAGCAATGCCATCAGTACTCATTCTCTCCTTCTCTTGATTGGTTTCCTTTCTTCTTTAGGCCTTCTCTGGTTAGGAATCCACTGCAACTCCAGGCTTCATATCTTTACACTGGCAGGCAATATAAAGGCAAGAGTGCTTATCTTTCTCAATAATTCTAGAGTCCTGACTTCACTAGTAGCCTCATAGGCTTCAAGTCAGTCCTTGGAACAATCCCTATGGCTACAGGTGTGGGATGCTCTGATGGGTTAGGCCAGGATCACACACCTACCCTGGAATTAATTAATTAGGCTAACCACTCCTCATCTGCCCCCAACATGTGGTTTGCCAAAAGATATTACGGGTGTTTTAACTAGAATAAGGGAAAGAGATGCTGGGCAGAAGAAACATCAGGTGACCACTTCAATTATTCTGGATCATTTAAAGGAAAAAAAAAAAAAAAAGGTCAGGGACAAAACAAATAGTTTCCTTAGGATATAAGTAGCTATTTCTTGAGTTGTCTCTCAAATTTGTTGAGGCAATAATATAGCTCCAAAGCAGAATTATTGTCAATAAGTCATCAAAATGTGGCAACAGTGATCTATTTTTGGAAGGAAATAGGGAAATTATATTTCTTTCACTAAAACTACTGTTAATACCCTCCCTGGATCACCTGTAGGAAAAAAAAAAAGGAGATTAAGTGAAAGGCCAGTGTGCTCTTGGAGCAGATGCTCTAACACCAAAAACCTAGAGAAGGCTGCCCTCTACTGGTTAGAAATCTTGATTTGGCAATATGCTTTTTTTCTCTTTCACCCAATTTTTGTGTGTACCTAGCTATCGCTGTCTGTTACAAACATGATTTTTATGCTACTGATCATTAGAAACCATCATATTCCAGGCCAACAGAACTTGGGCAAAGTTTTATGGCTGACCATTCTAGATGGTCTGCTTGTCTATGGATAAACTACCTACAACTATTAACATACTATGTAACAACGAATCTTAATAAACTATACCAGATTGACAAACAGATTGAAAAACCATTGAATGAGTCCACAGAAATATAATAAACTCTTAATCTACTTTATAAAGGGAGCTTGCTGATGAGATGATTTATTTGTCTTTTTCTTGGTCTTTATTTTTAACACCTTATTTTGACAGGTTATTTATTTCTTGTTCATCACAGGAAATTTGAAAAACATAGAAACCCTAAAGGAGCAGTATTATCAAGTCCACTTTAAAAAGTCATAGAGAACATGGCAACATAAGACATTCCCTGAAAAAATCTCCCCAGAGATGCAGCAAGCCAAAAGACAAATCCCACTTGATTAGAACTTTGGAGGACAGATGAGACTGGAGAAAGACTCCACAGATGCTGAATTGAAGAAAAAGAAAAATATCAGTTTGGAAATTTCCATCCAGGACTTTCTAGTCAACTTCCTTCCATGTCATTTGGTCCCACACAGCTTGAGAGTTGCTCGCAGGCAATGACCTGGTCCTTTCCATTGGGGCACAGACTATAGAGTCATTCAGAAGCAGGTACCCAAGTCTGCAAAGACCCAGGGCAGAACACAAGCCCTTAGGACTGCTGCATTTTCCCCTAGAAGGGTGGGGGGAGAGATAGAACAGTAGAAAAGGTGGCAAGTGTTGCACTCACTCAATACAGTTTCTGTTGGCTGGACCACCTAAACTCAAAATGGACTTTTTTGGAGTGATTCATCTTTCTAGATTGACTCCATCTGGCTCCCAGCATGGGATACCCTAATGGGGAAGAAACTGGAGAAAGAAAAGCCTAACAGAGAGAAATTAAAAAAAAAAGGGTGTGTGTGTGTGTGTGTGTGTGTGTGTGTAACTGAACTTATGTAAGATGGGAAGGTCGAAGACATGAAAATCATAAGAAAAATGGGGCACTAAATGAGAGAGAGAATCTAAACAAATCAAAGTAACTAGGGAGAAAATTCTGCACAAAAACAAACAGAGCAGATCAAGATTCTCAGAGAAGGAGCAGAGGAAAGAAGGAATACCATCTCATGGAGGTGAAGCAATTGTGCAAAAAGTGCAATCTCAAAAAGTGTACCATATATCCACAGCAAGAATCAGATGAAGAAGGGCTGAGAAAATCTGATCAGTTAAACATGAACTATTCTAAAGGTCTAGAATAAGTTAGACCAAGCATCAAAGAAGAGCCTTAGCACAAAGCCAATCAATAATAAAATCCTAGACAAGAGGGAGAAACTGACTTCAGAGATAATGCATCAAGATAACCAGATGCCTAGACATCAGCAAAAAATTACAAGCCATACATAGCAAAAGGAAAATATGACTCAGTCAAGGAAACAAATTAAAACTTCAGATGAGATGCAGAAATGTGCTAAATCAATTTAAGAAGATGAAGGAAAATATGGATAAAGAGATAAAGGATATTAAGAAGACATTGGGTGAGCATAAAAAGGAATTTGAAAGTACAAAAAGAAAACAGAAATTATGAGGATGAAAAGCACAATAGTAGAGATTAAAAATACATTGAAGGCATACAACAGCAGATTTGAACAGGCAGAAGAAAGAATCAACAAACAAGAACAAAGGACAATTGAAATCATGCAGTCACAAAAACAGATAGAGAAAAGGACAGAAAAAATTGAGTAATGTCTCAGGGATTTGAGTGACAGCACAAAGTGCACAAATATACACATCATGGGTGTCCCTGAAGAAGAAGAGAAGGGAAAAGGGGCAGAAAGAATATTTGAAGAAATAATGGCCCAAAATTTCCCAACTCTTATGAAAGACATAAATATACATGTCCAAGAAGTACAAAGTATTCCAAATAGGAAAACCCTAACAGACCTACTCTGAGACACATAATAATCAGAATGTCAAATGACAAAGATAAAGAGAGGATTCTGAAAGCAGTGAGAGAAAAGTGTTCCATCACATATAAGGCAATCTCAATAAGATTAAGTGCAGATGTCTCAGTAGAAACCATGGAGGCAAGGAGACAATGGTATTACATACTTAAGATACTGAAAGAGAAAAACTGCCAACCAAGAATCCTATATCTGGAAAAACTGTCCTTCAGAAATGAGGTAGAGTTTAAAATATTTACAGATAAACAGACACTGAGAAAATTCATGAATAGGAGACCTCCTCTACAAGAAATACTACAGAAAGTGCTACAGACAGTTAGGAAAAGACAGGAGAGAGAGGTTTGGAGAAGAGTGTAGAAATGAAGATACCAGGAGATAGAAAGAGGGTAAACATTGGACATCTGATGCTGAAGGAGTACAGAATGTTCAGCAGGATTGATTGCATAGATCCAGAAATGGATAGCACAATATTGGGTGATGGTAGCACAACATTGTAAATACACTGAACAATGATGAGTGTGAGTATAGTTGAAAGAGGAAGGATAGGGACATGTAGGACACCGGAAGGAAAGATAGAAGATAAAAACTGGGATGGTATAACTTAGTGAAAACTAGAGTCATCAATGATTGTGATTAAATGTACAAATATAAGAAGGTTTTTCATGAGGGAGACCAAATTAATGTCAACTTTGCAAGTGTTAAAAATGGGATGGTATTGGGGAAAAATAAAATCAATGCAAACTAGAGTCTATAGTTAACAGTAACATTGTAATATGCTTCCATTAATTGTTACAAAGGCAGTGTACCAAAGCTAAATGTCTATAGGAGGGGTACATAAGAGAGGGGTATGAGATTCTTGGCATTGGTGTTGTTTTTTTCATTTTTAATTAATTAATTAATTAATTGCCTTTTCCTCTTCCTTTGTGGAATAAATGGAAATGTCCTCATATAGATAGTGATGGTGAATGCATAACTGTGATTATACAGGGAACCACTGATTGTTTACTTAGGATGGAATGTATGGTGTGTGAATAAAACCATCTAAAAAATAGAGGGATACAAGTGCTGGGGAAAATGTAGAGAAAGTGATGTACTTAAGCACCATTCATGGGGAAGTAGAATGGTGTAGCCTATCTGGAGGGCAGTGGGGTGGTTCCACAGGAAGTTAACATGGGGTTGTCATATGATCCTGCAACCCTGTTATTAGGTATATACTTGGAAGAACTGAAAGGAGGGATACAAATGGACATTTGCACAGTGGGATTTATGGTGGCAATATTCATGATTCATAGTGGATGGAGGTGGCCTAAGGGTAACGTTGACTGATAAACAGAGTGGCAAACTGTGGTGTATACATACAATGGAATGTTGAGCTTCTACAAGAAGGAATGAGGTTGATGTGGGCCTCTCTCTCTAGCTAAGCTAACTTGGCAGGTGAAATCACTGCCCTCCCCCCCATGGGATCAGACACTCAGGGGAGTGAATCTCCCTGGCAGCGTGGAATATGACTCTCGGGGAGGAATGTAGACCCGGCATCGTGGGATGGAGAACATCTTCTTGACCAAAAGGGGGATGTGAATGGAAATGAAATAAACTTCAGTGGCAGAGAGATTCCAAAAGGAGCCTAGAGGTCACTCTGGTGGGCATTCTTACGCACAATATAGACAACCCTTTTTAGGTTCTAATGAATTCGTCTAGCTGGTGGTGGATACCTGAAACTATCAAACTACAACCCAGAACCCATGAATCTTGAAGACAATTGTATAAAAATGTAGCTTATGAGGGGTGACAATGGGATTGGGAAAGCCATAAGGACCACACTCCCCTTTGTCTAGTTTATGGATGGATGAATAGAAAAATAGGGGAAGGAAACAAACAAACAAACAAACAGACAAAGGCACCCAGTGTTCTTTTTTACTTTAATTGCTCTTTTTCACTTTAATTATTATTCTTGTTATTTTTGTGTGTGTGGTAATGAAGGTGTCAGGGATTGATTTTGGTGATGAATGTACAACTATGTAATGGTACTGTGAACAATCGAATGTATGATTTGTTTTGTATGACTGCATGGTATGTGAATATATCTCAGTAAAAAAAATGAAATAAAGTAAAAAAAAAAAAAAAAAAAAAAAAGACACAACCTCCACAGTGTTTAGAACTGTGTAGGTGACTATTCTGGACCAGCAACTCAATAAGAATCATTCGTCTCAATTCCTTAAGCTTGTATTCTATGCCCACCAAGCAGCCTTCTGATTATTTCTCACCATAAATTAATAAATTGACATATCCGTTCTAAAAAAAAAAAAAAAGAATTGTAAATTTATGAACTAATAAATCCCCTTTATAAAAGCCAGTCCATTTCTGGCATATTGCATTTTGGCAACTTAGCAAACAGAACACAGGGCTAGAATTGGATGAAGAAAAAAAGAAAAAAAAGAAGGAATGAGGTTGTGAGGGGAATGGACACTGAATAAACCAGAAATGAAAAGAAAAACATTATAATGCCTCACTAATATGGACTAACTATAATGAGTCATTCCATTAAAACTCTAAGAATTGAATCTCAGAGCACAGGTTATCAAGGGAAGGCTTAATGTAAAGATTTCTATATTGTAAGCTCTTACAGCAGTTACATTTATTCCTGAGTTCTAATGGCTATTTCTAAATTCTGAGATGCTGAGCTCTTTGTGTATAACCTCATTGGTCCCTGGAACTTTGGGTATCTGTGTGATACACCTGAGACTCAGAGCCAGAGTCTGGCAGCTATGAATGTCAGCATTACCCCATAAAGCAAATGTTAAAGAGTCTGAAAAAGAGATAAGACTTCAATTGGGGATATGAATGAAATGGACTTGGTTAAGATTAAGGTAAATCAGACTGAAGGGTAAAGGACAATATTGGCAGTGTTTTAAAACTTCAATTTCTTTGTGAAGAGAAGGAAGAAATGTTTCTTAGGTGCAAAATTGATAGTTTTTGTAACATACTATATAATTTAACTTGTATGGTCAGTTTATTCAAACACCATAATCACATGGAAATTTGAATAGGGAGTGAAATCTGGTTGATTTGTACAGATTAGTGTGACACTCGGATACATCTAGAGTAATTTGGGCAGAAAATACAAATGTATTTGCAAAGCCCTTTTGAAGAACTGGGGGAAATTGTGGAAATAGTCAACTTCCCCACCTGGGGAATTAATGATATTCTCATAAGCATTGGGGACTACTAATTTAGAAGGCTGGGCCCTCGATCTTGTGATTTGCCCATATGAAGTTTGTTACTGCAAAGGAGAAGCTTAGCCTCTTAAAATTGTGCCTAAGAGTCACCACCAGAGAACCTCTTTTACTGCTCAGATGTGGCCTCTCTCTCTAAGCTAACCCTGCAGGTAAACTCACTGCCCTCTCCCCTATATGGGACATGACTCCCAGGCCCTGGCATCATGGGATTGAGAAGGCCTTCTTGGACCAAAAGGGGGAAGAGAAATGAAACAAAAGGAAGTTTCAGTGCTGAGAGATTTTAACTAGGGTTGAGAGGTCATTCTGGAGACTATTCTTATGCATTATATACATATCCCTTTGTAGTCTTTAGTGTGTTAGAATAGCTGTAAGGAAATACCTGAAACTTGAACTGCAACCCAGTAACCTCGATTCTTAACTATATAGCTTATACTATATAGGGATGGGGGGTATGGGATGTTTTGGGTGTTCTTTTTTACTTTAATTTTATTCTTATTCTTTTTATTGTGTGGTAATGAAATGTTCAAAAATTGTGGTGATGAATGCACAACTATATAATGGTACAGTTAATGAATGTACACCCTGGATGATTGTATGGTTTGTGAATATATCTTAATAAAATTGAATTTAAAAAAACATAGGCATTAGGCCAAAGTGTATAGTTTGCTGACTCCTGTTATTTATCATTTTATATATGGGATTATATCCATAGAATAAATTCCTAGAAGTGAGTAAAGAAGTACATGAGTTTGTAACTTTGAGAAATTCTGACAAAATACCTTTCAAAGAGATTGTGGCAATTCACACTCCACAAGCAGTATACGAAAGTGCTTGTTTCATCAACACTTCACTAATACAATGTGTTCACACAAGTTTTGGGATTTTGACAATTTCAGAGGTAGAAAATAGTATCTTACTATAATTTTAATTTTGATTTCTCCTCTTAAGAAGGAGGTTGAGCAAATGTGAGAGTTATTTGTTTTCTATTGGTTTATTGATTGTTTTTCAACTTATAGTAGCTCTTTATATTAAAAAAACCCATTTTTGGAAATATGTTTGCAAATAATTTTTCCAGTTTTTTTTGTCTTTGGATTTGCTTATGATAGTTTTTATATCAATAAAATGTTTTGCTTTTTTATTTAGTCACATTAATGATTTTTTTCTTTTATGGATTCTGGGTTTTGTGTAATAGTTAAATTTTCTACCATACCCCAACACTTTAAAATAATTCTCCCATATTGTCTTATGATTTCATATTTTATACTTCAAACTTTCATCTGTTTTGAATTTACCAGGTGAAGTATCACTCTATTTTAGTTTCTTTCCCAGGGGTTACCAAGTTGACCCTGTGGCATATATTAAATATTCTATCAAAATAGCAAGGTAAATCTCACTGACTTCAGTTGGAACCTTTATTCAAATAATAAAACTTTGCAAATAATTGGGCCTATTTCTGGACTTCCAATTATGTTCCATTGATTTGCCTGACAATCGATGTGCCAGTATCACATTAATTATTATTTACTTATTATTAGAGAAGTTAAAGGTTTATGAAAAATTCACGCAGAAAATACAGTGCTCCAATATACCTCCCCTCTCACACCCAAAGTCCTCCCTATCACCAACACTTTGCACCAGTGTGTCATCCTTGTTACAAATGATGAAACAATATCACTATAATTATACCATTAACCATAGAGCATAGCTTACATTAGGGTTCACTGTTTGTGTTGTAGAGTACTATGTTGGTTTTTTAAAATTTTCATTCTAGTGACATATACACAACCTAAAATTATTCTTTTCAACTACATTAAAATGCACAAGTCAGTGGTGCCAATCATATTCACAATATTGTGCTACCATCACCACCATCCACTACCAAAACTTTTCTATCACCCCAAAACTGAAGATCTACACAAATTAAGCATTAACTCCCCGTTTCCTACCTCCACCCTGGTCCTAGGGACCCTGTGTTCTAATTTCTGACTCTATGAATTTTCTTTTTCTAATATTTCTTCTCACTGAAGTCACACAATATTTGTCCTTTAGTATCTGCTTCATTTCACTCAATATGATGTCTGCATTGTTCATCCATGTTGTCATGTGTATCAGAACATCATGCCCTTTTATGGCTGAATAATATTCTATTATATGTATATACCAAATTTTGTTTCTCCGTTTTATCTGTTGATGGACACTAGGGTTGCTTCCATCTTTTGGCCATTGTAAATAATGCCACTATGAACATTAGTGAGCAAATAACTGTTCAAATCCCTGCTTTCAAGTCACTTGGGTATATAACTAGAAGTGAGATTGTCAGTTTATACGGAAATTCTATACTTAACATTCTGAGGAAATACCAAACTGTTTTATACAGTGGCTGCATCATTTCACATTCCCACCAATAATGCATGATTGTTCCTATTTCACCAGATCCTCTCCAACACATTTTGTTTTCCATTTTCTCAAGTGAAGCCATCCTAGTGGCTATGACATGATATTTCATTGTGGTTTTGATTTGCATTTCCTTAATAGCTAATAATTTTGAACACATTTTCATGTATTTATTGGCCATTTGTATACATTTTTAGATAAATGTCTACTCAAGTCTTTTGCCAATTTTTAATTGGGTTTTTTTGTCATTTTGTTGATGAGTAGTAGGATTTCTTTATATACTCTGTACATTAAACTCTTATTAGATATGTGCTTTCTAAATATTTTCTCCCATTATGTAGGTTGTCTTTTTACTTTCATGATAAATTCTTTTGATGCACAAAAGTTTTCAGTTTTATCTAATTTTTCTTTTTTATGCTTTTAAGAAACCATTGCCTAACACAAGGCCCTGAAGATTCTTCTCTATATTTTTTTCTAGGAGTTTTATAATTTTGGTCCTTATGTTTAGGTCTATTATGCATTTTGAGTTGACTTTTGCATATGGTGTGAGATAGGGGCTACCTTCATTCTTTTGCACATAGACATCCAGTTTTCCCCACACCATTTGTTGAAGAGACTATCCCTTTCCCATTGAGTGGCTTTTGTCACCTTGTCAAAAATGTTTGCCTTAAATATGAGAGTTGATTTCTGAACTATCAATTTGATTCCATTGGTCTATATGTCTGTCCTTGTGCTAGTCCATGCTGTTTAGATTGCTGTGGCTTTGTAATAAGTTTAAAGGTCTGGAAGTGTGAGTCCTCCAACTTTGTTCTTCATTTTCAAGATGGCTTTGGCTATTTGGGGTCCCTTACCATTCTGTATAAATTTGATGATTAACTTTTCCAATGTGCGAAGAATGCTGTTGGAATTATAATTGGATTGGGATTGTGTTGAATATGTATGCTTTGGGTAGAACTGACAACAGTAGTCAGTCTTTCAATCCATGAATGCAGATTATTCTTCATTCTGTTTTGATTTATTTTATCAATGTTTTGTAGTTTTCTTCATATAAGTCCTTTACATCCTTGGTTAAATTTATTCCTAATAATTTCATTCTTTAAGTTGCTATTGTAAATGGAATTTTTTTCTTGATTTCTTCTTCAACTGTCCATTACTAATGTATAGAAATGCTATTGATTTTATGGTGTTGAGCTTGTACCCTGCCACTCTGCTGAATTCATTTATTAGCTCTAGCAGCTTTGTTGTGGAATTTTCAGGATTTGCTGTACATAGGATCATTTAATCTGCAACTGGGGGAAGTTTTACTTCTTCTTTCCCAATTCAGATGCCTTTTATTTATTTTTCTCTCCTAGTTACTTTGGCTAGAATATCCAGTACAAGGTTGAATAACAGTAGTGAAAATAAGCATCCTTGTCTTGTTCCAGGTCTTAGAGGGAAAGCTTTCAGTCTTCCACTATTACATTTGATATGAGATGTACATTTTTCATATATGCCCTTTATCACATCGAGGAAATTTCCTTCTATTCCTTCATTTCTAAGTGTTTGTATCAGAAGGGGTTCTGGATTTTGTGAAATGCCTTTTCTGCATCAATTACGATTAACAATTGTTTTTTCCCTCCATTCTTTAAATGTGATGTATTATTACATTCTAATTTTGAACCACCTTGTATACCTGGGATAAATCCCACTTGATCATGGTGTATCATTCTTTTAGTGGTTTGCTATTATTTTGTGAGGATTTTTGCACCTATATTCATAAGAGATATTAGTCTGTAATTTTCTTTTCTTGCATTATTTTTATCTGGCTTTGGTATAAGGATGATGTTGGCCTCATAGAATGAAGTAAGGAGTGTTTCTCCCTCATCAAGCTTTTGGAAGAGTTTGAGCAGAATTGGTGTTATTTCTTCTTGGAATGTTTGATAAAATTCATCTGTGAAGCCACCTGGTCCTGGGCCTTTCTTTGTTGGGAGGTTTTTAAAATTATTATTATTACTGTTTCAGTCTCTTTACTAGTTATTGATTTGTTGAGATTTCCTATTTCTTCTTGAGACAATGTAGGTAGTTTGTGTGTTTCTAGGAATGTGTCCATTTCATCTAGGTTAGCCAATTTGTTGGTGTATAGTTGCTCATAGTCTCCTCTTATAGTCATTTTTATTTCAATGGGTCAGTAGTAATGTCCCTCTTTTCATTTCTAATTTTAGTTATATGTATCCACTCTTTTTCTTTTTCAGTCTAATTCAAAGCCTGTCAATTTTATTGATCTTTTCAAAGAATCAACATTTGGTTTTGCTGGATTTCTCTTATTTTTATTCTCTATTTCATTTATCTCTCCTCTAATCTTTGCTATTCCCTTCCTTCTGCCTGATTTGGGTTTAGTTTGCTCTTCTTTTTGTTGATCCACTAATTGTAAAGTTAGGTCTCTGATTTGAGATCATTCTTCTTCTTTTTTTAATATAAGCACTTAGAGGTATAAATTTCCCTTTCAGCACTGCCTTTTTCTGCATCCCATAAGCTTTGGTATATTGTGTTTTCATTTTAATTTGCCTCAAGATGTTTTCCAGTTTCTCTTGTTATTCTCTCCTTAACCCTTTGGTTGTTTAAGAGTATGTTGTTTCATTTCCATATACTTGTTAATTTTCCATTTCTCCCTCTGTTATACATTGTTATACAGTCATCTTTAAGAGTCAAGGCTACTGGGTTGGAGTTTGGTAGTTTCAGGTCTTTACTTCTAGCTATTCCAATACAATAAAACCTAAAAAGCGCTATCTATATAGTGTGTAAGAATGTCCACCAGAGTGACCTCTTGATTCCATTTGAAATCTCTCACCCACTGAAGCTTTATTTCATTTCATTTCACATCCCCCTTTTGGTCAAGAAGATGTTCTCAATCCCATGATGCCAAGTCCAGATTCATCCCTGGGAGTCATATCATGCCTTGCCAGGGAGATTTACACCCCTGGGAGTCAGGTCCCATGTAGGGGGAGGGCAGTGAGATCACCTGCCAAGGTGGCTTAGTTAGAGAGAGAGGGCCACATTTGAGCAACAAAGAGGCACTCAAGGGGAGACTCTTAGGCACAATTATAAGCAGGTTTAGCCTCTTTCTCCTTTACAGTAACAAGCTTCATAGGGGCCAGCCTCAAGACAGAGGGCTCAGCATGTCAAGCCGTCAGTCCCCAGTGTTTGTGAGAACATCAGCAACAATCCAGGTGAGGAAATCCAACACCTCTGCATCCTCCCCCAGCTCCTCAGGTGAGCCTTGAATATATATTTTTATTCTCTGCCCAAATTACTTTGGGATGTGTTGCTATTTCACTCTAATGTATACAGACCTACCATATCTCACTTCCTATTCAAGGAGTGACAGTGTGATTGTGAAAACCTTGTTCGCACTCCCTTTGACTAGTGTATGGATGGATGAGTAGATAAATGGGGACAAAAACTGAATGAAAAATAGGGTGGGATGGGGGGGATGATTTGGGTGTTCTTTTTTATTTTTATTTTTTATTCTTATTCTGATTCTTTCTGGTGAAAGTAAGATGTTCAAAAATAGACTGGGGTGATGAATGCACAACTATACGATGGTAATGTGAAAAGCTGATTGTACACCATGGATGATTGTGTGGTATGTGAATATATCTCAATAAAACTATTGATGTAGAAGTATCTAGTCCTTCCTTCAAATCTATTAACTTATGATACATATTTTGGGGGGCTCTGCTGTTAGGTACATATATATTTAGGATTGTTGCATCTTCTTTTTGAATTGACACCTTTATCACTATATAATGATCATCTTTGTCCCTCATAAGAGCTTTTGACTTAAAGTCTATTTTATCTGAGAATAGTATAGCTAACACAGCTCTCTTTTGGTTACTACTTGCGTGGTACATTTTTTTCATCCCTACTTATGTCTTAAGTAGGGATGGAATTTAAGGTGAGTCTCTTGTAAACAACATATAGATGGGTCATGCTTTTTTATCATTATGCCAACTTTTGCATTTGACTGGAGAGTTTAATCCATTTACATTTAAAGTAACTACTAATAATGCAGTATTTTCTTCTCCTATTTTGCTAGTCTTTGTAAGTCTTATACCTTTTTGTCCCTCAATTCTTCTGTTAATGTCTACTTTCATATTTAATTTATTTTTTGTATTGTATTATATTGATTCCCTTCTCATTTCTTTCTGGATATATTTTTCATGTTTTCCTTATGGTAACCATGGTCTTAAAATTTAATGTCTGTCTTAGTTTCCTAGGCTGCTGAAAGCGATACTATGACATGGGTTGGCTTAAACCATGGGAATTTATTAGCTTACAATTTGAGGCCAAGAAAATGTCCAAATCAAGCATCAAGACAAAGCTTTCTTTCCAAAAAATGCCTGCCAGAGATCCTTGGCTCCTCTGCCACATGGCAAGGCACATGGCAGGCTCTGCTGGTCTCTCCCTTCTCTTTTGAGTTTTCTTGCTTTCATCTTCTCACCTCAGTGGCTTTCTCTCTCTGTCTTGCTTCCATTTTAAAGGACTCCAGTAATAGGATTAAGATCCATCCTGAATGAAGTGGGTCACACCTTAACTGAAGGATCCCCATCAAAAGATCCTACTTAAAATGGGTTTACACCCACAGGAATGGATTAGATTTAAGAATATATTTTTCTGTGATACATACAGCTTCAAACCAACACAACATCCTAAACATACAACCATATTTGATTTGATACCAACTTGATTTCAATAACATACATTTACAATATTCCTTTATTCCTCCATTCCCTCAACTTTTTTTGAACTTGTTAAAAATTATATCTTTGTACTTTGTATGTTCTAAGTCATAGATTTATCTTTACTTTTTATTGATTTGAATTTTAGCACCTGTAGGAAGTATGAAGTGGAGTTACATACCATATTAGTTAGGGTTCTCTAGAGAAACAGAACCAGCAGAAGATATCTGTAAATATGAGATTTTATAAAAGTGTCTCATGAAATTGTGAGAATGCACAAGTCCAAATTCTTTATAGTAGGATGCACTAGCCCAAATTCCATAGGACAGGATGTACAAGTCCAAATTCCACAGGGCAGTGAATTGGCAACCCTGATGAAGGTATTCAGTGAACTCCCCAGGAGATGCTGGCTAGCCAAAGAAGGAGGGAAGGTTCTCTCTCTTCTCCTTTAAAAGTCTTCCATTGATTGGATTAAATTCAGCTGATTGAATTTTCTCATTGTTGAAAATATGCCCTTCATTAAGGTACTCAGTCACAGATGCAGTCAATTGACTGATGATTTAATAAACCAGCCTTCTGGTTTATTAACCAGCCATAAATGTCCTTGCAGTAATGGTTAGGCCAGTGCTTGCTTGATCAGACACCTGGGTACCATCACCTGGCCAGGTTGACAAATGAACCTAACCCTCACAGTCCACCCCTGAAGTTTCTGGGCCATTGATAGTCCTGCCTATATTGGGTTGTTGTAGTTTTCCACTGAGTTTAGTCACAGGGCATGGTAGTACTAAGAGATGCCCTAGGGATCACCTATATTTCAGGAAAACTCTTCTTTACCTCCATTGTGTAGTTGCAGTCCTATTTCCCTTTGTTAGGATCAATCACCCCAGTCAATACAGTAATCCCCTTCCATGCCTGTTGGTTCAGAGCATGAGAAGCCCAAAGTGGTCAGGTAGTAGCAGTCTTAACTTCCAGTTTAATGGAATTATTGTTGTGTCTCCTGGTGGGACACTCTTCTTTTTGGAACTAAGACTTGTAGACCAGCAGAGCTTAAGCTTGCAGGGACAGGAAGCAAAAATTTTCTTAGTGGATCACTAGGAGTGATAGTGAGGGGTGCCACTCCCATTTCCACCCCTTGATTCCTTGACCCATGAATCCTGGCTATGGGAGAAACAGCACCATAGAGTGGATGATGATTCAGAGCATACACAATCTCCTGGAGAACACTGCCCCAGCCCTGCAAGTTGTTGCCACCTAGTTGGTGCCATAATTGAGTCTTCAAAAGGCCATTCCACCATTCTATCAACACAGCTGCCTCTGGATGATGGGGAACATGGTAAGAACAGAGAATCCCATGAGCATGTGCCATTCCCTCACTTTATTTGCTGTGAAGTGGGTTCCTTGATGAGAAGCAATGCTTGTGTGGAATACCAAGATGGTGGATAGGACATTCTGTAAGTCCACAGATGGTAGTTTTGGCAGAAGCATTGCATGCAGAGAAGGCAAACCATATCCAGAGTATGTGTCTATTCCAGTATGGGTCCAATGTAATCAACTTGCCACCAGGTAGCAGGCTGATCACCTTGGAGAACGATGCCATACTGGGGACTGAATGTGGGTATCTGCTGCTGGCAGATTAGGCACTCAGCAGTGGCTGTGGCCAGGTTGGATTGGTGAGTGCAAATCCATGTTGCTGAGCCCATGAATAATCTCCATCCTTAATATCATGACTACTTTGTTCATGAGCCCACTGGGCAATTACAAGAGTGGTTTGGGAGAGGCTTACTGGTAACCACAGAATGGTTCTCCTTATCTACTTGATTACTGAAATCTTCCTCTGCTGAAGTCACCCTCTGGTGATCATTTACATGGGACACAAATATCTTCATGATTTTTGCCTACTCAGAAAAGTCTATCCATATATCTCTTCCCCAGACTTCTTGGTCATCAATTTTCCAATCATGTTCCTGACCATCCAGCCAAACCATTAGCAACAGCCCATGAATCAGTATACAAACATACTTCTGGCCAGTTCTACTTCCAAACAAAATGAACAAGCAGGGGCACTGCTTGAAATTCTACCCCCTGGGAAGATTTCCGCTCACCACTGTCCTTAGGGACATTCCAGAAAGGGGTTGGAGTGCTGCAGCTGTCCCCTTCTGGGTGGTACCTGCATATCATGCAGAATCATCTGTAAACCAGGCCCAAGTTTTCTCTTCCTCAGTCAACTGATTGTAAGGAGCTTCCCAAGGGGCCATAGCCCAGGGCTGGGAAAGAGAAAATAATGTGGCAGGAGTGGTGGCCATGGGCCTTTGGACCACTTCCTCATATACCTTACTTGTGCCTTCAGGACCCACTAGAGCCCTATCTCATATATACCATTTCCATTTTATGATGGAGTGCTGCTGTGCACACCTAAATTTATGGCTTGGCTGGTCAGACAACACCTAGCCCATGATATGCAACTCAGGTCTCATGGTAACTTGGTGGCCCATGGTTAAGTGTTCTGCCTCTACTAAGGACCAATAACAGGGCAAAAGCTGTTTCTCAAAAGGAGAGTAGTTATTTGCAGAGGATGGCAAAGCTTTACTCCAAAATCCTAAGGGTTTTCATTGTGATTCTCCTATATGAACCTGCCTAAGGCTGCAGACAGCATCTCTATTTGCCCTTGACACTTCCAGCACCATTCAATCAGCTGGATCATACAGTCCAAGTGGCAGAGCAACTTGCACAGTTGCCTGGACCTGTCACAGAGCCTCATCTCTTTCCAGTCCCCACTGAAAATTAGAAGCTTTTCTGGCCACTCGATAAATGAGCTGGAGTAGCACACTGTTCTGGTTTGCTAATGCTGCCATTTTGCAAAACATCAGAAATGGATTGGCTTTTTTAAAGGCGGTTTATTTGGATACAAAGTTACAGTCTTAAGCCCATAAAGTGTCCAAAGTAAGGTATCAACAATAGGGTACCTTCACTGGAGAAAGGCCATTGGCATCTAGAAAACCTCTGTTAGCTGGGAAGGCACATGAATGGCATCTGCTTGCTCCCAGGTTGCATTTCAAAATGGCATTCTCCAAAATGTCAGCATCAGCTTTCAATGGCTGTCTTCAAAATTTCTCTCTTAGCTGCAGCTCTGTCTGAGCTTATAGGGCCCCAGTAAACTAATCAAGACCCAAGCTGAATGGGTGGGGCCATAACTCCATGGAAATAATCTAATTAGAGGTATTCCCCACAGTTGGGTGGGTTACATCTCCATGGAAACAACCTAATCCAAAGACTTCAACCTAATCAACACTAATACATCTGCCCTTACAAGATTACACCAGGAAGAACCTAAGATGGCAGCTAGGTGAGACAGGGCAAAAAAAAACCTCCATGAAAAATACTAGATAAAAACCAGAAAGTGACCCAAAACACCACTTCCAAAGATGCACCAGCCAGACAAGGTCTGCTAAATCCACAGGGAACATGCATTTGGTGAAACCAGGAGCCTGCATTCTGAAACGAGTGAGTGAGCTGGCTGAAAGTCCCGCGGCTGCACTGCGGTGTGGGGAAACAGTGGGCTGGCATTTGGAGATGGACTAGTTCTTTAAAAACAAACAAAGCCCAGGAGTGGCTGTAGATATGACCGGGAGAGCAGCACAGTGAAACATGGTGGGAGCGGGCTGGGCTAACACCTTGGTGTCTGGCATGGAGGATACCCCTTTCCACACCTGCTGCTGATTGTCTTGAGACCAGAGGAGCAGAGGGGAGCCAAAAGGAGAAAAAAAACACATTCCTTGCAGCCATCTCCCCAGCAGGCGGGAGATGCTCCTGCCCGGGGCCAGACCCACATCCCAGAGCCACGCCAAGACACCCAGTGTGATGGGGAATCTTTCCCACAGCACTACAAACAAGCCACAATATTGGCTGTGGACAGTGGCCTTTAATACACCCACAGCTGAGTGTCTCGGAGCTGGGAGGGCGGAGCTGTATGAAAAGCGGGAAGTTAATACATCCCATTCAAACACCTTTGAAGCGGGCTGGGAGTGCCCCTGCATGGCCCAGTGACCCGGGCTTCCCTGGTGGGCCAGCATGCACTAGTGACATGGTGCAGCCCTCCCTCAGCAGAGGTCCTGGAAGAACACAGCTGGGAAGGGGGAACCACTCAGAAATCCCAGGGACCCTACGCAAAAACCAAGGACTTGTGGGTCAGCAGCAGAAAAACAATCGGTGGAAAGACTGAAATGAAGGCTTAGGCTCCTGCAATGGCCTTAAATCTCTGGAAACACCTGGGAGATTTGATTATTAAAGCTTCCCTGCCTGCCTAACCACCGAGACACATGCCCCACATTCAGGGCGGACAGCACCAGCAACACACGCAAACTTGGTGCACCAATTGGACCCCACAAGAATCAGATCCCCACACACCACAAAGACAAAGTGGGGAGAACTGACTTGAGGGGAATAGGTGACTCATGGACGCCATCTGCTGGTTAGTTAGAGAAAATGTACACCACCAAGCTGCAGTTCTGTCAAATTAGGGATCAAGTAAAGCAAACGCCAAGAGGCCAAAAACAACAGAAAATATGAAAGCATATGACAAAACCAGACAATATGGAGAACCCAAACCAAAACACCCAAATCAAAAGATCAGAAGACACATAGTACTTGGCACAATTAATCAAAGAATTATAGACAAGCAACAAGAGCATGGCCCAGGATATAAAGGACATGAAGAAGAGCATGGCACAGGATATAAAAGACATAAAGAAGACCCTAGAAGAGCATAAAGAAGAAATTGCAAGAGTAAATAAAAAAATAGAAGATCTTATGGAAATAAAAGAAACTGTTGGCCAAAGTAAAAAGACTCCAGATACTCATAGTACAAGATTAGAGGAAGCTGAACAACAACTCAGCCTCCTCAAGGACCACAAAACAGAAAATGAAAGAACAAAAGAAAGAATGGGGAAAAAAATAAAAAAAATCAAAATGGATCTCAGGGATACGATAGATAAAATAAAACATCCAAATTTAAGACTCATTGGTGTCCCAGAAGGGGAAGAGAAGGGTAAAGGTCTAGAAAGAGTATTCAAAGAAATTGTTAGGGAAAACTTCCCATACCTTCTACACAACATAAATACACAAAGCATAAATGCCCAGTGAACTCCAAATAGAATAAATCCAAATAAACCCACTCCAAGACATATTCTGATCAGACTGTCAAATACTGAAGAAAAAGAGCAAGTTCTGAAAGCAGCAAGAGAAAAGCAATTCACCACATACAAAGGAAACAACATGAGACTAAGTAGTGACTACTTAGCAGCCACCATGGAGGCGAGAAGGCAGTGGCATGACATTTTAAAACTCTGAGAGAGAAAAATTTCCAACCAAGAATACTTTATCCAGCAAAACTCTCCTTCAAATTTGAGGGAGAGCTTAAATTTTTCAGAGACAAACAAATGCTGAGAGATTTTGCTAATAAAAGACCTGCCCTATTTCAGACACTAAAGGGAGCCCTACTGACAGAGAAAAAAGCTGAGGGACTTCACCACCAGTAGATCAGTCCTATAAGAAATGTTAAAGGGAGTTGAGAAGGCTGAAAGGAAGGGACACTAAACAATTGACTGAAACTACATGAAGAAATAAAGGGTACCACTAAAGATCACATGGTAAATATAAATATCAATACTACTGTATTTTTGATTTTAACTCCATTATTTACTTCCTACAGGATCTAAAATACATAAACTGTAATGATAAATCAGTGGTTTTGGACTCAATGTAAAATAATTTTTGACAAGAACTACATAAAAGTGGGGGAATGAGGGAGTATATAGGAACATAGTTTATGTGTCATATTGAAGTTAAGTTGGTATCAAAGAAAAACAAGATTGTTATAGATTTAAGATGTTAAATTTAAGCCCCATGGTAAACACAAAGAAAGTATCAGAGAATATGACCATAGAGATGAAAAGTAGATTAGGGGTTCTGAGAAATGGGGGAAGAGGCAATGGGGAGTTAAGAAATGAGTGTAGGGTTTCTGTTTGGGGTGAAGGGAAACTTCTAGAAATGGATGGTGGGAAGGTGATATACCATTGCAACATTCTAAATGTGATTAATCCCACTAATGGAATGCTAGGGAGGGGGGTGGAATGGGAAGATTTAGGCTGTATATATGTTTCTACAACTGGAAAAAAAAAAAGACATATAAATAGATGACAATTAAATGCCAAGGATGATCCTGAATGGGATCTGAGGATGGAGGAGAGGAGGCTCAAAGGGACATAGATGGGACGTAAGGGAAAAAAAAAAAGAAAAAAAAAGAAAAAAAAGGAAATATAGAATGTAAGCTTTGTATCAAGGTTAAATTTCTTGAAATTCTTAGCTGCATTTAACGGGATTGCATAAAAGAATGTTCTTGTTCATGGGAAATGTATATGTGAATTATATTGTTTTTTCAAGGATGTGTGCAGCTTGCTCTCATGTTTTCAGAAGACAGAGCAATAGATGATGGATGATAGGGAGGGAGAGAGGGAGGGAGGGAGGGAATGAAAGAAAGAAATGGTGGTGTGACAGGATGTTAAATGTGGTGGATCGGGGTATCAGGGGAGGGGGGTCGGGGTATGTATGGGTTATGTATGGGGTTTGTACTGCTATGTATGGGGTTTGTACTGCTTTTGCAACTGTTCCTGTAAGTCTGAATTTATCTCAAAATAAAATTTCTTATATATATATAAAAAGATTACATCAAAGATCATGGTGTTTTGAGGGACATAATTGTTCTAGTTTGCTAATGCTGCCAGAATGCAAAACACCAGAGATGGATTGGCTTTTATAAAAGGGGGTTTATTTGGTTACACAATTACAGTCTTAAGGCCATAGAGTGTCCAAGGTAACACATCAGCAATCAGATACCTTCACTGGAGGATGGCCAATGGTGTCTGGAAAACCTCTGTTAGCTGGGAAGGCACAAGGCTGGCATCTGCTCCAAAGTTTTGGTTTCAAAATGGCTTTCTCCCAGGACGTTCCTCTCTAGGCTGCAGTTCCTCAAAAATTTCACTCCTAGTTGCACTTGGGATATTTGTCCTCTCTCAGCTTTTCCAGAGCAAGAGTCTGCTTTCAACAGCTGTCTTCAAACTGTCTCTCATCTGCAGCTACTCTCTCAGCTTCTGTGCATTCTTCAAAGTGTCCCTCTTGGCTGTAGCTCCTCTTTGAAATGTCACTCTCAACTGCACTGATTTCCTTCTGTTATGTCAGCTCATTTATATGGCTCCACTGATTAACTTAGACCCACCCCAAATGGGCAGAACAACACCTCCAGGGAAATTATCCAATCAGAGTCATCACCCACAGCTGGGTCTTGATTAGTTTACTGGGGCCCTATAAGCTCAGACAGAGCTGCAGCTAAGAGAGAAATTTTGAAGACAGCCATTGAAAGCTGATGCTGACATTTTGGAGAATGCCATTTTGAAATGCAACCTGGGAGCAAGCAGATGCCATTCATGTGCCTTCCCAGCTAACAGAGGTTTTCTAGATGCCAATGGCCTTTCTCCAGTGAAGGTACCCTATTGTTGATACCTTACTTTGGACACTTTATGGGCTTAAGACTGTAACTTTGTAACCAAATAAACCCTGCCTTCCACATCTCTGGGGAAATGTATTGTCTTTAAGTCTCCACCACCTTTGTCCAGGATGGGTTGGAACAATGGCTGCCCTTAGAGCCAGGCCCCTAGCAATCCAAAACAGCTAATGGAAAACAGTGATCAATGATTGGACTGTGCTCCTCCTCCCAGATCTTGGGGAACTGTATTTTTATGTCCCTCTCTGGCATCAACAAGCTACACCAGGGGCTGGACACCACAGTTGCCTGCTGCAACAGTGGGGAATGGGCAATGGTAACCACCTTGCAGAGAGAGCAATTTATTGATATTTACCATAATTTACCAACCTTTTCCTCCCACTCTTCCCTGGAATACAGTGTGCTATTGGACTCCAGAGTTTTGAAATAGTTGATTCAGATAGTTGCTACCTGTTTAATGGTTGTTCTAGTGGAGGGACTGACTCCCAGAGATTCTTATGCTGCCATCTGGTCCTTGTATAAGTAAAATCTTTCTTTCATTAAATATTCTACTACTGATTTCAGTATATTAATTTCAATACTTTGCTGAATTCTACTCCTTACAGTAATTCTTTTTCAGTACATTCTCTAAGGTTTTTCAGTTATACAGTCACATTTTCTGTAAATAGTGATAGTTTTATCTCCTTTCTATTCTAGTACTTATAATTTCTTTCTCTTCTTTAATAGCAATGAATGTCCAATATTTCCAATAGAGCGCTAATAGTGATGAAGGTGAGCATCCTTGCTGTTCCTAACTTCAATGTGAGGACTTCTAATATTTCTCCTCCAGACATGATGCTATCTTTTGTGTTAAGATAGCTGCAAATATCATTTTAAGGAAGTGCCTAGTGATTCTTAATTTATCAAGTGGTTGTATTATGAATAGATGGTGAAGTTGTCAAATGCCTTTTTCAACATTTATGAACATGATTGTTTGATTTTCTCCTTAGGTCTATCAACATAATTCATTAATATTGCGTTATGTTTACAGATCAGTAATCTGAATTTTTAATGTTGAGGCATCTTTGCATTCCTGGAAAACTGCCAGAATCTAGAATCTAGTTGTTCATGATGTAATATTCTGTTAATATGCTGCTGGGTTTTGTTTGCTAATGTTCTATTTAAAAATTTTCATAAATATTCACAAGTAAATATTTTTGGTCTTCTTTGTGTAATCTTTGTCAGATCTTATGTCAATGTTTTTCTTGCTTCATAAAAATAAATTGAAGATTTTCTCTTTATGATATTCTATGGACAGCTTAAATAACATTGGAATTATTTTAGCTTTAACAGTTTCACAGAATTGTCCTGTGAAACTATCTGGACAGGGAGACTTTTTAAGTTGCAGTTCTTACACAGTTTTCTTTACTTCTTCTGTAGAAATTGGTCTGTTTAGGTCTTTTTAAAGTTTTTTAATTAAGATTTATTCACATACCATACAATCATACAAAACATATAATCCACTGATCACATTACCATCATATAGTTGTTCATTCATCACCCCAATCTATTTTTTTTAACATTTTTCTTGCACCAGAAAAAGTGACAGCAAGAATAAAAAAAACAAGAGTAAAAACATAAAAACAGAACACCCAAATTGTCCCCCTGCTCCCCATTCTTTCTTTAGGTTTTTTTTGTTTTGTTTTGTTTTGTTTTGTTTTGCCCCCATTTTCCTACTCATCCATCCATACACTGGACAAAGGGGACTGTGATCCACATGGCTTTCCCAATCACATTGTCACCCCTCATAAGCTACATTGTTATACAATTGTCTTCAAGATTCAAGGGTTCTGGATTGCAGTTTGATAGTTTCAGGTATTTACTGCTAGCTCTTCCAATTCATCAAAAACTGAAAAAGGTTATCTATATTGTGCATAAAAGTGCCCACCAGAGTGACCTTTCTGCTCCTTTTGGAATCTCTCAGCCACTGAAACTTATTTCATTTCACATCCCCCTTTTGGTCAAGAAGATGTTCTCTATCCCATGATGCTGGGTCTAGATTCCTCCCTGGGAGTCATATTCCATGTTGCCAGGGAGATTTACACCCCTGGGTGTCAGATCCCACATAGGGGTGGTCGGTTTAGGTTTGTAAATATCTTCTAAGGTCAGAATTGATAAATTATGTTCTCTTGAAAATTGTCCATTTCATCTTACACTTAAAGAATTTATATAGGATACAATAGTTTCCAAGTTCTTAAGTTCGTTCTGTGGTTATCTGTTTATACTGTCTGTCTCTACTCTCTCTCTTTTTTTGGAGGGGGAGTGGAGTCTGAGCTAGCTACCAGTTTATCTGTTTTATTATTTTTTTAAATAAACAGGTATTTTTTATTCATTTATTGATATAAGTATTTAAGGCTATGAATTTACTTTTGAGCATTTCTTCAGCTGAAGGGTTCTCAACCTCAGTGCTATTGACATTTTGGGCTGAGTAATTCTTTGTTGTGGGGGGAGGAGCTTTCCTGTGCATCTAGGATGTTTAGGAGCCTCCCTGGCCTCTACTCACTAGATAACAATAACAAATATCCTACCCTAACACAGTTGTGAAAACCAAAAATCTCTCTGGACATTGCCAAACATCCCATGGAAACAAATTTGGCCTCATCCTTGTCAAGATTCACAGTTCTAGTTTTATACCAAGGTCCTGGTAGTGTTTTATCATTGTTTTCTACATATCCTGAAGTTTAGGTTTAGGTTTGCATTTTTCATTTGACCCAACTGTTCAAGATAAATTTTTAAATGCAAATTCTGAACAACTGTTGTCATTTTTGGCAGGCCCTACAAATATTTTGCAGTATCTCTCTTTAGGTTTACTAAAAAAGGAGTCTGTGGCTTTATTATCCAGTATCCTTTCTTAGAGTTTTCTGGATTTGAAGGGGAAAATGCAAATTGCATTGCCATGTTGTTAAGTAATTTCCTCATAGGAAGTTCCTCATAGTTAACATTTACTAAACACTGTATACTCCAAGCACTTCCAAAAGCATTTTATATGGACTATCTCATTTAATCTCACAACAACCATATTGGCAGGTTTTATTAGCTCCATTTTATAGATGGGGAAAGACAGGTTCAAAACAACTTTCCTAAGATTATACAACTAATAAGTGTAGCATTGTGCCGGTTTGAATGTGTTGTGTCCCCCAAATGCCATTATCTTTGTAGTTTTGTGGGGCAGAAGTTTTGATGCTGGTTAGATTTGCTTGGAATGTGCCCCACCCAGCTGTGAGTGATGATTTTGATGAGATGTTCCCATGGAGGGATGGCCCCGCCCATTCAGGGTGGGCCTTGATTGGTGGAGCTATATAAATGAGCTGACTTGGGGGGAGGGAACTGAGTGCAGCTGGGAGTGATGTTTTGAAGAGGAGCAAGCTTGCTAGAGAGGAACGTCCTGGGAGAAAGCCGTTTTGAAGCCGGAGCTTTGGAGCAGACGCCAGCTGCTTTCCTAGCTAACAGAGGTTTTCCGGAGGCCATTGGCCATCCTCCGGTGAGGGTACCCGATTGCTGAGATGTTACTTTGGATGCTTTGTGGCCTTAAGACTGTAACTGTGTAGTGAAATAAACCCCCGTTTTATAAAAGCTTATCCATCTCTGGTGTTTTGCATTCTGCAGCATTAGCAAACTAGGACAAGCATAGATCATAGTTTTTAAAAAAGCCTTTAGTTAATGAAAACATCTCAATTTCCAACAGGTAGAATATGTAAGGTCAGCCTTTGATGGAAATGGCAAGCACAAAGTGCTATGCTAACTGTTCCAGAGTGGATTGTCCACGAAGCATTTCAGTAAATTCAAGTTAGAACTTTCCCTGCCTCCTAATGGAAGAGGTTTTACTGGGAGGAAAACAAAAAGTCACCGAGGGAAGGATATTTGAAACTAAGAACAGTGTTACATGTATATATGCATTCCTTCTTTTCTGAAGACACTGGAACTTTCTTCCCAGGGAAGAAGTCTCTGGGGTTACAGCAGTCCCTAAAAAGGGGGCATTAAGTGTATCTCACTAGTTAACCAATGGAGTGCATTTTGTTACTTGTGATAAATACCTTTTGTTTATGAAGATTTAGTTTAATAAATACTCAACATTTCAAAGTTTAATAACTTTAGTTGTTTGTTAAGAGCAGTGTTTTTGAATAGTTCCAATACTTTTTGCTTGTGTCTTTGTGTTATATTGAAGACTTTTGTCAGAAGCCAAAATTAAATCTAACCATATATATATTTTTTTCTGTTTTTTTAATTTCCCATCTGACATATACATAGATGTGCCGGTTTGAATGTATTATGTCCCCCAGAAAAGGCCATACTCTTTGAGGCAATCTTGTGGGGCAGACATATTAGTGGGGATTAAGTTGGAACGTTTGGATTAGGTTGTTTGCATAGAAATGTGCCCCACTCAATTGTAGGTGATAACTCTGATGAGATATTTCCATGGAGGCATGGCCCCACCCATTCAGGGTGGGCCTTAATCAGTGGAGCCATACAAATGAGCTCACGGGCAGAGGGAACTCAGTGCAGCTGTGAGTGATATTTTGAAGAGGAGCTACAGCCAAGAGAGACACTTTGAAGAAAGCACAGGAGCTGCAGATGAGAGAGTTTGAAGACAGCTGTTGAAAGCAGACTCTTGCTCCGGAGAAGCTAAGAGAGGACAAATACCTCAACTGCAACTAAGAGTGACATTTTTGAGGAACCACAGCCTAGAGAGGAATGTCCTGGGAGAAAGCCATTTTGAAACCAGTACTTTGGAGCAGATGCCAGCCACATAACTTCCCAGCTAACAGAGGTTTTCCAGATGCCATTGGCCATCCTCCAGTGAAGGTACCTGATTGCTGATGTGTTACCTTGGACACCTTATGGCCTTAAGACTCCAACTGTGTAACCAAATAAACCCCTTTATAAAAGCCAATCCTTTCTCGTGTTTTGCATTCCAGCAGTATTAGCAAACTAGAACAATAGATTTCCGAATAAAACAAGATTTCAAGGGTAATGGACAATTATTGACCAGTCTTTTCAAATATTATTAAAAATAGTAAGACAGGACCTCAGAAAATATCAGTATTAAAATAGAAATGTCAAGAGAGTTATTTTAAATAAAATGTTTTAAACATGTTGATATTGATCCATGCATAAATTCCAACTGAATGGGATTTCATTGCGAAGTTTGGGAGTAACACTCTGCAGAATCTAGACTCAAATGGACTAAACGGTGTAAGGGAAAATTTTCTCATTTATTATTTTTTTCAAACATACATTTGAAGAAATGGTCCTAAGTGAGGTAGAAATTCAGAAATACTGTGTAGAGAATAAGCAAAGTACAAGAATTCAAAAGGAGAAAAGAGGAAGATATTCTTTAAAAAAAGTTTAAAAAAAATTTTTAAAAAGGTCAGTGACACAGAAAATCTTATGGAAAGCTTTCATGTCCAAGTATGAGGAAAAACTAAGATGCCTTCAGCTTGTTTTTGTTATGTTCATCTAATTATGTTTAATTATAAAATTTTAAATAAGTTGATTTTAAAAAGTAAAATAATCGTGTCTTCTAAGATAGATGCAAAAGTGAGATTTTTTTACGTTGATGCCGCACAAGGCAATGACATGGTGGAGAGAACTTAAGGAATATATATAGCTGCTTTTTAAACAACCTTAAAAACGTTATAGCTTTGACTGTCATTATCATTTTCCACCAGCAGGGGAAGCCATATGTCCACTGCAATAAATTAGCTGACATCTGTGCAACAGTGAAAGGGAGGATAAGTTATTCTCAATAATTGTTATTACTATATAAGAGATAAAGTAATCTCCAAAATAGTCCATAAAATAGAGAGATGGATGAATGGATTGGTGGATGGATGGATGGACGGATGGATGGATGGATGGAAACATAGAAATAGATGAATGGATAAAAGGAATAAGAAAGTCAATTCGAGTCACACATGTTGATCAGTATATAATATAAACCTTTATCAAAGATTATTGGCAGGATTTGCCACAGCATTTTATTCTTTTTTACAAAATGCCAGCATGTCAACATAAACATAACTAAAAGATATTTAATATTTAAATTTAAAACCTAAAATTAACCTTTTAGTTTATATTCATTCAGCTGCTTTTCAAACATTAGGCATTAAATTTAAATATCCAACAAATTAAAAATATTGTGATGAATATAAAATGAGATTTGGGCTTTTCTAACCTTCCAGAGTGAAGCGTTAGATGCCTAGGACATTTCAACTCAGATTTAATATGCCCAACCTAGTCCCTTTACCCTCTCAGCAACACAGTTGAATATCAAAATGTTTTTCTCATTGTTTCACTCTCTGTCATTTAGTTAACTGAAGCGATTGTTTTTTTTTAACCTGGATTTAAGGTACATATAATTAACCATACTCATTGGCTCATTACAAAGTTATCATTGGTCTCTGTACGCATGCATGCCCAGTTTGAATGTCTGTTTATTAAATTATAACATTCATGAATCCACAATCCAACCCTAGAATTTAATCAACAAAAACTTACACTGACCGTATGTTCTTGCCCTATCCTTTACCCTTGCCTCACTTAGACAAGGTGGTCCAGTTTGCTAATGCTGCTGTTATGCAAAATACTAGAAATGGATTGGCTTTCCTAAGGGGGATTTATTTAGGTACAAATTTACAGTCCAAAGGCCATAAAAGTGTCCAAACTAAGGCTCAACAAGAGTTGAAGAATGGTCAATGGCATCTGGAACACCTCTGTAAGCTGGGAAGGCATGTGGCTAGTGTCTGTTCCTTTGCTATCTGGTTACGTTTCAAAATGGCATTCTCCAAAATGTCTCTGGTTTTCTCTTAGCTTAGCATCTCCAAACATCCTTCTGTCTCCAAGTATCTCTAAACATCAGCAAGCATCTCTGTCAGCTCCCAAGCATCTCTCTAAAAGTCTCTCTCAGCTGCTCTGAGCATCTTTTGTTTGTGAGTTCTTTTATAGGACTACAGTGATTTAAATAAGATCCACCCTGAATGAGCAGGATCCATATCTCCATGGAAATAATTTAATCAAAGGTCTGGCCCACAGTTGATTGAGTCACATCTCCATGGAAGCACTCAATCAAAATATTAATGTCTGACCTCACAAGTTTGCATTAAAGAATATGGTTTTTGGGGGACATAATATATCCAAACCACTATCCTAAATTTTGTATTTAGCATTCCTTTATATTTTAAAATAGTATTTTCAATCACATACATATATATGCATGCCTAAACAAAACAATGAGATTAAGGTTTTTAAATTTTATAAAAAGATTAATCTTCAATCTGCCTTTTTTTTTTAAAACAGCATTAGTAACAATCATACATATAGATGTGGGTATCTGTAAATCACTGATTTTCACAATTGCATTATATCCCATTTTGTGTATATGGCATAATTTCTTTATCTCTTCTTCTATTGACAGGCTTTTAGGCTGTTTCCAGGTTTTTTTGCTACTACATAAAGTGCTATGATTATGCTTATATATCATTCCTGGTACCATGTGCAAGCACTTATCTTGCTGGGTTGTAGGGTATAAGAAAGATCAATTTACTGTCCCAGCAGAATTGTACAAAGTTTTGGTCTACATCTTCTCCAGCACTTGATATTTTCAGGCTTCTTAATTTTAATCAATTAGTTTAAATGGTCTTGATTTCCATTTCCCTGATTATTAAACATGTTGAGACTCTCATCCTATTCTTATTAGCTATAAGTAATTCTTCTACTGTGAAATGTTTGTCCTTGTCTTTTGCTCATTTTTCTTTTGGGTTTTTTTTTTTTTCTTAACAATTTGTAGGAGCTCTTTATATATTCTTTTACTACTTCTTTGTTGGTTATGTGTATGTAAATCTTTCTCCCAGTTTTGTCTTTTTACTTGAGGTGTCCTTTGACAAACTTACTCCAATTTATCAATCTTTTATTGTGGAATTAGTGGAATCTTTCCCTACCCTATACACAGAAAGTTAAGTCCTTACTCCATCTGCAGTTGATTTTTTGTATATGGTGTGAGACAGCAATTTCATTTTTTCCATATAGAAAAATTATTCTTTTCTAGCTCCATTTATGGCATGGTCCCTCCTTTACTCACCAACCTATCAAGCCACCTCTGTCATATATCAAAATTCTATACACAAATTCTTTTTCTAGGCTCTCTATTCTATCCCACTGGCCATTTTGTCTACCTCTGTGAGAGTACCAACATTCTTAATTGCTACTTCTTCATTGTAAATGCTGATAGCTGATAGAGAAAGCCTTTCCCCCATTTATTCTTTTTTAAAGTGACTTTGCTATTCTTGGTTTTTTACATGTCCATACACATTTACAAATGGCTTCTCAAATTTTACTAAAAATCCTATTGGGAGTTTAACTGTAGTTGCATTAAATCTATAGATTTACAGAGAAATAGTCTATAATTAAAGATTCATCCTCAATGGAAAGTACATTTATTTTGTTTCGTGTTCTATGGGCCATCTTTTGGTCCTGTCCACACGATGGCACTACAAACTGAAAAAATCAGATTCATGATTGTTTTTTACAGTTGGAAAGGAGACACCATAACACATATACAGTCTTGATATTTTAAGTGCTTGCATATTTTGGAGGATAAAACTGAATTTCCTATGGAATGTTTAATAGTCTGTCAAATACTGAGGTACACTTGGTACAAATATATACAATACTATATGATAATGAGATATAATTGAAATAATGAAAAAATTCATGACAAACTATGCTTTACAGGTCTTTTACACAGAGGACTATAAATATATGAATATATGTGTGCTATGTGTGTGTGTGTGTGTGTAGAGAGAGCGAGAGAGAAAGAGAAAGAGAGAGAGAAAGTAAGTTCATTATCAACTAATAAAATAAGGGCATGGTGTAAAAACTAGCTCTGGAAATTAAGATAATGCTCCAAACTGGCAAGCCAACTAACTACAGGCAAGCAAATTGGGTTTGCATAAATCTGGGAACCAAAGGTCATCCCTAGGTTTATGAATAAAGATGAGGGTTATGTAATTCTTCATTTCCACCACCCAGACCCACCCCTTATTCTAAGCCCTGATAATCTTGGAGGTAGAGTCTACTGCCAATTATGAGAAACATGCCTGGACTTGCCCTGAACTGATTAAAGAAGAATGAAAAACGGAGAGGGGGGGTGAGGGGGAGGGACGGACTACTCTCTAATGCCAGACAAGCCTCTGCTGGACCTTATGAGAAAGAATGTCTTTGCAAATGTTCATTTAATTGATACCATACACACCTGATCACAGACTGGAGCAAACCTAACTTCTAAATCTCTTCCAGTGGTTTATTAATATGGTATTCTAAATGACTCGGGAACTCAGTGTCCTCAAACTATCTGTTACCACATCTTGTTAACATAAACACAAAGAATGAAGTGTGCTGTTAAAATGACTATTTAATCTACTAAAACTATAAATCATAAACTATGTAAATTATAAATTTATATATACTTATAAATTGTAAACTATGTATTTATAAACTACTAAACTTAAATTCTCTAAGCATGTTTCCTCATCTGTAAAATGGGCATAATAATAGCATTTCCCATTCAGAATTGTCATAGGATTAAATAAGGTATTTCAAAACACTGGTATTTAAAAATTCTAAAATGTTACCCTATTATCATTAGAGCAAGAAACAAAATGGTGTTCCTAGGTTAGTAAAATTGAAAAGCAAAATTTGGAAGTAGGAAACTAAGCCCTGTCTCAGATCACTTCTCCCTGCTCCTCCCCTCATCCCACCAATCCCCACCCCTGAAAGCCTTGGACCGACTCCTCCAGCACCAAGGGCAACTACATGGCTTGAGGAGCCATTTGAACTCCATAAACCCAATCTGAGTAGCAAGTGATGGGTGATTTCCATTACAAAACCATAATTAGCGGTAAGTGCACTTTTCTCTACCACCAACTGTCAAAGAAGGCCCACACTGTCGTTAACTCCTGCCCACTCTGGACCGCTAACCGTATTTCCGGAACATTCCACGAGGTGGCGGCCTTGCTTTCGGGATTTTGCGCAAGCTGAAGACGAAACCCGCGTCAGGCGCCGGACTCCCTTTCCAAGGTTATGTGCAAACCCTAACCAGCGACAAAAGTCCCCGGGACCTCCCAATCTGCAACGCATTCAGAAGCGGCGAGGAACTCGGAATACCCTCTGTATGAACCCTCCCTTTCCTTTCACCTGGGCATGGCCTTTCCACAGTGCCAACTAACTAGGAAAAAGCCAGTTCCCTAAGAGGCCAGGGAAGCAACGCGGGGTGGGCGGCGGTGCCGGCGGGTGCCAGCACCTAAGCCCCTGCAGATGGCCATGGGGAGGTCGCGGCACGCTCTTGTAAAGGACTCCAGGCACACTCACACCTTGACGAGGAGGCGTCAGATTGCTGGCTGTCAGAAAGACCAGTGCGGGGGGAGAAGACGTGCTTTTACTGAAGCGCCCCGGCGGGGCTGCAATCCCTTCACCGCGCCGTCCTCCGTAGGCTGGGGGAGGGGGAAGGGCGAGGGCGGGGCTAAGGGGGGTGGGGCCAGGCCACAGCCCTCAGTTTTCCATTCTAAACGCCAAAATTCGGAGCATTCGAAGAACTAGTGGCAGTGCGGGGACTGCCGGGCGCCTCAGTCGGCCTCTCCGACGCCGCGAGCGCCCTCCCGCGTCCAACGCCCCTCTCCACTCGCCACTTCGAAGCGGTTCTCACTGACCAACTCCGCCCAACCGCGGGCTCGGCCCCGCGCCTTCGGGCGGCCGGTAGGCGGGGCGTCGTCCCTGACGTGAGTCCCTTTTCGAGTCTCCGCCCCTCCAGCCCATATATAGGACTTCGTCCAGCGCTCGCACTCGCACAAGTGGACCAGAGCGTCGGGCTCCGGTAAGAGGGCACAACGGGGCTCGAGGGCGAGGGCAAGTTCGGACGTGTGTCCGCGCCTCGGAGCTGAAGCACTGCGGGACAGTGAGTTGACAATGGAGCTCTTGCGGACTATCACCTATCAGCCGGCCGCCAGCACCAAGATGTGCGAGCAGGCGCTGGGCAAGGCTTGCGGCGGGGACTCGAAGAAGAAGCGGCAGCAGCCCCCCGAGGAGCCGCAACCGCAGCCGCCGCAACCCCAGGCGCAGGTGCAGCCGGCGGTCCCTCACCACCACCACCACCACCACCACCACCACACTCACTCGGGGGCCGAGATCTCGCGGATTATCGTCGACCCCACGACTGGGAAGCGCTACTGCCGGGGCAAAGTGCTGGGAAAGGTGACGAGAGGCGGGCGCCCGACTAGCAGGGGGAGGGAGATCTGTCCGGGCGAGCCCCGAGCCGGGCCCCGAGCCCCCGCCGCTTCTCGGTTTCTCCGGGAATCAGATCAGGGCTCAACGTGGGCCCCTCATCTGCCCTCGCCTAGCTTTTGTGTGCTGACAGCGCTAAGGATCGGCTTTACATCCACAGCCACGGCTCTGTAGACCTCCCGCAGCCCAGTGAAATTGATCTTAAGTCTATGGACAGGGCTTTCTACCCCAAACCTGTGCTCCCCAGAGGATTTTTTTTTTTTTTTTGCTAAGTTTCGTCAGACATTTTTTATATCCCCCTTCCAAAAGAAGAGAAACTGTATTAATTGCTGTTTTCAAGAAAGCTTTTCCTCTCATGAAGGGTTTTTAAAAAGTAGGCTACGTCCCTCTCCCCACTCTCCGTCCCTCATATTTTTGCTTTCTTCTTATTATTTTTTTTTTTTTTTTTAATATCTCCCTTCCATTTTTCTGCCATGCTTAATTCGGTCTGGGCTTTGTTTCCTTTCAGGGTGGCTTTGCAAAATGTTATGAGATGACAGATTTGACGAACAACAAAGTCTATGCTGCAAAAATTATTCCTCACAGCAGAGTAGCTAAACCTCATCAAAGGGAAAAGGTGTGTATGACTGTTGAGTAAAATATTTTCTTTGTGTGCAGGAATGGCCCTTCCCTTTTAGGAAAATGTCTTCTGCATGTGTAAGCACTGGTTTTTCAGAGGTGACTGGAAGCTAATAAGCCATATCTTGCCTATTCTTTTAGATTGACAAAGAAATAGAGCTTCACAGAATTCTTCACCATAAGCATGTCGTGCAGTTTTATCACTACTTTGAGGACAAAGAAAACATTTACATTCTCATGGAATACTGCAGTAGACGGGTAAGTGTTAACTCTGACTTGAGTACATTTACTTCCCTAAAACTGACAGATTATTTAAATTGCATTATATCTGGTTTGTTAGCTGTTGTGGTAATGATAGTGCAACATCAACTTTTATTACTCATTCTGCAAAGGGAAACCGCTGATTTTAATAACTTCGTTTGACAGATTCTCTTTTTTCCCTTCCCTTCTTTTCTAGTCCATGGCTCATATCTTGAAAGCAAGGAAGGTGTTGACAGAGCCAGAAGTCCGATACTACCTCAGGCAGATTGTGTCTGGACTAAAGTATCTTCATGAACAAGAAATCTTGCATAGAGATCTCAAACTAGGTAAGCTCTTTACCCCAAATGCTGACTTTTGTGTCAGAGAGAGGTGTTTCTTCTCTTTCTCTTTTTACTTATCAGTACTCTTAATTGGATCTTGTCTATGCCATCTTGCTTTTGAACGGTGAATTTAATATAACAATTGGCTGTCTGCCTCCAGAATACATGTGTGTATATTTGGTTAGAACACCTTTTCAAAGGGATTTATGTTTTGTTTTGTTTATCTTTTAGGAAACTTTTTTATTAATGAAGCCATGGAACTAAAAGTTGGGGACTTTGGTTTGGCAGCCAGGCTAGAACCCTTGGAACACAGAAGGAGGTAAGGGTCACAGGGAAACATCCTGTTAGGGTTTTGTACAGAAGATATGCCCTTATTATTTTCCAGTTAATGTGTACAGATATTAAATCTATAAAACACAAAATGTTAATTTAAGGAAGCATTTGTTAAGTTCCCACTCTGGGCCCAGAAAGGGTGCCCTAAACCTCCAAGCTGATAAAACTAAGCAATCAAGGAAGTCTGTCTTATGTTCACATGAAATGGACAAAAAACCATGTTCTCACTGGAACTCATTCTGTCCATGTTATTTAAGAACACTTTGTCATGTGGGCTGAAAAAATTTTATATGCATTTAAAAAATTATTAGGAGTCACTTGAAGATTGAATATTTCCAAATGGATATTCAGTATACTTATACGATTTTGTTTCCCATCAAGCCACATCCAGAGAACTAAGTTGAAAACTGTAAAATAGTACTTAACAAGATCTTCATATTTTGTCTTTCCAGAACAATATGTGGTACTCCAAATTATCTCTCTCCAGAAGTACTCAACAAACAAGGACATGGCTGTGAATCAGACATTTGGGCTTTAGGCTGTGTAATGTAAGTTAATGCACCAAAATAAATTAAGAAGCAAATTTGGATTTTTATTTGCACACTTGCAAAGAGTTGCTTTGTAGCCATTCCTAAAGGAATGTTTCTTTGCACACAGGTATACAATGTTACTAGGAAGACCCCCATTTGAAACTACAAATCTGAAAGAAACTTACAGATGTATAAGAGAAGCAAGGTATACAATGCCGTCTTCATTGCTGTCTCCCGCAAAGCACTTAATAGCTAGCATGTTGTCCAAAAATCCAGAGGATCGCCCTAGTTTGGATGACATCGTTCGACATGACTTTTTTTTGCAGGTGGGTGTGTCATCTTTTTATTGTATGCTATTGATCCCAATTACCCAGCAGGTTTTTGATAGTCTTTTCTAATACTCCTCAGGGCTTCACTCCAGACAGACTTTCTTCTAGCTGTTGTCATACAGTTCCAGATTTCCACTTGTCAAGCCCAGCAAAGAATTTCTTTAAGAAAGCTGCTGCTGCTCTTTTTGGTGGCAAAAAAGACAAAGCAAGATATATTGATACACATAGTAAGTTATAAGAATTCTCCTCCTTAATGTGTTCAATGTCATATTTAAATTCAATAGGTTAGTTAAAAGGAGTTTTTATATCTGCGTAACTTAGCTGGTATGTTTATATACTATTGAACTTTGGCATTTATAGCATAATAAATCTACACTATAAATTATTTGTGATTGATAGCTTTTTGTTTCTTAAAGATTAAAGTGTGCTTCTTGCAAAACTGCAACTGAAGACAATGACAAAATGCTGTTTTTGCCTTGGATGCTCATTAGCTGGTTAATAATGCAAGAGGAAGAAATATGGTTAGCTGTGTTCCTACCTTGACTGAGTTAGAGTAATGCTCATAATTATTTTCCTTGATTTACAGATAGAGTGTCTAAAGAAGATGAAGAAATTTACAAGCTTAGGCATGATTTGAAAAAGACTTCAATAACTCAGCAACCCAGCAAACATAGGACAGATGAGGTATGTTGAGGAAAATGAAAATGTACATAAACACTTTGTATCATTTCCATTCTTTGTTAATTAGCATTGGGACGTTGATTATCATGGGTTACACATATTAAATTTACTTAAAACTTTTCTTCCAGCCATTTGAAGAGAAAGATTTTGTCTTTTAATGTTGCATGCAATTGAGTTACTGCAATATGTTTTATCTGGCTTGCGTTCATTGCTTTCTTATAAACTTTCCCAACTGCCACAATCCCATCTTTACTTGGAATTCTCAAACTTAAATGAATTTAGATGCTTGACTCATTGCATGACTCTTCTCTCTTCTAAGGAGGTCCAGCCACCTACCACTACAGTTGCCAGATCTGGAACACCTGCAGTAGAAAACAAGCAGCAGATTGGGGATGCTATCCGGATGATAGTCAGAGGGACTCTTGGAAGCTGCAGCAGCAGTAGTGAATGTAAGTGGTTGGAAGTCTTATTTTAAATACTGAAACTATAAATGACAGTACTATAGTAAGTAACTGATGTCAATTTATTTTGTAGCCTAATTTAACATAGAAAAAGCAAAATTAGAGGAATTGGAAAAAGACAGGAAATAATTCTGAATTCTGCATCCATAGAGTTAATGGGAAACTTAGCATCTGCCTAAACCTAAAGTTTTATCATTAATTGTTTTATAATTTCTATCTCTCTCTGACTTTTCAGGCCTCGAGGACAGTACCATGGGAAGTGTAGCAGATACAGTGGCAAGGGTCCTTAGAGGATGTCTAGAAAACATGCCAGAAGCTGACTGCATTCCCAAAGAACAGCTGAGCACTTCATTTCAGTGGGTCACCAAGTGGGTGGATTACTCTAACAAATACGGCTTTGGGTACCAGCTCTCAGACCATACTGTTGGAGTCCTTTTCAACAATGGTGCTCACATGAGTCTCCTTCCAGATAAAAAGTAAGTGTATTCAGTTAGTAAAATTCTGTTAGTTCTCTAGTCTTGGACTAAAGAAATCTGAAAACGGTGACTAACTGCTTCTTTTATTTTTTTTCTCTTCTTTCCCCATCATTCCTGTTTTTTAGAACAGTTCACTATTATGCAGAACTTGGCCAATGCTCTGTTTTCTCAGCAACAGATGCCCCTGAACAATTCATTAGTCAAGTGACGGTGCTGAAATACTTTTCTCATTACATGGAGGAGAACCTCATGGATGTAAGTTCTGTGGCTTTAGAGCAGTAAGAGTTGAAGCATTGGCATCACCTCAAAACTCATTAGGAGTGCAGATTCTTATACCCTACCCTAGACCTACTGAATCAGAATCTGTGGGAGGTGGGTCCAGGAATCTCCAGGAGATTCTGATGCTTATTACTTCATTTTGAGAGGCATTTGCTTAGAAGAATTGAGTGCATGCTGCAAAATATTTATAGGCACCAGCTAACTCTCCTAATCTCTTCCAGGGTGGAGATCTGCCTAGTGTTACCGATATTAGAAGACCTCGGCTCTACCTCCTTCAGTGGCTAAAATCTGATAAGGCCTTAATGATGCTCTTTAATGATGGCACTTTTCAGGTAAATGAACCCTTTAGGGAAGTGAATGTTTATTTCCTGAGAAACGTTTTTCACCTGACTAGTTTAATTATTGACTCTTCTTTTCTAATTCTTGAATATTTAGAGAAATCTAATATCTATGCTTATTTTTAAGGTGAATTTCTACCATGATCATACGAAAATTATCATCTGTAGCCAAAATGAAGAATACCTACTCACTTACATCAACGAGGATAGGATATCTACAACGTTCAGACTGACGACACTGCTGATGTCGGGCTGTTCATTAGAATTAAAAAATCGAATGGAATATGCTCTGAACATGCTCTTACAGAGATGCAACTAGAAGATTTTTTGAATGGACCCTATGGGACTCCTCTTTTCCACTGTGAGATCTACAGGGAAGCCAATAGAATGATCTACAGCATGTTGAAGAAGATGGACTGGTGGTGGTACGAAAACAATTCTGTGGTCTGCTGGACAGAGTGGGAACCAGACCAGGCTGAGGCATACAATTCTTGGACTTGGGACTAATCTAAGAGTGAACCAGAGTGCAGTTTTCCTGGACATACCTGTTTTAAAAAGTTTATCAGAAAATTTTGCAGAAAGGTGCATTGACTCTTAACTTCTCTTTGTAGAGAACATTTCAAACAGAGGACTTGGAACTGTGAATATACTTCCTGAAGGGAGGGAGAAGGGAGGAAGCTCCCATGTTGTTCAAAGGCTGTAATTGAAGCAGCTTTTGGCTGCTTAACTGTGAACTATGGCCATATATATATATTTTTTGTTGTTGTTGTTAATTTTTGAAGACATTTGTGGCTGGAAAAGTGCATTCCTTGTTAATAAACTTTTTATTTATTACAGCCCAAAGAGCAGTATTTATTATCAAAACTTTTTTTTATGTTGACCATTTTAAACTATTGGCAATAAAGAGTATGGAAAAGCTGAAACAGCACTCTCCTGTCTTTATATGACATATTACCACATCACAATATTCACTGATAATGGATTCTTTGCACTGTTTGGCGTGGCACGAGTATAGAAGCATACACAGAAAGCTAGATCTCGATTTTTTTTTTTTAACCTTAATTGATGTAAAATTGTTCTTTATTACCTGAAGTAGAATCATAAACTTTCTGGGTGGATCTAGCTCAAAAAGAGTGTATCAAAAATGCCACTCTTGTTACAACCAAATAAATCCAAGTAAATTCAAAATCAATTCTTCTCTGCAATATTTCCTCAAAACTAGTTTTGCTTTGAGCTGAAAGCTGGAGCAATCCTGTGTAAACAGACCTCGTCAATAGGTAGAGGAAGTTTATCTTAATATGGTCAAAACTCTATGCATTATAATACTCACACCACCTAAATGTATTACTCAGCTTAAACCTGCCTAAACCCTTCCAGAGCTGCTGGCAGTACTAGCATGTGACTTCAATAGTGGCAAGTACTTTGTAAACATTATTTAAATTTCCTTCTGGTGCATGGAGTTTGAAGAGTGGTATGGGAACAAAGCTATGCTTTTGAGCCTATCTTTTAAACTATCAAATATCTAAGAGACAAATCTGAGAAGGTTTTCTCTTTCAGTGGGATCTACTCTTTGACATGTGTAAGGAAAAGCTGTTCATCCTGTTACTCTGAACTTACAGTGACCTGCAAATGATGCAACTTTTTTTTTTGTTTGTTTGTTTGTTTGTTCTAGTAATCCACTATAAGGAAAATACTGTGCTGGGAAAGGAATCACTTTATTAGTCTCCACACTGGGATCCTATACAGTGTAATGCAGAGATGTTGGTTGTACTTTTACATTTCTTTAAGATTAATACAAACTCCAGGCCTGATATACTTTATTAATAAAGACAAAATCTTCAGAATTTGTTATGGATATTTCATGGGTCCTAGATTAATTCTTCCTGGCTGGAGTTCTCTGGCCACATACATAACTTCACTGTTTGTTAGTTGGCTTATGATAACAGCAGAAGAAAACTGAATAATTACACTAATAGCTAGGTGTGCAGAAGAGTTTCTATTTCATAGAAACTATATTCTTTTAAGCAGAGGAGAAAGGATAGGAATGTGCGAATTGTAAAAAAAAATTCCTTGTTAGTTTGACCAAGTAACGTTCTTACTTCATAGTTTCAAAAAAATGCACTTACCCATTGTTATATGAGTGCTGTGTGACAGATCCAGGGCCTGGCATTGGCAATGTAAAGTGAACTCGAATCAGTCTCTTCTCTCAAAGGATGTCACAGAGGAGTGCAGGAGACAGTGCATTTACCTATTAGTCTGATAAGTGTGTTGATACTATGCTAAAGGTATGCACTGGTGTTATAGGAACCCAGAACAGGAATCATGAGGAAGGAGCCTCAGGCAGGGTATGGATTCAGAGAATAGATTCTAGAGAAGGAAATATTTTTTATTGAGTTTTGAGAGAAGAGCAATGATTAAATAAAATGAAGAGCTGGAGAAGGGTGTTCTAAGCAGACGGAATGACAAACAAATGTCCGATTATGAGAGGGTAGTAATAGTGGGTGGGTAGGTCTGAGCATTGTAGGTAACTGCTGGAAAAGACAGATGTGATGCATCCCACATGCCATCCTAAGGCTTTATCTGGAAGCTTTGTGTAGCTATTGAAAGATTGTAAGGAGGAAAGCAACATAGTATTCCAGTTTTATAAAGTTCATTCTGAAGGTACAGGGAAGATGGGTGGAGAACCAGATGGGAAGAGACAAACCCAAACAGTAAAGAGATTAATGTTGTGTCCTGGGTGAGTAAGGACACAAGATTTCATAATGAAAAGGAACAAAGAGTGAGGTAGACAGTAGCTCTTTTGCTCATCTGGTTTATTTCAGTCTCCCTAGTGCCACTGAATGAATGAATGAAGAGTGAAAGAATGAATGAATGAGTACAGATTTGGGAGAGACATAGAAAGTTGATTTTAACAGGACTTGGTGCCTGATTAAATGTGGAGCCCCCAAAAGAGGGCGGGGCTTAGGATGATTGGCTGGGGCAGCCAATAAGGGAAGATGATGTACTATGTGCCGTTGACTGAATTAGGGTCTTAGAAGGAAGAGCCTTATATTCTGGAAAATACAGTGAATTTAGTTTGGGACATGTTAAGCCATACTTGCCTGAAGATGTCCAAATAGGTCTACATGTCAAGGGAGAATTAGATTTGGGAGGAACCAGGTTTTGGATAAAAACAGTAAAAGTGGATGGGAGCACATGAAGATGGATTCCTGTCATCCCTTCTACTTAGCAGCATTTGTGGGAGGGGGGGTCTGAGGACATCTACATAAAGCGTAAGAGTTGATAAACCTTTGCTATGAGGGAAGGAGGATAAAGGATCCCCAATTAAATTATAGTCTTTCAAACAAGGAGCCCCTCTATTCCACAATAACAATTCAAAATAAGGGATGTGTTTAATGAATACTTTTGATCCCAAGAATGCCACTCCATTAGCCATCCCAGATCCTGGCAAGGTGTATGATGGGATAAAAGGCAATCTTTAAAGACGTACTAGATTTGATGCATGGTAATGACTACTGGCACCTAGGCTTGGTGTGGCCATGGCAGGAACCTGGATCACTAGCTTCTCATTTAAGTGACATCTGACATTTACTACTCTCATACCTTAGTCCCTTCAACCCTTCAAGTACCATTTCTAAAGGTAACTTTACATTCACTAGCAAGACACCATACTGCTGTGGGAAAAAGCTTTGGAGTCAGACAGTCCTGAGTTCAAACTCCTGTTCAAACTCATATCAACTCATCTTCAGTAAGTAATCACTCTGACCTCAGTTTCCTCATCTGTGAAGATACAGTGATACTAAAACACTTTCACAGCAAAGGTGTTCAACAGATATTTGTTCCTTCTCTTGTTCTATGCTTCCCCTGCCTCCTTCCACATCCAGAATGGCGGGAGCCCTGTCACCTAGAAACCAAAATAACTTACTCATTTGTGTTTCTTCCCCTTCAGGTCTTCCTTTCTGTGTCAGTCAAGGTCCAGTCAGGAATACAAAAATCATTTTAGGTATCTGAAAGAGAAGGAATTTAGTCAAGGTAACATTGGTTACACAGATGGAAAAGCTTGGAAGCCAAACAGAAGGTGATGAGGCAACCCAGAGAACAGCAAAAGCAGGAAGCCACAACCACTCCTATGGCTAGAGCAATCCAGAGAGGAAAAAGTGTTACCAGGGCCCAGAAATGGGAGCTTTCTGGAAGAAAGTAGAACCACAGTGGTCACTGTTGCTGGGAGCTTGAAATCATGGAGTGAATGTCACAGCTTGAGATGACTCCTGTACATATTTGGTTGAGAAAGAAAAAAGATCTGCTCTGGCTTCTTTCTTCCTTCTGTCCTCCAGTCTCCCCTTAGCTAAAAGAGCTGGAAGCCAGTGGGAAAGAAACTTGAGAAATGTAGTTGCAGAGTTCATTCCTACATTGCAGAACGAAGCAGGGGAAGGGCAGAGAATGGACTGAGCTTTAATAGGCAAATGAATGGCCCACCTTCTTCTTTCTTAAATTTTCTCCTCCATTTTTTTTTTTTTTAACCACCTCTATCTTCTCTTCCTTTTAAATCTCAAAGTGACAGAAATGCTAAGAGCTGAGGTTAGCTAAGCAGCAGGTTGACAGGCAGTTGAAGGTTGCAGCACTGACAAGGATATTCTTGCTTCAGGTCTCTGTGACTTGAAACATCTTCAGACATTTTTTACATGACAGAAATTTTAATCTAATGAAAACAGATGTGACTATTTTTGCCTAAGATGAATTTTCATAAGATACATAGAGAAAATCCGTTTTTGTTATAGCAGTTGCTTGCATGGCAGAATAAATGTTTCTGAGGCTTGGAATATAAACTCTTCTATAAAGAGAAACCTGTAAATTGCATTTTATTTTCTCTTGACTTGCAGGAGATTCTACTCTATGGATGCTTAGATTCCTGCTTTGTTCTAGGACTACTTTATGCCTTATTAACTTTAGTAATGAAAAGTGTCTCTTTGTTTGAATTGCCACAATTTAATTATATTAGTGAATTCAAATCAAAAAGTTAAAATCCCATATGTTAGTGTTGGAATCTAATATCATGGTTCATCAATGTTTGGAATTTAACTGAATAGACTATACAGATTTTGCCCCTGTGAGTAGCATTATAATACATTTATATACAAAGGAAAATTGATTTTAATGATTAACGTGCAACAACTTCCCTTCCAAGTAGAGATAAAAACAGCAAATTTACTGAACTGTCTATGCTATGAAATACTATATGATTAGAAATTTTAACCCAATCAAGCAAGTTAGATAAATTCTATCTTCTGGCCCTGTTAACAAATTATTGCTACAAGAAATCAGGCAACATTTCTAAATGAAAGAAAAGAAGCAATGTCTTTCGATCACCTTTGGGATCAGTGGCAGCAGAATGACCTTTACAGTCATGACCATGCAGTTGGACAAGCAAAGAGAACCTCAGTGATTCTGTGGTCCTCCTAAATAAAAAGAATGTGAAAAAACAAAAATCAAAAAGTAAGCAAACCATGCAGGACTACATTAATCCCAAAGACCTTTAGAACCACATGGAAGATGTTTAAATATCTCAGGAGATAAAGAGATGTGAAATACTAGGAAATGATGCAGCAGCCTGGGAGGGAATGCATACAGAGAATTAGATAATGATATACCTCATGGTGTCCTGGTAAATGGGCAGCAATGCATTCTCTGGGCTGTGGGAGGGTGGGGGGAGGTGGACGAATATTTGTTATATTTGCCAATTTCCATGGTGTAAATACTTTCTCCATGGCCTACATCAAGCCATCAGTGTGATGCCACTGAACATGGTATCAGGAAAAGATGTGCAGTAGCATGTGTTTATAAAGTATTTCCACCGTATCAATATAACAAACAACTTCAAGAAATAGGTCATATTAAAATGTAGCAAAGCAATAAGATATTGATGAGTTTTGAGTACTTATTGCTTTGATTTATTTAACTGTAAGTTTATATAATTTGATTTTAAATAATGGTTGTTTTTAATAACTGGCTTGCATGATTCCTAAAATTGTAGCCATTGGTTCATGTAAGCCTGTATAGACTAGCAAAGCACTGGATATGACTCAAACCCAGGTATGAGGACTATATTAGGAGATCAATCCTATATTCCGAATAATTAATAAGGTCTTGGCATGTCTCCCCAGCATCTCAGAAAGAAGTGTATCTTGGTTCATACCTCACATTGTATATGAAACCTCAGCCAGCCTAAGTATTTTAGTTTCCTAGGCTGCTCAAGTGAATACCATGAAATGGGTTGGGTTAAACAATGGGAATTTATTTGCTCACCGTTTGAAGCTGGGTAAAAGTCCAAATCAAGTCATCCATCAGTGCAATGCTTCCTTTCCAAAGACTGGCATTCTAGGGCTAGCTGCTGGCAATCTTTGGTCTTTAGCTTGTCACATGGCAAGGCACACAGTGGCCTCTCTTGTTCTGGTTCCTTTGAATTTCAGCTTCTTGCTTCTGTGGCTTTTTCTATGTCTGAATTGCATTCTGCTTATAAAGGACTCCAGAGATAGGATTAAGACCCATCTTGACTGGGCCACATGTTAACTGAAGTAACTTCATCAAACTGTCCTATTACAGTGGATTCACACCCACAGGAATGGATTAGATTTAAGAACATGTTTTTCTGGGGTACGTACAGCTTCCAACCACCACACTAAGTTACAGCTAAAAATTGTTTAGGTGACATAATAGTTTCTTTAGTGGAGACGAATCTTTTAATTCCAAGGAGATTTAATATTACACACATACATTTTTAAGATAATCAAAATCATAGAATTAATATTTTGTATTAAAGAATCTATATATATTAGGTCTAATATTAGGACTGTATGTTAGTGCTTTATAAATAATAATATATAATATTATAATAATAATATATTAGTACTTGTAATCCAAATTAAAAAGTGAAATGTTAGTAGCTGATATAGATTTAGAATTTAAGCTGAAACCTTATAACATTTATATTTAATGTTACAATGTTTGAGATTTTAAACTTCTCAAATCTATAATTTTACTTTATGAAACTTGTAAGAATGCTTACATTCTTGGGCATTTTTGATAAATCAGATTTTTGCAACACAGTATTTTAAGAAGTCAAATATATTATAGATGCAATATAAAATATTTAAGGGAGTTTCATTAAATTTGTAAATAGGATCATATATTAAAGTCTCCTTAAAACCTTTTGTTAAAATATATGAATAGAATATGATTTTTAACATTGGATTTGAAAGTACAAAGATGCTGATGTTCTCACAAACATTGGGAGACTGATGGCTTGATGTGCTGAGCCCTCTGTCTTGGTGCTGGCCCCTATGAAGCTTGTTGCTGCGAGGAGAAGCTAAACCTACTTATAATTGTGCCTAAGAGTCCCCCCCTGAGTGCTTCTTTGTTGCTCAGATGTGGCCCTCTCTAATTAAGCCACCTTGGTGTGTGATCTCACTGCCTCCGCCCTCTGTGGGACCTGACTCCCAGGGGTGTAAATCTCCCTGGCAACACAGGATATGACTCCTGGGGATGAATCTGTACCCGGCATGATGGGATTGAGAACATCTTCTTGACCAAAAGGGGGATGCAAAATGAAATGAAATAAAGCTTCAGTGGCTGAGACATTTCAAATGGTGTCAAGAGGTCACCCTGGTGGACATTTTTAAGCACTATATAGATAACACTTTTTAGGTTTTAATATATTGGAATAACTAGAAGTAAATACCCGAATCTACCAAACTCCAACCCAGTAGCCTTGACTCTTGAAGACAATTATATAACAATGTAGCTTACAAGGGGTGACAGTGTGATTGTGAAAACCCTGTGGATTGCACTCCCTTTATCCAGTATATGGATGGATGAGTATAAAAATGGGGAGAAAACTCAAATGAAAAATAGGGTGGGGTGGGGGGGGTGATTTGGGTGTTCTTTTTTTATTTTTATTTTATTTTTTCTGATTTTGATTCTTTCTGGTGTATGGAAAATATTCAAAAGTAGATTGGGGTGATGAATGCACAACTGTAAGATGGTACTGTGAACAGTTGATTGTACACCATGGATGATTATATGGTATGTGGAGATATCTCAATAAAACTGAATTTAAAAAAAAAGTACAAAGAACTAGATTTTTAAGTATGTTGATTGTCAGTTTTTTAAAACCAAATATGTTTCTGAGAATAAAAGTTAACTTCAAAACAAAAAAGTCTCAGCCATCTGTTTTCCTAGGAATTTGTGTTTGGGATGATTGTTAATATATTCTGATACAGGCATGTAATTGTATTCTAGTAACAGGCATTTGAGAACATGATGTCAGCCAAAAGCCAGTTGGAGTGGAATCCATGCAGAGAAGAAAGCAAATCTTTAGAGCTGAGATAGAAAGTTAGCAGCAGACACATTTGTTTGGAGTACAAAGGGTATTAACATTTGTCAGTGATTGCCACTCCTTAATTATTGGGATATTCCAGGTAAAAATGAAAATTTCCAACTTCTTTTGAAAAACTTCACAATCAGGCAATTTTTGGATTTGTGTTTCCACATATTGACAATCAGTAGGAGCAGAGAAGGGGCTGCCCGCTCTAGGAGCTCTCCCTTTAGCTGTCCCCTGACTGTTTGACTCATTTGGGACCTTCAGACATTTGAGAGTAAACTCTCTTGCCTTAGTGTCAGAAGAAATTTTTAGGGGACCTTCAGGTTTTCAAATTCTGATAGAAAGTCTGGTTTTCTCTCTATGAAAGTGTATTTTGGATGATTTTTGGAAAAGTGTGGGCTTCACCAAAAATTTCTTTCTGGGATTATTAAGTTTTACTGGTTTAATCGGTGTTAAAGCTCAGTTATAACTGAAGAGAAATGGAGGATTAAATCCTGGCTGGCTGCTGAAGAACTGTATCACCCAATGGTTTTATCCGTATCTAAATGTTGTCTTTTCTTTGTGGATTCTTATCTGATCAACATGAAGTATTAAATTAACGTCTCATTATTCATGAGAAAATTTGGTCTAAAGTTGAATTGGGAAGTTTAGTAGACTAGGTACAGGAGCTAATTCCTCACTTAATTGCATTTTTGGTTTGAATAAAAGATTTTAATAGCAGTTACCATAATCTATCACCAGTCACTTTTTTAGACTTGTTGAGAGATCACTTTATTGTTTCCGAAATATCTGCACCCTGTGGACTGCTGCAGCTAATCTCTTTGTTTCTTTTACCACCTTGATAGCTACCATAACAATCACTAGAGGAATATATATGAGTTGTGAAGTTGCAGCTTTATAGACACAAGTTTCACCCGCCACCATGAATTTGACTTCTATATATCCTTTAATGACAAACCTCCATGTTTACATTCTTTATCCTGACAGTATCGATAGAGAGAAACTAAGGATTAAACCCCAAAAGAATGTTCCCAATATAGGTTAGTCATAGGGAAGGGCAGTTTACTGAAATTGACCCAAGAGAAGCAATAGGCTGTCTGGTTTTATCTAAATGCCATACTATGAGTTTAAGCTCTTAAATGTTCTTCCAAATACAACTTTTCTACCTAGACAAATAGTGAAACATAATAACTTCTGAGTTTTGTGATAAAAGAATCTGATATATTCCTCTTGGATTTTTTTCAGAACTGTGCATAGATGTGAGTATATAGATACACATGCACACTCTAATATTTCATAATTGCTCGAGAGAACAAAGTAGTCAACAGTAGAGAAATCTTTTTTACTTTAACATGGTAACTCACAAACTGCATTTAATAAGTATCTTTGCAATGGACTTTTATAAATATGTTCAGGAATAGCAATGAAAACCAAATTGTTTGACCTACATGCAAATACGCAAATTAATGCATTTTCAAAGTCCCAGTGTGTGAGGGAAAAAATCATGGTTAACTTCAGAGAAATTATGCAAGTCATATTTTTTGTTCAAAATATAAAATTAATGGTTAAAAGTCACTTTCCAAAATAAGAAGTATTATGTAGCTAAAACAAAAACAAACATAAATAAAAATGAAAATATAAGAATTTAGCAGGAAAAGCTTGGAATATGAATCATATTTATCAAGTTTGAAGCAACTGGGCCAACTACTTACTGAGCAATCATGAACAAAACACCGTTTGATTCCTGTTTTTCTCAGCTGTAAAACAAGGGTAATAAAAATTGTTTTTCTCAGCTGTAAAACAAGGATAATAAAAATTGAGTCTATTAGGTTGAACAATATGAAACTGACAATATTTGACATTTTGACCTATGACAAAGGCAATTTTTTATGGTTCAAAATAGTAACAGAGGACAAATGAAAATATTAGTTTTCACCCCTATGCAATTATTTTAATATCAAGCCTTCATTACTATTTCCCTGTGCATATTATCTCTTTATTTCTTCTATATTGACATCAGTGGTTATCTGCATTCCATATCATATTCTATTGCTGTCATTCAGTAAAGTGTATCTTATATTCAACAATTACATTTTTATCAGAGCTTTTCAATTATTAATTTTGTTATTCATTATGCTCCTGGGGAAATCAAGTTAAGAAATTCTCCCAAAGTGAAAGCAATTTACTCTCTTTTGACTGACAAAATCAAAGGCAAGTCACATAAACATTTCCTGCATTTTGAGTCTCCTTTTGTTGCTTTTTCTTTTTATAGTCAGTTCTCAATTATTTTTGGAAAAATTTCCCTACTGTTTTCTAAGAAATATCAAATGTCTTTAGGTCATAAAATATTCCCTGAAAAATGTATCCTACTGGCAAATTCTTCGGGGAAATATTGGGTTAAATAAATTAAACAGTTTCCTTTAAGTCAATTCATGATTTCTCAGAAACTGTAATATCTTAAATCTGCCTTGCAAATGTCCAAGAGAGAAACAGAGCATGAAGGTTTTTCCAAACTTATTTGCTCTGGGCCTTTGTTTTACTTGGAATAACTTTTATGATTTCAATGAGTATTCCTTGTAACATTGTGTCAATGTATGTAGTAATAAACGTGGATAACCAAAATTTACTTTTAAAAGATCTTGAGCCTTTCAGATAGCTCAGAGTAGGAGCCAAGATTTTTATGCTAGTGGGACAATATTTGGGTAAATAGGGAACTTAGTGCCACCTCTGACATCATAGTTTTGAAATTCACAAGCTTTACCCATAACCTCACCTGGTAAGAAAATTTCTCTTCTAGAGGGAGAAAATGATAGCCCAGAAATCATCTGGATGGCCCGGTTCCTAAGTTAACTATGTAATGCAGGTGTTCTATTCCAGACAACAAGAAATGGCCTGCAATTTACTTTTGAAGACTGGTATTTCCTTATAATGACACAATTGAAATGTTTTGAGGTAAATTTTAGTACATGCTCACTTCAGCTTCTGGTGGACATTTTGGGTTTGGAAGAAAACAAATTGGTAGTCCTTTATACTGAAAATTACTACTGTCAAGATGTAAAGCCCCTTCCTCCAACATCACTTTCTGTGAAGAACGTACCTCACAAAGCATGTGGATGTACCCTAATGAATATATAAGAGAAAGAATTCTTCATTCAGGCTTTTATTTTGAGGTCATTGCAGAAGGGTAAGCTTTAAAGGATTTGTTTAATGGTATAATAAGGAAAGGAGTTATATATCCAGAAGTGACATAGAAACTTAGTTCAGTGAAGAAAGCAGGAAACCTGAACTGAATAAATCTCATGCTGTTCCTGTAACATAACTGTATAGTTTAGTTCAACTGAGGTGTATCCTTCAATTTCCACCACAAGGTGTTGGAGAAGTCACAGACACAGGCTCACAGAGCCCGGGCCTACCCCTTTCCGCTAACCCTTCCCCTTTTCTATTGTTTCAATATGTTTCCATTCTGCAGCCCTGGGAAAGATGTTAGGCCTAATGAAAAGGCCTAGCCATACCTTGAACCCGTAAACTGAGAACAAGCAGCCCTACCTGCTTAACAAGGCAGGAAATCTCAGCGGCGGGACCCCCACACCCTGGGTGGTATAAGTACCCCACCCTTGGTGGCACAGATTTATCTCTGTCTCTCCCCTCTGACGTGAAGTGGGGTGTACAGAGCTGCCATTCACCGATCCTGACCCAACAGTTAGGCCTTCCTGGGAGACTGGCCATGATGGGCTCTCTTCAACTTGCTCTTCTAGACACTTTGTGCTATATAAGTAAGAAAAGTGGTGATTTGCTGAAAGTTTTTGTTGTGCTTGAGCCTGCATTTCTATAAACACAGTTTGGAACAAGTTTGGCTAGCTATGGATGAACTGATCTGATTTTGTTTTTTCTCACTGATACTGCTACTGAACTTCCAAAATCATGGCGCATGTGAAGGGTGACCATGAACCTCGTTTGCCTGGAAAGGTCACAGTCATGACTTGTCCCAGTAGAATGTGTCTGGGTTTGGAAGATAAATTTCATGGTCACCCTATGAAAGCTTCATTTCTATCCCACGTGAGTTTAATGTGGCTAAAATACCCCAGCATGAGCTACTTCCCATGTTGCTGGACCTTTGATTTCAATAGCTTCTCCTACAAAAGGTAGGATAAAAATTTTTGATCCTTTATGTGTCTATGACTTTATTTTTATACTTCATTAAGCAGAACAGCAGAAAAATAAATCCAGGTTACACAAATTTATTCAGATCCTACTATCCATTATAGTTTTATTATTATTATTATTATTAGCATTTATCTGCTTGTTACGAGCACCTATGATTATGATGGTAAGCTTTCACTATAGAGAATGACACAGGTACTATCTGATAAATGAGAATGAAAAGAAATCTATTTGGGCAGGATATGGCTCCTCTAATCACTGATCTTGTGCTGACTTTGACTCATCATCAAGTACTTGTAATTTCAACTTTGAAGTATATAGTTGTGTTAAACAGCAACATGATTTTATCCTGGAATCAAAGAGGAAGGACTGAAATAGAAATGCAGAGTCCTTGTTTCAAATAAAAATAATTTCCTTCAATTTAGGTGGACACATCTGGAAAAATAAGTCTACAGGAATATGAATGAATACAAGATTCACTTTGGTGAATTTGAAATGTGTCCTGTGAATAACTTGGATCTCATTGATTTTAAAATATTTAAAATATGCTGCAGAGTGGTGACAGTCTTCTGGAGGTAAGAATTTGAATATAGACACACCAGTTTCCTTGGTCAATATTAGCTGACATGCCAGTGCTAACTATACACATCAAGATGTTATAATTATTTATCTAGGAAAGGAAGTTATAAGACAATATTCTTTGGAGTTCCTAGAAACAGCAAACGAATTTTTGTCTGGAACTTAGTAACATTGTCAATTACTGAGTCATTTAGAATTGTAATTTTGTTGACACATTTTATGGGCTTATCTAAAAACCAAAAGTAGAAATGTGCTTTATATCAGGCATATAACAGCTGGTTTGCTTTAGTGACATAGAACATATGCAGTAATGTACAGTAAAGCAATTAAAAATTTTAATGAAGGATTCACAGATTCTAAATGGCTTTGCTCTTAGAATTCATGGCATCAGAGTGCCATATCATGGTTTTTTTTAGAAGTTATCCTTTTAATTTTATTGGACAGAAGAACAAAAACAGAAATGAAGACAGGGAGACATAATAAATAAAAAATTAAACTTTTGTATGTATTTAAAGATATCCAAGAATTAATGATCAAAATAAACATATTTCAAAAAGTGAAACTCTAGGCTATATCAATATAGTATTGAAAGCTGAGAGTTTATGATTTTAAAAATACAGAAATTACAGGACATATCACAAAACTCAAAATTCCTGTAAGGAAGGTAAGCTCTTTATTTTCTTCCAGAATCAAAATAGCTTAAATTACTAATTTTTAAGAAATATCACTTTCCACAGACACTGCCTTACTTTTTTGATGTTTTAAATAACTTTTTTCTTTCTGGAGAAGCACTATGAGTTTTTTCTGTTGTCCTGAAAACAAGAGAAATATAGAAAAACTAAATGACCCTAATCCGATTTAGAAAAAGTTAACTTCCTGTGAAATAGTTGATGATGTCAAATACCATTCATGAAAACTCTTATTTGTGAATTTCAGGTTCTTTCAGAAAAGCGTTTCCGTATCATTTCAAGGTCAACCTTGCTAGCCAACAGCAACTTTGTGGAAAACAATTTGTTGGTTCAGGTGTTACAGACAATCCAGTCCAGTGGGAAAGTTTGCATTGCTTATCTAAAAATGTCCTCTCAAGATCAAGCATACCCTATGAAAATAGCAAGCCGAAGCTGTCTCCATGGCTTAACGGTTTTATACCCAGGAACTCCGGCTTGTTGAAGTAGAATCATTCATTAGGAGGTTTCAGCTGTCTGACTGCTGTACCTCAGGCTCTCTTTGGAGAGATTATCCATCCCATAGCTCCTCTGAGTGGGAGGCATGACAGCCTGACAAATGAAGACCGTCACTGTGATGTGATCACCGTGGCCAGCAATCCCGTTGTTCCGTTGCTGGGTTACATAGCAGAGCTGCACTTTTAGTGATGAAGCAAAGCCTGTTTTGTCATTTTATTCTTTTCCTGAACCAGTGTCTAAAGAGCATGTTCTTACTTATATAGAGCAAAATAGACAATGTTTATCCTTAACAAATACAGACCAAGTTAAGTGAAGTCTCAGGTAGAGGGTACAAGAGAAGGAGATTTCGTCCTCATCAGTGGCTGTAAAAGGACAGACTATGTAAAATTGTAAAGTACATTTACCATGTAGATATTTAAAGTGAAAATGAAAAAAAAAATGGTAATAACATAAATTATGATGAGTTGAGTGTGGCAAGATCTTTGGTGAAACCCTAATTTCAGTTAAAAATCACATTTAAATGTATTCAATATAAACCTCACATTTCTATTTCTAGACCATCTTTCTGAAGCATATTTAACAGCATTTTAGAAGCATGAATTCCTTCACTCTAGTGATGTTAGTAGGTGGAAAATATTATCTTCTCCATTTTAAAGACAGAAAATGATTATCAGAGAAGTTAATTTATTCATCATTTATATGATCAGTGGTAAATAGAATCTGAAGACAAAGAGTGCAAATAAAATATAATTCATCTCTTTTTTCACTTGATCCAAAAATGTTTGAAGAGGTCAAACTGCCACTAAAGTCATGAGGATAAGTAAAACTTAAAGATGAATCTCTTAATTTCTTTGGAAGCTTGGCCACAGCTGGAGACGCAGCCTGGGCTGTGGCAGAGGAAGTTGTCCTGAGGTCAGAATGGGCTTTGCTACTCACTAGCTGTTTGACCTGGACCAAGTAATTCTCTAAGTCTGTGTCCACATTTGCTGGTCAAGGTTAATACCACCCAGATGCTACGTCAGGGGTATTGTGAGGAGTATATTGGATACCAGGGTTCAAGTACTTTTGTAGAAAGCAAAGTGCCCTACCAAAATGAGACACTGTTAATAATCATTATTATGGGTGTTGTAAGCAAAGCCAAGGATAAATAGAAACTTTTTCTATTGAGGGGAAGGTACTGTGAAGGATTCATAGGAAGCTCTGAGGCACCCCAAATTCATGCTTCCATTAAGGGTGAAGAAAGGCTAGATTTACTCTTCATTGCCCAAACCTCGTTTAAGGAAAGCAATGTGTTTCTAAGGTGAACCCCTAAAGCCTTACTTCCACGGATGACTTCCTAAGCTTGGCATTATTCCTAGAAACCTAGAAAACTCTGTCTCTGGTTCCTTTGCCTCAGCTCCTACCAAGACCAGCATGTCACTTTGATACTGCTGATAGGAAGCAGAACCGCTTTGACATAAAACTGTGTGTGTGCATGCATGTGTGTGTACACATGCTATATTCATTCTCTTGATTTCTCCTCATAATCTGCCTACAACTTTGGCCTTGAGTATAAAATCCTTTAGACCATGCTTGTACTTTCTATTATCTATTAGGAACCTCTAAAAGTGGTCATGGCAATAATAAAAATTTCTCATCTATAGGCCCCTAAAGATGTCAGACACATGAAACAAAACAAAACAAAACAAAACAGAAATTATTAGCTTTGGGCAACATAATCCCATCCTGGCACTGACATGGCTCCTATTGTATTGATATATTTTCTTTGGATTACTTCCAAAACCTACCTATTAACTTTGAATGCAAATGTCATTTTACTTTTTACATAAAATGTCAATTTACTTTTTTGGCAGGTGACAATTATGTGCTGTATTAAGGAGATAAACTCAGATCTTGCTAATCACAGTATGATGTACTACTGAAAATGCATAGTGAGCCCATGTAGAGTGAAAAAATGGAAATCAAAGCCGTCAAAAGAGGAGTAAGAAATGTTGAAAATGCTATTTATCACAGAGTTAGTGTAGAGAGGATATTGTGGGAGAACTAAATTCATTTTTCTCTGTAGTCTGTGAGATGAACAGTTACAGTATTGGTTTTCTGGGCTCTCACTCCTACTTGTTATTACAGAACCTTCAACTTCCAGTGAAGTTCTTCCCTCTCCACTTATTTTTTGGAGTCTGCAGAGGATATCTTACTGATATCATAAGGTTTCTTCTAGCTGCTATAGCCACAGACCATTGTCTATCCTTTCACCATTCCAGTTCCTTTTAAATAGGGCCAGGCTTCCACAAGGCCCACCCACTCAGTGCCGCTAGTCCTGGGAACCATCATAAGCAATGTTCTGCTCTTTCACATGCCAAAGCAAGGGTGCATATTCTGGAGCTTTCAATGGCTAAAGATATGACATGTATGGTACATCATATGCAGAAGAGGGAAGAATGCCAACCCACCCCTTTCATGTGATACTTCGTCATGTGAGTATCAAAGTATTGCTGTTTTGAGAGTTTTTAATGAAAAAGCTATTTCAGGTTTTACTCACAACTTCCTCTCTACCCAGAGCCAAGTCATGAGTCTGAGTGACTGAGGTCATGCTGAACTCTAGGTTTTACATCATGCTGAACTTTGGATTTTTTTTTTCTTCTTTCATCTGATGAAATAGCAAAGCATGTAGATTCTACGTTCAGACCACTGAGTCCAAATCCGAGGCAAACTATGACTAGTTTTATGTCTTTGGGCAAGTTCCTCTACATCTCTGTCTGAGTCTTTGTTATATCAACTTTTGGCATAAAACCTAATAAGTTTAGGACCATAAACCTTTGGAGGACTAATTGAGATGATCCACAATAGTGGCTGGTACAAAGTCAAGACCCAATACATGAACTAACATTTTTTACTTCAAAATAGTCACAACTGATGGAAACCTAACTATTAATGAAGGGAAAACATTGAACTGGACTAATTTCAAATGATTGTAGTAAAAACTCCCATGCGTCTCCCAACTACTATATATGTATTTATGCTGTTTTCTATGTACTAATTTAAAAAGTATTATTTTTATGTTCAGGAAGAAAAGTAGCCTTTAGAGAAGAGCTAATATTGCTCCATAAAGCTAATTCATATCTTGGACAGAAGCTAAGTCTAAAGTTTTGTTGTAACAAACATATTTTGAGTGGCCATACCATCCATTTAGATCATGTCTGCAAACATGTATATCTATTTTTTGTCTTTATTGTCCAGATAGTGCCAAATGTCTTGATTGAACTACTATTTTTTTCCTCAATGACTGAATTAGCTACATTGATGGAATCAAATGCATATTTTTGGCACAGTGTAAATCATGGCCTAAATATTTTTATTCATGATTCTCTTTATGTATCAAATGAGAGAAATAATACAGCTGCAAAAGTTGCAATGAGAAATGACTAGTAAAATGCATCAAAATATTCTGAAATGCAAAGTTTTCTATAAATAATAATGATATATGCTACCATACTAAGGACCCTGTATTATAGTGAAGATAAGTATTTCCAATAAACTATTTAATATTTCAGGAGATGGGAAATTTCCTTATGTTCAAGGCAGGTCTGATATTTGATCTTTTTCATGTACACTGGAGAAGATATGAATTGTGGTCAGAATGAGAATGTAGACATTTCTATCTTGAGTTATTTTGTATCTTCTGAATTGCATCTGCTATGTCTTCTCAAGGGGAAATCTATGAAATAAAAGTTCAGCTTCAAAAAATTAAAATTCATCTTCTTTTCACATAGGCACTTTGAGGCATCAAGTTCAGTTTCAAAAAGTGCCTTAGTAGTGGAAGGTTTTGGATGAAGAAATAAGCCTCCACGTTACGAAAATTGCTTCAGAGGATTTCATTGCATCAACATTCTTTTATTCATGAGTAATGAGTGCCAAAACTCATTTCAAAGTGTAATGATGAATATGCTAATATACATTTTGTTCTCTCCACAAGTAATTGAATATCTTACTGACAAAAACTGGTTCATTATCACAATGTGAAGTTGAACTGAGTGGGTGGTTGGGGTTTTATTGACCTCTTTTGCATAAACAAGACCATGTGAAATCAAGTTGTTACAAATACATTTGTACACTGTCTATTTCCCTCCATTAGGGCCGACTGAAACCATTGGATGGTATTTGCTAATACCAAGACTCAATATATTTTAAATTCTCCCTGCCTTTTCCTACAGTAGTGGCTCTAGGATTTTAAGATATGAAGTCATTAGCTATACAACAATGATAGATATTTACTGGTTGAAAGATACAGGTCTATGGAGAAGAAGTAAAATAAAATTTTATTTATAGTTATTCCGATAAAATGTATAGATGTTCTGAAAATAACCAAGATGATTAGAAAATGGACATGATACTAACAAATCAAGAATTGCAAAATGGATCAAAGTACTGGATAGCATTTATTAGAATGTTTAACAAATAAAATAAACAACTATTGTTCATAACTTCTGAAAGAAATTAGGTCATTGTCAAAATAGTACCACACTCTTGATAAAGTGGCACAGGTTTTATATTATTTTATTTTTTCACTACGTACTTGGAAGTTTCAATCCATGCTTCTAACTGCCAAGTCTATTGATATTGCAAATTGTCCCTTAAAACATTGACTCCCAAAAAGCAGCAGCAATTAAATAATCAAATCTAGTGTTTAAATGTCAAGCAGTAAGAAATTATGCTGGTTGTATTTTATCAGAGTCAATGGCAGTTTTACAAGTTGAAAGAGATTTGAAAATTTATTACGATTTGGGCAAAGAGCTGTCTCTTGTTTGTGGGTGGTTTAACAGAGTAATAAGGAAATGTGCTTAAGTTAGCTGAGTCATATTGTGCCTCTTGTTCTAAAATAGGTATTTACCATCTCCAAGATTAAAGGCTGAAAATACCTTTTTCTGATATATCAATCATTTTGTTCAGATTTTCTTACCTTTCTATCATGCATCCTAACACATTGACTATGTTATTCATTGTGGGTTAGTTTTCCATTGTCTGTGTTCAACTTATTTAAAAAGCAATGATACTATTTCATAAGACAATTATTTTTCAACTATTAAACACGAGCGATTTATGGATTTGTGTTTAGAGCATCCATATTAGTATTTTTAAATCATTTATTTAAATTCTTCAGTCTATGCAGAGACTTGAGTTTATTTTTAGAAGCACTCCCCTTGAGCAAGCACTAATGGGAAGGCTACGTTTTGGAAATTTAATGCTCAACTAGTTTCTTTTTTGTAGTTGGTTACTTGGTTAAAAAACACTGGATATTTGTCTTCTTTAGTAAAAGCTGACTGTGAATTTAGCTCTTTTTGCTAATTGAGATAGCAGTTTTGTATGAGACATTTTACAAAAGAAAAACACTTTATATTCAGATCTCCTTTTACAATGCATCTGTTAGGGATATTGATTGTCAATTATGCTCCGGGTTATGTCTGAAGCAGCCCACCTTCATTTTACAAAATGGGGTAGAATTTTAAAATTAGAGGGTACCTTCAAAACTATTTGCTCCAATCTGTGCATACACAGACAAAGAATTTTGGTCAGAAGATTTTACTTCATTTAGGGAGAAATTAGATCTGTGTAATGATGAAGAAGAGAAGGTGCTGCTGTAATTTATTTTACGTGAGTGAAGTTTCCCTAAGAGTTTTGCCTAAATTCAGAATAGGGTTTTACCATGAAGGTAATAAAACTTGATTTGCACCCCATAGCCCTGGAAGTGTCACCATGTGTTCACAAGAACATATGTTTTTGGAGAGTATGCAAAATATTTTAACCACAGTCAAAGACCACGTTCTCTTTTCACCCTGACTTGCCCTTTGTCACATTGGAGTGGTTACCTTTTGGTGGTTAGGCTAAAGGGATATTCAGTTGGGGATATATTTGGTATTAAAAAAGGTTTAGAGAGGTAAATTTATGTGGTTCACAGTAATTCTGAAAGCTCATTAAGCCTTCCTCTAATTTATATAAGCTTCATACCTAACCAAACCTGGATCTGATTCTGAATTTTTTCTTGGTCTCTAAACTGTTAGTAAATTAATGTTTTAGATTCTAGAGCATTGTATTAGAGTATTTGACTGTTACTTGGCAAAGTCCTTTATCATATCCTTGAATATTAGATGAAAAATTTAGGATAGATGAAGGTAAAAAGGAGAATTTGCAGCTGGTTGAAATATTGATCAATGTTCATCACTCATGGATTCTGTCTTTAGCTATAATTTTGATATTTTTGTCATCATGGAATTTTGAATTAATTTTGATTTTAGAAAAAGTTTGCATTATAATGCCATTTATCTTGACTACTCAGTTTTTCAGCACCCTCCTTATGTTTTGCACCTCAGTACCTTTCCTGCCTCATATCAGTCAGTCTATAAGTGTTGATGTCATGTGTTAGTTCTGTCCTGTTCAAAATATTTAATAGTTTGAATACAGGTACATAAATAAAATTTATTAATTTCTAGATTATTCAAAACTAGATGGAATGAAAGAGATTTTCAGCAACTGAAAGGCTGACCAAATATCAAGATGAAATTAAGATAACTGTAAGGCCTGTGTTTACATTTACAAAGTCAATTGCCAAATACGAAAAGAAGAACTGAATAAAGTGTATTGAGAGTTCACATGAAAATTGACCTGGGTCTAATTTAACCATAAGCCCAATATGATTTAGAAGTGTGAGGTGTCCACGAAGAAACTGTGCCACCAAGAAATTGTGCCGCCAACATCCAGGTTTTCTCAGACCCATTCCTCATTCTTCCCTGGCTCTGCTCTGAAACTCAGGAACTACATTTCCCAAGCTCCTTTGCTTCCTGGTTTCCGAGTATGCTCAGCTAATGCAGGGTGCTGGCAGAAAACCGGAGGGCAAGAAGAGGGGAGGAGCAAGAGTATTTCTTTTCCCTCTACATGTTTCCTATGGCTCTGCTCTCAGCTACCAACCACTGTGTAGACCTGGCTCCTGGATCTGGGAACACTGACTTCTTCTGGGTTCTAAGGGTAGTAATGACTTCCTTTTTTTGGTAATCTCTGGTTTGCTTCTTGTATCCTCTGTTTGGCTTCTCAAGCCTCTCATCACATGAGTAAACAAATCCTTGTATTACATCACCCCTGTTTGGAAGTTACAGAGTGGTTTTTATTATCCTGGATGGATTCTAACCAATGCAGTAATACAAGGATGCATTTGAAGATATGAAGTTTCCTTCAGTGTGCAATTGGATTATTATGCATAAATCTAAATATACATTTTAAAATAGACATCGTAGAGGAAAGAGCCTTGGACTAGACATCCTGTGTTCAAGCCCCAGCACCACAACCTACTAGCTGTGACCTTGCCATGCATGAGTCAATTACTTCTCTGGGCCTGAATGGTGTTGGTGGTAATACTTACCCTGTGTATTGAAAGGCTCAAATGACATAAGTGATAGAGCTTTATAACATGTAAGGCAAGTGTTACTGCTCTGGCTGTTATTTTATTTGAGGAAATATTTGCTTACCGGGCAGGGGGGAAGCCTGAGAAAAGAAATAGCAGTAGTCTGCTTATAGGAAGGAATGCCACAAAGCAATCTTTTTTAAAGTGCTGTAAAGGACAGACTGGTGTCAAGTGGATGGAAATCCCAGGGAAGCATATTTTGGCTCAGCATAAAACAGAGTTTGCCAATAAGTAGCGCTGTTCAGTAGTCTAAAAGATTGCCTTAGGAAGTAAAGAACTCTTGATTTCTGATCACTTCTGTGCTGGGTTGAAGCTGTTATGTACACCAGAAAAGGCCATGTTCTTTGAATCCATTCCTGTGGGTGTAGACCTATTATAGGTGGGAACTTTTGGTTAGGTTATTTCAATTTGAGATGTGATCCACCCCATTCAAGGTGAATCTTAATCCTTTTTGAGAAGATAAAGGACCAAAAAATCTCAGAGAGCTCAGAGAGTAATACCCAGAGGGCTTAGAGAGAAAAGCCCCAGAAATGCTAAGAGAGGACTCACAGAAACTAAGAGAGGAGGCCACTGGAACCAGAAGCTGAAAGCAACAAGACACAGGAGCAAAGGACCAGCAGACCCCAGCCATGTGCCTTGCTGTCTGACAGAGGAACCCCAGATGCCAGCAGCCTGTCTTCAGAGTCCAGGGATCACCCTGTTGATGCCTCAATTGGGACATTTTCATGGCCCTAGAACTGTAAATTTTAAACTACAGTGTACTAAATCCCCATTGTAAAAGCCAACCCATTTCTGGTATGTTGCATTCTGGCAGCTTTAGCAAAATCAAACAATATCCTTGCGGAGTCTGACAACTCACTATTGGGGTGAGGTAATTTTTTGTATAAAACATCATTAACTATAATAATAACTAGCATTTATTGAGGTCTTAGCAAGCATCAGGTTCTGTTCTAAGCACTTAACGTATTAATCCCATTTAATTCTCACAACAAAATGGATGCAAACTACTTTACAGATGAGGAAACTGAGGCACAGAGTTATAGTAATTTGTTCAATGTCACACAACGAATGCATCAAGATCTATAGGCTATGGTTTTAAGAATTTTAGTATCTACACAGGAGATGTTTGTAACCAGTAGTTGCTTAGTTAATGCTCCTTAATTATGTGAGGCATCTCAGGAAACAAGACTGGTAACTTCTGATGCAAACAGTCAACTCTGATGTGCTTTAGAGAACAGGAGGACAGACTAGGATGGAAGGCTACAATTCTTTGCTCTTGCACCTGAGCTTTGATATGAAACCAGCTTCATGGTAAGGCCGACTTGCTAGCTTTCCTTTGCCTGGGCTTTGTATGGATTGTCAGCCTAGGATACTGTCAGCCTAAGGTATGTATGGATTGCCAAATTTACATGGTAGGACAGCCTTAAGGAAACGTTGAAGTTTGTGCTCTTTGTTTGGTGTCAAAGAATGCATTGATAACATTTACAGTTGTTGATGGGGGACATAGTTTCAAACATCTTGGCTTTGATAAACAGTGAACTGCATCAAATCCTAGGAAGTAAAAAAAAAACTCTTATTCTAGGATGAAATCCAACTCCAGATATATGTCAGAATAGGTATAATTCTCTAAATAGAGATACAAGTCCCCTGAGTCAGTCAATACACTGTCTCCTTAGATTTGTTTTGGGCCAAGTTGGGGAGAAAGGATATCATATTCAAAATATCACTACCTAGCATAGGACCCCAGGTAGTTGAGGGCAATATCAGTGGTTTTCAGAACCTAACCACACATCAGTTCACCTGTTGGCTTGCTGCAGTACACATTGCTGGGCTCTGCCTCTAGAGTTTTTGATTCAGTGTCTGAACTGGGTCCCAAGAAAATAGCACTCCCAACAAGTTCCCAGGTGGTGCTCATGCTGCTGATCTGGGGACCACACTTAAAGAACCACTGGGCTGAATCATGTGGATCATCTGGTGTGGGGTGCATATATCCAAGAAGGGATTAGTAGAAATCATGGAGGTCTTCCTGAAAATAGGGCTTTCTAAGTATGAAGAGATATGAATGTTCATGTTTTAGTGGGGCTTGGCTTAACAATGTGTGCTGTGTAAGAGATGGTGTTGGACAGGTAGCTTGCAGCCATGTCCATCTGTATCATCTCTTCTCAAGGATAAACTGTGCCTACTCTCTCAACCCTTGTCCACGTGGCAGGGAATTCAGACCCTTCATCATCACCCCTCAGCATCCAGTTGCCTTTCTCTGGAAGTTCTCCATTTGCCATATTTCTCTAGGTGTGGGTGAAAATAATTTTTTAGCTGGGGTCTAAGCAATGCATACTATAGTGGAACTGTTATCACCAAGGGTATGGGCATTGTATTTCCATTAAGGCAGTCTTAGACCATTTTCAATGGTCATATTATAATTTAGATCATATCAAGCAATATTTTTTTTCCCTAAAAATCTGTCGACATGTAGAAACTGTTAAGTTTTTGAGTTTAAATGGAGTAATTTAATTGATAACATTGTATACAGTACCCTCCCCACCAAAAAAAAAAAAAAAAGAGTGCATATAAAAACTGGTAAAATCTGTATAAGGACTGTAGCCTAGTTAATAGCATTTCACCAATGTCAATTTCCTGGTTTGATATGGTACTTTTATTACGTATGATGGTGTGCCGGTTTCAATGTATTATGTCCCCCAGAAAAAGCCATGTTCTTTGATGCAATCTTGTGGGGCAGACATTTTAGTGCTGAATCCTATGAGTGTTTCCATGGAGATGTGACCCACCCAACTGTAGGCGATAACTCTGATGAGATAATTTCCATGGAGGCATGGCCCCACCCATTCAGCATGGGCCTTGATTACTGGAGCAGTACATAAGCTCAGACAGAAGACGTGAACTTGCTACAGCCGAGAGGGACACTTTGAAGAACACACAGGAGTTGAGAGAGAAGCTGCAGATGAGAGACAGTTTGAAGACAGCCGTTGAAAGCAGACTCTTGCTCTGGAGAAGCTAAGAGAGGACAAACGCCCCAAGAGCAACTGAGAGTGACATTTTCAAGAGGAGCTGCGGCCTAGCGAGGAACGTCCAGGGAGAAAGCCATTTTGAAACCAGAACTTGGAGCAGAGGCCAGCCATGTGCCTTCCCAGCTAACAGAGGTTTTCCAGATGCCATTGGCCATCCTCCAGTGAAGGTACCTGATTGTTGATGTGATACCGTGGACACTTTATGGCCTTAAGACTGTAACTGTGTAACCAAATAAGCCCCCTTTATAAAAAGTCAATCCATTTCTGGTGTTTTGCATTCTGGCAGCATTAGCAAACTAGAACAGATGGTATCATTTGGGGGAAGTTGGGGAAATGGTATACAGGACCTCTCTGTTCCTTTTTTTTTTTTTTTTTTTTTAAGTTCTTGTTAAGTCTAAATATTTTTAAATATTTTGTGTAAGTGTCAGTCCTTGGCAGAATCTAACCCAAAATCTTCCTAACCCAAGATTCAGCAATATGTAGCTTCAAGCCTTCCAGCCCCTGAGATGCAGAAGAAAGACAGAAGAGAACAGAATGTGTTCTAACTTGCCAATAGACAATAGACATTGTGCTTTTCTTGAATACTTTCATCATCATTCCAGCCACAAATTATTACTTTCTTCTCTAAAATAGTAATGCACCTTCTTTATAACTTTTTGGGGGAACGTTTTTGCATATGGCCTTACATTATAGCCATTTGTAAATGTGTATTCTCTCTCTTAGGAGATATAAGATTCTAGATGTTTGGAACAGTGTCCTGCACATAAAAGATTCTCACTACGCATTTATTGAATAAATGAGTATGAGTAGATCCTACTCCTGTCTTTCAGTCCTTTTTAATTTGACAGCAGGAATCTACAATGGACACCCAGAAATTCTGAGAACCAGAGGAAAGAAGAATCATTCAAAAAAAGAAAAATTCGATAGTCTACTTAATGACTTAAAAAGTACTGGAAATATTTTAACAAAACCAAAACATTTTAAGCAAATGTTGAATTCTCTGCAGAGGTTGAACAACCACCTTGTGGTGGACAGTCTTCTAACAGAGGTCTGCTGCACGGAGAGAAGACCGTCCCTTCTTCAGGCACCCATTATGGCTTAGCAAGCACTCAGATCCTCTCCAGCCTCCATAACTCATTCTATGTATGGCAAAGCGGCATAAAAGAAGGAGAAAGTGCTGAGTTCAGGTCAACTAGACAAGTCTATGCTATTACTTTGAGGGCATTGAAGGTGAATCATTGAATGAGGTATCTGGCCTTATGATTTTACCCATTCACACAATGAGGAGTATATTTTAAAGAAACAGTTTTGAAGTCACTTAAGGATTCAGTGTTCTACTTTTGGAATTAGACATGCTATATACAAGAAACAGCAGTGTATTGCAGTTCAGAAAGAGTCGCACATTTGGGAACTGCAGTAGTGCAATTAGCAGCTGCTTCTCTAATAAACTACACCCCCCCCCCCACCATGGGGTTAAAACTCTTCATAGAGGCAGCTGTTTATTTCCAAATCAAATTCTGCTGGGTGGAGGATGACTATTTATAGAGGCCCTATTTGAGAAATTCTGAGGAAGAAACTAGCTAGAACTGACATTTTCTGGTCATGAACTTAGTCTGCTCTTTCAATTTTTTTTTTTTTTATCATGACCTTGGAAAAAATCAATATAGTTAAGAGTTAATCAATGAGAATGTCTGTGGATTGTGCACTGGATCATTCTTTCGGTGTAACTTTCAATCTTTTCAAAAGTAACTCGTCTAGGGTTCCTCATTATTTTCAAAAGTTGTAGCTTCAGATACAGAGAAAAATTATTTGAGAGATTGTGTGAGGGGAAAATATATTATAAAATTTGACAATTGTGATAGAAGGAAGGAATGTTATATAAAAAACACACTGATTCTGCCTTCAACAGAGGGAGTTAAAGGAAAAATTATGAAGAAATTGTCTTTATTATCCCCAGGTCCTCTTTTTGAAACTCTCTTCTTCCTCTAACCCATGTCCTTCTCAGATGTACAGTAAAGTTTTCTCTCTCTATCTTATTATAGTCTGCTCATAGGAAATAATCCACAGTCATACTTTCCCATGCAAATGTGTTACCTCTTTAAGTCTAATTTGGAATGGGAATATGCCGCTCACTTAAAGAACTTCTGGTTTCTATAGCCAAGTAAATATGGTGTTTGAGGGAACGGAATATTCTTTCAGGTATCCTTAAAACCCTGCTTTATGAGTAGCATGAAATAGTGCAAGGAGCCTGGACTCTGGCTCACAGGTGTGAAGATATTTGCTTACCGTTCATCCTAGATCAGAATCTCACTCTCTGTGACTGTAAAAAGAGGGAGACTCTGACTTACCTCATGAGTTTATTGTGTGAGGACTAAATGAGATGTCATTTGTAGAGTGCCTGGCTCCATCTCTTCTTCACCCTGTGGGAGAGGCTGTCCCTGGCCTACAGAGCAAATAACTTATTTTTAACATATGTATATATTGGTATAATAATAAATGGATGGAAAGGATGACAGCAGGAAATTCACTATGTAATTAGAAAAATATCAAACTTATGCCTGAGTATCAATTTTTCATTTAGTTGGAAGGAATGAGCCAGTTTTCTTTTTGAAGATGAAATGTGGGTTCTTCATAGTTTTAGAAACAAATTCTGGCTTGTTTGAGTCAAGTTTGCAACTTTTAAGATAAGGACAAATGTTCCCAAGATGACCCTTAAGGCCCTGCATCATGTAGCCCTGGGCTAACAGTTCATCCCTCGCTCCCTTCTGTCCTTCTTTGTTGGCTACATCAACTCGGGCTGTAGCTCAGTCTCTCATATTCTCCATGTTTCTTTCAACCACAGGCCCTTTACACAAAGCATTCCATGTACTCTTGACATTTGACCTCACTCAGCCCCATCCCACCTAACTCTCTCATTCTTCAGATCTTCGCTCAATCGACACTTCCACAGGGAAATCTTTCCTAAACCCCTTGATAATGTCAAATCTTCCTATTATAAACTCTCATGCCACTTTGTATTTCTCCATTACATCCTTTACAGTATTAATCAAAGTTGTAATTTTATACCTTTTTTACTTTTGTTTATGTAACTGTTTTATAATTATTGTCTCTCCCACTTGCCTATAAGATCTATGAGGGCAGCATGAGTGGTTTCCATTTTTTTTTGTTGTTGTTGTTCACCTGAGGATTCCCACCCTTGCTAAAATAGTTGGGGCATTGCAGCCCCTTAATTAATATTTGTTAAATGAATGAATAATCCCTTTTACATTGGCATGTTTAAAAGTATACTTGCATTTCTATTGTGGGTAATTTTTTCAGCATTTTCTTACTCAGTAATTCTCAATGCATATTCTTCAACTGTACCATCTTCCATTCTTATTTCCACATAACCCTCTTATTACCCAACTCTGAGCTGCCTGGTTACCTCCAGGGAGTTATATTAATGGACCCTTGCTTCTCTGGAACAGATAAGGCTACACAGGTAGGGAACTAGAGAACAAACCTTTGTCTATGAGAAAAAAAATTTTGAAAATTCTGGAAATAATGAGAGAAATCTGACCATCATTTCTTACAAAAGGACACAAGTTAAAATACAATCAGAATGTTAGAACCAATTTTATTACCACTATTCGTTAGAGCAAAGAGTACAACTATTTAGTGCATTTTTAAAATATTTTTTATTGTAGAATATCACATATACATATAGAAGTGATAACTTTCCAAGTACAATTTAACAAGTAGTTAGAGAGCAAATTTCAAAGAATGTTGTGGGTTATAGTTCCACAGTTTCAGTTATTTCCTTTTTATGAAATATAACATATATGCAAAACGCTAATATCTTTCAAAGTATAATTTAACAAGTGGTTATATAGGAAAATTCCAAAAATATTATGAGTTACAGTACCATAGTTTCAGTTATTTCCTTATTTTTAACCTCTAAAATTATAATTCTCTATTATATGGAAGTTATACGAGTATCAATTCAGTGAATTTATTTTAACTCTGGCTTCATCTTGGCAACAGGATTTCCTCACTTCCTCTTTTTCATAATGAAGGGAGAGCAGGTAGAAAAATGTTTTTCTAAGAAGCTAAGGGCAGTAAAATTTCCAAAGCTTGAGATGAAAAGAATTGGTGAGGATCAGATTTTTCTCCAAATATTTTCAGATAGACATTATATTCCATCTAAGTGTACTCTTTCCCAAGCTTAACATCACCATTTACCCTGAATTATTCCTCAGTGTTCTTGTTCCCATCAGCCATCCCTGAACTCTAACATCTGGCAGCAGCCTCTTTATGAATTCTTGTTTTTCAATCTCTCTTTGCAATTGTACCACCCATTCCTGATCAAATTGCTCCAGGAATGGCCTACCTAGTGCAGAGAAAATACCTTTCCATCATGTTAACACGCTTACTTCTGTGGCAAATTTAGTTGACTTTCTTAGCACTCAAATCACACCTATTCCTTGCACTGAGTGGACTGGGTTTTCTGAATCTCTTGCCTGCTCACATGGCTTCTCCTCTTGTCTCCTGTGTCAGTTATTTATTGCTGTGTAGCAAATTACCCCAAACAAAGCAGCTTAAGGCAATTTATATCACATAGTTTATGTTGGTCAGGGAACTAGGAGATGCATAGATGGGTGATTCAGGCTGAGGTGCTCACAAGAGGTGTAATAAGGGAAACAAAACCAAGGGCCCATGCTTGGTCAATGACATTTCACTCATTCTGGTGAAATACACCCATGCCTACTAATGTCCTCTCCTGGCAGCAAGTCCCTAAGCTATCACTGTCAGATAATGCACCCTAAGATGCTTGTTCCGGTTTGCTAAAGTTGCTGAATGCAGTATACCATAAATGGCTAGGCTTTTACAAAGGAGATTTATTAGGTTACAGATTTACAGTTCTAAGACCATAAAAGTGTTCAAACTAAGACATCAACAAGAGATTACCTTCACTAAAGAAAGAAAGGCTAATGGTGTCTGGAACACCTCTGTCAGCTGGGAAGGCACTTGGCTGGCATCTGCTGGTCCTTTGCTCCCCGGTTGCATGGCTTTTAGCTTCTGATTCCAGTGGCTTTCTCTTTAAGTATCTGTGGGTTCTCATTTAGCTTCTCCAGGGCAGACTCTGGGCTTCTTTTCTTAACTTAGCATCTCCAAACATCTTTCTGTCTGCATCTCCAAGCGTTTGGGTCTGTGTTGGCTCTGAGGTCTCTCTCTCTCTCTCTCTCTCTCTCTCTCTCTCTCTCGCTGAGCTCTCTTAAGTACTCCAGTAAACTAATTAACCCACTTTGAATGAGTAGGGTCACATCTCCAAGGAAATAATATAAACCAAAGGTCCCACCCACAATTGGGTGGGTCACATCTCCATGGAAACAACCTAATCAAAAGATCCCACCCACAATAGGTCTGCCCCCACAAGAATGGATTAAAAACATAGTTTTTTATGGGGTACACAACAGATTCAAACCAGCACGATATTCCTCCCACTAACCTGAGCCCTGTCCAGTTTTGCCAGGCACATAACTAACTGACCAATCACTAAAACCCCAACTCTATAGTGCTATAAAAGGCATAGTTCCAGGTCCTCTTGCTCTTCTTTGGCTCCTTACCTGCTTGGTTGAGCCTCAAGATCCTGATGCTTTTTCCCTGTGCAGCCCTGTGAGGGATGCTGTGACTCTGCCTTTAGATAAAAATTCAGGCATCTCCTATGTCACTCCTCCTTGCCATATCTGACTGTCCATAATATGATCCTCCCCAAACTTGAGGTTGCAGTCAGTCAGCCAGTGCTACAGTCATCGGAAAGCTTGCTGAGGTTGGAGGATCCACTTCCAAGAGAGCTCATTCACATGGTTGTTCCTTGCCACAGGAGCCTCTCCATAGAGCTGCTCATGACATGGGAGATGGCTTCCTCCAGGATGAGTGATCTTGGAGAAACAGAGAGTGGAAACCTAATATTGAACATGCCATGCCATCACTCCTCTCATATTCTAGTGGTCACACAGATCAACCCTGATAAAATATAGGAGGGACCACATGAGGTGGTGGGGATTAGTGGGGGGCCATCTTGGAGGCTGGCTCCCTGCCACAGAGATTACAGCACTCCCCTGCTTCAAAGCCTCCAGTGATTTCCTATTACACTTAAGTTAAAATCCTGAATTTTTAGCAGTTATGCTAACACTAATGGCTATTATAGATATAAATAAAATATCCTTGCATTATTATCTTTTTTCCCCTCAAATAGAAATCCAAGGCTGGTGAATCAGGTACCCATGCTTTGTCCATTTTGTGGGCTTACCCTAGTCTAAGTTTTTGGGGACCACCATTCAGCCAGCAAATGAGGAGATACCAGGGAAGGTATACAAATATCTCAAATTTTTTCACCTAGACATGACACATATCATTTTTGTTCATACCTCAAAGGCTACAAATCAGTTTACAAGGTCACACATAATTACAGAAGAGGTTGGGAAACATAAATTCACTCTATGCAGTAGAGAAAAATGAAATTGTTTATGCCTAACTGGTAGCAGTTTCTGCCACCATCTTCCCTTCTGCTCACTAAATATCTTATTAATTCTTCCTGCCATTATCTTCCCAAGGTGATAATCCAGAGCCCCATCCAATCAGTGTATCCAGCTAAAATCTAGGACTTCCAGCTGGCATACAGTGCTCTCCATTAGGTCCAGATAAAGATCCTCATGGGCTTGTGACCTATGGACACAAAAGAAGGGTGATCTGCTTCCTCCCACCCTGATATATTGAGTATTTGTTACTCAAGCCCAGTTTCTATACACACTAAGATGTATATAATCGGGTGCTATAACCACAAAAAGAAAAGAGAAGAATGGAAGACACATCTTTGCTATACCTCAGTCTTTGCCCTCAAATCCTGCTGGGAAGACAAATTAAGGCATCCACCTTGGAGGTAGGCAAAATTCCTTAATTAGACCCTTACTCTGTTCTGTGAGAGGAACTTTCTTTTCCATAGCCTTTCTCTTTGTCTCTACCTCTGAGGCTCCTTCTCCACCATTATGCTCCAAACCAGCATGAAATACAGAGGACGACTTTCTTGGGCCTGTACAATTTTCATCTTCTTAACATGTAAATTTGGAATCATAGGGATTGTTTAAATGTTTAAAAGGCATTTTCCATCTAGGCTTGTGGAGTATTTTGGCAATAGAATTTCTCATAAATGTAGTAGACTTAAGATCTATTTGTTTCCAGTAAGTTTCGGTTGCCAGTTTGCACCTAAAGCTCTTTTCATAGACATGATTCTCAAGCCTGATTTATTTCTTTGTCTTCTTGTCCCCGTGTCTCTCTTTATAAATGGCAGCTACCCTGAGGGTTTTTAAAATAGTAGATGGGAAAGCCATATTCTTTTCCCTTCTTTGCTAAAAGGTTGAGTCCCTTTATTTAAGTCAGCAATCTTACTGGGCTTTTATTACTCAAGCCCAGTTTCTAGTCTTTTCACTTACACTCATTGTGCAAGTCCTTTTAACACAAGAAAATTTCCCCATTCCCTTTAATATCTGTTCCTAAACCAGCCAATTCTTGCCTGAATTCATCTCTTATCTTTTCCCTAAGAACTGTAAGAGAATAAGTTTACATTGTTTTAGAAGCCATTACGTTTGTGATAATTTGTTAGAGCAGCAATAGGAAATTAATGCATATGGATAGTATGAAGTTTGACAAATGCCTTTATGAGAGTTGGATAGACCATATACTTGGCAGTTCCCTGCTCTATCAGTCTTGTAAAAACCTCTGAAAGAACATAAGCTCCTTTGACTGCCTAGAAGTTCTAATCACAGTAAAAATATCATCCAGAGATGTTTTTCTGTTCTCTAACTTGTAGTTTTTTCCTTAGTGAGAATGGTCAATTCCAAAATCTGAATAGTGTAAATTTTTCAGAATGTATACAATATCATTAGGATCCCAAGACTTCACTTATATTTTCTTAGGAAGAACATAAAAAATAACAAATCACAAAAAACAAAAAATGACAACAGGCAGCCTGAAACCCAGGAAAAATTTAGGGGTATAAAGAAAGAATCCATAAAAAGATCACAGGAGATAAGAGTTTCTACAATACAATTGGACTCTGAGAACATAGGGTGATACTTTTAAGGTGTGCTTCAGAACTTGGGTTTTCTGACAATTGTAAATGTTTCCACTGGATCTAAAAGTAAAAATTTATCCTATACCACATATCCCTTAATAATCACTGTAAAATAAACTAGGAATACTTAAAGAGGAGAGTGAGCGATATGACAAAATGGCATCATCAGTGTGGGAAATCCTAGGGGAAGCAGTGCCCCATTTTGGGAACTGTTTCTAGCTGATCCTTTGCAATCAGATGTGGTCTTTCCCTGACACGTTTCTTAGCACCCTCCTGATCACTCTGTCTACATTATTTCCCTTCTCTAGGTGACCCACACAGTTCTGGAAATTGCGATTCTAGCTCTCCATTCTCTAGGGTAAATGAAAGGCATGTAACTGTCACCCAAAGTGACAGCTTACATCTCAGAAAGAGATCATTTAATTCATATGACATTCTACCAAGAGACACAATACAGAGGTGAAAACAGACAATGATAGATCTGCTGTTTTCATTTAACAGTTGCTGAAGTGGTATTACTTTAAATCTGTACTAAGATTTGGCTGACTTTAGAAGGAGTAAACAGGAGATAATGTCTTCAGATGCAAGAATAGTTTCATTATAATTAAAATTGTAAGTTATATTCCCCTGCTCATCAGTTCATCAAGACAGAGTACTAGGGGAAGTAAAGGGGGAATAAAAACACATTTCTCATCATTTTGATGTTATTTAGATGTGTGATTTCACACTCTCTTCTTCAAATTCAGTGGACTTTACAGTGCAACTTGTCTTTTGCCGTGATTAACAACTACAGAAGAGAAGTCTTTATAAACTTTAAAGGGTACTATAGCTCTGAGAGTGAATTATACAAGTTACCATTATTATAAAATATTTATTTTAATGTATTATTAAACATTGAAGGGATGCAATTGAAGGGGGACATGAAAATATGAAGTTGCAAAACTTGTGCTAATAAAAGCTGTTATTCCAACAAGGTTCATTAAATTGAAAGATAGATAGGTAAAGCTGATTAGCTCCAGTCTTCCAAAATATGGGCATCAAACCCAGCACTAGAATGATTAGCCATAGATGAAAATCTTCCTCTTTGAGGTCTTTAAATTCAGGATTGATAACCTGGAAGGAGAAAGATGAACTAATAATGATTTGGGGATATAAATATATAAAAAAGATTATCTTCACTTCCCTTGTTTATTTAATTTGCTGAAGTACATTTCACTTGCAAAGTGAAACTTAAATTAATAAGGCATGTACTAATACAGAAATAATATATCTATTTAGCTGCTGGAGTTCTACATAATTCCAAATGCTTCTCACCAGGCTTCAGTGCTAATAATACATATGGAATAAGCTTAGTAAATTTTCAAAGGAGTTGGAGATAGAGTGAGCATGAAAATAATAATATAATTGAAAGAAAGGATAAAGATAATACATCCATAAATATATTGGCAACATGGCCAACTAAAATACTTCAAAACAACAATTTCTGCATTATGCTTTGAGTTTTTCCAAATTTTTCTTTAAAAAACATTTCCTGGATTTGAGTAATGTTTATTTATTTGAATATCAATGCATTTAGTGAGGATAAGCTTTAAGTTTTGCAGACATCAGGAACACATACTTAACTTTACAGATATGTGGAAATCAGCCAAGTTCACCCCTGATATAGCTGACTATTCCATGACAGTTAGAACCTAAGCCACATTGTCACACAAAGGAAAGTGGAAGTCTTAAGGAGTAGGCAGCCAAATTCCAAACATAAAAGTAAAAATACTATGATTGAAAGGCATTAAATATTTGCAAAGCTCAAAGAGTTTAACTGAAGAGAATATAATGAATGAGCTCTACTTTTCCCAGAGGTGTGGGCCGAGTTAGGGGAATCCACAAGGAATAGTGAAGCTCCCAGGGGCCTGCAACAGTGGGAAACCATTACCACCTGGGGCAAGTAGAGGGAACAATGTTATTGGAGCCCAAGAGAGTTGGAGAGCTGGAGATGGGGAGGTGGGGCCACCTGAGAGTTCAAAAGCTGTAATCCTAAAGGAGTGCAGTCATGACCAGAATCCAGCCAAGCAGGGAGGTAGAGTGTGGGGTAAGTGTAGGAATAAATACTATTCTCTCTCTCTTTCACCTCCAGCCTTCTTATTGCCATTGGTCAAACCCAACTTGAAGGCAAGGGGATCTGGATGTCACAATCAGTGGAGGTGGGTCGCTGGAGTCCCCAGCAGGGCAGTGAAGGTCTGAGAGTAGTTCTGGAGGTGCAAGGAGACTGACTGGCCCAGGAGACATAGTCTTGATGACTGACTGGCTTAAGTGGGGGTGGGGGTGTGGTGCAGGGGTGGGAAGCAGAGTCGGGAGACTGGGGTGATTCTAGGGCCAGTAACTAAAGTAGGAAAAAAAAAGTGCTTTACCCAGGATCCTGAAATTTAGAGAACACAAACATTTTGAATAATGATTTTGAAGGATTGATCCAGTTGGTAAGTCCTTCCTCCATCAGCACAATTTCCGACCCTCCCTTTGACCACAGCTCTACTGGGCCACACACAGAGTGGTGGCTGTGTGCACTGCACAAAGGCACTCACTTTAGGAGGCAGGTGAGGGTTGATTTCAGTTCTGCTCTAATTCATTTTCCCAGAGTTAACAGCAGTTTATAATTTGACCAAAGGTGCCACAAAAACAAATCGCATCCTTGAGCTTTCCCTATTAAGATGGGAATTTTCCCTTGACCCCAAAGGTTATGAATAAAGCCAGAAATTCAAAGTCAAAACAAGTCTGAAATGAATAAAGTCATCAGCATATGCTTACCTACATGAGAGAATATTTATTTAGAGTAGGCTACCAGAAGGGGAATCATAAATCAAATGATAGGTTTATTTAACATTTTTATAGATAGGGACAAATATATGGCCTTGGATTTTTTTACCAAGAAGTCTGTTATTTTGACTTTGACTCCATTCTAGCCTGGAGGAATACTTTACCTAACTTATCTTACCTTGCTGTGGTGGACTGAATTGTACACCCCAGTTAGGACGTGTTTTTGGTCTTGGTCCACATTCAGTGGGTGTGGACCCTTTATAAATAAGATCTCATCAAGATATTCCTTCAGTTAAGGTGTGGCACAGGTGAATCAGGTTGGGCTTCAATCCGGCTTACTGGAGTCCTTATAAGCAGAATGAAATTCAAAGAGAGAGAAAGCCATGGGAAGAAGTCGGAAGTCAATGGTACACAGAGGAGAAAGGAGAAGACATCACCATGGGTACTGCTATGTGACAGAAAAGCCAAGGACCAAGGATCACCAGCAGCCAGCCCTAGAACCCCACAGTCTTTAGGGAGAAATCATCATCTTGCTGACTTCTCAATTTTGGACTTCTCCTAGCTTCAAAATTGTAAGCCAGTAAATTCTTGTTGTTTAAGCCAACCCATTATATGACATTTGTTTTAGTAGCCGTGCAAACTAAAACACATGGTAATAGTACAAATCATTTATTAAGTATCAACAGATCAGCTGAATGCTACACATTCATAAATTCATTTAATCCTTAAAAAAACCACATGAGGTAAGAGCATTATGTTTCCAATTTTACAGATGAGAAAATTTCTAGATAAGTGAAATAACTTGTCCAAAGTGATGTGATAGTAACAATTAAAAGTCAGGATGTCCAAACTCAAGCAGAGCCCAGATTCTTTGTGCTTAATCGACTACACTATGCTTGATTCTACGATACTGCAAATTTCATGGTTTAAAAAAAAATGTGGCAGCTGATTGAATAACCACATGGTGTTGTACAATGTGTGCTTGGCTTCATTCTGTCAAATGGGTCTAGCTGGAAGTTACCAGAAAGTCCCTCCTGGACATCAGCTATATCATCAATGAACATAAGGTCCAATAACAGTGCTCAAATAAAGATTCATGTTTCTCACATAACAGGAGATTTGGATGCAGGTTGTTCTCACCATATAGTTAGTGGATTAAGGATGTCAAGTTCAATGTCCTTGTCATTTTTTTGCTTTTCCTTCATGATCCCAGGGTGTCCGCTGCAGTTCCAACCTTTTTGTCCCCATTTTAAAAAGGAAGGAGAGAGAGAGATGGAGCTAGCAATTGCTGCTCCAATAGGAATAAGTTTGCTGAGCCGTGTTTCAGCAGTTGTCCAGTTATGTGGTCTCATGGCCATCCCTCGGTGCAAGGAAAGGTGGAAAAATGAAGAACAATGTTGTCATAATGATGTCCAATCATGACCCATAATTTAGGGCAGGGTTCAGCCAAGATTTTCTGTAAAGGGCCACATAGTAAACATTTTAGGCTGTGTAGGCCAGATGTTCTCTGTAGCAATTTCTGAACTCTGCTGTTGTAGATAGAAAATAGCCCCTAGACATTACATAAACAAATGGTCTCATCCATGTTCCAGTAAAAGTTTATTTACAAAAACAGGCAGCGAGACAGATTTGGCCGGTGGACTGTAGTTTGCCATCTTCTAACTAGAACTTGGTGCATTGCTGCCAAGTCAATCTGTAGTTTACTTTTCAGCAAGGAAAAGGGGATAGGGGAGTTGAGTAGCAACTAACAGTGGCTGCAGTTGAGGATAAAAAATTCTCTTGACTTACCCTTTTCCCTTCTTTTCCAAGTTTGCAGCTGAAGGATTTATGCTTTTTGGTATACAGTTGTAAAGGTAATAGTATTTGATCAAGCAGTGTTCCATCAGAAGGGATTACTGGAAGTTGGTTAGATAAACTTGAGGTTGACTGTTGGTGCACACAACCATGTGCTTCTAGTCATGGATAGACCGAGCGTTGGGTGCCAGGGTGTGGCAGACAATGATTGCTGCTGACCCATTCACATTCCCTTCCTTTGTCCCTACTATTCAGCAATGGGAGGTAATCTGTTCAGCTAAGAAAATTATATATTTCCAGTCTGCTCTGCAGCAAGACGTGATCATGTGACACCATTCTGGCCAATGAGATATGCGTGGAAGACTCTGGGTAGGATTTTACCCTTCCCACATCCCCTTCTCCCTGCTTGGTCAGAGCCATCTTATAACCACCGTACAACAAACACGAAGGTGAAAGTCATCTGCTAAAGATGACTGAGCAGAAAGGTAGAAGGAGCCTGGATATCTGATGAAAATCGTGGAGCTACTACACAACCCTAGGCTCCCTGCCTCTGGACATGTTGTTACATGAGGAAAATGAAATCGCTAAACTGTTGAAGCCATTGCTTGGTTGGAGTTTCTATTGCTTGCAGCCAAGTGCATTCATGACAGATATACAGAGAGTCTCGCTGTGCCTAAGGAGAGAAAAGAACATGGCTCTCCTTCCCACCTAGAAGTAAAGAAGAACAAAACTCCTCCTTTTCTTCTTCTGACTCTGTGATGAGACATTAGAATTCTCCTTACTCAGGGTTAGTCTCCCTTATTTTTTAATGCTCTTTGGTTGAGATTGGCTTCCTGTGTCCTATTACAGGGAGTACAATCTTGGGTGGCAGCTGGGATCCTGATTTTCCACTTTGGTTCCCACCACACCTTATTTGTTTATTAGGTCACAGAGGTTTCTTAAAAGCCATTCTAGTTGTGTGGAGTTATTGTGACTGAATTTTCTCACTGCAAGTGTTGAATGTATTCTGAAGTGTTTAGCAAATAAATTCACTACAGAATGAGGACTACTTTGTGATATTTCATTCGGTTTACAAGTTTACCACACTTCTCTCCATATTTTTTTCTTAAGTCACATGTACCATATTCAGTAAACTTTTTAACATAAAGTCTGTTCTTTGATGCATGCTTCAGCTGTCCTTGAATTGCAGCTTTGTACTCCCTCAAGAACGTCTCTCAAAATCCTCCCCTATGAATGCACTACATTGAACTGAACTTTTAAAACCATTTTTTTGAAACGAAATATATGTCTCTCTTTTCTTCGGTACTTTGAAAGTGGTACAGTTTATCTATAAATGTCATAAACAATAGGCATCAGGCATTGCTTTAAACCTGTTTTATAACCATTCAAATTCCTTGAAGCTACAACAAAGTCTTGCATGGGAATATAGTATTATAGATTTTTTTTTTAATAACCACATGTTATAAATTAGGTAAGCTCCTAAATCCCTTGCTTTTCTTAAACCTACCACTGTAATCATGCTTTTGTTCTCATTAAACAGTTCTGGACTTGGTGAAGAGTTTATTCCAAGTGCCTACTCCAGAGTTTAAAATGTTTGAAAGCTGAAGAAGTAGCCTTTTCAGATACCAGTTTCATCTGCTCCTCCTTTTCCCCTACCCAGCTGTATCTACTAAGATTCCTCATTGTGAAACCAGAAACTGGTGATGTCATGCCTGAGAATTTCATTGCACAGCATTTACAGTGTGAAGGAAAGTACATTTTTTTCTTGTTCCTCTTTATATAAAACACTGTACTACCGCTCACTCTTGCGTGAAACAGATGTGTTCTCTGCCTGACTGTTACTCTTTGATACGCCTATACGACTAGCATGATCCATGTTCTCTAAACCAGCAGATAGCTAAGTCAGAGATATTGTGTTTCAAAATTAAAATAAAGGGTAGAGTCCCTTTTAAAGAAAGCCTATTTTTAAAGCTTGGATAAGGCCAACTTATTAAGGAATTATTTCTGCTTAGTTTATGAGCACTGAAAAGAAGATCAATGAGAAAATATTTGGTGAGATTACAGCATGCCTTTCTTTGGTTGTGTGCTGGATGTTTCCATAAACTTACAGCCATTAATATTTGGTATCTTGGTGTTTTTATTCTGAGCAATCTCTTTGAGGCAGTCACTATTTGGGTTCAGTAATAACAGTTATAATAACTGGGATATATCTAACTCCCACCATGTCCTAGCATGGCCTGTACCAGCCCACACAGAGTCTTCATGTAACTTAGAAGGAAGCTCCTATCTGATTTGGTGTAGGGCTTGACAAGCAATGACACCTTTGGGCAGATTAAAAATAAGTGCCTCACTCCTGGGCACATAAGGCCCCATGCCCAAGCTCACAGCTTGGAGAATGAGTGTGGGCTGGATTTTAGCTCCCACTTGCTCCCTCAGAAAGTCCTGGTACAACCTACACGGCCACACACACGGTGAAGTGCTTCATGCATATTAACTCAATTGTGAGGGCCAGAATTTTACAACTTAAGAACAATTATTAGCAACATGGTGAGTTTAAGTAAGCTATCTAAGAGAGAAGGTTAGAGAATAAGGGTAAAAAAGGGGCTTTCTAGCTCCCTGGGAAGAGCTCCTATTAGACTGAGAATATATTCTAAAGTAGAAGATAATTTACTTCTACTTTAGAATTATTTAGTTTGGAAACATTTATATTAGGATGAAACACTGAGCAGAGTCACTGGAAGTGCCTCTCAGCTCAAGCCAGAGTTTACAACCATGAGAGAAAAGGGACAGGGTTTCTGACGAACTGGGAAAGCAAGCCTAGTAAAAAAGACACAACAGTTACTTAAAGCCTCAAAAAGAGAATGGTGATACTTTCAGAGATTATTTAGGGTTTCTCACTTGTACCTATCTTCCCCTTTAGTTAAATTGATATGTCTAGAACTGATAAGATGAAGACCTAAGGAGGATGGAGTCATAGCCTCATTCACAGACTCCAAAGTAATCCAGGGCTTTGTGGTATCATTAGATAAGACTGAGCAGAGAGACAGAATAGGTAAGGAGTGCTGTGGACTGCGTTGGGGGTTGAAGGATGTCAGATAGGGAGCCATAGAAGCCACAGGGTGCCACGCATCATCAGTGGCTCATCTTAAGGATGAGTGACAGTTGGGGCAGGGCAGCCAGCAAGAGCAGAGAGGGGATGGCATGGTCCCATCTAGGAGAACGTGCGGTCCCCCAGGCCCTTGTCAGAAAAGAGAAGCATGCTTGGGAGTTCAGAGTTAAAGACTTCATCCTGTGTCCCACATGTCCTATTTGAGCAACCCCTTTTTATTCTTCTGGATGACATAAGTGAGAACTGAGCAGACGCAGGCTGTGAAAAATCAGAAGGATTTGTACAAACACTAAGGAAGAGATATCTTCAGATAGTGGGGATAACTCCCAGTTTGTTCAGGAGACAGTAAGTAGACCAATCTGGTTGAAGCAGAGAAATTTTTTTTTGTAGGGCAGTGAAAGACAAGACAAGATTGAGAGGTAGGTAGATGCAGAATAGTAGAAGGGTGTTAAATCCAGGAAGGGAATTTCTTTCTCAAATGTCTATGATTTGCTAGGTGATTTAACATAGAGGAAGTCATTCAATTCTCATTATAACCCTCATTTTAATTTTTTTTTTAATTTTTATCATAATCTTCCTTTTACTAATGAGGAAAATGAATTTAAAGGGGGTTAGATAACATACCTAAATTTAGAGAGAGTCAAGGGATTTGACCCAAGTTTATCTGATTTTAAAACCCAAACACATTTTATTATCCCATGCTATCAGAATTTAACAAGGGGTTCTTGAAAGACATAATGAAATTAACAACTGAGGAAGATTGAAGTAATTATGGTGAACGAGGTGGCGTGGAGCTGAGAGCCTGGAGGCATGGAACCATTTTAGGAAGTGATCAGAGTAGAGCCTAGATTTAGTTGGTGGCAAAAGAAAGAGATAGACATAAAAGACATTCCAAAAGAAGTCAATGGGATTTGGTATATGACTGAATGGCAGGAAAGTAAAGGGAAGAACCTGGTGGAGCAGTGTCAGGAACACTGAACAGAGATCAAGGCCTAGTTCTATTGCTTGTAATGTGAACTTTCTGAAAGAAAGTAGGGTCTCTTTGAACTGCCATGTCCTCTTCCTTAAAGTAAAAGGATTGGATTAGGTATCATTTAAGACTTTTCCCAGCTCTGAAATCCTATGCATCTCTGAGTCAAAGATGAATCAGAGGTTGCAAACCTGGGTAGTTGGGAGAACATCCTTCCATTCATGGAAATACAGTAGTAAGGAAGTAGGTAGTCATGTTTTAGGATGGAAAAAGGATGTTTTGGTCTCATTTGTGTTCTTTGATCCAGATGCATCCACACTCCTCACCTGATTAACCGCCGCAAAATCTTTCCAACCTCTATTTACCATTCCTTCATCTTCAGATACAGCCACACATTCCAATTCCTAATTCCTCCACCTTGTGTCAATGCTACACTGAGTAATCACTTTTAGTCTTGCGTGTCCTACAAAGTGTCTACAGGTATTAGTCTACTTATTCTTTCTTTCTAAAAGGAGAGAAAGGCAAGACCAAGAAAACCTTTCATAAAACTTATTTACTGAAGACATACTTCTAGTTCCACATGTAAATCTATGTATATTGGAGTCACTATCACAATAATTTCTAAAGAATGCATAGAAATTTTCTCAAAATATTTGGAATTCACTTTAACAAAAACACAATCTATGAAAATCTAAATAGGCAAAATTGATGAATTAGGAAACCATTTCCTTTTTCAAAAAGACTTCTCAGTGGAAACGTAAAATTCCCTAAATCATTTAAAATATGACTCAAATATTAAAAAGTGCTATTAAAATGCATGACTGCTTTTAGGTCTTTATATACAGTGTAATATGGGGTGCAGCCACGAATGGAAAGTAGCCATTGTAATTGCATTAGTAATCAGCCTAAAACAATGTTAAGAGAAAGTAGGCTGTATCTAATGTTCCAAGATTTTTGCTGACTCAAAATGGCAACAGGAAATGAAATAATAAAGTCAACTGTTCCCCAACTTTCCTATTCAGGTGACATTTGCAAAATAACAGAGAGTGTTGGTCATCAAAGAGAATTCTTAGACATCTCTTGGTGTAAGACATTTTCTCCAATGATTCAGGCTACATTACAAACCAAAAGGGCCTTGATACCTACCATATTCTTGCAAAGCAGTGCTGCAAGGCAGGGTTGCACCCTTCGGATAGACTGAGCTAGCCACTGGTTTTTCATAGGCCTTGAGGCATTCCAGGAAAGACTTTCTCCTGTTCCATCTATTTGCTGAGTGCCTGATATTCAACTATTAAGAAAAGTTTTTGGTGTTAAGGAATTTTGATTCCAAGAATATTAATTAAATGCAAATACCTGACCTGGATGGGATAACAAAAAAGATATCTGGCACTGATTCCTGTCTCTGTCACTTAGTGACTTTAGACTTGAGGCCATTCACATAATCCCTTTAGGTGCTTCTCAGCCTCAGAATTTTACCTCTGATGGGAACATACTGAATTTTCAGATGAAGAAGTCTATCACCTAATGGTCATGGAATTTTAGAGTTCTAAGAGACTTGGAGAAGAATGTCTAAGAAACTCTTATGCTATAGGTGAACTGATCCCACAAAGGTAAAGGAATGTACCCAAGGAATACCAGAGCTAAAGGCAAAGCCAAGACTAGGTCTTCAAACTCCAACCCAACAAATGTAGGACTACTGAGCATGTCAGCTGGAGAAGGGCAGAGGAGTTTTGTACAATGCTTAGTGCACTGTCAATGATTAGTAAATCTTAAGTAGCCATATCAAAGAAAGAGTATTCCAAAAGGGCAGAAGGAAAATGAAGACAGGAATTTGAAATTTACATACAGATTCCAAGTTAAGAGTCGAAGCTAAGTTTTGGAAAAGAGCTAACAGATTCAAGCTTGCTTTTATTGGGATTCCCTTAGGAGGGGGTGCCTAGGTGGGTTTGGGTATGGCAGTAATTAACTTTTTGTTTAGGGATTAAACTGATGCTTTATCCTGAAAACTTTTTGGTGGAAGTGTAAATAGCAGATTCCGGGACAGTAGTATTGAACAACTTTTTATATGTGTGCTGCTTTCCACACCCACAACTGCCATTCTCACCACAGTCAATGAGTTGCTTTATTGTTGCCTCATGCACATGCTTTTCTTGGCAGCAGAAAAAGTACAGAAAGGAGAAGGGAGTGGAAACGGAGGAAGAAGAAAGACAGAATAGCTGGTTCTTTCCCTGCTGCAGGCATTTTCTTATTTCCTCACCCAAGTCAGCAATGGCTTGCACAGGCAGGCAAAAGTGAAGCTCCCAGGCAAGCTAGGGCTTCTGAGCTTGCCAAAGTCAATCTGCAAGGAGGCTAACCAATTTACCCAACTTTGTTTTAAAGAAAATAACTTCAGAAAAGTTGTTCTCCCAGGTTTTGTGTTTCATGGTGTGGACTAGGAGAACTATCCCCATGGCAATTTCCTGCATTATAAATCAGTTGCAAGTTTCCATGCAGTATTAGACTTGCCAAGCTAGAAATACCCATTTCTTTGCTATCCCTATTTGCCAGATGCTAACCATTGCATTCAACAGTGTACTTGGTTTATTAGCCTTAACTGAGTTTTTTATTTTTTTAATCATATGCTGCTTAAACAATTGGATTTCTGTCCATAAAACTATATGGAATTCACATTTTTAAAAGGCCAATCCCTGAAGAAGATAATCATCTTTCCAGTAAAACACTGTGTCAAGCTAAAAAGTGATGATTACCCCTGGGTGGGGCTTCGGTTTTTCCAGTTGTGAGATGGTTTGTTCTTGCAGTCAGAATGACACTACATGAGCAGCCTTATTTTCACCAGCAAATTAATTGTTCAAACTTCTTCAAATAATTAAAAACTAAGCAAAAAGGAAACTAACATGTGGCCTTTCCTAATAGGGTAGACAAACTGATTTTGCACCTTCTTGTGCCAAACCCAGGTGGCTACATGTGTGCAATCTGACAATAATTGCAGACACTTACATATGAGTAGTGGTTGTTTTTGAAACATCATTAGATGAAAGACACAGAAAGGAAATATATGTCATGAAAAATGTCACTCACCAGCTAGTTCTACAAAGATGAGATTTGTAACCTAACCCTTAGTTTCCTTGAGCAGAAAGGCCCCTCCCTTTGCTGGAGTCACACCTTCTTTAATCTTTTGATGTTGAACATTGAAGGTAGATTAATGATTTATATCAGACTGATGAAAAATGGAATGACTGAACTTGTATAAATAAGAAACAATTTGATGCAACTAAAAGCACAAAACTGTACAGGCTTTTTGGGGGGGTGGGCGAGAATGGGTAGAAAGCAAGAAGTATTTCTCACTATAATGCACCTGAAAGGTTTCAGTGTATGCACTTTTTTTTTTTTTTTTTTTTTACAAAACATGTTTTTAAGGGATCTTTGCCTGTATTTTTAGACAATAGTTACATCCATGTCACATATGCTAAGCATTAAGATATTTGAATCATTTCACGGTAATTAGTGTCCTGGCATATCTCATTACTCAGATACGGTTTTTATTATGATGAGAATCTACTCAATACTTACAAAGTTGAAAGCTGTGTGATTTTTAAATATTTAAATATCATTTAGATAGGGGAATGGAGACTGAGTCAGTCTCATTCTCTAGAGTCACAAAAATGGTAATGGGCTGTATTTTCTCTTCATGTCTGTAAGATTTAGGAGAAAACTCTTTCTACAGTCTTCTAGTCTCTGGATGTCTTCCTGAGTTAAGGGCTGAACTGCTATCCTTGTGGCTGAGTAGGTGAGATAAGCTCACTGGCTCACACTGGCCCCCTCCAGGATAGAAAACTGACTGTAGACATATGCACCACAGAATATGGGGACTACCTGTCAAAGGTTTCCTCCTAGGAATTATTCCTAGAATTCTTCCTAGGACTATTTTTGTTGTTCCCATAGAATAGATTTTCTCTCCTACTGATGACCAGTGCTCATTATATAAGTCAGCCTTTTAGGAGACCAAAAGGAGCCTCCAATGCTCAGTATCTTCTGTATCTATGCAAAGAAAAATTTAGTGTTGATAAGAGTTTCTAGTAGATAGTCAGGTTGATGGCATCATGAACCATGCTCCAAATGAAGTCTTTGGGAGGGAAGTCCTTGGAAATAATTTGGGATCCCTTTTGTGAGTTCTCTAGAAGAGAACCATAAGGAAATATGTCTGCTGGAAACCTGTAGCCTTCCAAGTGAATAGGAAGTGAAGAGGAGCTGGAGTTGGGCAATGTAGTGGCCTTAAGTCTACGATATTCTCTTACCCTGAACAAACAGATCTCAAAAGCAGCCTAATGGGGTTAGCTAAGCCATACTGAGAGGATAAAGGAGAAAAGAGCTATATTACTAAAAAGGGAACTATAAAACTAACTTGCTGCTATATGTCATATTTCCTTTGGGGAGAATTTAGGTTTTAAGAGTAGCAAATAAGGCTTGCATACATTTAAAATTGGTACTTAATTAATGACAGGAACATAAAATTACTTAACTTCCTAAGATCTTCTCTTAGACATTAATGTAGGGAATAGAAAAACAACAGTGAAAGTAAAACCAAGACACTCCTTAGCAGGAGACTGTTGATCCAGGGATGGATTCTGGTTAGAGGTCTAATAGGAGTTGGAATGTTTATCTCCAACTTATTATTCCTTCCTTCTCATTCAGGGCAACTCTGGGTCATTTTTTACCACTCCAGTTGGCACAAATGTAAGGAACAAAGAAGTACTTTTAATTATTCACCACAGATAAGAAGTTTATTTTCTATGACAACTATGCTACCTGTAAAGTAAAACAAACAGCTTAGTAAAAGAAAATTGGCAAAATGTATTCCTTAAGAAGTAGATAACAACAGAAGATGACAGTCTGCCTTTTCAAAAGGTGGCAGCTTCTTATTCTTTTTTCCTGGAGTTTCCACATCAGTATCAGTCACTCACCTTCTGTCCTACCTCTTCATCTTTAAACTGTATTCATATTTTTCTTACTCCCCAAGCAGTTGTGCAGTTCTGGGGTTCTTGCTCTCTTCCAAATACATGATGACACTCATTCTGGGAGCACTGACTGTGAGCAAAAGAAGGGCAGGGCAGGAGGGAGAACTTTGCAGTGTGTTTTAGGGGCTGATGCAGTCTATGTGATAACAACATGTCATATTAATGCAAAAGAAAAAGGATGGGAGAAAGGGAAAGGAAAACTGAGCAAAAACAAACCAGAATCTGTTCCCTGTCCTTTTCCTCATATATCTATTCAATTTATCTGTCATAAAATTCTGAAAGTTGAACACGCTGACATTCAAATATTTATTTATTGTTGCAGTTCAAAACTCTTCAATAGCTATTGTGTTGCATGACAGGAAACTCAAAGATAAATAAGGCATCATGCCTGCCAAGGAGCTCGTAGAAATATTAATTATCAGGTCTCTGTATCCCCATTCTTGACCCCTGTCTCCCTGACTCAGAATTTTGAAGGAGCCCAGTTCTAAGGGAGGAAACCTGAGGGTAGAGAACAAAGCCATTTTTGTCTTTTTCATATTTCTGCTAAGGTAGTTGTGAACCCAGGTGTACTAGAGAAACACCCACCTGCTAAGTCTAGGTTGTCCTCAGTGACATGGTGAACAGGAAAGGGGCTCCCTAAGCCACATTTGAGGAGGAGCTGGAAGTCAGAGGCCTCTCTGGGAGAGCCATGAGGTGGATTCCGGCCACTGGGGTTCAGGTGAGTACAAGAGTCCTGTGGAATCTCCAGAACCATGAATGAAGGAGGGAGTCCTCTCTCTTCTTCAATGAGAGAAGCACAGGAGTCCTCCCTTCTCCCCAGGCTTCTTCTCACCAGCCATAACTTCTGTGATGAATCTGCTCAGGCCTCTAGGCCATTCCCTGAGAGCGTTACCTGCCCCAGGGATCTGTGGGAGACTTACCCCAGAGATCCAGACCCAGGGTAGTCAAGGCTCAATGGAACCCAAGGGCCTGAGTGACTCTCCTGGCTCTCTCTCTAAAGTGCTCTGTGATCTGGCATTTACCACTCGGGCCTGTTTCTGAGATATAACTGACTTGGGAGATTTAGGGTTGTTCGGGGGACCATATCAACAAAACTTGTGAGAATATCTGGCACATAGAACATGTTCAATAATTATTTGCTTTGAACTAATGGGTTACTGGCTAGAACCTAAACCCAGACTGAAGGTGGAGGCAGGAAACTGCCTCTGAGCTTTGCTATAGGATCAAGTGATGTTCATCACTGTAGTAAATGGATTGGCAACCAAGTGAGGATAAAGGCCATGCAGAGAAGGGTGTGGGTGGCAGGGGGCCAGCTCAAAACAGATGGGTGAATTCTCCACAGTTTTATTTCTGAATCAATGTTTCTCTTCACTAACCAGGAATAATTAGAGTTAGATGGGGTATCTTTTATTCCATTCTGTGCTTCTTCCCATTTCCCATTCCTTATTGAAGAAAATGTGAGAATTCTAAAATGCATTTCTTTTTCACAGTCCTATAGTAATATGTTTTCTAAAGAAACTGTGGCATGCCATTTTCCAGATAAATTTAGAAATTCAAAAAATGTTTAGTTGAAACATCAGAATGCAAACAGTTCTAATGGAAAAAGTAGTAGTCGTGACCTCTACGATTATTTGTTTTTCCACAATCTGGTCTAAGCGTTTAAATCGAACCCCTGCTTCTCTTCAGAACAAATGATTTTATTGGAATGATCAATTCCTGGTAGAAATTAGAACATGCAGGGTCTTACACTGTGTAAATATTTCATTTTAATCTATTGGTTGGCACAGATTGAATTTTTCCTGAGGTTGCTCAAAGTACATTGGTCACTTGAATGAAAACTATGCAGATTAGCAGTGAAGGTCTACTTGGGAATTCATCATCTTTTCAGTCTTTCCTTACTGCATTGATTTTTGTGATATCTCATGCCTAATTAGTCTGCAATATATGTTGACCACTGTTTTTAAAACACAAAGAGCCCTTTGATCATCCAGTGGCAATACTACATAATACATATTTATTTGCCTTTTCTATTTATCTATTTGTATAAACTGCAAATATACTTATAATTGAATCAATTGATGAGTCAGCATTTATTTATTGAGTACACACATTGTCTTAGAACCTGAAAATAGAGCTGTAAATAAGACCAAAGAGATCCCTTCCTTCTTGGAGCTTACAGTCTAGTCAGAAAGACAGACATTGAACAAGTCACTATCATCAGTGTAATGAAACCCATCAATGGTCAATGTGGAAGGCAGCCTGCTCTGAGAATGGATGGTGGGGATTTAGCGGCCAGTGTAGAGGGTAAGGCTTCCAGAGGAAATTGGAGCTCTGAAAGATGAGTGTTAGCTAGGCAACAAGGAGGGGCTAATAAACAGGATTTTTTTTTTCTTAAGGGTTTTGATATGTTTTAAACATGAAAGATAAACATGGTCATATTTTCCTTTCTAAAACCATTACCTTTCTATGATGCTGAAAATGGATTAGAGATAAAACAAGACTGATTACAGGAAAAAAATCAGGAGGATATTACCATAGCCTAGGAGAAAGAAGACTGTGGTTGTGAATATGGGAGAATACTTATGCTATACATCTATGGAAGTAAAACGGGTATGGCTTTGTGCTTAATTGGATGTAAGGGATGAATTATGCCATGTAGGGAGATGAGACAGATGAGAACTCTGTCTATCACATTATTTTGTGGCTGTAATTTTGTGGCTGTTTAATTAAATTGATCAGTGTAGTAGGTAGCAAAGTTGCTTAAAAAAATTCAGCAGAAAACTCCTTATGAGTTACGGCAAGATTTACCTGGTTTGACTGTCTGCTTTGATATAATTACATTAAGTGCTGAATATGTACCTTACTTAATGATATATGGATAGTTTCAATTAGTGAATAAAGAATTAAAGACTAAAAAATTTGAACATCTAATTCTAAAATTTCAAAGCAGGTCCAAATCAATTGATTTCCTCACTGGAAGACCTAAGTCAAACATAAACCCTTTATCCAAATTTTGAGATTTTCTTTTTTCCCCCAAAAATGCCTCTCTTCTTATTTTGCTTCCTAATTTTAATTTCAATCTTTAGAAAATCCAAGAGGCAGTGGATTATATCGAGAAGTGCCAGGCTTTGGAATCAGACTTGGATTGAAGTCCCATTGTTATCACTTACCACATCACCCATGGCAAGTTAATTTCTCTAAGCTTCATTTACCTTCATTAAACAGATTATATTATTATTTTGAAAGTAATACTTCCCTAATATCTTGTCTTTTTCCCTCTCTTCTCCCAATTTACTTTCTTTCTCCTTTCAGTTTTGCCTGTAGGTAGAATAGATTGCCAGATTAAGCATTCTGTAATTCCCTTCCTGTTACCCAGAATATTTCTTGCTTCTTAACTCTGATCAGGGGTTGCTTGTTGGCAAAGGGTTCCCTTTAAGACAAATATGACCAATCGCTCTATGGGACATTTAAGACACTCCAGGGATATATTTGGTAAGGCTAGTTAAGTCTTAGTTTCAAGTATAAGCAAGTGCTTGGAAGAAATGCAGAGGAAAATTGCTTGGCTTGGAACTTGCACAATCTCCTGAACTTCAGTGTGTTCCCTTCCCTGGCCTTCTGCTTGACCTTGGACGGGTCATGGTTCAAAGACAAAAGCTTGAAACTCTAATTGGTTATCACTGTTATTTTATAGTCATCTTCTCCAATTTCCATAAATAGCCAGGCAGTGATAAAATGGGAGAGGGCCCAGTTTTATCTGAAGTTCTGGAAGACATTTTTGAACAGAATTGAAGGAATTCCTATTAATGGTATATGCATAATTTACATCTTCACTATTCCTGCTTTCATTTTTCCCCCTATGTCCTTGTTGGCTAAATTAACATTCATCTCTTTTTAGCAAATTATATGAGTGCTAATGAGGAAACTTCAAAAATACTTGAATATTTCATGCCTCTGCAAATTACTGGTAATGATAACAAAGCACATTCTTTTAGAGTAATCATACATTATGCTTTATTCATGCTTTTCAAGTAGCTGATTTCAAGTTTCATGGCTGCAATTTCTTCTTGGTCTGGAAGAAATTATGTTCTAGAAGGCACACTGAAAAGTTAGTCAATTATTATCCTAACCAATGAATGAAAGAAAATATTTTGTTAAAAAAAGATAATATCTCCGTATAATCTGCTCACCTGGATGACTCAAGTTATCAATGCTAGGAATGAAATTCTGTCTGCCTGACTGGGTAAGATGAAGGAATTAGCATACTTAAACATCTCTTACCCACTCCTAGTTTTGGCTGTGATAAACTCTGGAATGTTTGTTCCAATGGATTATTGTTAAGCTATTATAAGTTTTACATTATTTACCTTGATTTCTCAAAAGAAATATGAGTGCATTCTATTTCTAATGATATATTTTAAGGTAATTTAACTGGCTTCTGTGCTCACCACTAGTTCTTCATCAACTATTTCATGAATGAGTTCTTAATTTTATTCATGTACTGGGTTGAATTAGGTCATTAAGTAATTATTGCAGGAAGGCTATTTGGAGGTACGCATCTGGAGTCCTTTATGTATGCAAAAGTCTTTCTGTTGCTTACACACATGAACTGCAACTTACGTGGATATAAAATTTTCTCCTCCAAACTCTAAATCTTGATCTAAAATTTGATCTTTTTTCCTCAAACCTCTAAATATTGATCTATTGTGTTCTGGTATCTGATATTCCATATGTGCTATACAAATTTTTCCCCTTTGATGATGATCAGTTTTCCTTTTTGTTGTTGTTGTTATTTGAGTGCTTGTATAAATCTTTTTAATTTTTCTAGGCTATGTTTAGACAATTGCTTATTGTTAAATTTGCCTGAAACCTGGAGGCAACAGCCTTTTCAAGAACATCAACCAGATGTGTCCCCTTTTCTCAGAAAGTTGACACCCCTTTTTAACATGAACAAGTTAGGGTGGTCATTGCCTAGACATCCCTGAAATTCAGGAAAGTGATTAAACTAGAGAAAGGGGTAGCCACAGACCAGATGGAATTTAACAAAGGATCATGAATACTGAATCTCTATATAATTTTCTTTTTCTTAGTTGCTAGTGTATTAGCATAGCTAGAAGGAAAGAATTGAAATGGTGGAACTGTAACACATAGCATCCTTTGAAATTTGTTCTATAGCTACCTTTTAAATTGTAATTTGAAAATTATCACCTATTTGTATATGTTATATTTCACAGTAAGGAAATAACTGAAGCTATGGTGCTGTAACTCATAACATTTTTGGAAATTTCCTATATAACTACTTGTTAAATCATACTTTGAAATACATTACCTTTTTGCATATATGTTATATTCACAATAAGGAGATAACTGAAGTTGTGGAACTGTAATCCATAAAATTCTTCGAAATTTGCTAACTACTTGTTAAATTGTACTTGGAAAGTTATTACTTCTCTCTCTCTGTGTTATATTTTAGAATAAAAAATATTAAAAAAAATTGCCTGATACGGAAGATCCTATCAACCAAAAGGTTTTCCCTCAGATTAGGGCAAGATTATTCTATAACTTTACATGTTATTTCCACACCATTTATTCTATTATCTTTTCTAGGAAAATAAATTATTTCTATGTCATATTTTTATGTCTATCATCTTCTCTCTGATGCTCTTATCTTTGTCTTTTTTCCTCTGAAACCTAAGTGATTATTTTCAAGGCAGCATTCATCAGTAATCCTATTTTCTGCAGTGTAGAGTATGTTGTTTACTGGTCCTATTTTGAATTCTGCAGTGGCTTTGCTCTTTAAAACTTTACCTTAGATCTGTCAGCTATCACTTTCTCTCCAGCTTTTGTTTTATCATCTTCTTTTCATTGTAAGATATTTTCTTTATTTGAGAATGCAATGCATTTTCCATCCAAAAATTTAACTCTGTTTCCAGAGTAAATTTTCAGAAGTATGCTCTTTACCTGGTCCTTCCATGCTATGCTTGTTTTCTTTCATGTTGCAGCACCTCCTTGTAGACCAAATGGTGTTCTTTTCTTTTGGTTACTCATTTTTGAATGAGGACAAGCTTATCTAGGCATGATGAATGTTCCTAAATAGTCTGTGCAGGTTCTCCTTGGGTCCCCCTGCCTTTTTACTGGGCTCCATCAAGAACTTTCTTTTAGAAATTAATCTAGAATCCTGAATGACAATTAAGAAAACAATCATTATATTACCAGTTCAAAGCATGGATGTCTACAGTTGAGGGGGAAATGGGAGTGGGCATGTGGTGTAGAGTCTCTGCATGGATTTTCCTCTTTCATTGGGAACTACTGCAGTGGGGCCAGCTTCCTGTCTCTGGCTTTCAATGTCACTGTATCTCTACTCCAGGTACAAAGTGCGGCTATGTTCTTCTAGAACTTTTTCAGGGAACCATTGATTCCCAGTTAAGGAGAAGCATTCTGTCTCATACCAGGGATGCCCCTATTTTCTAAAAGTATTCATCCCCGGTCAGGGTGAACCAGACAGGGCACCCTGGAGAGAAGTCCAGCTATGGGGAAGCACTAACCACTTTCTCTTCCAGCACAGCCATTATGATTGCTCTTTACTTGTTGCAGCTCTGAGTGAGGTGTTACTCGTCTCTCCACACTTCACTGTCACCTTTAGATTCCCCTTCAGATGAGAGAAACCCTCTCCATTTCAGAAAGTACTATCTCATGTTGGAGTCAGCACCTAATTCTGTTGAGAAGCTGGATGTTAAAAACACGTACTATCCCCAAGTTAGCTGTTGGATGTAGCTGCCACTTCCTCTCAAAGCCCTGCTGCTGAAGGCTCAGGATGTTCTTAACCCTCGGTGGTCAGAGGTTCCACTTATAGTCACTCCCGATTCTCCAACAGCCACCAGGAAGCAGTCAGCCCTTGAAGTATGGCTCTCAAGGAATATTCTGCCAGTGTTTCCATTGCCAGGGTTCCTTTTTCTTATTCTCTGTAATGTTGCCCCATTCTCTTGAGAAGAGGATTTTTTAGTCAGTCTTTGATATTGTCCCAAATCCACTATATCTAACCAAAATTCTTCAAGTTTTGTGATAAGGGGTAGTCACAGCTCCCCAGTTCCTGTTCTAATGGATGGTTTTTCATTTTTATATTTTCCTTTAGTGTTTTTGGTTGTAAGCTTCCTCATATTACAATATTGTCAGGTGTGCTGGTTTGAATCTGTTATGTCCCCCACAAAAGCCATGTTCTTTTAATCCAATCCTGTGGGTGCAGACTTTTTTACAGGTTGGATCTTTTGTTTAGGTTGTTTCCATGGAGATGTGACCCACCCAACTGTGGGTAAGAACTTTTGATTAGATTCTTTCCATGGAGGTGTGACCTCATCCATTCAAGGTGGGTCTTAATAGTTTACTGGAGTCCTTAAGAAAGCTCAGGGATAGACACAGACCTAGATGCTTGGAGATGCAGATAGACAGATGTTTGGAGATGCTAAGCTAAGAGATGTAGCCCAGAGTTTGCTGCAGAGCAGCTAAGAGAGGACCCGAGAAACTTAGAGAGAAATGCTCTGGGAGAACAAGCAAGGATGCACAGGAGCTGAGAAAGAGAAGCTAAGAGAAACAGAAGCTCAGAGACATTTTGGAGCCATTTTGAAACTGAACCCAGGAGTAAAGGACCAGCAGACGCTGGCCATGTGCCTTCCCAGCTGACAGAGGTGTTCTGGACACCATCAGCCTTTCTCCAGTGAAGGCACCCTATTGTTGGTGTGTTAGTTTGGACACTTTTATGGCTTTAGAACTGTAAATTTGTAATCTAATAAATCCCCTTTATAAAAACTAATCCATTTCTGGTATTTTGCATAATAGAAGCTTTAGCAAACTGGAACATCAGGGATTGTAAACTTCCACATATCAAGGTCCTTAAAGAATTCCTAAGTTTTCCCAGTAAATTGCTCTAAGAAGTTTAGTTACTTCAAAGAGCTCAGTGCTATGTTTACTAGCTTTATTTAATTTTAAAATAAAAAAGCTCTTCCATAAGTAATCTAAGGTGGAAGCAACTGCTAAGATTATTTTGTTCTCTTTTCTAAATGAGATATTTGCAGTCTAAGAAAAATTGTGTAAATATTTCTTCTGGATCAAATAGGAAATTATCTATTTTGGTACTGTCTTTTATTATGGAATATTTGATTCAAAAATCTTCATCAAAATTTTGTAACAGAATGCCTAGTAACTTGATGACCTAATAAAAAAAAGAATAAAACAGTAAGGACTAAATAGCCTGATAATGTTTATGCCTTGCTCTCAGTGGTGACTAGTTGTGGATTACTCATTACCAAAGGTGGATTTTCTAGGAAATGGCATTAACGTATAGCAAAATACCTCATGCCTGATTTCCACTTTTGGTGCTACTTCACTTCTTCCCCTTGGATGCCTTGTCAGATGTTCCAGCATTAAAGCTTGGATCTCTGGCCATGCCAAGGGCTTGCAGCCATGGAGTCCCATCTGCCAGCTGTCTACATGGAGTTTTCTTCCTGAGACATCTGTTTGTCTGTTACACTGCCTGTTCTTGTGCGAACCTTCTGTGCCTGCTGCTGGTCTGCAGGTTGGCTGAGAAACCACACTATAATTCAAACCTATCTGCAGAGAAAATATTTTGAAAGTCACATACGATACATTTTACAATTATTTAATATTGCAGCATTTGGCCATAATGACCACTCTTTCTAAAAACTCTACTCCTTTGATACAGTTAAGATCAAAAAAGAGCACAAGATTCTGGGATCAAACTTCCTGGGTTGATTTCTGTATCACTTAGATATTCCCACAGTAACACTGTGTAACACACAACCACACACTGTTCAGGGAATGAAACCATAAAATTTATTTCTCATGTGTCCACACATCAGCTGGGATGACTCTGCTGGTCTCAGCTGGATTTGGTCATGTCTCTTTGGATCAACATGTGTCTTTGCTGATCTAGACTGGGCTTGGCTATCTAACTGTACCTCAAACTGCAGGCCCAGCTAGCTGCAGGTAGAGCTCAGGTACACTCCCTGCATAGTCGTTCTAGGGACCAGGAGGAGGAGGCAGCAGTTACAAAGGGGTGATGCCAGAAACACAAGAGAGTAAATGGAAACATGAGGAGCCACTTCAGTCCTAGTTTGGAACAGGGACATTGTCATTTCTGCCCATGTTCCTTTGACTATTAAAACTCAATGGCTGACAATATATTGGGAAAGCCATAAAGACCACATTCCCCTTAGTCCAGTGTATGGATGAATGAGTAGAAAAATGGGGGCAAAAAAAAAAAAAAAAAAGGCACCCAGTGCTCTTTTTCACTTTAATTGTTCTTTTTTACTTTACTTTTTATTCTTATTATTTTTGAATATATAGAGTACACAACTATATGATAGTACTGTGAACAATTGAATGTACACTTTGTTATGACTGCATGGTATGTGAATATATCTCTACAAAAATGAATTAAAAAAAAAAAAACTCAACAGCTGAGCTCAAAGTCAACGGGTGGGGGCATACACTCTGCCTCTAATGGGAAGGACTACAAAGTCCCATGGCAAAGATACGGATACAAGAAACCATGAGGAAATGGGCCAATGGTTTAATGTACCACAGAATCACAGTGTAGTGGTTTGAAGCTGTACGTAACCCAGAAAAACATGTTCTTAAAGATAATCTGTTCTCATGGGTGGGAAACCATTGTAAGCAGGACTTTTTGAGGATGCTACTTCAGTTAAGGTGAGATCCATCTTAATCAGGATAGGTCTTTTTTTTAAATTCAATTTTATTGAGATGTATTTACAAACTATATAATCATCCACAGTGTATAATCAATTGTTCACAGTACCATTATATAATTGTGCATTCATCACTCCAATGGGATAGGTCTTAATCTTATTTCTGGAGTCCTTTATAAATGGAATGAAGAGAGAGAAAGAGTGAGAGAGAGAGAAAGAGAGAAAGAGGAAAAAACACACACAGAATCAAGAAACTGAAAGGAACAAAACCCAGAAGAGAAGGGAGAGAACAGCAGATGCTGCCATGTGTCCTGCCATGTGGCAGAGGAGCCAAGGATCGACAGCAGCCAGTCTTCAGGAAAAAAGCATCACCTTGATGATATCTTGATTTGGACATTTTCCTGGCCCCAAACTGTAAGCTAATACATTCCCATTGTTTAAGTCAATGCTTCTCATGGTATCTGCTTTGAGCAGCCTAGGAAACTAAAACACCCAGCAAGACTGTTCTTAGTTCTATGGATTAGGAAAGTTACTTACCCTTTCTAAATCTTATCTATGTTTTGAAGACAACAATCATTCCTACCTTAGAGGGTTGTGTAATTGTGAGGAGGAAAAATATATGTGAAAAGATTAACATATGTTCTGGTACATGGAAGGTGTCAATATATAATAGGTGATGGTGTTATTTCCTGGTTCTCTTCCCATCTCTCTGAATCCTCCTTTGGAGACTTCTCTTCTCTTGGCCTAATCCTTATATATTTGTGCTTCCCAGGGTTCTGACCTGAAGCCTCTTCCCTTCTCATTTTACACATACTGCCTGGGTGATTACTTTTATATCCATAGTAATCCTTAGTATAAAAGCATGCTGATTATCTCAGATCTCTTTCTCAGACCTCTATATAAGATCTCTAGGCATATATCTTATGCTTTATCTTCCCTCTTGGTTTCGTTTTAATTTTCCTACCATGGCAGTTTTCCTGGAATTTGAACAGTACCTATGTTCCCAGCTGCTGCTTCTTAAAGTAGGCAGTGCCTAATTGATATGCTGGAGGGGCACAAAAGAAGCCAGTTTGAGCAAATAGTCCCCTCATTTTCCTGCCAGTGGTAGAAATAAAAACAATCACTCTTTACATCCCACTAATGCTCTATGATTTTGTACAAATTTTTCACATGCATGAGCTCACGTTAGCCTCCTCTACAACTACTCTGAGGGAAGTATTCTATCTCCATATTCACATGAAAGATAGTTATTTATATTAGGACCAATTAAAATTCCTCTTACAATACAAACAGATCAGGGAGGAGGTACCAGATAGAAGTCCATTTATACCAGCTCCACTCAATAGTACAGAATAGCCTAGCTGAGTGATTTAGGCTGAGGGAATGGATGGCAGGACTGGTACACCATGAAGAGAAGAGAGGAGGTGGTAGCTGTGCCTTGGGAAGGCTTGGATGGAGGAAGCAGGATGAATGAACAAGTGCTGGGAAAAACAGCAGGAGGAAAATAAAAAACCTTTCTCTTAAATGTTGCTGTGAAACACTTCTGCCAAACGGTGTTTTCCAAAGAGGATTTTGGGAGCCTCTGGTTATTTCCAGTAGCAGCTACAGTAGTTGTTGCTTCTCTACTTGCCATCAGAAGTTGAAAAGTGAAAAATTCAGGGATGGAATATAAAATGTATATTTCTCAGATGTTCAGGAAAAGAAACATTATTTAAGAGGAGGACTATGACTTCAGGATTAGAGAACTATTATAGGATTGGAAAAAAAAAACGCTGTGGAGCCTACGGAGAAAGGGAATATTTGTTAAAATTTAAAACAGAAGCTGGCATAGTATAGCTCAAATTCAAGAAAACTGTGTGGCAAATTATGAGTTCCAAATACAGCTGGAGGTGCAGGGAAAACCCCCAAAGAGCATGTGTGTGAGCCCGAGCTTCCTGTCTGATGACAGTATCACATGATTGTCTTCTCTTGACCAGCAGAGAATGATGTTGGCTGCCTGAACTAAGCAAACAGCCTATATGAGAACTTGACTATAAACAGCTTGTATTTTTTTTTCCTTCTCTTAAGGTCTTGAAAGAATGTTTAGCAGACATGTTCCATTAACATGCTCTGTAGAATTCCACCTTGTAACCTAAAACTTGTTCACCAAGTTCCATGAGGTCTTTGATTCAGTCACGGTTTATTTTGAAAAGATGAAAAAAAGGAAAGCCCTCCTAAAAAGACAGAAACTATCTTTCTGATCTCAGAGAAGGGAATATATTAAACAAGAAATCACATTCAATAGATGAAAAGAATGATAAATTTGACAACTTTAAATCTGTAACATTTGCAAAATAAAGGACATTAAAAATTCATCGTGAATTGTACGATCAGTTTGGGCAGAAAATAGCATTATAAAATACTGTTCTACCAAAAAAAGTCTTGTTGCATTGAATTTGTAGATTAACTTGGAGAGAAAAAATGTTCTGAATATTGGCTCTTTACATCCATTATCATGATATAGCTTTCCATTTATATAGATACTTGTTTATGTTTTCTAAATAAAGTTCTACATGTTTCTCCATAAGCTTTGCATCTTTCATTAGATTTATTTATTCCTAGATAGAAAATAAATTTTGTGGCTATTGTAGATATTCTCTTTTTGGTGTATTTTCTGATTGTCACTGATACACAGGAATTCATTTGTGTGTGTGTGTGTGTGTAGAATTTTTGGCTCCAGTAGTTTCTCCATAGGTTCTTTTGGAATTTATTCCACAAACCTATTGTCTATAAATAATGACAGTTTTGTTAATGTCTTTTTTTTTTTTTTTTTTTTTTTTTGTTCTATTACACACAATTATTAATTTATTATAAAAACCTGTATACACAATTAAATACTTGATCAAAGTTTTAAAAAATATATTCAGAATGAAATGTGTAGAAAGAGACATTTCAAAGTCATAGAAGTTACTACTGTTACAATATTTAATCATTTTTACAATAGGTTTGCTGGTATATTTCAATGAATTTCTTTCTCAGAATCATCACAATTCTTGCTGAATTTCACTTAGAGCAAAAGAGAGTTGTTTAATTTTTTCCTCCATTGACTTTTTGTTCTTGCATGTTTCTTCCAGAAGCTCACGCATTTCTTCTTCGACTTGATAAACCTTTTCATTTGCAGAATCAATATACTTCTGCTTTTCATTTGCCAGTTGTAGTATTTCAGCTTGATGAGCTTCAACAATTGCATCAACTTGTTTTTTAAAGGCATCATCCATACTATGAAGTTTTTCTAGTGCATCCTTTTGTAGTACAATACTTTTGTCTCTTTCCTCTTTAAGTTTCCTTTCCTTGTTTTCAAATTTTTCTTTCACTTCTTTTACTTGTATTTCTAGATGATGCAGAAGTTCTCCTTTATCATGCCACTTCTGGTTAAGTATACTATAAGCTTTTCTAATTTCCTCAAGTTTTATTTCCTTTTCTTTCAACTGTTGTTTTAGTTGTTCTTTTCTTTCATTGTGTTTTTCCAATTTCTCCATTATAACATCCAGTTGTGACGATTTTTCCTCAAGTTGTTCTTGAGTACATTTTTGTATCTCAGTGATCTGCTCTTGTAATGTTTTAATGTGTTCATCTCTTTCCTGTACACAAATTTTTAATTTTCTAATGGTTTCAGTTTGGTCTTCTATGATTTTGTTCTTAATTCTTAACGCATCATTATCACGTTCATTTGCCTTTTGCAGAGATTCATTCTCTCTACATAAATTTTCAATTTTTGCTTCTAATTTTCCACGATTTTGGGATAGAGATGCTCCCTGCTGTGCCAGCTCTTCTCCCCATACTTTTCTTTCTGTCCTTAAACCATGAATTAGCGATTCCTTGGCTGCTAGCTCAGAAATAAGCTGGACTTTTTCATGCTTGAGAAGTTCTATTTGAATACTCTTCTCCTTGTCATCTTCAATCAAAACTTCAAGGGTGCTGATTTGATTCTGTAAATTTGCTGCTGTTTCATGTTTCAGTTTGGAAACTTCTGCAAGTTTTATTTTTTGTTCCTTCACCATACATGTCAGATCTCTAATTAAAGAGGAAGACTCATTTTCTTTTCGTTGAGCCCAAACAAGAGCATGTTTGCTCTTTGCTAACTCTGCTGCAACATTTTCAAAACCATCTTTAACATCTTTAAATCTTCTGGCTTCAACCGTTAAAGCAACCCGGAATTCATCTTCTAAATTCATATACTGCTGGTTTAATATGTCAATTTTTTCCTGGTATTCTTTTATATCTTGCTCATGTTTTCTCTTTTCTTTGGCTATTCCTTTAGCTAAGGCATTCTGGAACTCAGCATCATTAAAAAGTTCCCTTGTTTCAAGTTCTTTCCTGTGTCCTTCTTCTTTCAGTGCAAAAAGTTCATGAAGTTGTTTTACTTTTTCCTTTTCTTGATGAAGAGATGTTCTAAGTAAATTTATTTCTTTATCAGCAGCTGAAGCTTTGAGCTCCACCTCTTGAATAAGTCTCATCTGTGCTGCCTGTTGCTTTGCTTTTTGCCTTTCCATTTTTTCTAATGCTTTTTCCATGGTTCTTAGGGCTTTCAGATGATCCTCTTGTTGATCTCTTGCTTTAATTAATTCAACAGTTAGTTTTTTAATTTCATTTTGAAGTTTGTGAACCATAAATTCGAGTTGCATTTTGGAATTTCTTTCTTTAAAAATAATTTCCTTTAGCCTATCTGTGGTAAGTAGAGCCAGGCTATGAATATCTTTTTTCTCTTTTGCATGGTTATGCAGTTCATCAATATAATCAATAAGTTTCTTTTCAGCTTGTTCAGCTTTCCATCTCTTCTCTCTTTCTTGATCTAGCTGTTCAACAAGGGACCGGTAAGTGGTGTCTTCTGTGCTACATGGGTCTACTTTCATTACTTCAGTCTTCTGTTCATCTGATTCTTCTAATGTATTAGAGTTAGCAAAACACGATCTTACATATAAATCTCTAAGGTAAGGCTGTTTCATTTTACGATTACAACTTATGAAAGAGCTGTTTTTACTGCAGTGCTTAGAAGTCTGAGTAGTTCTGGAGTAATACGGGATTTTTGATCTTTGAGGAATTTTTCTATTGCTTCCTCTTCTGTTTCCAACGTCACTTTCAGAAGTCACTTCGGTGTCTCTTTTTGGTCTGATGTCTCTTTCAGGAACATTATCTAATAAACAATTAGAGGTTTCACTGAGAAGCTGTAAAATTTGATAATCTGATTTCTGAAGTTGCATATCATCCTGAAAATCACTGTTATGATTAATTTTCTCTGGCTCAGAAGATGGACACACAGATACAAAGGACGTCAAAGCAGCTGGTGTGCTTTCAAGTTGATCCAAGGGTGTTAACTGATCAATGTTCGGTGTTACCGCTGGTGTACTACCAATGATCTCATCTTCACTTATATTTTGGGGAGAATCAGAAGAGACTAAATTATCCAAAAGACCTTCTAAGCACTGTAGGTGTGATGAATTTATTTCGGACAAATTTACTGTTTCACCAAATATGTTCTTACAATCCAGAATTCTAAGCTGTGGCAAAGTCTGGAGAATAATCGCTCTGTACCCTGGGAAATGACAAACAGGATTATTCTCTCCATTTTTATCCAAAGTAAGATAAGTCAAGAAGTGCAATCCTACCATACACTGAAGTAAGTGATGGATACTATCTATACAATTACTATGTAGGTCAATATATCTTAATTTATGCTTCAGCCCATGAAGGAGCATAAAACCACTAAGATCATTTATGTGGTTGTAAGATAAATTCAGTCTAGTCAGATTAGTTAGTGCTTCAAGTCCTTCTACTCTTGTGATCAAATTGCAGGACAAATTTAAAGTGCATAGTTTTGTTAGTGTAGTTAGCCCTTCAATTTTAATTATTTGATTAGATGACAGATCTAAATGTTGTAAATTCCAAACATGATCAATGGCTTTAATCTCGGTGATATTATTGCAGTGAAGATTGATGGCATGAATGGCTGAATCTAAAGATAACTCTGAGATGCTTGTTGGAATTTAGAATGCACCTCCTCTAAACGGAACTCAACTCTTCACTCCTTCAAATACTGCTATTTATAACTTGAACCTCTCCTGGTGATAGCCATTCCAGGACCAAGTTCAGAGCTTCGCAAGCCTTTGTCCATGAAGCACAGGTCCCCGCAATTGCTGTCGCCGTCGCCGTCCTCATTTTCAACTTCTGCCGCCACTGCGGCCTCCATGGCACCAGCGACGGGGAGCGGGGTTTCAACCGGCGACCACCTCTGGGTCCGACAGCCGGGAACACGCCTTCCGGGTGCGCGGAAACCCGGCCCGAGGGGGCGGGGCGAGGACCCTCTCTGCAACCGACCGCCGGGCACTTTCCCGCCCTGGCGGTCTGTTAATGTCTTTTAATTGTTGATAATGAGGGTTGTGTCCTGTGTATCTTTTCTCACCACCTTCCTTACTGACAGCCCCTAATTTTGTTCACTGAAACCACATGCCCAACTAAATTTTCCAAATTCCTGGAACAGCTCTAATTTGATATAAATAGAGATCTTCCAGGGACTTTCTAGGGTGTTCTTTTTGCCCTTTGCCCTTCTCCTTTCTTCCTGCCTAGAATTTGTACGTGATGCCTAGGAGTGTAACAGTCATCTTGTGACCATGGAAACAAAAGGCCTCCCTCCCCTTGCCCATTAAGAATGACAAAATGGAAAGATAAGAGATGCCTAATGGCGTTCTGCACTTCTGTTCCAGCCTGTAACTGCCTACTTCCGGACTTCTTATGTGAGAAAAATAAACTCATTTGCTTAAGTCTCTGCATCAGGTTTGTATGGTCAGCTGAGAACAATCCTAACAGGTACACCTCCAACTTCTTAGCTTATATTACTTATTTGTTTGTTTTTGCTCCCCTGCACTGGCTCAGATTCAATTACTTTTTAAAGTGAATAATGAATATCATCTTTCTAAGGTGAATTTTTATCAACTTTTCACCTTTTTTATCAACTTTTGTATCAATTTTTTTAATCAACTTTTTACCTTTTTTCTAAGGTAAATTTTTGTCAACTTTTTAAAGGTGAATAGTGAGCAGGATATATTTCATGGATCTATCTATGAATTTATAGATTGGGAATTTAAGGTCATCGAATATATTTACTGAATGTTATTAAAGAAGTCACCAGTGATTTATTTATTGTTTTAACAAATATCCAAAAGAACAGATCACAACTCTTTATTCCCTGTTTGTATATGTACAAATCATGTGACACTTCTCTGATTATTGATTAGAATATACAAGAGAGCCTAGCATAGTGGTTAAGAGTATTATGGGTTTTCTATTCTTTCAGCTTTGCTTCAAATCTCTGCACTGCCATGTATATCATGTGAGACTTTCGAAAAATCATTTGCTATCCTTGCATAATAGTCTCAGAGTCTGGCAGGAGAGAATACCATGGATGCTACAAAATATGGTTTAATATGATGAGTGATATGAACAAGGTGAAATAGGAGCTGAGATTCTGACAGTAGGTTTGTACAGAGAGCTAGAGAGTAGAATGAATGCAAGCTTTAGAGCCAAATCAGAATGAGGAAACACTGTTAAAATTATGCCATTGCCAACAATTGTTGCACTCGATTTTTTCTTTCTAATTCCTCTATTTTCTGTGCTTCAATTTGAATTAATAAACTAACATAGACACTACTTTTGTTAAAGGTTAATCTTAAGCTTGCCTTGGGAGAGAGTGTAATTTGTTGGGAAAAGCATAGAATATCTAGATAAAAGTACTTGCAACATCAATAATTGATTCTGGGGTCCATGAGTTACAGGGCTCTCTGAACTTCATTTTATTCATTTATGATTGGGACTTCCTGCTATTATTTGCTTTAACTACCTCATAGAATTTTCATGAAGCTATAATAAAATAATCTACATAAAAATTTTTTCTAGCACCACACAAATGTCCTCTTTCACACATCATTTAATCCCATGATGGGTGTATAGATTTTCGATAAAAACCTATTACTAGATATTGAGTTCTGGATCTTTTATTGTGTTTATGTTCGAGTTAGTTGCTAAAACAACTTATCTTGAAAGTATGGAGATTCCCATTAAGTTTGACCCCTGTGATCTCCCTGTGGCTGCCATCATTTCTATCATATAGCATACTTCAAGTTTCGAGGCATGATGCATGTAAAATTAAAGTAACCCAGCTCCCTACAAAATACCAGCTCCTCAGAGAGGGGAAAGATGTCATTACCAACCTGTCTTAGCTGCATTTCAATTCCTTGGGAATTAATCCTATTTTTCGTGCAAGCTCAAGCAACAATTAAAATGTCGAGTTGGTACCTGCTTTGTCAACACTCCAGCTGACAACCGAACTGCACTCTGTTGTTCTGAGCTTGTAAAATATTCTCAGCTCTTGGTTTTCTCATAAAATGCTTTGAGGGTTCCTTTAGCTAAATACAGTGCATCTACTAGGTATCATCATTATTACTCCACCTAACACTAACCAACGCTATTTGTTCATAACAATTATTTAGCTCTCATGAAAGCTGGTTTCAATACGTAATAGAATTTCCTACTCATGAGAATTATTTGCATGTGAAATTATCTTCAAAGTGAAGTGTTAGTGTTATTGAAGCTCACATCTCATAAAGTAGTTTGGGAATATTCCCAGCCTCTCACTGAAGGAAGTAACCAGGTGTAGCTCTCAGAAAACAACAACAGATATCCTGTCCTCATTTTTCACATCACCCATTCTTAGGAGAATCAGGGACTGAATACAGAAAGGGAATTACTCAGAGGAAAAGTATTGTTAAAATGGCTCCTCTCTATTTTGAAGCTAGTCAGATTTAGCTTATATCATTTCTTTACATTATATTGATATAAGAATAGTCTGATTGCTTCTTTCTTTATATGTCCTTTTATCTGTCCCTTTCTATTTTTATTTCCTAGACTCTTGCCCCAACACTCTTCTACTTCCCACTGTATTACTGCTGGCAATATCTGTTTTCTCTGTGCTCCCCTCATGTTAATTCCTGAATCTATAATTTCTTTGATATACATTCCTACAGAAGAATTTTTCTTAAATAATCCATTTCACCATGTCACTCAAATATTTTTAAAATCCTGTCACTCTCTGTGTCCATTATGGGAGTGAGAGGAAATGAGAAGACAAAGATTGACTGTGAGGTTTGAGCAAGTAGGCAGGTGAAGATGTCACTAACACAGGGGACCAAGAGAAGAGAGACAGTTTTGCAGCTGAGGGACATGATGAGGGCAATTGAGTTTGGGAGACTTGTGAGACATTGGAAATAAATGGATACTCAGATCCGGTGTGCAACGGAGAAATCTGAGTTGGAGGTACACATCTGGGAGTCGTTATCATAGTGAGAGCAAGAAAGTCATGGGAGAGAAAATCTTGCCCAAGGAAAGTGTAAGTAGTAAGAAGAGATGGCCTAGGACCTAACGCTGATATTATTAGAAAACTTCCAGAATTTTGAGAAACTTGTGTGTGGAGGAACTATTAATTTAGCATAATTAGGCCAATGGGAAAAAGTGTCAGAAATCCAATTTTATCCCATTATTCAGAAGAAATATGTAATCAATTTATCTGTCAAAAGTAGTGATTTCCCTACCCTGGAAAGCATGGGAGCATGGGCTGAGTCATGGGTTTGTCAGTATATGCAGAGAGGAAGCCTCACGCAGTAAGAAGGTTGATCAGAGCTCTTCAGTCCTTTCAAAACTGAGATTTTGTGATTCAACATATATTATATTTTTCTCCCCACTCTGTAAACACCTGAAGTGCAAGGATTATTCTTTAGAACACTGAGAAGTGATGGGCAGAAAGTGGGATCTCAGTAAAAATTATTGATCATTAGGACACTGCAAAGCTCTATAAGATTAGATTAATAAACGCTTTTTTTTTTTTGAACCATGCCTGTTCAAGGAGCATTGGAAGAAGAAGCTGGAAATAGGGTGAGAGAATTTGGAGCAGTAGTAGAGAAGAGAGGAGTAGGGAGGAGGCTGGCAGTTGAAGGAAAGAGATGAGCCTTTAGTAGAGGGAAATGTGTGGTTATTTGCTTTAGAATAAAAGCTTGGTTACTATATAAGTGGCATTCTAATATAACCATTGGGAGATATTTTAGCATATAAAGATGCCTTTGTTGTAATTAGGTGGGAGTGCCTTATTTGTATAAAACACTACATATACATATAAAGACACACACATACATGCACAAATTTGAGTTGCCCCTTTTCTGCCCTGCAATAGTCTCTATATCTAAAAGGCAATGGTCATCTTTAAAGGAGGTATCCTACATGATGCTACTTTAAACTAAATACAAATCAAACCACACAAGCACATGCACCCTGAAGTTTTACTGTAATTTAGAAGGACATCACATTTGATAGTTATCTATGGAACTCTTTGGTTTTCAGCAACTTAAAGCACCATGTTCATCATATACTTGGGGAAAAAAGGAGGAGCACAAAATGGCATCTTCAATCAGCATCTTTAATCACATCTGGTGCCCAATCAAACAGCTGGTTCTTTGTTTAAGCCTCAGTATGTGAAGGTGTTTCCCCCAGTTGCATTCACTGAAGCATGCACCAGCTAAGGCTAATCACAGTTGGAAATGTGTATTCTGTTTTCCCTATGTCTAAAAAGGGCCCATTAGACAGAAAACATTACTTCCCTTTCATTGTGGATTGTAAATGCTGCAAAATGGCTGCTTTTCTTCCCTACCATTGCTTTGCTTAAGACAATTAGACTCACTACAGCAAACACCTGTGTCGCTGATTTTCCAATGCAGAAATAATCCCATTGAATTGAGTTGTTTTGCATGTTTCTGGCAGCCATTTCAAGGGTTCAGACAGTAGCTCATTTCAAAAGCAAATGACAGTTTGCAGATTCCATTCAATGGAATTGAAATTAGCCCCGTATGTCCTAATATTTTGTAACACTGTCTGCAGCTGACAAAATTGATCTTCTTTTCTTGACACTGAACTAAATTGGGCTAAATCTGATTCAAGAAAACCAGGGTAAGTGCATTTTGGTTAATTGTTTGGAGGAATACCACACTGTCTTTTCAGTAAACTGAGGCCCCTGCAGACAATGGCTCACATCACTTCTCTGTTCTGTAGCTGCAGTTGCAGAATGACTGGGGAGGAAGTAAATTTCCTTTGGAGGAACAGGCAGTCTCTCTTGCATCATAGCTCCTGCTGTGAGCAAGCCACATTCCTGGTGGATTGCCTGTTACTCCACAATATCTGCACCTAGTTACTGGAGGTGATGAGTAAGATAGGTGACTTTGCTTATAAATCAAACCCTTAGAATGATGAGGTCCTCAAAACCAGTGGCTTCATCCCAAAGAAGTGAGACGTTACCTTCTTCTCTCCTCAAGGAAAAAAAAACAAAAAACAAAACCAAAACCAAAACCAAAACCAAAACCAACTGATAATAAAAAGTAAACACAAATAGCACCATCTTCAAAGCAGTTTATATGTACAAACTCATTTGATCTTCACAAAGCCCGATAAGATAGGTACTGGTCCAATGTTTTCCCCATTTTACAGATGGGGAAGCTGAGGCTCACAGTAATTAAGAAAGTTATTCAAGTTCATATAGGTATTAACTCATAGAATCAGGATTCTAACTTAGACAGCAGGGCTCCAGTTCTCTGACCCTTGGAGACTTTACTGAAGTAACCCTCATTTTTCAATGTGTGAGTCCTCATTATGGAGAAATATTTCTTTAATCTTTCTTCAAGCATTCCTATTGCTATTTAGGTTGTTTCCTTACAGAACATATTTTCAACTCCTTAATCTGATTTTCACTCTCCTGTCTACTTTCTACTTGCTGTTTCTATCAATAAACATGTATTAATTTTATGCACTCCCCTGTGAACAGTTCTTTACTGAGCTTATGACTATTTCCTTTAAACCATGAACAAGCTTTGTATACATGCTCCACATTTCTTTGGCAATTTTAGTAAAAATAACATTTTCATCACCCATATTTCTTTCCTCTAGTGCATTTTTTTACTTCTTATTCTTTTTTTTTAATCCTAATTTTATACTTCCTTAGTCTTTTTTATCCCATCCTTGCCTCTTCCCTTTCCTGCCCCCAGTCGTTTCAACTCCTGATTATTTGACTTAGTGCTTCCCTAATGTCATGGCTTGTTGTTTTTCAGGTGAAATAATTATAATTGCTTCAATTTGACCCTAAGAAGTCCATTTGCCAACTTTCCCCTTAATGACAGTCTCTAAAATCTTGAGTTCATCCAGTCACCAAGCCAGGCCACCTGATGGTTCTCACATGTGTTCCCCTGTCCCCACTGCCACTCTGAGAGTGCAGACCTGTGCCACCCCTGACCCGAACAACTGCAACCAACTGCTGACTCGTCTCCTCACCTCCGGTTTCATCACTGTTAAATCCATTTTCCACCCAGCCACCAGAGTGATTACCCAAAAATAACAATCTGTCTTTAGCATATTCTTGCTTAAAACCCTTCAGCAAATACTTTAGCACCTATGGGACAAAGCCTGCGTTCCTTTTGAGGGATCCCCCAGCCTCACTCCCGTTTCCTCACGCTTTCCTCACCTGTAGCTTTTGCATCCTCTGCACATGCGCTGCTCTTTCCCATTTGCTGTCTCCTTGCTCATGTTCTTCTTTCCATCGGAACTGCCTTCCCTGTTTCTTTACCTGGTTACTATCTGTCACCTTTGCAGAATCTGCTCACAGAGTATTTCTTCTAGGATACCTTCCCTTTTTTTCCTAAAGAATCCCCACTATTAACCATCCCTCTCTGTGTTTCCCTCAATCATGTATTTACTACATTTATTCAAAATCATCCATTTCTTCATTTGTATCCTCCATTATATTAGGTCTTAGTTTTACTTCCATTAGGTGGTATCCAGACTCAAGTGCTTAGCTCAGAGTGGAACATACTGAAGTTTGCCTATGTCTTTCTCCAAAGGAGGAAACCAAGCATGGATGCAACACTCCTAACAATGTCTGGTTTTTTGAAGGAAAGGAAAGGTTGTTTCAAGTCCTGTAGAGTCTGTTTCTGTTGTGCATTTTAGAACTTTGCTTGCCTTAACAACACTGCCACAGGACTAACTCACCCAAGAGAAGATAACAAATTGATGGCGTTGAAGTCCCATTCTATATAAATTTAAAACTTCTCTTACCGGGAAATATCAGGGCTGATGCTGCCGCCTTTGGAATCAGAGGTCCAGGCTTTTGCAGTTCTCGTGGTAGGTCAAGTGACTCGCACAGTGAGTCAATGGCTCTGCCGAAAACAGAATGCAGATGGATACATCACTTCTCCCAAGCACTACTCAGACAAAGCCAGCATTTTGATGTGATACCAAGCACAGCTAGAAATCACCGACGTTGCCAATACACCTGTTGAGAAAAACTGTTTTGGGCAAGGATTTATGATGAAGTGAAGATATTGACATATTCCAAGTAGATTTTAAAGAAAGCAATCCAGTACATTATCAATTTTAGGAAAAAATAATTCAACTAGATGAATTTGGACCACAACTTAATTCATAAATAGGACTTACTCTGTCTTCTACAAGATGCTTCTGGCATTCTATTGTAGACATTTCCAAATAATCTTTTATGTGATGCTTTTAAATGACATGACTAAGTTGTGGCTATGAGGCAAATTCTGTTTCCAAGAAGCAAACAGAAGCAGTTGGCCTTCCAAGGTCTGGTACCTACTTCCCTTATCTCTTACCACTCAGTGCACTGACCTTTAGATGTCAGCATGGCCAACCATTCTTATTCATGCCACACTCTTTCTTGCCTCTATGTCCTGACTCATTCTGTTCCTTCTACTTGTTATAGGTTTCCCCCAATTTTTGTCAGGGCTCACCCTCTCTTCATGCTCTCACAATAGCCTACGCAGTCTAATATTATTTTACTTAGCATGCTGGGGTGTGCAGACTGGCACTTTATATTGTTTCCTGGCCAAGACAGTGAGCTTGTTGAGAGCAAGGATTATATTTTATTTATCTTTTTGTCCTGCAACTAGGATGTCTCCAACAGTGATTCTCAGTCAGGGATTATTTTTGCCCCCCAACCCCCAGAGGATATTTGGCAATATCTAGAGACATTTTTGGTTGTTGTAACTGGGAGGGAGTGGAGGGGGAGGGAGTTGTGAGACTAGTATCTCAGGGGTGGAGGCTCAGGATGCTGCTGAATGTTCTACAGTGCACAGGCCCAACCAAAAAGTTTTCAACCTAAAATGTCAGTGTTGCCAATGTTGAGAAACTCTAATTTAATACATCTGTTACATCAAATAAGCAAAGCAATGCTTGAGGGAGGAAGGAAGGAGCTGTTCATCAAAACACTGTGTTTTTAGTAAATTCATAATGATGATAATTTTTCCAAAGTGATTCTAATCATAAGAGCAGGTATATTTAGGTTAAAGCTTTAAACATACAATAAACTAAATGAACCCAAGTTTCCCAAGAAGTTTTTTAGAAAAGTTCTAGGACAGCATACCTAGATTTCATTTCCCGATATATTCTGAAACTTGATGGAAGACTACGTCCAATACATTTTTTTTTCCAAGAAAGAAAATGCTAGATTCCAGGAGGAGTGCATCTGTAATTAATGCATTTATACTTGAGAGGATGTTGATTTCGTAATGATTGGGAATATGGCACTCTGACTCCTTGATCAAAGCTCTTATATTAAGAAACTCCTAGTTAACAAAATCCTGCTCAAGAAGTATATATTAGCTAGGAACCATTCCTAACACCTTCCACCAGTCTTTGGCCAAGGAATACAGTATGTCTGGAGTAACTACCCTAAAGGAGGAACTCTTTTTCCATTGTGCCTCTCTGTTCTAGTCTCATCTCTGCTGGAAACTGGCCTTCAGTTTGCCAGTTAGCTGCAGTATAGGATGATAAAGTCTATCATTATATAACCATAGCTCAGAAACCTACTAAGCTCTTTATAATCAGGTGCAGGGAACATATCCAGTATGGGCTTGAGCTATTGTACAAACCATACAAGAGGAAGTTGTCAGTTCTGCCTATACTCGTTCTGGTCTGCAAGTCTGAAATTATCTTTTCTATTTATCCCAGGTTTAAGTAGAAATTATAGCATTGTCAAAATTATCTAGCATAATCAGATGGGCAGGAGAAAGAAAACTTATTGTGTAGAAAATTTATGACAGTCAATGCATTTTCAAATTGGATAGGTCTAAAAAGATTATGTGGGACTCCCCATCTAGCATGCTTTTTTTTTTTTAGGATAAAAGAGGAGACTGGAAAATTTATAGCAACCTTACTTAACAGAATCTTGGATTTTAAAAAGCCCTTTAAGGACATCTAATTCCATTCCCCTATGAAATGGCTTCTCAGTAGAGAGGAGATAGAAGCTCCCTTTCTACTACCTCTGCCTGCATTTGATTCTTAAACCTCTTCAAGCTATGAGGCCATTGGCAGACCCACCTCTTAGTTCTGTATCAGCCACATAGGGAATGGAAAATCCCCACAGACATTAAAAGTGGAGTTATCTGGAACTGGGTGGGGGACGGAGAAGCCCAACATGCTGAGGAATGTAAGGACGGAATTGCCCATCATCTAGTCCTGCTCACAGGGAGCCAGGTCCTGGTCTAGGCAACAAATAAAAGTCAATCTAAAGGATTATGCACTGAGCAAAGGGTGTGTAAAAGGTGGGGAGGTTCAGTGCCATTTGCAGCCATTTCTGTTTTTCTACAAGGAAGAAATTGGAGCACTGAAAAAATTTAGCTTTTTGAACACCAGCTACCCAGTTAAACACAATTGACATGTCTAAAATTTACCAGGAGCATTAAGTTTTCAGTTTTTAGTTATTATAGGTGGTGATGTTATAAAAAGAAGAGAAACTCTTTTTTAAAACAAACAAACCCTCCCATCAGTTTAAATTAATATTATAATAAAATTCTAGTAATGGGAAAGAGAAAATGCGTACAAATGAAATTACCTTAGTGACAAAAAACAGAAATGCAGTCCAAAAATTTAGTTTTGTTACGAGAGAAATGATAACCAAGTTTGGTGATGATATTCTTAAAATAAATGGAATTCCTAGAACAATGTGAGGCTTTTGCTCCTCTTTCCCTCTCTTTCTTACAGAGGAGTTAACATTAGTTTTTCTTTACTCTCTTTGCACTAGCTTCTGTAAATATTATTTTTTGCTTAGGAATGGATTATTGTACAAGATACCTTGTTGATATTACTGTTAATAAGAGACTGTTTTGTTTTAATATTTCCAAGTAGAAGAAAGCACCTCCTCTTTTTATAAGTAGGACCTGTTAGAGGTATTTAGACCTTGGATTGCTTCCTTTTATTTATGGTTGTTAGGCAGGCATAGGACTGATTTGTAGTCTATTATCACCTTTTTTTCACTAATGCATGTGTCATCTTTAAAGAGGGAGCAAGTCCTGGTCTTATACTTGTCCAGTCAGTCTATGGCTGTACCCATGTAGCATTATGAGAAGGGAGCTTCTGGATAATGATTATGTTGTCTACTAAGTTGAATCCCATGTAACATTCAACATAGTTTACATTTCATTGACAAATGTTTGAACAGGCTGGGAGATATTAAAGTGTTTTATATTTATATCCTTTGCTTTGAAGGTAATTTCAGTGTACATGATTTTTACCTAAGATCTTTCTCTGGGCAGAAATAATTGGCATGTCTTTGCTTGAAACTGATTTATTTTTTAAACTCTTTAGGCTACTTAGCATATCACAAATGAATAGAGTGATATAACTTACTTTCCAAACAGGGATGCTTTTGTCTGGGACAAATGTTAAAGTGGAGGGTGCATTTGGATAACAGCTACAAACTGGGACTGCCCCAGGCAAATTGAGTCTGTAGGTCATCGGTCAACTAGCTAATAGGTTGTGAGACATGTGATAGCACTCCAGACATGAATTTTAAATGGAGGTGTGGCAGAGAATTGCATATTCTCCTCAGCAAAGACATGGAATATTTATATATTTTTAACTGCCGTCTATGTCTATGGCTTGTTCTAGTTACTTGGCCAAAGAAAGAGTGAGAACAACAAAGAAGTGAAAACCTATAGGATTTCCCCATTTTCTTCAACTCTGACTACTTATCAAACCATGGGACATCACTGAAAGATTAGAAAGGTCTTTGCTAGGATTTGACTTAAATCAGCTGAACTGAGATGAGAGATGAATGGAGGGGCAAAATAAATATATTCTCTCTTTCATGCCCAAAGAACAAATTACCAACACATCCTGGATGCCCAAGTAAAAGCAAGATTATAATCTCATTGTTTTCACCATCATCATAAATGATCATGTTGTGAATGAACCCCTTGATGCACTGGAAAACCCAGCCAATTATTTAAGTACATTCTCACTGGCTCCTGTTCTTTTTCACAGGATTTTAAAATGTATCATCAATTTTAAAACACCCTTACAAAAGACTGTACCCATTTACAACCTGTGTTCATCATCTGAAAATTCTTGGCACCTTTAGGATTTAACTCAAAATATTTGAAGATTACATGAGTTTTTGTCTACTTTTCCAATTTCGTTAAACTTATTGTTGGTTGGTTAGTTGGTATTACCTTCTTAACTTACACATTTCCAGAAGTTAAACAACTTCTTTGTCACTTGAGTCAAAAGTTCTTGGCATCAATCAATCCTCTGGTGACAATCTTAATCAGCATCTGTGTGGGTCAGATCAACTGAGCCAAGGTTTGGAAATTCTGTACTCTATTTTGAGTGATTGGTGGCTTCTATTGCCTGTCATGGCACTGCCTGGAAGATGAAGAACTTCTCCATTTATTAACTTCTCATTTTTCTGCTGGATCATAGTAATTTTTAAGGTGTTTCAAATGACAATTAGCACATCACAAATCTGACTAAAATTCAACCACAGGTTGAATTGAGGTGGCAAATATCTCAGTAGAAGTGACAATGAGTGGACAGAAACTTGTATACACAAATTAGCACGTGTTCAGGCAGTTAGACAAAGCTAACTTATGCTTCTAGGGTCTGGAAGTTTGCTTTTCATTTAATTATGCAATAAATACTTGATTTCAAAAATATTACAATGTTTATAAACTATATCAAGATAGTATGGAAATGTACTTTACTGATTAGTTTTGCACAGAGAATAAAAGTCATTGAAACGGCCGAATGGCAAACATTTTTGTAGTGACAGAGAGAACAAGGTAACAAAATAACTCTTCACCCAAACTTTGATTGCTTCCGTCCTGCTTGTTAGACCCAGAATAATTCAAAAGAGTTGCACATGTATTTTTTTTACGAATCTTGGCTGTAACAATGATAGTGTCTGACCTTGTAAAGTAGTCAAATCAACTCTTAAACAGCACGTAAAAAAAAAACAACAAAAAACAGCAAATGAAATGCAAACAGGAATGATGCGTGAGTCAAGGGATATTATGAAGAATGCAGCTGGGCCTTGTGACACGATTAATCAAGAGGATGGAGAAATCTGCTCACGATCATTGCCTTTTCCCGCTCCCAACTGATTGTGTCAACTTGGTTCTCCTTCTCATTAAGGGTCTCTCTGCACAGCCAATTTTTATGGGTGATTCCTGGGGCTTCCTCCCTATTTGCAGAGCCTGTGTGTACCCCCACCTCAGATATACCTGTGTTTTAAAGACTTAGGATGGCATTTGGGTTGCTTGGCTCCAATCCTCCCTTGGTGATTATGACAACAGAGTTGCTGCTGGAGACCTATTGTGAGCTTCTTGTTTGCATTTGAGTAGGAGGTGGCACCTGCTGAGCAGGACAGCTCAGGGACAGGGACCGGGAGGCACTCCCCCACATTTCTATTTCCAATGAGTCTTTCTCATGCGACAGAGCCAACAGTAGTGCAGAGCATTCTGCTTCTTATGAGGCTCACCAAGTATTACCTGGATGTTTTAAGAGGAGCCAAACAATGCTATCCAAAAGAAAAATAATGTGACCACCTATTTAAAAATCAGTTATCTCTTTAAGTAATCATATGGCACCTATCATTCTGGAACCTAAGTGTCCATGCATACCACGAATGCATTGAAATAGATCAGGTCCAAATATTCAAAAAGCAGGCACCTTATCAAAGATGCCCTGGTATGAAGGATGCTCCATGATGGTTTTAGTCTAATCTCTTCCCTAATATACTACCCCATCTCAAGCAAAGGCAACAGTGTGCAGTTTCAGAGACTGGACAGGGGAAGGCATTGGGGACACAGATCAAGTTCAAGAGTAGGCACATCTGAATAGGATTAAAATGAATGTGACTGTATTTGCATCTTCAAATGAAATAAAAGTTAAATATAAAAATGAAATGAAATAAAGGGTGTCACACTTATTAGACTGCTAAATTACCCAGCAGCCATTTGAAAGTAGATTTAGAGTGAAATATTGGATGTAGACAGTGCAAACAGCAGCCTCACAAAAGACTGGAGTCAGGTTTAGGTTCAAGCTGAAAGGAAGCCACAGTAGTGTAATTTAAATTATCTAAGTAGAAGCTTATGATGCTTTCAGAATTATGTGGAGGCATAAAATCATGCATACATGTAATCCCAGCTGTGAGCAGTCTAGTTCATCATTTTTAAATTTCAGACACTAAAAGTCTTCATAGTTGGAAAAGTGACCAACACATTTTCAAAGGACTCACCAGAGCTGTCTTTCATTGTCTGGATATGAACCCAGTTGAATGTATTCGCATGATTTCTTATTTATGCATCAAAAACATTGCATTGCTTCTCCACACCTTATGGAATGCTCTTGCCACTTCCATTTTTACAGATGAGGATAACTACACCTTTGGAGTGATCAACCAATTAAAAACTCAGGAGAAAAATGGTAATTATAATCCAAGATCCCTCTTTCCTTTCTTTGATGCTGACTACTATATTTGTCCATGCTCTTCACAGTCCTAGCACTTCCAGGGTTTAGTAAATTGTGATATCTTAGTCTACAGTTACTTGAAGAAGTACACTATAGTTTATCCTTAGAGATTTATGGTGGATTAAGAATGACCAAGGCCAGATGTGTTTTATTAGCTCATAGAACATTGCCTGTTGCTGCTCTTTGAATGTGGCTGCTTTTATATTTTAGGGGCCGTCTGCCATATTTTTTTCTGTTTCCTCCCTTTACTTGCTTTGTTCCGTTCTCCAGATTAAACCTAGATGTGACGTAGAGTTATGAGAACAGGAAGCGACAGGGAACCACCAGAGGAAATGCCTCTGAGGCTTTTTCCTTGGAAAGTCTCTTCAGTCTTAAGCTCTTATTCCCCTGGGATTTGAAGGTCTATGAAACAGTCTCCTTGGAAAGGGTGAGCCTCAGGGGAGCATCGACTAGACTCTCTGTTACTAACTCAACAGGCCACATAATTGTGTTGCGAATCAATATTGCATGCCCCTAACATAGAGAAGCTCACAGCATGTGACAAAAGCCTCTGCGAGGAAACCTTCTCTCAAGGGAAATGGAGTTAAAAAGTCCACTGAGAAAGCAGAATCGAAATAAGCAGGGGAAGGGCGTTTCTGCTGAGTGATAATAACGGTAAACTTTGCCCAGGATTCTCTAGGGGACACCTGAATGCTAAGATACTTGTCTAACTGCTCCACACTTGCCATGCAGAGGCTACCTTTGGTTTGAAGGGTGTGTGCTGGGTTTTTATGTTGAATGCCTTATATTTCCTCTTGTTTGTAGTGACTATCATCTTAACGTTTCTCCCAGGATAACTTCCTTTGCTCTCATGATGTGATTATCTTCATTTCACACTGATTCTGAAATGAAACTAGGAAATGCTTCAGGCACCGTTTGCTTAAAAAGACTTCTTTTTAACCTCCAACATTTCTCAACATTCATTTGTGTTTTCATAGGTAACCATCGCATTTAGAGGGAAAACAAAAAAGTAGTATTTGGAGTGCTAGCTGGTAGTATCAAGTTAGAGGACAAAATCATTTTAAAAAACATTTATTCCATTGATATATTCTCTATGCTATTTGTTTATTAACATGTACTTAATTTATTAGCTTTGCCAGCTCCCAAATACTCATAATTAAAATGGACACTCTTGTTCTTAGCATGAGAAAACTGCAGGTCATATATTGCAGAGAATCAGCAAAAGATAATAAAATGGAAGGTTACAAAATGGCTGAGAGATGTAAAAAAAACAACTAGTTACTAACAAAATGCTATGATTTAAAAAAGCGGGGGAAGCAGAATATTTTAAGGACTCATCAGTATGCTTTTCCAAATTACAGCCTTTGAAAGGTCACAGTGGAATTTAACAACTTGTCTTCAGATACTACTGCCTCACATTTGTGAAGGGCTGTTGGTTTTCTAACTGGAAAAGAATTGGTTCATCTTGCTGTTCTGAAGAGAAGCATTTGGAAGCCAATCCCATGAACACATGTAGACAAGTTCTACCAGTATGAATCCTGTTGTGTAGCCTACACAAGGTGCATCATAACAGACGAAGGCTCTGGTCATAGACAGCAACATAGTAAATCCAGACCAATCCACAGAATCATGTCTGTCCATTATTACCCCATGGGGGATGCTACTGACAACCTTCTTGATGTTGGCATTCTTCATATAAGACATTCAGGGTTATATCCATGGTAAGCTACTGCAAAATGACTGTCCTTAAAAGGATGCATTCCTGAAATCAGAACCTGTTTCAGAAGGGATTATATGGGATTAAACAATAAAAATGAGTGTTCAATCCTTGTTTTCCTCTTGCCAAGGAGCAGTATCAGAATTAGGGTTTACATCTTGTTCCTGCCACTTACAGTATGACCTTGAGCAAACCCCTTAACTTCTCTAAAGCTCAGTTTTTCTCACTTGTAAAATGAAAATAATGGCAACTGTTTCCACACGGTCATTGTGAAGTTAGCAGAGTTTTGGATCAATGATAAATGCTCAATAAAAAGAAACAGCATTTTTGTAAGGACCTTATCTTCTTACTTATTTCTAGGTGTGTTCTATGAATTCAAATCAACAAATACCTATTGAGCACCTGTAACTGCTGGTTGCTATTCTGGGTTCTGGAAACAGAAACCTGAAGAAGACATAGACGCTGCTTTCAAAGAGTTTGCAACCTAGCGGAGAGAGAGAACAATGCATAAGCTTTGTAAGATTAGTTCCAAAAGTGAAGTGTAAACAAAGTTACATTGGAACATTGATCAGGGAGCAAGTGATTCTGATCAGTGGAATTGGGGGAGGCTTCATTGAGGAAGGGACATTTGAAACAATTCGTGAGTGATGGATCTGTATTTTTCCCTAATTCAGTTTGTCAGTTCAATTTATTCCTGATGAGTTTGTAATGAAAAATGCGATGGGAATGAATGCCACACCCTGGACTTGATGTCTAAATTGGGACAGGAGATAGAAATCTCATTCCTTCTTCCATACATTTCCTCTTCTTCACTATGAACTTCAATTATCTAAGGAATAGTGTAGGTTTGAGGAGGGTAAGATAAACTGTAAAATCATCTTTTTTTGGGAACAAGGAAAGAAAAGAAACAAAAAATTTCCTGATTTCCATACAAGATTCACTACTCCTTAATTCTATACTTCCATTGGCTAAACACCCAAAAATATTAATTTAAAATGATGCTTTAAATAGAAAATTGATTCAAAGTCAAGGTAGTAAATAATAATAATTACTATTTATAGCATACTACCCATGTGCCAGGCACTCAAATACGCACTTTAAATATATTAACTTATTTAAAACTCACAAGAGCCCTAAGAGTTAGATACCATTATTATGCACATTTTATGGTTGAAGAAATCAAGGCACAAAAAGTTTTTTTCCCAAGATCACACAACTTAACTACAAAGAATATTAGCTTAAAATGTGGGAAAATTAATCTTAATTTCAGCTCTGTGCTAAAAGTTGTGAGACCTTGGACAGGTCACATGCATTTGTAGAAGGAAGTAGTTAAGCCAATTCTCTGAGGTCTTCTAATTGTGCTGAAACTACAATCTTTTTGCAAATATTGTTAGTTTTTTTAATACTTTCATATTCTTGCACTTATTTTTTTTTTTTTATTAAAGAGGTTGTAGGTTTACAGGAAAATCATGGAGGCAGTAGAGTTCTCATATATGCCCTATGCATATAATATTTTAATTTGCAGTAACTCTTTAACTTTATATATTATCTTCTTTGCCTTCTTGTTTTATACAATTGAGGACATCAATTCAATATAGTTTTATATTAAGAAAAATTAATAAGAACTTTAGCTGCGAAAAGACAGGAGGAGGATGAAGTGGAGAATAGATATAAGAGCCATGCCTACTGACTTCTTTCTTACATCTTTGCTTCATATGTGTTTGGCTATGTTTCCTCTGGCTTCAGAGTGACCTCTTAGACTAATCCTTATACTCCAATCCATTAGAATCTAGTTGCAGAACCTTATGTTAATATAGAAAAATCTGGTCATTATTTCTATGCCATCATCTTTTTTTTTAGGTCTCTATCTGCATTAGGTCCTAAGGAGACATGTTAAACAAAATGTATTTCATTGCCTGTAAGAAGAAGCAATCAAAGCAGAAATCTGAATGGGATAGATAGAAGATTACACACTATCAGGAAACATTAAGCAACTGTCTAAGTCAAAATTATAGTGTTGGCCTTCCGAGCACACCAGTTGGTGATGGCGACCTCTCTTCTAGTCTTTGGTGGAAGGTTTCACTTCAGTGAACTGGGGAGGAAGAGGACAGCATCATCCCATGGTTTGGCTGCTACTCAGCTGGAACCTGGTTTTCTTGCAGAGTGGCATGGCTGACCTGCACCAACTCTGACTTCCCTATACAGGCTATCCTGAAAAAGGAGCCCAGGAAACTGATGGGCCAGATTCTCACTGGGCATGGCTCCGGGGTAGTCTTTTCTGGACTCCCTGTGTGAGACTTCAAGCCCATCCAGGAGGCAGGAGTCTCCTCACAGGAACTTTAGAATAGAGCATTGTTTGAGAACAAAAGGTTGGATTTGGCCTCAAACAGCCAAACACATGCAATTTGGAGAGGAAACCTAAAAATCCCATGGGGCATGATTTCTTGCCAGCCTGTTCTCCTGAAAAGCCCTTGTTTTCCTTAGCTTTGCATAGACATCTCCCCTTTATCACAGATTAAAAGCTAATCCAAATTCTCTACGTCTTATGTTTGGACTAACAAAGTCTTTTCCCAGGCCTGCTCTTAAAATGTGCTTTTTTTTTTTTCCAAGTGATTTAAAATGCAAGGATAAAATAATAATCTTTTCTGATTTCTTTAATCATATTGCTTTCTTTTTGAAATGTCTGGCATCCTTAAGGTCACTCTCCACATTTAAATCATTCTTATTTTACGTTCTGTCTTAGTTTACATTCTCTTCTACTTCTCAGGCTGTTTTGAATAGTTGGGCCCCCTCTATTCGTGATTTCTTCCTGCCATCCCTTGCGTCCTCTCTATTCCTGGAACCCTTTATGCTTCTTTCTTCTTACTCCAGGTTATATTCCATTCCTCATGACAGTGCTAGGGAGGGCCTCTGTTTTATGTACCTAGTTCCAATTGGCAACTGCTCATAAATTTGGACGGATGAGGAATGTCATCAGTGAGACATCCATAATCATTCCATGAACTCACAGAGTGCCTAGGCACTTACAGGGCTGGATGTAATTTTCTACTTCAGCTGACACTGCACTAACATGCACATGCACAATTCTCCTGGGCTGTGGTGACATCAGTGATGGAGGTAGAAGTAAAACCAGCCCAATTCTAAGGCCACTGCAATTTTAGAAATTCTGAAATTCTTGGTACTTTTATGGGGAGAGGAGGAAATAGGCTAGTCATCAAATCCCTCTTAGTCTAACATCCTTCCCCTACACTACGCCTGGTGTGGATGTTCTGAAACTCTGGGTTGTTACCATTACGTCTGCTTCTCTTTCACTTTAGACCCTAATGACTTAAGACCTCCCACAATCACCTGCAGGAGAAATGACCGTCAAGGTACCCCAATTAATTGTTGCTGTTGTTTTTGATTAATGGAGCCTGGAGGAATTTTTCTTAGTAATAATTAAAATATTTACCCTCATTTATATAAGAGAAGCTTGCTTTTAACCATTTTTAAATTCAAAGTTGCATTCTACCCTGTTTTCATTACTTTTGAAATGAATGTAACTGTAGCTTCCATGATGACCCTAGCATTGCATATTTCTGGCAGAATGTCAGTTACATGAAAATTTTGTAGATTCATGGAACTAAGACATGAGATATAGTACTAAAGCTTTGTAAAGTCCTAGGATGGATAAAGATACCTGTTTCTGTGGTTACTCATGTCTTCCCACATTTCAATAATGCTTTCCATATTGAAAGACTTTTTAAAAAAATTTACAGATTATTTAAATTACAAGAGTAGTACATTCCTATTGTACCTGTCAAATAACATAGAGATCCACTGAGAAAAGCTAACACTCTCCATGCCTAGTCCCTGCCTCTCCACGCTCCTGGGTAGTCAATGTGAAAAACTTTGCATTTATTTTCCCATAAATTTTTCTACCTGAAATTATATTAAAACAAATGTTCACAAACATAGGGAGTTTGTTTTGTTTTTGTTTGGGTTTTGGTTTCATTTGTTTTTACAAATATGGGACTATTCTATGCATGTAATTCTGCAATTTTTTTTTCCTTTAATAAAATATCCTGGATATCTCTCCCAATAACCATATATAGATTTACCTCATTTTTTCAATGGTTGACTAACATTCCACTGTGTGTGTGAGCAGGTATGATTTATCTAATCATTTTCCTACTGGTGGATGTTAGGTGGTTATTCTTGTTTTGTTTTATTTATGTTTGCAAATATAAGCAGTATTGCAGTACAAATCCATTTACATTTGGTCAGTTTCAAAAAGCTTTTCTTACCTGGTTTCTAGATTTGGTGTTGAACTTAGAAAGTTGGCCTTTTTATAAAAAAATGTAAATTGTTATATTATTTTGCCCTTAAATAAAAAATTAAATCATGCCAAATATCTGTGACTTTATTGATAGAAAATGTCAGCAGAGGATAGCATAAATTTGAATCATTTTTTAACTACGTTTAGATATACCATCTTCAGCTTAGGAAAATATTCTTAAAGTTTCTCCATCATCCCTCCCAATTTTTAAAAAATGTAAAATCTCCTGAAAATAAAAGGAATAAATTTAAGAGATGATAATTAATTATACATTCAGACTTTGAAAATGAAGACAGAATGTTAACTAAACGAGGAATAAATATATTAATGCAAGAAATCTGAAATTATCTAAAAGCAGTTGTCAATGATTTGTTCAACCTATGAGTATACAGCCTAATCAAGTTTTGATATATTTAATTTTGCTTTTTGCATACTGCATGAGAGCCAGCTGCGTTATGAACTCTTACGAGTATATGGGATTCAAACGGTAACAGCAATGACTACTTCATTCCTCCATCGAAGTTCAGCCTGAACAAATCAAGCAAATGCCAGCTTTACTCAGCCTTGCCATATCTGCAACCAACGATTAGGTGAACAACTTGCCATTTAATAATTAATATTGTTTTTGTTTTCCTTGTCTGCTCAAGCAAATACCATGCAACGTGTTTAGCTTAAATAATGGGAATTTATGGGCATATGGTTTTGAGGCTAGGGAAAGTCCCAAATCAAGGCATCATCAAGGTGATGTTTTCTCCCCAAAGACTGTGGCAGTCTAGGGCTGGCTGCCAATGATCCTTGGTCCTTGGCTCCTCTGTCACATAGAAATGCATATGGCAGCCTCTCCTGGCCTCTCCATTCTTTTCTGGATTCCACTGGGCTTCAGCTTCTTGCTTCCACTGGCTTTCTCTCTAACTGTCTGAATTTCATTCTTCTTATAAAGGACTTTAGTAGCAGGATTAAGACCCATCTGGACTGAGCTGGGATGTAACTTAACTCAAGTAACCTCATCAAAATCCTACTTACAATGGGTTCACACCCACAGAAATGGATTAAGTTTAAGAACATGTTTTTCTGGGGCACATAGCTCCAAACAACCACAGTGGTTCTTTCTACATGCAAAGTACATTCATCCCATCGCACTATTCTACAAATCTTAAGTCATTTCAGTAAAAATGCTACATACAAAGTCTCATAAAAAAACAGTTATGGGCATGGTCTGTCCAGGGGCATACATCCCTTCTGTGTGTAGACTTGTGACATCTAGAAAACAAGTTATCTTCTTCCAATATACAATGAATGGACAGGCATTGAATAGACATTCCCATTTGAGAAGGAAGAAATTGGAAGGTAAACAGGGGTCACGAGTCCCAAACAATTCTGAAACCCATAAGGACAAATTCCATTAGATCTTGAGGTCTGAGAGTCATCTCTGCATTGATGTTTTGTCCTCCCGCCCTGATGGAATGGCAGCCCCATCCTTTCCAAGTGCTTGTGAGTGGCCAAACTCCCCTTGACACTGGGGTGAAGTCCCTGCCTTCTCCAAGCATAGGCATGGCAGCCAGGCTCTAAACAAATGCTGGGGCATAAGCATTCGGGTGGCAGCCAGGAACTCCACAAACACTGGGGCACAGGCTCCACTATCTCTGAGCATTGGAGTGGCAGAACTCTTCCTGAATGATGGGGTGGAAAACCTGCCCCTCCAAATGCAGAGGCAGACCCATGCTTTGTGCACACATGGGTGTGCTTGCTTTCTTGGCCCAATGAGATATCTTCCTGTCCAGACCTCAACTTCCATGGTTCTGCCCTTGAAATCATTCTTCCTTCAATTCATCCCTTCTCAGTCATTTTCAGTCCCAACTGTCAGTGGTTCTGCTCATACAGATTTTGCAAAAACTTTGTTGACTTTGCATGCAATTCACAGGGATCCAAATCATTAGACAGAAGGACTTTCCACAGATCCTTCCTGTATAACTGCATTTCCAATCCTGATTTCCACTGGAATGGCTGACTGATTCCATGTTCAGGTAAACCCTCAAATGGATCATTATTCTCTGGGGATTGGCTTTCCAGAAGCTGAGGGAGATCCCTGATAGAGCTGCTTCTGCCCGAGTATGACAGCACATTATCCAGAATGACTCAGAATTTTCCAAACCATCAATTTCTGGTTTCTTTTGCTTAAGAGTTAAGTTTTCAGCTTATCCCTTTTCTCTTGCATTTTACTAGAAGCTGCAAGGAGAAAACAGACTGTACTTTCCACACTTAGCTCAGAAATCCCCTCAGCTAAATATCCAAGTTCATCACTCTCAATTTCTGCCTTCCATCTAACATCAGAACTCTGCCACTTTAAAATGAGGATCTCCTTTTCTCCAGTTTCTAGTAAGACATTTGACATTTTCTCCTAAGGCCTCATTGGAAATACCTTTGGCATCCATATTTCTACAAACTGTCTCTTCAAAACAATCTAGGCTTTTTCTTTCAAGCATCTCACAATTTTGCCAGGTACCCATTTCACAATTCCAAAACCATTTTCCACATTTTTGGAGATTTACAGTAGGAGCATCCTACTCTCCTGGTACCAAAAATTGTTTTGATTTCCTTGGCTGCTCAAGCAAATACCATGCAATGGGTTGGCTTAAGCAATAGGAATTTATTGACTCATGATACTGAGGCTAGGAAAGGTACAAATCACAGCATCATCAAGGCAATGTCTTCTCTGCAAAGACTTGTAGCTCTCTTGAGCTGGCTGCCAGTGATTTTGGTCCTTGGCTTCTCTGTCACATAGCAATCAATGCACATGGTGACCTCTCCTGGCCTCCCCCTTCTCTTCTAGGTTCCATCGACCTTCAGCTTCTTGCTTCCCATGGCTTTCTCTCCATCTGTCTGAATGTCATTCAGCTCATTATGTACTTCAGTAATAGGATTAAAACCCATCCTGGCTGACATGGACCACACCTTCATTGAAATAGCCTCATCAAAAGGTCCTTCTTACAATGGGCTCACACCCATAGGAATGGATTACGTTTAAGAACATGTTTTTCTGGGCTACATAGCTCTAAACCACCACAAATACCAAATGAAAGATCAAACTAACTCTTCAGGTACCAAATAGCCCATCCTAGAATGGTAGTACATTTGACCTAAATAGCAGCATAATTGTCTGTTCCCAATTATCTGTTTAGACACAGCCTGGCCTAATGTGAAGTCCTTAAGTACTCTAACCTGAAATCTCAAATCCCTTCCATGGGTGAAGTTCTATGAGTTCAAAGACCATTTTAAAAATATTCTTATTTAGTCTTGTTTAGGTTCTCTCATCCTCCTCAATATACCCTGATTGCTACCCTTACCCATAAGCATACTTTTCACCTTCAAGGAATTTCTACTACCATTGTTGTAGTTAGAACCTTTCTGGACTGTCTTGTAATATAGCTTCTGTTAGTCAAGAGCTAGTCCTAAACCACACATTAGCAGTAGTGAACTGATTTACACTGAGTGCCTATTAGATTTCAGCCACTATTTTAAGTGAATGTATGCATTTATCTCAATTCTCACAACAAACTGAGTGAAGTAGTTACCATAATTAACTATTTTACAGATGAGAAAGTTGAGACTTGGGGAAATTAAGTTATTTATCATAAATTGCATAGTTTATTCATTGTGGCAGAGCCAAGTATTAAGCCAGGTTTAAGCTCTTTCTACTAGAATGACTTAGGGGAATGCTAGCTGCTGTAACAAGTAGACCCACCAATATGTGATAGTTTAAACACAATCAATATTTATTTCTTGTTTTACATAATAGCCCAAGGTAGATCTTCCTGGTTTGTGGTCAGTTTTTTCTGCAAGGTGATTTCAGGACTTAAGCTCATTCCATCTGGTGGCTCTGCTAATCTCAAAGGCTGAGAAAGAAACATGGAGAGGGAAACATAAGAGGCTTAAATGGAACAAGCCTGGACGTAGCACAGGGCTGCTTCTCCACACAGAGGAAGCTGGGAAATGTATAGAAATGCAATCCAGCTTTGTGTCTAGGAAAAAGAGAAAACAGATCTTGGGGACCAACCTAGTAGTCTCTTCTACAACCTCACTATTAGCCCACCAGATGGTGGAAAAATATCTGTGTGATATGGTGTGAGGAAACAAAGACACAGAAAATGGTGCCATGCCCTCCAGGTATTTATAATTTAATTTGGGAGCATGGAAATTAATTTATAAGGAGTAATTGTCATGAATAGGAGTGGACCATGTTAGAGGAATTCAGAGAAGGGAAAAATGATTGTGGGCAGGATTATACAGGACTTGAGTTATATCTTGAAGGGAAAGAACAGGGAGCCTTTAGTACCTGAGGGGGAGACAAAAGAATCTTAAAGTGACGAAATAGTCCAAGTTTGGAGTGAAGGCCTCAAATTCAAACTTCACAGTTTTGTCTTGGGCAAAGCATGTATGCCCTACAGTTGATGTGATGTTCTGTGATTTGCAGGTATGCCCTTGCTTTCAGGAAAGATTTTTATGGGATCCAAAAACAAGCTCTTTTTTAAAAGCTGGACAGAGAAGCTAAATGTGATTCTTCTAACTGACTTTGGTTATATTATTGTACTATTTCAAATTCTTATAACAGAGTAACTGATCAGAGAGATGGCTGGCCAAAATTAGGAATATGGAGGGAAATACATATATATATATATATATATATATACATATAATTGCTTTCTAATGTGTTTCAGATAATCTGTAGAATAGTCTGTCATTCTGAACCACACTCTATTTCCGTGGTCTAGGGTCAGTATTATATCGGGAACAGAACCATGCAATTCAGCTGTGGACAGAAATATTTTTAATCTCTTTCTAAGGCTATCTATTTTTGCTCCAAAATATAAAACTCTTTTCAGACAGTATGTAATTCCTCCTCATTCTATGCAAGGAAGTGAGAATGATGCAAAGGCCCTCAGATACACAAATCTGGAGGATTTTTCACTGTGCTTCAGAATGCCTGCATGTGTTAGCAAGTCTGTGGCAGCAAATATCCCCTTCATCAAGAAATGCCATAAAATCTTTGTTCAATCTCTCAGGATGTCCACTGATAACAGTAGGCATTCCTGCCCATTATTCCTGACACAGAGAATGAAAGCTAAGGGCAGACATCTCTTAAGCATGCTTTTGGTTAAGAGAGGAGTATCAGACAATGGGGAATTGAGGAAATCCTGAGCCAGGTGGAGGATCCCTTTGTACTTGTTGGAGATCTGGTCAGATGTAGAGGTGAGGGATGAACTTTCAGAGCCCTTGCTAATCAGTGAGGGGTTCTACATGTGGGCTTCTGGTATGATCTTCATCCTGCTATGCCTGCTAAGATGGAGAGCCATCTCCCTAACATCTCTTCAAGAGTATTTAATATCACATCAGCAATTCTAACAAATGCCCCTCACCCCAGTGAGAGCTGACTAGGTTCTTGGTTTAGAGACAAGACCGAGGGCTGCAGATCTGAATCAAAATATGGTGTGGGGTTGGCAGAATCCCACATTGTTGATCTGAGGAAAGATCAGGCATTGCTAAGTGATTTCTCTAAAAGTAATGAACCATCCATATGTCTATACTGAAACCCTGCTTGTGTCAGAACAATGACTTCTGATTAATTGGGACTTTGAACATGGAGATGGCTTCAGGGAATAAAAATAGAATATATGTAAGTGTACAACAATTGGATTCTATGTTATAGTAACCTCTGATGACATTCATTTATCTGACAAATATTAATTGAACTCCTACTTTATGCCAGCCATGGTTATTAACTGCTAGTATACAGTGTTGTGCAGATGAGAGCCTCGGCACTCATGGGGCACATAGTCCGGTGGGAAAGACAGACAATACTAGTAGATGAGCCCATAAATCCATAATTAATAGCTTTTGATAATTTCAGTAAAGAGAGAAGAGGGGACAGTGATGGCGACTGACTGTGGAGGGATCTATTCAGATGGGGCAGTGGGGATAGGTCTCTGAGGAGGTGGCATTCAGTGGTGTCCTGAAGGATGTAAAGGAGAAAAAGAGCCCACCATTGAAAAAGCAAGGGAGATGAGGTTGGGAGGGTTCATGCAGAGGAGATATTCATAATACAGAATTATGCCAGTAAAGCATGAGCTCTGAAGAATCAAAACAGTCACCAGCAGCCACAGTGCTGGAACAGGGTCTATGATGGTCAGTTTTATGCATCTTCTTGGTTAGGCTACAGTCTCCAGGCATTCAATTAAACGGTAATCTAGGTGTTGCTGTGAAGGCATTTTGTAGATGTGATTCACATTCATAATCATCTGACTTTAAGTAAAGGAGATTATCTTTGATAATCTGGGTGGGCTTGATTCAATCAATAGGAAGACCTTAAGAGCAGATCTGAGGCTTCCCTGATGAAGAACAAATTCCGCTTGTGGACAGTTATTTCAGCTCATGCCCTGGATTTCCACTCTGCCCTTTTTGCCAGCCCACCCTACAAATTTCTGACTTGCCTAGACTTTGACCAGCTCTCATGATCACGTAAGCCAATTCCTTGCAATAAATCCCTTACTGGTTTTGTTTCTGTGATCCAAACATGACTGATAGAGCCCATGTAGTGCCAGGCATTATTCCTTTACTTGCTGGGTGGTGAGGAAGCCTAGGGGATCCTAGTACAGGGGCAAGATGAGTTGGAGTGGGAGTTGGGGTGGGGGTTGGGAACATGGGATAGCACCTACCTATCAATGGGTGAAGAGATGTCTCACCATGTGCAGGAGCATACTAGTTGAATATTAGCTCAGGTTCCAGAAAGAGGGAAGAGAGTGTGTGAGCACCCTGAGGCCAGAAATTATCTGGAATATTCAAGACACTAAAAGGAGAGCAGTGAGACTGGAGAGCAGAATGAAATGAAATTGGAAAGAAAGGCAGGGCCAGGTGGTTCAGGTCTGGTAATTACATTGGGTTTTATTTAAAAGCTCTTTGAAGCATTTTAAATAAGCTGCTGCTGGCTATTTAAATATCATAGATTTCCATGGAACTGAAGTGAAGCCAGAAAGGAGCACACGCAGTGGCCTAAGCAAGAGATGGTGGCAGCTTGATTAAGTTATGACAGTGGAGATGGAGCAAAACAGATGATTTCAAGATACATTTCTGACATACTAACGAGAAGATTTTCTAATAAAATGCGAGGAAAGGGAGTGAGAGATGGTGCTAATTGTCCCCCAATTTCACATTGAATGACAGATGAATATTTGTGTTGACCATAGGGAGGATTTTCAAGTCAGGTGTATAATCCACTGAATACTGTAGGGGTTGGGTTGTGCAGTTAGGGTTTAGGTATGGCAAAATTGGTTTTCGGACTGACACTAAGTATCTCCTTGGAATTATGGGTCTGAGAGTCCTCCTTGCCTTCATATTTCCACTGATTCACGCCCTCTGTTTCCCAAACTCATTTCCTTCTGCCTTGCATATAAAGTGCATTTCTTTGTTGTGATTTCCTCATTGTTTGCTGCACTTGTTTCATACTAGGAATTTTTGAAATAATACGGTTTTTCTTATACAGCTGCAGAGATACTGGCCCAAGCTCAAGAAATTTGTTCTTGATACGGTTTGTTTTAATGCAAAATGAGTGAGGGACTCTTTGATATCTTCCAGAAGAAGGTTATGCTGGGGTTTTAAATATGCCTTGACTAATTATTAAAGAGTATTAGACATACATGGTTAATTGAGAGGGACCTGATTTAGAAAACATCAAGGAGACCAACAGATAAGCTTCTGAAAGGTCTGTGGCTACTTCAGTTTATAATTAATATTAAAACTATATATATTAAAAAATTTTTAAACAGGCCATTATTTGGGGAATTCAAATTCAACCTTTTTTTACCTAGGATATCTAGATTACTATTAATTTTGAAAAAACTCATATAGTTCATTTTGCTGACGAAAATGAATTTGAATAGAGAACTCACTGATTCTTATAAAATATTAGCTATTCTTTTCAGTGCTTATGTTTAGCTGACTTTTATCCATTAGCTATATTGATACATAGATCATGTACATCAAACCATTATAAATTTTCTAATTGTTTTGAGAGCTTACATTACTAACATATTATTATACAGTCATATGTGATTAAGTGCATACTTGGATTTTCTATATTGTCTTACCAATCAATTTTGGTAGCAATGCTATAGCACTGTAATTTTTTATAACCTTACAATACATTATATTTGGTAAGATGACTTTCTTCTCTCTGCTCTTCTTTCTCATAATATTCTTTGACATAGCATAGTTTATTGGCTAAGAACTGTCTTTGCATATCCTGAGTCCCTCATTTATTAGATTTGTGATTTTAGGCAAATACCTTAATTTCGTGGTGCCTGGGGCTCCTTGTGGAGTTGCTATGAAGGAAACTAAATAAATGCAAAGTGCTTAGAAGAATGCCTCAATCATAATGTGCACCCCAGTACATGTTACCTATCATTGTTGCTATGAGCCATGCATTCATTATTCTAAGGTCTTTGCAACTCTAATGAAAGACCCATTTACAGAAGAGGAAGCCGAAGCCACGGAAATGTTCAGTAAAAAGTAAGTAGAGGATCCTGGATTCAAACCTGAGTGACTCTAAAGATCCCTTTCCTTACAACAACCCAATAAGTCCTCCTCATGGTAAGCCTCAATTTAAAAAGTTAGCTATTTTTTTTTTTATCATATTCATGCATGTTACTTTCCCAAATTAATCATAAAATTATTTTGCAGCAGTCCAAGAATGTCCAGTTTGAATTTTTATTGGGATAGTTTGTAACACAGAAATTAACTTGGAGTATACTGACATCACAATACTTGTAAGTACTTTTATAACCTATAACAAAAATTTTTTTCTAGTTTTTAAAATTCATATATTATCCCTTGCTAAATTTATTCCTAAATACTTTTTTGTTAGTTTGAATACAAACTTTTTTTTTCCTTTTTTCTTACCTTTGTATATTTCTTAGTTAGAGAATTAAGTTGAAGGGAAAGAAATTTGTAAGTATGGGAGCACCTCATGTACAGTATACATTATTTTGTACCTATTAAATCTCATTTAAACCTCACAAAATGTTGGTTAATAAAGCTTATTTTATATTCTATGCATACACACCAGCAGAATGTGCCTGGGGAACAGACCCAGCCATTTTACCTGGGCTCTTCTCCAAACTCTAGAGCAGGTATCCCTCTGGGATTTTGGTGCTGCCTGGTAATTCTTCTAAATTCCTTAAATCCATTCACTCTCCCCACATAACTACTTTTCATCTTCGCTCTCATCAAGCCTCCAACACCTCCTCATCCATCCACCTTCCCATTTCCACTTCTCAGAGAAAAGTGAAGCAATCAGAAGAGTCCATCCACATCCTCTCAAACCCACCTATCAACTACCTGCCCGTGTGCGTATGTACTCTTCCTCCTCTCCTGTTACTGTGGATACGTCATCCATGCTCCCATCTAGACCAACTCTTCCTTAGTGTACTGGATCCCATCACTTCTCTCCTACTCAGGGACATTGCTCCAGAATTATTATTCCTCCTCTGTCCTGCGTCATCAGTGTTTTCCTCTTCATTGGATGGCTTCCATTTGCATACAAGGATACTGTAACATCATCCACACCTCAAACAAAGAAACAAACAAAACTTTCTTTACAACACTCCAGAAATTACCCTGCTTTTCCTTCAAACAGTTGTATATTTTTGTTGTTCCCAGTTTCCCTCCTTCCGTTCTTTCCCTCGAGTATATTATAAAGTCACAGATTTTTATCTATTTGTTGGGCTTCCATCTCTTGAAAGTTGTTGGTCTTTTTGATGCTTATATCGCCCCCCATCCTAAAAGTGCAAGTCCCTTCAGTGTGGCTCCTGTGCCCTTTTAACATGACCCTATTTCTCTTTTCTATCTTGTCTGGGGGAAAAAATAGAAAAGAATAGAAAAGATATCCCTGGTTCATTTTGTATATTTCCTGCCTCAGATTTCGAATAAGCCCTTTCTTCAAAGAACTTGGTTCCTTCATGGGGAACTATTTTGAGACCACAATGGTTGCACTAAGAGTGCTCATTGCTATAAGGACTTCATAGAGTCTAACAATCTTCAGCGAACAGAGCTATGAAATACACATTTTTTTTTTAGAAAGAGGAAAATATATCTTGAGTTTATACTCCTATTACAAATTCAAATTTAAGACTATAGGCTTTTCTCTTAACCTCTTTAACTTTTTATTTGTACCACTTATCTCTTAAACTAAAAATCTAGGTTCCTAATAATATTGACATAATATTTTCTTCTTTTTCCTACTATATATAAAATGCCTTTGAATAGCAATACAAATTTACTTCCAACAATAATACTAATTAATGAGGTTTAGGCATTATTTGTGATTCTCTGTGCCCTTAGACTATATCCCCATGGGGATACACTAAGGCTATACAGTCAATACACTGTAGTTAAAAGTCAGTTGAAATAATTCTCTGTGTGGGAATTTGACACATAGTTGGGTTCCTTTGTTCCCAATGTTTTCCAAAATTGGAATCTAAAGTTCTTTCCTTTTAATTATTTTTCTTTCTTTTAAATTTAGTTTTGTTTCATAATTATGTAAAACATTTACATAGTTCCAAAACCAAACTATATGATGAGGCATATTGAGGTAAGTCTAACTCCAATTGTGTCCTCTCTAACCTGCTTCCCTTCACCAGTCATAATATTAAAATTTTATAACCACTTACCCTTTTATTATTTCTCTTTTTAACATAGAAGAATACTGTGTGCATACATATATTTGCTTTGTATTCCTATTTTTTACACAATTATTATCACATTATAACACTGTTCTGAATCTTGCTTTATTCACCTAACAGTATACTGGTAATCCTTCTTAACAGTTCATTACTTTTTGTACCTGTGTAGCACTCCAACTCCTATTAATGGATACTTATGTTTTTCCACTCTTTTGATTTTTCAGAGTACTGCTGCAATGAAATAGTCTTGTGCGTCTATCATTTCATATTTTTTCCAGGGTATGTGTAAGTTAGAGTCCTAGAAGTGGTATCGTTGGGACAAAGGGTGAGCGGTTCTACCATTTTGCATAACTTCCAACAATTCATGAGAGAACTATTTTCCCATAGCCTTGGAACAGTTTTTGGTTTAAGCTTTTGGACTTTTGCTAGTCTGATAAGTGACAAACAGTACCCTGACATTGCTTTATTTTGCATTCCTCTTACAATGAGTGAGGTTGAGCATATTTTTGTATGTTAAGGGTCACATGAATTTCTTTTTCTGTTAGCTATTTTTCATATATGTTTTGCTTATTTTGCTATTGACTTGTTAGGTTTTTTTCCCCATGTCAAGTTACCTTTTGAATGCACTTCAAGTAGGCTTTTGTTTCTACCTCCATTGATCCTGGTATTCATTGCTTTAATTTGGCTAAAATCAATGATCATTTAACAGTTCTTGTTTTCTTTTAACTACCAACCATATTGGACACAGTTGACCACCCCCTCCTACTGGAAACATGTTCTTCTGGTGAACCAAACTCTCCTCCTTATCCTGCCAACTCAAAGGCTTCTAGTACCAGTTCCCTTTCCTGAATTTAACACATCTTTCCAACCTCTAAATGTTGGTATATCCCAGGACTCAATGTAGATATATTCCCTCCCTGAAAGATCTTACCCTTTGGTGACTGATATTAGAACCCCTTCCTTGAACTCTAGCCCCATGTGCCTGGCTTCTCACTATCCCCATTTGGATGGTTAATCAGCATCTCAAAAGTAACGTCTAAAATCCATCTTCCACCTACACCTGCATCTCCCAAGTTCTTTTCTGTCCTTCCAAAAGCATGGGCAAAGCATTTTGGTTTCATGTTTGACTCCTTTCTTCCTCTCATAGTCTACATCTAATCTCTCAGGAAATATTGGCTAGTCCTTTGAATTGTATCCCAAATCTGACCTCTTTTGATTATCATCTCTCACCTGGGTTATTAAAAAATTCTCCTAACTGGTCTCCTGGCTTCCACCCTTGGTGCCTTTACAGTTTATTCCAATAGAGCAACTGGAGTGATACCTTTAAACATATGTCTAGTCATGTCACTCCTCTGCTCAAATCATTGAAATGATTTCCTTTTTTTTTTTTCTTTTAAATAAAAGCTAAAATATTTACAGTGGCTACAGACCTTATAGAATATATCCCTGAGCCCTACCCCTGGCTTCCACTTCATCCTACCACTTTCACTCTGGTTTACTTAACTCCGGCCATATGGCCTCTGTCTATTCCCCTAATAGGCCAAGCGTGTCTCCCCCTACTTCCTGAGGGATATGACTTGCTATTTTTCTGGAATATTCTTATCCCTCACCTTCCTCACAGCTCACAGCTATCTCTTTATCAGTAAGGCCTTCTCAGACCACCTATTTAAAAATACACATACCCATGTATCCTCTCCTCCCAGTCACCGTTTCTCCCCACAACATTCCTCTTGTCTTCTAATCTCTAGCCTACTTTATTCTCTATCCCCTACTTTATTTTTCTCCAAAGCACCGTGACATATATTTTACCTGTTTGTTTATTGTCCCTGTCTGGTCACAAGATTATAAGCTCTGTGACAGCAAGAATTATTGTTTTATTCATTGCGGCATTCCCAGTGCCCTAGAACAGTGCTTGGCTCTGAATAGGTCCTCAATAAATATTTGTCGAATAAACCACTATCTATGGTAAGCATTATTATCCTCATTTTCAGTTAAGAAGATTGGGACTCAGAGCTTACAGAACTTTCCCAAGGCCTCGTAGTTAGTAAATAAGTCAGAATCTGTACTTAAGAGTATCCGATTCCAAAACGCTCCTTTTTTCTTTGGAACTGTGCTGCCTCCCAGGAGGAAGGCTTTGTATTTCCATTTTAATTTTCAGGAAATGGTCAGCATACAGGATTAATCTCAGAGAATGTGGATTCTAGTCCTAGCTCAGCCACTAAATAATGGTGAGATCTTGGGGAAGTAATTTAAGTTTTCTGGATCACAACGATCACTTTACTAATTTGAGGGAAAGAGAAATTTGTATGATCTTTCAGTGACCAGAGTCTATGATCTTTGAGACCTATGTACACATCATACCTTACTCTGCATTAGTTCTCAAGGTAAGGAAGGCAGAGAGATCTGAGGTCAATCTAAGGTTGTTTTATTTTGGTTTAAGCCCTTTTGTTGAACGAGGTGTTACACCACAGAGGTTTCATTGTTATACCCCCAAGCAACAGGTATAATGGAGATGCATCTTAAAAAAATAAGTTGAATATTCTTTCTGCAACTCTTTGTGCTTCTCTCTCTTTTTTATGTGAAGCAAGGCATAATTTCACATCACTGGCCTCAAAGAAATTTCCTTATGTTTAAGCGATTCTGCAAATAATGCAATGTGCCTTATCAAAAAGAAACTCTTTTTAAAACTTTAAAAGGTAAGGCACACAAGCATAGGACAAAAAAGCTATAATTTGATGAGTTCTAAGAAAGTTGCAAAAAGTTAAAAATAAAAACCAAAACTGTAGGGTGGATGCATGTAGCAACACATTGGTTGATCTGTTAGCAGTTGTGATACCCTTCCTCTGCCCCAAGGTCTCCAGTCTGCTAGTTAAAAACAAAGAGATGCTCACAAGGAAATCTCAGGACTGACAAGCCGGTGCCTGCCACAGGTGGAGAGTGGCATTTGGAATTGGAATATATTTTGAGAGTTACAAAGGAAATAAATCTCATTTCTAGTCTCTCCAGTCCTTTAATTAGAAAATAAAAGGGGAGACGAAAACTACAATGAACAGTCCTGGCCCTCAAGAATTATTTGTTGGCGAGAATCAGTTATTGTTCTTGGAGCCAGTGCAAATGCCCAGGGCTCAGGTAGGAAGCCAGTTGATCCAAATGCCACTTTTTTCCCTCCAAGAAGTGGCTTCTTGTTCACCCTTTCCTGTTTTCAAGAGGGACAGATTGAGGACCATCCCTCACTCCAATCTCTGCAATCTCTTTGGAGTGCTTTATCCAGGGTTGGAGTTCAGTTCTAGAATATTTTCTGGGTGAACCTGCAGAGAAAGCTCTTTCATTTGCCTGCTGCAGTGATGCAGTTGGCTGGGGGGAAATCAGACTTTTCAAAATTAGGCTATAAGGTCCTTACTCATACACTGAAGTTATTTCAGATCTATCAATAATATAGTCTCTGAGGATACCAGTGGTATCATTTCATGGATAATTCATCAATTTCTTTTTATTGTTTTCTAGGGTCCTGAGGCAAACATTAATGTACATCAAGATTACCAGGTGGGCATTTTTAAAATGCAGATTCCTGTGCTTGCCCCAGAGGGTCTGATTTATTTGGTCTGGTATAGGGCCCACGAATAGGTATTTAAATAAGCAATCTAGGGATTAGAGCTCAAACTAGAAACACCTTTCTCCTTCCCCCACACCCCTGGGGAGGGTGGTGGTGGTGGTGGTGGTGGTGAGAATTACTAGAATGAATATTTCAAAATTATTTGGCCACTATTTCTTCAAATATTTTTCTGTTACATACTAAGGGGGCTACATATTTGACTGCTTAAAGTTGTCCTACCATTCCTGAATGCTCTGTTATTTTTTTTCTGTCTTTTCTTCTCCAGGTATATCATTTCGGATTGTTTCTATTGCTGTCTTCAAGTTGACAATCTTTCCTTCTGCAGTGTCCAATCTAATCTTAATTCCTCAGTTGCATTTTTTTTTTAAACTCAGATGTTGCAGTTTTCAATTTTAGAAGTTCAGTTTAGTGGTTTTTTATATCTACCTTGTCTATGTTTAAAATGCTCAATCTTTTTTCTACCTACTAGAACATACGAACTATAGTTATAACAACTATTTTAATGTCCTTGTGAATTAATTCTATAATTGGTAGTATTTATAGGTCTGATTCTATTAATTGATTTGCCTCCTCATTATGGATTGCATTTTCTTACTTCTTTGAATGCTTGCTAATTTTTTATTGGACACTAGACATGAAATTTACCTTGTTAGGTGCTGGATAATTTTGTTTTCATTCTTAAGCTTTGTTCTAGGATACAGTTAAGTTACTTGGAAACAGTTTGATCTTTTAATGCCTTGCCTTTCAGTTTTCTAAGACAGGACTAGACCTTAAGTCAAGAGTAAATTTTGCCTGACCTTTGAGTCAACATCTTTTATACTCCAGAACCCATTAAGTGTGATGATTTCCACTCTGACTGGTGGGAACACAAACTATTCCTAGCCTTGTGTGAGATTCAAGGATTGCTCTTTCTAATACTTTTGTGTGGTTCTTTCTCTGGCCTCAGGTAATTTCCTCACATGTATTTTCTGATTAATATTTAGTTTACTTCTCAATGGGAACCCTCTGCAGATTTTTTTTTTTTTTTTCCTGCATATTTCTCTTCCATTTCTCTTCTTGGCAAATTCCAGCTGCCCTGGATACCCCAGACTCCCCGCTCCATCTCGCCAAATAAGTGAGACCCCTGGGCTTTGCCTGGGATCACCCTCCCTCAGCTATGGCCTAGTAACTCTCTCCAGACAGTAAACTGAATCAATTGCAGGGCTCACCTCATTTGTTTTTCTTTTCCCCAGAATCACAGTCCTTCATTATCTGATATCCAGTGTCTTAAAATTGCTGTTTCATATATTGTGCCTTTGTTTCTAAAGTTATTTCAGGGCAGGGGTGTAAATCTGGTTCATCTTGGCCAGAATTAGAAATGAGTCCTCATACTTTGTATCAGTAGCTATAGGCATGCTTTGTACCCTCGCAATTCACAATTGATTCCATCAGAGATTTGCTCCTGAGCCTACCTTTGCAGCCACCTATAGGCTGACCAGGGAATAATAAATAACATTTCCAACCCTTTTCTCTCTTTGGGACAATGTATATAAAACATCCAAAAAGGCAGTGGTGACAGAAGGATCAACAGACATAGACACTAAAATGATCCAAAAGCTGAGGCACACAGAAAGAAGGAAGTAATCAGAAACAACAAGGCAGTAGAAACCATGAATAAGAAAGAAGCATGGGATAGAGAAAAGGGAAGTGGAGAGACGGCAGTGGGGTAGCTTAAGTAGAAGCAGAGAGAGAAACAGAAATTGAATGAAGAGTCATGAGGAAGGTCAACTGGAGACTATGTAGAATTCTGAATTATTTTCCCTCTTCCCATTAAGCTTACCTATAATGCTTATGAGAGTTGCCGATGCTTCCTTATTTCCTTTTGATTCTTCCCAGTAATCCCCATCACCTAAGAATGGTGTTTGTCTGTCACATTTATTACTTTTTAATTTTAGTTCATTTCATTTGATCCATCCACTTTTTAGACCATCAACTTTTTTTTTTGTAATCCAAATTGAATAATTTATTGCTAGTCTGAGGCTTGCCTTGCTTTACACTTAGGTAAACTCACATTATTTCCACAAATAGCAGATGTAAATATTTAAAGGAATTTAATATTGGTCTATTCAATAAGGCAATCATCTTGGTAGCAAACTTTTTGTTAAAACTTACATAACTCCAGCTTTATAAAAAGCCAACATAATTGAAAGTTGGGCTTTCCCTCTAAAGGCTTAAGTATTAAAGCTTGAAATAGTTAATTTAAAAATAAGCAAACATGGTAGAGAGATTCCAAAACGAGCCGAGAGATCACTCTGGTGGGCACTCTTACGCACACTTTAGACAACCTTTTTTAGGTTCTAAAGAATTGGGGTAGCTGGTGGTGGATACCTGAAACTATTAAACTACAACCCAGAACCCATGAATCTCGAAGACAGTTGTATAAAAATGTAGCTTATGAGGGGTGACAGTGGGATTGGGAATGCCATAAGGACCAAACTCCACTTTGTCTAGTTTATGGATGGATGTGTAGAAAAGTAGGGGAAGCAAACAAACAGACAAAGGTACCCAGTGTTCTTTTTTACTTCAATTGCTCTTTTTCACTCTAATTATTATTCTTGTTATTTTTGTGTGTGTGCTAATGAAGGTGTCAGGGATTGATTTAGGTGATGAATGTACAACTATGTAATGGTACTGTAAACAATCGAAAGTACAATTTGTTTTGTATGACTGCGTGGTATGTGAATATATCTCAATAAAATGATGATCAAAAAAAAAAAAAAAAAAAAAAAAAAAAAGCAAACAAAACAAAACAAACCTGTAGCAGATTCTGCTGAAATATTAAAAAAAATAAATGAGCTTAATCTTTACAAAAGTTGCTTTAGCTAACAAAACAAAACAACAAAAAACTGTAATATCAAAATTATCTTAATTTTACAAAGAAGAGTGGTCTTTTGACTTTATGCCACCATTTCTGTGGAACCTCATTTTTTTCGTGGTTTGGCCATAAATCAAATTTCAGTGTCTCTATTTCCAGGCAATACCTCTTGCAGAAGAGGCCAAGTACTAACACTGCCTGACAATGTTAGGCGGTTGGCATTAGTAACTGCCTAAGCAAGTAAGAAAGTGTTGTGCAATAGCGTGTAAAGAATGTAGAGTTTCAGGTTAATCTACGGAATGCAATCTGGACCTTGCGCTTGACTTTGAGTGAGATCTAAAATGGGATCTTGACTTAGCTCTTGCTGGTGGAAGTGTCCCTTTGAGACACAGCCTTTGAATCCTTGAGAGTGAAAGAGGTAGTTGTGAATGAGAATGAGAATGGCTCTTTGCTCTGGATTATATCACCTTTTCCTTTTCCTTGGGGGGAAAAAGTTTGAGATCAATACCAGCCTCGAGATTTCTTCTACTTATCTTTGGAGCGGGAGCCCTGATCAGATTTAGGCTTAAATTTGCTCTTTCATTTAGAGTTTCTGCCTTTTGATCAAGAATACTACAGATCTTTGCTCTGTGTCCTAGATGGGGAGCGATTTCCTGAGCTCCTTTGAGCTCTACCGCGACTGTTCTGTGACTTGGTGACCTTCCTCTGGACATCAACCTTGATGTGTCACACACTAGGACCGCCTGTGGCTCCTCCACAGTTTATTTTCAAAGAGCCTAGTATTTCTGTCATTTATTTCTGTACCATCGAGTATAATCAAAGCATACTTCGTGTCAGAGTAGGAGCGAAACTCAACCATGCCTTCGTTTGTGAGTTCTTTGTGCGCAACTGCCTAGGTCAATTCACCTGCTTACCTCATGAAATTCTTTAATCCTTGTCAACTGCAAAGACTAGAAAGATTTTCTACAATAAGCCTGTATTCTGCATGAAGGGTTCTCCGACAGCTATGTCCACCTCCACCACTGTGGGTCAATAGTAGCCTCTGTCGCGATGCGGGACCCAGGCGCTGCGCTCTTTGTGGTTCAGCTCCTACAACCGTTTTGTTGGAGTAGCGGGAGTCCTCCAACTCTGAGAAGCCATATCTGTTTTTGAGGTCTAAGTAGGTGGAGGAGCTGTCGCAGCCGCCGAAAAGGCGCTGGCTGTGCTTTCGGCGGCTGTTAGCTAAGGCGTTCTCTGTAGATGCGCACCACGCTCTGGGGCCGCCAGGGCTGCGTGTAGCAGCAGAGCAGGTGCGGCAAGGCCAGAGCCGGAACGGGTGCCTTACACCGCAGCGGCCGGAAGCTGCAACTCTTTATAGGAGAGAAAAATGCCTTAAAAAAAAAAATCCCCTCTTTATACCAACCCAGGAGTTAACAAATATCCCTACGTGTTCATAGCACAAAGTGCTGTTGACCCCATGGGAAAAGAGGACATGGTTGTGCTGCAGTTTATAGTCCTATTAGAGAAATAAATTCTAATCAGCCAAGAAATAACCAGTATTTAAGCTGCATATTAGAAGTAAGTAAAATGAATAATATAAGAATTCAAAAGGAGAAATAACTTCTGATCCAACTGAAGCATAAATTGGAGAGAGAACTTTGTAAAGGAGCTTGGATAGATTTTTTTAAAAAATTATTATTGGTTAGGAGTTAGGATTAGCTGCAAGTAACAAAAAACCTAAATAAATAACTTGCAAAAGATAGGGGTTATTTATTTTCCTCACTTATGGAACAGAGTGATGATTGGTAAACCAGGGCAGGTACAATGTCTGAAGAATTTCAGGGCCAAGGTTGCTGTGATGCTCTTGACCTTCCCTTAATGCTTAGTTGCAATATGTTTACTGCAGCTCCAGCAATCTCTTCTATAGTGAAAGGTCACTGGACATTTGGTCATTCTCATGAGGCCAGTATTCATTCATTCATTCATTCATTCTCTCTCTCTTTCCCCCTCACTCCCTCCCTCTCTCTCTCTTTCCCTTCCTCCACCCCTCCCCCCCTTTATGGATGTAAGAAAATAGTCATGGAGCAGTTAAATACTTTTCCCAAGAAAATACAGATCGCAGCAGCAGTCTTGGGAATTGGCCTCATGCGGTTTGCCTCCAGAAACCATGCTGTTAACTATCGCACCATATTGTCCTCCTGTGTATTAGTCTTGGCAAAGATGACGAGAGCCTAAGGTGGCAGTGAATATAAAAGTGTGGATTAGGTGGAAGCTTCATCTTTAATAGGAACGTGGCCTAGAGGAGAAGTTTATGGTGTTTGTCATTAAAGAAAAAAAAATCTCAAGGGGTTAAAGAAAGATCCAACCAGGAAGTAATTGGATTAAGATGTTCATTTACTTCAAAGCAAGAGAGGAAAAAGGTACAGAGGTGAAAAATCTATCCAAGGTCTTAAAACTTTAAACAAAGCACCTTTGCCATCTGATTTAAATCTCCTGTGCAAGTTTCTTCTATCAACTTAGCTTGCAATTTTTTATCACCAACGGTTTTTACTTTGCTTTAAAAAAAAAAACAAAACAAAAAACAAAACAAAACAAAAAAACAGAAAACTGTTGTTTTTTTTTCTCCCAATTAATTCTTGGTCTCAAGAAAGCCTCTCTTTCTCATTCCTTATTTCCTTCTTTTCCCTATCACTCTTCAACCTAGAGACCTCCCCAGGCTCAGGGAATCTCTCTTCGAACTACTGCAGAATTTGAAGGTTTTAATTTTGGGCTTTACAGCATGAGTGGCAATTTGTCTTCCCCCTAATTGCCAGTATCTCTTTCTTTTTTTTGCATCCCTTTATACATCGCCTTTACCTGATATTACATACTGCCTTACCTCCGGCATATAGGCATCTTTATTTTGGATAGGAGTGAGAAAGAATTAGACTTATCTGGCCCATGAGCCTTGGGTTTTTATGTCCTTAGTATCTATAGGAATATGGGAATAATCAAGTGCAAATCTTTCTAACTTTCAAAAAATATCAAATACAGTCAAGATATATCTATCAGATAATTTCTGTTAGGGCTGGTAGAACTTCTGCTAATAGGCCAAATATCAATTCCTTGATTAACATGTCCCTGATGTAGCACCTAAACTCCTTCATGGTCTTGAAACTGCTTCCCTCTCCAGATTCATTTTTGAATATGCTATTTCTTTTTCTCACCTCTCCACCCACCATATACATGCACTATGAGCTACTATACCAAAATCTAGTTTTAGTTTCTTGAAGGAATTTAACCTTTTTACTCTGTGACCTTGCTTGTCCCTCCAGTCAGGAACACCTTTCTCCGCTTTATTTTCTTTCCATCCTTCCAGTGATCTGTCACCTTGGGGCCCTTACTTGTCATAGCTACTCTTGGTTAGTTGCTTCTTATCTGAAGCCTCTTGGTACCCAGTAAATTACTGACATGATACCGTATTGACAGTGATGATAAATTGGTTTCCCCAGTAGACCGTGCACTTTTGGAGGAAGGAATCATGTCATTTGATCTTTGTATCCCCAGTAAAACATAATGCAAGACACATGAATGGGCTATAAATATATTAACAAGAAATTAAATGCCATGAATCTGTTAGCTTCTTGCAAGGATAGTCCAAGGGGTTAACTTCAAATATTATTCATGGAAAAAGTTCATAAGTCAAAGCATAATTCTAACCCAAGGGAAAATCCAGAAGGCCAATCAGGGAAAAATGAGAATACACTTATTTTGGAATGACCCATATTTAAATTATTTTCAAACTTGACCTTGATGATTTCATTGCCCTTATACTCATTTCAATTCCAAAAATTATTATGCTTGCACTCAGATCTATCGCCACATCAAATTCCTATTTTGATATAAGAGAATAGAAAGAAAATGTATTTAAAAAAATAAAAAACAGAAAGAAAATTCAGTCCTTGCACTCTATTTATGGCTTTTTGCTGCAAATGCAAAGCAACTGAAAAACTGTCTTTCTGATAGTAATTCAGTAGTACACCTGAAGGAAAACTCATTTTGAGGTTATTTTCAGAATTCAAATTTTACATTTTGCGAGACTTACTACAAAAAAAAAGAATAGTTCTGCCAACTAAAAAAGGACAATGTGGATTTTCTGCTCCCTTTATTTCCTATTTTATAGACTTCTACTTATTGCTCCACTTAAGTTGTTAAAATAGAGGGCCCGGTCAAAGAATTCTGCCATCCAAAATAATTCACAATTTCTATAGCTAGTATACTTTCTGACCTCAGCAGGAAGCAAATATCTGTAGCTGAGCCATTAAGGGAGATGAAAAATTGTTTAATAGATTTTAATAGATTGTTGGCTGGCAATCTCACATAGATGCTTTCTAAAATGGAGCATTGGTACACTTGGAGAATAGTAGCTCTAGGTCATGACAAATTAAAATTGGTGCTGAATTCCTTTGATTAGTCGTCTTTTGACGTATTTGGAGAGGTTACTACAGCAACAGATTATGTCACCAGAAGTTTGGAAGAACATTTGAAGATTTCAGAGGAAATGAGTAATCCTTACCTGAAGAAGTAAAGCAGGTAGCCGACGCCTCTTACCAGAAAGTGACAGTGTTAACTGCATGGCTCATTATTTCTGTCTTTTATAAAGAAAACCTATATGGTTATGCCTTTTACTATTAACGAACACTCTTAAGACATCCCTTAAGAACACAGCACTTTAGGCATTCCTATGAACCATTTTTTTATACCTTTTTTTTTATTGTGAAATGTAACATATACATAACAGTGAAAACTCTCAAAGTATGATTTAACAAGTAGTTAGAGAGCAAATTTCAAAGAATTATGGGTTACAATTCCACCTTTTCAGTTATTTCCTTCTGGCTATTCTAATACCCTAGCATCTAAAAAAATTCATATAAAGTTTCAGAATTTGTAATCCCCTATGATCCATTTTAAAGCACACATTTAGCTCAAATCTGAATATTCTCATATTTAAAAACAATTGGCAACACTATCCCTTTTTGGTCTCCAGTGGTTTTCCTCTTAAAAACTAGTTTGATTGCCAATACATTTGCTAAGATTTTAATGTGTTTGATGGTATTTTAAAAGGTGAAAATAATCATGTAAACAATCATTAGTTGGAAAGATAAGATGAATTAGGTTAATTTTTACAAAAATGTAATCAGTGTTTTTCACTAAAATGTGTATAAGATAACTAAAAAGTAGTATTTAAAATGCTATCATTTATAAAAAATGATATCATGAAGTATTAATAATATGAAAAACTGGGGGGGGGATATATGGGAGCTCTAATTTCTGCATGACATTTTTGCGAAAACCTACAACTTCTCTTAAAAAAATGGCAAGAAAAAAATGCTATCATGACCCTCTTGAAAAACAGAGTTACTTAAGGTGATACAGACATATACATACACACTTCTATGCTTACAGATTTAAAAGAGAATATTTGCTTTAAAAATTGCCTTTATATGTGTGATTACATTTTCTTAAACTCATAGGTCCAAATTATCAATGGATTTTTTTTTTTTTTTTACTTCTCACTTTGTATACAATTCTACTTTAGTTTACTTATTTTTTGAATTCTACCACTTATAGGTAGATAGAAAACAGAAATTCAGCTTGTTTGAAAAAAAATTGAATGGACAGGGCAAGGGTATTTCTGGAGACCACAAAGCAGTTGTTTCATAGCAACTAAATGAGAATTTTAGCAACTCTGGTCACTGATCACATATTTTATCATGTGCATAATATTTAGGTAATGAAGTCCCAACTTGCCCTAGTTTCCTGGGTCATGGTGATTTGTTATGTCTAGAGCTACTCAGAGCACTCTGCATTATATCAGTTTCGCCCCATGGAAAAGTGAGAACACCTGTTGAAAAATATCCTTCTGGATCTTGATTTAGGCCAACCAGTAAAGACACAGAGGAGAAAAATATTCCTCGGGGTTTTCACTTTGTTTCTGAAAATTGTTAGGCTCGAGGTCGTATATGAATAATACTTATCGGTTTCTATCCTGCAGGAAAGCCATCTGTCTCCAAACTCTTTTACCGGTCCCCCACTCCTGAGGTTGGGTTAGGGTTCTGCATACTTTCATGGTACCCTATGAGGCCTGATGTGGTTATTTTACTCTGTGTTGTAATTATCTGATAATCTGACTGGCATGTGCCTGACACATTGGACAATTCAATGATTGATTTCTTGACTTACCTGTCATGTCGTCAGCTCCAAGAGGTACATTTTTACATCACATATGTCTTGAAAATCCATAATTCCTACAGTTACTGTTGAATGGGAGAACATGATCAGAATTGAGACCAAAAAAGCTGTGTATGCAGAACAGCATTGTGTCTTCGATTTTAGTGGAGGATTCATTCATCATTCAAGACTAACCACAATTCTCTAGGTTTTTACAAAGCTGTCACCAATTATTTTATGGTCTTGCTATTCAAAGTGGCCCATGAACCAGCACATCATCACCTATACATTCTTGAAATAAATGCAGAATCTCAGACCCTACTCCAGACCTCCTGAATCAGAATCTGCATTTTAAGAACATCTCCAGCTTCTTGACTGCCTAAAGTTTGCTTTTAGGACCTAAGGAAGGGAGATATTCACAAGTAGGTGAAGGTGAAGCTGAGTGACATTTTTCTGTTGTTGTTGTTGCAGAGATGTGTGGTGGAGGATTCTCTCTGTCATACGCCAAGAGCTGCAGCGGAAGGCAGGGAAATGGCCACATCACACAGACTTAAAGTTCAGAAGCAAAAGAGGCTGATGTCAGTGATTCATGTGCCGACATGCCTTTGTCAAGGCATTGCCTGGCTGTTTAACTGGCGGCCTTTTCCTGTTTCAGTGGTATTTAAATTAATGTTGTATCTTCTGACCCACAGCACCATGCATTCAATGACATGGCATTTCTCCCTCCGAAAGGTCAGCTCCCAAAGGCCAGGGACCCCATCTTGAACCCTGTACTCTTTCCCCAGCACCCAGCATGCGATCTGGCAAACAGTGAGCACACAATACCTGTTTACAGGGGGAAGAGAGGAATTTGCCGTTTTAAAAAACTTTCTTCCTCTGAGAAAACAGTGGTTAATATACCGGAGGCTTATAGCTCCAGCATATTTAATCCTGTGAACCAGATGAGTATAATTTGTAAGTCTCAAATATAAACTGGGACCAGGAGAAACATTAAACACAACAGGATTTGTACAGATTTGGTATTTGATTGGTACAGAGCATGGGGCAGGGAGCCCAGAACCCGAGTTTCAGGTCTAGGCCGATCAGCCTCATGCAAATCTCTCTCCCTGTCTGCACCTCTGTTTCCTCATCCTTCTATAGAAGGAAGGGACTGGGCCAGCTGAGCTCGGCGACAGGAGTCTGTCTCCTTCCAGGGCAAGCACACAGGATGACTCATTTTCTGGCTTCCCAAAGCCCCTATAATCCATCCTCTTCTCCTTTATGTGTTTCCTTGCATGCATGTAAGCTTGAACTCCCAATGAAATTAAAAAATATATATATATCAGAGGGCATGTCCATGTTTTTGTCCTTACTGTGTTCCTTAACACCTACAAGCCTGCAAGACATATAATTTAAGATTAAATACATAGTTGAGTTGAATAAAATTAAAGAGTCAAAAAAGACAACTTGAGCCATTTCTTTTGCTCCATTTCTAATATTTTTACTCAGCAGATGATTTAGATTTAAGAATTTCTGATTCTGACACTGGAGCCTTTCTCTGGCTTGAAACAAGGCATTTCTCGCTCTCTCACACACTCCCTCTACCCCTTTCTTCTTCTTTCTCTTTCTAAGTTTTTTAGACCATGGGAAATACTGGAAATTTTATTTCCTCAACTTTCTAAAGATCAAATAGTGCATTTATGACCATAAGATGAAGCATAGCTGGGAAGAGGAAGGACATCTGAAGAAATAACAGAATTGAACTTAGGTTTCAATTAGATGAACTAATGTTCATAAAAAAAGTTTAGTGGCGTTGGTCAGAACTTTAAAGTACTTTAATTCTCCACAGCTGTACTTAATATTTCCTGATCATTTTTTTAAATGAAGTCTTAATTTTCATTGTTTTGTGAATGACATGCTTCTCAGTAAATTGGTTGGGTTAGAATTGAGGTGAAAGGGACTGATAAAAATGTACAACTAAAATGAAAATAGTTCCAGGAAGGTTTCCTCAACTCCCACTTTTGGCTTTAATTTTGCACTACCATTTCTGGCTTTAATTAGAGCCCAAAGGGTGCTGCTTTATTGTCTTCCGGATGTAATTGCCATATATGTGTAGGGGGCAAAGGGATACTCTATTATTGAGTTAAGAATGCCGTCTTAGCTGATTTTTATCCTTCTTGGAAATTGGTTAAAACTATGGATTGTAATTACCTACTATTCATGATTTAGAATATGATCTATTTCCAGACAAATGTAAATTAACATTCATTTTGGTGTTTTCAAAAGAATAAGATTATAGAAGATGCAAATGTGCTTAAAACAAACAAAGACACACTACAGGGCCACGGGGTAATCAGGGTGTTTCTCCTTTTCCTCTTCTTTATGCTACTCGGTCATTTGGATTATTTTTTTTCTGACCTCACTCTTCTTTCTTCTTCTTTTAAAAATTTTGTTTTCTACTTCAGTCAGTATTTACCTTTATTCAACTTATATTTCTTATTTCTCTGCAAACTACTTATCTAAATTCTTGTTGTCTAGGCCTTAAAGAGTGAAACCATTGCTAAATTAGCTGTCCTTTCTCAGAAAAGTAACTTCTGGAAGTATAGTTGTTCCTCAGACACAAACTCTGCTACACTTTTCAAGAAAGGCACATCAAGAGGAATTAGACCAGACTAGCAGAGCTAGGAAGAATCTTAAAGATCATGCAGTCCAGAAGTTGCAAATCAGTGACCTCAGGCTACACCTAGCCCTCAGGTTTGATTTTTTGGGGGGCCCACACATTATTTTTTTAACGGCTTTATTCAGATATAATTTGCATACCTTAAAATTCCTTTGACACATTATTTTTTTTTTTAATCATTTTATTGAGACATATTCACATACCACGCAGTCATACAAAACAAATCGTACTTTCGATTGTTTACAGTACCATTACATAGTTGTACATTCATCACCTAAATCAATCCCTGACACCTTCATTAGCACACAAACAAAAATAACAAAAATAATAATTAGAGTGAAAAAGAGCAATTGAAGTAAAAAAGAACACTGGGTACCTTTGTCTGTTTCTTTCCTTCCACTACTTTTCTACACATCCATCCATAAACTAGACAAAGTGGAGTTTGGTCCTTATGGCTTTCCCAATCCCATTGTCACCCCTCATAAGCTACACTTTTATACAACTGTCTTCGAGATTCATGGGTTCTGGGTTGTAGTTTGATAGTTTCAGGTATCCACCACCAGCTACCCCAATTCTTTAGAACCTAAAAAGGGTTGTCTAAAGTGTGCATAAGAGTGCCCACCAGAGTGATCTCTCGGCTCATTTTGGAATCTCTCTGCCACTGAAGCTTATTTCATTTCCTTTCACATCCCCCTTTTGGTCAAGAAGATGTTCTCCGTCCCACGATGCCGGGTCTACATTCCTCCCCGGGAGTCATATTCCACGTTGCCAGGGAGATTCACTCCCCTGGGTGACACATTATTTTTTAATGGGTTTACTTTCAACACTCATAAAATCTAAATTGTTGGTTCATCTTGAAAAACAAAGGCATTTAACAGAGTCTAAATAAGCATAAGCCAAAATTGGCTGGAGCTGAGGGGCATTATTTTTTTCAGTTGGGATACGAGTTCTCCAGTTTGTCACAGTCTCCTCCATACCCTAGTGATCCTCAGTCTATTAAGTTGCTGTCTTATTTTTTCTGTGAAACCTGGTCTGGCACAAGCCCCATTTAATAAATAAATATATTTGGGCCCAAATAGGTGAAAGAATTTGCCCAAGTAAATTAAAAGCAATTTACCCATCTGGCACCTAACATATGATATTTTAGAAATATTTAGTAAAATAGGTTTCAATTATAAGACTTAGTAACAAAAACAATTCATATAACAATGCTTATATGCCACTAAATTGCTTTTATGAAACACTAATGGGTTTCAATCTGCAGTTCGAAAACATAGTTCAAAATAATGCCTTATGTGGTTGATTTCAGCACAACAGATCCTCAAAACAACTCCTGATAAACTTAAGTGTTAATGATTAATTTAAGGGAAAAACTGAGCACTGTTTGAGTAATAATGATAGTAACAACTAGCATTTATTAAGTACCTACTGTGTGCAAGACATCATTAAAAGATGCACATAAGAGGAAAGACTTGAAAAGAGCAAATGACAAGATGGGTGAAAAGTCACAAATGAGTGATTTTCTTTTGGCAGCATTATGGGAAAAAAGATTTTTATTTGTTTTGAATTAACAAGGAAATTAAGCACTCTAATACTGTGCTGTTCAATATATTAGCCATTGGCCATATATGGCTTAAATTAAATTAATTTAAAATCAACTAAAATAAAAACTCAATTCCTCAGTCACATTGACCACATTTCAAGTATGCACTAGTCACATGGAGCTAGAAATTACCATCTGCACAAGTCGGAAGTAGAGCATTTCCATTATCACAGAAAGTTCTTTTGGACAGTGGTGCTCTAGAATAATGATCTTTTTTTTTTTTTGAGATATTTGAATTACATTTGGAAAAAAAATTAAAATTTCCATGTGCCTAACTTTATACAAATTAACCCATGCATATTTTATAGTCTTACCATATCCAATAAAGGATATTTGTCATAAGCCAGTCAACATCCATTTCCTTTAAAAAGGTTTAAATGTAAACTTATGTTAAATAAATGAGCTGACTTTGGAGTTATTTTAAATTGGTTTTCTTTAAACTGATATTTCAAACTTTCTTCTTCCTCAAATGTCATTGTTTGAAATGATTACCTAGAATTAATGTCAAGTGCCTCTCTCATTTCATGAATGGATAAGATGTAATTAGATCAAAGTAAGTGCTGATAACTTTTATGGAATTATCCTAGAGGCTTAGTAATGAATAGAGGCAAGACCATGCAAGTGTCTATGTCCATCAAAATGAAAGCAAAAGAAAATGTGACAGGAAGACACACATCAGTTTTATTTGGATTTTCAGACCATATTGGTCTTTTGAAGGAGAAACCATTAGTTTGGGGCTGAAATCAGAAATTGAAGAAGTGATTTCATAGAATTTATCTACCTAAGGCAAATGGTTCAGGGTAACTGGTTTCATCTCACCATCTTTTACCTAATATATTGTCCTGATCTAGAGAAGACTGGGGTAGAGCAACTTAATTCTGGAGTTTCCCTGGTTCTGACTTCAGATCTAAAGTTTTCCCAACTTTAGGGGTCTGAGAATCCACACCTCCAGTCCAGTGGTTTTCTACTTTTATAACTATAGCTCATAGTAAAAACGCATTTTACATTGTGACTAAGAAAAAAACACACACCTAAAATGGAGTTTTCACTCACAATATTTACACTTACTGCTGGGTCGCCTTCTGATATTTTCTATTTATTCTATTTTCTTTACTTTAAAAAGATGATTAGGACCCACTAAATTGCTTTCATGATCACTATTGTCTTGCAACCTGCCGTTTGAAAAATATTGCCCCAGGCACTAGTGGAATCATCTTTATCCATTTCTGGATATGAAGCCTCCTTGAAAACTGCCTAAATATGCATAAACATGATAGCTCATGCAGATACATTGCTCTTTCTGAAATATGGAAGGAAATACTTTCCTGCTGCTGCACTTTTGACCTGAGCTTTCCTGATGATTTGTGGGGACTGATGTTTCCACTTGCCAGGAGTTCAAAAGCTCTTCTCGAAACAGGCTTGTTAATGTTGCCACTTGCCAGAAGCCAGTTCAAAGGCCTTTTCAAACCCTTTCATTATGACTTGCAAGATAAATGGGTTCACCTTTCATAGAGAGCTATTATCATGATTTTTTTTCTCTCTCCTTAAAGTCTCTTGCAGTATAATCCTGGTAAAATTACAAAACCAGAAGCTGATTCTTTAGAGGCAAGGAAAACGTACCATCTGGAAGATTCTACAAAATACTGTCTGAAAGATCCTAGATAATAAACCCTTTCTTCATCTATTTGTATTCAGAGATGTTGCAGTTGAAATATGTTGATTCAACGACAATATCCACATTAAAATTATTCCCAAACCTCAGTTACTGCCTGGTTTATTTCTAGTAATTACTGTTACAAATTTTCAATAATGAAGAAAAAAATGTTTAAGGTCTTTGCCATTCACTATATTATCACCCTATTCGTTTATAGTACCTTGTTTTCTTTAACATCTTTTTGTTTTTTTATGTTTATTATTATTACCAGTTAATAATGATAATAATACTCAAAACAAGGCCTAGCAGAGCAGATATTTTTTATCTATTTTATGACTAGGTTAGCCCAATGGAATAGAAGAAAGATGGGAATTTACCACCACATGTGAAGTTCCTCGCTTGCCTCTGCTAACTACCAGCTGGGTGATCCTGGTCAAGTCACTTAATTTCCTTATTAAATATGCAGGTTGTTGTATGGTTTAAAAGAGATAATTTAAATTGAAATTTCCAGCTCAGCAAAAGAGCATCTTAGGTCCTGGGATGTTTGTTACATCTGCATCTGAATGAGGGGGATGAGACAGGCCAGGTGAGTGGAGTTTTAAGACTCCATATCTTGCAATCTTTCTATAGGATTTGTAATACACTTAATTTGATAGAGAAGGGAAATCCAGGAAGTGAAGGCTATATATAAGTTAAGAAAATGAGAAATCAATTAGAACTTTTCCAGGAAGATGGAGTCATCGAGAAAGATGGGTGACATTCCTTATTTATTTGGGGTCCAGGATGAACCCATCTGGTGTTCTGTGTACCAGGATGTGGTATGGAATTGTCTGGAGCTCAGACTCATAGAAACTGTCAAGATTATAGGCATGCCCTTTATTAAGGGAATCTTGGCTTCCCTTAATAAAATGTTATAGACCTACTCATTATGGATTTTTACAATTGATTTTGAGGCCTAATGTTCACCAAGAGTACATGCCCACAGATTTTCTTAATCAGTAACTAAAAGTAGGAGTTTGGTAACCATTTATGGTTTAGCAGGCTCAACGAGCAACAAGAAAAGGGAATAAAAATGCAGAGTTAACTACATTACTTTCTGGTTTCTAAAAATTAATGAAAAAATAAAGAAATGAAAAAAAAAAGGAGAATCCAGGCTCTTTGTTAAGAATTGGAAAATGAATTCAATTTAAAGCAATATGTACATTATCTCCAATTAAACTGAAGATCTTTTTGCTTCATGGTTATTAGTTAACACATTATATTGTAACTTTAAATATGTGAAGAAAAATATCTGCTGGTGTTTCTGTCCACAAGAAACAATTTGGAAAAGCTTAATTATCTCAATAATCTCCAATGCTTTGGGTGATGTTGTTTTCTAGTTTACCCAATTTCTGTTTGTTTCAACCTGTTTTCTTGGTTTGCATTGTACTAAGAACAGGATGATGAAGAGAGACAGATATGCAGGATCGCAGAATTATTTTATTGGTTTGGAAAATAATATGCCCATTGCTCCCTGTAAAACACAGTTATTCATGACAAAGAATAAGGAATCATCAGTCCCATTAAAATAAAAGTCCAAATGTAAGACTGCCTAGGTTTTTCCAAAAATAGCCAATGTGCATCTGCTTCATCACAGGCATGTTGCTAGGTGCATTTATAGAATGTTAATGGTGATTATGTTGGTGACAGTAGCTGTAACTAACAGTTTTTGAGTTCCTACTATATCATAGTCATTCTCCTAAATGTGTATGGCTATCAAATAAGTTAAATCCTCCATCAATCCTAAAAAGGGGCACTACTGTAATCCCATTTTATTGATGAGGAAACTAAGGCACAGAAATCTTTAGTAACTTGTTCAAGTTGCACAGTAGTAACTAGAAAAGCTGGAATCAAATCCCCAAAATCTGACCTTAGCGACCAACCTTACATGTAGCAACATCGTTACACTATATGTCATTTTATCTAATCCTGAAAACAACTCTCTAAAATAAAGGTTATTGTCACCATTCTACAAGAAAGAAGGAAACTGAATCATTCAGAGAGGAAATGTGCCTCTACTATTGTTATAAAGCTAACTTATAGGTGAGCTGATATTTAAGCCCAGCTCTTCTGATTTTAATTCCCCTATTCTTTCCACTATATTACATACACACACACAAACACACACTAATATTCAGTAGTAGAATGTAGACAAAATCTAAAGAAACCTAAGTACCTAGATAAATGGAATGCTTCTTCTATTATTGACAAAATTGTTGACTCTTATTTTTATACCTCTTTTATGCAGGTGCAATTTTGTTTATTTCATTTCTGAGAGATAGGACTTTTTACAAGTGAGAAAAATTTACATTTCTCTCTGCTCCTTATCTTAATGTCTTGCAACAGAAATACTGAGACACCCTTTTCCACACCTTGCTATAGACAGAAGATAGGTTTTTAAATATTTTTGAATAATAAAATCGGTAACAGGTTTGTCTTTGCTTTGAAAATTTTATCATGATTCAGTTCTTGATTAAGCTACTCTGTTCCAATTAATTCTCTTTCTGTATGTAATTCATAATAATAAAAGCACACATTTGCAGTTTATCTTCCTTTTTAAGTAATGTGTATACCTTACATGCATGATACCAAGTATATTTCTCTTCATTTAGAACTATTAGTCTTAAGGGAGCAGCCATAGACAAATCCAACATCCAGATATAAACACATTCCAATAAAATAATAAGGAGCATTTTGTTTCTAAGAATTTACCTATAAAAAGGAATGAATGTGTGAAAAATAACTAAGACAACAAAGATATAGGTAACATCTCCCTGACTCCCAAACATTTTGTGAAGGAAAAGATTATTTATAATTATGGAAACCTAGCCCCTTTCACTGCTATACCAACTATCTATCTTAGATTTTTTTCTTATCTTTTCCTTATACTGCTTTGTCTCAAAGTTGTAATACTTGACACACAAATGGCAATCATACTTGCCAAAATAACTGGTATGCTAAAAAAATCTCATAGAAGGTCACAATGTTTACCCTAGGGCTGAATTATGACATTTTTGCTGGGAAGAGAAGAACTTCCTACTCATTGATGAAGATAAAAGGAAGAATGATGTTCAGACTCATGCTTTGTTTTTCTGCTTCAGAATGTTCATAAGGTGAAAGCATCAGTGTTACCCAGTTTACCATCTTGTGGTGGCTTGGATTTATGTATACCCCAGGAAATCATATTCTTAATCTTAAACCATTCCTGTGGGTTTGAATCCAATACAAATAGGAGCTTTTGATGAGGTTACTTCATTTAAGGTGTGGTCTGACTGAACCAGGATGGGACTTAATCCTATAACTGGAGGCCTTATAGAGAAGGCTATAGAGAAAGAAGCCAAGGGGAGCAGCAAGAAGCTGGAAGTCAATGAAACCTGGAAAAGAAAAAGGAGCCTCCATATGCATTGCCATCTAATCGAAAGGCCAAGGAACCCCAAAGATTGCCAGCCAGCCAAAAGATGCTAACTCGGGGGGGAAGCAAGCCTTGCAGCCTCTGAAAGCCTCAGCCAATAAATTCCTGTTGTTAAGCCAACCCAATATATGGTATTTGTTTTAGCAGCTGGGAAACTAAAACACGCTGCCTTTTAGGATCAGTATCCTCTGGAGAGAGGCCAAGAGGGTTTGATCTCTTGGCAATCTTGTAATCAGCCTGGAAAACCTCCTTTCCCTTTGCTTCATTCCCAACTTTTCTTTGTTAAAACTCCAGCTGTGTAAAATGACCATAGGGCTACTTTACATTTCTTTCTAGGACTGCAAACACATCCAGTTTCCTTTGGGATGGAGCCTTGTCCACAGCAGGTACACAGGGAAGTCTTGATGACTAAGTAACAGGCAAATCCAGGGTGTTGCCTAAGTGAAATATACTGACCCTCTAGATGGGAACACCAGGATAGTTAAGTAACCTATTCAAATAGATGGCTAAGCTTACAGGGAAGTCAAGTCATTTGTAAAACCAAATTAATCAGTCTAATGGTGAAGAAAACTCCCCATCCCTCTCTCCCTCCTTCCCTCCCTTCCTTATTTCCCTCCTTCCTTATTTTTGTCCTTTCTTCTAGTCAGTGTCTAGGAGCAGAGCAGTACACAAATAAGAGAAGTTCATCAACAAAGAGCAGAGAAGACAAGGGTGATAGAATGGGTTAGATATTCATTTTGTAACACAGCTTTAAAACTATCTTGCTTTTACTTCATAAGGATGATCATAACCATGCTCCTGTGACCTGAAAGAATTAGGTTTTCTTTACCCAGGAATATAATAAATAAAATATTGGTGAATCAGAAACAAACATATGCCAAGGCAGCTGGCCATATTTTTAATAATTAAATGCAAAACTGTTAAACTTTAAAAGTTCAGTGACATCACATCAAGCTTCTCTAGACTTAAGTGAAATGATATCCAATGGACATAATAAAATACATCATTATTTGTTAAGAAAAGAGAAAAGAATAAAGAAAAGAAAAATACAATATAACTTTCAAAACTTATTATCCTTTAATCTAAAATTTCCCTCTTTACCATGTAGCCTTTAGAAAAATGAGATTGATCTGTATGCAGTTAAGGAATATAATATCTAATATATCTATCTCACATAAATAATAATTGAAAAAAGTAAGTTTCAAGACAGTATCAAGTCAGGTCCTTAATAAAAGCTACATATATGCTTGCAAATCCATAGGCAGCACTTAGAAGGATTCTGTATCACACACGTCTTCTCCACTACTTCAGAGCCACTCTGCCTTACCCATCTCTTATTCTAGCCACGGCTGACATGGCCAGCTCCAAGTGGGTTCCCCCTAACTAGAGGCAAACATAAGCCCACAGAGCTCCCCTCAGGAAAAAGCAGTGGGCCTTTAGCTTCCTTGTTGACTTTGAGGAGTGCTGTGCTGAGGACATCCTTCTTAGAGTCCATACATCGCCAGCCCAGAAGTTCAGAGTTACAGCCTCATGAGATGAACTCTTGAAAAACGGGTTGCTGGAGCCGATGGGTAAATTCTCTATTTCTCCACCTGGACGGGTGTCATGAGATGCAGTTTATATGACTTCCTAGAGGGTGGTTCCAAGAGGCTAAGCAGTCAGCTGAGTACATCAGCTGGACAACACCACTGGTGTTGGGAATCCTTCCTTGCTGCTTCACTATTTTTGTCCTTTCTCCTGTCCCAGGGATTATATTCTCTAATAAAGTAGAACACAGAAACCTTTGTCTATAACAGGCATGCACACACATACAGAGTTAAGGGTGACCACCTAGGGGAGTAAGACAAGAAGTGAGATATTTTTGCAACTTTACCGTTTTTTTCTGTTTCCACTTTGATTTTCTTGAACAGACAGTCCTTTTTTTTGGCGTCAGCAGCTTAGGAAACATACATCTATTATCTCACAGTTTCTGTGGGGCAGGAGCCCAAACACAGCCTAACTAGGTCTTTTGCAATCAAGGTGTCTGCTGATCTGTCTTCTCTTCTGGAGCTTGGGGTCTTCTTCCAAACTCATGTGGTTGTTGGTTTTTGTGGTCATAAGACTGAGGTCCTATTTTCTTGGGGCTGTCGTCTGGAGGCTGCTCTCATTTTCTTCCCATGCAGTCCTCTCACAGGCCCTCTTATAACATGTTAGCTAACTTCATCAAGTCCTGCAGGAAGATTTCTTCAGGTGTAATTTTTATAAGTGGAAAAAATTCCAATTAATTAAAAAGTCTTTTTTGTGACCGTGTAATATTATGATTAATTAGAAGTATTTCTGAAAGGGAAGGGGACTTCTGCCACTGCATCTCAGAGAACTTTTGCAAATATGTTTTGCCACAGACAAGTAAAAAGGACCTATGTGGCTTTCTCTAAAACACTCTTTCTTTCTAACATATTCCAGCTTCCTGCATGGGGCAGGAAATCCATTGAGCTCATCCATTAATATTTTGTTGGGAGGAAACATGGAGCATAATCTGCCTCTTGAGCTGCTCAGTATTCTGGCTCTTCTCCTGGTCATGTGAGTGCTTCTGATAGCAATGGGTGAAACATGAGTAGGACTAAAGGAGTCCTGGATTTTCCTCTTGACCAGTTGCTCTCTTTAAGAGGATAATCTAACCATTTCTGTGTGTCCTGAAGGTGATATTTATGACTTTCAGGACAGGAGAGACAACATCAGTGGCCTGCCAGCCTTTAGGATTTGGCTCAAAGCCTGTGTCATGTACACTTCCTTACCCTGCCCTACCCTGCTGCCCTGAGTATCCCTACTTAATAACATTAATTACTTTAATCACTGTCTATATGAAAACTGACATCCCCTTTTAAAATCAAGTCCTCTCCAAGGAGATGTAGATAGTTAACTCATTTAAAAAATGAAGGCACAGAGGGAAATTTATAAATTCAGCAAGTAAGAGTCTTCAAATCTCATTCATCAGTTTGCTCTAATCTCTCTGTTTATATTCATGCAATAAACAAACAAAAAAAAAAACACAAAACATAACAAGAAAATATTCCCACATTTTTGTTACCCTTATTCTTTTTGGGACACTGTAAAATTCTACAAAATAATATTATATCTTTTTTTTTTTATATAGTAACAAGAAAATAAAATCCTTCTGCATTTCTGGATTTGAACCTGGCTTAGATTTAAGAAAAAAACAAATCAAGTGCTTACAGAGCAATTAGTGAAATGGGAAGATACTTTGTTCACTAGCTATTTGAGGTTTCCCAATGTTTTATTTTAATCTTTCTGGAAAATTTTCCTAGTCTCAATTTATTGATCTGTCTCCCCTGGACAAAATCTAAATGAGTCTCCAAGAAACTGTTTCTTTAAATATCAAATAATGAAAGAAAGAAAACAAAACAGAGTTCTCAGGAATTGTGACTTGGCACACTTTTATGGTCATTGCATAGTTGATTACTTTTCAGTTTCACCAGCTAAAGGAAGTTACAAGATTATTCTCTATTTCTAATCAAATTCCTGGATTTAAGAAAGAATTTCTATTTTAATATTCTCTATTTGTATGTTATTTCAGTGGTTTTCAAATATCACCAGTCAACCCAATTTACTTCTTGTTGCCTTTAGCAAAAACAGACCAAAAAACAAAATTTGTGAAAGCCCCATATCTACGCCTTGATCTTCCTTCATGTTCAGTGATTATGACCATGTTTGAGAATGAGCCATTGTGCTTAAAATGATGCCAGGCAACTATGCCAGAAATAGGTAGTGTCTCCCTTTTTTGGGGCTGGATTCTTTTTGTTGAAGAAAAAGTTTTTGTCAGTTCTGTCTTGCTACTATTAGATCAGTGTTGGTAGTCACTTAAATTGTGAAGCAAAAAGAAAATTTGGGGAATATTTTCTATATCTTCCAAAGTTAAATGTAAAGCTTCTGAAATATGGCCAAATACTATCCTTCAGAAATTATCTTGGTCTTCATGAACCTCAATAAGCCTTTGAATTGTCTGAAAATGCTATCATCAACTATTTGTATGTAGTCATTTTCAAAACTCTTTGTTAGAGATTGCAGGTAAAAATATGTCTACCAAATGTCTGGGTATCTGTTCTCTGTCTCTTAGAGCCATGTTTTCCAATGAACTTTCTGTGATGATGGAAATGGTCTATATCTGTGCTTTCCAATATGGGAGCCACTTAGCCACATGTGACTACCAAACACTTCTAGTGTAAATAAGGAAATACATTTTAGATTTTATATAGTTTTAAGAAATTTAAATTTAAGTAGCCATTTGTGGCTAGTGGCTACCATATTGGACAGTGAAGACTTAGGATAATGGTTCCATTGAGCTGTTGAGTTATTAGAAAGGATCTATGAATCCACGTAAGTAGTGAGCAAAGTAATTAAATGTAGGCTTAGAGTCCGAGAGACCAACACATTACTTGGCCTCTCTAAGCCTCAATTTCTACACTGATAAAATCTGGAGTAAAAATAATTGTGCCAACCTCATAGGATTGTTGAGAAAACTAAATTAGATAATGTTTGTGCAACATTTAACACAGTGAATAAAATGTAGGAAAGATTTGTAAAGGGCAAAGGGGTGAAAATTCTTTTTCATGTATATATAAATTTATTTGAATTTAAAAATTTTCATTTAAGAGAGATAGTGATACACAATGGTTTTTGGTTAATATATATTTTCTTCATCAATAAGTATAATAAGTGCAACTTATTGGGGCTGAAACATTTTTTAACATTGACATTGTCTTCAGAAGTGAATATACTGAGAAAAGACAGTCTAGAGATATTTCTATTGGAAAATAAAAAAAATAGTTATTCATGTCTTTTTATTTTAATGTTTCTAATCATGACACTGACTTTGAAGGATTGCAATAGAACCTAGAGCAACCATAAATGTCTAACTAATTCTGCTGGCACAATTTCAAGATTTACCCATTGTCCAGTTGCTATAAATAAATCTCTAAGATTAAAAGATAAGCCAAAATAAATAGTTTTCAATCCCCTCTTGTTATGTGTCTGTGATAATAAGGCTATTATTTTAAGTAGAACTAAAATAATTCTATTTTATATATATATTTATATCTAAGATTACTTTCCAAATGCTTTTCTCTTTGGTTTTGGGTAGCTGTGCCAAATGGACTTTGAAATCCACATCTGGATTTTAATATAGTAATAATAAATGAGCAATACCATGTGTTAAAACTAACTAATGTTAATACTATTTTAAAAAGTCTCTTTTCCCTAAGACTATATAATCAAAATGCATTGGGGAAGAAAATAAATATTATTAATGGATATCAGCTTAAGAAATTAAACCACACTGTCTTTGAGATATTTTTCATTCCATCCTGTAACAGAACACTCTTCTTAGATAAGTTTCCTAAGGCCCATGGTTTCATGAGAAGGTAAGAGATGGAGAGGAAAGCTTTTCCAAATTACTTAGGATTAATGGCACACTGGGTTCTAATGAACTTTCAGCAGATTTTCTGAAATGGCAAGACAAAGGAAGTTGCATTTTATATATATATATATATTTGATTATCCTCTTAAAATAATTAAAATATCTTCATATATCAATTCATGGTATGACAACATTGCCCTATGGTTATTTCGCAAGTTTTCTTTCCCTTTCTTTCTTTCTTTCTGTTCCTTCCTTCCTCCCTCCCTCCCTCCCTTCCTTCATTCCTTCCTTTTGTTTTTGTTAAAGAAGGTGTAGGTTTGCAGAAAAATCATGAAGTACTTACAGAGTTCCCTTGAGATTTCTCTCCTGACCTACCAGTTGTTTAAAAATGTGTTGTCTGGTTTCTACATATTTATGAATTTTCCAGTTCTTCCTCTGTTAATTGATTTCTAGCCTCATTCCATTATAGTCTGAGAATATACTTTGAATGACTCCAATATTTTGCATTTTGAGACTTTTTTTGTGGCCTAAGTTATGGTCTATCAAGACAGTAACCTCTATGTATGAGGGAAGAATGTGTATTCTGTTGCTGTTGGGTGAAGTGTTCTATGCATGTGTTAGGTCTCATTGATTTATAGCAGCATTAAATCTTCTACTTCCTATTGGTGTTCTGTATAGATTTTCTATACATTATATTGAAGTCTCTTTTAATAATGTAGAACTGTCTATTTTGTCCTTCAAATCTGTCAATAATTTCTTCATATATTTTGGGGATTTGCTGTTAAGTGCATGTACATTTATAATGGTCATGTTGTCTTGTTGCATTGAACCCTTTAACAGTATGTAGTGACCTTCTTTGTCCCTCATAATAGTTTTTGACTTACAGTCTATTTTATGTGATATTAATATAGCTACCCCAGCTCTCTGTCGGTTTCTACTTGCTTGGTTTATTTTTTCCATCTTTTCTCTTTCAACCTACCGGTATCTTTGGATTTAAAGTGAGTCTCTTGTAAACAGCATATAGTTGGGTCATGCTATTTTTATCCATTCTGCCAATCTCTGCTTTTTGATTGGAGAGTTTAACCCATTCACAGTTAAAGTAGCTACTAATAATACAGGATTTCTTCTGCTATTTTGCTTTTGATCTTTGTATGTCTTATACCTTATTTGTCCCTCTGTTCTTCCATTAATACCTATTTGCAAATTTATTTGATTTTTGTAGTGTACCAGTTTGAATCCCTTCTTATTATCTGTATATATTTTTTTGGGTATTTCTTTGTGATTACCATGGGGCTTAAAATTACCATCTTAAATCTATATCAACTCATTTGATTTAATACCAACTTACCTTCAATAGCATGCATAAACACTAGTCTTATATCCTTCCAGCTCCCTACCCTTTTGTTGTTCTTGTTACAAATTATATCTTTATACTTTGTATGTCTAAAACCATAGATTTAGCATTACTTTTTGTGCATTTGCATTTTAGAGCCTGCAAGAAATGAAAAGCAAATGACATACCAAAAAATACAATACGATATTGCTGGTATGTACAATTGCCCGTATGGTTACTGTTCCGGTTTACTAGTGCTGTCATTATGTAAACTACCAGAAGTGAATGGCTTTTATAAAGGGAGTTTATTTGGTTACAAAGTTACAGTCTTATGGCCACAAAAATGTCCAAACAAAGGCATCATCTGTAGGGTTCCTTCACTGAAGAACACCGATGGTGTCAGGAAAACCTCTGTTACCTGGGAAGGCATGTGGCTGGCATCTACTTGCTCCTGGGTTGCGTTTCAAAACGGCATTCTCCAAAATGTCTGTCTAAGCTGCAGCTGCTTCTGAGGTCCTTCTGTTTGTGAGTTTTTATAGGGATCCAGTAAACTAATCAAGACCCAGGTTGAATGGGTGAGGCAACACATCCATGGAAATAATATAATCAAAGGTATTACCACAGTTGGGTGGGTCACATCTCCATGGAAACAACCTAATCCAAAGATTCCAACCTAATCAACACTAATACGTTGACCCCCATAAGATTGTATTAAAGAACATGGCATTTTGGGGGACATAATACATCCAAATAGGCACAGTTACCTTTACCAGAGATCTTTGTTTCTTTATGCTGCTTCAATCCATGGTCTAGTGTCCTTTTCTTTGAGTCTGAAGAACTCCCTTTAGCATTGCTTGAGGGTAGGTCTTTGGTGATGAAATCCCTCAGCTTTTGATTATCTGGGAATGTCTTAATCTCTCCTTCATTTTTAAGATAGTCTCACCAGATATAGCATTCTTTTGGCAATTATCTTCTTTCAGTACTTTAAATATTTCATCCCAATACCTTCTTGCCTCTGTGGTTTCTGATGAGAAATCAGCAATTAATCTTATTGGTGCTTCTTTGTACCTAATATGTTGCTTTTTTTTGTACCATTGAGAACTCTCTCCTTGTCCTTGTTATTCAGCAGTTTGATTACTATGTATCTAGGCACGGTTGTCCTCAAGTTTATCCTGTTTGGAGTTTGCTGGGATTCTTAAGTGTGTATGTATATGTCTTTCATTAAATTTGGTTTTACTCCTTCTGCCCCTTTCTCTCTTTCTTCTCTTTCTGGTTCTTCCATAATGCCTATATTGGTGTCCTTGATGGTGTCCCACCAGTCTCCTAGGCTTTGTTCACTTTTTTCATTCTGTTTTCTTTTTCTTCTTAGACTGAATCATTTTGGTTTTCTGTCTTCGAGTTCACTGATTATTTCTCTTGCCAGCTCCAATCTGCTGTTGAAACCCTCTAGGGAATTTTCATTTTTGGTGTTGGTCTTCAACTCCAGTATTTCTGTTTTGTTACTTTTTAAATTTCTGTCTCTCTATTGAGAGTTTTGCATTGTTCATTCAACAATTTTCTTGATATGCTTTAGTTTTTCTCCATGTTTTTCTATATCTTCTTGAGTATATGGAGGATTATTTTTTAAAATTCTTTGTCTGGAATGTCCAAAGTCTAGTCTTCTTCATTGATGGTTTCTGAACTATCTTGTTCCTTTGGATAGGCCATCATTTCCTGTTTCTTTGTGTTGTAACCTTTTGTGACACACTGTACATCTTAATGTTTTAATGTGTCAAATCTGGGATTAAGTCCTGAGCTGTTTGTTCCTTAAGTTTATATCCAGCTGGTGATATGACAGGGATTTCTTTGAGCACCAGGAGCTATCAAAAAAAAAACCAACCAATGCTAAAAACCACCTTTCACAGTCCTTGCAAATTGTCTCTGCATTGGTTGGTACTCTCCTTCCAAGTTTTGACTTCCAATTAAGAAGAAGCAAAAGTGAAGCACAGGGTCCTTTCTCTCTTTTCTGAGCCTGCATCTTGTTCTGGTCTTCTGCTGGTTCCTCCTGGTCTTGGGAATTCCCAGTTCATATTAATCCAATTGTTCCCTATAGACATTTCAATGCACCGACTTGTTCTACAGCACAGGGACTAGGAGAGGAGACAGCAAGGACGCCACAAATTTCTCCTACCATTTTTAAAGCTGCATTGTCTTAATTTGGCACTCATCCAGCTTTGAGGAAGATGATTTTGCTAGTTGTTCAAAGATTCTGTGGGGGAATGGCACCCTGAGTGTATTACATCGCCATGTTGGATGACTGGAAGCCCTCCCTTGATTATTTTTAAGTTTCCAAAAAGACTGTAAGTTTCGTAGATCAGGAACTATGTAGATCTTATTCACAGATATAACCCAAGGACCTGGAAAAGTTTGTGTTACAAAAATGTAACAATAAATGCTTATTGGATAAATGAATATATAAGTGAATGAATGGATGATGAATAAACAGTGGCAAGTCTATATCTTCTACTGTATTTTTTAAACCTGTACTACTCCAGTATATAAAAATACTAAACACATATTGGTTGTTCTACATTTATGAGACATGATTGCTTCTAACATCTAATCATTCACAAATCACTTAAAATTTTATAGTCATTTTCTTGCTGTTGGTATGTACCTTCCTTCAGCTTCAGCTTCCTCTTGTATATGACTTTTAATGGGTTCCATTCATTAACCTCCATGTTCTACTTTCTCTACTATTTCATCTCGCTATCCAATCTGTACATTAAAAGAAAACTCTTTTTCCATTGCTCAACTCATGTATCTCTAGAATGAAACATTTTGGTAGTCTGAAATAGTGCACTTACAAATGTATTTGACCACCTCTTTGGGGTGGGTCAGTGAGTCACCATAGATCTGCTAAAAGTTTCCTTCTAAGTAAAGCATTCACTTACATTTGGAAAAACACCCCCTGATATCAATGGATTAGGATGAATAGAAAACACCCACCACCCTGCAGACAGATTAAGGAAGATATAGCAGTGAATTGTTTTGAAAATCTCTTAATAGTAGATAAATTGCACTAATTTTCCACCCAGAGGGTACCCTACCTCTTGATTCCAGATAGCTGAATACGTGAAAATTTCCAAACATTCCAGAAATACTAATCTTTATCTTTTGTCTTTTTTGAGTGGCTGAATAGCAGTTTATCATTTGTAAGGAAAGAAATCTTACAGTCTTACATGTGCTAACCATTAAATAATACACATAGGTTTTGATTGCATTTTATAATTAACTTTTTTGTTTGTTTTTGAGCTAATGACTCAAGTTCAAGGTCACCAGATTTAGCAAATAAAAGTACAGGATATCCAGTTAAATTTGAATTTCAGGAAACATTGATTAATTTTTTAATATATGCCTGTCTCTTGCAATATTTGTGCCATGTAATACTTGGGACAAACATATATTTAAAATTTCTTTGTTGTTTCTTGGAAACAAAGAACGTCCTTTGCTTTATCTGGCAACCCTAAACAAGTTACGCATCTTATAAATAAATGAGACAGATGGCAGGTAGATGTTTGGGGAATAGATGCTCTTTGTTTTATTTAGATTGAAAGTTTGACCCTCGTTTGTGTTATGAATATTTTTGATAGAAGGATGAGCTAAATCATGTGGAGCTCAGAGAAATAAATTAGAATTCCAGTAGAAAGACTTTCGATTATGTTTAACAAAAGTTATTTCGACTGAACAGATACTAAGTGTTGGGTATTTTCTTGGAATAGAAACTTTTTCTCAATCTAACATGTTTAAGATCACACATCCTCTGAGATACTCCTGATTATAAACTCTAAGACTCGTCAGGCATAGTGTGCAAACTGTTTTGAACAATGGAGAAAAGTAGATTGACTGTTTATGAAAATTTACATTACAAATAAAGATAATTTAGTGGTTATGGATCAGAGTGACGAATAGTTGAAATGAACTGAAAGCACCACTCAGTAGAAACATCTATTTATAGTGGCTGCTCTGGAGAGAAGTGTTCTAGAAAGAAAAGTTTAATATTTTAAAAATAATTTTGAATTTAGGTTTTCACCAATGGATTTTCCTTTTGAAATTGGACTATAAGCTCCCTGATGGCAGATCTTTATCTTTGTATCACCCACAGTAACTTGCAAAGCAGGTGCTCAGTAAATATTTAGCAAGAGATTAAAATGTGCATTTTTTATGGAAGGAATCATGTGCCTTGAACACACTGTCCTCTGTGTGCCCTGACCATAGATCTTCCAGCAAATAAATATGGATAGTTTGCTACTCTATTCATAGTACTCAGGAGCTGTCAAATTGTCCTCGAGCTTCTTTTCTTGGTATGTCCTAAGTTCTATTTTCTTAGCACTGATGTCATCTAAACAGTCTTGTTTTTCTGGTTCTTTGAACACTTCAGTATCTTTCAAGCATCCATTATGTTCCCTTTGCCTTTCTGATTTATCACTCCCATTTCCTGTGTGTGTTCCCAGACGTCTGCTTCATCAGAGGGATTTCCTTGTGAATTGTTCTGCCCTGTATCTGTGGTGCAATATGGACAATGGAGAGAATATGTTCAATAGGGCACACATCTCTTTGACTGTACCTTCAATTAAATATTTGATTTGTCACCAAGTAGTATTTCATAAATACCCCATGCTTAGTGCACTCATGAAGAACTGCACTGATCAGACTAAGACAGTCTTTCTTGAATCTTGTATTTCTTATAAAAGATGATTTTGACAGTTAATTTAAATATATGGATATATATATATCCCCTTCATTTCTTTCTTTCAGCATCAGTCTCCTTAAAGCATAGATCTCTAAACCCTCCCTCCCCAAAATAATAGTTTTATGAAATTGTATTTACCTTCTTGCATAGATTACCTGTTTAAAAATTCAAAATGTTCAGATTGATTTGGAGAGAAAATAAATACCCCTTTCCCTCACTCCAGCTACTCAGCTTGGAAGAAAACACTATTAGAATAAATGAAACTCAGCTTGGAAGGAAATACTCCTATTATAAGTCTCCCTCCACAGATAAGCTAGACTTACTTTCATATATATATATATGCTTTTTTAAATAATTAGTATTTATTGGGAATGTAATTTCATTTCAGTACTGTATGGCTGTATAATATTTTATTTTACCTAGCTCCTATTGGTAAACATTTTGACTTTTTTTCCCAGACTTTTGCTCTTATAAATAATGCTGCAGTAAATATTCTTAAACACATAGCATTTCATATAGACACAATATCTGTAAGCCAAGTTCCCAGAAGTTAATTTGTTGGGTCAAAGGGTTGTAACTAGACTCCTTTAGTCATTATAATGAAAGAATAATCTCAAATATTTTCTTTTCTTTTTGCTGATCACAAATTCCTGGATCAGAAGATCTCTATAGTTTTTCTTTCCAGTAAGTGTACCTTACTAGGGTGAATCTGTTTGGAAGCGTAAAGAGTGAATGGTAACTAATTTCCTTAGTTTTTATTTACTCATATTTAAGAATTGAGAATTTTATGTAAAGAAAGTGCCTTAAATGAAGAATTGCATACATAATTTTTGCCTTAAATAGGGACACTTAAAGAGATCAGTGGAGGGCATTTAACAGTAAAATGTATAGTATCTGAGGTCTACAGATCACATTTGTACAGATTAATTCTAACACTGCCTCAGATAATCCAACCACATAAATTCTTTAAGTAGTCTTAAATCTATTCTCTCACTTCCTGAGTCCCTAGTAAGAAGATATTCTCACCCTCTATTTCTCTTTTTGCCTATGATTAGTTAACAGCTTGTCAGATGTCACAGGGCCCCCTTAAGTGCTGAAAAGAAAGTTCCTTCCTACCTTGCTTTCAAAGATGCACAGCCAAGACACTTGGAGTTACAGCAGTGACTCTGCCACCTCTCAGATACATCATCCCTATTCTGACTTCTAGCAAAGAAGTGTGGTTGGGAATGTTTTAGCTCAGCAGTTCCCTATAACTGATATTGCATTAGTCCAGAGAAAATATCTTTTTTATGTTTCCTTACTTAAGGGGTGGAAATAGGCCCAGTCTTTTTATTACTCACGTGTAAGCCTATTCTCTGAGTCTTTGAGTGAAGGTATTCAGTTGAGGCAGGTGCTCTGGGAACTCAGAGCTTCCTCTGGCCATTTTATAGATGTGTGTCACATTATTGGGCAATACCAGGCCCCAGGTGTAACTGGCCTCACATCAGTGGCTGTTTGTGGGCCTTTTGTGCTGAAGTCTGTTTATCATCTGGGGCTGAAAATAGGATGAAACTTACACAAAGACTTCCTCTTCATGGGAAGTCTAAATTTGCTGAAATTTGGTGGCTGCCAGAAGGTCAAAGCCTGAGAAGCACCCTGTTCATGCTAACCCACAGTGAAAGAGTATAATAAGCTGTATTCAGTCATGTGACCTTACTGTTTGTAGCTTTTGCAAAATGGGAATAGATGATTACACAGTCTTCAAAAAGGCATTATGATGAAAAATGGCAATAGATAATACCTGAGAAGGTTGATGCTTAGCTCTTTAGATTAGACTTAATGACATACCTCTAACTCTTTCCCTTAGAAATCCTCACCATCTCAATTTGCCAAAATTATGCAGTTTAGAATTATCTTCATTCATGCACAGTTTTGGCTAAGAAAATATATTTAACTGACTCCACCTAACAACTGAATCATCATTATTGCTCACCACGAATCCTTCCTCTATTTACCAAAGCATTGCTAGAGATCCTTACATATTGGGTAACTCTGGACAACAATGTTTTGTATCAAATAGAGTACTGACTTCATCGGATGGCTGGTGTTTCAGTTTTCTAGGCTGCTGAAATCATCACTCCTCCTTTTAAAGCCTTCAGCTGATTGGATGAGACTTCTCTCATTGTTAAAGGCAATCCCCTCAGTTGCTTATAGATGGATGACATCAGATGCAATCAACTTACTGATGATTTCAGTTCACAAAATATCCTCACAGAAACAAACAGGCCAGTACTTTCTTGACCAAACAACCGGACACCAAGACCTGGCCAAGTTAACACATGAACATAACGATCACTGCTGGGAATATAAATGAGATGAAACTGATAAAGCTCTTAGATTCACAGGGCTGAATAATAAAAATATAATGCTAATCACATATGTGAGAGCCACATATGTAATTTTAAAGTTTCTTGTTAGCTCAATTAAAAAAGTAAAAAGAAACTGGTGAAAATAATTTAAATATTTTCTTAAACCCAATCATGCAAAACATCAACTCAACATTTAGTGAATATACAATTATTAATGAATTATTTTACATTCTTTTTTTTCATACCAAGTTATGAAATCTGGTGGATGTTTTATGCCTACAATATGGCGCAATTCGAATTGGCTACATTTCAAGTGCTCAAGATCCACATGTGGATAAGGTTACCATATTGAACAGTTAGTTCTAGAACAATGACAGGCATTCCAGAAATAGTTGCTACTATTAGCTCTTACAATTATCCTTTTTCGCATCTCCATGGCACTTTTTGACTTTATAAAGCATGCCTTTCTTTTTTCTTTGCATTATATGTATATTTTGTCTTTTTTCCTTCTAGAAAGAGTCCTCAGTGAAAAGCACATTAGTTTTCTGTAGACATTTATTCAGCATATATCCATTGAGGGTCTATCAAGTCTCCAGCTCTGTGTGGTCTTTTCTTCTAGCTTTGTATTTCCTATAATATCTAGAAGAGTGTCTTTCCCATGATAGGCATACAAAACGTATCTGGAGCTTGCATTTCCTAGTTTTGTGTAAGCACACACATTTTGAAGATATTTTTAAAAATGAAAGTATGGATTTTACAGATACTTCTTTTTAATTATTAAGCAATTGTCTTGAACACTATATGCTTGGATTTGTTTGAGAATTTTACTTGTCATAAGTGTTTCTTTAGGTCATGATGCAGCAATAGTGATTGCTTAATTGACACATCCTTCACAGACAGTGGAAAACCCAAACTTGGCACAAACTCATCATCTGTGTGTTGGAAATAAATAAGCAACACTGGACATTTTAATGCAGCATTTTAAATTATTAACCAAAATAACTGAATGTGGAAGTTCTATGCTAGCTATAAAAACTGTACAGATGTTTGTTGTTGCTGATATTATTATTGTCTATAGCAGTTTTTCTCGGAGTCTATCCCTTGGAATGTGGACTCATACATGATTTATGGGAGAAAATGAAATGAATCTGTGGCCAGACAAACAGAGGTAATGATGCATACCATACTCCAGGGTTGGATAGTCATAAGGCACATTAGCGTACTTAAAGTTATCATAAGTTTAATAGCAAAGAAACATATTTGACTTTTTTATTTAGCCTATGAAATAATGTTTGGGGATGACATTGATAACTTCTATAAAACTGATATATCACGGAACACACTTTGGAAAATTCTGCACTAAAATAACAGTTGTATAGGGAATGAGAGAGCTGGGTTTTCAGCTTGTCTCCCCACTATCTATAACCAAATCTTATGAAAGTCTTTTATTCTTTCTGAACCTTGGTTTCTTCATTTGAAAATTTAAATCAGTGAATTTCAACTCTAATGGTACATCATTGTCACTTGTAGAATATCTAAAATAGAGAGATGGCTGGGCCCTCATCCCCAAAGTGTCTGAGACAATAGGTCTGGGGTATGGCCTATTGTGTATGTGTATGTGTGTGTGTGCATGCATGCATAGCAAAATATATTTCCTCTGGTATAAACCAGTTGTTGTAATGTCATTCCCTTTTTGCTAGTGATTGCACAGCTGGCCAAGTTCTAAATTATTGACATGGGGGAAATCTGATGAAAGAGTTTCTAGGAAAGATTTTCTTTCATAATAAAAATCCAGAACCATAGACAAAAACTACTGGGCCCCAACTCCTTCCTTCAGTCATGGGATTATATTGTGTAAGGATGTGATGCTTAGATCTGTGGCAGCTGTCATGTGATCCTGAGGAGAAAGACATTCATTATTGATGGACAGAAGATGGCAGAGCAAATAGATAGAATTAGTCTGGGCCCTTGATGGGATCTTTGAGCCATAAGACAGCCTGGGAAAATCAAAGTTAAGCCACTATTGTTTGGATGTTCCATTATTTGAAGCCAGAGGTATCCTAACTGGTCCAGTCATTATTCCTAGCTCCTTTTCAGGAAGCATATCCACACCTAGAATAAACCTTTCAGTCCTGCTCCCAAACAGAGTCTTATAGAAAGAAGCACATTAATTTCCTGAAGGAGGTGAATTGTCACAGTTGAAGACAATTGTGAGCATTGTAGATTACATAATTGTCAACTGGTCATCTCTTTTTTTGTATGGAATGACCAGATGATTGGAAAAAATGGATTTAATTTCTATTCTGTAAACCTGCCAATAGTTTCCTACTAATTGCAACTACCTCTAATGGCAGAATTTCTTATTCAGGGTCATTAGTGTGGTGGTCATGCCTTTTTTTTTTTTTTTTTTTTTTTGCCTTTTTGATCTGGTCTTTACTCAAAATAAGGTGTCCAATATAATTTGACTTTTATGGAATAAGCAATTTAAACAGCAGGCTTCTTTTCTTCTGTGGTAGGTTTCTTTTCTGCTGGCTTCTTGGTAGCTGCAGCCTACTTTCCCGCCAAAGGCTTCTGCTTCTGTGGCTTCTTAACACCAACAGCCTTCTTTCCTTTCTTCCCCACTACTGGCTTCTATCCTGGAACCCCCTTCTCAACTGATTTGGCCTCTAGTGCTGCTGCAACTTTATCCATCCTGAGTTTTTGATTTCTAGCCTAGCAAAGAATGGTGTTTTGGTGCATAGTGTTTGCATAGGGGTTCAGTTTTAACATGATTCTCAGGTTTTCCAGTGGGTTCTTTAGAACTCAGTGATGAATCTTCTTGCATGGTGCTTGGAGGGCTTGTTGGATCTCTGGGCTTTTCAAGATTCTGCTGAGATCTGTATTCATCATCTTGTGCATGGGAAGGTTGTAGTTATACTTGAGGGAGGCAGCTTTATGCCAAGTGCCATATGGGTCATCTAACTTGCAGAAAGCACTTTCAGTCCAAATGCAGAAAAGTCCCACGTGTCCACCAGGAGCAAGTTTCAAAATATTCAGCTTGCTTACATTAAGCAGAGTAATTCCAGGGATGTTTCTGAAGGCCTTGATGATACCATTGTCCTCATTATGGTTGATGCATAGTCCCCTGCGTGGTATGCAATGACAGCTTCTCATTTTGCCCTTGCCAGCTCTCATTTGCTGAGAAGCATAGACCTTTTTGACATCATTCCAGGTCTTAAGTTTCTTAAGAGGCAAAACAGCCTCCTTGGTCTTCTTGTAGCCTTCAACTTTATCTTCCACCACCAAAGGAAATTCGGGAACTTCCTCAATGCGATGACATTTAGACATGACCAGCACTGGTAAGACTGAGGCAGTCAGGGCAGAGCAGATGGCATATTGCCTCAGTGTTGTGTTTACTCTACGGTGCCATCGATGCCACTTTTTGGTTGGTGCAAACATGAGACCTCCATGACACATATTTCCAAAAGCACCCTGGCCAGAGGGGTGAGTCCTACCACCTCGAACTCTGGGGATTTCAGCCACAGCTCTGCTAGTGCCCCAGGACTCAGCACTGGTTTGATGACCTGCTAACTCACTGACAGCATGAGGCTGTCTGTTGTTTTTGTGCAAGTTGGTGTGAATGAAGTTCACAATATCCAGTCTAATGGGAGTCTTGAATACAGCAGGCAAAGTAACATTTTTGCCAGATAACTCCCCCTTTTCAGAATACACCTTTATCAATGGACAAGCACACACCATGTTGGGGAGAAGAGAAGGCCACACTCCTCTCAACCCAGCGGCTCCCAAAGGAAAAGCTCATGCCTTCTTTAACGGTAAAATCAATTGGACTCAGCACCAGTAACAGATTTCAACAAAATGCATTATGGGAATTGTTCTGCTTGGTTATGGCCAAGAGTATTTTCTGGTGATTTTGATGGCAGGCTAGTTCTGTCATGGAGAAATGGGTCAAATTTCCTGAGGTTGATCACAACGGACCAATTAGTGATGACAGCTAAGTCTGTATCATGATTGTGTCCCCTCTAGCATGGCACTGATCCCAGCCATTGAGTTCACTTGGCCCATCTGTGGGCCTTAGAGGTGACGTGGGATGAATGCTGAAGTCTATGTCCTTTTCCTCTGGTATATGCCATGAGGGAATATCCTTTATCTGGGGACTGGGGGTGGAGGAGTGTGGGGAGTGGTGCCAGTGGAGAGAAAGGGAGTGACCCTCTCTCTTGCAGCCAGTACATGCAGCAACAATCCTACAGCTTTATAGCTAATATATTCATTGTTTCATGAAATCTTTTCATAAGCCCTATAATGAAGGTAATATAACTCTACTAATTTCTACCAAAGAGGAAACTCAGGGCCTTTGGAATTGTTAGACTAATTGCCTAAATCTCAGCTAATAAATAGAGAAAATTGTTATTCAAGCACAGGCAGTTCGACTTTGGATTCTGGTAATTTTACCTAATATACCATATTGTTTCTCTAGGGGCATGGATTTTCCCTGCTAAGTTCATATAGTCATTTCTATATTTAATTGCATGCTTTTTCCTAATAAAGTCAATAGTTATATAATATTTCCCTTGATCACTGGAAGGTCCTTAACACAATTTATTTATTGAACATGCCCTGTCATTTAATTATTAAAGTTTTAGTTTCACTTTTTTAAACATAAAAAATAGTTTCTTTATACTATCAGTAGTTAGTTTCTTAAGTGCTATATTCCCTGCTGTTTCTCATATTCCATGACTTTTTCTCTGGATCCATTTTTCTTATTTCTGAAGAACATCTTTCAAAGGTGCCTGTACTATTCAGGGTTCTCTAGAGAAACAGAACCAACAGGGGATATCTGTAAATATGAGATTTTATAAAAGTGTCTCATGCAACTGTGGGAATGTACAAGCCCAAAGTCTATAGGTCAGGCTGTAACTCTGATGAAGGTCTTTGATGAATTCCCCAGGAGAGGCTGACTGGCTGAAGAAGAGAAATTCCATAGGGCAGGTTGCAAGCTGGCACTCTGATGAGGGTCTTCAGTGAATTCCAGGAGAGACTGGCTGGCTGAAGAGTGAAAGTTCTCTCTCTTCTCCCTTAGAAGTCTTCAACTGATTGGATTAAATCCAACTGATTGAATTCTCTCATTGCAGAAGACACTTCCTTCATTGATGAAATCAGCTGCAGATGCAATCAATTGACTGATGATTTAATAAACTGTCCTTGCAGTAACGGTTAGGCCAGTGCTTGCTTGACCAGACACCTGGGCACCATCACCTGGCCAAGTTGACACATGAACCTAATCATCAAAGTGCCCTTTAGTCAAACTCTGTAGATGGTAAATTCTCTTAATTTTTGAATGTCCAAAGTTGTTTTATTTTGCCTTCACTCTTGAGTATAACTTACCAGTGTATAAAATCCAGGTTAATAGCGATTTTCCCTTAGCAGTTTGAAGATATCATTCCATTGTTTCTTGTCAAGAAGGCTACAATTAGACTAATTGTGTTATTTCTTTGTAGATAATGATATTAGTTTCTGTTAGCATTTAAGATTGACATTTTAAAAGATATCTTTTATATTATACAGGTAATAGATGCATATGTTTTGAAAAAACAAAAGTCAAATAGTATACTAAAAAGCTTCTAACACAATACAGTAGGGTGAAGAGGGGCAGGCCTTCAGAAGCTTGGAATGGGGAAGTGAGAGCTCTAACTACCCAAGTCTTATTTTAGCCCTCTACTCTTCACCTCCATATCTGGAGGAACCTGTTTCTGTATGTTCTTGGAGGACTTTGCAGTGTAAACCAGGTTGGTTCTCAGCTTTCCTCTCTGTGCCTTAGGATTTGTTTTTCTTTCATCTGTTAAGTAAATTGTCATATACCTTTATGCTTTCTAGCTTCCAAAATTTTGTTGCTATTGTCTCCTTCACTGCTTTGCCCATCCATGTCAGTGTATGTCTTTTTAAAAAAAATGTATTCCATTTAGTTTGAGTGGGATTTGAGGGGAAATTGAACAAGAAGTGAAAGCCCAATCTACCATCTTAAAGAATTTTTTTTTAATCCTTGATGTTCTGCAATTTTGCTACAAAGTGCAGGTACTGATTTTTTTTTTAAATGTAAACCGTTAGGCATCAAGGATAGTTTCAGTGTGAAGGATCAAGTTTGTCTTAAATTCTGGAAAATTCCCAGAAATTATTTCTCCTTCACTTTTTTCACACCATTGGAGGTAACTTTCAATATATTCTCCATGTCTCCATTTATTTTCACATTTTAGTCCTTTGTCTCTCTGCACTGGATTCCTTGGTAGTACCTTCACCAATTCACAAGTTCTTCTTTAACTATTAATTTTCTAGAGTTATAAAATCCTTGCGTTTTTAAATATTATGACTTACATTTTAATTTCTGGTATTTCTAATTGATTATTTTTATCTCTAGTTCATATTGCTTTCTTTATTCTTGTATTTCTTTCTAAATTCTTATAAAATTTAAAGAAAATATAATTCTTTTAATATTTTCGTCATATGCATTTTAAAGGCTTTGTTGACTCTTCCATAAAATTAATTTATCTGGAGAGAATTTGGGTTTGAATTATGGATTCTTTTAACAGTCTAACTTACTAGTGTGTGTGTTTGAATTTTGGTTTTCAGGTTAATTCTAAGTGGAAGTTTTGCCTTCTGTTTTCTGTCTGTCTCACTTTGTATGACTCTCCCTGTCTAATGATTTTGCAATGGTCTTGATCTGAGTCTCTAAGTTCCCAGTCTAGAACTATGTATTTTAATTTTTATTTAAGATTACTGGTCCACCAAAATACATAAGGATGCTGCAAATCCCATCAAAACGTCAATGGGTGACTTGGCTCAGCATCTCGTTTTAGACTATGTCTATTTACATTTGTTCCTCTAGTACTTCCATTTACTAGAAGCTATTGTCCCAAGAGATATTTGGTAATATTTGTTTTTCCAGCAGACTTTCACAAGTAGCTGGGGGTGAGAAGCCCCAAGTCCCTGGCTTCAAACAATGAGCTAGGTTCTGAAATCATTCCTTTAGTGGAGCACTTTTGGTCCCCTGTTCCTGGAAATGCTGGGCTCCTAAATTCTAATGCGTGAGCCCATCAGGCCCATGGCTTCAATGCCAGTCAAAATTTTTGTTTCTGCAGCATTTCTTTTCCAAGGAGATGTTTATTCATTTATTTATTTTTGTATTTTAATTATCATTGCTTTGTCTTTGGAGCAGAGGAATGTACAAATATGTGAATGTACTGAAACATCTTGACTAGCATCTTAAATACCTATAGTCTTCCTAAAATCAAAATAAGTGATGTACATAAAAGTGATGGCAAGGGAAATTATTCCTAAAGGGGAAATAAATAATTCAAGTGCTTAGCTAAACTTCCTAAGTTTTAACTGCACATTTCTTGGTTGAAAAATGTTTGGGGGAGAATAGTTCCTAAATTGGAGGCAGACATGGGAGGGAAAATACAGCCACAAAACAGGTGAAACCATGCTTTGTATTTGTTTGCAGAATGAATATCCAGAAGGTGCTGTGGAATCTGCTGGAATCTTGTGGGGAAGGATGTCATACTGACCCTCTGTCAATTACTGTGTAGTTGGGATGTGGCATAAATCTTTGCTCATTTGCTCTTAGAAACAAAGGAGAATAATCATTCCACCCAACCTAATAAAAAAAGAAAGGCTCATAGCTTCCTTTATCAGTTGAAGTACAGTTAATTTCTCATAACTGCTAACATAGAAAATCTTAAATTCCATGTAAAGCTAATCACATATATAGGGTTTCAGATTTGCCATGAAGGAATATTTGGAATTAGGAAATATGATATATTTTAAACTTATTCTATTAACTTAACAAAATAGATTTAGTTCTATCGTGTTTTGCTTGCTTCTGCAGATACCATCAAATATACCTTAACCAAGCAGAAAAGCCCTCCCTTCTCCATGGGATTTTCTGTATCATTCTCTCAAGGGCCAGACTGAAATAATGACGTCAAACCATGCCCGTAAGGCTAATGGTTTCAACAAAGATATTCTCATGGAGAGTTTTCCAAATTGTTATACCAGAACTCCAACAATCCAGCTGAATCTTCTGCAGAAATACCCTGGGACTGAGCTTGGTTTCCTCTACCTGCATTTATTGCAAATGACACACAGAAGAAGTGAAATATTTGACAAATATTTGAGGACAGATGTGAGGGTCTTTAATAAGAGATATGGAGCAAGATTACGGAAACCACACCTGAGAATCGAAATGCTAAAGGTATTTTCAAAGTCAAAGTCAAATGTCAACTATGCTGTTTTGCTGGTTACTTAGATTATTTCTGACTTCCATCTTGGTTAATTCAGGCCAAGCCTTTATTGGTAAAATTTTATATATTAAATTATTGAATGTTTTCTTCCATTCACATATACAAAGCCTGAAGTAAAAAGAAAATACATGAAGATTTTTATTCAAATATATTGAGATTTTCATAATGTTCCTAATGTGAGGAATTAGAATATTTTATATTTTTTTCTAATGTATTTGTCATGTATTTTCACATTGGTTAATAATTATAAATCCCAAAGTAGTTGACATTTTTCAATAAAGTATAATCACTATATGGGATCTCAATATTACCACTTCTGTTCAACCTCATATCAGAGATTCTAACCAGTGTAATAAGACCAGAAAAAAGAAATAAAAGGTATAAAGATAGGAAAGGAAAAAATAAAAACTGTTAGTCTCTCTCAACATAATAGTTTATGTAGAAAATCTATTGAACAGTTAGAATAAGTAAATTAAGCAAATCTCCTGGATCCAAGGTTAATATACATGTATCAATTGAATTTCTATGTATGCTAGCAATGAAAAGAAGTAGAAAACTAAAACAAAAACATTAACTATACCATCAGAAACACCTAATACCTAGAAATAAATCTAATGAAAATTGTACAAAACCACAGCACAACAAAACTATATAACCTTATTAAGGGAAATTAAAGAAGAACTGAAAAAAAGGAGGGGTTGCTATGATTATGGACTAGAAGAATTTATATTGCTAGCATGTCAGTTTTCCCAAATTGTTAAGGCACACATAAAAATCCAGCAGGTTTTTTTTTTTTTTTGCAAAACTTGACAAGTTGATTTCAAAGTATATATGGAAAAGCAAAAGACTAAAAATGGCCAAGACAATATCGAAGGAAATGAATAAAATTGTAGGATGTATCCTACCAGATGTGAAGACTTGTTATAAAGCTACAGTAATTAAGACATTATGAAATTGGCACAAAGATTAGACCAATATAACAATGGGATAAAATAGTCCAGAAACACACCCACACCTAAACTGATACTTTATTTGTGACAAAGGTAGACTGCAGAACAGTGAATTAAAGTTGTCTTCTCAGCAAATGGTGGTGGGCCAATAGAATTATCATATGAAAAGATAGTAACTCTTCACCTCTATTTAACAGGATAAACAAAAAATCAATTCTAATTGGGTTGTAGATCTAGATGTGAAGGTGAAACAATAAAATCTCTATACAAGAAAATAGGAAATATCTTTATGCCCTGCAGTAGGCAAAAAATATCTTAAATAGAAGAATCAAAAGAACTATATAAAAAGGAAAATAAAGAAAATTGGGTTATCTGTCAAAACATACCATTAAGAAAGTGAAAATACAAGTTAACAAGTTGGGAGAGATTTGCAATCTATAATAACCACAAAGAACTCATATCAATAAGAAAAGCACAATATAATTGAATAGAAAAAGTCTTCAACAATCATTAGTCATCTGTGAATGTGTATTGAAATCACATTAAGATACCTTTATATAAATACCAGAAAGACTAAAATAGAGGGGGGCGAGGGGTGGGAGAAGGAATAGGAAAGGTAGAGAGAAGAGGAGAGGGAAAAGGAGAGAGAAAGAGACTCTACCAAACATTGGCAAGAATCTGGAGCTACTAAAACTCTTACACACTGTTGCCAGAAAAGTAAATTGGTAAAGCGCTTAGGAAAACCATCTGACATTCTACATTAAAGCTAATCAATATATATCATATGACTTAACAATCCCATTTCACAGCAAAGCATGCATATATTCACTAAAAGGCACATAACGAAAATATTCATAGCAGTCCAATTGTTAATGGCCAAAATCCAAAAATAGCCTGTATGTAGATAAATATATCATGGTACATATGTTTAAAGAACATTATACAACAGTGAAAATGAATGAGCTACCATTCCTTTATGGTTATCTCACAAACATGCTGAAAAAAATAATTCATACCACTTATTTTATTTCTATAAAGTTAAAATATAGGTGAAATCACTCTATTTTATTGGAAGTCAGGATAGTGGATACCTCTGGGGAGGGTTTTTAGTGAGTAGAAGGAGGCATGAGGGAAAACTTCTGGGGTGGTAGAAATGTTCTGAATCTGGATCTTGGCGATAGTTACACAGGTCTCTCCACCTTGTGAAAATTATTTGAGCTATTATGTGCATTTTTCTATCAGTATGCTATACTTAAATTAAAAATTTTTTAAGAAAAAGGAAAAAGAGGATGAGAAGCAAGATGGAAAATGAATGGGTGGAGATTCTACAATTCCAGAGCAATTTTTTTTTTCTTAAATCATAATGTTTGAACCTCATTATGAAAGGGCTGCTTGATCCAGTGGAAAGTGTGTGGCCTAGTGTTTAGGTGACAGTTTTTCAACAGTGACACTATAGATATTTTACGTAGGATAATCCTTTGTTGTGAATGGCTGTCCTGTGCATTTTAGGATGTATACCAGTTAGCACTCCCTTTAGTTTTGACAACCACAGACTTCTCCAGATATTGCTAAATATTCCCTAGGGGGTAAAATTGCTACTGGTTGAGGACCACTGGTTTCCACATCTGGCATGGAATTCTGATTCTAAAACCTACCAGCTGTTTGACTTTGTTTAAGCCTCCATTTCTTCATCTGTAAATGAATGATAACAATACATACTCAATACATTCCTTTCTATTCTCCTACTCTGCGGCTAGCCTCAGAAGTCAAGATCCAATTTTAATGATGCATCTTAAATGAAAAAAACAAAACAGACAAACAAACAAACAAAAAAAAAAACACAAAGAAATTCATTCTATATTCCATGCAATTGGCAGATCAAGGGATTAACATTTGGAAGACACATTTTTAAATTTCTGGCCAAGTTGCAGCTCTAAGGAGAATTGCATAACTGAAACATGTTACGTAGTTTCCATCCGTGGGCTAACAGAAAAATATAAAAAACTGTCAGTTTAGTGTTTAGCCATCCAACCTTAATTTCAGTATGTTAACATAAACTAATGTTCGGACCAAGGCCTTCCTATATTGTTTTTGTTCCTTTTTTGGATATTCTGGCTAATATTTAAGATTTAACTGTCTATTGTATATCTACAAATGCATCCATGGAAGTGCCTAGTGAAATACTTAGCATATAGATATTTCTGTGTTTGTGTTTCTGGAAATTATATTATTGACCTTGAGAGTCCTGAATCTATTATTATAAATCATTTGGTAATTTTTATACAATTTTTATTTTAAATTCACAGAAGTTTCACAAATCTCATTCTTTTTTCAAATTTTTCTTTTATTAAAACTTAAACCCCTTTGTTTTGACTTGGACTTCTTGCATCATGAATGTCTATGGGCAAACTTTACTTTCCACTATTTTCTTAGGAGTGCAGGTCTGCAAAGGAGAAATAGCAATTTCTGGAAATCCTTGGAAACTTCCAAGAGTCCTAGTAGCCTGACAGTCTGCTTTTTTACTCTGTGAAAGTTGCCAAATGTCACACACAGTTGACTTCCCATTTGGAGACAGTGTTGCCACAGAGAAAATGGGCTTTGAAATCAGTCAAGTGACCTGGTTTTAAATGCAGAATTTCCTACTTGCATTTGCGTGACTTATGAAAATACTTAATACATCTGCACTTCAATTTACTTATCCATCAAAACAAAGAACTTTGTATTATTTACCTTTTGTTGAGTTAGAATAATGCATGGAAAATACACAGACTTGTACATGATATATGTAGATATGGAATAGTATAAATTTTCTCCCTTATTCCTTTCTGTCCTTTGTAGCTCTTGAAGGTGTTTACCAATCCTGCTAATCTGCATCCTGACTGTATGCTCCCCCCTTTAAGGGTCATTTTTTAGACTCCTTTTCATTAGCTCACTGTGGGTATTATCTTCCTTTTGACTTTGAAAGTTTAATGAGCATAGATGAAGGGAGTGGATTGTTTGCTTCTTTCTTCTTTCAAATGTGTACCAATTATATGTACTAATACTCCTTCCATTTTTTTCTCGCATTTGAGCAATGCTTTCATCGAAAAGGATGAGTTCTGCTGTCACCTATTTTCCTTCTGGATAGAAGCACAGTGGGAAAGAAAAAGAGGCACCAGGGATGACACTCCAAGACACCGTGTAGCCCCTGGGACAACCCAGCCACTTTAAATAAACTTTGCTATTCTTGCTTAAGAAGAACAGATTGACTTCCCTAGACTCATGGTTCCAAAATACATTTCTTACAAATCATCGTTTTTCTCAGCAACACTTGTTTGTAGGCAGAGAAGAATGCATTGGTTATGCAACGAGACATCAACCAAAAATATTCCAGGTGATTCAATGAATATTATGCGACAAATGAGTCTTCAGATAACTCTCCATTTTAAAGCTGATCTTCATGGTTTTTATAAGAATAGAGACAAGAACATTCTTTGCCTAATTACAATTTGCCTACAGCTTGATGCTATCTTAGTGGGTGTTTGCAGCAATAGCTCCATACCTCCTTTGCTGCCAGTCCCTGGCAGATACAGACTTCTTATGACAAAGCTCTTTCTTGAGGCCATACAAGTAAGGCAGTGCCTTATGGTACATGTGCACTGATTGAAGAAATCCAAGGAAACATATTTTTTTTAAAAGTCAAAATATAGTTTGTTCAAATAGTCAATGTTAGTAATTTTGAAATAAGGAAGATGGAAAAGATAATGATACATATCATTATGTAAGAAAAGTAAAAATAAATGAGCTCACAATAAGGTTTTTAATGCTTGGGATTCAATTCTCAGAGAGTTATGTCTCATCTCCTTAATTGTCAAAGAAAAATAATTGCATTTAAGTTAATTTGACCAAATCTGATGGGAATTTTTGAGAGCTGTTTTGAAGTAAATCTTGAAACAGAGCAAATTTCAAAAACAATCTCTTTAAACATCCAACATATACAAGAGAGTATAGAATGAGGCTATTTTCTTTAGTATAAAATAGTACTTTGCTGTCTGAAGAAGTGTCATATTTTCTGAAATGCTGCAAAATTATTTTGCTTCGTCAACAAATACATCTTCATTGTTGCCTTTTCTTCAGCTTTTATGTAACTTTTCTAGTTCTCCCACTAATTCTGTTAGGTAGGCATTGGGGATCACAATTTACAGATGAGAAAATTGAGAGTGGAGAACTGACTTGCTAGAAAGTGGTAGAGCAAGATTTGAACCTAGAGCTGACTCTGATGTATATTCTCTTTAACTCCATCATGCTTCCTCTATTCATATATATTTATAATAATATATCCTCTGCATTATCTATATGATTCACAAATTTTTTTAGATAGATGTCTTTATCTGCCATCTCAGCAGCCTCTAGATCTGATCGTAACCAATGCTGCTTCTTCAATGAGATGACCAGGGTTAGCCAAGTTTGAAGGAAAACTGGTCCACCCATCTCAGGGGGCTGCAAAGAAACAGGTAGCAGGCAATCGGAAGGTGGATCTCTACCTTGTGTGGCCCATTACTCCTCCCTTGGCTTACATTTAGAATAGATTTGGGAAATGGGAGAAACACAGTTGGAAAGTCAGACTGCACTTTGAGTTGACACAACCCCTGACTGACCATGTGCTTATGGACACTGCCCACGAAGTTGCTGCAATGCTCACTTACATGCCATTTGTATGTGGGCAGTTGCTTTGCCAAAGTTACATTTTTCACATACAGTAGTATTCCATTTGAGTCACCATAGTGCTTTATCTATCCTACCATTCTGAATTAATGCAACTGATCTTCCAGAAGGCTGCCGTCAAAACTTTAGGAGGAAAATCAGATTATTGATGGTTTTGGTCTGTTTGTTTTTAACTTGATTATTGATGGTGTACTGACTCTTAAACTCAACAAAAGTACACTCTGTACTGCTGATAATGAATTTTTCATAAGAATAGCCTGATTTTAGTCCTTATTCTACAGTTAACCTAAGGAGGTTAACCACAATCAGGTGGAAAGTTCTGACTATTTTGACAGTCAGTTGCAAAAGAAGATGAATTGTTGGTTTTTCAAAATTCCTTCCCTCAAATAAAATTATACTACTAGCCAGATACTTCAACAAGTTGCTTGGAAAAGATAAGGGACAGAAAAAGAATATTAATTCAGAATTATTTCAACTTTAGAAAATCAAAGGGTGAGGGTATTTCAGTTCTTCAGGGTGTGTGTTAAACTGGGGAACAGGGATAGCTTCTTGGTCCGTTTAGCTCATCTCAATCTTAGGAAATCTCCCCTGCCCCCATTTGTCAGGTCCTACTTCATTGTATTTTTTTCTCAGTATTTTGTGTGTGTGTCGTCCACCTTTTGGAGAGGTCTTAATTTGGGGCAAATGATATTTCAGAGTAGCTGGGTTGGTGGAGTGGGGAGTGGTAACCAGTAGTGACTAGGTCTTTTCTCCCAGCACAAACATCTTATTTGGAAGATTTTGTCTGTCTTCACTTAGAGCTGCTTTGCTGGAATCACCCCAGTGTTAGAAATAGAAGTGGAATGTGGGGTGCTGAGCTGTTGTTTCCAGAACTTGAAGCAGATGAGTGTTTTTCTTTTAACTAAGTTCCCATTTTCTCTGCAAATTCTAATGAGGTGAAATAAGAAGGCTTTTAAACTCTCACATCAGATCTTAGAGTAAACACTTAGTTAAACTGCACTTCATGACCTGATAACAACAGGTCAAATAACAATGTGACTTCAAATATAGCTTCCATCAAAGTTTTGACATGAAAAAAGATTTCTGATTGTAGCTGAGGCCAGAGTGCGAGACAGAGAATCAATACAGAAATGAATGTAGTGGCTCCTTGGAGTCTGCTATCTTGGCATTTGACTAGTTGGCATCTTTGTGATTCTGACCCTGCTAGTGCATAAGTATGCTGTGGAGCTTTTAAAAGCACCAGTGTCAGTTGCAATGTCTCCACCACCCACTCCCAGCCCAATCCTGACACTGCATCAGTTGATCTAGGGTAGGACTGGTGGCATTCCATTTTAAAGAAATTCATAAGTCAATCTGATGGTCAACCAGTTTGTATTTTGGATCCATCACTTAACTAGCAGTGTGAATTTGAATGCATCTTTTCACCTCTCCATACTCTAATTTCTTCATTCAGATGATATAAGCTAGAACAGTTTAAGCAATGTCATTATTATTATATTAGAGAATATAAAATATAATTTAAAAAAGTTTTAGATAATCATGCGATTCATGGTTTTAAAGTCTGATCAACTTTACTCCTAGTATTTGCAGTAGTGGTTTCAATCAGGTGGACAAAGGTGTGTTAGTTAACCTTAGAACTAGGATTTTAATTATTCCCCATCCACAATGCAGTGGTACAGTGGAGGGGAATACTTTCCCAGGGATTTCCATCTTATTCCAGTGTTCAATTATTTTATGATGCACAAGATTGCCTAGTTTACTAGAGTATAATGATTAAGCACACAGAGTAAATTCAAAGTACTTGAGATTTTTGCTCAGATTTCACTACCTTCTATATTTAAGACCTTGTATAAGTTATTTAACCACCTTAACACTCACCTGTAAAATGCAAGCTCCCTGGGGCAGGGACCTGAGCTATCTCATTTTCTGTTGCATCCTCAGCTTCTGGAAGAATGTCTGTCACAAGTAGGTACGCAAAAAATATTGTTTGAATGAGAATATCAGTGAATAACAAATGGGTAATAATCATACCTACCTCTTAGAGCTGTTGTGAACATTAAGTGAGATAATTTAATAAAGTAGCTAGCATTGTGCTTGGGATTAGGAGGTGCTGCACATACATTCTGTTAGTGCCATTGTCTCCTTGGAAGTCATTAAGGTGAAAAAGTTCCCTAGCCTGGCTGTAAGTCAATATCTTATAAAGTCAGTGACATTTATTAGGACCCAACAGTTAAGGCTTCATATTAATTGCTATGACAGATATACTTCTCCTTAATATTATCCTCTATTTAATACAGTTTTCAAGCTCCTTGAAAAGATGAGAGTTCTGTTTATTCTCTTTTTGGCCTCTTCTTTCCTGCATCCCTATCCATTCTCCACCCTTCTCTGCTCTCTTTCAGAAGCTGACCACTATGAACCATATCCCTCTGGCTCCCATGCCATCTACTGCCCTCTGAATTTAGCCAATGGGAAGAAATCACTGGGTGTCTTCTACAGCCGGAGCTCCCATCAGATGTCCAACCTCCCCAGCTCCATATCTGACAGGGTTTAGTAACTGTTGTCTCCTCATTGCTTTAGGCCTAATGCTTGCAAAGGCTTCTTGTTGATGGTGGCCATTGGGTTCTTCATATGTAATATTAATTCTTCATATGTAATAGTAATTCTTCACTAATTACATTCAGTTAAACCTTTCTGTGTGTGCCATCCATCTCATGATACAACTGATACAAAGAGCAAATGTGTCCTTTATTCTTGGTACTGAAGACAAGGAGATGCTGAGCACATTTCCCCTTCTAGCATTGTCTAAGCTAGGACAGCCACGTGTGTGGCAGAAACTGCAACAGCTGAGGGCACTGTGCCTCACTAGTCTCTGGCAACAGGTTTCTTTGAAATGTGAGAACACACAGAATCTGGTAGTTCAGTGAAAGGTGTATGGGCGGGAGAGGCAAGGCGGGTGTGGTGAATGGAGCATCATGACACGGTGTGACATAGCTCTGCATTTCCAAAGTGGAGAAGTCACCATAGTTCATCTTCCCTGACACTTCTGTTCTTGCAACTTGGCCATCACTAAAACATGAGACAAAGCCCGAAGCTATGCATGTTGCTATTATGCAGACATACGTTAATTTTTGGGTCTTCCTTGGCAGGAGTAGCGGGCTACTCATCTCCTAAATAGCATCCTGTGATCTTCTATATATGCCTATGCTTATAATGGTATAATATACCAATGCATTGCTTTGTGATCTTTAAAGGACTGTTTAATATACTAATAAAAGTTATTTTTTCTTGGATGGAATCTAGGGGAACTGTGATTATTGTTTTAAATTCTAAGGTATGTCAGGCCAATAATTATGATTAGCCTATTTTACAGGCATTAAACCAGTACCTTGGAATAATATAATCTTTACATATGTTCGATTCCCTTCCAAGTATAAATCAGAACTTATGCTCTTCCAGGTTTGGATTTTGGAGGCATATTCCATTCTGAACAGGTCTAATAACTACCTATGAAATTTGCAAGTCGAGGCAGCCCAACTGCAGAGCAGCAGGGGTAAATTGCATGTAGGGAAAGATGTGTTTGAAAAATAATAGTTTAGGAAAAGAGGACATTTTTTGAGGGCAAGTAGGCGAAAATAAAGGTAGAAAGACGAACTGGGAACAATTTATGGACAGACTTGAATGCTGTTCTCTGTAGCTTGAGTTTGCAGAAAGAGAGAGAAGTAGCCAGGTCTAGCCGAAAAATTGGTAAGAGGTGTACAAGAGTTACTACTTGCTAACTTTAACATGCATATACACTTACCTCAAAGAGATAAAGAAACAACCTACCAAGATTATATCAACAAGGCCAAGAAATGTGACATTTTAATCTTTATGCAGCAGGGAGTCATTAAACATTTTAGAACAAGGGAGTAACATGAGCTATGCTGTACTTTGTAAGAAATTATTTGGAACAGTATGTAGGATACATTGAATAGAGATCAACTAGGGAAATGTTGCAGTGATTCTGGTATGGGGTTAGGAATGCCTGGATGATAATATTTAACAGTATGGATGGGAAAGAGAGGGCTGTGAGAAAGAAGTAACCAATTGTGAACCAAGATGCAGGGGAGGGAGGTGTTTAGGGAAACCAAGAGGTTAAAATATTTCTGAGATGTTTTTAGGCTCCAAGACAGAACAATGACGAAATTTTGTAAGGGAACATATTGAAGAAGAGGGGAGGAGATGGGAGAGATGGTGAAGGCATTTTAAACCAGCTGGATTTAAGGAGCTGGCAATGTATGGTTTCTGTGCAAGAGCTGGAAGATCTGATATGGAATTTGAAAAAGGATTTGGAGGTATAGATATCAATCTGAGGTTCATATGGTGACATACATGCTGTTGAAATCAACAGAGGATCAAATGTGTTGTAGAAAATGAGGTAAGAAAAAACTTTGGAGCATGCTTATCAGTTGAGGGCTGAAGAACAAGCAGCTGTAAAGTACTTACATTCCAGTTTAAGCTTTACAAGTGCTTCCTCATGCATTTCCTAATTTGACCCAATGATAACCCTGAAAATGCAAATATAGTGTTAAACCCCCAGAAAAGAATGCCCAGATATGTTGAATGATTTGCCTAGGGTCAGTAAGTATGAGGCAGACTCAGAAGTAAAATCCAGGTCTTTTGATACTTCAGCCCAATACCCATTTTGCTGTCTTTACATGCCAACATCCTTTAAAGGGAGCTATTCAAATGGTGCTTTACTGATTTCTAGGGATTTGCCAACACTCCCTTAAAAAGCCCTCCCTGAGTTGAAGAATATGGGGGCTGGGGGACTGAAGGATAGTCAAGGAGACAGAATTCAGTGTCATTTCAGCCAGATCAGCTCCATTCACAAACCAAACTTCAGTGTAATGTTCTGTTTGTAGACGGGATTTCATAGCTGATACCAGTGCACAAACACAGCCCTCAAGCACTCTTTGATGTTGCCAAACTATTCCTAAGAATGACTCACCTTTTCAGAAGGACTGATATTATTCTATAAAAACTTCTTACTTTCCCTGAGGAATTATCACCAATAAAATGCATTTTCAATATCATTTATATCTCTTGTATTCTGCTATTCTAAAACCATATATGATAGGTGGTTACAAGTTGGAGTGGTAGGATATTGTATTATTCTAAGGGGGCATAGCATGGTCTCAATGGTTGGAAAGAATTCTTTTACCTTTTTCAGCACTTAATTTACCAAGAGTAACTTAAAATTGAAGTGGAGAGATTCCTTGGATTTAGTTATGCATCCTAAAAGAGTTTTTGATAGGATAACAAAACACAAGCACACATACACACATGGTAATCTGCAATGCATAAAATGCATTTCAATTTTACAAGGTTTACCACTTTTCCTTTATTATATGCCTTGTACATTCTTAGAAACTAGTATAGTCATAACGATGTGAAAAAGTTCTTCTTGAACTTTTGCTTTAATTCAGAAAATATCATGGAAAGCAAATTTGGATTCCATGAAGGTCAAGATTTGAAGTAACTTTCAATATGATTTAAAGTTAATGAATCTCTTTCCTTTAGTGATGAAAAATCTATAGAAGAACTCACTCAAAGAAATAAATTAGTCACCTAATTATGGAGAAAGACCCCAAGAAGGATCAGCTGAAGGAAATCAGGCATCCAATAGTTCTTGAAGGACTGCAAAGCCCTGGAAGAAGGAAAGGACACTAACATTTACCATGCATCAGATACAGAGCAAATGGCTTTAACTGTAGTGCTTGATTTGATTCTCCCATTAACTTTAGGAAATAGAAATTATCAGCATTTTACCCATGGAGATATTGATGCCCAGAGAAATGAAGATAGAAGCCCAAGTACATGTAGGGGACTTGGATTTTGACCCCTTATCAATTTTATTGCTAAGCCTATTCCAGGATTCCTCCAAACAGAATCTTAGATTAGTGAACAAAGACACTGGGAAAAACTTGTTTACCTGATTGACCTCCATGTCAATCAGGGTTCAATCAGAGAAGCAAAAGAATGGAGAGTTACATATGATAAGGGATTTATTATATGGGTGTGAGGTAATGCGGTTGAAAGAGCTGATCTTATAGTTTATGTGAGGCGCTAGAAGCTGAAATCCAGAGGGTAGGCGGTAAAAGAGAATGCAGACTTGAAGTGGGGGAAGCAGTGTCAAGCTAGAACCTGCAAGGCTGAGTTTGAACCCTCAAGGATGGACTGGAACCTGTGTTAGTCTCTCACCATCTTCAAGCCCCCAAGTTGATGATGAGGGTGCCCTCTAAAAGAAGCTGGAACCCTTCATCAGAGAGCTAAACGTACACCTGACCCTGAAGCAAAACATCGAGCAGGAGGTGGAGGAGCTGTGGTCCCAGCTACTGCGTCCCCAACCAGGAGATCCAGCCTAGCAGCAACATCAGGGTGCCATGCACAGACCTCCGAAGAATAAAGGAATATAGATGCTCCTCCATTTGGGCCTTCCAAACTTCATGCAAAATGTTTCCTGTGGCCCATGCTAAAGGAGCTTCTGGAAAACGAAGACAGGCAGGCTCTATTTATGCACCATTTACCTGGCCTCTCCCTAGAACTCCATCCCAGTTTCTTAGTCACAAATGCATTTTGGAATGCAAGTAAGAGTAAAATTATTGTCCACAAAGTAAATAATTTGCAATTATATGGTAGTTCAACTATTATTATTAAAATATGACAACTTTCATAGCTGATCCAGTCTTCCTGTCTATAAGAATCTTTATGCTGTCATTAAATAATTTTAACATATTTTATTATTCAGATTTCCCTCCCCAATAAATGCATCTCTCCCATGTCAATAATAATACATTACACCTCTTTAAACACCATTTAAAACAATTATAGAAATAAACAGAATTGAATGAAATACCTTGGGAATTCAAGTGGTATAGATTTTATTTAGCTAATCGTCTGTGGATTCAGTTGACAATCAAAGCATTAGCAAAATTAATACCTTCAGTTTATATCCTCTGCTAGAAAAATTATAATTGTTGTGGATATTTTTCATTCTTTTGTCTACTTGTTTTTGGTGTTTTTGCTCACATCTTTGACTTTATATTAATAGGAGATGCACAGAATTGGGTTAATCATAAACATTGGTTCATAAAGTACTATAATCATTTGTCCTACAAGGCCTTCTTTTATTATACTTATTTTATTTGCTTATCATTTAGTAATATGATGAATTTCCACAAATCTACCACCCAAAACAAAAATTACCAATAACATACATCTACTTAAATACTTCTAGTGTATCTCACTCCCCTATCTTCCCATTATAGGTAACCACCGTCCTGAACTTTGTGTTTGGCATTGCCTTAAAAAAGATTCGTATGTATATATGTACTCACACATGTATATATGCACATATACTTACACATATTCATGTGTGTGAGTAGTTTTGATGCTTATACACACATTGCACACATATTTATACCTAAAAATGCATTGTTGTATTTTACTTGTTTTTGAATTTTATAAAAATGGTACCTAGTTTCTTTTGGGACTTGCCTTTCTTACACAATATGTTATTAAAGTTTAACAGTGTTGTATAGCAGGCTATACATTCATTCATTTTCACTGCTGCATAGCATTCCATTGTGTGAATATATGATACTTCACTTATCCATTGTCCTCTAGTGAGCATAGGTTTTTGTTTTTCCTTTCAGTTTTTGCTTTTACAAAGTGCTGCTGTGAGCATTTTATACAGTTTCTTTGGGCCATGTACCTGGGAGTGGACATACTGAGTAATAGAATATGGCAAATTTCAACTTTAAAAGATATGTCAAATTGTTTTGCAAAGTGAATACACTAATTTTCATCCCCAGCATCACAGTATATCATATCTCCTTAATCCACATGCTGTCCAACATTTGAAATGGTCAGATTTCTATAATATCCTCATTTGAATAGTATATTCATTTGAATAACTTTTTAGATTTGAATAGTATATTCAGTCTATACTAATTCATTTTAATAGTATGTCATTGCAGTGTTGAGTATTTCTCTGAGTACTAATGAGGTTGAGCATCTCTTTATAAGCTTACATTGGCTGACATAGTCATTACTTACTCATGCTTTTTTTATACTTTCTTTTGGGTTGTTAGTATTTTTCTTATTGAAATGTATGATTAGATATTCATGATACTGATACCGTGATAAGTGTGTTGTAAATAATTTATTCCAATTTATGCTTGTGTTTTAACTCCAATTTTTTTTCTTTTTTTATGATGTAAAGCTCTCAGTTAGAATGATGTTTATTCTGGGTTTTATCAGGTTACCAAATTCACTTCCTTTAGCTTATTAACATCTTCTTTTTAAAATAAGAATAGTTATTGAATTTTGTTAGATGCTTTTTCTTGTGTCTAGTTAATGATCCTAATTTTTCATGCAATCTCTTTTTTAATCATATTTTTTATTGTAGAATATAACATATATACATGGAAGTGATAACTTTCCAAGTGCAATTTAACAAGTAGTTACAGAGCAACTTCAAAGAATATTATAGGTTACAGTTCCACAGTTTCAGTTATTTCCTTATTGGTAGGAATGTATAATGGTACAGCCACTGTGCAAGACAGTTTGGCGGTTCCTCAGAAAACTATATATTGAGTTAACCTATGATCTGGCAATTCCACTTCTTGATATATACTCAGAAGATCTGAAAGCAGTTACACAAACAGATATTTTTGCACCGATGTTCATGGCAATATTGTTCAAAGTTGCCAAGGGATGGAAACAATCCAAGTGTCCTTCGACAGATGAGTGGATAAACAAAATGTGGTCTATACATACGATGGAATACTATGCAGCAGTAAGAAGGAACAAGGTCCTAAAACATATGGCAACATGGATGAACCTTGAAGATATAATCCTGTAATCTCTTAATGGTTGAATAATATTTATAAATTTTCTAATCAACCATCCTTTCATTCATAAGGTAGTCCCAACCTGGATGTCATGTATTGTTTCTTTATACATCCTTAGATTCTATTTGTAAATATTTTGTTTAGGATTTTTGCACTTATATTCATGAACAAAAGGGTATTCATTTTATCCTTGTCTGGTTTTGTATCAAGGTTGTACTGACCTTTTAGAATCAGCTAAGGATTCTTCTCTTGTTTTCTATTCTCCAGAAAATTATATTCAAATTTGGAATAGTTTGTTCCTTAAAAGTTGGGTGGAACTCACTTGTAAGACATCTGGGGCCTGATGTTTTCTATATGTAAATATGTGTCTTCGTTTGCAAGACTGCTATGACAAATACCACACCATGGGTTGGCTTAAGCAATAGTCATTTATTGTCTCATGGTTTTGAAGACTAGAAGTCCAAAATCAGGGCATTGGCAAAGCTACCTTTTTCTTCCCAAAGTCTGTAGGGTTCCCCATGCTGGCCTGCATCTCTGTCTCCCACCTCGTGGCCATCTCTCTCCTGATGTCTGCTCTTCTAGTTTCTGCTGACTTCTGGCTTCTGGCTGCTCTCTTAATAAGGCCACCAGTCATACTGATTATGACCTGCCCCCATTTAGTTTGACCACACCTAAATAGGATCTTAAAATATCCAATTCACGCATGAGTCCACACCTTAACTAATAATACATCTTCAAAGGGTTCTGTTTACAAATAAGTCCACACCCACAGGAACATTGATAAAGAGTAAGAACATGTCTTTTGAGGGGGCACATAATTTAATCTACCACAGTGTATTTCCCTGCTGGTTCAATTTTTAAATAGTTGTAGGAATTATTTCTTCTTTAGTTTCTCTTGGCAAGTTAGAATAATCTCGGAATTTGTTCTGTGTTTTCGTTAAGTTTTATAATTTATTGACATAAAATTGTTGATGATGTTCTCATATAATTTAATCTTGGCCTCATCTATGTCGTATTCCCTTTATCATCCAGCGTGTTCTTTATTTATATTTTTTTTCCTTTCTCTCTATATATGTTTCTTTCTCTTTCCTTTTTTTTTTTTAAATCAATCTCACAAGCAGTTTATTTTGAACCAAACTTAGCTCTATTGATCCTCTCAATATTCCATTTCATTGATTCCTGCTTTTATCTGTTATATCCATCTGTCTACTTTCTTTGGGTTTATTATATTATTCTTTATATTCTTTATATATATTCTTTATATAACCTTATATATATTCTTTATATAACCTTAAAAGTTGGAAACAACTCATGATGTTTTTCTTTTGTAACACAATCACTTAAAGCTAACCAGACTGCAAAACACTGCTTTCATTGTTTCTCACATGTTTTAACGTATAGACATTTTTTGCTCATCAGTTCTAGGATTTTTGTTTTGTTTTTAATTTCATTATAATTTCTTCCTTGACACATGGATTAAGTAGAAATGTATTCAGCAATTTCTCAATATATGAGGATTTTAAAAATGTGTCTCTTTGTTATTAACTTCTCCTTAATTACATATCATCAGGATCTGTTTTGTGTGACACCTATCCTTTGCAATGACTTTAAAAACATTCTGTATGTCCTTGAGCAGAACAAATATTTTCTAAGTATTGGATGCTGAATTCTATGTATAGCTAGCTATTAGATCAAGCTTTTGAATATGTCTTAATCTTCCTTATTTTTATTGATTTTTCTGTCTGCTTGCTATCAATAATAATTGAGAGAGCTGTTTTTCAAGTTCTCCCTATGTTGATTGACTTGTCAAATTTTCATGCAGTTTTAACAGCTATTGCTAGCTACATTTTGAGTCGGTTTTGTTATTGTATACTAGTTAACGTATCTTCCTAGTGCATTAAATCTTTTATCAGTGCCTAGCTACTTCTATATCCCACTGATTCTCTTTGTTCTTAAAGAATATTTGGTCTATGAATAACAGCTACTCCAACTTACTTTTGGTTATTATTTTCCTAATGTATCTATTTTATCTTTACACTTTTATGTTGTTGGTTTTCTTATTATTTAGATATACTTCTTATAGACAACATCTAACTAGATTAAAAAAATCCTATCTGACAATCTTTTAATTGGTGAGTTTATGTACACTGCATTTTTATTGTGATTAACTACCATCTTGCTTTCAAATTTGTTTGCTGTTTCTGTTTCTGTTTTCTCCATTCTTGACCTCCTTTTTTTATCAGGGGTTTTTCCCTCATATCATTCCTTTTTCTTTTTTTCTCAAACAGTCTGGAGTTTATATGCTTTATTCCTATTCTTTTAGCCACTTTCATTACATTTTCACCATGCTTAATTAACTTAAAGTCAGGAATTAACAATATCTTGACATGCTTTTCCTTGAGAAATATAATTTTTGGAGCACTTTAGTGCCAGTTTACTACCTTCCAAATTATATAATACTATTGTCCAATATTTCAGTCTTGCCATTTCTTTCTGCCTCATATATCCAATACTATTATTATTTTACTCAGTAATTGTTAGTTTGGATTTTCCTCCATTTGTTCAACTTTCCTTCTTAAATCACAGACTGTCCTTGGATTATTTTCTTTTTACTTCAAGTATTTCCTTTAGAAGTTTCCCTGTTTATAAATATTACAATTTGCCCTTATTCTTGAAACATAGTTTTGGTAGGTACACAAATCTAGATTGAAATTTAATTTTCATGTTCACAATAATTATTCTATGGTCTTCTATTTCTATTGTTGTTCTTGAGAATTTTGCTTTTACTCTGTCGATTCCTCACTGGCTGCTTTCAAGAAGCTCTCATTGTCTATGGTATTCTGCAGTTTTGCTACAATATGGCTTTGGATAGAATTTCTTTTCATTTATCCTGTTTCAATAGGTTATGCTTCAAGGATCAAATAACCTATATTTGTCACCAAATCTAGAAAATATTACATCCATCATTTAAAAATAATATTACCTCTCTTTCATTATCTCTATCTTTTCTTCCTTAAATTCCAATTAGATGTAGTTTATACCTTTTCATTCTAATCTCCATGAGTTTTAATCTCACTTTCATATTTTCCATCTCCTTTGCAGCATTCATTCTAAATAAATAATTCACTAAATTTCAGTTTGTTGACTTTCTTTAGATGTTGGTAATCTGCATTTAACCTGTCCTTTTTTTTTTTTAATTCAACAGTTATGTTTTCATTTCTAGAAATTCCATGTGATTGTTTTTTATTTGTCTGCTCATTTTTAAAGTTTCTTGTTACCCCCTCTTTTTGTAATTATAGCTTTTATTTCTTCTCATATATCGTATGCAATACTTGAAGGGTACACGTATGTATCGTTTCTTTTTTCTACTCACTTTCACCCATAGTGGCTTGCTTCCAGTGTTTTGGGAATCTTTCTGTGTCAACTTATTGATCTTATTCTGTGATGATCCCTGAGGATACTTGAGGGGGAAGGGGGTTGCTTCCTACTTTTCCAGGTAGCTATTGAGTATATCTCATGTACATTTTGGTTTAGAGCAGGAATAACAGATTGTAATTCTGCAGCTCCTATCTCTTCCAATGTTCTGTATCCCCACAGCAGTGTTGTTGTTGGGATCTCCTCCTATGTCTGCTGGTGTTGCTGCCCTGGTTCCCAGCTGTTCCAATTCTCCACTGCTCAGGCCTCAGCTACTGCCTCTACATCTTTAGCTCTGGGCCTCCCAACTCAGCCTCCTCAGTAGCCCACCTCAGGCTCACTTCTTCTAAAATTCCAGATCCTAACACCCAGGAGCTGTGCAAGAGATGTAGAGGGCTTGTCCAGTGACTAGGGATAATGGTGTTAAGGAAATAAGCTGAGAGTCTCCATTGAGGCAATTCTGTAGCATGTTTTGGGCATTGTGCTGGTTTGAATCTATTATGTCCTCCAGGAAAACAAGGTCCTTTAATACAGTCTTATGGGGGGGGGGCAGACTTAATAGTCTTGATTAGAGCGGAAACTTTTGATTGAGTGTTTCCATGGAGATGTGACTCACCCAACAGTAGGTGACAACTTTGATTAAATTATTTCCATGGTGACTCACCCAACTGTAGATGAACCCTTTGACTACGTTATTTCCATGGAAGTGTGGACCCCGCCCATTCAGGGTGGGTCTTGATTAGTTCAATGGAGTATTTAAGAGAGTTCAAGAGCTGACACAGATGCTGATGCTTGGAGATACTTGGAGATGCAGACAGAAAGATGTTTGGAGATGCTAAGCTAAGAGATGAAGACCTGAGTTTGCCCTGGAGAAGCTAAGAGAGGACTTCCAGATGCTTAGAGAGAAACACCCTATGAAAACCAAGTAGAGAGCTGAAAGCAGCTAAGAGAGACAAAAAGCCCAGAGACGTTTTGAAGAAAGCCATTTTGAAACCAGAACCTGGGAGCAAAGGACCAGCAGATGCTAACACATGGCTTCCCAGTTGACAGAGGTGTTCTGGACGCCATTGGCCTTCCTTCAGTGAAGGTATCCTCTTGTTGATGCCTTAGTTTGGAGACTTTTGTGGCCTTAGAACTGTAAATTTGTAACCAAATAAATCCTTTTTGTAAAAGCCAATTCATTTCTGGTGTTTTGCATAATGGCAGCATTAGCAAACCAGAACAGGCATATTTTTTTGAATGTATAGTTTCTAACTGGCTCTCTAACCATCCTGGATATTCTGAAGCAACCTAACATTTTCTCTTAAATGTCAATTTTAGAGTTGATTTCTGTTCTTTACAACTAAGGCCCTGTCAGATACAATAATGCAACACCTGGTTATGATCCTCAGATCCACTGAAGATACAGTGAAATGACTGGAAAGTTCTCATTGGACACTTCCTCCATGTTGAAGCCACCTGGAACTCTTACTTAAGATTCAGAAGGTGGGTGGGGATTGTCCGGGCTGCAGAAAACAGGAAGTTCCATTGGTGGGGGAAAACATCTTGATAATGTGAACTTCTCTTTTGCTGCTTTATAATATTAAGAGTATATTATGAAGATTATGTTATTAAAATTTTTCTATAAGTATTTTAATGAGTGTAGAGTAAGCTTATAGACTATAAATTATTTGACTAATCTAGACCAAGAAATTGAAAATTAATTTCAATGCTCTGGTACAAATTTCTACCTCAACTCATAATGAGAAAGTATTAATTCCTTTAAACAATAAACATTTGGGATCGAATATCCAGTTTTTAAGTAACTGATTGAGAATCAGAAATCAAATTTAAGAGTATTTTCAAAATCATTTTGACTACATGTGTCCATTTTTCTTTTTCTTTATGAAGTTCAAATGGTCCCAGAAAGCATTTGATCAACTCTGCTCCACTCTGTTTTATACATGGAGAAATTGGACTCAGAGATGTTAATTGGTTAGTTCTGATGTTAACATATGGCTCCTCAAGTATTTTTCACAAGTTCCACCAAACTTATTATCTTATGACTAACAAATCAACAGTTACATTTATTTTTCTTCTACTTTTCAACTTCACTGCCCCATTTAAAAACAAATAATGCAAGCTATTAATAAAAAATCATCCTGATGTTATTGTTCAAGGAAACATGAGAACAAGGGAAGCATTGAACTTATGCCAAATGGGCTCTCTACCTATTTGTTTATCTTAGCTAATAATTTTCTTGTTTTTGGAAAAACATTTCAAATGCCTTTAATGTAGACTGTTCCTTAGACTATTACCTACATACTTTTCCATTCTCTCATTATTCAGAAGCCATTTAAGAACAGGCCCATTGGACCATGTCCACGGCTAGAAAGTGGTTTGCATTTGTTTACAATGCTTGTGGTCCACACAATCTCAGAAGTATTTGAGAAAAAGTTTAAAAATGTTTGTCCTTTAAAACTTCAGAAAAACCAAGGAACTAGCTAGCAAAATACATGGTTCAATATATAGCATTTTTTTTGATATTCTAAAGCTTTGAAAGTTTTACTGCATAGCTTCTTAAAATTAATTGAAATTTTTTTAAGATATTTGTTTTTCTTATTCCCTTGTTTTGTTTCAAATGTTTTTTTAAATTTTTTGATAAACAAAAGTTTTTTTTTAATAAAATTAATTGAAGTTAATTATTAATTCAAGTGATTAAATGGCCAGACTTGTGGATTTTTAAGTTATACCCAACTCTTTTGGGAAATTGGTTATAGTATAATATGGGAAAATATTATAATTCTAATTTTGAACTTTTTATATTTTACTTGAAAAAAAAAGAATTAGCTAAGTAAATTAATTTAATGCACGTGAGGGCATAATGAAGCATGTTTGATTCTCCAAAGAAAATTTTGTTTTAAGGCTATTTTGTAGTTTTGTTACTTGAGGGTATCAATGTGAATTTTAATTACATTCTAAATATACAAAAGAAATTCCAATAAAAACCACTTTAATGAATTCTAATTGCTATGTAAACTTGGAAAGTAATGGCATACCCTTCTTTTTAAATACAGGACACCTTCTTCCAGAGTTACATATTAAATAAATGCCTGTAAATATTGAATTCTCTGAAAATTTAATTTTAAAATTAAAGTATTTGAGTCATGTTTTGTGCTTCTTTATGGTTTTCTTTTTTTATTAGATAAGTATGCAGAAAAGCATGAAGAAAGTGCAGAGTTCCCATAACTCCCCTATTATTAACATTTTACATTAGTGTAGTACATTTTTTCCAACCAATGAAAGAATATTTTTTGATGCTTTTCTTATTATATTTAGGAAAATGTCTCAATTGGTTGCTAAACTGCCTTTAATACCCATTTTAAATTAAGGTGAATGACTACGGCACCAATAGTAAACAGGAATATTCAAACGCACCAAAATACAATTCATTACTAGACACCTGTTCTAGTTTGCTAATGCTGCCATAATGCAAAACACCAGAGACGGATTGGCTTTTATAAAAGGGGGTTTATTTGGTTACACAGTTACAGTCTTAAGGCCATAAAGTGTCCAAGGTAACACATTAGCAATCGGGTACCTTCACTGGAGGCTGGCCAGTGGTGTCCTGAAAACCTCTGTTAGCTGGGAAGGCACGTGGCTGGCGTCTGCTCCAAAGTTCTGGTTTCAAAATGGCTTTCTCCCAGGACATTCCTCTCTAGGCTGTAGTTCCTCAAAAATGTCACTCTTAGTTGCACTTGGGGTATTTGTCCTCTCTTAGCTTCTCTGGAGCAAGAGTCTGCTTCCAATGGTTGTCTTCAAACTCTCTCTCATCTGCAGCTCCTGTGCTTTCTTCAAAGTGTCTCTCTTGGCTGTAGCTCCTCTTCAAAATATCACTCACAGCTGCACTGAGTTCCCTCTGCCCGTGAGCTCATTTGTATGGCTCCACTGATCAAGGCCCACCCTGAATGGGTGGGGCCATGCCTCCATGGAAATATCTCATCAGAGTTATCACTTACAGTTGGGTGGGGTGCATTTCCATGCAAATCTAATCAGCACCAAAATGTCTGCCCCACAAGACTGCATCAAATAATATGGCTTTTTCTGGGGAACATAATACACTCAAACTGGCACAACACCTGAAATTCCAAACACTGGAAGATTCTCTATTTGCTATTCCTTGGACTTTTCACTAATGTTAGAATCATTTTCTTAACTGAAAGTATCAATTTTCTGAACTTCTTTATAGAAATAATATATAATTAGGTTATTCAGGGATTCCATTATTTTCTAGTACTTTTATAAAAACCAGGGACGGGACTTCAAATAAGGTCAATGGAGGTAATTTTAAAAAGTAACATACCTTTATATATAGTTATAAAAATGTTTATTGTGAAAAAGGAAAAAGTTTGGAAGATTCAGGGAAGTTTAAAGAGTAATAGTAAAATCTCCCTAATTTTGCGACTCAAAAATAACCATTTTTGTCTTTGTTTTCCTATATATTTTTTGCTTCTCAAAAATAACCATTTTGCCTTTGTTTTCCTATACATTTCCTTTATACTATTAGGACTATATATAGATATATATATTTACACTTCTGAATCTTTGTTTACTTCACACACACTTTGGCAAATCTTCATATTATTGAATATTCTATTAAAACATAATTTAAATCATTGTATATGTCCATTCCACAATTTATTTGGCCATTCTCCTATTGCTGGACCTTTATGTTTTCCCTTTTTGCCTCTTTGAACAGTGATGAGTATCTTCTTAATATTTTCTGCCTTTCTTAATATTTTCTTAACATGGAATCACAATGTCAAAGCATTTATATCTTTTAAAGACTTTTGATATATTGTTACATTGCTTTTCAGAAAGGTTTATGCTGCAGCATAGCATATTGTGAGGAGGGTAGCTGACAGGACATAGTGGGTTTCTGATACATTGCCCCAGATATTACAAAATGTATGTGTCTCCTTACCATCAATGATTCAGTCTTTGGCTTTGATATGGACTGTGAATGGGCTGGTATTTTTCTTGTTGTTTGGTTTTTTTTTTTTTTTTTTTTAAGCAGAGTACAGACTTAATAAAACTTTAAGAGATAGTTTGTCCTTCCATTTAGTAGTTCAACTAACAGTAACACAGGATGCAAAATTCTGTCCAGACTTGAAGTCCTGGCTCTTGAAATCTTATTTTGCTGGGTTCAGAGAGATAGTTAATTACTAACAGATAACCATGTTGGCAATAAGTAATAATAAACACAGGCAACACAATGACAAATGGATTAGAGATATATTTCCATGGGCCGATTACAGTAGGTTCTTATTATCTGGTTCTGTATGTTTTTCATACATGTTGCCCAAGATGAAAACATGCATTTAAAACTATTGATATCAGGCTTTTGAAATGCAGCTGCAGGCATAGTATTGTTTATAATTCAATGAAACCTAAAATACATTTCCTTTCTGCTAAGGAAGATAGTGAATGACAAGGCTGGGTTTAGATTTCACTCTAGTTACACAGATTTCTCTTGAGTTCTCTCAAGATTGCCAGATAAGCTTTGCATCTCTGTGTGAGTCTGTGTGTGTGTGTGTGCTTGAGTGCATGTGTTTGTGTGTGTGTAAGGAAGGGAAACAGGAATTCCTTTCGGAAGGGTGACAATCAATCTTAGTCAGCCTAACGCTAGTTCAGTGTAGTTGTTCTTAGCAGAAATCTGCTGAAGTAGATTACAAATAATGACTTGTTGCCAGAAATCAGGCTCATATTTCTTTTTGCCTTAATTCCAAAATGCTGATCCTGTTTAAGAAGAAAAGGAATTCCCAACCTCCCAACTTTCCCCAGCCTACCATTACTCACCCATCCACCCCAAACCTTTTGTGAAGAGGGAAATCTTTCTTTTTCTTATTACAGGAAACTTGTTCATCTAAGTGAACTGGGTCTTCTTAAAATCTGTAGGAATATCTCCACAACCTTGGTAAATCTTAGCAATCTAAGTAGAACTTTGAAAGGTAAAGTGAATTTTCTTAGGTAACATATCACAAAATCCACTAGGAAGATTTTTGCACTATGACAGTGTATTTAGTTCTGATTTATCAGGCATGTAAATTCCTTACACTAAAAACTTATTAAAGCTAGTTCTTACCACTGTCACTTCTGTTTTTATATTGTTTAGATCATAAAATTAATAATTTGCAGATGCAGGTATGGGTTTCTTTTTTGGATAAGTTCTTCTATCTGAAAGAAATATTTTTCTACCACTTTCATTTTCCAGGAGTTGCAGTTATTTTGCTGTGAGCATGTGTACCATTATGCACACTGCACAATTTTAACTTTATCACTTTATGTAAAAATCATTAAAATTCATTTTCTGATGCAAATATTCTTGATTCGTGGAAGGATTTAATCTAAATATTCACAGCCTCAGCAATCACATATCTCCTGTTCAACTAATTTCAATTTTAAGTATTCTCCTTTAATCGATCCATCTCATTGTTTGAAAATTTAAACTGTCATTTTGGGTCCTAATATGCAAAGATGTAAGAAAATGGTTTGCTTCCCTTTTTAGACATGAGAAAAAGGATGCTATTCTCAGTGGAGTACCTAACAGTGAGGATTTTAATTTTCTCAATCCACTCACTAAATTATAAACTACTTAAACTCATACAGGTAAATATATTTCAGCAGTATTTCTGTCCATTGTCATTTAAATTTCAGGATTCCTGAAGGAGGACATAAGAGTTGTCTTTATATGTGGAAATGATTAATTACAAAAAAACACTTGACAGTATATCTGCCTTTATGTTACGTAGCATTCTGAGGCAATGGACTTTGTTAAAAAGTAGCCAAATACTCATTTCAGGGGCTCTAAAGAGAAACATTGGGGAGTGTGTAGTTAGTTTCAGAAATGGAAATGGTTTGCCTCTTTCCCAGATTTTCCATGTATTGCTTTCTTCGTGGACAGCATCTTTGAGTTCCCACTGGAGGGATAATGAGAGGTCCTGCCATGCCTGTGCAGACAGTAGTGGATATCTCCTGTGGCTTCCAACCTCTGACCACCAACATGGCCACATGCTTCAAAGCAAAGAAAATTTTCCTTACTGTGCATTTGATTTATTGTGTACCAAGTACCGTGGATATAGCAGTTTATTCTCTAGCTAGATGTAAATTCCTGCTTTCAGCAAGGAGATACTGAAAATCATCTCCATCCTTCAATATTTCAGGCCTTGACTCTACTAACTGAAAAAGTATGTCTCTCTGATTTTCTGAATATGAAATTGTGCTTTGTGAATGTGAAAAATGTTATTTACCAGGTTATTATATAAAATATATATTAAGCATCCTTTTAGTCTAAACATCCCACAGAAAACTCTAACTCTAGTATTATCAGGAAACAAACCAAAACAAATACCTGAGCCTAGTGTGCCTTGCAGAAGTACAAACTTGATAGATGTTTTATCTTTACATGAATACAAATGAATGAAAGAATGAATGAATCAAACAACCCATCAATGAATTATACACCAATTACTTTTAAAAAATTTCTTTGTATAGTAATTGATTAAAAAGGGGAAAAAATATGGTGTTTAGGCTATTAGAATAGCAAGAAATGAGGTGTGGTTAAGGCTGATGGATTGTAAAATATTGTTTTAAATACAGTACTTACATATATTGAAACTACCCTTGGAAATTACCTTAAATCACCCACAAAAAGTTTTAAGCACTCAAATCCCATTAAAGAAAGTACAGTGCTCACACTGTGAAACACAACAGATGAGACCCACTGCAGAAAGAGAAGAGTTTCACTCCTCATTCAATGGATGGGATGGCCAACAAAATGCCCCACACTATTTGAATTATTTCTCCATTTCAAAAGCAATTTTTCCAAGCATATACAATTGAATTTGTATAAGCCAAATATGTGTATGAAGGAGTCCAATGAATTTCTTTTTAATTATAGGTATATGTTTTCCAGCATCAGATTTTTCATCATTGTTTCTAGACTCCTTTAGCTCTTACATTAGAACCTTACATTTTGCATATAATTTTACCCCTAATTATTTCATCTGTAGATTTCCTCTTTTCACTTATAAATTTCTTGAAAGAAAAGTTAGTTTCTTTCATTACTGTATTGCCAAATCTTGGGCACTGAATATGGCAATTGCCATATACATACTTTTTTTTGTTTACAGGCAAATTAATTCTGAAATACTTGGGACATTCACAAGAGAAAAAGTCCCATTATTAAAGAAGAAAAAATATTTTATTCATTTATTAAATACCTCTCAATTTGTTTGGTGTTCCATTATTGTTATCCCCTTTTCTCTCTCTTTACTGTCATCCTATACTTTTCAGATACCATAGTCCTAGTCTTAGAGATTCATTCATTCAGCAAACATTTTATTAAGTGGCTTCTAAGTTTCAGGAACTGTGCAAGGCACTAGATAAGTGACGTAACGAATTATTTTGCATTGTTTCTAGTGCATGTAATTGTTAAATGATGGTCAGTATAGTGTCTTTAACGTCTTATTTCAGATCTGTAGTATTCATGGAAAACAAATTAAAGCCTGTGCCAAATTCAATCTATATGCAACTAAATCCCTTTGGAAAACTCAGAGGTCATCGCTGCACCTTTGCTCACTGTGTGTGTGGGTGGGGTCAGGAGAGGGTGGAAGCTGTTATGAGACATCCGCATCCCCATGAAGAGGAATGTTGCCAAATGCTTAACAACGTTCCCGCAGAGGCCAAGGTGAGCAGGAAACAGGTTGCAACAGTGACGCAGGGGAAACTTGGCCAAGCTGCTAAACTCCCTCACTTGACACAGAGCAGCAGAATTAATGGCCAACATCATCAAGATAGAGTTTAATGAGCAAAGTCTAAGTGATTTTTCTACTTGCCAGCTTGAAACTGCCTTTAATTAATATAATCATTACCTGCCCTAATAAGCTAAGAGTAGTAACATGGTGGCCCAGGAGAAATTGAAGGGATTCTGGGCAAAGCAAGCCAACAAAACTTCATTTTGCCCTGTAGTCAGCATAACTTGCTGCTATGAGGTATGATTTTAGACATGCAAAGAGAAACCACATCCACACAACCCCATTTCCCCTCAAGAGCTTGCAAATGAGGAAATTGTACTATCAGGCTACCCTATAAGCCTAATTTCCAATTCCATTCCTTAGAGTTTTATACGAAATGAAAATATTCTGTTGTGTGTGATTTACCAGATCTGCTTTTTTTGAACTGGAGTAACCTAGATTTGAGAGAAAATGGGGAGAAAGGAAGGAGAGAGAGGAGAGGTATATAAGTAAAGAGTGAAGGGAAAAAGGGAGCAGGAGAGGGGAAAATGAAGACAAACTCTGACTGGATGAGTTCATCAGACAAATCTGTGTCAAGACGAACAGGATGCAGGGCTATCAAGATGGAAATGGCATCTTGACCTCCCTGGGCATCTGTAAACTGTGAAGTATTATCATAATTTGAGAACACTGTGAATCCAAGATTTTTTCCAAGTAAAAAAATCTTAGAAGCATCTTAACTGGAATGGCAGAGGTTTATGTGGGATCAAACTTTGCCCAGTAACCCAGGGGAAAAACATTGTCCATGTATATCCTGCAGAGCAATCTGCTCAATCAGACATCATGATACTCATGATTTAGCCAAATGACACATACTTTTGTCAAAATTCAACAGCAATCATTGCTACAATTTCAATGTTTTAATTTTTGCATTCAGATGTTATGTTAATTGACATTGATGTGTACAAGGGATGTATTTTACTTGGGAATCTCAAATCATGGTGTCATTTATTATTATTATTGTGGTAGCTCTAACAATTAAATGAAAGAAAGATAAGTGAAGTGAAGTGACTTTCAAGTGGGACAAGTTTATATTTACTTTCATTCATTCATTAATTCATTCATTTATTCACTCACTAAATGTCTATGTATTCACTGTGCTAAGTGCTAAGAATTAAATGAGGGACAAATCTGGGCACAGCTCTTTATAAAGTTTGCAGTGTATAAAGGACACTACTATTAATAAAATAATTACCAAACTGTGAGAAGTATTTACAATGCAGACTTGGCCTCATTTGGAGGATCAGGTTAATTCTTATCGTATTTCTTTGACTGTACTCTATCAGAAGATGGGAACTGTTCCTGGGAGTTTTGCTTAGGAACTCCCCTTAACTTTTATTTTATTTTCCAGATAAGTACTTATTTGGAACTAGGCAGAAGAACCTGTCTTGATACTTAAAATAGTATATTCATATACATTTTTTAAAGTAAAAGCCAGTGGGTCACCTATACTAATAACACTGATTCAATAAAACAGCCAGAATAAATCTCCCCAAATCAGTTCATATTTGGGCATGGATTTTTTTCCCCTTTTGACACTCTAAATTTATATTTCTATGAGTATGTCAGAATGTCCTGAATGCCCTAATTGTCTTAGAGTCACCAATTAAGTTAATTCATTTAAAACATAGAATAATTCTCCCCAATTTCATTTTTGAAATCTTGGGTTGCATATAGAGAATTTCTGGACTCAACTAGAAACATCATTTACCTAAGGAAGTGGACTCTAAAGCATAGAGGTCTTGATGTAAGAAATAGTGTTCCTTTAAAAAAAAAAATCTGTGACCACGTTTACCTTTCTATGGCATTCTAATGCCATTTATTTCTACCATTTCCTTTTGTTCTTTCTTGGTGCTGTGGGTGACTAATGTAATTCAGATGGTTCTGTAGTCATGGAAACTATGTGAAGGCAGAAATATAAGTCTATTCACTAGGGAGCCTCTATCCCATCACCCATACTTTCTGGTTTCTTGGACACTGAAATGTTTTTTATTAGGAATATGAAATGGTAGTAGTTGTAGTTGTTTTAGATTTTTATCAATGTCTGGCTCCATTTTTTAGGAAAAGTAGTGATTTGTGAATTATTAATGTCTCATGCTGTCATATTCAGAGATAAGTTCATGTTTGTGATATCAGTGAAAATTGTTAAAGAGTTGCGCAAAATATACCTAATAGGTATGCATTTGTCGAATTCTAACTGCTGGGGCACAGACGTCTCTAAGGAGAATCTTATTCAATAAACACTGCATGCAAATTAAAGCATCTTGCAAAACCATCCATTTTTAAGAGATTGTTATCTGCAATGTCATTTGATAATGAGAAATTTGATACCAAGTCATTGCTTTGAGAAAATTCATTTTATCTTCCATGGAAACAAAAGGTGTACATATCAGATAGGAACTATTTTGTTTTTATCCCATTTTAATTAGTTTCTCCTCCCATCTTGGCCAATTAGCTAAATGAACTTTTTTGTTTCTCTCCATTAATTATTGATTTTGTTTTCATTACTATTTTTTTCTTTCTTGTAGGCTACAATTCCTTCCCTTGCATTGATTTCTAGTTCATAGACTCACAGAATATTGGAGACAGAAGGGTCTCATAGATGATCCAATTCAACTTGCAGTTTTTAGCTGATACAAACAGCTCCCACCTCATGCATAACGGTCTCCTCAGTGTCTCCTTTTCATTGATAAGTGAATCAAGCATAACATGTCCCAGGATGAACTCTTAAATCCTCCCAAACCTGCTTGTCTCATAGCGTTTCCTGTCAAATAAATGTAACAAGCATGTACTCAATTGCTCAGGCCCCAAATCCTGAGCCATCCATGATTCTTGTCTTTCTCAGTCCAATATCCAATCCAACAACCAGTCTTAATTCATGTCTCAGTGCAAAAGATACTTTTAAAGAGATGCCATCCCTGATTCCCACCCCTCATCCCCGTCCTGTTCTATCTCTTCACTATACTGTATAGTGATTGACTGACGATTGCCACTCTAGAACATACACTTCTTGAGAGCAGGGACTTTGCATGCCTTGTTCACCACTGTATCCCCAGTTGGCAGAGTAGTGTTGATGCACAGGGTATGCTCAATAAATCAGAATTGAGAGACTGAGCAATTGCATTAACTGAGACACTATGCAGTTATGTTATATGACTGGTTAGCAGTAAAACTGGAAGCATAACTTGAAAATTCTTCTCCTTCCGTGTTTTTCCCACTATGATAAATGGTCTCTGATTGTTCTCTTATTTTTTTTCTTACGCTTTTAACTTTTTGCTCACAGTGCAAGTTTTCGTGTTTAAATGTAAACATCAATCATGCATTCACATGGTTGATAATTTTATGGAGCCTCACAGATTACTTGCTCTTTCTGACTACTGCCTTAGTAGATCTAATAAAATCACATGACCCTAGTCATTTCAAGTCTAGTTGACATCCCCTTTCCCTGAAATCCCATTGCTTTTGGGTCTAACAGTTCCTACAAACCAGTGTCCTTCACTCTAGCCAAGCCACTGGTGTGTTTGAACAGAACAGTTCAGATACTGCAAGCCAGGGCACTCCCCTGCGAGGCTTCGGGTTCTCTCCCAAGTTCATTCATGCTGCTGGCAGAATGAACAACATTCTGTGATTGTTGGACTGAGGGTCCTGTTTTCTTGCTGGCTGTTGTCTGGGTCTCTTTATATTCCCAGATTCTGCCCAAACTCAAGATGATTTCTTATACTGGGCATATACACTGGGGGTTGGAATTCTTGGGGACCATCTTAGAATTCTGTCCACCATGCTAAGACTTTACATTTTCCAACAATGGTCAGAATCACTGAGAGGACAGAGAAATGAATAAGTCAACGGAAAGAACCAAAATCCTATTACTGATTATAATCAAAAAAACTTCTCAGACTGGGATGTTGCCCTCTCCCATGTCATCTCGATTAATCGTGTCTCATGAGATGCTACTTGTTGTTACCAAACCATTCCACACACCAATTAGTTTGGGAAACTTGTAAACTTGACATTTGTTTGTTTATTTGTTTTTAATTGCCTGACCTTGCCTTTAACATTCCTGCTGAATCGTAATAAGCATTATTTCCTGAACTTATTTGGCTGAGGATTGTATTTTCATAACAGAGTATTGGCTGATGGATGATACTGAGTTGGATCTCGCCAGCATAGTTCTGCTGGTTGTTTACTGCCAGAATTTTCCCCACTTGATCACATTTTCATTCTGAGTGGTCAGTGCCTGTTAGGCACCTATACATTTTTAACATCACTCCTGCCCCAGAACTGTAGTACTCAATTCTGGCTTCATATTAGAATTACTGGGAGAGGTTTGAGATATGACTAATGCCCAACTCCAGAAATGAGAATATAGCTCTATCACATATGCATAAACTGAGTCAAATGCTTCCAGGAATTTATTTAATGTGTCAAGTTTTTAATAATAATAGCCAAACTTATAGTTGTCAAGGACATTCTATATATAGGAACTATTTTAAAATGTTTTAAATATAGCATTTTATTTAATCCTCAGAATAATTCTGTGAGGTCAATAATATTAGACTGTTTTACAGATTAGAAGATTGAAGATTTGAGAGGTTAATTAACTTGCCCAAGGTCTCACAAAGTAGAGACAGGATTTGAAACTAGTTTGGTTTGCACTTAATCATTCTGCTCCATTGCCTAGTGAATTGGGTTTTATCAAAAGACCGTAATATAAAATATGCAACAATTTTGAAAGAGCTCCTCTTTTCCTGGACCTGTTGTCACATGATGGCACTGAAATAAAAGCACCCTGCCAGAATTTTGTCACTGTCACTCACTGAAGCAGGAAATCCCAATCTTGTTGAATTGAGAGCTAATGTCAGATAATGAGAGCTGACAGAACAGACTAGGAACTGAGCTTGCCCAGTACACATTTCCTTTACTACCCTACTTTTACTACCTTGTGGAACTAGTATACAACTACTTTTCTAGGCAAATTATTTTAGAACCTGACAGCTATTCTGTCTTCTATAAAAGGGTGCCTTTTAACTTCTACCCAAGAAAGTCCTGTGATTCAGCATGGCACTTGCTGATGGTGATTTGGGGTTTAACTGCTGGGCATCAGGATCCAACAGCACAAAAGGCATCAAGGACCATATCATTCATGTTTATTGCACTTTTCACTGCTTTTTAAGAGACTTATTAACAATGTACAAACACCAGGTTCAACTGGCCATGACTGAGAGATATTTATGTTTTGAAAGCTTCTTTCAGACATCCTTTAGTTTGCCACTTGCTTCTTGACTTATCAGCACTTCCATTATCCTTAAAAATGGAGAATTCTGAGGCTGCCTAATAGGTAGTGATAAAAAAGCCACAAAATATATTTGGGAATGATGGACTATCACAGAGGGCGGGGGGTGGGGGTGGGGTGGGGTGGGGCGGTGGCAGAAAGAGCCCTGGACTCCATTCTCATTGTTCTCAATAATTTACTGTGTTCCCTTGAGCAAATATATGGAATATAATTAAAATTGACCCCTACTTTGTAGTAATGTTGTGAACATGTGGGACTGAAGGTAATTCTGGCTAACCTGAAAAAATGGGTGTTATGATTCAATTCAAGTAGCAGGTGTTTTTTTGATCATCTACTTCAGGGCATTAAGAGTTAAGTAAAATTGAACAAGAACCAGACTTCATTCTCACAAAGCTTGAGACCTGGGTGAACACAAGGTAAATAAGTGTAGTATCTGGGAGAATTTCATAAAATCTTATTTTTAAAAAAATCAAGTACACAGTGTTTGGGGGAGGTGATGGAGTTGACATCAGAGCCTTAAATCCTAATCACAATAGTTACTTAAATGGAGAAATGACTTAATCTCAGGTGGGCCTAAGGCTTTATCAATTGGCCATAATATCAGCCTTCAAGAATGTAGTAAAGATAAAGCAAGCTAACGAATGTGGAAAGCATTCTAGAAAGCACAAAGTTCTCTACGAATGCTGGTTTGTTGCTATTATTATTGATATTCTTGGGATCTAGAGGGGAGAGACCCAGGAAGGCTCACAGAAGAGGGGAAATTGGAAAAGGAAGATATCTTAACCTCTCCACTGATGATTATTTGTTGTTTATCTGAAATGCAAACACAACTGGGTGTTCTGTATTCTATTTGGCAACCCTACCTGGAACCTACTTGGACCCAACATTGGGCAAGCCACCCAAGGCAAGAGTGTGAGCCAGGCTGGGTGCATCTGGGATTATCTTCTTCATACTTCAAACCCCACTATTAAGGTTAGTTTCTTTTTAAACAGTCCATATTGCTGACTCATGCTTGGCTTGCACGCCACTCTTCTCCCTAGATGCCAGGGCAGATGAGCTGGCAAGCATGCCCTTCATCACTCTTTCTCCCATAGAGAAGGAGGGGGAGCTGGAAATGTCCCTGGCAGATAGCCTCCTCCATAGATACCTGAGTAATCCGCTGTGCTGCATTCCAAAGGAATGATGACAGGCCCAGTGAGATTTCCAACTGAAGTCGGGAAAGTCCCTCCGAAGAAATCTGACACTTTTAATCTACACTCTGGGTAAACTAGGGGATACCTTATCTGAATTATTTACAAGCTAATTTTAGTACTCTCTGAAGCTTGTGATTTTTGTTTTATTTCAGTATGTATTTCCCTTCTAAATGAAAGTACCATAGCAGGTAGGTCATGTTTTTAAAGTGTGTGTGATTTTTGTTTTACTTGTGTTTGTTTAACCTCTCCAAATGAAATTGATTCATCAGGAATGCTTGGATTTTTGCAAAGACAACCAGAAGCAGTGAACGGTCCATATATTCATATTAGAGTGGAGGGGCTTTATGTGGGAGTGGCAGGTAGCGGGGGAGCAGATCTTGGAGCTGCCTGTGCAAGGCAAGTTACACTGCTTTCATTTAGCTCTATTGTTAATGATCAACAAAAACAACATTTCTAAAGATGCTTTTATGCATACTCATTGACAAAAATGACCACTGTCCCTATGAAGGAACTTTATTATATTTTTTAATTTGAGGCAACATTGAGTGAGTGAGGTGCGAAAGGGGGTAAAATGATTGAATGAAAGCCCCCCACCCTTCCACAAAGCCATACCTTGGTGGCCCCACTAAGGAAAAAGAAAGTAACCTCAGTATGTTCCAAGTCTCATAGTCAATCAGCAGCTCTTCCTAAGAAACGGCATTCCAGATTTCCAGACTGTTCCCTACAGTACCACTTCTCCATTTGCTGCAAGTGCCACTAGTAAGTTCAAAATAAGACATTACATGGGAGAAACTTTATTCAATACTGACATTAAAATCACTGGTTTCAGAACTCTAGGATGTTTCTGGAGATACTGTGCTTTGAGGGAATTGCACTTGTTGAGCCCAGTAACAACACATATGCAGAATTAAGTGCTTTCTGCTCAACCAAGCCTGCCATAGCAGAAAGGTCATACCAAGAAAGGGAGCAGGGTATTTGCCTGCTCTTTCAAGAGCAGAAGTCTGGATGCAACCTTGACCATGGGATTAGTTGTAGAGAAGGCGCCTTAGTCTGTAAAATGACATGCATCAGAACTGAAGTAGGTCAAGAACATTGTTAATGCTTCTTGGATTCAGAATATAGTTCTAAAACTAATGGCAGAACTCTAAAGCTTGTACCTAAGCATTTGCCATTTTCATTTTCAAGTCATTCAGACTTAGGACTTGAGGGACAGAGCAGTATGGTGAATACTGGAAAATCTTCTCTATATTTCACTAATATGCACAGTATTGTAGACTTCTAACCAATTGCGGACATGAGTTTGTGCATTTTAGGTGGTAACCCAGTGACTTCACCCATTTTAAATGTGCTAATCTAATGCCCCAGAGAGAAGTAAAGAAAAGCTTCATTTTTCAGATTCCTTTTGGATCATTTAAAACGCATACATACACACACCCTTTTCTAAAAACAAAGTACTAATCAACAAAGGAAACTTTGAAAATGGAAACAGGTCTCCAGGGTTCTGGATTACTAGTTTGTTCTAACTTTGTTCCCTTAAAACTTAATTAAAAATAGGAACATTTGTGTCTAACAATAATAATGTAGCTTTATCACTGGAAAAAAAGTAGGAATCATAATTAGTCATATCAAATAGTGGTAGCCACCTTGCCTCGGTAAATATTGGACTAAGTAGATTCTTGAATAATCTTTCTCTGGAAATTCTAGAAGATTGTATGCCATTCCATACACTTTTATCAAGTACCTACTTTAAAAGGATTATCAAACTCCTGACTTAGAGTTCCTTCCTTGGAAAGGAAGATAACATGTACATAAATAATCAAAGGCAAGTTCAAAGCAGAAGATACAGAGCTGAGTTACCCACTAGGCATGGGAGGTGCAGTGCCACCATACGTTTAGGAGTCAGTGAAAAATTTTATTTCTTTTACAATCAGAAGAAAAAAATGATTATCATAATAACAAGGAAATATAATAATGAATCCAACCTGGATTATATTTGTCCTTATACCAATACACTCAGAAAACATAATTTTAATATTTTATTATGGAGGGAGAGGCTCACAAGGCAAAAGTGCCTAGAGCCCAGGAAAGTCCGACTGCAGACTTATGGCTGGGGGAGAATCAGGAGTCTCAGTGAAGGATGGGTAGGATGTTAATTGTGACAATGGGGGAAAAACAGTCTTGGCAGAAGAAAGACATAAGAAAAGACTTCGAAACATATCATAGACTACAAGTTCTTAGAAAGGAGGATACGTTTCTTTAATTTACTTTTGGTAGAATCATGTAGGACATTATCAATTGGAGTATGCATGTGTATTGACTGCTTTGCTTATGATGATGTCTGGGTTTTTTACATCTTTCCAAATTTGATCCTTAAATATTATTTTTATAACTATTATGAGCCATAATGCAATGTTATTAACTCAAAATCCTTGAAACATAATTCAAGCACATTAAACAGGTACCTCATTCAAAACAGCTGACTAAAATAAAACAAATCAGTAAGATATGATTTACCTGATTTTCACAGAATTCAGGCTGTTGATACAACTTGAATTTTTTTTCTTTAAATAGAAGTAAAACTCACAACTTAAGGATAATCTTTTAAAATGACTGGCAAGAAATAAATTATGGGACCTTCCACCTTAAATCAGGTAGAAAAAGTTGATGCTTCTGCAGAGCTTGTTTAAACACTTCACTGTATTTTAAAAATAACTTTTGCTGGTTGTTTAGCCAAAAATGTGTTTTCCTTTATCTTTTGAATGAGGTACATCTCAGCGGAAAATTAATGTGGATGGGTTGGATCCATTAGCATTTTTCTGTCTGTTGCCCATATGGGATGTCAGGTAATCTTAGCACCTTTGTATTTTCTGCTTACTGACACAGACCTGAACATACAGGGAGCAAGAGTGGAGGGGAAAAAAGCCCCTCATATTCTTTCTCTCATTCATTTCTTTATTATTTTATTTCTTCATATCTTTCAGCAGCTATTCCTTTTGAGAACCACTGTATGATAAATAATGGAGAAGACTAAAGACAAAGGCTCAGAGTAAAGGAAATAAAATCCAGGTGAGACCATCAGGCTTCCCTTAAAAATATGAAAATGGCATTCTATCATTTATGCCATTCACTGTTCTAAGAACATGACTATAGGAAGATAAATTTTCCAAAAGAATAATAATGACAGTAGTAGTAATAATGATGATAACAATAATATGATGATGATGATGACAGACTTTGGAGTAAAATTTTGATGGCATTCAATTGTGTTTAGCAAGGAGACCCAAGAATGCCTAAACTTCTGCCCTGGCCTGAGGAAATACAGACAAGAAGAACAGTGACAAATGGGGAAACAAAAAACCATTTTTGTTTTGATGGCTTAGTCTACACTTCATGCCTCAGCAGAGAAGTCTCTAGTAAGCCAGGTTTTGAGAAACTTTACCTCTTTTGTCCTCCCCCCACTCAAATCGTATAATTCAGCTAGACACTTATGTGATGGGTACACTGCCAGAGGTCATGGGAGGAAGATGAGGATGATAAACTGCAGTGGCAAATGTCTCTCCCATGGGCAAATGGGTTCAAATCTGTTTTCTAATTTCGAGCCTATTCTTGGAAACGAACAAGGAGATAGGAGGGAGAGGAGCAGAGATAGATGCTAGAGGCACAATATCATAACAATAACTTCTTATGAACTTATCTGAGCCAGGCACTGCAGTATGAGTTTTATATAAATTTCATTTAAGTCCTCCCAAAAAACCTGCAGGGAAAATATTTCCTTCTTTTTTGATGAGAGACATGGAAGTACTGAATTATTGCCATGTAAGTGGCATAAAAAATACACAGCTGTAGAAGTTCAGGGGGAAGGAGAAATAATTGTCTAGGATAGTTGCAGGGAGGAGTGGAGACCCAAGTAAGACTTGAAGCATGTGTATCATTTGGATTAATAGAGAACAAGGAGGGGGGCACGTCATAAAAACTGAGTTAAAAAGATCAAAACGTGCATTTGGGCAAAAGTTACCAGGGATTAGGGTTTATATAGGAAGAAAAACAGAAGATAAGGCTAGCAAGGCAGTTTGGGGTCTAGATAAGATGATGGCTTAGGTCAGTTTTCTAGAAGCAAAGCCTGAAGCAGGGATTGGGGTGCGTGTGTTTTGTTATGGGTGTGCTATCAGGAAAAAGGGAGCAAATGCAGTAGGATTTAGCAAAGAAAGGAACACAGTGCGAATGTGGTTTCGGCTGGAATCTAGCTAGAGCCCAATGGCACAGGCGGCTCTGAAGCATGAACAGCACCATAGAGTCTGTCCCACCTTTAGGCAAATGGCAACAGCCTTCTGTATCCTTGGACCCCTTCTGTTGTAGGATATCCTGAGGAGAAGGCAACTTACCTCCTGGTAAGGGCAGTCTTCTGGAGGAGGGGGTAGCTGTGAACAGTTAGTGGACAACACTCTGAGCAGTCAAGGAAGGCTTGCAGCCTGATAGAGATCTGGTGGAACCCAAGAGGTGTCTGTTACAGAAGGACTCAACTACCATACTGAGGAATTTGGGATTTTCTTCACTGAGAACTAATGAGCTGCTAAAGGAGTTTGAGAAGAATATTTCCCAGGTCACAGCACAATTCTAAGGTGAATAAGCTGTTGTGTTAGGAAGAATGAATTAAAAGATTCAATGACTAGAAGGACAGAGATCATTTCAGAGACAATAATGAAAATAATATCTAATATTTGATCATTTACTATAGACAGATATTGCAATAAATGCATTGTATGCATTATCTCTGTTCCCAGTGTATGCCCTCCAATCTTATCCTCATTAGAGGTGGGGAAAGTGAGGTTCTTAAAGGTTAAGTAACTTGCTGCAGTCCTATAGCTGGTAATTGGTGAAGCCAGAGTGATCACTACTTTGTACAACTTCCTGGTAGATAGAACTTGGTAATTGTGTGTGAAGAGTGAGGCTGTGTGTATTAGTTTCCTAAGGCTGCTGCAACAAATTACCACAAACTTGATTGTTTAAAACAAGGGAAATTTATTTCCTCACAGTTCTGGAGGCCAGATGTCTGAAATCAGTGTCTTTCAAGCTGAAAACAAGATGTCAGCAAGAGCTGTGCTCCCTCTAGAGCCTCTAGGGGAGAATTTGCTCCTTACTTCTTCCAGCTCTGCTGGTGGCTGGCATTCTAAACTTCAAGGCAAGCACCTTCCAGTATCTCTCTGGTCTTCATATCACTTTCTCCTCTCTGTGAATAAAAATCTATCTTTTAAAGGATACATGTGATTGCATTTGGGGCCTGCCTGGTGAATCCAGGGTGATCTCCCCATCTTAAAATCCTTAATTAAATCACTTCTGAAAGGAGTTTTTTTTTTTTTTTTTGTGGCCATATAAGGTCACACTCACAGGTTCCAGGGATTAGAATGTGATTATCTTTTGGGGTCATTTTTTAGCCCCACCCCCTACCCCAAAGCTGATATTGGTATGTCTAATTTGCAAGGCACATCTGGGTCCACCCCCCCCATAAAGCCTGAGCCTGTGCAATAGCCTGTTTGTATTTTTCAAATGCAGCCTGCTGTGGAACCTCCCATTCCCATGTTTTTCCTTTCCTAACCAGGACATACAAAGGTTTTAGAATCTGCACTAAATGGTGTATAAACGGTCTCCAATAACACAACAAATCAAGAAAAGCCATGGGCTCTTTAGGAGTATGTGGAGTGGGGTAATTTTGCATTTTATCAACATCAGCAGAGGGAATGGTCTTACTGGCGGTTGCCAATCTTGCAGAACATATCATCAATATAATGAAAGAGAGTGACTTCTGCAGGAGGTTTCCATATTTTTAAGTCTTGAGCTCCCAAACCATGACAAATTGTGTAACCACAAATAGCTTGTGGTAGCACAGCAATTGTCCATTGTTGTCTTTCCCACGTGATGGCGAATGCAGGCTGGCTAGAGAGGTCTAAGGAGATTCTAAAAAAAGCATTAGCAAGTCCTAACACACAATGAAACTGGTCTAATTGTGTACTTATGTCCTGTAACAAAGTAGCTGTATTTTGTACAGCTGCAAACAAAGGAGGAGTTACTTTGTTAATCTCTTTGTAATCAATAGTCATTTGCCAGGTTCTATTGGTTTTCATTACTGGTCAGACTGGACTATTAAATGGGCTGTGAGTGGGGATTATAATGCCCATCTCTCTAATTCCTTGATAGCAGCAGTAATTTCTTGATGTTCCCCTAGCAACTTATATTGACACACTGCTACTGTGTGTCTGAGAGAGGGCTCCTTTACCAGTGACCACTTATCATGTCCTCTTTGGATGGTTCTGACCACTTGGAACTGGAGACAGAGTTCACCTACAGTAGATTACACAGTAATATCCTGCAAAATATCAATTCCTAATCTATATTCTGAAATATACTGTGTACTTTTGAGGTGACAGCTTGACAATCTGCATTAATAATTGTTATTGCATTACTTTTGTACATTGGCCTCCATATCCAGCGATGGCTAACATAGGCCCTCTGGGCTACGATTGTGTTCCATATATTAGGGTGCATTTTGCTCCAGTATTCACTAGCACTAAAACTTTATATTCATTGATGGGGGGACCTGATACTAGTTAACTTAATATGTGGTCTCTGATTCCCAATGTCCCCATATATAGCTTTTATTTGGGGATCTTGGCCCACTCCTTTGGCAGGGGGAATGGGGCATTCTTTATATTGTAAAGGTCGAGTTTTTTGGCCAGAGATTGTTTCTCCATATGGTGATCTGGTTTTAAATTTGGTATATCTCTGCCCTTTTTGGTAACTTATTTTATAACCTTACTAGCACAGGGTTTGGATACGTAGCAATATCTTCAATTTTAGTGCTGGCGGCTATTAGGTCAGCCCACATCTGTCTGCATGACACACGGTTTGGACTGTCAGATCTTCTTGGGACATGTCCCATAGCCCTGACTCCAGCCTGTTTTTGCCTTAGATGTTCAGATTCTCCTGGACCTACTCCTACTTGGGCAGCCCTGGAGATGGGTTGCCCCACTAATGTGCTAAGAATGGGCACCAGTGTCCTGCATCATTGATTTGGGGCACTTTGTAACATTGTGTTTTTTATGCCCTTGGTGAAAGTTTCATTATCTGGTCCCACAAAGTTAGCAGCATAAACTGCCTATTTCATTCCTAGTCCCCTTAGTATAATATCTTGTAAGTCATCAAGGGAGCTCCAATGAGGAGTGACCTGGGGCATGTCCCCAACATTGAGCCAAATTTCTTTACACTGAGTCACTAACCAGTTTAATAATGAGCTGGACTCAGGTCGGTGGCTAAGGAATATATATGTTGGTGGAGAGAAGGGTGAATGCTAATAGAGGCCAATTTGCTTATTTCATGTCCTGAAAGCAGTATTCCCACTGCGCCAGGGTCCCACAGGCACAGCAGCCTAAATTTCTTTAGGTTTTTTCAGTACTGATTCCCAATTTCCTATAACTCAGTGGCAGTATAATTCCACATTATAACCAGCACTTTTTGATCAGGAGGTGCTGCTAGGGCAGTGGCAGCTGCACACCACCCCCAACCCCCACCTCTGCCTGGGGATCAGGGTATTGTATTTGCTCCATTTTGATCTCTTATTGCATCAGAAAATGAACATGCTTACTTTCCTCAATTTCTGGTTCCCAGTCAGGTGGGAGCTCATCCACATCTGAAGAAAAATCAATGGGATCCCACACTTTGGGATCCTAATCAGGAGAAGTCACGATATGCTTAGTTTGCCTTTTGGGCAGCTTGCACCCTCTCATTCTAGCCATACTGGCATGCTAATGCCTCTAAACTTCTATGTTCATGGTGCAGCCTCTCATTTAATGCATCCTTCAAATCTGCTTGGGCTATCTGCATGTCTCTTTCTAACTTAAGTTCCTTTTCTGGGTGGCAAGCCTCCGCTTTTACTGCCAGAACCTCTTCTGTGGCTGACTGTACAGCAATTAATGGATGATATGCGATAGCCACAGCAGCCTAATGGCTCTCCCTTTTCTTATGAAATCCTAACCATCCTGTGGTCTGTTGCAGGAGAGCCAGCAATCTAGCCTAGGAGATCTGGGCATTGCCATACTCCTTCAGTGCCCCCTGCCTTACCCAGGAGGTCTGCCACCCCATCCCCCATGGACATTTCAGGCCATCCTGGGATTCCCCTGGTCTGTCTCCTTTCCTAGTACTCATCTGGCCCATTATAGCTTGTGGTTCCTTGGTCTCTGGCTGGCAAGTCAGATGTTCCAACCAAGATTAGCCCCAAGACCAAAGAACACTCTTGACATGAAGTTACCCATGAGTTTAATTAGGGATTTACAAAACAGGAGACGATTTTTCCTGATGGTGGCAGGTTGGGAGAGTGAAGTCAGCTTTCTGCAATTCCGCAGAGAGAGGAGTGCTGGGGGGTGAGGGGGTGGGGGGTGGGGATGCTTATAAAAGTTTGTGACAATGGAATTTCTCATGAGATTTGGTTACATTAAGGTCTCCCAAGATTTGGTTACTAACAGCGATTAAGGGAGGGAAGTTTTAATGCTTTCCCCCCTGGGAGGGAGGTGCCTATTGCCTGATCATGTAGGTGGCTGCACGTATTTCAGTAATGGAGGAGGAGGCAGGGCACAGGGCCCTGGTTCCTCACAAAGCCTGCTTCTAAGAGTCACAGAAAAAGTGAAATGGAGGGACATATTTAAATGGTCTTAAAAGTTATTTGTTTCCCTGTGGAACTGTAACCCATAACATTCTTTGAAATTTGCTAGTTATCACTTCTATGTAAATATGTTATATTCTACAATAAAAAAAAGTTAATTGTTTCCCAGTAATTTGAGGGTATATTGTAGGCCTAATTCATTCTTGAATTCCCCACAGTTTTCAACACAGTGACTGGTCCTTAGCAGACTCAAAAATGATTTAATGAATGAATGAATGAATGGATGAATAATGCTTTTATTGAATGTAAAGTCATGATAATGAAGATGACTGTGCTCTTTTAGGTTCACAGCTGCTAAAACAAATATTAAACAATGGGAATTTATTGTCTCATGGATTTGAGGTTAGGAGAAGTCCAAAATTGAGAGATCAGCAAGGCTATGCCTTCTACCCAAACACTGTGGCATTCTGGGCTGGCTGCTGGTGATCCTTGGTCCTTGGCTTTTCTGTCACATGACAATGCACATGGCGATGCCTTCTGCTTTCCCTTCAAAGTTCCACTGACTTTCAGCTTATGGCTGCTCCCTGTGGCTTTTCTCTCTGTCTGATTTTGACTTTTAAAGAACTCCAATAATTTGAATTAAAACCCAACCTAATTTAGTTGGACCACATTTTAACTGAAGTAACATCTTGAAGAGATCTCATTTGCAAAGGGTCTATACCCACTAACATATGGACCAAGACAAAGAACATGTCAAAACTGGGGTACATGATTCAGTCCACATCAATGACAAAACTGGGTTGATAGATGTTTGCATTTATTTTGGTCTGCAAAAGAAACCCCAAAAGCAAAATCTATCAGTATAACATTTTCTTCTTTAATGCATAATAGTTTTCATATGAATTCTGTCAATTGATTGTAGATGAGGAGTGCCAGGTTGGTTGCATTAATGGTTATATGGTAATAAAGCATAATAAGGACATAAGCAATTAGAGGATGTCAATGAATAGAGTAAAAATGATTCTGATAAGGAGAAAGAAAAACTGGAGAAAAATTGAACTCAAAGCTCATGGCAGGGCATCACATTCTTTCTAGGATTGTATATTTTATCAATTCAGAAATAGTGATTTTTGACTTGTAATTTTAGGAACTGTAACAAATTGAAAATGAGTCTGAAGGAAACTATAATAATTCCAATCGAATTTTTATCTTCCAAGTCTTTTTATTTCCAAAAGTGGATAATGTTGGTGCCTAATACAAATTAAATTGGAATTTGCTAATTTCATTCTATAACTATGTGCCAAATGACTTAATTCTGAATCAAAATAATTATGTAATTACATTTGGTGTTCAAAGTGCATATGGGTGGGTTATATAAATTCCACAATGGTTAATTTGTTTCCAGTAAACTTTGAACTCCATGGTCTCTAAGAGGGAAATGAATCCAAATTTTTATACTAATTATTTTTATACTAATTACAATCAAACATCAAACTAACTGGAACCTGAAGTTGGATAATATTTGCTGCAATCAGCTTTATGAGAAAGAAGCAAATAACAAGATTATAAGTTGGAAATCATTTATCCTCCCTACCCATGCAACTTCCATGGTGTGTTTTAGGTCCCATACCAATTGAACATTTATTTCAGTAACTCCTTCATCTTCAATCTTATTTAAACAATAAGAAAATATTTACTTAAGGCCTGCTAGACCAGGCTGTACAAGTTCATCCTGAAAAAGTAATGTTTATAATAAGCATTCTCAGATACTGTAAGAATCTCATTAAACATTACATTATATCCAATGTGCTGTACTTCCTAAAGCAGGAGAAATATAGATTGCAGCAATCATAAAAATGCACTGCTTAGATCTTCTCCTGCAGGGAGCGTAATTGCCTAATGACCCCATCTGCTGCCCCTCTGGACCCACCACTGCATTAGTGTCAAGGCCATGCTTCTTGCAAGCTGCAACCAGCCAATGGCTGAGCATGGCAGGGGTCCATTCCTGTCAGATGTGGAACTCCTCTAATGAGCATCTCGGGCTCAGGTCTCCTCATTAGCCTCTCTGTAGTGTGAGACTCCTCCAACTTATTCCAGCCTCCTCTCCTCCCTTTTGCATGGTCAGACTTGCATGGCAGTGATGGCTCTCCCCACCTTTGACTCCCTTGCCTTTACACTCCACAGGCCTTTTCGTAAATTTCTTGTGCAACTTCACCAGCTTGTCATCGGCTTCATGGGAGAGGTGGTGAGGCCCTTAAGTCTTGCACTCAAGGTTTAATAGAACTTTGACATCACATGAGGCCTACTAAATTAGAATCTGCATTTTAGCAAGGTATCAGGTAATTCCAATGCATGATAAGTTTCAGAAGCACTGCGCTATAATAATGGGCCAATCCAAACAAGTGAACCATGTAAATGAATTCCATTATGTTGTTAGTCTCATAATTTCATACAAATATATAAACAGAACACTTATATATTCTGCTTAATTGGTGTTTCATTATAGCAAATTTAAATAAAGGAAAAAAGCTCACAATAGGTTTTCTTGGTTCAATTATGTGAACAACTCTCAATCTTCAGCTTTATGAAGCCAGATGTACAGCTTTCTTCTGTTTTTTTTTTTTTTTTTTTTTTTTTGCTTTTTGCTTTATTTGCAGGCTGGCTGGCTAGATAATGATTGCCTCTGGTTCATCCCTCAGCAGACTGTAACTTGGTGACTGTGTTAGTTTGGAGCTGTTACATACCCCATGAAAGGCCATGCTCCACTCTTGTGGGTGCAGATCTATTGTGGGTGGGATCCTTTAATAAGGTTGTTTCCATGGAGATGTCACCCAGCCCCTTCAAGCTGGCTATTAATCCCCTGGCTGGAGTCCTTTATGAGATGATAAAAGACAGATGAAACTCAGAGAGCTCAGAGAAGCTAAGAGATGAAATCCTGAGGGAGAGAAATGCCCAGAGACATTTAGAGATTGCCATTGAAACCAGAACCAGGAGAGAAGGATCATCAGACATCACCATGTGCCTTCCCGTGTGACAGAGGAATCCCGGATGCCAGCAGCCTTTCCTCAGAGAAGGTATCTTCCTTTTGTTCTTAATTTGGACATTTTCTTGGCCTTGGAACTGTAAATTTGTAATCTAATAAAACCCCATTGAAAAAGCCAACCCATTCCTAGTATACTGCATTCCAGGAGCTTTAGCAAACTGAAACAGTCACCAATATAATACTTTTGAAATTTCTGTATTTGCCATATATTCAGACTAGACTGCGGCAAAGACTACTGGTTACCTACACCACCTTCTATATCCCCTCCTACTTAGTAACAAAATCCTGACTTTTAGCTGCTCACACAGTCACCCAGCTTAAGAAAGCACAAACCAACAAACAAAAAACACTATATTTTGCAATTGTCCTGGCTGAGAGTGTGAGATATGAGTGGTTGTGCTGTACACGATTTCCAGGAAGCATTCTAGAAAGAGAGAGCCAAACCCTTGCTCTCACCTTCCTTCTTCCTGCTGCTATCTGGAATGTACATAAGATCACTACATTTCCAGAAGCCATCTTGGACTATGAGGCAATTCATCACAGAGCAGCAAAACAGGAGGAACCTGAATTCCTGCTGATCTTAGAACTGTCACATCAGTCCTAGACAGCCTTCTCAGGAGTTCTTTTATGTGAGATGAAAATAAGTTTCTTTTGTTTTAAGCCACTATTACTTTGGGTCTTTTTATAATATGCAGCTAATCCTAATGTCAAAATACAACTACTAGTTAGCCCATGCAATGACTTATTCAACAGTTTAAATTTTGCATTAGGAAAATATAGATGGAAATTTTGGTAAGGGAAGAAGGAAAAACAAGCAGGGGACATTGCTATGGAATTTAGTACTATTTTTCTATAAGGTTTGTCTTTCTTTAAGAAAAATAAACATATCGTAACTCTTACGTATTGCTATAAAACATACTGTAGTATAAACAGGAACATTCTTTTATTTAAGTTTTTTTTGTGTGCTCTATTGAAAAAAAAAACCTCACAGTAAAAGAAAACAATGATTATTATTCATTCATTCATTTTTTCCTTAATGTATCCATTAAAGTAAACGTTTATAAAGTGCCTGTTCTATATCAGTGCCTATATGAGGTGCTGCAAATTAAAAGAAAAATACAACAAAGTCTTTATGTTTAGGAGGTGATAACCTAGTGCAGGAGAGAGATACATAAAGAGATGATTAATACCATCTAAAAGATGCAATGACAATAAATACAAGGGCAAGTATAGTGGAGTGGTTGGGGAAGATTCCTTGGAGGAGACGGAGCCTTAGAGGAGACTTAAAAGTCAAATAGGAGTTAGCCAGGAAGAAAGAGAAGACTGAATAGACAGTATCAAAGGGGCAAAAATCCTATGTGCATGAAATGATGAGTAAATTTAGGTGTCAGGTGAAACTGAAAGGGTCAACAAGGCTAAGCAGAACATGGACTTTAAAATAGGGGATTAGGAGCCATTGGAAACTTTTAAAGTAGGGAAGTGAAATGGCCAGATTTCTGTTTTTTTGAAAACACTTTCTTGTAGCACGGGTCTGTGGGTTTGAGGAAGACAGCACTGGAAGCAAGGAGATCAATGAGGAGCCTATTTCAGTAGCCTAGTCAAAATATAATGATGGCCTTGAGCCAGTCTCTGGTGAAATGATAGTAGAAATGGAACAGATTGGAGACATATATAGCAAATGAAGCCAGAAGGAGTTACAATTGATGGGCTCTGGCTGGTGAAGAATAAGGAAGAGTTAAGAATGATTCCATAATTTCTGGGTTGAGTGACTGATACAGGATGGCACCACCAATTGTGGTTTAAGAATATTGAATCCCCAAATCTGTATCTGCAGCCCTGAACTTGCCCTGAGCACAGGATCTGTAGCTAGACTTCCTGGATTAAAATCCTGACTCTGCTGCCTTTTGACCTTGGACAAGGGTTTAAGCTCTCTATTTTCTAATTTCTTTAATTGTAAAACGTTTGTTGTAAAACACAATATGTGTGAGGACTACTGAGTTAATGCATGTTAAAGTAGATGAACAGAGCCTGGTACAAACATATTGCTACATAAATATTGGTAATTATTACTATTATTACAATAACAATCTCATGAATCCAGAGTGAATTGTTTACCCAATTATGTATTTGGACTAATGGAGGTTGTTAATGGATAGAATCCTGGGAAAAACTGATATTTGAAGGGTCTGAAGAAACAGGAGCCCATGCATGATTTAAAGAAAAGCCAGTGAGTTTCAGTGTAAAGAAGCCAGGTTGATAGAAAACTTCAAGTAGAACATGATCAATAGTGTCCACTATCAGAGAGGCTATAAGGTAAAAATATAAAAGTACAATGCCTATTGTGTTTTACAAGTAGGATATGATTGAGGAACTTAAAACAAGTTTTAGTGGTGTGGCAGGGCTGAAAGCTGATGGCAGAGGGTTAAGAATAAAAAGAAGACAAAGAAATGGAAATGTAGACTGGGCTTTT